>NC_053044.1:7512500-10012500 GCF_003473485.1 Medicago truncatula
ATATCGATAATGGATCATAAATAAGTTTAAATCAAAATCAACAAGGAATTGCCCAAATTACATGAAAGCACAACCATAAAAATAAAATAAAATATACATATTGACAAGACCAAATTGATGTATATATCTCCTTTGTATGGAACTTCAGTTTTCCGAAAGTATAGAAAATTTTCTACACCGAAAAAAAAAATTGGCCTGCTATAATTTAGAAAAGAGTTTATATAGTCTATATGAGCCGAAATTCAAGAACTTAAAACATGATAATTTAGGTGCCAAACACGATTTTAGTGGTTGAGAAATTGAAATTGCCAAAATCGCATGGGATAAAAAAAAAATTATCGTGAAGTCAATTTGCTTCTAAAAATAATGATTTTATCAAATTTTTATTTCAAAACAAAAAATTGTGACAATCAATTAAAACAAAATACATGATTCTAATTGGTGTCTATCAATCAAATTGACAATGAATCCATAACAAACAAGAGCCATAAAGTCAGAAGAAAACAAACGGAATTAGTTCCATTATCTTGTTTTTTTTTTTGAAAAAAAATATATAGAATTTAGAAAATAATTTTAGATCAAATCTTAAAAAAAATAATTGATGAATCCTTAATTTTAGGAAGAAAAATTAGATATTTAATTTAATATTATATTTGAAACAAACTCAAACGTAAAGAGATTTGTTTTAAAATCAAACCAAAAAGATAAAATAATAATTAAATCCAGGGATAATTTCAACTGAATCTTAAATAAACAAAACATGGAAATTTGGTGAAAAAATACACACCAATTCACAAAAGAAAATGAGTTTTTTTTCAAGAACTTTTTCACGAACTACTCACAATCAAATCAATTATTTGTGCAATCCATGCATCACTATTGAATTCTTCAGGAATTCATGGAGAATAAAATTGGTTGATTTTTAAGTTTTTTTAAGCTTTTCAAGAACTATATAACATATCTAATCTGTTATTTGTATGATCCTTCATGGATGTATCACTACTGCATTCTTCAGGAATTCATGGAGGATAGAGATTTGATTTTTAAGTTCTTCAAGAACTATGCAATAAATTTAAACCATAAAATAATTCTCCAAGCAATCTTTCCTTCATAGATTAACACTTTAATTTGAATTCTTCAGGAATTCAAAGAGAATAATATTTAGTTCTTCAAGAACCAGTGTTTTGAATTATTCAGGAATTACTAAGGAATTCACAAAGTATATTAGTGAGTTCTTTATGAACCACACTTTTGAATTCTTCCAAAATTCACATAGAGTAATATTGACTTCTTCAGGAACCATATAATAGATCTCTTTGATTTTATAATACGAGATCAATCCTTATGCAATACTTCAGGAATGCATATGGAATAAATAAGCACAATAATATAATACAATTTACATAACAGTGGTTCAATGTATCACTAAGAAACTGATTCCAATTGATTGAATTATAATAGTATAGTCTATAATCATCGATATGAAAATTAAAACTTATTTTCATATAAATAGATTAAAAAGAATTACATATCTTAGTTGGTTAGAGTCTCGTGCTGATAACGTGTTATGAAACTATTAGAATAAGAAGAACAAGAACAAGATTAAAGAGAAGAAGAGAGAATAGAGAGAGAAGAAAGAGGATTATATTATTCTTTTGTGATGTATAATTAGGTTACATATGAGCTCTATTTATAGAGAAATACAATGACTTGAGGAGCAAGCACAATATGACTCAATAAGCTAACAATATGATCCAATAACCCAATTGCTATATGGACATCCACTTGTAATATTCATAACACGTTATCTCAACATCGTGATTTAAATCATTATCTCACCCAAATAACCATGATGCAAATCATTACATATAGAAGCTCAAGAAACATAGATTTGAAGACATATTCTCCAAAAGGATAACGATGGAGAGTTTGTTGAGAAAATCAACGGAGAAGTTGATACCTGATGATGACGATGAAAAATAATGTATATATATTTATTTATAGATATTAAACAATTTTAAATATGTGTCGTGTAACATTTTAAGCTAATCGATATGAAAAATTAAAGTGAATTAATGTGACAACAAGTGGATTGTTAATAATAATTAATACTAACAAATTTTAGATGAATATTTATCTCAACTTAATTAAAACAAGTTATTTTAATTTATTTGAAAAATGTCTTAACAAGTTTCGTATACTAAGAAAATATTTTACAGATAATGAAACTGGTGTGGGAAGGCTTTAAAATCCAGTTTCTTCATTAATAATTGAAAACAATCTAAACGCAAGTGCAAAATACGAGGGCATAAATTAAGGGGAAAAAAAAAAGTTAAGCTATATGTGATTAAGAATATGGAGTATGTATAAGCAAGTTTAAATTGAAAATTTACTTATTTTTTAATCGAATAGAATAGAACACAAGTTTTTAACACAAAAAATGAAAATGACGGCGAAAGACAATTAATGTTGTTTTCGTCTCAAGCACCAACCTCACTAGAGAAGCTAATTTCAGTTTCCAAACGTGGAATCCTAAAACTAAAAAAGAGGGAAAATGAAAATATACAAATCAACCATACGAAGATGCAAGAATCACATAGGAACATCAATACACTGTGGTGGGAAGACATCAAGGTGTAACGGAAATGGCATGGTGGATATGGTGTTAAATCAAGCCTAACACATCCTTACAAAACTGGATTGAAGAAAATTGAGTGGATTCCAATCAACTAAGTTATAACGGGTGATCTTGTGAGGTGAGAGTCATGTTGATGAGGAACATGTTTTTACCATGATTCGAATCATCCTCTCAAGATTTTTACCATGACTCAATCATGCAAAGCAAAAGATGATGATTCGAATGATGCTAATTACAATACCCATGACCCCACTTTCAACATCATGATTTGAATCATTATCTTACCCAAATAACCATGATGCAAATCATCACATATAAAAGCTCAAAAAACATCGATTTGAAGACATATTCTTCAAAAGGATAACGATGGAGAACTTGTTGAGAAAATCAGCCGAGAAGTCAATATAATAATGACGATGAATAATGCATATATATTTATTTATTGATATTTTTCTTTCGATATGTGCGTGTGTCTAACGTTTTAAGCTAATTGATATGAAAAATTGGAGTGAATTAACGAGACACGAAGCCGGTTGTTAATAACAAGTTTTAGACGAATATCTATCTCAACTTAATTAAATGTGGTGTCCCTGTCAAACTGAGCTATGTTCACATGACTATCGGATAAATTATTAAAATTGATGAAATAAACAAATTAAATATAAATTTTATATTCTAAAACCATAAAATTAATAATAAAACATTTAAATTTAATTATCATTATGAATATAATATTTTTTTTCAAGGGAGGATAATGTATATTTTAATATAATATGAAATATGAGGATAGTTTAAGGTTCTAAAAAAATGTGTACTCTAAAAATGATTTTCTAATAATAAATAACTTTTAAAATGTTTTATCGCTGATAGGGATATCACATATTATATGGAGGAGTTGAGATTCAAACCACAGTCACTTCACTTCTCCACAATTAAATTGTGTGAACTCTTGCCACTATGTTACTTGACCATATATTTTTTATACATTTAATGGTGAGACTCAGTATTAATAGAAACGCTAGATCAAGCAAAAAAAATTATCAGGAAAGTCTCACGAAAGACAAATTCATGTCGCTATGTATAGCATAAGCTCTATATTAATTGTAATTAACGGTTATCGAAGAATCCATAATGGTGAATGTTAGAGAAAGAAAACCATACGATACAATTGAAGCTTAATCGTTCTTAAAAAATACGTAAAGTAAAATAAAAAAGTTGTTGAGTAATGTCAAAATACGGTGAAAGTATAGGGATAGATGACGTATTTAAAAAAAAAAAAAAAAACTATTTATCTAACGGTCACCAAATACCACCGACTTGCCGTCAAATAGTGTAAAAACTTTTGAAACAAAATGCTCACTTCACCAAAAAAAAAAAAAGAAGTCTGCTCTCGTTCATTGAGTCAGTCACTGAGCAATGGAACTGACAGAAGAACAACGGAAACAAATCGAAGCGAATCGACTCGCCGCAATCGCAAAACGAAAAGCATTCTTAGAATCCAATCCCCATCAACAACAACAACAACAACGAAACCCATGGAACCTTTTCAAATGCCAGAAAATTTCTCAACCTAAACCTCAACCCGATTTCAAATTCCTCGCGAGACTCGAAATTTGTTCTCATGATTCTTTCACCATTACTCCTCTTCCGATACCGTATTTCGCTTTTCCTAGCTTCGATGTTTGTTTCGGCATTCTCAATAACATTCTCGCACAAGTACGTTATTATCTCAGAATTTCGAATTTCAAATCTCTTATACTTTGAATTTGATTTGTATGTACTGACAGTGTAAAACATCTACTCATATATTGGATTATTTGTTTGCACTGACATGTCCACACTAGTAATAATTTGTGAAAATGAATTATTTGAAAGTAGAAGAGTACTTGTTTTGGCATTTTGTATGTACTGACAGTGTAAAGTGTTTAACTTTAATCAGATTTCACATTTTAGATATTGGATTTAATTTTTTTGCGCACAGTTAGTTGACTATGAAGCACTGACATGATTTGACACTGGACACTGGCATGTCCAGACCGGTAATAATTTGAGAAAATGAATCATTTGAACATAGTCACTTGTGTCCATAATTGATTTTACCTTTAGCTCGATACCCCATCTGAGGGCACCCTGGCCTAGGGGGCAACTGAGCTGGGGACGAAGGCTCAGACGAGGGACTGGCTCAGCACACGAATCTAGATAAGGAGTGCTTGGGAGAGGTCATTGTTCACCACTACCCTAAGGGTGACGGCCTGTTTGGCAGTATCTACCTTGGGACACGCATCTGATGGAGTTGGGTCAGGACAAAACACTAAAACAACTCCTATAAAAGCGGACTTGGCTTCTAGGATGAGAGATCGCTTTTACTGCACATCATACACACACCTTGAAACCCTAGGCAGTCGTCCCTTTCAAAGGGGCCAAACCTTAGGTTTAGCTTCTAGACCAGAACATTAGTGTAATTTTTTTTTTTTTGCACATACATTCAATCAAAGTGGCATATATATAGATACTGTGTAAAGCCCATCATATTGATATCTGTAGAGGTATTATAGGAATTCACATGATAAAGTGGTGCGATGGTGTGATTTGATTGAATATATGTATAAAGTGTTTTATTTTGTTAGTCTGTTACACTTAATCTTTTGAATATTTGTGTATGTAATTTAGAAAATGATATTGTGATATATCTAAATGGCGAGATCTAATTGGACGTCTGTGTAAATTATTTAACATTGTTGGTGCAAACAAATTAAACTTAGTATTATTATTATTTTGTGATGTTGCTTCCAGATGAATGTGGATCCATCACATTTTACTCAAACAAGTGCGGGTGGGAAAGCCTGTGTGTTTAAATTGGCAGACTACTGTAGCATTTTGAAGTTGTTAAAGGCGGAGATTAAGGTTGAGGAGATTCCTTGGAGCACTTTCAATGTTGTTGAGAAGCTTTCACATTTGGAAGGGAGGTGGACTCCGGTGAGGCCGGAACACTTGAACGATGATGAGGTTGATGGTTTGATCGGAAAGTTGCCTAAGAGTTTACTTGATGTATTGTTGCCGTTTCAAATGGATGGTTTAAAGTTTGCACTTAGAAGAGGTGGTCGATGTCTCATTGCTGATGAAATGGGACTTGGGAAGACACTTCAGGTTCCAATCCTTTGTTTTCTTCATTATGGTTGAATTGTTTTAGATTTAGAGGGTGTTTAGAAGAGAGCTTTTGAAGGATTTGTATGCTTATTTTCGTGACATAAATATTTAAGCTTGTGTTCGGTTAAGCTTATAAACTCTTAATTAAACACTTAAGCTGATTATCAAATGTGTTTGTGGATGGTTTGTCATTGTGCATGATTTATTAGACTTTTGTTGTTGTTGTTGTTGTGGTTGTATATACTTATATTGCTTGTATTGTTCTCAACAAAATCAAATAGAATGATGACCTGAAATGTGTATGGTTGTTTGCTTTTTCAGGCTATAGCTATTGCGGGATGTTTCATCGATGAAGGATCTATACTTGTTGTCTGCCCTGCTGTTTTGCGGTATTCATGGGCTGAAGAAATTGAGCGGTGGCTTCCTTTCTGCTTGCCTGCCGATATTCACCTCGGTAATATTTTTCATTTTGAGTTGTGTATGGTGCTGTATACTTGTTGGTATTCATCGGGAAGGTTGGAAAAACTTTGGTGAAAACTGAGAAGTGGATGTGTTGTTTGTTGTTGAGAAGAATGTAGGATATTTGCAATAACAATGCAGTCCCCTGTATTTAAGGGATGAACTAGTTACTGTTAATCTTTTATTAGAATACGCAGATATTGTTGTCTTCTATAGCATAGTACTAGAGTTGGTTTGGGAGCTGGAGGTTCAAAAACTTTAGAAACGTGGTATTAAAGTTGAATGCTGTATTTTTACTACACAGTAGGATTGGTTAGGTAAATCAGGCACATTTTAAACATGGTTTAAGAATTTTACCATGAAAGCAACAGTGAATGGTAAAAGAGGAGGGGGAATGGAGAAGATAGAAGAGGCAGGAAAGATCTTACCCAAGTACTGTTGATAGTTTAAACCAAACTACAGTACACTATAATAAATTTACACCACACTTTCCTCATGTTCATGGCTCAGAAGTCTGGCCAAGTTATCACCAAGGCTATGAATGGAATGGTTTCTGTTAGACCCAACAAGATTTATTTATTTATTTTTGGATCATATTATCATTCGTTAATGTTTGCTATTCTATTTAAGCATATCTTTCTACTAATGTTTTTACATGGTCGCTAGAAGGTCTATGCTTGAAGTCAACTAGTCATGTGCATAATTGAAAATTGAATATGGAAATGATATTCAATTGTACTTTTATCTATAGGATTTTTGTAGTCTAACCTTTAATTATTTGAATGTTAACTTTTTTTGGATGGTTTTTAATTCATAGCATTTACTTGTTTCTTCTAATCCAGTTTTTGGCCATCAAGACAATCCTGTAAATCTAACAAGATGCCCTAGAATTGTGGTCATTTCTTATACCATGCTTCATCGTCTAAGGAAGAGCATGCTTGAGCGTAAGTGGGCTCTTCTGATTGTTGATGAATCTCATCATGTACGTCCTACAAAGAAAACCTCAGAACCAGGAGAGGTATGCTTAGTTTTCATCTCAATTTCTGGTTTGTAAACATAATTCCTTTATGTTTGTTAAAGTTGATGTGTTATATTATTATGTGTATATTAATTTTGGCATCTCTTTTTGAAGCTGTTATGATGATACTATCGTGATTGTATCATGATTGTTGTTGCTAATATTATTAGCATATCTATCTTGTCTTCTTCCCCCAAAATTGTAAATGGGCATTCAAAATTTATTAAAGTGTATATATACAAAAGCAGGCTAATTCACAATTGTATGCTGAAAATGAGCAACACTTACAGCTTTGGGAATTGGCATAAATTGTGAGCCTTATTTATAATTTTGGGGACTGATATGAATTTGGATGGAGGAATGAGATTTAGGTTAGTAGGATCAGAAAATCTGGTAGGGGCCGGGAAGTCAAAAAATCGTTTTATGCTTAGTGGTCACAATTAAAATCATTTTGGTTCAAGTTATTTTTCCTTTTGGAAATTAATTTGTATTTTCTCGTCTTGTAATTTAATGTGTTATCCTGTATATCTGTAGATATTTTGTTTGGCCAAAGCTTAAAGAGGTATTTATATTTTTTCATATATATTTTATCTTAACAGATAAAGGCTGTTCTTGATGTGGCTTCAGAAGTCAAGCGTATAGTTCTGCTGTCAGGGACACCTTCTTTGTCAAGGTTGTAGGCTAGGTCATAGTAAGCTAGTTGTGTATGCTTTGATGTAAATAGTTATCACTGTATTTGAAAAATCTAATTTTAAGATTTTGGTTATGGCTCCATATTTTTGAACTTTCTGTTCTGTTGTAATTTGGGTCCTCTCTTCATTTTTGTTATTTAATTTCTTAATTTTTTTTCTTAAATCTCATGGTGCATTTCTTCCTAGGTGCTGATAGACCGTTCGACATATTTCATCAGATAAATATGTTATGGCAAGTATATTCACCTTGGACATTTTCCATATTTAAATTTCTTTCTACTAAGCCTACTAATTCAGTTTTCGGTGAAATGCTTCTATTTTACAGGCCAGGTTTGTTGGGGACAACAAAATATGAGTTTGCAAAAACTTATTGTGATCTCAAATATATCAAGGGTGTCCAAGGAAAATATTTTGCGGTAATCCTGTCTGTGCCTGTGTATAATATGTATGTTTTTATTTGGTTAATTATTACGAGTATCTTCTAGCTGCTACTAGTTATTTCTTACAACTTACAAGTTACCACCAAAGAGCATTACCTTTCTTCATTATTTATATTAGGAATTTAGGATGATGACGGATGTTATTTCCATACTATGGTTGGTAAAGTATTGGACAAGATATTGTTGTTGTTGTATAAAGTGATTTAAAATTGTAACATCTGTTATAGAAATTTAAAAAATGAAAAGACTGGTTCAAGGATCTTAAATTTTCTAAAATACGTGGTTGGGGCAATCGTCTATTTATTTCTGCTTTTTAGCCTCATTCAGGTACTGTGTCGTACCCATCCTATTCAAGATTATCATCCATTTAGTCCTTTTTAACCTGTGACAAGGGAAAGTGATAAGATTTATTTATTTATTTATTTTTTATATATATCGATAATTTTTTTTTTTTTTTTGGGTAGTAATTTGTTTGTTGTTAGAAGAGGAATTGATGCAAACAACGTGATTGTATTTCAGGATTATTCAAAGGGCATTCGCTTGGAGGAGTTGAACGTGTTACTAAAGCAAACTGTTATGGTGGGCATTCTTAACATTCTTTTCTATGCAAAATCAAGGTTATGTTGTTATTTATTTTTTACGAAACAGTACTTAGTCTTGTTGACTCATTCCGTAAGCATGGGAGGTCGTTTTCTATCACAATTAACTCTCAATATATTTTTCTATTACATTCATCTTGCTTGAATCTTGTGGTTTACTTCTAAATTTAATTTTTGTTTTGTATGATGAATCAAAGATATTTAGGCCTGTTAAAATTTATTTTTCCTTAAGTATTTCTTGAGAAGTTTACCAAACCAACTCTTAAACTGTGTCACGTGATATGGCATGATTTCTAGTTTTTTATATGTAAGGTCGATTTTGGGCACTTCCCTTTATAAAATGTTTATTTTATTATGCATTCTTGATTGAGTATAACAATGTTTTGTGACTTCTCCAATCCATCCATGATTGTAAAGATATTGTTTTGTTATGTCTTGTAGATAAGGCGGCTCAAGGAACATGTGTTGCAACAGTTACCTCCAAAACGCCGGCAAATTATAAGACTGTTGCTGAAGAGGTCAGATATAGTTGCTGCAAAAACTGCAGTTGGGGTATTGAAGATTGATTCCTCTGAAAATGCTAGTGAAGATATGCCTTTGGACAGTTTGGATGAACATGATGGTATGGTCGAGGAATCTTTGCCTTTACTTTATTGGACTAATTTGTGTTTCAGCTAATGACTCGCATAATAGTTTCCGCAAAAACTGCAGTTGGGGTATTGAAGATTGATACCTCTGAAAATGCTAGTGAAGATATGCCTTTGGACAGTTTGGATGAACATGATGGTATGGTCGAGAAATCTTTGCCTTTACTCTACTGAACTAATTTGTGTTTTAGCTAATGACTCGCATAACAGTTGTCTCAAAAACTGCAGTTGGGGTATTGAAGATTGATGCCTCTGAAAATGCTAGTGAAGATATACCTCTGGACAGTTTGGATGAACATGATGGTATGAACAAGGAATCTTTGCCTTTACTCTATTGTACATTGTCTTAGGCCTCACATAATAGTTTTCAGTTAATTTGCGTTTCAGCTAATGACTCACATAATAGTTTTCAGATCAACATTGTCTTAGGCCTCACATATTAGGAAGGAATTGCTATTCGCTGAGATGCTTATGAAATTCTGTGTGAAATCAGAACATAAAAATAATGCATTAGTTTGAATTGTTTATCATTTGAAATTGAATAAATGAATTGTTGTCCTAATCTGTTAGGCGTGTTAGTTGAGGGGGTTAGAGTTAGTTAGGACAAGTCTGTTTTATAAAATAGTATGACAGGATGAGTCTAGGAATTTATCCGAGAATAGGGGCCTTGGGCATGTGATGTGTGGAAACACTTGAAGTTGGTAGTTTGTAGAAGTATTCATAGGACATTATATCTATTATTTTTAAAATAATAAAATTGTGGATTTCTATCAACTGATATCTGAGTTTCAAATGTTGGTGGCTTTGCTCAAAGGGAAGCTACAAAAATGTAATATGACATGTGTGATTTGGTCGTTGGGGATCGACTGATGAGTTGGATGGTGGTGTTTTTGGCGAGTGGTGGGCATTGGAGACGGCAACTGGAATCTGCCTGAAAGACTAGGAGACACTGGACAAATGGTTAATTAGATTGGAATTGACAGTACTGGATGGCGGCAATGACTGTTGCAGGAAAATATGTCTAAGGTGTTCAGATAGAAGAACATGATGCATGAAAAGGTTAAGGCTGGAAACTTGAGATGAAACAGTTTCTGGCACAATAAGAAACATCAATGGACAGTGGGTCCACCGCATTTCATGGATTAGGGTGATATCTTGTTAGGCTCTTGATCCTATGTCGAGAACAAGGAAAATGTGCGAGCATATCATTTTAGATACAAAGATTAATGTTACCTTATTCACTTTCCTTGAAAGAGAGAACCTAGGCATCTGATGTTGAAACAGTGTGCGTAAACTATACAAGAGTCCATTTTACATAGGAATGATTATATAATTACAAAATAAATATAGTAGATTCTAAAACTATTTACATAATACAATAAGCATATACAATAATTACAAAGATCATAAACATATTTTCCCGCCTTTTTGATCTGATAATATTACCAACCAACTTTTGAATTGAGAAACATAGAATGTTGAACCAAATTGACTCTAAGCTTCCAAACAGTAATTCCTGATGATACCACTTTAACATTAACATACTTATTCTTGAAAAAAAATCATACACTCATTAAATGTTTTAACTATTCTTCATCCTAACCATTGTCAGGAAAGCTTACTTATCAAGAGCTTGGAATTGCAAAACTATCTGGGTTTCGTGAATGGCTTTCATTCCATCCACTTATTGCAGGATCAGAGAATGCTTCAAAGATGATAATTTTTGCTCATCACCACAAGGTTCTTGACGGAGTACAGGTGCATTTCTCATCAGTTGGTAGCTTTAATTAAGTGATTGAGTTTGTTGCAGCTCTTTAGTTGTTCATTTGGGAGTCAGTAAGTAGTAGTAGTAGTAGTGCTAGCAACACTCACTCTAACACTCTTTTCAACACCAACTCTCGTGGGTCCCACCACTTTATGTGGGACACATTTTCAATATGGTGGGACCCACATGAATTTCACCCAGTAAGAGAGAGAATTTTGTAAATAGAGTGGTGGGACCCACGAGAGTTGGTGTTGAAAAGAGTGTTAGAGTGAGTGTTGCTAGCACTACTACTACTACTACTTACTCAGTTAGCTTTATAAACTCTAGTAGTGTTGCAAATAGAGTGTTAGAGTGAGTGTTGCTAGTGCTACATAAGTAGTAGATCTAACCATGTCTGTTATTTGTTAGAATTTTGTAAGAGTTCACTATAAATACCAACTAAATATTCTTTCATCTTATTGGCGAAAAACCCAATTCCCACATTGACTAGATTTTAGACATATGATGACCTAAATAGAGTTTATAAAGCTAACTGAGCAAGTTGGATTTGTGCGTATGAAACGAAATTTATGTTGGTATCACGTCCTATCATAGATTTGTTGTTGGGCTACCCATAATTGCACTGGTCCAATAGCTATGTGTGTGACAGGGTGTATTACTATTGGAGAAAAATCCAAGCCCGACATTAACTGGATATATGGCCTAAATAGAGTTTATAAAGCTAACTGAGCAAGTTGGATTTGTGCGTATGAAACGAAATTTATGTTGGTATCACGTCCTATCATAGATTTGTTGTTGGGCTACCCATAATTGCACTGGTCCAATAGCTATGTGTGTGACAGAGTGTATTACTATTGGAGAAAAATCCAAGCCCGACATTAACTGGATATATGGCCTAAGTGGAGTTTATATAGTGTTAAGAGTCCCACATTGGATACGATATGGTCTAGTGAAGTGCTATAAGTGGAAGAAATCCCTCACCTTACAATATGTTTTTGTAAGCATGAGTTAGGTCTAATCCAAATTCTAAGATAGGATTAGATCATATCCGATCCATTAGGCCACCCAGTATCTAGCCATTTGGGTCATGGTCCTGATGTCCAGGCCTAGGCATGAGCAGATTTTTTAAGAGGCCTGCATTGTACTCCCTCCGTTTTTTAATATAAGCAAATTTTGACTTTTAGATTCATTCAATCAATGATGTATGTGGTTTATATTATAGACCACATACATCATTGATTGAACGAACCTAAAAGTCAAAATTTGCTTATATTAAAAAACGGAGGGAGTATGTGATATGATATGGTCTGGAAAAATGTTTATGTGGAAAACATCCCTCACCATACAAGCTGTTTTTTTTTTTGTTTTTTTTTGTAACAGACTGTCAACCTTCTTGTGATACCAATCTGCCGCTCATAGGAATATTTACCACCCTCATGTGGTATTTCTTTCGCCTCCCAGGTCACGGGTTCGAATCCTTGTCGGATGAGAAAGAAATACCACATGGGAGGAGTAGATATTCCTATGAGTGGCAGATTGGTAGCACTGGAGGGTAGCCAGTCTTTTACAACAATGAGTTACAGTCTTTTACAACAATGAGTTAGATATATCCTAAAATGTAAGATAAATCTTAGACAATCATTACCTTACTAGCCATCTAAGGGGTTGTGTTAGGTTCAAAATCTTAGAGATTTGAATCGGGTTTTCCTCATTCCAATAAATCATCATATGTCTCGTTTAGTAAATCATGCTACCAATCTACCATCATGAAGTAACTCAGAAGTTGCTGCTCCTTATTAAATCACTTTGACAGTTCGGGACCTAGTTTAGTAACTGGAGTAACTAATATCTTCGTTTTGATTTTGTGTCCATTCATTTGAACAGGTGATTGTCATACTGTATATTAACATTGGCCTTAAGGCTTTGATGACTTTGATGTCCCACAAACATTTAAATTTTATTTCTACTATAAAGATTGTCTTCTGAACCATTCAGGAGTTTATATGTGAGAAAGGAGTAGGTTTTGTGCGAATAGATGGACATACGCTACCTAGAGATAGACAATCCGCAGTAACCTCATTTCGATCATCGCCGGAGGTATTGTAAACTTTACATTTTTCTCCAGAAATAAAAGTAAATCACAAAGACCAATAACAAAGCACATTCAAAGGATTTACTGCTATTTAATTTATTTTTTTCTTTCCAAAACTTCTCTTAGCGTTTATTACATGAAACCCACTTGTGTAGGGAAGGTGCATTTTAAGTAAAAACTTACAATTATATATATAAAAAGAATCTTACACATTTACAATTGAATAGGGGTGTATAAGAAATTTCAATAATTAATGCACTTAGAAATTGAACTGAATTTATTACATTTAGGGTCAGTAAAGTAACCTAGTTGTCTCTTATAATTAGGACAGGAGATAGTTTTAACTTTGAAGCAGAATTTTCCAATGATCAGTCCCGTTTTCACTGTTCTATTTGATGAATTGTTGTAGTATTTTTTTCTAGCTGTTGGAATGTAGGGATGTTTATGAATTGTCCATAAAATTAACATGTCTCATTCAAGATAAAATCTGGTGCGAAATTATTAAATGAGCAGTTTTACATCGTTGAATAAAAGTCATGAATTACTTAAAATCAACCACATTGAACATTTTTGCGACTATCTGTGTCCACATTAAAACATAACTTATATAAACCTTTTATTATAATATTTGCAACATTATATCAATATAGCTAACAAGATAGCTGCAACATTATAAAACCTATGTATGTCGTTCTAATTCATAGACATGTGAATATGTGACATATATATGAATTTATTAATGACGGGACAATATTCTCTAAACCAAAACAAATCAAAAGCAACTGCAGAAACGAATGTCATTAAGCAAATAGCACCAGATTCTTGGAGACCTCAGTTTGTGTTCAAATGTTTTTTTTTTAAAATTCTAAAAATCATTATTTAGGAAAGAGATTAGATATAGCTAAAAAATTGGGTTGCTAAAGTTTAAAATGTAGATAATATATAAGATATTGTACTCTTGGAGTCAACATATGATTTTGTAATTAGTAGAAATGTTCTCTGTTGTAATGTGCTACATAAACTTCTCATTCAAAGAGAATACTATTCTAATAGCATAGATTGAATTTATTTTTCCATAAGCTTCATACACATATTCTAGCTCATATTATAAAATTAGATATAAGTTTTGAGTATTTTACCTTCTTATTTTGACTTGTTAGTTACATGCGCATTTCAGATTAAAATTGCGATAATAGGTGTTCTAGCAGCAGGTTTTGGACTTGATTTCTCGGCAGCACAAGATGTTGTGTTCTTGGAGCTACCTCAGAGCCCAACAGTGATGCTTCAGGTTCTGTTCGATAGATATCACTTCATAAAAGTTTGTTTATAACTATTGTTGGGTTGTAGGATAGGCTTTGTTTTCCAGTGACGTGTGTTTTATCTTGTCATGACAATTGATTATGAAACATGAATACAGTTGCAAATGATTCTGCAGATGACTGACTAGTGTAGCAAAAGAAAAAAAATAGTCCTTTTGTTTTGTGATTTACAATAATAATAATTAATAAACATCAATATCATGTATCAAATGCCTCTCAGTCTGGTGCTGGACGCTAAAATCATAATGAACTGTAGAAACACATCTAAAGTTGATTCTCGTTAAAGGAACAATTAAAATGGGAAACTCAGGTTAATCTATAAAATATACTAGATAATCTTAATTCTTATGTAAAAGTGCAGCAAAAATGGAACCTGGGATGATTCCTTCATAATACTGAACCATTAGGCATGTAATGGATCTTCTTTTCATCCTTCTTTTGACAATTATCATGTCTGGTGTTGCATTTCATCAGTCTTATTTACCATGAAAGTGATGCAGTTTTGATAGGTATTAGCTATTAGCTATGAGATGGCACTATAAAGTTTTGCTTAATTGTGGAAATCTCATCTGGTGTATTGTACTTGGTAGTTGATGGTGAATTGTAAAATACGAGGGTATTCTTGATATTGAAATAATATCTTAAATGAATAATACATAATGTTAACATACTTTGTAGGCTGAGGACAGAGCTCATCGACGAGGGCAAACAAATGCAGTTAACATATACATATTCTATGCAAAGGTGATTAGGTTCTCGTTGATTATGAAGTTTTGAATTAGGGCTTATTGTGATATCCCTCTGTCAAGCACTTATGTTCGAATGACCATCTGTAGGATACTTGGGATGAATCACATTGGAAATATTTGAACACAAGTTTGCATCGTGTTTCATCTACAACTGATGGCAAATATGATGCGGTGAAAGGGCTAGAGGTCTCGCCTCAATTTCTTTAATTTTATTATTTGGTTTTCACCGTTGGTTTTTTTTTTCTTTTTTTTCGGATAAGTGTTTGCAAACTTTCTTTCTATTAATGTTATTTTAAATCTTAAATTTGAACATGTTTTGATTTATGCGTCTGTTGTCTACCATTTATTTTGAAGAAATAAATATTTAAAAAAAATTGATGTATGTGTCTGTGTAACTTTAGGTGTTTAGTTTGTCCAGAGTTGTAATACTCATAAATTTACAATTTTATACATTTTATGCTTTATGAAAAACAAATGAATACAATCCATAATGGATTTGGATCCTTTCCATCTCTCTCTGTCCACTTTGTCTTTCATGTTTTGGTTCTCTTGTATAACATCAGTTTTCTTTTGGGGTTGTTGGGGTGGCAGGTTGAACGTGTTTCTTTTCTAAACCCATCCTCAAATATTGATAGATCCGAAGAACAATCTGCATCTGAAGATGCATCAATTGAAACACAGTTGGATAGGCAACCCTCTGCAGTGAAATCAAATGAAACAGAAGCAAACCAAGATGATGAATTTGGTCTTGTAAACAATATAAGTCAGAGTGCTAATATTATGGTATTACTTAGTTTATACTTTTAAGTTGTTCTGCCTCTGATTTATTCGCTCTATTAGTTGCTTCTTTCTAATTATTATATTTTGTTGGAAGAATAGGTTGATAGTGCTTCCTGCATAGATTTAGGTCAGGCTTCAGTTTTGGATGGAAATCTTGATGCAGATGTTTTTTATGCTGGGGATAGATGTTCTGAAGAGAGTTTAGAGAACAATGATAACATAATAGAGGTGCATTTTCATTGAAGCTTTCTAATGGATGGAATGACTACTTTAGTTCATGTAATTTCATGAGAGTACGAGTCTTATTTTTCTGTTTCAGGATAAGAAATCAACTTCAACAACAGATGCAGATGACAACCAGCCCACTCATCCTGTTGAAGCCGAAGAACATTGTTCTCATCAAGTTAATTCTCTGCGGTTTGAGGTAAAAATCATTTGTAATTTTTGTTTTCATTGTACAAAAAATTTCAGGTCCAGTCAGTCATTGGCTTGATTATTTTTCTACATAGTAGAAGCAAAGTTATTGAAAGAATTTATGTTTATTTTATGTTTATGAAATAATAATTGAGCTTGTATTCTGTGGGGTTCTCCTTTTCTTTGGTGTATTTGGTTAGAGTGAAATGCCATATTCAATTAGATGTTAGTACCATTACCTATGTTATGGCCTATGGAATAGTATTGTGTTTATGGCCTCTTTTGGTGTCATGCAAAGACTGGATATCGTAGTTGATCATTCTCATGGGGTGCAAAGGTAACATCTGTTTACTCTTCAGGTTAGCCCGTACACAGGAAGGATACACCTCTATACGTGTATTTTGGGTAAAGATGCAAGACCACAGCCACTTTATGAAAATTTTCGACCAGAGGACCTTGAGTTGCTGAGTCCTGCTGATGCTGATGCTGATGAGAAACGGTGTATAGAGTCTGCATCTGTCAAGGATAACCCTGCTTATAGGAATGCTCTTCTGGATTTTTCAAATGAGTGGAAGAATTTAAGGCCAATTGAACGCAATAAGTTACTTGGAAAACCATTACAGCTTCCTTTGGCTGTCGAATTGTGCTACTTAAGTGAAAGTACTAACCACAACAACAAGGTCGGCACTATGCACTTAAACTCTGTTTTAGTGGATATGTATGATCTTTTCATAACATTTGTCCATCCCCTCTAATATTGTTTTGCTTCTTTGTATATAATAATGTAACAAAAGTCTGTGTTTAACAGGGACTAATAAATGGTGGAAGCAAACGGCGCATGACTCCTTTAGTGGACATCAGCTATCCCTTACCATCAGATGCTGTTTGGAAAAAGGTTTATCTTAGAAGTGGCCGTGGTAAGAAGGAAAAAGAATACACTCAAGGCTGGAGCCTGAAGGATGAGCCTCTTTGTAAGCTTTGTCAAAAGCAATGCATGTATGTCCCGTACAAATTATGTATTGCTTTAAAATATGTATGTTAGTATACAATTAATAATTACACTTTCAGGGGTAACAATGCCAAGACACCTGAATATTTTGAAGATCTTTTTTGTAACCTTGTCTGCCATCAAGAGTATCGCATGAGAACTAGCAACAGATTCCTCCGTCAGGTTGGAACATTTATCATATTCAAATCAGAATGTATTCGACTAATTTTCATTTGTTGTTTAGATGTCTGTTGCTAGAAAGGTTGTTGTTTAGTTTTTCATGTCTTTGAGCTAGATTTTAAAGAAGTTGAGATGAAATTTTCAGGAACTTTTCCAAATTGAGCAAGGTGTTTGCACAAATTGCCAATTGGACTGTCATAAGCTTGTTGTGAATACAAGACCTTTGTCCCTGGAAAGACGACGAGGGTACATTGAAAAAGTAGCACCAAATATTGCAAAGCGGAAGAAGATGTGAGTTTATGATAGTGAAATATCTAAAGTCAATTTTGATATGATGTTAGAAAACAACATTACAGGCTTATAACATTACAGCCTTGTAAATAGACTGACTGTACAATAGTGTTAATAAACTAGCTTATTTACTGTACACCAACCATCTTCTGAAGCACCCTTCTGAAACACAAGTTGATTATCTGCAGGTTTGAGAAGCTTATCAAAGATCCAATTGAAGGTAATGCCTGGCATGCTGATCACATTGTTCCAGTATATAAAGGCGGAGGTATAATTTCTTTTGAAGTTCAATCCAACTTGTTTTTGGAAGAATTGTAGTATCATTTTTAATTGTAGTGACCTGTTATTCTCAGAAATGACCATCTTGATACTTGCAACTAAGATTTTGATATGCTGAAAGCAAAGGCTGATAAAAGTCTTGATTTATGGGAAACATTCATCTAGTCAACCTGTACCTGTGATGGGGGGTATTACAATGTAAATAAGTATTCAAATAGTAGGGGGGCTGCTATTAGAAATTTCATATTTTTTTGTCAAAATGCCGACATTCCCGAAGTTAACTTCCAGAGGCTATTGACTTAGAACGTGGGGTAATTTATGATCTAGAAGTTAACTTTCAGATTGATTTTTTTCAGGGTGTTAACTTCTGGACCTTTCACTTAGTTTTATCAGGATATGCTTCTTCTTTACATTTTTAAAAATTATCAATTTACCACATTTTTCAAAATACCTAAAAATATCAAAATATAAATTAAAGTATATAATTCGTACTTAAATTACAAAATAAAAAATAAAGATTACTCAATTTATAATGTCCTCTCCCTTATCTGTTGATTGTATCCTCCTCCTGCCACTTCCTCTACTTGTAGAAAAGGTTAGATTTTAGATGTGTTTGAATTTTATACCTTATTTAATCATTTCTATAGGTGAATGCAAACTCGAGAACATGAGAACTCTTTGTGTGGCCTGCCATCATGATGTTACTGCTGTACAATGTGCTGAGCGACGCATTATAAGAGCAAATGCCCGTAAACAACTAAAAGTATTGATGGATACCATGAAAAATAATACGAAGGGTGCAGCTGGTAATAATAATAATGAGGTATGTAATAATTTCTGCTGATTCATAGCCACACATTCCCTGATGGTGTGTAGCATTTCAGTCTGCCATTAGTATTGAATGGCATATCTGCATGACACTTGTGTTAAGCATTCATGCTTTGATTACCTTCATGCTTTAGGAAGTAAATTTTGTCAATTATATGGTTTGATGTCAACTTAGTGAGCTAAAATTGTACATGAGCATAAGATTTTTAACATACTCAAGTAAAACCATTAGCAAGAAAGCCTTCAAGTTGGTACACATGCAAATTTGATGATTGTATATTCACGTCACTATATAAAACTCAGGACCTAATGCTTCACGGGGTGCAAGAAAGTATGCATGAGGATGATATTTTAGTCCCGGTTCCTGGAAGTGCCTATTCACTAGCTAACAGCCAAGAAAGTGGAGATGCAGCTTGTTAAGGATCAAGAACCATTACAGATGATCTTCACCATTCAACCCAATTTGTTGTAAAAATAAACTGATGGGGAACTGGTGCAGGTTCATCGACCAGCAGATGACTGTAATCTGCTTTGAAATGGTCATCCATGATATGATGTACTTGGTAAAATCATCCTTGGTGTTCATCAATGTCTTGTTGTGATACAGTGCAGCCTATCAATTAAGATTCCTTGAGGAAATTCTTTTGAAGAGTGCTGTTTTGTCTAGTTGGAAAGCCAACAGTAGTCAACATGTGAAAATAGAGAAAGCCCTTAAGCCTGAGATTAAGATAATCATGGCACTGTAGTGTTACAGTTTGGGGTCATACATGTATAAACATGTCATTGATTTCAACCATTATTGTGTTGTATTAGGGAAATGTTGATCTGAAATTACATGACCAAATTATTGTCATGATTCATGTTGTGAATGTGATGAATTATACTGTAGTTTCCAAATTGAAATATGATAATAAAATTGTACGTTTAACAAATTGAGTTATATTGTGCATGTGACTGAAATGATGATTTGTCATTAAACGTCAAGATAAAACTAGTTTTCAGTGATAGTTCATCACTCTTTCTCTTATTAATTTGTCTTCAAAGATGAAAAGTAAGAATTGAGCATATATCTATTCACAAATGACAAAAACTTGTTAAGAAAGCAAAAAAAAAAAAAAAAAATTACATTGAAAACAAGAACTTTTAAACATTAAAAAGTTGAACATACACTTTCTCATAATTTTCCAAGAGAATATTTATATTTTAATTTCCTTAACTAGCGTCGTAATGACACTCTAGCATTTCCCAACACTTTTTAATAGTAAATGTAAAATGTCTAACATGTGAAATTTGTTAGAATATAAGGTACTTTTCAGATATGTAAACATGTATTTCCTATTTGTGTAAAATTACATTGCCCTCTATTTTTTATTTTTTTGGGTATGTTAAGTAGTAAACACCATCTAAAACATGCACACACATTTGTAAGATTCTCGGTTCAAATTCAGATAGAGATGTTGAGCCAAATGATATTGACATTGTAAATTGAGTTATTTCTTATTTCTTAGTTTTAATAAAACTCACTTAAGTTTTTAGCAAACATGAATTTTTTCATAAATTGGTATGCTTATATTGACTTATTTACATATTTGGTCCTCCTATGTTCCTTGCTCATGGAATTGATTCTCCCATTTTAAAGTCATTAAGTTTTGATTTTTTTTCATATTTCTTAACTTAAAAATGGTAACGTCATATTTACTGTGATACGAAGGAAGTAATATTTTTCTAATTTATAGCAATTATAAATTACGTAAGAGATACATTTTATCACAAGTACTCAAATTTTCATAAAAGATAACCATGATAACATAACTATGATTTAAACATTTATAATTAGAATATCAAATGGGGTTAATACAACTCAAAATTCGCAATAAACTTAAAAGTCTTGTGCCGAAGGAACCTTGAAAACATCAATTGCTGCTACCAATAGATGATTCACTTGCGTCCATAGACGAATCAGACTCACCAGAAGTATCCCCTGAATGAAATTACAAAAGCAAAATACTCAGTTAAAATATTCAAAATTAAAACTGAAAGGAAAACACAATTATAATCTCCAACCAAAATGCTAGTACTCTCACTCAACCTCAACATGTGAACTTATTCCAAGACTGTGACAAAATGGTGTAAAACCAACAACTAGATAATTCTTGCAATATAATGGAAAAAGAACCTCCAATACTACCAAATTGTAGGCAAAATCCTATCACTCATTTCGCAAATAAATTGCTTAATCAGAGTGTGTCAAGTTCTGCAGTCAAATGAAATTCATTGATTAGATTTTGATTTGTGTATATAATTTTTTTTTACAAGATTGATTTTTATGTGTGTCTATATATATCACTAGAGTCTAATACTAAATCAGAACTATCATGCAGTCAAACAAAGATTAACAATTACAAACATATACTATTATAAGAAAGTCAATCTCGTAGCTCTAATATTGTACTCCCTCCGTTCCTTTTTAAGTGTCACTTTTGGAGAAAATTTTTGTTCCTATTTAACTGTCACTTTCAAAGTTCAATGCAACATTAAATGTCAAGTATAGCTTATTGCATCAAAAGTCGTATCAGTTGTTGATTGTCTTGGTTTGTGTAAAATGTCAAAATGTGACAATTAAAAAGGAACGGAGATAGTAAAACTGAACATTAATGGTATACCGGGAAATGTTAAAAATTAAAAGCATTGCATTGTAAAACACGTATATCATATACTCCCTCCGTCCTAATTTATAAGCAAAAAACACTAATTCACACTTATTAAGAAAACTAACACTTAGTGATTTGAGGTATAATTTTTTGTGTTCTCTCTGAAATAAGTTTCATGGAAAAATGTAAAAATAATTCTCATTGGTTAAAAATTATGGAGAAAATAAAAAGGAGAACACATTGAATGCTATTTGCATTTAATTTTACATTGAAAAAGATGATTTGATTGAAAAAACATAATAATAGCATAAAAGTTGGTCTTTTTTACTTATATTTTGAGACAAAGAATATGAGAAAATTTTGCTTATATTTTAGGACGGAGGGAGTAAGTTGTTAGGAACACATAAATTCTTACTTAAAGGAATATACATTTGAACAATATATATATATATATATATATATATATATATATATATATATATATATATATATATATATATATATGTGTGTGTGTGGGTTTGCTAGAACACACCCACTAGTTTTTATGTGGGAGTGTTTTAGCAAAGCTACATCCTAAGGTGTATTTAACCACTTTTTAGTTATTCACTTGCTAAAATACTTCTTCTAAAAAATAAGTGGGTGTATTCTAGCAAATGCCTATAGGATTTGCTAGAACACACCCACTTGTTTTTTTAAAAGGTATGTTATAGCAACATACACCTTAAGGTGTATTCTAGCAAATCCCATATATATATATATATATATATATATATATATATATATATATATATCCCTTTTATAATATCAATACAACATTTATCATTATTTTCCACCGGCACTTATATATTGCATTTCAATCATCTACAACTATTCTACCAACTATAACTAATAAGAGTGTTTTAGTAAAGGGTCAATCTAACTTGTGCCCTCAGGCTAACTAATGACACACATTTTACCATTAAAATCAACAGTATTAATCATTTTTTTTTATGTTAAAAATATTAGCTTAATTAGAATTAGAATTTTCTATGAAAAATTGTATTCGTTTTTTCCAAAATCAAATCAATTGTATTCGTTTTGTCCAAAATCAAATCATATTAGAGTCTTTTTTTGATATCAATTGTCTCCAGTGGCCATAACAGAAAAGAAGAAAAAACGCATTTAACAGAAAGTAGTTTCAAGTATAGTGTGTGGCCATAAGTAAATGGAAAGGTTGCAGCCATAGAAAGTTGTTTTTCTGAAGGCTTGCGTGAATGATCATACAAATGCAGTGAACTATATAAAGTACAATGCATGATGAGAGAACAAAAACCTCTAGCAATTCAACAAATAACATAATTGCAAAAAAAACAACAAAAAATTCAATCAACCATTAATTAATGATGAAGTCATTAGAAATCAAAACCAATACAAAATAAATAACATAAACATAAATTAACAAATAAATTAGAGTTGAATCTCATGCTGAAGAGACATAGCACCACTTCTACATCCTAGCACATTAAGAACAAGGTGAAATCAAACTTTCAACATAGACTTCAGGTATGCTCGCAACCTTAGTAAACTTAAAAGCATGATTCCTGGAATCATAAACAATCAGCCTCGAATTATAATCGGCAAAGGACTGATGAAGCAACACTTGGTCATCCTCCAAAATATATATTGCCTTGGTAAGCCTATGATATTTGATAGGCTCTAGCCAATAAGAAACAGTAAATAATTTAGTCCAAGACTCTTTATTACCATATTCCTTCATAATCCAAACATCATGACAAGAAATTAAGCACAAACAATCCCTCAACAAACCCAAGATCAACTCACGTGCATCACGTATCTCTCCAAGATCAGGCAGCAAAAGCTGTTGATAAGACTCATTCCCTAGATCAAAAGAAACAATGGAGTATGTAGTTTCCTTACAACAATTTTTACAAGCCAACCAATTAATCTTGCCACTCACAAATATTCCTGGATGCTCCTCCGGAGCTTCTTTGGTATGAAGTTTAACACCAAAAGGAAACTCCTCCTGAACGGTTTTCCAAACATCGGTACGAGAGTATAAACCTTCAATTCAGTTTTGTCAACATCGGTTCCATTGTAATTCGCAGTGTAACCGATAGCAACAACCACCTTATAAGCATCACTGACATGATCATAGCCGAAACCATACCTCAACCTACTATCCATTGGTGGCATTTTCCAAGAAGGCGACTGCTTGAATTTTCTAATTGAAGGATTCCATAATAAAACAGCATTTTCAAAATACTCAACCAAACAAACAATGCCATCATAAGAGCCAACTATGTAGTCGTATTTGGTAAAACGGTCGTTTTCATAGTACTCAACAAAACTGGTGATGTTGGTGGTTATGCCTGTGAAAACGGAGTCAAGTGGGTAAGAATCAATAACATACTTGCCTGGGATATTGGTGTGGGTTACCAAGTGAAGGCGGCGGCGCGAGGTCGAGAGATGCTTCTTGGCAAATTTGGGATGTGAGATTAGATGATTCCACGATTTGCAGACGCATCGAAGTTGAAGGAGAAGCTTCACCGGTAGCCTGCAGAGGATTTCTATAACGAGGTCCTCCGAAAGAGACGGCATGTGAAGTGAATGTGGCGGTGGTGTTAGGGTTACAGCGGATAGGAGCTGGTTGCTGATGGCGGTTATTTCCTCCTTCATCAACGAGTAAGCAGCAACGTCGTTGTTTTGATCATTGTTCTCGCTACTGGATGCCATCACGATTGTGAGATACAAGGTTTGTTTGAAGGTAAATTCTATAATAAACCCTAAACCCTATACACCAATTATTTTTTTGAAGGTAAATATATTTTTATGATTTAAAATTATAATAACTGAATATAAAAAATCTAATACGATCCATATTAACAATGAAATTCTGTTTTTTTTTCTCCTTAAAAAAAAAATGAAATTCTGTTTTTTCTTATGAAATTATATTTTTGAAAATATAAAGATCAATAAATGGGTTATTTATGCCATAAAACTAAGAGTTTTTTTATTCACATCCTATATATTTATATTTCTAACTCCAAAGGCTTAGTCTAGTGGTAAAAAGACAGGTCTTGAATCCGAGAGAACCCGGGTTCGAGCCCCGCTAGTGTCTTTGGAGGGAGGTAAATGTAATTACCTTTGTAAGTGCTCTTTGAGCCCGAAGGTCTTCCCTGCCTTGGACTGGGGCACCATCCCCTCACCCTAAAAATTTTGTAACAAAAAAAAAACATTCTATATATTTCTGGTTACACCCAGTTTTTTTAAAAAGTTTTTGATAATACCAAAATTGTCCTTTTATATAAATTTTCTTAAAATCTTGATTTCATTCATTGTCAATCTAAAATTCCACTCTCTTTCACCCACCAACGATCAAACAATCATGATGTTCAATTAATCGTTATGGAAGATTAAAGAGTGAATCAAAACATCTTTCATTCATACTCGATTGCATATAAATAAGTGAATTTTTTCTTCTTTTCCAATAACGCTGGTTTCAATTTTCTTCTTCTAGTTCAACTGCACTATACGACAGTTTCAGTTTTACATTGTTAAAGTTAACTTAAATTCAGTTTAAGTAGGTTCATGTAAACTTAGTTTACATAATCTACTTCAACTTAGTTTACATAACCTACTTAAACTGAGTTTAAGTATGTACACTTAAACTCAGTTTACATGACCTACTTAAACTAAGTTTACATGTACATACTTAAACTAATATTACGTATAATCATTGAACAAGGTTGAACTTTTAGATGTACACTTAAACTCAGTTTTTACATGACCTGCTTAAACTGAGTTTACATGACCTACTTAAACTGAGTTTAAGTATGTATACTTAAACTCAGTTTACATGAGCTATTTAAACTAAGTTTACATGATCTATTTAAACTGAGTTTAAGTATGTACACTTAAACTTAGTTTACATGACCTACTTAAAATAAGTTTTTATGTACATACTTAAACTGAGATTATGTTGAATCATTGAACAATGTTGAACTTTTAAATGTACACTTAAATTCGGTTTACATGACCTACTTAAACTGAGTTTAAGTATGTACACTTAAACTCAGTTTACATGACCTACTGAAACTAAGTTTACATGACCTACTTAAACTGAAGAGGGATCTAGGGTGTAACCAAGAAAAAAGAAAGATGCTTTTTGAAAATTAAAATTTATGGAAGGGTAATTTTATCATTTTTGGGTGCAACCAAGATTAAACAGGGTGTAATTAGAAAAACTCCTCTATAAACCATCCCTAGTGAATAAAGTACCTTGAAGTTCCATTTACCCCATAGCACACTGCAACGTCGACATGTTCTTTCAATACATTGTTTGAATAGTATGATGTCTTTACAGGGGCGGTTTCACCGCCCGGCGACCCCGGGCGGTCGCCCGGGCTCGATCGATAATTTTCGTACATTAGACCCAACCCAAAAGCCAATTAACACACTTACAAAAAGAAAAATTTGGGCAATCTGAAAATTCTCACACGCAAATAGGTCTCGGAATTTTATTTAACACACTATTGACGGGTTCATCTCTCTTATTTTAACGGGTTAATTGTTCAAATTGATCCTGTAATATACCTTATGTCTGAAAAATGACCCTTAAAAATACAAAACATATATTCTAGCATTATAACTTGAATTTCTTCTTATTTTTGACCATCCTGTGATATACGTGTAGTCTAAAAATGTGACCTACATGTTGAATTTTGTCATTATTTTTTTCATACATGATTAACACGTTAAAATATAGATTTACATAAAAAATTAATTTTCTTCGACCAGAGATAAATTAATTATGAATTTTCATTCCCTCATAATTATGAATTTCTTAAACAATTTATAATTAATTTGTATCTCGTTTAAAGACTACAAAATTTCATTGTGAAAGTTCTTATCATGTTCTAGTCATGCCTACAAAATTAGGGAACTAAATTTGACTTGTGAGTATACGCTTACGCGGAACAAAATTTCAATTTTGCACGTTTTGGTTGAAAAATCATAATAAATTTAAACGACTTCGAAATGTTATGAAACTTTACATATCCTTTTTATGTATTTTTATAGATGTCTCTGCAAATAATGAGCTCAAAATTCGATTTATAGGTCGAGATTTCCATTGTTTTGTTTTTTGAGCTTTTGACACTTTAAAAATTCATAATTAATTTGTCGTTTGTCGAAAATTTATAAATTTTTTGTGTAAAGCCATATTTTATCGTTCTTAACTTTTTTGGACTCCGCGTATATTACAGGGTTATAAATAATAAAAATTTCAAATTACATGGTCAAAATACATGTTATTTAATTATAGTGCCAATTTTCAGACTTCACATATATTACATGCATGGTCAATTTTAATTAATAATCCTATTTTAAATTGTACTTTTATTGACAAAATGATAAACCTCTTTTATTTTGATTTTTTTAATTATTAAAATTAAAAAAAATTGATTTATGACTATTGATATATTATGTCACATGTGAATTTGGGAAAAAAATTTCGCCCGGGCTCCATAAATTTCCTGGCTCCGCCACTGTGTCTTTACACATATTAGTTTTTACCTGTAATCTTGATTCAATATGAGTTGATTTTCTTTGATTGCATGAGTTAATTTTCTGTTTTTTTTTACACAATTTTTTTGTTTTTTCGAAGCAGCATTAGATCAACATGCATTTGTCGACCATGAGAAATATGTTAACTCCGTGAATAGGTACAAACTTGTCATATTGAATTTGATATCACAGCTTAGTTCCTAAACTACTTTACTTTTATATAATAAATCTTCATTTGTGCTATTCAGACACACGATATTCATCATACGTTTCTTTTCTCTCTTATCCAACAAGTAGTATTAAATAGAGTACAATTGAAAAATAAAATTAATATCATCTTACAAATTAAAAGTGCCAATTATTTTCCGTTAGCGGTGTTTTTTCCAAGACTTTTTGAGTTGTCGGAAACTAAAGAGACCACGGTGAGGGGGATGTTTTTGTTAGGTTGGGGGGCGGATGGGGGAGCGTGGAGGTGGAGGAGGAGATTATTTGCGTGGGAGGAAGAGTTGGTGGGGGAGTCTGTCGAGAGGCTGGCTAATATTGTTTTGCAGGTAGACATGTCGGATAGGTGGGTGTGGAATCTTCACTCCACTCAAAGATATACGATGCATTCAGCTTACTCTTACTCTTATTTAACAGTGGTCGACAACAACATCACTGAAGATTTTAGCCAATTCTTATGGCTTAAGGCGGTTCCGTTAAAGATCAACATTTTTGTTTGACGTCTTTTTCTGAATAGACTTGCTACAAAGGACACTTGCGCAAAAGGAATGTACTTGAGGCTAACAATGTATCTTGTGCGGCCTTGTGTGGTAAGGAGGAGGAAAGAGACCATTTATTTTTTCAATGTGACCATTATGGGCGGTTATGGCTTTTGGTTTCGCAGTGGCTTGGTATTGTTACAGTTTTACATGGTAATTTACATACTCATGCTAATCAATCTTGTGCTCTCGGTGGCCTTTCAAAGAGGTCTACGTTAGTGTTCTACGTCAGCGTTTAATATTATTTGGATATCGGTTTTATATGTTATATGAAAAGATCGCAATAGGAGAATTTTCCAAAATCACTTTGATCATCTTGAAGCTCTTATGGAAAGGGTTAAACTTCAAACGTATTGGTGGTTGAAAGCAAACGTCATCACGTTCGTTGTTGACTATCCCTCTTGGAGACAAAATCCTTGTTGTTATTTACAGACTGTCATGTAATGTCTGTTTTTTTGCTTTATGGTTGCTTTTATCCTTGTTGTGTTGTAATTAATACTTTTCAGCTCCCTTCGGCACACCTTGTGCTTGAAGGACTGATGGTTTGTTTTTTAATATATTTCGATTAGTTTCTTAAAAAAAAAAAGTGCCAATTTATTTTTTTGCAAATTAAAATTATTTTGGTACGGAGGGAATAGTAGTTTTCTAATTTATAACAATTATAAAATAGGTAAAAGAATCTACCTAAGAAAAAAAATAATCATGGTAAAAGATTTTACCAAAAGTGCTCAAATTTACACAAAACATATAACCATGATAACATAAATATAATTCAAACATTATTCTAACGTGGATAATACAGCTCAAAGTTCTTTGCTTCTTCAAAAGAAAGAAATACAACTCAAATATCATAATAACTTCCTTAACAAAATTCATAATAACTTAAAATTTTTGTACTAAAGGAACCTAAAAAACACAATCATTGCTACCAATAGATGATTCACTCTCGTCCATAGAATCAGACTCACTGGAAAGAACACCTGAGGGAAATGACAAACATAAAATACTTAGGTAAAACATTCAAAATTAAAATTAAATATTTGTTCTTGATATGCCAAACTTGTATTAAAATAAAAAATAAAAATGCCTAGCTATGCATAAGATGTTCCACTGCTAAGCTAATCAGACCAAACAATTGAAAGGAAAACACCTAACAAAGTTGGGAAAGAAAACAAATATATAAAAGTAAGACTTCAAAACAAAACTATAATCTCCAACCCAAATTCAAACATGTGAACTTATCCCAAGATAAGCAAAATGGTGTAAAACCAACATCTATATAATTCTTTCAATATAAGGCACACCATGGAATATAACCCCTATGCAAGTTGGGCATGGTGGATATATATTCAATGTTTGCATAAATTTAATTGCAGTCCTGTTTGAACTGCTACAATCAACCTTACACTGAGACTCATGCTTTGTAGTGTTGCTATTTTAAATTTCCTGTGGTCCTTTTTCTAACAATAAATACAATATTATTTCTTTGAAGAAGAAATTGATTTCTGGTCAAATTTGGGTAAAGACACGAATACATGGAATCAGAAGTCAGAACATAACACTAACGGCAAAGGCCTTATCCTATTGGTCAAGGTCAACTACATGGGTCAAACTAATCCATTTAAGTCAAATAAACCAAGTCTTCAAAAAGATCATTTATATCAAAATCAAAACATCAACACACTAACAAAAGACAGATAAATGAGGATTCATTTGCGAATACAACAATTTGTTTAATCTTTCTCAATGCAACTGTACAAAAGAATAAAGAAGGTACATGGTTAAAATGAGAGACGAAATTTATAATTGCACCCTCCTACCTATGCTGTTGCATCACATCAGAATTTAACTACAACGACTCATGAAATAGATCAACGTGGATATGAAGTCAATAAATAAGGCAAGCAAGCACTATCATATAAGGATCACATAACCTCAACTTGTGCAGAGGCAAAGTACATGACAATCGAAGTTCTAATTCAAACCACCAAATCTAGCAACCGTAAGATAGAAGCTAATGAAATGACACGAAGGATAAGTAACTACTTACCTGGAACATATCCAAATGTAAGTTTACATGCTGAGGAGGCCCTTGGACATGAGGATAATAGTGTTTCTATTTCAGGTGATCCAATGTACCAGATTTTCATGGTTTGTAAAACTCTTGCATTCTTCAAAATATACCTTGCTAGCCGAAGCTCACCTTGTAGGCCTAAGAAGCTGGAAATATCGAAAACTCTAAGGTGTAATGAAATGCATTGCAGAACACAATCTGGGTCCACCCAATTTTCTTTATCATCATTTTTAGTCCATGTTTGGTCATCGGAGTTCAAGCCAGCCTATTAATAATGCATGTAAAGTAAAATAAACATAAAGGTGTGCTATGAAAAGATAAATCTGATATGATCTTTAACAAACCTGATCAAGGTATAGCACTTGAAGCTTAGGGCAGTGTTTGAGAACTTCTACTAAGAAATGCCAACGATAATTGAGAGAGTCAAGGTCCAAGCGAGTCAAATTATGAAAGGTAGGAATAGCATCATTGAAGCGATACACCTAAAATAATGCAATACAAACTGTCAAATCATGGTTAAACTCCCAATAGCAAAAATAAAAGGGAGAAAAGAAGTACAGATCAATGACATTTTTCTTTTTCATATAATAATCAAACCTGAGCAGTTAAAATGCACATTGACAGAGACTGGACATTTTGAAGTACTTTCATTGGAAATTGAAAAAAAGTTGAATCAACGGCTGCTTTGGTCAAGTTACTTAAACTAAAGCTTTTCCATTTGCTACAGCTTAGAGAGTCCTCCTCATAATCAAAGCTTGGAGAGTCCTCGTAATCAACGCTAGAGAGTCCTCCTTATAATCAAACCATAGATCTGATATGAGTAAATCCTCAAGATTCGGACAATTACCTAATAGCGACATAAAATCTTGATGTTTTGGGAACGTTGTAAATTGTAAGTGAAGGGTTTTGAGCGAGGGAAGTAATAAAACGGAAGAACAACTAGGATCTATCCAAAAAAAGTTAAGCTTGAGAATCACTAGGGTTGTGCAGTTGAAAATGGTATTGGGCAATATAGGCCAACCATATATGTCCGCGTGGAGATCAAGGTACTCTACTCTGCGTTGTAGCACAATGTTGATCCATTTGGCGAAACTGGGAATGCGAAGAGTGACATGTTCATTGTAATCGTAGATAACATAGAGGCGGAAACTCTTAATTGGAACTGTGGCATCTCGCGACAGCAAAACGGAGTAGACAAAGTCGTTAAAGCGAAAATTGTCGTCTTTGTCCGTCAATCGGGTGATACTGAAGTCTAGAACAGGAACTGATAGCCAAAGATGTTTCCACCTGTTCGAAAGAATGCTTGTGGCAACCGCTTGTTTGGTTTCGAGAAAAGAGAGAATGTGACAGAGAACAGAATCGGGTAAAGTGCTTATCCTATCCGCCATTGGAATTTCCCACCGTTTTACAAGAAAGGATAAAAGACCGCAAACCACTGCAAATAATCAGATTGTTATCAGCAATTGAAGTACAGTTTAGTTGTTTTACCACAGATAAGTAATAGGGAAAGCTAGAGAGAACTTCACTCACCTGTCTTTCTAAAAACCCGCACATAATTTCATAAATATACATTTAAACAAGAAGAAAATTGTGTTTTTGTTAGAAAATACACATTTAGAGTATACAAATTATGTTTTATGGGATGCGTACTTCCAAAGTGCTTTTAGAGTGAGAAAAATTCCTCCGAAAGTTATGCCTTCACTGTCAAAAAGGTTTCATTTGAGGATGGTCAGAATTTTTCAAGACTTACTAATGGACTCTGATGGATCCAAATATGATTTCAGATAGAACGTTATGACGTAATTTGATCCCTGTAGCCGACCACACTTAGTGAGAAAAGGTTTGGTTGTTGTTGTAGTGATGGACTCTCATCCAGCCCAATGTAGTCCACAAACAAAACTTTCAGATGTGAAATCATAATTTTCCCATTCTGTTTACAAAGCAAAAAACAAACCAGAGCAAAACTGCTACTATTTTTTATTGGCTCAGATTTTTTTTTCTCCCAAAAATCAAACCAAACCAACTCATTAAACCCCTACCTCACGGATAAAAATTTGAGAAAATCACGTAGTTCAGTGTAATTATATGTGTTGGTGTCGGACACAACACGTGTCCAACTTCGAGTTCGACTAATCCAAGTAATGTTTGTGCTTCGTAATGGGTCTCCTCTAGCATATACAACAACAACAACGAACAACACTTATACCACTAAGTGGGGTCGACTACACGAATCAAACAAGGTACAAATCACTTGTTTCATTTATAATATTCGTTCATATTCATGAAATAATTAATTAAAACAAAACAAAACAGAGATCTCTCATGAATCTTAATGACAGCACATAGGAAAAATAAGAAAAATGAATACCTGAGTGGAGCGGGATCTGATAGGAAATCGGAAGAAGAGCGAAGAATATGCAGCGGCAAAGGAAAAGTGGAAGATTGAATTGAAATTTTGGGGTAGGGTTCTTCGGTTAGTGGAGGGAAGGGAATATTATATTTGAGTAAATAAACAATTATCCTGAAATGGTAAGTTTCGTCAATTACCCTGAAATTAGTATAACTTCAATTACCGTTTGAAATTGTACAACATTAATCAATTTACCCCCTCGTCAAATTCTTCAAGTTCGAGGAACATTTTGCTCATAAGTGTAAAAATAATTCAGGGGGTATTTGCAAAATGTTATGTTAACTAACAGAAGAATTTGGCAGAAGATAAATTGATTAACGTTGTGCAATTCAGAGGGTAATTAAAGTTTTGTTAATTTCAAAGGGGGTAGTTGATGAAACTTACAATTTCAGGGGGTAATTGCCTATTTACTCGTTATATTTTGTATTTTTACGGAAATAGGGAGATTTTTAACAAATATTTTTTAAATTCATTTAATAAATTATAAATTGAGTAAATAGGCAAAAACCCCCCTGAAATTGTAGCTTTCGTCAAAAACCCCCCTGATTTTTAGAAAATTTCAAAAAGCCCCCTGAAATTGACAAACGTTAGTCAATTACCCCCCCTCCGTTTGTTTTGGCTGTTAAATGACTTTTTTTTTTTTTTTTTGCTTTCTTCATCTTCTTCCTTCCACTTTTTTCATCATTTTCATGAATATTTATAAAAAATCCAGAAAAAAATTAAGAAACAACAACCATTAACAACATCATCATCATCTCATTACTAGCTTCTCTTGTTTGTTGCTCATTGTTGTTATCCAAAAGGGTCGTAGCAGAAAGATCAAGAGACAATTGATGATGATGATCAGTGTTGTTGATAATCTCATCGCTGCTCCAAAAAGGAAATCCATTTGAATGAGGGTTAAAAAGTGATTGATTCTGAAGAGGAGACATGAGTGATGATGGAACAATAACATCATGAGAATGAGAAGAAACGTTGCTGTTGATGTTGGTGTTCATGCTATTCATCATAACCCTTGTTCTTTTTCCAACAAGTTCATGATCTTTTCTGTTATTCATTCTGTTGTTGATGAATTCCAAAGGGTTGTTGTTGATTAATTCAAGAAGGTAACAAACAAGAGAGAGAGAGAGAGAGAGAGAGAGAGAGAGAGAGAGAGAGAGAGAATCATTAGAAAGTGTGTGAGGTTGATGATGATGATGTTGTTGTTAATGGTTGTTGTTTCTTAAATTTTTCTGGATTTTTTTATGAATGTTGATGAAGATGATGAAAAAAGTGGAAGGAAGAAGATGAAGAAAGCAAAAAGAAATTAAAAAATAGTCATTTAACAGCCAAAACAAATGGAGGGGGGTAATTGACTAACGTTTGATAATTTCATGGGGGTTTTTGAAGTTTCTTAAAAATCAGGGGGTTTTTTGACGAAAGTTACAATTTCAGGGGTGTTTTTGCCTATTCACTCATTATAAATTTAATTTAGTGGCTTAATTGCAGTTTAAACCTCCTAAGTATCACAATTTTACGATTTTAACCCCTAACTTTTTCTTCTATAGTACTTTCCACAAAATCTCTTTAGTCACTTTGTCACACGCCTTCTACAATTTCATGAAAACTAAGTACAAGTCTTTTATCTATATGATATCACTCAACCACACGTCATAGTAAGAAGATAACTTTCATGGTCGACATCCCATGTACAAAACCAAATTGGTTATTAGTCGGTCGAGTCTCTTTTCTTAGTCATTGTTAAATCCTTATTTCTCGTAACTTCATGATATGACTCATAAGTGATCGTATAGTTTAATTCCCACATAATTTGCACAATTTTGTACATCCCTCTTATATATTCTTATAGATCATAATTTAAGTGTTTATCTCCATTCATCCGCTTCAATATGTTTGTTAGATGCTAACCCGAGGCTAATTTGTTTTTTCTTTCTCTCTCTCTTTAGAACTAAAATGCTTAGAATTTTGCTCTTTCCCCTACACTTTTCGCTCGCGTCCTGAAGCATAGTCCAAAATATCCATGTGTTAGTTAACTAATGCAAGTGTAAATTAATGTGTTAGTTAACTAACGTTGTGCTACTTAAGTAACGCATGTGTAAAGCACTGCGTGAGTTAACTCACGCAGCCATTAGCACATGCGTGAGTTAACTCACGCACACTCTACATGAAACCAGAAGAGGTAGAAACCTCTATTTTCCCTAATTTTTCAATCCTTCTTTCATACATTCATTCAAGCATACATTTTTCATCATTCATTCAAACATTCATTCAATCAACGAAAAATAACAAAATAAAACAACGAAAAAAAGTAATGAATAATGTCATAAGAAACAACGCTAAAAAGCGCAAGTGTAATAGGTTTACAACTAAATCCAACAAATGCCATAAAAAATTAAAAAATAAAAAAGCTACGCAAGTCATACTGATCCATCATGTGGACTCCTACTCCTCATCCGCGAAGCCGGCATCTGCTCCATCATGCTCCACTCAGACTGTATGCCCTGCATCAAGCGCATAACCTCCTCTGGATTATGAAACATAGTAGGATGTCCCATTTCACCGTCCACTCTGGCCATGATGTTGTTGATGATCTGGTATGGGTCAGGAGGATGTCTGGCCCTAACCTCCTCGTAAGGATGGACAGGATGAGGAGGAGCAGCAGCTGCATAGTCAAGAATAGTCGCATGGGGGTTCACGGTAGGATGTGATACTCTAATGAACCATCTCATGTACCCCCTAGTATGAGCCCACGGCTGGTTATTCGGAACTGGATCACCCCTCTACTGATGGCTGAGGACATGTAGAGCAAACTCCGTGAAGGCCTGGGCCACGTCATCTGCCGCAATAAGCTCAATGTCTGTAGGAGCCCTCAGAATAGTCTGGACATACCCGTACTGCCTAAGAACCCGCTCTAGCAAGTGACGGACCATCCTGTCGCTGTCGTCCATGATCCATCCGGAGTACCAGCATATGTCCTTATAGGGCGTGATGTGTCGTCGTCTCTCGTACGGCCTCTAGGTGACATGTGAATGGTCCAACGAATCGATGGCAGCTCTGTAGTGTCCAAAGCCCCTGGGAGGTTTCCATTGACTCACAAGCGGGGAAACAGTAGGGTCATAGTCATCATCATCAATCCTCAGAATGATGTTCGAAAAGTGCGCCAAAGTCCATCCCTGCAAACACAAAGAAACAAATATTTATAGCAGCGCAATAATTATACAAACAACTAAACATTTACGATCCAATAAGTAAAAAAGAAGAAAAACAAATATTACCACAAGCAATGTCATGTAACCACCACAGGAGGCCACATATGAGTCGGAGGTAAGAGATAGCTGTTCATATAGGAAAGCAAGTCCCATCCCACCCCATGACCAGCTGTCCAACTCGTCCATATCTTGCAGCGCAAGCAACCAAAGAAGATTAATGTTTTTATTGTTCTTCCCGGAAAAAATGGTCCATCCAAGCAAGAGCAACATAAATGCCTTAATGCAAGCCAGCCTAACTTCAGCTCGCTCGTCTAGCTCCTTCTGTGTGTCAGGCACAAGCAGCTGATTACACATATTGAAAAGCTCCTCGTAGCGCCTCTTAAGTACACCAAAACTGATGTGAGCAGCACCCTGTCTTGTTAGCTCCTTAGCGGCAGCCTCCACTATAAAAAGTAGGTATGTCTGCATCATCTCTAGCCCCTCATCATAGGTTAACTCTCTATCGGGAAGGAGCCTCCAAGTGACGGGGATGCCTAGGTGACACGCCACATCATCTAGTGTAATAATCATCTCCCCAACAGGTAGATGGAAGATGCTGGTCTCCTCATGCTATCGCACAAACGATCTATACAATTATTAAAAAACACAAAATTGGGAATGAATTTCCTCCGATGGAAATATCTTCGTTCTTCTACAGTGATACAATTTTTACCATTAATTATCCTCTCTCTCATTTAAAATTCCCACATGCATTAATTTTTAATGGATAGGATTTCACTAGACACTCATGTCACCGAAGAGGATTCAAACCCCACAAAATTGCAAATACAAATTTATATATTTCTTTTTAAATTTTTATTTTGGAATCAAATGTAATTAAGGAATTTCAAACTCCAATGAGTCCATTAGAGTATATCACTACATCTACAGTTATTTATATTGACTACCTATGAGATTAATCCGTAATGATTAAGCAGGAAATTATCTCTCCATTCTCAACTTTTTGATGTGAATAACTTGATTAGAATTTGAGTTCCCGAATCCAGTACATTTTTTTTAGATATAATAAATTTCATTAAAATATGAACCACAAAGCACAAGCAATGCTATGAGAAAACTAAAATTACAAACAAATATATAAGAGAGCCTATGCATCACAAGCAGATCAAATGCAATAAAATGATTGGACTAAATCGCGTAAATCAATTCTAAATATGCATACATATAAAACAAGAGTAAATAGGCAATTAGCCCATGAAATTGTAAGACATCAATTATCTCTTGAAATTGCACAACGATAATCAATTTACCCCCCTCTGTCAAATTCTTCTGACAGACAACATGACGTTTTGCAAATACCCCCCTGAAGTTTTGCACTTATGTGCAAAATGTCCCCCAAAATTAAAAATTTATATGTTTTTTTTCTTATCCTTGACTCAAAAGATATTAAAGACAAACAATCAACGATTATCTTTAATATTTAAAGCTTACAATAATAATACATCCTCTAAAAATAATGCAGAAGTAATAACTTCATATTACTTTAGCAAAAATGCATGTTTAGTTCAATTTTTAAGATAGAATAATTTTATTCAAACTTATCTTAAGAAACTGCTAGAATTAATTATTCATGAGGAATGAGTGTCTCTGACCTACTTTGTTATGAATTGACGTGTCCCTATTTAAATAAGTCATAAGTTATGGAGAATTGAACAACCAAATTGCATAACAGAAACAAAATAAAATAACAGACCCTTTTAATAATGAAAGAGCCATGTAAAGTATTAAAGTTAATTGTTAATTGTTAATTGCTTGTCTTTATTATCTTTTGAGTTAAGGATAAGAAAAAATAAATAAATTTTGAAGTTCGGGAGCATTTTGCACATACGTGCAAAACTTCAAAGAGATATTTGCAAAACGTTATATTGGCTAACAGAAAAATTTGACGGAGGGGGTAAATTGATTAACATTGTGCAATTTCAAGGGGGTAATTGACGTTTTGTTAATTTCAAGAAGATAATTGACGAAACTTACAATTTCAGTGGGATAATTGCCTATTTACTCTATAAAACAACGTCCAAATATATCAATGTGCACGAACTAATTGCTCAATATTAAAAGGAAAGCATGCATGTCTTCCACTAAAACATTGATTTGCATATATTTCATTTGTGTGGCTTCAGTGCTAAGGATAAAATCGTAAAAATAATATTGTTTCCGATTTTCACATGGTTTTGCGTTTGTACCAACACAGGAGTCCTTGATATTTGTAAATTCTGAAAATTAAAAATTAAGTGTTAATTAATTAGTAAACAATAACGATAAATAAAAACCATTTGGCAATTTTATTTTCTTTTGAAAAATATTGAAGATATAGTTAACTAGTCATTAGGAGTGTTAGGTAGTAGTTAGTGGATTTCTATTATAGATTTTGATGTACTCTCTTACTTCACTTTATCATTTGTAATAATTCTATTATTATCAATACACAAGAGTTACAAGTTTTTTCTCTACTTTTTCATGAATGTCATATTTCATAACAACAAAAAAATAATTATATTAACTCACCAAATTTTTCAGGGGAATTTTTTATTTTCTTGAACATTTTGAAACTGTCCAAAATAGTGAACAATGAACTTGAAAGTTGAGTCTTTAACTCTTGAAGCTTCCATGGGAGTTTGGTTGAAAAAGGCTTAAGCTTTTGATTCACATCTTCATTGCAATCTTTTGAACGTGATGTATTATTAATAAAATATGGGATACACCCGATTGGTCCAATGCCAATGATCATAAATTTTCGTCCACCAAGATCATAAATTTTCTGAAAGTAAAGGTTGACGAAAAGTGTATATCATATTAAAATTGAATTAGTGACAAAAAATTAGAACGTATACCATGAAGATCGGTTCAAATTTCATCTATAAATATTATAGAAGCCAAACTCAAACATCAAGTGTTGTTCTCTTTAATTTTAGTTGGTATTTTATATATGTAACATTATTTCATGTATATAGATATTTGATATGTTGGGACACAAGTTCAAACATTTAATTATCCATTTTTCAACACTTAAAAGTGCATGAGTTTTGCAGTTGGAATCTTTCAAACAAAAAATGGAGATTAATAATATAAACTAGAGATTAATAAGGGAAGATGTTTGAGGGATATAAAAGTGATAATCTTTATATTTAAGTCAAAAAAAATTGTGCACTAGTACTACAGTCTAAAGCGGTACGTCAAAATAGTAGTAGTTTAAATAGTTCAACAACAAATATCTACTTTGGAACAACTCGAATTTGCAAGTTCTTCTGTGACTTTTCGAGATCAAATATGAGCTTACCACTTTCTTCCATCAGTTGCTATTTGAAGAGAGATGCTTGTGAAATAAATTGTCGAGAAATAGTTTTTTGAAGTAGCATTCAACAACTTTTTGCCAAAGCTCATTCCATTTAATTTTATGCATTAAAAAAATATCTTTTTTAGTAAGTACTTAATTGATATTGTACTTGACCTAACTTCTCCTTAAAAATGTAGAGAAATTGAAGAAAAAAAACCGAGTTAAACGTTATCTTAATCTCCTACCACAACAGTGTAGAAGCAACTGAATTTGGGAGAGAAAAAAAATTAGAAAATAGTTAAAAATAAAAAAATTGGAAAATAGTCAAAAGTTTTAAAAAAAATGAAAATTGGAAAATAGTTAAAAAAAAATCGGAGAGGTAGCACTCAACCAAGCAATACTAAAAAAAAAATGCATTAGCATAACAAAAAACAGACAGACGGACATAAAATATTACTTTAAACGTTAATGTGCGTGTGTGTATATTCACGAGGTTGAAGAAAAGAAATAAAAATATTTGGTATCATTAAATGACATCGTGAATAAAAATATTTGTGAGGTTGTGATGATTAAGCAATATTGAAATTAAATATATAAGTGATAAAAAGATAATAAAATTCTTTTAAAAAAAAAAAGATAATAAAATTAAATGGAACGGTTCAAAAAAAATAAAATAAAGTTATATGAAAAGAAAACATATTGAAATATAATATTAAAAAATAAAAGAAAAGGTTTCCAGCGTGAGTTGAAAAGAGGTGCTTGTGAAATATATTGTCGAGAAGTAGTTTTTTAAAGTGGCATTCAACAACTTTTGGCCAAAGCTCATTCCATTCAATTTTATGCATTAAAAAAAATTCCTTTCTAGTAAGTACTTAATTGATATTGTGTTTGACCTAACTTCTCCTTAAAAATGTAGAGAAGTAAAAAAAAAGTCGGGTCAAACGGTATCTTAATCTCCCACAACGGCAGTGTAGAAGCAACTGAATTGGGAGAAAAATTGAAAAATAGTTAAAAATAAAAAAATTGAAAAATAGTTAAAAGTTTTTAAAAATATAAAAATTGGAAAATAGTTAAAAAAAATCGGTGAGGTAGCACTCGACCAAGCAACACTAAAAAAAATTATATGCATCAGCGTAACAAAAACACAAACAGACAGACATAAAATATTACTCTAAACGTCAATGTGTGTGTGTATTCGCGAGATTTAAGAAAGGAAATAAAAGTATTTGGTACTCCCTCCGTCCCTAAATAAATGATCCAGTTGACTCTGACACACATACCAATGCATATGTTTTATCTTTGATATCTTCAATTCTCTATTAAAAAAAAATTATAAAAATTTAATATTTTAAAAATACTCATCGAGACGAATTCAACAACATCTTACATGATATTATTTATCTTTGTGAATTAGTATAAAAGTGTGGTCAAAGTATGTCAAGTCAATAACGTATATTGTCAACTGGGTCATTTATTAAGGGACGGAGGGAGTATCATTAAATGACAGCGTGAATAAAAATATTTGTGATGTTGTGATGATTAAACAATATTGAAATTAAAATAATTGATAGTGTGTTTGACCTAACTTCTTAAAAATGTAGAGAAGTTGGAAAAATAGTCGGGTCAAACGATACATTAATCTCCCACAATGACAATGTAATGATTAAACAATATTGAAATTAAAATAATTGATAGTGTGTTTGACCTAACTTCTCCTTAAAAATGTAGAGAAGTTGGAAAAATAGTCGGGTCAAACGATACACATTAATCTCCCACAATTACAATGTAGAAGCAACTGAATTTAGATGAAAAAATTGAAAAAATTATTAAAAATTATAAAATTATAAAATAATTAAAAAAATGGTGAGGGGCAAAATGGGAAATGCACCCAAAAAATGATGAGGTGACACTAACCACACTCTATCAATAGGAAATTACAAAAATGTCCCTTTTAGGGACAAAATGGTAAAATCATAAGCATTAAATTTTATAATATAGGAAGTAAATTATATAAAGCAGTGTAAAATAATTTCTTACGTTGCTTGTTGAGTTTAAGATTCCACATGAACCTGATGCATAGTTGATACATGAGGTTATTTGATATCTCTCAGTTGTAGAGACACTAGAGTATGAAGGTGGCATTGGTAAACCCAACTTAAGAGCTAGAAAAAATATTTTCATTAAAGTTTGCCTAGCAAGTCAAAAAAGCGTCATAATTTAAAAAGAGGGGGAATATTTTGACTCCAAGAGTAAGTAGAATAACTTACTCCAAATCTTAACCTTTAATTACAATTTTGATTAATGGTTTAGATTAATTGCTATAGTAGGCTTTAATTCCATTTTCTATTGTAGTCAACACTTATCACTACAAAATAACAAAACAATAAATGTCATTTAATTCATTGATTTTTTTTTGTTCTTCTCCCATTGTTTTTTTTTTTCCAGGTTAAAAGAGTTTTTGAGGATCAATTGTAAAATAAGCATTTTAATTTGTCGTTACAATCATTCTTTTTCTACATGTATGTTTTTCCTATGTGTACAACTTTTTTACAATCATGAGCTCTTTCTCAAATAACATCATCATCTATGTATGTTCTTGACAACAAAAACTAATTAAAATGGAGATGATTATTTTAATTTGTCGTTATTTATATAAGAAAATACACCAATTTATTTATTTTTTATGCAATTATTGTATAAAAAAAAGATCATGGTTACTTCCTCTATCATTTTTTTTTCGTGACAGATTAATACAAAAATTTGTGTTTACAAATAATATAAGAAAACATCATGATTATATTGAAGAAAGCAAATAAATATGTCGTATAAAAAATAGTAAAGGGAGAAGAATAAATAAACAATTCTTTAAATTTTACTATTGTTTCCTTAAAAAAAAGAAGGGAGAAGAAAAAAAAATTGTGGTCAAATAAAAAACTTTGATGTTCTTGACCCAAAAAAAAACTTTGATGTTTATTTTACCATTAACTCTCACAAATTCTTTTAACGTGAAAAAAGAAAAGCAATGGGAGAGGAAAAAAATCAATCAATTGAATAACATTTATTGTTTTATTATTTTGTGGTGATAAGTGTTGACTACAATAGAAAATGAAATTAATATTGCAATCAAAGGTCAAGATTTGGAGTAAGTTATTACACTTACTCTTGGATTCAAAATATCCCACCTCTTTAAAAATGATTCAATTTATGGATTATATAATAATAGTAATTTCGTCACAAATTCCTTTAAAACAAAAAGTAATTAGGTAAAATAATAATAATAATAATAATAATAATAATAATAATAATAATAATGGTTAATAGGTCTTTACCCCTTGTAATATAGGTCATTTCTGGTTTCCCCTGTAAAAATTTTATTTTGATTCACCCCTGTAAAATATTTTTGTTTTGATTTACCCCCTAATAGACCAAACAAAAACCAATTTAATTTTTTTTTTTAAGAAATTTTTGTTTTTGTTTTTTTTTTAAAATATCAACGGATGTGAAATCTCAAAACTTTTGTATCCTCATGTTTCATTTTTCCAATTTCCGGTTTTCATCTACTCTGCTTAAGTGTAGCCTAACTTACCAATTACCATTGTGAGCATGTCTGGTACATATTATGCAGATCTGTCTCAATCGTTATAATTATTATGCCATGCAGAGGCATTTTTCAAAGTAAAATATACTACCTCCGTCCCTAATTATAAGACCCTTTTGAAAATTTTTTTTGTCCCTTTTTATAAGACCCCTTTTCTATTTCCAACTACATTAATTATTTCTTTACATACATGCCCCTATTTATTATACATCTTTTTCTTCAATCAGCAATAAATAGAATGTTGAAAACATAAGCCAACCCTCTTTCTTAAAGGATAAAATTGTAAAAACAATAGTAATTACAAACATATTTAATACAAATATCCACTATCTTAATTCCCGTTATTTTTTCAAAAGGGCCTTATAATTAAGAACAGAGGTAGTATATTTTATAATTCAAATGAGCAATATAAGAAAACTTTAAAGTTTGTACTTGCGTTGCGTAACATAGTGTCATTTTTTTTTGCGCTGAAACCCGATTTTTATTCTTGAATAAAGACCGATTATGTCATTTTACATCAAATAACTGCCTAACATCCCTATGTATATTCAAAAAAAAAATTATTACAGTACAATTTTTTGTTTTTTGTCAAGTTACAGTACAAAATTTAATTAACACTCTCTAGGTTAAAAAAATTGTTTCCAATTTCTGAAGTTATTTCAGAGATGGACACACATATAGAACACAGTCCAAACATCAAATGATTGTGAAATAAGAGGAAAAAAGATGTGTTGGGAACTCCATTTTGGTAAAAGACCACAATCATTATTTACCAGACTACCCTCAAATTGTCCCAAAGCATACAAAAATTAAATTGCCACCGCTCTTTACACCATTCCCAAACGCAAAATCCTCTAAGCCTGGAAAAAAGAAGAATATAAAAATAGGGAAATAAAAGATTTGATTCAATAGTTTGGTTAAGAATATATGTTCGTACCTTCCAAACCAAAAAGATTTGACCAAACGTTGGACCCATAACATCTCATTCCTGCTTAATGTTGTCAATCCACACTTCAGGGATGTGACTAATTGTATGCCAACGCTCTCCTCCCTCCTTTTCATACTTCTCCTTTATTATTCCACAATGAGTCAATCAACACATTCGGGATGTGACTAATTGTATGCCAACGCTCTCCTCCCTCCTTTTCATACTTCTCCTTTATTATTCCACAATTACTAATATCCAACATCCCAAGAGAGTTGGGTAGATCCTCCTTCTCTGGCAAGCTCTCAAGACTAGGACAGTTGATAATGTGTAGTCGTGTGAGAGATTTGAGGTGGAGAAAACCCTTTTTGTTCATTATTCTTAGCTTTGAACAATTATACAAATTAAGATACGCAAGAGTTGGTGGCAGCAGATTCTCCTCTGGGAACGACTCCATGTTTTCAAATTCATCACTAACAAAGAATTCTCTCAGAGAATTGAGTTGGAACAAACCCCACTCCTCTCTCGAACCAATCAGTTTTGGGCAATTCAATATTCCAAGACCGCTCAAGTTGGAAGGCAAACCACCCATTGGAAACGATTCCAGCTCTGGACAATCAATTAAATACAGATAATAAAGTTTGGTGAACAAGTGTAGTTCCAAAGGCAAGGAGGAGGAGTGCCATCCTTTTATTGAAAGTCTTTCAAGAGAATTATAGCAACGTAAATCCAAAGAGGGACAGTTTACACAGCCTCTGAAATCCAACCTCAACTTTTCAAGAAAGAGAATATTGATTAGATTTTGGTCCACGGAGAACTCGGTGTATTGATTATCACAAAGGAATAACCTTTTCAAACTTGTCGGCAATTCATTTACCAAAATTCTATCACAGTTCTGTATATCTAACTCTATCATATTATCACACTTGGGAATGGATGCCTCCAACTTGTTGCAATCATTAATCAACAATTTTTGTAAAGAAGGAAGGTGTTGAGGCAGAGCCCTTTTCAATTCGGGACAACTTGTTATAGAAATCTCTTTAAGCAAAGGAAACCCTTCAAGACGTGACCATTCCTCCCATTCCGACATCGAATCAAAATGCAGAATTTCAAGGGATCTGAATGGAACATTTGTGGAATTATTGCCATAAAATTCTTTCCCTATGATCCTTATTTTATCACAGCCTGAAATTGAAATCTCTTTGAGAGAAGGGAGTTGTCCAAGTGGTGGCAACTCGGAACATAAAGCACAGTGCTTTAGTTTAATTGAAACTAAGTTGGGTAAATCACAACCCCTCATCCAATTTGCAAACCTATTACCTTTGTAGTGTGAGATGATAAGCCTCTTCAAGCTGCTATTTGGTTGAAGAGCCTCAAAGACATCTGATTCTCTTCCATTGGTATTGAATTTGTAACTCCACTCCATATTTAATTCTTCTACATGTTTCTTCTCTTTCAAATTTGCTCCTGCAGCATCCACGGGATCGATGACATGTTCCATCCCTGAAATACAAAGTTCCCCTTGAAGATGATTGAGATTACCCAACTCCTTAATATCAGACCCACTCTGTTCTCCCACAACAAAATCACTCAGCGTTTGAAGATGGTTTAGCCTCCCTATCTTCTTTGGCATCTTCTTTATATTACAGCCTTCAAGATTAAGATGGCGTAAACTGACAAGCTTGTAAAATTTTGAAGGGAGTTTAGTCAAATTATAACAGCGTTCCAGTATCAATGTCTCTAATTTGTACAGATTACAAATTGAGTCAGGCAACCTTTCAATTAATGTTTTAGCCAGGTTTAGATATCGCAAAAGCTTTAGATTTCCTATCTCACCTGATAGCTCTCTGAGTTCACCACAATCACGGAATGACAACATCCGCAAATATTTTAGTTTCGAAAATAGATCACGTTGCAAATTGTTGGTTATCTTGCATTCTTTACCATAGCCTCGTGGTAATACCAACAAGCTGCGTAATCCCTTGATCTTAGAAATGTGATTCAATATTCCCGCACCATCTTTCAAATCAAGATAGCAGCAAACATGTCGTGTTCTTTCAGATATATTTTGCACACTATCAACCTCAATTTGTAAGCAAACCTCATGGGACTCTGATTTTGCCAAATCATTGACAAGATCATGCATGAATAATCTCTTATCCCCAAGATAATTTAGTGATTGTTGGAAAAATGAAATGGACTCTAGATCATCCAAGAATTCAATACCCAGCTCTTCTTCACTTTTGTCTCTTCCGCAACATTTCAGCAAACCTTCTGCCATCCAAAGCTTGATCAATTCATCCCTGTCAAACTTAAAACCCTTGGGAAATATAGAGCAGTAGGCAAAACAGCGCTTCAGATTGGAAGGGAGGTTATGGTAACTCAATCTTAATGCCGAGTTAATGTTACTTTCATCATCAGTTAACCGCCACATGTCAGCCTCTAGTATCTTTTCCCATTCATGTTGAGTGAATTTTTTACGCAAGAGGTTCCCCATTGTTTTCACAGCTAAAGGCAACCCTCTACACTTATCTACAATATTTTTGCCCATTGATTCAAGTTTTGGGTATTCACTTACATTCCTGCCGTGAAAAGCAAGCCTCTTAAATAAACTCCAACAATCTTTGTTCTTCAATTGTTCCAGATCAACTAACTCAGTTGATTTCACAATTAGTGCTACTTTTTTGTCGCGTGTTGTCAGAATAATCTTACTTCCAGAAGATCCATAGTTAAAAGGAAGTAGTAACGTCTCCCAACTTTCCTCATTCAGTTTCCAGACATCATCCACAACAAGTAGATAGTTCTTGCCTGTTAATTTTTCTTGTAGTTGCCGTTGGAGTAGATCCAAATCTTCACTATTTTCAGCAGAACCAAATTTCCTAAGAATTGCTTTGGTAAGTCCAATAACATCAAAATACTCAGATACATAGACCCAAGCTTTAAGTTCAAACGTCTCTTGTATCCTGCGGTCATTGTAGACAAGTTGAGCAAGGGTGGTCTTCCCCATCCCACCCAAACCCACTATGCTGATTGTTGATACTTGCTTGCTATTGTCCTTGTTTGTCAGCAAATAGTTGATTATTTCTTCTTTGTCACCTTCTCTACCATATATGCAAGATTCATCCACCAAAGATGCAGTTGGAGATCTTTTTGAGGATTGCAGGCTAACTGCACTTTCATAACTTCTTTCTGACAATCTTAACACATCCTTTTGCTCTGCAAGAGTGTTTAGATTGTCTAGCAAATCCTTGATCCTAGATTCAAATCGATTAGTGAAAGCTGAAATGAAGTGTTGAACCTTGCTCTTTCGTTGTACATGTGTATCAAACTCATCTAACAACTGATCTACTTCATACACCTCGTGTTTAAGACGATCGAGCCAATTCTTAACATTTTGGTTATGGTACTTCTTTGTCTCTGCATCATCCAACAATTGATTGATAGAATTCAGTGTGATTTCAAGTTTGTTAATCAACTTTTTATTGAAGAGGTCTTTGAAATCTCTTGAGGCAATCCTATCAAGAGTGACTTGAAAGAATGACGAAAGAAATGCTCCAGCAATCAGCTCTGCCATGATATTGTAGTCAAATCCTGAGAGGTTCACTGCAAAACGATAATATGTTATCTTCTGTTAAGCAAAATAGAACAAGAACTATCTTTCTATACAAAGTTGGAATTTCAATGTCAAACACTTAAAACATACATTTTACACAAAGTGTAGAGTTCTAATAAATTCAAAATAATGGATTGTTCAATTAATGACACATTATGCAGTTATAATAACAACTATATTTGCATATACTATCTTCCTTGCAAGCAACGAATAAAGATCGCTTGTTACTGTAACTAAATCATTTGTGACTTTTATATTTCTTTATCATTGTTGTTTTTAGAAATCAAATTTTTTATTAGAGTATGAGCGATTTCTCTGTTTGCTTATACACAATAATTCTTGCATAAACACAGTCCAATCGAACTTTATGCCAAAATTATTAATTCAGGACATTTAATTAGTTTTTTGAATTTTTCTAATATATTTTGTGCACTTGGTTCATTGTATCCAATAAACACAATGTCCAACCAAGTGATTAGACTAAAATAGATAACGAGCATTAATTAAAGAAGAGCTTTCGGGAGTACTCCATGTGTTCATTTATGGTTGAAACAATCTTTTATCTAATAAAAAAAAATTATACTTCAATAATAATTGATTAATTCCATGTATCAATTGTATCTTTTAATGATGCTCTTTAAAGACATATTTACAGAAAATAACGTGAAAATAATAATGTTACACCCTTCATTAAAAAAAAAAGTTACATACCAAAGATAATATTAAGTTGACTAAAGACAATTTGTCACTAAACAGAATAAAGTTGATTTTTTTTATATAAAAAAATATATTTATTTTCGCACCAAGTTTAGAATGAATGAGAATATGTAAGAGTTGATTTTTTTAAAGTGTAATTTAATAACAAATTAGAATGTTAGTATTGTAAATTTGTTGGTAATTTGTTTTCTAAAGTCTAAAAGAGTACAAGGGTTAATAGTTTAAAGTAGAAGCTTAGTATTGTCAATTTGCTGGTAATTTGTTTTCTAAAGTGTAATTAATAACAAATTTTGTTGGTATTGATTTTATAAACAAAAGGTTTGTACGGCTATATCCGTTTTAGTTCAAAAGGTTGTCGAATTCACAAAGACCAACTCACAAGTATCGATTTCTTTTGTTTCTTTGTTTATCTAAGGCTAATTCAAAACAATTTAGTTTTGTGCGTAAAAATAAAGTATTAAATTTAATTTAATAATGATAACAAGAGACCAAAATGTAGTTCTCGTCGACCGTTGATACTCACAAAACAATACTTTTATAATTAAAATAAGATAATTTTCTTCGCGGGAAATAGTTAACTTAAAGATACCGCTAACTCTAACAGATGCGGTGCCAGAAGTCGAATCTTGTACTTGACCGCTTTCGTGTGGTATGAATTACAACTTCAAAGTCCTATTTTTGAAAAAATAATTAATTCTTACTTGAAAATAGTAATTTTTAGTAGAAAATCAATTTAAAGGTATCGTTCGGTTTCCGCGCGCGTCCGTTACTGGATTTTAAAATTATAACTGCCAGCTTTCGTGTGCACAATTATAATTCTAAAATCTCTTGGAGGGTGGTGAGGATTTTTGGAAAATTGCTTGGGTTGACTGGGACTCGGTTTGTTTACCTAAGGAGGATGGAGGTTTAGGCGTGAGGAAGTTGCATGAATTTAATTTAGCTTTACTAGGGAAGTGGAGTTGGAGGATGTTGGTTGACAAAGAGGGGTTGTGGTATCGAGTCTTGAAGGCTAGGTACGAGGAGGAAGGGGGGATTCTGAAGGAGGAGGGGCGTGATTATTCTTTATGGTGGCAGATGCTTTCACGCATTCGCGGCGGTGTAGGGTTGGGGGATGGAAGTTGGTTTGATAATAATGTTCGTCGTGTGGTGGGTGGAGGAGATACCACTTACTTTTGGACGGATAACTAGGTGCAGGGGCGGAGCCACAGCAAGCACTCTGTGGGCATGTGCTGCACAAAATTTTCATTTAAGTATATAGTGGTATTGTGTTGTGCAACTAACTGCCCTCCTTTTTTTAGTAACTGCCCTCATTATTTGAATGTTAAAGAAAGAAAAAAAAACTCACTGTATCACTTTAAAACTAGTCCAAATACTTTTTTTTAGAGGAATCTATTCCAATTACTATTTTTTTAAAAAGGCTATTCCAATTACTTAATATCTCATTTATTATTTATTGATCAATTGATCAATTGATCATAGTATATATTTTGTGATTATTTGTAATAATTTATTTTTTCAAATCATAAATTCTTTAAGTTATTTAATTGTAATAAGTTGATCATTTACGTTTTTTTCGTACTTTTTAGGTCCTTTAAGTTATTTAACTGTAACAAGTTGGTCTGTTAAGTTTTTTTTTCTGTATCACTTAATCTTTTAAGTTATTTAACCGTAAGAATTTGAGAGATTTTAGATCTTAGAAATTTAAGTTTTTCAACGCTTAAAATTTACAATTAAATAACTTAAAGGATCTAAGTTGTATCAAAAATACTTAATTTAAGGACCAACTTGTTACAATTAAGTAACTTAAAGAGCGTAAGTGGTACAAAAAAACTTTAAACCAACTTGTTGTGTAAGCCTTTCAATTTTTAATGCAAACTTTATTACTTCCTCCGTCCTAAAATGACTTAGTTGCATGTTTCACATATGTCAATACACAATTTTTATCTTTAATACTTATAATCATCTATTAGCAAAAATTATAGAAAAAGATAATATTTTGAAAATACTCATTGAGAGAAATCCATATCTTATATGCCCCCACGATCTAAATATTCTGGCTCCACCATTGACTAGGTGGGCAGTGTTCCATTACGGGTGAGATTTCCTCGCCTCTTTGATCTAGCAGTAGATAGATGGGTGTCAGTAGAGGATATGGCGAGGCGGGTTGGGAAGATGGAGGGGGTGCCTGGGGGTGGAGGAGGCGCCTTTTCGCTTGAGAGGAGGAGTGTGTTAGGGAGTGTTCTGTCCTGTTACATGACATTATTTTGCAGGACCATTTACCTGACAGGTGGAGGTGGCTTCTTGATCCCGTTAATGGTTATTCCGTTAAGGGAACTTATATTTTTCTCACAATAGCAGCTGAACCTACAACAAGGGGTTTGGTAGAGGACGTTTGGCTTAAGAATGCCCCGTTAAAGGTATCAATTTTTGCTTGGAGATTACTCTGTAACCGGCTACCGACGAAAGATAACCTTCAACGGAGTCGTGTGCTTCAAAACGACGACATTGGATGTGTCGGAGGGTATGATTCTGAGGAGTCTGCATGTTATTTGTTTCTTGGTTGCACTACTTTTTGCAGCGTCTAGTATCATCTCTTTCATTGGCTAGGAATCACTTTTGTTGCTCCAGATGCGTTAGGCGAAAACTTTCTTTAATTTGATCACTTGTTGAGATTACCGCGGTTAACATATCCATTCCTCAAATTGTTATCTAAACTTTAAACAATTTAATTTAATTTAAAGTTGAAGTGGATTTGCCTAAAAAAACGTAGAAGTAGATTTAAATTGTAGATATGTGTTGGACTGTGTGTTAGAACTCCCATTAAATTCTACGACGAAACTAGCAAAAATTTTATACAAGACCAAATATAAAAAATAAAGAGTTAATAGACCTTTATCCCCTGTAATATAAGTCACTTTTGGTTTTGCTTTCTATAAAAAAAAAAAATTGATTCGGTTCTTGTAAATTTTTTTTGTTTTGGAAAACCCCCCTAGGCCAGCTGACTGTGCATTTTTGCTGATATGACATGCTCCCTCACCTTTTTCGGATGACGTGGCGCACTGACTGTATATTTATTTTTATTTTTTATATTTTTATGGGGTACACGTGACATTTATTATTATTATTATTTTTTTTTTAAAAAACGAAAAAAAAAGTATAAAAATTGAAATAAATTCTGGAAAAATAAAAATATTAATAAAAATGATTAAAAAAACGAAAATAATTATAGAAAAATATGAAATTAATATGGAAAAAAATTAATATATATCAAAATTTTCAAAAAAAAAATTAAAAAAAATCTGAATTAAGTTAAAATTATTTAAAAAAAATCGAAAATATATTATTATATAATTATTTTGATTTTGAAAATTAATCCGTAGAATTTTATTTTATTCGAAAATATAATCTAGATGAATAACAGGAGATAATGGATATTGATTGACACCGGTATATAAGTCATGTTATACTGTTGAATAACAAGCCTTTAATTCTATTCTTCATGATCTAATGTTATGTTTTTTTATTTATGAATATACTTTCCAATATTTTGATTTTCTGTATAAAAAATAAAAAAAAAACAAACTTTTTGATTTCGAAAGAAAAATCTGAACTTTCATTTTTAATTCTATTCTTATTATATTCATAAATTTCAAAATATTTTAAGTTACTGAATTTTTTATTTTTTATAAAATAAAACTTCTTAAACTCGAAAAAAAAAATATGAATTTTTTTTATTTTTCCAGAATTTTTAAATTTTTCCTCTATAGAAAATAATATGGAAATATGAATTTTTTGGAATATATTAATTTTTTTCATTTTAAATTTTTTTCCAGATTTCATTTTATTAAATTTTCTATATTTTTATCATTTTACCAGATTTTTTTTTACTAAATTTTCTAGATTTTTTCATTATTTTTCATTTACCAGATTTTTATTAATTTTTCCATAATTATTTTCGTTTTTTAATCATTTTTATTAGTATTTTTATTTTTCTAGAATTTATATCACTTTTTTATAATATTTTTTCGTTTTTAAAAAAAAAAATCATAAATGCCACATGTACCCCATAAAAAATAAAAATAATTATACAGTCAGCGCGCCACGTCATCCAAAAAAGGTGACGCAGCATGCCACATCACCAAAAATGCACAGTCACCTGGTCTAGGGGTATTTTCCAAAATAAAAAAAATTTACAAGGATCGAATCTAAAAAATAAAATTACAGGGGGAAAAATCATAAGTGACCTATATTATAGGGGTGTAAAGACCTATTAACCCAAAAATAAATAGTTAGTGTTTAAAATCAACATATTAAAAAAATTAAGAAAGATTAGTTCTTGTAAACTTAACTTTGATAGAAATATTGGATAATATATGCAGGGTCAAGGTTAAAATCTCAGCAATCCTACTGATTCACCTTAAAAAAAATGAATTTTTAGTCACCGACTACTTTACAAAAAACATTAAATGGAATAAAGAGCTCTCTAGAAACCGTCAATTATTTATTTTTACATTGCTCGTGTTTTGGGTCCGTTTGAAATCTTATTCTCCGATGCATTGGCCTTTCTACGGTCGCACCGTTCTTGCCATCAGAGCATTTTACTCGGTTCAACTTTGGTGGTGGGGGACCTCAAATGCGGCAATCACTTTTGAATGTCATTTGGTTTGCTACTGTGTGGGAATTGTGGAAAGAAAGAAATAACATGATTTTCAAAGGTAAAGAAATGCTCGATTTTGCGTTTGAGGGACAAAATAAAGTTACTTTCCTTCTCGTGGTTGAAGATGAAATTTGTTCATTTATCTCTCAATTATCATGTTTGGTGGCTTAATCCTCTCGCAATGCTGGGTTATGGCTAGCAGATATTTCTTTTGTTTGTTTTTTGTTGTTTTTTCTTTTCCCCGTTTGTAAATATTGTTCATACTTTTCATGTTTTCCTTGGCACACCTTGTGCTAGGTAAAACATTTTTTTTTTGTAATATATTCAATGTTAGCCTCTTAAAAAAAAAGGAATAAAGAAAATAATAATTTTACCTACAATTAACTTTATCAAATTTTCTCTAAAAAAAAAAAAAAAAAACTTTATCAAATTAGTATGGGCTTAATACATGCTTTGATCCGTTAACTTATTTTCGGATTTTATTTGGTCCTCTAACTATAAAGTGTCTCAATTTGGTCCCTTATGTCTTTTATTGTTACCTCTTTTGCTCCTATCCGTTACATTTTAACTGTTTGACTATTTTTCAAATAGGAACCGTTGGATCATGTAGGTTTATTGCAGCCTACGGTGAATGATTAACACCTAATTTTTTTTTTATTCCAAAAATATATAAAACAAAAATCATATTTTTTATAGAATATGAAGAAAAAATAATTCCAGATATTTTATAAAATCATTTTCAAAATAAAAAAATTTATTTTGTTACGAAATTTTTAAAAATCTGAAGAAAAAAAAAATTCACATATTCATCCCTTTTGTTTTTAGCAAATTTGTATTATATGTACTCTTTCAAAAAAAAAAATTGTTACACGGTACTCTTTCAATTTGAATGAATGAGTATCTTTTATTTTGTCAAAAAAAAAAAATGATTGAGAATATGTAAGAGTTGATAAAAATATATAAAAAAAAAATGATTGAGAATATGTAAGAGTTGATAAAAAAAATGAGTATCTTTTATTTTGTCAAAAAAAAATTGTTACACGGTACTTTTTCAATTACCATGTTTGTTTTTAGCAAATGATTTTTTTTAAACAACAAAATTGTTTTTTTTACACTCAAAAAAGTTTTTTTCCCTTAGGAAAACTCATTATCATAAGTAACCCCAGAAAAATAACATTATCATATATAATTAACTTAAATATAAATAATTCATGTCAACTTAGCTTAGTTGTTGGACGGTTAAATATAAATAATCCACGTGAGTTTAACTCGATTGGTAAGAATATTGTATAATATAGACATGAATCGGAGTTTAAACTTTAAACACTCCATTTCTCTATATTTAAAAATGTCTGAGCTCTAGTCACTATGCTACTTAAAAAAAATGAAAAATATAAAAAATATAAATATAACTATAACTATAAGTCTATGGCTCTGTTTGGATAAACAGCTTATATAGATGTTTATAGCATTAGGGCTTATAACATTAGAGCTTACATCATAAGCTCTTATACTTGATAAGCTATTTATGTTTGGATATGTACACTAAAAAGTACTTACATAAATTGAAGTGTTTGGATGTGACATTACATAAACAATTATCGAAATTTTAAATATTTTTAATTCAACAAAAAAATCAAAGAATCGAACCACAATTGTCAAGATTTTTTTTGATAAAATTAATCAAGATGTAAAAAACAATATTATAATATATTAATTATAATTATATATATAGTATAATCAATATTCGTCTTTAAAAAAAATCAATATTCATATAAGACAAAATTAACATTTGAGGTGTAAATAAATAGTCTAAACATCATCATACACAAGTATAATAATATATGATAAGCTTTCTTTTAAAAAAAAGTACAAAAAATCAAGTTGTTTGGGCTCTAGTAACAATGAGCTCCTTCCAAGGACGTACCCGGGGAATACCGGGTTCGATTCCCAGGGGGAACAACACTTGGCCAGTGCGCATGCCTCTACGCATGAGTAGGATTAGTCGCCCACCTTTGGTGGGTCGGAAACCGGTGCGAAAGGAAAAAAAAAAAAAAGTACAATAATATAAATATAAACTTGAGAAATTATGATTGTAAACTTACCATATATATAGATATTAATGTATAGTTTGTTATCAAAAAAAGACAAGTTAAGTTTGTTTTTTTATTCAATTTCATTTTGTTACGTAACAAAAAAATAATAAAATCTTCCTTAAAAAAAATCTTAGTTACGTGTGTTACTTTAGTAAGATAAGTATATAGCAATTTTGTTACTCATGCACAACCAAAGATAACTAACATTATAATTAAAATATATGTTTTTTTTTTCTAAAAACAAAAAAATAAAATTAAAATATATGTTTTGAAAAAGTGGATCCAGAGAGAATCGAAGGAGGTTACATAAATTCATAAGCTCCTTGTTAAGCCGGAGGGTAAGCTGAAAATTTAGGCTTATTAAAATATGGCATAAACAGCTTATGAAACTATGATAAGCTATTTTTATTTATTTACCCACTTAACCTCAAAATAAGCCAATCCAAACGGGGCCTATAACTATAACGGATCATGTAACATAATTTGAAAGATTAAGTGTTGTTAACAAAGGAAGAGATTACCTGAAAGTGTGAGAACAAACAAACTAAGATCTTTGTAAAAAAAACCACCAAACTGAGATCTGCCAAGGAAATAAAAAAAAAATGTGAAATATGAAATTTGAGTAACAACGTAAATTAAGAGTAAAAAATGTGTTTATTAAGACTTAAAAGAAAAATTACTTGAAAGTGAGTAGAACTTGAAAGATCTGGCAAAGAAAGACTTAGAGGAAGCAATCCAAGATATCAATGATGAAATTAAGAAGAAGAAAATCAAGGTATCAACTGACTGAGCATATATAATATGGATAGACTTAGAGGAAGCACAACAACGAGATAGTAATGATAAAGTTTGGTTGGTAAGAAAATAAATGAGATGATGTACCTTTTGTTATCAACTGAGAAGATGTATACACACCACATAAATGGACTACAACTTCCTATCACTTGCCCAGGAAAGAGAAATGATATTTGTTCAACTATTTTTTAAAAATTTTTGTGATAACTTTTTTTTTTTTTTATATTTATATTATGATTTTACTTTCTCTTTATTGTTTTGGTGTTTATGTCAAGAAAATTGTTGTATACATATTTTGTTAGGCTGAGAAACACATGTAAAATACAAAAATACACATCGGTAGGCAACCGCCGAGGAATTCAAAATTGGTTGCAGTTAACTGTCGAGGAAATGTTTCATCAGATGAAACAGCCACCTGCTCCCCCCTACACACTATTTCATCATCACTTTTTGTTGGTGTAAGCCCTAGAGGCCAATAGTTTGTGTTAAACCTATCTTATGTATCATGACCTTTATTATTGAATAATATATGGCACTCTTTATTATATTTAGATAATGTTAATAAAGTCCTTAGAATAGATAGTTCGTGTAATAATATATTAAGTGCGACTTAATCATGAGATTACATTATCTTATAGAACGCTATTCTTAAATATATATATCCGTAGTCAAAGCTTTAATATGAATAAAGGATAATAATAAAGCGTCGAGACTATTATGTATGTAGACTGATGACCGCATCTCATGGGTCATAGATATGAGATATCAAGTCTATACATAGATATAAATATTAGGAGTAATATTTGTATTGGATTGACCCACTGTGAGAATACTACATAGTAAGTTATGAAATTGTCATAAGATATTCTCACAATGATAATAATGTATATCGCTCTTAGACCTGAAACCACTATGATCTCTAGATGTGGATTCAAGTGCTTTGTTGCCATTCTAACGTTGACTGTAAAAGGATAACAATAACGTTGGTTGATGGGTACTTGATGAATCATGCTGAGGGGCATGAGTGTCCTAGATGGGATTTGTTCCTCCTCATAAACAGGAGATATATCTTTAGGCCTCTTGATGAAATATGACTATAAATATGCATGGCCATGCCGAACTAAGTCAATATAAGATATTGGACTTATTCGTTAAATAGTATATTTCGGAATCAAGATAAATGAACATTGATCTATACAAGGGTGACACTATCTATGCCTTGGGATCAATGAAGATATTGAGACAAAGGAGTAATTATACACATATGTATTATCATGAAAGGTTTCGTCAGATCACTTGACATTCTTGTCACTTGGGTAGCAATGATGTGTTGCTAGATACCGCTCATTGTTTATGATATTAAATATTAGATTTAATATCATTGCCAACGTGACTAGAACCTAAAGGGTCACACACAAAGAGCAGTCAAAAGAGATATGTATAAGTACGACTTATATAAAGGGTGCGCTTAGTAAATAATGCTGATGATTTAGCATTATTTGCTAAACTCGTATTGGGCTTAGTGAAGTCAAAAACGAGTTTGACTTGCAAAGCACATAAGGAGTTCTATAAAAAGAAACCTAGTGCAATAGTTTGCGGTTACGTTTTCCTTGCAGAAACCCTAGTTCTCTGACTTCCGTCTTCTTGGCTAGCACCGAAGTTTTGGAGGAGCACTGTTCGTGTGGACTCGATAGAGGCTCTGCTGTTTGCTTGGCTGTGATCGAGATTCCAGTTCGTAGATTCCACCGATCGTCTTCAGATTCTACGTTCTAAGGTAACAATCGAATCACTGGTTCAAGTTCCAATTCGTAATGATCCAAGGAAAGTAAATCGAAATTTTATTCCGCTGCTTATTCTGTTTATGTCGATTTACCTTCACTTTTCTTTCCTCTTCCATCTAAACCCCCAAATCCAATAATTTCTTCACCAAATCTTGATTCAAAATCATTGAAGCATCAACAATAGGAGGTATCAACACACTTTTGACGTAAAAAACAGGTATTGTACATTTTATTCGGTTTATTTTTTGTTGTTTTTGTAGTTTTGAACGTCAGTTTACGTGAATGACCTATCATGGGAACCTCGGCACTTTACTGCCGAGTTATGGGGTGATCGACAGTTAACTACCGAAGTAACTGTCGAGGAAATCTGGGCAATTTTTCAAATTTACGTAACTACTGATTTTTTTTCCATTTTTTTGTTAAAATAACACTCATTTTAAAACAGAGGAAATAGTTATGTAGACTCGTTATCAAGGGCCCCATGACAATAAACAAGTAATTGCATCTGCCACACATGTATAGTCCATTGACTATAAACAACTGCCTGTAAGACTTCCTTACTTCCCCCATTGATTGCATTATTATTAGTCCTTATTATTATGTCACATCAAAAGAAGAGATGTGAAATTATCACTTAGTCTAAAAATATGCATGAATAAATTAATAATGATATTTCAGTTAGACGAGTACATATTGAAATTGATTTTTCACCATACATCAAACATTGAGTGGGTGTCAAAAAATTTCTATCCTACTATATTTTCATTCCCCTCTTTATATAGCTGCATTATTCAAAGTAAAACATATTCATGATTCCATAGTGCATTACAGAAGAGCTTTTAATACAACTATTTTGAAATCATAACCTTTTAATACTCAATAGGATTTAGAATGTGAAGAAAATCACCAAGTACTATTGCCAAGAAGACATCTGATGGAAACTGGTTTTAATTTAAAAGACATGTGACAGTTTAAATTGGCTTCCCTTCCAATGTAAACATGGTCTGTTACCAATAAATATGTTAGAACAGCAAACCGGTTCAAAAATCAAGATTAAAGAAACAATCAACGCAAATAATGAAGACATGATGTTTGGTAAAGAAGTTCGGCCAATATTGTCTACGTCTCCGACTGCAGAGCAGCTGCAGTTCCTTTGTATTATCAATGAAAGATCAGAGTTTACAACGCACAACTTATATTTAAATACTACAATTCATAACACCAAACTGCCTAGTTCATCAAACTACAGTCCTAAACTCATTGTTTTGATCTGACATATAAGCATAGTAATGGACAAAAAGAATGCAAAATTTCTCTAAAATAAAATAAAGCATAAAAAAATGCAGATGTTGGATTTGAGTGTATTCCTCGGATTTCATTTGCTGATGGTAATGCGTTGCAAAGAGTGTGTACAAAGCTCTCAATTCCTTGAAAACATTGTCATCTTAAAAACACATCCTCTTTGAGAAATACTTCTATGAATTGTGTCTCTTTTGAAAGTTCATAAAGCACACTTCGAAACTAAATCAACTATGAGCAGTGACAAATATGAATATCCATGAAATTTAATGTAAAGGATCTCAACAATTTAAACCTTTTTTTAATAAACATCTAGAATGAATAAAAATTGAAAATGAAGAAGGCCATGAAATGGTTTTTAATAATTGTGTTAATGCAGGGTCATAATTAGAGATTGCAGAAGTTGTATATATTTCTGAGGCAGACACTGTGACTGTTTGTGGCTATGTCAATAGAGAGAGCTATGCCGCTGCCAAAATCGCAACTTTAAACATGCGGTTCGTGTCTATGTGTGCAGTGTTGGTGTCACGTCACGTGTCCGAGTGTGTGTCTTTTTATAGCTTGAAGGTAATAAAAGAAACAGGTAATTTGTAACACAAATAAATCCAAGCATTCATAGCTAATGTTAAAACAGAAAAGTGCATAGCAGAAAAACTCGATGCCTTTAAACCCCCCTGAACCTTTACAGACTAAATCTGCTTCAACATTTCCTTCTTTCCTTAGGATAGTCAAAGAAACAAGACTTTGACTTACTTTATCAATCCAATGATGCATCAACCACCTTCATTTAAATTTGGCTCTCAATATTCCATAACATCATTATTCAATTTTAACAAAACTTTCCAACAAAAATGAATGTGTTACCAAAAAATTATTTTCCAATAAAAAGCACAATTTCTCAATAGAGATATACTTAGTGATGCAGATAGATAGACCTATTCACAAACTGCGAAAAAGTAATGAATTTCGATTGAAGATTACATACAGTGAGCAGCCGTTTTGAATCCAATCAGCAGTACTGCAATGAAAGTAGTGTTTTATTGAATTTCACTAAATTGACAAGTCAATTCCGGTGTATGAACTACGAAGGAACAAACATACAGTAAATTGAAAAGAGACTGAAAATAAAATGAAACTTCTGAGCAACGAATCAGAGGTTGAAGAGGATGCTTGAGTCCTCACATCATCACACAAAGCAGTAGATGTCTCCATATTTTCCCATTTGAGGAAATTGGTATAGTGCTTCGCAGAATGGTTCTGTTACATATGGAAGCATAGGAAATGCAGATATCTGACTTTAGTAGATTTCTCTGATTTCCACTCCTGATGGTAATGTTGTGCAAAAGATGGTCTTCTCCAGATTTCTTTTCAAGTCCTGAAAAACATCATTGTCTTCAGAAGACATTTAAAAATAGTTGTATAAACTAATTCACCAATTTATGTGTGTCTTTTTTGAAGGTTCTTCAGACATTTAAAAAAAGCATGCTTCTAAACTAATTGACTAATGAACGATAAGCATGAATGTCCATGACAAATTATTTTATTAGATTATCCAAGAGAAAAAGAATCTCACAGATAAAAACACTTTTCTTATAAATAGATACAATGAATAGAATTTTGAAATAAAGAATGTAATGAAATACTTTTAAATCACAAGTATGTCCAGAAGGAATTTAATTGAATCATGATGTGAAGACAATTAGAAAACACCAAATTGTCCTATTCTGGAACAGTGGAAAATAAAAGAGAACCCGGGAAAACAGAAACTAAGGCCTAAACAACAAAACCACAACACTCATATTGATAGTGCCCTAACTTGTGACATTTGAAACACTCAAAGACAGCTTTGTTGATGGGCTGTATTCCCCTTCCTCTACCTCAGCCACCTCTAAATACACCTTTAACTCTTCCTCTTCCTACTTTATCTTCATGGGATATCTTTAGAACCTGCCCTTCTTCTCATGGCTTCTCATCCTTTTCTCATGAACGAAAGATGTGTTGGTACATGTTCTATGAACAAAAGATGGAGCCACCTGAGAATTTGTATAGCAGTGGACAAAGTGACATTGTCAAAATTACTCAAACTAATTTCTCGAGTTGGATGCCATTGAATTCACCGAAATTCCATTTGACAACAAGTTGACATATCAATCAATTTTTTTTATCACCTCTTAACATTTAAAATGGAAATAAAATGAAAATCACAGTAAAAGCCCAAATGACATCCTCAAGTCTCATGTTTTCTGGGCAGACACAAAAAGAAAAGCAGATAATTAATGTTAAATAGACTAAAAAAGATGCACACATAGCCATGAGAATAGCAAGGAGGAATTGTGCTTGTAGATTTGTTGCAGAAAACTTTGAAACATAGTTTCATAAGACCTTTACGAAAGTAAGTCAAATATGTTCCATTATAGTGCTTGAATACAAACCATTGTAATAGATGAAATTCACACAGTGTCAGCCTCTTCCCTTGTCCGCATCAAGATCATGAGGCTCTGTGTTGAATCCAAATCAACTTTGGATGAAATAAACAAAGACCAACATTTTCTTTGTTGCAAACGTGCGTGCCTTGCTATCTCTTTATTGCAGATAGAGAAATAAAAATGTAGCACGCTGCATGGATCTCCTCCATGCAAGATTGGGTTAGAAGCAATTAAATTAAATAATATTAAAGAAAATTAAAGCTCTTGTTTATAATTTCTGTCAAGACCATTTTGTTACACAAGCACATAAAATGTAGCAGCATGTAGTTCAAGTATTTGTGTAACATAGAGACTGATTAAAACTGAAACAAGATTTATATTACTGAATAGAGATGATTACAACAACACAATTAGAGAACAATACAGCGAAGAAAAAGATTTAAGAGGAATGTGACAGTTTACATGGCAAGTTTCCCAAAGTATGTTAGAACAGCAAACCCGTTCAAAAATCAAAGAAACAGCAAATAATGAACACACGATGTTTGGTAACGAAGTTCGGCCAATATCACCTACATCTCACTGCAGAGCAGCTGCAGTTCCTTTATATTATGAGTGAAAGATTAAGGTTTACAATGCACAGCTTGTGTATAAACACTATTGTCCAGATTACAACATCATCCCTGAACCGTACCCCCAGTCGCCATCACACAACAAACTATGATACCCTCTTTGAACTTTGAATTTTTCTTTATCATCATCTACTAATCTTTCCTTCAATTCTTATCACTTTGAGAACTTAGGCAAGTGTTCAATTTGTTCCTTTTTCACCAGTCTTTAATTCAGCGAGATATTTGAAATTGAAACCATATTGTCGACAACTTGAAGCAAAAATGGCATCTTTCCATAAGCATCACAGTATCCTATTGCTTCATCCAAACCTACAACATATGGTAGCAGCATTTTGGTTCATAGGCTTTCTTTAAAGTATAACTCGAAGGATTTTTCAAGTAATTATCTCATCAGCGGATGTATCCATGAATTGATAAAAGCATGCCCATAAAGCTTTTGCATGTATTTTACACAACACAAAAAATAGAGCATTTATAAATGGAAAAATTTATATAATAAAGATGTAGTCTGATAGACTTTTAGCAAGTGTACTAAAAATGCATCGAAGTAATAAAATAAGTTCGTATCCACGAGGACTGTGTTAATCTCAATTTAGCAATAAAGTAAATATTTAGGATGTATAAATTATTTTGTTTGCAGATTTGATTTAATTGCACAAAATTAAATAAACAGAAAATAAAAATAGTATTAGAAAATATATATGGAGAGATGAGACTAGGTCTTTCGAGTCATCAATGTTCCCCTAATTGGTATACTGCACCTATTCTTATTCTTATGAATGATTTTCTAGTTCCACGATAGTTAACAAAATAGTCTTAATCAATCCCTTGAGTTAGGACCCTCTTCTCATACTACAGTCCCTAATTCCTTAGGTGAGCTAATATTCTTTGAACGTTTTAAGCACGTTAACCTAATATCACTAATAAAGGATTATCCATTCCTAGACTATAACCATGTTTATTAGAACAATTCAGTTAGATTTATCTATAGAAATAAAAAATCCCTCGGTAGCCGCTTTTCGACGAACCCAACCAAGTAATTCTTCTCGATCTTTCCATCTTTCATTTGTTGTAAAAAATTACCCGGTGTTTACTTGAATAACACGAACACCGGTAGGTACCAGTTTAGGCTTCTCTTCAAAGTTACTGGTAGGTACCGATTTTGCTTGGTTGTGAACTATGTGAGCTTCAACTTGAAAAGGAATTTTCACTTTAAACTTCACATCATTGGTTGGTTTGCCTTCGCCGGAACTTATGCCTACGCCGGAAGCTTCGCTGAAAGCTTTGTTTTTGCCCGGTTTCGGCTCAACGCAAGCCTCTGCCACTCAATGTCTACTCAATAAAAAAAACAGAGAAAAAATAAATAAGTGACTTGTGCGGCAAGAAAAGCAAGTAAGAAAAGTGGCGCAAAATTTCAAATTATGGACATCACAGTAGTGTGAGTTAACTCACGCTAGTGTTAACCTTCAGCGTGGGTTAAATCACGCAACCCTTACAACTACCGTGAGTTTACTCACGCTGAGCCCTACGCCTACTGAAATGAAAAACGAAACTACCAGCAAAACCAGCAAAAATGAAAGAGTTTTGACGGTACATTACATGTTCTTCGATGCTTGATGAGCGTAGAAACTTGTTTCCTGACGATTTGCAATGATTTGGAATAAAGATTTTTGCCCAAAAATTCGCACTTTTGGGGTTTTTGGAGGTGGAGGGAAAGAAAAAAATGGAGCTTTATGGTTGCCTGGCGGATTTTGAACGAAAATTGTACCTAACATGAGTTAACATGCGCTACATGACTTAACTCACGTAACGCATGTTAACATGCGCAGGGGCATTTTGGACTTTTACTTTAAAAATGAGCGGAACCATTTGGGTAATGAGCAGAATTCAACGACGAATATAAATGAAGGATTTCTTTAACTCCATCTTTTGTTTTTATTTTTAAAGAAAAGAACTAAGTACCCTTAAGTTTAGTTGTATACCGATATCTTATAGGAAAAATTGATTTAAATTTAAAATTAACTTTAAAATAATAAAAATTGGAAAAAGGCATGTCGCTTAATTTGGATGCATCTAAGATATTTGTGCTAATGCATTAAAATTATAAACGATAATTTCTATAAATTTTAATTTAAATTATTTTATTTTTATTTTGATTAAAATTATAGACATGAATATTTTTCATTTCCACGTTGCAACAAATTATACTTATCTTTCTCAAATACATCAACAATATGTCATCGTGAGCTTAACTCAGTTAGTAGGGACAATGCATAATATATGTAAGGTCTGAGGTCTGAGGTTCAAACTCAGACCACCACAAAACGTCAATTACCTCTTGAAATTGCACAATGTTAATCAATTTACCCTCTCCGTCAAATTCCTCTGACAGTCAACATGACGTTTTGCAAATACCCCCCTGAAGTTTTGCACTTATGTGCAAAATACCCCCAAAATTAAAAATTTATATGTTTTTTTCTTATCTTTGACTCAAAAGATATTAAAGACAAACAATTAACGGTTATCTTTAATATTTAAGGTTACAATAATAATACATCCTCTAGAAATAATGCAGAATTAATAACTTCATATTACTTTAGCAAAATGCATGTTTAGGTCAATTTTTAAGATAGAATAATTTTATTCAAACTTATCTTAAGAAACTGCTAGAATTAATTATTCATGAGGAATGAGTGTCTCTGGCTTACTTTGTTGTGAATTGACGTGTCTCTATTTAAATAAATCATAAGTTATGGAGAATTGAACAACCAAATGGCATAACAGAAACAAAATAAAATAACACCCCTTTAAGAATGAAAGAGCCATGTAAAGTATTAAAGTTAATTCTTAATTGTTAATTACTTGTCGTTAATATCTTTTGAGTTAAGAATAAGAAAGAAAAAAAAAATTTAAGTTCGGAAGCATTTTGCACATAAGTGCAAAACTTCAGAGGGGTATTTGCAAAACGTCATGTTAGCTAACGGAAAAATTTGACGAAGGGGATAAATTGATTAACGTTGTGCAATTTCATGTAGGTAATTGACGTTTTGTTAATTTCAGGGAGGTAATTGACAAAACTTACAATTCCAGAGGGGTAATTGCCTATTTACTCTATAAAACAACATCCAAATATATCAATGTGCACGAACTAATTGCTCAATATTAAAAGGAAAGCATGCATGTCTTCCACTAAAACATTGATTTGCATATATTTCATTTGTGGCTTCAGTGCTATGGATAAAATCGTAAAAATAATATTGTTTCCGATTTTCACATGGTTTTGCGTTTGTACCAACACAAGAGTTACAAGTTTTCTCTCTACTTTTTCATGGATGTCATATTTTATAACAAAAAAAATAATCAATTATTAACTCACCAAATTTTTCAGGGAATCTTTTATTTTCTTGAACATTTTGAAACTGTCCAAAATAGTGAACAATGAACATGAAAGTTGAGTCTTCAACTCTTGAAGCTTCCATGGGAGTTTGGTTGAAAAAGGCTTAAGCTTTTGATTCACATCTTCATTGCAATCTTTTGAACGTGATGTATTATTAATAAAATATGGGATATATATACCCGATTGGTCCAATGCCAATGATCACAAATTTTCGTCCACCAAGATCATAAATTTTCTGAAAATAAAGGTTCATGAAAAGTGTATATCATATAAAAGTTGAATTAGTCACAAAAAATTAGAACGTAAAACCATGAAGATCGGTTCAAATTTCATCTATAAATATTATAGAAGCCAAACTTAAACATCAAGTGTTGTTCTCTTTAATTTTAGTTGGTATTTTATATATGGAACATTATTAATCATTATGTAGCAACAATGATGAGTATATTTATTATCTATGTTAAAGTCATATAAATGGAGATTTTTTGGTTACAAAGTCATATAAATGGAGATTAATCATCTCATAATTATTATTAAAAATTCAAATAATATCTATATGGATATGTGATATGTTGCGACACAAGTTCGAACATTTAATTATCCATTTTTCAACTCTTAAAGTGTGTGAGTTTTGCGGTTAGAATCTTTCAAATAAAAAATGGAGATTAATAATATAAACTAGAGATTAATAAGGGAAAATGGTTGAGGGATATAAAAGAGATCATCTTTATATTTAAGCCAAAAAAAATTGTGTACTAGTATATGTTAAAACTTTCCTTCTTCATAATGATAAGTCATCAAACATAAGTTTACCTTTATATCCGAAAAAAGTTGCTCAAGAAGATACCTTGCAAAGTCATCAGGATTGCTCTTTTGGTTGGTTCCTATTTCTTTTTTAAAATATTTTTTTTAGGAAAAAGGGAATTGTATTTTTTTTATAGGTTCAGAAATCATTTGTATTCTTTTATTGTGTTGAGTTAGATAAGCAAGAATAACTGACGAACCTAACCAAAACTTACCAATAATATCTGCAAAGGTTTTACCATTGCTAAACCTTCCTGTAGAACAATTATTGAAATCTATGTCATACGGAAATGTATTAACCTTAGCATCTGTATTCATATTGTTATTATATTCCAGCATCTACGGTTGAATCACCAAAAACATACAAAGCTGTCATAAGGCTCTTTGTACAATAAGAATTTGCTAACAAAAGTTGGAGGGTTAGAAGATAAATAACCCATAAAACTTTAGAGATAAACATTTTTCGTTGCATAATGTATATGAAGATAGAAGAATGACGTTAAGATCTTATATAAACAACTTTTGTGACAAAATTAAGGGTAATTATTTTTGAGAAGCAATGATGGAGAATGATACTAATTATTTGTGTGTTACACATTATCACTTTGTTGTAAATTCCGTCATTGTCAATCAAAGTACATCTTTGTTTCTTTACTATGATTTCGACCATATACAAAGTTGTTATTTAAACCGTGTAATTTCCAATCATTTTTTTTATCTTTTCGAATTTTAGTTATTTTTTGAATTATTAACAGGATTGAAAAAATACACTTTTTTAAAAATTTATAATTGAATTGATTTAATATTTCAAATATTAGATAATTATGAATGAATAAATACACTACTGTCAAAATTTACTGATACATATTTATTACTAAGGCCCATTTGATATTTTTTGAAGGATTGATTTTGAGAGATATTTTATTTTTTTAGTCAAATAGGATTCAATTATGAACCAGATGTATCACGCTATAAACGTATGAATAAAAGGAAACAATAACAAAAGAAGATGAGGAAAAGAAAAGAAACAAACTCAAAGAAAGTCCTTAAGTTAATCTGGTAAAATACCTCTAGAGTTTGAGAGATTAAATCTTATTAAATATTAATTATAACAACAAGTGACATTTACATACGAGACTCATTTAAGCAATCAAACGGAGAGGACCGTTATGGATGCTCTAACAATTGACTAACTTATCAATGAAAAATCTCGGTCGAAAATAATACAAAATAAATGCTTGCTGAAATTATCAATTTTCAAATATTATTGTTATTATTATTATCATTATTAATAAATATTGATTTTTAATATTTTTTTAGATATACTAATTAAATGTATCAATTAAGTTTGCTAACTAACTTTATATTTGATATTTTGTCGAGTTATTGTGAAATTGGTAGGAGTTTACACCACCGTTTAGCAATGACTAATCTTGGTTCGAAAATCTGTAGGACACATAAGGTGAGATCTCTCATCTCATCCAAATATTTTCCATACGCATGAGACAGAAATTGAACTACTATCCACATGCTTAAGAGGCTCTAATCTATTATCACTTTGACAAAAAAAATCTAGGGTCATAGTATACATGTTACTTCTATGTGTTCGTACAAGATATGAAATTGAATCTGCCAATGAGAGTGGAGAAATTAAATTATGTATTACTGATAAACTTTCAATAGAAGATCCAACCTTAAAAGTAGCACACTCGAAAGTCCCTGACCAACACAAATGGGTTAGATACAACTTATTCATTGTGTTCCCATACTGACTTTGTTTATCCAGATAATTTGGAAAATATATAGATCTTCAAAGAAAATCAAGAGCGAGGGATGCTTGCTCAAACTTTGGACCCAGTTGAGCACTTTATCAATATTCTTCTATCATTATTTCCAGAAAATGAGAAGGAAAATATTAGCTTTGATTCAGTTTTTCAATCTGAAAAAAATAAAAAGATACAAAGCAAATGGTTTACAACAAAGTTCTTGAATGATATTAATAGTTACGTATTTCAAACCATAAATTGATATTTAAAGTTGGATGTCCAATAATAATGATGAGGAACATAGACTAAGTTGTTGTGTTGTACAATGAGAAACCCCACATCTTCATCCAAAACCTTAAGACAATAGGTATATTACTCACCTCACATATATGTTCATAAATATCAAATCTTGGTGGCAATGTAGAATTTTAACCCACACATGACACAATAACATTTCTCCTTAAGTGTGACACTCTTTTTGTCTATGATACGATCAAATAGTCAAATAAGACCAGAGGCACAACATGGTAAAATAGGTGGGTTGATGGTGATTTCATATAAGGATGTTTTTTTTCCTCATTTATTTTATGAGAGGAGAGAAATTAAATTAGAAAAAAAAATGGTGAAAAAGGAATTCAAACATGAGAGAAATGACAAGAAAAACGAGTGAGCGGTTGGTAGTTTTATAGTTTGTTGAAGGAGTTGGATATTACTAAGTAATTATGCTACCAAAAATATTAGTCACGTTCAAAAAATGTCACATCAATTTAAAATGTATAATAAACATGTATTTTTCAACCCAGCATAACAAATAAACGTTTTCCCTTTGTCATGTCCCACTAAAGACTAAAATGGAATGAACTTGAAATAATAGAGGTTAAATAAATAAAAAGTTATCGTCTTGACAAATAAAAACTGCATGAAAGCAAAGGACGTCCAAAATGTTAAATGTGACATAAAAAATTAAACAAATGACACTCAAAAACTAAAAAATAAATCATCATAATGTTGGGACTTCAAGCGTAACCTACATTGGGTTGTATCATTGTGTGCTCGTGATTTTCGGATATTAAACCATTAATTGATTTGAATCGTCAATCTTTGAACTCTTGATTTTTATTCGTGGGAAGGGAAAAAAATGAGTAAAAACCCTCATCGAGACTTTGGATTCGGGGGTTGGTTACGCGAAGGGAAGGTGCTAGCACCCTAAGCGTCTACGGTATTCTGTAGGAACCTCTTACCTAATTTATCTTGTGCTAAATTCATTGCTTATTTGAAAATTATTACCTAAAAATCTAAGTGAATGAATGGAGGGAGAAGAAGTATGTTTTTGGTTATTTTTATTTGATTTGGAAGGATAAAAATCCTATGCCTACATACCCTTAAAGAAAAGGGATCAAAACCAATGTAGTTCACCTAAAAAGTTTCTTTTTGGTGGGTTGGTTGATTTTAGATTTTTAGAAAATGGTTTTAAGAAGGGATAAGAGGCCTCAAGGCATGAGATAAAATAAAGTGAGGTTGGTCAAATTTTAATTACAAGAAAATTAAATCTATTATGAATATTAATTCAATTAAGCATTTGATTAAGAAAATAAAAGAAAAAAAACACTTGGGTTACAAGCCAAGGTTTATTTAAGAAAATATTTTTTGGAGTTTTGCATATTTGATTTTTTTGGTAAAAATGATTTTTCTAAGCTAAACGGTATGCTAGCGTAACGACGTAAAACAACAAAAATAAGCGTAAAGCGGTAAATAAAGTGGGGTAGTGTCGGTGCATGTGTCGGTGCTTGTGTTACCTACATTATTACATCAATTCCTAGATACATTTTATGGTCTCAATAGCAATAAATAAAATGCGCAAAATAAATTACATCAACTTCCTAATTATACGTACTAAAAATAATACCAATGAAATAAAATGACAAAAAATTAAATATGCGTGAGATGATTCAAATATACTACAATAATAATGACAAAACAGTAACACTTAACACAAAGCAAAACATATTTTTTTTGTAATTTTTAGAGAGATTTTCAAAAGTGAAAGAGGTGCAGAAAGTAAAAACAGGGGTATAATTAACAAAACTGTAGTGAATTTTAAAAAAACAATTGGGCTTAAGCAAAAACGGGTCGTGGGCGGGTCGGTTAGACCCGACCGGTTCAGATTGATATATATAGGGTGTAAGACCCTTTTTCTTTCATTTTCTCAAGTCATTTCTCTCTCTTCTCTAAAGTTCTCTCCTCTCTCTAAAAATTCTGGAAAAAGGGAAGATGATCTTCATCTTCTCCGGCGAGCTTCGCCGCTCCGGCGCGGTGGTTTGCCGGCCCAACAGGGCGGCGCCGCCGCACCGGAAAAGCGAAACTTCTTCGTTTTCAAAACTCTTTACCTTTTTAGATATCCTTTTTGTTTTTAAAAACGAATCCGAACTTATTTTTTTTGAAATTCTACCCTACAAATTCTAGATCTACAATTTTAGAACCGAAAAAAAAAAAAAAAAACTAAACAGCAAAAAAACATTCACCAAACATCAAGAACGAACAGATCTACATCTACACTAACAGAAATTACTACCTTTTACCCTTGAATGAAACCGGTTCTCTATTGTCCCTTTTGGTTCGGTTCAGATTCGGTTTTTTTTTGAACGGATGTTGGAAACGGCCCGGTTCTGTGGTGTTCGGTTTGAGCTCGTTCCGTCCTTTGTGTGTGCTGGGTTTTGGTTCGTCGGCGGTGTTGCTGGGTTTTGGTTGATTGAGTTTCGTATTGAAATTGATGGTTTATGGTGTTGGATCGTGTGAAAAAATGTTGATGCGGGTTTCTGATTTTTTTGTAGGTTTGCGGCTAGGGTTTTCTGATCTTTTTTAGTTGTGGAAAATTGTCCGTCTCTGTTCTGTTTTCCTCCTGTTTCTTTTAAAGGCTGATACAAATTCTTAAAAGGAAATAGATTAAAGGACCATGAATTGGTTTGATGGGTGATTAAGTGACTGTTAAAGGCTGAAACGTTTTTTTAGCTTGATTTGGGAAGAATAAGTTGACTTTTGCCACTGATGGTGGCGTGTTTGGGAAGAGGAAAAAAAATGGACCTCGAAAAAAAATTCTACCTTATTATTGACACTTTATTATTTTATTACCATAAAAAAGAAAAAGGAAAGAGAAAAATAAAACCTTAAAATGGAAGATAAATCTGAATAAAAAATACTGAAGAAAGGCAAAAATAAAAGATGGAAAATAAAAAAATAAAACTAAAATACTAATAAATAAAAAAGGTGAGGAGAGGGCCCGTCATCGGAACAAAAATGAGGTATTTTAGAATACCTCAGCCGAATTTTCACTGAAAAATCAGAGATCGATCAGAGTTAAACGACGCACGTCCGTGGGATCCTTGGTCAAAATTTAGGGTATGACACATTGCATTAGGCTAAAATAAACCACACAAATGACATTGACATCACAATTTCTCCCAAAAAATTTAGGCGCACGTTTATGAGTCATTTCACTTATATCTTATTCAACATCTATTATTCAATACATTGTAGAACTTTAACTCTTATTTGACACAATAACATCTCTTCCTCAAGTATAAGATTCTTCGTTTCCGTAATTACGTGACATAGTCAAATAAAGTCAAACTGTGTTTTTGTTCCTTTATTTCATGAGAAGAGATAAAATAAATTTGAGATCGAGAGAAATGGTTAAAAAAATAAAAAATTGTGTGTTTTGTCCATGATGTTATAAAGAATGGAGTGAGTTGTAGGTGATTCTATGAAATTTTTGAATGAGTTGGAGATTTTTGTGTAATTCCAAAAAGTTAGATTCGGTTAAAAACACAACAACATTTAAAGAATTTACTAAGCAAGTAATTTGTTAACTCCGCACAACACATTAGTGTTTTTCTATGGTTAAAATCCACCAAAGACCAAAGGAGAAAGAATTTAATATATTAGAGATTGATTAAAAATATTGCATGAAAGTGAACAACACCCAAAAACATAAATTTAATATAAAAATTAAACAATTTACATCTCAAAACTAACTAAGAGAAACCACACAATTATGATTGATATCACATCATTATTCAAAACATTAAGGCATTAGGTGTATTTGTCATATTACTTATATGTTTCTCAACGTCTACTTCGTCATCCAATATGAAACTTTATGTAACAATTGGCACATGAACATATATCTTTAAAGTGTGAGACTTTATGAGTCTGTAATTTGTTGATATTCAAACAAGGTTAAGCAGACGCACAACATGGTTAAACAAAATGGATTGATAGTGTTTTTACGGAGGGAAATTTATGTCCCATCTTTCTTGAAATGAGAAAAATAAATTTAGAAACAATAAAAATTAAATTAGTATATCAAAAAGAAATTTGAACATAAAAGAAATGATAAGGAAAAAAATAGTGTGTGTTTAGTCCATGGAAGTATTGGAAATAGAGTGAATTACTGGCAATTTTATGGGTTAGTTAAAAGTCTTGGAAATTTAAGAATAAATATTTCACCAAAAAAGACTCGGTTAAAAAAAACTCAACATCATATAAAATGTCTAATAATCATGTACCTTTTCAATTCAGCATAACACATCTGTATTTTTCCATTAATAGGTTCAAGCAAAAACCAAATATGAAAGTATTTGATATAATATTGGTTGGATAAAAAAAATGTAAGAAAGCAAATGACATCTAAAAACTTATATTTGATATAAAAAATTAAGCAAATGAAATTCAAAAACTAAAAATATAATTTGTTATAATATTTAGAATTATGAGGGAGTCTACACAAGTGAGATTGACACCACATCTTCACGTAAAATCTTAAGGCATTAGGTATATTGTTCTTCTCGCTTATATGTTGCTCAATATATACTATTGCATACAATGTAGAAGTTTAACTCACACATGAAACATAAACATCTTCTCTTACGTGTGAGACTATGTTTGCTTCTTTCTTTCATGAGAGGAGATAAAGTAAACTAGAAAAGAAGATGAAATATGAATTTAAACTTGAGAGGAACTAAAAGAGAAAATAATAAGGAGTTTCTGTTTTATTCGTGAGAGTATAGGAAACATAATGAATTGATGGCAATTTTATGGATTTGTTGAAGAAGTTGAATATTACTGGACAATTTTGCTACCAAAATATTAGACTTATTAAAATATGTACATCTGTTTAAAATGCCCAATAAATATGTATTTTGTCAACTCATCAAAATACATCTACATTTTTCTATTGCAAGATCCCATGAAATAACAAAAGTGAAGGAATTTTAATTGATAAAGGTTGAATTTTTTTTTCTTCTTCAGGAAAGCGAATGACATTCAAAAACTAAGATTTAAGATAAAAAATTAAACAAATGACACTCAAAAACTAAAGAAACAACTCATCACATTTGGCAAAGATCCTACATTGGATTATATTATCACATTAGACTAAGAACAATCACAGAAGTGAGATTCACATCACATTTTCTTTCAAAGTCTGAAAGCATTATGTATGAGTTATCTCACTTAAATGTTTCTCACATCTACTATTGCATACAATATAAAATTTTAACTCACACTTGACACATTAACATCTCTCAATTAAGTGTCAGGATCTTTGTGTTCGTAGTCCACCACCAAGAACAACTGTCGCTCCCTCACAATGTCTAACCGAGATGTGATACCACCGCTGGGCTTTCTGTGGAAGCTTAAACTGATGTAGATCAACAATTTGGAGAAAGAGAAAACCACACAAGTGATAATAATACCACCACAACTTCATCCAAAATCTTAAGACTTAAGTATACGATTTTTGTTAATATATATAATATATGCGACGACATTCTAGCCCATGCTTGGCACGGGTGTCCATGCTAGTGTATATGAAGATAGAAGAATGACGTTAAGATCTTATATATATGATATACCAAATCTTGAAACTGAAGATTATATTTTTTGTTTCCCTTGTTGCGAGATAAATTAAACAACTTTTGTGATAAAATTAAGGGTAATTATTTTTGAGAAGCAATGATGGAGAATGATACTAATTAATATGGTTTCTTCTCATGAAATTTGAATGCTAAAAATTAATTTTACTGTTTTGGAAAAACGTGATCTAGGTGTCAATAATTTGCGTATATATCTCCTAACTTCTACTTTAATATACAAATGATTTTTCTATTATTAGATCCTTATCATCTTTTTTTCTTTTCTATAAAATTAGTCAATATTGTCGAAATAACAGTGGGATGTGTGAAATTTATTCTTTTTTAAAAAATAATAAATAAAATATGTGGGGAGACATAACTTTTTTTTTGGAGGTATAACCAATTTTATTTGACTTAGAAATTTTTTAAATATAAAAACATGTATTTTTTAGGTTAATATAAAAAAAAAATTAAATAATCTCATAACCTTTATCTTCCTTTTTTTGTTGTTGTTATAGTTGATAGAATCCTTACCATTATCTTTTTCTTTTTGACAAAAATAATTTAGGGTAAGGGATGGTTCATTAATATAAGAGTAAATCTTAGAATGGGCTCAAACTTGAAACCTCCACCATCATGTGTTTTCTTTTCCACTAGACCAAAAATTAAACTTTGATTAGACCCCACCAATTTATGAAAACCAGCAACAAATAGAAGAAGAAAAAAAATTGACGAGTCCTCTTAAAGATACAACAAAATCTTTAATATGAGCTCTACACTCACATCAAATGAATCAATCGTTGATATTTTACGAAATAAGGTTTCTTCAATGACTCGTGAAATATAGAAAAGAAGAAACGATGAGGCTCAACTCAGAACCTCCAGATCCATGAGTTTATTCAAACCGAAGACAAACATAACAAATTGATGAATCTCCTTAAGGATAGTTTAAATTTTTTGACATTAATTGCACACTCAAATCATACGTATCAATCATTGATATTTTACAGAATAAAGTTTTTCAATCAATCTCATGAGAAAAAATAGAAATGATTTAAAAATACTTTTGACCGAAATTCAACTCGTATAAGTATGATTTTTCGTATATTTTTTCTACCTTTAGATTGTCTCTATTATAGAGAAATCATGTCACATGCTAAGGGAAACAAAATTTAATGGGTTTCTGAAATGAATAATCTGAACTATTATGCACCTGGGGATGCTAGGATGGATGAGTGAAGTAGGTCATCCACGGTGGGCGAGTAATGTGAACCGTCGGATAAGTGATGTTACGATACACTATCAGTAGAATATACATCTCTCTATCCATCATCTGTCTATGTTTCTGCTCCCTTTCTCCCAATTTATTTTAGTTACCAACTTTGGAATTTGAATCTTCCCTTTCTAAGATCTTATGTTACTATCATTATAGAAATATAAAAAGTTTTGATTTTTCATACCCCCAAATTGTCCATTAAAATATATATTGGAATTCCTACCATGAATCCTTGTTGTAGAATCCCAACTAAAACCTATCGACTTCTGTGTTTTCTTCAATTAAGTTCAGTGATTCAACAATGATGAGTATCTTGTCCGGATCAAGTTATTCTAGATCAATCAATAGTCATGGATAATATGATCAAGTATTTATCTGTGATGGGAAGAGAGGGAATGTAAAGAGGATTTGGTTATGGTGTAGAAGGAAGAAAGGAACGGGTAAAGCATGGAAAGATGACAGAGATGGTGGAAAGAGAGAGAAAAGAAATGTATAACCTACTGATGGTGCATCATAACATCACTCATCCAACAGTTCACATCACTCATCCACCGTGGATGACCTACTTCACTCATCCACCCTAGCATCCGCCTTATGCACCAATAACATTCAAAACATTACATAACTATTTTTTCTTGGTTTAGTTATAGGATGCATGTTTTCACTACCTTTGATCAACAAACATTACCAACGCCCACAAACAGCTCAAAGTCTTGGTAATTAATAACGGCTACTCTCATAGCAGAGGTTGTGGCAATTCTGACAAGAACTATTGAAGATCCACCAATGGATACTGCAAAAAACTTTGCAATTATGTGGTATAAGTACTGCTAAAAAGATCTTCATTTAGGGACCGATTTAATGACTAAGTTATGTAATCAATCACTAAATTGGTTTGAAACTGATTGCTAAATGAGTTAGCAACCGATTTAGATATAATTTTTTGAAATGTCTCTAAATCACTAATTGTTAATGTTAGCGATCGATTTATTAATCAATTTGACATTTTTAGTCTGTAAATCGTCGGTATATAACACTTTGTTTTTCTTGCTAGTAGTAGCATGTTTCAAGTGTCCACGTGAACAGTCATAAAACATGCTACTACAAACATGCTCCTATAAACATTAAATTTCTTACACATAAGGATATAATGAAAGTTCCAAGCAGAGTAGAATGTAAAATCTGTTAACTTTGCTTTTTTCTCTAACTTAAGAATACACTTGCATCAAATTATAAACGTACACAAAAGTATTGTATTACAGAAAACAAATAAACAGTATAATAGACACCAGTAACTAGACACTAGTCAAGAGTTATTTCTTATTTCTTAATCCTTGTTACATTTTATAGAAAACAACATCATAAGTAAAAAGAAATTGAACAAAGACATTCAATCCAATTCACCTTAGCATTTTGTAATCAAATCACCCATAAAAGGAATAAGCAATTTGCTCTATACATAAAACTTGGCTATAGAGAAAGACAGAATACTGTCACTTGGCTATCTCTGACCCCAAAAATGTTATCATTCAACATTTAACAGAAAATTACACATCAATTATGTTGTAGTAAATACCGACTTAACGAAAGAAATAAAAAACAAAAGGAAATCCATGTCGAAGGATATGTAAATTACATAATTAGGAGGTAAACCATATCATTATATCCAAATACCAAGTGTTTCTTTAAAATGTAATCTGGAGGAAATCTTGTTGAATCGATGGAATGTGAAAAAGTGGTTATAGCAGCATGCCGTGAAGTCCCTTTTTGTTTACACAAGCATATCAGATATAGCAACATATGCTATTAAATTTTAAACTTGCTATACAAAGAGTATTCTGTTTCCTGTAATAAAAATATGGCACTGTTAGTACTATCTATACTGATTGGTGGTATTTTCTGTTGCTAATTTACTGTCCTACCTTTGTACACAGAGCTCTTAATTCCTCAAAACATTGTTGATTTCATCAGAAATCCTCATTCGGAAATACTTCTACAAATTGTGTCCCTTCAAAAGATTGATATTAGCACGCTTTGAAACTAATCCAGAACAGAGAATGCTATGCAACTGCAAAAATCACAAGGAATTTCATTCAATAATGATGCAAGGACAATAAAAAAATAGTTGAAATTCATTTTTTTTATTTGCACATATTTTTGAATTGATGTAATGGTTATAAAAGAATGTCACACTACTCCTTCAAATGTGGGACCTTCAGCTTGCAGGAAAGAGGACGGAAACAAGACTATGGTTTTACCTCACCTTTAAGAAAGATGTCAGAAACGCTTTTTTGAATATATGTGAAACGCCATGAAGTATAGAACCGTATGCGAAAAAATTTACCAATAAAAGAAAATTGGCCAATGTTTGGCCGAATATAAAAAGATGGTGCGGTTCACTTGCCTACAGTAACATCTGATCCCTGCTGCTCATTATTCTTAGCTTTGAACAATTATACAGCCAAAGAGTGTGAAGAGTTGATGGCAGCAGACCCCTCTCTGGGAAGCACTCCACGTTATCAAAGTCATCAACAAATGTAAATGATTTCAGAGAGTTGAGTTGGAACAAACCCCTTTCCTGTCTCCAACCAATTAGTTTTGGGCAATTGTCTATTATAAGTTTGCTCAAGTTGGAAGGCAAACCTCCTCTTAACGATTCCAGTTATGGACAATCGGAAAACTCTAGATAATGATGATTTGTGAACAAGTGTAGCGTAAAAGGCAAGGAGGAAGAGTGTCATACCTTTATAAAGTGTGTAAAGAGAATTATAGCAACGCAAGTCATCCAAAGAAGGTCATCATACGAGGCGACTATAATCCAAGACCAACATTTCAAGAAAAGTATTGCTGAATTAAATTTGCTCCAGGGAGAACCCAGTGAATTGAACCGATTTCTACGGAGGACGAACCTTTTCAAGTTGGAAGGAAATTCATTTACCAAAATGCTATCACATCCGTTTAGTCTAGCTCTCTGATATTATCAGCCTTAGGAATTGAAACCTCCAACTTGCAGCACTCGCTAATATCCAATATTTGTAAAGAAGGAAGGTGTCGAGGTAGGGCCCTTTTCAATATGCGACAATATCTTATAGAAAGATTTTTAAGCAAAGGAAACCCTTCAAGACAATACCATTCTTCCCAGCAAAGCATCCACTCAAATTCCAAAACTTCAAGAGAACCTGAACGGAATAATTGTTGAATTATTTCCATAAAACTCTTTGCCAATGATTTCTATTCCATAACAATATGAAATATAAAGCTCCTTGAGATAAGAGAGCTGGCCAAGTGGCGGCAACATGGAACATAATCTACACTCGTGTAGTTTAAGAACCTCTTCAAGTAGCTATTTGGTTGAAGAGCATCCAAGACATCCACTTCTCTTCCAATGTAGTTGAACATAATCTACATTCCATACTTAATTCTTCTATATGTTTTTTATCTTTTAAATTGACTTCTGCAGTATCCGCTGGATCAATGATATTTTCCAAACCGGAAATACAAAGTTTCCCTCGAAGACGATTGAGATTATCCAACTCCTTAATATCATATCCACTCTGCACTCCATACAACAAAATCAGTCAGTGTTTGAAGATCGTTTAGATTCCTGATCTGTTTTGGCATCTTCTTAATATCATTGCCTTTTAGATTAAGATGACGTAAACTGGAAAGTTTGTAAAAATATGAAGGGAGTTTGGTCAATTCAGAACAGTTTTCCAATATTAGTGTTTATAAGTTTTACAACTTACATGGAATCAGCCAACCTTTTAATCTTCGTGCGAGTCAGATCTAGATATCACAAAAGCTTTAAATTGCATATCTCATCTGACAGCTATGTGAGAGATCACATTCACAAAATGATAGCATCCAGAAATATTTTAGATTTGAAAAAAGTTCATGTTGAACATTGTTGCTTATCTTTAAGCATTCGTCATAATAGCCTTGTGCTTCTACCGGTAGACCGTGTAATCCCTTAATCTTATAAATGTGCCTTAATATTCAAGCACCATCTTTCGAATTAAGAGAGCCGCACTAAATATGACGTGTCCTTTTTGATATATCGTGCACCCTATCACCCTCAATTTGTAAGCAAAATTGTCGAGACTCTGATTTTGCCAAATCATTAACAAGATCATGCATTACCAATATGGTACTACTATACATTGGATTTATCGAATCGAAGAACTCATTACCCGGTTCTGCTGCCATCCAAAGCTTAATCAATTCATCTTTTTCATATTCATAACCCTTGGCAGTGCATAATGTGATTAACCAGAATAGATCTAAAACACCAAAAATCCCTTTGACAACAAAGGGGAAAGACATTCAATTTATACAAACATCTTAATTAACCACTTCATACAAACAATATTAAATTTAAAAAAAAAAAAATGAAAAACATTATGAAAGTTTAAGTCCTGACTTTGTAATTGGTTGATGCAAGCTTGCTACCGACTTCTCAAGTCTCATGTTTTGTAGACAGACACAAGTCACACAACAAAAAAGTGTGTATGATGAATTAACATAAAAATACACAGACTCTAGTGCTTCATGTATAGCAGGAACTGCAAACTGGTCATGTGCAAAAAAGAGGATGTATGCCTGCGGCAACATCTCACTCCAATTTAAGGTGGAGAAAACCTGTGTAGTTTATTATTCTTAACTTGGAACAATCATACATACAAAGACAAATAACTCACTCTTAACACAATCATCACTCAAACTGTCCCAAAACATACAAACACAAATAACTCCAAGACAACTTCAGGTAATTTAGCTCATTTCTGCTCAATTCCGTCAATCGTCACATGAGGGATGTGACTAATTGTATGCCAATTCTCTCCTCCCTCCTTTTCATACTTCCCTTTAATTAATGGACAATCGGAAATTTCAATAGAAGTAAGGGTGTTGGGTAGAGCCTCCTCTGGCAAGCGCTCAAGAATAGGACAGTTCCAAATATGTAGTTCTATGAGAGATTTGAGGTGGAGAAAACCCTTGTTGTTCATTATTCTTAGCTTTGAACAATCATTAATACAAAGAGTTTGAAGAGTTGGTGGCAGCAGATTCTTCTCTGGGAATGACTCCACGTTTTCAAACTCATTACTGATGAAGAATGACTTCAAGGAATTGAGTTGGAACAAACCCCACTCCTTTCTTGAAGCAATCAGTTTTGGGCAATTCTCTATATAAAGGTCGGCCAAGTTGGAAGGCAATCCACCCATTTGAAACCATTCCAGCTCTGGACAATCGTATAGATACAGAGAATGAAGTTTGGTGAACAAGTGTAGTGAAAAAGGCAACGAGGATGAGTGCCATCCTTTTATTGATAGTCTCCAAAGAGAATTATAGCAACGTAAATCCAAAGAGGGACAGTTTACACAGCCTCTGAAATCCAACTTCAACTCTTCAAGAATGGTATTGTTGACTAATTTTTGCCCCACGGAGAACTCGGTGTACCTATTTTCCCAAAGGGATAACTTTTTCAAGCTGATCGGCAATTCATTTACCAAAATTCTATCACATCTCTGTATATTTAACTCTATGATCCTATCACCCTTGGGAATTGATGCTTCCAACTTGTTGCAATCACAAATCTTCAATTTTTGTATAGAAGGAAGGTGTTGAGGAAGCAAGGCCCTTTTCAATTTGGGACAATTCCATATATAAATCTCTTTAAGCAAAGGAAACCCTTCAGGACAAAACCATTCCTCCCAATTGTTCATCTCCTCAAATTTCAAAACTTCAAGGGACCTGAACGAAACATTTGTTGAACTATTGCCATAAAACTCTTCAGTGATGATCTTTATTCCGTTGCAGTTTGAAATAGAAAACTCCTTGAGAGAGGGGAGCTGCTCAATTGGTGGCATATGGGAACATCCACAGCCTTTCAGTTGAAGAGATACTAAGTTGGGTAAATGACAACCCGTTATCCAATTCGGAAAGTTATTACCTTGGTATCTTCCAATGTAAAGCCTCTTCAAGTTGCTATTTGGATGAAGAGCCTCAAAGACATTCGATTCTCTTCCATTGTTGTTGAATTTGAAATTGTCACTGTACTCCATATTTAATTCTTCTACATGTTTCTTATCTTTCAAATTTGCTCCTGCGGCATCTTTGGGATTAATGACATGTTCCAATCCTGAAATACAAAGTTTCCCTTGAAGACAATTGAGATTACCCAACTGCTGAATATTAGACCCATTCTCCTCTCCCACAACAAAATGACTCAGTGTTTGAAGATGGTTTAGACTCCCTATCTGCTTTGGCATTTTCTTTATATTACAGCCTTCAAGATTAAGATGGCGTAAACTCACAAGTTTGTAAAAATCTGAAGGGAGTTCAGTCAACTTAAAACACCTTTTCAATATTAGTGTCTCTAATTTGTACAGCTTACAAATTGAGTCAGGCAACCTTTCAATTAATGATTCAGTCAGGTTTAGATATCGCAAAAGCTTTAGATTTCCTATCTCACCTGATAGCTCTCTGAGTTTACAACCACAGAATGACAACATCCGCAAATATTTTAGTTTCGAAAATAGATCACGTTGCAAATTGTTGCTTATCATGAAGCATTCTTTACCATAGCCTCGTGGTAATACCAACAAGCTGCGTAATCCCTTGATCTTAGAAATGTGATTCAATATTCCCGCACCATCTTTCAAATCAAGATAGCAGCAAACATGTCGTGTTCTTTCAGATATATTTTGTACACTATCACCCTCAATTTGTAAGCAAAACTCATGGGACTCTGATTTTGCCAAATCATTGACAAGATCATGCATGACGAAACTTTTATCACCCCATGAATATAGTGGTTCTTGAAAAAATGAAATGGACTCTAGATCATCCAAGAACTCATTACCCAACTCTTCTTCACTTTTGTCTCTTCCGCAACATTTCAGCAAACCTTCTGCCATCCAAAGCTTGATCAATTCATCTTTTTCAAATTCATAACCCTTGGGAAATATTGAACAATAGGCAAAACAACGCTTTAGATTGGAAGGGAGATTGTGGTAACTCAATCTCAATACTGAGTTAATTTCATCACCATCCTCCCGTACATGCCACATATTGGTCTCCAATATCTTAGACCATTCAGCTTGAGAAAATTTTCTTTGCAGGAGTTTCCCCAATGTTTTCACAGCTAGAGGCAACCCTCCACATTTCTCTACAATCTTCTTGCCAATCGATTCATGATTTGGATATTCAAACACATTTTTTCCTTGAAAAGCGTGTTTCACAAATATACTCCAACAATCTTTCTTCTCCAATTTTTTTAAAGGAAGTTGATGGTCAGATTTCATGACAAATGCAACATGTTTGTCACGTGTTGTCACAATAATCTTACTTCCTGAAAATCCAGGGTTAAAAGAAAGTAGTAATCGCTCCAAACATTCCTTATTCCCATTCCACACATCATCTAGAACAAGCAAACATTTCTTTCCAGTTAGTGTCTTTTGTAGTTGACAAATGAGTGGATCAAAGTCTTCACCGTCTGCAGGAGAATGGAATGACCTGAGAATTGTTTTGGTGAGTCCAACAACATCAAAAGATTTTGAGACATGGACCCAAGCTTTAAGTTCAAAATGCTTCTCCATCCTCTGGTCGTTGTAGACAAGTTGAGCAAGGGTGGTTTTTCCCATCCCACCCATACCGACTATGCTGATTATTGATACCTGGTTGTTGTTGTCCTTGTCTGACAGCAAATAGTTGATTATTTCTTCTTTGTCACCTTCTCTACCATATATGCAAGATTCATCCACCAAAGATGCAGTTGGAGATCTTTTTGAGGATTGCAGGCTAACTGCACTTTCATAACTTCTTTCTGTCAATCTGAACACATCCTTTTGCTCTGCAAGAGTGTTTAGATTGTCTAGCAAATCCTTGATCCTAGATTCAAATCGATTAGTGAAAGCTGAAATGAAGTGTTGAACCTTGCTCTTTCGTTGTACATGTGTATCAAACTCATCTAACAACTGATCTACTTCATACAGCTTGTGTTTAAGACGATCGAGCCAATTCTTAACATTTTGGTTCTGGTACTTCTTTGTCTCTGCATCATCCAACAATTGATTGATAGAATTCAGTGTGATTTCAAGTTTGTTAATCAACTTTTTATTGAAGAGGTCTTTGAAATCTCTTGAGGCAATCCTATCAAGAGTGACTTGAAAGAATGACGAAAGAAATGCTCCAGCAATCAGCTCTGCCATGATATTGTAGTCAAATCCTGAGAGTCTCACTGCAAGATGATAATATGTTATATTCTTTTAAGCAAAATGGAACTAGAATATCTTCCATGCATAGTTGGAAGTGTAGAGTTCTAAACATATAATAACAACTATATATATTGCAAGCAACGAAATAGATCACTTGTTACTGTAACTAAATCATTTGTGACTTTTATATTTCTTTATCAATGTTGTTTTTAGAAATCAATTTTTTTATTAGAAATGAAAAAGTACAAAGAGTATGAGTGAATTCTCTGGTTGCTTATACAGTAATTCTTGTCCTCATGAGCTTAGATAGTAAGGACACTCCATAATATATGCAAGTTCTGGGATTCGAACCCCGGCCACCATTAAAAAAAAAAAATACGCCCGTAATTCTTGCATAAACACAGTCTAATTGAACTTCATATACTAAAATTATTAATTCATGATAATTTATTAGTATTTTGAATTTTTCTAATAGATTTTGTACTCTTGTTTTATTGTATCTGATAAACACAATGTCCAACCAAGTAATTGTAAATAGTTAATGAGCTTTATATGTGTTTAATCATGGTTGAAAATAAAAGAAGAAAAAATTGAACCCAGGTCATTGCATCGCATGTAAAATAAATGGTAATTAATCAATGGAGTGTTTCTATGGTTTGACTTTTTTTGTGATAATCCTCCCATATTTTAGGTGAAATGTGCTCTAGTAATTTGGAGTTTAAAAAAAAGTCTGACCAATCATTATTCCATCTAAAATTAAACATAGGTTTTCTTGATCAATTCATCATTTGGTGAATCTTATTAATGACTTAAGAGTTAAGTCCAATTAAAATGGTCGACAAAATAAAAATGGTAAAACGGTCGATAAAAAAACTAGTAAAAGAATTTTTTTTTTTAGAGGGGAGTAAAAGATTTTATTAAATACTTCAAATGTGAAAATGAAAAAAAAAAAAATAGGATTTTTACTGAGCATTGAAAGAGTCAGATCATTTTCTCATAATGACATGAAATTATGTTTAAAATATTCATCAAACTTATCTAAAATGTGATATTCATCAAACTTCGATATTTTTTTTTAAGACCAAACTTGATATTATTTCTTCAAAAGGAAAAATCAAACTTGATATTGTGTTTCAAATATTCGTCAAACTTCTATACATACAATTTACATGAAGCTTAGAGTTCTAAAATAAATTAAAGATTTATTAATTCAGGGCAATTTATTAATTTTATTTTTTCGAATTTAGTAAATGAAAAAATTATTAATACTACTATCTTGAACTTATTTTTTTTGGATAAACCGTGAGAGTGAACATGCATCAAGAGGGAACACCGACATTCCAACTAGGTTGACACCCCAATTTTTTCGAACTTCATATTAATACTAATATAGCACGGTCCAATTGAACTTCATATAATACTAAAATTATGTTCTTCAAAAAAAAAATACTAAAATTATAAATTCAGGACAATATTTTGTACTCCAACTCTTGGTTCATCTCCTATCTCCTTTCTCCTATACATACATTTTAGAATCTCCTATACATACATTTTAGAATAATGAAAATACACATGACATAACAAAATGAAATATACATAAGAAAATTGACATGTGGCAAGATGAAGATATGAATATGAAAATAAACATATTTGTTATCATTTTAAAACTTAAATTCCAATTACTACCATTTATGGGTTACCAAAAGGACAAAACATACACAACAAATTAAATATTATGTAAAAGTCAAATTTTAAAAATAAACAAACAAGGAATTATATTAAATTAGCATAATGAAAGAAAAATTCAATTTTTTCGGTCAAGAACAAAGCCAAATTTAGATTTTATTATATATATTATATGTTCTTTTTTTTAAGGGATATATTATATGTTCTGAAATTCAAAATTCAATTTAATAATAATAACAATAATATATGATATATGTTCTTTTATAAAACTTTATATAATTTAACATAATTTATTTGAATATTTTTATGTTGTATCAAAATATTATTATTATTAATCCCGGACACCATAAAAAAATAATATTATTATTACATTATTAACCAATTATGAATCCTTTGAAAATTGGAACCCTAGTTTTTTAGTGAGTGAAACTTCAACTTCTCTCTAAATTTTCTTTCTCCTTCGTTCATCGAGGAGAGGTGGTTTTAGGTCATTTTTTGACCTAGAATCACCCCTCTACTTCTTTTTTCCCTTTTCTTTCACTCTAAATAAGTGGTTTTCACATATATCAAGTTTTCTCTTTTGTGTTTTTTTGTGATTTCTTCGTCTAAGTGCGGCGTTGTGTTGTTCGTCGTCTTGTGTGGCGTTTGATTTCGCGTCTTGTTGCGGTGTTCGTTTAGTTCCTATTGAAAGATCGGCATCAGTCAATTACAAATTCGACCAATAATTTGGGCGTCAACGTTGCAGTTCTAGAAGCATGTGAATTTCGGTGATTTAGGTTTTATCATATTATTTGTAGGCATTTTGCCGTTTTATGCTATTAACTTGGATGTTGTGAGTTTGTTTGCAGATTCACCCTTTACGTTTTTAGCGATGTTTGTATCTGATGTACTCTATCAATTTTTTTTTTTGCTAACCACTCTATTGATTTGAATGAATGAATATCGTTTTGTTTTTGTCAAAAAATAAATAATATATTATATATGTTCTTAACAAAATCATATTTATTTTTTGACAAAAACAAAACGATATTCATTCGTTCAAATATTAAATATTTTTTCATCGATAAGGTAATATTTGATATATGAAATAAAATTAATAAGTTGTTAAAAAATAGTTTCATTTCAGATTCACATTAAAAAATATTTGTTGCCAATAAATATTAAAAAAAACGAGACAAATATTACGAATATGCAGAAGACGGCCTTTAGGACACGTTATGGACATTACGAATATGCAGTGATGGCTTTCGGTGTTACTAATGCGCCGGGTGTGTTTATGGAGTACATGAATCGTATTTTTCATGCGTATTTAGATCGCTTCATGGTTGTGTTCATTGATGATATTTTGATATACTCTAAGTCTCAAGAAGAACATGTTGAGCATTTGAAGATTGTTTTGCAAGTGCTGAAGGAGAAGAAGTTAAATGCCAAGTTGTCAAAGTGTGAATTCTGGTTGAATGAGGTGAGTTTTCTTGGTCATGTTATTTCTGGTAGTGGTATTGCGGTAGATTCGTCTAAAGTTGATGCAGTTAACATGATTTCGTGAATTAAGGTTAGGGGTCAAGTTTTAGATGGTTTTGAGTGCCTTAACATGTTTAGAAATGATTAGGCAAGTTTTTGTATTAAGTTTGGGCATAGGGAAGTTAAAAATGGGATTTTTGAGTGAAAAATGTCAAAACTCCCAAGAGCCATCAATTTTAGCTCGCCACGACGAGTACCTTGTTCGCCATAGCGAGTAGCCTTTTTGTTGAACTCGCCATAACGAGTAGAGTGGCTCGCCTCGCGAGTTACTCAGTGGCAGTCAGCCTTACTTAGAGTTCTTGCGATCTTTGTCGCATGTGATGTTACGAGTTGGTCTGTAGGGTATGAATGGAAGTTGTTTATAAAGGTATAGCCTTTCAGAGAGTCTGAATTAAAATCATTAATGATGTTGGTTAATTTTGAGATACATATATTATGTGGAAATTGTATGATATAGAAAATATTGTTGTTCATATCATTCAAATCGTTATTATCAGTTGTTGCTATGTTGCAAGTTGTTTATGTTGATGTCCTTGCTGTTGTTGATTATTAAATTCATTAAGTTGCAAGTTTTGGTCAAAGTTGCAAAGTTGTAAGTTGTCGTTCCAAGATATTGGAGTCGTATAAGTTGTTGGAGTTGTCTAAGTCGTTGGTTGTTGAGTCCATGTATACTCATTAAAGTTGAGGGCTTGATGCCATGTGAGCCTATTTGCTCTTTAAGTTGAGGGCTTGATGCCATGTGAGCCTATTTGCTCTTTAAGTTGAGGGCTTGATGCCCTGTGAGTATATTTATGCTCTATACGTTGGGGGCTTGATGCACTGGTTGGTACCACATGCATGATTAAGCTGTTGCAGTTGCATTGTCGAGATGATTAAGATGTTGTAGTTGCATTGTCGAGTTGAAGTCGTTGTTGTCGCATTGTTGTTGTTGTTAAGTTGTCAATTATCAATGAGTTGTTAATGAAGAACTATATGAAGAATTAATATTATTAATTGATTATGTCTATGTTGTTAAATTCATTTGATGAATTATATGCTTATTATTATTGAATGTGAATCTCACCCCTTCTCTTTGAATGTTGCCTCTACATGGGTAATGTGCAGATAACCAAGGATAGCTGTTGAAGTGAGTTGACTCTCTCATGCGTCGTCTTAAGGTCGCTCTGATACGTAACGGGATGGGGATCTTACTTTTTTCCATGTGTTACGTAACTGATATGATTTTATGTTGATGAACCATCTAGATTGGATTTTAATAAGTTGTCTATGTTGAGGCCGTTGTGCGATTACGATGTTAAATTAATGTTTTCCGCTGCATTGAGATTTGAATTGATAACATGAGATGTTTGAAATAAATAGTAATTCAACTATATTTATATTTTAAAGATGTGTAGCATTCTGTTTAGTTATTTACTCTGATTTTATGCAAAAAAATTTAAGTTGAAAAAACGAGATGTTACAGTGACAAGGTAGAGCAGGTTGGCCCGTTGGGTTAATATGTCAAAAAGAAACTATCTTTTTTACTTCTTTTTATTTACAAGTCACAATCAATTTTCAAATTTTCACCTCCATATATAGTGGGAGAAAAAATTCAATTAATTTTATATCTTTTGTTTTATGATTATAGCCTTTGTATTAGATAATTGATAACTCATGGAGTTTTTATTTTCAATGTCTTATTGATTTATTTATTTTTTTTAGGAAAATGTCTTATTGATTTTTTTTTGGTCAAGTAGCCTAGTGGCTAGAGCTCACACAATTAAATTGTGGAGAAGTGGAGTGTCTGGGGTTCGAACCCCGACTCCTGCATATAATATGCAATATCCCTACCAACTGAGCTAAGCTCACGGGGATGTCTTATTGATTTATTATAGAACTTTAGAAGATGTAATTTCTATGTTTGAATAATTATTTTCATATTTTTAGTGGAGCCATTATATTAGATATATATTTAGATTTTTTTTAAATTGGTTTTAAATTTATATATTTTTACATTGTTTATGTGAAGATTTTAATTAATATTTTTTTTTCAAACATTGACGGGTCAACCCGCCAATCCGTTGGTCCGCCACAAAACGGGACGGGGTGAGATTTCCAACCCTATTTCTCTAGTTGGCCCGCCCCGCTCTGCCCCTTTTTAGACTGGTTATTGACGGGGCGGGGTGGGACTAGACGGGTTGGCCCTTTTTGCTATCCCTACATTTATCTCTGATAGATAAAAAAACACGACATCCACGTGAGCTTAACTAAGTTGATAGGAATAATGCATAATATATGTAAGGTCTAGAGTTCGAATCCCGGACACCACAAAAAAAATATAATAAAAACACGAGACATATACCGATAGCTGATAAATATATACTATATATAAAGAAAACTACCCCTTTTCAGCTCTTTTGAGTTAGATTTTTCTTTTCAAAAATGCCCTCAATTTTGAATACAAATAATACATGTTACAACTAGATAAAAATAAATTTAAATATTAAAAAAAAATGTAACAAACACATAAATATATATGTCTGTTTTTTCCTTTATCATTTAAAAGGTGTAACAAATTAGATGAGTATATTTATACTTACTTTTTCATTATCCCAATTATACATTTAAACAATTTTTTCTATAATAAAGATTGTTGTTGGTGTCAATAAAAACAAATTAGATTATTATTTTTTTTGTTATATTGTTGGTGTCATTGAAATAAATAATCATGATTAGTTTGGTTTGTTATAACTTGAAAGCAACAAACATTTATATTTTTAGTTTTAATCCAAATCAAAATTTCATAAAAATAACACCGTTAATAATTTTCAAATTTTAGTGAAATAAAAAGAGCAGACATGCACGTGAGTGCCTGTTTTTTCGCTAATACATGTTATAAAGGACAAAGCACGGGACATATGCTTATAGATGATAAATACATATAATCATCTTTAAAAAGAAATGATCAATGAATCATGAAAAAAGCACGGGGAAACTGTTAATCATTGATAAATATTACTTTTTTCAAAACTAAAGTAATGCAAGATTCATTATCCAAATTCATTAAAAAAAATGAGAAATACAAAGAAAGAAAAGGGAAAATAGTTCAACACCTTTTCAAAATGAATTAAATTTATAGTCAGGCATCTCTAACTTATTTCTTATGTATTTTAGGTTAATATTATTAGGAAGAAATGGAAACCGAATAATAGAAAAAATGCTTTTCTAAAAAAAAAAATGCTAAGACAATGTTAGATAACCTATCGTTAAAATTTTATTGATAAATATTAAGAAAATACTCGACAAATATTAAAAAACACAAGAAAAATAGTTGTAACTGATACTTAAAAAAATACGGGACACAAATCTTTATCACTGTTTTTTATGAGGTTTTATCAGTGAGAATCATATGAAAAAATAGGAAAAATATCTGTCAATAATAAATAAACACATAACATATATTTGTCATTATAAATATAAAAAAAATAGGAAACATATTTTTTTACAAGAAGATAGGAAAAATATTTATTATTGATGCATAATAAATTTGGGTCAAATATTTGTGACTGATACAAAAAAGGGTTAAATATGTTTTTGGTCCCTATAAAATAGGGACCTTTCAAGTTTAATCCTTACTTAATTTTAATAGATTTTTTAGTCCCTACAAAAAAGAATTACTTCTAATTTTAGTCCCTATTACAACAAAGTTTGTTTAATTATCCTTAAACTCTTGATTTTTTGAACGATTTTTTTGAGACAAGTTTGGAACACTATGAAAGGTTCATTTACTAAAATTTAGAATTTTTTAACATCAAACGAATTAAATATGAATTTTTTAAAACGGAAAAAGTTAAAGATAAAATTAACAAAATCTGAACGTAGAAATCAAATTTTGCGACAATTTTTTGCATAGTAACTTTTAGTAATGTTCTTAACACGTTTGTAAAAAATTGTTCAAAAACTCAAGAGTTTAAACATAAATTAAACAAATTTGAATCGAGGAGGGACTAATACTGAGTGCAGATTTTTTTTTTTTAGGGACTAAAAGAACCATTAAAATTAAGTAAGGACTAAACTTAAAAGGCCCCTATTTTGTAGGGCCAAAAACATATTTAACCCTAAAAAAAACACTATTGAAATACTATTCATTGATACATAAAAAAATATGAGAGTAATATTCGCCATTGGTAAATCTATAGGGAAAAAAACAAACAAGGAACACATATTTGCAAGGTAATCAAAACCGGACCGGACATTAAACCCGTGTAGGCATGGGTTTAAGGTTTTGAGGTTCAACCGGGATTGGAACAAAATGAGATTAAAAACCTCTATTATTAATTGTACAAATCTTTAAAAATAATTGTGTGAAAAGGGAACAGATTGATAAGAAATGGAAATTAATCAATAACGAAACGCGTTTCAATTTTTTTCTGGAAAAAAATAAAACCCTAACCGACTAGACCTGTAAAACCGTCTGAACCGACGGTTTCCCAGTTTTTTCGGCTTTTGACCGGTTTTCCGGCTGTTGACCCGGTTCTTTGAACCATCGGTTTTGGGAGTCAGTCAGACCGGACATGGATCCGGTTCCCGGTTCAATCAGTTGAACCGGACGGTCCGATTCGGTTTAACTACCATGCATATTTGTATTTTTTTTTATTACGCACATACTTGTGATTGATACATGAAAAAAAAGCAAATATTTTTTGTAGACAAATATAAGAAATAATGAAAATATATTTATCACTAATAAACATAAAAAATATAGGACAAAAATTTGTCATTGTGACATAAGAGAACACAAACAAATTTAGAAAAACATGGGATAAATGATTTTCTTCGATAAATAAAAATTAATTTTAGAGATTGAAAAACAGTAGCATATCACCCTTACCTCAAAAAAAAAAAAATAGTCTATCACCCGTGCATTGCACGAGTTAACACACTAGTTGTATATAATAAACACATTGTCCAATCATGTGATTGGACTAAAATAGTTAACGAGCTTCAATTAAAGAAGAATTGTTCTTGAGTATACTCCTCTTTTTAGTATATTAAAAAAATTATGTAGACGAAACAAAAGAAAACTTAAATAATTGATTAATAATAAGAATTATCTCATGTATTCCATCTTTCAACGACGCTCTTTAGAGATGCATTTGCAGAAAATAATGTGAAAATAAAGAAATTACATACCAAGAAAATATTAAGTTTCCTAATGACAATTTTCCACCTCCTTTTAAAAAATATATGCAATTTGTCACCTTTTAGAATGAATGAAAATATATGAGTTAATTTTTTTAACAAAAAAAATAATCTTTTTTCACACAAAAATTGTTTTCTAAAAAAGAACATGTATAAATAGTTTCAAGTAGAAGGTGTGTATTGTAATTTTGTTGGTAATTTGTTTTCTAAAGTTTAATAATAGTTTATTTGGCAACGGTTTTACTAATACTTGTTATTTAATTCTATAAGTTAAAAATTTGCTAACGCTTCCCCTAATAAAAAAAAAATTACTAACACATTTTTTGTTATTTATAAATGGAATAAAGAAAATAATAGTTTGACCTACAATTAACTTTATCTAATTATTAAGATCTGCCAAGTAAAGAGAGTATAAAAAAAAATAGACAAAGATTTAGAGGAAATATAAAATATACTAATTAGTGTAAAAAAATAATATAATTAGTCTATTATATTTGTTCTCTTTTATATGCATAAGATACTAAAAAAACATTAATTATTAGCCATTTTTAGTTGGGAAAACAATAAATGAGTATAGGATGGGTTTTGCTCCCCTTTTTCTCCACTCCCCATCAAAAAACCATTTTTAGTTATCTGTTTCTAACTCATTTATGATTTTTATAATAAATTATAAATTTATAATTAGTAAAATAAAATATTCTCATTTTTATTTAAAAGAAAAAAATTAATTAATTATTTAATAATAAATAATTGTCTCCCGTATCAATTGCATCTTTCAAAGACATTATTTAGTGTCTCGTTCGTAAAAAATAAAATAAAATTAATAAAGCTACTTACAAAAAAGAATATTAATAAGTAGACTAATGACAATTTATCGCCTTTTTCAATGATTGAGAATATGTAAGAGTTGATTTTTTTTTTTTAACAAACAAAATTGTTTTTTTACATACAAAAAAAAATTAGAAAAGGACATGCATCACATGTTAAAGTAGAAGGTTAGTATTGTAATTATGTATTTCAATTATTTCATAATATCCCTTATAAAAACTCATTATCATAAGTAACCCTTGAAAAAGAATCAGTATCATATATAATTAACTTAAATAAAAATAATCTTTGTGAACTTATCTCAATTAATAGGGATATTGCATATTATAACATCAAATATCTTAGTTTTTTATATTTAAAATGTGTAAGCTTTAATCTTTAAAAAAAAATAAAACTATAACTATAACTTGGACGGATCATGTAACATAATTTAAAAGATTAAGTTTTGTTAACAAAGGAAGAAATTACCTGAAAATGTAAGAACAAATAAATTGAGATCTTTGTCACAAAAACACAAACTGAGATCTGCCAAGGAAATATAAAAAATGTGAAATATGAAATTTGAGTAACAACGGAAATTAAGAGTAAAATATGTGTTTACTGAGATTTAAAGAGAGAAATTACTTGAAAGTGAGTGACTGGAATGGAAGAAAGAAAGTGAAGAACTTAAAAGATCTCCCAAAGAAAGAAAGACTTAGCGGAAGCAATGCAAGATATCAACGATGAAGTTTAGTTTAATATGCATATGAAATTAAGAAGAAGAAAATGAATGGTGTGCTTTTTTCTATCAACTGACTGACCATATATAATATGGATAGACTTAGAGGAAGCACAGCAAGATAAGTTTGGAATAGAAGAGAAAATGAATGAGACGATCTACGCGCCTTTTCTACACACCACATAAAAGGAGAGGACCCCTTCCTATCACATGATATTTTGTACAATTATTTTTCTATAAATTTTATGATAATTTTTTTCTCTCATTTTATATTATCATTTTACTTTTGTTTTTTTTATTGTTTTTGTTTTTGTGTCAATACTTCATTTTTTTTTTTATAAATTATGGTTGTTACATAAGTTATCATCGAAATAATTGTTTAAATAATACAACTCTAAATAAATATGAAGGTAAATACTTTTTCTTTCCTTTATTCTAATACCTTTTTTTAAATTAAATATTTGTAGCGTCAAAAAAATTAAATATTTGTAATAAATCAATTTTTTTTTTTTTTTTGTGGTGTTACATTCTAACAAGCAAAAAACAAAATTATTATTCTTTGATGAGATTGATCATATGCAAAAACAAGGATAGAGAGAGAAGCTCTCGTCTCTCACTATCCTTCAACCACTCTTTTCTGTTTTAATAAACACCGCCACCGACTTCCTCCTTTCTTCCCCTTAACATCCAAACTTCAAGGTTCGATGTAATCTCTAACTTTGGTGGTGTGACGAGATCATTGGTTCTCCGCACCACCGGCGGCCCTCAACTTCTATTAGTGTATGTTGTTCGGTTGTCGTCAGATCTAGTTTGGACGCAAGCTTTCTCCGTCTCAACCGTCGTTGCAAGCGTTTGGGAGGTTCCAGTTTGGTTGGTGGTGACATGCCTTGATCTGTAGATCTTCATTGGATTGAGATCGGTTCGTCGGTTTTTTATGGTTTGGGGTGCGCCTCCTCCACGTCGAACGGTGGGGGTCTTTTTTGCTAGGTGGTGGAGCTATTTCTGTTCTTCAGTTGTTGGAGGTGGAGTTTCTGCTCTCCGGTTGCTGGATGTGGTGTTCGGTTCTGTATGATTCCGCCAGTGTTTGTATCTTTTGTTTGATTCTGTTTATTTTGTATGTCTGTGTTTATTTATGTTTGTGTTTCTGATCTGAGGTTGGGTGGTAACAGACGTGGTCTCGGTTTGGTTTCGTAAACCCGAAAGGGTCTGGATTTATTAACCCGAAAGGGCTGTTTGGTTACAATGCGTTGAACTCATCCCACGATCTGGGTTCAAGCGCATCTTGAAACCGGTGTGTTGGTGGTTCTGTGATTGATTGCCCGATGTTCCAGGTCTGTTGAGATCTGCAAGTCTCAAGTCTTCAGGTCAGCCTCCACTCTAGTATTGTCTTCGTTTCCGTCTCAGTCCAGGTGACTGTGGGCTGACGAATGTTATGCTCAAAAGAGCTTCTATGCCTGCTGCTTTGTTCAGGGGGTTGCTGGTACGTGGATCTTGAAACTGTGTTGGCGGTGGATCCATTCGCGCCCGTACGCGGGTTCGCTAGGTTACGCTCGTGAAGAATGTTTGTTTGTTAGGATGGATTAGGGCTGGTCCTTGCAATATCACGATGTATTCTCATTTATACCTGAGTCAGAGGTCTAATGCCCCCCGGTCTCTGTATCATTTTTTTTTATTTAAAAAAAAACAAGCAAAAAACAAAAAGCTAACTAGCTAGATTGTCTCTTAGAAGGAGAGACTCTAAGTCAGCAGGAGGACAAGTCCAATGAGTTGAGCAGGCAGAATAGGAAACCTCTTTAGCCATGAAGGCAACATTAATGTTCTGCTCCCTCAAAATATTAACTAAATTTATAGTCCCATTATGTAAGGCATCCGATATTTCTAGTAACACATATGCATACACATGCAAACTTGCATTTTCCAAGTTGTGAATAAGATTCACCGCTTCTAAGCAATCACTCTCACACAAATGATGCTTGTATATCCAAGATCATAACAAGTAGAAATCCCAAGTTGAATAGCACGAAGTTCCGCCATGAGGGCATCTCCACCAGTCCACCATTCTCAAAGTGAGTGAACCCTGCTATCCAGCCACCATCTTAGCCACGAATAACTCCACCAGCTCCTAGACGGGAGCTGTCTTCAAGAAAGTTGTCATCCATATTAATTTTGATGAGACCTTCGGGAGGTGGTTTCCACCGCGCTAAAATTTGATCCTTAGATTTATCAAAGCCTGGAGATTGGCAAAAAGTAATGATTTCGTCATGCAATGCGTTAGTCTTTCTCACCACTTCTTGAATCTTATATTATTATAATTATAAATAATAAATATTAGCAATTAATTGTTAAATTGATTTTGCTATTTTGTTTGAGTTATATCAAGTAAGTCATTTTAGTTTTTTTTACTATAAATTGATCTTTTAAATAAAAAAAATATATTTCCATTGTTATTCTATTTTTAGCCAATTATGTTAAATTTTGATTTTGGATCATTGAACGTTAAGGTGGTAGGTCTAAATAGTGTTTATATCACAAACATAATTATTTATCTACGTTTGTTTTCTTTTTTTTGAATTCAGATTTAATTTTATAAGTAATATTTCATCAACACTATTATAAGGAAGCCCCTAATATGGTCCTTAATATTAGGGGTTCACCATGATCCTCTCAAAATTACCTTCAATAGCATGTTTCAATAAAAAAATACATTTTCTTGGTCCCACACAAAAAAACATCATTTTTTAACTGCAACAATTGATATTACTTTTGTGCCATTCTTTTAACAACAAAAAACCATAAGTGCAATGCAAAACCATTTCTCTTTCTTCATTGTCAGTTTTCACTCCTAATTCTCCATATTTTTCTTCTTCCCATTAACATCACAAAATCCAAAGTATGAGAAAGTGATTCACAACAAATGCTTTAGAAACTAATCAATGAACAAAAACAAATTCTCCATTCTTTTTGTTGTCTTGATTTGAAGATGGGTCTGCACATTGTTGTTGTTGTTGATGGCTCCCTAGGTGAAAGGTTTATGAACCTAGAACACTGACATATGGCTGGGTGATGAAGGAATCATGTTTGTGAATCCTCATTATCATGGAATTGTTTCGATTCCTGTAATATTCCACAAAAACAAATAAACAAACATCAAACACTAAACTTTCATAGTTATTAGTCAAACAAAAAGTAGCAAAACACAAAGTAAAATTAGAAGGGTATAAAATCAATTGAGAACATGATCAATTCATGTATTTATCAAATAGAAGAAAAAAAATCATTCTTCATCACTTTCATGACTCGTGAGCCAACCGTGGAGTTATACAATTGATGAAAGTGAAAGAGAGAAGGACTAGCGATGAAGAGAGAGAAAGAGGAGAGAAATTGTTCTACATTTTTGGAAGGACACAAAAGTAATATCAATTGTTGTATTTTAAATCAATTTTTTTTCTGTGTGGGACCAAAAAACAATATCTTTTGTTAAAACCTGCTATTAAAGGTAATTTTGAGAGGATCATGGGTGAACCCCTAATATTAAGGACCATATTAGGGGCTCCCCTATTATAATACATCTATAAATTTTAGTTTTGAAAGCGATGAATTTAACGTTACCAATTTAATATTAAACGTCAACATAAACACCTTTTAATAGAGTTTGATGAAAATAATAAGGCAATGTAAAGAGGCTTCCTATGTATTTGGCATATTTTATCTAATGAAATGCAATGATTTTCTTCCCTAAAAAAAAAAAAAAAAAAGAGCCTATGCATCACAGGCAGATCAAATGCAATAAAATGAATGGACTAAATCGCGTAAATCACTTGTAGATATGCATACATATAAAACAAGAGTAAATATGCAATTATCCCCTAAAATTGTAAGCTTCTTCAATTACCCCCTGAAATTGTAAGCTTCTTCAATTATCTTCATGAAATTAACAAAACGTCAATTACCTCTTGAAATTGCACAACGCTAATCAATTTACCCCGTCGGTCAAATTCTTCTGACAGTCAACATGACGTTTTGCAAATACCCCCCTGAAGTTTTGCACTTATGTGCAAAATGCCCCCAAAATTAAAAATTTATGTTTTTTTTTCTTATCCTTGACTCAAAAGATATTAAAGACAAATAGTTAACGGTTATCTTTAATATTTAAGGTTACAATAATAATACATCTTCTAAAAATAATGCAGAATTAATAACTTCATATTACTTTAGCAAAATGCATGTTTAGTTCAATTTTTAAGATAGAATAATTTTATTCAAACTTATATTAAGAAACTGCTAGAATTAATTATTCATCAGGAATGAGTGTTTCTGGCTTACTTTGTTGTGAATTGACGTGTCTCTATTTAAATAAGTCATAAGTTATGGAGAATTGAACAACCAAATGACATAACAGAAACAAAATAAATAACAGACCCCTTTAAGAATGAAAGAGCCAGGTAAAATATTAAAGTTAATTGTTAATTGCTTGTCTTTAATATCTTTTGAGTTAAGGATAAGAAAAAAAATATAAATTTTCAAGTTCGGGGGCATTTTGCACATAAGTGCAAAACTTCAGAGGGGTATTTGCAAAACGTCATATTGGCTAACAGAAAAATTTGACGGAGGGGGAAAATTGATCAACGTTGTGCAATTTCAGGGGATAATTGACGTTTTGTTAATTTCAGGGAGGTAATTGACAAAACTTACAATTTCAGAGAGTAATTACCTATTTACTCTATAAAACAACGTCCAAATATATCAATGTGCACGAACTAATTGCTCCATATTAAAAGGAAAGCATTCATGTCTTCCACTAAAACATTGATTTGCATATATTTCATTTGTGGCTTCAGTGCTATGGATAAAATCGTAAAAATAATATTGTTTTCGATTTTCACATGGTTTTGCGTTTGTCCAACACAGGAGTCCTTGATATTTGTAAATCCTGAAAATTAAAAATTAAGTGTTTTTTTTTTTAGAGCAAATAAATTATATCATTTCATTAAAAATCAAATTGGAAATACATGCTGGAATATCATCAAAGACTTTGAAGCTAGTACTACATGTGGCTGCCTTAGCTAAAAGGTATGAGCAACCTCATTTTCTTGCCTCCTAATAAACTCGACATGAGAGTTTGTTAAGTAATCATTACAGAAATTTAAACTATTATCCATAATGGATCCAAACTCGGTGACATCTCCACGACCTTTGTTGAAATAATCAGCTACTCTTTTTGAGTCAACCTCGAAATCAACATTTGAGAGTTGAAGTTCATGAATCCACTGAATCGCATGATTTAAAGCCAGAGCCTCCCCTAAATCAACAGAGCAGGACGGAGTGTAACACATGATTTTTTCCATTTGGGATTGGCATTGATATTGACTTGCAGAACTTGAGCCAGAGTCTGAAGTTGTTGGGTTTAGGTGTACTTGCTTGCGACTTGCATTCCTCCACCCTTCAAGAAGATGCCTAGCTCTTTCTAGAATGGTAAAGTTTGAATCAGTCACTTGCTGCCATAACTTGAGATTTCTTGCTTTCCAGATGCTCCACATGATAGTGACACTGATCTCAATTTGGGCTGCTGACAACTTTTGCAATAAATTGAAAATATTATCGGGGGCATTGTCAAATTGGTTTAGTGATGGAGAGATTAGATGCCACAAATTAGCTGTCTGCCAAGTAACTACTGCACTTGGGCAATGAAAGAGAATGTGGTAGCTATCTTCATGAGGGTCTTCGCACCTAACACAACCCGATGGACAATTAACACCCCTGCTTCGCAACTTCACCCTTGTTGGAAAACAGTCTCTGCAGATTCTCCAAACTAAATTCTTAACCTTAGGGGGCACTTTCAATCTCCATATGCCGCTCCAATACCTAGGTTTACGCAGATGTTCATTGTTTATGATATCTTCAATACAAGTACGATAGGCGCTTCTAACTGAGTAACACCCATTTTTCTCTGCCTTCCAAATCATTTTGTCCAATTGAACCTGGTGATGTAACGGCGTATTTAAAATATCCTTGGCCGTATCATCTGCAAACAACTGTCGGATCAATGGTTCATTCTAGACTTTAGCCTCTTGATCAATTAAATGTCCTACAGAAAAGACTTGAAGTGCTACCATATCATCACCTACAGGAGGAATACTGGAACCCGAGCCAATCCATGGTTCACTAATGATAGGAATATCAAAGCCGGTGCCTATCTTCCATCTAGCTCCTTGCCGGACCACCACCTTGGCGCTGAGAATACTACGCCACACAAAACTAGGGTTATGCCCCAGTTTTTCCTCTAGATAGGTACTATTCGGATAATATCTAGCTTTGAAAATTCTTGAGACAAGACTATCTGTATTAGTTTGCAGCTGCCAACCCTATTTACCGAGCATTGCCACATTAAAGGCTGCCAAATCTTTGAATCCCATCCCACCATCATTCTTGTGAACAAAGAGTTTTTCCCAGGATAGCCAATTTAACCCTTTGTTGCTTGAGCCCCCATGACCCCACCAAAAAGCATTCATCATTTTTTCTATTTCCTCTAGAAGAGTATTTGGTAATCTAAAAATGCTCATGACATAAGATGGAATTGCTTGAAGGACTGACTTGATCATGACCTCCCTCCCAACTTTAGACAAGCATTTGTTGCTCCAACTACTAATTCTTTGCCACACTCTATCCTTAATGAAGCTGAAGGTTGTTTTTGCTTCGCCCTACCATTGAAGGTAAACCAAGGTACTTACCAGTTCCTAGGACCGCTCTAACCCCCAAAATGTTGGTGATAGCTTGTTGTAAAGGGTCTTCAACATTTCTGCTATAAAAAATTTCAGACTTGGGTAGGCTGACAGCTTGTCCTGAAGCTTCCTCATATTGATTCAAAATCTGTTTCATTATATGTGCCTGTTGGACCTCCGCTTGGAAGAACAAAAAACAATCATCGGCAAAAGGTAAATGAGACACTCTAGGGGCTGACCGACAAACATTAACACCTTGAAGGTCACCTCTGTTTTCAGCATTCCTGATTAGCGCAGACAGGCCTTCAACGCAAAGTATAAAGAGATAAGGAGACAATGGATCACCTTGTCGTAGTCCACGTCCTGGAATGATAGGGCCAACCATCTCTTTATTCACAATAACAGAGTAGTCAACTGTTTCAACACACATCACAATCCATTGGATCCATTTATCTGAGAATCCCATTTTGAGTATGACCTCTTTGAGATAAGCCCAATCCATTCTATCATAAGCTTTACTAATATCCAGCTTCAGCGCCACACTTTTATCTTTTCCTTTTGTCTTTGTCTTCATATGATGAACCAATTCTATAGCAACCAAAGCGTTATCTAGAATAGATCTCCCCGGAACGAAAGCTGACTGTGAGTCAGCAATGCATTTATGTAGTATTTTCTTCAGCCGATTTTCCAGAACCTTCGACAAAAGCTTGTAAAGAACATTACACAACGCAATGGGTCTTGATGAGATAAAACCGCAAGTGTACGGTCTTACCGAAGTAGTATAAAAGAGTATCGTTCCGATAGGGAGTAGTTCAATTTAATTAACCTTTAGAGATGATTAGAAGAGAGAAGAGAATTGTAAGTTGGGGGTTTTTAAACGGTTAAAAAGCAAATTAATAAAAGAGCCCTGGGATCGTTGGTTTCATCTAAATAACAAGTCCTTCTCAAACCAAAACCATAAGCTTATAATGTTATGTTAGACCTAATTTCTCAAGACAGTTTCTCTTAAGTTCCTCTAGCAACCAAGCCTATTTCGCTGACTTGATTACTATTGGATTTTGGTTCCTCTAACAACCAAGCCTATTTCGCTGACTTGATTGTTATTAGTTCCCTTGAAGATCGAAACTATATGTCTCAAAGATTGCAAAGCCTATTTCGCTGACTTTGCAATCCTTGTCTGAATTCACTTGTTCGAATATCAAAGCTCCACTTTCGTTTTATGAATTGATATTTGGAATAATGGACGAACAATTGTCAAACCCTCCACTTTCGTTTCCACAGTTTGATAATGGTTAATCCATGTTAAGACGGTGAATTCAGATAAGAAATTAGGGTTACATAAGATTACGGCTTAGGGCTTGGTTTGATTAGGATTATGTCATTTAGACTTATCCAACAATCCCAAGACAAGAAGAAGTCTACTCACTCATGTTCATCGTAGACATGGGGGAGAAGAGAGAAAGCATGAAAGTAAAAGACAGGAAAATAAAGGAAAGGAAAAGAACTTTATTTAGAAAAGCAATTGTCACTTATTGTATTCCAAGTAAAGATGAATATTTGTGATGGCTAGCTACTCTATTTATAGTACACAATTGACTTAAAATCTAAGCAAGTATATTCCAAGAATATTCCTCGGTAGATTGTGCGCCAAAATAGAATAGCTTGGAGTCCAAGCAAAAGCAGCAAAAGGTCTCTGGAGGGTGGCACGGCCGTGCCAAGGCTAGCACGGGCCGTGCCAGGCTTCTGACTTGTGGGAGATATATTTTGTTTCCCAATCTTCGTATTTTCGTGTCCAATCTGCTCCAAATCCCTTTCTTTTGCTCCAAGACTCAATCCATCCAATATTCTTCCCTGAAATATAATAAATTGCAATTTAAAGTAAACTATCCTAAAAAGGAAATAATACTAATATAAAATTATATAAAATCTAAATAAAACTAAACTAAAAAGCATATTAAAATAGCATATAAATGACTCATCAAACTCCCCCATACTTGAATCTTTCCTTGTCCTCAAGCAAAAGGCATAAACATAGTAGCATCAACAGTTAAATCAAATGACAATTTAATTAAAGCACATGTCTCCTCAAGGGCTTAAATCCCAAAATGTACACTAATCACAAACTCAAGTATTTCTTGAAATCTTTATTCTACCCAACGATCAAGTTTCAAGTGAGTGTGTGTGTGAAGTCCAACCCTTTTCCTGCTTCTGTATAAAATAGGCATTATGAGGAAACATGGTCTAATCCTAGCACTAAACTAACCAAGGAAGATTCCTTCCACAATTCATATAAGAGAGATGGGAGTATTTGAGAATCTTTGTTCTTTGCCATATGCACATTTTAAGTTCTTTATTTAAGGAACAACATTTTCACGTAGGAGGTCGGAGGGCCTACCCCCTTCCCCAATCTAGATTCAATGGTATCCCTTAAAACATCGTCTTCACGTAGGAAGTCGGAGGGCCTACCTCCTTCCCCAATTTAGTTTCAACGATGCTTTTTTTTTAAAGTTTTTTTCTCAAGATAACAATCACCTTCACGTAGGAAGTCGGAGGGCCTACCTCCTTCCCCAATCTAGATTCAGTGATGAGATCTTGGAATTTATTTGGCTTTTTGGCTTTTTATGATCTCCCTTATACTCACTTATACTACTGGCGCTTTGAGAATCTTTAAAGGTTAATGCACCACTAAGATTAGAACGCGTTTCCTTAAAATACCTATTCATACACTTACTCAAGGGAAGCAACTTTGTGTTTTTTTTTTTTTTTCATTGGAGAATTTTATTCACTTTAAAACAAGATGTGGTTATATCAAGAAGACTTAAAACACAAGAGTTTGCTTTTATGTACAAGAATCAACAAAATAAGAGGAGACAATGAAAATTTTTGTGTCATGATGTTTTCAATAAAAATTAGCTACTTAACCATGCCTTTTACAATAAAACAAAACCAAAGAATAAAGTTCAAGGGAGTTTGGGAATACTACGACTAAAGACACTTTATTAGGCTCCCCCCACACTTAGGAGAAGCATTGTCCTCAATGATTCAAATGATAGAAACGTAAGAAATAATGGAAAAATGAGAAAGGGTGCGGAAAGCTCACAATTTGTCGAAATTTTGAACTCTGGAGGCCTTCAGGTTGGCACGGCCGTGCCATGTTTAGCACGGGCCGTGCCATCATTCTGCCAACTTTATTGAAGATTTGGATGTGATTCTTGGCACGGCCGTGCCAAAGCAAGCACGGGCCGTGCCACCTTTCTGGTTCTGGGAACTTTGATTGTCTTGCGTTTCTTAATCAATCTCGGACATTTACCTACAAAATAAAGAGAAATAACAGGAAACAAAGAAAGCAATTAAATTGGTGGGTTGCCTCCCACGAAGCGCTCTTTTAACGTCACTAGCTTGACGAAGATGAGGATGAAAATCCTTAAGGTGGGTCACTAAGGGTGAAATCAGCCACCACTTCATTTACTTCCCCGGTATTATAGATTTTAAGCCGTTGGCCATTAACCGTGAAGGATCCTGTTTCGTCAGAAAAGATTTCAATCGCCCCATAAGGGTAGACTGTGCGAACTTGGAAAGGACCGGACCATCGTGATCGCAGTTTACCTGGAAAGAGCTTTAGCCTAGAGTTAAAGAGCAGCACAAGGTCACCACTTTTGAAGTGCCTTTTGATGATTTTCTTGTCATGCCAGGTCTTAGTTCTCTCTTTGTAAATGCGGGCATTTTCATAAGCATCCATCCTAAGTTCTTCTAGCTCATTTAATTGAAGTTTTCTTTTGTCACCGGCTAAATTGGGATCTAAGTTGAGGTTTCTAATTGCCCAATAAACCTTATGCTCGAGCTCAACAGGAAGGTGACAAGATTTCCCATAGACAAGTTTAAAAGGGGTCATCCCAATGGGGGTTTTATAAGCTGTTCGATAGGCCCAAAGGGCATCGTCAAGCTTATTTGACCAATCTGTTCTAGAGGTGGAAACAGTTTTTTCAAGGATAGCTTTAATTTGTCTGTTTGAGACCTCCACTTGTCCGCTAGTTTGGGGGTGATAGGGTGTCGCAATTTTGTGCCTCACTCCAAGTTTTTGCAAAAGTTTTTCAAAATGTCTTGAAATGAAGTGAGACCCTCCATCGCTTATCACAACTCGTGGCACTCCGAATCTAGGGAAGATGACTTTCTTAAAAAAATTTATAACTACCTGTGCATCATTAGTGGGGGAAGCAATGGCCTCAACCCATTTGGACACATAGTCAACGGCTACTAATATGTACTGATTCCCAAAAGAGGAAGGGAAAGGTCCCATAAAGTCAATACCCCAAACATCAAAAATTTCCACTTCAAGGATGTTATTCAAAGGCATTTCATTTCTTTTTGTAATGCTACCGGTGCGTTGACATTTGTCACATTTAGAGATAAAGAGATGCACATCTTTGAAAAGTGATGGCCACCAGAAACCAGAATGAAGAATTTTTAAAGAAGTCTTTTGTGTACTGGCGTGGCCGCCATAAGAAGAGGAGTGACAATGAGTTAGAATACTACTTACCTCGTTTTCAGGAATGCATCGCCTGAAAATCCCATCTGAGCCTCTTCGGAAGAGGTAGGGCTCGTCCCAATAGTAGTGCTTAAGATCATTGAAGAATTTCTTCTTTTGTTGGTAGTTTAACTCGGGTGGTAGTACTCCTGCTACAAGAAAGTTAACAAAATCTGCATACCAAGGTGCGTCAGTTTGTGCCAATAAGAATAGTTGGTCATCTGGAAATGAGTCATCCAAGGGTAGCTCATCCTTATTGGTCTCCCGAAGTCGGGACAAGTGGTCAGCGACAACATTTTCTACGCCCTTTTTATCTTTTATTTCAAGGTCAAATTCTTGGAGGAGCAAAATCCATCGGATCAATCTCGGTTTGGCATCTTTTTTGTTTAGCAAGTATTTTATGGCCGAGTGATCTGTATAAACAATGATTTTTGATCCCACCAAGTATTGCCGAAATTTGTCAATGGCGTAGACAACTGCTAGCAATTCTTTTTCTGTCGTGGCATAGTTTACCTGTGCCCCATCTAGGGTCTTACTGGCATAGTATATGGCATGCATCTTTTTGTCCTTTCTTTGACCTAATACTGCCCCAACCGCATAGTCGCTTGCATCACACATTATTTCAAAAGGCAAGTTCCAATCTGGTGGTTGTATGATTGGGGCGGTAATTAGTGCTTCCTTCAACCTGTAAAATGCCTGCAAACAAGAATCATCAAAGGTAAAGTCTGCATCCTTGAGAAGCAGGCTGGTTAGCGGCTTAGTGATTGATGAAAAATCTTTGATGAAACGACGGTAGAACCCTGCATGTCCTAGGAAACTTCTAATTTCTTTGACTGAGGTGGGAGGTAGCATTTTTTCAATAATTTCGATTTTTGCTTTGTCTACCTCTATACCTCTGTCGGAAACCAAGTGTCCTAGGACAATTCCTTCTCTTACCATGAAGTGACATTTCTCCCAATTTAAGACTAGGTTCACCTGTTCACATCTTTCCAAAACTTTTTCAAGGTTAGTCAAACAATCATCAAAATTAGAACCATGCACAGAAAAATCATCCATAAAGACTTCCATTATCTTTTCAACAAAGTCAGAAAAAATAGACATCATGCATCTTTGAAAAGTAGCAGGGGCATTACAGAGACCAAAATGCATTCTTCTATAAGCAAAGGTCCCGAAGGGACATGTAAAAGTTGTCTTTTCTTGGTCATTAGGGTGAATGGGTATTTGGAAAAATCCAGAATAGCCATCTAGGTAACAAAAATGCGAATGCTTAGCTAACCTTTCTAACATTTGGTCTATAAAAGGGAGAGGGAAGTGATCTTTACGGGTTGCTTTATTAAGCTTCCTATAATCAATACACATTCTCCAACCGGTGACGGTTCTAGTGGCAATGGATTCATTTTTATCATTTTTAATAACTGTGAGACCACCCTTCTTTGGTACAACTTGCACGGGGCTAACCCATTTGGAGTCAGAAATTGGATAAATAACACCTGCATCTAGGAGTTTTAAGACTTCCTTTTTCACAACTTCTTTCATATTGGGATTTAGTCTTCTTTGGTGTTCAATGGAGGGTTTATAGTCTTCTTCAAGAAGTATCCTATGCATGCATAAGGAAGGATTTATTCCTTTAATGTCATCAATGGTGTAACCTATGGCTTTAGGATATTTCTTGAGGACATAAAGCAATTTTTCAGTTTCTACTTCATCGAGACTTGCATTTACAATAACAGGATAAGTGGAGTTAGGGCCCAAGAATTCATACCTTAGATTTGATGGAAGTGTTTTGAGTTCTACTTTCGGTGCCTCCTTGGGTAGAAGTGTTGGTTCTTCTTTTACTAACTCCTCCACACTTAGACCTTTCATTGGAGGAGTTCTATCTAACAGTTCTTCATAAGCTTTTGCCTCCCCTTCCAGTTTTGTACCTGCATTGTTAACCAAGCATACTTCCAAACCATCATGTGTAGTTGATGCTAAAGAGCATTCTTTCACACAATGGTCGATTATGTCTATCATGCAACAAGAGTCCTTAATGGAGGGACCTTTCATTAGTTTAGCAAGTTCAAATTCAACGGTTTCCTTACCTACATTGAAGGCAAGCTTACCCTTTTTTACATCAATGATAGCTCCTGCAGTGGCAAGGAAAGGTCTTCCCAAAAGAATTGGTACCTGATTGTCTTCCTCCATTTCCATCACAACAAAATCGGCGGGGATATATACCTCTCCTACCTTAACGGGGACATCTTCTATGATTCCAGCTGGATACTTAACAGAACGGTCTGCTAGTTGTAGGGTCATCCTTGTTGATTTAAGTTCCCCTATTCCCAACCTCTCATAAAGTGATAAGGGCATTAGGCTGACACTGGCTCCTAGATCACACATAGCTTTCTTCACAACTTCCGACCCTATGACACAGGGTATGGAAAAACTACCTGGATCTTTAAGCTTTGGTGGCAATTTATTTTGGATGATGGCACTACATTCTTCCGTAAGGTTAACCGTCTCACTTTCCTCAATCTTTCTTTTTTTAGAGAGGATTTCTTTCAAAAATTTAGCATATGTGGGCATTTGGGTTAGGACCTCGGTAAATGGCACATCAATATATATCTTGTTCATCATCTCTATGAACTTTTTGAATTGCTCATCGAGCTTTGATTTGGCAAACCTTTGTGGGAAGGGGATTGTTGGCTTAAAGGGAGGTGGCGTGTTTTCTTCAACTCGTGGTTCCTCTCTTTCTGCCCTGGTTTCCCTAGATGGTGGTTCGCGGATTTCTTTCTCACTGTCATTGGTCTCGGTTCTCCTTATGGGGTCTTCGAGTGGCTTACCACTCCTAAGTGTAACAGCATTCATTTTATTGGGGTGGTCAACTTTACGAACTACCTGGGAGAGCTGAGTTTCAGAAATTTTGTTGTGAGAGGAGATGGAGTCTATCTTTGTTGTGAGAGTAGCAAGAGAGTTGTTCAAAAGTCTAGTTTGATCCTTGAGTTCTTGGAGCTGTTCGGATTGTTTAAGAAAATAGTTTTCCATTAAAAGTTCAATGTGAGATTTTTGAACAACTCTTTGGCCATTCTGAACAAAATTTAACTGCTCAACACTACTTAGGTTGCAATCGGTGTTAGAATGACTAGATGGGCCACATGCTTCACAAGGAGGTGAAAAGGTAGGTGTGCTCATGCGATCAAGTCTTTGAGATAATGCATTCACCTTGGTAGATAAATAGTCAATGGAAGAGGTTTCATCCATACCTACCTCTTTTTTAGAGGGTGAAGGATCGTTGGTTTCATCTAAATAACAAGTCCTTCTCAAACCAAAACCATAAGCTTATAATGTTATGTTAGACCTAATTTCTCAAGACAGTTTCTCTTAAGTTCCTCTAGCAACCAAGCCTATTTCGCTGACTTGATTACTATTGGATTTTGGTTCCTCTAACAACCAAGCCTATTTCGCTGACTTGATTGTTATTAGTTCCCTTGAAGATCGAAACTATATGTCTCAAAGATTGCAAAGCCTATTTCGCTGACTTTGCAATCCTTGTCTGAATTCACTTGTTCGAATATCAAAGCTCCACTTTCGTTTTATGAATTGATATTTGGAATAATGGACGAACAATTATCAAACCCTCCACTTTCGTTTCCACAGTTTGATAATGGTTAATCCATGTTAAGACGGTGAATTCAGATAAGAAATTAGGGTTACATAAGATTACGGCTTAGGGCTTGGTTTGATTAGGATTATGTCATTTAGACTTATCCAACAATCCCAAGACAATAAGAAGTCTACTCACTCATGTTCATCGTAGACATGGGGGAGAAGAGAGAAAGCATGAAAGTAAAAGACAGAAAAATAAAGGAAAGGAAAAGAACTTTATTTAGAAAAGCAATTGTCACTTATTGTATTCCAAGTAAAGATGAATATTTGTGATGGCTAGCTACTCTATTTATAGTACACAATTGACTTAAAATCTAAGCAAGTATATTCCAAGAATATTCCTCGGTAGATTGTGCGCCAAAATAGAATAGCTTGGAGTCCAAGCAAAAGCAGCAAAAGGTCTCTGGAGGGTGGCACGGCCGTGCCAAGGCTAGCACGGGCCGTGCCAGGCTTCTGACTTGTGGGAGATATATTTTGTTTCCCAATCTTCGTATTTTCGTGTCCAATCTGCTCCAAATCCCTTTCTTTTGCTCCAAGACTCAATCCATCCAATATTCTTCCCTGAAATATAATAAATTGCAATTTAAAGTAAACTATCCTAAAAAGGAAATAATACTAATATAAAATTATACAAAATCTAAATAAAACTAAACTAAAAAACATATTAAAATAGCATATAAATGACTCATCAGGTCTCCAATCCTTCATTGTTTTTTGCTCTGTGCCTTTTGGAATTAATGCTATGTTTGTAGAGTTCAGAGATGGAGGAAAAAGTCATTCATTCATCCATTGACAACATTCATTTAAGATATCATTACTGCAAACTGACCAGAAGTGCTGGTAGAATCTGGATTGAATCCATCAGGGCCCGGACATTTGTCAGGCTGCATGGAAAACATTGATTCTCTAAATTCTTCTATACAAAAGGGAGTTGTAAGTTGAGCATTATCCTCATCATCAATCACTTGAACTAAGGTGTTGAGCATTATCCTCATCATTAATCACTTCAAACAAATCCTCAAAATAATTCTTAGCAACAGAGCGCATGCCAATATCATCTGTTACACGAATGCATTCATTGGATTCAAGTGAAAGAATTTTATTAACTTTCTTTCTGGAGGTTGCGGAAGCATGAAAGAATTTGGTATTAAGGTCTCCATCACGGTACCAGTGTGTCTTAGCTCTCTGCCTCCAATACATGTCTTCTTGAACAAGTAAGTGATTGAGTTTTTGTCTCAAACTGTCAAATTGGGTTTCATCCTGGATTCCTTGAGAAGTGCGGCTTCTCCCAAGTTGTTTTCTACAATGTTCAATCTCCACTTGAAGTTTATTGCAATGGTTTTTACTCCACTGTGTTAAATCTTCTGCACAAGTTGATAATTTGTTCATGACACTGCTACATGTACTACCAATCCAGCTGTTTCTAACAACTTCGTTCACTCCATCCTCAATCCTCCATGCATTTTCGAACTTGAAGGATCTTTCAATTCTATGTCTTTCGAGCTACCGGGTTTCTATCTAGAAGAATAGGAAAATGATCCGAAGATGGAGCAACAAGATTTTCCAATTTTGCATTAGGAAATAATTGCATCCAAGAATTTGTGACCATGGCTCGATCCAACTTTTCTTCTACAGCACGCACCGTACCCAAACTCTTAAACCATGTAAAAGGATAACCCTCCATATGTACATCAATAAGACCAGCAGCTTGAATAGCTTCTCGAAATCCCCTAATTAGCCAATTAGGTCTAGTGGCCCTCCCTTTTTTCTCATATGCATGAAGAATATCATTAAAATCCCCCATCAGACACCAAGGTAAATTTATCTGTCTAGCAAGACCACGAATAAAATTCCAAGAATCTCCTCTTCTGCCAACTTCTGGATAACCGTAGAATCCTGTAAACATCCAAGCCATACGACTAACTTCTTCAATTTTAGCACTAATATGGTTTGCTGAGTAATTAACAATACTGCAATTAACCGTATTACGCCAAAATCGGGAAATACCTCCTCCTCTACTAATTCTACTAGGTGCAAAACAAGAATCATAACCCAACAAATAGCGGAATTCCTCGATTTTATTACTTTCAATAAGAGTTTCACAAAGGAAAAGGATATTCAGTTTATAAAACCGAACAAGGAATTTGATTTTAGGAATTACGCGCAGGTTTCCCAGGCCTCGGCAATTCCATGCTACTATACTCGTTGTTTTCGGCAGGCCTGGCCATCACCAGGTCCCGCCGTTTGATCATTTTTTTCAAAAACCGAATTATTACAAACTGACATTGCTTTTTGCCCCTCCCTATCCTTGTCACTTTTTTCAGCAAAATCCACTCTGGATCTTTTTTTGGGCCCAACTTCAGCTTGCGGCTCACCAGCTCTGGCTTCTCGAGCTGATGCCATGAAGGACCCAGGCTGCACTGGGCTGTGTGCAATAGTAGGCTTGCGCGGCTTCCCATGATGCTGGACAGCAAGAATTCCTTTGTCCTTTCTGCTGGCTCTGGCTCAGCTTGGCTTGCTAGAGCTGTCTTTAGTGGAGACAAACTCAGCACGGAATTCAGTGGTATTAATCATAGGGGACAAGACTGATTGGTCATCATTGGACAATAAGTGCTGAATGGAGCCCACCTTTTGTACCAGAAAAACAGCTTTATTATTATTATTAAGAGAGACATTTATTGGTTCTCCCTCATTTGAAAACAATTTCTTGTAGGCACTTGAAGTCATCTTTATTGCTGATGATTGCTGCAATAAAGGCCTCAATGATTGGTTTGTAGCTGGGCCCGCATGTTGTTGGACAAAGTCAGCAAGAACCAGCTGGCCTTGGGCTGCGTGCACCGAAGCTTAGCTTTCCCCAGGTGGGACCCTGCTGTCGGCCAGCTGCTGCTCCTCCTTCCCACGCGCTGCAGGCTTGGCCCCACCAGCTTTGGAGCATTGTGGGCTGCTTCTTTGTTGGGCCTCCAGCTCTATCAATTTCCACATTGCTTCTGCACCCCCTCCATTAGCATACAGAAATTCATCTTTTTCGTTCATTCCTTCCGCTAGCACTTTATTAACTCTGTCCGATTTCGTAAGATTCGGAGCAAAAACCTTTGTACCATTCCTGGCTTCTTCTCTAGTGTCCTCATTTGCCATTATTTCAGTAGGGTCTATCTCCGTCCACCATCTTACTAAACCCGCACCATCCGACCGTTGACATTCCATATATTTAAAGGATGTTAAAGCTCTTGTTTCTGTATTAATGCCTACCTTAATGCGCCCGTACATCTTGTGATTTGAGGTTCCGTTACCTTTGACCGACAATAAATGACTTTGAGTGTCATTAATGGCCCTGCCTTCTTCCTGACGCCCCCCGGAATTTTTGCTCTGGCCACCGGCGATCCACTTGTTTGTTTCTTTGCTACTACCACCAACAGAATTGTTATCAGCTCTGAGATACGCACCCCATTTCTTTTCACTATTAGATGAACTGGATTCAAACTTGTCATTCCAGAAATTTTCTGTATGACCTATTGCTCCGCACACAAAGCAGAACTTTCCCAATTTCTCATACTTGAACACAAGGCGAATGCTTTCCCCTGCCTCCCTCTCTATCACCAATTCTTGTTGCAAAGGCGCATCCACCTGATTCTTTTATGCAATTCCTTGAGGACATAGATAGGAAACAGCAAGATCTGAACCAATAAAGCTACAATCTTCATCATTAATATGATGAATTGCAAATCATAAAGGCCAAGATATAACCAGATAAAAACTCTTCCTTTAGGCGTGGCTTGTTTTGGAAACGTGAAAGAAAGCATAAACACCAACCGTATGAAATCCCTTATGATCTCAGACACAATCATAATTAAAACCAAATCCAAAAGATCCTAAAGGAGATCAGATCTGGTTTTAAACCAAGACACGATTGCTATCGGTGACTTACTAGGGGAAATTGGAAAAAGGAAAATAGCACAAAATCGGATCTTGAAATAACACAAAGCCAGGATAACAAAATCGTTGACCTAGTGGAATTGATACAAAGAATTAAACACCGATGCTGGAAATCTAAAAATTAAAAATCACTCGAGACGATTAGATTAGGGACAACCAATCGAGACACATACTCTCACAATAAATTAAACAATAACGATAAATAAAAACCATTTGACAATTTTATTTTCTTTTGAAAAATATTGAAGATATAGTTAACTAATCATTAGGAGTGTTATGTTAGGTAGTAGTTAGTGGATTTCTATTATAGGTTTTGATGTACTCTTTTACTTCACTTTATCATTTGTAATAATTCTTCCTTCAAAAAAAATTCATTTGTAATAATTCTGTTATTATCAATACACAAGAGTTATAAGTTTTCTCTCTACTTTTTCATGGATCTCATATTTCATAACAAAAAAAAATCAATTATTAACTCACCAAATTTTTTAGGGGAATCTTTTATTTTCTTGAACATTTTGAAACTGTCCAAAATAGTGAACAATGAACCTGAAAGTTGAGTCTTCAACTCTTGAAGCTTCGATGGGAGTTTGGTTGAAAAAGGCTTAAGCTTTTGATTCACATCTTCATTGCAATCTTTTGAACGTGATGTATTATTAATAAAATATGGGATACACCCGATTAATCCAATGCCAATGATCACAAATTTTCGTCCACTAAGATCATAAATTATCTATAAATAGTATAGAAGCCAAACTTAAACATCAAGTGTTGTTCTCTTTAATTTTAGTTGGTATTTTATATATGTAACATTATTTCATCTATATGGATATTTGATATGTTGCGACACAAATTCGAACATTTAATTATCCATTTTTCAACACTTAAAGTGTGTGAGTTTTGCAGTTAGAATCTTTCAAACAAAAAATGGAGATTAATAATAGAGCAATGCTATATATCAAGAAAGATTTTATCAAGAAAATTTCAAGAATGACATGGCAGAATAATCACCCTTAGATTTTATCAAGAAATAGTCTTGAAATTTATGTTAGCCAATAAAATCTCAGCTTGGCCGGAAATCATTGGGTGGTGGATGTTATGTATTTTTTTGGCTTAATTGCACTTTTGGACCTCTATCTTTTTAAAAGTTGCGGTTATGACCCCCTAACTAATTTAAATACAAAACAGCCCCTTATGTTTTGATTCTTTGGCAGTTTTGGACCCCCAGTCCATTAGTGAGGTGCCACGTGTATTATTTAGGGGCCACGTGGCACCTCACTAATGGACTGGGGGTCCAAAACTGCCAAAGAATCAAAACATAGGGGGCTGTTTTGTATTTAAATTAGTTAGTGGGCCATAACCGCAACTTTTAAAAAGATAGGGGTCCAAAAGTGCAATTAAGCCTATTTTTTTTATGAAAAATTAATAAATGAGACTGAAATCTAAAGGTGATTATTGTGCCATGTCATTCTTGGATATTTCTTATAAAATCATTCTTGATATTTAGCATTTTCCTTAATAATATAGACTAGAGATTAATAAGGGAAAATGTTTGAGGGATATAAAAGTGATAATCTTTATATTTAAGCCAAAAAAAAAATTGTGTACTAGTAGTATATGTTAAAACTTTCCTTCTTCATAATGATAAGTCATCAAACATAAGTTTATCTTTATATTCGAAACAAGTTGCTCAAGAAGATACTTCATAATTGAGCATGTAATCATTGGAACCAATGGATAAAAGGAATATAGATTTGAGAATTGCTGTTCCCACATATAGTTTGGCTGTGCCACACGAGTAAAATACCAAAATGCCCCTCGGCAGTTTGCTACCGAGGTTTTTAGGAACCGGCGGTAGTTAACTGCCGAAGTTTTTAGGAAATCGGCGGCAGTTAAGTGCCGAGAAAAACTTCGGTAGTTAACTACCGAGGCGAATGTTATAAGAACAGAACTTCATAGGAGTTTCCAAAACTCCATTGTTGCGTTTTTAATTTTTCAAGGTGCGATTTTGAGTCATTTGAAGCCATTAGAAGCCAATTTTAATCACAAAAACAAGTAAGTTTTTTTAATCCTATTGCATTGTTGCTTTGTGGTCGAATTGTATGTTATTTTTTGTTAAATTTCGATTATATAGGTTCGATTATATTGATTTGTTGATTTTATGATATGTTAGGATAGTTTAGGTTAGAATTGTTAGGATAGTTTAGGTTAGTATAGGTTGAATTGATCGGCATATTTTTTTTAATGTAGATATGTCTCAGAATCAGAATGAGGGTAACGTTCACGATGATGAGACGAAAAAAGAAAAATCAGCTATGACGTGGCATGGAATTGTTTGCGATGGTTCCGAAAAAAAGAAGGGTTCGAAGGTGCCAGTGTACAATCACTCGAGGTTGAGGAGGAGCGGGAGGACATGCTATTTCGGTCCTCAACCAAAACAAAGTACCGCAGGGACTGTAGCGGACAAGCCAATTGATTTGTGTGACGAGGAAGAATGAATGTAATGGCTTTTAATGCCTAATTGTTTTGGATTTTTTTATGTTTTATTTTTGTGTCGCGCACATTTTGTTTGACATTATGGTACTTAGAATAAAATTGCATTTGGAATAAATAAATTTGAAAACAAAATAAGATAATTATTGTTCCATTCAAAACAAAATATATGTTATTACATTACATTGTATTACATATTACATTACATTCCGAAATTTACCTTCCAACTGCAACAATCATCTTACCATTGAATGAGGCAAATTCAAACTTGCCAAGCAGCAAGACACCAGTATACGATTAGCATCTTGAACCTTGGTATTCAAGTGTCAACAGGATGAGGTGCATTCCTTGACACTTCAATACCATTGTTCAAGATGTTCATCGAATACTGGAGTCTTGCCGATTGGCAAGTTTGAATTGCCCCATCCAGGGTAAGACAATTGTTGCAGTTGGAATGTGCATTCCAACCACAACAATTGTGTTACCTTTGAATGGGATAAATTCAAACCTGCAAAACAACAGGACTCAAGCATTTCACCCGGCATTCATGTTTTCCTTTGAAAAGAATAAATTTTTGTTAGGCGTGCTTTAGACGCTGGTATTGAAGTGCCAACGAAATGAGGTTCATTCCTTGACACTTAATACCTTCATCTAAACCACCCTAACAAGATTTTAATCTTTTCAAAGGAAAAACATGAATGCCGAGCGAAATGCTAGAGTCCTGTTGTTTGGCAGGTTTGAATTGATCTCATTCAAAGGAAGACAATTGTTGTAGTTGGAATGCACCTTACCCTAACTAATGACGATCTTCTGGCGGAATCAAACTTTTGATGATATCTTCAGTTGATCTAAGCAACTTCACCCGCATATCGATCCACTGGAACATGCTGTGCTCCCAAAACATGGTCGTCACATTTTCGTCGTTCGTTAATTCCACCCAACTGAATGATACTCTCCCCTCGTCGAGTGTTGGACGTTTATACCAAATGTGTTCCACCATCCTTGTGTCTCTGGGGTTGACTCCTTGGTTGAATTCAGTCAGTTTATCCTTGAGACCTCTTAACGTTACACCAAGGCACCGAACCTTCAACCTCTGAGGTTCTCCGCCGTTGAATTGCGCATGAACGTCGATCCACCCGACCATTGTTTTAAATCTACACAATAAGAAACTAAAAACAATCAATCAAAAACTCATTCAAACATTTCATCGAACACTTGATGTGCACATTATACCCTAAAATTCATAAAAATAACCCTAAAATTATAAATCATATACTCTTACTAAAATAAAAAAATTAATCATATAACATAAACATCATGCAAATATTTTAACAACATTAATCAACTAACATATACCCTAAAATTTAATTATAACATGTAAATCTACTAAAAAATAATAAATGTACTCAAAAACTAAAAAATAATAACATTTATAACAACTAAAATGTAAGTTAATAGCATTATAATTACTTACTTGTGATTCTGTTGAATAAAGTTGGTTGGATTTGGTTGTGTTTTTTAGAGAGAATTTGAGAGACATTTGAAGAAATTATTTGGAAGATAAGATGAATAATGGATGAGAGGAGATTCTGCCAGAATTTGTAGTGCAGAAGATCATCGGCAGTTAACTACCGAGGTTTTCCTCGGCAGTTAACTGCAGCCGTATTTTTCAACATTTTGGCAGTTAACTGCCGAAGAAAACTGTCGAAGAAAACCTCGGTAGTTAACTGCCGAGGAAAACTGAACATCTTCTCAAGTTCTCTCAAATCTTCGCCAATTCTTCTTTCACGAATTGCGAGCAAATCAACGGGACACTTATATTATATTCTCAACTTCTCTCAAATCTTCGCCAATTCTTGATCTGAAACTATGGAAAGAGTTGTCCTTTGTGCAGCACCTATCATTTTTAGATACTATTTCCAGCCATTGTCATCAGCTTTCATGTTTACTATAAATTAGATCTATTTAATTTATATTTTTCTCTTAAGTTCTACTATTTGAAACAAAATAATTGTTTCTCATCCCTATTTTTCCTACTCTCAACTTATTTTTATGTTTTATGTTCTTAAAGCCACCTATATTTGCACATTAAAGCAACCTATATTTGCACATTAAACAAAGTAAAAAAAGCCCATGAAATTAAAAATAATGTCATCAAAGTAGAAATATACAAATATACATAACTCATCAAAAGACTAAAACTAAAAAATAAGTCCTAAAAAAGGAAAATAGTACTACTGGTCCTGATCCTCCTGATGGTGCCTCCTCCTCGGCCTCTGGGCTCTCCTCCTGGTCAAAATCGGCGCGATCTGCTCCCTCATATGGGTCATGGCCTCAAACCACTGCTGAGGGGTCATGCTCATGACCTCCTCCTGGCCTAACTACGCATCAGCGTAGGCAACAGCGCCACTAACCATGTCATAGGTGTCAGGCGAGCTTCTCGCCTCATACCGCTGCCACTGCTCTACAATGATCTGCTCTTCATTTGCAGGCCTCGGAAGATCTCCTGGAATAGGTGGCAAGATCTGAGGGTGAGACACCCTACTGTACCACAGGACATAGCCATCCGCCACCCGCCATGTATCCTCTCCTGCCTGCTCACCCCGAGCGTCCGCCTTAAGCGTGTGAGTGCCGAAGTCGACGAACATCTGCACAATGGAAGGCGGTGGGAGGTCCCTAACATCAGTCGGATGTCTGGGGATGGCCTGCACGTATCCGTACTGCCTCAAAACCCTCTTGGGCAAGTGACGGTACACCTACGAACGCCACACAAAATCCATCCAGAATACCAGAAAACCTCCTCGAAATCCTGGATCTCTCTGTGCTCCTCGTACGGCCTCCAGCATACATCATCTAACTGTATACGATCGAGCAGTGACCGATACGTGATCCCCTCCCCATGACCCTTCTGGAGCTTCCACCTCGCTGCAACCGGATAGTTTTCCAGGTAGTCAGTGTTGAGATCAACACTAAAAAACCCTGGAAAATGCGCCAAAAACCATGCCTGCACAAAGCAAACAAATAACATTTATAAATTATTACGCACGGAAAAATATAACAAAAAAATAAAGTTAACATAAATATAAAATTTAAGTTTTCTTACAGTGAGCAGTGTCACGCTCCCCCCAAGCGCTCTGTGTCCAGGCCTACATGCATCCGCCAACTCGCCGTATAGGTAGGCGAGGGTCATAGCTCCCCAGGAATAATTACGCATCCCTGCGTAGCCGTTCGCCATGGTCGTCAAATATATCAGCTCGATGCGCTTGTTGCTTCTATCACCAAACAACAAGCATCCGACCAAGTACAGAAGGTAACACCAGACGCAGTATGTCCTGACCCTCGCCAGCTCCTCAAGCTCCTCAGGATCCTCCGTACCCGCCAATACGTTGGCCCTACCAAGGTACGAGGTATAGAAGTCCCTCAGCCTCGGGTAGCTAATGTACCCTCCGTACTCCTGGTTGCAGATCTTCTCAGCCTCATTCTGGGACACACCCAGATACGTCATCAGCAGTGCCGCTCCCTCATGCTTGGGCATCTTCTTCCCATGAGCCAACATCCGCCCCTCAATAGGAAGATGCGTCAGACATGCGACATCATCCAATGTCACAGTCATCTCCCCCATCGGCATGTGGAAGGTGCTGGTCTCCGGATGCCACCTCTCGCATAAAGTCAGCATCAGGGCATGAGGCACGGTGGAGTACCCCAAGTAAACCAAATCATGTAGCCCGCTCTGCTGAAGCGCATCCCAAAACCAATTCTCATTCGCGTTAGGGCGTCCGAGAGTGAGAATCTTGGCCCCATGATTAATCGGTTTAAGCACGCGGGTCTTACGAACCTGAAATAATAGAAAAATAAATATAGTTTAAACAAAAACACATATAAACAAAACAATTAAACATAAAAAATAGAATTAAAAAAATAAACATATAACAGTGTATATAATAATTAAAACAAACACACATTTAAAGAAAATAATTAAACATAAAGAAAAAGAATTAAAAAAAACACATATAGAGGTGGATATAATAATTAAAACAAACACACATTTAAAGAAAATAATTAAACATAAAGAAAAATAATTAAAAAAAAAAACACATATAAAAGTGGATATAACAATTAAACATACAAAATATAATTAAAAAAAACACATATAAAACTGGATATAATAATTAAACAAACACACATTTAAATTAAAGAAAATATTTTAACATAAAGAAAAAACATTTAAAATAAATACACTTACATTATTTGAATTATACCAGAGTGGCAACGCCACATGATCGGCATAAGAGTGGAGCAATGACAAGTCAGCCGGTCCACCAGGAAATGGAGGGTCCACAGGTAACACCTCCGGTGCAGCAGCTGCTGCAATGTCATCCTCGTCTCCTACATCCTGCTGTTGTGGTATATGATCCTGGTCATATCCACCATCCGTCACATCATGTTGTACCTGATCTTGATAGTTCAGGTACTCCACCCCAGTCTGGTCAACAGGCTGTGACGGGTCAACAACCTGTGACTCCTCAGGCTGTGTAGCCTGAGAGCTTCCTGAGCCATCTCCCCTCCGACCTCTACCCCTCTTTGGGATGTGGCCGCCCTGCCTCTCCCTGCGGTGGCTCTGAGTCATGGCACGCCTACCACCAATCATCTTCGATGGATCAATGGGTCCTGATCGGTCATATCTACAAAAAATAAAATTAACATCATTTCAATAACCTAATCAAACACATTAAACCTAGACTAAACATAAACAAAATCAAACTCATTAAAAGTACAACAATGAACATTATTTCGATAACCTAAAATCATTTAATATAATCATCATTACAGTAAAGTTTATGTTCATCATTTTCATAATAACCTAAACATCATTCAATAATTAACATACACTTAATCATTTCTATACAACTAAATCATTTGTGTCCATCATAATTCTCATAACCTAAACTAACTAAAAAAATCAAAATACACTTAACCAAACTATAATTAATATCATTTCTATTATTTCCATAACTAAACTAACTAAATAATCAATAAAATTGTCATTGAGACATTTTATCAAAACACTTGGTGTGCAAAGTATAAAACATATTCAATTTGTGTTCATTTGCCACCATTCAAACCCACATTATGATTTAAACAACATAGGCAACAACTACATTCAATTATCAATTTCTAAACTACACATGCAATCATCAAATTCTCAATTTTGAAATCAACCCTAACCACATGCAAACTACTCTAATTTTTCTAAATAAATCAACCTAAACAAATTAACATTAACATTAAAATGATTGACACAACTTACTTGTGATAATGTGCACTTGATTTGCTTGCAATTCGTGAAATGGATTTGGTAGGAAATGGAAGAGAAATTGAGAATTTTGAAGGTTTTTTGGAAATGGGAGGTTCTGGTTCTGCGATCTGTTTAAGTTCAGATTTCCTCGGCAGTTAACTACCGAGGATTTCCTCGGCAGTTAACTGCCGCCGGTTTCCTAAAAACTTCGGTAGCAAACTGCCGAAGGGCATTTTGGTATTTTACTCGTGTGGCACAGCCATACTATATGTGGGAACAGCAATTCTCTATAGATTTAGATAAGTAATGACTCAATTTTGCCTTGCTTCGAAAGTTTCTTGAAAGATCATTTGTCACAGTTGAGGTGAAATACTCAATTTGTTTGTCCAATGACAAGCATTCACCCTTTGACATAAAAAATATATATGGTTAGTGACCAATATTTTTAAATTGAATTATATAAAGTAGTGCAAAACAATTTCTTACGTTTCTTGTTGAGTTTAAGATTCCACATAAACCTGATGCATAGTTGATACATGAGGTTATTTGATATCTCTCAGTTGTAGAGCTACAAAAAATATTTTCATTAAAGTTTGCCTAGCAAGTCAAAAAAGCGTCATAATTTAAAAATGATTCTATGTATTTTTTTTTTTTTTGTAGAAATGATTCTATGTATTCCACAATCTTCAATCTTCAAATAAGCAAGGGAGTTGGGTAGATCCTCCTTCTCTGGCAAACTCTCAAGACTAGGACATTTGTAAATATATAGTCGTTCGAGAGATTTGAGGTGGAGAAAACCCTTTTTGTTCATTATTCTTAGCTTTGAACAATTATACAGACAAAGAGATTGAAGAGTTGGTGGCAGCAGATTCTCCTCTGGGAACGACTCCACGTTTTCAAACTCATCACTAACTTCAAATTGATACAGAGAATTGAGTTGGAACAAACTCCACTCCTCTCTCGAACCAATCAGTCTTGGGCAATTGTATATTCCAAGGTCCCTCAAGTTGGAAGGCAAACCACCCATTGGAAACGATTCCAGCTCTGGACAATCGTCCAGATACAGATAATGAAGTTTGGTGAACAAGTGTAGTTCCAAAGGCAAGGAGGAGGAGTGCCATCCTTTTATTGATAGTCTCCAAAGAGAATTATAGCAATGTAGATCCAAAGAGGGACATTCCACAAAGCCAGTAAAATCCAATTGCAACTCTTCAAGAAAGGGAAAATTGATTAAATTTTGGTGCGGGGAGAACTCGGTGTACTGATTATCACAAAGGAATAACCTTTTCAAGCTGGTCGACAATTCATTTACCAAAATTCTATCACATCTCCTTATATCTAACTCTATCATATTATCACTCTTGGGAATTGATGCCTCCATCTTGTTGCAATCAGTAATATTCAGTTTTTGTAAAAAAGGAAGGTGTTGAGGCAGAGTGGCCCTTTCTAATTTGGGACACTTTCTTATAGTAAGCTCTTTAAGCAAAGGAAACCCTTCAGGACACAACCATTCCTCCCAATTGTTCAACTTCTCAAATTTCAAAACTTCAAGGGACAAGAACGGAACATGCGTTAAATTGCTGCCATGAATCTCTTCACCAATGATCTTTATTCCATCACAATATGAAATAGAAAGATTCTTGAGAGAAGGAAGCTGCCCAAGTGGTGGAAAATGGGAACATAATCCACAGCTTAACAGTTGAAGAGATACTAAGTTGGGTAAATGACAACCTGTTATCCAATTTGGAAAGTTGCTGCCATTGTAGCCTTCAATAGTGAGCCTCTTCAAGTTGTTATTTGGTTGAAGAGCATCCAAGACATCCACTTCTCTTCCAATGAAATTGTCGCTATAATTCATGTCTAATTCTTCTACATGTTTCTTATCTTTCAAATTTGCTCTTGCCGCATCTTCGGGATTGATGACATGTTCCAATCCTGAAATACAAAGTTTCCCTTGAAGACGATTGAGATTACCCAACTCCTGAATATTAGACCCATTCTCCTCTCCCACAACAAATTTACTCAGTGTTTGAAGATGGTTTAGACTCCCTATCTGCTTTGGCATTTTCTTTATATTACAGCCTTTAAGATTAAGATGGCGTAAACTCACAAGTTTGTAAAATTTTGAAGGGAGTATAGTCAACTTATAACAATGTTCCAATATCAGTGTCTCTAATTTGTACAGCTTACAAATTGAGTCAGGCAACCTTTCAATTAATGATTGAGTCAGGTTTAGATATCGCAAAAGCTTTAGATTTCCAATCTCACCTGATAGCTCTCTGAGTTCACCACAATCACGGAATGACAACATCCGCAAATATTTTAGTTTAGAAAATAGATCATGTTGCAAATTGTTGCTTATCATGCATTCTTTACCATAGCCTCGTGTTAATACCAACAAGCTGCGTAATCCCTTGATCTTAGAAATGTGATTCAATATTCCCGCACCATCTTTCAAATCAAGATAGCAGCAAACATGTCGTGTTCTTTCAGATATATTTTGCACACTATCAACCTCAATTTGTAAGCAAACCTCATGGGACTCTGATTTTGCCAAATCATTGACAAGATCATGCATGAATAATCTCTTATCCCCAAGATAATTTAGTGATTGTTGGAAAAATGAAATGGACTCTAGATCATCCAAGAATTCAATACCCAGCTCTTCTTCACTTTTGTCTCTTCCGCAACATTTCAGCAAACCTTCTGCCATCCAAAGCTTGATCAATTCATCCCTGTCAAACTTAAAACCCTTGGGAAATATAGAGCAGTAGGCAAAACAGCGCTTCAGATTGGAAGGGAGGTTATGGTAACTCAATCTTAATGCCGAGTTAATGTTACTTTCATCATCAGTTAACCGCCACATGTCAGCCTCTAGTATCTTTTCCCATTCATGTTGAGTGAATTTTTTACGCAAGAGGTTCCCCATTGTTTTCACAGCTAAAGGCAACCCTCTACACTTATCTACAATATTTTTGCCCATTGATTCAAGTTTTGGGTATTCACTTACATTCCTGCCGTGAAAAGCAAGCCTCTTAAATAAACTCCAACAATCTTTGTTCTTCAATTGTTCCAGATCAACTAACTCAGTTGATTTCACAATTAGTGCTACTTTTTTGTCGCGTGTTGTCAGAATAATCTTACTTCCAGAAGATCCATAGTTAAAAGGAAGTAGTAACGTCTCCCAACTTTCCTCATTCAGTTTCCAGACATCATCCACAACAAGTAGATAGTTCTTGCCTGTTAATTTTTCTTGTAGTTGCCGTTGGAGTAGATCCAAATCTTCACTATTTTCAGCAGAACCAAATTTCCTAAGAATTGCTTTGGTAAGTCCAATAACATCAAAATACTCAGATACATAGACCCAAGCTTTAAGTTCAAACGTCTCTTGTATCCTGCGGTCATTGTAGACAAGTTGAGCAAGGGTGGTCTTCCCCATCCCACCCAAACCCACTATGCTGATTGTTGATACTTGCTTGCTATTGTCCTTGTTTGTCAGCAAATAGTTGATTATTTCTTCTTTGTCACCTTCTCTACCATATATGCAAGATTCATCCACCAAAGATGCAGTTGGAGATCTTTTTGAGGATTGCAGGCTAACTGCACTTTCATAACTTCTTTCTGACAATCTTAACACATCCTTTTGCTCTGCAAGAGTGTTTAGATTGTCTAGCAAATCCTTGATCCTAGATTCAAATCGATTAGTGAAAGCTGAAATGAAGTGTTGAACCTTGCTCTTTCGTTGTACATGTGTATCAAACTCATCTAACAACTGATCTACTTCATACAGCTCGTGTTTAAGACGATCGAGCCAATTCTTAACATTTTGGTTCTGGTACTTCTTTGTCTCTGCATCATCCAACAATTGATTGATAGAATTCAGTGTGATTTCAAGTTTGTTAATCAACTTTTTATTGAAGAGGTCTTTGAAATCTCTTGAGGCAATCCTATCAAGAGTGACTTGAAAGAATGACGAAAGAAATGCTCCAGCAATCAGCTCTGCCATGATATTGTAGTCAAATCCTGAGAGGTTCACTGCAAAACGATAATATGTTATCTTCTGTTAAGCAAAATAGAACAAGAACTATCTTTCTATACAAAGTTGGAATTTCAATGTCAAACACTTAAAACATACATTTTACACAAAGTGTAGAGTTCTAATAAATTCAAAATAATGGATTGTTCAATTAATGACACATTATGCAGTTATAATAACAACTATATTTGCATATACTATCTTCCTTGCAAGCAACGAATAAAGATCGCTTGTTACTGTAACTAAATCATTTGTGACTTTTATATTTCTTTATCATTGTTGTTTTTAGAAATCAAATTTTTTATTAGAGTATGAGCGATTTCTCTGTTTGCTTATACACAATAATTCTTGCATAAACACAGTCCAATCGAACTTTATGCCAAAATTATTAATTCAGGACATTTAATTAGTTTTTTGAATTTTTCTAATATATTTTGTGCACTTGGTTCATTGTATCCAATAAACACAATGTCCAACCAAGTGATTAGACTAAAATAGATAACGAGCATTAATTAAAGAAGAGCTTTCGGGAGTACTCCATGTGTTCATTTATGGTTGAAACAATCTTTTATCTAATAAAAAAAATTATACTTCAATAATAATTGATTAATTCCATGTATCAATTGTATCTTTTAATGATGCTCTTTAAAGACATATTTACAGAAAATAACGTGAAAATAATAATGTTACACCCTTCATTAAAAAAAAAAGTTACATACCAAAGATAATATTAAGTTGACTAAAGACAATTTGTCACTAAACAGAATAAAGTTGATTTTTTTTATATAAAAAAATATATTTATTTTCGCACCAAGTTTAGAATGAATGAGAATATGTAAGAGTTGATTTTTTTAAAGTGTAATTTAATAACAAATTAGAATGTTAGTATTGTAAATTTGTTGGTAATTTGTTTTCTAAAGTCTAAAAGAGTACAAGGGTTAATAGTTTAAAGTAGAAGCTTAGTATTGTCAATTTGCTGGTAATTTGTTTTCTAAAGTGTAATTAATAACAAATTTTGTTGGTATTGATTTTATAAACAAAAGGTTTGTACGGCTATATCCGTTTTAGTTCAAAAGGTTGTCGAATTCACAAAGACCAACTCACAAGTATCGATTTCTTTTGTTTCTTTGTTTATCTAAGGCTAATTCAAAACAATTTAGTTTTGTGCGTAAAAATAAAGTATTAAATTTAATTTAATAATGATAACAAGAGACCAAAATGTAGTTCTCGTCGACCGTTGATACTCACAAAACAATACTTTTATAATTAAAATAAGATAATTTTCTTCGCGGGAAATAGTTAACTTAAAGATACCGCTAACTCTAACAGATGCGGTGCCAGAAGTCGAATCTTGTACTTGACCGCTTTCGTGTGGTATGAATTACAACTTCAAAGTCCTATTTTTGAAAAAATAATTAATTCTTACTTGAAAATAGTAATTTTTAGTAGAAAATCAATTTAAAGGTATCGTTCGGTTTCCGCGCGCGTCCGTTACTGGATTTTAAAATTATAACTGCCAGCTTTCGTGTGCACAATTATAATTCTAAAATCTCTTGGAGGGTGGTGAGGATTTTTGGAAAATTGCTTGGGTTGACTGGGACTCGGTTTGTTTACCTAAGGAGGATGGAGGTTTAGGCGTGAGGAAGTTGCATGAATTTAATTTAGCTTTACTAGGGAAGTGGAGTTGGAGGATGTTGGTTGACAAAGAGGGGTTGTGGTATCGAGTCTTGAAGGCTAGGTACGAGGAGGAAGGGGGGATTCTGAAGGAGGAGGGGCGTGATTATTCTTTATGGTGGCAGATGCTTTCACGCATTCGCGGCGGTGTAGGGTTGGGGGATGGAAGTTGGTTTGATAATAATGTTCGTCGTGTGGTGGGTGGAGGAGATACCACTTACTTTTGGACGGATAACTAGGTGCAGGGGCGGAGCCACAGCAAGCACTCTGTGGGCATGTGCTGCACAAAATTTTCATTTAAGTATATAGTGGTATTGTGTTGTGCAACTAACTGCCCTCCTTTTTTTAGTAACTGCCCTCATTATTTGAATGTTAAAGAAAGAAAAAAAAACTCACTGTATCACTTTAAAACTAGTCCAAATACTTTTTTTTAGAGGAATCTATTCCAATTACTATTTTTTTAAAAAGGCTATTCCAATTACTTAATATCTCATTTATTATTTATTGATCAATTGATCAATTGATCATAGTATATATTTTGTGATTATTTGTAATAATTTATTTTTTCAAATCATAAATTCTTTAAGTTATTTAATTGTAATAAGTTGATCATTTACGTTTTTTTCGTACTTTTTAGGTCCTTTAAGTTATTTAACTGTAACAAGTTGGTCTGTTAAGTTTTTTTTTCTGTATCACTTAATCTTTTAAGTTATTTAACCGTAAGAATTTGAGAGATTTTAGATCTTAGAAATTTAAGTTTTTCAACGCTTAAAATTTACAATTAAATAACTTAAAGGATCTAAGTTGTATCAAAAATACTTAATTTAAGGACCAACTTGTTACAATTAAGTAACTTAAAGAGCGTAAGTGGTACAAAAAAACTTTAAACCAACTTGTTGTGTAAGCCTTTCAATTTTTAATGCAAACTTTATTACTTCCTCCGTCCTAAAATGACTTAGTTGCATGTTTCACATATGTCAATACACAATTTTTATCTTTAATACTTATAATCATCTATTAGCAAAAATTATAGAAAAAGATAATATTTTGAAAATACTCATTGAGAGAAATCATATCTTATATGCCCCCACGATCTAAATATTCTGGCTCCACCATTGACTAGGTGGGCAGTGTTCCATTACGGGTGAGATTTCCTCGCCTCTTTGATCTAGCAGTAGATAGATGGGTGTCAGTAGAGGATATGGCGAGGCGGGTTGGGAAGATGGAGGGGGTGCCTGGGGGTGGAGGAGGCGCCTTTTCGCTTGAGAGGAGGAGTGTGTTAGGGAGTGTTCTGTCCTGTTACATGACATTATTTTGCAGGACCATTTACCTGACAGGTGGAGGTGGCTTCTTGATCCCGTTAATGGTTATTCCGTTAAGGGAACTTATATTTTTCTCACAATAGCAGCTGAACCTACAACAAGGGGTTTGGTAGAGGACGTTTGGCTTAAGAATGCCCCGTTAAAGGTATCAATTTTTGCTTGGAGATTACTCTGTAACCGGCTACCGACGAAAGATAACCTTCAACGGAGTCGTGTGCTTCAAAACGACGACATTGGATGTGTCGGAGGGTATGATTCTGAGGAGTCTGCATGTTATTTGTTTCTTGGTTGCACTACTTTTTGCAGCGTCTAGTATCATCTCTTTCATTGGCTAGGAATCACTTTTGTTGCTCCAGATGCGTTAGGCGAAAACTTTCTTTAATTTGATCACTTGTTGAGATTACCGCGGTTAACATATCCATTCCTCAAATTGTTATCTAAACTTTAAACAATTTAATTTAATTTAAAGTTGAAGTGGATTTGCCTAAAAAAACGTAGAAGTAGATTTAAATTGTAGATATGTGTTGGACTGTGTGTTAGAACTCCCATTAAATTCTACGACGAAACTAGCAAAAATTTTATACAAGACCAAATATAAAAAATAAAGAGTTAATAGACCTTTATCCCCTGTAATATAAGTCACTTTTGGTTTTGCTTTCTATAAAAAAAAAAAATTGATTCGGTTCTTGTAAATTTTTTTTGTTTTGGAAAACCCCCCTAGGCCAGCTGACTGTGCATTTTTGCTGATATGACATGCTCCCTCACCTTTTTCGGATGACGTGGCGCACTGACTGTATATTTATTTTTTATGGGGTACACGTGACATTTATTATTATTATTTTTTTTTTTTAAAAAACGAAAAAAAAAGTATAAAAATTGAAATAAATTCTGGAAAAATAAAAATATTAATAAAAATGATTAAAAAAACGAAAATAATTATAGAAAAATATGAAATTAATATGGAAAAAAATTAATATATATCAAAATTTTCAAAAAAAAAATAAAAAAAATCTGAATTAAGTTAAAATTATTTAAAAAAAATCGAAAATATATTATTATATAATTATTTTGATTTTGAAAATTAATCCGTAGAATTTTATTTTATTCGAAAATATAATCTAGATGAATAACAGGAGATAATGGATATTGATTGACACCGGTATATAAGTCATGTTATACTGTTGAATAACAAGCCTTTAATTCTATTCTTCATGATCTAATGTTATGTTTTTTTATTTATGAATATACTTTCCAATATTTTGATTTTCTGTATAAAAAATAAAAAAAAAAACAAACTTTTTGATTTCGAAAGAAAAATCTGAACTTTCATTTTTAATTCTATTCTTATTATATTCATAAATTTCAAAATATTTTAAGTTACTGAATTTTTTATTTTTTATAAAATAAAACTTCTTAAACTCGAAAAAAAAAATATGAATTTTTTTTATTTTTCCAGAATTTTTAAATTTTTCCTCTATAGAAAATAATATGGAAATATGAATTTTTTGGAATATATTAATTTTTTTCATTTTAAAATTTTTTCCAGATTTCATTTTATTAAATTTTCTATATTTTTATCATTTTACCAGATTTTTTTTTACTAAATTTTCTAGATTTTTTCATTATTTTTCATTTACCAGATTTTTATTAATTTTTCCATAATTATTTTCGTTTTTTAATCATTTTTATTAGTATTTTTATTTTTCTAGAATTTATATCACTTTTTTATAATATTTTTTCGTTTTTAAAAAAAAAAATCATAAATGCCACATGTACCCCATAAAAAATAAAAATAATTATACAGTCAGCGCGCCACGTCATCCAAAAAAGGTGACGCAGCATGCCACATCACCAAAAATGCACAGTCACCTGGTCTAGGGGTATTTTCCAAAATAAAAAAAATTTACAAGGATCGAATCTAAAAAATAAAATTACAGGGGGAAAAATCATAAGTGACCTATATTATAGGGGTGTAAAGACCTATTAACCCAAAAATAAATAGTTAGTGTTTAAAATCAACATATTAAAAAAATTAAGAAAGATTAGTTCTTGTAAACTTAACTTTGATAGAAATATTGGATAATATATGCAGGGTCAAGGTTAAAATCTCAGCAATCCTACTGATTCACCTTAAAAAAAATGAATTTTTAGTCACCGACTACTTTACAAAAAACATTAAATGGAATAAAGAGCTCTCTAGAAACCGTCAATTATTTATTTTTACATTGCTCGTGTTTTGGGTCCGTTTGAAATCTTATTCTCCGATGCATTGGCCTTTCTACGGTCGCACCGTTCTTGCCATCAGAGCATTTTACTCGGTTCAACTTTGGTGGTGGGGGACCTCAAATGCGGCAATCACTTTTGAATGTCATTTGGTTTGCTACTGTGTGGGAATTGTGGAAAGAAAGAAATAACATGATTTTCAAAGGTAAAGAAATGCTCGATTTTGCGTTTGAGGGACAAAATAAAGTTACTTTCCTTCTCGTGGTTGAAGATGAAATTTGTTCATTTATCTCTCAATTATCATGTTTGGTGGCTTAATCCTCTCGCAATGCTGGGTTATGGCTAGCAGATATTTCTTTTGTTTGTTTTTTGTTGTTTTTTCTTTTCCCCGTTTGTAAATATTGTTCATACTTTTCATGTTTTCCTTGGCACACCTTGTGCTAGGTAAAACATTTTTTTTTTGTAATATATTCAATGTTAGCCTCTTAAAAAAAAAGGAATAAAGAAAATAATAATTTTACCTACAATTAACTTTATCAAATTTTCTCTAAAAAAAAAAAAAAAAACTTTATCAAATTAGTATGGGCTTAATACATGCTTTGATCCGTTAACTTATTTTCGGATTTTATTTGGTCCTCTAACTATAAAGTGTCTCAATTTGGTCCCTTATGTCTTTTATTGTTACCTCTTTTGCTCCTATCCGTTACATTTTAACTGTTTGACTATTTTTCAAATAGGAACCGTTGGATCATGTAGGTTTATTGCAGCCTACGGTGAATGATTAACACCTAATTTTTTTTTATTCCAAAAATATATAAAACAAAAATCATATTTTTTATAGAATATGAAGAAAAAATAATTCCAGATATTTTATAAAATCATTTTCAAAATAAAAAAATTTATTTTGTTACGAAATTTTTAAAAATCTGAAGAAAAAAAAAATTCACATATTCATCCCTTTTGTTTTTAGCAAATTTGTATTATATGTACTCTTTCAAAAAAAAAAATTGTTACACGGTACTCTTTCAATTTGAATGAATGAGTATCTTTTATTTTGTCAAAAAAAAAAATGATTGAGAATATGTAAGAGTTGATAAAAATATATAAAAAAAAAATGATTGAGAATATGTAAGAGTTGATAAAAAAAATGAGTATCTTTTATTTTGTCAAAAAAAAATTGTTACACGGTACTTTTTCAATTACCATGTTTGTTTTTAGCAAATGATTTTTTTTAAACAACAAAATTGTTTTTTTTACACTCAAAAAAGTTTTTTTCCCTTAGGAAAACTCATTATCATAAGTAACCCCAGAAAAATAACATTATCATATATAATTAACTTAAATATAAATAATTCATGTCAACTTAGCTTAGTTGTTGGACGGTTAAATATAAATAATCCACGTGAGTTTAACTCGATTGGTAAGAATATTGTATAATATAGACATGAATCGGAGTTTAAACTTTAAACACTCCATTTCTCTATATTTAAAAATGTCTGAGCTCTAGTCACTATGCTACTTAAAAAAAATGAAAAATATAAAAAATATAAATATAACTATAACTATAAGTCTATGGCTCTGTTTGGATAAACAGCTTATATAGATGTTTATAGCATTAGGGCTTATAACATTAGAGCTTACATCATAAGCTCTTATACTTGATAAGCTATTTATGTTTGGATATGTACACTAAAAAGTACTTACATAAATTGAAGTGTTTGGATGTGACATTACATAAACAATTATCGAAATTTTAAATATTTTTAATTCAACAAAAAAATCAAAGAATCGAACCACAATTGTCAAGATTTTTTTTGATAAAATTAATCAAGATGTAAAAAACAATATTATAATATATTAATTATAATTATATATATAGTATAATCAATATTCGTCTTTAAAAAAAATCAATATTCATATAAGACAAAATTAACATTTGAGGTGTAAATAAATAGTCTAAACATCATCATACACAAGTATAATAATATATGATAAGCTTTCTTTTAAAAAAAAGTACAAAAAATCAAGTTGTTTGGGCTCTAGTAACAATGAGCTCCTTCCAAGGACGTACCCGGGGAATACCGGGTTCGATTCCCAGGGGGAACAACACTTGGCCAGTGCGCATGCCTCTACGCATGAGTAGGATTAGTCGCCCACCTTTGGTGGGTCGGAAACCGGTGCGAAAGGAAAAAAAAAAAAAAGTACAATAATATAAATATAAACTTGAGAAATTATGATTGTAAACTTACCATATATATAGATATTAATGTATAGTTTGTTATCAAAAAAAGACAAGTTAAGTTTGTTTTTTTATTCAATTTCATTTTGTTACGTAACAAAAAAATAATAAAATCTTCCTTAAAAAAAATCTTAGTTACGTGTGTTACTTTAGTAAGATAAGTATATAGCAATTTTGTTACTCATGCACAACCAAAGATAACTAACATTATAATTAAAATATATGTTTTTTTTTTCTAAAAACAAAAAAATAAAATTAAAATATATGTTTTGAAAAAGTGGATCCAGAGAGAATCGAAGGAGGTTACATAAATTCATAAGCTCCTTGTTAAGCCGGAGGGTAAGCTGAAAATTTAGGCTTATTAAAATATGGCATAAACAGCTTATGAAACTATGATAAGCTATTTTTATTTATTTACCCACTTAAGCTCAAAATAAGCCAATCCAAACGGGGCCTATAACTATAACGGATCATGTAACATAATTTGAAAGATTAAGTGTTGTTAACAAAGGAAGAGATTACCTGAAAGTGTGAGAACAAACAAACTAAGATCTTTGTAAAAAAAACCACCAAACTGAGATCTGCCAAGGAAATAAAAAAAAATGTGAAATATGAAATTTGAGTAACAACGTAAATTAAGAGTAAAAAATGTGTTTATTAAGACTTAAAAGAAAAATTACTTGAAAGTGAGTAGAACTTGAAAGATCTGGCAAAGAAAGACTTAGAGGAAGCAATCCAAGATATCAATGATGAAATTAAGAAGAAGAAAATCAAGGTATCAACTGACTGAGCATATATAATATGGATAGACTTAGAGGAAGCACAACAACGAGATAGTAATGATAAAGTTTGGTTGGTAAGAAAATAAATGAGATGATGTACCTTTTGTTATCAACTGAGAAGATGTATACACACCACATAAATGGACTACAACTTCCTATCACTTGCCCAGGAAAGAGAAATGATATTTGTTCAACTATTTTTTAAAAATTTTTGTGATAACTTTTTTTTTTTTTATATTTATATTATGATTTTACTTTCTCTTTATTGTTTTGGTGTTTATGTCAAGAAAATTGTTGTATACATATTTTGTTAGGCTGAGAAACACATGTAAAATACAAAAATACACATCGGTAGGCAACCGCCGAGGAATTCAAAATTGGTTGCAGTTAACTGTCGAGGAAATGTTTCATCAGATGAAACAGCCACCTGCTCCCCCCTACACACTATTTCATCATCACTTTTTGTTGGTGTAAGCCCTAGAGGCCAATAGTTTATGTTAAACCTATCTTATGTATCATGACCTTTATTATTGAATAATATATGGCACTCTTTATTATATTTAGATAATGTTAATAAAGTCCTTAGAATAGATAGTTCGTGTAATAATATATTAAGTGCGACTTAATCATGAGATTACATTATCTTATAGAACGCTATTCTTAAATATATATATCCGTAGTCAAAGCTTTAATATGAATAAAGGATAATAATAAAGCGTCGAGACTATTATGTATGTAGACTGATGACCGCATCTCATGGGTCATAGATATGAGATATCAAGTCTATACATAGATATAAATATTAGGAGTAATATTTGTATTGGATTGACCCACTGTGAGAATACTACATAGTAAGTTATGAAATTGTCATAAGATATTCTCACAATGATAATAATGTATATCGCTCTTAGACCTGAAACCACTATGATCTCTAGATGTGGATTCAAGTGCTTTGTTGCCATTCTAACGTTGACTGTAAAAGGATAACAATAACGTTGGTTGATGGGTACTTGATGAATCATGCTGAGGGGCATGAGTGTCCTAGATGGGATTTGTTCCTCCTCATAAACAGGAGATATATCTTTAGGCCTCTTGATGAAATATGACTATAAATATGCATGGCCATGCCGAACTAAGTCAATATAAGATATTGGACTTATTCGTTAAATAGTATATTTCGGAATCAAGATAAATGAACATTGATCTATACAAGGGTGACACTATCTATGCCTTGGGATCAATGAAGATATTGAGACAAAGGAGTAATTATACACATATGTATTATCATGAAAGGTTTCGTCAGATCACTTGACATTCTTGTCACTTGGGTAGCAATGATGTGTTGCTAGATACCGCTCATTGTTTATGATATTAAATATTAGATTTAATATCATTGCCAACGTGACTAGAACCTAAAGGGTCACACACAAAGAGCAGTCAAAAGAGATATGTATAAGTACGACTTATATAAAGGGTGCGCTTAGTAAATAATGCTGATGATTTAGCATTATTTGCTAAACTCGTATTGGGCTTAGTGAAGTCAAAAACGAGTTTGACTTGCAAAGCACATAAGGAGTTCTATAAAAAGAAACCTAGTGCAATAGTTTGCGGTTACGTTTTCCTTGCAGAAACCCTAGTTCTCTAACTTCCGTCTTCTTGGCTAGCACCGAAGTTTTGGAGGAGCACTGTTCGTGTGGACTCGATAGAGGCTCTGCTGTTTGCTTGGCTGTGATCGAGATTCCAGTTCGTAGATTCCACCGATCGTCTTCAGATTCTACGTTCTAAGGTAACAATCGAATCACTGGTTCAAGTTCCAATTCGTAATGATCCAAGGAAAGTAAATCGAAATTTTATTCCGCTGCTTATTCTGTTTATGTCGATTTACCTTCACTTTTCTTTCCTCTTCCATCTAAACCCCCAAATCCAATAATTTCTTCACCAAATCTTGATTCAAAATCATTGAAGCATCAACAATAGGAGGTATCAACACACTTTTGACGTAAAAAACAGGTATTGTACATTTTATTCGGTTTATTTTTTGTTGTTTTTGTAGTTTTGAACGTCAGTTTACGTGAATGACCTATCATGGGAACCTCGGCACTTTACTGCCGAGTTATGGGGTGATCGACAGTTAACTACCGAAGTAACTGTCGAGGAAATCTGGGCAATTTTTCAAATTTACGTAACTACTGATTTTTTTTCCATTTTTTTGTTAAAATAACACTCATTTTAAAACAGAGGAAATAGTTATGTAGACTCGTTATCAAGGGCCCCATGACAATAAACAAGTAATTGCATCTGCCACACATGTATAGTCCATTGACTATAAACAACTGCCTGTAAGACTTCCTTACTTCCCCCATTGATTGCATTATTATTAGTCCTTATTATTATGTCACATCAAAAGAAGAGATGTGAAATTATCACTTAGTCTAAAAATATGCATGAATAAATTAATAATGATATTTCAGTTAGACGAGTACATATTGAAATTGATTTTTCACCATACATCAAACATTGAGTGGGTGTCAAAAAATTTCTATCCTACTATATTTTCATTCCCCTCTTTATATAGCTGCATTATTCAAAGTAAAACATATTCATGATTCCATAGTGCATTACAGAAGAGCTTTTAATACAACTATTTTGAAATCATAACCTTTTAATACTCAATAGGATTTAGAATGTGAAGAAAATCACCAAGTACTATTGCCAAGAAGACATCTGATGGAAACTGGTTTTAATTTAAAAGACATGTGACAGTTTAAATTGGCTTCCCTTCCAATGTAAACATGGTCTGTTACCAATAAATATGTTAGAACAGCAAACCGGTTCAAAAATCAAGATTAAAGAAACAATCAACGCAAATAATGAAGACATGATGTTTGGTAAAGAAGTTCGGCCAATATTGTCTACGTCTCCGACTGCAGAGCAGCTGCAGTTCCTTTGTATTATCAATGAAAGATCAGAGTTTACAACGCACAACTTATATTTAAATACTACAATTCATAACACCAAACTGCCTAGTTCATCAAACTACAGTCCTAAACTCATTGTTTTGATCTGACATATAAGCAGAACTGATATTACAGTAAGTGTAAATAGTAATAGACAAAAAGAATGCAAAATTTCTCTAAAATAAAATAAAATAAAGCATAAAAAAATGTAGATGTTGGATTTGAGTGTATTCCTCGGATTTCATTTGCTGATGGTAATGCGTTGCAAAGAGTGTGTACAAAGCTTTCAATTCCTTGAAAACATCGTCATCTTCAAAACACATCCTCTTTGAGAAATACTTCTATGAATTGTGTCTCTTTTGAAAGTTCATAAATCACACTTCGAAACTAAATCAACTATGAGCAGTACAAATATGAAAACATCAAATTTCTGAGGCAAACACTGTGACTGTTTGTGGCAATGTCAATAGAGAGAGCTATGCAAGTGCAGAATGTTATCATGTATCCAACAAAAGTAACTGCATTAAAGAAGAGTACAAAGAGAATAAGAAAATAGTTGATCATCAAATTTTGATGTAATGGTCAAGAAAGAAATTCATACTTGACCAATTCAAAGGAGCGAGGGACCACAAACCAGATCTTGTTTGTGCTTCATGGCAGTAGCAAGGCTACTGTAGTACCGGAACTAGACTTGAAGGCTAACTAGGACTAGGCCTAGCAATTCAGATTAAATGATTGATTGGTGCCTGACACGTGTTGGTGTCCTAACACACCAACATGCGGTTTGTGTCTGTGTTTAGTGTTGGTGTCACGTCACGTGTCCGAGTGTGTGTCTTTTTATAGCTTGAAGGTAATAAAAGAAACAAGTAATTTGCAACACACAAATAAATCCAAGCATTCATGTACAAAGGTTCTTTTACATAGAACAATTAAATGTTAAAACAGAACAAGTCCATAGCAGAAAAACTCAATGCCTTTAAACCGCCATGAACCGTTACAGACTAAATCTGCTTCAACATTTCCTTCTTTCTTCAGGACGGTCAAGGAAACAAAACTCTGGCTTACTTTATCAACCCAATGATTCATCAACCACCTTGATTTAAATTTGGCTCTCAATATTCCATAACATCAGTATTCAATTTTGACAATACTTTTCAAAAAGGACAAAAATGAACGTGTTACCAGAAAATTATTTTCCAATAAAAAGCACAATTTCTCAATAGAGATACATATACTTGGTGATGCAGATAGATAGACCTATTCACAAAGTGAGAAAAAGTAATGAATTTTAATTGAAGATTACAAATAGTGAGCAACCGTTTTGAATCCAATCTGCAGTACGTACTGCAATGAAAGTAGTGTTTTATTGAATTTCACTAAATTGACAGGTCAACTTCTGGTGTATGAACTACGAAGGAACAAACATACAGTAAATTGAAAAGAGACTGAAAATAAAGTGAAACTTCTGAGCAAGGAATCAGAGGTTGAAGAGGATGCCTGAGTCCTCACATCATCACACAAAGCACACGATCATTAACATATTTCTGATCCAGATGTCCATTCCCAGTAGCAGTAGATGTCTCCATATTTTCCCATTTGAGGAAATTGGTACAGTGCTTCGCAGAATGGATCTGTTGACTGTTACACATGGAAGCATAAGAGAAATGCAGATATCTGACTTTAGTAATGTTGTGCAAAAGATGGTCTTCTCCAGATCTCTTTTCAAGTCCTGAAAAACATCATTGTCTTCAGAAGACATTTAAAAATAGTTGTATAAACTAATTCACCAATTTATGTGTCTTTTTTGAAGGTTCTCCGGACATTTAAAAAAAGCATGCTTCTAAACTAATTTACTAATGAACGATAAGCATGAATGTCCATGACAAATTATTTTATTAGATTATCCAAGAGAAAAAGAATCTCACAGATAAAAACACTTTTCTTATAAATAGATACAATGAATAGAATTTTGAAATAAAGAATGTAATGAAATACTTTTAAATCACAGGTATGTCCAGAAGGAATTTAATTGAATCATGATGTGAAGACAATTAGAAAACACCAAATTGTCCTATTCTGGAACAGTGGAAAATAAAAGAGAAACCGGGAAAACAGAAACTAAGGCCTAAACAACAAAACCACAATGGAATCTGCCAAAATCAAACTATTTATACCATTTCAGGGAGGGAGGCAAGAATTGTTGCATATAGATGCGTTGGCTGTAACGAATATCGAGGCCTAACTCATCCGTACAAAACCGGCTTGTACGGTGAGGAGTGCCTCCTCTTTATAAACTCTTCTCATGACTCGTATTTTGCAGACAGACACAAGTCACAACAAAAAAGTGTGTATGACGAATTAACATAAAAATATACAGACTCTTGTGCTTCATGCATAGCAAGAACTGCATGGTGGTCACGTGAAAAAAAGAGGTCAACATACACTTGTCACTGTTCAATATCAATAACATATGGAATGTATGCCTGCTGCAACATCTCACTCCAATTTAAGGTGGAGAAAATCATACAAAATCTCCTCATCTTCTTCCCATTCCAATTCAGCATAATTGGCCCTTCTCTCCCAATCTGGACACTCATATTGATAGTGCCCTAACTTGTGACATTTGAAACACTCAAAGAGAGCTTTGTTGATGGGCTGTATTCCCCTTCCTCTACCTCAGCCACCACTAAATACACCTTTACCTCTTCCTCTTCCTACTTTATCTTCATGGGATATCTTTAGAACCTGCCCTTCTTCTCATGGCTTCTCATCCTTTTCTCATGAACGAAAGATGTGTTGGTACAGGTTCTATGAACAAAAGATGGAGCCACCTGAGAATTTGTATAGCAGTGAACAAAGTGACATTGTCAAAATTACTCAAACTAATTTCTCGAGTTGGATGCCATTGAATTCACCGAAATTCCATTTGACAACAAAGTGACATATCAATCAATTTTTTTTATCACTTCTTAACATTTAAAATGGAAATAAAATGAAAATCACAATAAAAGCCCAAATGACATCCTCAAGTCTCATGTTTTCTGGGCAGACACAAAAAGAAAAGCAGATAATTAATGTTAAATAAACTAAAAAAGACAAACACATAGCCATGAGAATAGCAAGGAGGAATTGTGCTTGTAGATTTGTTGCAGAAAACTTTGAAACATAGTTTCATAAGACCTTTACGAAAGTAAGTCAATATGTTCTATTATAGTGCTTGAATACAAACCATTGTAATAGATGAAATTCACAGTGTCAGCCTCTTCCCTTGTCCGCGTCAAGATCATGAGGCTCTGCGTTGAATCCAAATCAGCTTTGGATTAAATAAACAAAGACCGAAATTTTCTTTGCTGCAAACGTGCATGCCTTGCTATCTCCTTATTGCAGCAAGAACAATAAAAATGTAGCACCCTGCATGGATCTGCTGCATGCAAGATTGGGTTAGAAGCAATTAAATTAAATAATATTAAAGAAAATTTAAGCTCTTGCTTGTATATAATTTCTGTGAAGACCATTTTGTTACACAAGCACATAAAATGTAGCAGCATGTAGTTCAAGTATTTGTGTAACATAGAGACTGATTAAAACTGAAACAAGATTTATATTACTGAATATAGATGATTACAACAACACAATTAGAGAACAATAAAAGATTTAAGTGGAATGTGACAGTATACATGGCAAGTTTCCCAAAGTATGTTAGAACAGCAAACCTGTTCAAAAATCAAAGAAACAGTAAATAATGAACACACGATGTTTGGCAACGAAGTTCGGCCAATATTGCCTAAGTCTCCGACTGCAGAGCAGCTGCAGTTCCTTTTTATTATGAGTGAAAGATTAAGGTTTACAATGCACAACTTGTGCATAAACATTAATGTCCAGATTACAACATCATCCCTGAACCGTACCCCCAGTCGCCATCACACAACAAACTATGATACCATATTGTCGACTGATCTTTCCTTCAATTCTTATCACTTTGAGAACTTAGGCTAGTGTTCAGTTTGTTATTTTTTCATTAGTCTTCAATTCAGGGAGAGATTTGAAATTGAAACCATATTGTCGACAACTTGAAGCATAAATGACATCTTTCCATAAGCATCACAGTATCCTATTGCTTCATCCAAACCTACAACATATGGTAGCAACATTTTGGTTCATAGGCTTTCTTTAAAGTATAACCCGAAGGATTTTTCAAGTAATTATCTCATCAGCGGATGAATCCATGAATTGATAAAAGTATGCACATAAGCTTTTGCATGTATTTTACACAACAAAAAATAGAGCATTTATAAATGGAAAAATTTATATAATAAAGATGTAGTCCAATCAAAATATACATTCAATGCATTAAGTTCCAACCATACAAAGATACTTGCAAAATATACTTCTCAAGCATCTCATAATTAATACGGAATATAACAGCCAGATCAAAGTATGAATAAGAAAAACAGATGATTTATGTTAAAATATGACAAATAATCATGTGACAGAGGAAAGGTGATTATTAAGGAATTGTTTTATAAGCCTCTCGCATTGCTAAAAAGACCCTCAGATTTAACGGATCTTAATTTGCACAAAATCTATCGAGAATTATGACCCGATCTCTATTTTTTGGATCAGAGCATAACAAAATTTTACAAATATTATGTGATGGACGAGTAGTTAACAAAACATTTGCACATAGATGCATTGGCTACACATTCTAATGAAGAAAAGACGGAGTCACCTGAGAATTTGTATAGCAGTGAACATGTAGACTGTTATCCAAACATCATCGAAGCTCCCGTCCACCATGAGAACAGAGGTATCTTCTCGAGTTGGATGCCATTCAATCCAGCAAAATTCCCTTTGACAACAAAGTGACATGTCAATCAAGTTTTGATCACTTCTTAACACTTCAAAATAGAAATGACCATTGGCTTCTTTTCTTACGTCTCACGTTTTCTGAGCCGACACAAAAAGAAAAGCAGACAATTGACATTAAATATATTAAAAATTACGGGACACAGTCAGAAGAATAACAAATAGGAACTGTACTTTTCAATACAAGATGTTCTAGGACAATTTGTTGTAGACAACTTTAAAACATAGTTTGAGAAGACCTTAATAAAAGAAAATGAAATATGTTTCATTATAATGCTTGAATACAAACCATGAGCAAATTGGAATGGATAGAATTCACACAATGTCAGCCTCTTCCCTTGCTTGCGTCAAGATCATGATACTCTATGTTGAACCCAAATCACCTTTGGATAAAAGAAACAAAGACCAAAATTTTCTTTATTGCGAATGTGTGTGCCTTGCTACCTCTTTATTGCAGTAAGAACAATGCAATCTCTACCAAAACCATGTATGAAGCAGAAAATAAGCAGATTGTAAATTAAATTATTCTTAAAAATACGAACGGATGTCAAATCTCAAAACTTTTGTATCCTTATGTTTCATTTTTCTAATTTCCGGTTTTCATCTACTCTGCTTAAGTGTAGCCTAACTTACCAATTACCATTGTGAGCATGTCTGGTAACATATTATAATTATTATGCCATCCAGCGGCATTTTTCAAAGTAAAATGTATATTTTATACTCCCTCCGGTCCTATATATAAGAAACAATTTACTTTTTTGATTCATTGAATAGTTGATATATTTGGTCTATTTTTAGGCTTGGTACGTCAATTATTAAATGAATCTAAAAAGTTAACTTTTTCTTATAAATAGGACCGGAGGTAGTAAAATATAAAAAAAAACTTTAAAGTTTGTACTTGCGTTGCGTAACATAGTGTTATTTTTTATTTTATTTTTTGCACTGAAACCCGATTTTTATTCTTGAATAAAGACTGATTATGTCATTTTACATCAAATAACTGCTTAACATCCCTATGTATATGCAAAAAAAAATTATTACAGTACAATTTTTTTTTTGTCAAGTTACAGTACAAAATTTAATTAACACTCTCTAGGTTAAAAAAATTGTTTCCAATTTCTGAAGTTATTTCAGAGATGGAAACACATATAGAACACAGTCCATACATCAAATGATTGTGAAATAAGATGCACATAGGTTGTAATTCAGCAGAAGAGGAAAAAAGATGTGTTGGGAACTCCATTTGGGTAAAAGACCACAATCATTATTTACCAGACTACCCTTAAATTGTCCCAAAGCATACAAAAAATAAAATAAAAGATTTGATTCAATAGTTTGGTTAAGAATATATGTTCGTACCTTCCAAACCAAAAAGATTTGACCAAAAGTGGGACCCATAACATCTCATTCCTGCTTAATTCCATCAATCCACACATTCGGGATGTGACTAATTGTATGCCAACGCTCTCCTCCCTCCTTTTCATACTTCTCCTTTATTATTCCACATTTATTAATGGACAAATGCAGAAGAGAGTTGGGTAGAGCCTCCTTCTCTGGCAAGCTCTCAAGACTAGGACAGTTGGTAATATACAGTAGTTCGAGAGATTTGAGGTGTAGAATTCTTATATGTAAAATTAGACTTGAATTTATTAGTTACATATTTGTAAACTAAGTTTACTCGTACATGTATAAGTTGAGTTCGCGCGTTCACGTACATTGAATTCGCATGTGTGCTACGTAATCTTAAATTACGCTATCCATGTGTGTCCCACGTAAACTTAAATTACACTACCTTACTACTTAATACCTAAACTTAAATCATGTTACCTTACATAAATAATACCTGCCTAATCTAAATTCATGTCTACCCTATATGTCACACACAGATCAGAACAAAACGAAAAGATGACATCGAACAAATAATAAATAGAAACACTTTAATGAAGAAATTCATGAAACTCACTTACTTGTATAAATAGAGTGCAGATCAATGAAAAAGATGTTGAATTAATCTTTAATATTGGTTGCATATCCATGTTGGTTTGTGGGTGAAATGAGGTGAAGTAAAAGGTTTTAAATAATTTACATGAAAAGGGCAATTTCAGTATTATTGTAAAATTTTAAATAAATTTGGGTGTAACTAGAATTATATGGGGTGAGACTATAAAATATCTTGAAATATATATGTATAAAAATAAATCATTTATAACTATTAATTTGACTTAAAAGAGAAAAGAAAGTAATTTTTTTTTTTTTTTGAAGACATAAAAATGGAATATATTAACAACGGCAGTGAACACCTAAGTACAAGATGTACTAAAAGTGCCACCCCTAATAACAGTCAAACATACAAAATAGAGTCAAAACAATGGTCGATCTAAACCCAAACAAAATATAGGGTCTGACCACCATCTTTGTGTACCATACATGAAATTTGCTTTGGTAGCTTGAAGCCACCATAAAGAATGAAATTGAAATTTATCTGCTAGTTGTTCAACTGTGGTTTGGATATTATTAAAAAGTCTATTATTACGTTCCTTCCAAACCACCCAAACACAAAGTAACCAAATAAGTTGAAGAAATGACGGACGAGCCTTTGAGTGATCTGTAGAGTGAGTAAACTGAATGAAATGATCATCAATATTAAAAGGGTCAGCACCTGACATTCAGATCCAAGACCTGATAAGATGCCACAATGAACCAAAAGTGACGCAATGAATAAAAAGATGAACCAAGAGTGAGAAAAGAAAGTAATTAAAAAACTAAATTGTATCTTTGACAACTAAAATGTTGTTTAAATAACTTCTTTTAGTTTATTAAAAAAGCATCATTTTTTGTTAGAAAATTGGAAAAATAAAACAATTATTTGATGTGAATCATCGTCTTCAAAAAGGATGACTGAACCTTGATTAAAAACAAATTGAAACTTTGTGATAAATATTTATTTTTGACTTAAATAATCAAGATAAATATAAAAATCATAAACAGGGGATATCACATTTCTTTTTGTTTTGATTAGATTCTTTATGCTTGTTGTAACACCCTAAACTCTAAAGCGATAAATTATGTTAATGATATAGTTATATAAAGAATTTAGATATTACATCGCCTCTAATTCATCAAGCATGCATAAATAATTTTCTTAAAACATCGCAGCGGAATAATAATATCATTACATCGACATCTAAATAAAACATCTCAACAGTTACCCAAAATAAAATAAGTCACCAAGTAGCCATGTTATCATCAATACATAGTCACAAAATCTCCAACAGTCATAATACAAACAAACAGTAAAGACCAACCCCTAATCAGAGCCCTAAAGTTTAAGACGTCAAAATGCAGTAAACGTGGTAGCATCCAAGCTATACTCAAGCAACTCACCAAAGCAAGCAAACTAGTCATGCACGCCGTCTACCCATCTATACGAATAAGGTAGGCAGTCAACCATACGAACACCGGGGGTTAGTCCACAATTCATAATTAAACATAATCATATGAAAGTAAACAAGCATGATTTAAATTCACATGATCAATAACCGCAACACCATCACAAATCGTTAAGTAAACAAGAATAACATCACACAAGTACATTTTCACACCTTCACATATTCGCCAAATTTCACCAATGCAATTATTCATCAACGTTTCACCAATGTAATTATTCACCAAGCACAATAGCAAATATGAAACATGTCAAGTTATGCAATGCGCTTAGACACGACTCTATATGCATGTGGTGCCGGTCATCGTCAAGGTCGTCCTCTCAAAACATCGTCTCCGGATACAAAATTGTATCATAAACATCGCTTTTAAACATTGTCTCTGGACACTTATGAATGCATGAACATATGACACAACAATGCATACATTCATACAACAATCCACCAACATAAACACCGACAACTTTTATACATGAAAACACCACCAATATCATCACCAAAATTATGATCAACAACATTCACCTCAAAGAAACAACAATGTTTCAAATTCACACTTCACCTAAAAGACGGACATCTAACCACACTATGATATTCATCACATTAAACACCCAAACATCATCAATTCATTCATATTCTATCATATTAACATGAATTCAAAGTCTCTTGCAAGTTATTCGACCATAAAGTATCAATTTGACAAAGTTTGTCTAAGTTTATGAAAACTAGCATTTTCCAATTATTTCTCCAAAATCGAAGTAGACAAGTTCAAACGCCTCAACCGAGTATATACACAAATCACATATGAGTGCAATAGCATATACATATACGTTTCATAGGCTGATTCCGATTAATACCAAAGTTCACCTAAGTTCGTTTTGTTTTGACATTTTCTAAGTTATTCAACAAAACAAGTCAAACAAGTTCAAACACCTCAACTAAGCATATATACTACTCACATATGATCACAATAGCATATGCATACAACTCTCCCCAACTTATAAGATTTTCGTCCTCGAAAATTTACCTCAAGCAAACAACTCTGGATAAAACTCCAGCATCTTACTCTCTAGCTCCCACGGTAAGCTTTCACCAGTCTAGCTCCCACGGTAAACTTTCACCAGTCGCTCCTTCCCAAACGACTCTCATAAGAGGTATCTCTTTGCCTCTCAACGTCTTCACTTTTTGATCATCAATCCTTACCGGTAAAGTCTCAACCGTAAGGTTATCTCTAACTTGCACATCATCACTTTGGATCTCATGGGATGGATCCGGAACATACTTCTGAAGTTGCGACACATGAAACACATCGTGCAAATTCGAAAGATGTGGTGGTAAACCCACTCGATACGCCACCGTTCCAACTCTTTCCGATATTTGATACATACCAATAAATCTCAGAGTCAATTTCTTCGATTTCAAAGCTCGTCCAACACCAGTCACAAGAGTGACTCTCAAAAACATGTGGTCTCCTTCTTGAAACTCAAGATCTTTCCTACGCTTATCATGGTAACTCTTTTGTCGACTCTGCGACGCTTTCATCTTTTCTTGAATCATCTTAACCTTCTCAGTAGTTTGTTGAACAATCTCTGGTCCTAAGACCACTCTTTCACCTGACTCAAACCAATACAACGGAGTTCTGCATCTCCGACCATACAAAGCCTCATAAGGTGCCATTCCAATAATAGAATGATAACTATTATTGTACGTGAACTCTATCAATGGAAGATGACTATCCCAAGTTCCTCCTTGCTCAAGTACACAAACTCTCAACAAATCTTCCAGTGACTGAATCGTCCTCTCCGACTGACCATCTGTCTGCGGATGATACGCCGAACTCAACCTCAACTTAGAACCTAAAGCCTCTTGCAAACTTTTCCAAAATCTAGAAGTAAATCTTGGATCCCTATCTGATACAATGCTCGAAGGAACACCATGCAACTTCACATTATCACGAATATAAATCTCTGCCAACTGAGAAACAGGAAAACTGATATTAATCGTAAGAAAATGAGCTGACTTCGTCAATCTATCAACAATCACCCAAATCGCGTCATTCCCTTTAGGAGTATTCGGCAAACTCGTCACAAAATCCATGGATATACTATCCCATTTCCACTCTGCCACATCTAAAGACACCATCATACCAGCAAGTTTCTGATGCTCAACTTTCGACTTCTGGCAGATCAAACAAGAATACACAAATTGTGCCACATCACGTTTCAACCCAGACAACCAAAATAACTTCTTCAAATCATGATACAACTTCGTAGCTCCCGGATGGATACTCAAGCTACTTCTATGACTCTCTTCAAGAATCATCTTCTTCATCTCATCATCATCTGGAATACAAATCCTACCTCGAAACATCAACACACCTTGATCATCGATTTTAAAATCATTGTCTTCAGTCTGATTACTAGCCACCAACAAGTCTACAAACTTAACATCAACTTTATGTGCTTCTTTAATACTCTTCAGAAATTCATTATCAATCTTCAGCATTCCTAGCTTCACACTCTCAGATGACATTTCACATACTAAACTCAAATCTCTGAACTGTTCAAGCAACTCGAACTCCTTTACCATCAGAGCGGACATATGTAAAGTCTTCCTACTCAAAGCATCTGCAACAACATTAGCTTTACCCGGATGATAGCTCAACTCAAAATCATAGTCCTTCAGCAATTCAAGCCACCTACGCTGCCTCATATTCAATTCCTTTTGGTCGAACAGATCCTTCAAACTCTTATGATCACTAAACACCTCAAATCTCAAACCATACAAGTAATGTCTCCATATCTTCAATACAAAGACCACAACAGCCAACTCTAAATCGTGCGTAGGGTAATTCTTCTCATGAATTCTCAGCTGTCTCGAAGCATACGCTACTACTTTTCCATCTTGCATAAGCACACCTCCTAAACCCAACTTGGATGCCTCACAATATACCACAAAAGGTTCATCCGAATTTGGCAAAATCAAAACCGGAGCTGTCGTCAACCGCTTCTTCAATTCACTAAAGTTGTTCTCACATTGAACATCCCACACAAAGGCTTTACCTTTACAAGTCAACTTTGTTAACGGAAGTGCTAACTTGGAAAATCCTTCTATAAATCCTCTGTAATAACCAGTCAATCCCAAAAAGCTTCTAATCTCTGTAACCGACTTAGGAGTCTCCCATAGCGATACTCCATCAACTTTAGACGGATCTACTGCAATACCACTACCAGAAATAACATGGCCAAGGAAACTCACTTCTTTTAACCAGAATTCACACTTAGACAATTTAGCATAAAGCTTCTTTTCTTTCAACACTTGCAAAAACCAGCTTCAAATGCTCAGCATGTTCTTCTACAGACTTGGAGTAAATCAAAATATCATCAATGAAAACAACCACAAAACGATCCAAAAATGCATGAAAGATGCGATTCATGTACTCTATAAATACTCTAAGTGCATTAGTAACACCGAAAGGCGTAACTTTATACTCATAATGTCCATACCTCGTTCTGAAAGAAGTCTTCTGCATATCTTCATCTTTCACTTTAATCTGGTGATAACCGATCTCAAGTCAATCTTGCTGAAAACACTTGCACCCACCAACTGATCCATCAAATCATCAATTCTCGGAAGTGGATACCTATTCTTTATTGTTACTTTGTTCAACTGTCGATAGTCAATACACAATCTCATGCTACCGTCCTTCTTCTTCACTAACAAAACGGACGCTCCCCAAGGTGAAACACTTGGTCTAACAAACTTTTTCTCAAGCAAATCTTCTAATTTTTTCTTCAACTCGGCCAACTCAGAAGCTGACATACGATAAGGTAACAAGATCAATAGAAAATTCAACTTCTCTCTCTGGAGGCACATCAGGGATCTCATCAGGAAAAACTACTGGAAAATCGCATACCACTTGTAGTTTATCAATCACCGCTTGATTCTCAATAGATAAGGAAGCCATCAAAGAAAACATCAAGATTTCATCACGTTCTAACTGCTTCAGCTGCTTAGTAGACAAAAACTCTGCGCCACTTTCCTCTTCAGCAGAAGAGAAATACATCGACTTACTAAAACAATTAATGTGAACATGGTTGTACTCTAACCAGTTCATACCAAGAATTACATCCATATCACTCAAAGGTAAACAAACCATATCAATCTCAAAATCACGATCAAACATAGACAAAGGACATCTTAAACACACAAGAGAAGTAGTTACCGAACCCTTAGCTGGAGTTTCGACAACCATCTCTCCATTCATATTAGACATAGTAAGACCCAACTTAGTAGCACAATCAATAGCAATAAAACAATGTGTAGCACCCGTATCAATAATAGCAACTAAAGGTGTACTATCAAAATAACAAGTACCTCTGATCAAGCGATCCTCGTTCTCAGTCTGAGCACCAGTCAATGTAAAAACTCTCCAAGTAGTTTGCGCCTTCTTATGCTTCTTGCACTGTGAACCAATGTGACCTTCCTCATTGCAATTGAAACACACAATATCATCATGTTTGCACTCAGCTAGTGCATGACCCTTCTTACCACAGCAAAAACATCTCTTTACATCCCCAGGACAAGCATTACTCTTGTGGCCTTTCTCACCACAAGTATAGCAGACAATCTCAGCAGGAGCGTCTTTCTTCTTAGGGCGTCTATCATCAACCATTCTCTGTTTACCCTTATCAGCAGGAGCACTGTAAGGCTTATGACGACTCTGCTGATCTTTGGTTTTCCGCTCATTCACAATCTTGTAATGAGCCTTGGTATCCTCTTCATATATCCTACAACTGCTCACCAACTCAGAAAAGACACGGATCTTCTGGTAACCAATCGCTCTCTTGATCTCAGCACGTAAACCGTTCTCGAATTTGATGCATTTCGAAAACTCAGCAGTCTTTGCAGTGTAGTGCGGATAAAACTTTGCCAATTCCACAAACTTGGCAGCATACTCTGTCACTGATATGTTCCCCTGTTTTAGCTCTAGGAACTCAATCTCTTTCTTTCCGCGAACATCTTTGGGAAAGTATCTGTTTAAGAACTCTCTCCTAAACACAGCCCATGTAACCACAACACCATTTTTCTCTAGGGTAGGTAGAAGACTCACTCACCAGTCATCAGCTTCTTCAGCTAGTGTCATACCCCAAATTTGGACCGTTTAAAATCTTTTTTGTCCATATTTTAAAATAGTCCACTTTCTCTGTTATTCGTTTTTTTACTATTTGAAACTCGTGTTTTTTCGTCTTTAGTCATTTAAAAACTTTTATCTTGCATTTAAGTCGCCGCTTGCATTTTTACAACAATTAAAATCATTTCATCTGCATTTTTATAACGCATTTTATAATCTTTTTAGTCATAACAGTCAAGTCATTTTAAAAGGTCTAATCGTATTTTAAAAAGTCGTGTTTTTTTTTTTAAATCATTTCAAACGAAATTTAGGACAGAGAGGATAATTTGAAGTACCTCATGTCAGGTTCCGAAGGCAACTTTTTTTAAACATTTTAATTTCTTTCATCACTTTTTATTTCATTAGTGTTTATCTCTTTTTATTTTAATTGGTTCTATTTTTATGATTTTTTTCTTGTCTTTCCTTTAAGTGACTTACGATTTTTCTTTATTTTTAAATCATTTATTTGTCTTGTTTTTATTATTGTATTGCTTTAGTTTTTTTGTCCAAATTGTCATAGGTCTTTGCAGTCCCATTTGGGGGGCATTTTCGTCCAGGTCATGTTCAGCTCAAACCCTAATTGTACCACTATAAATAGACTCCCAATCATTGGAGAGAAGGGGCTGCACTGATTTTCACACAAACACAATTTTTTTTCGGCAGCCCAAGAATTAGGATCAAACACTTTCTTTTTAAAAATTCTCAAGAACATTCACAACAACAAACAATTTTCTAGCAACTATTTTTTGACTCAATCATCAATAAACAACTCTTTTTTTCTTTGAATCAACCACCGTTCACAAAACCAACATACATACAATCTCATAAGGACACACAAATAACCATTTTTCTCACTATCACTTCCTTGAGTGAACCGGATCCATCAACTAACAAGAACTCGAATCGGTGCAAGCTTCAACAACACAAAACCGAATCAGTAAGAAGCTTGAAGCAAAGTGTGAAGATCCGAAATTCCAACAGTAGTAGAATCGAAGTCAAAGCTGAAGCAAGGTGTGAAGAACACAGCGAAGGTGAATCCGAACACGAGCAAAAGGCATTTCGATCGAAGCTACAAGAGATAGAACAGATCCATTCATGTTCATCCATTTTGGTAACTTTCTTTTTCGAACTTCACTTTTAGATCTAGGTTTTTGTGTTTGGATTTTGTAATTTTTGAGTTGATATTTGAAATAAGGAAGAAAAAGGATATTCGAATATGTGAAAAAAATTTGAAACGGTTGAGTTTTGAACTCCGGCGCGGTGGTGCCACCACCGGCCACCGCGCCGGAAAATTTATCTCGCCGGAGAAGAAGAAGTAGGGGGCGCTGTCATTTTAGTGAGAGAGGGAGAACTCAAATTTTTTTAGAGAGATGTTTTTATGGTTTGAAATGAGTTAAAAACCTGTAGCCTTGCTTTACTTTTTAACCGTTGGATCTTAGATCTTATGTGTTATCATGGTTTTTGGGTGCCAAGCCATTAATTGGACTTGAACCTTTTGACCGTTGATATCTCTCTTTTTTCTTGGGAAGGGTAAAAGGAGAAAAACCCTTAAAAAGTTCTAGATTCGGGGGTCGTTTTCACTACGGGAAGGTGTTAGGCACCCGGAGCGATTATGGTATTCCATAAGAACCGTTCTCCTAAGTTTATTTCTACGCTTTAGTTTTATTGCTTATTTGTAAAAAAAAGAAGGTATGATTAGTGAAGAATGGGGGTGAGAAGAAGTAGAATTTGATTTTATTTCGGCTTGGAGGGGTTAAAGTCCCTTGCCTACGTACCGTTTTACGGGATCAAAACCGATCGTAGTTCATTCTCAAAAAATAGTTTTTGTTTTTGTTGGTTGATTTTAAGTTTGAAAAGAGATTTTGAAGAATAGAGATGAGAGGCCTCGAGGGCATGAGATTTGGAAAAAAGTGAGGTGGAATTAGCTTTTTCAAAATGAAGTCCAAGTATAGTTAAAATTTATTAGAAATTTTACTTAAGAAAATAAAAGAGAAATAAGGAGTTTTGACTCCTACCTTATTTTCAAAAAGGTTTTCAAGTGAGGTCATTTGCATGTTTTGGAAAAAGTTGGATTCTCTCTAAGTGTTTAAACCTAAGCGTTTATCTAACCATGCAATCCTAGCCATACATCTACACATACAATCCTAGGCATACATCTAGGGTGAGTGTGTGCGTGCCGGTGCGTCATAGTGTCCATAGTCCATATTACAAAAATTGCCTAAATACATTCTATGGCCCCTTTGCCAAGCTACAAACCAATGATGACAAATTACATCACCAAATGAATTAAAACTTGCAAAAATAAATGCTAGGCTAAAGAAAGTGAAGAGGGTGGTGGAATGCTATGAAATGTATGACATATGAGATGAAATGGTTAGTAATCACAAAGCACAAAATAGTAGGAAATAAACAAAAAGAAATTGCATAAGAATGACAAAAAGAAAGTAATAAAGTGGTAAAAATCTAAAAAAACTTTGATATGATACCTAGAGGTGCTTATGACCCATAATTGTCATATCATGGCAATTTTGAAAGAGATTTTGTTTCAAGCCATGACATGAAATTAATAGAGACACATGCAAGCAAAGTATCACACCAAATTTATAGAGAAATTTGACACTTTATTCTTTAAAACAAACACTTGTTGCTTGTAAAACAAGAAATCCATAAAATCAAATTCAAAAACAGCAAAAAGAAGCACATGTCCAGAGGCATATTCATCACAAGATAGGGTATCATTTGTTCATAACACATATCAAAGTATCAAGAACAAAAACGTGGCAAAAAATATACCAAAAGTGTAAAAAAAATACATGGAAATTAGTTCATGCCACTTTACCATTTTTTTTTTACATGCAAAAATACCATGGAAATACCAAAAATACATTAAGAAACAACTAGGATTTTTTAGGAATTTTTATATAAAAAAAAAATGTAGGCAAGTAACAGGTTCAGATAGCAAGAAAGGCAGTGCAAATAGCAAGAAAATAACAAAAAACGTAAAAAGAACTAAGCCCAAACCAAAGCCCAATCCTTAAAAGATCCGGATGCACAGGAACCACACGATTGATCCAGGATTCTGAAACCCTAGATCAAACGGCCAAGAAACAAAGGAGAATGGACCGGTCCTGGACCGGTCCGGTTCACTGGCTATAAAAGTGAAGGAGCACCGGTTTTTTTCATTTTGCTGTTCTCATTCTCTCTCTAACTCTTCTCTCTTCTCTCATCTCTCACCTCTCTCTAACCTCACCGCCGGTGAGGATGAAGCTACGGCGGAGACCTTGAAGGTCCGCCGGAAACTTCATCTTCTCCGGCGAGCCTATGAACTCCGGTGACCTAAAATTTCCAGAATTTCAAAATTTCTTCACCAATCAATTCGTCCTTTAACCCTAAACACGAATCCAGCAATTGTTTTTTCAAATACAGCTTGAAATGATGTAGATCTGAAAAAAAACGTACGGTTTGGAAACTGATTTTTTGATTTTTGAAAGAAAACGTTTAGATCGTTTGAAGGTCTACATCGTTTCGTTGTTCACTGCTTTTCTAGTACTTGTTCCTGCTTTCAAAACTTTGATCCTTACGGATCTAAGTTTTGGTGTTTACGGTTATAGTTTTTTTGAATTCTGGAAATTTCAGATCTGTTTGCTTGCGTGATTTTTACAGGTTTAAACTATGATCTTATTTTGAGAAGAGATTCTGAGTTTTACCTAAGGTTTTGGTTGAAACCTTTAATGGAGGAAATCTTTGGAAATCTTGATTCTGTTCTTGCTGGTTTTTGATTCTTTTGCTTGTTCTTTGGACCGAAAATAAATCGGTGATTCTTCTTTTCTCACTGATTCCGTTTCTTCATCTTCTTCGCCGGTTTAGAACTTTGCTTCTTTCTCTCTTCTTCTTTCTCTGTGATCAACGCTTGAGCTTGCTTCAATGCGAGCTCGCGTTTGGAATTGCAGAGAAACGATCAATTCAATGATGAAGGTTCCACAGAATCTCTGAGAATTGATCCAAAAATTGTTGATTCTGATGAATTTTGATTTCTGAAAAACGGTTAGGGTTTGTGATTGTTCAGTGTTCTTGATGATTCTGAGAAATTTTCTGTTTCTGATCTAACTGAATGGAGAGAGAGAATCTGATTGTGTTTGTTGAGTTGGCGTGTAATTATGGCTTTGCGTGGCGCTGTACACCTTTTATAGCTTGACATGTGTGCTTCTGAACCAATGAGAAAAGGACACCTGGACCTGGAGAAAATATGGCACGGCCTTGGACAAAAAAATGAAACTTGGACCTTTCTGCAAAAATAAGAACTTGGGGACTAAACTGCAAAATTAATTAAAAAAAGGCTTGAAATGAAATTTAAAAAAAACAGTTTGGACAAAATGCAATTTTGGGACCTCAATTGAGGGACCAAAATGCAATTAAAAATAAAACTGAGTAAAAAACGTAATTTGACCAAACGTAAAGCGAAACAAAAAATAAAACTGACAAAAATGGACTAAAACGAACCAATGGCCTAAATGAGGTACTTCAAAGTAACCTCTCTATGCCAAAATTTTGTGTGGAATGACCAAAATGCCCCTAGGGCTAAAAATGACCTAAACAGATTCAAATTGACTCGTCACTGACTCAGATGCAAGTTTGAAATGAATCAAACAAGGTTTACTGATGAAATGTTAAAAAAACAATCTGAAAAGACTCAGAGACAGTCACAAGGATGAAAATGGGTCCCACTGCAGGAAATGACCAAAATACCCTTCTGTACGACTTTTTGCAAATTTGAAATAAACTGTAGAAAAAGCAATGTAATGATTCAGAGACACTTTTGAATGACTTACAAGACAAGTAAAGACATTTCGAAAAGTTTTATGCAAGAAAAACATAGGTAAAATTGTGATTGAAAATACTGCGAGGCAGAGACAATTTGAACTGTGCAATTGAAATTTGATAATTGACAAAGTTTGAAATGAAATTGGGCCCAGTATTTTTAGGTCCAAAAACAGGGTATAACATTATGGCTGTGATGAGATCTTGGGATTTAGATCTGGACCTCTGGATTCATCCAACGGTCCAGATTGTATCCTGCTGAGCCAATCTCTTTCTTTTAATTGTTCTTTATCATTTTAAATACTTTTTACACTTTTTTGACATTTTAATGCTTTTAAAAAATTCCAAAAATATTGTTCTTATCATCTTAATTTTCTCCAATTTTCAAAAATTCATCATACTCGTTTCTTTTAATTTTTTGCTCATCTCTTCACTTGCTTTCAATTGTTGCTTTATTGTGTCTTTATATGATGATTTTAATTGTTACTTGTTATTTTCATATGTCTATTCTTAATTTCTTGCTTGTTATTTCTTATGTCTCATTCATCACAATATTCCTTATGATTACTAACGATTTAATCTTTGTTTTGAATCATAGCATGCACATTTAATTTTCTCATCATTTTATTTTGTCATTGACTTAGTGTGTATAAATAGGAAATTGATGTAAGTTTTATTTCTTGCATTTTATTTTGGCATAAAGGCCTTAGGGTTGTATTTAGGAATTGATGTAATAATGTAGGTAACACAAGCACCGACACTTCACATTTATTTCTTATACGTCGTTACGTTAGCTTACCGTTAGTTTAGAAAAAACCTTTTCATCAAAAAAAACCTAAATATGTCAAATTCAAAAAATCATCTTGTTAACAACATTTTTTCTTTATTTTTTTAATCAAATTCTCAATCAATCTTAATTCAACTTCAATCATTTTTAAACTTTAAAATCAATCAACCTCACTTGTTTTCTTTATCTCATGCCTTGAGGCCTCTTTCTTTTCTTAAAACCCATTTTCAAAAATCTTAAAATCAACCTAACCCACCAAAGAAATTTTTGAGTGGAACTACGTCGGTTTTGATCCCTTTCCCAAAAGGGTACGTAGGCAGAGGACTTGTCCTTCCAAATCAAATAAAAATAATCAAAAACATACTTCTTCTCCCTCCATTCTCTCACTTAGGTTTTTAGGTAATAATTTTTCAAGTAAGCAAATGAATTTAGCACAAGATAATCTAGGTAAGAGGTTCCTATGGAATACCATAGACGCTTAGGGTGCTAGCACCTTCCCTTCGCTTAACCAACCCCCGAATTCAGAGTCTTAAGGGTTTTTACTCATTTTTTCCCTTCCCATGAATAAAAATCGAGAGTTCAAAGATTGACGATTCAAATCAATTAATGGTTTGATATTCGAAAATTGCGAGCACAGCTAGCATGTGCGTACAAAACGCACCTTCTGAACCTTTGAACACTGCATCACACGAAACACTCTCTCTATCTCCTTGAGCCAAGTCTAAGCTCCATGAGGGTCATATCTTCCCTTGAAAGTAGGAGGATGATTCCTCATAAAAGTCTCTAGCATCCTTGCTTCAGCACTTGCACCAGCATTTGCATTAGGTTGTTGCCCCACAGCTTGAGCCACGGCATGTAGTGCAGCAGCTAACGCAGTGTCGTTTCTTCCAGCCATTCTTAAACTCTACACAACAAGCAACAACAACATAAGACAGTATTACAACTATTACTAAACTCGACACGACTCAACTACTTGGCCGAACGGACCGACCTGCTCTGATACCAATTGTAACACCCCGTTTTCCCAACTTAAAAATTTCAAAACATTTATCAGAGTAATCGACACATAAACGGAATGCTACACTTCTAAAATCATAAATGAGGTAATTAACTGATTAACCTTCAACATAAATCAATTCCAAAACATTGCAGCGGATTAAGTTCATCAACATAAAATAAGTCTTGGCACGCAGGAACAACTTAATCATAAATCAAATACGTAAAGGAACAGAAAATAGCCACAAAAGATCTCATCCCATCAGAGCAACCTAAGGACTCAATGAGGGGTAACCACTCACAACAGCAAAGCAACGACAACTACTCTCGATCACCTGCAAGTTACTCATACGAAGAGCAACATTTCCAAGCAGAAGGGGTGAGATTTCACAAAACAATAATATTAAACATATAATTCAACAATTATATTTAACAACATGAAAACATCATAATATTCATCATGGATAATAATATATCATTTACCACTTCATCAATATTTCATATAAAGAATCACAACTTCAATCAACTTGGCAACTTAACATCCTTGACTCGACAAATGCAACTATGCAACTTAGACCTCTTATATGCATGTGGTACCAATCCAGGGCATCAAACCCTCAACGTAATAAGTATTAATATACTTCTAGGGCATCAAGCCCCCAACATAATTGAGCTAAAGCTCCAGGGCATCAAGCCCCCAACGTGGTTGAGCGAAGGCTCCAAGGCATCAAGCCCCCAACAATGAATGCTAATGCATGGACACAACAACTTAACTTCTTATAATCAACAACCTCTTAAATATATCCAATAATTTGGAACATCATCATCATCATCTTAGACTGACTCATGCAGCTTAGTTAAATAACAAACAGCAACATAGGCAGTATGCAAATCATCATGATATAACAATATTGAATGCAAATCAACAACATCTCAAATATCAACATAATTCATATAATGTATATACAATTATATATCATTAACAACAACATTAGATCATATTAATTCAAGCTTACTGAAACAATAAGAGCAAGATAAAAAACTTAGTTTCTAACCTCTAAGATCAGCTCACATCAACTTGTGCGATAAAGATCGCATTTATCCTAAACAAGGCATTGTGTAACTAGTTAGCTCCCGAGGCTATGGCCTCTACTCGCCATGGCGAGTTCAGGTGTAACGCCCACAAGTTCGTTCTTAACTAATTCAGGTTCAATCTCAATCTCCAATCTTTCCTAATCATTATTACACATGTTCATGCACTCAAAAACATCTAAGGATCAACTCAAAAGTCAAAATTAAGAAATCTGGATAGCTCTCTGGTCATGCTCGCTATGGCGAGTTCAACTGTTCGCTATGGCGAGCTGCGAGGTGCAACTCGCGAGGCGAGGGAAAATTGTTCGCGAGGCGAGGATCATCGTTTGCGAGGTCGAGCGATGAATGTTGGCTCGGGCAGAAGTGCAGTTTTCACGAAAATTCATTATTTCTCATGGTTTTAAGCCTAACATTGATTCCATAATTCATCCTACATATTATCTAAGGTCTATGAACAATTTCTACATCAATCTAACAAGTTTCCACTGTTTAATCAATAATTCTACAATTTTGACCTAGTTTTCAATTCCTCTAAAACTCATCCTACAACATGTTAAATCTAACCATTGAATCACAGACTTAATAGAATTGCAAAGTTAATCTCACCCTTACCTTAATACTCAAAATCGCAGCACTCTAGGTCTCTTGCTCTTCTCTTGGCTTTTTCTCCCTTTTCTGCAAAACTGATCGTACGTACGTTATGTTTTTCTAACTAGGTCTTTCCTATTTACATCTCCTCTATCTATCTTATTTTATTTCTCTTTCTCCCCCAAAACTCTCTAAAATCTCAAAACAACCCCTCAACTCAATAATTATTTTATTTTCAAATCTTATTTTATTAAACAATAAAATAAGTCACAACTCCTCATAAAATCACCTCAATCGTATAAATCTCTTAAATCACACATATATCATATAAATATAATATAAACTCATCATAATGAATTCTAGACTCAATTAAATAATTAAAAAATTAAATAATTCAAAGAGGGCGTTACAGTTGGAGACTGTGATTCCACTATACGTTCATGTTGCTGTTACTGTTATTGTGATTGTGCACATCAGCTGCGATTTTTAGGGATTATGGGTTTCACGGTTGGTGGCAGAAGAATATGAGGGCACACAAAGAGGAAGATCTAAAAATCTTGGGAATGAATGGAAGAGGGAGAATATCTTCCTTGAACACAAACGTAACACATCATCCTTGGGCACAACAAATAAGAACCTAACACATGTCATCTACATCAGGGAAAAGGCAAAATTTTAGGGTACAATCCCTTCACCAATAAAACAAAACTCTAAATTAGTTTTTGCTGCAACTGTCTTAAAAAAAAAAAAAAAAAAAAAAACATGAATTGGATTAGAAATCCTACTGGAAGAATTATTCCTTCTCCTTTTATTTTATATCCTAATTACCAACAAATTAATTTAGTAAAAGCACAAATTAAATGGTGTGAAGAAACAGCTAATTACTTTTTAAAAGTGGATTTTAATTACCAACTTTTTTCAGAATACATAGAGCCAGCCGAAACTCTTAAAGAAAAACTTAAAAAATTAGCAAGATAAATTTAAAAATAAATCTATAATCTAAAATTATAGCTATGTTTTAACAAGATGACTGAAGGAAGTATAACAAATAAAATACAGAGAGTTTTAGATGACTTTTCTGATCTAAAGTATAGGATAGAAAAACAAACGTCCTATATAGAAACTTTGCAGTTTGAAGAAGAAAAATATATACCTCATGAAACATGGAATTTTCATGAAGAAAATTTTGCCTGTTATGAAGAAGATGAAACACATAGATATCCACACATTTTTCATACAAGAAACCCACAACTCAACAATATAGCGTGTATGTTAGCCTATATAATCAAGAATTGTTGTTATCAAAAATTTCACCAAAGAATGGATGAAATTCAAGAAGAACAAAAAAGAAGTAAAGAAAAGATTTGCATTATATTAGAAGATCTTTTGAAACTCTTAGAAAATAAAGAAAGATATTTAACTCTTGATGAGTTAGATATGGGAAAGCAAATAGTTATCCCAGAAAAACATCAGGAACAATAAAAAACCAACCTCAAGACAAAGTTTCTGAATCTAAAGAAACTTCTGAATTTAAACAATTAAGTATTAGACCACCATCTAGTTTCTTTTGATGGACGATACAGAAGAAATCCTTAATAGGCAACTAGAAAATCTGGAAAGACTCGTGGCTTCTTTAGACATTAGTAATAAGAGCCAAGAAACCTTTGATGACAAACTTGAAGATAATAATCAAATTATCTATGATTTTAGCTCAGAAGAAGAAGATAATGAAATCGAAAATGAAAATCCTCATTATGTAAAAATAGAAGACGTTGAAACTTCAGGAACTAAAAGACCTGCAGATTTTGAAAAAGAATTCACAAAACAAAAATTTCAAAAAATACCTCATTACTATGAGCCTTCACAAAATCCTTTTCAAGGACAAGGAATTCTAGATATAGATTGTAGTATAGATATTGCAAAAGATTTAAGAGATTGGTATAATACAAATAATGTATTAGTCTAATTAAATGAAGATCTTAGAAATTTGAGTGCTATTGATACCTTCAACTATCTGCAATATAAAACTAGAGGAAATGCATTTAAATACATTTCAACCCTACCTCAAGTTATGACAACCATACCCCTAACAGAATCCTTAGTAACAGACTGGGTATATAGTCTATTAGTTAAGGAATTTAAGGGATGGAGAGATACCATCCAATCAAAAATAGCATTTTCCGATCAGAACCTTTGGAAGATAACTAATCTAAAAATTTGCAATATGTGTTGTGTAGATAACTTTATTTGTGAATTTCAAAACTATTATTATAATATAGATAATAATATCAGAAACTCTAGAAATTTGATAGAATTATTCTATGACAAGTTACCAGAAAAAGTATCAGAACAAGTTAAGTTATACTTTGCCTCAGCCCTCACAGAAGAAAAAGTAGATAATACTCTTGGAGGAAGAATAACTTGCTTAAAGATTTGGCTTCAAGAGAAATGTAACCAAAAAATAGCTAAAAGAGAAGCTCAAGTATCTCTTTGTTGTAATAAATTACAAGACAAAGTAGGAAACTATGGATGTAACTCTAATTCTAGAAAAGGGTCTAGAAAAACTCAGAAACATTATCATAAGAAAAAGAGATTTAAGAAAGTTCTGTTTAAAAAATTCAAGAAGAGAGATAAAAAATTCTTTAGGAAAAAGTCACCTCATCCAAAAAGAAAAACATGTCCACAAGGTAAAAATTCATGTACATGTTGGCTATGTCATGAAGAAGGTCACTATTTAAATGAGTGCCCTAAGAAAGATAATCCAAAGAAAAATGTCCTGCATGCTATATATGCTTTAGGATATGAACCTATAGAATCAAACATTAGTTCTAATGATGAACTTTATGAATATTGTACTGAGACAGATTCAGATGTCGAAGAAAATACTTGGTAAAGGAAATCCAAGTGCTACATTCATAAAAATAGTGTTAGGAAATAAAAAACTCCTGGCCTATATAGATACAGGTGCAACTCTTTGTTTTGGTAAAATATCTATCTCTAAAAATTGGGAAACATTAACAAAACCAAAGGAAATTATAGTTGCAGACAAGTCGAAACATCAGATATGGTTTAACCTCAGAGATGTTTCTATAGAAATTGAAGGGTATAAATTTTTTATTCCAACAATTTACCTCCATGATTCAGGACTAGACTTAATTATAGGAAATAATTTTTTAAAGCTATATGAACCATTTACTCAAAGAAGAGATGCTATATCACTTCGTTGGAAAGACTTAGGAAACCCTAAGAATTGTAAAATAATAACAACCAAAATAGTTACTAGAAACAAAATTTTAAATCTTATTAAGGGAAACCTTAAAGAATTAAGAACTATATGGGAAGAAAGAAATTTTCATATTAGCATAGAAGAGAGATTAGATGAAGTCTGTTCAGATAACCCTCTAGACAGTCTTAAGAACACTAATCATGAATTAATAGTTATTAAACTTAAAAACCCTGATGACGAAATAAATGTTCCAAATAGAATTCCATATTCTATTAGAGATGTTGAAGAATTTCAACAAGAATGTAAAGATTTACTTGATAAGGATCTTATTAGACCATCATCAAGCCCACACTCTGCACCAGCTTTTTATGTTGAAAATCACAACGAGATAAAGAGGGGTAAGAGGAGAATGGTAATCAATTATAAGAAGCTTAACCTAGCAACTGTCGGAGATTCTTATAAGTTACCAAGAAAAGATTTTATTTTAGAAAAAATAAAAGGATGTAATTGGTTTTCCTCCTTAGATGCAAAGTCTGGTTATTACCAACTAAGACTAGATGAAGAAACGAAACCATTAACAGCTTTTTCTTGTCCACCTCAAAAACATTACGAATGGAATGTTTTGCCTTTCGGACTAAAACAAGCACCATCGATATATCAGAGATTTATGGATCAATCTTTTGAAGGTTTGAATCATGTATGTCTAGCATATATAGATGATATACTTATTTTCACAAAAGGAAGTAAGGAACAACATCTTAAAGATGTAGAAATAGTTCTTTTAAGAGTCAAAGAAAAGGGTATTGTGATTTCAAAAAAGAAATCAAAAATTTGTCAAAAAGAAATAGAATACCTTGGACTGATCTTAAAAGAAAATGGGGAACTAAGTTTAGCACCTCATACCCAAGAAAAAATACAAGCTTTTCCAAATGAATTTTCTGATAAAAAGCAAATTCAAAGATTTCTTGGCTGTTTAAATTATATTGCTAATGAAGAATTTTTCAAAGATTTAGCAAAAGAAAGAAAGCATTTACAAAAGAAAATTTCAGAAAAAATTCCTTGGTCCTGGACTAAAACTGATTCTGATATCGTTAAGACCATTAAAGAAAAAATTCAAGTTTTGCCTGAACTCTACAATCCCACAATAAAAGATTTTCTGATTGTAGAAACAGATGCATCACAAACAACCTGGGCAGGCTGTATGAGAGCTTTACCTAATGGTAAAGAAAAACTTTCTCTTAATGAGAAAGGTGAAATTGAAGAATCGAAAGATCTTCAAACTATAAAAAGCATTGATTATAGTGCTTCTAAAATTCTGATAAAGGATAATGAAAAATTGCATTTATGCAAATACATTTCTGGTACGTTTACAGATACATAATCCAGATACCATATTCAGGAACTGGAAACTCTAGCATGTGTAAAAATATTAGAAAAATGGAAAGTTGAATTACTTCCATCAAGATTTTTATTACGAACAGATTCCAAGTATCTTACAGGTTTCTGGAAATACAAAATTAAAGCTGATCATAGACAAGGCAGACTAATTAGATGACAAATGAAGTTACAACCATTCCAGCCATACATTCAATACATAAAATCTGAACAAAACAGTTTTGCAGATACATTAACAAGAGAATGGAGCAAGCCATAAAGCTTCTTCAAAACAACATCAAGCAGAAGGACGAACAGCTAGCCGCCCTAGAAGCTAGAAGAAAAAAGGTATCTGACGAGAGGGGGGAGATGATAATCACGCTAAAAAGCTTGCAAAGCATGACAACAAATTCAGATGAAATTCCTAAAGATGACGAAAACTTGGACTTGTTGGGTCAAGATTCTGGAAAATACAACTACTATGTAAAGTACATAGCCCCAGAAGAATCAAAAATCCCCATTGAGTCAATAACACCTAGTGGTTGGAGCTCAACAACAGAATATCAGAAATCAAAATCTTCAGCACCAACTTCAGAAACAACCTCAGACAGCAAAAAATCATGGGCTGAAGAAGTTCAAGAAGAAGATGAAGCAAGAAAAAATGGTTCAACCATCCAAATAAGCGATCTCGTAGACAATGAAATGGGAAAGTTTGAAGCATATGTCATTTTCGACGGTCCAATGAAGGGCATCTACAGAAAATGGGCAATTGCAAAACAACATATCATCGGTAAGAATGTACGCCACAAAGGCTACAAGACGATGAAAGAAGCTGAACAGGCACTTTACAATTCATACAAAGAGGTTACAATAGCGAAAAACCTCCAAAGATCTCCAACAATGGAGTCTAAAAAGAAGATGTCAATTGACAAAATTCGTCAGCTCGAACATCAAAAGAATTTTCAAATAACTGATCCAACTTATATGGAGTTTAGTCTCAGATGGAAATGGATAAACAACTATGTAGAAGAATTCACCATTGAATGCTTCTACCCAATCAGTAGATTTAGATGTATCAAAGCAGTCATATTACCAGGAATAGACAGCACCACATGTCTATCTTTCTTTCAGAATGGTTTAATTCACACCATATATCTGAAAGAACAACCAGGAAAAACATTTGGAGAACTTAAGTTCCTTCCAAATGAGTTGCAAAATTTGGCACAAAAGTTCAACAATTTGTTTGCCAAAGGAAAAGAGATCTTTCTTCAGATTGACTCTACATATCCTTGGTATGATGAAGTTACCTCGGATCTTATCTCAAAACCATTATATCTAATCAAGATTGGAATCTCAAACAAAGAGTATCCAGTCATGAGTAGAGAAAGCACCGAATGGAAACCAGCCGTATATGTTAATCAAATGAAAAACATGCATCAAAAGATCTCCAGATTAACACAGCAAATAAACTACAAAGTAGTCTATGAAGATGCCTCAATAGTTGTATACAGTGACTCCAGAAAATCAGCAAAAGACAAGGATGTCAAAGCGGTAAAAGATTTTGAAGAAAAAATAGATCAGTTAAAAAATGATCATGAAAAATTACCACGAGCCATACAGGAAGAATGTTGTAGGTATTTTGGTACATATTTCAAAGGACACGTGTGCAAAAACTGTCCAAAGAAAACGTCGGCAGAAAACAACAATGAAGAATCAATCATTAAGCCACGCGTCATGTAGTAGACCAAAGTGTACAGTGGCACCTTATCACATCTGAGTCAGATGGGGACCACTTAGGAGATAATTATGTAAATTATTGTATGTCTTTTTCTTTACGTGTTTGTCTTTATTAGCTATCGAGAAAGGGACATGTGAACAATTTGTGAGCCCTTTTTCACTATAAATAAGAGCCTCGATGCTCATTTGTAATCAACGAATATTGAAGTTCAATACTACTAAGTATTTCGTTCCTATAAAAACTTGTTTTTATAGAAGTAGCTCTTGAGATAAGACTCTGGAGGAGCTAGATCCTTGAGGTAATACTCTGGAGGGATCACCCAAATCAAAATATAATCGCTTAGAAGATTATATCAAACTACAACAAAACCAAAAACATCAACAAAATCCCAAAGAAGATCAAATCAGGTATGAATATATCTTTATTAAATTCAAAATTTACTTTTCAATTTCATATTATTGGCATGATAAGCATCATAGAATATGACTGAGGTTTCATACTTTGAAGGAACATCTAGTTATTATGCTGACAACATAATAGATAATAAGATAGAAGAAGCAGATTTATCTTTAACTGCTGAAGAAAACTTCAAAAGAAAGTTCAATAAATTCAAAGAATTTTTCTCAAGAAAAAATATTTTGAAATTTGGAATAATGATTGGAGAAGAAGCGATTCCGATTGAAACTACTCAAGGAAACATAGTCATATCTACCATAGATAAAACTCAAATTGAAAAAAGAATTGAAACATTTTCTGAAAAAGAAAAAAGTAAAATTGGTTATATTCATATATCAACCATTCAAATTTTAATCAGAAGTACTTTTATGAAAGGTATTGATTCACCTCTAGAAATAGCCCTAGAAGACTCTAAGATTTTAGACCAAAGACAAGCAACAATTGAACAAGGAAAGTGTAATTTAAAATATGGAAAAAATTAAATTTGATATAAATTTACAAATGGGGTTATCCCTAAAAGATAGAGATCTAGATAGATCTATAGTTTTTCATTATACGTTGAAAAACTCGAATTTTATGAAAAAAGGTAATCATCCTTTTACAATCTATTATAGAATTAATTAGGCTTTGAGTAATTCACACCATAGCATAGAATTTATAGGAAAAAATACAATTCATATTAATGAATTATTTACACCTTTAGTTACCCTAAAGTCACCGATATTTAGAAAATTAGCAGGAAATAGCTTCTCTTTGATAGAAGCTGAGAAAGATATGTTTGAAGAAACAGAAAAACCGTTATTCAAGAGTCAAAGCCTTAGAGTAACGTCACCTAAAAGAGATTTTGAAATCTCAGAACAAAAAGAGCTAAGTAAATTACAAAGCTCAGTAGCAGGGTTGTCTTTACAGCTCGAAAAACTAGACAAAAGAATCTAAATTTGTCTATGAAAAAAGTTTTCCGTACTCTGCTCAAACTCTGGTATCAGAGCTAACCTCGATCTAAGGATGAATTTTTTAATAGTAAATAGTGATCCTACATGGAACTTTTCTATTAGGCCACATAGGCAACTTAAACAAAATAATTATATGATTGACACATGGGTAATGAATATGTGTTGTCAAATTCCTATTGGTTGTGCCTAAAAAACAGGTGTTGGGTCTGTGCCCAGGCAAGAGTTTCTCATGGAAGAGGATGATGAAGAAAGGTTTTGGGAAGGAAGTAGATGATGAGGGCATAATGGTCATTTCATCTTGTATTGGGTTCACTAAGCGCATTTTGGTCCACTTATGTGCAAAAATCTGAGTCAACAACCACTTATCCTAGTCAACACTAGACAAGTCAGCTAATCATAACCACCTCAGCAAGATTATGAGCTTAGGGACCAAATTTTAAACGATTAAATTTTGTAGTGGCGAATTGAAATAATTAAGAAATACATGGACCAAACTTAAAACCCGCCTTATCTGCAGGAGCTAAAAGTATAAATAAGCCTTAGATATATACACATCGTTCGATCAATTTGGTAAAAAAAAGAATTTTCCTAATATATGTCGTTTTAAATTTGGTAAAAAAAAAATATGCGGTAGTGTCATTGAGGAATCTGTTAAGGAAATAAATATAAAAGAAATCTTGAAATTTGTGTACTCAAAGTTTTAAAAGTGTAAAAAAATAATTTTTTAATACAAAATTATTATTTTTTGTTTTTGCTAACTAGTGCGTCAAGAACACCTGTTAGTATAACCCCGTAAAAGTAACTAAGAAAAATATCAATATGATGTTATCGTGTGGTAAATGTTTGAATTTTTTAACTATCTAATTCAGCGGTGCTTATAAAAAAAAAAGGATTAATAGTGCTTTTCCCCTGTAAAATAGGCTATTTTCCGTTTATCTCCTAAAAAAATTTTGGTTTAGAATTTTTGCCAAAATTTTTGTTTTTAAATCACCTATTAGAGGGTATTTTGGAAAAATAAATAAATTTAAAAGGACTGATTCTAAACCAAAAATTTCCTAGCAGGTAAATCATAAATGACATATTTTTTAGGGTTAAAAGTGTTTTCTCCCGTAAAATATGTCATTTCTGATTTACCCCCTAAAAAAATTTTGGTTTAGAATAAGTCCTTTTAAATTTATTTATTTTCCAAAATACCCCTTATTTAAAAACAAAAATTCTGTAAAAATACATGTTGAAAAATTAAATTCCTTAAATAAATAGTATAAACAACCTAAAAAAAAGTATACACATAATATTTTATTAAAAGGGTCTTGTTAACGATTGTCTTCAAAACACTCTTTAAGTAATGAAATTACTCCTTAGAAAAATAAAGACTTCAATTTCCAATACAAGATACATAAATTTTCATAAAATTTTACAATTTTGGATGCTTAAAGAGTGTTATACGTATACTTGTTAATATTTCTCATATAAAAAAGGCTTAATTACTCTTTTGATCCCTTAACTTATTTTTTGGTTTCGTTTTGGTTCTTTAACTATTAAAAATTTCGTTTCGATCCCATAACTTATTTTTTGGTTTCATTTTGATCTCTTAACTATTAAAAGAATCGTTTTGGTCCTTTAACTTACTTTTTTGGTTTCGTTTTGGTCCCTTAACTTATTTTTTTTGTTTCATTTTGGTCCCTTAGCTCTAATACATTCATCCTAACATAAAGGACCAAAGTGGTTGACAAAGGATGAGTTAAGGGACCAAAACAAAACCAAAAAGTAAGTTAAAGGACCAAAACAAAACTTTTAATAGTTAAGGGACCAAAACGAAACCAAAAAGTAAGTTAAGGGACCAAAACGAAACTTTTAATAGTTAAGTATCAAAACGAAACCAAAAAATAAGTTAAGGGACCAAAGAAGTAATTAAGCCTATAAAAAAAAGAATGAAAATGCATTTGGTCAAAAAGGAAAGAAAAAAAGCAGACAGCAGCACATGCGCATGCAAAAAGATTGAGATCAATCAATCACAATGAAATTGCAAGGTGTTTTCAATAAAAAAGGAAGTAAATGCCCCACCAATAAACTTTAAAAGTCTTTAGCTGTGTTTGTTAGTGCTTGGCAAAGACTATTGTGAACGATTCTCACTATTTTCTTTCCATTCTTACTATTTAGAGCTACCCCAGTTTGGGTCCACCGGAGTCTTATGCGATTTTGAGTCACCAAATTACAACTTTCTATAAAAGTCTTTAATGCTTTACTCCAATTGAGTCTTACATCACATGCGCAAATTCTTGAATTCGATGGCTTCATAACCAATTAAAAATGTTATTTCAATGATAACTGAGTTGGATACAATAAGGAAACAAGAGAGTTGATATGATTGTTGGATTATATATTAGACCAATTGAGTATCCTACAGTGTTGAGAAACTTTTTTGAATGATAAATTTTGGTATATTAGTTGTTTTGTTAGTTTTTTTTTTTTTTTCTCTCTTTATGAGATTTGAGTTCTAAATCTTAAATTTCTTAACTGCTTTAATTCTTTAGCTCAACCAAATGAACTACCCAACCCTCCGCAATGGTGAAATAACTATACGTTTAGACACAAAACAAAGGAAGATGATGCGATGCAATTTATATTATCAAAAAAAAGGGTGTCAATTTAACGACTGTGATGGTAATATAATAAGAAGTTTGTGTTATGGAATGCTATTGCAATAATTATCATGTCAATTAAAACACATCACCATTATTTTTACAATCCCGATCATAATCCTGAAATCCTATGATTTTTCTCTGCCTTACCGATCTGAATCATGAGTAGAATCCTAATCTATGAAAAATTTGTTTGAAGTCCTCTATGTTTGACTGATTTTGCAATTTCACTCTGTCCTATAACTGGTGTGTTCATAATGTGACGTAGTCTTGTAGCATCTAGGTTTTGAGTATTTTTTGTACTTGGTAGTTCTGCATTTAAGATTTGAGACTTTGAGTCGTTTTTGTTTAACCTTTGTCACTAGTTTGTTTTATGTTTAAGATTTTAGACTTAATTGTTTTATGTTTTTTTTTTTTATGATTTCAAACTTTAAGTTGTTTATGCACTTTATAATATATGAGGTTTGCTACAATAGACCCACTCATTTTCATGAAGGTCTATTTTAGCAACCAACACCTTTTCACTTGGACACAAAGATCCTTGATCTTATGTTTTTGAAAAAATAAAATTGAAGGGCAAAAAGGTAATTTTCACTTAATTCTTTTTTTTCCTTTTTTTTTTTTTTGAGAGCTCTCGTTCTCGTTCTTCTTATCTTCATCTTTGTTATCCCTCCTGGTTTACATTTCCGACGTCGGCACCGCCGCTCCTTCTTTGTTTCTCTCCAATCCTAAAAAGGGGTCGTATAGCTATATTGGCATCTCAATGAATTAAATATTCAAGCATCTAACTCTCTTGCTGTAAAATATATTCAATCCTTATTTTCCTTCGTCCCTCTTTCTCCAGGCCATTCTCAAATTCAATAGGAATACATAATTGCTGGATTCAACAATAGCATGATTGTGATAACTAATTTGATTATATGATACTCTAACCTAATTTGATTAAATAAGCAAAAGAAATGATTGGGTGTGTCGATGTTCATGGTTAAATGTCTTGTAGGAGCAAACAATTATGTGCAAGAGAGAAGAAGGTCTCCAGCGAAATGGTAGGTCACAACTTCACAAGAGAGAAGGAAGAAAGAGAACGAATGTGAAGGAGAAGCTCTCAAAAGAAAAAATGAGTGGGTCTATTGTAGCAAATCCATATATATATATATATATATACTAGTATTTCCACCCGTGCGCACGGGTGAACAAAGATTTTTTGTGGCGTTAACAAATTATTATTACTTTGAATATATCAAAAAATTAAAAACATATATATGCAATTCTTAGACAAATCGGTTACTCTCTTCATTAAAATAAAGATGACATCCATCCATGTTACAAAGATAAATTAAAAAAAGCAAGTAATTATAGTTAGCCAAATTGATGTCCGCCTTATTTGATTACCCATAAGAATAGTTGTCTCTCTATCATTAGTAATTATTTAAGTTACACTATGAGGAAGAAGATTATCAAAGCCTCGTATTTTTTTGGGACGTACTTTTGAAAGTATCCCAATAAAATGGATAAACATAAAATGTGTCTTAAGTCAAATAGTAATTTGTCTATGTTTACAAAGATTAATTGAAATAAAATAAAGGAAGTAAATAAACAAAAAGCTGCTATAGATATAAGTCTTTGAGCAACTCTCCAAGAACTCATCTTTGCAATAGCTTCCCTGTGCCGCTTTCCAACCACACAACCAGTGCAAATAACGGGAATCCTTGAGCACCGGTAATCCTCATATCGTCCCGTACAAATATGTTGCTGAATCACAACAATCAGACCCTTCTGCTGAAGCTGACCAACAGTAAAGAGATTATTTTGCAAGGTATGTAAGTAAAACATTATTACTATTGTAGGATTTGAGTTACTATTGTTATATAAAAGAATAAAAAAATAGGCAAACCAAGTCATTATTAAAGCAACATATTGTTTAATTCTACTCAAGTATATCATAAGTATTGTCAAGTAAATAAACAAAAAGCTGATATAGAGATATAATAAAAGCTCACAAAACATAGTTTTAAAACATTGGTTGCATAGCTCAGAATATAGAAATTACTCAATGTACTTAACCACATTCAAGAGTTCTAAAACTCAACCACGCAACTTCATTGGTCATTTGCAACTAAGTTGTTTTAACAAAATTCGAAGAGACACACACATTGGTACTGACCTGAATTAAGACATGAAAAAACCAAACCTTGGATCACCCAATTTCCGCTAAACCATCAATCCTTCAAACATAAAAAAACCTTATTAGCAAAGGCAAGTGGACATGAAAAGCAACCTCGCCATAAAAATAGAACCAAAAGGCACAAACACAACACTATATAGTATACCTTGTGATTACATGCAAATAACTGCTCCAACAATCATTCACAGGAGGAACCAAATTTATCAAGAAAGCAAAATATAGCTTTCTGTAAGTAAGTATCACTTGTTATGAAATTAACAAAACATGCCTTGCAATTATGTTGAATGAAGTAAAGTTTTTAGAGAATTATATGACTATAATTATACAAAAAGTTAATGAAAAAAATAGACAATGAAAAAATAAGATTCCTAAAATAAATAATTATCAATGTCACGTGGTTGAGTAAATCAAATCGATCACAAACCTGCCCAATTGTTCTCATCATTGCTTAAGCCCAATATATAATTCATGATTTTACAACTTCTCATTGTCTACCTAAAAACTCTCTATAAAGTATATTCAAATCTAAAATCAATAAATTTAATTTCATGACACTTGTAAAATAAATTAGAGGCCAATCCATACAAAGAACATATAGATTATGAACATATATTCCAAAGGTATCCTAAATTCTAATGACAACAAATTATTTGATAAAGAGATATCAAGTAAAATAGAATCAAACTAAAGTGACAATTTTGTGGACTATTTATTTTACACATTTAACAGGATCTTAGATTTTCAAAAGCATCTAATGACTGCAATAATTTGTATTGTCCAAATAGGCTAATATTTTTGTGGACTGTTTTAAATATTCCTAATTTTGTCATAGCATAAAACTTACAACTAATTGTTTCAACTTAGCATAAAATCTATCACCAAATAGTTGTGTTTATGATATGATAATTAACTGAACAGGGAGGGAAATAGTGGGAAGAATCAGATTTTCATAATTTGTGTTCATCTGTCATTTTTAAAATTAATTTGGCAAGATTATATTACTTTTTGGGAGAAACTATTTCAGTCTGTAATTTAAAAACAACAAAACTAATATATTATAGCTTGAAAGACACTATAAATCACCATAACATTAAACAAATAATACTAATCAAGTAATAATACTGGGGCTATCATGACAATCGAAATAAAAATGGTGCTAACCAAGAGAAAAGCAAGCTACTTTTCGTTCATTCTAAAGACTCCAAATTTCCACTGCACTATACATCTAAGAAAGATTAGACATTCAAAATTAATTTACCTTATTGTGCAAGGATAACTGACTTGAGATCATTCACTAATTCCTGCCCTGATTGCATGTTTAACCCAAAAATAAAACTTATAGTTAATACCAAAACACCCAAAACAAACCAAGTGATAACCAATAAAAGTACTTCAACAATTCAAGATAGATATTTCATTTATCTTCTTCTCGAACTCCTGAATTTGTACAAAAGAACAATTATAAATTTGAATAACCATAATACTTTTATATAAATAATGAGATCTTATAGTCTTATTTAATCCAATGGTCAAATAAACGGGTACACCGGTGAGGGACTTAATTGAACCCTCACCCTAGAATCCACCATGAAATTATGATATACATATCCAAAAAAATTATAAACTTTTATCCGTAATAAAAGGTGAATAAAACATTTGTAAAATCCAATTTCAATTTTTTTTTTTGGTAGAAATCCAATTTCAATTATAAACATCAAACAAATGAGTAAAACATAAAAATGATAATTTACCATCCATGAGATCACATTTTTCTTTGACCTCAGAACTTGATTATGAGTAAAGCACATTTAAAACAAATGTTAAAGGCCATTTATGGTGCGATTTTTTGTTTTAAAGACAAAATTACAAACACTTAATTAAATGTCATTTCTTGTAAGATCTAAAACGAATATGAAACAAAATAAACACATACCATTTCTTGTTGCTTTTTCTATGAAGGTATCTTGAGAATGAATGACTCAACCCAATAGCTCCTGCAATTTCAATTTCAACAATGTGCTTATCAAATGGAGTTATCACTTACAAAGATGACCAACATATTGACAATGACAACAACTATCTACCATTTATCCAAAAGCTATAATGTCAACTTGAAATTCCAACTCACATTTTCAATTCGACCTGCAATAATACACCAAAAGCATTTCTTAAAAACATAACAAAATCAAACTATGTGAAAATAGCATGAAAAGAAAAATAGAAAAAACTTAGAAAACATAAATAAAACGAAAATAATTAAATGCAAAGTTAGACAAATGAAAATCATGTAATTAAAGTAATCTATTAAAGTTGAATAAAATGAAGAAGTTATTATTATGATGTAAAATAAAATAGCAATACCTTGCAACCATGTTGGTTGATTTCTCATATACATTTCTTCATTTCTGCACAAAATCACGTAAGACAAAATTGCAAAATCAGAATTACTCAAACTAACAACCTATCATATTTGAAGCTAACATAGTCAATGAAAAATCCATTATGCATTATAATTTACAAAATAGAACCAATGATTAATTAAAGTTTTGAAATTCAAATTGAAAACTGAATCTGACACCTTTAATTGTCATACCTATTTCTTGAAATTCATCAGCACCAATTTCTGATTGCACATGAAAATAAAAACATGGTGTGCGTGTGTGAGTAATTTTCCAGAAAGATAAATGAGATTTGACCAAAAAAAAATGTTATCTCAAAATTCAAAATATAATGGATCTATAAATCCGAAATTGAAAATGGATGAATCATTACATCCTCCCCAGAAGTGTGTGTTGCTATCTCATTCTTTCATTTAGTAACAGACCCAAGATTTAAAACTACAAAGACAAATAATATTAATGTTTAGAGAGATTTATGATAATATAAAAATAACCAAAATGAGTTTTCGGAAAGGAACTGATGATACCTAAGCGCGGTGGAGAGAGAATTCCGACGTGGTGGTCAACGGTGGTATCAAAATTGAACTTGATAGAATGTATAAATGAATGAGTTGCTTTTGTAGATGATGAAGAGATGAAGATGATGATGGCTTTATTTTAGTGGGAGGAGGCCAAAATTGATAGAAAATGATGAAAGAAGGTAGAAGAAAAATGTTTTCATAGATGGAGGTTTTACCTGAGAGAGAGTGTGAGGAAGAAAAATAAGTTTGGAATGAATGAGAGAGAAAAAATATAGAAAGTGATGTTTGATGAGATAAGAGAAAAAGTAGGAGGGATAAAAGGATTTGAAAAATGTTGAGATTTGAATTTTGAATTGAAGAGGGAAATTGTGTGATAATGATATTTTATTGTTTATACTATGTGAATGTTAAAAGTAGCAACTTTTAAATTATTTTTTAATGGTGATGTGACATCAAGTGGTTTAGAATTTGGACACATTGGATTGGTGCAAATTTTTTTCTTATTTGTTTGCTTCACATTTGTATATTATTAAGATTAAGATTAAGATTTGTATATTATATATATATATATATATATATATATGCCATTTCAAATAAGAGGACTTTTTAAATGAGATGGTGAGAGGATTAAATCACAACCATTAGATGAAATCTAGTGGTTGATATTTATTTGAAGCAACTCACATGTTCCGTATGCACCTCTCTTCCTTTCGCCTTCCTTTCTTCTCTCTCAGTTACGTTTTCAATTTTTTTTTTTCCTTCTTTCCAAATTGATTTCTCCTATTCCAGCACAAAGCCATTTTTGGTGCATCAACTCTATTCCTCTTTTTATTTTTGTCTTTCTAAAAAGTCCTTGGCTTTTGAATCACACCACTTCTCCAAAAATTAAAATTGGAATAAACTATCAAATTGGTGAATCTTACCGAAAACCCATTCATTTTTGGTGAATAATTGAAGAATAAAAAAATGGATCTTCAGTTGAGAAAGCAAACTATGAATGGGTTTCGACTTGTGGTGTAGATTTGATTAAAAAAAAACCATTGTTATTGATTTGGAGTTGAAGAAATAAGGGGTAAATATGAAGAGCCCTTTGAAAAATTAAGTATTTGAAAGTTGCAATATGAAAATTAGATAATTAGTCATAATCAATTTCATTTGTCATGGATTCCAGAAATTAGTTATTAAATTTAAATTATAAGTGTTTTATGATGATGCATGTTCAAAATTGGAACGACGTGGAGAATATGTCAGGAAGGGAGATGAAGATTGAGGGATATAGTGTGACTAAGTCAGTAGTGACTAACTAAATGCCAACCGTTGATATAGATCTGATGGTTATTAATTATTCCTCTCACAATAAATACTCATCTCACTTGATATGTCCTATATATATATATATAAGCCACCCATGAAAGTGTCTTTTAGCAACCCAAGGTGTGATTTCCACTTTTTAGTTATAATTTTGCTAAAAGACACCTTCATAAAAATTAGTTGATATCTTTTAACAAATGCTAATAGAATAACTTACTAAAAGACACCTACATAAAACTTCAAAAAAAGTATCTTATATATATATATATATTTAGTAGAATCTTTCGATTTTTGGTTGCGATTTTATGTTTTACGATCTTACTATCTTCTTTCAATTTGAAGCAAAATTTGACAACCTTTCAAGTCACACACAATATCTAAAACTATCCTCAATGAAATCTAATAGAAATGAGAAAAACATAAAAGCATTCTAACGCTTGTCTTTCAAATATTGGTTGATAAATTGAAATTGTCATCAGAATAATCAGATTTCCTTGATTCCAATCATATACAAACTTGTGATCCAACTGTCCACTTCCATCAATTTCAGCTGGCTCATCATTCCTAAGGGTGGGTTAGTTTCAATTTATTTTTTATAGATTCTCATGAATAAAATGATAAACATATGTATTTATATGTTCCTTGCAAGTTTATTAAATGTTACTCCTCCTGACTATAAAATGTTTCAGGGAATTGAAAATATTCCTAAAAAAAAGATGAGAATAAAGTTTCCATAAGATGAAAATAAGTTTATACATAACTACCTATTAACCTCCCTACTATAAAGGTTCATGCAAATATCATAATAATAATCAAACAATGTTTTTAAAAAATACCTAGGAATAAAACTTTCATTCGTATAATATTCCTTGAAATATTAATGTTTTTGAATGACATTCATAAATATTTTTATATGATTACCCAATATTACGTGATCCATAGAAGTGTATGGTCTTTTACTAGTTAATATATAGTTGTTACACACATGATAATTTCCTCAACACAATTTTTTTATTAAAAAAAATAAAAGACAGCAACACATGCAAAAAGATTGATATCAATCACAATGATGTAATTATATGTTATCTTAGCTATGTTTGAATGTAAAACTAGGGAAAAGATGATGTGATGCAATTTATATTACCAAAATTGATGTAATTATATTTTGTTTAATGACATGTAGAAAATTAAATGAGGTTAACGACATTTCTCAATCTATGTAAAAGTAGTTTGTTCTTGTTTATAATTGAATTCAAAGGGACTACATTAATCATCTAAAGTAGTTGTTTTTTCCAGTTTCTGTTTAAGCTACAAATCATGAATCTTCATATTTCAACTGTCAAAATGACATTTAACGAAAAAGTAATTAGAATCTGTACGGGAAAATGTTCTCAAATGCCACATTATCAAAAGTCTTCCATTTTATGATTAAACTGCACAGCCTTTCATATCTGTTACTGCAATAGCAGTTACAGATATGGCAACGGAAATTGTAAGCAGTGATGCTGCAATCATAACACCAAGTCTCTCATTTTCCTCCATGAAACATCCCTTGGTTATGACGCAAGTTCAATGGCATCCCGAATGTTGTTACACATAGATGTTATGACGCAAGTCTCTCATCAGAGTCTAGCTGGTCCTTGATACAACGAAGAACTGTTACACAGATGTGTTGCTACACATTCTATGACGACGAAAAGATGGAGCCACCTGAGAATTTGTATAGCAGTGAACAAAGTGACATTGAACAATAAAAATGTAGCACGCTGGATTAGAAGCTCTTGTTTATAATTTCTATCAAGACCATTTTGTTACACAAGCACATAAAATGCAGCTCTTGGGTAACATAGAGACTGATTAAAACTGAAACAAGATTTATATTACTGAATAGAGATGATTACAACAACACAATTAGAGAACAATAAAAGATTTAAGTGGAATGTGACAGTATACATGGCAAGTTTCCCAAAGTATGTTAGAACAGCAAACCCGTTCAAAAATCAAAGAAACAGTAAATAATGAACACACGATGTTTGGCAACGAAGTTCGGCCAATATTGCCTAAGTCTCCGACTGCAGAGCAGCTGCAGTTCCTTTTTATTATGAGTGAAAGATTAAGGTTTACAATGCACAACTTGTGTATAAAACTATTGTTCAGATTACAACATTACCCCTGAACCGTACCCCCAGTCGCCATCACACAATAAACTATGTTTACCCCTGAACTTTTTGAAATTGAGACCATATTGTCAACAACTTGAAACAAAAATGGCATCTTTCCATAAGCATCACAGTATTCTATTGCTTCATCCAAACCTACAAGATATGGTAGCAACATTTTGGTTCATAGGCTTTCTTTAAAGTGTAACCCGAATGATTTTTCAAGTAATTATTTCATCAGCGGTATCCATGAATTGATAAAAGCATGCACATAAGCTTTTGCATGTAATTTACACAACAAAAAATAGAGCATTTATAAATGGAAAAATTTATATAATAAAGATGCAGTCCAATCAAAATATACATTCAATGCATTAAGTTCCAGCCATACAAAGATCCATATGAATTTTTTAAAACTGTGCAGCAATTAGCTAAGTCTCCAAGAGATAAATGATTGAAACTTACCTCATGATAATTACAGGCATTCATGAAAGGTATTGGATTTTCCATAAACGTCCGGGAGGTTAGCAAACAGAAGAAGCTGATTTAGAAAACTTGGCTGTTAAGAAAGGACAAGCTCTTGCAGTTACTTTGTTCTTCATCTGCAATCTCTCCTTGCCACTGATGATGAATTGGTTGGGAGTGTCTCACCAGCAGAATCAGCATCCACCAATCTGAAGAGAACACAGTCCACATGGGTCAAAGGACTTTTCTAGAGTGGCACAAGTTGGCTTACTTCTTAAGCATCTCGTAATTAATACCGAATATAACATGCCAGTTCAAAGTATGAATAAGAAAACCAGATGATTTATGTTAAAATATGACAAATAATCATGTGACAGAGGAAACGTGTTATTAAGGAATTGTTTTATAAGCCTCTCGCATTGCTAAAAAGACCTTCAGATTTAACGGATCTTAACTCCGTATTGCACAAAACCTATTGAGAGTTATGGCCCGATCTTTGTTTTTTGGATCAGAGCGTAGCGCCCAATTGGCTTATTTTAGAGGTTGAGCGAACTAGGGGGCCTATAGAGCAAAATCACCATTAATAAGTAGAAAGTAACATTAATTTGAAAACAAAATTTTACAAATATTATGTGATGGAGGAGTAGTTAACAAAAGAAAAACAGAAATAAAACTATTTGAAGGAATTTGTGTACCAAAGAATTGTCCCTTAAGTAGAGAATAGCTCGGTTAATCCAAACATGCATGTACATAGGGAGTAAGTTACCTGAAGAGGAAGAAGCATTCTCGATATTAAAAGCCTTTCATGTAAAAAATTTGTGCCAGTGATATAATTATGTTTGAATTTAAAAATAGGGAAACGATGATGTGATGCAATTTATATTACCAAAAGAGAGTGTCACAGTATGCAGAAATCAAAGATTCACAAACATATGACACTATCCAACATGAAATCTAATAGAAATGAGAGAAAATTGAGAGAATTGTAAAATCAATTTTTCATATATTCATGAAATGAAATTCTGCTCCGAATAATAAGATTGCGATGATTAATATATGCACATAGGGAGTAATTCACCTGAAAAGGAAAAAAGATTTGTTGGGAACTCCATTTGGGTAAAAGACCACAATCATCATTTACCATAATACCCTCAAAAATAAATTGCCACCACTCTTCACACCATTCCAAACGCAAAATCCTCTTAGCCTGTCAACAAAAATTGAAGTCAGAAAATAAGAATATAAAAAAGGGAAATAAAAGATTTGATTCAATGATTTTTTTTGGTTAAAAAAAATAATTTGATTCAATGGTTTGGTTAAGAATATATGTTCGTACCTTCCGAACCAAAAAGGTTTGACCAAACGTGGGACCCATAACATCTCATTTCTGTTTAATGTTGTCAATCCACACATTCGGGATGTGAGTGATTGTATGCCAACGCTCTCCTCCCTCCTTTTCATACTTCTCCTTTATTATTCCACAATCTTCAATCCACAAATTAGAGAGGGAGTTGGGTAGATCCTCCTTCTCTGGCAAGCTCTCAAGACTAGGACAGTTGTTAATATATAGCCAATTAAGAGATTTGAGGTGGAGAAAACCCTTTTTGTTCATTATTCTTAGCTTTGAACAATTTATCACATTAAGATCAGTAAGACTTGGTGGCAGCAGATTCTCCTCTGGGAACGACTCCACGTTTTCAAACTCATCACTGACAAAGAATGAATCCAAGGAATTGAGTTGGAACAAACCCCACTCCTCTCTCGAACCAATCAGTTTTGGGCAATTGCATATTTTAAGGTGCCTCAAGTTGGAAGGCAAACCACCCATTGGAAACGATTCCAGCTCTGGACAATTGTGCAGATACAGAGAATGAAGTTTGGTGAACAAATGTAGTGAAAAAGGTAATGAGGAGGAGCCCCATCCTGTTATTGAAAGATAGCAAAGAGAATTATAGCAACGTAAATCCAAAGAGGGACAGTTTACACAGCCTCTGAAATCCAACTTCAACTCTTCAAGAAAGAGAATATTGATTAGATTTTGGTCCACGGAGAACTCAGTGTACGGATTATCACAAAGGAATAACCATTTCAAACTTGTCGGCAATTCATTTACCAAAATTCTATCACATCTCTGTATATCTAACTCTATCATATTATCACACTTGGGAATGGATGCCTCCATCTTGTTGCAATCACTAATATTCAGTTTTTGTAAATAAGGAAGGTGTTGAGGCAGAGCCCTTTTCAATTTGGGACAATTTCTTATAGAAAGCTTTTTAAGCAAAGGAAACCCTTCAAGACACAACCATTCCTCCCAATTGTTCATCATCTCAAATTTCAAAACTTCAAGGGACAAGAACGGAACATTTGTTAAATTGTTGTTGCCATGAAACTCTTCACCAATGATCTTTATTCCGTCACATTTTGAAATAGAAAGCTCCTTGAGAGAAGGAAGCTGCCCAAGTGGTGGCAAATGGGAACATAATCCACAGCTTAACAGTTGAAGAGATACCAAGTTGGGTAAATGACAACCCGTTATCCAATTTGGAAAGCTTCTGCCATTGTAGCCTTCAATAGTGAGCCTCTTCAAGTTGCTATTTGGTTGTAGAGCCTCAATGACATCTGATTCTCTTCTATTGATGTTGAATTTGAAATTGTCACTGTACTTCATGTTTAATTCTTCTACATGTTTCTTATCTTTCAAATTTGCTCTTGCTGCATCTTCGGGATTGATGACATACTCCAACCCTGAAATACAAAGTTTCCCTTGAAGACGATTGAGATTACCCAACTCCTGAATATTAGACCCATTCTCCTCTCCCACAACAAAATGACTCAGTGTTTGAAGATGGTTTAGACTCCCCATCTGCTTTGGCATTTTCTTTATATTACATCCTTTGAGATTAAGATGGCGTAAACTCACAAGTTTGTAAAATTTTGAAGGGAGTATAGTCAATTCAGAACAGCGTTCCAGTATCAGAGTCTCTAATTTGTACAGCTTACAAATTGAGTCAGGCAACCTTTCAATTAATGATTTAGTCAGGTTTAGATATCGCAAAAGCTTTAGATTTCCTATCTCACCTGATAGCTCTTTGAGTTTACAACCACCGAATGACAACAACCGCAAATATTTAAGTTTTGAAAATAGATCATGTTGCAAATTGTTGCTTATTATGAAGCATTCTTCATCATAGCCTCGTGATACTACCAAGAAGCTGCGTAATTTCTTAATCTTAGAAATGTGATTCAATAATCTCGCACCATCTTTCAAATCAAGATGGCAGCAAATGTGACGTGTTCTTTCAGTTATATCTTGCAGACTATCACCCTCAATTTGTAAGCAAAACTCATGGGACTCTGATTTTGCCAAATCATTGACAAGATCATGCATGAATAATCTTTTATCACCCCATGAATATAGTGGTTCTTGAAAAAATGAAATGGACTCTAGATCATCCAAGAATTCATTACCCAACTCTTCTTCACTTTTGTCTCTTCCGCAACATTTCAGCAAACCTTCTGCCATCCAAAGCTTGATCAATTCATCCTTTTCAAATACATAACCCTTGGGAAATATTGAACAAAAGGCAAAACAACGCTTTAGATTGGATGGGAGATTATGGTAACTCAATCTCAATACTGAGTTAATTTCATCACCACCCTTCGATACATGCCACATATCAGTCTCCAATATCTTAAACCATTCAGCTTGAGAAAATTTTCTTTGCAGGAGATTCCCTAATGTTTTCACAGCTAGAGGCAACCCTCCACATTTCTCTACAATCTTCTTGCCAATCGATTCAAGATTTGGATATTCAAACACATTTTTTCCTCGAAAAGCGTGTTTCACAAATATACTCCAACAATCTTTCTCCTCCAATTGATTTAAAAGAAGTTGATGGTCAGATTTCATGACAAATGCAACATGTTTGTCACGTGTTGTCACAATAATCTTACTCCCTGAAAATCCAGGGTTAAAAGAAAGTAGTAATTGCTCCAAACATTCCTCATTCCCATTCCACACATCATCTAGAACAAGCAAACATTTCTTTCCGGTTAGTGTCTTTTGTAATTGACAAATGAGTGGATCCAAGTCTTCACCGTCTGCAGGAGAATGGAATGACCTGAGAATTGTTTTGGTGAGTCCAACAACATCAAAAGATTTTGAGACATGGACCCAAGCTTTAAGTTCAAAATGCTTCTCCATCCTCTGGTCGTTGTAGACAAGTTGAGCAAGGGTGGTTTTTCCCATCCCACCCATACCGACTATGCTGATTATTGATACCTGGTTGTTGTTGTCCTTGTCTGACAGCAAATAGTTGATTATTTCTTCTTTGTCACCTTCTCTACCATATATGCAAGATTCATCCACCAAAGATGCAGTTGGAGATCTTTTTGAGGATTGCAGGCTTACTCCACCTTCATTACTTTGTGTCAATCCCAACACATCCTTTTGGGCTGCAAGAGATTTTAGCTTGTCTAGCAAATCTTTGATCCTAGATTCAAATTGATTAGACAAAGTTGAAAGCAAGCGTTTCACTTTGCGCTTTTGTTGTGCATTTGTAGCAATTTCGTCTAACAGTTGATCTACTTCGTATACCTCATGCTTTAGACGATCAAACCACTTCTTCACATTTTGGTTTTGGTACTTCTTTGTCTCTGCATCATCCAACAATTGATTGATAGAATACAGTGTGATTTCAAGATTTTCAACCAACTTTTGATTGAAGAGGTCTTTGAAATCTCTTGAGGCAATGCTCTCAAGAGTAACTTGAAATAATGACGAAAGAAATGCTCCAGCAATCAGCTCTGCCATGATGTTGTAGTCAAATCCTGAGAGGCTCACTGCAAGACATTAATCTGTTAAGCAAACTGGAACAACAGCTATATAGTTGGAATATCAATGTCGAACCACTTGAAAGATACATTTTAATGGATTGTTCAATTAATGACACATTATGCTGTTAAAATAACAACTATATTTGCATATACTATCTTCATTGCATGCAACGAAGAAAGATCACTTGTTACTGTAGCTAAATCATTTGTGACTTTTATATTTCTTTATCACTGTTGTTTCTTCATATACTAAAATTACTAATTCATGATAATTTATTAGCTTTTTGAATTTTTCTAATAGATTTTGTACTCTTATTTTATTGTAGTATCTGATAAGGTGAGACCTAGATTGCCCTCTCTTGTTTAGGGGTATTTACCCTTTTAAGATATCAACCAATGAAAATGTAATATACAAATGTAACATTAAATGTCAAATAAATGAGTCAATTTTTCTATAAAAAAAAATCAATTTTAATAAGGTAACTTTTAATTTTTAATTAATTATATTTAGGTATATAATCTTAATTAACTTACACTATATGTCTTGTAACAATTAAAATTTCACATCAAATTCAACCCATCATGGTTGTGTTTGGTAACACGAATAAGCCAGCTTATAGCTTGTTGGACTAACTTATAAGTTTGTTTTGATATAATATGTGTTTGGTAAAAAGCTTTTTTCACTTACTTATAACGTTTTTTGAGAAGTTATTTCAAGTAGCTTTTGAGTTTATAGCTGGTAGTTTTTTATATTTTCTTCCAATTTTAACCATATTAATTTAATTTAATTATTTTTTAATAAAATAACATGTTCATGTCTTAAAAAATAATGGCCAAGTTCATAGCTTATTTTTTAATAAAACAACTGTCACGTTTTCTCCTATGAAATAATGGCCAAGTTCATAGCTACTTGAAATAACTTCTCAAAAAACGCTATAAGCAAGTGAAAAAAGTTTTTTACCAAACACATCTTATTATATCAAAACAAACTTATAAGTTAGTCCAACAAACTATAAGTTGACTTATTCGTGTTAACAAACACAGCCATGATGGGTTGAATTTGATGTGAAATTTTAATTGTTACAAAACATATAGTGTAAGTTAATTAAGATTGTATATCTAAATATAATTAATTAAAAATTAAAAGTTACCTTATTAAAATTGATTTTTTTTTATAGAAAAATTGACTCATTTATTTGATATTTAATGTTACATTTGTATATTACATTTTGATTGGTTGGTATCTTGAAGGGGTAAATACCCTCTAAACAAGAGAGGATAATGTTGAAAAAACCATCTGATAAACATAATGTCCAGCCAAGTAATTGTACTAAAATAATTAAGGAGCTTTAATGTTCAATCATGGTTGGAAATGATAATTAATCAATGGAGTGGTTTGACTTTTTTTTGTTAACCCTCCAATATTTTATGTGAAATTTGCTCTAGTAATTTGTAGTTTAACTGATAGCTAAGTAAAGTCTGACTAATCATTATTTCATTATTTTATATGAAACACAGGTTCTCTTATTAATGACTTGAGTCCAATTTAATTGGTAATAGTTTGGCATATACGAATAGATCATAGTGCATGTAACCAAAAAATACTACTAATAAGTAATGTATATATTGATGTTGATATATAACTAGTAAAACGGTCGATAAAATAAAAATATTAAAACGGTCGATAAAAAAACTAGTAAAAGAATATATTTTTTTAGCGGGGAGTAAAAGATTTTATTAAATGTCTCCGTGAGTTTAGTTCAATTGGTACGGACATTGCATAATTTATGCAGGGGCCGTGGTTCGAACTCAAGACACCTCACTTCTTCACATTTAATTGTGTGAACTATAGACAATATGCCACTAGACCACAAAAAAAATTATTAAATACTTTAAACTATAGACAATATGCCTAGTGGTCAGAGCTCACACAATTTAATTGTGAAGAAGTAGTGTGTCCGGGGTTCGAACCCCGGCTCCTGCATCTAATATGCAATATCCCTACCAACTGAGCTAAACTCACGGGATCAAAGAAAATAAAAAATAAAATAGATTTTTACTAAGCATTGAAAGAGTTAGATCATTTTCTCGTAATGATATGAAATTATGTTTAAAATATTCATCAAACTTATCTAAAATGTGATATTCATCAAACTTGATATTATTTCTTCAAAAAGAAAAATCAAACTTGATACTATTATGTTTCAAATATTCGTCAAACTTCTATACATGGTTGGAACTTGGAATATCATTGTCAAATACTTAAAGCATGCATACAAATTACTACATGAAATTTAGAGTTCCAAAATGAATTAAAGATTTATTAATTCAGGGCAATTTATTATTTTATTTTTTTTGAATTTAGTAAATGAAAATATTATTAATACTAATATTTTGCATAAGCAGAGTCCAATTGAACTTACCTGAAAGTATGAGAACAAACAAACTGAGATCTGCCAAGGAAAGAGAGTATAAAAAATCAGATAAAGATTTAGAGGAAATATGAAATATAGCAATATGAAATTTGAGTAACAACGGAACTTAAGAGTAAAAAATGTATTTACTAAGATTTAAAGAGAGAAATTACTTGAAAGTGAGTAGAACAAAGAGAGTGAAGAACTTGAAAGATCTGCGAAAGAAAGACTTAGAGGAAGCACAAGAAGATATTAAAGATGAAGTTTGATATAAAGAGAAAGTACGAAGTAAAAAATGAATGAGATGATGTATGTACCTTTTGACTTTGTTATCAACAGATAGAAGATGTATACACGCGTCTTTCCACACACCACACAAAAGGATCACACCTTCCTATCACTTGCAAGGAAATATGAAGGTAAGGTAAATACTCTTATTTTTCCTTTTTTCTAATACTTTTTAACTCTTATTTTTCCTTTTTTAAGTTAAATAAATATTTGTAGCACCAATAAAAAAAAATTAATATTTGTAATAAATTAATCGTTTACATTATCATTATAAATGGCTAGCGCAAAGCACGTGTCCGTCTTTCCGCTCTTTTTATTGTCTTAATGTTTGAAAAATATGAACGGTGTTTTTTTTATGAAATTTTAATTTTATTAGAATTATAAATATAAATATAAATGTTTTTTGCTTTCAAATTATAACAAATCAAATTAATCATGATTATCTATTTCAATGACACCAACAATATAACAAAACAAATATAATCTAAATTCTTAATTTTTTTATGACACTAACAACAATTTTAATTATAGAAAAAAATTGAAAAAATTATAGAAAAATTATTTAAGAGTATAATTGGATTAATGAAAAAGTAAGTGTGTGTATATGTGTGTGTATATATATATTTATATTCGTATAGTTTCTTACACTTTTGTAAAGGATAAAGAAAAAAACTGGATATATTATGGACATATATATGTTCATAGTTAATGGTTAGAATTCACATTTTTTAATGTGAATAAATAGCGTGTACGGGGTTCAAATCCCGACCCCAGCATATATCAATACATACCAACTGAGTTATGCTCGTAGGGATAATATTGTCTGAGTTATTAGAAGTGATAGTGTATTCTCCAAAAAATTACTTGAGAATCTCAAATTTCTAACCGTGTAAGTAAAGTTCATTCATATATGTGTAATATAAGTCAAATTTGTCTGCGATAAAAATGTTTTAACAACCTACTTAATGAAAACCGAAAGAAACAACATTCTTGAACAATAAAAAGTAAACATGATAAAGACAAGGTTTGCCTCTCCCTCGAGGTAAAGTATTCTAAATTGAGAGGACTTTCTGTTAATAGAAGTAACTGTGAGATAAATCTATGAGAAGAGAAAATGTGAAAGTAAAAAAAAAAGTAGTGATATAGATTGTCTATCTACTTCAACCCATAAAATGAGAATTCAGACCAAATCATACCTAGACAACCACCGACACATGAGATGAGAAAGACTAGGCTGAAATTTCAAACCTTTTTTTTGTCTAGATTGTACCAACTATTATTAAATAAAGGCTAAAATATGGTTTTGGTCCCTGCAAATATGCCTCGTTTTGGTTTTAGTCCCTGCAAAATTTTTTTGTTGTTTTTGGTCCCTGCAAAATATTTTGCAGGGACCTTTTTCAAAATCAAAAGATTTTGCAGGGACTATTTCTCTAATAAATGGTTAAGTTATCATGTGACACGTGTGCAAATTATCACAAAAGTGGAGCCAGGGACCAAAACCAAAATGAGACATATTTGCAGGGACCAAAAACAACAAAAAAATTTTGCAGGGACTAAAACCAAAACGAGACATATTTGCAGGGACCAAAACCATATTTTAGCCTTAAATAAACTAACGAATTTTGTCCTACAATATAAGTTATAATTTTTAAAGTATATTTTTTTTAATAGAAAACTCTCCTAATTAACATACTGTATTTTGTTGTTATATTTAATTAAAATTTTAATTGACGTTAAATTTTTTAACACGATCATACATATCATTTTTTCTTTTTTTTTTTTACATTAATCATACATATCATCTTTTAGTAAGTGCGTTTCCTTAAAAAAAAAATCTTAGTAAGTGCGTTAAAGCTAGGTATACAAGCTTAGTCTTCTTTAATTTGCTCCGAATAAATCAACATATTAAGAGGATTGTTCTTTGACATCTAGTTATTGCTCACAAACATCCAAAAGACTTCAAACGAGACTTGATTATCGTTTGAATACTTTTTAAATTGGTTAAATCAATTGTCCTTTGATCTTTTTTTAGGGTACCTAAAGAACATTGTTGCACATTAAAATCAATTTCGTGGCATTCTAATAAGTACTCGAGTTATTAAAAATCCAGCTCTTTACATCAAGAGAGCAATCCCGGCTCTACAATAGCATTCAACATAATATTCAACATTTCTGCAACTAACAAATATAGAAAAAGAGAAAGAGGGTCACCTTGTCGAAGTCCTCTTTTCAGAGAAAGTCATCGGTTGGACTCTCATTAACTAATACATTCGCTAAAACTTTGTACAAACACCCTACCACTGAAATTGGTCGAAATCCCCCTAATCTTTGCGGATTCTCCACTTTAGGAATTAATCCAATGAAGGTATAATTCATACATTTAGCCAATATACCATTTCTATGAAATTTTGAAAGAAATATCATAAAATCTTGCTTAATGTCACCCCAAATTTCTTTGATAAACCCAAAATCAATTCCATCAGATCTAGGATTTTTAAAATTGTCACGGTTACACCACGCCACTTGTTTAACCTCCTCTTTAGAGAACAGTCTAATCAAATCTACATTAACCAACACACTAAGATACTTGATGCTCAAGACATCTACACTAGGATGCTCAAACTTGGAAGTCATGAAATGATTTGCAAAGTGATCGAAGACTGCTCCTATAATATTATAACCGCATATGTCTAAACACCGTTAACTTTTTACATGATAACAATGTTGATCCTCTTTCTCTTCGACATCAAGCAATGAACTAGTTTCTTATTTGCATCACCATCTCCTCAATCTCCTCTTAGCGAACCAGCCTCCTCTTCTATTACACCCAATTCAAAATACAACTTATTTTTTGTCGGTATATAAATAAAGAAATTATAATAATATAATTTTATATTGGCTTAATGATGTGATTAGTCCTTGCAATTAGGCGTCATTTAAAAATTCGTTCCTGTAATTGCTAATCCTTGCAATTGTTAATCATTTAAAATTTGGTCGTTGGACCAACTTAATCACTGCCACGTCACTAATTTGATGACGTGGCAATCACTTTCAAAATAAAATGTAGGATACACAAGGCGTGTTATTCCCTTTCAAATATTTTTTTGATACAGAAGAGACAAATATCAGATTTTGACCATCTCTCTTAATATAAGAAGGGAAGATGTTGTGGAAAACTTATTTTTGCCCATCAATGATTGGCTGCCACATATCACTTTTAAGGGTAAATTTTGTCTTAAAATTACTTTTTCTAACTAAATGACCTCACTTAACTACTATGATGTCATTTAACTATAAAAAGCTTATAGTTTGATTTATTTTGCTCTTCAAAAAGTCAGTTCCATTACATGCCAACTATAAGCCAGATTTTGGTTGACACGGAATCCAATCAATGGAGCCAAATTCTCAATTTCAAAATTCAAACAGACTTTATATTTATCCTTCAATACTCATATTCTCTCATCTTTCTTTCATTTTCCTTTCCTCTTTTTTCTGACTTATTCTTATCTACATTTTTTCTTCTTTTCATTTCTTTAGCTTCATTTTCTTCTCTCATTGCAGGAAATTCTTTTTAAAACGAAGAACACAGACAGGTAAAATAATTTCTTTTCATCTTTACAAAACCATGAAAATGATCATTAAACTCATTATTTCTTTAATTTTTCATCTTCATTTTATTGTTGAGCTTCATATGACATTTAACAAACTATAGAATCTTCAACATCACATATGAGGCAAAACAAGAAAATGTATAAAGATGAGAAGTAAAAGAAAGAATACATATCCAAAAACAGTCCTAACACAATTTTACAATTATATCAACAACAAAAAAGCAAATATACAAAATATATTCATTAGAAAATTGTTTGTCTTGCAAACTTGTCAGCTGATCTAATGTTTATCCTTTCATTGGCAGGAAGATTCCAGATCACATACGAGCAATAAGGGAAGGAAAAAAAAAACAAAAAAAAAAAAAAGAGCCCATAAATAAGAGATAGAGGGATGAGCAATTGAGAATATGGTTTAGTATCAGTTTGGTTTTATTTTTTTATGCATAACAATTTCGGCTTTGTAAATAAAAAAAAAACTATGTTTTTAGTTAAACCACAACAAGTAAAGTAATAGCATAAAGTGAATGTTTTTAGAAAGAAATGAATATTATTTGAGTCATATTACAAGAAAATGTAAGTGAAATTTTTGTTAAATCATAACAAGTAATAACAGAAAGTGAAAAAAAAAAATTCTTTTGATTTACAAATAAAATTTTTATTCTTCTGTAAAAAAAAATCCTAAATTCTGAAGAAAAAAAAAAAAGCTGTTCTATCAAAGATTCATTGAAAAAAGATTTTTGTTATCAATCTGTAGCATAAAAAAAAAAAAAAAAAACAGACTTTTTTATCAGTAGCATCAGAACTAAAAAAGATTCATCTACAAAAGAAATTTTTACATCTCTAGAAATAAAACAAAATCACATCCAATTTCATATTTGTATTGTTGTTGCTGCATGTAATGGAAACAAAATATGTAAAGAACTTGACCTTGATGAAGACAACAGCCCAGGTTTAAGTGTTTGTGTAAAAATTCTGACTCAGATCTGGAAACCACGTAAGCTCTTTCCCGGCGCGGTGGTTGCAAGCTCCGGCGTGGTGGTCACCGGCGAAGGTTGTCCGTTCCTGATTTTTTTTAAATGGGTTTTGTAGAGAAGATGGAGGGGACTCTTTTTATGGTGATGGATTTTCAAAAGCTTGTGCGTGGATGTCAAGATCTAGCCGAAAAGATGGTCGTAGGGAAATTTAAAATCATCTTTGAGTTGAAATAAACTTGATAGAGTATAATTACAGATGAAAAGGAGAGGATGAAGATGGTGGAGCAATGTAACGACCGCCGGAGACACACTGAAGGAGGGAGGAGGAGGAGGCGGCGGCTAGGGTTTGTTTGAGAATGAGAGAGTTTTCTAGATTTCTTTGGTGAAGAGAGAGAAAATTAACTTTGAAATAAATATGGTGTGTGTGGAATAAAGTTAAATGACAAAAAATAAAATAAAAAGAAAATTATAAAAATATACTCTAGGTTCGTACGAGATATAAAGGGGTATGAGAATTGCTGTTCCCACTTTTACTTTGGCTGTGCCACACGAGTAAATTACTCAAATACCCTTCAGCAGTTAACTGCCGAAGTTTTAGAAATACGGCTGCAGTTAACTGCCGAGTAAAACTTCGGCAGTAAACTACCGAGGAAAACTGAAACTTCGGCAGTTAACTGCCGAGGAAACCTCAAACCTTTTTTTTTTTTTTTTTTTTGACAAAATTCATAAATTGTCATTAATAACAAACCTTTTTTTTTTTTTGACAAAAACCATAAATTGTCTTTAATAATATTTATTGATTTTGAATGTTTCAATCATTATTTTGGTACGTTTTAAACAATTGCAGTATTATACTTATGTGTATATATCTTAATAAGAATAACATTTAAATCAGTGTAAAAATTAAGCATTTGAATATTGTTTTGCACATTACTTAAATACAAATAACAATAAAAAAATCGTTAAAATAATTGTGCACAACGATTTTTTTAAGGTATAATATGTTGTTATATTTTCTACATTAAAATAATTGTGTATAAAGATTTTTTTTTTATTTAAGTAATTTGCAAAACAATATTCAAATACTTAATTTTTACACTTATTGAAATGTTTTTTGAGGACTTAAATGTTAAGCCTAAAACAAAGAAAAAGGAAATAAAAGAAGAAAATTTCGTGAAAGTTCTTTGGAAATAAAATAGGCAAAAAAAAAAAGATCAAATGAGTAATACAATTAAAATAATTGTGAATATTTCCGTAAAAAGGAAATAAAAGAAGAAAATTCCGTGAAAGTTTTTGGAAATAAAATATTCACTATTGTTGAAGATCAAAGCAGTTATAACAAAAAAAAAAGATTTAAAGGAGTAATACAATTAAAATAAATAAGGAACGCAAATCAATAAAATTAAAAACGAATTATTAAGAAAAATCAATCAAAAATGATAAAGACCGCGGAATATTCTCAAAGAATAAAAAAAAAAAAAAAAAAACAGATTTGAGGTTTCCTCGGCAGTTAACTGCCGAAGTTTTCAGTTTTCCTCGGTAGTTTACTGCCGAAGTTTTCCTCGGCAGTTAACTGCAGCCGGTTTCATAATTCGGCAGTTAACTGCCGAGGGGCATTTGAGTAATTTACTCGTGTAGCATAGCCAAACCAAATGTGGGAACAGCAATTCTCAAGGGGTATAGACTTTTTTTATTGCAAAATTAGTGTAACATAATAAAAATAAAAATAAATAATTTCTTTAAAAAAATAATTATTATTATTATTATTATTATTATTTCTTTATCAAATAATAAAAAAATAGTAGTAGTTTATTTAACCTCTAAAAATATAATTTAATAAATGTTATTTTACATACACATGCGCGCTCGCGCACACACACATATATATATATATATATAACGACGTGTTTTTTAATAAATAATAATAATAATAATAATATAATTATTTCTTTATCAGATAATAAAAAAATAGTAGTAGTTTATTTAACCTCTAAAAATATAATTTAATAAATGTTATTTTACATACACGTGCGCGCGCATATATTTATATAACAACGTGTTTTTTTACAAGATCTAAAGACGTGTTGTTACATTAATTAATGAATATTAAAATTTATTTTTTTTATATTCATAAAGACATAAGGTAAATAAATTTCATTGTTACATAAAAATAACGGTAAAACATTGATCGTTTGATACGTACAACATATCAAAGAGAGTAGTATTAGAAAAAAGAGTGATGGGTATAGATTTAAAGTGAGGCAGTAATAGACGAGGTATAAATAGTTTAAAAAACAGGTTTTAAAAAAAGAGTGACAAAATATATTATACAAGGGTCAACTCATCATCACTTCAGAATTTTAAAATAATTGTTGTAAATGAGACAAGTTGTCACTGCGCAAAATTTTTAAAAAATTTAAAATAAGTATTGAACATATTTTGGTAGTGGTCGGGGTTTGAACCCCGGACCTTACATATATTATGCATTATCCAAATCAACTGAGTTAAGTTCATGAGGACATAAGTATTGAACATATGATTTGTCATCACTGATATATTATAAAATAATTATTATACACAAGACAAGAGATACATTGATACATATTATTAAACCATAACGTAAGTGAAAAACTAACTTAAAAAAATAATAGAATTATACACGGCATTTGTTATCATTGAGTGCAAATTCAAAATAATTATAACACAGAGACAAGTTGTAGCCGATATGAATTTTAAGATGATTATTAACCATGTGACATGTCATCACTGATATATATATATATATATATAAGGATTTGCTAGAACACACCCACTAATTTTTATATGGGAGTGTTTTAGCAAACCCCATATATATATATATATATATATATATATATATATATATATTATACATGAAACAAGTTGTTATTGTTAACTTAAAAAAACTTTAATAATTATTATTATGACGAAATTGTCACTGATACAAATCTACTAACATCTACTTCTTCTAACAATATCTAAAAAACGAAGTCCAACAAAATAAATAAATTAGTCTACAGTTATCAGGGGAAATTAGTTATACATGACCATTATCTGTAATTAGTTTTAAAAAAAAAATTAGAACATAATAAACAAGTTGTCGCTCATATAAATTTCAAAATAATTATTAACCATGTGACATGTCATCACTTATATATATTATAAAATATTTTTTTGAGGGATTATATTGTAAAATATTTATTATACACGAAACAAGTTGTCATTGTTAACTTTAAAAATTATTATTATACATGGGCGAAGTCGTCACTAATATTTACTTTTATAGGGGGAACCGATACAAATTTACTAACATCTACTTCTATTAACAATATATATATATATATAAATATATATATATATAATCGAAGTCCTTCAAAATTTCATAACCGTCCATATTAAAATTCACTATCTTCTTAATTTCATGTGTTAACTTTAAAAGATTTATTATACACGAAACAAGTTGTCACTGTTAACTTTAAAAATTATTATTATACACGGGTGAAGTCGTTACTAATACAAATCTACTAACATCTACTTCTACTAATAATTATTTTTATACACGGGCGAAGTCATCACTGATACAAATCTACCAACATCTACTTATACTAACAACAATAACAATATATAAAAATCAAAGTCCATCAAAATTTCATAATAATCCTTATTAAAACTCATTATCTTCTTAATTTCATGTGCATAATTGTCATTTTTCAAAGTTTAATTTATTTAAAAAAAAATAAATCTAATTACGGACAACGATCATCACAAGTGTAACTAATTTCCGCTAAGAACTATGTAATTAATTTATTTATTTTGATGGACTTCAATTTTTATATATATTGTTAGTAGAATTAGATGCATACTCCATTTTTTAATCATAATATAAGTGAAAAAATGACTTAAAAATTTAAAAAATCATCATTATACGTGATACATTTTTTTATCCCTTATACGTGATATATGTTATCATTAGGTACAAATTTAAAATAATTATAACAAAAGAGACAAGTTTTCGTTAATATAAATTTCAAGATAATTATTAACCATGTGACATGTCATCACTGATATATATTATAAAATATTTATTATACATGAAACAAGTTGTCAATGTTAACCTTAAAAATTATTATTATACACGGGCGAAGTCGTCAATAATACAAATCAACTAACATCTACTTCTACTAATAATTTCTTTTATAGACGGGCGAAGTCATCACTAATACAAATCTACTAATATCTACTTCTACTAACAATAATAAAAATAAATAAAAATCAAAGTCCACCAAAATTTCATAATCGTCTTTATTAAAACTCATTATCTTCTTAATTTCATGTGTTAGCTTTAAAAGATTTATTATACACGAAACAAGTTGTCACTGTTAAACTATTATCATACAAGGGTGAAGTCGTCACTGATACAAATCTACTAACATCTAATTCTGCTAACAATATATAAAAATCAAAGTCTATCAAATTTTCATAATCATCCTTATTAAAACTAATGAATAATAATTCGACATTTTAATTGATGACTTTTCTAAAAAAAATTCATAATCATCTAATTCAGTACCAATACATTAACATTGCATCTCAATTGTCTTTTCTATATTTTTAATTGATTTTAAGTGTCTTCTACTAATTTAAAAAAGTTTAAATTACCTAATCAATTCAATTTTACTTTATTCTACCATCAAACATATAATACACAAATAATTTGACATTTACTTTACATTTACATAAAATTCAATTATATCAAAATTCTTATTAAAATTTAATGATCTTTTACAAATAACAAACATTTATTGTACCCGTGCGTCAGCACGGGTTTGTTACTAGTTTGCTTAAGGGGAAAATAGATCCTCTCACTTTTTTTCATTACCATGTTTTCTCAAATTTTCAAACTCAACCCTTAGTGTACTTTTTTTTTTTCCTTCTAAATTTCAAAACTATCCCCTTTTCATATTTTAAGGGTCTAGATAGATGTTCACATTACTCCCTCATGTTTTTTTTCAACATGAAAAAATATATTACTTTTTTTAATGAGAAAAAATATATTATTTATAAATATTAATATCATTCTCTAAATAAATACCTTTTTAAAAAAAATGTAAAAAAGTTGGTAAACTAAACCGGTAAGCTAATCTCTTGCCATATGGAGTATTTTTTTAATTTTTTAGGGAATATGGAGTAATTTATATTGATAAGAAATTGGATTTTTGCAATATCTAAAATAATGTCATGTCATATTATTTGGTGAGAATAGTTGATAGGAGCTAGATTTAGATCTCAAGTAGCATTTTTTTATAAATAGAAAGAATAGATACCAAGAAAACACACCATTATTCTTGATCAGAAAAATATTCCAGCCTTTCAATTTTCAAATACAATGAACCATGATTTTGTTTAATTTAATTCTTTACTCTCACTCTCAGCTTCAGTCACAAACACTGAAAACAATTTATAAAGAAAAAAAGAAAAATACCTTTTTCTTTTTCACTTTCCAACAGTACTAGTAGAGTAGTTAAACAGACAGACAGACATAAACCACCGTTTTCATAAGATACTCTTCAATGCCAATGAAGCAACCCAACAACTCCTGTTAAGGTTCTTGTCTTCCTTCTACTATTTTTCACTGTTTTACCATCAAAGTTTGTTACTTTCTTTGACCCTTTTGATTGTTCTTTCATTTTTCTCTTCTGGGTCACTCTCTTATCATGTTGTTTAGCTGAATTCTTACATGTCTTATTCAGATCTTTCATTTTCTGATCTCTCTTTCACATGCATTTTTATATGTATGTTTGTTTAGATGCTTGTTTTTGTATTATTTAATATTTTTTAATGATAGAAAATGAATATGGTTTTTTTGACTGAGTTTGAATTCAACTTCAACCTATTATTCTATGTTTTGATTAATTATATCTTTTTTCTGTGTCTTCAAGATTTAAAATATTAATAATTGGTTAATGTCAATTACAAGTTTTGTGCTCGTATTATTTGTCTGATTTGGATTTATTTAATATTACTAATAAGGATGTGATTGTGAGCATGTTTGAAATTATGATTTTGAAGTTTTTTTTTTCTTCATGATTCTCCAATATAAGAGACAATAAAATAGCCCTTAATTTTGTTCTTGACTTTTGAATTTTGATACAGTTAAGTTGTGTAGGATACCTGGATATCTGATTGAATTTATACCATTACTAAGTCATGGCGATGGTCCATGATATGTTAGCTCATTGATAAGAGTTTGATCTCGTGGTTCTTGAATTTAACTAATAATAATAATATAAGTCATAGTGATGATTATTGATTATGACAAGGACACACCATGATGGAATGTTAATGTTGCTCTTTATTATTACTATGACATTATTAATTTGGAGTAATATTGAATTTTTATTTTTTTGTAAGTAATGAGTACTATACTTTCCATTTCTGGAAAAATCAAGTAATCAATTAATTATTATTATTATTATTATTATTATTATTATTATTATAATACTCATTCTCTTATTTTTTTTTTATTTTTTTTATTTTTTGGTGTTCAGTTACTAATCATTATGTAGTTTTTATGTAAAACATAATTTTGTATTTATTAACTGTATAAAGAATCTGTCAAGAAAAAAAAAACTGTTAGATAAAAGAAAGTTTTAATTATTTTCTATAGTTTCATAAGATCTTTCTTTAAATTACTGCAGTTAATTTGGATTAGTTGTGTTGGCCTTGGATGCTGCTGCAATTGATTCAGTCATCATGAGACTCTACCATGCATTGTTTCTATTTTTGGCTTCTCTTCAAGTTGCTTTAAGTCAAGATATTGAACACGGTTCGCTACTAGTAAATGGAGCTCAAGCAAAAGCTGAAACAGGTGATAACTTTATTTGTGCCACTATTGATTGGTGGCCTCATGATAAATGCGACTACGGCCATTGTTCTTGGGGATATTCATCTGTTGTAAATTTGGTGAGTATTTTCAGATTTTCATCTGTATAGAAAATGAAATCAATGCTCTTCTTGAGAATTTATTATATTTCCTTGAAAAGTAACTAACCAGTTTTAGTCATTGTTCAACTGAATGTGGATTGATTTTGCAGGACTTATCTCATCCTTTCCTAGCCAAAGCGATCCAAGGTGTGTATGTCTAAATTACTTAAATGTAAATGATTTAGAAAATTAGTTAGTTTGATAACTGATGTTCTTAAAATCGGACTAAACCGGCCAGTTATTCGCTTGGTTAACTTTTCAGTATTTATTTGTCATCCGGTTCAACCGTGGTTGAATGGATTGAACCATGACTCGGAGTCGGATGTCTCAGTGGTTTGATCTCCACTCTAGTTTTTAAAACATTGTCGTTTTTGTTAATGTGGCAAAATGAAGTTTAAATGTATTAAGCATAATGTTATTCTTTTCATATGATTTTCTGATAGCCCTCAAGCCTTTGAGGATAAGACTTGGAGGTTCTTTGCAAGACCAGGTCGTGTATGACATAGGAAATTTGAAGTCTCCTTGTCATCCTCTTCAAAAGATGAATGGTCAAGGTTGGTTATTTGGATTTTCAAAGGGATGTTTACACATGAAAAGATGGGATGAGCTGAATCAATTTTTCAATCAGACAGGGTAAGCATCTTTACTTCATATTTGTTAATATCATCACCGTGACACTTACTTTCTCCTCTTTAAAACCAAATGAAAGCAATTTGGCATTTAATTAGGATATATATAACAAAGTTATAGTTTTCACTCTAATGGCTTTGCTGCTAAAGGGAATGTGCACCACTTTCTTGGTGGTATAGTAGTCTCTCTGGCTGCATTACTAAATAACCATGCAAATAAAAGGATAGTTTCAATTTAGTCCTTTCTTTCTTATAATTAAAGACTTTAGGTGATTCAATGTATTGTCTTCTATCCTGCATTATTGTAACAGTTTTTGATAGCTTACAAAGAGTATCTGAGATATCAGGATGTGTTCAACCCCATTTTGTGTAAATATGTACCAAAACAAAGTACTTGGATGTCTGTGTCTGGTAGAATGATGATTACTTGTGGTAGGTGTAACTTAACTGAAGTTTGATACTTGCAGGGCCATTGTGACATTTGGCTTGAATGCGCTCCGTGGGAAGCACCAGATTAGTCATCATGTTTGGGAAGGAGTCTGGGACCCTACAAATGCTTATGATTTTATAAAGTACACTGTTTCAAAGGGATACAAGATTGATGCATGGGAACTTGGTATGACAATAGACAAAGTAGTTTCTTATTTTCATTAATTTAATAGTTTATTTTAGCATATGCCCAATTGGCGGACTATTAATAGACTGATCTATAGTTGTCAAAGCCTAGGGTTCATGGTCCAAAAGGTCTAAACAAGTGTTGTCAACCGCGGATCGCATAAAACAGCGATTCGTTCAAATTCCATTACACAATAGTGCCTCTGTGACTATTATTTGACTACATTTTGTTAGCATATGGCAGAACAACAGCGATTTCTATAAATTCTACTAAACCAATTAGATTTTATCCCGCTTTAGTTTCTCTGTTATTTGACTACATTTTACCCGATTTGGACTTATTGCATATGATTATGTAGGTAATGAGTTAAGCGGTAAAGGCATTGGTGCATCAGTTGGCGTTACACAGTATGGTAAAGACTTGATAAAACTTAAACGAATTCTAGATGTGTTATACGAGAAGTCCAGGTTCAAACCTTCACTTGTAGCACCTGGTGGATTTTATGAAAAGGAATGGTACGATAAACTTCTTCAGGTTTCTGGTTCAGGCATAATCAATGTTCTGACTCATCATCTATATAATTTGGGCCCAGGTTTGCTTGTCACTCACATAATTCTCTCTAGTATAGTCATTTTTACTGAATATTTAATAGTAGTGGAATAGCATCAGGTACAATCAGTTGAGGAAATAAAAACATGTTTTATTGGTAGACTGTTGCTGTTTTTTTGTAAAGAAGGTCGTTGTTTGTCCAGATGTTTTCTTCTCTTTACATTATATTTTTTGGAAAGAAAATACCTTTTTCCCATAAAAATCAGTTATATGAATTTCTTTTTGTAGTGATAGATACCTACCTAGTAGTGCGCCTTATATATTGACAAACGGATATGAAAAATGTTAACGATTACTTTTTAATTTCTTTTACTCGAGGGACAAAATATGAGAGTGTGTAAATTCAAGACAAAATTGGTGGTTTACTCATTTAAATTGTAAAGGGTAGCCTTGGCGCAACGGTAAAGTTGTTGTCACAACACATGACTGAAAGGTCACGGGTTCAAGTCCTAGAAACAACCTCTTGCCTAAAAAATAGGGTAAGGCTGTGTAATGGTGGGACCCCTTGCCCGCATGCAGGATGATATAGTTTTTTCACTTGCATTCGAAATACTGTTGTCTGCCTTTCATAATCTATTTCTAAGTTAATTTCGCTTTTCAGGTAGTGATGGACATCTTGAAGGGAAGATTTTAGATCCTAATCGCTTGAGCAAGGTGGAAACAATTTTCAGCAATCTGTCAGAAACCATTCAAAAACATGGTCCTTGGACTTCTGCATGGGTAGGAGAAGCTGGCGGGGCATATAACAGTGGCGGCCGTTGTGTATCTAACACATTTCTGAATAGCTTTTGGTAATTGATTCCATCATTTTCTTTTCCTCTTTCTAAGTTTTAGGTGCCAGAAGAAGAATTTTGATTTTTATTTAGAATGTGTTTAACCGAATATTTGAATGATTCATAGGTACTTAGATCAACTTGGAATAGCATCCACCTACAATACTAAAGTTTATTGTAGGCAGACATTAATTGGAGGGAACTATGGCCTTCTCAATACCTCCACGCTCGCTCCTAATCCTGACTACTACAGGCACGTATAAATTAAATATTACTGGATTTTTTTTAGAGATTAATAGATAATTTGATATACTTTTATTTGAGGGTTTATAGTGGTTATGCATGTCATCGTCAAACATATCTAATCCTAGATTCTGGTTCTGCAAACAGCGCACTATTGTGGCATCGGCTGATGGGAAAGAAGGTTCTTGGTGTTTCGAGTGATGTTTCCTCGCCATTTTTACGCACTTACGCCCATTGTTCAAAAGACAGAGTAAGTATGCTCATTTAGTACAACACATTTGGATGGATATTATTTTATAGAGACGGGATGAGTTTAGTTTTCATTCTTTTATATATGATAAATATGACTGAAATTATATATGATTGATGTCCCAATTCTTGGAAAATTAAAGTCGATATGACATCATACTAAGCTCAACACATGTGTGTAAGAAATAATGTAAATAGGGTAAATATTGATTGATTATTTTGGTGAATATTATAATTTGATTACCTTAATTAGTGTAACTATGGACTGGTTCTTAGTAGTTTCATACTTGAGACGCATAAGTTCTGTCAAATGTCTCAGTTTCGTTTTCTCTCAGCATGATATATGTAGTTTAACGAGAGCCATCTCCATTCCCAAATAAAATTGCAAGTAGTTGCAAAAAACATAAAGATCTAGAAATCATAGGTAGTGCGTAAATATTTTAGTATTTAATGGTAAGCAAAGCCATCTCCATTCCCATTAAATACTAAAATATTTACGCACTACCTTTGATTTCTAGATCTTTATGTTTTTTGCAACTAAATGCAATTTTATTTGATATTGAATGTTTGAAAATATTGAATCCAGGTTGATTCAGTGTCATTCTTAATTTGTTCACAATTCTTTTTCTTGAATCAAAAATTTGCGGTATCTTTTGACTTTTGCTAGTAATTTCAGCATTCCTCAAATTATTACGCATTTCATTCTACAGGCTGGTGTAACACTACTGTTGATCAACTTAAGCAATCAAACTCACTTCATACTCAATGTGAAAAACCCTGTAACTGTTAAAGCAAATGAAGTGGCCAAAAACATCCATGAAGAAAAAAATTCATTCTTTCACAATCTCAAGAAAGCATTTTCTTGGATTGGAACAAAAGGGTCAGAGGTCACATTCAGGGAAGAGTATCACTTAACTCCGAAAGATAATAACCTCAAAAGCCAAACCATGGTGCTAAATGGCATTCCACTAAAGCTAACAAATGAAGGGGATATTCCAACAATGGATCCAGTGCACAATAATGTAAGATCTCCAATATATATAGTTCCTTTGTCAATTGCATTTATTGTGTACCCTAACTTTGATGCTCCAGCTTGTGCTAGATACTGAAAACTATACAGTTTAAGGTTTCTACTTTCTATATAGTCCTGTAAACTAGGCATTAAAAGTATTGAATTGCAAGCTCTTGGTAATTGTAAGTAGTGAGCAAGTGATATAGCATTTACAATAATTTTAATTTTGAAGAACAAAAGAATGTATCAACTTGTGAATATATTTGTTGGTTTGAATTTTATTTCTGGTTTCACTTGAAGTTCCATGCAAATGTATTGATTCCTTTTGCCATCAATTATCACATGTAAATGTGTACTACTTTTTAGTTGTAACAAAAAAAATAAAATAGTATATGCCTATGATGGAAATTGATCTTCTCCTTTTGCCATCAATTATCAATGTTGTTTGAAATCAAGAGTAATCCCGCAGATCACAAGGCTACTGGTGAGGTTATGGTACCAAACTACAATGCTGAAGAGTATATTAATACCTTAAAAAAGGTTTGTGACATCAGTGATACTACCGAATTCACAACAGGAGAGTTAAAGAGAAATCTTAGAATACTACATTTGATGGTGCATATTCTAAGATAGATAATCCTGAACTCCATTTGATATATGTTTTAGGACACAAGGTCAAAATAAATTGGCCTCATTACTTCATATCCGGAGTCGCAACATAAATCCATCTTTTTCTTACTGCTCTATCATATCTAGGATTTTGAAGCATTTTGAGATCAAAGCTCCTGCTGAGTTTCTTGAGGCACCTACTCTTACTCAGTGTTTCAATTACTCTACCATGAAATACATGAAATATACCATGGGATGGAAACAACATTTAGTACATAATGCCCAAGAAAGGAGTAATTATGATGATCCTGAGCCTGTAAAAGAGGCACAACCTGATGGAAATGCAAACAATCAACAATACGTTCAATGACATGATGGGAATATTGAAGGTGAGCATGTAAAACCTGATATTGCACAAGATGAAGTTATGGCAGATGCTAGATACTGACTATGGGGAAGAAAATGAGTTATATGATTGGCAGATGCTAGATACTGACATGATTGGCTAGGTAACGAAACTCCGTAACCGGCAAGTTCAAGTCAATGTTGGGCTCCTTGGTCCAATCCTTCTTAGGGTAATAATGTTGGAAATAACTCGAATAGGGGAAATACTATGAATGGAAGTGGGGGTGCTTACAATTGAGACAAATAAGCTTATGGTTCGCCATCTGATGTAGGTTCGAGTGGTGATATGTCATAGGTTGTCACTTTGCTGGAGCACTTGCGAGTGCAGCAGGATGAGATGCGGGAGCACCAACATGAGGAGGCACGTAGGCGACATACTCATGATGAAGCACAAACCCGATAATTTCAGAAGTTTCGACAACAACTTCTTAATTCCTATGGAAGAGATTTAATTTGCATCATATGCTACAAATCAGTTCAATATGCTTAACGAAAATATCCAATTCAATCATAGCTCCACTCAATACACTATTAGAGCGCTACACCAAACTGCGGACGACAACCATCACCGCTACAATATTTATTCGGTGTGCAATATGCTTTTCTATTGAATGCATTCCAAGTCAAATGTGAGTGCATGTTATACTACAATACTTTCTCCAATGAGAGAAATATGGATGTTCCAAGATGAGAGAGTCCAGAACAATGTAAATCTCTTTTATATCTTTTCAGAACTTGCAAAAGAGGAAAAAGTTAGGGACTGTAATGATGTTTTCTCCAACAGAGGATCAAAATCGCAACTAGTGAAAAGTTAGAGATCAAAAATACGCTTAAAAAATATTCAAAATTAACCACATTAACTTGAATCGATCAGTTTTTTGAATTAATTATCCAAATCAATCCACATGTAATTTCATCTCTAAGCAAGTGATTGTTTTTTATTCCTGTATGTGGTGTGAACACCACAACTAAAATAATTAAGTTAGACACTTTCATTTTGATTTGAATTCTATGTGTAAATCTGATAGATTTGACACTTCCTCTCTACAAAGAAAAAGACAGTCATTAGTCAGAGACATTTGTGGCCTTTCAATTTCCAATTTGTGTCATTATTTACAACATACTCTCTCAGCCACAGTTATCCAACCATTATTGAGCAAACACAACATACTTTTCGAAGCTGCCACACAACTCATTTTTAGGTTCTTGTCTTCTCCATCAAAGTTTGTACTTTCTGTCACCCTTTTTCTTATTCTTTCATATCTTGTTTGGATGCTCTTTTTGTTATATATAATATTTACAAGTCTATTGGAAGCTTTTTTGTATTGTTTTTTTAATGATAAAGTGAGTCATGTTTCTTTGACTAAGTTTGAATTCAACCTATTATTCTATGTTTTTTTTATAGTTATATATTGCTGTGTCTTCAAGATTAAAATAATATAATTATGATTGGTTAATGTTTCTTACAAGTTTTGTCCTCATACTATTGACTGCCTTTGATTTATTTGTTACTAATAATTTAATAAGCATGTGATTGTGAGCATGTTTGAAATTCTGACCTTGAAGTTTATTTTCATGATTCACAAAAACATATTGATATTTGAGAGAGAGTGAAGTGGCCCTTATTGAATTTATGAATAAAATTACTATGTCATGGTTATGAGTATTGATCATGAGAATATCAGTGTTAACTTATAAAATAAAATTTTCAATTTGGAATACTATAATTTTCAATATTTTTTTCTTTTATAAGTAGTGAATTTTTTTTCTTTTATAAGTGATGAATTAACATGCTTTCCATTTCACAAAAATCTGGTGCTAATTTCGGTCGGCAAGTCCATACAGCTCTGACTTTAAATGGGCCCCCCACATGTGGGCAGTGGGATTGGTCCCCTCAGATTAGTCGATTCTTTGATTAGATACCGAGTTTTCAAAAAAATAAAAAATAAATAAAATAATAATAATAATAGAGATCATGCTAACATATGTCCTTAGGATTCCACAAATAGTAAGTATTTATTGAGAAAAAGTAATTTTCAAAATTTTAAGAAATAAACTCGAACATTTTCATAACATAATTTCTATCTTTGGTATACTAACATGTACCCTTAGGGCATATATAATCACTCTCATATTTTTATTTTTCTGATGTTCAGTTATTAATCATTATGTGGTATAAAGTATAACTTAATTTTCTATTTTTTAACTGTTAAATAAAAGAATCTGTAAGAAAAATGTTGGATAAAAGAAAGTTTGAATTCTACTCTATAGTTTCATAAGATCTTTCTATAAATCAGCTTTTATCTATTACTGCAGTTAATTTGGATTAGTTACTGACTACTGTGTTGGACTTGGATGCTGCTGCAATTCATTCAGTCATCATGAGACTCTACCTTGCATTGTTTTTCTTTTTGGCCTCTCTTCAAGTTACTCTAAGTAAAGATATTGAACATGGTTTGCTACTAGTAAATGGAGCTAAAGCAAAAGCTGAAACAGGTGATAACTTCATTTGCGCAACGATTGATTGGTGGCCTCCTGAATGCAACTTCGGCGTTTGTTCTTGGGGACATTCGTCTATTGTAAATTTGGTGTGTATTTTTAGATTTTCACCTGTATAGAGAATAAAATCAATACTTTTGAAATTTTATGTTTCCTTGGAAAGCAGCTAACCCGTTTTAGTCATTGTTCAATTGAATGTGGATTGATTTTTCAGGACTTATCTCGTCCTCTCCTTGCCAAAGCAATCCAAGGTTTGTATGTCTAAATTACTTAAATGTATATGATTTAGACAAATTGTTAGTTTTATGACCGATGTTTTATAAATCGGATAATTATTTTGGTCTCAGCGGTTTGATCTCTGGTCTTGTTTTTAAAAATCGGATAATTTGTTAGTTTTATGACCGATGTTTTTAAAAATCGGATAACATTGTTGATGACATTATTAATGTGGTTGCATGAAGTTTAAATGTATTAAGCATAATGTTATTCTTTTCATATCATGTTCTGATAGCCCTTAAGCCTTTGAGGATAAGACTTGGAGGTTCTCTGCAAGACCAGGTGGTGTATAACGTAGGAAACTTGAAGTCTACTGGTCATCCATTTCAAAAGATGAAAAATGGTTTGTTTGGATTTTCAAAGGGATCTTTACACATGCAAAGGTGGGATGAGCTGAATCATTTTTTCAATAAGACAGGGTGAGGATCTTCTCATTATATTTGTTATTATCCTCACCGCCACCTTCACTTTCTCTTCTTTTAAATCTAATAAAAAGTATAGTTTCAATTTAGTGCTTTCTTCCATATAATTGAAGACTTTAGGTGATTTACTTATTTTGTTATTTGAAGTGATTCAATGTATTGTCTTCTATCCTGCACTATTGTAACAGTTTTTGTTAGCTTACAAAGAGTGTCTGAGATATCAGGATGTGATCGACCCCATTTTGTGTAAATATGTACCAAAACAAAGAATTTGGATGTCTGTCTGGTAGAATTATGATTACGTCTGGTAGGAGTAACTTAATTGAAGTTTGACACTTGCAGGGTGTTAGTAATAGGACTCCTAAGGGCAGTAGTTATAGAATAATAGTAGTTTATTTAATAATATTATAAATTAGTTACTGTTACTTATGTGCAGTAATTGCTGTCTACAAAACTTCTATGTAACTGCTACAGGAGAGAGTTAGTATTATAAATAAGATGCAGAGGAAAAGAAAGGCATTCAGGGATTGGGATAAAGGATTGGTAGGGAGAGACCAAGCTCTCGAATACTTGGAGGGGAGAGAACCAAGACTCTCGAATTTCTTGGGATTATATTGTAATCTTACTATTAGTTTATATTTTGATATCAGTTCCTATCACAGGGCCATTGTGATGTTTGGCTTGAATGCCCTCATTGGGAGGCACAAGATTAACAATACTAATAATGTTTGGGAAGGAGCCTGGGACCCTACAAATGCTTATGATTTTATAAAGTACACTGTTTCAAAGGGATACAAGATTGATGCATGGGAATTTGGTACGACAATAGACAAAGTAGTTTGTTATTTTCGTTAATGGACTGATCTATAGTTGTCAAAGCCTAGGGGTTCATGGTCCAAAAGGTCTAAACAAGTGTTGTCAATCGCAGATCATAGAAAAGATCAATTCATTCAAATTCCACTACGCAACAATGCTATAGTGCCGTTATAACTGTTATTGACAACATTTTGTTAGTGTATGGCGGAACAACACTGGTTTAAGCCAATTGATTTTCATCCCACTTTAGTCTTCTCTGTTGTTATCCGATGTGGACTTATTGCATATGCTTATGTAGGTAATGAGTTGAGTGGTACAGGCGTTCGTGCATCAGTTGACGTTGCACAGTATGGGAAAGACGTGATAAACCTTAAACGAATTCTAGATGAGTTATACAAGAACTCGAGGTTCAAACCCTTACTTGTAGCACCTGATGGAAGTTATGATAAGGAATGGTACAATAAGCTTCTTCAGCTTTCTGGTCCAGGCGTAATCAATGTTCTGACTCATCATTTATATAACATAGGCCGAGGTTTGCTTATCACTCACATAATTCTTTCTAGTATAGTCAATTTCACTAAATATCTAATATCCTAAGATATGTAGATATTCTTCATTTGTTTCTATTGCTGTTTTAATTTCTTTTACTTGAGGAATTGGTGGTTTACTCATATTGAAATTGTATCAGAATATATGTTTTGTTCACTTGCATGCAAAATATTACTGTCTACCATTCATAATCAATTTCTAAGTTAATTTCTCTTTTTCAGCTATTGACACACATCTTTTAGAGAGGATTTTAGATCCTGATAAGTTGAGCGAAGCGGAAACAACTTTCAGAAATCTTTCAGAAACCATTCAAAAACATGGTCCTTGGGCTTCTGCATGGGTAGGAGAATCTGGCGGGATATCTTGGAGTGGCGGTCGTGATGTATCTGACACATTTGTGAATAGCTTTTGGTAATAATGATTCCATCATTTTCTTTTCCTCTTTTTAAGTTTTAGGTGCCAAAAGAAGAATTCTGATTTTTTACTTAGAATGTGTTTAACCAATTATATGAATGACTCGTCGTAGGTACTTAGATCAACTTGGAATGGCATCCACCTACAATACCAAAGTTTATTGTAGGCAGTCATTAATTGGAGGGAACTATGGTCTTCTCAATACCTCCACTCTCGCTCCTAATCCTGACTACTACAGGCACGTATAAATTAAATATTACAGAATTTTTTTTTTTTTAGAGACTAATAGATAGCTTGATATACTTTTATTTGAGGATTTATAGTGGTAATGCATGTCATTGTTAAACATATCTAATCCTAGATTCTGTTTCTGCAAACAGCGCACTATTGTGGCATCGGCTGATGGGAAAGAAGGTTCTTGGTGTTTCGACTGATATTTCTTTGCCATTTTTACGCACCTACACCCATTGTTCAAAAGAAAGGGTAAGTATGCTAATTTACTACAACCTCTTAGGAAGGATATTATATTATAGAGGAACCTGATGAGTCCAGTTTTTATTCTTTTATATATGATATGATAAATATAATGACATCATATGAAGCTTAACACGCGTGTGCTAGAAATGATGTAAATATGGTAACTATGGATTGACTTTTTGGCGATTATTATAATTCGAGTATCTTAATTAGTGTAACTATGGGATACCGATTCTTAATAGTTTCGTAGTTGAGACACATAGGTTCTGTCAAATGTCTAGTTTCTGAGAGACAATAGTCCATGAATACCTAGTGGATCCGTTATTAATTGCTGTATTTTCCCCTAAAACCATGCTTCTGCTTCGGTTTCTGATCTGCACTGACATTGGCAGCCATGTTTATCTTTTTTCGACCTGTTAGAATTCAGAGAATTCTCGAGAGGAACTGATATTATTAAAGTTGAAAAATGAACTGATTCAGATGCAAGGGAGGTCGCAACTATTTATAGAAGTTGACGGACGAAGATAATAGCAACTGTTCAGCTAGATCTGTGTGATCAGATACAGTTACAATAAACTTATAAACCCGAGTAAGTAGACTCTAATACTCTCCTGAAACCTCAAGGTGGGTCGGAGCCATGAAAAGATGATAGATCATACACAGTGGTTAGGATATGAGAACTACATATGTCATATCTTTAGACAACGTGGGACTAAACACAAACCGTCATTCCCAACAGAATGAAGGTGCTGCAGACTACAACATAGGCAACCCAAAGTTTCCGCTATTAAAGCGGCTAGCGGAAAACTACAATTAATGCTACTTTCATCTTTCTAACATATTTTAATTGCTAAACTGAATAAGGTCATCTCCATTCCCATTAAATATATAAATATTTCCACACTACCTTCTATCCAATAAAGATCTTTGCTTTCTAGATCTTTATGTTTTTCGAAACTATATGCAATTTCAGTTGATAATGAATGTATGATAATATTGAATCCCGGTTGATTCAGTGTCATGCTTAATTTCCTACTAATTGTTACCAATTTGATTTTACAGGCTGGTGTAACATTATTGTTGATCAACTTAAGCAATCAAACTCAGTTCATACTCAATGTGAAAAACCATGTAACTGTTAAAACAAATGAAGTGGCCAAATTCAGGGAAGAGTATCACTTGACTCCAAAAGATAATAACCTCAGAAGCCAAACCATGGTGCTGAATGGCATTCCACTCAAGTTAACAAATAAAGGGGATATTCCAACAATGGATCCAGTGCACAATAATGTGAAATCTTCAATACACATAGCTCCTTTGTCCATTGCATTTATTGTGTACCTAAACTTTGATGCTCCAGCTTGTGCCAGGCACTGAAAACTATATAGCCTTGTAAACTAGGCCTTAAAAATAAGGAACTACAAGCTCTTTGTAATTCTAAGTAGTGAACAAGTTAACCCACTTGCGTTGGCTCAGTGGTGTTACCTTGGGACTTTGGAGTGTGATCCTCTCAAGGTTTCAGATTCGATTCTCTTCGGTGCCAATTTCATTATGCAAGTTATATACAACCTTTACAATAATTTTAATTTTGAAGAAGCATAAAAATGTATCAACTTATAAATCATATCCACAATAATGGGTTTATTAAGCAAGATTTTATATTAAATTCTTTACAACAATTGCATTCACAATATTAGGATGTTAGAGATCTGTTAGCGTGTCATGACCAAAATTTAAAATCTTAAATCTTGTTGCCAATTTCCACAAGATACCTTGTTAGAAAAGAAAGTTTCAAAATCTTACATCTTACTTGAATTTATCTTATAACATAATATTTATGTATATATTTGCAATAAACTACTCCTGACATGTTCAAAGATTTTCAAAGCTTTCTAAGATCAAATTGTGGCGAGGAATTTTACTGCTTCAAAGAGGAACAAGTCACTTTGGAAAGTGGCGAGTTCCAAGATGAGAGAGTCCAGAACAATGTAAATGCAAGTGGAAGAATCTTGTCAATCGCTACAAGGTCTCTTTCTCAGATTTGTTTGATAATGTGGATGTTGCAGAGAAGATTTTTTTGGGTTTGTGTGTTGAAAATGGATGATTTACTGGGTTGGCTTTGTGTGTGTTTTCAAAGAGAATTGCCCTTCTCCCTTTTGTTTTTGCTCATTCCCTTAATTCAGCTTTCAGCGAGTTTACTCATGCCCACAATTTTAAGATAGGTTCAATCATCTTTTAAGCCGGTTCAACCGATTTTCAAAGACTCACGCTGAATCAAGGGAATGAGTAATTTTAAAAGGGGGAAGAACGATTTTCTTAAGCAAAAGATTGCTTTCTTGGAGAATAAGTTGAAGAAATTGGTTTTTTTTTCTTCTTTTCCAATCTCACCTGCCAATCCAAAAGTGTGTGTGAATTTTACATTCAGAAATTACCTACGAGGTATACAATTCATTTAAGTGAGAAGTCACGTAGGCATTGACCAAGTCAATGTTAAAACTTGCAAGAGGGGGAAAAGTTAGGAGTTATAATGTTGTTTTTAATAGGGGACAAAATCGCAACTAGTGGAAGTTTAAACCTAAAAAACATTCAAAATAAACCGCATTAACTTGAGTCAGATCAATATTTTAATTAATTATTCAAATTGATATCCATGTAATTTCATCTTTGAATCAAATGATTGTTTTTTTTTTTTTTTTCTTTAATCCAATATGTAGTGTGAACACCCCTAACCAAAATAATTCATTCAGTTGGACACTTTCATTTTGATTTGAATTGTATGTGTAAATCTGACAAGATTTGACACTTCCTCTACAAAGAAAAGGACAGTCATTAAGTCAGAGACATTTGTGGCCTTTCAATTTCCAATTTGTGTCATTATTGACAGCATACTCTCTCAGCCACAGTTATCCAACCATTATATAGCCAACACAACATGCTCTTCAATGCCAATGTAGCATCCCAACAACCCATTTATTAGGTTCTTGTCTTCTCCATCAAAGTTTGTTACTTTCTGTCACCCTTTTTCTTATTCTTTCATATCTTGTCTGGATGCTCTTTTTCTTATATATAATATTTACAAGTCTATTGGAAGCTGTTTTGTATTGTTTTTTTAATGATAAGAATGAGTTATGTTTTTTTGACTAAGTTTGAATTCAACCTATTATTCTATGTTTTGTTTATTGTTATATCTTGTTGCTGTGTCTTCAAGATTAAAATAATATAATTATGATTGGTTAATGTTTCTTACAAGTTTTGTGCTCACATTATTGTCTGGTTTTGATTTGTTTATTACTAATAACTTAATAAGCATGTGATTGTTTGAGATTCTGACATTGAAGTTTATTTTCATGATTCACAAAAACATATTGATATTTTTTTGGTAGTGACCGGGGTTTGAACCCTGAACCTTGCATATTTTATGCATTGTTCCAACCAACTGAGCTAAACTCACACGGACAAACATATTGATATTTGAGAGAAAGTGAAGTGGCCCTTATTGAATTTAGGAATAAAATTACTATGCCATGGATGGTTATGAGTATTGATCATGAGAATATCAGTGTTAACTTATAAAATGAAATTTTCAATTTGGAATATTATAATTTTCAATATTTTTTTCTTTTATAAGTAGTGAATTTTTTTCTTTTATAAGTGATGAATTAACATGCTTTCCATTTCACAAAAATCTGGTGCCAATTTCGGTAGGCAAGTCCATATAGAGCTTTGCTCTGACTCTGACTTTAAATGGGCCTCCCACAAGTGGGAAATGGGATTGGTCCCTTCAGATTAGTCGGTTCTTTGATCAGATACTGAGTCATGCTAACATATGCCCTTAGGATTCCACAAATAGTGAGTATTTATTGAAAAAAAGTAATTTTCATAATTTAAAGAAATAAACTGACACATTTTCAAAACATAATTTCTATCTTTGGTATACTAACATGTACCCTAAGGGCATATGTAATCACTCTCTTACTTTTTATTTGTCTGATGTTCAGTTACTAATCATTATGTGGTATTTATGTAAAACCTAATTTTCTATTTTTTAACTGTTAAATAAAAGAAATTGTAGAAAAAAATGTTGGATAAAAGAAAGTTTTAATTCTACTCTATAGTTTCGTCACATCTTTCTATAAATCAACTTTTATCTATTACTGCAGTTAATTTGGATTAGTTACTGTGTTGGACTTGGATGCTGCTGCAATTGATTCAGTCATCATGAGACTCTCCCTTGCATTGTTCATCTTTTTGGCCTCTCTTCAAGTTACTCTAAGTAAAGATGTTGAACATGGTTTGATACTAGTAAATGGAGCTCAAGCAAAAGCTGAAATAGGTGATAACTTCATTTGCGCAACGATTGATTGGTGGCCTCCTGAATTATGCAACTTCGGCGTTTGTTCTTGGGGACATTCATCTATTGTCAATTTGGTGTGTATTTTTAGATTTTCACCTGTATAGAAAATGAAATCAATGCTTTTAAAATTTTATGTTTCCTTGGAAAGCAAGCTAACCTGTTTTAATCATTGTTCAGGACTTATCTCATCCTCTCCTTGCCAAAGCAATCCAAGGTTTGTATGTCTAAATTACTTAAATGTATATGATTTAGATAATTTGTTAGTATTATGATCGATGTTTTTAAAAATCGGATAACATTGTTGATGACGTTATTATTGTTGATGGCATTATTAATGTGGCTGCATGAAGTTTAAATGTATTAAGCATAATGTTATTCTTTTCATATCATTTTCGGATAGCCCTCAAACCTTTGAGGATAAGACTTGGAGGTTCTCTGCAAGACCAGGTGGTGTATAACGTAGGAAACTTGAAGTCTCCTGGTCATCCATTTCAAAAGGTGAAAGGTGGATTTTTAGGATTTTCAGAGGGATCTTTACACATGCAAAGGTGGGATGAGCTGAATCATTTTTTCAACAAGACAGGGTGAGAATCTATACATTATATTTGTTATTATCGTCACCGCCACCTTCACTTTCTCTTCTTTTAAACCAAATAAAAAGGATAGTTTCAATTTAGTGCTTTCTTCCTTATAATTGAAGACTTTAGGTGATTTATTTATTTTGTTATTTGGAGCGATTCAATATATTGTCTTCTATCCTGTACTATTGCAACAGTTTTTGTTAGCTTACAAAGAGTGTCTGAGATATCAGGATGTGATCGACCCCATTTTGTGTAAATATGTACCAAAACAAAGAACTTGGATATATGTGTCTGGTAGAATTATGATTACGTCTGGTAGAATTGTAACTTAATTGAAGTTTGACACATGCAGGGCCATTGTGATGTTTGGGTTGAATGCGCTCAGTGGGAGGCACAAGATTAGTAACACTAGTAATGTTTGGGAAGGAGCCTGGGACCCTACAAATGCTTATGATTTTATAAAGTACACTGTTTCAAAGGGATACAAGATTGATGCATGGGAATTTGGTACGACAATAGACAAAGTAGTTTGTTATTTTTGTTAACGCATTAGTTTGTTTTAGCATATGCCCAATTGGCGGAGTGTTAATGGACTGATCTATAGTTGTCAAAGCCTAAGGGTTCGTGGTCCAAAAGGTCTAAACAAGTGTTGTCAATCGTGGATCATAGAAAATAGTGATTATTTAAATTCTACGCAACAATGTTGAAGTCCCGCTGTAACTGTTATTGACAACATTTTGTTAGCGTATGGCGGAGCAACACTGGTCTAAGCCATTTGATCTTCATCCCACTTTAGTCTTCTTTGTTGTTATCAGATGTGGACTTATTGCATATGCTTATGTAGGTAATGAGTTGAGTGGTACAGGCGTTGGTGCATCAGTTGGCGTTGCACAGTATGGGAAAGACGTGATAAACCTTAAACGAATTCTAGATGAGTTATACAAGAACTCGAGGTTCAAACCCTTACTTGTAGCACCTGATGGAAGTTATGATAAGGAATGGTACAATAAGCTTCTTCAGCTTTCTGGTCCAGGCGTAATCAATGTTCTGACTCATCATTTATATAACATAGGCCGAGGTTTGCTTATCACTCACATAATTCTTTCTAGTATTGTCTACCATTCATAACCTATTTCTAAGTTAATTTCTCGTTTTCAGCTAATGACACGCATCTTATAGAGAGAATTTTAGATCCTGATCACTTGAGCGAAGTGGAAACAACCTTCAGAAATCTTTCAGAAACCATTCAAAAACATGGTCCTTGGGCTTCTGCATGGGTAGGAGAATCTGGCGGGATATCTAGGAGTGGCAGTCGTGATGTATCTAACACATTTGTGAATAGCTTTTGGTAATATTGATTCCGTCATTTTTTTCCCTCTTTCTAAGTTTTAGGTGCCAGAAGAAGAATTCTGATTTTTTATTTAGAATGTGTTGAACCGAATATTTGAATGACTCGTCGTAGGTACTTAGATCAACTTGGAATGGCATCCACCTACAATACTAAAGTTTATTGTAGGCAGTCATTAATTGGAGGGAACTATGGTCTTCTCAATACCTCCACTCTCGCTCCTAATCCTGACTACTACAGGCAAGTATAAATTAAATATTACAGAAAAATAAAAATCAGAGATTAATAGATAATTTGATATACTTATATTCCCTGGAATGTTACTTAAGGATTTATAGTAGTAATGTATGTCATTGTTAAACATATCTAATCCTAGATTCTGGTTCTGCAAACAGTGCGCTGTTGTGGTATCGGCTAATGGGAAAGAAGGTTCTTGGTGTTAGGAGTAATATTTCTTCGCCATTTTTACGCACTTACTCCCATTGTTCAAAAGACAGTGTAAGTATGCTAATTTATTACAACTTCTTAGGAAGGATATTATATTATAGAGAGATGTGATGAGTTTAGTTTTTATATTTGATTAATATCCCACGAAAAATTAAAGTTGATATGACATCATACGAAAAACTTAACACGCGTGTGTAACTGTGGATTGATTCTTTGGCGATTATTATAGTTTGAGTACCTTAATTTGTGTAACTATCTACGGGCTACTGATTCTTAATAGTTTCATAGTTGAGACACATAGGTTCTGTCAAATGTCTCGTTTCCGAGAGACAACAATAGTCCATGAATAACTAGTGGATCCATTATTCATTGCTGTATTTTTCCCTAAAACCATGCTTCATGCTTCTATAAATAGCTACTGGTCGCAACTATATATAGAAGTCGACCGACGAAGATAATAGCAACTGTTCAGCTAGTTCTGTGTACTATAGAGATTAGATACAGTTACAGTAAACTTATAAACCCGAGTAAGTATACTCTAATACTCTCCTACAAGCTCAAGGTGGGTCGGAGCCATGAAAAGATGATAGATCATACACACTGAGCTTTGATCTCAGAGCTTCAAATCTAGTTTGCGCTATTAACGCGGCTTTCAGCTTTTTAACATATTTTAATTGCTAAACTGAATAATGTCATCTCCATTCCCATTAAATACATAAATATTTCCACACTACCTTCTGATCGAATAAAGATCTTTGCTTTCTAGATCTTTTATGTTTTTTGAAACTACATGCAATTTCAGTTTATAATGAATGTATGATAGTATTGAATCCAGGTTGATTCAGTGTCATGCTTAATTTCATAGTAATTCTTTTTTACTGCAGAGTAATTTCCATCATCTGTTGGCTAATTTGCTATTAATTTAAGCAATCCTCAAATTCTTACCAATTTGATTTTACAGGCTGGTGTAACATTACTGTTGATCAACTTAAGCAATCAAACTGAGTTCATACTCAATGTGAAAAACCATGTAACTGTTAAAGCAAATGAAGTGGCCAAATTCAGGGAAGAGTATCACTTAACTCCAAAAGATAATAATCTCAGAAGCCAAACCATGGTGCTGAATGGCATTCCACTTAAGTTAACAAATAAAGGGGATATTCCAGCAATGGATCCAGTGCAAAATAATGTGAAATCTCCAATATACATAGATCCTTTGTCCATTGCATTTATTGTGTACCCAAACTTTGATGCTCCAGCTTGTGCCAGGCACTCAAAACTATAAAGCTTGTAAACTAGGCCTTAAAAATATGGAATTACTAGCTCTTGGTAATTGTGACTAGTGAGCAAGTTAACCCACTTGGGTTGGCTTGGTGGTGTTGCCTTGGGACCTTGAAGGGTGATCCTCTTAAGGTTTCAGGTTCGATTCTCCTCAGTGCCAATTTCAGTAGGCTAGGGTTGGCTTGGTGGTGTAGTGTTGGGACCTTGAAGTGTGCTCATCTCAAGATCTCATATTCGATTCTCCCAATGTCAATTCTGGCAGGCTAGTTTGGCTTCTTCAGAAAAAATAGTGAGCAAGTTATATACGGCCATTACAATAATTTTAATTTTGAAGAAGCATAAAATTTTATCAACTTATGAATATATTTGTTGGTTTACATTTTATTCTGTTTCACTTCAAGTTCAATGCAAAAGTATTCATTTCCTTTGCCATCAAGTTTCACATGTGAAAAACATATGTGCCTTTGATGGAAATAGATCCTCTCCATTTTCTCCATGTAGTTTTGCATATATATATATATATATATATATATATATATATATATATGTAATAAACCGACTCATTACATGTTCAAAAAAATGTCAAAGCTTTATAAGATAGGAGTATACATTATATAAATAATTTACAACTTATATAAAACTAGACTTAGACCCCGCACGTTGCTCGGGCGAGAGTTAATTTTAAATTATTAGCAGAGTGTTGTCAACAAAGGATGCAGAAGTTATCAACAAAGATTGTTAAAGAAAATATATAAATAGAGAACTCTTGTCTTGGGACTTGGAACAAAAATTCTTCCTTTTATCGTGTTTTTAGAGACCTCTTGAAACTTCATTCGTTGTCTTTCAAAATCTTCAAGATGTTTTGCTTTGTCAATTTGCATGATTTTTTCTTAAATTACATCAAAAACATCATAGAATTGCTATGTTTCGGGTAAACTATAATTACATTACTTGAAATATAAATATTACAAAAAGTCTCAAAAACCATAGGTAATTGCTCTAAAACTATCTTGGATCAAATTTAATTTAAAATGACAGAAGATAATTTATTTTTACTAAATAAGCAAGAAAGTGTGTCCAATGACTATTTTAAAAAACAAAAAATGACTTTTCAAAAGTTTGTTTTTTGCAGGAAGCAAAACCTAAACAAACATATTTCCAAAGATGAATATCACATTTTACCGTTTTTGTTTTGTATCCAAGTTGTAGTGTTGACACTTCCTCTACAAACAAAAGATAGTCAGAGACATTTATGGCCTTTCAATTTCCAATTTGTGTCATTATTTACAACATACTCTCTCAGCCACAGTTATCCAACCATTATTGAGCAAACACAACATACTTTTCGAAGCTGCCACACAACTCATTTTTAGGTTCTTGTCTTCTCCATCAAAGTTTGTTATTTTCTGTCACCCTTTTTCTTATTCTTTCATTTTTGTCTTCATGGTCACTCTCTTATGATGTTTTTTTATGTTTGGAATTGGATGCTCTTTTTGTTATATATATTTACAATTCTATTGGAGGCTTTTTTTGTATTGTTTTTTAATGATAAACATGAGTTATGTTTTTTTGACTAAGTTTGAATTCAACCTATTATTCTATGTTTTGTTTATTATTATATCTTGTTGCTGTGTCTTCAAGATTTAAAATAATAATAATATAATTATGATTGGTTAATGTTTCTGACAAGATTTGTGCTCACATTATTGTCTGGTTTTGATTTGTTTATTACTAATAACTTAATAAGAATGTGATTGTGAGCATGTTTGAGATTCTGACATTGAAGTTTATTTTCATGATTCACAAAAACAAAACATATTGATATTTGAGAGAAAGTAAAGTGGCCCTTCTTGAATTTATGAATAAAATTACTATGTCATGGTTATGAGTATTGATCATGACAAGGACAAATCATCATAGAATAACAGTGTTGCTCTTTCCATTACGATCTACCAGTGTTAACTTATAAAATGAAATTATCAATTTGGAAGATTATACTCCCTCCATCTCACGTTAGTAATTTGAGACAATATAAATTGAAAAGTGGACACCTAATATGAGATGGACAGAGTAATTTTCGATATTTCTTTTATTGGGTTAATTAATTAAATGGTCTCTATAAATATTCATAACTTCGTTTTTAGTCTCTACAAATAAAAAAACGCGTTTTTTAGGTCTCCTAAAATTTTCCGTGAGCATTTGTAGTACTCTAAAATTGTTCAGAAACATTTTTAATCCCTCTAAAAAATTTCTGTTAGCATTTTTGGTCCCTAAAATTGGAGCATTTTTTGTCCCCTAAAAGTGCAAAGGAAAATGCTACAGGATTAAAAGTGCAACTTATTTTATAGGGACTAAAAACGAACTTATGCATATTTTTGTAGGGACCATTTACTTGATTAACCCTTTTCAGGAAAATCAGGTAATCAATTAATAATAAAATCTCTCTTTTCTTATTTTTTAATTCTACTCTATAGTTTCATAAGATCTTTCCATAAATCAGCTTTTATCTATTACTGCAGTTAATTTGGATTAGTTACTGTGTTGGACTTGGATGCTGCTGCAATTGATTCAGTGATCATGAGACTCTACCTTGCATTGTTTTTCTTTTTGACCTCTCTTCAAGTTACTCTTAGTAAAGATATTGAACATGGTTTGCTACTAGTAAATGGAGCTCAAGCAAAAGCTGAAACAGGTGATAACTTCATTTGTGCCACTATTGATTGGTGGCCTCATGATAAATGCAACGACGGCTATTGTTCTTGGGGACACTCATCTATTGTAAATTTGGTGAGTATTCTGTTCTATGAAGCACGGATTCTAACACGGACACCTAACACGACACTGACAATACGTCAACTTGCTGATGTAAATAACATAGGACATCGACACCACTATAGAAAATGAAATCAATGCTCTTAAAATTTTATGTATCCTTGGAAAGCAGCTAACCTGTTTTAGTCATTGTTCAATTCAATGTTGATTGATTTTTCAGGACTTATCTCATCCTTTCCTTGCCAAAGCAATCCAAGGTCTGTATGTCTAAATTACTGAAATGTATATGATTTAGAAAATCTGTTAGATTGATGACCGATGTTTTAAAAATCGAATTGAACCAGTCAGTTCGCTGACTGGTTTAATAATTTTTTAGTATTTATCTGTCATCTGGTTTAACCATGGTTTAATTGATTAAACCATGACTCAGAGGTCTCTGCGGTTAGATCTCCGTTCTTGTTTTTAAAACATTGTTGATGGCATTATTATTGTTGTTTTTTTATTAATGTGGCTGTATGAAGTTTAAATGTATTAAGCATAATGTTATTCTTTTCATATCATTTTCTGATAGCCCTCAAACCTTTGAGGATAAGACTTGGAGGTTCTTTGCAAGACCAGATCGTATATGACATAGGAAATTTAAAGTCTCCTTGTCATCCACTTCAAAAGATGAATGGTCAAGGTTGGTTATTTGGATTTTCAAAGGGATGTTTACACATGAAAAGATGGGATGAGCTGAATCAATTTTTCAATCAGACAGGGTGAGAATCTTTTACATTATATTTGTTATTATCCTCACCGCCACCCTCACTTTCTTTTCTTTTAAACTAAATAAAAGGATAGTTTCAATAATTCAATTTAGTCCTTTCTTCCTTATAATTAAAGACTTTAGGTGATTCAATGTATTGTCTTCTATCCTGCACTATTGCAACAGTTTTTGTTAGCTTACAACGAGTGTCTGAGATATCAGGATGTGATCCAATCCATTGTGTAAATATGTACCAAAACAAAGAACTTGGATGTCTGTGTCTGGTAGAATTGTAACTTAATTGAAGTTTGACACATGCAGGGCCATTGTGATGTTTGGCTTGAATGCGCTCAGTGGGAGGCACAAGATTAGTAACACTAGTAATGTTTGGGAAGGAGCCTGGGACCCTACAAATGCTTATGATTTTATAAAGTACACTGTTTCAAAGGGATACAAGATTGATGCATGGGAATTTGGTATGACAATAGACAAAGTATTTTGTTATTGTTGTTAATGCATTAGTTTGTTTTAGCATCTGCCCAATTGGCAGAGCGTTAATGGACTGATCTATAGTTGTCAAAGGGGTTCATGGTCCAAAAGGTCTAAACAGTGTTGTAAATCGCGGATCACATAAAATAGTGATTCATTCAAATTCCACTACGCAACAGTGCTATTGTGCCGCTATAAATGTTATCTGATAACATTTTGCTAGCGTATGGCGGAACTATAGCAATTTGTTTAAGGTTCAGTGACACTATTTAACAACACTGGTCTAAACCGATTGGACTTCATCCTGCTTTAGTCTTCCCTGTTGTTACCTGATGTTGACTTATTGCATATGCTTATGTAGGTAATGAGTTAAGTGGTGAAGGCATTGGTGCATCAGTCGGTGTTGCACGGTATGGGAAAGACGTGATAAAACTTAAACGAATTCTAGATGTGTTATACAAGAACTTAAGGTTCAAACCCTCGCTTGTAGCACCTGGTGGATTTTATGTAAAGGAATGGTACACTAAGCTTCTTCATATTTCTGGTTCAGGCGTAGTCAATGTTGTAACTCATCATATATATAACTTGGGCCCAGGTTTGCTTGTCACTTACATAATTCTTTCTAGTATAGTCAGTTTCACTGAATATCTAATATCCTAATATATCTCGATATTCTCCCTTTGCTTCTACCATACCATTCATAATTTCTAAGTTAATTTCTCTTTTTCAGGTAATAACACACATCTTGTAGAGAAGATTTTAGATCCTAATCGCATGATCAAAGTGGAAACAACTTTCAAAAATCTTTCAGAAACCATTCAAAAACATGGTCCTTGGGCTTCTGCATGGGTTGGAGAAGCTGGCGGGGCAGCTAACAGTGGCGGTATTGGTATATCTAACACATTTGTGAATAGCTTTTGGTAATACTGATTCCCTCATTTTCTTTTCCTTTTTCTAAGTTTTAGGTGCCAAAAGAATTTTTTTTTTAGAATGTGTTGAACCGGATATTTTAATGACTCGTAGGTACTTAGATCAACTTGGAATGGCATCCAACTACAATACTAAAGTTTATTGTAGGCAGACATTAATTGGAGGGAACTATGGCCTTCTCAATTCCTCCACGCTCTCTCCTAATCCTGACTACTACAGGCACGTATAAATTAAATATTACGGATTTTTTTTTTTAGAGATTAATAGATAATTTGATATACTTCTATTTGAAGATTTATAGTGGTTATGCATGTCATTGTTAAACATATCTAATCCTAGATTCTGGTTCTGCAAACAGCGCACTATTGTGGCATCGGCTGATGGGAAAGAAGGTTCTTGGTGTTTCGAGTGATATTTCTTCGCCATTTTTACGCACTTACGCCCATTGTTCAAAAGACAGGGTAAGTATGCTCATTTAGTACAACTCCTTAGGAAGGAGGTTATATTATAGTTCAAAAGATGTGATGAGTTTAGTTTTTATTCTTTTATATATGATAAATATATGATGGATATTATATATGATTAATGTCTCAATGATTGAAAAATTAAAGTTGATAACGAATGTTTGAAAATATTGAATCCAGGATGATTCAGTGTCATTCTTGAAGCAAAAGTTTTTGCTATCTTTTGACATTTGCTATTAATTTAAGCAATCCTCAAATTCTAACCAATTTCATTTTACAGGCTGGTGTAACACTACTAGTGATCAACATAAGCAATCAAACTCAGTTCAGACTCAATGTGAAAAACCATGGAACTGTTAAAGCAAATGAAGTGGCCAAATTCAGGGAAGAGTATCACTTAACTCCAAAAGATAATAATCTCAGAAGCCATACCATGGTGCTGAATGGCATTCCACTCAAGTTAACAAATAAAGGGGATATTCCAACAATGAATCCAGTGCACAATAATGTGAAATCTCCAATATACATAGCTCCTTTGTCCATTGCTTTTATTTTGTACCCAAACTTTGATGCTCCAGCTTGTGCCAGGCACTCTGAAAACTATAAAGTCTATGATAAATAAGATCAACAATAACAAAAATACATATTTCTTTCAAAATTAAAATAATGAGGCATCAAAACAGCTCCTATAAAAAGGGACGGAGGGAGTATTAGATGGGTGGCGGCTGCCCCATTTTCATACTACTTAGCTCCGTCCCTGCTTGTAAACTATGCCTTAAAAAATATGGAATTATTAGCTCTTGGTAATTGTAACTAGTGAGCAAGTTAACCCACTTGGATTGGCTAATTTGGTGTTGTTGCTTATAGACCTTGATGTGTGCTCTTCTCAAGATCTCAGATTCGATTCTTTTCAATGTCAATTTCAGTAGGCAAGTTATATACAACCTTTACAATAATTTTAATTTTCAAGAAGCGTAAAAATTATCAACTTATGAATATATTTGTTGGTTTACATTTTATATCTGGTTTCACTTGAAGTTCAGTTAAAAAGTATTCATTTTCTTTGTCATCAATTTTCACATGTGAAAGAAGTATATGCCTTTGATGGAAATAGATCCGCCCTATAGGTACAAGTGGGTTGTACAAGGATACAATTTCATTATTTGAATTTGAACCATAGCTGCACCTTATGGCACTAGTATATAATATTGGGTGATATAAATCATATCCACAATAATGGTATTAATATGTGTAGCATGAATCATGCATGATATTGACAACGTCTGAATCACAAATAATCCATATCAATCTACAATATATTTCAAAGAAATAACTTATTTTCACAAGAGGATTGTACATTACATACTGAAGAGCTGAAACTGGTGTTTTGTTTTATATAAAGTTCAAATCTCCTATTGAATAATGTAAAGAAGCAAAAGTTGGAATGAATCTCATGAAACAATCTGCATCCCTATTTTCTAAGTAAATGAAGAGTACGTTGGTTGGCGCCATTCATGCGGATATTCAACTTCTCAGTATCTTTTTCAAATCCATCTATAGCTTTGGTTTGCCTGCAACATTACCAAAATCACTTTAAATTATAACATGCTCAAATAAAGTGAAATGGTTCTGCAAAATTACACAACTAGTGTTGTATCAATTGGTTAAACTATATAAGGTTGAAGGTTTTTGGTTCAAACAAAATATCATTCATTTAAGTGTATTCACTATAAAAAAATATTGTCCTGAATTTACTCCTCCACTTATTTCGCGTTTTCCGATTATCCCTGCCATTTTTTCTGCTGATAAGATAGACAGAAAACACTTGCCACGAAGATTTTTTAAATAACATGGCGTCCACATGGCGTACAAATCATTTTGGTTTTTAATTAATTAGTTTAAAATGGTTAATTAATAATAAAACTAGTTTAATATTTAACTAATATTAAATTCATGACTTAGCTGTCATGTGGACGGCACATTGTTTAAAAAGAGTGCATGTAGACAATGTTGATTTGGTTTTTGATATGTCCAAAGAGTATAAAAAAAGGACTAAATGGGAGACAAAACTTAGGTGAAATTTTTTGTAGAAACGTAGTTTGTAGTGATCAAAAATATATTTAACCGAACTATTTATCACTCTTGCAAAAGAATTAAATCAGTGTTAAACTGTTAAAGAATATTTAGAAGACAAAATGTGAGAAAACAAAACATAAAATTCAATTTACTTACCTCTCAATTTCAGTTCCCATGTCCATGGCCATGCCCTTCAGTTCTCCCAAGAGATCACTTATATCTGACAGTGCATCATCTTGCTTCTCTTTCTCAACCTGTTTCAGAACATTGCTGAAATCAAACTAAGGATAAAATCACAAGTGAAAGTTACGGTATCCAGGCCGAACTTATAATGACTTCAACATATAAGTAGTTAATGATAGATATATGAGAACAGCAAATTATCAATAATTCTGTCTGTTAGGTTCAAACAAGGATACAACAGGGATTTAATGAGATATCCTATATGGTTGAGAGGAAGGAAAGTGCTAATTTACAGATTAAACCCTTATAACATAATGTAAGGTTATTTACTTATTTTAGTCAAAGCCTCTACGAGTTTATAAACAAATTTTTCCTTTCCTCCCAACCCCTTCGTATCATAGAGCGCTGAAATTGACTCAGGAAGAACTTTTCTCCTCTCCCATCCTATAATCTAAAAGAAATTGAAAATAATTGCTTCTCTTATCACCATTCCTCTCTGTTTTCATTAACCAAACAAGCCCTAAGTAAAATGGGTTGGCTCCAAACAATGATATGGTCATTAGGATCGAAACAATGATAGAAAACAAACTACTTAGAAATTATTCACATATTAAAACAGTAAGATTTGAGAACTTTTGTCATGTTCAGTACTTCGAATGATTCTAAATAACATTGAAATCTTCACCAAGTTATTACGAACCTCGACTCTTTCAAATGCATTTGTTGGCTCGGAAAGCGCTTTCCTTGGCTTTGACTGTCCTTTAGGAGCAGAATTTAATCCTAACTTCTCTCGTTGCTCCAAGTGGTTGGCGCTTTTTCGGACTGGATCATCTGTTTCATGAAGCATATATTATACATGATTATATACACATCCCAAAATAACTAAACTTCAAAAGGTGAGAATATAAAGAGAAAATGCTAACCTCCAAATATTGTAGGGCCTGTTATTGTGCCCGTCTTCTTTGGTTTCCATGTTTTGGAGAATATGCCACCAAGACTTCCCAATAGTTTTTCTCCCTATAAACACCAATAAAAAAAAGTTAAAACAAAGCACTTTCCAAGGAGCTGCATAACAAAAGAAGCAACCTTGTTTTCACTAAGGTAAAAACAGCACGAGGAAGGTTCCTATCTGGGAGACCTAAAATAATTGGAATTCGATTCTCTGCAGTCAATAGTCGTGGATCTCGGTCATTGGATGAAGAATAAAAGGCTCATATATTTAGTTTTATTTTAAACTTGATTTGACAAAGTCAAAATACAAGCCGTCTGATTTTCATCCAATGACCGAGTCTGCGATCAGTTGACTGCAAGCATTTGGCCATTGCAGAGGATCCTGGTCCATAGTAATTTTGCATCAATTAAATATGGAATAACATGATCAATACCCTGCTTAAATTATGGTCAATGCCAGCAGCAATATCGTGACTCCTAGTAATCTGCTCGCCCTGATGATGCAGCATGACCAAAGTCTTGGTAGCATCTTCTCGCATTTCCTCTGCTATCTTCCGACAATTGTTTACCGATTTTGTCGTCTCTTCAGCTTTGTAAACAGCATACTCCTCCAAATCCTCCACAGATTGACTCTGCAATCCACCAGAGTCACGGAAGTCGTTCTTATACATGTTTCGATTACCATACGATGGGGCATAAGATGACGATGAAGAGTGACCACGAGCATCAACATCATCAAAAGGGTTGGTATTAGTATCTCTCTGAACTAGGTTATATTGAGAAGAATTCTTCTTTGAAGAAATATTCTTTCTGTTATCCTTTTTCTCTTCATCAGAATCAAAGGGATTATGCTTAGACCTGGGTTTAGCATCTTTCAAAGGAGATTTCTTTGAACCTAACATTTTCTATCTCTCTCTATGTACCTTTGAAAAAACAACACTTTCTCTATGTATACCTTTGAACAAACAACAATCTTGTGTATTGATTTCTATCTGGAAAATCAAGAGAATAGAGAGATTCAGTCACTATTAGCATATATAGCAAAACTAAAAAAACCCAAACAAATTTCGGTTAGTGAGCTACAACAAAGACTAATCATTCAGGAGAACCCGAGTTTGATTCTTAGCTAAAACAATTGATCAGACTTTACTGACATCCCGACCAAACTCCAGAAAACTAGGGGCCACTTCCCTAGAAATTGGAGGTTTAACACATAAAATTATACAAAACAAAAACCCGTTATTCCTTTTGCATCAAAGTCAAATTTTGATGATGATGATAATACCTATAAACCTAACTCAAAAGCGAATAAATTCATAAAAAATAAAATAAAATAGTTCTATTTTCATCAAAATCAAATTTTGCAGATGATAATAACACCTATAATTTATAAACCTGACTCAAAAGAGATTAAATTCAAAAAATAAAAAATAAATAAAAAAATACAATTATTCTCTTATCATCAAAATCAAATTTTGAAGATGATAATACCAATAAACCAAAGTCAAAAGAGATTAAATTCATAAAATTCAAGATGGGGTGATGAAAAATTGCAGTAACAAAAAAAGGACAAAACAAGTATTTATGAATCATATAGTAGAAAGATGAACAACTGCTCAACAAGAATAACCATAACCCACATGAAAAAATTGAAAATTAAACTGAAAAATTGATAATTTAGATGAAGATGATGATGAAAAATGAAAAAAGAATTGATACAGAAAAAACAGCAGAAGAAGGAAAACGAAGAGATAGGTATATACCTGAGGAAATTGAGTGAATAGGAATGAATGAAGTAAGAGAAGGGATATATTGTACAAGAGTGAGTACAAGTTGTGCAAAATCGCGTTAAGAAAAAGTCATAAGCTGAAGAAGGCAAGAGGAATGTCAAAGGAAAGCAGCCAACAAGAGGAAAAGTTGAAATTTTGAAACTTCTTTGTTGTCCACTTTTGTTGATTTGGTCTTTCTCCATTTCTTTATCTTTTTTGACCGATATTTATTTGGTTTAATAACCGTTTTAGTCTCCTAATTTTTTTAAAGTTGCGATTTTGGCTCTCTATGAAAAAAATTACAAAATTGCCTCCTAAGTTTTGCAACTATAGCAGTTTTGGCCTCCAAGGCCATTTTTTGGTAAAAAAAATAACACGTGGCACCTCACTTAAGGTGTCACGTCAGCATAGATCAAGTCAAAATTGACCTTGGGGGCCAAAACTGCCACAGATGTAAAACTTAGGAGACGGCTTTGTAGTTTTTTTTTCTTCTTAGGGAGCCAAAATCGCAACTTTAAAAAAATTAGGGGGCTAAAATTGCTATTAAACCTATTTATTTTTCTCTTAATAATATAGATATAATTTTTAGTTGTACCAAAGTAGATAATCATTAAGCTTGGAAGACATATTATTGTTTTTAAGACATGGATCTTGCTATCAAACATTGCTTATTTGAATGTTTGGTCGTGCTTGAAGTTAATCACTACTACCTGAAAAATGAAATTTTGAGTTAGTTGAATATGTTTTAAATGAGAACTTTACAGTTATTATTGTTGTAAAGTAGGCCGTGTAAACATTTTCTATTTTTTCACGAGCATCTTTTAAATTGGTTTATCTATATTTAATTTATAACATTTTTAAAATAAAATAACATATTTTTTTAAATAATTTAAAATATAAATAAAAAATATAATATAATCATATAAAATATTCATAATTTTCATATTTAATAATAATCGTTAAAGTCTCAGGTTCGATTCTCCCATGTACCAATTAAGATACGATAATTTAGATTCTTCAAAAAAAATTGTCAATCTTATTAATTTGATTAATAATTAAAAATATAATAAAACAAAAAATATACTTTATTCGAATTAACACAAAAAATACATAATGGTATAAATGTTTTTAATATACTTTATGATAGAATGTTATTTAGAATAGTACCCATGTATATTTTTATTTTATTATTTATATTAGTACTCAATGACTCATGGATATTTTTAATTTATTTTAATCTAAATACATAAAAAATTTGTCTAGTAAACAAATATTAGATTACTATCAAAGTCTTAAATAATTTTCCCATAATCCTGAACGTATGTGACATTCATATTTTTCTAGTTTTTTATACTATTGTAAGTTTTTTTTTTTTTTTGTTACATGAGAAAAGGAAAGAAAAAAAAAATCAATCCTTACAAAGGACACCTCAAGAGCGTTGGCTAGTAAAGCTGGTGAAAAACTACAAGGAGGCTCTTGAAACATAAATAGAGGATCTCATTTAATAGCTCTCAACTTTGCTAGCACATCTGCGTGAAAGGTGTGATGAAGAGATATTGTCCAATCTTTTTGCATGAAATCTCTAATAAACGCTAGCTCATTAGCATAATGACGAAACTGAAATGTTTCCTCTGTGACAAGTTGAATCACATGCAAGGAATATGAGAAACACATTACTTTCCTAAATACATCCTATCAACACAGTTTGATGCCCACTAAAAGCGCGCTTTTATTTCCGCATGAAGAATATTGGACAAACCTGCACTCCCAACGAAACCAAATTGAAATGTTCCATCATGGTTACGCACTAAGCCACCAAACCCTGCCTGGATTAGTAAGAGTTTTTCGAGGGGAGTTGGAGGTTGGACGTCCAAACGCCTTCCTGGAAACATGTAATTGAGTAAGATAGATATTATGATCTAGTACTTCACATGAATTGTTCCCTCAACAATAAATTTGTTATGAGAAATCAAATATTCCACATTAAAAGTAAAGAATCACAACCGAGTATCAAGGTCCTCAAGGAATTAGTGAGAAGAATGGTATTTAAATCATTAGGGAGGTCTTTTCAAAAAAATATCATTAGAGAGGAGTCCCAAATCTTCAACTTGATTTATTACTATTTAATACTCCTCATGTCTTAAATTATAAGTCGCTTTAAAATATTAATGAAACATCAATGTTTTTTTTGTTTTTATTGGATGAAATATTAATGTTATTCTTTATAAGTTTTTGTTTAATTAGCAACTTTTCTATTGAAAAACAATAATTATTTACTAAAAAGATATATATTTAATATCAAATACACAAGTTTTGGTACAAACTTATTTTTTTTAAATAGATAGAAACTTATTATTTTAAACTTCTTAACATGTGAGAATTTGCACAAAAAAAATCTTCTTTCTATTATACTCTGAACTATTTATTATTGTTTTCTCTTTCAAATTTTTAATTTATCGTTCGTATACTTTTGATGTAGAATGTTGTTTTTAAAAAAACTCATCATTTGTCTCATTCTCATACAAAATTAACTGTATTTTTTAACTTTTATACAATTGTCAAAACAATTTGTAATTTGTGACAAAAGAAATAGGCTTCAATGTGGAAAATAAATCAACACTAGCAATCTTTTTGAGTGACAAAGTTTCACCTACAATTTCAAACTCATCAATAATGTTGACAATGACTATAAATTTTTTATAATGACTAATTTCTATGGAGAATCTACTACAACTTTTAGTAGGATCTTCCCTCTCAACTACATTTTTAACAACGTTGGGGTAATTACACCAACATGAAATTAAGCTAAGTTAACCCAAAGAAGCAAGCTTTGCTAGAACACCGACTGCAAGGGAATTAACATATGTGCAAGGTTCCGTCTTAGGTGAATCTGTACGTTTATCATTGAACTTGTCGTTGATGTCAGGTCCACCAACAATGGCCCCAGTTAGCTCATGTGGATTTGGTGCATCTCTTTCTAGCCATTTCTTAAAGCTTGTGGGACAGTTTATCTCTTCGTTTGGTGACAAATTTGGCACTGAAGCACCTCTATGGTGAGCTTGTGTTGGTGGATTTTTCCCAAAACCTACCATATATGATCTTCCTTCAGGATTTTTTCCTAATATGTAATCCATCTGTTTACCATCCAAATATTAGATAGTCACTCTATATATACATGTCTATATTGTGTATTTCCAAAACATATGTTATAGCAACTTTGGATCCTCTACGACTGTGGTATGGTGTTGTCACGGTAGAGACTATTAGATTTAGAGAATTTAGAGAAAAAATTTCTCTAAATCTAATCGTCCCTACAGCTGCAACATCATAATTATTTATACTCACATATAATGAATATGTGAGTATAAATAATTTATCTTTTAAGGGGGAAATAATGCATTATATACTTACTTGCATTTTGGCAAAATCAAGGAGATGGGCTGAATCAAATTCTTTGTTTCCACATTTGACCTTTTGATTATATTTGGCAAGTAAATCACTATATACAGTGAACAAGAAAGATGTACCGGTGGCATATTGTGTATTGGCACCATCTCTCATATGAATAAACCCACCTGCATAATCATATTTAAATATATTAATTATTATACATGTAAAGATGACAATTAAATATAAGCTTAAAAATGTACATGTAATTTACCAGGAGTCAAATTGATTTGTTTGTAAGGACTATCAGGAAGGTCTGAACATATGTAACTTTCACCATGTGCTTTAAATGCTTCAAGACCTTTTTGACCTTCAAAATGTAACTGAGTGAGAAGAACTTGAACTCCAGCATATTTAAGGTCCCAACTGAATTCTGCTACACTAGCACTAATTGCTTCTTCTTGTATGTACTTCATGTACATTGATTTCCTTGTTGCCATGTATAGCCATGTTGCAGCCCACATTAACTCATCCTATATATAAGCATCACATTAATTTAATTAATTCACTCTTAGTGAATTAAGAAAGGTTAATTATAAGAGTGATTACATACATTATAGCCTGAATAGGAGCAGTAGAAGGGACATTCTCCATCATAGGTTCCTTTATGAGATCTTGCCAATTCGAAAAGCTGCCAGGAAATTGTGAGAAATAAATTAAGCTTTCATATTCCCAACCAATACTATTGGTTACTTCAATAAAAAAAAAATATATACTACAAGCTACAAATGTGCATTTTTCTATACATGTAATTGGTATATTGTCTAGGTTTAAATATAAGAAGAAGAAAAAAAAAGAACTTATTTTTCATACCAATTTTGCTTTATTGAGGAGACGGCGAGAATATTTGGGATCAACATGCCTAAAAACAATGGAAGAAGCAGCCATAGCAGCAGAAGTTTCAGCTGCAATCTCAGTGCCAGGTGTGTTACTATCAATTAATTTAACTGTTCTCTTTGTCTTCATATTTTCCGGTGGTGCCCAACAATGGTGATCATCAACTGGGTCCCCTACCTCTACATATAATCTATTTCTTTGGGAACTAGTTTTCAGAAAATAATCAGTACCCCATCTAATGGCATTTTGAATATTTCCCATTTCATTAGTTGCTTCAAATTCTGTTTTATAAAATATTGCTGCCCATGATAATGTAGTAACTGTGAATGCCATTGGTAGCCCATATTTCACATTGTCCCCGGCATCATAATATCCTCCTGATAGGTCAACCTATTCAATTCAATAAAATCAAACACATATGCTCAAATTATTCATTTTGTACGTAAAAAAAATCTGTGTAACTTTGATAATTAATATTCACCATTAAAAAAAATCTGTTGTTATTTCAAGTTTTCCTAATAATGATTTTGTTTTGAGAAAAAGAAACATACATTATCGAGTTTTCCATCATCCACTGCTGAGTCTCCTCTCCAAGGGACCCTATTACTGGGAGGGAGTTTCCCTGATCTTTGCGCCTCTAAGAAGATGAGAGATTTTGTGAGAGCTTCCTTGTAGTTAAATTGACCCTTAACAAGTATCATGTTTCCTTGGAACAAAGCAAGACATGTTGCAATGATGGCCAAATATACTCTTTTATTATCCATGAATTATCCCAATAAAAAAAAACGTGGTAGAAATATTATGAGGTGGGATGTTTGTGAAATGTGTATTGGGATTGAAGTTTATAAAGACGTGTAGATGAGTGGTTATGTTTATGGTTGAAAATTTGTTTTTTTTATTGTTTTGCAATGAGAAAATCAGCAGTAACTACTTCTTTGATTTAGGTGTTTGGTTTTATTTTCTGCTTGTTCATGGTGGCGGGAAAAATAGTAGTAAATTTTAGAGGATGGAATCAAATGAAATGAAACAAACTTAGGGATGGTTATGAGAGAAAGATGCCTTAAATTTATTTATTTTCTGAGAAAAGTTGTTATTTGTTTCAATTAACAAACAACAATTTCCATCTATCAATTTACCTTTTCCAACAATATGATAAAGCTAGATAATTATTAAGCTTGGAAGACATATTATTGTTTTTCAAGGCATGTATCTTGGTATCAAACGCTTATTTGAACATGTTGGTTGTGCTTAAAAGCAATCCCTACTAGTCCTAGAAAATGAAATTTTAGTTAGTCCAATTTGTTTCAGATGAGAACTTTACAGTTATTATTGTTGTAGAGTAGCTTGTTTAAATATTTTCTATTTTTTCACTAACATCTTTTAAATTGGTTCATCTATATTTAGTTTATAATTTTTATTAAAAAATTCATAATTTTTTAATTTAATAATAATCGTTAAGGTCTCAGGTTTGCCCCTGTACCAATTTCGATTGGATAATTTAACTTCTTTAAAAAAAATTGTCAATCTTATTAAAAATATAATAAAAAAATACATGCTTTATTCAAATTAATACAAAAAATATGAAATGGTTTAAATGCTTTTAATATACTTTGATAGAATGCTATTTAGAATAGTACTCGTGTATATTTTTATTTTATTATTTATAATCGTACTTATGGATAATTTTAATTTATTTTATTCTAAATACATAAATTTTTTGTCTAGTAAACAAATTTTAGATTACTATCAAACTCTTTTTTTTTAAGAAAGATTACTATCAAACTCTTAAATAACTTAATAAGAGGTGCGGGTCTCAAAATCCAATCCAACGGTGTCCGCATCCGATGAAACCGCATACTAAAACGGACCGCGATGGGCTAGGATATTGCAGCCGTCGGATTGGTCAGTTTGAGTTTTTCGGTCCAAATCCGACCGGAACTGTTCGGTTGTCCAGCCCTAGTGTAAACGGTAAGAAAAAGAAATGATGGTTGATATCCAATATTGTCAACTACTTTATTAAAATTAAAAAATTGTAGCTAGGTGCCATTTGAGGGCGGAAAAACCATAGAATTTTCATAATGTCCTTTGTCTGTTTTGTGATATATAATTTTAATTTTTCCTTTTGTCTTTGCATCTTGCTTCCATGTATGAAGGCATTATCTTTATTTATATTTTTAATATATACATTATGTAGTTTAGTAGCATCATCTGTACTTAGCTTTCACTTTTACTCTTTCAACAATATGGATTGATTTAATTAAACTTCATATCCCCATCATTATCATTTCTACACTTTTAATGTAAGATTTAGCAACTTAATTATCCACTACACTATTGTAATTTGTAATATAATTTGGCAAAAACAATATAATATTTCAACTTGACCCAACACAACTAGATGATATATATGCATATATTCTTTAAAGAATTTCACATCATGTTTTTGTTAATCTGTAAACAATAATTGTGTAGAACAACAGAAACAGCCATATTACATATATATCTTTTACTACAATTGGCGACACCATTATGCTTATTGCTTACTATCACATACATGAGATATTTATGGTATGTAACTCTTCTAATTTGTTATGCTTTTTTTTTTGTATGTATGGAAAATACTTGTGGAATATTATCCCTCTACCACTTGGCAATTAAACTCATTTTATAAACCTCAATGCATCATGGAAGTTATCAATTATTTATATTCCAAAACACAAACATTAATAAGTTCCTGTAACACAAGTAAAAGACTATACAAAACGTTCAATGAAAATGTTGAAAGTCAAACACTAGCAATGAGAAACTGCATAGTGTATACCCTGTCTCAAAGTCTGGATAACATGATGACAATAATGAACTCAACCAGTGACCGACCCTGCCTTCTTCACCATAGCAGCATGTTTCTGGCCAACAAGGTGAAAATTGAAAACTGTCTGGCTATTACACACCACATTGCATAAAGTGCACATTTTAATACCATCAACTGCAGCTCCTCCTTCTACAACTTTACGTTTCTTCGTCTCAATATCAAGTTCAGATGCCTTCTTTGGTTTTGGCTGATCGGTACCTGGCTTTTCTTGTGGCCCGATTAAGGTATTTGGTGCGATGGCGGTGGTGGTGGCGGTGGAAGTGCCACTAGTGCCGACATCGATTTTTGGATTTGACTGTTTCTCCAAGGTCTTCAAGTGTTTCTTACCGGCTAAGTGTGTAATGTAGATATCCCTGCTGTTACAATTAATCTTGCAAACTTCACACCATACAGATTGAGCAACCTTGATTTTCTTAGCAGCTTTTTGAAATGGACCAACACCGTTACGCTTGAATTCGGCAATAGATGGACCAATGCCATTATTAGACATCAAGGCAACCTGTGAGTCACAAAAAGTGGTCAACTCAGAAACAATCCACTAATGGCTTTACGCCTTGTAGTTCAATAGGGTAAAACAGCAAATCAAATGAGCAACTTGGGAAAAATGTAGGTAATAATAGATTAAGCTTATCTATAGATAAACATCCAGGATAACTGATAGCAAACAAGTAATGATGATAAAATCTCGCTAAAACCAGTGTTGTCAGTCATGGATCGCAAAAAATACTTGTTTGTTCAAGGTCACTAGAAATCAAGACTGATATCCTTTCCTGTATGGCAGTATATAAGGTCCTCATTGTTGTCGTCAAAACTATGAACCCAAAAGACTATTTTTACTTAATTGAACTATTAATGTTAAGAAAAACCGCATGTGATATTTTATTTATCATGTTTAACTGTTCAAATGTTTCAAAGGTTATATATATACAAATGGAGTTTGGCCCGGAAGTACAGAATTTCTAAGAAAAGTACATTTGAGACAATTAATTATAGGGTTAATAGTGCTTTACCCCCCTGTAATATAGGTCATTTTCGGTTTCCCCCCCTGTAAAATTTTCTTTTTGGATTCCGTCCTTGTAATTTGAAGTTTTTTTTGGTTTTGGACCTTCATGAATTTTGAATGTACAAAATCGATGATATGGCAGGGGGGTAAACCGAAATTTGCTCAAATTGCAGGGGGTAAACCGAAATTTCCTCAAATTACAGGGGGCAAAATTTTTCATGAAGGTCTAAAACAAAAAAATCTTCAAATTACAAGGACGGAATCCAAAAAAAATATTTTACAGGGGGCAAAACCGGAAATGACATATATTACAGTGGGTAAAGCACTATAACCCTTAATTATAACAGTACTTGCAGTAAAATATATAAAGAACAAGTGGTTTTGCTGTGTTTTTGGGCTGCTTGGGTTGATGTTTTAGGGGTTTTTGGGAGTGGGCAGGAGTATGCGTGTAGTATGTTGCATGTATATTCTGGCCTCACCGCTTGATACCAAGGCTTTTGTGGGGGGTTTTGACGGTTCTTTGGTGTTTCCGTATATATGCGGCACCTATGTGTAATTTACCTTTCCCTTTTATCCGCAAGTTGGAGTGCTTCTTGCATATACTCGTCGTGAATAAATTCGCCATTTAAAAAAAAAAAAATGATAGAAGATTGATTCTTGTCCTATTAAATGTTTTTCTTGTATTAGAATAAGTTGAATACAATAATGGATAGTAAGAAATTATGCCTACAGCTTTCAAGGAAGATCATACAAGTCTGTCGCAGGTGTGCACAGTATTCAAGATATTATTAATCAGAAGATGCTGCTCCAAAAGGGGCTGGCAATGGTTTTTAAAAGTTGAAAAAAGGAAATTTAAAAAAAAATCATGCACAATGAACATTCCCTTCTGTTATCCATGAATCATGGAGACCTGATTAACAATTGATATTATAATTTATGATGTCATCAAATCCATGTAATCTACTCCTTCAACTAAAAGACTATTGTTGTTATACCTCTGTAGTTAGCAGAGGCTGTGGCGGCTATAATGCTGTGGCATGTCATAGCGGTAGCTACAGTGTAGTCAGGATTGAGTGCTGGCTCTTAGGATTGTACGATTCTACGTCCCACAGCACCTCGACCATGCTTCGACTTTACTCCGGTTCGTTTTTGCTCTGTTTCCTCTGTTTTTTGCCCTTTTTCCTCTGTTTTTCTCTATTTTGTTGCTTGGTTCCTGTTTTTCCTCTATTTTCTCTATCTATTTCTCTCAACTCTATCAACAACCTACCGATCCTAATTACGAACCGTGGTACATTCCTCGTGTTTACGTTCTTTCACCGGACGACTGATCCTACATAGGATCTCGATCCTGACTACATTGTATCTAGGCTCTACTGAAATCGGGGCAGCGCAGCATTTTAACGTAGCGCCCATGGTGGTCAACACGTTGCAACCATTTCATAGTCAAATTGAGGGAATTAGCAACCGCAACACAACACTAAACTCATTTGGAAAACCCAAAAAATGCCCTCCATTTATAGCCTGTCTTCATCTCCAGAAGAACACTTTTTATTTCCAGTAACTTTTTTGCAGTGGATGAGTAAGGCAAATATTTTGAACTCGAATACTCAGTATGAAAATAAGAGAATTATGGTGGGTTGCCAAAATCACTTTGTAGCTTTTGCAAAATCACGGTGTCTCGCTGAGATTTCAGTCAGCAAACCCAATGACACCAAACATGCACATAACCAGCTATCTTACATGCATTTTAGCTAAATGGCCTACAGAGTTAATTAATGGCCTAGAGTTAATTAGCTAAACCCACAGTAATCCTATCTTGCCTTGTGGGTCCAATTAAGATAAAAATAACAGTGTTTCAGAACCATGAACAAGAGAATAGGTACAAACTGAAAAGCAATTTTCATCCTTTTAATATTCTTGTTCTGTCAGAATAATTTTATTTTAATGTAAGTCGTGGTTATAAGAAATTATCCATACAAGTGTGTGCATTATGTGTAACAGTCAAAGTAATCATTGTCTACGATATAGAATAAGGAGAAAACAGAAAAATATATAACACTGTTGCATGTAATCCTACAAAAGGATAATGTAATTTACAACTCACCTGAGCAGCGTGCTTTCTCCCAGCAAGATGTTTGATATATGCATCTTGACTAGTGCACAAAACATTGCAAGTTGAGCAAACCGTTGCAGAATCAACCTGTTTCTTAGGCTCGGATTGCTTGGCTACAGGACCAATTAACGCTTGTCCTTGAATACTACTTGTGTCAGTTTGTACATTCGCATGAGATGCAATAGTAGGATTAGTCTGTATCTGCAAATTCTTCTTGTGTTTCTTTCCAGCTATGTGACTATCATAAGAGTCTTTGCTATTGACATCAACTTTACACACTTCACATCTCAAAGCTATGGTGACTTTGGTTTGGTTAGGCAACATTGTTGTAGTCTCATTGCCATAAATTTGTGGTGGCCATGTACCATTCCACACAGAAGGTAAACTTGCAGGTGCTGCTGAAGCCTCGTGTGATGAACCAACAGCCTGCAATATTAGAAGCATTGAACACAAAACCAGAGTGAAAGTCAGAAGCTTCCAATAAAATTCAAAACCCTGACGTAAGGGATCAAATCAAATGCAGTTTACCTCCCTATTTTATTATTCTCACTTTTCACAATATATATCACAATTTTCCCAATTCTATTTACATTATATGATCATAATTAAAATAGATAGATTATTAAAAGTACTCTGACTATCATCATTCATCTTCTTTCCACATTTTTAAAAATTGTTTTTGAAAAGAATCACATTAACAAAGAAGAAAAAGCATACAAGTGATAATCACGTGAAACACTCACAGTCATAGGTAATCGACCATGATATCCATATTGTCCTATTAGGTGTTGTCAACAACGAGTTGCAGAAAATAATGATTTGTTCAAATTCTGCTAACAAAAGCTACCATTTGACAATTATTTGTATTAAATAGAGTATCATGTGAAGACAAATGATAACCACGTTAACAAAGAAGAAAAAACATACAAGTGATAACCACATGAAGACATTCACACTCGTAGTTAATGATTGCCACGAGTTTGGCTTCTAGTTATACACTTCTTTAAGCATGCTATGCTATCCATATTGTCCTATTCGGTGTGGTCAATAACGGTTTGCGTAAAATAACGATATTTTCAAATTCCACGAACAAAAGCCACTATTTGACATTATTTGTATTAAATAGAGTATCGTGAGACAATAGTGACTTGTTCTATATGCTATATCAACTTTTACAGTGTTTTAAGTCGTGATTGCAGTCACAGTTTTTTATATTGTAACTAATTATAGTCAATTACAACTTATGCAATCTCAACCTCGTTTGCAGCAGAGATCAAAAACTATGATGTTGTAGCCACAACCGCAGTATAGGCCCATTTTAAAAACCCTAATTATGAAAATCACGCCATTGCCTCGCCTTTCTTTTGCAAACCTTAGTCATGACAATCGCGGTATCGTTCCATTTAAAAACCCTAATTATGATAATCACGCCATTGTCTCACCTTTCATTTGCGAACCCTAAATATGACAATCACGTCACAATCGCGGTATCATTCCATTTTAAAACCCTAACTATGACAGTCACACCACAATCATTTCCATTCTAAAAACGCTAATTAAGATGAATTCCAACACCCACTAAACAGAACTTCACATTATCATCAACAAGTAAAAAAACTCAACCAAAACTTATCCACTATTTCATAACTAGACATCAAGTTTTTAAACCTAACAACTACAACAAAATGCAACAACAATTTCAACAAATCAATAAAATAAAATAGCAACAAAACAGAAAATCAGATTTTGATCACAAATTTGAAAACTAAGATCAAAAGGGTGGGTGAACCAAACAACTACGTTAAAATGAAACAACAATTTCAACAAAAGAGAAAAACAACAACAATAAATAAAAATAAACACAAATATTGATAATGAGAATTACAAAACAACCCAGATGAAAAAAAATAAGAAAAATCAAATTTTGATTACAAATTCGAAAACAATGATCAAAAGGGTGATTGAAACTTACAAGATCATATCTGATAGGTTCAGATTGTGGAACGATCCAATTCTGATAATCTGTAGGTTGGGAGGTGTAAATGGAAACAGGAGGTGCAAAAGATGTTGAATTTGCAAGTGGGTCAGTGCCAGGAGGATGAAGTGAAGGATCAGGAAATGATGAATAGTAGGGTTGATGTTGTTGTTGCTGGAAATTGTAGGGTTGAGCTTGGTATTGTTGGTGGTGGTGTTGTTGTTGAGGGTACATTTTGGTTTTGGAATGATTTTGTGTTTGTTATGTGATTATTGATTTGTAGTGACAGTGTAAACTTGTGAAAAATGATTTGATTGAGTGTGAAGAAAAAAGAAAAAAAACCAAACAAATTGGGTATGAATTCGTGGGCTTTTTTTGTTTGTTTGAGAATGTTTCCTGTTTACTACTTTTGAAGAGTACTATTATTGATTAGGAAAATGTTGTTATTGATTAGGAAAATGTTGTTATGGAATTAAAAAAGGAAATATTTTCTTAAAAAATGTGTATTATATTTTTTTGAAAGTTGAATATATGTCACTTTAATGTAAAATATGACTTTTTTTCTACTTTTAGTTTGTTAACTAGTGTTTTGGAAGTACCGGTTGTCAAGATTCGATTGATTATTACTCTTTTCGCTTACTTCCTCTATTTTAAAATGAATGTCGTTTAAGATTTTTACACACATATTAAGAAATGAATTAATAAAAATAAAGAGAGATGATATTTTAGTAAATTATCCTAATCAACTATTGGTTTCTTTCTCATTAAAGAAAAATAATAATTTCGAAGTAGTGTATATAGTAGTATTAATTGAATGATACAATTGAAAAGAAAAAGTTATTATTGCATTCGTAACTAAAAGTGACATTCATTTTGAAACAGATGGAGTATTAAATTGTTCATTTTCTTATATCAGCAATAGTTAACTTAAGTGTCGTTTGGCATTTAGCGCTCACCACTTTTAAGATCAGTTCAAGCAGTTTTTAAGATGGTTCAACCACTGCCGAACAACATTTAACTGCCGCTGATATTAGAGAGAATGAACAATTTCATAAGTAAGAAGAGTAATTTTCACTACTATTTGCACCTCAAATATATGGTTGGATATAGAGAGTATGAATTGTGAATGTAAGGTATCGATAAGATATTATTCACAAACATTTAAACACTTCATTTAAAGAGATTTTGATGGAAGGCAAACTGCAGTTGAAGAAATCGATTTTCAAAAGCTATGAATAGCTGCTTCACCTAGATTTGAGTTTGGGCAGGAAAACGTATGATGGCTTCATCTAATTGAGAGAGAACCAAACACTCCATAATCGAATTGGGATGGTTGGAAGCGCGTTTTTCACTTTTCACCATGTAAGTACTTAGCAGGGGTAGTGAGAATTGATTCACCACCACTCCACCATCGATCTAATCCATCCAACTAAAAAAAATCGGTTAAGGAATTGAATTGAATCCATGCATGTCATCATATAAATTCAATGGATCCATTAAAATCCTTAACATATGATATTACTAGGTATATCTTGCAAACTTTGTTAGAATTAGTATTTGCAAAAAAAAAATAGCATTAAGAATAACACTAATTTTACGAAATGTATTATTAGAACTTGGGAATTATCTATCCTTTTGAAATTGTACATCCGATAGACATCACAAGACCTCTTTGTCAAAAAAAAAAAAAACATCACAAGACCTCAAAAGGTGTAATAAAATTTCATAGAGTAGTGATATTTGAACAACCATTTGATACAACTTTTGTGACAATTTATTTTTTCTCTCTTTTCATTGGTCAAAAACAATGGAGAGAGATAATAAGAGAAAAATGTGAGTATGAGATAAAAAAATTGTTAAAAAGTTGTCACAAAATGAAATATCGTTTCTCAATTTCATATGATATAGTCTAGGCAAAGTTCGATTACAAGGAGATATACTTACAAGGATTTAGACACCTTCCTACAAAAAAAGGATTTAGACACCTAAAAAAATAAATAACTTTTTTTTGTGGCTGGGGTTTGATTTTCGGAGCTTGCATATATTATGCATTGTTTCTACCAACTGACCTAAGCTCATGAAGATTAAAAAATAAATAATATTTAACAAAAAGGACAAAAAATATATAAAACTTAGAATAATTTCCGTGTGGACACATGGTTTAGACATTTTATTACATACGCACAAAAAATAACATCATATAATTATTTAATTATTATTACTTTTTATTTTTATTCTTTTTTGTGTGTGACCAAAGAGAAAATCTTTCATGGACACAATCACAAATCAATATTGTTAGGCACCCTTTCACATGAAATGACAAAAATTTAAGAAAAAATATTTAGGCATATCAATTAAATCATTCAATTTTGTTCTCTTTTTCTTTAAAAAAAATTATTCTCTTTTTCTCTCTCTATGATTTTATGGTGTGCCCAACTATATTTATTTGGACTTGTGTCCAATGAAGTATATCTCGTGACCAAATGAAGTGCCTATCATTGTGCCCATACAATAATGCTCATAAAATTTATATAGTGACCAAAATCAAAGTCTAACCAATTTTATTATAATCACAAGAAACATATACAGTTAATCCTTATAAAATTGACCATATTTTGGTATGTGCCAACTGCCAACTGTCTCTATTTTACCAACTCTTCCATCTCACCAGCATAGGAGAGTTTTCATTCTCTTTGATTTTGATCCTAAGACACCTCCTAAGGTTAAAATTCTTATCTACACTCTGATCATTAGATATACAAAAAAATAGAGGTTCTTAATTATAAACTTTTAACATAAAAACAAACAGAATAAAAAAGGTTATCTTAGTTAGTTGCATTTTGTGATGTGTCAAGTTATAAGCTGTTACAATTGAGTTACATAATTGTGGTCACATATTATCAATTTATGAATGATTTCAAAATTTCATTAATTTTATAAGCTAAACATGTGATTCACTTAATATTAGTATTTACAAACCAAAATGTTACTATAGAAATTTCACACACATAGAATTTTGCAATGGTCAAAGTTTGTGAAAAACAAGCTAACATACAATTCCTCAAGCTTCAAAGATAGAACAATCATGAGGTTAAAATTTGCAGCATAGGAATCTATTCTTTGAAGTATGAACAAAGTAATCATCATTTATCACCATCCAACAAAAGAATACAATATTCACAAAAAGAAAGCAATATCAAAAGTTCCTTGTAAACTACTAGAAGAATAAAAGCAGAACAAAAAACATCTCAAAAAGCTACATGATTCCTTTAAAGAATTAATGAAAAAAAATGCAAAAACTTTTCCTATACAGATTCAAATCTTCAATCTAAAGTCGAATCAAATTGAACCGAACCGAATCGAGCCAACGCTAAAAACTGGAATGAACTAGTTTGATAGTAGACCTACCATTGCCTCTTGTTTGAGACTGCTTCCAACTAACCACCATGGTTTGTAAATCTCAGAATGACCATTTCTTTCATCATCAATACTTGCAGCAGGAAGATTAAGATCAAGATCAAGATAATCCCTCATTTCAGCAACTTCTTCATTAAGCATAACTCTTTCACTTTCTACCATTCTTCCCTCAGCATCTACTTCCAATTCCAATTCAGCACTGTTTCCATTCTCACTGCTTTGATCATTTCTTGAAGCAGAAAAGCCTTTGGTTCTCTTATGACTAGCTCTATGTCCTCCAAGAGCTTGATAAGATTGAAATTTTTTGTTGCAAGTAGCACATTCAAATTTTCCTCTTTTCTGATATTTTCTCTTCCTGAATTCACCTTCTGATGTAACCTTAGTTTCAGAATCAACAACATTGACCTCAAATGCTAAATCAGAATCAACCTCAATCTCCATTTTCTTCTTCTCATCTTTTCCATTCTCAACAACAGAAACTCTAGCTTTCTTCATCTTCAATCCATCATCATTATCAAAAACTTCTAAACTTTTCCCTTTGGACATAACATCTGAAGAAACAACATTACCAAAATCTAACTTCTTTGGTTTTTTGTTCATTTTCACAATTTCAGAACTATTAGTGATAAACTTTTTCCCTTCAATCTTAGAAACTAAATGAGTTAACGGCGCTTCGAATTCCAAAGAATTCTCATCATTATCATTATCATCATTATTATCAGAAAATTCAGCAATAGAATTGATACCAAACCAAGGTCTTACATCTCTACTAAGCATTATCAAACTCATAGCAACCTCTTCTTGTTCCTTTTCATCACTATTATCAGAAGATTCAGCAATAGAATCTAAAGAATTATCACCAAAATTCACAACAGAAGTTGAAGTATTACTCTTATTGTACCTTGTTCTTAACTTTCTTTTGGATCTTCTCTTTCTTTTTGGAAGAACAGTTGCATTAGAATCATCATCTTCTTCTTCTTCTTCTTCATCCAATTCAAAACTATTCTTCTTCTTATGACACTTCATGTGACCAAACAAAGCTTTCATAGATTGAAACCCTTTACCACATTCTTTACACAATTTATCCAAAACAACATCAAAAGGATCTTGAATCTCTTGTTCATTAGTTGAATCAGTGAGTACTCTCCAAGTTTTCTTTGGATTCTCTCTAAGACCATAACCTTCTTCCTTCTTCATTCTTCTTCTTGCAGCAACAACATACTCATCACCATCATCATCATGATCATCATCATAATCATCATCATGATCATGATCATGAGACCTCATGTGACCACCTAATGATTTACCAGAAGCAAAACTTTTTCTGCAGAATTTGCACACATGTTTCAATTTCATCACTTCTTGATCTTCTTCCATTGTTGAAACCACAAAAACTTCAAGAATTAACTACTAAAAGAGTAATCTTTATCAGTAAAAAAAAAAAACCAAACTTTGAAACAGAATCAATAACACCAAGAATGTTGAATTGGGCTATTTCAATTTTCATGTAATAAACCAAACGACCCAGATGAGAAAAAATGATCAGAAAGTGAAAATAAGCACGACCCAGATGAGATTATGGAGTGAAATCGTCATATCTTGCAAAACCCATATCTGAAATGAGATAAAAATTCAAACTTTGAAGTTAAGAAAGTGTGAAAATTGATGTAATAAAGGAAGAAAAAAGAAGGTGTAGTGAGTAGTGTGTATAGCATTTGGAAGATGAATTTTGATGAAGAAGAAAAAAAAGAATGAAACTTTGAAGTAGTTGAAGCGATTTTTACCTTTGAAGTGAGAGAGAGAGAGAGAGAGAGAGAGAGAGAGAGAGAGAGAGAATGTGAATGAATGAGCTAAGAGTAGTTTTTGTTTGATTCTATTTATTTATATTTGGAAGAAAAATCCATGCATAAGAAAGATTAAAAATGTAATTTTTTCAAAACAATTTAAAAAGTAAGAAAAAATGTGAAGTATGAGAGAGGGATAGTATAGTGTGTGTATTGAAGTGAGGATTCTATGGTACTTCTTGATCCAATGGTTTCAGATTTATCCATGTCAGCATTCTCTATAGAGTGTTATCATTATAATTTCACAATTTATTCACCTTTTTAACTTTCTTTTTAACCTTTTTTTTGTTAATCTTGGTAGTTAGTTAGTACAAATGCACACACACTCTTCAACTCAAAGGTTCCACTCTTCCTTTATTCCTCTAAACTTTGTATCACAAATGATGTGTTTCTTTCAATTTTTTATTCAGTTGTTAGTTAAAAACAGTTTTTTTTTTTTAAGTGGGTCCACTTGTTTTAGTTGTCCCATTTACTTTCTTTTTCATGAAGTAACAACAACACTCTGATCCATTTTCTTCTTATTCCAACAAACTTTAAGTGGGTATTTTATTGAGGGTTTTTTTTTTCTTTCTATAGGGGTAAGTAGTGAAGACGGATGGCGTGGGATATCGTTTTTCCAGTAGTTATTCTCTTGTAGGAGTCTGTTTTTAGGTGGTAATATGTTTTTGGTGGGTTTCGTCCTCTTGAGTGTTTTAGGATTTGATTTTTGGATATTCCGCCTATATATGGCACATTTGATTTGTACTTTCAATTTCATCGATCTCTATTCATCTTGGGTTGTTCAATAAAATTTGCTGCTTAAAGAAAAAAAACACACAAAGGTCTCTTAAGTGGCAATGCTACTGTTTTGGTTTCTTTGATTCTTCACACCGATTTTGACTTTTGAGACACACATTTCAAGGATAATTTGGTAATTTTAAATTCCCAAAGCATTTGGATCTGTGGGTGGGTCCTTGTCAAGTGGGGTCGGTCGGTTTCTCTTTTTTAATTTAAAAAATCTATTTTATTGGACAGTTATGTTTTTCACTATTAAAAATTTCTTATAATTTTGGAAGTATACATTTGAATTGCAAAAATTATTTCATAAAAATAAAAAGTTGCACAAATTATATGAAAGAAAATTATGTTGTTGCTGAAAATTTGTTGGATGGCGGTTTTAGAAAGAAAAAAAAATTAAAATCTTATTTTAAATTAATTAAATATACAAAATATATGACATTTGATGATTTTTTTTAAGGATTTAATGATACGATGATGATGATGATGATGTGTATCTAAAATAAATTTAAGGTATATATTGTAAAGCCTAATTCAATTGACAATATTGATGTCGTTTGATTGGATAGTTTATTTAAAATTCGAACTCAAGACGCGTGACTTTCAATGACATTTGTTGGTCCATTTACTTAAGGCATGGGCAGGCTTCTATATTGCTATTTTTCTTTCTTGATTCATGGAAAATTTAGCCTCTTTTTCTTTCATTTTTTATTTTTTATTTTTAAGATTTGCTGCTTTTACATATACAGTCCATCTCTTTTTTACTACACCTATTTGGGAACTGAGCCATACAATGGGATAACAACAATTTGAGCTGATGTAGAATTGATGTACAAAAACTAAGGGTCTTTTTATGAAATCAAAATTAACATAATGACATGTTAACAAATAGAGAGGTGATACATAAACATCTATGTGGCAAACCTCTCTATACATCCCTTATGTGGTACACATTTGACATTAATAAATAATAAATGTTAAAAAGAATAAAAAAATAATGAAAAGGAAATAATGTTTCCCTCACGCTCTCTCTCCTTCGCCAGTTTTTTTTTCCTTCCACCCTTCTCCACTATTCCGATGTCTTCCTCACTGCCTCCGGCCCACGGTCTCGCCGTTCTTTGATCAGGCCACCACCCCAACGTTGGGTCGCGAGATCTTCCGACGACGAGAGATCGGAGGTCGGGTAGAAAATGATGATAGACCACTTTAAAAATTGGGTGGAAACTATAACATAAATTAGAGTTAACAGTATTTTTCAGACCAAACAAGGCTATTAACAGCCATGGAAGCGGACTAACCAGCATATTATACATTTTGAATAAGTATTTTAGATTCAAGATAGAACTTGTGATGGGTAACACTTGTTTACCCATTTTAGATTCATCATTTTTTTTGGCCTTGCATTTCCTTTTTCAGTTTGATCTGAATTTGTGTTCTTTATTCTAATTTGGGTAGATGTGAGAGAGAGCCGCGACGGAAGCCGGCAAGAAAAAAGAGAGGGACAACAAAGACGAGAGAGAGGGGTGGATGGAGGAGAGAAAGAAGAGTTCAGAGAAAATGACACATGAAATCTCAATTTTACCCCTTCCTTTTTAACAAAATTACAAAGCTGCCATCCACATGGGCAGGTGTATAAGAGGGGTACAAGGAAAAGTGTGTCTATGAATCATTTTCCTAACAAATATAATCCATGTTCATTATTCCATACAATTCAAAATGCTAGTTGAAGAACTTTGAATATGTTATTGTTAGATTTTAAGTGTGAGTTGTTAAGTATCACATCATCTATGAATAAGTAAAATGTTTGATTTATATCAGTTTATATCAGAAGTTGGTCAATAATCTAATGCCTTAAGGTTTTTGATGGAGATGTAACGTCTCCCTCTCTTTTGGTCTGGAGCATGTTGTTTCTCCCGTGACCTATGAACTCCGCAATAAGTACTATCTGGGCAAAGTTCGTTTGGCGTATTAACTACAACATTTTTCTTACTATCTTTTCTTTTCAATCGACGAAGTGAATATCGAAAATTCATTGCATTAAAAAGCTACTACAACCAGATTTTTGTTGAGGCATTGTCGCAAATTTGTCATGATGAATGAGGGTGCATGACATGTACCTTGCCACATAGCATGAGTACTCACACTCAACAATGAAAGCAGGTCCCTTGTCATGCAAGTAATCTTATTTGTCAAATTAAACATAGCTTATTCTTGATGATGTTCTATTCTATTCTACAAATCACCTAAAGTTAGGTTTCATGTTAATAGGCAATAACATTAATAAACATTACACACGGTATTATTTTAAAAACTTGATTTCAATAAACAATCTATGAGGCTATGAATGTACCAATAAACATGTGAAATATAAATATGCCTTCAAGATTAAAGTTGAAACCCATGAGCATCACATGCTTCACAAAAATAAACTACTGTAGTGTTTGGGTCTAATTAAAACCAAGTACTGACCCACACTTGTAATAAGCAAAAAAACAAACTTAAATGTTGGGGTTTATTATGTTATCACCACCCTCTCACTCTTGATCTGAATTGGACTCTGAATTTTCATTACCTACATAAAAAGAGACAAATCAACCACATTATAAATAACATTAACACTATAATATTCGCATGCTGGTGTTATCTTATAAGCATTATCATTTGAGAATTGCTCTTCTCCCATCCATTTTTGTTAATTCACATCCAACGTGATTTAACTCACGTTGAAAAATGCACCTACGTGACTTAACTCATGTTGAAAATACACTTACGTGAGTTAATTCACGCTCGACTTTTTTACGGGAACGAGCAATTATCTTATCATTTTTCCTATGTATGTAGAAACTTACTAGGGGAGACATGTGATCCATTAGAGTTGGGTGGTAATGGAACTTCATTTTGTTGTGAGTCCATTATCTCCTTTTGTTTCTCTAGCAGTATGTTGTATTGTTCAATTTGCTGCTTCAACACCACTCTTGTATAATAAGCTTTGAAGAATTCAGCATTATGTTCTTCAAGCTTTTTCCAGACTGCAAAGATGAGAGGGGAAAAAAATTATTAACTAAGATTTTAATCATGATATATATTGTATGAAAAATTATAAGAATCAAACTGAGACCTATTTTAGTAAACTCAGGTTCGATTTTTGATTCACTTAGTAGTGTTTCCACTACTTGTTTTGGGGACATATACTTGCGTAGACATTGTCCTATGAGATTTTCCACCTGCAAAGAAACAAGTAAACCATAATAATAGAAGTTATCTTTAAAAATATCTATCTAAGTGAACATATTAATAGAACAAATAAACTTATTTTAGATAACTAAATATATATAGTAGAGCAACTAAACATAAGAATATAACAACTTTTTTTTCTTTTTTAACAAGCAAAAATGAGATATATTAACATGGACACCGTAATTGTTACTGCATAAGGTGTGCCAAAACAATCACGGAAATGTCAAGAATATAACTACTTAATTAAACCTTGTAAAAAAAAACTACTTAACTAAACAATATTAAAAAAAAAAACTACTTGATTAAACAAGGCTACACCCCTATTCTAAAGCAACATTTAAGAGATGTTAATTAATTGTCCCCGTGAGCTTAGTTCATTTGGTAAGGGATATTACACAATATGTGTAGGGGGGTTCGAACCTCGAACACCCCACTTATTCGTCTTTAAGGTGGATTTCTCTAGCCTATAGGTTACTTTACAAAAAAAAAAAAAAGATGTTAATTAATTACTTGTTGAATATCTTCAGAAGTAACACCCTTCACAGATTCACTTGGCATATTGCAAATTTCTTCAAGAGTAACACGCTTCATTGATCCAATTGGCATATTGCAAAATTCAGAGATACTTTGAGCAACTAACTGGAGACATAAATAAAAATACAAACATAAGTAAAAATCTTGTAAAACTTAAAAAGAGAAAAATACACAAAATAAGTCGATCGCGAGTTACGATTCGATAAATTAATGAACTCTTGACGAAAAGAGAATGCAATATAACACAACAAATACATAAAATAATACTCATGATGAAAAGAGCATGCATAACACAACAAATAATAAGTCGATCGGGGGTTATGATCCGATGAATCAATAAACTTTTGAGCAAAACTGAGAGGACCGATTAGCACGATATAAAATAAGATAAGTAAAAATCTCGTAAAATCAATAATACGCAAAATATAAGTCGATCTAGAGTTACCATATGATAAATCAATGAACTTTTGATCAAAACCGATTAGCACGATATATAAAATAACATCAAAAGGTTTGATCAATTGCATAAATAAGAAGGAAGAAAGAAAAAAAAGATAAGCAAAGTTGAGGCTCATACCTCTATGTCGAAAAATTGAGGTATCACTCTGAATGAATTTTTTTTTATTTTTCAAGCACAATGTGGGTATTTATAAAAATCTTTCAAGCTCTTGTCTAAAAAAAAATAAAAAATCTTTCAAGGTGATATGGAAAGAAATAAAAAAGGCAAAACATTAATTATAATTTGATATGGAAAGAAAATAAAGGAAGAACATTAATGAGAGTGAATCAACCATTAAAACAGATTGGAAGATTTATTCATAAAATTATTTATTTGATTTCATTATAATTTTCATAACACAATTTGCACAAAAAAATATATATATATCTTTCATAACACTCGTAGCCATTGTCTACCCATTCTCATTTGTTTTATTTTCCTTGCATTCTATTTTGATGCTTGATCCTCACAATTTAGTTCCGACCAAAATTAATACTCGATTAATATTTGATATTTGCATGTTGAGGACAAATTAATCTATGCAATATAATAAAACTATTGTTAATTTGTTCTCGTGTAAAAATGACATGGATTAATTTGATCATTATTTTTATTTATTTTTTGGTCAACTTTGATCATTATTTTTACCATTGACTAAATTGGACTGAAAAAATATTGTGAAAGATCAAACTGAATAATAGCTCTTTTATTTTTATTTTTTAGTATTTTTATTATTAGATTAGATTAAATTAAAAAGGTAAGTAGAGGTGAGATTTGAGACATTTTCAATCGAGACAGTATAAGAAAACGTGGAAAGAATAATTACAGGATTGTTTTTGTTGGTTTTTTTTTATTAATTAAAGTTTGTATAAGCCACTAAATTTGATTTGTTATAAAAAAGAATAAACCATTACGTGTGAGATGTGTTTCTTGTATGCATCTTCCAATAGTGATTAGTCTTAGGTTCATCACCAAACACTTGGTTCAGAAAAGTTAACATAAGAGGAAACACTTACTTTGATTTCTCATTTAAGGGGAGTTGAAATCTACCTTTTCTGCAGAAGGAGACAGTACAGTATATCTACCAGTAAGAATTTTCATTTAGGGATAAAACAATGACAATTACATCAGAAAATGGTTTCTTTCCCATCAGCTATTTGTCTATTTTCTCCCTCTAATCTTAAATCCACACCAATGTGGAAACTGACCATAAATTAAGGAATAAGAAATTGTACAAATTCCAGAAAAGACTTGAGAAGAAAAAATTGGGACATAACTCAAACGGAATAACCTTCCAAAACACTATTTTACAATGAAGGTAACTTTTCCAACCTTATGTCAAATGTACAAAAGAAAATTAAAAAATCTCATCACCCTTCTTAGCCTTAGCAAGAAAGATGCTAACTGAGATTGAATCCATCAAGCTCTTCTCATGTCTTGCCTACGTCCATCTCCAAAAACCTCTTCTATCATGCTACACGTAGGTAAGAAATCCATCTTACTTTTAGAGCAAGATACAAAGCCAGGATCCCACCCTGGTGCATCACAATGCTCCATCACATACCCTTGGCTGTAACCATTGCTTACTCCATTATTATAGTTACTGCCCCAATGATCACCATTCCCACTCTTCACCTTGGTCTCCCTTGAAGCAACTCCCATGTCATGTGATGTGTATGGATCATGTTTAACTTTTTCCTCCCAAACATGTTGGTCCTGGCCTTGAATCAGATGAGGGGAACCACTAGAGTGATGTATATCAAGAAAATCATACTTAGAATCATCATCAATGTTCCTCTTGGTCTGATCTACTATTCCATTAACAGCACAGATTTCATCTTCAGAAAAATCATCATCATAATCCTCTAAGTGATCATCATTGTGGTTATTATTGTTACAAGTATCATCTTCATAGATGGGATACTCAGCAACAGAATCCTCATCTTCATCATGGGTAGCAACTTCATTGTCATCACTACCTTGCCACTCATCATTATCACTATCAGCACTTAATAGGTGGTTCCTGTTCTGCTCAGCTCGCTTTCGAAGCATGAAGACATTAAAGTAGTAACTCACTATCTCCTTTTTGCTTCGTGAGGGAAAAACAATGGAAAGATAGTTCCAGAAATTCTTGTTGAGGGATGCTGGATTGTTGAAGACTACCTTGTGAAATAGATGTTCATCTTCTTGAGTCCACTTTTGAGCCACTTGTTCTCCCATGCCAGCAAACCCCAATTCAATGAATTTCTCAATCCCAAAGGTTTTTAATAGTTTTTTTCTTTCTTCCATTATATGTTGTCTTACACATCTCATAGATCCCCTGTCCTCGCAGCTACAATCAGTTCTTCCTTTTCCAACTTCATCATCAAGGCTAGATAATTCCATCTCAGGCATAGGGATAACACAGGTCCCCATCAATCTTTTTTCAGCTTCATCCCCATCCCTAACATTGAGGTTTGAATCAGACCCAGAAAAACCCCATGCAGGAACATCAGCTTGATGGTCAGCTCCTACTGATACAGGCTTGCGAGGAGAATGTTCAAGGAGTATGGAATAGAGGTCCTCATGAGTTAATGTCCTTATGGGTCGTTCCGGACTGAAATATATTGGCCGTTCTGGACTGAAGTACTCATGAAAAAAGGGAAGATGTATAGGCTGTTCTAAACGGTGATCATCTTCAGTAGTGCAACTGGTGGCCCAAGAAGAAGCAGGAATACCTATCACAGGAGAGTCCCCAGCCCCTCTAGGATGTCCATCACAAGTTTCAACAGCAAGCTTCTCATTACAATCACTACCACCTTGTGCATATCCTTCCTCTATGAATTACAATTTAGACAAACTCAATATAAGTATACAATTTATCACAAACTCGAAACTCCTTGAAATGTATATTACATAGTTTAATTTCCAATTGCACAAGATTTAAAACTAAACTCCCACCTGAAGTCTTAGCCAATTGGGTGTCGCAATCATCATCGGGGAAAACAGATTCTGTCAACGGTAGAAAATCGCTGGGGCCTGCATGTTTCGGGTGTTTGAACGACACCTCAAGCATCTCCTCAGCATCGAAAGGACGTTTCTGCACCATTGTTGCCTGCAAGAAAACATTTAACAAAGAATAAGTCAACAAGCTTGCATCACACTACACAAGAAACTATTTATTTGGAATTCATGCATCAAAACAACCGAGAAGTAGCTCATCTACTATGATGGAAAACGTTTTGAATGATGAATGGAACATGTAATGCATGAAAAACAAACCACTTGAGCATAGTACACCTATTCAACTCATTATCATCATCAACATGCATGACAAAACATCCTCAAATATAAGATATTTGTCATAACAGCAACATTGGAATATGCTAATAACAGTTAACACTTGACTAATGTTGACACTTATGTTCTGACTTCAATTTAAAAACACTGTAACTCTGACTTTTAATTGATTACTATTAAAAATCATTATATCATTATCATAAAAAGAGTGGGCCTACTCAATGAAAGGACATGCAGTAACTTCACATTAATTATTACACATAAAAGAAACATGCCACATCACTTCAAAAACTTTTAACCAGAAAATAAATGTCAAAAAATAAATTAAATTAAACGATTGAATAGTACCCACAAAAAAAAAAAAACAAATATGATTATTAATTACAATAATTAGAAAATAAAAAATTAAAATTAATTTTTTTTATTATACCTTAAACACGGTCTCAGTCAAATTAATTGGAAATTGCTGAATTTGGAAGTAATAAACCAAGAGAATCGTAATTATACAAAAGAATTGAACTTTCCCCAAATAATTTCAATAAAACAAGAAAAGCCCCAATTTCAGGAAACCCTAACCCTAATTTTTTTCAAATTGAACAATTAAGAACAAATCAAGCCTAATTGACGAACAATTACAACGATTCGAACAAAGATCTAACAAATCCAAACAAAAATTGGAACGTAAAATCCCAAAATCAAACCCGTGGAAAATTTCCCCAAATCAAAAACAACAAATCGAAACAAATAAAATCAATAACCCAAATCAATTAAAGAAGAATTGAAACCTTTAGCTCGGATCGAGAAGATCGGAGACGGAAACCCTAAAAACCGAAAACGTGAAACGAATCGAACAAAATCAGGTTCAATCGAAAGAGAATTTCACGATCTATTCGAAGATTGAATCGATCGGAAGAAAAGAGAAGAAATTGAAGGTGAAATTGAGGGAAAGAGAAAAGGGAATCGAGATCTGAAAACGCGGCGGAAGAAGAAAGGGGAAAAAACTAGGGTTAGGTGGATTTTATTTATTTTTAGGGTTGGTGAGAGAAACGACAGCGTTTTGTGGAAAAATAAACGTGTTTGGTTTTAGAGAGAGAAATAAAAGAGAGAGAAAGAGAGATATATGAAGAGAAAAAATATTGAGATGTGAGTGCGGTATATATGGGACACAGTGTGGGAATGAGGTTGTGGCCTGTGGGTAGATTCGGAATCATCATGATTTTGAGCTTCTGAATATAGGTGTATTTACACGTGGCGTTCTCTTAATGAGTTTCTTCGTTTTTTTAAATAAAAAATATTTATTTATTTTTTTACTTTTATTTAAGAGTGAAGGGAATAAGAGCTTTTGACACATTTCATAAGGTTGAGGCACACAAGTAAAATACGTTTTTACCCTCTAGACAATTAACTGCCGAGTATCTTCTGCTACAAATCTGACAGAAGCTCTCTCATCCATTATTCATCTCATCTTCCCAAAAAAAAAATTGAGAATCTCTCTCATAAATCTCTCTAAAAAACTCAAACATATTTATTCTACAAAATCACAAGTAAGTAATTATAATACTATTAACTTACATTTTAGTTATTATAAATACTTTATTTTTTAGTTTTTGAGTAGATTTATTTTATTTTTGTTTTTGAGTAGATTTACATAGTATAATTCATTTTTAGAGTAAATATTAGTTGCTTAATTTAGTTAAAATGTTTGTATGATGTTTATGTTATAGTTTAAAATTTAGGGTTACATTTTAATTTGGTGTTTTATATTTATTTTTTTATTTTAGTTTTTAATTAGATTTACATGTTATAAATCATTTTTAGATTAGATGTTAGTTGATTAATTTAGTTAAAATGTTTGCATAATGATTATGTTATAGTTTAAAATTTTAGGGTTATATTTTAATTTGGAGTTATATTTTTTTTTATTTTATTTTAGTAAGAGTATATTATTTATTTTAAGAGTAAATATAAGTCGAATAATTTTGTTATATTTTACGTTATAACAAAAAAAATTATGTTAAACATAAGTTGAATAATTTATGTTATAGTATATGATTAATTTTTTTATTTTAGTAAGAGTATATGATTTATAATTTTAGGGTTAATTTTATGATTTTTAGAGTGTATGTATAATTTGCACATCAAGTGTTTTATGAAATGTTTGAATGAGTTTTTCATTGATTGTTTTTAATTTCTTATTGTGTAGATTTGGAACAATGGTCGGGTGGATCGACGTTAATGCACAATTCAACGGCGGAGAACCTCATAGGTTGAAGGTTCAGTGCCTTGGTGTAACGTTAAGAGGTTTGAAGGATGAACTAACTGAATTCAACCAAGGATTCAACCTCATAGACACAAGAAGAGTGGAACACATTCGGTATAAACGTCCAACGCTCGACGAGGGGAGAATATCATTGACTTGGGTGGAATTAACGAACGACGAAAACGTGACGAGCATGTTTTGGGAGCATAACATGTTCCAGTGGATCGATATGCGGGTGACGTTGCTGAGATCAACTGAAGATATCATCAAAAGTTTGATTCCGCCAGAAGATCGTCATTAGGTATGGAATAAATGCACCTTCCAGCTACAACGATTGTCTTCCTTTGAATGGGGTAATTCAAACTTGCCAAATGGCAGGTCTCCAATATTCGACCGGCATTCCCATTGTTCCTGTCAAAAGATTAAATTCTTGTTAGGCTGATTTAAATGAAGGTATTGAAGTGTTAAGGAATGGACCTCATTCTTTTGACATTTGAATATCATCATTTAATCCCACCCTAACAAGAATTTAATTTTTTGAATGGAACATTGGGAATGCCGGTCGAATATTGGAGTCCTGCTGCTTCGCAAGTTTGAATTTACCCCATTCAAAGGTAAGACAATTGTTGTAGTTGGAAGGTACAAACGTCTAACAGCAACAATTGTCTTCCACTGAATGGGGTAATTCAAACTTGTTAAACGGCAGAAATCCAGCATTCGTTGAGCCTCTTGAATGCTAGTATTCAACTGTCAAGGAATGCACCTCATTCTTTTGACACTTGAATACCATCATTCAAGATGTTGATCGGATGTTGTAATTCTGCTGCTTAGCAAGTTTGAATTTGCCCATTCAGTGGTATGATAATTGTTGCAGTTGGAAGGTACATTCCGAAATGTAATGTAATGCAATGTAATTTGATAACATATATAGTTAGTTGAATTTATTTATTCATTATGCAATTTTAATTAGTTGAATTCATGTTAGACTTAATTAGTTTTTATTCGAATACACAATTATTCAAAACGCGACTTTAATCGAAATTATTCCAAATGCAATTTTATTCTAAGTACCATAATGTCAAACAAAATGTGCGCGACACGAAAATAAAACATAAAAAAATCCAAAACAATTAGGCATTAAATGCCATTACATTCATTCTTCCTCGTCACACAAGTCAATCGGGTTGCCCGCTACAGGTCCCTGGGGCACCTTGTTTTGGTTGAGGACCAAAATAGCATGTCCTCTCGCTCCTCCTCAACCTGGACTGATTGTACACCGACACCTTCGAACCCTTCTTTTTTTTCGGAACCATCGCAAACAATTATGTGTCATGTCATAGGCGATTTTTCTTTGTTCTTCTCATCACCCTGAACGTTACCCTGATTCTGATTTTGAGACATGTCTACATTAAAAAAAATGGCGATCAAAACCTAATTAAACAACAATACCATAAAATTGTAAAATCAAAAACTAAACATAAACCTAAACTATCATCAAAACCTACACCTAAACCTAAACAATTCTAACAATTCTACAACGATTCATCAAAACCTAAACCTAACAATTCAATAAAGGTTCTCTAACAATTCTAACCATTCCAACCTAAACTATCCTAACATATCATAAAATCATAAAATTAATAAAACCTATATAATCGAAATTTAACAACAAAAAAAAAATAAACAATTTGACCACAAAACAACAATGCAATAGGATTCAAAAAACTTACTTATTTTTTTGATTGAAATTGACTTGGAATGACAGAAAATCGCACCTAAGAGAATAAAAACCGCAACAATGGAGTTTTGGAAACTACTATGTCTGTTATGTTCTTATAACCAATTTTCGACAGTTAACTACCGAGGTTTTCCTCGTCAGTTAACTGCAGCCGGTTATTGAATTCCTCGGCAGTTAACTGCCGAGGGGGCAAAAGCGTATTTTATTCGTGTGCCTCAGCCTTATCCAATGTGTCAACAACAATTCTCATAATAATTTGGAAAAATATATTTTTTATTTTATGGTTAAGTATGTAATATTATAAGAATCTCATTTGGTCTCTCCTTTAAAGTAAAATTTTGCAGAAAAATATATAATATTATAAGAATCTCTCCAAAAAAAATTAGAATTTTTTTAACAAACATGAAATAAATATGAATTTTTATATTATTTACGGTTAAAAATTCATATTTAATTAATTTATGATTAAATATGTTTTTGGTCCCTACATTTTGTCCTCTTTTAAATAATTATGTTAAAGGAATAAAAGGGAAAGTTTGCAGAGATTGACCCAAAAAGATGGATTGGCTACGAGTACAATGAACAACGTTGAAGGTGAATCTTGATCCTTCATTTGATCGGATGGCTGTGTGTTGTTTGACTGTATGGCTGCATCATTTTTCTGACTGTAGTGAATCGCAATCATATGCCACATCGTTAATAAAATAGACCGCAGAGACTATTTATGCTAACGGCAGAAAAATGTAGGGATTTTAAAAATATTTATTAAAATGTGAGGACTATTTTTTAAAGGGAGGTAAAATGTAGGGATTAAAAACATATTTAACCCATTAATTTACAATATTCTACACATTTCATTAAAAAAAATACAAAAATTGACTTAAAAATAGAACCAAAAATAGTGATAGAAAATTTTATAAGGACTAAAAACTAAATTAAAATTTTAAAAGGACTAAAACAAAAATTTAATATATTTATAGGGATCAAAAACATATTTGACCCTTTATTTTATTACCAGCAAAAGACTTGTGCATTCTTGCATAACATTGTGGTAATTATATAAAAATAAATACATTAGTAACATTGTGAAATGTGTGAAAATATTAAAATTAAGGGTTAATAGGCCTTTACCCCCTGTAATATAGATCATTTTTGGTTTTGCCCCCTGTAAAAAAATAAAATTGGATTCGGTCCTTATTAAAATAACGGAAAAATGAATAAAAATGATTAAAAAAACAAAAATAATTATTGAATAATTAATAAAAATGAAAAAATCTAGAAAATTTAATAAAATTAATTTTGGAAATGAAATTTATTTTGACATCCAAACTGCATAGCAAATGAAATTTAAAATTGAACCATGTTTTTAACTTTACGAGATTTTAAACAATTTTTCAACAATTTTAATTTTTGGCAGTTTCAAAAGTAGCATACGTGAGTTTTGTCGTGATTATACATGGCTGGTTAGCAGAGGTTTACAAATCTTCTAATTTACGGGGGTTTCAAACCTCCCTTAATTATATTGGTATCAACTGAATCAATTTCCAATTAACAGCTGTACTATAAAAAAAAAAAAATGGTTTCATAATTTATTACGGTATCAAAATAAATAATTCATTTTTTTAAAGTATCCACCCGAGCCTTTTAGTCAAACTTCATCACTTCAACTTCACGCTTAATATTTATTACAACTTTAATTTTGTGTTTAGTAGTCCTCCTTAACTTTTTTTTTTTCTTTCTGACTCCGTCACTCCTTCCCAATCTTCTAAGGAGCAACGTTGCTGGAATTTTCTTCCCTCTAGAGGAGTCTTGGCTTCTATTTTTGTTCTTTGTTTTTATTTTTGTTTAGCTTTGTAATTTATAGATGAATTTAATTATTTTTGTTTAGCTTTGTAATTTATAGATGAATTTACTTATGTGAGAATATTTTGACAAAAAAAAAAATCATGTGCAAATATTCTAAAGAGTAATCTCTGTCATTTTCTATTCCTAAAACATTCCTTTCACTCTCTAGTGTGCAAGATCGAGTGAAGGGAATTGGCTATTATTTCTATTGTATATAATTTGCATAAATTGGTAGAGCAAATCAAACCTAAAAGAAAACTTACATATTTCTAAAACTTAGATCGGAGAGGGAAATTATGCAATGCAAATCATTAATAATAGCATCCTCAATACATATAATGGCATCAAATTCTAAAAACTTTTTTGTAAATCACTTTATTTAATTGTTGAAACTAAGTAGGACATTTTTTGTTGATGAAACTAAGTGCTCCAAAATACAGTTTCAATCCAGCTGACATTATCCCAACTGTGATGTACACCATCCAACCTTACAGACCAGTAGACTGTTGTATGGTCTCCATCTACCTTAGGATCATATAAGTCGAACGTTGCATGTAGCGGTTGATAACGCGTCCATCTCAACTCGCCTTGTTTAACAGCAAGGTTCGAAACAAAACCAACGGGTTCTCCTAGTTTCAAAAGATATTTTGGTTTTTCATTCACAATGTGGAAATCTAACTCTCCTGAATCACGTGGTAAGTCGTTTGTAATAGTGACCATAAGTATTTTTCCAGCTTGAGATATTGGAGAGTTTAGTGGAATAGAGACTCTGCTGCCAAAAGTTAAATTATTGAAACACATAGCAATCAAAAGTAGTAAAAAGAAGGATACATGGATAGAAATAGACATTTTGTTTGATGTTTGATTAGAAGTTGTTAACAATTGCTATTGCTTTTTCTACTTTCTCCCCCACTTCATTCTATTCTATTTATATTTGAAATTTCAGTTGACTACTAAATTCTAATTAATGTGAAAATTATTACTAATTACTAATACAATACTAATACCATATCAACTAAAATAAGACTAATACAATAGCAACTAAAATAAGGCTAATCAATAGGCATTGATTGTGACCATATATGAGAGACATCTTTTGACAACGAGGAGTGTTATTTGAATTATAGTAAAAACACAACACAATGTTAGTATGAAAGATAAAATTATCATAATTTTTTTGATCAAATATCATTTCTCTTTGACAATTGTTATTGTTTTTTCTATTTTCTCTCCCACCCAAATTTATTCTTTTGTTCCAGAAACCGTACTCAAGTCTTCCGCACGATTCATATTCATTCATTGGAGTTTATTAACTACTGAAGTCTAATTACTTGGTTGACTCAATTTTATTCTATTTATATTCTCACTTTGAAATTTCAGCCACTCTAAATACTAGTTAATGTGAAAAATGTGCCTAATACAAATACTCCCTCCGTCCCTATATATAAGACCCTTTTGCCAAAATCACGGGAATTAAGATAGTGGATATTTGTATTAAAGTTGTTTGTAATCACTATTGTTTTTACAATTTTATCCTTTAAGAAAGAAGGTTAGTTTATGTTTTCAACATGTTATTTATTGTTGATTGAAGAAAAAGATGTATAATAAATAGGGGCATGTATGTAAAGAAATAATTAATGTAGTTGGAAATAACAAATGAGTCTTATAAAAAGGGACAAAAAAAATTCTTAAAGGGGTCTTATAATTAGGGACGGAGGGAGTAGTAATTATAAGGATTCCATTTCCATATATGTTAGCACCGTGTAATATTTCGTTTCTTTGCTTCTTTTTGGGATTAATAATAATAAGTCATTATATTTCTTAAGAGGAACATTGTATTATCTCTTTGTACCAAAAATAAAAAAGTCATAGTATTTGTTTTTTTTTTTTTTGGAAACATGTTATAGTATTTTCATTTTTTTTTTTTATATCTGTATGACATTTTTTTCTTTTTTGTCATTGTATAACCATCATAAATTCACACACACAAAGTGAAGGTGGGTTCAAACCCTGGTCATGACGTCTAGCCTAACAATTTCGGCATTTTTGTCAGTTGAGTTAGGACTTATGAGGCCGTATGACATTGTTTTAAACATAATTTCTATTCGCAACATTCGTCATTTTACTTTCCACCCGTAAAAAAAACATTTGACTTTATTTTTTAATAACATTTTTTTTTATTTATTTACCTCGATATGCTGGCTTATTACAATAATTAAATGATGGAGATATTCATGTGAGTTTAACTTAAATAGTAGGGATATTGCATATTATATATAGAGGTTGGAGTTCGAATTTGGACACCTCTATTTCTCTACATTTAAAACGTATGAGCTCTAATTTTTAGTCTATTTGACCCAAAAAAATGATGAAAATTATTTTTGGTAAATCGTATCTGAGAAAATTTTCTCCTAAATTGTTTGAAAAGAAACAAAGCAAACGTATCTGCATTTATGACATAGGATCTCTTTTGGCAAAAACTTACCTTCAATTACGAATATTAATTGCCGTTCAAACGTATCCGTCTTTGTGCTTTTTTTATTGCGCTAACTTTTAAAAATTATAAACAATGATTTTTTTATGAAATTTTGATTTTGATTAAAACTAAAAATATAAATATTTGTTTCTTTTAAGTTATAACAAACCAAACTAATCATAATTATTTATTTCAATGTCACCAACGATATAACAAAAAAATATAATTTTTTTTGAATGACACCAACAACAATTTTTATTATAGAAAAAAATTGTTTAAGCGTATAATTGAGATAATGAAAAAGTAAGTATAAATTTACTCATCTACTTTGTTACACTTTTTAAATGATAAAGAAAAAAAATCATACATACATATATCAATATCATGTTTGTTATATTTTTTTAATATTTAAATTTATTCTTATTTATTTGTTACATGTGTTATTTATATTGAAAATTGAGGGCATTTCCAGACCAAAAGAGTTGAAAGGGGTTGTTTTTCTTTATATATATATATAGGGTTAGAATCAAATTAAATATGACACCAAATCTCATCCATTCAATTTGTTTAATCCAAAGGCTTAAAACAAACACTAAAACAATTAATGTAATAAAATATTTCTTGATTTTTTTTTCTCTATCTTTCCTTTAATGGCATATTTTTCATTTAAGTCTGAATTTATTTTCTCAGATATGCCCTTCATTTCAATTTCAAAAAGTTCTCTTGCGTCCATCATCACTTATATTATTTCTTGCCTTTTTTTTTGTATCACATAATTTTCTCAATTTCTGTATAGTTATAAGTGTCTGAATCTCACTCCATTTTTTTTACCGTGAATGCAAATCGATGGATAGTAAAATTAAATTAAGTGATAAATAAATTTCAACCAATTTACCGGAAAAAACTTGTGTTATTAAAAAAGAACATTAGCATTGTTGCAAATAAAGTTTATACAAAATATCTATTTAAAAAAACTAAGTGTGGCAGCAACAGAAGTGATCAAGCAACAGAAGTGATCAAGGAAAGCGAAATACTCAAAAATTGAAATGAAGGGCATAGATGAGAAATTAATCTCATACATGAATGCAAAATCAAACATTAAAGAAAAGATATAGCAAGACAAATGAAGAAATATTTGATCGTTTTAATTGTTCTAGTGATTGTTTTAAGCCTTTGGATTAAACAAATTAAATGGATAAGATTTGGTGTCACATTTAATTTGACACCATGGTGTCATTTGATCTTATCATATATATATATATATATAGTATAGATTCAATTAAATAATTAAAATCAACTTCTTTGCAAACCAAAATAATCATTTTCAATTTCAGTTTTTAATTATTGTCAAAAAAAAATTCCTGTTTTTAATTTTAATTTTTTTCTATTTTTTTTGTTTATTAGCCTAGTGGCTACGGCTCACACAATTAAATGCGGAGAAGTGGGGTGTCCGGGGTTTGAACCTTGATCCCTGCATAAATTATGCAATGTCCCTACCAATTGATCTAACCTCACGGAAACTTTTTCTATTCTTTTTTTCTTCCACTCAATAGTTTTCAAAATTTTAATATATTAATTTTATATATCAATTACAAATTAACGAGATTTTTGCTTTTAAAAAATTGAATTATTTTTGCTTTTAAAATTTTTCCAATATTAGAGGGAAAAACTTTTTTATTTTGTCAAAAAAATATTCCACCGGAATATCGAGGTCGACTAACTCTTCCTCCATTTCCTCCTTAGTGTTTGGCTCAGCTTCCTCGTTCATCAAAGCATTGATGTGCTCTTTAGGGGATTTGTTTGATTGTTAGCAAGTTGCTTGGTAATTTGTTTGATTTACACCTCTAACCCCCCTTGACAGAGGATTCAACGTTCTTTTGAAGGCATCATCAGAACTTTTTGACACGAGTGTGCCTCCTGTTGTTGCGTCAAGCATGGACATATGTGTTAGAGTGATATCATCAAATTCATGACCTGGACATTTGCGTAGCATGGACTTGAATCATTTTCATACCTCACATTGTAACACCTTACTTCTATTAAAGCTATAAAACACGTGAATAATACAATTATTCAAGAAATAGACGTCACACGTCTTCAATAGTTCTCAAAACATGCATACTAAAAATTTCTCAATAACGTCGCAGCGGATAAATAACATACATCACCAAATAGTCATGTCATAAGCATCATAAATACATCAGCAAATAAAATTTCCAATCTTCATCATATGAGTAAAATCTCAACAACATAGTCAATATCAAAATAAAAGAAAAAACCGACATCCTATATCAGAGCCCTATACTACGACTCTAAAAATAGATAACGAAGGAAGCTCCCGCTATCATCAAGCACTCACCAAGCAAGCAACAAAGCTACTCCTACACGACGTTTACTCATTCATACAAATAGGTAGGCGGTCAACCAAACGACCACTGGGGGTTAGCTTCACATAATCATAAATCAAACGTAAACAATTGAAAAGGTTTCCATCAATTAAACTTATAATGATTAAGCAAGAGAGAATTCAACTTTAACATTATTCATCAACACATCAATCACAATACACATATGCAATTAGTACTCATGCCAAATCATGCTATGCGCCTAGACATGACTCCTATATGTATGTGGTACCAGTCGTCAGCTCATGATGCAAACATAACATCATAACGTCGCCAATGATGCAAACCTAAAATTTCACAATTTCATCCAAAAAAATCTAACATTTAAACAAAAAAAAAAACTCAATGCAAAATGTTAACACTCACTTGTGATGGAAGTAGAATTTGATGTTGATTTGGTTAAGTTTCGTGAAAATCGCACAAAATGGGAGAAAATTCGCAAAAAATTAGTATGAAACGCATTGGTTATATATGTTTCTGTCTGTTGCTATTCTATAACAACACACAGTGTGAATAAAGTCATGTTGGGTTTATAACCTACGTGAGTTAACTCACGCTGAAAGTACCGAGTGTGACTTAAGTCATGCAGGGGTACTTATGTCCATTCAATGGGGAGTGAGTGTTTTTTATGGTAGAAGAGCAATTTTCAAGTAATTATGCATAAATTATATTTCTGGACCGATTATGAATTTTGATTTTATTATGTGAATCTTTTTTATGACAAATATTAGTAATTCGTTGTTAAATTAATATTTACTCATTTATGAGTTTGAATCTCAAACATCCAACTCTTTACTTTTAACTCAAACTTGTTGAGTGAATATTAGGGTTGGGTAACTCAACTAATTTAAAAAAGGATAAGGAAATAGTGGTTCTAGCTTCAAACCTAAACAAAGCAGTAAATAACACTTATTGTCCCTTAAGATAGGTTTTTCGAAAAAGAAATACAAAATTACTAATTTATCCTAATTAGCAACCTAAATTTGTTTAAGTGAAAAACAAGCCCTAAACCATGTTCCTTCAACAAAAAAAAAGCCCTAAACCATTTATTCCTTATGTATAGTAATAGATAAATTTGGGTTTAGGGTATTGGCAAAGAAGGGAAAAAATGAAATCAGTCGGCTGAAATCGTATGTTTCTTCTCTCTAAAATTTCTTATTGTATGCTTTTTGTGTAATTAGTAGTTAGACGTGCTTTCTTTTGCATGTAAATAAGACGTGTTGATTGAGAAAACATTTTGTTGGTTTTCATGCTGATAGGGGTTTGATTCCAGTAGTTTTGTGTGTTTGGACTTATTGTCTTTTATTTTAGTCTCACAATCCATTTATTCAAACCCTATCAATTTTCAAACCTATAAATTATTAAACTTTGAAAGTGACAATTAAATAATAATAAAAAAAAAATTATACGAATTAAAATAAAATATATTTATAATTGATGTTTTAACTAACATGTTTGCTGGGATTATATACTATATGCAGTAATTCCAAAATGAAGACTATTTGCGATGATTCAGACTCTAACTCACTTCATCATGCCAAGAGGAATATGAAGAACCAAAACTCCAATAGGTTTAATGTGATTTCAGAGTTGCTTCTACTTGACGACTTGAGGTTTCATATCTTCACTATGGCTCCTCTTAACTTCTTAACTCTGCGAGGTATGTTTGCAAACCTTGGGCTGCTACAATTGGCAGCTCCCATTTTGCTGAAGCGTATGAACGTCGAGGATGTTCGAAACCCGGTCTTTACGTTGAAAATTGCATGGCACAAGACAAATCTTATTTCTTGGAATTTAAAGATAGTGTCAATGGCCACTTTGAAAGGACTGATTTGGGAACACCTCAAAAAATGGGACATGTAGTCGGTACTTGTTATGGTATATTGCTGCTAATTTCGAGAATTACTAAACAAATTTATGTCGTGAACCCCATCCTCAAGTGTTGGCTTAGAATTCCTTCTTTTCCAAATTTACAAGCACGAAGGGTCTTTGACCATCAATATACCATAGCACGTGTTCCTCGCACTCGGAAATTCAAGCTTTTCTTTGTAAATGTCCTTAAGATCTCCGATGCATTTTGGTATGTTTACTATGTACTAAGAATTGGAGTAGATAACTCATGGAAAGAAATAGCTAGAAAAGAAGCTCCCCGTAAACATTTTATATGCAAAATACTTTATAATGGAGGCAATGATCTTTACTGAATAACAATGGATGAAGTGATTGTGATAGATGTTGAAAAGGAAACTATTGTTCGAGATTATCCACTTTCCCCGGTGCCGGTGCGTAAAATTGAACAAATTTTATGGATGGGAAATTACCTTTCTTGCATTGTGAACATTGAAGACCTTTCTTCAATATATCAAATCTACATTTTAGATTTTGATTCAAGAAAATGGTCTCTTTATCATATGATGGGACCTTTTGATTCTATGGTTGCTTTTGATTAAGAGTGTGCAATTTCTTTTTCTTTTGGGGATCAACAATCAAATCATCTTGCGAGTTGCTGCTGCTTTTGAATGCACTAAAAACATATATTTTGGTTATAATGTGAAGACCAGGCAATTGACTAAGATTGAGGACATTGGAATGGGCAATTTTGAAGTATGGTCTCACACTAACAGTCTAGTTTTATTGTGAAGTATTCTGGCATAACCAAGTTTCTTGGTATAATATATGCTATTATTTTATAGCTTTCATATATCCCTATTCATAATCAAGTCATGACAGAAACATACAATAGTTTTTTGATCAATTAACATGCAATAGTTTGAATTGAGTTTATGAGAATGTTTTCATCTGCTTGTACACAAATGCAGAGATGGAACACCGTGCACACTTTATAGGTGCTGCGCAACATAAGCAATCCATCGCATTTGGACCCAACAAAATGTGTCTTTGGTTTCACCTACATGAAAGGAATTTTAGGTCTCAAAGTAACCAGTCAAGGGATTTGAATCCTCATAATAAATTTCCATATAGGAGGAAAACATACATGTGCGAATTTAATTGGGGTTTCACCACTTGTGGGATTGAGGTCTGGGGCTTTTATAGTGCAACATGCAGCCCTCAAAGCCGCGTCAAGCAAATGAGTCAAACATGAGAGGGCGTGTTTTATGCCTTTTATGCCTTTTACGTTTGACACTTTTGGCTTCCTAGCATCAGATGTTGCGTCATTCTACATATAGTTCAAAGGGCTATCCATAGCAATATCATGTATTCTAGGTCCATGAATGTTGTGTTTACGAAGATTAGTTTTGTCATTCAAAAAGGCTTAACAGCATAGGTTATTGTTCATTGGAAGTTTATTTATTTCCTCTTGGCACATTATTTGCAGCAAACAAGGTAACAACAAAGGAACACAATTTCTATTATTGACTTATAATTTAAGGAGTAGAGAATGCAGTATCTCCCATATTACACCAAAACTAGTCTTGATTTACAACTGCCAATGCATATAACACCCTTTTCATTGTTGACAAAATAGCAACAAATCATGTATATGAAATCTCTGGACTATTGTTTGGACATTGATTCCATCTATAATCTAACATATTTGCAGGCAAAATGTACAATGCTTCAACCAAAGTTCATCAAAATGTACCACTGAAAATCATATATCACAAGCGGTTCCAGAAAATTCGAGACGATTTCATAGATCGACACCCTCATCAAGACCTTTGGAACCAATCATTACATTTGAATCGATTTGTTTGTCAAATTTCTTTTTCCTTCTTGCTTCAAACTCTTGAAACCCGTCCATCTGGATCATTGACAAATATTTTAATTGCATTGAAACATAGAAAAGTGAAAAAGAAATGTAAAAATACGGGAACAAGAGCATACCTGTTGAAATTGATCCATTGATATAGGATTACCATGCAGTGATAGGTTTTGAAGAGCTTTGCAATCTTTCAATAGATTCATAGGTATCTGCCCAAAAGGAAACCAAGGTATCACCAAGACATTCATGATTACATAAACTCGAGAATCAGACTAGTAAAATCCTAAGAGTTCGCTTAATACAAAATTTTATTAAAAGCATCTAGCATATTACCTAAACCTAATTTTGCACTATGTGCATAACAAATATTCAACATTCTAACTTAGTAATAAAGCAAACCACAATAACGAAACAGACATATAGATTAAACGAAGAAACCCTATAATAAAACAGAATCAATGTTGGGCAAATATGTCCCCGATGTTGCAACCTAGTGGTTTAGCTCTGAGGACATTTTATGTGGAATCCCAGGTTTGAACTCGGGTCACCACATTCCCCCTCCCCAATGTGTTGGCCACTAGTCCAATGGCAAAAAAAAAAAAGTGTGAAGCAAATATGTGGCTTTACATTGCAGTTGGATGTTCCTCAGAAGAGGTCAACAAAACATGACGGAGATTCAAAAAACACTCACAATAAATAAATAAAAATTAATAAAAGAGAACAATGAAACAATCAACTCCAGCATTACATCACTAAGGTATTAAAACAAAATACCTGCTTAACATTATTGTTGTCTAAGCAAAGTGACTTCAAGTGAGAGAGATTGCAAACTGACGAAGGAAGATCTTCAATAAGATTATCTGAAATGTTTACAGAAAGTCTGAAATTAGCTTAATTCAGAAACAGTATAAAGCCAAATAACAAGAAAGGTGGTGCAAAATGTTCCAAATATCCAGATTTGACAATCATAGAAATGGACAATCACAAGAGAAATGGTCTTATGGTATACTGTAATAATTCTTCACCCCAAAATATTGTGGTTTGCTTAAATTATAACCAAATTGTGACTCTTCGGTAAATTATACTCCCTCCGTTCCTTTTTAAGTGTCGTTTTAGAATTTTAACACAAAAATAGCAAAGTGTATTTTTGCACACTTTTTTTCCTATTATACCCTCATTTTAATCCACTAATAATTTTTTATTTTTTTGCACCCACTTTATCTTTCCAATAAAATTAATATGTAACAAACAATTGTTAGTTACTATCTCTTTCTCCAACAAACTCCTATTTTTTTGTGTGCTTTATCTTTCTCTCATAACAAACAATTTTCAATTTTCTAAATATTGTGCATATCTCTTGAAATTTTTAACAAGTACTACTCATGTTATTTATAAAATTTTAACTCTTCATGGAACTATTATCATTATCATAGGTAACAAAATTTTGTTTAAATTTGAAGATAATAAGAAACAAATTTTGTTTTAAAACAAAACAAGCTTTGTTTAAAAAAAAAATAGTTTTCCAAATATATAGCATTAATTAGTTTTATTGAAAAATATAAGAATAATTGACAAATCATACCCTTAAAATATCAAAACGACGGTTAAATAGGAACAAAAAATTCACTCTAAAAAGACACTTAAAAAGGAACGGAGGGAGTATTAAACTAGACCAAGTAACTAGAAAGCATAAAACAATACAAACGGCATAGTATCAATTTAGAGATAAGATGTAAGAGCAGAAAAGTAATCTCAAACTTAGAGTCTTAGAACCAACATTACGATGGACCGAGTGGAATTGGACTCGGATCCCTTACGCAAGGTCTCGGGTTTGAGCCTCGTGGTTGGGAAGGGAAACCTCATTAAAGGTGGCCAGCCAGGTTTCCCGGTAGAAATTAGTCATTGACAAAGTCGCAACAATGACATGGTTACCCAAGAACAAAAACTTAAAATCTTAAAGCAATCTAATTTTGAATTCATATCTACAACAGATTTATATCTTCCATTAAACAAAAACTTCCACTGGAAGAGAAATAAATATAATAAAAGGACAGATTCTCCGCATTGAATTAACAATCAACACAATCCAGTAAAATTAAATAAACAACATAATAGGTAGGTAAAAAATCTCTCCAAACTATTTCCACTTTTTACAGGGAAAGAGCGTAAGGGAAAACAGACATGCATTACCATGCTCATGCAATTCAGAAATGAACAAATCGTGTCAAACTATCGATGAACATACCATTGGCCTGTAATTCTTCCAAAGAGAAGCAACTCCCAACAGATTCCGGAAGAGAATGTAACTTGTTATTTGAGATGTTTAAAATCAACAGCTGCATTATCAAACAAGATATCATACATCGAAAGTTATAAAGGTGGCATTTCATATCATAACTTCACCCAACAATGGAAGATTATGATCCAAGCCTCATGCAAATCCAACTCGTAGGTCAATATACCATATGCATTCATTGTTTATATAACATTAAAGATAAGAAAAGTAATGACAGTAAAATAATCTTGAGTTCTAAAAGGGTGTCTTTAAACATTCCTTTGACTATAAAGGAAGCATGTGAACAGAAAACAGATTTTATCTAACAAGCATGGACAACAAACACAGGTTACATCACAAATAACATGACAAAATAAGTGTGTCATTAAACTGAATATTGATGTGATGTGTCTTCAGATGTATGACATGGAGAAAGCTTCATTTCTGAAATGTCTTAGCTTAAAATGATGATCTCAAACTCTTCAAAATCCGACAAGTATGCAATGATGATAACATTTACGCATAATGCATCATGCATATAATCATCCAAATTGCATAAGCAGTATAAAAGTTTGATGATGTCTAGGTTTTGTTATTTATAATTTACTTACGTTTCTCAAACTGCCAATCGTTGCCGGCAAGGATGTTAACAAATTCCCTGCGATGGATAAGCGTTCAAGCCTTACTAACTGCCCCACTAGAAACAAAATACACTGTAAGTTAGTACATAAAAGAGGGACAATAACATCTCTTTCAAATAATATATTATTGTCTTAAAGAAGAGAATTACATTCATCTGGCAAGGAAGAAATTCGATTTCCATCAAGGTTCACAAGTTTAAGAGATTGGAGTTTCCCCAAGTTCACTGGAAGTCTATCAATGAGGTTGTCCGCTAATATCTGCGATGTTAGTGAAACTTCAGTATGCAATATTATTTTTTATCGATCGGTAGCATCTTCAGTACAGCACCGATAAAAATGGTAATGCGACCATTACCAACATTCTACCATGGAAAAACAAATGAAAGATAGCATTGTGCTTAGATCCCTAAGATGTGTCCAAAAAGTATGAGTTTCAGAATGAATAAATAAAATTTAATGGTTCCACTAGAATCAATGAGTAGCTAAACTTCCAAACATAAGATAAAATGCAGTGTTTAAGAAATAAATGCTGGAAGCATAAGCTAAAATATCAGGTTCTTACCAGGCGCTGCACATTAATCAATTTGCTAATTTCCACGGGGATGTCAACTGCAGTCAGAAAAAAAAAAATTATTAGCAATAAAATAACAGCATCAACAATGATAATGATAACCTTTAAGAGGAAACGCACTTCTCTCTGAGGTTAGAATTATTAGAACGACTTCAGAGCGAAGACTTCTTGACCAAAACGTATGTACAAAAGGAAAGAAAAATTGCTTACCGATTCGATTATGTGTTAAGTCAAGAGTGCGTACAGATCTGTCTAAATCAATGATTTCATCTGGAAAAGTCTGTGTTTCAAGGAAAATGAAAGATAGCAAGGTAAGTATGTTTGCTCATAAAAAACACACAGAAACTTCAAGCACATACAAATACGGGATATCTCCGACTGAGAGTCTTGGACTTCCTCAAGGTACAAAGATGAAAGATCTATTTAACGACCTAACATTCCCAACATATGTTCTTCCATAAAAACTAATTAGGGAACTTCTGACAACACGCTTAAAGAACCTCAATTATCTTCCAATCATGTCAAACCATGTTGGTCTAATTATTTTTTGGGGTGAATCTAGCATGGTTCCAACTTCCAATTAAAAGAGAGCACAATTGCCCCTTCAGGAAACCGTCATTTTGTCATAAATAAAAAACAACTGATGGTTATATAAAAATTTGACAAAGTGAATTTCTATCATTCACAAATAATAAAATCAGACTCCCAAATAGAGTAACATAGTAATTCAAACTGCCAATAGAATCATATTTACATCAGAAATGTTATTTGAACATCAATTTGGGATAACACAATTCAACAACTTTCTAAACAGTTAATGCAGTTCACAACTTCACACATGTAGTTAACTCATTTCAATGAGTAGTTAATAAATATATCAAGACTCGCCAACTCATCAATCATCAAATGAACTTAATTAGACATAATTTAAGCATCATTAACCACGATTTCAGGTGTTCCAAATACATGTAGATTTGAACACTTAAAAATCAAGGTTAATGGTTAGTGATGTCCATTATATTGTATAGTTAATAAGTTATAACACCAGATACATCTATTAACCAAATCTAACACTTCATTTAACTATGTGAATTGAATTAGTGTATGTTTGGTTTCACTATTAGATGGGCCAAAATTGATTTTAGAGGTGAAGAATTGATTCTGACATGTTTGGTTGCTCTCAAAATTTATCGTCCAACTCACTTTTACATGAATGTATCAAAACATAAAACATTATACCTTCAACTCACTTCTATCCAGAATCATTTCTACAAAATCATTTCTACATATAACATTTCTGAATCAATAAACCTTATCCATCAACCAATCAATCAAAAACAAAAATATAAAAACATCAATCCAAAATCAAATAATTAGAATCAAACAACACACAAAAGAGTTAATTGATACCTTCAATTTGGAATCACGCAAAGCAACAATGCCAGTGGATCGCCAGCGTGAGATTCTACTGGCTTTGGTTTCGGCGTTTTTGCTAGCTATACAACCCATGCTGTGGTTTTTGGTTTTGCAATTGACGAAGGTGGTGATGGTTTATTGGTTTTGATTTTGAATGTGAAAGGTCATAGTCAAATCAAAGAGAATAATAATAACAAAGGAAACTGAAACCGCGTTTTCTTTTTTGGGTTTCCAACCACTCATGATGTACTACTTCCTATCGTTGTATTATACCATACCACCTCGATGTTTGATATAATAATGTATGTTCCTACCAATGTTATTATACTTTTAAAAAAGATGTCTCTCCTCTCTCTGATTATATTTACAAGAAAAAATAATTTTTTAAATTTATTAAATAAGTAATGTATTTGTTCTCTATATAAGTTAAATACATTTGCTAAATTTATTCTTAAGGAAAAAAATGATTTTACTTTTTCATTTATTATATTCAATTTATATATGTCGATTCCCTTAAAAGAAATTATATATCGATATTAATATTTAAGAAATATCAAGAATATGTTAAAATTATGTCTATGAACATAAAAAATTAAATAGAGAATTTTGAGATGATGCAAACATTTTATTTTATTTTTTAAGGAATAAAAATTTGTTATATTTTTCAGCTAATCATATTTTATATTTATATTTATATTTTATTCTGTTATTAAATTTGAAGTGTAAATTCCTATCAAAAAGAAAAATTAAAATGTAAATAATCGTTTCAAAACCAACATATTGTGCATGACTCATGAGTAGTAGATATTTGAGTCTTTTAGTCATATGGTTTAAGTTCATTTTTTGATCTCAGTCTGTAAAAAAAAAATTGTTAAAAAAGTTCAACCCTTAAATGGACATCATTCGAGAGAATTAGTCTTTACGATTGTATTTAGTTAGGTACCGTTTGGCCCGGCTTTTTTTCAGCTTTTCTACGTTTTTAAGAAGAAGATAGGCCAAACACAATATCAATAAAGTACCTTCGAAAAAAAATACTTTTTTAGAATGCATAAAATTGAATGGAATGAGCTTTAACCAAAAGTTGTTGAATGCTATTTCAAAAAACTATTTCTCCCCAATTTATTTCACAAACACCTCTCTTCAACTCCCGTCGGCAACCTTTTGTTTTATTTTTTCAATATGTTTTTTTCTTCAATTATTTTTTATTTTATTTTTTTAATCGGTCCATTTAATTTTTTAATGAGGTTCCATTTAAGTTTATTATCTATTTTTTTAAGGAATTTTAGTATCTTTTTATCACTTATATATTAATTTCAATATCTTTTGATCATCACAACCTCGCAAATATTTGTATTCACGCTGTCAATGAATGACATCGAATATTTTATTCCCTTTCTTCAACCACGGAAATACACACACATTAGCGTTTAGAGTAATACTTTATGTTCCTCTTTCTGGTTTTTTTTTTATGCTAATGCGTATAATTTTTGTTAGTGTTGTGTAATGCGTATAATTATTTTTATAAAATTTTGATTTTAATTAAAAGTACAAGTGTAGTTGCCTAAAAAAATTATACTTATATATAATTTATACATTTGTATTGTAACAAACTATCCATATCTTTCTCTTATTAAAAAAACTAAACATATCTTTTTCAATGACACCAGCAATGTAACAAATATAATATTATATAATATAAATTCTTATCTTTTTGACCAACACTAAAAATATGGTATTCTTATAACAAAATTTGTTATAACAAAATTTGTTATAGAGTAAATATAGTATTGGTAAAAATATATCTTTTATATTTTAAACAATTTTTCCCTTCAAAAAATATTTTAGACATTTTTTTATTTATTATGTTAATTCATAATTAATTCAAAGTTCTTTTATTTATAGACAATGCATAAATATATGCAAGGTTCTGGGTTCGAACCCCAGACACCACAAAAAAATAATAAATTCAAAGTTTTGTACAATAATTTGTCAAACTGCTTTTAACTCAAAAATAACTTTAGAACTAAAAAAAAATAAAGAAACCAAACAACTTTAGCTTTTTTCTTAAAGAGCTTTATTTTAACTTTGTTTTAAAGTAGCTTTTAGACCGAAAAAAAGTCTGGCCAAACGGTACCTTAGTATAGGATTTTTTCTTTTTTGAAGAATCGTAGATGATTTTTTTTGTCAATGATATTTTTTAATTAATTTATCAAGAAAGAAAGAGAAAACCGTTTATTCAAAAAAAAGAGAAAACCGTGACACGACAAACATTCTAGGCAAAATTGTTTTTTTGACAAATATCTAATAAGGGTATTTTTTTAGTAAAAAAGAGAAAAAAAAATCATTTTAGTTATTTAAAATTCAAATTGTGCATTAAATTATATTAAATTAGTACAATTGTCTAATTAGAAATATTTAAATGAGAAAGTAAATAAATAAAATAAAGGTTAAAATGCATTTTAGACCCTCAACTTTTCAAAACTAGGAATTTTGGCCCGTATTTCGAAATCGCACTTTTAACCCCTTTTGCAAAATTGTGCCCCCTCCTTGATTTTGACTCACTCAATGTGAAAAAGACACCGCGTGTGAAATTTTTTAATTTTAAAATAAAATAAAAGTCAACTAGACCAATTATTATTTTTTTAAAGAGAAATAGAAAGAAAATAAGGATGGTTCTGATTCATCTCAAGACAACATTGAATAAAGGATCTTCATCTCCAAAATCAACTCAAACTTTAAGGGCATTTTGGTGCACATGATATATGATTAAAATATCTTATCTGAATTTAATTTGTTGTTTGGTGCACCAACGGAAAATGACGAGACTGAAACCATTTTCCGTTTGCTTCTCAACACCTGTCTCCCTCACACCTCTCTCTCACACACAAACCTTCATGTTGGGATTTCACATGAATCAATTCATTATTCTTTTAATTGTTCCTATTTTTCTTTGTACATATTTTTTGTTTTCACAATTGAATGTTTGGTTGGAAAGTTTATGTAACAATTGATGATAAAAAAAAATTGAATTTGGTAATTGGAAGGAAGAAACATGTTGATTGAAATACTATATGTAACGAGTTCTACTATTATCGTTTTGATTGAAAAACTTCCGGATAATGTTTTAGTTATCATACCACACCAATATTGAACTTTGACTCGATATTAAACTTGCAAATAACGATTGGTTTTGTTATCATGTTATCGTTTTGATTATTTGTTTTGTTTTTAATCAGAAAAGTTTGTTTTGTTTTTAATCAGAAAAGTTTGTTTGTTTGCTTGTTTTTTTATGTAGTGGCCGGGGTTCGAACATCGATCTTGCATATTTTATGCATTGTCCATACCGTCACGAGAACGTTTGTTTGCTTGTTTTAATATTGTATGAATGGTTATGTAAGTGCCCTTCGAATACTTGTTCCTTTTTATAGGTGAATATGGATGATTTACAAAAACAACTAAATAGGATTTTATATCTAATTTTGCAACAATCTTTTTTAGAAGTCTAGATCTGCTCCATTTATGCATCTATCCATTTACCCGGTTCTCTTCACCGATGAATGATACATGGCAATTAAAAACTCCATGGCTAGGATTAAAAACATCAATTTATGAAAGCCATGGAGAAGCACTTCCATCCCTGACCCCAATCACAATAACTACTCCTCTTCTCTCCATCTTTGATTCTCTTCTCTCTTCTCCGTAAACATATTCCTTCTTCATTTCGTTCCGTCGGAATATGATCAAATTAATGGCAGGGTTCTTCTTTTTCTTCATATTGTTCTTGTCCATCATCATTATTATTTATAGCGAAAGGTGGATGACATAAACAAAATTGTCACTGCTAATACCTCTGTAGAGATGGGTTAATTTTATTTCCAATTGAAAAAGGGGATTTGAAGCTATGAATAAAGTTTAAATTTTATTTCCAATTTCACGGGTTGTGACGAACAAGCGCTTTGGAGGTTTGAAACGGCGGCAACGGCAATGAAGATTGTGACATGCGATACTGAGGGTGAGTTGGGTGAGGTAACATAGAACAGCCGGAGGAGAAATGAAGTGGCTGAACGGTGGAGATAACGACGAGGCTGAGTGTTGCCGTCATCGGAAAATTGAATAAAAAGTAACGAATGATGGGTAAAATAGGAATACGAAATTATAGAACACTCCTCCTCTGACTTAACATAGAGAAAAAAATGCAAAGGGCAGCGCCGACGCCGGCGAGAGGGAGAGAGAAGCACGAAAGTGATGATGGTGAGAGGAAGAAGAAGGGTCATGATTGGAGTTATATCTGATAGAAACAACAAACGCGCGTAGCCTTCTTTTTTGATAAAACAAGTGTTTTTTCCAACCCTTTTAATCTCAGCCTTTGGTTTTCTATTTTGCCACATGTCACACATCCATGATGATAAATGGGGTAATTGCAACAAAGATGGACTATCGTAGAAGTTAAGAAGAGATATTAAATATTGGTGGGTCCTACCACCTTTTTGTTTCTCTTCAAAGTGACCGAGAAAGTGGCAAGAGAGTATTATTTTTTAGGTTAAAGTGCACTTTTCCCCCTTAACTTTCAAAAACTTGCAATTTTGGCCCCCTAAGTACAGAAACTACAATTTTGGCCCCCTAAGATTTAGCCTCATTGCAACTTTAATCCTTTTGGTCAATTTTGACCGGTCAATGCATACATGGCACGCCACGTGTGTAATTATTAAATTTTAAAAAAAAAAATAATTCACATAATTATTTTCTGAATTAATAAAATAAAAAAGAAATCGAAAAATTAAAAAAACCACAAAAATTGAAAGAAAAAAAAATAGGAAAAGAAAAAAAACGTGAGTTCATGGAACAAGAATTGCAGCACTTCCAGGTTCCATTAATCAAATCACACAATATAACTTCTCTATAATTCCATTCAAATCATTCATCATCTTCTTCATAATTTCTGACTGCAATCATTCATCATACAATATAACTGCAATCGACGTCGAATCGCAAGAGAGTGGAAGATGAAAACAATTTCCAATGTTACGTCAAACTAGAAGAAAATTGGAAGAAAAGTCGTTCCAACATTGTGCGCGGCGGCGACGGTGAGCTCCATCAAAGGAACCGAAGGCATTCTCTCTCCTCCTTCAACAACAAGGAGGGAAGAACCCCAAAACCCCAAATCGATTTCAAATCTCTCTTCGCAAAATACGAAGTCGCTGGTTTTGTGCAGGATCGATTTTTGTTTTGCTGTACTTGTTTTCTCTGTTGTTTTTTTGCGGCTGCTTGACTAGCTTTGTTGGCATTTGCTTTGCTTTGTAATTGCTTCTTTGCCCTTTTAGAATTGTGCTCGGGTTTGCTTCTCTCATCATAGGCATTGATCACAGCAATTGTGCTTGGGTTTGATTTAGAGTTGATCTATTAAGAGAAGCCCCATATCAATTTCATGAATAATCAAGCATATTGTAATCCAAAAAATTAGGGTTCTTTGATAGTAATGATAAAGAAGAAGATAGTTTTGAGGAAGAGGATGATGATAATTAGAGGGAAAAAATCACGCGCCACTCCAATACATATGGTAGAAAATCCATAATCATTTTCTATTTTTTATTTTATTTTTTAATTTTTTTAATTCAAAAAATGATTATGCGAATTTTTTATTTTTTTAAAATTTAATAATTACACACGTGGCGTGCCACGTAAGCATTGACCGGTCAAAATTGATCAAAAGGATTAAAATTGCAATGGGACTAAATCTTAGGAGGCCAAAATTGTAGTTTCTATACTTAGGAGGCCAAAATTGCAAGTTTTTGAAAGTTAGGGGGGAAAAGTGCACTTTAACCTATTTTTTTTTATCAATTTTCATTTGTATCCTTACTTTTTTAAGGATGAAATGAACATGGTCACTCATAATCACATGTGAATATTTTCACTTTTTAATTTGATAAGGTCATTTTTGTAAATTTATAACATAATTATGTTACTCTCTTTTTCTATTTCTTTTCTCTTTTTCTTATTCCCAAAAACCCACCAAATTTATCTATTTTATTGCTCATCTTTTTCTCTCTTTACACACTTTCTCTTAATTATTTTTCTCTTCACAATTTCTCTTATAAACCAAACACACCTTAAGGCTCTGTTTGTTTCCATGGATAGATAGTGAGGAGGAAAGAAAGACAATGGAAAGAAGTGTTTTCCATGGTTTGGAACAAGTGAAACTCACCAAGGAAAGATTGAGACACCATGGGTCCCACATCAAAATGGTTTCCGCTCACATGTAGCCCTTGCTGTATGTTAGTAATTAAACATAGTGTAGCACTAGTAGATTGTACCCATGCCCTTCAAATTATATATATTTTTTTTTGTAAAATTAATATATGTAACCGTATTTAAATTTTTCAAAAGAAATATGTAGAAGTAAATAACTAATATAATTATGAATGTATATCTTTCTTTTCATCAATCAGTTATATTTATATAGGGTTATATATGTCAATTACTAAAAATATATGTTTCTTTCCTTTCACTTTCTTCCCCACTTTCTCTTGTACCAAACAACCAAATCAATCTTCTTACTTTCCACTCATTTTCTTTCCTTATACAATCTTTCCTTTCACTATCTTTCCTTTCACTTTCCTTTGGCAACCAAACATAGCCTAACATTTGAGCAACAAACTTTTCAACGGTGGTTGAATCACTACAAACCATCTTGACTCCATATGACCTATCAAAAAGAACATTGGAGGCATAAATCTTATCAACTTTAAAAATAAACTGCATACCCTTTAGTTCTTCAAAAACAAAAGTGTAAAAACCACTATTCTCGGCCTACATAACAAATGTCTATATTAAATAAATATCAACAAAATCCCCGTGAGCTTAGCTCAGTTGGTAGGGATATTGCATATTATATGCAGGAGCTGGGGTTCGAACTCCGGACACTCCACTTCTCCACAATTAAATTGTGTGAGCTCTAGCCACTAGGCTACTTGACCAAAAAAAAAAATATATATCAAAAAAAGTAGCATTTTACAAAGTATATAACCATTGAAAGAGACAAAACCTTTGCCTCAACAACCAAAGTGGCACAATCCTTCCCTAATATGTTTTGGACATTAGTGTCAAACATCACAAAAACAACACTTTCACTCTCATCAACAACATCAACTTTCATTTTATAGCAAATTAAGTGGCAACTTATTATTAAGACTTCAAAAATTTTTAAGATATAATATAGGCTAAATTAATCAAATGATCCCTCAACTAATTTCCAGTTTTCATTTTTGTCCCATAAGTCTTAAAATCAACATTTTGGTCCCTCAAGTTAACCTCTATTAATGAAATTAATCCCTAACCGTTAACTTTAACCTCAAATGTCTGTAGTGGACCAACCTTAAGAGTGGTCTACCATAGATCTTATTAACTTTTTTGACTTTAACTGTTTGATCTTTTGTTTTAAAAGGAAGTTGTTGGATAATGTAGGTTTATTGTATCTTAGTGTGCATCATCAACATCTAATTTTTTCTTACATTTCTTCATTTTCTTCCCTCTTTTTCTTCATCTTCAACATAATCTTCATATATTCAACCTCATGTTCATATAAATCCAGAAAAAAAAAAAAAAAAAGCTTCATCTTCAAAACATTTATCTTCAACCAAACCCAGAAAAAAAAAAAAAAAAAACTTCATTAAAAGAGATAGAAAATCCAAATTTCATTTCACTACATTTATCAAATCAAATCCAAAACAAACCAACATAAAGAGATTAAAATCCCCAAAATCTTCATCATCATCATCCACTCGTTTTCGTTTTTTTATTAAACAATTTTCTTCTCAGCAACAACACCATAATTGTCCCTTCTAACCCATTTGAGTCTGATAAACAACTTAGCTGCAATCTATTTAAAACAAGCTAGAAAAGAAACCCACCACCGATTTTGAAGAAATTAAATCAAGGTTCTTCTTCTAAGAATAGCGATAGAAGAAAAAAGGGGAAGTAAAAGTAGAGTAGAAAATAAACCCACCACCTAGCTCCTTCGGTTACTTTGATTTTGTTTTGATTTCTAAACATTTGAACTGTTTTTTTAATGGGTTTTATTTATGGGTGGTGTTGAAGTTCAATGGAGTTTCATTTTCATCTCTAAAAAAATTCAATCTTTTTTTTCATTACCATTTCTAACATCAACAGAATCTTCAATTTTTTTTTTCATTTGGGTATTTGCAGAAAAAGCGGAGAAAGAAGCAATAAGAAAAGCAGAACGCGTTTCAGATCTGTTAGTGGAAACAATGGTGGTGTTCAAGATTCGTTTATTTATCAGAAGAGAATATATGATGAAGAGGGATTTAGGTTTTTGGAATTTTTTTTTTTTATGGAAAAGGTCGATGAAGAAGAAAAGAAATGATGAAAAGTGAAAAAACAATTAGGGATGACGATTCACTATAAAATACAATGGACATGCAATCAAATGGTTAAAATTAAATCAAAAAGTTTAGACATTAAAAAACTAACGGAGGGGACGGAATTGAATAACGGAGCAAAAGTTAAGGACCAACATGCTGATTTTAAAACTTATGAGATTAAAATAAAAATTGGAAATTAGTTGAGGGACCATTGGATTAATTTAGCCTATAATATAACTACACTTTTTTATGGGAAGTTTTTTCTTCTTCAAGAAATGTAGAACATGAGATAAGGAGTCACAAGTTTATGATTATATTTTGTTTGAAATTTATCGTAGTATGCATTTTTTGATACAAACTTTGAATGCTTTTTATTTGGCAAAATACTATTATTTGCAATATTTTGTGTGTTGATTTAAATATTTTGGATCATATTGTTGTTATGTTTTTTTTTTTTTTTTTTTTTTTTTTACTGTTTTTTATGTATTAACGTGTGGGTAATGGGCGTGGGTACTTGCATTTAGATTCTCAAAGGGCACGGGGACGGACAATAAAGTTGTTGGGCATGAGGGCATGAACATTTTTTACAAACATGGGTACGGGAATATGCATTATAGTAATGGTAGCCAATACTACAAAGGTACCAGGTTCAGACATGTCATCCAACTCATCAATAGACATTCTAGAATACGAACGAAGAAAATCGTCCTTCATTGGTTAGTCAACCTGAAAAAAAGGAAATCTTATACCCCTACATAATTTCAATATTAACCAAGAACAAAAATCAACAAATAAATCAAACATACGAACCCATCTTTGAGCATGATAGCCTCTAGAATGTCTGAATTAACCAACAGTCTGATGGTGCTCATCGCATTTTGAATGAATGTTTTGTCTATACAAACAACATACTTTTTAAATCACTTCATTTTCAAGCCAAATATACAAGTAAAAACCATAAATCAAACTATTATTTAGATAAATAAGTCAAAATACCCCTAAGTATCTTCACTTTTGCAGACTGAATGACAACCACATGCATTCCTTCACTGACTTTGCCCATATCAATTTTCTTAGGGTTAATAGTATTTTACCCCCTCTAATATAGGTCATTTCTGGTTTTTTCCCCTGTAAAATTTTCTTTTTGGATTCCCCCTTGTAATTTGAAGTTTTTTGGTTTTAGATCTTCATGAATTGTGACTGTACAAAATCGATGATATGGCAGGGGGTAAACTGAAATTTCCTCAAATTACAGGGGGCAAAATTTTTCATGAAAGTCTAAAACAAAAAAATCTTTAAATTATAAGGACGAAATCCAAAAAAAATATTTTACAGGGGGAAAACTGAAAATGACCTATATTACAGGGGGTAAAGCACTATTAACCTTTTTTTTTTTTTACTTCATCCACATAATCACCAAACAAAACACATTCACATTTTCCATTAAAATAGAAAAGGCAATCAAATAAACATGAAAATATAACCACTCATATGACATTACACTGTAACATTTTAATCAAGACATATCTATCATTAGTTAGCTCAATCACAAGCATCTTAATAATCTTTGAATCCCTAATGTATTCTCTCTCAGCATATATATCAGTCATTAAGCCGACAATATCTTCAAGAATTTTAAAAAATGTCAGCATGCTTAACTTAACCATAATATTAGGAAATAATAAAAACAAATTAACCAACTAAGATATCATAGTATTAAGTATGTCCAGAAATCTCTAAAATCTTGGTGAAGTTAAACCCATTGAAAAGAATTGCTAGATTTTTAAATGCAACCACCTTCGTCTTCATCTGGAACATTAACTTGTAAGGGTGATTGGTTGTCCTATAAGATTCATAATTTGCAACACCAGAGAAAAAAAGTTTGTATACATCCCCTTTAACTATTTTATGCTGAAAAATGTATAACAACTACTTGCGAATGGTAGCATGAATCTTGTCCCCCCATTACATCAATATAACAAAATAAAACAGAAAATAAATTTAAAATGCCCAACAACAAATCAAACTAAAAGAAAATACATGAAACTACAAAATACACAACTATATGTACCTTTTCATCTACCATCACCATTTCAATGGGACTTGTTTGCTTTGGATTTAGAAAGATGGGGACTTCCCACAACCTAACAACACGAACAACAACCCTCCAAGAATCTTTCTCAGACACAACATCAGATAAACAATCAAAGTTCTTAGTCATGACAACAAAACAAAAACAAACGAAAATGGAAGTTCTTCCCTTATAGAACACAACTTCAGTATGCAAACAACAAAGAGCGAAACATGATATGACAAAGATTAATTGGATATCCTATACATGCAACTGCAAAGACTAATATGGCAAATAGGGTAGGATCACAATGATTAATAAAGCTAAACTTTACTCAAAATATTTAACATTGTTGCATTCTTAGGGTTGGCATCAAACACAATAATCCATATTGACATCTAGTTAAACTATAAGTGATTATTATTATTATTTTGGTCAATAGCCTATTGTTGCATTTTTCTGGTTGAACCCCTGACCCTTGCATATTACAAATTTACAATGCATTTTCTGTCAACCAAGCTGAAAGTGATTATTATTAGTATTATTATTAAAATTGATTATACATATACAATTTTTTTGTTCTTTTTAAATATGTTCTTATATTTTAATTCTAATTATTTATTTATTTCTCAGTTTTATCCTTCATTAAATTTCATGTTAAATAATATTAAACCCAAGATAATTATCGATGAAGGTTGACTCAGTTTGTATCTAACACATAAATTTGTATACACTATTTATGCTTGAGATTTGCTCCGACCCTTATGAGCATCGTCTAAACTTTTTGTAACCAATTTTTTAATAGATAATTCATTTCTTAAATAATAAATGGACCCCCTAAAATAATAAAAATAAATTGGTATAGAAAATTTTAAATAATTATCTGATTAAAATTAAATTATTTATTTTAATCAATTTTATATTGAATAAAAAAAATTTGTTTTCCATGTGTCCATTCTATTAATTTCTAAATACATATTCTAATTTTTATTTCAACCTATACAATTAAAATTTATTTTATATTTAAAGTATATATTTTTGACGGATTAACGTTGTTTTGACAAATTAAAGTAGATGTTAACGATTCTTTTAATAAAGGCTAAATTGCATTTTTGGTCCCTTAAATATTTAGGTAGTATCGCTTTGGTCTCTTAATTAAAATTTGATCCCTTAACTTCTCTCCGTTACAGATTTTGTTCATTTCCATTAGCTTTAATTCAAAAACATTAGATTTTCTTCACGTTCTTCTGGAATTTTTCTGGGATTCTTGTTGTTGAAGGTTGATGGAGATGATATGAAGATAAAAAAGAGGAGAAAAATCTGAAGAAAACACAACGTTTTTGAATTAAAACTAAAAGAAATGACCAAAATGTGTAACAAGAGAAGTTAAGGGACCAAAATAAATCGAATTTTAATTAAGGGACCAAAGTGATACTACCTAAATAGTTAACGGACCAAAAATGCAATTTCCTTTAATAAATTATGGATTATAATAATATAAGTAATATTTCTTCTTTCATTATTTTTGAGATATAAGAATTTAATGAATATAAAAAGATTATACGTATAACCAAAATATAAAAAGATTTTTACAATTAAAACCCTTAAATCACCAAAACAAGAACTTGGAGTGTTTTTGTCAAAAAAAAAAAAAAAGGAACTTGGAGTGTTGCACTGAACCCGCTTTGCCGGAAACCGAAAACCTCGCCAGAAAACGCCGTCGGAGTTCGTCGCCGCTGCAAAGAATCCTCCCTAAACCGTGAGAAACGCCAGGTTTTCCTTATTCTTTCTTCTTTCCCAATTATCCTTCCCCTCTTCTGCTGCACGTGCGCGTATACGATTCCATCGCGATTTGCATTCGCAATAGCTTCCTCTGATAACGCAAATGCCTCAGAGAGAGGGTTTAATTTATGCATTTGATGAGAAATTATTGAACGGTGTCACATAGTGTAATTTTAATTTGATCCTCTTCTATCATAGGGTTCTCCAGAACGGGAAAGAAAAGAACAACCATAATTTCTCTTCCCCTTCACCCACAGGCAATCCCACGACATCAGTCACCACCCTCTCCCACGGGCAATCCCGCGACCGGAGAACTCTCTGCATCAGTTTCTGACTCTGATTTTTCATTGGTCTCAATCTCTCTACAAACCCTAAAATAAAATTGTAAGTGTATCTTAATCTGATTCTTCATTTGTTAGTAAGTAATGACAGTTCAATTTTCCCATAACCCTGATCAAAACAAAAGGGGATTTTTTATTTTTGTTAATAATACTACTGCTTAGGTAAATCAAGGTTTTCATATATGTTTTGCTGATGCATCCAATCTACCTAAGAGTAATGGTCTTGGTAATGTCTCAATTTAAATCCTGTGTTTGAAGTGTATGAGGCTAAGGCAGATTAGAACATCTTTTTAGAGATCAGGACTCTATTTCGGTTTAGTTGCGGTGGGATCTGTTTGAGGCGTTTTCTTGCTGATGTTGGGAGTGACGGCTTTTGATTTGTTGCACTGGGGAGTGTATCGGGTTTATGCTCAGAAGTAGAGGGAGTATAATTGTGCTAAGTGTATCCACAGTTAAGTCAGCTAGAATTGGACAGCAAGAGGAGGCGGCAGTTTTAACATGAATGCTAATTTTGGTATTTGACAGTGTTTTTCTATTCTGTTATCAGGCGCATGTGTGTTTGAATAGGATGCATAGCTGTTCACTTAATTGACAGTAGCATTTCAAGCTGATTTTCATATTAAATGTTAAGGATTCAGTTATTGCAAGCTTGGCAAGTACTATAAAGGTAGCAAGTTGCAGCGTTCAGTTTTGTAACTTGTATTTATTTGAATTGTTTGTAGGCGCATAAGTGCATTAGTGATTAAGAATTGTCAAATCTTGGAGGTAAATTTTGGCATCTTGTTCGAATTGGGGGCTCTTAGTGGTTCTACTGGTGTTCAAGATTAATATCCCTTTAGGAGCTCATTGGCTTCCTTGTTCTTGTATTTGGTGTTGTCAAGTGGTTCTACTGGACATCTTTTTAGCATTTCTTGTGCTCTGAGATGTTCTTCCTGTATTTTAATAAAGTCTTATTTTTGCTTATTAAAAAAAAAATCCCCGTTTAAAAAAAATAATATGATTTATATATTGTAGTTTATTTGATAACGGCCATCCCAAATTTTTTTGTCTGGCTCCGCCACTGCTTCTATGTAAATTCTTGTGAATGAGTTATAGCGTATCGATTAATCTTTGTTTTGTAAATTAGGTTAATTATTTTGTGGAAATAATCACATTTGAAGTAAGGATAACGAAATGATCAGAATGGTTGATTGAACTAACAATGAGAAATCACATAAATATTTGTGTTGAAATTGAAACCCTAATTGTATGCTCAATTTCATAATTAAAGTTTTAGATTTAGTAGGAAAGATTTTATGATTCAGAATTCCAGCATTCAGCTTGTTTATTTCGGTAATTCTAAGGAAGTAGTCGGTAGAAACAATGTTGTAAAATACTGGCACTATAGCGATATTGCATAGCGGAATTTGAACAAATCACTATTGTTCCCCATACGCTATAGAATACAAAATACTGCGGAACAGTGGCTATTGCACTGATGTGTAACAGAATTTGAACAAACTGTTATTTTCTATGATCTGCTATTGATAACACTAATCTCATTTTAAATACCCCGAGCAATTATCTTAGACTCACAATTTCCACTAGCAGAAACTACTTCCTTTTAGGATGATAATAAAGCTCACAAAATGGTCAAGTCTCGAGCTTCTGACAAAAGAGTATTATTATAATATTTTCTGTTGAATTCAACTGTCACCTGATTAGAGAGCAAGATAAGGATAAAAGAGGAATGTTAGACACATGTGTGTATCTAAGGGTTTTGAACTCCCAGCAAAAAATAAGGCCCCCTCTTTTATTTATTTATTTATTGTTGACATGTCTAGAAAACTTGTTAGCATTGGTGTGATAGTTGTCAGAAAATAACAAGAAACAGAGAGAGAATAAATTGTATACTACGTACAAATTCTAGGCTTGTATCAAGTGTGATTATAGTTTGAAACTGGATGGAAAAGAAAGAAGGAAAAAATAACCCAGCCAAGTCCTAGGAAGTCCTAACTTGCCTCCCACCATCTATACTGTTATATGATATACCTGTCTTACAATAGAATGTTCTCCTACTTCCCACTGCTTGCCAATTCAGAAAATGGTTATGCACAGGACGACTTTGCACTATCTCTCTTAGTGTTGTCCAATAGTGACTATAGCGTTATAGCATAGTGTATTTTGTTGAATCTGCTATGAAAACTGTGATGCTATCCTAGTTTCTCTAATAAGGCAATAGTGGCTGCTATTTCAGTTTCCGCTAGCAGATGCAGCGGCAATAGCAGAAAAAGAGAATTTTAGGGTATTTTTAAATAATTAAATGGATTTTGCATGTGCCAAACATGGCCTATTTTCAAAATAGAGTATTACTCCTATGTTAACCGTAAATAAGTAAACCTTTCAATATGTAACCCATGCTTTGCCTCCATTCCCTTTTTTATTTCTATGTAGCGTGCCTTATCAATATAAGGGAAATGCCAATGAGTGCCCTAAGGGCACTCCTTAAGAACTTTAAATAGTAAGTTTTTATCGAAACTTGTGCATTGAATGCATTGGAAATCGAAATATTAAGCTTTTCTAATGAATAGTTTCGTAATTGAGTATCCTTAAAGAGTGCCCTTAGGGCACTCGTTAGCAAGACCCTTACTATAATTGACTTATTTCAACTGCTATGCGGCTTCCGTTATTTTCCCGCAACACTATCTGCTATTTCACATAGCAGATTTTTGGCATTCTGCTATCATCCTCGAGATGCTATTGCATTATATTGCTCTTTTTTGAATATGGTTCCCTACATTGCATGCATTTAGAGAGAGAGAGAAGATGGTGGAAACTCGGCTCATGTGGTTTGGGCATGTAGAGAGCAAACCTGTAGATTTTGTAGCAAGGAGAGTAGATCGGATGGAGAGTAGTCAAATTACTAAGATATTGGAAAACCTAGAAAAACTATAAGAGAAACTGTTACGAAAGATCTAGAGATCAATGGGTTAGATTGGATCGGGATATGATATATTATAGAACATTATAACGTCATTTGATCCATGTAGCCGACCCCACTTAGTGGGATAAAGCTTAGTTGTTGTTGTATACATCAATATATATTCCAACCTGTTGGGTTTGCATTGATTCAAATCTTCATGCCTTAACCGTTGTTAGTCTAAGGATAGGGGAGAGATGTCAAATGCAGTGACTAAGATATCATTGCATAAAATGTAACAAAAATACAGTTAAGTTATTTAAATTAACCCTTTCCATGTACTGAAATCTCTCCCTTCCCTCTCATGAATCAAACAGGAAGACTTGTCTCCCTCCTACTCACTCTGCCCCTCTTCTCAACTAAAAATATTTATTTAAATCTCTCCCATCCCCTCCACTCCATCCACTCATTTAAACCATACATACCCTTAATTTCAAAGGAAGCAAAGCAATAGTTTTCCATGGAATTAAGTTGTCTTCAATTTTTTTTTCTATCGAACATAATTTCACTAGTCTTATTTTTTTGCATTAACACTTCTTGCAATGGCTACATATGTTTTACATTCTCCGTTTCTATTTGCTACTGCTGATTGAGTTCTATATGGGCTGATAAACATTTTTTAACATCATGGTCAGAACCACTCTTTATGCTCCCTGACATCTTAATCCAAAATTAGGCTGATTTATTTTATTCCTTGCAGTGAAAATGGCGAGCGATGACGATCTAAAGACATGGGTTTCAGATAAGTTGATGTCACTACTTGGATATTCTCAGCGCACAGTTGTACAGTACATGATTGGAATATGTAATTCATCTAAGATCATTTCTATCACCCTAAAAATAATTCTATATAATCATTTTGGAAATGGTACTCTGGGATTCACATGCTATATTTCAGTAATATCTTTTTGGTTTTGCAGCTAAGCAAGCTGCTTCACCAGCTGATTTAGTGGGAAAGCTAGTGGATTGTGGGATTTCAACAACAGACTCCCGTGCGTTTGCGGAAGAAATTTTCTCAAGAGTTCCTCGTAGATCATCCGGCTTAAATGTGAGTTTTGATCCAAGACACAATGAATATACTACCTTTTTCTTAGTGTATATCCAGCAAATCCTTTCTTACAGAAGTATTTAGTATCTGCTGGCTATTGATCTTTTTGTGCTCTATAATAGCAATATCAAAAACAAGAGAGAGAAGCTGCAATGTTGGCAAGGAAGCAGGCGACTTACACAATTTTGAAGGATGATGACGATATTGACGATGACCATACTGTTGGTGGTGACGATAAATCGTCGATAACTACTGCTTCTACATCTAGAAAGCCAGACAATCATAAAAAACGTTTCAGGAAGAAAACTGAAGTTCAAGATGATCAAGAAGATGAGGCAAAGTGTTCATAACCTATTAGTTTCACTTCCATATTTGTGCTCATGGTAAGTTGCTGATCAATGTTTCTTCTAACAAGGTTTGACTTATTTTGATCAAATGCATCGATGCAGGTAATTTCAAGGAAAGAAAGGGAAAGGCAGGTTAAGAGAAGAACTTCCCCTGATGAAGAGAGTGGTTCAGAGGTATCATTTTTTTAATGTCTACATGTGCTAATATATGACATAGTTTTGCAGCTGGTACTGATGACGAGACTTCTATTATATCCACTTGTTTGATTAATTCTGTTGCGCTGTCCCTCAGATTTATATATATTTTTTAGCTAGGTTTATTGATATATATGTTCAACTCCATTGATCACTGAGTTTGTGCCTCTATTTTCTTTTGGTATTAAAATTTAATATGATTTATGTTCTCAAAAAGGAGAAAAGGATTTTGTAATAGTTTAATTTTTGTTGATATACCAAAGAGACCTTTGTTAATTTTTCTTTCTTTGCTTATAGAACTCTCTTATTAATCGGTTTTGTTAAAGCATTCTTATTGTTTTATAAATATTAATCAATTCTAACTTGTCTAAATGTAAACAGTCAGAAGAAGAAAGACTGAAAGATCAAAGAGAAAAGGATGAATTAGTGCAGCATATGAGAGAAAGAGATGCTGCAGCAACACGGAAGGTACTCATTAATAGTTGGATTTAATTGGTCAATTGCACCCGAACCCGAAGGCTTTTCTTTTATGAATCTGTTTTTTTTGTTTGTTTGATGCCATTATGCTTAAGTTGGTGTCTTAGTAGTATCTACATCAATACTTCCTTTTGGATAAAAAAAAAGAGAACTTGTTTTGAAGAATGGGTAAAAATGTGTGGAAGGTGGGTAGTAATGTCTGTGGACATCCTGTATCTTAGTGCTGAAAACTTTCTGGATATTGCTATTATCAGTCTTAAAATGCATATTAGATCATATCCATTAGGAACTTGTTTTGCTTTTACATCTTGTGAGATTCTTTACTCTCTCTCTCTCTCTCTCTCTCTATATATATATATATATATATATATATATATATATATATATATATATATATATATATATATATCATTTGCTCCCATTTTTAACTTTTCTGTGTCTTCATTCTAAATGTTTGAATTGTTTCTTGTTTATCAGTTGACTGAACAAAAATTAACACGAAAGGAGGAAGGTATGCAAGTGGATGGTTGAGCTTACACGCACACATAAGTGCAAATGTGCCTTTATATCCAAATGTTGATTTTAATTTCTTGGTTCAATCTTTCTTCCAACAGAAGAAGCAATTCGAAGATCTAATGCTGCAGAGCAGGATGATCTGCGTTCTTTGAGGTTTGCTATTATACATATATGATTGTATTGTGTGGAAAAATTATTTCATTAGCAGTCATAAGAACCACAAATTTCTGCCATTTGCCAGATAGTTGTTAAGATAAGGGTTCAGAAGAAGAAATATTTTACTTGGAGCTATTTAAGAGGTGTACTGCTAACTACTTAGTATCTTGTAGACCGATGCTTTAAAATTCCGACTAGTCTCCAAGACAGAGGAGAGGAGTAAACTGAAGATCTAACAAAACTAATTTCATAAATAAGTATATGAACCATTTTTTGTGGTGTGCAATGGGGGCAACAAGGTTTGAACCTAGGACCTCATGCATACTACCCAAACACCTCACCGCTAGACTAATCTTAGTCTTCACAAATTCTTATACTCTAAAAAAAATCATCCAGGGCATGGTTTGGAAAAGACTTCAGATGGACTTGTTGAAATTTAGGTTTTTGATATTACCCATTGGTGTCATTTGCCCTAATAACAAACAACATATAGTGCATAAGGCTCTGTTGTTCTTTTTTCTTTTTATTTTTTGTTTAAATAAGATACACTTTTGATGGCGTAAAGTTGGCTGCAGTATGTCACTTTGCTTATTGTTTTTCTGCTATTTCAGAAAGTATTCACGGCAAGAATACTTGAAGAAAAGGGAGGAAAAGAAATTAGAAGAACTGAGGTATGATTCTACTTCCGTTTTGTTTATTTTCGTAAGGTTGTTTCCAGTTCTGATTTTCTGTTGATGAACAAATTAATATTTGGTATCTTCGACATATCTGTTATGCGTTATAATGTTATTTTTCCTTAATCTTCTAGTTGAAATTGATAACCTTTTGCACGATTATTGCAGAGATGATATTGAAGATGAACAATATCTATTTGATGGTGTGAAGCTTTCAGAAGTGGAACAGCGTGAGTTAAGGTACTAGTTGCTTTTTTCAGTTCTCCTTCAATTTTTCTTTTGTTACTTTATGATACATTTTTATTTCTTTAAAATTGTTTTCCCTATAAAAAGTAGTGTCAAGCAAATTATGCAAAGGAAATTCTTTACCCAACCTCGGTACCCTAGCCTTTCTTTTTTTCTAATTTTAAAGCTACACTCAAATGCTTAGATTCGCTTTTTCTTTTATTGTCTTCTGATATTTAAATTTTTAAGAATACATAAAGTATTCCAATAATTTCTTAAAAAGCCGCAGTTTTCTTTTACAAATATGGTAATAGCGGTATATACTGTGACAAAATGAAAAAGGACAAACTTCTTTTTTGTAATCTCTACTGAACTCGATTTTTCGTAATATCTCTCTGTGCGTTGAAACCATTTCTTAATCTCTGTATGCTTCAAAATTCCTCGATTTTTATCTTTGTTCTCTCTGCATGATTCTGAACTCTCTCTATCTTTGTTCTATTATTCTGCGTACCCAATTTTGATGGTGCCAGTGTTCAAGTAAATATGTTATGGGAGTGAGTTTTTAGCTTGTCTGTTAGTGTCATCTGCCATGAGGTCGGATATCCTTGCTAGATGTTTCTAGATATAATTTTCCCCGTCTCTCTTTCATTCAAGCGGCATAGGACATACTCATTTTCTTGTTATACATTCACCAAAGATGTTTGATTCTTCTTTTTGCTCTATCTATCTACTTTTCAGTTTTTAGTAATAACACTAAAATACTTGGTGCTCTGGATGTTTAAGTCCTTTAGATGAAGATGTTATTTTTTTAGTGTGAAATATATCATAATACTTGTCTTGTACGTGGCATATATCAAAATAGATGCACTATTCTGTATACTTTCTTCCATTGTTCTATGGGCCTTGCATCAATACAAGTGATATTCTTATGTATAACCATATTAACCATGCCTGAAACATATTATTTAAATTATTATCTATTTAATTTAGTTTAGTTAAAAATTCAAACCTGTTTGTTACGGGAATAAGAGGCATACTTGTGTATTCTGCCTTTGTACATGAGAGCTAGAACCCTTCCATCATTATGCTGAGCTCTTAAAGAGCTGTATATTCACTAATAGCAAAGATATATCTTCTGTATCTTTAGAATGAAAAAGTTCTAAAGTTTTTTTATTTCTCCCCAGGCACAAGAAAGAACTATATGAACTTATAAAAAAGCGGTCAGAGGAGGCAGACAATGTGAATGAGGTAATCAATAAGTTTGTATTTCATGAATAATGAGTGTTAGATCAGGATCGGTTTTTTTATTCCTTCATGGTTGATCGTTGTTGAAAAGTAGTCACTTTTTTTATTCATTCAAGATAAGCTATTTGCCAGATGTTCTTGTTAGGGTTAAATATGTTGCGGGTGCCTATAAAATGACAACCCTTCATCTTTAAATCACTATTAAAAATTATGTTTTTAATCTCTTCCGAGAGAAGACTAAAAACATATTTTTTTTGCTAAATACTGGGACTGCACATGAATAAAATATTTATATGGACTAAATTTGAATGGTTGTTATTTTAATGGGATTAAAGACATATTTAACCCTTCTTGTTATATATATTTGGTTATGCTTTTGCTTTCTGTTGATGATGACTTGTTTAATTCCTTTACTGAATCTGTGTAGTTTTATAACATGGCGATCCTTCTCATTTGTAATGGCATAATGTATAAAAATATTACAATCTCTAATCTTTTTGGAAAATTGGGACAGGATCCTTGACAAAGGGATCATTTGGGATTGTGATAAGTTAAATAAACATCTATATCTGTCTTTGCTAAACTCTCATGTTCTTCTGGAATTGTAGTATAGAATGCCAGACGCTTATGATCAAGAAGGCGGCGTTAATCAAGAAAAGAGATTTTCTGTGGCTATGCAGCGTTACAGGTTCTCACTTACCACATGATCTCCACTACGATTGAAAAAATATAAAAAGAAAAAGGAATCAGATATGAACTATTAACAGGATACCATTTATAATGTATTTTCTCTGCTTTTTATCCCATGAGTTTCCAAAAGGTACTTGCCTTTATTGAGAATGTACAACATAACTGCTATCTTGTAAAGAGTTGGGCTTTGGCCCTATACTCTAACCTCCACCATTAAGAGTTGGGCTTTGGCCAATACTCTAACCTCCACCAGTCAGAATTCTGTTTGAGACAGTTAGCAACAGCTGACAATTCAGTAAGAAGTTAGTTACATCTTTCTATACTATAAATGTATCATTGTACTCCATCACATTCAGATTGAATATACAAGAATAATTCAGATTAAACTCTGCTAGATTCTCTCTCACTTTATCTCATTCTCCCTTTCTAACAACCTTATTGGATATCTTTAATTTTGTTTATCTGTAGGGATACAAATGCTGAGGAAAAGATGAATCCATTTGCTGAACAAGAGGCATGGGAGGAACATCAAATCGGTAAATATCTCTTTATTATTACGCTCCTTATAATATGTACCTTTTGAAAAATTAAATCCCTGTTCTTTTTCTGTGTTTTCATATTTTTGCATTCTTTGATATTATCTTCTAGGAAAGGCAACACTGAAGTATGGCTCCAAAAATAAAAAACTAGCCTCTGATGATTACCAGTAAGTTGGTTCTTTTAAAACAATTGTTGCTCAATGTCATACTGTAATCTTGTTCTGTTGTTACGTATTGGATGACACTGAAGTCTTCATTCAGTGTGCTTTTTTTATTTAGGTGTAGCATTGACACTGATTCATTATGTATCTTTCTCTGAGTGCGCACATTACTGATTATAAATTTATTACAATTTATGCATGTAGGTTTGTGTTCGAGGACCAAATTGATTTTATCAAGGCATCTGTGATGGATGGAGATAAGGTATGTTAATGACTCAACTTGACTAATGACGTTTAATGGTGATATTGTTGTTTTTGAGTCAGACTTGCTTTGCAGTTTGACAATGACGAGATGGCAGATTCAATTGAAAAGTCCAAAGCAAAGTCTGCAGCAGAGGCACTTCAGGTAGCATTTCAATAACTCAATTAATAATGGCTTTATTTAGTGTTAGTGGTTTGACAGGCACTGCCTTGCCAATGGTTATTGTGATAGTTTTAGCCCATGCCCATGGGTTGAGGCAATACACTAAAAAAGGAAAAGCTATGAAGTCACGTCTCTGTATAAAATTGCAACTGGAAAGATAACTTGAGGCTGCTATTATGTTGGTTTATGAAGTAATTACTAATTATAACAATGTTATTGAATTTTATTTCTTAGAGAAAGAAATGATGATCTGAAGCTGACTATTAGTTATCATTTAAATCTTGAATGTTATGGATTTGAATCCTCAATCTTTGACAAGATTAATTCATTAAAGCTGACTACCGATGCATGTTATATTCATATACTTTTCCGACTTCCTTTTTCAGGAGGAGAGGAAAAAGTTACCCATTTATACTTATCGGGATGAATTGCTCCAAGCTGTTCATGACCACCAGGCATGTTTACCTCCCTTTTTTATCTTTCTTTTTCCCATTTTTTATTCTGATAGTTCTGCCTTATGGTTTTTGAGGAAATCTTTGTTGTCAATGAACTGTCTTTTGTTTTTGTTTGATTCCATTACTTTTTTATTCACATTTTCATGTGTATAATTGAATATCCATTTGAATTAACCTTCAATAATTTCCTTTAATAGGTACTTGTAATTGTTGGTGAAACCGGTTCTGGAAAGACTACACAAATTCCTCAATATCTTCATGAAGCTGGCTACACAAAACATGGAATGGTGTGGTTTTGATTTTTTTTTTATTGTCTTTTTTGTACATATATTTTTTTTAAAATTTTGATGTTAATACAATAGGTTAAGTCATTTTAAAACTTCATTGGATGTCCTTGTTATATTATATCTACTTTTATTTTTACAATTGGTAGATATGGTTGAGTTAATGTTACTTTGCTTCGCTGATATTTCCTTTTATTTATATATGCTTTGTCGTTGCCTACTATTGTTTGTCATTTATGGAAAAAATAGCTATATGTATGTTTTATGGTGTGTTGCTTTATGATTGTGTCATTCTGTTGCAAATGGTTGTACTTCTGAAGTTATCATGCCTTTCCTTGGCATCGGGAAGAAGTTTAAAATTGTTATATTTTTGTACAGATTGCATGTACTCAGCCACGTCGTGTTGCTGCTATGAGTGTGGCTGCTCGAGTTGCTCACGAATTAGGTGTTAAACTAGGACACGAGGTAGGCTATCTTCATTTTTCAATATTATTATTTTATGTTCCGTGTTGGTTATAATACAGTATTTTCTTTAAAATTTCTTACTTCCTAAAAGATGGTACAAACTACAAATATGTACACCATGTGGGAAGCATGGGGTTTTCATTAATAAAGAATTAAATTATAAATATCTCCCTCTTTTTCCCAACTGAACTTTTCTAGTTTTAGTTATGATTAATTCAAATTTTTCTTTTTAAAGGTTGGGTACTCCATCCGTTTTGAGGATTGCACATCAGACAAGACTATTCTGAAATATATGACAGATGGAATGTTACTGAGGGAATTTCTTGGTGAGCCTGATCTGGCAAGTTATAGGTGAGCATATATTGAATTAGGATTCAGGGTTAGGTTGGATGCTTTATGGTTGTTTTCTTACTATGTTTGCTAATATTGTAGTGTTGTGATGGTGGATGAGGCTCATGAAAGGACACTCTCAACTGATATCTTGTTTGCATTAGTGAAGGTGAGCCCTTGTTTTTTATTTTTTTTGCTTTGTAATCCAAGTGAGTTGAATGGTAGATGATATAATTTTGTTCCTTGAACAATCAGTATCTTGATTGGGATATTCAAGACATTTTTTGCATGCTTTTGTGCAATAATTTGCTTGGCGACTGATTTGATGTTGATCACATGTATTATTTTTGTTCTAACTTGTCGTGCAATGATTCTTATTTTTGGTTACTGTCTATAATCATCAAAGCATGTTCTTTGCTTATATCTGGATGTATCTGAAGCGTGTGCTCAGGTTAATCGAATAAATAAGCTTATTTTTAGATCTAACATTATAATTTTTTTGACAGGATATTTCTCGCTTCCGACCTGATCTTAAGTTGCTGATATCAAGTGCTACACTTGATGCAGAAAAGTTCAGTGATTACTTCGATTCTGCTCCGATATTCAAAATTCCAGGGAGAAGGTATCCAGTTGAAATACACTTTACCAAAGCACCAGAAGCTGACTACTTAGATGCAGCTATTGTAACAGCACTTCAAATCCATGTTACTCAACCTCCTGGAGATATATTAATATTCCTTACTGGTCAAGAAGAAATCGAAACGGCTGAAGAAATCTTGAAGCATCGAACTAGAGGCTTAGGGACTAAAATTGCTGAATTAATTATATGTCCTATATATGCCAACCTACCAACTGAACTACAGGCTAAAATATTTGAACCAACTCCTGAAGGGGCACGAAAGGTTGTTCTTGCTACCAATATCGCAGAAACATCATTGACAATTGATGGAATAAAGTATGTCATTGATCCAGGATTTGTTAAGATGAAGAGTTATAATCCAAAGACAGGAATGGAGTCTTTACTAGTGTCTCCCATCTCAAAAGCCTCAGCTATGCAACGAGCTGGTAGATCTGGAAGAACAGGTCCTGGAAAGTGCTTCCGGTTGTATACTGCATACAATTTTCAAAATGATTTGGATGATAACACAGTACCCGAAATACAGAGGACTAACCTCACAAATGTAGTTTTGACTTTAAAAAGTCTTGGTATTCATGACTTGTTGCACTTTGAATTTATGGATCCTCCACCTGCTGAGGCCTTATTGAAAGCCCTGGAGCTTCTATTTGCTTTAAGTGCTTTAAATAAGCTTGGTGAGTTAACTAAGGTAGGTAGACGGATGGCAGAGTTCCCACTTGATCCTATGTTGTCAAAAATGATAGTGGTTTCAGAAAAATACAAGTGTTCAGAAGACATCATTTCCATTGCTGCTATGCTTTCTATTGGAAACTCAATATTTTACCGTCCAAAGGATAAACAAGTGCATGCAGACAATGCAAGGCTGAATTTTCACACTGGAAATGTTGGAGACCATATGGCGTTGCTCAAGGTTCATTCACTTTTAAATTTTTGTGTTTAGTTGGTTATTGACTTGTCTATTTTCGTTTGTGCATCTTTGGAAATGACAACGACAGTTGTTGATCTCATTACACATAGAGTATTTGCTGTTATGTATTGGCAGACCCCTAACCATTAGTTAATTAGTTAGAACTTGAAAGATAGAGAAATAACATGATATGAATTGTAACAGAGAAAGAATAAAGATCTGTCTTCGATTGTGAAGTGGAAATTAGGATGGAGATCCTAGTCTCTCTAATACAAGGAGTAGGATATTCTGTATTTATATCATTCTATCGATAAACACTCCTTTCTTTATCAGTTATGTCAAAATATATCATTGTTCCTGTTGTGATATCTTTTCATATAGATGGAATGTTTTATAAATCAAATCATGAGATATAGTTAGAGTATTGTTGGGTTGCATGCATATCTATCCTTGTTAGGTTGTAATTTATTATTGATATATTTCCTTGTTCTAGATTATTGTTGAAACTTATTAATTTTTCTTTTCTTCAGGTCTACAATTCTTGGAAGGAGACCAATTATTCAACACAATGGTGTTATGAAAATTATATACAGGTATGGTTCTTTGCTATGAAAACTAGTACATTTACATGAATAAGTGAAAAATCGTGGAGTTAGTAGTGGAGAAAATCAAGTGACGTGAGGTGGTATAATTATTTAGAAATGTTTCTTCATTTTACCAATATTAAATTTAATTTGATACCCAAAAAAAATATTAAATTTAATTTAGCCAATTTAATTAGTCCATAAAACACAAGAAGTTCAATTATGTACTCTTGATCATTTTAGATAAAGACTGATGAGATATATTTTTGCCGTTGAAACCTACCCCCTTGTTGACTGTGGAGATGCATGTTTTTGTGGTAGTTATTTTTTTGTGCTTGGTTGATTTTTATTTCTTGTTCTTCTCTTGGTTTCTCTGTCTCTTTCACCATTTATATCTCGATGTCACTTAAGATAATTTTTTAGTTACTGATAACATCATAAAAACTTCTACCATAGTCTTTCCCCACCAGGTGGAGTTTGACTACATAGATTAATGGACACTGTAATGTCTTATCATGAATTGTGTAAGGAGTAGCCATTTAAGGTTTAGGTTTTAGGGTTTAGCGGCGTTAATATTTGTGGCATTTTTTAATTTTATTTTTATGTTTAGGTAAGGAGCATGAAACGGGCGAGGGATATCCGTGATCAACTTGCAGGTCTATTAGAGAGGGTTGAGATTGAGCTTACTACAAATCCTAATGATTTAGATGCCATCAAGAAATCTATAACATCTGGTGAGCTTTAAAAACTTGTAAGATCAACTTGCATTAAGAATCTTTTTTCATCCTGCTGATTCAAATTTTTATTCACTGAAGGATTTTTCCCACACTCATCAAAATTGCAAAAAAATGGATCGTATCGGACACTTAAACATGGGCAGACTGTTCACATACATCCTAGTTCGGGGCTGGCACAGGTACTTTTTGTATATTGAATGCTATTAGAATATCATAAAATATCTTATAGTATCTTTTTTTGTTATGTTGGAGTATCTTGAGCATCTCTTAGGATTAAATTTTATACTGTACTACTTACTTATTGTTGTTCTTGATTTAGGATTGAGTCAATGTATTCCTATAAATAGATTAGTATTACCAAGTCTTTATCAAATAGTGACATAATGGGCTGGGGGCCCAAAAGTATTTCTCTATAGGGAGCTCATAATTAAGGGGCTTACGGCTTAGTAGGGGGCTTGATAAGCGGGGCTTAGAACTTTGGGCTTATCTGATATGTACAAAAAAAGGAATGAAATTGTATAGACATATTTAGAACTTATGAGTAGGATATTATAGTGTTGTTTTATCTATGGAACGGAACTGTCACAATCTAGTTGAAAAGGTTTTGTTGGAGTGGTTTGTTTTGTGTGTATGTGGATGTCAATTTAAGGTATTTTGAAATGAAAGGATTCTATCAATTTTTTGTTGTGTGAACATTCATTACAAATACTGCAAAGACTGGACTTCTGTGTTATAGAAAAATATATCCATTTTTTTCTCTTATTATTTACTTATCTTCCACTTTGTTTATACTTGTAGGTTCTCCCAAAATGGGTTGTGTACCATGAACTAGTACTCACAACCAAGGAGTATATGAGACAGGTATTCTTAACGTTTAAGTTATTCAAGCGTTTTATGACTTTTTTCAATGAATGCTTGGGAGTAGCTGAAACTGTATATTCTTATTGCAGATCACAGAGTTAAAGGCAGAGTGGTTGTTGGAGATAGCCCCTCACTATTACCAGCTCAAGGATGTTGAAGACAGTATGCTCTCTTTCTCTTTATTTCTAATATTGTTCTCTGCTGCAAAGTGTCCAACACAATTCCCTTGGATTCCTGATTTGGTTTAAAATTTTGAGATCATTTTATGGAGAATTACTCTTTTAATCTAGTTTTGTTTGAAATAGTCCATAAAGGGATATTGAGATCTTGATTGTACTACCTATTCAGTTTAGGACAGAATAGAAATGAAATGGCAGCTGTGAAGAATTCCATAAGCCCCAATCTATAAGCCTAGAGTAGGAAATTGCACACACCCATCATGTTTCTGTCCTTAACTGAATATTCATGTCTATTCCCTCTCTCCGTAATTGACTTTCCCTCCCAAATCATTTTTATGGGCCTACTGGAAAAATACTTGCAGGGGTTTTCAGTGTTAGTAGACCCAATAACATTGGGGGCTTGATGAAAACAATTGAGATTGTTGTCGATTGGAAACACAAGATTTGCTTGTTATTGTAGTTGAAATGTGATTATGTGGAGTTTTTACTGGAATATATTCAATAATTTGTTTTTTGAGGTGTTGAGTTGGAGAGATTGACTGTTTATTAGTACTAAAGATGAAAAAGTAAAAAAGATGTATACACGTAAACCAACCGAAGTACCAAATTGAGGAGAGCTCCATTGAAGATGCTCTAAGATTTTAAAAGTTTCACTCTTTACCTTTTACCCTTAACTTCAACAATATTGAACTTGTAAAGTTATATAAATTTCCACCAATGTTGACAAAGGGTAGTTGTAATTAACCTTTTTAATTGAAATATTCTATTAGTTCTATAAGATCAACATAGAGTATTAACAGTTTTAAATTTGTTTATTATTCAGCGATCATATTCTTGATTTATACCATTAAAATTTGAGATTCGTGTGAATCAGACCTCTTAATTCATCTATTGAGTTGTTGAATCAAATTTTGTCGCAGCTGGTTCCAAGAAAATGCCCCGTGGAGAAGGACGCGCAAGAATCACAGACAACTAGCACATCTCCAAAGATGCTTTGGTACCGAGAAGAATGAAGTAGATTTGTTAGTAGGCGGTTTTGCTGGATGTGGAAAAATGTTGCTCTTAAAGTTGGAAGAAGATGCACTGTAAATACATTTCTTCTGTGAGCTGTGCTATTCATTACGAAGAGAATACAAAAAGAAAAACGAAACGCAAGAATGCTTATATGTATTTTTTTTAATGGATGGAAAATTGATTTTTCCTCATTTGGCGGAATACATACGAGCAGTGGTGAAGTCACGCCGCCTTTGTATTTTTCTTGTAGACACTTGGTCTTGATTTTAGTAATCATTGCATGTTGAACTTGCACCCCTTCAGCTTGGTGTATGTGGTGGGTAAATAATTTAGGGGAAATGATTCATGGATCATTTACCGACAATTTTTGTCTTGTGCTCGAGATGGATTTTCTGTTTTGAAGTTTCCACTTCTGTTATATTTGTGTCTAGTGATCTCCGATTCAATTCATATTATTGTTGGGTTGGTACTGAGTAAACTACTTTTAATGCTTGATTTGCCAAATGCCTTTGAATATTGTTTTCTGTCTTATTTTGTTCAAAATGCAGAGCTTGTATGGTCAAATGTGCAAGGTTTTGTAGAACTATACATCTCCGCTAGAATTTACTATTAAATTTATTTAGTGATTTAGGGGGATACGCAGTTGATGTAAATTAGCTTTATTTTAAGATTAAATCACAGAAGTTTACAGGATGGTGGTTTCTCACTGGACGGTAACAAAGATTTACACTCCCTTTTACCGAGTTTAAAGGGATGCATAGTCAGTGTAAGTGAAAGACCTAACCATTTGTGTCGACAATAGTTAGTTGTAACTACTTCCCTATTTATCTAGTTGTCTCCACACTTGATTTAGTTTTGGATTGACTTATTTTGAACTTATGTAAAGCAACTTATGCAAATACATAAGCTCTTATGTATTATTCATAAGTTTGTCAATATAGTTTATGAAAAAACAGTTTATGATGATATTATCCTTAGTGAAAGCTTAGGAATTAACATAAAAACTTATTTATTTGCGTAAGTTATTTATCATAAGCTAAAAAATAAGCAAATTCAAACAGTTTCCAACCAACCCTTATTATTTGTATATTTTTCCTTATTTGGGCTGATGATATTTAAAATTAAAAGTCTTATTGAAATAATTACTGTCTTATGTTGTATGATTTTTTAAATTTATGCCATACTTTTTTAGAAAAACAATTTTCTGCTACTTACTGTAAATCTGTAATGCACATTATAATTTCTTATCAAAAAATTTTGTTATAAAAAAGTCTAAACACATTATCACTTGTACATTGAAACTCTACTGTTTAACTAACAGTTGAAAAAAAAGCGTAAACGTTTATTGAAAGGCTCAATCTTCTCTAATCCTTTCCTGAATTATTTTTTGCAATTTACTGTGCGCGATTAAGGCAAGGCAACATATCAACAAGAATGTAAAAATCCTTCCCTTCTCTTCATTTTTCTTTTTCTAAAGAAATAAAATTTACTCTCATCTTTCATCGTCTTCGAACCCTCGGATATTCTCTAACTCCATTTCCACAAATCTTTCACATAATTTCACTTTATTATGCTCTACTAAAAAACTTTGATTTCAACATCTATGATGATGGCAGATGGTGAAGAATCATCTTAGAGAAGTTACTCTCATTTGCCGAGAATGGTGTCTTCTTCTTGTGCTTGTGGTAGAGCAGCTGTTAGCCATGATGCACAAACCCGGACTAATAGTAGCAACTAGCAAGTCATTCTTCACGTGCTCAATAAACAAGGTAATTGGAATCAATCTCCTATAATTTGGGATTTATGGTTTTTCTCTGTGTTTCCTTTAATTCTGGAATTAGTTCTTTTATGGCAGGATGAATATGTGTGTTGTGGATACTGTGTGAGTTGATAAGTTGATGGAATGACTTACAAATCCAAATGATGAAACAACTGGAACAATTGGAATGAAGAGGGATTGTAAGGCAACAAAGAAGGAAGGATGTCATATGGAAGGTTGAAATGAATGCTAAAATTAACTCTGTTGGAGTGGAGCTAAAGATATTTATGAGCTATTTGTTATGCAAATTGAGTCTATAATTTAGATTAACAAGACATACGTTAGGCATTTGAATTTGATTTGTACATTAGTAAGATGTAATTAACATGACACCCATTAGCCACAAAGAAAACACAAAATCACAATAATCAATAGAGTAGTGATATTTGAACAACCATTTTAGACAACTTTTGATACAACTTCTTTTTTCTTATTTTTCATTGGTCAAAAACAGTGGAGAGAGAAAAAGGAAGAGAGAGAATAAAAACATAATGTGAGTATGAGAGAGAAAGTTGTCTAAGAAGTTGTCACAAAGTGGATGTACAAATATCATTTCTCTAATCAATATGTCTAACCTTTGCATGTTCTAAACCCGAAAGTAATCAACATGGTAAACTCGACCCTATTAACGCATGAGCTTACTCTTACATAAGAGGTGTGTGAATATGTATAATGCAATTATATATTCTATCACATCTTATTTGTAAAATTACTTACAGTAACACTCAATATGTGACGAAGTATAGTTTAGTTACTCTATTGATCTTAAACTATGTAGATAATTCTATACCGTTTATTCCTCTAAAAAAATCTATATCGTTTATTGAACTAGGCAAATTCCTGAACTGATAAAAAAAAAAATTCATTAACTTCCAACAATGCTGTTAATGAAGGGAACACCACTCATTTAACAAGTCACATAAAATGATTGGGCAATCAAATCGCTCTGTCTATTTGATGATATATACTAAAATGATTGGAATCTTCTACAATTTATAATCAATCGAGGCTTTGTTATGACTGTAAAACTATTACAAAAAAATAAGTACCAAACTACCACCCTTTTGGAAATAATCACTCTACTACTATTTTTCTTTTTATCGGACACTAGTCACCCATGCCGTGAGCCATAAACTACCACTATTGACAAAATTGTATCCTTACTGCAGGAAAAGTGCACTTGCAATGAAAAAGCAAAATACAAATCGTGCTTCACTCTAATAGTTTCCTCACGTTTTCTTCGGTAGATTAAAATCACATACTGTAAAAGAAGTAAAGAACAAAAGAAGTCATTGGCAGCTTCCTGTGCTTCTCATTTTGCTTTAAAGCTCTTCGAAATGCCCTCATAGTACTTCCTTTGCTGCTCCAAAAATCAGAATAAATTTGACTATAAATTTCTAATTATATTAGATTTCATGCATGAAAGAGATTTAAAAGAATGAACCATACCATTTCTGACACAGACGGAGAGACTTTAGTCAGTGCTACCTCAAAATGCCTTGCCTTGACGGTCAATGTATCATCTTTTGTCCTGGTTGTGGTCCTCTTCTCTGCGAGAGCGGCCAATATTGCATTGTCCATCTAATAATGGAGAAGAAAATCAGTAAAACCTCTCAAATTACTTTTTCTTATAATCCTACCCTCATACCCGACCTATAATCAAACATGTAAAATGACTTCTCTTATAGAGTTTGTTTCAAAGATTTGAACCTATAACCACCATGTCACATGGCAACAACCTTACCGTTGCGCCAAGGCCCACCCTCTAAAAAGAATAAGGAGATTACAATAACCAACGAAAGAGCGCAGAGACAAACCAATGCAGCAAGATCAGCACCATTAAAGTTTTTACAAGCTTTCATTCTTGCAATGTCGCTCAAATCCACACTGGCATCGGCATCAATAGGCTTAAGCTTAAACCTTGCATGAGTTTCCTTACGCCTAGCAAGAGTTTCCTTACGCCTTGCAAGAGTTTTCAATATCGAAACACGGTCGTCTGGGCTTGGAAGAGGGATATGAATAAGATTACCAAATCTACCCAGCCTTAGGAGAGCACTGTCCATCACCTCAGGCCTGGAAAACGAAAAATTGAGTGAACAGAGCAAGGTGTGAAGTAAAATAACTAATCATCAAATAGAGACGAAGAACCAAAGTTACCTATTGGTTGCACCAATCACGAAAACACCTGTCCGTTGCTCTGCGCCATCTAACTCAATAAGCAACTGCAATTGCATGTAATTGAAAAGAGTAAGAAGTCAATATGACAATATCTTTCAGTCCAAAAACTAGAAACTATTTTACCTGTTTCAATATTCTTTCAATAACCAGTGCATCTTCATTGCCATGTTTTGTTGTCAAAGCATCCACCTTAAAATGTCAAAAAGAAAATCTTAAAGTCAAACTACTAAGCATACTGGCATATTAAATTCTACTAACGTCTAACCACACAAGCCTTATACATGCTTATTGAGAAAGCAAAAATCAACGTTTTCAAACCAAGCACAATGAACTCAGCACGTGCAGGAGAGGGTGAGGAAGGTTTACTTAACACAGAATATGGAACAGAACAACAGCAGATAGCAATACATGATGAAATTTTAGTAAAGCATTTTCACCGACAGTTTTCAAAATTGAAATCAATAGATTATGGATTGATATAATATTGTAGTTAATAAACATTTTTGTGAAGAGAGAACCACAAACCTCATCAAGAAAAAGTATACATGGTGCACATGCCCTTGCACGATCAAATAATTTCCGGACTCCACAATCGCTTTCTCCAACATATTTATTTAGAAGCTCAGGACCCTAAAAGACCAAAAAAATCAACTAAATTATTCAAAATTAATTCATCATCTGAGACAACGCAACGTTCTATAACCAAACTATTATTGAGAAATGGATGGAATATTTAGACAGACCTTAATATAAATGAAATTAGCTCCGGCTTCATTGGCAACAGCTTTGCCAATCAGTGTTTTACCACATCCTGGAGGCCCGTAAAGCAAAAACCCCGTGTCTCGATCCAACCCAAGTCCCTGAAATAAATTAGTCCAATAACAATCAATCTTTGGATATTTAACTCCATTTTTGAAAACTAGTTTTACAGATGAATTTGACCAAAGAAAACATATAAAACATGAATTGATCTAAGAAAAAATTATACAAATTCATTATGGTGCATTTGGAAATCTACTGGCTGTACAGTTCAGAAGCAAAATAAATGAAAAGATGTTTGGATGTTCTTAACCAATCCAATCAGTGTTATACTCACCAGTGTTCCTCACATTGTAATTCTGCTTAGGGCATTACAAAAATTAGCTGACTATGGAAACAGATTTGGATGTTCTTAACTCTAATTTTGAAAACTAGTCTGGCTTATGAATTTGAACAAAGTAAATGTGTAAAACAAGAATTAATCTAAGAAAAAAACAATTCAAATTCATTATGGTGAATTTGGAAATCTTCGTGGCTGTACAGTTCAGCAGCAAAAGAAATGAAGTAGTGAAATTAGATAGTTTGAATTGCTTAAGAGGAAAACTACATCTCACTAGTTTTTAATTAACACAGAAAAACTCAACCAAATGATTTGGGTATGTCAAAGGTATAAAATCCGGCATGACTATATGATATTTCTTTCTATCCCAAGACTGCTTGTGATCTAGGAATTAACATCAGTTAACAGAAATTGCATTAAAAAGCGTAGTATTATTAATCACCTCATAATCCTCGGGATATTTTATACGCCTTAGAATGTGGAGATCAAACTCCTCTTTTACAAGATCAAGTGCACCAACATCTTCCCATTTAACATCAGGAATGGGAGAGAATCCTTCTCTTGTTAACGAAGGTTGTACCATTTTGATTGCTTCCTGTAACATAGAAAAAGGCTTAGAGGGGATGGAAATTTAATTAAACAACATAAATAACTAATAATAATTAAAAAGGAAAAAAATAAACAAATCTAGAGCACCTCAAAATCAGACATTTTGATTGCAAATTTATTTTTTTGTTGAGGCGACCAATTCTCCTTCCACCAGCTTTCATCATCACTCATGAGATCATTTGATGATTCAGGTTCCATTTCATCCATTATCCTCTGAAATGCCAGCTCTAAAACTTTGCCAACCAGAGCTTCTAAATCAGCACCAACAAATCCCGGCGTAGACCTGGCTATTTTTCGCAGATCAATTGATCTATCAAGCTTGTGACTGCAATTTCGAGTATGCATGATAAGGATCTCCTCCCTCGCAGATTCATCAGGAATGCCAACAAGAATTTCACAATCAAAACGGCCAGGCCTTCTAAGAGCAGAGTCAATAGCATCAAGCCTATTTGTGGCTCCAATTACAAGAACATAACCAGTAGGTTCATCAGAACTTCCTGAAGAAGAAGCTTCATCCATGCAAGTTAATAATTCTGCCATACTTCGTGTCTCTATCTGTCGCTGTAAATTCTTTCCTTCCAAAGCAATTGCATCAATATCATCAACAAAGATAACTGATGGAGCATTCGTTTTTGCTTTAGAGAAAAGCTCTGTAATGTTTTCTTCAGATCTCCCTAGTTAAGAAACACATACACATTCAAGAAACCAAAGTTTAGAATAATCTGATAGTAGTTGTGGAGGCAATGACAGTTGCTAACTGCAACGACAAATACATGAATGACTTGAATGTTAAATGATTTATGTTTGGATACATTTATTTAAAAAGTTGTTGAACAATAAATTTCAGTTAAAAATCACGATTAGACTCAAAAACTACAAATCCTAGCTTCAAGTTAGAATCGATTCTGGAGACAACATCAATCTGCTCGTGAGCATCCGAACATGTAAATATCAATTTTACAACTCTAGAATCAATTATGATTCCTCAAAACGTGGAACCAAACATAGACGAGTGTGACTTTTTCTATTACTTTATTCTCTCTCAGTCGCGTTTTCGGACTACATGCTGGCTTTCTGAATTTCAAATTACACCACTCTAAAAAAAATCACCTAATTCTCCAAATCAAACAGTCTTAAGAGTAATATAAATGAAAGTTAACAAAATTGTTAAAGCTGTCAATGAAGGTTGGTCCAGTCGGGAAGGATTTGGCGCAAATTCTGTAAGGGTGTGAGTTCAACTCTCGCTGCAAAAGTTAAGGCCAATGTTACGACCTTGTTGGCGAGGAATTGTTGGCGTTCTCTGAGTCTTGAGGCCTATCCTAATCTTGGTGAGCCATGAGGACCTAAGTCACCTAAACTAAAAAAAACTTTATTTCACTAAATGGGGTCAGCTACATGACTCATACTTCGATCCAACTCATTAATGAGGTTTTAAAAAACGGTCCGTTACCGAGAAAAAGGCCGCGACAAAAAGTATCGGTAGCCGACGTTACCGCTTTTACAAAGTGAACAAAAATCACAACGAAACGGCGTTACAGCTGCGACGAAAGACCTTTACGGCCGCAAAAAATGCCGTTCATGACACTAGAGACAAAATCCGGATATTTTTTCAATTGAGATACGATGAAAACCATATTTTAAGTACATATTTAATCATAAATTACATAATGTTATCTCCTTATCTACTTTAGAATTCAAATCTATCTCTAGTTTAAGTTATTTACGTTACTATCGTTATTTAAGAGTTGTACAATGTTGTGGTTAATTCCAACTACAACAACTGAAATCGCGAAATCGCTCGCGACAGTTATTTAATACCTATTCTTTACATCTTTAGTGATCTGATTATCCTTCATTTAATCTACTCTTCTTACTACAGAAACAAAACATTTAAACAAAAACACGATACTTACCGGAAACAACATCAGTAGCAGAGACAGGATAAAAGGGAACTTCAGCTTCATTAGCAATAGCATAAGCAAGCATAGTTTTTCCACAACCAGATGGCCCATGTAACAAAATTCCTCTTTTAGGTTTCATTCCATACTCTTTAATCAATTCAGGTTGACGCAGTAACTTAACACTTCTCTTCAATTCCTTTATTATCTTCTTCATTTCATTTCCAACTAAATCCTTAAACATAGTCACCTCTTCATCAGCATCAGCATCAGATTCAGTTTCTTCTTCGGATTCAGGTTCAGGTTCAATAATCTTGCGTTTCTTTGAAAGAGTTTCTTCATTGTTGTTGTTAGAAGAAGAAGCGAGAGCTTTACGAACTAAATGAAGGAGTGGTGGATTTGTTTTCCAGCTGTAATCGGAGTAAGTTTTATAGAGATAATCGGTGATTTCTTCGGCGGATGAGAATTTTGATTTGCAAGAATTGATTCTACTGAGAAGCACTTGTTGGTAACGTGCCATTTCAATTTTCAACTTCTTCTTCAACAAAACCAATTCTCTTTCTTTTTCAATTTGTATCGTACTTATAGCATTTGATACTTAGGGCTTAACGGTCTGTAACATTAGGACATGGGTTGATTTTCATACAATGGAGTTTGTGAATTAGGGGAATTAGTCACTTTAAAAAATGAGTGCTCACTTCGGTCTCCAAATGTAGGGAAATTGTAAAACAGTGTCCATGATTCTGTTGGTCAAATTCAAGGACTAAAGTGACTAACAGAGTCTGCATTTAGGGATTAAATTGACTAACAGAATCTACAATTTCGTACTATTTTGTAATTTATGTGCATCGAGGACTAAAATAACGACTCCTTTCCTATTCAGAGACTAAAGTAACTAATCTCTTGTTTGAATTGATTTATTTTGAGCTTAATCTTTCGTTTGAATTGATTTATTTTGAGCTTAAGTGAAATACTTTATGTAATTAAATACTTTTATGTATTGATATGCTTATCAAGATAGTTTATGAAAAATCAACTTATAAAGATACAATTTTCGTTAGTGAGAACTTTGGTTATATATAAAATTGACAATTGTACCAAAAAAATAAAATAAAATAAAATTGACAATAAATTGAGCGAACTTGAATTTAATTCGAAATTCGATTTGACAATTGACTCTTCGAACTTGATTCATGAATATTGAACCAAATGAGTTGAACTATACATAATTCGATTCGTTTGATTCATAAACTAACTCAATTATACACACAGATAAACAATTTTTTTTTTTTAATTATAAGCCCCCTAATATATATTTTTAAGAAAAATTTGTAAACCATCCTTCCCTTATTATAAGCCCCCTTGTGAGTGCTCGTGAACTTAACTCAGTTAGTATAGACAAAACATAATATATGCAAGGTTCGGGATTCGAACCCCGACCACCACAAAAAAAAAAGCTCCCTTGTGAATAATAAGCGACAAAGGGAGTACAAAATTTATTTATTTATTTTGTTAATTCCTTAACTTGTACTTTTAGGCACAAATTAGAATACCCTTTTTTTTTTTGAAACAATAAATTTGTACGGAGGACGTCTTATTTTTAGGCACAAATTAACATCACCCTTACAAATTTTAAAAATGCGGACCTTTCGAATTTTTGCTACGGTAACTAAAAAATCACAGGAACGATTGCTACAGTGACCTTTCGAATTTGGAAATAAAACCTCCTATTTTTCAATCATGAAAAGGAGGCCTAAATATTGATTGAGAGAAGAACAGAAAATAGATGAGAAGAAAATAAATAAAAAACGTGAAGAAAATAGAATTGTTTTTGTAGGTTATATTACAATCATTTTTCACGTTTAGCGCTTATGTATGAGTTTACATATGCTAATTTTATAGCTAATAATAAAACAAAGTTAAATTGTTTTTTTATATGTCATAAGCTATTTTTTGTAATTTATCTTGGAGAACTTGTGAAAATAAGTTGAAAAAAGTTTATGAAAAATGTAATATGTTGTTTTTAAAAGTTCTCCCAAAGAGTCTTATAAAATGTATGCCTATGTATAAGCTCGAATAAACTAATTGTAATAGGCCCTTATTTCCATATAGAATAATCTTTTTAGGTTTTTTTTTTAGTTCAAATTAAAACTTCTCTTTTTCTTTGAAGGTTACTTGGTTAAAACATGACGCAAAGGGCACAAATGCAACAACTAAGTTTAGAAAAGGGTCAGTGACACACATAGTTTACGTGTTGCATTCAGATGAGTAAAAGGAACTATGTAAATGGATCTCAAGGTTCGATGTGTGGCCTTTCCTGACAAATTATACAGAGGTAAATCTAATCAAACATGTATAGCATGAATTATTAATCTGACAAAAATTATTAGAATTGATTGCAATAGGGTAGAGAAGATTGAAGTTGAGGGCATAAGTTACAACCAACAATTTCTGACACATAAAACATACCCTAGGGAGATATATATTGGATGGTTCGGGAGATAGCAATCTGATGTGTAGAATAGGGATAAAAGAAAATTTTGGGGAGTCAAAGACTTTGTTTGCGAGTTTGGAGAAGAAGGGAGGGGAGGGGAGGGGGTATGGAAAAAAAAATGAAAGAGTAAGTAAAAGAAATAGATAACATTGAGAGAATAAGGCTTTGGGGATTCATTTTTCTTCATAGTACAAAATCCTTCTCATTTGAGAACTCAAAAATTGTATTGAAAGAGGGTTTTGGAGCGTTTTAAAGAGTTTACATGAATTCTTCAAATTTAATCTATATAGTTATAATATTCTTAAAACTAAAAATATATTAATCATAAGTATTGATTTATCATTCTCTAAAAAAAATATTCTTTAAAAAAATGTGAGTTTTAACCATTTTCACCTATATTTTCAACCCTCCGGTCTTTCCATCCCCACCCCTCCAAACTCTCAAATAAAGTTTAAGAGTGTGTTTGGATGAGGGAATGTTTTGAGAGAATGTAATGTTTTGAAGGAATTCAGATACCTTGAGGTGAATTCCATTGTTTGGATAATAGTTTGAAGAATTTTCAAAATGATGGAAATTTATGAAGTATTTTGTTCAAGTTAAATGCAGAGAATTTAAAATGACACCTAAAAGTTAAGAATTTCAAAATTCTTCATTGTCATATTTTTAAAAATTTTACCCCAAACTTTCCAAAATTAAACCTCTCAAATTTATATAAAATTCTTCATTGGTCCTCAAACTTTCCAAAATTTTCAATTTGACCCCAATAAATTTATATAAAATTGCAAATTGACCCCTCAAATTTACCAAAAATTATAATTTGGGCCCTAAATTTTTTTGAAATTTGCAAATTGACCCTAATTTCATTTTTCAAATTTGGCCCAAAAAAAATTGAAATTTATAAAAGTTGCCCAAAAGTGATGACAATAAATTTTTTTATTACTCCATCCAAACAATAATATTTAAGAATGAAAGCAATTTAATTGAATCATATGAATTATCTAGAATTCTAAATTCTTCAAAATTTCTCAAATACTCAATCCAAACACACTCTAAGAGATATTGAGGGGATTTAAAAGAAATTATATTTTGTCTTTAAATTTTCAAAAACCGGTTTTAGTTGTGAGTTGTGAAAATTTTCAAAAACCGAAACTTACACTCAATTTTTCAAAATTAAACCCCATATATGGATTTAAATAAAAAAAGGAAAAATAAATGGACCTTTATTTGTGACACCATATAGCAAGCAAAAATTCCAATTTTGAGAACAAAATAGGGTTAAATAAGTTTTTATGTTCCTATAAATATAACGGATTTTGATTAGTCCTTACAAAAGAATTATCCTCACAAATTTTTTTGTTTTGTTTTTGGTACATGATGAATATAATTTTGACGTGTTCTTGATATTTTCTGAACATACAAAATTGAACATAATCAATAGACGTAACATGAACACATTTTGAACATAAAAGAGTACTCCTAATCTTGACATCCATATTAACTTAAATGGCCATCATGGATAAAAAAATAAAAATTGTGAGGACGAAAACATTATGTATAATTTTTTAAAGACTAAAATCAAAATTCTCTATAACAAAAAACTTATTTAATTGAGTGAAAACAAATCTCATCCATGGGGTTTGAAATTGGGAGAAAGAGAAACATAATATCATCGAAAACAAATCTCAATAAATAGAGAAACCAATTTTTAAATTGAGTGAAAAACCAAATTTTACCAAAAACAGGTTTTGGTTTTTAAACCAAAAACCAATGGCCCCTAAGTAATTAAGTGATGTGTCTTGGTTTGCCTATATCAAAGGATAACTAAAATGTAGCAAAATGTGGCTTCTAGGATGAGGAAACTATCAAGTCTCTCATAAGTAAATGGTTCAATTTAATACTTTTTATTTAGAAATAGTCCCTACCATTTGGACTAAGAAACTAGTAAACCACAAGAAATCACAGTGCTTCCCTCAAAAAAAGAAGAAAAGAAATCACAGTGCTAAAAAAATTGTTTATTGAAACATCTCTCTTCTAGCTTCTAATCCGCAAGCAATTCAATGGAAGATAAATTACCACAATTTGGCAAATAAATATTGTATCCTTATAGCAGGAAAAATGCACTTCCTTGTAAATAACCATGCTTCACTGTAGATCAACATCACCACCTTTAAGTTTCTTGGAAACACGATCATAGTACTTCATTTGCTGCTCCAAAAATCAGAATAAATTTCAATATATATTTCTAAGACTAATAATGTAGGACAGAAATGTATTAGATTTCATGCATGAAAGAAATTTAGAAGAATGAAACATACCTTTTCTGACACAGAGGGATGGACTTTAGTCAATGCTACGTAAAAATGCTTACGCTCGACGGTCAATGTATCACTTGTTCTCGCAGTTGTGGCTAGCTTCTCTTCGAGAGCAGCCAATATTGCTTTGTCCATCTAATAGAGAAGAAAAATCAGTAAACATGTAAAATACACTTGCACGTGACATCATTCCTAGTAAAGCAAGGATGAAATCAAGCAAAGATCGAATCGAGCAACATCGAAATAGATCAGAGACAAAAAAATGGGCAGTGGCTCCTACGAGATAGGGTTTGGGGAGGGTAGATGCACACAGCTTTACCCTTACAAGCAGAGAGTTTGTTTGAAATATTTAAACCCGTAACATCATTGTTACATGGCAACAACCTAACCGTTGCGCCAAGGCTTGCCTTCTAAATAGAATAGAGATAATACAAGAAAAGAAAAATAGATCAGAGACCAACCAATGCAGCAAGATCGGCACCACTATAGTTTTCACAGGCTTTCGATCTTCCAATGGCGCTCAAATCCACACTGGCATCAATAGGCATAAGCTTAAACCTTGCATGAGTTTCCTTACGCCTTGCAAGAGCTTCCTTGCTCCTTGCAAGAGCTTTTAAGATCGAAACACGGCCGTCTGGGCTTGGAAGAGAAATATAAATATGATTACCAAATCTACCCGGACGTAGGACAGCTTTGTCCATCTCCAAAGGCCTGTAAAATGAGGAATTGAGTGAATACAATATGATGTGAAGTAAAATAACTAATCAGGAAATACAGATGATGAATAAAAGGTACCGATCTGTTGCACCAATCACGAAAACACCTTTGCGTTGCTCAGCGCCTTCTAACTCAATAAGCAACTGAAATTTCATATAAATGAAAAGAGTTATAGAAGTCAATATGACAATATCTTTCATTCCAAAAACTAGAAACTGTTTTACCTGTTTCAAAACTCCGTCAATAACCCTGCTACCTTCATTACCATGTTTTGATGTCAAAGCATCCACCTGAAAATGTAAAATAAATAAATCTTATATTCAAACTACTAAACATATTGGCATACAGTCATTCTACAAGAAATTTGGTTTGCTGCGAATTCATATAAGCTCGTCGCAAACATGTAGGATGGGTGAGGAAGGTTTATCAAACAAGCAAACAAGCAAAAATAAATTCCGCAAAAATAATAACAGCTAACTACACATGCCTTGTACATGCTTATCAAACAAGCAAAAATAAATTCCGCAAACATGCACAATGATCGCAGCACATGTAGGATGGGTGAGGAAGGTTTACTTAAATAATATGGAACCGAATAACGATAGAGAGTAATGGTAGTATAGACATTTTTTTCACTTGCAGAAATCAAAAGATTATGTCGTAAATAATATACTAAATTTAACAAACATTTTTGTGAAGAGAGAACCACAGACCTCATCAAAAAAAAGTATACAAGGTGCACATGCCCTTGCACGATCAAATAATTTCCGGACTTCACGCTCGCTTTCTCCAACATATTTATTTAGAAGCTCAGGACCCTAAAAACCCAACAAAAGCAATTAAAATATTCAAAACTAATTCATCATTTGAGACAAAGCAACATTCTACAAACCAGACTAATGAGAAATGGATGGAATATATAGACAGACCTTAATATAAATGAAATTAGCTCCGGCTTCATTGGCAACAGCTTTGGCAATCAGTGTTTTACCACATCCTGGAGGCCCGTAAAGCAAAAACCCCGTGTCTCGATCCAACCCAAGTCCCTGAAATGAATAAGTACAAATAACACTTACCGGTGATCCTCAAATTGTAATACTCCGGGACATGACAAAAATGAGCTGATTATGTACACAGATTTGGATGTTTTTAACAACAATTTTGAAAACTAGTTTGGCAGATGAATTTGAACAAAGTAAATGAATAAAACAACAATTTGACATAAGAAAATAATACAAATTTGGCGGTCTGTTCTCACTCTTTTGGTTTGGAATCCAAACCATGCATACCGCTTAATTCATTCACCGCCAATTTATTTACAGCTACGACTCGCTATTTTTAATTAAACAGAAAACTCAACTGAATGATTTGGTTGTATAGAGGAGAGGATAGAAAATTTATTAAGCCGACTTGACTATATGATATTATTTTCTTTCTAAACTGTTTGATGCATTGATTGACGCCAAATAACAAAAATTGCATTAAAAAGTGTACTATTTAAAATCACCTCATAAATCTCGGGTTCTTTTATACGCATTAGAATGTTGGAATCAAAATTTTCTCTTGCATCATCAAGCGCACCAACATCTTCCCATTTAACATCAGGAATGGGAGAAAATCCTTCTCTTGTTAACGAAGGTTGTACCATTTTGATTGCTTCCTGTATAATTACATCCGATAAATAAATACGGTGATTTGAATATATATACAAAAATTCGGATAAGACTTCCTTCTAAGGGGATGAAAATTTAAAAACACCAACATTAATTTCAAACGGTAAAATGAATAAAAAAACTAGAGCACCTCAAAATCGGACATTTTGATTGCAAATTTATTTATTTCTTGAGGCGACAAAGTTTTCTTCCACCTGACTATATTAGGTTCACTCATAAGATCTTTAGATGATTTACGATTCCTTTCATTAATTATCCTTTCCAATGCTAGCTCGCCAGCTTTTCCGACCAGAGCTTCCAAATCACCACCAACAAATCCCGAAGTAGCTCTGGCTATCTTTTGCAGATCAACCGAAGCGTCAAACTTGTCACTACGCTTTCGAGTATGCACGAAAAGGATCTCTTCCCTCGCAGATTCATCAGGAATGCCAACAAGAATCTCTCGAGCAAAACGACCAGGCCTTCTAAGAGCAGAGTCAATAGCATCAAGCCTATTTGTGGCTCCAATTACAAGAACATAACCAGTAGGTTCATCAGAATTCACTGAATTACAAGCTTCTTCCATGCAAGTTAATAACTGTGTCACAATTCGTGTCTCCGTCTGTCGCTGTGAATTCTCTCTTTTCGAAGCAATTGCATCAATCTCATCAATAAAGATAATTGATGGAGCAGTCCTCTTTGCTTTAGAGAAAAGCTCTCTAATATTTTCTTCAGATCCACCTAGTTAATAAAGACACAAACATACAAGAAAACAAACATTGGTGAATCATCTAATAGTATTGGTGGATCATCTAATAGTAGTTGTGGAAACAATGATGTGCAATAACAAATGCACAAGCATTTCGCGGTGGCTAGCAAAATAATTTGAAACTTTATTCTCAAAAAAATGTAATAAATGCAATTTAGACTAGGGGTCGGTGCTAATAAACTTCTTACAAGTTCGTATTTATAGAAATAGGAATATGAAAAGAATCATGTAAAAACTATGAGGATTCTATAAATTGATGCCAAACAGATTAGAAATTTGTTTGGAAACTATTGGGGACATTGGCAATGAAGAAGTAACTTAAGTAGACCACTAATCTATCATTTACATTCATTGCTTCACAAGTTGTCATTATTTTCATTTGATTCAAAAGAAACTGCAAGATAGCTTTGCTTGTTAGTAAATTGAATGTTGTAGTGCAATATCACATTTTTATTTCCCTATGCAGTCTTGCAGTGCAATCTTGCAGTGCAATCTAGTCTAGTCTAGTAAACATAAGAAAAAACAGAAATGACATTTGGACAACAAAACTGCTGCCCACAACCATACATATCTAAGTTGTTAATCTCGGATAGCTGTGCATACCGGCCACCTATAAAACTGGGATAGCAGTTTTGCAGAAAGCGGGAAAGCCGCTATTCTAGTAGATTTTTTTATATTTATTGAATAATTAATACTATAAAGGGTTAATATATGTTTACCCCCTGTAATATTAGTGAATTCCGGTTTACCCCCCGTAAAAAAATTTGTTTAAATTCCAACCCTGAAGTTTGAAGATTTTGGTTTTGGACCTTCATGAATTTTGACAGTACAAAATCAATGATATGGCAGGGGGTAAACCGAAATTCTCTCAAATTACAGGGGCGAAAGTACCTTAAATTTTGTAATTTGATGCCATGAAGGTCAAAAATAAAAAAATCTTCAAATTATAGGGTTGGAATCTGAACAATTTTTTTTACAGGGGGTAAACCAGAAATCGCTAATATTACAGAGGGGTTAAACATATATTAACCCTACTATAAACATAGGCCAAAAAGTCTTCTTCCTAATGAAAGGTGGTCGCAAATAAGCTATGCGATTTTGCCATGATTCAAGTCTGTTAACACTGCAATAGTTAAACATGAGTAGCAAGCAACAAGTTCACACCAGCTATCCGCTCTGCGATTTTGTTACTAAATATACAAGGTTTGCATAGTGTTTGACTTTTTTATTACTGTTCTCTCACTCCGAATCATATCCGTAGTTATAGTAGTGTATTTTAATAGTGTTGGATGACATTCAATTTTAGCCCTTTAACTGGATTATTAAGTTAAGATTTAACCATCTTTAAGCGCTTCACTTCTCCAATATTGATTTTTATGTTAATTTTGTCAGACACATGCCAACACGGATGCTCACATATTAGCAAAAGTGGACGTTCTGAATAATACGAATTGAGAATTCGAAAAGAAAATAATAATATAAAAGAGCATCTAATAGTCCAAAGGAATTCAGATTTCCTTATTCGGAAAAATCTCGCAATCACCATGTCATTAACTATCGGATCAAGATTGAACGGTGTAGATTTCAACGTCGAGTCGAGATGTCAGTGTTTAAGGAAATCAAATAAAAACTTTGCTTGAAATCTTCATTCTTAGATCTTAATCCAACAGTCACCAACATATGAGTTCGTGAATGCTGGATTTTAGCAACAGAAAGAAATCCAAATTCTCCTCCTTATAACCTAGCAGCCTTATGCTTAATATTAATAAAAATTTAACACACAGATAATGGAATTAAAGTTGAAGCAAAATAACATATACTCACCAGTGACACCAGAAACAACATCAGTAGCAGAAATAGGATAAAAAGGAAGTTCAGTTTCATTAGCAATAGCATGAGCAAGTCTAGTTTTCCCACAACCAGGTGGTCCGTGCAGCAAAATTCCCGTCAATGGTTCCAAACCTAACTTTTTACCCAACTCAGGGTAACACAGTAAATTAAGAGGCACTTCCAATTCCTTCTTTATCTTCTCCATCCTATTCCCTGCTAAATCCTTAAACATCGGCCCTTTCTTAACATCACCACTGCTGCCAACACCGGAGGCTGCATTAGGGATCGAACTTTTCCTTAAAACATCCGGTTCCTCTACTTTTTTGATGTAGTTCTCGGAATCATAATTAGAGGAAGCTCCAGTGCCCATTCTTCCATATCTCATTCTTCCAAGATCATCAGCATCAGCATCATCATCTTCAGAATTATATTCATCAATCTCAATCGCACGTCTATTTCGAGAAGCATTTCTTATTCTTTCATGATCATGATCATCATCAGAACCAGATCCAAAATCATCAATCCTATGCCTATTTCGATAAGAATAATCAGACGAAGTTTGTGTGCTCATTATTTCATGATCATTTTCAGAATCATCATTTTGAGATTCATCATTCCTACGTCTCTTTCGAGAACTATATCTTTCATGATCATGATCATCATCTTCAGAATCATCATCGTCAGAATCATCATTCCTTCGTCTCCTTCGAGAATGATATGAAGCTTGATTGTTGTTGGAAGCAAGAAGAGCTTTTCGAACCGAAAAAAGGAGAGTTTGAAACTTCATTCGGTGATAACTAGAGTAAGTTGAACGGAGATGGTCGACGATATCATCAGCAGTGGAGAATCTTGATTTGCATGAATCGATTCGACGGAGTAGGGTTTGTTGGAGAAACCTTTCTCTTCCTCCTCCTCCTCCGCTTGTTCTTACCATCTCGGCTAAATGCAGTTTTTTTTTTCCTTCAGTTGTTTGTAGCGTCGTATATATAATATTGAAGAATTAGGGTTTAACACTTTAACGGCGTTGTTAGGTTATTTTTTTGTCAGAGCGCGGCGTTGTAATAAGTAACCGTGCTGCCCATGGTTTTTTTTTTTTTTTTTTTGGTTTGACAAAACACGGTTTTCCTTATCCCGGTCAAAAATATTTATTTTAGGTAGATTTTTTTTTTGTTTTGTGTTAAATTTTATCCTTTTTTATTACAAAAAGGGTCTAAGCCCAATTTAATTTTTTCCAACAAGTTAAATTATCCCATCTAAATTGGTGTTGAGAGAATCGAACTAAGACCTTTAGGAAGAGTTTATTCTAAGGTTTCAAACCAACGCAAGTGGGTTAACCCAATTTTTTTTTGTTACATGAGAAAAAAGAAAAGAAAAAGGAAGCTAAAACAAAAAAAAAATGATGACGTATATTGTAAAGTAATTTTAGACCGTCATCTAATAGCAACTATTTTCCGTTAAATCACCCCTCTATAATCCACGTTTGTTTGTTTCAACGGATGGGAAGGGAGGAGATGGATTTTTTTTTTTTGGCTTTCGCATCGGTTTCCGACCCACCAAAGATGAGCGACTAATCCGGCTCGTGCGTAGAGGCATGCACACCGGGCAAGTGTTGTTCCCACTGGGAATCGAACCCGGTATTCCTCAGGTACGTTCTTGGAAGGAGCTCATTGCCACCGGAGCCCAATCAACTTGGTTAATGGAGGGAAGGGGGAGAGATATGAGATATATTAATTAAATGGGAAATACTTAAGTGCACGATAATATTTTTCGTGCCAAATGCACGACAATGCCAAACTGTTTTTCTTTTAATTTTTATGTACCTTAAAATGATTAATTTAATTAGTGTGTAAGTAATTGATTTGTTTATGAGGAATCACATTAAAGCTCATTTTTTTGCCACTTCACCAAACCACTCAAATATTGCCTTCATGTTGTCTCACCTCTGTTTTGTCTTATTAACTATAGAACTTTAGCAATCGGTGCAGGATAAATCTCAACATTGAATACTTGCTGTTGTTAAAGTGTTATGTGAGTTGAATCTTGTCATTTGAAGTGTTATATCTGTTATTATCCAACAAATTGCGTGTTGTTCCATCTGTCGTGTGTATTCGTGTCTAAGGTGTGTCGTGCTATATAGCATGGCTCAAAAAATATGTTTGGTTCAAAAGAGGGGAGAGGAGGGGAGGAAAGAGATTTTTTAATTTTATTTTTTGACAAAAAGATTTTAATTAAATATATGTTTGGTGTAGAAGGGGAGACGAGAGATTTTAAAATCAAATTATTTTATCCCTCTAATCTTAAAACAATCTCATGATTTTAAATTTATTGACTTCATAAAAATTAAACATGAAAAATCAATAGCCGAACACTCCGTAAATAATCAAACATATAACAAAATATTAGATAATCTCACAAATTTTGCTTGTTGAAAAAAAGAGAGGTATTCATAAATATTAGAGTACAATAAAAAATTATTTGAAATGTTATTATTGATAGTAATCCTCAAATAAAAGTTTAACATTTTTTATCCCTCTATTAAATATTTGAAGTGAATATGGTGATATGAAATATATTAAATGAAGTTTTTTTAAAAAAAATTCTTACAATTTTATTATTGATATTGATCTTATTTTATCATAAGATTATATACCACGACATTTTAAAATACGGGGACCGAGTCCAAAGAGTTAAAAATAGGTGGACTAAATCCGTAAAATGGTGAAAATAAAAAGACCAAAATTTTTTCAGCAAGAATACAACAAATAACATGATGGAGAAGCTCCTTCAAAAAAAAAAAAACATGATGGAGAAGCTGAAGGTATTTTTTAAGAAACGGAAAGCATATGCTCTAGAAAATACTTGTGACTTTTATCAATGTTCGGAAGAAGAAGACAATTTTCAGTCACCAACGAGATTGTATTTGGAGAAGAATTCAAAACTGGTCCGACAAACATTTGTTTAAAACATGAACAGAGGTACCCTTAATTATTTTTGGTGAGGATCTAATAGACACAATGAAAGATGAATTAAGTGGTTGAGTTGTGATGGTTTAACTTGAGAAAAGAGTATGTTTTTTTTTGAACAGGCAAAAATGAGATATATTAATACGGATACCGTAATTGTTACCGCACAAGATATGCCAAACAATCACAAAAATGTCAAGGTCCAAACAAAATTACAAACAAGTCAGTCAAATACCCAGACATAAAAGCGGGCTCGACCACCACTGACGAGTGCCAAAACTAAATACAACATTACTAGCCTTTAACCACCACAACGAAGTTGATTTCACTTTATCTAGCAATTGTGGCACAGTACTTTGTCTATTTCTAAAAAGCCTATCATTCCTTTCATTCCACAACACTGAAACACAAAGCAACCAAATCAAGTGCAAGAAAGATCGTCGCCCTCTCGAACAACCTGCATAATAAATAAATTGCTCAAAATGATCTGAAGTTGATCGAGAGTCGACACCTACCACGCCTAACCAATCCCGCACCATCGGCTTAATGCACCAAAAGTTGCACAAGACAAAAACAAATGAGAAACATCTTCGACAATCCCACATCCAGAAACACAAAGCCGCTCCTCCACAGACAGAATGCCACGATTTGCCAAATTAAGTTTTGTAGGTAACCGATCCCTCAGAAGTCGCCAAGCAAGGATAGATACTTTGAGAGGAACCTGTTTATGCCAAATTAAGTCCATATTATGGTGTAACTGGGGCTGCTCCTGTGATGTCAGCATGTCATAGACTCCACGTACAGAATACCCATCATCATGATTAGGTAACCAGAGCCATCTGTCTATCACTGATTCCTGCAAAGAAACTGTTAGTAACAAAGCCCTACACTCCTCTACCAACTCCTCCTCCCAAGCCCACAACCGCCTACGCCACCTCAACGCCTCCCCGCCCACATCCACCCCCAGCAGGAACATAAAGAGTATGTTGAAGTGAGTTTTCCGCATCTATATAGTTTGCTCTTCTCCCATAATACTCCCATACACGAAAATAACTCTAACGTGACTTAAGTCACACATGTATTAAACCCAACGTGACTTAAGTCACGTTGACATTCAACGTGGCTTAACTCACGTTTATTACACGTCAACGTGACTTAACTCACGTATGTTGTAAGTCAGGGTGAGTTAAGTCATGTGGGGCTTGTGTCCAATACCAGAATAGTTGCTTTGGCTTCTTCTTTTTTCTCCCTAATTTCCTTCATGCATTCATAATTCCATACATTCATTCATTCAATTTCATCCATGTTTTCATCATTCATTCAACCATTCTAATTCAAATACACATAATAAAACCAAAAATTACACAAAAATCCGCCAAAATACGTGCTGACGCGGGTGTAAATAAATACATGCAAATCCGCCAAAATGTCATAAACACGCTAGAATAATACCCTACTCTTGTGGACTATGGCGCATAGTCCTCCTCCGCCGCGAAACTAGCTCCTCCTGCATCATGTTATACTGCGAACGGATGTCCTCCATAATACCGACAAAGACAGGATGTGTAAACACATCAGGATGCTCCATTGCATTATCCACTATGCGCCTGATGTTCTCAATGATCTGGAGTGGGTCGGGAACTTGTATGGCCCACTGTTGCTCAACAATAACCTCCTCGTAAGGAGGGACATAAGATGTGTACTGACCAACGGGCGCAGGCTCGCTGAACATAGGATGGGATACACGGTAAAATCATTTGATGTACTCCTTCGCATACCTCCATAGTTTGTCCTCCAGGACCATCTGACCCGTCTCCGCCTGGGTAGGGACATGGACCATAAAATCTTGAAAGGCCACAACCATCTTTGAAACGGTTTGAAAGTGAATGGTAATGTTTATGAGTTGTTATTCTATAACAGCACACATCGTGAGTTAAGTCACACTGGGTTACAACCTGCATGAGTTAAGTCACGCTGAAAGTATCAAGGGTGACTTAAGTCAGGTAGGGGTACTCTTGTCTTTTCAGTTGGGAGTGAGCAATGTTTGTTGTGAGAAGAGCAATTTCCATATAGTATAACCATGTTAAGGAAGTAAGGTTGGAGACTTGCAACCAACCCCGTTATGATAATATAGTACCACCCGTTTTTAAAGCTGAATATTTTGAGAATTGTTGTTCACGCATTGTAGTATGCTAAGAAACACTTGTAAATTATGCATTTAACCTCATCGGCAACTAACTGTCATCAGATAGATTCCTCGTCAGTTAACTGCCAACAAATGCATTGGTAGTTATCTATCATTGGATGCATCAGTAGTTAACTGTCTATACAATGAATTATGGAGACAACAAATTATGTTGTGTTTTCATGCCAATTTTGGCCTATTTATTACTTGTAATTACAACATCAATTCCAAAGATAGTACAACTTATACACCAATTATAATTAATCATAAATAAGAACAATACATAATCTTTCACAATTGACCAAAATTAAATCAATTCGACATTTTGTTAAAATTATACGAATGTTTGAAATTCAACAAAACATAAAGAATGTTTGAAATTGAACAACACATTACATAACATTACCTGAAATGTCTATTGACATTTTGCGCAAATGCAGTTGGAACAAACACAAAGATATAATATATTGTTTTCAACCATATGCCTAAACATAAATTCTACGTCGATATTGTTACGAACAACCCGAGAAAAATAGATTGTTTTCCACATGTCTTCATCTTTATCTACGCCTAGGTATACGCAAGGCATCTCAAGAAATACGTGACATGTATAATGATTTTCACCAAGATACTCAAAATATTTGTTAAGTTGTGTCTTCAACTCATCAATAGTGTCGGTCGAAGTTAGCATAACCTTAATTGTCTTTTTGAAAGTAAAGTATCATAGCAACCTTCAATTTGTGCAACCTCAGACATGTTTAACTTCACAAAAGTGTATGAAATATCAAACACTAGAATAAAATTAAATGAAACGCAGTAACCAATAAATTTACGGAAACATATACATATATATCAAATGCGTAAACATTAATAACGAATAAAAAATTGTCTTAATTCCACCACATAAAATTCATATATTTATATAATTTATACAATGTTAGTTATATATTGACCATAAAAATTTGACATTACAATATCGACTAATAAAATATGTCGGTGTAATATCGACAAAAAAAAAAGGATGAACACCGGCAAAAAAATAGTCATATCATATCAAGTGAAATTGCGAGTTGGGTATGCTCCATTTAAGCCTTGGATGAGAGACATGTTGCAAGTAAACATTCATGGTCTAAGATTTCAATTGGTTTTTGATAGAAAAAACACGAAAAGAACAAAATAGAAGTGTTATTTAAACAACCATTTGATTGGTTGTCAACTTTAACTTACAAAGAAAACGTTGATATGTGAACGAAAACTAAAGTAATAGAGAGATAAAATAAAAAATAATTTAAGTATGAGAGAGATATCCCACAATTGACATAAAATGTCATTTGTCAAAACAAAAACACCTTTTCCTTCTTCCCTGTTGGCTGTTACGATAACTCTTCTTCTCCCCCTCTACTCTCACGACTGTCAACCCCCTACCACTGCCGGATTCAAATTGAAATACACTCTTGCAAATCAAATCACTTGAAGAAATCACTAATTGCAATAGAACCATTCAAATAAAATCCATTTTTAACAGCACCAACACCGTTGTTTTTATTGGAGAAGAAATCACTTGAAGCAAAATCACGTTTTTCAGCTTGATTCCTGACATATAATATCATCCCAAAAATTGCACTTGAAAAACAATAATACCATAACCCATAACAGTTAACAGGCGACTGAGCGATGAATTGGTTTGTGACTAAAGCGGCGAGACAACGATGAAAGAGGAACTCGTGAAAGAGGAAGAGGGAACATATTTATCTATTTTTATTAAAAATATGTAAAAAATTTAATTTAAAATCTCCACTCTTAAATGTTTGTTTGCCACATGTCTGTCATCCAAGTTCCATGGAGTAAATGGAGCATTGGCTAAATGGATCATAAATTGAGTTGACTCCTTTTTTAGTGGGAGCAGTTTCTCTACTTTTTCAATCTTCATGATCTCTCGAAACCTAGCTTGTTGATCCAAATACTCAAATATCAAGTTGACGCCTCATCACTCATGTGATTGTTCCACTCCGTAGATGATGGAGGTAGTGAATAACCATCTTTTAAAAAAAAAGAACAAAATGATTAGAAATTAAGTTAAGGCAAGTGATGATTTTTTTTATTTTTTTTTGCTTAAGCGGTGACACCCCTCTAAATAGGAAAAAAGATTCTGAAATTCCAATTTCATGATTTGTCAACCAACAAGACCACAAGCCTATTGTAATAAGATTTGAAGCTCTTACATTTGAGTTCCATGTGTTTAGAAAAATAGATTTTAAAAAAGCTATTAGAAATTGCTACTAGAAATAGCTTTTCATTTTTAGGCTAAAAATAATATATATTTTTTTTTAACAAATGGATTCCTAAATACTCTTAAACAAACACTAGAAAAATAAAAATAAAAATTGGTTAAAAAAATTAACTTTTTTTTCAAAAAAAAATCCCAAACAAAATGGCCCATAGATAGGTTTGCATAAACCAATTAAAGGTGTGATCTCTAGCCTTATGCCTTTCTTATTCATATGATGATATGGTGTAGCCTTCTCCGAACTTAATTCTCAAGGACCATTGTCAACCACAACTCAATTTCTTCTACAAACTTCATGTAAGATCTTAATCGTCCCCCACAATAGATCCTACACAAGATCACTTGGTAAGAAAACCGTAGCCAAGATCTGAGACTGCAAAACTGCAGCTAGGATCATAAAAATGAATCGGTTATTTGTGTCGAAAGTGCGGTCTCTCACTCGATCTCTCTATGTCGCGCTCAATATTGCAGCCATTTTTTCTCTGAATCACTGCGTTGTGTCTCTCTCCTGTTAGAATTCGTTTAGTTTCTGCCCTCTCCCACATCTCTCTATCACCAGACCAGACAGTGAATACATCGCAGCTAGGGAATAAAATGAAAGGCATAAATCATGTTAATATTTCAACCCAGCCAGTCACTAAGCAGTAACAGCAACAAAAAAATCAATCATAAGCACAATTAAAAGGCCAGTATTACGTCAAAACATAAACCAAAATGGTAAACCGTAATTGAAAACTGAATATACTATATGATTATTTCAGCACTAGAAACACATAAAGTTGCCAAGAAATTAATAACATGTTAAATTCTTTAGAAGATTGATGACTAACATGAATAGAGGGAAGTTGTACAGAGCGGGCAACTAGGATGAGTACTAAGTCACCTATCCAAGCACTGATAATGATAAACATGTTGATATTCTGTTAACAACCTCACCTATTCATCATCTTGAAAAGTACTCAAACATATGCAACATTCCTTCTAATTCTCAAAATCAGAGAAATGAAAATGAGACCTAGAATTGCATTACAATCTCACTACATTTCAGAAAGTTATATATGAATTCTTCACACAAATGTGAAGTGTAAGATAATCCGAAGAGCGAGTGGTGTAAGAACCTGATCCTCGAAAAAAAAAAATTAAAAAATTGTGCTAATTGCTACTTGTTTTAGAGCAAATATTTGTCAACGAAAAATCAACTAATTCAGGCATAATATGTTTCAAATGACTGCCAAAATTCTAATTATTTCTATCCACAAAAAACAAATTAACAACTTAGTTAGATTTTTACCACTAGGTTTGAAACATTGTATTTTAAGCAATGGATATCATCAATGGTTATTTTACATTCTAATTATATTTACATCACAAATTTGGGTATATGCTTTATTCATCAAGTTCTTCTGCTGCATAACAAATTCAATTACAAGCCAAAAACAGAACACGAGAGTGGAATTACCCTAACTGAACAAAAGAACAATAGAGTGGAATTAAATAGAAGCAGGAACAAAAGTGAATGGCATCGCTGAATTTGAATGCCGCGAGCAACAAAGGCAGCTTAACTACAAAACATCTAATATGTCCCAAATAAGTTTTTTTTTTCATAGGCCAAAATCATGTAACTACCACCATCTACTTCCATTAACAAACACATTCCATCTCATTGCTAAATCACTTATTAAAAAACTAATATTCAGAGCTACATATGTGCTAAAATTGGATATTCAAACTTCTTAGAAAATGACATCACAATAGTATTATATAACATATTCAGTTTAGTTCATAATGCATTGTGCAAGATTTGAAGCAAACATTAAAAAATTTGTGCAAATCTTAGAAAATCGAATGACAAACCATATAATTCAATATTTGATTGTGAACTATTTAAAATATAATGGAATATGTGAGAGAATCAACAACTCAATTAACCAAACTATTGAAAATAAAAAGCAATGTTCAAGCTATAGCTCCATTAACCATTGATTAATAATGATCTAACAAGTCATCAAGAATCAGAGCAGGCATAACATATAAATAACACAAACAAAAAACTAACCATATATATGTTGCAGTTGAATCCCAGCTTAAGGTGATATTAAACTCTCAATATAAACTTTTGGGTTCAAAGCTAATAAACTCACTCATTTGCGACATTATATGTTACCAAACATCTTCTCAAATAAATAAAAATACCAAGCATATAAATGATTGATTTTTCATTAAGTTGCTGAGTAATTAACACCAGATGATTTTTCATTGAGTTACTAACATAATTTAACAAATAAGAGTGTTTGAAAATATTGTGCTAGAGAGTGTGTGTTAAATGGTTTTTTTTTTTTAAAAAAAAAAAAAATTTAAGTTTAAAGAGTCCTTTGAAATCTTTATAAATCCATAAAGTCATCTCAAATCCTATGAAATCTTATGATGTAAATCCTTTAAAATCTCAATTACAAATCTTAATAGTCTTTTAAAATCTTAAAAGTCATTAAAATCTTTCAAAGTCTTTTAAAATCCACAAGATTTTTTTATACAAAATTGTCTTTTAAAATCCTAATCCAATACACCCCCCTAAAGTTTATAAAATTAAAAGTGTGTGGTAAAATAAGCACTTGTACTGATTGATAAATATAAAATGACATGTTTATTACTTAATGTATTACTTTTTTAAACCTTTTTTTAAAAAAAAAATCATTTACAAAACGATAAATGGATTTATAAATTCAATTGACATTTGTTATTTAACGAAACTTTTTTTTATTAATATTATTTAACCAAACTTAAAAATGAATCGGTATTTTGTGCCGAAAGTGCAGTTTCTCACTCGATTTCTCTATCTCTAAGTCGCGCTCAATATTGCAGCCATTTTTTTCTCTGAATCACTACGTTGTGTCTCTCCCCTGTTACAATTCTTCACACAAAAGTGAAGTGTAAGATAATCCGAAGAGCGAGTGGTGCATGAACCTGATCCTCACAAAAAAAAAAACTGTGCTAATTCTACAACTGCAGGTTTGGATAACCACCTATGAGTTTCATATATATATATATATATATATATAGACACACAAAAGAATAGGGATATGATTTAATGGGAATAGCAGAGGTAAGAACTATATATATTAAGGGAGAACTGGAGTAAGCCAATGCGATTGTCAAGGTGTTTCTAAGAAATTATTTCTAATAGCGATCCAAAAACGAACATCATATGAAACAAATTCAAGTTAGCCAACAAATGCAAGAGTTAAATCATCTAGCATTGATAAAAGGTTAATTAATATTGAATGAAAACCTTGTAAAAACAATTATAAAAAAATGACTCTAAAATCTAAGAAAAATGAATTTTTTTTATTCCTATCTTGTGTATTACACAATTTCCGAAGTAACGTTTCCTTTTTATAATTCCGTAACACTCTTTAACATTTTCCTTATTTAAATGATCGAAACAAAATATAATATTTTTTTTTATAGTGTTACAATGTAACAAGGCAAAAGAAAAAAGGAAAAAAAGAGGGAGAGTTGAAATTAAGGAGTGCAGTTTCAATGAGCAGATCACCTTGCATGAGATCCTTTCTTAGCCATAAAATCTGCACACATATTTTGTTCCTAAGAGCATGCACCAATATTGTATTTCCATTTCCATGTAAAGCAACTCTAATATGAAGGATGTCGATAGCATAAGTGTGCAATGTATGATCACGCCAACAATAATCAAGTCTAGTTCTTCCAAACAATCACTCTCACTAATAATGTTGACAATGTCCTTTTACTACAAAAATCAAGACCTGTCTGGATAGCACGTAATTCAGCTAATAACGCATCACCTCCAGCTTCATAGTGAGAAAAACCAGTTATCCAGTCTCCATCGTGGTTGCGAACAACACCACCAACACCTAAACAACCAAAATCACTTAGCGCGGTATTCAATATGTTGTTACAAATTTTGCCGCAAGGTATAGTTTTTGTATAGGCTCTGGAGACTCATCGATTTGGAATATTGACTAGACACAACTCGGTCCCCTCTGTCAATTGGTCTCATTTGTTACCATCAGTGATTCAACTATGTGTTTGAAGGATGTGTGGGAGGATGGTAGGTGGAACTTGCAAGGTCTTGCCACTATGATACAACTATATCTTGAATTCATCATCTTTCAGCTATATCTTGAATTCATCATCTTTCAGCTCCTAATACCTTGGATGTACGACTTCAAGATGCATGGACGTGGAGGCATGCAAAGATGGATGAATATACTTGCTCGAGTGAATACTTTTGGCTTCTTCAACAAAATAGAGATTGGAATGTGAATTGTAACATGAATTGACTTTGATGCCTTAAAGTACGAGCAAAACTCCAACACTTTCTATGACTTTGTTTTCATAATGCTCTTCCTATTAATGTTCATCGGCATCATTGCAACATGGTAGCTTCTCCAAGCTGCACCTGTTGCTCTTCATGAGATGACAAAGGGTACTTCCTCTATTCTGTTCATTACAGGAGTATGGTATGCTTGGTGTTGGAGAAACAATACTAATTTTTAGGATCAACATCGGCACAGTCAAGATGTGATGCGAAAGACCTTTTTGTCACATGATGAATGCATTTTTTACTATCTCAATCTTGGTTTGGACCCATACACATCGCCTTTTGGAAGGAAATAATCGCTAACATGCATCCTAAAAAAATATTTGTGGGTTGTGTAAAAGAGCACACATTGCCTGAACTAATCCAATTTTGGCCTTGGTGTTGATATTTAAATTCAGTTTGTGTCGGTTTCGGTTGGTCGAAAGAAATTAAAATACTATCTATATACACTATATCAGGATTACTTGATGGTTATTGATCGTTTCAGAAGCATTTACAAAGAAGGAACCATAGACATCAAGGAACGCTTCAGAGACATTTACATGAGTAGTTAGTTGTTTGCTATGGTCACTTAAATTGGATACGTAGGCTATATATATTCTTCAAACCCCTCATAGGCATAACGGATTTAAAGTCCAAGATTTTTGCAAGGACAATATAACACCTAATTATCCATTTCACTATACTCTACAATCACACAACCTAGAGACAAGTTTATCATATCCATTTATAACATATAAAAAGAGAAAGAAACTCCAGCCAACACAAATCTATTGGGATGTTCGACAACCATTGCTCACCACCATCTTCAGGAAAGCTGCAAAGCACAACATGAACCAAAGTAATTCAGACAGTGCATACTACACAATTAGATAAAAAGTGCAAAACATAAATCATATAAACAATTAAACTCAGCTGATCTAAGAACTAGACCATTAGGTAGGCAGTAACAACAAAAACTAAACTATGCTCATTAGGTTGGGACCAATCTTCAACAAAACAATAGTCATTCTCCAGCCACTGATTAGATGCATATTCTCAATCTACATATAGGTTCCTACTTTCCTTCTCTCTTATACTTTCCTTCTCTCTTATGTAAACTCTTAATATTCACATTTGAAATAAAGCAATCAAATCAAAAAATCTCAAACAACAAAATCTAATATGTAAACAACTCGAAGGTTGAAACACCAGAAAGCAATTGCAATGACCAACCAAATCAAAAACTAAAAGCAATTTAGCTAATAAAAAGACACATACTAATCACATGAAGGAGGTCGAATCGCAAGCAAGATCAAAGCGACCAACTGAATCAAAAACTGAGACGATCTGTGAAGTGAATGGGATGTACTTGCTCAACATTTTCTTGAGAAAATTTCTCGATAGAAATCATAATTAAGAGAAAAGTATAAAAAATGGAAATAACATATAAGATCAAGCAAGATCAAAATTACTTGATGAAGGAGGTTGAATCGCAAGCAAGATCAAAACGACCAACTGAATCAAAAACTGAGACGACCAACTAAATTCTTTCTCAGCATTTTCTTGAGAAAATTTTCATTGAAACTTCATTGATTTTTACTTCTTTCTATTTTATTCTTGAAGTTTTTTTTTACTTCTTTCTATTTTATTCTTGAAGTTTCTGATCAAGAATCTAAATTTCCCCAACAAAAAAAAAAAAAAAATACCTTTCAATCCAACTGACTCCAATTCCAACTCAATTTGATACTTTCTAAGTTTTCACATTTTATAGAATTTATTGATAATAATTACAGATTGCAGAAAATCAAAATATATCTTGTGAGTTGTGACCAACATATGGAGAAGGATCTTAAGAACGAGACTCAGAAAATGATCTGATCAGTAAGAGGTCAGTGGTGGTGATGACCAAGGTAGCCAGGAACGAGTCCCAGCACGTAGGATCGCACGATCTTACGTGCCACAGCACCTCGACCGTGCTTCAGTTCTACTTACGAACCGTGTTTTCTCTGTTTTGCTCTGTTTTTTGCCGTTTTTCCTCTGTTTTTCTCTGTTTTATTGCTTGGTTCCTCTGTTTTTCCTCTAATATCTCTGTTTTTATGCTTGGCTCCCGTTTTCCCTCTATTTTCCCTATATATTTCTCTCAATTCTATCGACAACCTATCGATCCTACTTACGAACCGTGTTACGTTCCTCGTGTTTACGTTCTTTCACCGGCCGACCGATCCTACGTAGGAACTTGTTCCTGACTACATTGGTGATGACGTAGCAAGTAGCAAAAATGAAGGAGCGCCAACAAAATAAAGGTGGTGATGATGTAGCATTGAGTGATTCTTCAACATTACCATTGCCATTGGATTATTCTATCAATATAACATGAAAGAATATAAAAGATGGACCTTCTGTAACTGAGACTCAGAAAACTTGTGGCCATTGGTGCTGCTTTAAAAAATATCATTGAAGCTTATTCTTCTCTACAACTTCATGATCCCAGTTGCATTATGCAAACTCTTCCCAGTTGATAGAATGAAGAAAGCAACACGATGGTTGAAGCGGCTTACTAGTTTATGATGATTTACATTTACTGATAGGCAATAACCCAAATTCAACAAAAGAACAATATAGTGGAATTAAATAGAAGCGGGAACAAAAGTGAATGGCATTGTTGAATTTGAATGCCGCGAACAACAAAGGCAACTTTACTACAAAACATCTAATATGTCCCAAATAAGCTTTTTCATAAGCCAAAATCATGTAACTACCACCATCTACTTCCTTTAATCCCTAACAAACACCTTCTATCTCATTGCTAAAACACTTATTAAAAACGAATATTCAGAGCTACATATGTGCTAAAATTGGATATTCAATATTCGTAAAAAATGACATCACAATAGTATTATATAACATATTTAGTTTAGTTCATAATGCATTGTGCAAGATTTGAAGCAAACATTAAAAATTTTGTTCAACACCAAGCAGACATTATTACATCTAAATCATAACGCAAATCTTAGAAAATCGAATGACAAAGCATTTAATACAATATTTGATTTTGAACTATTTAAAATATAATGCAATATGTGAGAGAATCAACAACTCAAATTAATCAAACTGATGAAAATAAAAGTCATTTTCAACCCTATAGATTCCATCAACCATTAGATTAACAATGATCCAACAAGTCAACAAAAATCAGAGCAGGCGTAAAACAAACAACACAAACAAAAACTAACCATATATATGTTGCAGTTGAATCCCAGCTTAAGGTGATATCAAACTCTCAATGTAGACATTTGGGCATATCCGTTCATAGTTGTTTTGAAACTCAGGAATATTCAAAGTACCAGTTTTGGAATCGTAAAGAACCAACTTATCATTGCCACTTTCAATCTCAATACAATCGACCAAAAGTTGGTCATCCTCAGAAATGTATAAAGCATCGTAGGCTTCTAAACCGCGATCTTGCATGTTAGGAACACTATACAATTTAGTCCAAGACTCTTTATTTCCGTAGTCCTTCATAATCCAAACATCCAAAGACATATCACCAGTTCCAAAGAGACCAAGGCAATCCCTCACCACATGCAAGATCCATAAGTCATTTTCGGAATCAGGTAGCAAAAGATGTTGATATGACTCCTTGTTTAAATCAAGCGAAAGAATATTTGAATCATCACTTGCCAACCAATTAACAGTGCCATTGACAAATACTCCCTGTCCACAAATGTTGTCAGAATATGGGATGTCCTCTATTCTTGTCCAATAATCAGTCCCCAAAGTATTAACACTAACTTTATTTTTGGAAGAAACAACAATGACCTTATAGTTATCAATTAAATGATCGTACCCAAAGCTGCAAAAGTTAGCACCATGTTCATGTGGATTTTCCAAGGTAGGCAATAACTTAAATTTCCTAATGGAAGGGTTCCACAAATAATAAGAACCAACTTTGAGCATGCCCAAAAAAATGCCATCACAAGAGCATGTTGGGGCGTAGATACGTCCATTTGTGAGAGTACTAGAAATGTGTAGTTGTGTTTGTGTAAAAACGGCAGAAGTAGAAAAAAGCGAAGGAATTGGGGAATCATACATAACTAACTCATCATTTGTTAACACGAGGTGGTGGCGCTTAGTTGATAATTGAAGATGTTTCTTTGCGAAAGTGGGATCAGAAATTAAAGAATTGAAGAACTTACAGAGGCACCGAAGCTGTATGAGTAATTTCACAGGAAGCCTGCAGAGAATCTCAGGTAAGACATCGAAAGGAAGAGTTGGAAGCTCTGGCCGTGGTTGGAATGTTAGGGTTCCGGCGATCAATCGTTGCCTACGATTGGCAGTTGGGTCATCCTCATCGTTACCCAGCGCCATTTCTCTACAATAACAATAAGTGATGGTTTGCGAAGAAACAGAAGCTATGTGAGAGTTCAAACTTCAACGGTGACAGAGTGGAGTAGAGGTTCCAAAATTAGGGTTTGAGTTCTCAATGGAATGAATGGTATGTATGTTTGAGTGCCTAAGAGCATCACAATGGTAGGCCACTGATAGAGATTATTCAAATACACATCATTTATTTATAATTTTTTAATAAAAATATTTATTAAAGTGATTCTAACGAAAAATATTTAAATATTTCTCACTAACTTTACATCATTAAACAAAAATAATTTATTACTTCTTTTACAAGTAGGAATAAGTAGTATATATATATATATATATTTTTTTTTTAAGCATGAGACCTATTAGTTGTCAGGAGAGAGTCCTTATATGGTGACTCGTTATTTAATAAGGACTTATTTTTTCTTCCTTCAATAGAAAGTCCTTTATGGAAAGTGATCCTTGTTAAATAAAGACCCCATTAAAATGTTCTAATAATCTAAATTATGGTTGGATTCAATGTAGCATAACAACAGCAACACTAACAATGGTTTGGGTTTTAGTTGCTAACTATGTGAAATCCATTCCATATAGTGGAGTCAAAGGTTCAAGGATAAAGGTGGGTTTTGTTTCTAGTTGGATAATAATGGATTAAAATTACATTGGTGTACTTCTTAATTATTTTTCTTTTAAGGGAAAATTACATTGGTGTATTAGCTATTATACAAAAAGTGTTATGATTGTACCCAAAATAAAAGTATTATGAACAATAACTTTTTTTTTTTAAATCGGATATTATGAACACTAACCACAAAATTAATTCTTAAGTTGGACATAACTATAATGAATGACAAAACTTTTCTTAAAAATATTTAAGTATGTTGCATTTGTGGGGCCTTCTCAATATGTGAACACCATACGTAATGTCTTTTATGGTAAAAAAATTGTTCTACTGTTAGGTCGGAACCACGGTTAGTTCGCTAGATCGTGATAAGGATTTTGAGACAACGACGCGATAATTCCAGCAGGATTGATAAGCCTGAGTTACCAATAATGTGGTTGATTTTGAACAAATCAAATTGGCATGGACATATTATTAGTACTATGATGTCAAGTCAGTTAACTTCATTTTCCTACTTCATGTTTTGTTATATGATTATAGTAATTCTTAATCGATTTGAAAAACGAATTCTACAAGGGAGTTGCTAAAAAATGGTATCGTGTGAAGGAAAGTGGCTAAAATTTCTAGCCAACAAGTTCAGTTTTCTGAATTGAGGTCAAATGTAGAACGATACTTAACAAATTATGGTACCAGCATGTAAGAAAATTTCAAATAAAAATTTACTATATGAAAAGTATAAGACAAAAACAAATAGTAAATAATACAATAAGCCTACAATAAATGTAGTAGTAAACCCAAACCATCAACTGAGAAACAATCCTTCACTCAAAAGAAAAACTGAGAAACAATCCAATAATTAACCGGATGACATAATTGTTTAACTATGATTGAGATATAGGTCTTTGATTCTCGTTTTTATTGCCTTTGTATTCCTTATTTTTGCGTGTTCTTCTTAATGTTTATGAACACAGCATGCATACCTTTGCATGGGAAGAAATGGAAAAAGGTAACAAACAAAAAGAAAGCAATTTGTATGACCCCAAAATAACAAACTCTTTTGTTGTGTTTCAACTTTGGGTCGTTGAAGATCAAATTTCATATTTTTTTAATTCAAAATTTCATTCTTTTTTTATTTGATTTATTTATATATTTGCTTATATCCTACTAGTATTATTTATTTTGTACTTTGGTCTCTTAACTTTGAAATAGATCAATCTAAGATTTGGCCCCAATCAAAAGATCCGACAAAGGATTCTTTGTATTTATTTATTTTTAGGTTTGATATGATTAAAAAAAAGAGTTTCTACGGTGCAGTTATGAAATTGACTTTTTTTTAAAAAAGTTAATTTTAATCTTAATAATTGATTCATTTTTAAATTGTTGATTACTGATTAATGATTAATAGTAATTCATCTAGTAATGCTTGCAACATCTTAGACTTACAAGTACTATTTTATCGTTGGCATCTTTAACATGCAAATAGAGTTGTTGATATCATGTGATAGTCTTAAGTGTTACACTTTGTGGGGTGTTACACTAGAAAGAAGGTAGGATAAAAATAAATTAAGTGTATTCTTGTTAATCCGATGAATTGATGATACTATGGGGACTGAACTTTTGATGTCACTGTACAAATAATGGAGTGTTACTCACAACACTTTTGATGTTATAGTGTTTAACTTCACTAAAAAAGTCATTCTCATAACTTCACCATAGAATTTTCCTAAAAAAAATAAATGTAACAAAAATGAATAAGCTTGCAAGCTGTGAAGCCCCGATACTTCAAAATGGATGACGTACCGTATCCCCTGCGTATCCTGCACCGATACCTGCCCGATACTTCCCGATACGTATCCGGATAGTATCCAAATATTAAATTTTATTTTTTTAAAAAATAATTATCCGATACATCCCGATACGCACGGATACTTGTGTTTTTTTTTATATTATTTTGATTTATGTTTTTTTTTTTTGTGTAAAAAATAAGAATAAAAACATTATAAACGTTAGTTACTTGTTAGTGTTAACTCTTAGTACTGATGTGTTCTTTTTTTGGATATAGTGATTCTTTTTTGGATCGATATAGTATAACACTAACAAGTTCCTTTTGGATATAGTGTAGCATTGATGTATAACACTACTGGTGCTCTTTTTGGTATATATTGCGTATGTAATACCACTCTCTTAATCGTCAATATTATATTTATATTAATGTGCTACGAGCCTGGTTTCTTGTGTTTGTTAATATACTTGCATAATAAAAAAATGATTATAATTATATAATACATTTAATTATATAATTTTTTTTTATTAACGTATCCCAGCTGTATCGTATCTTGATTTTTGAAATTTTTCCGTATCGACGTATCGGTGCAGTATCGTATCCGTATCGTATCTCGTATCCGGGCTTCACAGCTTGCAAGTGATTTTAATAAGATTAGTTTTGAAAGGAAAAAAAAGGTAGTTAATGTTTCTGGCATCGTCTTCAACTACTCCTTCCGTTCCTTTTTAAGTGTCTCTTTTGGAGAAATTTTTTGTTCCTATTTAACTATCACTTTCAAAGTTCAATGCAACATTAAATGTTGTTTTACTAATATTATCCTTAGTTATTTATTGCGGAGAGAGAAATATATGAAATGAGATGTTAAATGAATAAGGTCATTATAATGAAAGTATAACTTATTGCATCAAAAGTATTCTCTCCGTATTTAAATATAAGCAAAAATTACTTTTTAGGTTCATTCATTTAATGATGTATGCGATCCATATTACGAACCACATACATCATTAAATGAATGAACCTAAAAAGTCAATTTTGCTTATATTTAAAGATGGAAGGAGAAACCAAGTTGCTTGTGCTCTAGTGGCAAGGAGTTCCTTCCAAGGACGTACCCGGGAAATACCGGGTTCGATTCCCAGGGGGAACAACACTTGGCCAGTGCGCATGCCTTACGCATGAGCCGGATTAGTCGCCCACCTTTGGTGGGTCGAAAACCGGTGCGAAAGCTAAAAAAAAAAAAGACGAAAGGAGTAGTAACAAATTTTTTTTTTTTGAAGGGAAAGTAGTAACAATTATTGATTGTCTTAGTTTGTGTAAAATGTTAAAATGTGACAATTAAAAAGAAATGGAGGTAGTATTTAAAACATTAATTTCAGTAACAAAAGATCTAAGGACATTAACTACCATGAAAAAAAAAATCAAAGAATCTTCGTTCTTTGGATTATGAAAGAATATGGAAATCCCTAGAAAAAAAAAAAGGAATATGGAGGAAAAAAAAACTTTTAAAGTTCCAAAGATTGCCTTTATAAAAAAAAAAAAAAAATCAAAGATTGAAAACATCAATTGTTTGAAGGTTTGATGACTTATGTTGAAGATTTAATTTTTACACGCTGATAAAATAAAACTTTACTACACAACCATTCAATCAAGTCCACAATATATATAGATATTTGTTGAATAACCTAAAAAAGTGAACCTATAATATGATTATATTCTATCTATACATGTATAAAAAAGTTTGCATAGTCATTACATAGAAATTAATCGATTTTTTTTTTTTTTTTTCATAGAGGACCTTGAATAAAATGATAGGGAAGAGGTCATTGAAAAAGTTTCGGGGACGGGCATAATGATGTTAATTTTATTTTGTATCAAATCAATTATAGACATGTTCGGATTTTGTGAATTTAGTTCAGTTGGTAGAAATATTGCATATTATATACAGAGGTCGAGGTTCGATAGCATCAATTTGGAACTATCTCTTTGGTTTTCTTAATCTCCTTGTAAAAATTGTGACCTGCAATATCAAAGAATTAGGGGAAACATTAAAATAATTGAGTTGTACCAAATAAATATATTAATTGAGTAAAATTAGAGAAATTGATTTGAAACACAAAAGATCAATAACGAAGAAGAAAATAATTTTTCATCCCAACGAAGGAACCCAACCAAAAAAATATAGAATCCCACCAAAATCATTCTCCAACCAAACGTAAACCAGTATTTAAAATTGCACCATGAAAATTCATGTACTTTACAAATTAAACATTTTTTTGAGGAGTTTACAAATTACAACATATTACTCGATAAATTAATAATAATGACATTGACAATGAAACAATAATAATGTATTATAATTAGATTATATAAACAATGAAGATTTTATTTATAAAAGATCTAAATTAAGAGTTATAATATATATGAGCATCTAAATTGCACAATTTCTTTTAATAGAAAAAAAATTAGTCTAAATAAAGTTAGGATAGTCTTTCTCCTTATTAACTTAAATGTCTTTAACTCCTTATTAAACTATCAATATGTCGACACATCTTTTAACATTCATAGATGTGTTTAACAAGTATCCAAGAGCAAGGTGTGTAAAGCAAAGAAAAAAAAATGTTTTTTTGAACACTTGTCTAAACTATTGGACTTACGAGTAGCAGACACTGACACATGACAAAGATAATCTCAGAGGTGTCTTTACATCAAAGGTTGTAAGAGATCGAGAAGATTTTTGCAACAATGATAGGAAGGTGTCATATGCAACCGGAGATCCAAGGTATATTGATGGAAGAGAATGAACTATGCATTGCTTTTGTCACACACTACAGGTGTGTTTGTTTCTAAGGAAAGATAGTAGGTAGGAAAAAAAGTTGAGGGAAAGAAATATTTTCTATTGTTTGGAATTTTTTAAAAAGGTTGTGGAAAGGAAACCCAACATTGTATTTGAAAAGTCCAAAGCACCCCTACTATTATTGTTTTTATTTTTTTATTTTTTTATTTTTTATATTTATGTTACTATTTTTTTCTTTTTTGAACAAATGTTACTATTTCTAGTTTGTTTCTCTCCTTTTATTTATCCAATTGGCCGTTTCTTTTTTTTTCTTCACGAAACTATAGACCATTCTTTTTTTTTTTTTTGTTTCTCTCCTTATATATATATGTCAATTACTAAAAATAGATCATTCTTTCTTCAAACTTTCTAATCCACTTTCTCTTAAACCAAACAATCAAAACAATCCTCTCACTTTCCACTCTCCTTCTTTCCTCATACAATCTTTCTTTTCTCTTTCTTTCTTTTCACTTTCACACTTCAACCAAACAAAGCCTACAGAATGGAATTTAAGTCCAATTTAAGTCCAAAATTTTGTACTTTCTGTCCCATAATTTCATAAGCATCACCTTTAATTGGTGCTTTATTCACCTCTATATTTGAAGATTATTGCAGATCTTCATTCCATAATTTCTTATTTAATTCTGGCATAGGTGGATACATGCCTCATGGGAACCTTAGTACCACTTGTTTCAACTCTATCACCCATTCAAAACTAATGCCTATAGCAATATAATAAATAGCCCCTAAATTATATGAAATTTGTCACTTTAATCCCTAAAATATATGAAAGTATGTCAATTTCAAGACAAAATTAACAGATTTTGTATACTTAACATTGACATATTTTGTATTTTTTTTTCTTCTATTAATATTATTTTCTTCAAAACCTAATCAAAATAGATTTTCATTTTCTGCAGAAAAATGATTTTAAAAATAAACTTACACACAAACATAAATAAAACATGTAAAATGATTTTTAATAATCTTAAAAAAGCGGGTACTAAATATGTTTTTGCAAGGAAAATACAACATCCAAATGCATTTTGCAATTGAAGAACCCTCAATTATCCATTTCACTATGTTTCACAATCACACAACATATCCATGTTCTATCAAGCCAAACATCGTACAATAATAAAGTCACTAAAAGAAATAATCAAACAGAACTTCAGAAGTTAAATAACCCTAGAACTATTACCCTTTTCACCCCATCTTCAGCAGCTCCAGACCACAAAAAGAACCCGAGCAATTCTGATTGTGAATAACTATTCTATTGAAACAAACAAACACAGCCAACCTGAAAAAGAGACATTCCAACTATTAAGTTATACGGAGTATTTCGAGGCTTAAGGTGCAATTAAAATTATAATATTGAGACATCATAAGACAACACACATATGGAAAGGAACTTCACTACAATCTCAGACACTATATCAATCATATTCATGCCATTTTGCCAAAGTTATGAATCGTACAATGTGTTGCGTGTGTGTAAGAATTTAAAATTATCATTTACACAACAATATAATGAATATATCTTAGAACCAAAACTACTTTATAACAACTGCAAATAAAACACCAAAATATAAATAATCCATTTTCAGATTAATCATTTAACAAGAATAAACAGTTATCTTATAAATTTGTAATCCACTAAACGCTATCAAAAAGCAAGAGCTAAAACATAAAAACCATATGATGCTCCTTGTCAATTTGAATTAGTGCATACTATCAAGGTTACCAAAATCGTGATTTAGATCCAGATCTTGTACAAGATCATTTGCTGTGAAAAATCACAACCAATATAGCAGAAACATAGTAGAAACAGTAGTCAAGATCGTGAAATCGCAAAATTGAAGTCAAGATCGTAAAAGTAAATCAATAAGAAAAAAAGGATTCGAAAATCTACGAAAATGAATCTTCTACTCCTATCTTTGTCTTCTCGTTCCATAGTTAAACTCAACCCAACTCATATTGTCCTAAGTAGAGATGCAACTCGACTGTACTATGAAGTGTAAATATTTCACTTATTAATTTGCAATAATCACTGCTATCATACCAGAGAAGTGTGTACAACAACTGAGCTGATAACAAACACTGAGAATGACCATGCTATCCCAAACTATCATGGGAAAGCTGAAGTTTCAAGAAATGAGTCTGTTCTCTCTCAATCTCTAGAAAATTAGTTGATTTTATATCGTTCAAAAAGAGGAAAGAACGGACCTCTAGTTAATTTTATATTGTTGAAAACGAGGAAAGAAAGGACCTAGGTATCATGAACATTCTTATAATTGCACAACTATCATCACCATTTACCACCAAGAAAAGAAAAGGCTAATTGGTAAAGAATCCTCATTCGATAAATGTAACCATATACATCATAAAATAGAAGCACTGCAAGAATTAGATCATGTTCATGAATAAATTCCATTGTGCAATAAAGTATAATCCTCGTCACATAGCATTTGTTACATCAGCAAAGGTCTAATGAGAACTGACAACTAGATTAGCTACTCAGAAAAGTGCATTTGCTAAAAACAAAGTGTCACACATGCAGATCTTTTTGGAGCAATGAACACGAACATTGGAAATAGTAAGGTGAGGTTCTTCAGGAAAAGGTGAATGTGCATAGAACTTTATGTTAGTAAATTCAAAGTTTGGGCAAGAAAAAATAAATGAAAAATTTACTCGGTAACTGTGGTTTTGGTTCAGTTCAGCATGGAAAACCAAACTGGTTTGCAAGTTGAACTCTATCAAATCAAACCAGTTGAGAATCAACCCAATTCGGACCGATTCTGATTGATGCACCATGTTTCGTGTTTTACAACCGAACTTTAAAATGAATTTTGTTTTTTCTTATATATCTAGAAAATGATAGAAACCGAAAACTTAAGTATCAGTAGAATAGAGATTTTATTGATGGAAGTATGAGCTAAAAGCTCTGACAGCAACAAAAGAATTAACAAAGGGAAATACCAGAGTCTATGACTCCTACCCGAGATAAGTCTCCACTCCCTATCACCTCATTACATACTCTCTCCTTTAACCACCTAGAGAATATTCGTGCCACCTTCTTTTTCCAGACATAAACTTTCCAAATAGCTGGCCTATGAGGGTCCACACCGTATCCACATGAAAGTCAAATCAGGCCTATGAGTTCTATCAGAAAACCGTAACAAAAATTCATCAATGCAAAACAAACTTATCCAGGCCTAATACGTTTCAAATTCTATAACATATTCAGTTTAGTTCATAATGCATTGTGTAAGATTTGAAACAAACATGAGGAACTATTTAAAATATAGTGCAAGATGTGAGCGAATCAACAACTCATTAACCAAACTATTGAAAATAAAAAGCAGTGTTCAACCATTGATTAACAATGATCTAACAAGTCATGAATAATCAAAGCAGGGATAAAATAAATAACACAAATAAAAACTAACCATATATATGTTGCCGTTGAATCCCAGCTTAGGGCGATATCAAACTCTCAATGTAGACATTTGAGTCTATCAGTTTATAGTTGTTTTGAAACTCAGGGATATTTAAAGTACCAGTTTTGGGATCATAAACAACCAACTCGTTATAACACTCCACCAACAGTTGGTCATCCTCTGAAATATATAAAAGAGAATCGGCTTCTAAACCACGATCTTTCAGGTTAGGAATAGTGTACAATTTAGTCCAAGACTCTTTATTTCCGTAGTCCTTCATGATCCAAACATCCCAATATATATCACTACTGGCAAAGACACACAAGCAATCCCTCACCATATCCAAAATCCACTGAACATTTTCATTCTCATAATTAGGTAGGAAAAGTTGCTGATATGACTCTTTCTCTAAATCAAGAGAAAGAATGAAATCTATCCCTGGATCATCTTGTGCAAAGAAATCTATATCTGAATCATCTTTTGCAAACCAATTAACAGTGTCACTCACAAATATTCCGAATCCAAAGATGTGGCAATCATATGGAATGCCATCTATTTGTTTCCAATAATCAGTTCCCAAAGTATAAACACTAACTTTTTTTTTTACAGAAACAGCAACGACCTTATAATTATCAATGAAATGATCATATCCGAAGCTTACCAACATAGGATCATCTTCGGCTGGATTTTCCAAAGGAGGCAATAACTTAACTTTGTTAATGGAAGGGTTCCACAAAAAATAAGAATCATTTTCGAGATAACAGCAAAAGATGCCATCGCAACAGCACGTTAAGTCTACAAATTTATATCCATCTGTGAGAGTACTAAAAGAAGGGTAAAGTTGTGTCTGTGCAATAACTGTAGAAGTAGAAAAAACCGAGAGAAGTAGGGAATCATAATGTTTCTTAGCAGGGTGAGGTGGTTGAATAGATGTTACCATGAGGTGGTGGCGCTTTGTTGACAATTGAAGGTGCTTCTTTGCGAATTTTGGATCAGAGATAACAGAATTAAAGAACTTACAGAGACATCGAAGCTGTACGAGTAATTTCACCGGAAGCCTACACAGAATCTCAGGCAGGACATCAAACGGAAGAGTAGGAAGCTGGGTTGTTCCGGTGGTTGTTTCTGCCGTTAGTGACAGAGAAGTAAGAACGATGTCGTTTGGGTTGTCCTCATCGCTAACGTGCGCCATTTCTCTACAACAATTAAGTGAAGCTTGTTTGAGCGAGTGAAGGTTCCAAAATTAGGGTTTGAGATCTCAATCCAAAATAGGGTTCGATTCGATTCTATTATTGCCGAGAAAAGGAAAAAGAAGCTAGCACTATAGTGGATTGGAGGTTCAAAAAATATGCTAGTTACTCATGATCTCAATTATTTTTATATTTAGGGGTTGTTTGTTACGATTAAAAAATAATTTAGAGATTAGGGTCCGTTTGTTATAGCTATTTTAAGAAGAAAAAAAAAATCACTTTTATTAAGAAAATAATCACTTTTAAGAGTTTTGCATCTGTTTGTTACAGACTTTTAAAAAAATCAAAATTTAAAAAAAATCTAAAAACAGTTTCAAATGAGAAGCTGTTAAGAGCAACTTAAAATAAAATAGATTTTTTTTAGAGGAGAGAAAATATAATTTAAAAGATTGATCTTAAAATTAGTTCAATCTTTTAAATCATATTTTCTCTCTCCTCTGAAAAAATCTATTTTATTTTAAGTTGATCTTAATAGCTTCTCATTTGAAGCTGTTTTTAGATTATTTTTAAATTCTGATTTTTTTTTTTAAATCTGTAACAAACGGATACAATACTCTTAAAAGTGATTATTGTAACGCCCGGATTTTGGTCCAAGACATTACGCCTAAATCATTTTCCTTTTCTGAAAAACACTACTATTTATTTATTTCATCTATATTATATTCTAGCAAAACCTATACAAAATTCTTAACGTAATTAAAACTTAAAACTCGTAAACTAAGATCCTTCAAAATTTCTACTAAAGTTACAATTCAATCACAAACCCAATTTCGTCCCCCGTACGCACTTCAAGCAAAAACTTCAAAGCATAAATCATCTCTTCTTTGGTACCTAAAATGTTAGTGTAAGGGTCAATTTCCTTATCCAAATTGGTTCATACTCAAAGCACAAGAACAATGCCACAAAATAGATAGTATCAAAACTTCTCAATCAAAAAGAAATAAGAAAAATACATTTAAGTCTTTAAGGTAAAGTTCATACACATTTCCTTTGTATATATAACAGTTTAATCATTTATCAACACACAGATGTATAACAGACCCAATGCAATGCAATGATGTGCAAAATGCATGCTCTTAGATACTACATGATCCGGATATATCCCGCCACACAGGCACCACACAGAAATATAATTGCAATTCCCGCCACTAAGGCATCCACAGAGAATATAATTGCAATTCCCACCACTAAGGCACCACACAGATGCATATGCCATGCATGATCATGAAAATGCAAACTAAAACCCGCCACTAAGGCATCACACAAAATATAATTATAACCCGCCACTTAGGCAATCACACAGAAATAATACCACATCATACACACGACAAAAGAAATCTTTCATGAAAACTTATTTCTCTTCCTATTATTTATGTTCGATAATAATCTCAGTTCGATAACAATCTCAAATTTTACGTGCAACATCCATGAGCATATACCCACACATAAAAGAGCATCAAACTTCATATAACAAGTCATAGACACACATATTTCATGAATAATAAGCAAGCACCAATGTTATAGTCCATCAAGCTTAGCTGCACAAGCATTCAAAATAGGAAAGCACAATATCACCAAATATAGCTATGTGACTAACTAGCTGCCAAATCCTACGAAAGTATCTCCCAAGTATGAATAGAATAGCCGTAAATGATAATTAATAAGACTGTGGTATATTTTCTCTAAACAATGATTAGCCACACATATACTTAAATTTAGACTTCTATTAATCCTTTTAAGAAAGATTTTAAGTACCGTATCATAATCATAATATCATTATTTCTAAAATTTATATCATTTTCATAAACTCACATTTCCATTATTTTTCCTTTTTCTAATTTATCAGAAATCTAACATCTCTTTCCCTACATCACAAGAACATATCAAGCATAATAATATAAAACAAACCAGTTCACATCACATCCACATACACAACTTTCATATAAAACATAATTAAAAATAATTTTTACCATAACAATACATTTTAATTGTTTTTCTTTTTAGAAGACAAGCATTACTACCATTACTTAATGACACAGTCCTAGCACTTAGTATGGACGTATGGGGAAAAAGCCCTTACCTCGTAAGCTTTCCTTCCTAGCCAAACTCTAAACCACCTCAAACTCGATACACATCATTCCTCGCTCCACTAACTCTCCTCGACTCCAATTGGCCAAGACAACGGTAAGAAAACATGATTCTCAAATGTGTTGATAGCTATATGGAGTTCCAGGAAAATATTGACGAAAATGAATTATAAGTTGCGACCAAGATAAAAGTCGATGAGTTGGATATAGATGTCGGCATATATGTGGTGTTTGTGGAAAATTACAATAGGTGGAAAACCCACTCCTAGGTGACCATTATACCAAGAGATGATTGAGAGGGTTTGATTACCTTTTTCTAAACCGTGTGGTACATGGCCTATGAGAGACTAATGCCTATATACTAAGGAAATGTTAAGTTAGAATATAAGTGTGAGTCATATAAGAAGTGTTTGGATAGCGGTTACGACTTAGAAGAATTGGGAGAAATAAGAGTGGTTGAATGTTTGACAAAGGGAAGTGAATTCATGCAGATAATTTTATGGTATGGCTAGTGTAATTGTTGATTAATTAACAAAACTGATGCAATGAAATTTGAGAGGAATGGCTCGTGTATGTATATTTAACTAGTGGGAAGCCAACTGATTGTGAGTTAATATGTAGCTATCGTGTGCTTGTTTTTAGGAACTAAATATCTATTTCATTGACCTAGCAATTCACGGAACCATAGTGGCATAAGGGGAGAGAAAATATGGTGGTAGTGGCATCAATTATGCAAGGATAAAAAAAAACGTGTAGTACATATCTCAAAACTGAAAACCAACTTATACAATAATTAATATAATACCAAAAATTACCTTTAAATAAGTTACAAATAAAGATGCAGCAGTAAAGGATTTTATTAGAATAAATATAAATAATTTAAGAAAATAATTATCCTATTTTTGTCACACCAAAGTGATTAATAAAAACAAAATAGATGAAATCAGATTCAATTAATAAACCAAAGTAAAGAATGTCAAGATTTTGTAAAGTTTCTCGCACATAAAATAAATTGTTGAACAACCAAGTGGCAAGTCAAGAAAATTATTAAAAAAATACATATATAGAATATCGGGATGTTACAATTATTTTTTAAAATAAGTGATTTTTTTTTCTTAAAAAAGCTATAACAAACGGGCTCTTAAAGCTTCTTATCACTCTTTCTTTTTTTGTTACACTTATCTCAATTTTAAAAGTACAGTATAATTTTTTTCGGTTAAATATATTTTAGTTTTATTTTTATGATGGTCGAGTTTTAAATTGTTACTGTACTTTTGTAAAAGAAACAGAAACTAAAATTAATAACAGAATTATTTTAAAGAAATTAAAAATAAAATACCAGTATATTTAACCTGTGTACTTTTGTAAAAGAAACAGAAACTAAAATTAATAACAGAATTATTTTAAAGAAATTAAAAATAAAAGTCAGTATATTTAACCTGATTATTTCTTACTTTTTTTTCTTTTGAAAAATTTAAGATGTACAAAAATCATTCTATTTTTCCTAATTAAAAAAGAAACTAGTACGGTATTTACTATAAACATTAGGATATGAAAAAGATGTCATTGGACAACAACAAAAAAATATATTACAATTGGATAATGAGTTTTATTTATGAGATGAAAAATACTTGCACACAATTTCAAATAAAAATATTTAAGCATACACATAAAATTATTCTTGTTTTCATTTTTATTCCATGCAAGTGTGCTCAAATAAGATGGTTACAAGTAATCTTGATCCGACGATTCTAAATATTTTGATAGGTTGTATGTGCAAAGTTGTTTTGAACCGTCGACCTACCACTATTAAACTCTATTTTAAATTTTTAACATAAGAGGGGAGGGGAGTGTAATTAAAAGATATTTTAGAAGAGAGAAGTGTAATTTACTAATAATTAATATATATATATATATATATATATATATATATATATATATATATATATATATATATATATATATATATATATATATATATATATATTAAGAAACTCTCTCTCCCTAACTCCCTCATCCCTCCCTCTCTTGTATTTTTTTTTTTATTCAAAGCTAATCAAAATTGCATTTTCGTTTAAAATTAATTTTTAACAAATACCTTTTCCAAAAAACTTGCACACTAACATAACTTTTTTTTTTTTTAAAAACACGAACATAACTAAAATATAAAAAAATAAATTAATAATCTTAATCGTGCGGGCTCTTAACATGTTTTTGCAAGAAAAATACAACATCCAAATGCATTTTGCAGTTAAAAACCCTCCAATGATCCATTTGAATAGGCTTCACAATCACACAACCTATCACCTTCCATCAAGACATACAACATACAATAATAAAGTAGAAACAAGTTTATGGTATCCATTCAGAACATATATGTTTTTACACCTCATCTAGTTCAATTAATCATCATCATCAAAACCAACTTAGTGGTAATGTTAACCCTTAATTGAAAACTGAACGTACTATATGATTAATTCAGCACTAACAAGTTGTAACAACACATAAAGTTAATAAGAAATTAATAAAATGTTACTTTCTTTAGAAAATTGATGACTAATATGTATGGAGGGAAGCTCTACAACGAGGGAAGCCAGGATGAAACTAAGTTCCAATTAGGGTGTAGCAATTCTCAACCACATTTGAGCTGTCACTGATGTAGACCTTAGGCTTTGAGTTTCTAAATATTAGAGAGCATAAGAGTAAGCAAATCAGTTAGTAAAGGTGTTTCTGAGAAATTGTGTCTATGTGTGAGCCAAAAACTAGCATGATACGAAATGAAACAAGTTCAAGTTAACCAACAGAGGCAAGAGAGTCAAATCATCTAGCAATACTAAACTAGCATTGCTAAAAAGGTTACTTAATATTGAAAGAAAACCAAATAAAAGAATGAGAAAAAAATTATTCTAAAATCTAAGAAAATGTATTCCTATCTTGTGGGTCTCGTTCGATGATTAAACCCAACAAAACTCTTATTATCCTAAGTGGAGATGCTACGAGCCATATATACATTAACTATTATCTTGCATTCATACTAGACTAGTGAATAAAGCAATTATGTCAATAGCCATATTAATCCCAAACTATGATGGGAAAATTGAAGTTTTCAAGATATGACTTATTCTCTCTTTTTCTCTAAATTGCAACGCTCTGTTTCTCCCTTATGATTCATTCAATTTATTTCCAATCGAAAGATAATAGGTTAATACTTTGATAATTTATTCCTCAGCCAAAGGCTGGTTTTTATAGAGAGAATACAATTAATGTTCTCTTAGACTAGCCTAGAAAATTGTTACATTGGAAAATGACAATGAAATTCTCAAGATTTGACTAGAAAATAATATCATAGGGAACAATAACATACAATGCATTTCCTAAGGCTGTTTTAACAGACAATAAATAAACAAACAAATGAAATATACAAACAGAACAAAAGTAGAAGCAGAACTTCACAAAGTTAACACCAATGACTTCTATATTTTGATTCTTAAAACTACCTTTCTAACCTTTATGTGCAGCATAGTTTCTAGGTCAAATCATGCTTTATCATTAAAACATGGCTTGCAGACTTTTAATATCAACAAGTATGTATAATCAAGATAAACCTTGGAGTCTAGTTTCAACTATGAAATTGAAAAGCACAACTACCTGACTTGTTTTGCCTTTTGGGAGTTTCTTTCTTATTTCTCTTGATGATTTATTAATCTTGATGGGACTTAATTTTATTCATATTAACTTACTTAGGATCATAACAATACATATATTAAGTAAGATCTTATTAGGACTGCAAGTAATTAATATCTTAAAAACATTGCTCATTTTCTATTTATCATTGGCAAAGAAATCTTGCAACCAACATTAACACTACAATATTTGAAGGTTCTAAACATATGCATATCAACTAGGTGTTTACACTGAATTTTGGTAAACAATCGCTGGTTTCAATGATGTTTACTTGCAAGATCAACCAGTAAATCTTAGGAGCATATTGTGTTTTTGTTGTTTGAAAATAAGAGTAATACTTGTTCGTAAAGTATTTTCGATGACGTAAAGATAAGAACGTAAATGTAAATGAATCGAACTCAATCCGTGTTGAATTCAATCGAAGTTCTGTAAATAAATGAAAAGCAGTACTTTGAAAAGACTTAGTAAAACAAGACTTAAATTGCAAAAGTGCTTAAAAGATTGTATTGAATTTGTAAAGACTTAATGAAAGTTGGTACACATATTCATACTTTGCAACTTGTAACTCGTTTGTCGCTTCCATACGGACAGTATTGAGCGTAAGTTTTTAGTATGATTGAATTGTGACCTTTTTTTCCTAAGAAAAACTACTATTTATACAGATAGTCCTATAACTACCTAATTGCATCCTTTCGATTCAAAATCGAAACTAGCCGTTTCACAAAACTAGCCGTTTGCTAACTGCTTGGCCTTATCCGTGAGACCTAAAGAGCGCGTCGACAACTTCTTTCATCCGTCGAACTAGAAACAATGTATTCGATTCCTGCTGAAGTACATTTGTATTTTTCGATGGATTCTTTTCCCAAAACTTCGCCCCATCTTTCGGTCAAACCCCTTGACTGCATTAAATGCTCAAATTCTCACAAATATTGGCTAACAAATTGCCCCCCAGAAACGTTATGTTTGAACTTTCTTTCTCGATTTTAGGAGAAACTTGACGTTTCTGAAAAGTGGTGAAGTGCAATTCCTCAGCATGACATCACTCTTTTGACAACGGGATATTTCAAAAAGGTGTAGAACCGTCTTCATAAAGACTTAGTGGGCCATACCGTCATTGGGAACTATCAAAAACAACCGTTCCATGCGATGATTGACATCTGTCCAATATCAAAAGCTATATATGACCCTGAGTCATATTTTTACTTTTACTTCGCTTCTCCTTAGTTTATTTTACTCTTTTCACCATCCCCTTCTTCTACCTTGCGATTCCAAACTACTGTTCATCATTCAACAAAAACTTTTGAAATCTTCATGGCGCGCGTAGAAGGCTCTTCTTCTCAACCAACGAAACAACATGAACCAAATGTCAATCTCCCCAAAAATACTCAGTTTATGGAAGAACCAGACGTTAAAGAAGCTGAGGACAAAATCTGGAAATCCCATGTAATCATCTCATGCCCAAACTCATCACATGCATACCTAGGGCCTTTGCTGGACGGCTCCGACGATCAGAAAAAACTAGACGCTGTTTTTCCTTGTAACGAGGCACAATTGCCTCTTATTTTCTCAAAAGGTCCATATGACCTAAGTTTTTTGAAATCTAAATTTAGGACTGAACCCAAGATAGAAAATAATGAGAAATACCTTGACTGGCTGGATAAAGTGGAGAAAGTCAAAGGTCCCTTTTGGAAAGAAATGGGAGTTTTCGATCTTATTCAGCTATCCCGACAGGGACCAAAATATCATAATGAGATGATAATCGCGGCTCTCCATTTCTGGAACCCTTCAACCAATAGCCTTCACTTAAAGTGTGGGATGCTGACTCCCACTTTGCTGGATGTTGCTGGCCTAGTGGGCTTGAAACCTGTAGGCCAAATTTTCGACCCGGATACTCATTCCTCGGAGATATCTTTCGATTTTTCGAGACCTGCCTATGGTAACTTCATCATCGACCATCATGACACCTCTAGTACCACAGTGTCTGATCAGGAGCATATTGCCTTCTTGACATACTGGCTATCCATGTACATTTTTTGCTCAAGGTCGATTCAGATTCCCAAGAAATTCACCACTTTAGCAGTCCAATTGCATGAAGGAAGGGACATATGCCTAAGCAAGCTTATCTTAGGATCTCTGTACGAGAGTTTGAACCATGCAGTATCCAGTATAAGAGATTTCCAACCTGGTAGCAGTCTCATTATCCCTGGCCCTATCTGGTTATTCCAACTATGGCTTCTAGCCACTTTCAGAACCAAGTTGGCAGTTCACCTGCCCCCTGCTCTTTCTAAAGCTTATGACAATAGGTCAATCGAAGGTCTGGGTCTGGCCATGCTTCAGTATGGAAATAGGAGTTCTCCTGATTTATTTGCAGTGGCTTACAACGCCTTCTTAGGCTGCACGTCTTTTACACCTTCGATGGCTCCTTTTACCACTAGATCTCATGGGCCTTCATGGTTTACGGCAAGATTTCCATCGGATTCTAGTGAAGAAGAAGTAGATATAAATGCCATCTGGGAAGCTTACCTTACTCCCACCTTTTTGTCTAGTCGAGTAACTGCTGGAAGTCCATATGGTGTGTATGGCTATCAACCCAACCATGTAGCTAGGCAGTTTGGCTTAATTCAAATCAAGCCAAGTTCACTATACAAGTGCCTCGATGATTTAAGGCAACCTCTCATAGAGCATGTCTGGAGGTCTATTCTGCGTCGGGCTCAACGGCAAAAGCTGGTTTTCGAACCCAAACCATTTACTTCATCTTATGCATGCACGGAATTGTTTTATCGATGGTGGCAGTGCTATTTCAAGAACCAATCCGATCGTGTGGATCCTGATTCCCTGCTTCCTGAACCGATCCTTGCTTTTCACACTGTGCAGAATAAATCGAAGAAACACAATGGTACGCATATTCGAGAAATTCAAGCTTTTCAAAATTTCTTTCAAACTGTATATGATCCTCTCCATCTAAAGAGGACAGTGCACTATGCGGCCAAAACCTTAAGGGATAAGATTCACGACAAAATCCCTTCGATGTCTTTTCCACCTTTTACCCCTAGTAAATATCTTTTTGCACTTCATTTTAAAACGAAGTTTCCTGTTTTGCCAACTAGTCCGTTGGCCTTGGCCTTTAGGCCACCTTATCCCAAATGGTTATTTTGTGATAGTTTAATGGGAATGAAACAAAGATTTATAAAGAGGGAAAAAGACAGGGTAACTGCGACCAAGCACAGCCTATATACATATAGATGGCATCTACATTTAAATGATCCTTATATTCGAATTTTGTCCGAAATGGGATCAGGTAATGAACCCTTTTCGATTTTCTTTTTGTAGAAAAATACCCAAATTTCGAGTCTATTGTATTTGAATAAGAGAGGATACTCATCTGTTTTGTGTTCATGGCTAGCAGCAATTCCTTTGACTTCAGGAGACGCAGAATATCCGGAAGAAGATGACTCTCGAAAGATATCTAGATCTAAATCTGACAAGACTGCTCACAAGAAGAAATATTCGAAAACGGACAAGAGGAAGAAGTCTGAAAAATCTTCTAAAGGAAAACAAACCCAGACTGCTGAAGATGAGGTAAGTCATTCTTCGAATGACTTCAAACCATACTCTCTGTAGGAAGTCTTTTAAACTTAAATTTCCTTGCAGGTTGAAATTCCTCCTGCTGCTATCGAAAGAGCTGCTGTCTCTGAGCCCATTCAGCCAAAAAAGAGTCGTAGAAAGAGGAAACATGATTCTCCGGCCTTCGAGGCGGCTATAATGGAAGGATCTTTGGGTCAGCCTAGCCCAAAAAAGACGAAAACCCACAAGGATTCAAATCCTAACAGCGCTCATTCTTGCGTTGGTGACAACGCTTCAAAGGTATATTTTTTATTAAGACCTCTTTGTTTATTTATTTTAAACCATGGGTCCCGAAACATGCCTTTTACAATGATGTTTATTTCGCAGGCCATGCAAGTCGATATTCCCCAACATGCTCAAGTTGGTCAAGCCGAAGCCTCGCCTATTGCTGAAGAGGATGAAGGTGTCGAGACTAGCGTTCTTACACCTGATTTGGATATCATTTCTCCTAATCATATGGTGGTAGATTCGAGTGATCATCAAGGTGAAGGGCCGGAGGAAGGTAGTGACATGGGAGCAGATCTCGATGCTGATCAATTTATTGTTACTCCTAGGGAAGATCCTATTGCTGAAAACCCTTCGCTCACTCATTACCATGCTGAGCCATCTCAACTTGATCCAACTTCGATCCCAACAAACCTAAGTCAACTTGAGGAGTCTAACCCCTTGGATGCTTTCGATCTCCTGGCCAGTGACATTCTCATGTCTAGGAGCACTGGAAAATCTTCCAATGTGTCGACTAGGGATCCTTCTCAAACTTCAACCGAAAATCTTCTCGCTGAATTCCGAAGCAAAGTGTTGAGGGTTGACTTATTCGAAATCATAGAGCACGATGAGAACGCTATTCTCGAAATACAAGGGTTATTTCACAAACTCATAGCTCTTCCCTCGGGTCTCAAGTTCCAACAGTTTTTTGAAGCTTTAGATCCTCTCTTGGATAGCATAAAGCAAGGGTGCCTTCAAAGAAAAGATGGTAAGTCCAAGCTAGAGGAACATACTTTTCGATATGATCAGCTGTTGGATGAGATTGCTGCCTTCAAAACCAAACTGGAAGCCTTTCGACAGGAAACTCCTCTTATTCAATCCCAAATTACGGATATTGATTTGTCGATTGCTCAATATAAAGCCAAAATCGAACAGTTGGAGGGCCAAAAAGCCCAACTTTTGGCAAAAGAGGGTATAATGAAGTCTGAGGCCCAGATTGCCATAAAAAAGATTAAAGAATCGAAGTCTTCTCAGCAAGAAATAGCGCTTCTCACTGCCCAGGGCAAAGCTCTTGAAGATAAACTCGATGGCCTAAAGCAACAACTGTCTCAACTTACTTTTGGTTTCCAAATGTAATCATCTTGTATCGAACCCATCATGGGAGTTTGATTTTTTTTTTTCCTCATTGTACTCGTATTAATTTTGTAACGGTCCAGCAACCGTTTTTAAACTTAGAGTAATATTTATTGAGAAATTATCTTTATTTTCCCAATCTTCTCTTTGTTTTGGAACAAATCTCAAGATGGTCATCATGATGAGAAACCGAAAAGTCTTTTTTCTTTTTTCACATAAGATTAGTTCACCTAGGGAACCGTAAATCTTCCAAAAATCTAATTATGAGATTCTTTTTTGAGAAGATGGTGCCATTTAGGGTGGGTAAGAGGAAGACTTTCCCACCATGACAAAGTTCCATTTTCTACCATTGATATATTATTATTTTAAATGAATGGTTCAGATCCACTCAATGTTATTACCTGCAACCTGTTGCTTACTTTTTGGAACAGTACCTTTAACAAAAATAAAGACCCCACAAATAATACTTTTCTATTATAATTTAATTGGGCTTTATGTGTTTGATTTTGGGCCGTAAATATTTTTTTTTGCTAATAGTGGACTACATAAATTATTTTGCAACCAACCAACCTTAATTAATTTATTAAATTTCTTTAAACCACTTGCTTAATCAAATTTATTTCGTTAATTAAAAGGCTCATTTAAAAAAAATGGTTAAGCTCCTTATAGTCTTAAAATGCAAACATTGTTATGCAGTGTTAATAGTTGAGATCCATTTTTTCAAAGTTAAGGTTGCTAATGCAAACATTAATTATTTTTTGGTATAATTGAAAACATCGTTAATTACATTTTTGGGTTAATTATGTTTTTAGTCCTTATAAATATCTGCAGTTTTGTTTTTAGTCTCTGTAAAATTAAATCACACTTTTTAGTCTCTATAAAATTTTCTGTTATAGCTTTCAGTCTCTGCTGTTAAATGACCTCTAACGGTGCTGACGTGGCACTAACATATCATTATTTAATTATTATTTTTTAAGAACTTCAGAATTTCTATTTAATGTTTTTTCCAAAAAATTAATTGAACATTTTGAAATTACTAAGATACCCTTATTGTTTAATTAAAAGTCATGGTTATTTGTCTGTTCTCTTCACCTGCGAGACTCTCTTCTTCCATTCTAGATTTCAACTTCTCCCCCACCTTATTTTTTCCATCAAAATGCATATTAATTATTAAACATTCAAATTAAAATAAAAGATTTGGGAATTAAAATAACATAAGAATAAGATAACATAACATCAAGTCGTAAAAAGAATAATAAATGAGTTATTTTTTTGAAGAAAAATAATTACTTTCTATCATTGACAACTAAGATAATTAAATTTTATTTACCAAAAGCTTCGACGAAATAAAATTTAAATTTTAAGAATTTTTATTACTCATAACAATGAATATTGATTATTTTTTATGACAAAATGTAAATTTTTTAATACGATCCTTATAAACAATGAAATGATGGTTTTTCTTATGAAATGATGTTTTCTAAAATATAAATATTGACAAATACCTTTTTATTTCATTAAAATGATCGTTAATTTATACCTTTGTTTTCTATGATAGTGGTTTGATATTTGACAGTCAAAAGTTCTGAAAAGTCTTTGAAAAAATAAAGTGCAGTACTTTTTAGCTTGTCCTATTACTGTTGTTCTGCTATTGATGGAACAATTGTCTGAAAAGTCTTTAATAATTTTTACTATAATTATTAAAATATATATTTTAATGTTTGTATAAAAAATTAAAAAGTAAATTAGAAGAAGATGACCAACATGGATGAACTTGATGAACACCATGAAAGCCTGGAAATTACGAATCCAGGAAAAAAAAAAAAAAAAAAGAATCAACAAAAAATAATAATCAATCAAGCAACAACATTAAGATGGAGAAATTAAATGGATTGAACAACAACATGGAGTTGTGACAAATTGTCTCAAATAACAGCAAGAACAAGAACATGATACATTAAATCTCATTCTTAAATGATTAATACAAACCTAAACGAAATTATGCTAACACTAATACCATATTGGTTACTTCATTATAACTACAAAAAGAGTTAATGAAATTAACAGAGCCATAAAAAATGTCATTGCCTTGAAAAATCTTAGTGTGATCTTCATGTCATGAACTTCCTGTTTGGTTTCTCTCAGTTCATGAAGAATGGATAGGATTTGTGATTGTTCAAACATTCCATTTTCGTTGGATGTGGCTCTCAATGTGCAATTTCCATATGGTTGATGAAGAACACAATAGTTCATAGGATGTGCCCAAGTCCACAAACTACAGTCACCTTCTCGACATTGATAATAAAGCTTGTTTGGATTCTGGGTAGCCCGAATATATTAAACATTCTCGACAAACTGTATTAAACATTTTCAATCCGACCGTTGGATATGACCTTGTTGGAGTAAGAATGAAGTAGGAACTGGAATTTTGAGGATCCGAGTATTTGGCATAAGTCAATCAGACAAAGTATCTCATTTCAAACCTAGTCAACAAGGAATGACATGTCTCCGACGATCAAAACTGACTCAATCGACAAACTGTATTAAACATTTTCGATCCGACCGTTGGATATGACCTTGTTGGAGTAAGAATGAAGTAGGAACTGGAATTTTGAGGATCCGAGTATTTGGCATAAGTCAATCAGACAAAGTATCTCATTTCAAACCTAGTCAACAAGGAATGACATGTCTCCTGTGACGCCCTCTTTGAATTATTTGATTTATTTGAATTTATTAAGAAGAGTTTAGAATATATTATATGATTATATGATTTATTAGGTGGTTTATTATATTATTTAATAGAATAAGATTTAAAAATAAAATAAATATTGAGATGTGGGGCTGTTTAGGAATTTAGAAGAGTTTAGTGGAAATAGAGGAAATAAGATAAAGTGGATTGAGGAGAGATAAATAGGAGAAACTAGGTTTAGAATTATTTTCACGTACGATCAGTTTTGGAGAAAAAGCCAAGAGAAGGGAGACTCACCGAGAGGGCTGCGATTTCACTTTATAAGGTAAGGGTGGGACTAACATTCAATCTTCTTAAGCCTATGATTCTGAAATTGGATTTAACATGTAGTTTTGGAAATTTGGGAAATTAGGGTTAGAGGTTGTAATTGGTTGATTAGATGTTGGAAACCCGTTGAATTAATGAAGAAATAGTGTTCATACCTTAGATTGTTCATAGTACAATGATTAGAACCAGTTTTGGGTTTGGGTTGATGAAAACTGGAATTTTCGCTTGAAGATTCGGTGTCTAAACGTTTTGCAAATAAGTGATTATGTGAGGTTTTGGAAACCGATTTTTGGGTGGTTTAAACTTGAATTTTTCTATAGATTATGATAGGGCTAAGTGTCAGGAGCGTTTAGGCGAAAACGACATCGAAAACGGGTTAACGGTTTGGTTTTTATGAGCGAAAACGTGAAGGTTGAAAATCTGAAGTCGTCTGTCGAATCTGGAAAAATCTTGCCACGATGGGAGACCAACGTGCCACGATTTTGATCAGAAATTTAGTTCGTTTGACACTGAAAAAATCGTGCCACGATGGGATACCAACGTGCCACGATTTTGTCATCCAAGAAACCCTAAAAATGCAATTTCCTTCACTCCAAATGCTTCCAAACTTCTTCCTAAGTGTAGGGACTTTATCCTAACCATCTAGAGACGTTTTTAGGAAAGAAATAACCTTGTATAAAGGGTCTAATGAGTTGTTGAGAGTTGAACCTTAGGGTAGTTATGAATATTAATTATAATATTAATGATGATCTGTGAAGCTGATTTATGATGATTTGATGTTGTTTATAATGTGATATAATTGTATATGCATTACTTGAATTATATGTGATTATTTGAGATGTTGTTTACTTACGTGCGATATTATTATATCATGATGTTTTGCATACTGCCTATGTTGCTGATCATTAACTAACTAAGCTGCATGAGTCGGTCCAAGTCGTTGAAGATGTTGATGTTCCAAATTATTGGACTATTATAAGAGGTTGTCGAATTAAGACGTTTAAGAAATCGAGTCCATGCATTAGCATATAGCGATTGGGGCTTGATGCTCCGGAAGTATAATAATACTCAAATAGCGATTGGGGCTTGATGCTCCGGAAGTATAATAATACTCAAATAGCGATTGGGGCTTGATGCTCCGTATTGGTACCACATGCATGACTAAGAGGTTGTAGTTGCATTTTTGTCAAGATGGTCTAAGATGAATAAAAGGTCTAAGTTGCATTGTTAAGTTGAAGTTGTGTCGTTGTGATTAAGTTGTTATTTAACCTTGAGTTGTTGATGAAAGATTATTTGATGTTGTGATGATTATGATGTTTTATGATAATTAAAGTATGATGTTGTATATGAGGCTGTTATGATGTGTTGTTATATTATTATAAGATGTTAAATACGTGTTGTCATATTATGATGAGATGATGAATTATATGCCTATTAAGATGATGTTACGTTGTTTATGATAATGATTAAGATGATGTTATGATTCTTTATGATAATGATTAGGATGATGTTATGTATTTATGATATAGTTATATGTAATGTGATATGTTGTTGTTTATGTTATTGAGAAAGGTGAGTACGTGTTAAATATGTTACTATAGGATATGATGATCAAGTTGTTGCTATATTATTATATATGATGAAATGTTATGTTGTTAAATATAATTGTTGAATTATATGCTTAATATTATTGTTTTGTGAAATCTCACCCCTTCTGCTTGGAAATGTTGCTCTTCCTATGAGTAACTTGCAGGTGATCGTTAGTAGGTTGCTGCTATTGCTGTCGTGAGTGACTTATTCCTCACTGAGTCTTAGGATGCTCTGATACGTAACGGGATGGGATCTTTTGTGGCTATTTTCTATTCCTTTACGTATTGCTTACGCTTTAATAAGGCCTGCGTGCCAAGAACTTGTCTATGTTAAAGAATTTAATCCGCTGCAAAGTTTGAATTAATATGTTGATGAATTTTTGGAAAGATAATTAGTTAATTATCTCATTTATTATATTTTAGCAATGTGACATTCCGTTATGTGTTGATTACTCTGATAATATGTTTGAAATTTTTAAGTTGGGAAAACGGGGTGTTACATCTCCGACGATCAAAACTGACTCAATCGACAAACTGTATTAAACATTTTCGATCCGACCGTTGGATATGACCTTGTTGGAGTAAGAATGAAGTAGGAACTGGAATTTTGAGGATCCGAGTATTTGGCATAAGTCAATCAGACAAAGTATCTCATTTCAAACCTAGTCAACAAGGAAGGACATGTCTCCGACGATCAAAACTGACTCAATCGACAAACTGTATTAAACATTTTCGATCCGACCGTTGGATATGACCTTGTTGTGTTTTGTTAAAAAATTCTAGTTTTTTTTAGGAATTTTTTTTCGAATATTTTACACATTTCTACACAATTTTTATTTTAAAATACAAAAATTAAATTAAAAATAGGGACTAAAAGTAGTGATTGAAAATTTTATAGGGACTAAAAGTTGAAGGAAAATTTTAGAGGTACTAAAATGAAAAGTTGATATATTTATAGGGATCAAAAATATATTTAACCCATTTTTTTAAACTACTATAGCAAATGATTTATTATTAAGATATTAACAAATTATGGTTACAATGGAAACGGACTGATATTATTTTCAATTGGATTGCAAGGATGTGGTTATCTAAAAGTAATTCTTGTGAAATGACTAATGCAGTGGTAGTTTTCGGCAACCAGCAGATATGTCCATATCAAGTTGTCAGAGACACAAAAGTCTAATATAAAAAGTGTTGATTTAGACTAGTTGATGAATAGTACTTATTAAAATATGCAGAAGTTGCAACGTGCTTTCTTTATCATTTTGGCAAAGAGAAATGATATTTGTACAATCATTTTCTCACAAAGACCGTTAACGAGTGGACACTCTTTAAGAAAAATTCATATTTTATAGAGTAGTGATTTTTGAACAACTCATTTGAAATAACTTTTGGGAAAACCTTGTTGTGTTCTCTTCTTATTGGTCAAAAATAATAGAGAGAGAAAAAGAAAGAGATAAAATAAGAAGATAATATGAGTATGAGAGAGAAAATTGTACAAAAATTATACAAAAATGGTTGTACAAATATCATTTCTCTATTTTACATGTCATTATGATTGTGGTATCTAAATGTGTTTGGGTCACACGTGAACTAGTTAGAAATTGAAAATCCATTGAGCATATGACATGTGGCACACCCTTATCCATTGATGGAAAAATAAATCCTACATATTCAATCTTACACTTTTCAACCTAAGAGCATGATTACCGGGGTTGCATAACTGTGCCAAAGACACCATGTGTCAGAATAAGCACAATATTTTATATTTTGGGTGTATCTTTCAATGGCAACCGTAGCATTGCATTGCTACCGTGGTTTGTGCTTTGGTGGATTTTATAATTAATAGAAAATTAAAATTTTACCTTAAAAGGTGTTATATATTGATATAAAATATTAATATAGAGTATACTGTGAGATTAGTGGGACCCATTTTAGAGTTTATAATGGGTGGTATGAATATTTAAAAAATGTAGTTGAATGGTTTAAATAATGGAAACTTCTGCGGTACACTCACAAAATGAGATGTATCGGTACTCCTGCTTCTTAATTTTATAAATGAACGATCATTTTTTATGTAGTAAATAGCTATTTGTCAATATTTATATTTTATAGAACAACATTTCATAAGAAAAAACATCATTTAATTGTTTATAAGAATCATAATAACTTTTTTTTTTACATATTATCGTAAAAAATAAGAATGTTCTTAATTATGAATGATAAAAATTTAAAAAATAAAAAATTATTTCGTTGACACTTTTGATGAATAAGATTTAGTTATTATAATTATAAATGATAAAAAATAATATATTTTTTCAAAAAATAACTCATTTAACTATAAATTTAATGAGTGAGTGTACCGATACACTCAAATATAGTGGATGTACCATAGAATTTGCCTTAAATAATTGGGAAGTGTGAGGTAATATAATGTATTATGTGGGACCCGTTTATACCACCCAAATGGGTGACATGGATGTGGATGCTCTAAGTCACTACATGCAAAACAACTCAGAAGCTTACCTCATATAAGAAAACAAACTAACCTTTCCTGACTTCACCTTCTTCACATTCCTTTTGACATGGAGGAAACTATCAGTGAAAATTTGATCACAGGAGTGAATGATCTATCTGATGCCAGGTAACACTTTGTTTTATACTAACAGATATTTTTTTATTATGGAAAAGGGGTATTCGTAATAAAGAGTTACCAATAAAATATCATGCATTAGTTACTTGTTAATAAATACATATGATGTTTACAGAAACATGAACATGGATGAAGATGATGCCATTAGTGGTCGTTTTGTGACGATGGAGAATCAAGCTGGAGGGATTGGTGGTAAAGAAATCAAACTTGAATCATTAATGGTTGAAGTAACTCTTATGAAGAAGTTGGTTCATGAAATGATGCATAAACAAGAAACACATTTTCAGGTAAACTTATATTAATATATTTTTTTTTTCTGGTAAAATTGTGATTAGAAAAACATATGTGTCCAAAGATATGTGGGAGTATTTTATTTTTTTTATTTTAAAAGTATACTATTTTTAGTCAGTATATATCAACTTTGTTACAATGTGAGATTTGTTAAAGTATGAGATTTGTTCCCAATATGAGCTTGGTGCAAAAGTCTATAGTCACAATATACTAAGCAAATTAGAATATATACTAACAGTGTTCACTTTTGTTTGACATTTAGAGTACCAACAATGAAATGGTTGGTTTGAAGAATTTCTGCAGTTCAATCCAAGCGTCTATTGCGGCTTTGGATGTGATAGCCAAATCTAAAGGCACTGGGTCCTTGCCAAACTGTGAAAAGGAATCAACAATGAAGAATGTTGAACATTTGGATACCGTAAACACAAACCTTCATGAGGTATTGGGTGAAAATGAAACTTTGAATGATGCTGCTATTGGTGCATCCGGTTCCAATTTGAACAATGCAACTACTGCTGTCATGCCTGAAAAGTCAAGCCAACAACACATGCTTGCGGTATTATCCAAGCTCCATTTGTTAATGAGACTTATTGTGTGTAGTATAATACTGCCCATGTTAAACCATTTGTTAATGAGCTCCATTTGTTGAACCATCCAGGAGCTTCTTCGTTTGAAACTACCTGGTTCTATTTGTGTCCAAGAGTGTATGATTAAACCTGGGTTGCATGATATCGATCAGATAGATGATCACGAAGGCAATCCAATACTCCCAAATTGGTGGACAAAATCAAACAGTGACTTTAAGAGATCAGCTGACGCTATGGTATGAAACATACAAATTATTTATATGGACACAGCCAATTTAATACTCAGTATATAACTATATCTATGTTTTGTTGAAATATCATAATTTAGGCACAACAAGTTAGCCCAGGAGCTAGTGGTAGACATGTTCCTAAGAGGTTGTTTCATTCACCATCTCCTACAACTTCAATATCACAAACTCCAAATAGTAGTATGAAAGGGAAAAAGAAGGTGGAAGGAAATTCAAGTAAAAAACCCAGACATGACAAAAGTGTTCTTCCTAAGGCAATCATAATCACTACTTAATAATTAGCTTGTAACTAAAAAATTCTGAAAATTTTGTTTTTATTAACTTTGGTTTACTTATAATATTAGCTTGCAAAGTTGAACTTTCGACCAACTCTTAGCATGCATCTTGCACCAATAGAAGCCCAAACTTGTGGCTTTCTTTTTCAAAAATCTGCTACATTTAAGGTGAAGTATGATCCACTTGTAAAAACCGGTGAGGTGACTGCAACAATGGCAGACCTCCAATGTCTTCGTCCCCCTCGGCAGATATCTCCCTTGGTAATATCAAAACTTGTAAAACAATCATTTTTTATTTTGGTACTTAATAATTTTGATTGGCATATTAACTTATGAATTGGTTGATGTTATTTTTTATTAGATTATGCAACTAAATGCTGAAAGGTTGCGCTTTGAACAAGAGGAAAATAATGGTGACTTTGTGTGGCATCTTCCACCGTCATTTGAAGATGATTTGTTGGCTGGAACAAAAGTGCAAGAAATGACAGCCAAATATTGCTCAAAGTGGATGCCTCCAAGTCCAAACTTAAAATTTGTAAGAACATATGGTCTATCTTTTTTTTATTTGAAAAAGCAAAAGAAACAATTTACATTAATTGGCTCAGACTCTTTATACTGTCACTTAATCACGCTATATCTTATTGCCACTACACCTCTCCTAAAAATATTAGTATATAAGGTTGATTATACTGTTTTTTGACTATCTGTTTAATGTTAATTAGATTTATGTACCCCTTAGGACCATTCATGGTCATTGGTACCTGATTATTGTCGACATGGAACATGGAGTTATCTACCACTTGGATTCTTTTTTAACTGTGGATTTTATGGAAGTGAGAAGACGCCGTATTAGGAAAATTGTAAGTTCTGTTCAATTGTACCAATCATGCTATTGTTGAATTTTGTTACAATGTGTAATTACAAAAATATATACTTATAAATGATTTTGTGATGAGTAGGCTGACATGATACACCACTTGGTGTTGGATCCCATGTATTCAAGTTCGTTTGGTAACAAGCATATCGATTTTAAGAATATGAGCATAACTGAGGCTAGAGGAATCCCAAATATGGGATGCAGGTAAATAAATGGCATAACTGAATCATTTTATCTTGTTATTGGTTGAATTTTTTTAACTAAACTGTATGGACTTGCAGTGATAATTCTGGTGTCTGGGTACTAGATTGGGGCGAAAGTGCACATTGTATTGATCTAAAAAACCTTCCTGGCAAGGTTGGTATTTAATAATAATGTGAGATTTTGATATGCATCTCAATTTAATTACAATTTATAATTAATTATTTCTCTATTATGTGTAGTTGAATGAGAATGAAGTGAGGATGACAACAGCTGCAAAGTTAATGCTTGGAAAACATAACGAGCTAAAGGCAAAGGTGGAACATCACACATCGATGTTTATCGACAGCTTTCCAAGTGACACTCCAATTAATTTGGATGCCTAGTTTTATTGTATTGTTGAGTCCTTGGTGATATTAGAGGAACTCATTTGAACTTGAATGATATTTTGTTTTGTAACGGGTAGTCATATTTTTTGGGTTGTGATCGACCACGTATGTCTTTTGGTACATGGTCTATGAATCACGTAGGCAGTCATGTTTCATGAATCATGTACGAACACTTTTAACTAAAGTTTAGCTAGATTATTATTATGAAAGGGGTATGTGTTTGCTTTTGTGATAAACAGGTATTTGAATTGTTTTAAATAGAGGTTACATGCATAAGCTTCACAACAGCACCCTTATTTATTCAATATTCAAGGAAACTCATCCATATTCATGAAACCTTAACAAATTTTAATCCAACAACTACTCAAATTACATATAACATGTTCATTGACAACAGTACAAATATTCTTGAACAACTTCAATACAAACCAAGTGCGCTCGAATGCGTTCGAATAGTTATAATAATTAACAGAACTCCAATATTACAACAACATATATTCGAATTGTTTTAAATAGCACAACAATAAAATTCATCACAACGAAGAAGCTTCAGAAGGAATGTACACCGAGTCCACGCCATAACAGACTTCGACATTCCACACATGAACCTGAAGTTTAGATTAATAAGATGCATCTTTAATTAAAATTAACAAAAAATAACATGAGAAATAAAATTACTAACTGATCTACAAACCTGGTCACAATCCAACTTTTCGGCAACTTTACTCTATATCCTATAAATAAATAGATCACAACCATAATCAGATATTTTTTGAAAAATTAAGGTAACGTGCTTAATTGTTTATTACTGAATAAAACAAAATAACTATAAACAAACGTACCATGAACATATTGTATTCATCGTTTTCTTCCATAAAGTCGTCATCATTGTTGTCCGAGTTATCTACAGTTTGAGACTGTGATAACATATTGGATTGTCCACGGAAACGACATGATTTGCGATTGTGACCCTTCTTTCCACAAATTCCACAACTTGGTGTGCTGCGTTTTGTTCTTTCAATCGCCTTTGACGAAGATGCAGTTATTCCCCCTTTTCGCCTAACCCGTGGTGGATTACCTACACTGCCACCAGTTTGAGTACCCATCATTGACAAATCAACATCTTCACCCCTTGCAATGGCTTCCAACAATTCTGTTTGTGTTTCTACCATGTCAATTGTCTGACGTATGATTTCTGGATTCCCACACTCAAAAGCAGCATTGACCATCCTCTTACATCGCTCAACAAAGGTCACATAACTAGTTATAAATGCCGGATTACGTTGACTTAAACTGTTAGCATTGACAGCATTGATTGAATCTTTTGCATTTTTGGTCCATCTATCCAAGACAATACATTCAGGCATCACCACAACATTCAAATCAACCAAAACTGATACCAAATGTTCACAAGCAATCCCCATAGTCTCAAACCTCTTGCAAGAACATTCAAATTTAAGGCTATCTTGGCAAAATACCACTTTCCATTTAATATCTTTTCTGGGATACTTGTAAACAAGGTAAGTAAAATTAGAACCAACTTGAACATCCCTTTTAACTTTGCAACGACATGCCCTCTCCAACACAGGCCTGAATAGCCTAAAAACAGACCTCATATACAGTTCTGAAGCAGACTTTTCTAGACATTTGAGTGGTGTTTGTAGAAGGGTTTCTCCATAAGAAGATTCATAATCAGATTCTATTTCTCTAAACCTCATACAACTCAACCACCGGAAAAATTGTTGTAAAAATTGATGCAAATTTGATAAAACAGTGACATACTTACTAAATTCTAAGTGCAGCCCTTCACACCTTGAAGTTGTCCTAAATCCGGCAAAAAACTTTCCCCGAATATGAGCGGTAGCCCACATTTTACGCTTCTTGTACATCTCCAAAACCCAATTGTTATTTTCCAAACCAAATTCACACACAACATCCGCCCACCGACGCTCAAACTCATCAACCTCAAAATCACCAAACATGCATTGTTTGAATTTAGGTAAAAATTTGGGATCTTTGATGTTGCTGGTAACATTTCTTATGAGATGCCAAACACACAAACGATGATGAGCATTTGGAAATACACTTTTTATTGCCTTTCTCATTGATAAATCACCGTCAGTTATAACGGACACCGGACGCTTCCCCTCCATAGCTTCAACAAAAGTTTCCAACAACCAAATATAACTTTCTTCAGTTTCATCACCCACAATTGCACTACCAAATATAACACTTTGATTATGATGGTTTACGCCAGAAAAAATAACTAACGGTGTATTGTACCTAATTTTTTTATAGGTTGCATCAAAGGCCAAAACATCACCAAACACCGAGTAGTCCATACGACTAATTCCATCACACCAAAACAAGTGTCGAAGGGTTCCATCCTGATTGAGAGTATGCCTCCAGTACATCATATCATCCCTAGCACACATTGCCTTCAAGAATTCAATTGCACAATCAGCATCAGAACTATTGCTTCCTGTCCCCTTCAATTGCTCATTGTACATGTCTCTCCTTGTATAGCCCACATTTTCAAAAACACCAGCCTGTGTAGCAAAATAACCATAAATCCTTGACGTTGAAATGCCAGATTTCCTCATTGTATTCATTTGATATTTGTCATATTCGGTCATCTTCCTGTGTGCAGGCAGCATCCGCTCATACTTGTCAGCCAAAAAACTATGATTGTGAACATCATCGAAAAATTTTATGTACCAACGCCCGCTATCGAAATCAATATGTACTTGAATTTTTGCTTCGCAACCACACCGACTAATAGGTTTATGCTCTCTTTTCCGAACATCAGGATTTCTATTCCTCTCACTCCTATTACCCTCTCTATGGCAAAGAAAGGTTTGTTGCACAATTTCACCTTTAACATTCCTAACAACCCGGCTCTTTCTACCGGCAAATCCATGTGAACAACCATACCAGTTATAAAACATGAATGCAACTTCACGATTCGGAAAATGGTAACTCATTATTTCTTCCGAACATGTCTCCTTAAAATTAATTTTCTCTATGTCAGAAGCACATTCTATACCATTTTCAGAATCAAAGTTGCATCCATACCCTTCATTGTTAGTTTCTGCTTCAGTGTTACCTTCGTTTTCATCGGATGAAAAATCATCGCTCTCTGACTGATTATTACCTCCCAAACCCTATACATCAATTATACAAAACATAATCACTTATTAATTATACAAACTCATTCCAACTTATCCCAAAATTAACATACAAAATTCAACATACCTCAGAACAATCCTCATTGACTTGGGATACATTTTTTGCATTAAATATATTGAGAATTTCTTGTATATCCATGTTCCAATGGGTAACACCTACATTTGTATACATCAATATACCATCAATAACAGTAATTCATTCATGTTTAACCCAATTTAATAACGACATAAGATATGCCAAAGAAAAAGATTAGACATACAACTATATAGACACCAAAGTAATATAAACACCAAAGTACTTAGCCTACTTTCGAGAGCCTCATGTCAAATTGGGCAAAACTACCGATAAAAACACAGATGAAGAACTAACAAATCAAAACAGATCTCATCCTACTAAGCAGAGAGCCAGAATCGGAACCCAATATGCCAGAATCGGAACCAGAAAGCCAATATGTTAGAATCGGAACCAGAAACCCAAAACAACAAAATTAATCACAACTTAATATCAAGTACATCTAAACAGATCTCATCCTACTAAGCAGAAGAAATCCAGAATTTGTAAAGGTGCGAAGAACAAAAGATAAATGGGGAGGAGATACAAACCTTTCAGTTTACGTACGGCGTCGTGAAAATTGGCGATTTTGAAGAAGAAATCCACAAATGATTTTCAAAGATGGAAGAACAGAAAATTAATTTCTCAAAATTAACACTGAAGCAGAACAGAAAATTGGCGATGATTGTTCAGAATTAGCTTATTTTACACACAGTCGCTAACTTGAAAAGAAAAACGGCACAAAAAAAGGGTATAAGGGTCAATTGAATGTCCAACTAAATGTGGGTGCATAACAGGAACATAAAGCAAATGGGAGGTGTGTAGAAGCAATGTATTAAAATAAGTTAATTGATTTTATAATTTTTTTAATAATGACCTGCTAAACTGCCACCTGTCCACTGCAAGTGGACTTTCCCATGGTGGGAAAGTCTTCCTCTTACCCACCCTAAATGCCACCTGAGAAGATAAAACATAAAGTTTTTTTTTACAACTTCCTTCCCACGGTTTGGCAATCACGCCGTCCATCTGATGCCACGTGTCCTTTGATGATCCATGATGATCAAGAAAATGAACCGTCATTTTCAAAAAAAAGGAAAAACTACTTTCAACTTCCCACTCTTCTTATAAATAGCGTTTTTGTCTCTTCATACCTCACTTATCTTTCTTTGTGCTTTATCAAACACTTTTCCATAAAAACTTTTTCATGGATTACATAAATTGTCTAAGTGATGATCTGATCATAGACATTGCTACTAGAGTGGCTAAAGAAAGCATGATTGATCTTTTTTGCTTTCAAAGACAAAACAAAAGGATCGCTGCTCTCTGCAGAGACCGTAAGGTCTCAAGAGCTTTTGGTGGAGAATGTATCAGGCTGCTTACTGATTTGAAGCCTTCTCATCCTAAGTTGGATTTCCAACTTCGTTTTTGGGAGCATGGACACCACATGTTCTGCATTTTGAGGTGTACCCAGTTCATGCTGGATCCTGAGCCCTGCGTCCCTACCATCCAAGGTTTCTTGAAGAATGCCATGGATGCTGGCTCTGTGACCGCTCTGTACTTCGACGTACTGCTGAGGGCGCTTGACGGTGTCACACCTGATGCCGCTGCACTTTTTCATGATTTCTAGTCTCTTTTGGAGACACGAAACGTCGCGCGCTATCGTAGAGACATAACAGGCGTGGACACCTCTTTCCGTTTCGTTTCAGGCTGGTATAAAAGATTACTGCTTCCTCGTTTGATCCGTCGTCGATTCTGCAACAACTGGCACAACTGTCGCGGGGATGGATTGAGACGCAACTATCGAGGCTATCACCCTGCTGAGGATGAGCAATATGATCTCCAGCGCTTCTGCCTCAGGTGTCGTCTGGACAGCGAGATTCGATGGTTCCTCGATCTCTTTGGCTTTGGCCAACTTATGTAGGACTTTCCATCGAAGAATCATTTTCTGTTTGTAGCATTTCTTTTGTAATGGTTTACTTCGCGCTCTTTTAGAGCTTATTTTGAAATTTTGTGTAAACCGCCCATTAGTTGGCTTAATGAAATGCTATGTTTGGGTTTATCTTTTCGAATTACTCTTGTATGATTCTAATTTCCTGCAACGTTGGTTTATACTTTTTCAAGTACTTTCCATTTATTCGTAGAATCCTTCGATCGTCGTTCAATTCCTCGATCTCATAAGCATTATTCGAAAAGACCCTTAATATTTGCCATGGTCCTTCCCATCCGGGTGACCATTTCCCCAAAGCTCTATCTTTTTTGTCCATTGGTAAGATCACTTTCCATATCAAATCACCTTGGGCAAAAAACTTCTATTTTACTTTTTTATTATATGCTTTTGCTACCTTTTCTTTTTGTCTTGCAAGGACTTCTAATGCTGTTAATCTTTCTTCATCGAGATCGGTCAATTCGTCTATGACCATGTCCCAATAATGATTAACTGGTATTTCGCATTGCCTTTGCATTCTGACTGATTGCAACAGAATTTCTACTGGTAGTACAACATCATGACCAAATGTCAACCTAAACGGTGTAGTATTTATCGATTCTTTGGGAGACGTTCGACATGCCCATAAAGCTTCGCCTAATATTTCAGGCCAGTTCTTGGGCTTTGCTTTTATTTTTCGTTTAATAATAGCAATGATGTTTTTGTTCGCTGCTTCAACTTGACCATTTGCCTGTGCATAGTATGGTGTCGAAGTTAGCAATTTAAAACCTGTATCTTCGGCGAATTTCACCATCTTTCGACCAGTAAATACGAATCCTTGATCTGTGGTTATGGTTTCTGGGATACCAAACCTATAGATGATGAACTTTTGGATAAAGCTTATAACTTCCTCTTGAGTAACATCTTTTAAAGGAATCGCTTCTATCCATTTCGTAAAATAATCTATCCCTTCTAAGATGTATCTGTATCCTTTCGATGAAGTAGGTTTAATCTCCCCTATTACATCTAAGGCCCATCCTCTAAATGGCCATGGTTTGATAATTGCATGGAGTTCACTTGCTGGGACGCGTTGAATTCCAGCGTATTTTTGGCATCCTTGGCATCCTTTTGCGAATTCTATGCAGTCTTTGAGCATAGTTGGCCAATACAAACCTTGTCGAAATAAAAGCCATTTCATTTTGTGGCCTGCTTGGTGTGTCCCGCATGTTCCATCATGAGTATTGGAAACAGCCAAATATGCGTCTGTTTCTCCCAGGCATTTCAACAAAACTCCTTCTGAAGTCTTTTTGAATAGCTCACTACCCATTATCACATAGCTCAAGGCTCTGTATTTCACTTTTCGAGGGGTGGCTCCATTTGGATTTTCCAGATAATCTACTATGGGCTTACGCCAATCGTTTTCATTTAAATCGTTAATGACAAAAATTTCGACAGAGTCCGTACCTTTTATGGAATCTTGGCTTGCTCTGGTCCCCCCAAGTTTTGGCGTTAACGATTTGCCAGGAAAACATTCTATCGAGTTTCGCCTGTTTCTTATCTCTATTGGCTCTTGTGTCCGTTCCTTGGAGACTTTGTACCCAGAGGCCCTCTGTGCTAAGTCATTTGCGTTTTGGTTCTCTATGCGAGGTACGTGCCGAATGCCCACATGGCGGAACTGTTTCAGCAGTCTGCTAGCTATTGCATGATAGGTGACCAAACTTTCTTTAACGCACCTATATTCTCTAGTCATCTGTTTGAGGACAAGTTCAGAGTCTCCTCTGATTTCGATGCATCTTGCCCCCAGTTCGAGTGCAATCTCTAGACCTGTAATTAAAGTCTCGTACTCGGCCTCGTTGTTAGAGCAAAACTGATTGATTCAAAACATGTGTTCGAATTTATGGTGTTTGGGCGATATTAGGACTATCCCTATGCCAGTACCATTTTTATGACTAGAACCATCGAAATATAAATTCCAAGGATGGTTGTCTATTTCGGTTGTCAAAACCTCGCTTATTGTATGGTCTACAATGAAATCAGCCACAATCTGGCCTTTGACAGCTTTTAATGATTGATATGTTAGTGAATATTCTGTCAATGCCAAGGCCCATTTCCCGACTCGGCTATGCAAAATTGGCTTTGACAACATATGTTTAATGATATCAAAATGGGAATACACATAAACGTCAAAAGGCTTTATATAATGCTTAAGTTTTGTACATGAGAAGAATAAACACAAACAAAGTTTTTCACTAGGATGGTATCTTGTTTCAACATCATTAAGTACTCGACTTAAATAATAAATGGCCCTTTCTGTGCCATATTCATCCTCTTGTGCTAACATACTTCCGATAGTGCCATCTGACGTTGCTATATATAACTTCATTCTTCTACCCTTCAACAAAGGAGAAAGGACCGGAGGATTTACCAAATAAGACTTGATTTCATCGAAAGCTTTTTGGTGCTCAGGTTCCCATTTGAAAATATCATCTTTCTTCAAACGAAGCAGTGGTGAGAAAGCATGTGTCTTGCCACTTAGATTTGATATAAATCTTCGGAGAAAGTTGATTTTCCCTAATAGAGACTGTAATTCTTTCTTTGTAGAAGGAGCCTTGGTCTCAATTATTGCTTTGGTTTTGTTCTGGTTGATCTCGATTCCTTTTTTGTGCACAACGAAACCTAAGAAATCACCTGCACAAACCCCAAATGCACATTTTAATGGATTCATTTTCAATCCATATTGCCTCATCTTTCGAATGATTGGCGTAAATGTTCCAAGTGTCTTTCTTCCGAAGAAGACTTCACTACAATGTCATCTATATAAACCTGCATAAAATTCTCTATGAAGTCATGAAACATCAAATTCATCGCCCTCTGGTACGTAGCACCAACATTTTTCAGACCAAATGGCATCACTATCCATTCATAACATTGTAATGCTCCCGGGCATCGAAATGCGGTCTTGGCGATATCTTCTTCTGCAATAAAGATTTGATTATAACCAGAGTATCCATCTAGCATACTCAAGTAATCGAAACCCGCCGCTGAATCTACTAGCATTTCTGCTACCGGCATTGGGTATTCATCTTTGGGGGTAGCGAGATTTAGATCTCTAAAATCTATGCATACCCTTATAGTCCCATTTTTCTTTTTAACTGGAACTACATTCGCTAGCCAATCCACATACCTCGCAGGCCTGATGAAGCCGCATTTTAACAATCGATCTATTTCTTCCTTGATCTTTGGTAGGATTTGTGGAGCGAATCTACGCGGAATCTGCTTGACTGGCTTTTTATCTTGTCGAATTGGTAATTTTAACTCCACCACTTCTCGTTTCAAACCAGGCATCTCGTTGTAATCCCATGCAAAGCAATCTTTGTATTTTCTTAATAGCTCTGCAATTTGACATTTAAATTTTTCAGGGATTTTGGCACTTACATAAGTAGGTCTTTTAACCGTTCCATCACCCAAATCGATTTCTTCAAGGGGATCTTGCGCCTTCATTTTCGTGGTGGATCCCATAGGATCCTCTTCGAAGCCCAACAGTTCATCATCATAAATGCAATCCAGTTTCTGATCTTCGACCTCGATATCTGTTGATCCGTCTTCTAATTTCTCAGTGTTCTCTGACTTCGAAGATTCGGCTTCTCTGGCCGTTTGTATCTCTTTTTCGGCCAAGTAGGCCGTAATTTTCTCCCACATATTGGGATCAGACATAATTTCACTTTCTTGCGTCCCCCCCAAGTGGTGGGGTAGCATACTCTGAAGCGTTAGGGACAAGGTCATCAGTAACCTTTTTGTATGCTTGGGCTCTAGTTACCAGCGAATCTTCATTATCCAACTGAGCTTCTTGTTGATTGACCATTACAAAATCATGGTCTCTGAATTCTTTTTCCCACACGAACCCTGCCTCTGGTTGCAGCTTCATTGAGTACATTTCATCATTTGACGTCATCTGTTTGGGTCCTGGAGATATGACTGGGGCTATATGTGCCAACTGTTTATCGAAATTTCTCTTGGTGATAGTGTTTACTTCAGCCAAGAAATAACTTTGATCAGCTTCGACATTTTCAACTAGCCCATCTTCTTTCCATATAGCAATCCTTTGATGCACCGTAGAAGGAACTGCTCCCACGCCATGTATCCATTCCTTACCCAACAGTACATTGAAGTTTGCTTTCGATGGGACCACCATAAACGTTGTTATTCTTTTGGTGCTGCCCACCATTATTCTAGTTCGATGGCGCCCAAAGAATTTCCTGTAGTGCCTTCATAGTTAGTGAGGATGACATTATGAGGCTTCAAGTCAGAGTCATAGAGTCCAATTATTTCCAGAAAAGATTGAGGCAGCAAGTTGACGGTGGCTCCACCATCTACTAGTACTTTATTTACCCCTACGCCATTAATCTTGGCCTGAATAAATAAAGGCTTGAGATGCGCTTTCATCGAGATATCTGGCTTCTCAAAAACCGCATGTTGTTCTTCCACGCAGCCATTATTCATGACATAATAGCATAGTGGCTTGTGAATTGCCATTTCATCGACAAAGTCACTTTCCACTTCATTAATCTCTGACTGGACATCGTATTCCACAGGCAGGATTGAAACCACATTGCAAACTATGTCGAGACTCGGGTCACATTCCGTGAAATTTGAAGTCATCTCCTCATCCTCTTTGGAACAATACTTCTTCAAAATTGACAATGGGGGTGAAATTCTTTCTGTTGCTGCCTTCTTAACCATTTCGAACACAGCTTTCTGTTTATCCTCCATTTTGTCAATGTTAGTAATGTCTTGCAGAGCTGTTGCTTTTTTCTGGCGCTGATACCTACGCCATTGAGTTCGCGTCATAGGTTGCTTACCTTTGTAATTATTATTATAAGAATACCTGGTAGGCAATTCTGGCACATTGAGTCGAGGGGCAGGAACTTGTCTCTTCACCCATTTGGTTGGAGGGGCAGAGTAACCAGACTTCTTTCCTCCTGAAAAGACCCACGTGTCCGTGGGAGAATTAGCAGACGGATTGAAAGTTCCTCTCCAATTTCTCTTTTGATAATTTTCAGCAGTGTGGTCTTTGTAAGAGACACCCTTTTTGTTGAAATTAAATTTAGGGCGGTTGTCCTTCCTCTTCCCTTTCCACTTTGCCTGTGGTTGAGCACCTTCTATGGCTTTAGCGGCCTCTTTATCGAAGACTGCGCTGCATCTTGGGCAAAGCATGGCATTGGTGTTTGAAATTTTGCAACGATTCAGAAAATCAATTAGATCTTCTTCAGCTTTAGGATATGCCTTTTCAACATTCTTTTGGAGTTGGTCCTCAGTAACCAGGCTGTCATTTTGAACATGGCCTTCAGTAACCATTTCAGTGTCATTAAGTACAGCCTCTCCCGACAATAGTTTGCCATCACTTGGCGCTGCTACGTCCACCATGTTTATACCCACCACTTCAGCGTACATAGACTCGGCTTTTTTGGAAGATTCGACATCAGGTTTGCTTGTTGCTTTAACCTTTTCTCCGAATTTCAGTCTTCCTTCATCAAGAGCCTTCTGCACAGAATCCCTGAAACGAGTACAACGGGATAAGTTATGGCCCAAAAAACCATGAAATTTGCAAAAACCCCTTTTCTTCCTCTGATCCAGAGGGGGAATTTTCATATTATCTGGCACCAAAATTATGCCATCAGCGACTAAAAGATAAAATATTTCTTCACATTTAGACACATCAAAAGTATAAGTTTTTGGGGGATATTTATCGTTTTTGGGCTCTTCTACGTTTTTCCCGTTTGATGGCCTTAACATTTTACAAGTGTAAGGCGGCCCATCTTTTAATTCTGCGAGATTTATTTCGCTATCTTCGACAGAATCGAAACCCCAATCGAATTCTGGTTCACTATCCCCAGTTTCGATATAAGCAACTTTTTCTTTCTTAGGGAACCTATTTGTCCTGGCTTTTTCAGCCTTGAGTCTTTCCACTTGGCGGACTCTATCTGCCAATTGCGCCATGTCCCTAAGATATTGTGTATCTAATTTCTTTCGGACGGAATAATCTAAGCCATCTGCAGCCATTTCGACCAGTTCGTGTTCTGGCACGGCCGTAAAACATCGGGCTTTGAGGAGTCGAAATCTGTTCAGATAATCATCTATCGACCCGTGCGTCTTCCGTCTAACACTGGCCAATTCTTTCAAACTAATCTTAGACTGGCCCATGTAAAACTGCTCATGAAACGCCTTCTCCAATTGATTCCAACTAATTATGGAGTGTGGGGGCATTGTTGTGAACCATGTGAATGCGTTCTTCGTCAGAGAACTTGGGAAATATTTCAATTTCAAATTCTCATTATTTGCCAAATCACCGGCCTCCATAATATATCGAGCAACGTGCTCAACGGTGGATTCATTTGTTTCCCCAGCAAATTTAGTGAATTTCGGGATTTTATTGTTTCTTGGCATCTCCCTTTCTAAAACAAAATCGGCTAACGCGGACACGAAATTCGGACGGTGTATTCCAGTGTTGAAACCGTTTTGGGCCATCAATGTTTCGACTATATCGGCTATATTATTATGGCCTCCATAATTATTTCGACGGGCCTGCATAACCACTTGGTCAACATTTTGGTTTCTATTTACCACTACAGGAATCCTAACGGGCTCTTCTGGTGTTTCAGGCTGTTCATTTTGTGCCTGGTTTTCGAGCACTTGATTAGTCTGTTCTTCGACGAGTGCTTCTCTTGGCCTGGCATTCGCATTTCGCGTAGCCGGCGTAGCGCGCACTTGGGGTGCTGATGAGTCATTTATTGTCTATTTTAATATGCTTTTTAGTTTAGTTTTATTTAGATTTTATATAATTTTATATTAGTATTGTTTCCTTTTTAGGATAGTTTACTTTAAATTGCATTTTATTATATTTCAGGAACGAATATTGGATGGATTGAGTCTTGGAGCAAAAGAAAGGGGTTTGGAGCTGATTCGGTACAAAAATATGAAGATTCGAGACAAAAATACGTCTCCCTCAAGTCAGAATGTTGGCACGGCCCGTGCTAGGCTTGGCACGGCCGTGCCACCCTCCAGAACACCTTTTGCTGCTTTTGCCTGGATTCTGAGCTATTCTATTTTGGCGCACAATCTATCGTGGAATATTCTTGGAATATACTTGCTTAGATTTTAAGTCGAATGTGTACTATAAATAGAGTAGCTAGCCATCACAAATATTCATCTTTTCTTGGAATGCAATATGTGACAATTGTTTTCTAATAAAAGTTCATTTACTTTATTGTTATTTACTTTTATGCTTTCTCTCTTCTTCTCCTTATCTACGATGAACGTCAGTGAGTAGACTTCTCTTGTCTTGGGATTGTCGGATAAGTCTAATGACATAATCCTAATGAAACCAAGCTTTAAACATTAATCTTATGTAACCCTAATTCCTTATCTAAATTCACCGCTTTAACATGGATCAACCATTATCAAACTGTGGAAACGAAAGTGGAGGGTTTGATAATTGTTTATCCATCATCTCAAATATCAATTCATAAAACGAAAGTGGAGTTTTGATATTCGAACAAGTGAATTTAGACAAAGATTGCAAAGTCAGCGAAATAGGCTTTGCAATCTTTGAGACATATAGTTTCGATCTTCAAGGGAACTAATAATGATCAAGTCAGCGAAATAGGCTTGGTCGTTAGAGGAACCAAAATCTAATAGTAATCAAGTCAGCGAAATAGGCTTGGTTGCTAGAGGAATAAAAGAGAAACTGTCTTGAGAAATTAGGTCTAACATAAGGTTATAAGTTTAATAGTTTGGTTTGTGAAGGACTTGTCATTAGGATGAACCAATGATTCCAAGGCTTTTATCTTTTCTTTTATTTTCTTATAATTAAAAATCCAAACTTTTAACCTTTGAAACTTTCATCTAATCATTATTAAAAGTTAATAGAATTCATAACTCCCTGTCGGAACGATACTCATATTTTACTACTTCGGTAAGACCGTGCACTTGCGGTTTTATCCCATCAGGTGCGCCCAGAAAATCCGCTATCCGCCCCATGTGTTGTGACAAGGCTTGGTAACTGCTATTCGTTTCCTGAATCAAAGGGCTAATAACAGTCGCAACTTGTTGTGTCACCATATTAACCATATCATGGTTAGTTTCTGCCATGGTTTGCCTTAACGCATTCATCGAAGCGTTGGTCAGCGATTGCTGAGGCGAACCGAATGGGATAAATGCTTGTTGGGTTCTACCAAACGCTACAGTTTCCCCTTGGTTAGGAAAGCGTGGTGTGATCGTGGTAGTGTGTGACGTTTGGGTCGAGGAGGTTGGGATACCATAAGACCCTCTTCCATTGTTTCCCAAATTGAGAGACCTCTGAGAAAACATGTTTCCCGCAAACTGGGTAGTCTGAGCGGCCGTGGTAGCCACCGGGATACTTCTTGAAGTATTATTAGCCATTGTATTCGACGTATTGGCTTGTGATGTTTGCGAGACTACGTTTTCTTCAAGTATAGTCTCTACAGGCCTAACACAGGACCCATATTGCTACTTTGTCCAAGTTGTGTAGACCCTACAAGAATTGCCTGATTGGTCGCTGTTCCTGAAGTAGAAGCAGTGTTTGCTGCTGTTGTACCAGAAACTATAGAAGGGCGCGTCATTTCAGGAAGTATTTTGTTATTCCTTAAACGCATACACAGTACAGACCAATAAAAAATTTAGAATTGAAAATTAAAAACACAAAAGGTCCCACTGGGCGTGCCAATTTGTTTACACTGAATTTTGGTAAACAATCGCTGGTTTCAATGATGTTTACTTGCAAGATCAACCAGTAAATCTTAGGAGCATATTGTGTTTTTGTTGTTTGAAAATAAGAGTAATACTTGTTCGTAAAGTATTTTCGATGACGTAAAGATAAGAACGTAAATGTAAATGAATCGAACTCAATCCGTGTTGAATTCAATCGAAGTTCTGTAAATAAATGAAAAGCAGTACTTTGAAAAGACTTAGTAAAACAAGACTTAAATTGCAAAAATGCTTAAAAGATTGTATTGAATTTGTAAAGACTTAATGAAAGTTGGTACACATATTCATACTTTGCAACTTGTAACTCGTTTGTCGCTTCCATACGGACAGTATTGAGCGTAAGTTTTTAGTATGATTGAATTGTGACCTTTTTTTCCTAAGAAAAACTACTATTTATACAGATAGTCCTATAACTACCTAATTGCATCCTTTCGATTCAAAATCGAAACTAGCCGTTTCACAAAACTATCCGTTTGCTAACTGCTTGACCTTATCCGTGAGACCTAAAGAGCGCGTCGACAACTTCTTTCATCCGTCGAACTAGAAACAATGTATTCGATTCCTGCTGAAGTACATTTGTATTTTTCGATGGATTCTTTTCCCAAAACTTCGCCCCATCTTTCGGTCAAACCCCTTGACTGCATTAAATGCTCATATTCTCACAAATATTGGCTAACACTAGGATAGTAAAATTTATGCAGATAAGTCTCATCTATGAAATGCACATCTAATGCACTATTTGTTTGCTCTATTAATTCCTGCCAATGCTGGTATTCTTTCTTCAGTTCATTAATAAGTACACAATTTAGTTGTAAAGCTTCGGAAATGGAAATTATGCTGCAAGAGTTCAGTACTAGCCATCTGTAATTATAAATATTAATTAATTTCTACACTTTATTAACTCACTCGTCAACAAGCTGAACGAACCTTGGATACAATTGTTCATCACGTAATCGGTAAATTTCTGAGACTGTTAGTGTTGAATCCAATGATTGTATATCTAATAAATGGATTGATATTTTATTTGTTAACCATTAAAATTAAGAACAAGAACATAAAAGATGAGAAACATATGGAAATATGATACCAATGTATAAATTCTAGCAAATCCTCACAGCCTATCATAGTAGTGTACTATGAGGCTTGAAAATTCTATTTCACAGAAAAAAGTAAAGATAATCTGAAAAACAGTTTCTCTCATTAGATTATAATGAAAAGTCTCGTCGTAAAAGTTAAGCACATATTAATATCTTCATTGAAGATTAGATTAGACGTAAGTAACACTACTAGGATATTGCATATGTAAACACGGAACATCTGATACACAGCAGGGTTTGGAATCCGAATGGAACATCTGATACACAACGGGGTTTGGAATCCGAATACAAACACGTTGGATGGATTGAGATAAACAGGAAATGGACCAACAAATTATTTTCGAATAACAAAATGATCTTTCACTTCTAGTATCAAATATAACACACATTTTACTTCTGCCTCGTGAAACTACAAAGGGATAGAAGGTAAAATGGGGGAAACAAGTTTGTTATCTTCTATAAACACGTTTTGACCACCACATCGATGTCGATAAAAAGCTTTCCACACCTTTAATAAGAACCACATGCATGATAAATTTGATTTTTCTAGTTCATAATGGTATGGTTCAAGATTTGAGGCAAACACTGTAATTTTTTTAAACAGAATTTGAGAATTAACAACTATATCAATCTAATGAATGTGATAGCATATACATTTCTCCAACTATAAATACAACCGGGCATTAATTAACAGAGAACAAAAGAGTCGCCAATAATTAGAACAATCGGAAAATAAACAAAAAATTAACATATAAGTTGAATTTAATACAATTGTCCGTTAAATTAAAAAAGAACATTAAAGTCACCTGTAGTTAGAATAAATATAAAACAAATGACATAAACGGAAAATTAACATATAAGTTTAAATTGAGTCTAAAGTTCAAGTCACATAATACCACATCTATATCCTCACATTAGAAACAAGGAGATACCAAACTCTCAACGTATACGGTATTCCAACCATTGATTTGTTTAGTCATTGGTATCATGAAAGTACCATTTTTGAAACCATATACTGAATAATCCTTTTTCTGTTTCAAATGTGACCAACATTCCATCAACACTTGATCCTCTTCGTAAATCCATATTGGCTTGATATGGGGATAGTTGAAAGGATATTTTCTGTAAGAAACACAAAACAATTTAATCCAAGACTCTTCATTTCCATACTCCTTCATCAACCAAACAATATGAAAAGCACTGCTACGACCATAGATACACAAACAATCCCTCAACACACCCAAACTCACATGATAACCATCTTCCCCTCCAAAATTAGGAGGCAAAAGCTTTCGATGTGATTCGTTCACCAAATTAAAAGAAACAACACTGTAAATAGGATCAGAATACACAAACCAATTAAGCGTGCAACCCACGAATTTAAGAGACATATCGTATGCAACAGGGAAATTCCCCTCGATCATTCTCCAATAGTTGGTACCCAAAGTATGAACCTTTATTCTGGCATGGTAGGGTCCATTACCTCTAAGGTGGTTTAAAACAGCAACCACCTTATAATTATCAGTTAAAGGAACATAACCAAAACCATATGAAGTATAAGAAACCTTTATTGGATTTTCCAAAGAAGGTAATTTTGTGAAGTTTCTAATGGAAGGGTTCCACAAAACAACGGGGTGTCGGAACGGAACCAAACAAAGGATTCCGTGGCAAGAGCCGACGATAAAATAGCTTTGTTGTTTGAAAGGCAAATGGAGTTTGGTGGCGTTAATGGTAACAGAGTTGAAAATAGAGTGAAGTGGATAAGACATTAGATGGGACTCATCTCTGGAGGATAAGATGAGGTGGTGGCGGTTGGCTGACATGTGAAGGTGTTTCTTTGTAAATTTGGAATCAGAGATAAGGGTATTGAAGAACTTACAGAGGCATCGAAGTTGAAGGAGAAGCTTCACTGGGAGCCTACACAGAATCTCTGACAGGAGATCTAATGGAAGAGTGGGTAGTGGCGGTGAGTGAAGTGAAACGTCGTTGGTATGGTCAGAGGTGGAAGAGAGTGAAGATGGCGGTACTAGGGTTTCCTCCATCTCAGAATGAGAAGAACAAACCGTTTTGGTGGTTAGGTCACAACTTTAGCCTTTTAAGTTTTAACGCAACTTCAGCCTTTTAAAGCTGAAAACAAAAAGTAGACAAGTGGCATAAATCCCTCAATTTGAGTTTTTTTTTTTTTTTTTCTATAGGTTCCTAAACTATTTACAAATTTTAGATAGGTCCCTGAACTAAAAAAAGTTGTAATCAAATCGTTTAATTATAACATAATTTTCAATTATATTGTTTCATTAAGAATTGTTAGTCAATGATGAGTGTCATGTATTGTCTAATTAGACAATACATGAGACTCATCTATATGATATGTCAACTAAATTTTGCAAGTGTGTATTAATAGGACTCTTTTTTACATTGGGGTTTCTGTTTTGGGATTTATTTTAGAAAATAATAAACAAAAAATTATGATGTGGAAATTTAATTCATTAGTGTCAAATCTAGTTTGCTAAAAAAAAGTGTAAAAGCAATTAAATATATTATTAAGTTTTTAACGGAAGGGACATAATAGAAAATTATTAAGTTATTACTTTTTTTTTGCTTATAAAGATCATGCAGTTCGATTGTATTTTATTAGAGCTGTCAAAACGGGCTGGTCCGGCCCGTTTAGCCCGAATAAATATAGGGCTTGGGCCTAAAATATTGAGCCCGAATTTTAATAGGGCTTTTTAGCCCGGCCCTTAAAAGCCCGATACCCGTTAGGGCTAGCCCGAATGGGCCGCGGGTAGCCCGCATAACAAAAAAAAATTCTATAAATTATATATATTTTTCAAATAATTATTTACTTAGTTGATTATCAAAGTAAAAAACAAAAGTGAAAATTCAATGAATTAACACAAATATAAATGTAATATAAAATTATATTTATTCATTTCGTTATTTATAGTTTTAAAGATCGAATATATAAATATCTATAACCATAACATATCTAATTTATTTAAAATCATTTTCCTCGTCGTTTTAGTTTACGACGTTTGTACGAAAATGTTTACAATTTACTTTTGTGCTAGACATTATTTAAACATATTAAAAATATTATTTATAAAAAAATTATAGCAGTGTTTTATAGTACTTTTTTAAAATAAAAATATATATAATTTTTAATACGGGCCGGCCCGTTTAGCCCGCGGCCCGTGTAGGGCCGGGCTCGGGTAGTATATTTCAAGCCCGTTTTGTCAACCGGGCTTTTTGGCCCGACCCACTAAAGCCCGAAGCCCGCTAGGGCCGGGCCGCCCGTTTTGACAGCTCTATATTTTATGATGTATCGCCAACAATTAATTTTATTTTTTCATTTCTTCATCTTTTTCTTTCCTCATCTTCTTATCATCTTCATCAAAAATCTAAAAAACCCATAATATATTTATGACATGTTTGTTTTAAATTGATCCTTTTAATTAAGTGAAGTATGAATAGTATAGAATGCTTCTTTAAAGATACAAAGTTACGGTTCTTGCAAGGTAAGCCTGGTAACCTGATCAGATGGCAGATAATTCCAAACAACCTTGACTCAGCCCCATCATGGAAGTTTCGACAATTATTATTCAGTTGACGTTCTGAACAATTTCAACATCGAAAAGGAAGTAGCAAAAGTAACACTAGAATAATATACAAGAAACTCAAAGCCTATAAAACTTAATTATCACATCAATGTTAATAGATGTAGCAAATAGAGCTTGACAGGAAGCCTACAAAGATTATCTAGCATCAGATCAAACGGAATAGTGGGAGGCAACATATTAGGAGTCCCACATCGAGTATATCAAAGTGTTTGATGTGGTACTTAAGCCTTCACTACTACACATATGTGTTTTAGTAACATTCATCTTGCAACACTTGTTTAATAGTTACTAATATAGAGATTTTAAGTGTTGCATTAGTAACACTCTTTTTCGGTAGTGTTTATATCAAAACACATTCATCTTCTACTAAAACAAAAAACATTTCAACTCTTTACACACACACACTCTCTCTCTCTCTCCATGTGTTCGAGCTAACCAGAAGCAAACGTTCGAACATGGCCGCAAAGCTAAATGTGCGATTACAATCACAGGTGAATTCACAATTCTTCAATTCCGAATTCAATTTCATCTTCGATTTCGAAATTGATTTTCAACTTCGATTTCGTATTTCATTCATCTTCGATTTTATTTGATTTCGTCTTTGATTCTGTATACGAATTCATCTTTCTGTATTCAATTTCATCTTCCATTTCGTATTTGATTTCATCTTCGATTATGTATTTGTTTTCATTTTTGGTTTCACATCTCCTTGCTTATTTTTCTTTCACTTTGGTTTTACACGTTGAAAAGATGGTTGAGATGAAATGTGAGTTTTGTATTGTGTTGGTTTTTGTTTTGATTTTGCTTTTGTTGTGCTTCATGGTAGAATGCTTGTTTTGTGTTTGATAAAATGCTGCAACCAAACTTTATGACACAATGCCTGTTTTCTGTTTGATAAAATGCTTCAATCAACCTTTATGGTACAGTGCTTAATGTTTGTCTGATAAAATGCTTGAACCAAATATTATTTACTCCTCTAATCTCAGAAATGTGATTCTCCTGCATCTATGCTCTTAAAATGTTTTTCGATTCTGCAAAATGAACAGAATTGTTTGTTCGGAATGCGATTATGTGTAAATTTTAGATTCGATCTTAACTAAAATGTTGGAAACTTAGGATTGAAGAAATGGATATTAGTTCCTCGATGATACAGAAGCCGGTCAGTTTCCCGTCACGCACAACCAAACTATTGCTGCTTTAGCTCCGACAGTGGGTGGCTATCAGAGCTATTAGAAACCTGTAATAGTGCAAAAGCAGACTTAAAGGTATCCTTTCTGTTTGCCCTGATGGTATGATGTCTATGTTAGTTTATGCCCGTGGCTAGCTTCCTTGGACAGGATTTTGCATAGTTTTCACATTTATGATTATCTAGTTCTATAATGCTGCAATTTGGCATGAGAAATTCAGATTGAACAAACAGTATGAAAGCTAACCTTTCAGATTAGTTTACTTGGCAATGTATGTGTTTAGTTGTTTGGCTGATTTATGTGTGTATAAGCTTCCCATTGCATAGGAGAAATGTAACTTTTCATGTTTGAAGCAATATAAAAACACAAGGAATCTCCACCTTCAGATTCATAGGACAAAAGTTCACTACTGGGTTTTTTCCTTGACTTTATTTTACTAGGAATCCTCACCTTATCATGTCACTTTGGTTTATGCCTAGTACTGGACTGGTGTTTTATGTTGTAAGGTCATGAGCATGATGGACTTCTAGGTAGTGGATCTTTTCCAGTACCTGGTTGGTATCCTCCTTGTCGTTACCATGTTAGCTCACTTATTCGTGGTTATTTATTTCTCAAATCGCAAACATGTATGATTTTCATTTGATGTAGTTGTTGAAATTTTATTAACTTTGATCTTAATGGTTCCTCACCACTAGAAATTTTGGTGTTAGGTTATCATGACGATCTGTATCATACCTAACGAACACGTGGACCTGTAGCAAATATATGAGGCATATTTGGGTTATTCTGTATTACAAATTGCCAATAGCTTGTACAAAACTTGCAAAAAGAAATAAAGAAAAGTCAAATATCTTCCCATTATTACTATTTTTTTATTTTTTTTTAGAATTGTGATTCAATAATCATGCTGTTACAGTAATATCATGGCTCTGTTTGCCAATACCATATTTTGAGCTTATAGCTTATAAGCTCATAAGAGAAATAAAGTCTCATTTGGCAACATTTTTTTATATCTCATTATGAGTTCATAGCTTATCATTTTTCCTCTCAATTTTACCCTTGTTGTGTTATTTTTCTTTTTCTGAGTTTCTTTTAATTATTGACTAAATTTGTTATGTCTTTTGTAGGTTCCATGTTAATAAGATGTCTTCAGCCCATGTTTATGCCAGGCTGCTCATAGGTCACTATCGATGACATGAGTGAAGGTTTATTGGAAGATTGTGCTGAACTTGTCAAAGAAAATTCAATTCAAGGTAAAATATCGCGATTAATTATTCCTAGGTTAGGATACTGCTACTAGAGTTATTGTCGAGGGTCTGTGGCCGGATCAGACAATTGTTTTCTATCAGCAATGTAACATGTGGTTTCCATTTCAAGAGATTTATTTGATCAATTGTTGTTTCTCAGGAGTACAAAGGAAACAAATAAATATAAAATAATTTGAGAGAGGTGCTATATGTCGCGAATACACTTCCTCACTAATTTCACAAACTCTCTATTTTTCTATTTTTTATTTTTATACCTGAAAATATTTTGAAAAATAGAACTGCTAGGGCGTAGTATGTATCGATCATCACGCAACCTCATAGCTGCATATATTAAAGATCCTTAGTGTGTGTCTGCCAAAAAATATCACAGTTCATGAAAACTTGGATCCAATGTTTTGATTTCCATCATCATTAGAATTGAGGAAACTAAATATCCATTGTAATGTGTCATTGTTTAGAATTAGTAAACTAAATATTAGGAGAGCTTCAAAAATATTTATGATTATGTCCATCTTTCTTGGATAATCAAGAGATACACTTCTGTTTTGCAGAGGGCTAAAGTTTGGATATCTACAACGTTTGGAGATACACCACTAGTCCAGATATATCAAAGTCGTTCTTTACTTTTTAAGTTTTGGGCTTTGTTCTTAAGACATGCTGCAGATTGGATTGTGAATCTATTTTTCTGTTCAATATTTTTGTTGATTATGAGTATTTCTTGATCTCTTATTTTCCTGTTTGGTGCTCCAAGAGAGGTGATCTATTAATGTTGAGTATTCCTTCTGGTTAGTTTTGTCTTTTGATGTTGTGGTTTGATTTAGTTCTTGCTGGTGTTGGTCTTAGTGGTTGCTGTACTTATTTTAATGATCATCACAAATAATGAATTGTTAGTTAATTGTCATTCTGATTCTTGTCTGCAAAATATAGAATTCTTCAGTTGTGGTTCATTATTATTTTTATTTTTAGGATTTGTTTGCAAAACACTAGAATTGAATTGTTATTCATGTGACACCTTAAGATTAGTGGCCACTAGCTAGGAAGACATCCTCCACTGAATCTATGACAACCACCAAGTTCCTTTAAATGTGTTCCCAGTGCCATATATACTTTTCTATCACTGTACAATGTTTGAATTGATATATGATTTGAATTCTAAGATTATCTTTATTAGAGTTAAACTCCTATCATGCTCAGATACAAAAGCTCGTGTAATTTGGGGAGTTTATTCTAATTGAGTTCTGTCTCCACTATCTATGAAGTCTTTGTTGAATGCAAATTCCCCTGCTGTTGTTTATTCTAATTGAATTGTGAATTCTAAGATTATCTCTATTAGCTATTACACTTGTTTTTCTTAGTATCCTTGTTGAGCATGGTATCAACGTTGCAGCTTGGTAAGTTTCAATTGATAATGATTTTCATGACAGAATCGTCCTTTGCATTAAAATTGTTGCACAATACTGGTGATTAGATAAGAAAGGGATGTCTGCAATCTTGCTGGCAGAACATTATGAAGATGATTGCGGATAAGCAATGGCATAAGACAAAGGAGATTAAAGGCTTGCATTTCTCATGTGCAGCTTGATGACCTTAAAGAGAAAGGGGGAAATTGTGTTGGATGAAAACTTAATTGTAATCATTTTTGTATGTAATTCAAATTGTGTTGTATAGTTCAAATTGTGTTGCATAGTTTATTTTCGTCATGCAAGAATAAGAACAGAGAAGATGGGAACTTTTATAGAGTATGTAATTCAAACTAGTTATTAAAACTTGTATCTAATATTGGTTAATTCAAATATGAATGAAGTCTAAGCAAAGACAAATTTGGTAAATTAAAAAAAATTAGTTTAGACAATTTTGCGACACTTTTTACAACTCCTTAAAAATTATAAATGTAACACTTTTTTATTGTTACAAGTGATACAAAAAGTGTTACAATAAGGTACCATTTGCGACACTTTTTGATTGTTACTGATAGTACTATAAAATGTAACTAAAACACTTTAGTAACACGGGCTTTACCTAACAATTGTTCAAGTGTTGCTAAATTTAATTAGTAATATTTTTCTTGATTTAGTTACAATTTTCAAGTGTTACTAATTGCCATTATTGTAGTAGTGCTTGAGGTTCTCCCACCTATTGGACTAGTTTTTTGGGTTGGGCTCTCCTCATGGGCTTAAGTCCTAACACAACAACAACGAGGATATGATTATTACTGACTTTGAAGAACCGGCGTCGCTGCCCTGGATACAAAACATCATTTGTGGGAGTGGCAATGGAAGAACGGTTAGCTTATGACAAGAGAAACATAGCGTATAGCAGGGTTTCCTTGTAAAAGCCCTAAATTTGAGTTGTGGCTGGGAATCATGCTTGTTTGTAAATTGCAGTAGTTTTGGAAATGATGTTTTATGTTTAGTGAGTATTGTACTGGTTCTGAATAGTTTGTTGCCGTTACACGAAGTTTTAAGTCATGTCAAGGCACTCTTTGAGTCGTAACTGATTTGGTTCATAAATTTTCAACACTAGTTCATTGCATTGTATTACTAGTAGAGAGGAAAAAGTTACAACTCTCAAAGTTTTGGAGACTAGAAGTTGCAATGAAGAGGTCATTCAATTTAGAAGTAGCAAGAGGTTTTCAAGTGTTAGTGAAATAAGAATTGGAGTGGAGCAGAGTTTTCAAATAAAAAAAAAAAAAAGAATTGGAGCGGAGCGGAGCAGTGATTATGCTGCAGCAGATTTTTTTGGATAAACAACAGTGTTTTCTCTTTTGAATATGCAGATTTAAACCTGTTTAGTAAATAAAAAATTGTTAAGAAGGAGCTTTGACGCACAAATTTTTGTCACGTGAGTGAAAGGTCTAAAAATAGGATAAAAAAAGAAACGATACACCAAGTGTTGAGACCCCTTCCTTGGTTAGCTGAATTATATTTGGATGTGCATATTTCAATTCATTAGCTCCTTTTGCCTTTGCAATCCTTTGAATATTGATACACCCAAATCCTATCATAAAATCAACAGATTTTTGAAAGAAAAGAAAAGCTCTGAAGTCTTAACCATGGCTATTTAATTATTTCAAATAATTTCACCCCACACATCGAATATCTTGAAAGGATATCTGAGCTTTAGAAGCTATACACTAGCATGTTGTCAAGCATAGCTGATCCATTCAATCATAATATAAATAGAAGAAGCATTCAATATTTCATGTGCATACAAACTACCATCTTGTTTGTAACGTCCTTGAAGAGCTTGGAAATCTCATGAGCTAGTAGATTTGGATATGTCAGTGAACATATACTTGAACTATCCCTTCTTCTATTTGTAGCCTTCCTTCTTATGCTTCAAGATCTGCAGCTTAGAATGTTGTCTCCTTACGGCAATTTCGCAAGTCGACATATTCCAATGAAACTAGGACAGTTCTCTCAAGGGGTTGTTCTTGATTTGTCAGAAAAAGTTGTCTGGTCCTTTTCCATCACATGTTTGTAAACTTTTATATGTTCTTGTTTTTTATTTTCTCGTGTTATGCCAGAGAGCTACGCACATTTCTCTTAAGGTTTCATGTCAGTTATAACTGTTTAAAAGGATCGGTTGCAAAGTGACATTTATGTTTACCACACTTTTCAATCATTTAGTAGTAACAATTTTACCGGACCAATTCATGATACTGGTGAAATTCTAGAAACTTGTTGAGTCCTACTCCTAGCATGTCGATAACTAACAGCTAAGAGCACATCTAATGCTTTAACTTAAAATAGTAAGATCTCCAAATTCCATGATAAAACATATAGTGGAATATGATCACAAAAACCATTCTACACAAATCATGCACACCCACATCTCAATCCTCACTCTACTTTTCCATCTTGCAATGAAAATCTTTCAGTTTGGTACTTGGAATCTGCATTATAAGTACCAATAGGATTGAACAGCTCTTGTTTTACCTGTTTTTGAAGTGTGTTATGAGCAACATTTTTCTCATTGATGCTTGAATATTATTCACAGGTAAACCAGTAAAAGGACCTTTTATTTTGGCTTTGATTTATCTGGCTGATTCATCTCAACTTTTCCACTTGAACCACACTTGATTAACTCACCATTAGAAGTTATGTTCCATGTTATAGTTTCTTACTCCCTCTTTCTCTTTTTGAAGAAATAAACAAGATTTATCAATCTTATATGCATTTGGCTCCTTATATGTCCTTGAATTTGCATTTGGGTTCACAGCTGCAGAGTTAAGAGTAGGACCCACCAAATGATCAACAAACCTGTCTTTAGAAACATGATCACTTGGAGAAAAATGTAGTTGAGGTGTGTCACCTTTATCAAATTGAATTAATTTATCATCATAAATGACACCTTGGATAATGATTTAGTCTTCCTTATTGAGTGGTTTTATATCTCTCTATTAGCACATGGATTCAAGAAATTTTTTCAACTACTTGTCCTTGAGCATTAGAAAAGTGTTTATTTTCACGTATAGGATAAATCTCTTTTCTCTTGTTCATGTTGATCGAAAGGTTTTCATTGTGTTTTCTTTGAAATCGTAGTTCCTTTCATAATTGCCAGAAAACTTATCATTTTCGAACGAAGAAGCTAGCACACTTGAAGATGCCACTTAAACATGACAATAGATTTCTTCAGGCTAATCTTTAATCTTTAATTTTATAACCACTTGATGTATTTTAAGCAATATTTATGGGAGACGTTGCTTTATGTTGCTTTCACGAAGAGTCACGGTATTTTTATTTTTCCACCTTTTACTGTGGTAAGTCCTTTGATTACAATTTCTTTTCACGGGAAGAAGCAACATAGTCATCAATGTTATTACCACAAGAAAATAAATTATTTTAAAAGATATTACCACATGAAAGATGGAAAAATAAAAATATTGTGACTCTTCAGGAAAACAATGTCTCCCATAAATATTTATGAAAATACTTCAAGTGATTATAAAATTAAAGTTGAGCCTGAAGAAATCCACTGTCATGTTTAGGTGCCCTCTTCAAATGTGCTAGTTACTTCACTAGAGAAGGATGAGTTTCCTGGGATTGATGAAGGAAATGCAAATTTGAAAGAAAACACAAATGATGAAAACCTTACCATCAACGTGAACAAGAGAAAAGAGGTTTATCCTATACATCGAAAAAATAAACAGTTTTCTAATGCGATCAAGGGCAAGTAGCTGAACAAAATTTCTTGGACCCATGTGCCAATAGAGAGAAATCAAAGCACTCAATAAAGAAGTTTAAATCACTATCCAAGGTGTCATTTTGTGATGATAATTTAATTTGGTTTGATAAAGGTGACACACAAAAACTTCAGTTTTCCCCAAGTGCTGATGTTTCTAAAGAAAGATTTGTAGATCATTTAGAGGGTTCACTTTTCAGTCTGCAGCTGTGAAGCCAAATGCAAATTCAAGGATATATAAGGACCCAAATGCAAATAGGATTGATTAATCTTGTTTCTTGCATGAAAAGGAGAAAGTGGGAGTAAGAAGAAATAACATGGAGCATAACTTCAATGGTTTGATAATGGATTCTAATGCTAAGCTAATCAAATTCAGTTCAAGTGGAAGAGTTGAGACAAATCAACCAAAAAAATAAAGCAAAATAAGAGGTTCTCTTACTGGTTTACCTTTGAGTGATTCTCCCCGTCGACCTTCTCGACAAGAATATTTAATCATCGTGAGAGAAATATTGCTCATAACACACTGCAAAACATGAATCTTTCATATACTTTGGAGCCGTTGAACCTCTCTGGGTTTGAATGTCGTTGATAAGATACACCAGACGACACAAGAATCTTTAAATTTTTGAACTCTCTTTCTGCATGTGTCGAGTGTGGACATTGGTTCAAAGATTAATATTGTTCTTCTCCCCACAAAGAACTTCAAGTAACTTACTAGAAAAGAAATGATTATAAAGGGTTTTCCCTCACCAGAAGCATGTGATAAAACATAACCATTGAGCCAACAATGTTTTGACAAGGATATTAAAAAAAAAAAAAAATTCTGGTAGCACCGACCAAATCCAGATGTATAAAATTACTAATGAAACTGCAATATAATAGACATAAACATAAATAGCTTTTAAAATCCTTGTATCAATATAGGAAATCAAAGAGAGAAAGATTCATACATTAAAACTGAGAACGAGATATCGATACAATGAATGATCAATTTGGTTTGAGGTTTTTAAAAGCGATTTATGTTTAAATCTATTATTTTGCAGTTTCATTAGTGATTTTATACATCAGGATTTGGTCGTTGTCTATTATATTCAAAATATTGTTCATTATTTTTTTCTTCGAGTTCTGGAATCAATTCCTAAACAATATTTTTTTCTTTAGATATTGGTTCATCAAAATCAGTGGCATGAGTTAAGAACATATGATTAGCATCATGTACATCAACTTTTGTCTCTAATTTTTGTTCATTATTATCTGCATCAACTGTTTATCCTCTTTGTGCTATTTTGTTCTTTCCATTTATCATTATATATAAATTATCATGTAGATTCATTATGAGGAACATTTAGTATATCATAAAACAACAGCTATTTGTTCAAATTTCACTACGTTGTAGCCGTAATTTAAAAACTGCAGTATACAACATATATAATCAAATATGGAACTAAGTTGAAATGTAGATTCTTGTTAGGGTTTGTTAATTGACTTACAATAGGTTCAGAAATGTCTCGTATCTGTACCTTCATGAAGTCATATCTAAGGTTGTATATTCCAACATCTTCACCCAATTAATGTCATGTTTATCTTTGGATATTTTATTGGTATCTGCTAAAACCTTTGCACTTGAACCCTGATATGGTGTATAAGAGTTGAATCGAAGCAGCCTTTAGCCATGGAATAGAAGATAAAACCAAAAACATAAAATTAGTTCATATATGCTTTAAGTGTAAAGATTTCACACACAATCATTGAATCGTAATTGTTAAATCATTTAACATGTAAACTGGTTCTAATTTTTTGACAGTATAATATTTTTTACAACAACATATCAAAATTAAACTCAAATAAAACATATAATTATAGATAAAAGAAAACAGTCGGGGAAGATTCAACTAAGGAGCCTATAAACTAGAATTTTGAAATAATATCGTGTCTTTAAAATAATTTAAAATAATAATTTGCTTGAGTAGATTGTAGAAGGTTGTGTTTAACTCTGAATTTTCTTACTGTCCATGCAAAATGCAATGAAAAATGTATCTCTTCAGATCGTTGCTCTGGATAACCTAAATGCTGATGAAGAATTCAAGAATATATAGTTGAAAATCATAAGGTCTATATTCCCTTTCTGATCAAAATTATGTTTGTTAGGTTAAAATTAGCATAGTATTTATGCCATTTGAATATCAATTTATACAAAGAGAGAAAAAAGAATAGCTCCATGTTGAATTCGTTAAGCTTGTAAGACAACTGGATATGAAACAAAAGTTGGAATGAGTGATTGGGCAACTAAAAGGATCACTAACTGCGTTGAATAACACAAGGGACAAGAAAGATTTAGAAGATGATGAAGTTTTTGGATAAAATAAATTCTTTGCAGATGGAATTGAAAGAAAAGGAAGAGTTACTTCAAGCCTGCGAGGGCCTGAACCAAATGATAAATATTTATTTTATCCAAAACATCATCATCTTCTAACTCTTTGTTGTCCCTTTGTGTTATTCAACGCAGTTAGTAATCCTTTTAGTTGCCTAATCTCCCATTCCAACTTTTGTTTCATATCAGTTGTCTTACAAGCTTAATGAATTCAACATGGAGCTGTTCTTTTTCTCTCTGTATAAATTGATATTCAAATGACATAAATACTATGCTATCTTAACCTAACAAACATGATTTTGATCAGTAAAGAAAGGGAATATAGACCTTATGATTTTCAACTATATTTTTGAATTCTTCATCTGCATTTAGGTTATCCAGGGCAGCGATTTGAAGATATATATTTTTCATTGCATTTTACATGGACAATAAGTAACATCAGAGTTAAACACAACCTTCTACAATCTACTCAAGCAAATTATTATTTTAAATGATCTCAAAGACACAATATTATTTCAAAATTCTAGTTTATAGGCTCCTTAGGAAATACCCTTAGACTTTGTTTAAACTCAAAATTAAACTCAAATAAAACAGACAATACGTGTCTACTAATATGATAGTGCATTTCCTAAGGCTGTTTTAACAGACAATAAATAAACAAGCAAATGAAATATACAAACAGAACAAAAGTACAAGCAAAACTTCACAAAGTTAACACCAATGACTTCATATTTTGATTCTTAAAACAACCTTTGTGTGCAGCATAGTTACTAGGTTAAAAGTCTGCAAGCCATGTTTTAATAATAAAGCATGATTTGACCTAGTAACTATGCTGCACATAAAGGTAGTTTTAAGAATCAAAATATAGAAGTCATTGGTGTTAACTTTGTGAAGTTCTGCTTGTACTTTTGTTCTGTTTGTATATTTCATTTGTTTGTTTATTTATTGTCTGTTAAAACAGCCTTAGGAAATGAACTATCGTATTAGTAGACACGTATTGGTCTGTGGGGATGCACACTATAGTACTCTGCCCGAAGAGTACCCATTATCATCCCTATTCATAAGAAAATAAATTTTATTCAAAGAACTTACAACAGGAAAAGATGAAAAACTAAAAATGTTGTGGCTCTTTGTAAAACCAATATAGAGCAATGTCTCCCTGGTTTCCATGAGCGTAAGATAGTTTTTCCTGACTCAATTTTTCTTTATAAGCTCCAAAGTGTGCCATGAGCCTATACTTATTGCTTCAAATGATGTTTAGAAAGAAGAATTAGAGGTGGCGAAAATAGTATAGATACTAATGAATAAATGTGAATATTGAGTTAAAATTTTGGCTAACTAGTACCCACAATAGAAAACAATGTGTACATGTTTGGAATCATGGTGTGTTTAGCAGCATCACAGAGACTTCCCGTAATTTTGATTAAAGCTGCATTTTGAAGTTTCAACAAAATCAGAGTGTTACTGTGATTTTGTCAAACTCATTGTGATTTTATAATTTCTACTATCTCAACAAAACTAACTTGCATAGCAAAAATTGGAATTCAAAGGGATTATAAATTTCTACTATCTCAATTATATTGGCTCATCAATAAAACAACAATCGATAGCAGCACCAAGAAAATATGTTAAAGATATATTAGCAAAAAAAAAAATGTGGAAGGACATAAACATTGCACACAATGAAAACCAACAAAAGTTAGGGAATTCAAATGAGTAGTTAGGTCATGATTGAATTAGTTTATTAATTTATTTATCATCCAATGAACTATATTAACTATGACTTTGGATGTCATCAGATAAGATTGAGCTACTCAGTATAAATTCATTTAGATTTGATAATTCACAATTATGTTTATAATACATCAAATATGCAATATTGTGGGGTCTACAAATACAAAGTGGATCCTCCATAGCCAACCTTGTGGTGCAATAAAATGCTCTCTTATAATCTAATTGTGTGCAACTAACATAGAAAAGATCCAATTCCCTATAGCATATTTTATTTCATTGATCATTGTAACAAATTAAAAAACAATCTATTCAATATATGACATAATCAATGCTTTTGCAATCCATTTGTAATTTTTCATATGCTATTATTTTGATTTACTTATCATGCATAGTAGATCAAAGCAAAGAAGAGAGAAGACTTACGATAAGCATCATCAAATGGATAATTCCATTGTTGCAAATGTATTTTTATGTAGCATCCGATCATTCAAAGTGTGAGTCTTCAGCAGTTGATTAGTCTGCAAAAAATATAAGCACAAACTTGATGTTAAGATTGATCTGGTGTGTGTATAAATCAAGGCATATTTTTAAATATCATTCCATTAAATATAACAAAATAAGTTAAAAGTTTATATTTTGAGAACAACTTTTGAACATATACTTGAATCGAAATTTAAATTTATGACGACGACTTACTATGAAGTTGTGAAAAGATTTCAACTTTAACATCAAACGAGATGCATTAATCGAAAAACAAGATCAACATAACAAGTTAACCTGAATTAATACATCAAATAGAGATTTGGAAAGAAGGGAGAGAAAGAAATTAGTGGAAAACAAAAACCCGTGATAAGTAAGATACTTGACTATAGGTGGTGAGTGCAATGGAGAAAATACAGAGCGAGAGAGAGAGAGGGAGAGGGTACATCGTTATATAGCACAATTAAATATACAACCTTGTTTATTCGAACAAGATAAATTATAGACCGTCTTAAAAAAGTTAGATTTTTTTTTAACAAAAAATAAATGAGTTCATACATCATAAACTTTTTTTTGGCAGAAAAAAAAGAGAGACAAAGCAAGAACATATCAAAATATTGATGTCAATTTTTTTTTTTGAAATACGTGCAAAACGTCTAACAAATTTAAAGTAGTAAAGAAATAAAGATAAATACAGTCATTTAATATAGTCAAAATTAGTCAAAATAAAGATAAATACGTGCTATTTTTTTCTTTAAAAAAAAGTATAATTTTTTTTTGATACTCATTTAATATAGTCAAAATTAGTTTGTATCTATGATTATTGTTTTGCCCTAAAGGTATAATATATTTATTATTATTATTTTTCCTATTTTAATTATTAATTATTTTTCCCTTTTCATTTTTGTCTTTATAATTATTAAATATTTTTCCTGTGTTCTTGTTCTTTTCCACCATGTTAACATGTGTAAATTATAAATGATATTTTATATGAAATTTTGATTAAAATTTTAAATAAAAATATTTGTGAAAGCTCATTATATACCACAATCAAATACACAACCTGGTTTACTCCAACAACAAAAGTCATATACAATCTTAAAAAATGAGATTTTTTTTTACCAAAAAGTAAATGAATTCATATATCATTCATTTTGTTTTTTGGACAAAAAAAAAAAAACAGAGAGAGATGATGCATGAACATACTGTCTAAAAGATCAAAAGTTGAATAGAAATAAAGATAAAGGCATAGCATTTGATACATAAGACGGTGTCAATATTTCAATTTCAATGTAGACCCCAATTATATTGGCTTTTAAGGTATAAAAAAGTATTTTCATTGATTTGGGTGATGTGAAATAACCTCCGGTTACTTTATTGGACTGGTTTGAGCAAAATCTATTGATTTTTTAATTGGGTTGGATAGTGGGTTATCCAAATTATTTTTCTGTTTTCTTTTGAATATTAAATGACTAAATGATGAGTAATGGTACTTTTTTTTTATAAAAATTACTCTTTTTTTTATTTTCTAAAAGAAATTGTGTAACTTATTTTCACTATTTTGTAGCATCATAAAATAATAAATGATAATATAAAATAATAAATTTATCATAAAATACTTCTAACAAACTAAAATTGCATGATATAAAATGGCATTAGTATAAAAAAAACAAAAAAAAAACAACATCCTAATTAGTTCGCTACATCTCCGGTGGTTTCCCTTAACTAAGCCACGGCTGGTCTGCCCATTCTTCAACATGAAAGCGGTCAAATGTTTTGATTTTCAATATAGAGGGTTTATTATGTCAGGTTTGGAAATTGAGCTTGATTTATGAACAAAACCTTTGATACTCTCCTTCTTCCTAAACAACATTAATGGGTAAGTGATTTTTTAGGTTTGGATCTTATTTTACCTGGAACCCGACTTTTGTATGGTTTTTCTATTTTTTTAGATCAATATTGTTGAAAAGTGACTTAAAAATAATGCATTCTGTCTGTAAAGTTCAGTCGCCGAATGGTTCCACACGGTGGCCGAATTTGACAAATTTTTTGGAGACTTTTGTCTCGTAAAAAAATCGGTGGCCGAGCAGGTGCATTCAGTAGCCGAATTCGCGTGCAGCAAAAATAAGAATCACGGTTTTGGGCATGTTTTGTTCCAATTTTTGAGGGATGCTTTCCACTATAAATATAAACCTTGTATCAGATGATTATGCATTGTCTATATTAACTCCAAAGGCTTGGTCTAGTGGTAAAAAGACAGGTCTTGAATCCGAGAGAACCCGGGTTCGAGCCCCGCTAGTGCCTTTGGAGGGAGGTAAATGTAATTACCTTTGTAAGTGCTCTTTGAGCCCGAAGGTCTTCACTGCCTTGGACTGGGGCACCATCCCCTCACCCTAAAATTTTCCTTACCAAAAAAAAAAAGAAGATGATTATGTGTGTAGAAAACGGGGTTTAGAAGCCAACATAAAAACTAGGGTTTATAAAGAATTTCTCTTGGCAATAACACTAAGGATTGTTTTAATTCACCTTGAACAAAACACCATTATGATTGAGTCTATTGGTCACGGGAAGAGATTGGGACTTGGCTAGAGTTAGGTTTGAAGACTGATTCTTGTATCTCAATATCTCTTTGTAAAGAAACTCATATCATTAGAGTGGAACAGAGAGCTGCTCTCTCCCCATAGTAGGTCATCATTAGACCGAACTGGGTAAACAAATCCTTGTGTTCTCCTTCCTTTTATATCTTGCTGTTTATTTTTGTTTGAAATATTTTGTCACCCGCTTGATTTGATTACTTTGTATTAATTTGTTCCACGCATCAAGTTTATTATTGGTGTGGTTTTCACAACAAATACCCACCAAATTATCGGATCCAACTCATTTTCTTTTTCTGTTTTTTTGGGCGGGTTTATCCAGATTCTTTGGGTTGATTCAACCCACGTACACCCCCTACTTCGACCCTCCATAGTGAAATTTTTGGACACGTCACTGGTTGAGGGACTTGAGAAATGTGTAGAAATTAGGGTTGTCTTGTTGAAGCTAGTTTCTCTTTGCAAAGAATCATTCATACTGGATTGGAGGGTTTATCTTTCCCATATACAGGTCAAATTAGGTCGAACGGAATAAAGATTTATTTGTGTGTTGTTTCTCTGCTCTCATTTCTTGATATTTGGTTATGTTTGTAAACTTATTTTACACATAGTTGCTAGATTTCTTGTTATTGCTTAAGAATATTTGATTATTAAGTGCCTTTCATAATTGCTCCACATATTTTAGGTTTTTTGGTATGATTTGAGTCCAAATCACACCAAAAAAACCTTAAATATTTAGACATATTCGAACAACAAATTCTACAAAATTCTTTAAACTAATATCACACTCTACAAAGTTATTTAAACGGAGTACATTTTTATCATTTAAATCCAAATTAATATCACATTCTACAAAATTATTACCAAGTACATATTTTTTACAACCTTTGGAAGTATTTCATATCATAAGTATCGTCAATACCTGAAAATTAAACTTAAGAAACTTGTGGTTGGCTTGAGTGGTTAAGAGAATCTGAATGGAAGTGTTTAGGAGTTGCAATAGCGACTCTTATATATATGAAAAAGGTAAACAACTATTTTTTGTAAAAATTGCAAATACATTTCCAAGTGTCTCTTTTATTTGTAATTTTATGGTCAAAATTGACTAACGAAAAATATCTTGTGGATCTACACTTTGGAAATAGAACTCACACAAAATAGAGGGACATATATTTATTTTATCTAATAAAAGAGTGAGTGCTACATAGAGTGTTATCAATGTTACATTAGCAGCTCAATTTGTGATATCCATATTTATGTAGAAGGCTGTTTTAATTACCAATAAATGGTATCAAGAGCCAAGTTAAACTAAGATGCTAGCAATTTCAAGCACATGTGTAACCTAACTTCAGTAAGTCTAATCAACAATTTATAAGTTTAACGGAACTATGTGAATCAACATAAGAAGAAAAATCAAAGAAAATCAATAAAAACAGGTAGAAAAAAGATATATATATTTTTTTTTTGGTACAAGCAGTAAAAAAAGATATTCTACTAAATTAAAAACTTTCCTTTTAATATGTCAGCATATGAGGAGCTTCCAACTTTTTACAGCGGATGCTGCCGCTAAGGAGGTGGCAAGACATGGTGCTGCTCATATCAGTTTTGGTACACTCAAGAGGCGCTACGAGGAGCTCTTGAATAGGTGTAATCAGTTGTTTGAGCCTGACGCACATGAGGAGCAAGACGAGCGAGCTCATGTTAGGTTGGCCTATATTAAGGCGTTCTGTACATGGTCACAGATACTTTCTTACAATTAATTGTAGATGATCATAGCAGATTTCTTTGGGTGATTTTACTTAAATCTAAAGCTGAAGTTTCTACACATGTCATCAATTTAATCACTATGATTCAAACACAATTCCACATTACTCCTAAGTTCATTAGAACTGATAATGGACCTGAGTTTATGCTTTCAACTTTTTATGCTTCACATGGTATAATTCACCAAAAATCTTGTGTTGAAACTCCCCAACAAAATGGTAGGGTAGAAAGGAAACACCAACACATCCTCAATGTAAATAGAGCTTTATTATTTCAATCCAAACTCCCACCTTCTTTTTGGTCATATGCTATTCTTCATGCTATGTTTCTAATCAAAGAGTTTCTACTCCTGTTCTTCATAACCAGTCACCTTATTTTGTCTTGCATAACAAGTTACCTGCTCTCAATTTGTTCAAAGTGTTTGGTTGCTTGTGTTATGCCTCTACTCTTCAATCTCACAGAACAAAATTGCAACCTAGAGCTCGAAAATCCATTTTCTTAGGCTACAATCAGGTTTTAAGGGTTTTACTCTCTATGATATTCAATCTAGAGAGATATCCTAATTTACAGACACACATACATACATAACATAATGTCTGCTATATAACAGCTGCCCTGTTATTGCATAATTTACAGAAATAGGAATTTATAACTTTGAGAGAGAAGAAAAAGTTTTGATTTAACATGACACTGTCTCAAAAGTTTGCATGTAAGTTTTCTTCTAATCTTTTCATTCATACTTCGAGGAAAATAAATAAGTCCAGCGTAGGAATGAACAAAAGTGTTCTTTTGAGGAATCTCACTTGATTCCGATCTTCTTCGAAACTCTTATGTATTCTTCACCATGTTTCTTTTGCAACCGAACATATTGTGTTCACCGATGCAGCAGGTCTTGAAACAGCAGGACAGGTTTAAATTGAAAAAACACACCATTACGTCCAATAACTTGTATCAACTTTCCAATAAACACAAGTCCCTTGTTGTGCGATTCAAGATGCACACGTGTTCAATGAGCTAGAAGCTTATTCACAAGTTAGGAGCTAGAGTTTATCTCGAAGTTGTGAAGCATGTACGAGTTATAAGATAATTCAAACTACTCATAGATGAGTATGCACAAAACACACACACATATTCATGGAATATCAATTCAATTACCATTATTACACATTCTAGTTTCTCTGTTTCCTCAACATATAGGTATTAGTTCTTTATTCCTATCTTCTTAAACATATAAGAATTATTTCTATCATCCTTTCCTCTCATCAATCTTCAATGTATAAGAATTGTTTCTATCTTTCTATGAACCTTCTCTCTGACAGAGTACAGTGATTTTAGTAGTCGGTGATTCAAGTTATCCTATTCTTTGGCTCACCATATAAGGCTTTCCTAGACAAATCTCGTTATATCCTATCACCTACGGAAATCCAAATACAATTTACACAAACAAACAGAAAAATTATCATGGGCTGTAGTTAGTGTGGATTACACCAGAACTAAATAATACGAAAAAACTGATTTATAATATGATGTCATGTGCGTTTACCTTACTGCTATTTTTTGGAATTGTAAGAATGAATAAATAGAATTGTACAAAGAAAAGGGTCATTGAGAGGCAAAAAGATTATATCTTTCTTGTCAAAGTAAAGTTTAATCAAATATTTTAAGCTGTGATAGGAAGAGGGTCCAGTCTTTTTCTCATATATATATATGACCCTCTTTGCAATTAATTATCTTCATGGCGTGTCTCTATCAACTTATTTTTTCCTTCTCTAAGAAACCTTATTCATGTGTCTTTTATCAAAGTTTACTTGTTGAAAATAGTTTTCATTAAAAAACTCATTTTGTGCTTCTCATTGATTCTTCATTTTTTTCAAACAGAACTCTAGCATACCTCTCTCTCTTTCCAATTATTCTTTGTATAACCAACTCAATCTACATGAGATTTTTTTACATCCCTTTCCAACTCAGAATCCCCTAGATCAATGTGGTTAGAGGGAAGGAAACAATGGGATAAAATGGAAATAAAATGTTGTACACGTAATAAAAGAGAAAATGGACTCTCCGTTGTCTTGTGTGCGTTGCAATAATCCATCCCCAGAAACGGCTGCGGTTTCTGCTGTTTTTCTTCCAAGTGTGTATTGGTTCTTGCTGTTATTAGTTGCTTTAGTGTTTTTTTGTTGTTTTGTGGGCGCTCGCCTTTGTTTGTTTCGGGTTTGAGCTTGGTTTGCTGTTTGTAGCGCTAGCAAGCACACCCCAGATGCATTCTGCTAAGCCTTTTTGTATCTTTGCTTGCTGCCTTTTTACATTTTCAGTTAGATTTGATTTATCAGTCATCTAACATATTATGGTACATTCCAATCAACCTCAGAGCAAATCTAAACATTTCGATTGCTGGGGACGATCTTGTATATCTTTTGGTAACAAAAATTTTGGGCCATGCATTCCAATATCTTTTGTTAACACTAACATAATATATATGAAACTCAAAGCAACAGATCAATGTTAATAGAGGTAGTCAAATAGAGCTTAAATGGAAGCCTACAAAGAATATCTGGCAACAGATCGAACGGAAGAGTGGGAGGCAACAGCGGCGATGATAGTATTACGACTAACTTTGAAGAACCGGCGTCGTTGCCCTGTCTACGAAACGTCATTTGTAAGAGTGGAAATGGAACCGGCGTCGTTGCCCATGTCATTTGTGCGTCATGGTAGTTATTTTTCGAAAACAGATTAAAAACTTCTAAGTCTGCTGAAATATTTTGAATATTTAGTGAACAATGTTTTCTTTTCTGGTCTACGAAATTCTACAGATTCAAATTCGGTTTCAAGAGAGTAGACTTAAAATTGGATTTGTGTTGGTTTGTTCATTGAAGAGCTTGGAAATCTCACTGAGCTTGTAGATTTGGATATGTCAGTGAACATTTACTTGAACTATCCCTTCTTCTATTTGTAGCCTTCCATCCTAAGTTTCAAAAGCAATTAAAAACTTAACAACACTTAGAATGTTGTCTCCTTACGGCGATATCTAGGACAGTTCTCTTGAGTGGTTGTTCATGATTTGTCAGAAAGAGTGGTTTGGTCCTTTGCCAACATATGTCTGTAAACTGTTATATTTTCTTGTTTTGGATGATAACTTTTTATATTCTGGTGTTATGTCAGAAAGCCATGCACATTTCTGTTAAGGTTTCGTGTCAGTTATAGCCGTTTAAAATGTTTGGTTGCAAAGGGAAATTTATGTTTACCACATTTTCCGATCATTGATTGAATAGTGACAATTTGATCGGACAAATTCCCGAGATTAGTTGAAACTTGAAATTCTAGAAACTTGTCTGAACTTTTCCATCAGAGGATCAAAAGTTTCATGAAAAAACTTTTTGTTAGGTTCAATCCCTGCAGAATTTGGTAACATCAGAGAGCTTAATTTGCTTAAGTTTCAAGGGTAAAAGCTGAATTCTTCTATTCATGGTTCACTCTCGTTTTTTGAGCCACTCAACCTTCTTGATCTTTCCAATAATCCCTTCATTATTCCTTCTACTTTGTGTGTGATGCCAGTATATGTCAATTCATATGATCAAAACATTCTAACATGTTCACATGGTTACTTGACAGTTGACATGTCTTTGATATCTGTTGTTTCGATTTTTGTAGCAATTGTTAGGCTATGGTGATTGTAGCTGGTTGATAATTAACTTGCACTAAAATAATCACAATTAACTTGCATATATTTGCTAGTATTTTCGAATACATTTGTAAAGCAAGTTTTCATTTCCAAATCGCGTAGATGCTTGTATTAAATTAGTACACTTAAGATAGTTTCATTTACAACCACACACCATAAAATATTTCCTATATTCAATCTTAGGCTCAAATAAGTATCAGTTTATAATCTCCAAAGAATAAGGATATCAACAGAAATGGATGCCACTGATAGGCAATAAAGTATGTTGTAAGATACAAAAAATAGTAGCAGTTGTGAGAGAATCAACAACTCAAATTAACCAAACTATTGAAAATAAAAACCACTGTTGAACCTATAGATAAACCACTGTTGAAAATAAAAACCACTGTTGAACCTATGTGAGAGAATTGTGTTTTACGAGGAGAGGCCAAAGGAAAATAGTGATAAATTGGTTTTCCCCTCATGTTCTCCACTGATGTAAAATACAAAATTTTCTCAAATTGCGAAAATGCCACTGCGTGTTTTTTCCCTCATTTCAATTATCTACTGATGTAAATGTTATATGCTATTAGGAATTCCCCTCATGTGGTTATGTCAATTAATGTAAAAACTCACAGTGTGTATCTTTTCTTTCAGATATTTTTCGTGCTGATGTGAAAACTAAAACCCTCGTGATGTTAGATGTATATTTTGTAGTAAGCATGGCAATAGGATATCTTAAGCACGAAAATATGATGAAATTAGTTACTTGGATATGGTAGTATTACCTAGGTGAGTTTTAAGGTGTATGACCTTGATAAGTAGTCCACGATAAATCAATACATAAAAATCATCCAAGATGTCGGCGATATTCTTCAAAAGATAAAAATTACTCATGATTATGCACGTCTTTATTTATTTTTTTGAACGACAAAATTTATTAATAAAAACTCCATATACAAGATGAATAGGGACCGTAAGGAGGAAACTACAATGAAAAAAGCGTCGTATATAGGCGGAACACCCAAAACAAAATGCGTACACCATATATCTTAAACACAATAAAATAAAAAAACCTCCATGACCAAATCAAGAAGAAAACCAAGCTAAACCCTACAAACTAATCATAAACCAAAAGTTGAGTCAAGCTCACACTCCATAGTGAATGACCACAAAAACAAATCCAAACACCTATCGTCTGCTACTCACACCAAAGCCAATTCAAAAAAGCAACACATTCGCTGAAAAACCCAAACAACGTAACCTCGCCTTCTCATCACCACAAACAACACCTCACATCATCACCACAACTTAGCCGAAATTCCGAACCAAATCAGCTTCCCCCATAACAACTTTTGCTCATCTTTATGGCTAAGACAGTTACATGATTAATATCGTCTCAATGCAAGTTACATATTTATTTTTTGTCGTTTTAATCAAACTAATTACATGCTTATTCAGAAGGAGTTGCTTATAGATGATAGATTGAATAACTTGGAGAAGTGGGTGTTTGAGTCAATTTGGAAGAGCCCGGCTCGGTCAAAAGTTGTGGCTTTTTCTTGCATTTGTGGATTGAGAACGGCCTTCTATGTGTTGAAGCAGGATCTAAAGACATGGTTTGAAAGGCTCAAGAATTCATTGTTGGCTTGGGAATTCTAGAACACCAAGGGTGGTTCCTCTTTTATCTTGTCAAAGGATCTTGGAAGCCATATTATCATATTTGATGCAGACTATGTATATCAGATTTGCTACGAAAATTTAATATGAAGAATGCCACTTCTTGCTCAACATTAACGGAAAAAATTCATAGCTAAAGGAGAATGCATGCAATTGTTAAGGATTGCAATGTCTAGCTAAGAACAGAACCAACATTTGTTACTCCATATACAATTTTAGACAATTCGTGTGCTAACACTGTTCACCATTGACAAGGAGTAAAGAAGATATTAATGTATTTAGATGGAACTAAAAACTAATTCCCTCTGCAGATATTGATATATGCCTCTTTTCTGATGTTGATTGGGCCACTGGTATAAAAGACAGAATCAGTATCAGAAATCGTCTCTATCAATTTTGCATATTACTTCACAACTTACTCGGATATTATTTTTAGTATATATGTTCAGGATACAACTTTGACTCGGATACAACTTTGAAAAAGAAATTCCACTAATTTCATAAATACCTACTTTATCTTTTAAAAGCTGAAGTAAACAAGGGATGGATGAATTATCACATAGGTTGAAGGAGTGTGGATAGTCCAAAATTGGAAATCAAACACATATAATCCTTGTAATTAGAATGAAAAAGACCGTGAGCTTGTTTTTACTTGATTTTCAGCACTTGTAACGCATACTATCTAAAGTCGTATAAACAATGTTCCCCTTTCTTCAATCTGCAGTAGCTAGCATCAAGAGGATAAGGTGGTCTTTAGAGCAATTCATGTTCTGCAGGAAAGGCTACAACAACTGATCTCCTTTTTCTTGCTGGTTTCTTGCTTGTGTTGTACCCACGAAGCTATATTTGATAGAAGTATAATATTTGATAACAGAGAGGTCTATATAATTAACAAATGATGCATAATCATTTTAAAGAAACGTAATATTGCCCTTAACTATTTGAAATCATGAATTTCCTAAAGTTGGAAACAATCAGAACACTGGTGCTCTCTCTAATTGGTCAGTTTTGTTACCTTTAAAAATTCTTATATCAGCTACAATAGAAGGTCGTACACACACGCACTATAATGCTTGCGTGAGCGGAAGGGTGATGAAAATCTAACTATATAGACCACAATTCCTACCATTTCAATTGATTTCATAGACAACATATTTCTGCATACTTGAATCCACATGTTAGACCCATTCAAGGTAATCCGCATCCCATTAGAACTAAGTCTTCATTCGGCTTTTCTGCTACCACTGCCAAACTGTTATTGCCTTAAAGTAAAGGCTTTTTTATTCAATATAACTTTTAATGTTTGATGAGAATGGTAAACAAGTTAAGTTCTACAGATAGAATGAGAATAACACAGTGAAACATAAGCCAAACTGTCAATTTAGACATTGAAGATTAGCTTCCCTTTTTCTTTGGCTGAATATAATTTTGAACTGATTATGTTACAGGAAACTTGGAACAAGCATGAAATCTCATCTACTACAACACGTATCTTACTAAATTGTTTGTAGATTCGTGGTGAGTTGACAAAATCACAACGAGTCTCTGTGATTTTGCCAAATTTACACTTTTGAGATTCAACAAAGTGGAAAGGATGTTTACAAGTATGACTTACATTCTTTATCACAGTTGGTGTTCAAGAAGATGTACAAAGTCATATTTATGTTTTGTATAGGCAGTTATATCACTAACATAAATCAAATTATCAAAAGGCTGCATATGTGACAAAATTAAATACTTGAAAAATAAAATCACAGATTTATTATATAGCATATTCATTTCAATTCATAATGCATAGTACAAGATTTGAAACAGACATTACAAAATTTGTGAAGTAGGCAAACATTATAAAATTTTAAATGTAACTACATATTAGAAAATCAAATGAAAAACCATAGAATGCAATGCATGATTCGGAATTATTTAAAACAAAATGGATGATGAGAGAATCGAAGACTCAACCTAACTAACAATTGAAAACTCACAAGAAATTTTAAACTTGTAGATTCCATCGATCAGTAATCAACAATGATCCAACTAGTCGCCCGTAAAAGGAACATGCAAAGAATAAATAACTTAAATATAAATTAATAATATAGTTGTGGCGATTGAATCTCTTGCTCAATTGAAACAACAAAAAATCTACATCCTAACATTAAGAACAAGGTGATATCAAACTCCCAAGAAACACTTCCGAGTCCGTCCGACGATCGGCGTTTTGAATCTTGTGAATCTTGAAAGTACCAGTTTTGGAACCATAAACAACCAACTTCTTTTCGTTACTTCCCAACTCATAAAAATCCAACAGCAATTGATCATCCTCATAAACATGTAAAACCTCGATAAAGACCCCCAAACCCGGATCTACCATGAAAGGAACGTGGTACAATTTAGCCCACGACTCTTTATTTCCATATTCCATCATAACCCATATACCCAAAAACATATCTCCGATATTACTGGCAGAAAAGAACAAGCAATCCTTCAAAACCCCCAAAGTATACAAACTCATTTCCGAAACAGGCTGCGAAATATATTGATATGACTCCTTCTCTAAATCAAGAGAAACAATAATAAAACTACGAAAACCATCATAAACCAACCAATTAACAGCCCCACTCACAAATACTCCCGATGGATGATACAAGGATAAATGTGGAAAGTCTTGTATTTTTCTCCAAGAATCTGTACCTAGAGTGTAAACTCTAGTTTCATATTTTTCATTGAAGAAAGAAATAGCAATAATCTTATAATTATTAATGAAATGATCATACCCAAAACTGTATAAGGGATAAAAAGGTACCCTATTATTCAAAGTAGGCAATATCTTGAACATTCCAATGAAAGGGTTCCACAAAACAGCAGATCCTTGACGCATGGTGAGACAAAGGATGCCGGCGCAAGAGCACACCGCTAAAGGTGCACCATATGTACTTTTGAGACTGATAGGGTAAGTGAGTTGTGTCTGCGTGACACTAGAAGTTGAGAAAACAGAATGGATAGGGAAATCATACACAAAAAACTTATAATATGGGTTGTTCCAGGAGCATAACATGAGATGGCGGTGCTTGGTTGACAAGCGAAGATGCTTCTCTGCAAATTTGGGATCAGAGATTAAAGAATTGAAGCACTTACAGAGGCAGCGAAGCTGAATGAGTAACTTTACCGGAATTCTACACAAAATTTCTGCAACAAGATCAAACGGAAGCGTGGGTAGTGGTGCCGCTTGTAGTGAAAGCAATGTTAGGGTTTCCGTCAACGTAACTGTTTCTGTCTTCGTTGTTGAATTTGGTTTACGGTTTGTCTGTTTACAATTAGAGCCGCTAACAACCCTGGTCGAAGAAAAACATAAACCCATGATGATGTTATGTTGAAGATGGAGAAAAACCTGAAAGGAAGCAAATATTTTTAGAGAAGTTTTCAAACAAATGAAAAAAATCGTTTTCCATTAAACAAATCAGAGTTTTGAAAGGAAAAGACAGACGATGGTATAGGCAACTGAGTAGGAAAAAGTCGTTTTCAATTTTTTATAATACAGTGCAAGAAATGTGATTCTTTTTACCCAAATCAATTAGGCTCTATCGGATTGGGTAACACTTTGGCCAAAACTGGCGCAACCCAACCCATGTACACCTCTAATTTACTTTTTTTCATTGCCTAATTTTTTTTTTTACGTGTCAATAAGTTTACAATTATTTTACACATGCATCTATTCATGTGTTGTCACATCAATTGAATATGAATGTTTTTATATTTATTAATTGACGTAGCAACTTATTCTTGGATATGTGTGCGTGAGCCTAACTCAATTTGATGAGACATTGCATAAGTACATGCAGGGGTCGTGGTTCGAACCTCGAATTGTCTACTTACTCATCTTAAGAGGTGAATTTTATAGTAACTAGAGTACTTGACAAAAATAAAACATGTCGTTGGATGCATATGTAAAATAATTGTATAGTGTAGGGGTGTTTAAAACTCAATCCTGTCTTACAATCCGTCCTAACCGGAAGGCAATTGGACGGGTTTGACCATATCCATGCCAACCATAATCAATGCTTGATTCCTTCAAACTCCCTTCAGCTTCACTTCTTTTTTTCCCTATCCTCTTCATCATGATCTTTGCTCTAGTCTATAACCACGTCAAAGTTCCATTTTCTAGAAAAGTAAGCAAAACTAAAATGAGAGTAACACAAAGAAAGAAAACAGTGTCAAATTTTTGTTTGTTTGATTCAACAAAACCTCTTCCCATAACATTTTTATGGCTGGCTTTACATTAAATAAGGTGGCCCTATTGAAAACAAGGGTTTCGAGAGAAATACGATTTCCGTAACAAAAGGAACAGCGCAATGAGGGTTTGGTTGAAGGGAGCTCTATTATTTTATTTATTTTTTTCAATAAGTGTATGGAAATTTTTTTTTTTTTTTACTAAGCGTGTATGGAATTTATTTTTTTTACTTTTCTTTTTTAACTAAAAGGTCTGCTTTCTTATTTTTTATGTCACTACATTATTTATTTTTTTTTGAGAGGAATCTATACATTATTACTATTAAATATTATGATTTTTTAACAAATAAAAGGTCTTTTTTTTTTTGTGTCTACATTGATACTACGAGCGGAAAGACAAACACTCGAGCGTTAACGTTTGAATATTATTAATAGTGTTTTTTGTATGAAATTTTGATTTGAATTAAACTAAAAAAATAAATGTTTGTTTCTTTCAAGTTATAATAAACCAAACAAATCATGATAATTTATTTCAATGACACCAACAATATAACAAACAGAAATATAATCTATTTTTTCTAATGAAACCAATAACGATCTTTATTATAGAAAAAGTTGTTTAATGGTATAATTGGGATAATAAAAAAGTAAGTATAAATATACACATCTAGTTTATTACACTTTTTTAAAGATAACGGAAAAATACATATATATATTCATATCATGTTTGTAACATTTTTTTAATATTTAATATTATTCTTATATATTTGTTGCATGTGTTATTTGTCTTCAAAATTGAGGTCATTTTTGAAAAGAAAATCCAACCCAAAAGAGCTTAAAGGGGTAGTTTTCTTTACATACAGTATAGATTAAATATTATTATTTGGTAACAAAACGTGATTATTACTCTATATTTTTAAGGTGTGACTTATAATTAATTAATGAAAATATAATATTGTTCCACAAATCTACTTCGTGTAGTAGCCACGATGGACATTTAAATGTAGAGGTTGTGATTCATGCATCCGATTTTCTACTGCTCCGCACTTTAAAATGTGTGCATCTAGCCACAAGGCTATTTCATACTGTACAATTTAGTCTAAGACTTTTTATTTCCATACTTCTTCATAATCCAAACATCCAAAAACCCATGACAACTTGCAAAGATGCACAAGCAATCCTACAACACACCCAAGATCCATCGATCCTTCTCCAAATCAAGAGAAACAATGACAAGATGATCTCTTGCCAACCAATTGACAGTTCCACTTACAAATGTATTTCTTTGTGAATTTACGATCAGAGATAAGAGAATTCCTGGACTTACAAAGCCATCAGAGTTGCAGGAGGAGCTTCACTAGAAGCCTGCACAAAATTTCTGCAATGAGATCGAGCAGAAGAAGCGGTAGCGGTGACACCGATGACAGGGTTACGACGTCGTTTGGATTGTCACCATGCGCCATTCCTCATTTTCGGCTTGGAGGTTCACAGTGTAAACGTAAGTATATCTCGTGATGCGGAGAAAGGTCTCGTGACACGAAAGCACGAAGGATTACAAGAAGCCAAGCTACTGCCTTGCTTGCGGTGCGGATGATGGGCCAGTGATGAGGAGGCACGGTTTTTATGTTTTCTTATTCATCAAGTTTTAAGGGTTTATTGAATCCTATAAATAAGAAGCTCGGGTTTAGGGTTGAGAAACGCGAAAAAATGAAAATCTAGAGAGAACAAAAGAGGAAACCTTAGGAAATAAATAGGCTAACAGTTGAGGGCTTTTGGGTTAGATTATAGGGTTTGGAAACACTATTCAAACACCTTGGGTGTAATAATCATTAATTCTCTTGACCACTGGACCATTTTGATTTAGAGGAAGCATGGAAGATCAGTTACTGTCATGAGTGGAGCTAGAAATAAGTGGTGGGAAGGGGCCGAGAAAAAATTAAAATTATGAAAATATAAACCATTAAAATTCCTAAAACGTTGAGAAAGAAGTTGATCACCTATTTTTTTTCTTCACAAATATACATTATTCACTGATATATAATATTATGTATTTCTTTTGTCAAACGGGTCACCAATAGCTTAATCATGCTTGCAAAAAAGATTAGTAGAGTCTTGGTTTATTTTTTGTTGAGTTCTGGCTTAATCATGCTTGTTGGTAATTGTTGTAATTTTTGTAATGTTGTAAAGGTACTCACTCATTTTTCACCAGTAGCTTGGCTCAAATACACAATTCTCCCATGTCCCTTTTCCCATTGCTCACACACTAGTTAACAATGATATGTGAAATAACCAACAATTAGCAAGTAAAAAATAAATAGCATAAACATAAATTAACACATAGGTTATTTTTGAATCTCATGCTTAAGTGATATAGCACAGCATCTACATCCTAGCGGTAAGAACAAGGAGATATCAAACTCTCAATGCAAACTTTTGGGGTGGGATCAAACTTAGTGAACTGAAAAGTACCGTTTCTAGAATTGTAAAGAACCAACTTACTTTTCCATCCACCTTCAACCTTAAGCAGTACTTGGTCATCCTCAAAGATATATATAACTTCGGTACAGGTGTAATATGTTGTAGAATCATGCAAGTAAGAAATGGTGAACAATTTAGTCCACGATTCTTTATTTCCATATTCCTTCATACTCCAAACATCATGACCAGCAAGGATGCACAAGCAATCCCTTAATACACATAATCTCAAATGAAACGCATCTGCCCCTCGACAATCAGGTAGCAAAACCTCTTGATATGATTCCTTCCCCAAATCATAAGAAACAATAAAGTATGGACTTTCCCTATAAAATTCAATAGAGGTCAACCAATTAATTGTGCCACTTACAAATTTTCCCGTTCTCTCAATAGGGACACCGCCAAAAGGAAACTCAGGGATGATTTTCCAATAATTGGTACCCAGTGTATGAACCTTCACTTTTGTTTTGTTAACCAAATTACCACTACTTTCACGTATTGAGCACCTAAAAACAATAATCACCTTGTAATTATCACTAAATGAATCATAGCCAAAACCAAACGTCATCATCTGGATAGAAATATTGCGTGGCCTTTCAAAAATGGGCAACTCTTTAACTTTTCTAATTGAAGGGTTCCACAATATAACTAAGTCAATATATTCTGAAGCAATACAAAGGATGCCGTTGCAAGATCCGACAATGGAATAAAAACAAAGCTTAAAATTGTTTGGAGCATAATCAAATTTGGTGACATTAGAGATTATGTTTGTGAAAATGGAATCGAGTGAGTAAGACTTGAGATCCTTGTCGAATGGGTCAGACTTAAGAATCTTGTTGGATGAGTCGTAGCTTACACAGTGGAGGCGGCACATGGTTGACAAACTAATGTGCTTCTTAGCAAAATTGGAATTAGAGATCAGAGAATTCCACGACTTGCAGATGCATCGCAATTGAAGGAGAAGCTTCACCGGAAGCCTAGAGAGTATTTCTGTAATGAGATCGAAAGGAAGAGTGGGGAGTGTGGCCGAAGATGAACTGAATTATCATTGAAAGAGAGTATGGTAAGGTTTAGGGTGGTGTTAGGGTTTCTTCTCTTGCATCTTCCCTGAATACGAGACGCCATATCGGAGAGTGCTTTAAGCATAACGCAGTCGATATATAAATAAGGTGCCCTTATTGAAAACATGGATTTCGTGAAAAATACGATTTCCGTAACAAAAGAGGGTTTAGTAATAATTGAGGGGCTTTATATCTTCTTCTTTTTTTCAATACACGTGCATGGGATTATTTATTTTTTTAAAAATAGTGTATGAGATTTTTTTTTCTTTTTTTTAAGACGTGTATGGGATTATTTATTTATTTATTGACAAAAATGTGATGGGATTATTAAAAGGTCTGCTTTACTCTTGACCAAAAAAAAAGTTCTGCTTTACTTTTTTTTTTTGTTAAGTCTGCTTTATTTTTTTGTTATTATATTATTACTATTAAGAGTCCGTTTGTTATAGTTTTTTTAAGAAAAAAATCACTTTTTTAAAAAAAATAATCACTTTTAGGATTTTGCATTTGTTTGTTACAGATTTTAAAAAAATTCAGAATCTAAAAAATATTTAAAAACAACTTCAAATGAGAAGCTGTTAAGAGAAGCTTCGCAAAAAATAATTTTTCTTAGAGAAAAGAGAAAATATGATTTAAAAGATTAAACTAATTTTGTAACAAAAAATTCATTTTATATAGTTGTATCCAAACAAGCTAGATTATTTGTTTTAAAAAATTGATTTTTATTACAGTAAACAAACGTAAAATAGATTCTGATTTTTCACAAAATCTCTACGATATAATCTCTAAATTATTTTATGTCAAAATTACTTTTATTTTAATCCGTAACAAACGGGAATTTCCTTTCAAAACAAAATTATTACTAATAAATATTTTTAAGGAGATTATTACTACTAAATATTATTATCTTTTAACAAAATGTGATTGTCAATCTATGTTTTAAGGAGTGATTATTAATTAATTATACAAAATATAACATTGTTCCATAAGTCTAATTCATTTCCTTATGATTACCTATGCTCCTAGTGAGAAAATGTTTAATTCCCTCCAGCAGTGTGATCATGGGTTTTTCTCTATACTCCAGTTTTGATCGGTTAAAGGTCCCACACATATTGTTAACTGAAGGTAACATTATTTATAAGTCTTGAATTGTGACTTACTTCAATACACAGTTGGTAGTCATGTGATCTCTTTACAAACATTTACGATCATATTTTGCATCCTCTACATTTCCCTTTGCCAAGAAAAATGTGGTTTGATGACATTAGGTGAGTTGAGGGATTGCTTGTGGATATTTTCTCAAGGTATAAGTTGTTTATAGATGTTTTGATTATGAAGGGGTATGGTAAAAAAGAATCTTGGGAGTAGGTTATTTACCATTCTTTTCGCCAATGCTGAAGATCTTGGTTGGTATCCATGTAACAAGGCAACATATATTTATGAAGATGAGCAACTGCTGCTGGTGTCTAGAGCTAAATATATATCGAAACTGGAGTTAGATGTTTATTGGACCGTCAATATATTCCTAAGAGCCTAAAAACCCTTTACAAAGGCTTGGACGCTCTCTAGAAAAGTTCCTGAGGACTAGGCATATTCTTCCAGAAGCGCCGCCTTAGACAGCTTCTATAAGCATCCGAAACGGCTAAAAAGACCTAAAGCCCAGCTTGCTTGGGGCTTAAGTCACGCTGAAGCAAGCTCACAAAGTGCTATAAATACCTCTCTTGGGATCATTCTCAAGGCATCACATAAACAGTCAAAACCCTAGATTCTATTGTTGTACTCACTACAATTACATTTATGATTTTAAAAGGGCTTCTTTTAAACTTTTGGAGATTGAAAGCATCTATAATAGGATGGTTCAACTATCTATGTTAAGAGTTTGATAACAACTTGTTCTTGATATTGAAATGTTTGCGTTGGCTATTCACTTCATTATAGGATTTAGTTGCAACTTATATGTTAATTTCCATTTATGTTATTTAGTTTGTGCTTGTTTTGATTACTAGTGGCGACATGAGTTATTTGTTAATTAAAAAATGGTTGAGGAATTTGTATGTTTGTTTTCATTTATTTGTTTGTTATAGCTGTTGGTTCTCGATCTCATCCTGCATCTCATTTAATAAGTTCTTAGCTGTTGATTCAGAATACATGGTTTGTGAGTTGATTTCCTAAAATATTTATTTATATAGTTCTCTAGTATGTTTGTTAAGATGTATGCTAAGTGAAGCACAAATTTGCTTCAAACCTTGCAAAACTCTTGTATAGCTCAATTATCAACATTTTCAGTTTAACAATCAGCCACAATAAATACAATGCTTGGTTCCTTCAATGTCCCTTCAGCTTCACTACATTGATTCCATAACCATGTCAATGTTTCATTTTCTAGAATAGTAAGCATAAATAAAATGGGAATAGCACAGAAAGAAACAGCTTCAAATTTTGGTTTGTTAGATTCAACAAAACCTCTTCCCATAATATTCTTATGGCTGGCTTTACATATTTCCAAATAATAAAATATAACAATAGCAAATTATAGTTTTTCTCTAATGCTTACTTCATTCACATATTATAACAAAGTTTTTAAAGAAAGCGATAAATTAATGCATATGATTACTATATTTTTAAATTTAAAAATATTATAACAACATAGAAAAAATTTGAAAAATTCATATCAACCCTCCAATACAATTTTTTAGTTCTCCAGATGAGGAGGATTTTATATTATGAAGAAAAGTTAGCCCCCAAAAAATTTGAAAAATTCATATCAACCCTCCCTTCCACCACCCCCCACCCCCCCAAACTCGCAAACAAAGCCTACGTAAACACTACTAACGTGTGTTCCACTTTTTTCAATTCACTCCAAATTAAACAGAAAAAAAAAAAAAAATCAAACACATGAAACATAATGTAATATTAGCACATGAAACGATAATATAGAAAAATGCAGGAAAATAAATAAGTCGGACAAGTACAAGAGTCAAGTCTTATCCTAATAAGTATAGTTGGCTACATCGATCAAAAGACACGATGAATAAGTCTAGCAAGTAGAAATCAGCAAAAGTGTTCTTGTTATAATCCATCAATACTTTAAGGACTGTCTTGATTCCAATCTTCGGAAAACTCATGTATCATTCACCATGTTTTTTCCGCATCCCAACATCTACCTGTGTTCACTGATGGAGTGGATCTTCAAACAGTAGGACAACTGATTTCAATTGAAAAAACACATCATTAAATCCAAGAACTTGTACAAAGTTTTCAATAAATTCAGATTACAAGCCTTACAAGTACTCAAACAACATATATCATAATATAGAAAATGCAGGAAAATAAATAAGTCTGACAAGTACAAGAGTCAAGTTTTATCCCACTAAATAGGGTTGGCTGCATCGATCAAGATACATGATGAATATAACTCTAGCAAGTAGAAATGAGCAAAAGCATTCTTGTTTTATGCCATATCATTAAGAAAAAAGAAAGCTAATCTTTCACCAACATCTTCAATAATTTAGAGACAATATCTTGCACACCAAACAGAAAACCAAAGCAGAAATTGATAAGGAACTAAGAAGCAATAAATTCACGAGACTATTCTAGAACTTATCAACCTATAGTTTTTTCAAACACCAGAACATGGAAAAAATGCAAAGGAATCAAACATAATTAGCATTCTATCAAACCAGTAAGGGGAACTGAATACAATTTTGCAGAAACGATGTTGCAAATGTTTTAAAAAAAAAAAACCATAAAAAAAATCTTTTAAGAGTGAGCCAAAAACTAAACTAGTATTTCTAAATGTTAATAAAATTGAAAGAAAATCTTGTAATAACAATGAGAGAAAAAGGATTCTAAAATCCAAGAAAATGAATATTCTATTTTAGGTTTTGCAACTCGAGAGTTTACCTCAACTCGTTTTGCTTAGGTAAACTCGACTCGTAAACTCGACTCGAGAACTCGTACGAGTTTACCTAAAATTAAAATTATATAAAATTTATTATATGCATGACATATATAAGCTAATATAATATTGTAAATAAGTCAATAGTGCAAAATATGACTTAATTACAAAGACAAATTATATCAAACTACCATAATAAAACGTTATGCTTAACTTAGCATCAAAATACAAAAATTAACGCACAAAATCATAAGTCTTTAAGTTTAAGCCATCCATAAAACCATCCAAAAAACAAGTTTAACAAGTTCCTAAAGTTGTTAATAAAACTATCTAAAAAATAAACTAGTTAATTACTTCAAAAAGTAAACAAACACCACCACCGCAACTCTAACCAGCGTCGCAATCACTGACGTCGAAATCTGAATTTCCACCGAACCTTAACTGGCATGTGCTCCCCTGTTCATGATTTGAGAACTAGAGAAGAAAGAAAAAGAAACGTTTCATTTCAGGAAGAATGTGTTTCTGTAAAGGTAATTATTAATTAAACGTTTCAGTCTTTCGCCTTGTAGAAAAGGAATTGAGTTTTGAAAAAAAATGGGCCCAGAAAAAGGGCCAATTTTTATTTATTTTTTTAGATGTAAACTCGTAAAACTCGGTAAACTCGGTCGACTCGGTCGAGTTTACACGAGTTTACCGAGTGTTAACTCGGTCAAACTCACCATACCTTCCGATTTTACCAAAAACCGAGTTTATCTCCGTGTTAACACGATTTTGGTACCTAAACAAGTAAACTCAGTAAACTCGGAGAGTTAACACTCGATTTGCGGAACATTATTCCTATCCACAATTAAACCCAGCCAAACCCATTGTCCAAGTATAGATGCAATGCACCTGTACTATGATCCATATATACATTAACTATTTAATAATTATTTTGCACTAATCACACTATCATACCAGACTAGTGTATAAAGCAATTAAGTTATTTACGCTAATAACAAACACATAAAATGGAGATGTTAATCCCAAACTGTCATCTAGTTTTTTGAGTCTTCGCTTAAGCTAATTTTGAATTTGGTGAAGTAGCTAGGTGAAAGTTGATGCAGAGAACAAGAAGGAATTATTAGTACATGAAGAGAGAAGAGAGGAATCATACGGAAGAAAGAGGACAATGATGATGACATTTAGAAAATAGAGCAACTCTGCTAAATGCAGTGCGGGAACAGAAAACAATAAATAACTATGGTGATTCATGTTAGAATATGGCTACAAAGTTGGACATAGAAAAGGATTTGGAGGCTCCACAGTAAGCAAAAAATTGATCTAGAGGTTGGTTGGCCACTGAGTCATCTAAGTATAGTTAGTTGGTTGCAAACATGTTTGAATTTTTTAAAACTAGTTAGTAGTAACCTCTTTGTTGCCTAAATGGAAACTGAAACATCAAAACAAGTACTTTCATCGTCCATGTGAAACTAAGTTCCAATAAGGGTGTAGGAATTGTTAACCACATTTTGAGCTGTTGAATTGTTGTTTCTCATCCTTAAATACTTTTTAATACTTTCTTTTCACAACAAGATGATGATTTCTTCAAGGAAGGAATCTTTATGTTGCTCACAAAAACAGAGTGAGGTGACCTTAAATCTGAAGGGTCTAGAGAAATGAATTGCTACAGGTTTCAGAGCATGAGATAGCAACCTATGAGCTTCACACACACACACACACACAAAAACAAGATAAGAGGCATATGATTTAATTATAATTGCATAGGTCAAAACTATATGTTAGAGAGCACAAAAGTAAGCCAATCCCTTTAGTAAAGGTGTTTCTAAGAAATTGTTTCTCTGTGTGAGCCAAAAACTATGATATGAAATGAAATAAGTTCAAGTTAACCAACAAAGGCAAGAGATTGAAATCAGCTACCAATACTAAACTAGCATTGCTAGAAGGTTACTTAATATTGAAAGAAGACCTAGTAAAACAGAAAAAAAATTATTCTAAAATTTAAGAAACTGTATTCCTATCTTGTGGGTCTCATTCAATAATTAAACCCAATAAAACTCCTATTATCCTAAGTAGAGATGCAACTCACATGTCCTATGAGCCATATATACATAAACTACCTTGCATTCATACTAGACTAGTGAATAAAGCAATTATGTCAATTAAGCTAATAACAAACACAGAGAATGAATGGTCGTGTTAATCCCAAACTGTCATGGGAAAATTGAAGTTTTCAAGATTTGACTTATTCTCTCTCAATCTCTAGAAAAACAACTGACTTTAGATCTTTCAAAAAAAGAACCTGACATCATGAACAATCCGATAATTTCACAACTATCATCACCGCCAAGAAAAAGCAAAGGCTAAAGAAGCCCTATTTGATAAGTGTAAATAACACATAAATCATAAAATAGAAGCATTGCAGGAATTAGACTTTGCTCATGAATAAAGTGCACCTAATGCAAAATATAATCACTGACAAAAAAAAAAATTAACATTAGGAAAGATCTGATAAATTGTTCTCACACGTAGTCATATTATTATTTAAAAAGCGATGAAACTTACAAAGGATGATGAAGCTAGCACTCAAATTTCTTCACCTACTTCACAAACTATTTAAAACTCACAACATAGCAGAATAAAAAATAATCACAAATATCCTAGTTATCCTTGTATTACCCAAGAAATTGAGAACAATAGAGGGTACTAAAGAAAAATAATGAGCTGATAGCTAATCAGATACAGAAATGTGAAAAGGTATATAGGAAAACATGAATCTATCAAATACAAGTTTCATCTATCTCTTGGTATATATTTTTCAAACAGGAATAAAAATCAAGAAAATCGATCCTACAGGGCATAGAAAAAGGGTCTAAATGCAGCCAACCACCAAGCAAAACTGCTACAAAATCAAATTATTTCATAATTGATGGAGAATTATGCAGTTTAACTTAAATCAGAAAAAACCAGCACAAATCTCCTACTCTATTTGAAACCATTCAGTCCATAAGAATACTCCAATATCCACAATCCTAAAATAATATTCACACTCCAGTGCAAACATTACTCAAATAATTTCTAGCTAGAGTCTCAAACCAACAACAATTAAAAACAAACAAGTAATTCTTGTTCAGAGAAAGAACAATCAATTAATTTCATTTGTGCACCATGTTGAGGTTCAACCCAATTCAAACAGATTGTGTGGTTTGATGCACCATGATTTTTTTGTTTCTGAACCGACGTGGTTTAAAATTCGAGAACAGAACTGTGATTTCAAACTGACCTGATTGAAAAAACAGTTATAAACTTCATTACACAAGAAACCTGGATTAAAATATATTAACACCAAAATCTAACTATAACACAAGATATGTTATTATACTCATAAACAATCCAAAAACTACTACGCACAGCCTAGTCAAGTTACCCAATGTTCAAGTTAAGCTGAATAAAACTCCAAATTCTAATGCTAATAACCATAAGGAACTTACTTGAAAACTTGACACAACTTTATAGTTGTCAGCATAACATTTATTAGTTAATTAAGATAAACTATGTCTTATACAGAGGTCATGAAGACTTCAATATACACACTCCTAAAACAATATCCATGCTCTTAAACAAGATGAATAATGGAATTAAAGAGAAAACTTGTAAATTAATGGGAAAATATACTCCAATAGCAGAAGCACAACAAAAAATAGGTCCACAACTACAACAAAACCCAGAAAGCAATTGCAATGACCAACCAAATAAAATAAAATAAATAAATAAATAAATAAAAGCAACTTAGCAAATAAAAAACACCTATCAACCACATGAAGGAGGTCAAAACGCAAGCAAGATCAAAACGAACAGCTGGATCAAAAACTGAGACGATCTGCGAAGCAAATGGGATGTACTTGCTCAACATTTTCTTGAGAAAGTTTCTTGATGGAACTCATAATTAAGAGAAAAGTATAAAAATTAGAAATAACATGTAAGATCAAGCAAGACCAAAATTAACTGAATCAAAAACTAAGACGACCAAATAAATTCTTTCTCAACATTTTCTTGAGAAAATTTTCACTGAAACTTCATTGATTTTTACTTCTTTCTACTTTATTCTTGAAGTTTCTTTTTACTTCTTTTTTCTATTTGATTCTTGAAGTTTCTGATCAAGAATCTAAATTTCCCCAAAAAAAAAATACTTTGGTTGATCTTCATCTCCAATATACTCACCTTTCAATCCAACTGACTCCAATTCCAACTCAATCTGATACTTTCTCATTTTCCAAATTTTATAGAATTTATTGATAATAGCTACAGATTGCAGAAAATCAAAATATATCCTGTGACCGGTGGCAGAGCCAGAAAAAATAGTTTGGGTGGGCCGCTAAAATAAACTATAAACAATAATATGTAAACATAAAATTAAAGTAGTAATAAGCATTACGCATGAAGTTGAAATTGCAAAGTTTGACTGAAAAGCTCGGGTAGATGCTTTAAAAAAATAAATTACATAGTTTACTAATGCTATAAATTATGATTTTTTTTTTTTTTATAATACAACTCTTAATTGGGAGAATTTTCAGTTCACAGGACAATATAAGAGATTTGAAACCCCCAAAAATCAGAAGGTTTGGAAACCTCCGCTAACCAGCCAAGTATAAGCATGAAAAAACCTCGCAAAATAGTCCTGTGATTTTTCATTTTTCAGGTGGACCACTAAACCAATTAGTGCAGATTTGGATCTACCAAACACTAAAATTATAGCAAAATTGTTTAAAATCTTGCAAAGTAGACCTATGGTCGTTGATTTTTTAATTTTTTCAGGTGGGCCACGGGCCGTGGCCCACCCCAGCCCATGAAGGGCTCCGCTCCTGCTTGTGACCAACATATGGAGAAGGATCTTAAGATTTGAGACTCAGAAGATGATTTGATCCACTACTGATCAGTAAGAGGTTAGTGGTGGTGATGACGTAGCAAGTAGCAAAAATGAAGGAGCCCTAACAGAATAAAGGTGTTGATGATGTAGCATTGACTGATTCTTCAACATTACCATTGCCATTGGATTCTTCTATCAACATAACATGAAAGAAAATAAAAGATGGACCTTCTGTAACTGCAACTATGTCTGCAGAAACTTCTTCCAAGAAACTATACAACTACACAAATTTTCAAAATTATCATTGAAGATTATTCTTCTCTACAACTTCATGACCCAGTTGCATTATGCAAATTCTTCCCAGTTGATAGAATGAAGAAAGCAGCACCAATGGTTGAAGCAGCTTACTAGTTTACGATGATTTACATTTACTGATAGGCAATTACCCAAATTCAACAAAAGAACTATAGAATGGCATTAAAAATGATCAGGAACAATGGTGAGTGAAATTGTTGAATTCGAAAGCTGCGAGCAACATAGGCAGCTTCACTGCAAAACATCTAATATGTCCCAAATAAGCTTTTTCATAAGCCAAAATCATGTTTACCACTATCTACTTCCTTTAGTCCCTGACGAATACCTTCCATCTCATTGCTAAAACACTTAATAAAAACTAATATTCAGAGCAACATATGTGCTAAAATTGGATATTCAATATTCTTTAAAAAGTGACCTCACATAGTATTATATAACATATTCAGTTTAGTTCATGATTGTGGACTATTTAAAATATAATGCAAGATGCGAGAAAATCTACAACTCAAATTAACCAAACTATTGAAAATAAAAACTATGTTCAACCTATAGATTCCATCAACCATTATGTTCAACCTATAGATTCCATCAACCATTGATTAACAATGATCCAACAAGTCACAAAAAATCAGATGTGTAAAATAAATAACACAAATAAAAAAACTAACCATATATATGTTGCCGTTGAATCCCAGCTTAGGGCGATATCAAACTCTCAATGTAGACATTTGAGTATATCGGTTCATAGGTTTTTTCAAACTCAGGAATATTCAAAGTACCCGTCTTGGAATCATAAACAGCCAACTTTGTATTGCTACTTTGCATATCAACAATCCCCAACAGCAGTTGGTCATCCTCATAGATATATGAAATAGTATAGGCTTTAAAACGCCGATGTTGCATTTTAGGAACACTATACAACTTAGTCCAAGACTCTTGATTTCCATACTCCTTCATGATCCAAACATTAAAAAACAAATCACTAGCTTCATAGACACACAAGCAATCCCTCAGCATCAGCACACTCAAGTTCCGACTCCACCAATCATTCTCGTTCTCGGAATCAGGTAGGAAAAGTTTTTGATACGACTCCTTTTCTAAATCAAGAGAAAGAATAAAAAGCAAATCTGCAATATCGCTTGCCATCCAATTAACAGTGCCACCCACAAATATTCCAGGTTGAAGGATGTAGTAATAATAAGGGATGTTCTCTATTCTTCTCCAATAATCAGTCCCCAAAGCATTAACAAAAACCTCATATTTGGAAGAAATAGCAACAACTTTATAATTATCAATGAAATGATCATACCCAAAACTTATGGAAAAAGGATCACCTTCGAGCGGATTTTTATAAGGAGGTAATAACTTAAACTTTCGAATGGAAGGGTTCCACACAAAACAATAACCAAGATTGAGCTCACCGCAAAATATGCCATCGCAAGAGCACATCGCGATCGCGGTAGCGTTCACGTAGTTACGTCGAGCGAGAGTAAAAGGAGGGTCAAGTTGTGTTTGTGTAACAGACGTAGAAGTAGAAAACACCGATGGGATTGGAGAATCATGTAAAACAAAATCATGTCTGTTGTTCCTAGAGGTTACCATGAGGCGGTGATGCTTGGCTGAAAATTGAAAGTGCTTCTTGGCGAAATTGGGATCAGAAATTAAAGAATTGAAGAACTTACAGAGGCACCGAAGTTGTATGAGTAATTTCACAGGAAGCCTGCAGAGAATCTCAGGGAGGAGATCGAAGGGAAGAGTGGGAAGCTCCGGCTCCGGTGGGTATGTTAGGGTTCCGTTCGAACGCTGCCTCCGAGTCCGAGTGGCGGTTGGGTCATCCTCATCGCTCACTTGCACCATTTTTCTACACGCTCTCCACTCTCCACTCTCCAGCTTACACCAACTCCGTTTATTATTTTTTTTCTTTTTTGTGAAAAGCTTTACACTAGTTTCTCGTTTTTTGGCTCCTTATCTCAATTTTGAAATACAATTTTTTTGGTTAAACGTATTTTGACTCCTTTTAAATATATTACTTTTATATTTTTCCCTCAAAAAAAATATATATATTACTTTTATTTTTAATTCTTTAAAAACTTTCTTCTCAGATTAAATTTTTTAATTATTTAAAAAATAAAATTTGGTCTTTCTAAAATTTTTATACTTAAGTTTGGTCACTATATATATATATATATATATATATATATATATATATATATATATATATATATATATATTTTTTACAAAAGTTCGTATCTCATTTTCAAGTAACTTCTTTTAAGACATTAAAATATCTTTAATTTAATAAATTAGTCTTTATTTTAAAATTTTAATTTTTAATTTTAAGTATAAAAAATTAATAAAGATTTGAGATTAAATTATTATACTAATAAAAAAAAGTTACTTAGAACTTGAAACGTGAACTTTTGTAAAAGATCAAGAAAAAAACTGACATAAGAAAATTTACGGGGACCAAAATTCAAAGAAATTTTTTAGAGAAACCAAAAATGGAAGTTAATATATTTAGAGAGACTAAACCCATATTTAACTCTAATATTTTTTTTCCTTTTGATAATGGATGGCATATTTAACTGTTCAGATAGGTGTGTCCGTCCATTGCAAAAACAATTATGAAAATGAATGGCATATCTTCTTTGGGTGTAGCAAGTTACAAGAATTGTGGAGTGCAACTGGCTTGGTCTTTCAAGGCTTGTTAAACGTGGTTCATGGTTTCATTATGCCTTTTTTCTCCAAATTCTGGAGCTAATGCCTCAAACACAATTGTAAAGTTTTGCTATGACATTTTTGTGTATATGGAACCGTAAAAAAAAAACGATATGGGATGATGTCGAAGTACACGGCTGTTTAGTTAATTGGTATTGCTCGTAACTCATGATGTAGCACAGTGCAGCATTGGTCTAAACCTGCTGCAAGAGATATCAAATGTAACATTGATACAACAATTGTTCAGGAACAAGACTGTACTGGTGTGGAAATACGAGGTGGAAGCTTGGAGTTTAAGGGAAGCAATAATTTCACCTAATGAATTAGGAATTACGAGGATCAATTGAACTTAATTGCAAGCTTGAGGTTGAGGATGACAACATCAACGGTGTTCTTAACTCCCACTCTAAATTTGGTGCTATTTTACATGCTTATAGTGTTTCTTTGCAATTATATCTAAACTCTATAAGTTTTGTTAGGAGACAAACTTGCTCAACAATTAGCAAGAGCATCTTGTATTAAAAATACTATTTTGAATGAAATAAGATAAGTTGTTTTCGGTAAAAATTAAATTAAATTATAATACAAATAATTTATCACAATAAAAGGAACATAATTTAAAAATTCATCTATCAAAAATCATTTTAAAGAGAAACCGCAAACACATTTCCATTTTAAGTAATTTCTAGATAATTTTCAAATTCTCATTTTAGGAAAGTGAATTTTTTTTAAAAGTAATTATTTTTAAGAATCAGCTGTAACAAACAGGCCCTTATAGTGTATGTTTGTCTCTGCATCTCCTTGAAAGCAATAAGTCAAAACACAAAAGCATAAACGTATAGGCAAACACATTATTAATCATGTAGCTCTGCTCAGAATCCTAACTAATCTATCTTCAGCTTTCAAAGTTTATAACATCAAATTGTCCAAATTGACAGATATGCAGTTTCAGAAGCATATTTAATACAGCGAATTAGAAAACACAGACACTGAATTACTCTAAATTCCCTCTCGCACTTGTTGATCTAATCCTGAAAAGACTCAACAAAAAGGTAATTTTTCATCTCAAGAACTCGAGATCTCAACTTTGCTTGCCAGGTCTTGGAGGCCCAAAGTAGTTTGTCATCAATCCCATTAAAGAAAACCTGGGTTTCAGATAAATATCAAGTCAACAACAGTTTTGACAATGAAGAAATTAGTGTGAAATTTATATTAATATTTTTGTGTTATAGACATCATATCCTAGATGACCATACTTGAACAGGATATGTTATAAGCTCTTACAAGTGTCTCTGTGTTCTACAATGACAAGAACCTAAGCCTAATTGATGAACCACGTCTGTTTCACTCTAAGGTCCAATTGTATTGCAATGGTTGTTCTAGGTTGTTAAGGTAGTAACCTTGATTTCCACCAGAGTTGTGGAATAAGAGGGAATAGATTTCTCGATAGCAGTAAGTTAGTGGAGAGGATAGTCAAATCACTAGTAAATTTGATCCATGTAGCTGACTCCACTTAGTGGGAAAAGGCTCGGTTGCTGTTGTTGTTGACTTGTTGTTGGTTATGATAGCAGTACAGTTAGTGCACACCTGTTTTTATTCTATAACTTCTAATGCTTAGTTAGTTGAACATAGTTGGTTATGCGTAGCTATCGTTTAAGTTTTGCTATGCTTAGCTGAAAAGGTAAGTTAGCCTTAATCAAGTTTATAAATACTGGGTGTATCTTCTGGATTCTGCATCATGCAGCAATTCATTTTTCCGCAATAATGATTTATAAACACTTTCTCTGATTCTTTCAATACTAATGATTTATGAAAGAGTGAAGTTCAGCTTTTTTTTTAATCCAAAAGATGAAAGAGTGAAGTTCAGACCAAATTGATGGATGCATTTGTGATTTAACCTTTTAACAAAATATAAAATATAATAAAAAATCACACATGGCTTTTTTTTGCATTATTCAATCCAACCCTTCCAATGTTTGTTCAAAATTATAATGTCACGCTACAAAGTCACTCAATCTCAATTCATCGCCTTAAAATTGAGTGTCTTTATAACGTAACAAACTTGAATCCTTGAACAAACAAGAACGGGGTAAATCAAATATTTCAAGAAATAGGCAAGTGTTTATGAATTTTATTTTAAAACAATTTAAAAGTTAAAAACACATCAGAGACACCAGAATTATACATCAAGTTTTGTTGGATAATAGTGTATAATACAGAAAAAAGTAATTCAAAATTTAAAAATTAGATATCAAACAAAACTCGAGATAAGATAAAGAAAATGGAGATGTACATGGATCTCCTATTCTCTTCTCTCGCTCTCAGTATATTACCGCTTTCTTTGATTTGTGAAGTTGCTCTTATTTATTGTTTAAATCACTTTACATCCAAGTCACTTTTATATGGAATCAATTTTACTTAAATAATTCACTCAAAGTCGACAAAGATGGTTTAAGATTACTTATTCCATAATCAAAAGTATAGATCTGCACATAAAAATCAGAATGAACAAAAATATAAATTTTTTGGAAACTTACATCATAGCCATCATAACTTGTTTAAGATCATTTTCAACATTCCTCATATTAACAATGGATTGAGCACAAAATATGAGAGCCAACCACGAACCCAGCTTATACTAAAACAATAATAATAAGATTAATTAATTAATGATCGATAAATTAATCAAAATCAAAAGAAAAAAGAGAAGAGATCTATGATAGATAGATAGATAAATACGAACCCTGAACATAACGCCGGCGACGCCGAATAAGACGGCGATGAAACCGGCGTAATCGATCGGAAGATCCTGTGGAGCTATCACCGGTGGTACGTATGGCTTCGCCGATGATGGCTGACGTGGATCGCTCCCATGTGATGACATCTTCTGATTCTCTCTCTCTCTCTCGTCTTACTCTCTCCACTGTATTTAACTTATAAATAATTTAACTTATAAAATAACAAAGTTTATAACAAGCTTGTTAAAAAAAAAACAAAGTTTTTCCCTTAAAAAAAAAAACAAAGTTTTTAAAAATTTTAAGTGTAAATTACAATAACTTACTAATAGAAAAAAATTGTTTGTTATGGAAGAGGTTGTGAGATAGAGATAACATATCAATTGTTTGTTAAGGATGAAATTGATAAAAGGTTTTAATGTACTAAAAGGCTTGTATTTTCTGAATCTTATAATAGAATTAGATGTTTTTAATATGATGTTGACGTTGAACGATTGTCAACAATCTTTTGATGGTTCTATTATCGGAGATTATATTAATTTTAATGTTTGTTTTTGTGGTTTAAATTTTACATGTTAGGTGTGAAGTCAACCGAACTGTTCATTACCAAGCGATGTATCTTTATAATTTAGATTGCATATAGATTGAAGAGACTCCAATTTATTTTGTATTTCTCCTGTCTTGAATGGCAATAACAAATGTGTGTTCCAAAGAAACAATAAGAATTTGTTTGTCGTTTAAAACGATGATATAGAAAAAAAGTCAAAAAATCAACTTCCTTAATTTCATGTTACTATTTCTTTTTTTCTTTTTTTTTTAAGTCAGGTAGTCTAGTGGCTAGAAATTCACTTTTGAAGTGAATAAGTGGGGTATCTGGGGTTCGAATCCCGGCCCCTGCATATAATAATGCATTGTCCCTATCAACTGAGCTATGCTCACGGGGATACTATTTTAAAACGACGTTTAACACAAAAATGAAGGGACAATTAGATAATATTCATATATTCAACCGGAATAAATGTTGATCAGACCTTCCCTTTAAAAAAAAATATTGACCAGACTTTTTTTTTTGCCGAACTACAAATTATCAAATGGTTATTAAAAAAAATATAATTTGTTCTAAAATGTTCTTGATATATACACTAGTTAAGTATTAAGAAAACACATGAGTGAAAGTTTTTTTTGATAGAAAACAAACGATATTCATTCATTCAAATTGATAGAGTACAACAGATATAAACATCGATAAAAACGTAAATGGTGAATCTGCGAACAAACTCACATCACCTAAGTTAATAGCATACAGCGGCAAAATGTCTACAAATAATATGATGAAACTTAAGTCACCGAAATACTCATGCTTCCGGATATGCAACGTTGACGTCCAAATCATTGGTTGAATTTGTAATTGACTGATGTAGATCTTTAAACAGGAACTGAACAAACACCGAGACAAGACGTGAAATCAAACGACGAACAACACAATGCAGCACTTAGACGACAAAATCACAAAAAACTCAAAAGGGAAAACTTGATAGATGCGAAAACCACTTATTTAGATTGAAAGAAAAGAGGAAAAAAGATGTAGAGGGACGATTCTATGTCAAAAAATGACCTAAAACCAGCCCTCCTTAATGAACGAAAGAGAAAAAAAGTTTGAGAGAAGTTGGAGTTTCTCTCATTAGAAAACTAGGACCCGCGGGTTCCAGTTTTAATTTGGTGTCCGTTCCACACAAGTGGAAGTTATTGTGCAATTTTATGTAAACTTTATTCATTACATAAAATTCCACTCGAAAATTTGTTTTTCCAAAGGACTAAATAAATATATTTTTTATTAACTATAAATTATAAGTATAGAAATTTTTTAATTTTAAATTGTAAGAAACACATCAAAATATGTTATCCTTCCAGACCTAGGAAGATGGCTTGTTCGGTAGAGATACTTTTTGCAAAGAGAAGATATCCTCGTTTGTCCATCGCAGTCCGCTGTAAGATTGTCTCCATCGAAAGAGGGTGATGTACCTGCAAGCGCTTCAACCCTCATTGGGTCAGTGAGTGTTTAAGGAGAGTGAGACAAATAATAGGTAAAGTGTGAGATACTTAAGCCAATGTTGTACATTAGTATTTACAGGAAATAAAGAGGGTTTTTGGCAACTAAGCCCCCACCTGGACAAATGTCCCTAGTAATCATATGAGGGGTATTTCAAATTGGATTCGGACAAGACAATTCAGATCTATAGACCTTGGCCTTTTTCCAGTGGGATTTAGTGCGTGTCCATGATAAGGACTTGTCGGCCTTCGAATCCCGATTGGGCTCGTGTCTAACTTGGATTGGGCCTTATCTTAATCCAGAACAGTTGGCAGAGGGAGTCAGGTTGTAGCTTGTTAGGATCTTTTTGTGGATCCGACCTTTAAATAGGGACACATTCCTTAAGATTTGAATGTTTTATTGCTGATTGGGCCTTAGGAAACTTTTGGGGGTCTCCGGCTTCTTCGTTTCACGTGTCTAATGGTCTTATATGGATTGTAATGCTTCCCCCTTGGGTAGATAGATCTTTGTGCAAAGTTTGTTGATTCCCTCTCTCTCTCTTTGAAATAGATCTTTGTGGAAAAGTTTGTTGATTCTCTCTCTCTCTCTTTGAAAGGTTTGTTAACTTTCCCTCTTTTTCTCTTGAGTATTCTATGTTCACTTTGGAACGTGTACATCCTCTCCTCCCGGGTTTCGGCCTTTATTGAGGTCAGTCTATCGAAGGGGAGTGATCACATTTCAGTTACCCGAGAGCTTTGGTTCAACATTGATACTCTTTCTGCCAAAGTGGTATCCTTAGAGATGTGGGTCAAGGAAATTGAAAATGACATTTCTTAGAACATTGTTGAGGCTGAGGTTGTAAGGAAAGACATTGGGGAGGTGGAGCAGATTCCGACATCGAGTGTGAGGTAGGCTCTCTCAGGTTGAGTTACACTTCTTGAATATCAACGTGATAATTTTTTTCCTTGAAGGTTGGCCTCGAAATGGGAAAATCTATTGGATTTTCCCTAATTAAGTTATTTATTTTTAATTAAATAAATAAGTGGTAATTACCCACTAAGTGCACATAGTGGTAATTATCCATTAATCAGAAAATGGTCTTTATTTTTTCCCTTAAATTTAGTAACTGCCCATTATGAGTGAGTGGATGAGCAGTTTTGTTTTGCACGTTCAGTAACTTCTTGATAGCAGAAGTTATATAAAGGAGTGCAGTTCATTTGTTTTGGTTCCCTAAGCCTAACATCTCTATTCAGATGACTTACACCATCAAAGTGAGATTGTGAAAGGTTTAGAAGAGCCTCAACTTCTTCAAGCAGGAGCAATGGCTGGAGGTATGCCTTGATCCTTTAATTTAAGTTTCCGCTGTTTAAGTAGTTATTTCTTTTGTTCTATATGAAATAACTTACATGTGGTATCAGAGCCAATTTCATCCTCTGCCTTGCAATTTCGTTTTCTGCAATTTGGGTATTTTTTAAATTAAAATTTTTATTTCACTCTTTGAGTGTTGAGAAATGCAGAAAATTACTTGAAATAACAAGGAAATGTTGTTTGGTTCATGATTCTTTGTTTAAAATCAGTGTCCAGTGTTAAAGTAGCATAATATTGTGATTTTTTTTTATTTGGGTTTCAACCGGGTCGTTTGACCCGTCTGGAGGTTGAAGACATAAACTGATTTATTTATTGGTTACAGTATGAAAGCGTGTCTCAATTTAGTTTTATAGACCGACATATGTATAAGCCTGCATAACCATTATTTTGTTGCTTTATAATGTATGAATCAGGAACTGCCCTTAATCACTTTTGATTGGCATTATTCTATTATGTGATATGCCATATGCTACTATTTTGTGGTGTAGTCTAGTTTGAATGAATGTTATAAGTTGCACCAGTACTGTTCACGTTGGCTTATTCTTTTTCCTTGTAGAATGAAACATATTATAATTATGGTACTGTTATAATTATTTTATTTTACATATGGGTCTTCAAAGTACTTTTGTGCATTACATACCGTATATGTTGGGTCTGTATTTGCATTATTTACGGTTTTCGAGATTGCATGATACTATGACTTCAATCATGCATCAAATACAGTTTAATCAATTAAATTAATTGCCTACTGTTTTGCAATTAAACATTTAGAATAAATGTCAATATGATATATATTATTTTAATTAATTAGGGACTAGCCACAGCATCTTTAATTATGCAAAATTGTATATTAAGTTTTAAGATCATGGTTGTGACATTGACGGTAATTAATTATATTGAACATAGTAAATCTTATCCCACAGGAATTTTTGTTATGTTTTGTATAATTAATTAGGATGAAATATCAATTTATATTTTCTAACTTACCCTCAGGAATTAGAAAAAGGAACATAAATTGATAGTTTTGTCATTGAGTTATATGAATCTAATTGAATAAAATTTTAGCCTACAAGTAAATTTTATGTCACTAGGTTCATAGTTTGAAACATGATTTACGTTGGTAAAACATGATATTTATTTAGTAGTCTCAATTTTAATTATAAGCATGTGTGTTTGATTTTTGCAGCTATGCAGCATATGAATTTTTCTGATTTTAAGTGTGAAATTCCTGAACTAAGGGGTGAAAACTATAAGGTGTGGAAGGAGAGAATTCTTCTTCACTTAGGGTGGATGGATATTGATTATGCTATTCGGAAACACGAACCACCTGCAGTTACCGAAGCTAGCCTTCAGGAAGATGTTGATCTTTATGAAATGTGGGAACGGTCTAACCGTCTCAGTGTGATGTTCATAAAGACCAACATCTCTGCTAGTATTCGTGGTTGTGTCGATCAGCATGATAATGTGCGAGCATTGCTTAAGGCTATTGATGAACAATTCAAAACATCAGATAAAGCACTTGCTAGCACCCTTATAATGAAGTTTTCATCCATGAAGCTTATCACCGTGAAAGGTGTGCGTGAGCACATCATGCAAATGAGGGACTTAGCAGCACATCTAAAGACTCTTGAGGTTGATATGTCTGATTCTTTTCTTGTGCACTACATTCTGAACTCTCTTCCACCTGAATATGGACCTTTCAAGATTTCTTATAACACACATAAGGACAAATGGTCAATTAATGAACTCCTGACCATGTGTGTTCGAGAAGAAGGAAGGTTGACTATGGAAAAAAATGAGTGTTTTTGTTGTAACTGAAAGAAAGAACATGAATCAAGCGAAACAAAAGGGGAAAGGCAAAATACCACCTCAAGGTGGAATTAAGAAAGAATCCAAGTGTTTCTTTTGTAAAAAGAAGGGACACATGAAGAAGTATTGCCCCAAGTTTCAGAAATGGCTTGAAAACAAAGGTAAATCAATCTCACTTGTCTGTTATGAGTCTAATATGGTTAATGTTATTTATAACACATGGTGGATTGATTCTGGTTCTACAATCCATGTTTCCAATACCTTGCAGGGTATGACAAGCCTAAGGAAACCACTTCCAAGTGAACAAGGCATCTATTGAGGAAGCAAGATGCGTTCTCATGTGGAGGCTGTTGGAACATGCAATTTAGTTTTAAGTAGTGGCTTTGTTTTAAATTTGGAAAAGACATTTTATGTTCCTAGTTTTTCTCGAAATTTAATTTCCATTTCAAGACTTGTACCCTTGGGATACTCTTTCAATTTTTATGAAACATCTTTCAATTTGTTTTATAAATCTAATTTTGTTGGAAATGGTGTATTATCCGATGGTCTTTTCTCAATTAATTTGCAAAATAATGCCACTAATAATGTTATGCATGTTCACGCTGGAACTAAACGTTGTGTTATAAATGAGGAATCCTCTATTTTGTGGCACCGGAGATTAGGACATATCTCCATTTAGAGAATCAAAAGACTTGTGAATGATGGAGTACTTGGTACTTTAGATTTCACTGATTTTGAAACTTGTGTAAACTGCATTAAGGGAAAGCAGACTAACAAGTATAAGAAAGGTGCAAAGAGGAGTTCTGAAATATTAGAAATCATACATTCAGATATATGTTGTCCAGATATGGACATACCAGGTCCGAAATACTTTATCTCTTTCATTGATGATTACTCACGATACATGCATGTCTACTTGCTTCATAATAAGTATGAAGCATTGGATGCCTTTAATGTTTTTAAGGCTGAAGTAGAAAAGCAATGCGAAAAGCAAATTAAGATCGTGAGAACTGATAGAGGTGGAGAATATTATGGTAGATATACTGAGGATGGACAAGCCATGGGTTCATTTGCGAAGTTTCTTCAAGATAATGGGATAGTTGCCCAATACACCATGCCTGGTTCTCCGGACCATAATGGGGTGTCAGAAAGAAGAAACCGAACTTTAATGGACATGGTTAGGAGTATGCGTAGCAACTCCAGACTTCCAAAGTCCTTGTGGACTGAAGCTCTTACAACGGCAGTGTATATATTGAATCGTGTTCCAACTAAGGCTGTCCTAAAGACACCGTTTGAGTTATTTAAAGGTTGGAAACCGAATTTGCGTCATATACGCGTTTGGGGATGCCCGTCTGAAGTAAGAGTTTACAATCCACAAGAAAAGAAACTAGACCCTAGAACTATAAGTGGGTATTTCATTGGATATGCCGAAAATTCTAAAGGGTATAGGTTCTATTGTCCATCTCATAGCACTAGGATTGTGGAATCAAGAAATGCAAAGTTTCTTGAAAATGACTTGGTTAGTGGGAGCAATCAATTTCAGGACACTGGTTCTGATAAAAGTCAAATTGATGCTAAACCGCCCACTTCAAGTGACAGATTGATTGTCATTCAGAGTATCCCTCAAGATCAAATGGGTATTAGACAATCAGTCATTGAAGTTCCACAAGCGGCTGATAACAATCTAGTAAATAAAGATGTTCAAGAATTTCCAGAAATTGTTGAACAAATGGTTGAGCAACATGATCCTCCGGAAAATGTTGAACCAACATTAAGGAAATCTACTAGAGAGAGAAGGTCAGCTATACCTAGTAACTATGTTGTATATTTACAAGAATCGGACTATAATATTGGTGCTGAAAATGATCCTGAAACGTTTTCACAAGCCATGAGTTCTAGAGAGTCAAGTTTATGGTATGATGCTATGAAAGATGAGATGAATTCAATGGCATCTAATGGAGTCTGGGATCTTGTTGAGTTGCCTAATGGTTTAAAAGCCATTGGTTGTAAATGGGTCTTTAAGACAAAGAAAGACTCATTAGGCAACATTGAGAGATATAAAGCTAGACTCGTTGCCAAAGGATTCACTCAAAAGGAAGGAATAGATTACAAGGAGACTTTTTCCCCTGTATCTAAGAAGGATTCTCTTCGCATCATCTTAGCATTAGTTGCTTATTTTGACTTAGAACTACATCAAATGGATGTGAAAACTGCATTCTTGAATGGAGACCTAGAAGAAGAGGTTTACATGAAACAACCAGAAGGATTTTCTTCTAGTGGTGATGGGCATTTGGTATGCAAGCTTAAGAAATCCATTTATGGACTCAAACAAGCTTCCCGTCAATGGTATTTAAAATTTCATGATGTCATCTCTTCTTTTGGATTTGTAGAGAACATTATGGATCAATGTATATACCAGAAGGTCAGTGGGAGTAAAATTTGTTTCCTTATTTTGTATGTGGATGATATTTTACTTGCTACCAATGATAAAGGTTTGCTTTATGAGGTGAAACAATTTCTCTCTAAGAGTTTTGATATGAAGGATATGGGTGACGCTTCTTATGTCATTGGCATTAAGATTCAAAGAGACAGAGTTCGTAGAATTCTGGGCTTGTCACAAGAGGCTTATATCAATAAGGTCTTAGAGAGGTTTCGGATGAAAGATTGTTCACCAAGTATAGCACCTATTGTGAAGGGTGATAGGTTCCATTTGGAACAATGCCCGAAGAACGACTTTGAAAGGGAACAAATGCTTAATATTCCATATGCTTCCGCTGTTGGAAGCCTAATGTATGCTCAGGTTTGCACACGGCCTGACATTGCATTTGCTATTGGAATGTTAGGCAGATATCAGAGTAATCCAGGTATGGAACACTGGAAAGCTGCAAAGAAAGTGATGAGGTACCTTAAAGGAACCAAAGACTACATGCTTATGTATAGGCGAACTGAAGATTTAGAGGTCAAAGGTTACTCTGATTCAGACTTTGCTGGTTGCGTTGATTCAAGAAAATCAACATCCGGTTACATTTTCATGTTAGCCGGCGGGGCTGTTTCTTGGAAAAGCGCAAAGCAAACCTTGATCGCCACTTCCACAATGGAAGCTGAGTTCGTATCTTGTTTTGAGGCTACATCACATGGTGTATGGATGAAGAGTTTCATTTCTGGGTTGAAAATTGTGGATTCAATTTCTAGACCACTAAAGATGTACTGTGACAATTCAGCTGCTGTTTTTATGGCTAAGAATAATAAAAGTGGAAGTCGAAGTAAGCATATCGACATTAAGTACTTAGCCATAAGAGAACGCGTTAAAGATCAAACAATTGTTATTGAGCATATTAGCACTGAATTGATGATTGTTGATCCGTTGACTAAAGGCATGCCACCGTCAAAATTTAAGGATCATGTAGAAAGTATGGGACTTGGTTCCCATATCTGATTTTCGTTGTAAGAACGATTTTAGTTTTTTGAAACTCTATGTATGATATTTTCTCATATTTGATCTCTAAAGTGTATACATTTGATTTTGAGAAATATCAATTAAGTTTGGAACCAGAATAAACATAAATGATATGAGTTTATTCATTAAGTTATACGATTTGGTTAGAGACATAATACATTGTGATATATAGAAGATAATACTCAATTAAAGAGGACCTGTCGCTATGATCCGTGTGTTTTTGTTTCTTATTATTGTAAGTGAAAGAATATGTCGACCAAGTGGGAGAATGTTGGATTTTCCCTAATTAAGTTATTTATTTTTAATTAAATAAATAAGTGGTAATTACCCACTAAGTGCACATAGTGGTAATTATCCATTAATCAGAAAATGGTCTTTATTCTTTCCCTTAAATTTAGTAACTGCCCATTATGAGTGAGTGGAGGAGCAGTTTTGTTTTGCACGTTCAGTAACTTTTTGATGGCAGAAGTTATATAAAGGAGTGCAGTTCATTTGTTTTGGTTCCCTAAGCCTAACATCTCTATTCAGATGACTTACACCATCAAAGTGAGATTGTGAAAGGTTTAGAAGAGCCTCAACTTCTTCAAGCAGGAGCAATGGCTGGAGGTATGCCTTGATCCTTTAATTTAAATTTCCGCTGTTTAAGTAGTTATTTCTTTTGTTCTATATGAAATAACTTACAAAATCCTCTTTGCCATCCGAGAAGGCAGAGCTCGAGGATGCAATGGACAAGGTAGGTGGCGAATCCTTTTGGAATATTTCTTGATGGATGTTGGTTCATCTTTCTTGATTTTTAACTATTTTGAAATTGATTCTATTGTCGCCTTTTGTACCATAAGCTTCATAAAAAGCAAAGATAGTTAATAGTGATCGATTAAGTTTAAGATATTTCACTTGATATGGAATGTTTGAGATGATTGTTAGAAAGAAAATCTCTTTTAATTGGACATGTTTTATGAATGCATTATCTATATCTAAAACACTACTTCCTCCTAAGAATTTGACATGTTATTTCTTCTGAGCATACCCTTATCTCAATTCTTACGAGAGTGTATTTATTATCCTTATTAATTAAATCATATACATTCTTTTGTATTTGCTTTAGATTATCGGTATAATCATCTATTACGTTTGGTTGGATAAGTAAGTTGGTGAAAAATACTTGGTTGGAGTTGATTCACAACTTAGTGTTTGGTTGGAGTATAATCTCGTGCCTTTTATTAATATTCATTCATTAAACATAATTGAAATTTTTCTTTCATATCTTTTCAGCTATGGAAAAATGTTTTCAGTTGTCGGATGATGTAGTGCCTCTCATCCTACTTCACATATATGATGATGATGATTTAGGCGACCAATCATGTAGGCCATTACATTCTTATATGTAGTTTTAGACTAATTTGTACTCCCTCCGTCCCTTAATAAATGACCTAGTTGACAATATGCATTATTGACTTGATATACTTTGACCATACTTTTCTACTAATTCACAAAGATAAATAATATCATGTAAGATGTTGTTGGATTCGTCTCGATGAGTATTTTTAAAATATTAAATTTTTATAATTTTTTTTAGTAGAGAATTGAAGATATCAAAGATAAAACATATGCATTGGTATGTGTGTCAGAGTCAACTAGGTCATTTATTTAGGGACGGAGGAAGTAGTATTGGAACAACTTTTATTTTGAACTTGTTTGTTATGTTAATGCACTATGACTCTCTGGTTAATTAATGTGTTGATCTTGTTTCATAGTTTTTGGTGCAAAATTGGTGCAGGATTTAGGGCAATAAAAAATATAGTTAAGCGTCTGATAAACCTACACTGTTATTTTATTCATTTTTTAAAAAGTTGATTTTAGCGTCAATGAAGCCGACTCTAAAGGATTTAGGTGACTACTCTGATTTTGACTATAGAGTCAGTTCATCCAACTCTAAATGCTTCCATTGACTCTCTTTTGTCTTGACTTTAGTGCTGTCTTTTCCAACTTTACCCTCGGATGCCTAAAAGTTGACATTACCCGGTAGCTTCAATTTTTTTAGCCTACCCCTGACCCCAACGCTAAATCATTGTTAGCGTATGTTTTAACCCTGTTAGAGTGGGTTGATGGCTGACGCTAAAACAAAGTTTTCTTGTAGTGAACTAAACCTTAATTGGTTAGGGTTGTAAGATTAGCCTCTATTTGTTTGTTGGATAAAATTATTTCAATTCTTTTTTTCAATTAAGTTTTGAGATCTATTTAAATTTTATATGCACAAGTCTGAATGCTTTTATGAATTCTAGGCAGTGTGACATACCTTGAATCTCTCACTAAAATATAAACTCTAGGCTGAAAAGACATTTCTGGTAGACTTTTCCAGACGTTGCCTATAAACTTTATTCTTTATGTTTAGTAAGATATGGTTAGACCTATTCATTTAATATACTAAGGACCTATAAGTGCATGTGGTGAACTTTTAAGATTAATTGGCATATGTGACTTATTTAGATGACAATTTATGAATTCCAATTTTTTTTAAAGTGGGTGAATTTATTGATTGGGTTATGTTTCCAAATTCGATATTGTTGGGTTGTGAATCCTTCAACTTTGGACTAGGCTTCATACTCTAATGCTCTAAAGGGCTATGGTTTCGCGATTTGGGTTGATTCATGTCAATTGTTTTCCATGAACTTGTTTTGATCGTGTTTTCGTCTTAGTAAATGGTGAGTTCGTGGATTTACTTTCGTGTTGATTGACAATTTCATTTCCCACTTTTGATACGGAGGAACTCACATTCTACTAATATAGAAATGAACATGCATGCATCGCTTTCTTTTACACTTTGGTTTCGTACCCTGTGTTGAGTTTGCTAGATTGTACTCGCGGTAGTTGAGTTTGTTCGCTTAAAATTTCATTTCTTCATTTATTTTGTCATTTACCTGTTAGGGTTGGTTCTAAAAAGTATAGATTAACACGGGTTGTATTATCCTTTAAGAGTTGTTTATTACACTTACGTATGATCTCATAAAGCCACCCACCCCCCTCCAAGGCTCTCGTACTTTTAATTTTATTTTTATATAAATATTACTATTATTATAGAAAATTAATACGAATTGTAAATGAATATTATTCAGAGTTTCTTAAGATTGAAATTAATTTTACATAAAAATACTTGTTCAAAAAAATTTGCATAAAAATAAAACAATTATAATTAATGAATAAATTACATTTTATTCAAAATATTTAATGCAATTTTAAATTATTTTGGTCAAATGTTTACCAAGAAGGTTTGAATTATGTGTTTAAATGCATTTTAATGCAAGCGGTCAACAAATTAATGCGTTTGTTCAGTAGTACGTAGTATGTTTTATTATCGGTGATAACATTTTTTTTCATAAATATTATGTAGGGGTTGAGGTTTGAACCCCAGACATCCCACTTCTTCACATTTAATTATATACGAGCTCTAACCACTAGAATATATATATATAGCTTAGAAATTAAAATTAGAATTTGATTTTAAAGTTTTGAGTTGTTTCCGTTTTAGTCAAACAATTAAACTTATTTTCCAAGTCAAACCATTAAACTTATCTTCCAAATCACACCTTTGAGTTATCATTCAAGTCATATCATTGTACTCAATATTATTAGAGAATTGATTTTATTGTTTAAATGAGTTGTATAGTTCTTGAAGCAAGAAAAAAAAAAAAAAACTCAATTTTATTTTCTTCCAATTCCTGAAGTATTCAACAATAATAAATCCTGAAAGGTCGCACAAATAATTAAATTTATAGAATTAATAAAAAAAATATATGTTAGTGTGATGACACGTTTGTTTACAAATCTATTTGATTATGCACTAGAATGATTGTGATAATTTGGAGTAGATTACGAAGATTGACCATATTTTCTACAAAGACATCGTTACATAAAATTTTTCAGTAACTAGTACAAAATACTGTCTGACATTTTTTGTCTCATGAATAATTATTTTTATAAGTGAGCAAGATAACGTGTTATCTGCTATGCAATCTTTTTCCCTTAACCATGATTTTATCTCATCGAGTTTTTATGATAAGGTTTTTAACGAGACAAATTATCACACATACAAATATTGTATTTTTTTTTCTTCACTAGATTTTTTTCTCACTAGTTTTTTTAGTAAGATTATATTGAAGTATATCCTCGATGGACATCCAACAAAAAAAGTTATAAATATTATAAGTTAATGTCCATTTAGCTATTGAGTTACTGGAGTCATACTATTAAATCAAGTCAAATCATTAAAGTTATATCTTGGGTAACACTATTATGCTTATTTCCAATGTCACGTCTTGGTACTTATCTCTTCAATCTTGTTTTTATTCTAATAGTTTTGTTTTTGTAAAAAAAAACTAATAAAAAACCTAAAAAATAATCTTTTCTAATTATAGTAGTAACTACTGCTCCCTCCGTCCCTAATTATAAGACCATTTTGCTAAAATCACGGGAATTAAGAAAGTGGATATTTGTATTAAAGTTGTTTAGGGGCATGTATGTAAAGAAATAATTAATGTAGTTGGAAATAACAAAGAGGTCTTATAAAAAGGGACAAAAAAAATTCTCAAAAGGATCTTATAATTAGAGACGGAGGAGTACTATTTATTATGGAATAATTAATGCAACTTTAGTAAGTATATGAGCTTTAATACGTTTTTTAAGTCTATATAAAGCAAAAAAGTGATTAGTGCTTCTTCACACCATCGAAAAAGAAAAATTATAAGGTGATATCCTTCAAAATGACTTTTTGTGTCCAATCTTTTCTATTGGGAGTCTTATGCATTTCTTTGGTCTTGGTTTCAGGTAAGAGGAATTTTTTGTTCTTTTGACAAAAAATTATTACATAATTCAAAATTTTGATTTGAGTTTGTTTTAGGATTTGATACTAGTTTGGACTTGGAGGGTCAAACAATAGAGCCAACCAAGAAACCAAGCTGCTTTATTGGTAAACCAGGACCTCCACAATCTTGTTGCTTTGAGGAATGCACTCCAAACTGTGCTTCTGACTGCATTGCAAATGGGTTTGTTGGAGGTCGTTGTGCTAATGGACCTACTGTACTCTGTTGTTGTTTGAAACCATGATTTCCATTGTGTTGTTTGACTTTTAAATACTCCTTGTCTAATAAAATATGATGAGTCAAACAGATTTAAAAAGTCAAATGTATTTACTACAAAATTAATTGACTTTTTGAGTCTTTTGCTTATTATTTTATTAGGAAGAGAGTATTTAGTTCTATTTTATCATTAGAATTGAAATAAATAAAAAGATGCATGATTATCAATGAATTTATAGTTTTCTAATATGCTTCGATATATGTTTAGTCCCAACAAATAGGACTCACTTGAATTTTCGTCCCCATACTTACTAATCCTCCCAAAAAATTTATGCAATTATTAATCATTTGAGTTTTGGTCATAATTTCATTTGATTACTTATATGACACATGATTAATGAGATGGTGATGACGTGGCAGAATCTAATTGGGAAAGGGCATTGATGAGTCAACAAATGACACAGGAAATAACCATTTTGCCTTTAATGAAACTAAGCAAAGGCAAAACGACTATTATATCCCTTCCTTCTTATTCCTTCTCTTCCACCACCACCAACATCATTGATCTCTTCCATCACTACCACCTATATCCATCACCACCAAACCTAAACCCCCAATAATCCCCCCTTCTTCTTCCCTCTCCAAAAAATTGTGACTTTCACTCCAACATCAACAACCTCACCACAACATCTCTTCCATCACCACGACTAAATCCATTGAACCCAACAACAATAACACCCAGCAACAACAACAAGAAAGAAAGAAAAAATAACCAAAATGTATGTAACACTAATTTTGGAATTATTATTTGCCATTGTCGACGGCTACTTAACACTCATTTTACAAACTATAAGGTATAGTTTAGCCAAAGGCAAGTAAATTAGGTGACTCATGAATTGGTGCATGCAGTCTCATTAGAAGCTAGCTCCCAATTAGTTGTTGATGTTCCACCTTGTATCAATGAGTTTTTATCTTTTTTTTTTTTTTTTTGTGGTGGTCGGGGTTTGAACCCCGGACCTTACATATATTATGCATTGTCCCTACCAACTGAGTTAAGCTCACGAGGACCAATGAGTTTTTATCTAATAAAATGAGATAAATTTTATCCCCTAAAGAAACTAAGAAAAAGGATTGGGCCACATGTCTGTTACACCAACTTGCTGATCTGAAACAAATAAGGATTGGCATGAGACATAATGTCTTAGTGAGTTCTACCTAATCCTAGGCTATAGGTGACATCGGGGAAACCAACGGTCACCACGTGTCTACACCAATTCGGTTGATTATACGTGTGTAAAACATGCTTGCCTAAATGATCGTGCATAACTAAGATTGTTATAAGTTCCTACATATCATTACCTACAAGTCTTGTCATATGCTCTACATGTCATGGCGGTCAAGGGAACCTAAGACCGCTACGTCAAGATACAATAAACGCATTGAGACCTATTCATAACATGATGCTGAACTGGACGATCAGGGAGATACTAAGATAGTCAACATTGTATCTTCATAATCTTGTCCTAATACTTAGGCATATACATGTTTCATAGCTTAACATAATCGTATCATATCATGGTTCATAACTTATCAATTATGTTAGAGAGTTAGCGTGTGACATATAACATTATCTTGGTGCGTTTTACGGATTAATCATGAGTCGAGTAACCCCATAACATGACCGGTGAAATTCCTATATGAGGCTAACACCGGACTCCTCTTAATGTCGTGCGGGCCTACCTTGCGGAGCGTATCTCGTCCCCCTAACGTGAACCTCTCGTATCCCCCTGGCATGATTAATGGAAAGACACGACATGTTCATACTTATAGTCTTGTTCCTACATAAAGGAATTATCTTAATACTTGCTTGCTCGACTACCACGGTTCCGTAACCTACCCGTATAACGAGTAACTACTAATGTGCTTGCTCTTATCATAATTGACCTAACATGATTAGGTTACATACTAGCATGATTATTCTCGACTATCTAAGTCGAGGTTCTAGGATTTCCCATACTTAAGTACTCTCGTTTACCATTCGTATTCGAATAATGCTAATGGTTTCCTATGCCTTTCCTTTACATAAAATCTTGATTAAAGTTGTACATTAGGCAACTTAGAATCGAGCGGTTTATACGTTGTAAAAACTATACGAAAAGAGCCTCGTACGGCATGAATGCACCCCATAACGAGCCGACAACTCAAGAATGAGCTGTCAAACTCGCTCTAAACTTGCCTATGGCAAGTAGCTGTTGTAAGTTACACGCTATAAGCAAGTAGAAGTCTCGCTTATGACGTGTTTCTTCGGTAGTCAAAGTGCAGAAAACGTGTTTTCTCATGAAAACCCTCAAATCCAAGTCACCATATGTACGTAATTCGTCCAGAACACAGAAAACAACAGAGAATGATTTGCATGGCAACATTAGCATGATTCTAACACTTATGGCACAAAGGGGTAACTACATTCTTATTTCATAACCTATGCAACCCAAGATATCTCACACAAGTTCACACACCCAAAGGTAGGAAGAACAATCTAAAGAACTCATCTAACATGATCTGAATTTGATTCCAAGCTTTCCAAGCATCAATATCACAAACCCCAGTTCATGCAAAATCTTGAGATAAGGAGATCCAATTTGAAAGAAGATTTGATTCTTGTGAAAGCTAGCTGCATCTTCCAAGTCCATATCATCCTATGATCAAGATCTTCTTTGGAATGAGTTTTGAGAGGGATTGGACACAGAGAGAGGGAGGTCGAAACCTAGAGAGGGAAAGAGAGCACAAAAATTCTGATTTCTATCTAGAGAGAGAATGAATATGAATAATGAAGAGAAAATGGCTCTTATGCCCTTAAATACCCTTCCTGTGCAAATACTAAAATACCCTTCCATACTTAACTGACATTGCCACATAAAACATTCTCCGTCGTAGATGAATTCCATGAACACTTGTCCTCTGACACGTTCGACCAATAAAATTCTAATAACTTATGAGTGGGATGTTACAAGTTTCAATTTTGCTCACGAAATATGTAAAATAAATTGTTGAATTTGTTTTATCATATATAGAGAGATTTTTTTTTTTATGGTGCTGAAAAATGAAGAAAAAGATTCATAAAACACATAGAGCAATTATAATTTAAATATGATAAAAAAAAAAATCTTCATTTTGTTTAATATATATAATGATATAGTTTTTGTAATCCCTATATTTTAGTTGAAATATGTTTTTTTATGGATAACATATTTAACGTGGATTGTGTTTCTCTTCGGTTTGAGTCTCAAATATTCTAGTTAGAACTCTTTTTTATTATTTCTTAACTCCTTAATTGAATTGTCTATTTGCGCCTTAACGATAAATATTATAGCATCTATATTGTACCTTTTATACAAAAACATTTATAATATACTATAATTTCGTCCCCATTAGTGAATTTGTTTAGATCCGTCTATGTTTCCGTATAGCTAAAACTTCTACAATCTCTTAATCTGATAATAAAAAAACGTTCATAGCAGTAATGACAACAACTTCAATAACATCGTACTAGCACTCTTAAAATTCAAAATAGATCTTTATGCGTTTTATTTTTATTTACATACAATAAACTATTTGAGTGGACAAATTAGTGATTTAAAAAGTGTAAAAATTATTCTTCATATATACTTGTGTAGTGAAACTCTTAAAAGTATAAAAATTGTTACTTTCAAGTTTCAATACAAAACTTACTTTTTTTTTTATTTATTTTATTTCATTAATTTGTGCACCTAAGACATTAGTTAACATGTCTCATAAAAAAGTGCACGTAAAAAAACCATAAAAAAAGTGGAAAATAATAATTTGTAATTATGACAATTTTATGGAATAATTAAGGCAAATTTAATAGTAATTATGAGTGAGTTTTAACACCCCTTAAAAAAAATATGAATGAGTCTTAACTTTAAGTCTATAAAATGTGTGGTTTAGCAATTCTTCATACGATCAGAAAAGCAAAATTATAAGGTAAGAGAAATTCTTCCTACAAAAATGACTTTTTATGTCCATCAATTCTTTCTTTTGGGAGTTTTATGCATTTCTTTGGTATTGGCTTCAGGTAAGAGGAATTGTTAGTTTTATCTTTTGAGTTTTATTTTCAATAAACAATTTATTATATCAAATCAAAATTTTAACATTAAGTTTGTTTTAGGGTTTGATACTAGTTTGGACTTTGAGGGTCAAACAATAGAGCCAGCTAAGAGACCAAACTGCTTAATTGGTAGACCAGGACCTCCACAAACTTGTTGCATTGAGGAATGCACTCCAAACTGCAGAAAGGACTGCACTGCTAAGGGGTTTTCTGCAGGTGGTTGTTACACTGCACTTGGTGCAAATTTCTGTTGTTGTATCGTCTGACCCTTGGAACTAACAAAATATGAGTCAAATCGATTCAAAAAGTCAAATGTATTTGATACAAAATTAATTGACTTTTGAATCTTTTGTTTAGTTTCTTAAGTAGAGAGTAATGAGTTCTATTTTATCATTAGAATCGTAGAAAAATAAAAGATGTACTTGTACTTAGCTTCATGTGTTGCATCTTTTTTATTAAAACTTGGAAGAGATTGAAAAAACACGAAATGGATTATCAATGAATGCAATCGAAAATGAAAAAGATTATTTATATTTTCGTCTATTATAAATTGCTGTCCAATTTTATCAATGAACTAAAATAATTTGAAATTCTATCAAATTTACCATTATAAAAAGCATTAATTGTTCAAATTGATCTTGTAATATATGCAATGTCTAAAAAGTGACCCTATAATGCTAACCGGCCCCCGGGACACTGGTTAAGGAAATGAAAAAGGAAATTATATAGTAGTTAATGCATTGAAATTGTATAATTAATTTATAATAAAGTCAAAAGCAGTTTTCTTTTATGATAATAATCCCTTTTATGGTATGCTTAATCAGTGCCCCGGAGCACCGGTTAGCAGGACCCAAAAGTAATCTAGATGTTGAATTTTTTCATGATTATTGTGAGTCATGTTTATAAAAAAAAATTCTTAGGGAAGGCATGTTTATGATGTTATAGCATGGTTTTATACAAAAATTTATATTTTCCCAACTATGGACATATCAGATATGAATTTTTATTCCTCCTAATTATGAATTTCTTTAACAATTCATAATTAATTCGTTTTTCATTTAAAAACTCTAAAGAAATTTCGTGAAGGTTTTTATTATGTTCTAACTATGCCTATAAAATTAGAGGACGAAATTTGAACCGTGAGTATAAGCTTACTTAAAATAAAATTGTAATTTTATCCGTTTTGGTTGAAAAATAAAAATAAATTGACCGTCTTTAAAATGTAATAAAACTTTATAGCTCCTTTTTATGTATTTTTTTTTTAAGAATTAACAAAAAATTATGTAATCATAAGTTTCACAACTTTTTTTTTTGACAAGATAAGATTCACAATTTAAAAATTGGTGTCTTGTGTATAGAGCGCAAAGAATCCAATTCATGAAAATAACATGAGACCTACTTTAAAAAAAATAAAAAAAATTCTACACAAGGCATCGATTTGGATGGTTTGCGTGCAATACACAAGACATCGATTTAAAAAAAAAAAAAAAAAAAAAAACGCACTCACTAATGAAATTTACTCAAGAAATTCAGATTGCTGGGAAGTATCTCTAAATGTAATCTCTTTCAAATTACATTTGTGATTTGCGTCAAAAGAAATTACTATAATTAAATTTTTGATACTCATGCGTAGATGTTTAGTGTTTTCTAACGTTCGGCAACATAAATGGACAATTACGACAGAGTAATGAATGGAAATCACTCTCCTACATCTCGAAATGACCTACATATCTCCAAATGGGGTTCGCTTCTCAACTACTGAGTGCAGACAAACAACATTTCTCATGTCAACCATGACACAAATCAGTCTGTCTAAACACCTGTAACTCATAACAACAATTTCAGGAGCGTGCAACCAATTCACCAACAAACAATACTCAAACATAACCAATTTTTTTTTATTTTTAAACTCGGTATCTGATCTAAGAATCGATTAATCTGAGGTAGGCATGGCAACAAAACCCATACCCGTGGTTACCCGCCCGAACCAAACCCAATTTGACGGGTTTTCCCCGTTTTGACTGGGTTTGGGTATGGGTATGGGTTTTCCCTGATCTCGAAACACGGGTATGGGACGGGTAACGGGTATATAGGTACCCACCCCGAACCCATACACAAACCCGTCCCAAATGTAAAACACTACTTTATGTGGATATGTTATGTTATTTTGTTTGATAATTGTCATCCTAATAAAAACTACCATTGATATTTAAAGGATCAACTAAATAATTTTGTCTAACAAATGTGAAAGTGAGCTTCTTGTTTGATAATGTATTACAACGTTGCTCTCAAAGATGGAAAAAATCTTATATTTTTTTATTAAAAAATTATTCAATGCGAGGACGGGGATGGGGCGGGGATACCCAAACCCGTCGGGGACGGGGATGAGATTCAATTTCTCATCCCCGTTGGGTATGGGTAGGGTAACGGGTAAGTATATGAGAATCGGGTATGGGGACGGGAAGGTAAAACCCGTCCCCACCCCGCCCCATTGCCATGCCTAATCTGAGGGGACCAATCCCACTGCCCACTTGCAGGGCCCCGTTTAAAGCCAGAGCAAGCTCTGTATGAACTTAGCCCACCGAAATTGGCATTAGAGGGAATCGAACCTGAGACCTTTGGAGGAGCAAACTCCAAGATCTCAAGTCAACCACTAGGCAAACCCCAAATGGGTTCAAACATAACCAATATTATTACATAATCATTCATAATTCAATAACAATTTGTTAATTTCACATTACATTTAACATTACACATATGATTGAAATTCAACAAAAGTGCAACATTACGAGTTTATGACAGCATATTACACAACAATACATGAAACGATATCAAATCTCTATTGACAATTTTGGCAGTCTTACTTTGAACAAACACAAAGATATGTAGCTTATTATTTTCAATCATTGATCTAAACATAGATGATACATCGCCATCATTATGAATAACCTGAGGATAGTAAACAGTTTTCTAGAGATCTTCATATTTGTTCGCCCCTAAATCTACGCATGAAACTTGTACAAATACCTAAGATGTAATTTAATTTTCACCAAGATGGAAAAAGTATTTGTTAAGTTGTATCTTCAACTCATCCAACTATCGGTGGGGTTAAAAAAAACCTTAACCGTCCTGTTGAAAGTGGAGTATCAGACATGAGTTTCAACTTTTCCATCTCCAGACATGTTTTACTTGAAGTAGATTGATGACAGGTCACTACTACAAAAATTGGGAATAGAGACGGGCAAAATCCGTCTCTAAAATGAAAAAAAATCTGTCTCTATACGTGTTAGAGATGAAATCAGAGACGGAACAAGCTTTGTCGTTGTTTTTGTCGTCTCTAAACACTGTAGAGACAAAATTTCATTTTCCGGCTCTGATTAGAGACAGAATAAATCCGTCTATAACAAATAGAATCTGTCGCCCACACTTTTCTGAAAGTTAAGCAGAATCCGTCTCTGCAAAGATGAAAAATACCGTCTCCAATATAAATAAACCGTCTCTAAAATTTTGTCACAAAGGTTAAAATTTCCGTCTCTATTAATTAATATTCTGTCTCTAAAATGTTTTTTTTTAATATATTTATTTGACTCAATATTCTCATTGTTTAGTGCTAAAACAATGTTTAAAATATTCATTGTGTTTGCTACATTTAACTCAAACTTTCAAGAATGTCAATAATATTTTGATACCCATCAAGTTAGGAGAATTCATAAAAGTTTACCATCAATCCACTTAGTAGTTACCAACATAAAGTTGTCTAAAATCTAAAAGACAATGATATGTTTGATCTAACAAAAGATACCAAAATAAAAGCAACCAAGCTAAAGTTCATCTATCTCGTTGTCACCACTATCACCTTCTCCTTCCGGTAGAATTGAAGTGTTCATATTACGCACAATATTCCCAATCATTTGCTCCAAGCGCTCCATCTTCTGTTTTAGCGTTTCTTGTTCAAGATTTTTCTTTTCAAGTTCAGCGGTTAATGCTTCAATCTTAGCCTCCAACAATATGTGCTTAACAAGTATGTGCCCCTTCTTGTTAATGCCTCCAACAATTTCCATATAAATATCATTGTGAATTTCTTCAGTAGGGAGGAGGAGGAGAAGAAGAAGAAGAAGAAGAAGAAGAAGAGGAGGAGCTTCTTTAGAGAGTAATCGCAACAAAATGAAATTGTATGTAACAAAACTCTGTTACTCTTGATTTTATGTAAAAGAAGAAAATGCAGTGGATAAGAGAAGTTTATTCCTCGTTATTGGTTGAATAGAGGTCATTACTTCAACACCTGGCTCGGTCAAGATTAAAAGTTCCTCTCATTAGTAGGAAGGACTAAAAATAAAAGTTTGTATATTTCGACAATAAACCAAAAAGAAAATAACCACAAAAAAATGTACTATATCCTCACTATCATGCTTTGTTGATGGCAAATAATGAAAATGAAAACAGAAGCGAATGCATGGTTGGTTTGTGCAATGAAGGGAGCAGCATTGAGAGCATTCATAACTTTGAATGTGGAAAGACATTGATGGTTCGGATGTGAAATTTTGGAAGACCCTTACTTTTAATTTTAAACTAGGAAAGGGCTTCATGTTTTAAACATTTTATCTTGATGACTATCCATGGGTAGTTTTGTTGGACTATATGATCCACATATTTTAGTATGGGAAAATAGAGAAATGTTATGTTGAGTATAATTACTACTTCATTTTGTAATGAGTATTGATATTTGTACAATCATTTTTTAATGAGTATTGAGTAGTGATATTGGTCACCATCATATGAAAAGTAAAGCCTCCTCCTTTAGGATTCTGACAAACCCAAATAGTGCAACACAACCAAAAAGTGCATGCTCACTTGATTGTGGCATTATTATCGCATTATAGATGGTTTCGTCCAAATTATTACCACCAGGAATTCCTCAACCACCATGGTGGCCACCACATGTCGCCACATGACCACCACAAAGCCACTTGTTAACCGTATAACTCATCCACCAACAGTTAAAAAATATCCCCATCCTTTAATGCCCACCATGTACCCCGATTTGAGTCCCTTTGGGCATAAACTATTAGTATGCCCCATTATTCGACATATGTAACAATGGATCACTTTTAATGGATCACCAAATGACTCTTCAATGGGATCATCTTAAATATCCCATGCTCTACTGGAACTTTGCATGGTTGGTACACTTTCAACTAAAAAGTCAATCCGTTTTCAATTCATGGAGGAAAGACTTCCATCAATCAGACGCCCTCTTCAGGGTGTCACCATTACTCAAGCTGGTGAAAACTAATTCTTATTCCAATTCTATCATGAGTGTGATGTGGAAAGAACTCTCCGGAACAAACCATGGACCTTCGATGGCTTTCCGTTGGTGCTCAAGAAGCTGGATATAAGAGAAGTTGTCTCAGATGTCCTTTTCAATGAGGCTAAAGTGTTGCTTCAGATCTTTAAATTTCCGAACAGTTATATGAATGAATATGTTGGCATGCTAATTGACTGTCAAATTGGAAGTTTTGTCAAATATGGTGAAAGCAATTACTATGGGCCATGGAGGGCGTATATGCTTATACGTGTATCTCTAAACATCAATGGACCTTTGAAAATAAGCACGACTTTCAGAAGAAAAGAGAAGGATGATGCTACTCTTAATGTTTCTTTCAAGTATGAAAAACTTGGGAATGTTTTGTTACATTTGTGGAATAGTGGGGCATATCAATAGTTTATGTTGGACTAATAGTCTCTTTGTCCAAAGATCATACTAATAGTCTCTTTGGACATATATTATTAGTATGACCCACTATTCCACAAATGTAACAAAACATTCCAAAAGTTTTTCATACTTGAAAGAACATTAACACCAGCACCATATTTTTTTCGAAAATCATGCTTCTTTTCAAAGGTTCGCTGATGTTTAGAGCCACACGTATACGTATACGCATATGCATCTTTCATAGCTAATAGTAATTGCTCTCCATCATATTTGACAAAATGCCAATATGACAACCAATTAGTATGCCAACATATTTATTTATATAACTGTGTGACAATTTAAAGATCTGAACTTACACTTCACCCTCATTGAAAAAGGACATGAGAGACAATTTCTTGTATTTCCAGCTTTTTTAGCACCAACAAGAAGCCATCAAAGGTCCATGACCCGTTCAAGAGAATTCTTTGCATATATCCCACTCATGATAGAATTGGAATAAGAACCAATTTTCACCTGCTTGAGTAATGCTGACACAATGAAGAGGGCGCTCCATTGATGGAAACCTTTCCTCCATGAATTGATAACGGATTAGCTTATTAGTTCAAAGAGTACCAACCACGCAAAGTTCCAGGAGAGCCTCATAGGATATTTAAGATGAGCCCGTTTAAGAGCCAATTGCTGATACATTGAGACCGATGTTAAAGTTTTCCATATTTGTGGCGGCACAACTCACACAAACCGTAATTAACAAAATTGTAAAATAACTACCTTGCATGAGTTGAAAGTGATGAGATTCGACCTCTTCATGAAACTCTTTAAATAGCAAAACTACAGTGGTTCCAATTTCCAAAGAATCGTCATCAAATCCTCTTTCAATGATATTAACATCAGTAAGAGAGCACTATACCAATTTAAAAGTCAAATCCCACACAGAAAGTGATATTGTAATTCCCATGATCTTCAAGATTTAGTGGGCCACCACTTGGCAGTTGAAAAAGTTAGTGGGGTCTTTCCATTTTCCCCGAGGCACGAAGTGTCATTTGTTAACCCTTCATCTTCATTACCTTCGCATTTCCCCATTCATCATCATCATAGCACCTCTTATCTGAAGATTTTGTCGATTTGTTTCCCTCGAGACTTTCAACTTTCCCACTAACTCAAGAAACCACCACCCTCTCATTTAAGACACACAGCGGTTACCGAATATGGGAAATGAAGTGTTTGTCACATCAGTTACCTTCATCATTTATAAAAACCCATTTTCCTGCTCTTTTTGTGAAACATCTTTCCATTTCTGTCTTCCAACTCTCCAAATTTGCACTCTTCCTCTTTCCACACAAAAGAGAAAAATTTCAGAAGAAATGGATAGACTAACATACTCTTTATTAAATTTAGATCAATCAAACTAATTTATTATTGGTTTAGACTAGACAAGGATAAACCGAAATTTTCAAAAACTCGATCATATTATGGGCATTTTGTTTTAAAACGAGTATTTGAAAAAACTCAATCATATTTATAAGATACATTTTTTTTCAGAGAATTGTTGTAATCGTAAAATACAAGTGTTTTTTTTTTTTTGGTAGATTTGTCAAGTGTGTTTCAATAGTCAAAGAAAAGAAAACTTTTATGTGAGACACTATGGGTGTGTTTGGTAAAAAAAAGCTATAAGCTAGCTGATAAGTTACCTGATAGTTGAAAAGCTAGCTTATAGCTGATGGCAGATAACGGATAGCTTATAGCTGAAAAGTTAGCTGATTAAAATTAAAAGTGTTTAGTAAAATTTGTTTTTGAAGTGACTATAAATATAAAATGACATAAAAGAACATGTTTGTTTAATTTTTTTTAATATCATGGCGCCACCAGATTATAGCTCTCAGCTCCCTCGGCTACCATGTCGTGGCTACTGATCTCCGTGGCTATGGTGACACCGATTCTCCATCTTCAATAAGCAGCTACACAGGGTTTCATATGGTTGGTGACCTTGTTGCACTTATAGATTTTCTTGGTGTTGATCAAGTGTTTCTTGTGGCTCATGATTGGGGTGCCATCATTGGTTGGTACCTTTGCACGTTTCGCCCTGAAAGAATCAAAGCCTATGTTTGTCTCAGTGTTCCCTTGCACCGAAGAAACCCTAAACTGAAGACAGTTGATGGCATGCATGCTGCTTATGGAGATGATTATTATGTAGATTTCAGGTTCTTCTATTTCTATACTACTAATTTTCCACTTTTGTTTGGATTACTAATACCTGTTTCGAGAGGATTTATCGTTTTGTGAAAATGTTAAATAGAATTTAGGACATGTTCATATGTTGTTTTGAGATGCTTATTTTCATAAGCTCTTCAAATAGCACATGAAAATAACATAAAACTCGTAAAAACAAGCTTTATTTTATATTTTGTTATCACGGAAAAATAAATTTCTTAGATACACCGATAAAACTATTAATAATAATTTCTTTTGAAGAAAAAGAAACCTCGAATATGGTACTCTTACTTTAAAGGATTTTTAGGAAGAACTTTTTAGACTCTTTTTATTCGTTTTTATCGGTGGTATCGCAAAGAATCACAAGGAATATATTTAATTGAACGGTCCAGATTTGGTGTAATCTCTTGTCTTACCTGATGTTAACAGAATTGGTGACTCTTATTTAAGTATAGTCTAGATCAAAAGAGGAAACCTTATGGTGGATCATTCTAGAAGCAAGCATGACACAGTTTTAATATATAATGATTTGTGGTGCATTTTGTAGGGAGTAATATTGAATATATTAGGGTACCGGTCGAGTTGTCTTATGTTGGGTCTCCATCAACTTTAGCATTGCATGACATCATAATGGACATGAATGAAGAAGTTAATCTATTTTCCGTTCTTTTAGCTATGTATCATTCCTCTCTAAATTTTGAAGTATGACCCTACTCAAAATGAATGGTATCGTAAAGCTCCAATATAATATTTTGAATCAGAATGCTTTGTTTGTGTAAAAAGAAGTGGAAAGTTGATGCAAAGATAGATCTGAATAACATAATTCCTTTCGGTACATACCATATTTATGAATTCATCAAAAAGTTCTGAGCTGATCTGCTAATGAAATAATCTTGCTGCTAAGTCTAATTCCTGGTTCTTAGTAGTTGCGTGTGTTCTATTTAGAACAATTGTTCACTTGTAATATATCCATTTAACTCTCCACAAGGGTCACTAATAATATCTTACCTAATAATGCACAACATACATAATCCCATTGTTGTAGCAAGTCTTTTGAATTAAAAGGGGTCAGTGAAAATTGGTGCATAAGAAATGCTCATAATAGTGAAAACGTGCATTAACAAATTGTAGCAAGTCACTTGTACTTATATTCACTTCCTCCATCTAACTATGACTTTGTAGCAGTTCAAACACTTGGTAAATACATTCACATCCCTAAACGAAACTTCAATACCATATTTTTGTTGTTTAAACATTAAAACAATTCTACTTGATCAACAACTAAAAATTGCTAAACTACATTTTCAAACCCTCAACCAATTCTACTTGATCGACAACTAAAAACTCCAACCTTCAACAAAAATTAATGAGAGGAAATTTAACACTTATTGGGTTTGAGAAGAAATTTGCAACAAATACAATGTCTTTGGCGTTAGTTGTAACGCCTTCGCTTGGTGGGTATGTAATGCTCGAGGCTGATGAGGACGGGGAGTGGTCCGACTCCTGGCAGTTTCTAGGCAAAACATAATCACATCGGAATGAGAGGGATCCTAAAGTCGTGCAGGTATGAGACTGCATGGTTGAAGGAAGGCTTATAAGAATTTTTTGGTACTACTTATATCAACAAGATACATCTTCTTTTCGGTAGCCCAAACCATAAGAACTCCACATTTAAGCATGCTTGACTTAGAGTAGTCTTAGGATGGCTGACCTTATGGGAAATTTCTCGGAAAGCGTGCGAGTGAGAACAAAGCACGTTGAAAAGACTCATGTTGGTATGTGGGGTCAGTCGACAATTCTTAAAGTCGTCTAGGATGTTACAAGTGGTATCAGAGCAGGTAGGTCCAGTCAGACCAAAACCTTTTTTTTCCTTTGTATGCGACAAGTATGTAAGTACTTTCGATACTTGTTTCGTTCTACTAGGTTGGTCTGAGCAAAGTGGGGGGAGAGGCAACATACTTCAAGTGTGGTGGAACACGACAAGTAGAGGCATCATTGAACGAAGAAGCACATGTGTTTATGATGTTTGCTTTCCATTCCTTCTGCAATGATATGAATTCAGAATAACAATGTTTAACTAACTCTAGCTTCCAGTCTTCATACTCTAATGAACTTCAGCTTCTGATGCTCTTCAGACTCTCTGATGATGTCAGCTTCTGATTGTCTTCAGACTCTGTCTTCAATCTTGCAACATAAGCTTCCTTTGAAAAATTTCATTGCTCTCATTTGTTCTTTCATAATCAAAACTTGAACAAATATTAGCAATTTCAATTGACATTTTAATACCTTGTTTTCATCAAAACTTAAGGTGGTAATGTGAAACACATTTTGTTTCAACAAGGATCACCGTGTGACCAGCAAGTGCAACCAAACATTGGAGGGATAGACCTAGCTAGTTAACCGAGATTTATAGACCCCACACATAAGGATCATCGTGTGATTAGCAGGTGAAGTTTCCATCCTTTTAGGTTAGTAACGTCCCAACGACTTCATCACTTGTATAGTCTACCTAAGATAAATAAACGCGACATAACTGTTATTTAATATCCAACAATATAAATAGAGGGGATTCGAATAATCCTAATCCCTGCTTACATTTCTACAACTAAAAACAGGTAAACCTAAAATTGCAACCCTCTAACCCTTATATTTTATTATATCATCAACTAAAAAATAAGTAACGTGAATTGTTTGGACCAAACGACAATCAATGTGGATACGATAGTCATCACTTTATTATTTGGTAAACAGTTTGGTACACTTGCCTGATCCGCACATCATTTTCTTATTTTGAACACTATCGAAAGATAGGTTTTGTTGGATATTTGTGTGTTGGCTTTACTTTTGCTAAAACAAATATTCATGTGTGATGTTGGATACGATGTTCCAACATCCTAGCACAGTTCTATGTGCCCTGAAGTTGTGCCAAGTTGCACGCTTTATCTTTTTAAGGAAACCACGCCTTATTTCTTGTTTGCCAAGCTGCGTGCTTTTTGGTACAGAATCAGTTGGTTTGTTATTTCCTAAAGTTGTGACAACCATTTAGGAAACTTTGGATGTGTTTGAATTATTCCTAAAGATGTTCCTACTTTTTAGGAGTTTCCATATTTGTTATGTGGATCATCTTTTGTTATAACTCATATTGCTTCAGTATATATACAAGACTACAAGACCTAATTGATTCACCGAAGCCGTCATTGAAGATTAGTGGCTTTTTAGGGTTTTGAGTCACTGTTAATTGTGAGCCTTTCTTGTATCACCTTGATACATGTTAAAGACTGTGTTACATTGAGTTGTAATTTGTTCACTAGTCCAAAGTTGTGAAGCACGGAGATAGGTAGTTTGTGTACTACACAAAAGCTGTGAAGCACGGTGTTAGGTAGTTTGTTTGAAGGTAACTTCATCTAATTTGTTTCTATTTGTAACCTGATAATCACAGGGGATGTGATTGGTTGTAGGGAGGGAGATGGGATCTCAGATCTAGGACTTCATATGTTGAAGTCAATATGGGTAGGTCCTAGGTCTTTAGTGTAAACGAGGAGTTTGCTGAGAGCTAGAGAATAAGGACTACACTAGTGGATTTCCTCCTGGCTTGGTAGCCCCCAGATTAGGCGACGTTGCACCGAACTGAGTTAACAAACTCTTTGTGCTTTTCACTTTCTTGTCTTTTACTTTGTTGTTTTGTTTATGTTTACTGCTAGCACGATGTTCTAAACATCTCATTCAACATATGTTATCTATGCCTGGTGTTGGAACATCGCATAGAACATTTTGTTGCTAGCCAGCCAGAACATCAGGTTTTACAAAAAAAAAATATGGATCTCGCAAAGAGTGTTACGCTTGAAATGGATTTAGAGTCCATCTATCCAAGAAATCATCGTGTGATTAGAAAAAATATATCTTGGAGAGAACACCGAGGGACATGAAAACTAGTCCATAGAAGAAAAAAAATTATATTGTATTATGTAAGGGGGCCCTTTTCATAAACTTGGCCTAAGACCTTTAAAATGTTTGGAACAGGGTTGCTTGCCTAGCAAACCACCTTTGGCTTTTCCTTATTGAACTCTATGTTTTTGCTCGCTTTCACGTCACCAAGCTTGCCTACTGAATCGTGCTTTTCTCTTTGTGTCTTAATGATGCTCTTACATAGCTTCTGATGTGTGTGCTTGCATTCCTTTACTCCATATTGGTGTATTCATTCTCTTTAACCTATAGAAATGTATTGCTTTCTCGCACAATTTACTAATATAGACAATATTAGTAAAAACAAGTTGATAAGTTCTATGGAAACAGTATTCATATCAGCAGTTCAGGGTGACGATGTGACAGTTTGAACCTTTCACACATTTATGATGATTGGTGGTCGTTGTTTTTTGTAGATCAAGCTCTGAGTTTATATTTGGGGTCATCTCTCATTGTTACCGGTAACCATGGTTAATCCATTTGATGTAGTGCTCAGATCTAGATCTTGTTTATACTGTGTTGTTTCGTTGGTTCTGATAATTTTACTTGAAATTCAGCTTCGATCTTGGATACTCTCAATTTCTATTCGGATCTGATTCTCTAATAACAATTGTCGACGTTGCCGCGGTGGTCAGTTTCTATTGTCTTACAAACTATCTATGCTTACCTATGTGTGGTGGTGGTCCTGGTTTTTCAAAGAGGGTTGAATTTATTGATTGGGTTATGTTTCCAAGTTCTATCTAATTAGGCGTTATTGGGTAGTGAATCCTACAACTATGGACTAGGCTTCACACTGTAATGCTCAAAAGGGATATGACTTTGCAATCTGGGCTAATTCAGCTCGATTTGTGGCTGTTAACTTGTTTTGTTCGTGTTTTCGTTGCAGTAAGTGGTGAGTTCGTGGATCTAGTTTCATGTGGACAGACAGTTTCATTTCCCAGTTTTGATACGGAGGAACTCTTGTGCCATTGATACATAGAGGAACATGCATACACCATTTTCTTTTGTAATTTGGTTTTGCACCCCGTGTTGGGTTCGCCGGATCGAACTCGTGGTAGCTAAGTATGTTCGCTTAAGATTTCTTTTTTTCATTTATTTTGTTGTATTTTATCATACAAGTTAGGGTTGGTTCTAAAAAGTATAGTCTGACATTGGTTGTATTGCATATGAATTTGACCAAAATAAAATATAAATTATTTTTTGATCTAGAGATCACGCATGTTGATAAATAAATATTTATATTGAAAAACTAAAAATGAAGATTATTCTGAGTTTTTTAAGATTGAAATTAATTTTACATAAAAATAGAACAATATAAATAATGAATAGTTAAATTTTATTCAAAAGATATAATGCAATTTTAAATTATTATGGTCAAATATTTACTGAAAGGGTTTGAATATTGTGTTTAAATGCATCTTAATAAACGCGGTCAACAAATTAATGATTTGTTTCCTTCAACGAAAACAAATCAAAATGGAATTATATTTGTTATACCGTTGAACATATTAATTACTCTTTTAGTAAATTATTCTAATAATATGTTTTTTAAGTCTATATAAAGCAAACAAGTGGTTAGTGCTTCTTCACACCATCGAAAAAGAAAAATTATAAGGTGATATCCTTCAAAATGACTTTTTGTGTCCAATCTTTTCTATTGGGAGTCTTATGCATTTCTTTGGTGTTGGTTTCAGGTAAGAGGAATTGTTATTTTTTATCTTTTGAGTTTCATTTTCAATAAACAATTATTACATAATTCAAAATTTTGATTTGAGTTGATTTTAGGATTTGATACTAGTTTGGACTTGAAGGGTCAAACAATAGAGCCAACTAAGAAACCAAGCTGCTTTATTGGTAGACCAGGACCTCCACAATTTTGTTGCTTTGAGGAATGCACTCCAAAGTGTTACGCTGACTGCATTGCAAATGGGTTTGTTGGAGGTCATTGTTCTAATGGACCTATTGTATTCTGTTGTTGTGTGAAAGCATGATTTCCATTGTATTGTTTGACTTTTAAATACTCCTTGTCTAACAAAATATGAGTCAAACAGATTTAAAAAGTCAAATGTATTTACTACAAAATTAATTGACTTTTTGAGTCTTTTGCTTAGTATTTTATTAGGAAGAGAGTATTTAGTTCTATTTTATCATTAGAATTGAAATAAATAAAAAGATGCATCATTATCAATGAATTTATAGTTTTCTAATATGCTTCAATACGTATTTAGTCCAAGCAAATATGGTTCACTTGAATTTTCGTCCCTATACTTACTAATTCTCCCGAAATTTCCCTGCAATTATTAATCATTTGGGTTTTGGTCATAATCTCATTTGATTACTTATATGGCACATGATTAGTGAGATGGTGATGACGTGGCAAAATCTAATTGGGAAAGGGCATTGATGAGTCAACAAATGACACAGGAAATAACCATTTTGCCTTTAATGAAACTAAGCAAAGGCAAAACGACTATTTTATCCCTTCTTTCTTATTCCTTCTCTTCCACCACCACCAACATCATTGATCTCTTCCATCACCACCACCCACATCCATCACCACCAAACCTGAACCACCAATAATCCCCCCTTCTTCTTCCCTCTCCAAAAAATTCTGACTTTCACTCCAACATCAACAACCTCACCAGAACATCTCTTCCATCACCACCACTAAATCCATTGAACCCAACAACAATAACACCCAGCAGCAACAACAACAAAGAAAAACCAAAAATTCATCTCATAAAAACCTAGAAAGAAAAAAAAACCGATAACGCATCTAGATTCGATCGGCTCGCCAAAACTAGATCCAAAACCCTAAACTATGTTTTCTGCATTTCTGACTTTCATTTATGAAACACGTTTTTTTTTTTTTTTTTTTTTTTTGCATAATGAGAGAAATATTGAGGTTAAAAGGAGGGTGTCGTGGTTGGTTTATTGTGCTTGTGATTCTGGCTCTTGTTGTTGGTATCGTTGTTTATATTTTTAAGAAAATCGATAACTCCAATTCATATAAATCATTATTCCAAGTGAATGGAAAACATAATCAACAATGTCGCTTTTGCGGTTGAGATTATTGGAAAATGCACGCTTCGACAACGTCGATGAATTTGGTTGAGATAGTTAGCATCAATGGAGGGGGTCATGAATCCTTATCGGTGGCGGTAGTGTGATCAGGGAGACGGAGTAGAGGCCACGAGAAGGAAGAAGAAAGAGGTTAAAGAGAAGAGGACATTTTGGTGATTTTCAGTATGATTGATTTCATTAAAGGTAGAAAGGTTAATTCAGATGTCATTTGCTGACTCATCATGGTCATTTCCCAATCAGATTCTGCCACGTCATCGCCACCTCATTAATTATGTGCCACATAAGCAATCAAATTAGATTAGGACCAAAACTCAAATGATTAGTAATTGCAGAGACCAAAATTCAAGTGAGCCCTATTTACAGGTACTAGACACATATTTAAGTCTTTTCTAATAGGCTTAATACATTCGTTGGTCCCTTAACTTAATTCTTTTTCTCAGTATGGTCCCCTACTAAAAAACGTCTCAAATTGGTCTCTTATGTCTTTTGTCGTTACCTCTTTTGGTCCTCTATGTTAGTTTTTTATTGACTAATATTGTGTACCTAAAGTATAATAGACCCCACATGATTCAACGGTCCTCTTTTAACAAAAAAATCAAATGGATAAAATTAAAAAATTAATTTTCCGGTAAAGTATAATAGACCATACTGGTTAAAATTTAGGAATGATTCACAGTAAAGTATAATAGACCCCACATGATTCAACGGTCCTCTTTTAAAGAAAAAATCAAATGGTTAAAATTAAAAAAATTAATAAGGCATATGGTGGGCCACTTTTTAATATGGTTCACCTTAGATATTTGATGTTAAAAACTAACGGAGATGACCAAAAGAGGTAACGGAAGAAGACATAAGGGACCAATTTAAGACGTTTTTTAGTTAGGGGACCATACTGAAAAAAAAAGAATTAAGTTAAGGGACCAACGGATATATTAAGCCTTTCTAATATTATAAATTACTATCCAAATTTATCAATGACCTAAAATTTGAAATTCTATCAAATTTACCATTATAAATTAGCATTTCTGTTACTAGAAATGCATCATATTTAGACAAAACTTTAAGATGCAGTACATTTGATCCAAGACAGAGCCGGTATTAAGATTTTTTGTGTGTTGGACAGATTAATAAAATTGTGTCTTTTTAGTTATTCGAACATTTCCCACCAGCCTATATTGAGAGCCACCCTCGACCCAAGAACCTATGACGGAACATATTTTAAGCAAGAAGTTGTTCCTTTTATAAACAAATCCCTCATGAACAGTTTAGCGACTCGACTATTTCTCATAATTTCTTTTAGCCTTTTAATAAAGAAATTTGCTCATAATATGTGTATCTTGAATAGAGTTGACAATGTTTCTAATAACTAATTGGGAGCTGACTTCTAATGAGACTGCATGCGCCAATTCATGAGTCACCTCATTTACTTGCCTTCGGCAAAACTATACCTTATAGTTCGTAATGGAAAGACATGACATGTTCATACTTATAGTCTTGTTCCTACATAAAGGAATTATCTTAATACTTGCTTGCTCTACTACCTCGGTTCCGTAACCTACCCGTATAACGAGTAACTACTAATGTGCTTGCTCTTATCATAATTGACCTAACATGATTAGGTTACATACTAGTAAGATTATTCTCGACTATCTAAGTCGAGGTTCTAGGATTTCCCATACTTAAGTACTCTTGTGTACCATTCGTATTCGAATAATGCTAATGGTTCCCAATGCCTTTCCTTTACATAAAATCTTGATTAAAGTTGTACATTAGGCGACTTAGAATCGAGGGGTTTATACGTTGTAAAAACTATACGAAAAGAGCCTCGTACGGCAAGAATGCACCCCATAACGAGCCGACAACTCAAGAATGAGCTGTCAAACTCACTCTAAACTTGCCTATGGCGAGTAGCTGCTGTAAGTTACACGCTATAAGCGATAAGCGAGAAGTTTCGCTTATGGCGTGTTTCATCGGTAGTTAAAGTGCAGAAAACGTGTTTTCTCATGAAAACCCTCAAATCCAAGTCAACATATGTACGTAATTCGTCCAGAACACATAGAAAACAACAGAGAATGATTTGCATGGCAACATTAGCAGGATTCTAACACTTATGTCACAAAGGGGTAACTACATTCTTATTTCATAACACTTATGGCACAATAATGTTAAATCTTGAAAAATAATTGTCATATCCAATTTAGGGGATAAATCTTTGCAATTGAGTGCAGGAAATATCCGCGGTTAACAAAAAATTTTGTAATCATAAGTTTCACAACTTTTTTTTTTTTTACAAGATAAGATTCACAATTAAAAACTTGGTGTCTTGTGTATAGCGCGCAAACAATCCAATTCATGAAAATACCATGAGACCTACTTAAAAAAAAAAAAAAAAAAATCTACAGAAGGCATCGATTTGGATGGTTTGCGCGCAATACACAAGCCATCGATTTAAAAAAAAAAATATCCACTCACTAATGAAATTTACTCAAGAAATTCAGATTGCTGGGAAGTATCTCTAAATGTAATCTCTTTCAAATTACATTTGTGATTTGCGTCAAAAGAAATTACTATAATTAAATTTTTGATACTCCTGCGTAAATGTTTAGTGTTTTTTGTAACCAAAAAAAATGTTTAGTGTTTTTTAATGTTTGGCAACATAAATGGACAATTACGACAGAGTAATGAATGGAAATTGCTCTCCTACATCTCGAAATGACCTAAATATCGGTCTGTCTAAGCACCTGTAACTCATAACCATAATTTCAAGAGCGTGCAACCAATTCACCAACAAACAATACTCAAACATAACCATTTCTTTTTTAAAACTCGGTATCCGATCCAAGAATCGACTAATCCGAGGGACCAATCCCACCGGCCACTTGCAGGGGCCTGTTTAAAGCCAGATCAAGCTATGAACTTAGCCCACCGAAATTGGCATCAGAGGGAATCGAACCTGAGACCTTTGGAGGAGCAAACTCCAAGATCCCAAGTCAACCACTATGCCAACCCCAAATGGGTTCAAACATAACCAATATTATTACATAATCATTCATAATTCAATAACATTTTGTTAATTTCACATTACATTAACTACACATATGATTGAAATTCAACAAAAGTGCAACATTACGAGTTTTTGACAACATATTATGATGACAGTCCGTCATTCGCTATTTCTAGAGTCTTTTTATATTTATTTTAATCACAAAGTGGAGTTCACAAGGAAACTTATGCAGCAAAAGAGTAGAAAACTGAAGAAAATACAAAGAAGAGAATCGTGTCACGATTTGGTAAAAACGTGACACGATTTTTGAAGACAAAAATCAAGCTTCGACATTGAAGAAATCGTGTCATGATGGCATAATCGTGACACGATTTGACGAAACCCTAATTAGCGATTTGCGATTCAAGGAGAATCGTGCCACGATTTACTTAAATCGTGCCACGATTTTAGGCGAAATTCTGTGCCTATTTAAGCTGAAGACTATTCTGAAAACAAGGGTTACGATTTGGAGAGAGCCAAGTGCGATTTGGAGACCTCAAGATGGCTAGGAGGGCGATTTCTTCAACCTTCTATCAGTTTGTGTATGTTTTAATTCCGCTATTGATTATGTTATTTGTAAACTCAATTATGAGTAGCTAAATCTCTTAGAGATTAGGTCTGAGATGATTCTTTGTAACCCTAATTGAACCATGTTGCTGTGAAACTCTATTTATTGTGAATGACAATCTAGTTTTTATTCAATTCAATTGTTCTTAATGCTTTTTATATCCTGATCAAATATAAACATGATTTAGTGAGAATAAATGACTACTGACCATAGCTTTCTACTTAGACAGAATTGAATTGTTCTAATAAACAGGGTTAGTCTAGGAATGGATAATCGTTTGTTAGTGATATTAGGTTAACGTGCTTTAAACCTTCAAAGATTATTAGACCACCTAAGGAATTAGAGGTTGTAGTCTGAGAAGAGGGTTCTAACTCAAGGAATTGATTAGGACTATTTTGTTAACTATCGTGGAACTAGAAAATCATTCATAAGAATAGGTGCAGTATACCAATTAGGGGAACATAGATGATTCGAAAGACCTGATCTCATCTCTCTCTTATTCTTTCCAACTCTATCTTTATATTCTGTTATTTAATTTTATGCAACCCAAAACTACTGCCTAGGGCAATTAAAAGAAATTTACACATCCTAAATATTAACCTTATTGCTAAATTGAGATTAACACAGTCCTTGTGGGAACGATATTTTTATTACTTCGATAGTATTTAGTACACTTGCTAAAAATATCTATCATATTACACAACAATACATGAAACGACATCAAATCTCTATTGACAATTTGGGCAGTCGTACTTTGAACAAACACAAAGATAAAGCTTATTATTTTCAATCATCGATCTAAACATAGATGCTACATCGCCATAATTATGAATAACCTGAGAGAGTAAACGGTTTTCTAGAGGTCTTCATCTTTATTCGCCCTTAAATCTACGCATAAAACTTGTACAAATACCTGAGATGTAAGTTAATTTTCTCAAAGATGGACAAAGTATTTGTTAAGTTGTATCTTCAACTCATTCAACTATCGGTGGGGGTTAAAAAAACCTTAACAATCCTGTTGAAAGCGGAGTATCAGACATGAGTTTCAACTTTCCCATCTCCAGACATGTTTTACTTGATGCAGATTGATGACAGGTTAACTTTGTTATTTTCCGCATATTTTTAAGCATTTTTAGTATGATTTGACCTAAATTAGAGGAGTTTTATAACAATTGCATATGATTTAAGGGACATTTCATAATGTTTTCGTTTCGAGTCATGTAATTCTAGTTTTCCAAAAATCAAACAATTAAGGTGTTTTTGATGTAATTCACAAAATCATGTAATTCGGCAAAGCAAACCACCTCATGAAGAATTGGGAAGACAATGAAGATTCAAAAGACCTATAAAGACATTATAAAGTGGATAAATTCTATTCCAAGTCCCAAGACATTTCAAGAAAGAAAGCACTTAAAAATACGAAAAAAGGAAGAAGGTCGTTTGCGCTTCAGGCATCATCTTGTGCGCCCCAAGTATGCACAATAGTGCACAAAATGCTCTGTTTAAGACACTGATGAAAATCATAGGACGAATCTACCTCTAGTTGAGCAAATACAAACCTAACATAAAAATAAATACAAATAGTGTCAAATTTGACGGTGTTCATTTTAAAATAGAACACAATTAACCAGAAGCAACCAATATTAGACGTGGACAATATTATACCATCCAAGGGCTGCCAAAGCCAACCTGTAGCAACCGAAAAATAGCACTACACACTAAGGCACTAACCATCATCTCTTAAGACATTCTCTTGTATGCCAACACCACTCATAATATAACCACGAAGCAATCCTTAATATACTTAAAGACCAATGCCAAGAGAGTAGCTTAATTTCTTCCACAATGTCATCAAGATCCTTAAACTTATTATTAAAGATTCTCCATCACTTCAACACTCTCAATGCACAAACAAATTATTTGAATTGATGAAATTCAAATCAAGCCAAGAGAAGACCTTACGTCACACCATGTATACAACATTACAATGCAAGAAAAGGTGGTTTGACGTTTGCACATCCGGGGTCAAAAACATTACCATATACAAGGTTTATCTTTGTCGGAATACGATCAAGGAGAAAGGTCTAAGAGAACACAACTACTTTTGAAGGCGCGGGACTCTTCCAAAGATATTCGAAGACCCCATCCTCCAACGTAGTGGATTCACCATCAAGAAGCAATCCCTCCTCTAACACCTTATAAGACGATCTAATCGGAAAAAAACACCATCCTCATCCGGTAACCACAAGGCCACAACCACACATGATCCTCATTATCCGATCCTCTAAATCCTTGAAGAGTGCCAAACAATTAATTGGCAGAGATAACAATATATATAGAATTAATATTTTAAATTGAATAAAGAAATTAGTTAAGAGCATAACAATAATTTTAGCATTGGAATAATAATATGCAATTGTTCTTAACTCACATGTGGCAAAGAGGGACCAAAGAAAAACTCACTAAATTAATTTTGATAGACCAAAGGGTTAAATGTAGAAATTTGATCAACATCATTAACAAGCTCCACCTCAGCAGCACAAGTGAACTCAATCAAAGAAGAGTGTATACCACTGTCGCTATCTTGCTGGAGCCATTAATAACAATTGAAAGCCCTTGTAGATCTGCAAACACAAAATCTGGTAGAAGAACATAATTTAGGATCAAATAACTTCCTTAGGCGTCATAATGACTTATATGACTGCACAAACACAAAATGAAAAGGTTTATAGAAAGGAGAAAATGAGTTACATAAGCCCTTGTAGACTCTTTTGCGAAGCATCTTCAATTAATATGGATTTCAGATTTTTACAACCCTCAATCAACAGACTCTTGAGGTTAGGAAGACTGCCCCAATGTAAATGATATCATTGAATTACAACAATAAGATATTATCAATTCCTTGTGTAATGTGTAATTGTGCAAGTAATCGTGATGAAGGAATTCCAAATTCTGAAAATTACTAATTGTGAGAAATTTCAAGATTTTTGGTAGACAGTCTGTTGAGAAAGACGTTAGAGATGGAAAGCCGTCTATGGTCAACTGTCGAAGAGAATTGAGAGGGAACATCAATTGGTTGAATACATCTGACAATGGAACTATAATTATGATATTGTTATTAACAGTGGCGGATCCAGGACCCTGGAACAGGGGTGCAAACTATTTTAACTACAATTTTTTAGACTAGGAAAATCCGTACTCGTACCTCCTCCTATCATGCTCCACTCCTCCCATTCTGGCATATCCTTGAAGCGTAGAGTCTCCAAGGAAGAAAATAGTTGAAATGAACGAAAACTATTATTTCCATAGAACTCTATACCAGCACTCTTTAAAATTACCCAATTGGCCAATCCAAGGGGTGGAAGACATATACACTTATCACAATTAGGAAAGATGATTCCACCATAGCCTTCGATGGTGAGACTTTTCAAACTTGTCGAGGGTCGCAAATATTCAAGTACAACACTTTGAATTTATGAGTTTGAAAAAGTACTGCCACAGTCCCATTTTAAAGCTAACTCATCTATTTGTTCTTTCATCTTCATATTGGCTTGAAAAACTTCAAAGGGGCTATTAACATTTTGTAGCAGTGAGATGGAAAGTTTTCCCTGTAGGTGGGGAAATTTTCCCAGCTCTGCAAGCTTCAATCAATCATCATGCTTGTTTGGAGATTTTCTAGTTTGGCTATTTGTACAGGCATCTCCCTCAATGCAGTGTCGCTAACATCAAGGTGATGCAGATTAACCAATTTTCCAATGTCCTCCGGAAATTCAATGAGCCTTCTACAGCCTACCAACAATAAGAACTGCAGATTGTAAAGCTTGCATGTTTCAGAAGGCAACCTTTCAATATTACACTACAAGAAAACTGCATTTTGCAACTTTTAAAATGGTTGATTGTGACTGTTAGAAGGGTCGCAAATGTACATTTGCGACTGTTTCGCAACAGACGCGGATGTTGGGGTCGCAACTGTCTTTTGCGACCCTTCATAGAACAGTCGAACCAACTGCTGCAAAGGGTGCTGCGACAGTTCCCAACTGTCGCAAATGAAGGACATTCATAGATTTTGAAGGGACTTGCGACAGTTCCTAACTGTCGCAAATGACTGACTTTATTTTTTTAATATATTATTCAGCAACTGTTTGAACAGTCGCAATTGTTTATTTATTTATTTTAATATTTTGTTTATCTTATTTGATGACAGTCTCAAATAAATAGATTTATAAAGACTTAAAATGCAAAAATACATAGATATTCATAAGTAAATCTCATTCATATATTAGTTCAAGAGTAACAAATTCGATCGATTCATCAACTTAACTAAAACAATAGATAAAATACATAGTTTAAACATTCAAAAACCGAAACACTATTCCCTAATGATGTTGCTTCAATGAACCTCAAGGCAATAGCTAAACTCATGAATGTCTACCATCTATTGCTGGATCTAATTTGCTGGCTGGAAATAAAAACAAATAAGACATTGGTTAGCAATATTAAAGTACAATTTATACTTCACATCTGTTAAATGAGTTATAGGAATTTAGATCAGAAGAGACATAAAAGTTTAATCAAGTAATGATCCTATATAGTGCTTACTACAATTATAGTGGCCACCTACATCAATGTTCCCCTAAAATTAATCATTTATAGCAGCAAAAAATGAATTACTAGGGGAAGAGTCATAGTTACTAAAATAAAGTCCTACAAGCTCAGAGCATAACAAAAACAAGCAAGACTTGTTAAAATTTAACACATTTGCATGCCCTTTTCGGAACCTAAGTTTCAAGAGTCTTATCAGTAAGAAATAATTCTAGATGAAGCAGTCTTTGAAAACTATTAGAGAACAAGGCTAATAGTGGATTATGAAATCTGCACCAGCTTTCACATTTACAATCTAAACTGCTACAGCATGAACTAAACTGAACACGGTCATAAAAATGCAGTTTTACCTCTTTTTCTCTTGTCTCTAGGCTAGTCTCTGGGTAACTATTATTTAAGACATGAAAACACATTTTAATACAATCAGAACATACAAACCAAGGTAGTGCAGAAAAGGAAAAACCACAACCTTAAAAGTCTCTACCCACCGTCAGTAGTAGTAATAACAACATCAATGATAATGAGAAGACGAAGAAGAAAAGGAAGTAGAAGAACAGCAACACAACAACAGCATCATAGTTAGTAGTAATGACAATGGGGAGCAAGGCATAATGGTTGGAAAATTCAAGTATCGCACGTATATATAACAAATTTCCAATAGAGTTGCGAACCTCGGTGATACTTTTGTAGTTTGACAATGACAACAGAAGTAGTTGTTTCATTGTGGGCAGCAAGTCATGTACCACCCGGTTTGACAGAAAACAAAGAGGCAATTGTTCTTGTAATGGTAATGCTAGAAAGGTGCAAAGAAAATCTAATCCAAACAACTCAGCAAATTCATTAAATGAATCATACAACCCTCTATTGTAAGACAGCCTGTTACCATATGAAGACGAAACCGTTGTAGCTAAATCATGGGTGAGGTTATGCACTTCAACGTTTGCTTCCTTATTACCAATAGATCATCGATGTATCAACGAACTTGACACAAGTACATCAAAGTATTCTTCTCCAAATTTTTCATGATCTGTGTACGATTCTACAAAGCCTTCTGCAATCCACAACTGAACTAACATATTTTTTTCTAAGATGGACTTCTTTGGAAAAATAGAACAATATTCAAAACACCGTTTTAACGGACTCAATAACTGTATCCTGAATGTTACTTTCTAGCAAAAGATTCCGGTCATTTAGGGACAATTTGGAGCAAAGACGAGTCCCATGTGCTACTGCAGCCATTGGTAATCCATCACACTTTTTTGCAATTTTCATACCATTTTCTTCTTGATATGATCGTTGTTTGTAGTTACATGCTCCAAATGCATGTCTAGAAACTAAAGACCATCCATCTTCAATTTCCAAAGGTCTCAAACAATGCACAAAAAGAAAATTTAACTTTTTCATCTCGTGTTGTGATGATGATCCTACTTTCCGTTTTCCCAGCATTAAATATATTCATCAGTAATATCCAATCGACAGATTTTGCATCCCACACGTCATCCAATACTAGCAAAAAAATTGGGTAAATGGTATTCACATCACTTCTATCGTTTCTTTTTGTATTCGAGTAATCATCACTGATTGTTTGTGAAGTAATAGATTCAAGAATGGTTTCAAAAACATTCAAATTATCAAAATCTTTTGAGATGTCTGCCCACACTTTTAACTCAAATTTTAGCAAGGGCTGTTTTACCAATCCCTCCCATACCAACAATGGAGATCATTCTTATTTTACTGTCACTAGACAACAAAGGATTTTTAAGTTTCTTTATATCACTGTCTCTTCCATAAATATAATATTGGGTTAATAATGTTTTTTACCCCTATATGTCATTTCCAGTTTTCGCCCCTATAAAATTTTCGGTTTGTTTATTTAAGTATAGTCTAGATCAAAAGAGGAAACCTTATAGTGGATCATTCTGGAAGCAAGCATGAACAGTTTTAATATATAATGATTTAATTTGTGGTGCATTTTGTAGGGAGTAATATTGAATATATTAGGGTACCGGTCAAGTTGTCTTATGTTGGGTCTCCATCAACTTTAGCATTGGATGACATCATAATGGACATGAATGAAGAAGTTAATCTATTTTCCGTTCTTTTAGCTATGTACCATTCCTCTCTAAATTTTGAAGTACGACCCTACTCAAAATGAATGGTATCGTAAAGCTCCAATATAATATTTTGAATCAGAATGCTTTGTTTGTGTAAAAAGAAGTGGAAAGTTGATGTAACGATAGATCTGAATAACATAATTCCTTTCGGTACATACCACATTTATGAATTCATCAAAAAGTTCTGAGCTGATCTGCAAATGAAATAATCTTGCTGCTAAGTCTAATTCCTGGTTCTTAGTAGTTGCGTGTGTTCTATTTAGAACAATTGTTCACTTGTAATATATCCATTTAACTCTCCACAAGGGTCACTAATAATATCTTACCTAATAATACACAACATACATAATCCCATTGTTGTAGCAAGTCTTTTCAATTAAAAGGGGTCAGTGAAAATTGGTGCATAAGGAATGCTCATAATAGTGAAAACGTGCATTAATAAATTGTAGCAAGTCACTTGTACTTATACTCACTTCCTCCATCTAACTATGACTTTGTAGCAGTTCAAACACTTGGTAAATACATTCACATCCCTAAACGAAACTTCAATACCATATTTTTGTTGTTTAAACATTAAAACAATTCTACTTGATCAACAACTAAAAATTGCTAAACTACATTTTCAAACCCTAAACCAATTCTACTTGATCGACAACTAAAAACTCTAACCTTCAACAAAAATTAAATGAGAGGAAATTAACACTTATCGGGTTTGAGAAGAAATTTGCAACAAATACAATGTCTTTGGCGTTAGTTGTAACGCCTTCGCTTGGTGGGTATGTAATGCTCGAGGCTGATGAGGACGGGGAGTGGTCCGGCTTCTGGCGGCTTCTAGGCAAAACATAATCACATCGGAATGAGAGAGATCCTAAAGTCGTGCAGGTATGAGACTGCATGGTTGAAGGAAGGCTTATAAGAATTTTTTGGTACTACTTATATCAACAAGATGCATCTTCTTTTCGGTAGCCCAAACCATAAGAACTCCACATTTAAGCATGCTTGACTTGGAGTTGTCTTAGCATGGCTGACCTTCTAGGAAATTTCCCGTAAAGCGTGCGAGTGAGAACAAAGCACGTTGAAAAGACTCATGTTGGTATGTGGGGTCAGTCGACAATTCTTAAAGTCGTCTAGGATGTTACAAGTGGTATCAGAACAGGTAGGTCCAGTCAGACCAAAACCTTTTTTTTTCCTTTGTATGCGACAAGTATGTAAGTACTGTCGATACTTGTTTCGTTCTATTAGGTTGGTCTGAGCAAAGTGGGGGGAGAGGCAACATGCTTCAAGTGTGGTGGAACACGACAAGTAGAGGCATCATTGAACGAAGAAGCACATGTGTTTATGATGTTTGCTTTCCATTACTTCTGCAATGATATGAATTCATAATAGCAACGTTTAACTAACTCCAGCTTCCAATCTTCATACTCTGATGAACTTCAGCTTCTGATGCTCTTCAGACTCTCTGATGAACTTAGCTTCTGATGGTTAGCTTCTAATGGTCTTCAGACGCTCTTTGTCATCAGACTCTGTCTTCAATCTTGCAACATAAGCTTCCTTTGAAAAATTCCATTGCTCTCATTTGTTCTTTCATAATCAAAACTTGAATTAAAGACTTATAAATTTTTGACTATGGTCCTGCACACTTGAATAAATATTAACAATTTCAATTGACATTTTAATACTTTGTTATCATCAAAACTTAAGGTGGTAATATGAAACACATTTTGTTCCAACAAGGATCACCGTGTGACCAGCAAGTACAACCAAACATTGGAGGGATAGACCTAGTTAACCAAGATTTATAAACCCCACACGTAAGGATCATCGTGTGAATAGCAGGTGAAGTTTCCAACCTTTTAGGTTAGTAACATCCCAACGGCTTCATCACTTGTATAGTCTACCTAAGATAAATAAACGCGACATGACTGTTATTTTTATCCAACAATATAAATAGAGGGGATTCGAATAATCCTAATCCCTGCTTACTTTTCTACAACCAAAAACAGGTAAACCTAAAATTGTAACTCTCTGACCCTTATCTTTTATTATATCATCAACTAAAAAATAAGTAACGTTAATTGTTTGGACGAAACGACGATCCATGTGGATTCGATACTCATCACTTTATTATTTGGTAAATAGTTTGGTGCACTAATTGCCTGATTCGCACATCATTATCTTATTTTGAACACTATCCAAAGATAGGTTTTGTTGGATATTTGTGTGTTGGCTTCACTTTTGCTAAAACAAATATTCATGTGTGATGTTGGATACGTTGTTACAACATCCTAGCACAGTTCAGTGTGCCCTAAAGTTATGCCAAGATTTATGCACGCTTTATCTTTTTAAGGAAACCACGCATTATTTCTTGTTGGCCAAGCTGCGTGCTTTTTGGTACAAAATCAGTTGGTTTATTATTTCCTAAAGTTGTGACAACAATTTAGGAAACTTTGGATGTGTTTGGATTGTTCCTAAAGATGTTCCTACTTTTTAGGAGTTTCCATATTTGTTACGTGGATCATCTTTTGGATCTACTTTTGTTCTGAAGCCCAACAAGATTTTATAACCCATATTGCTTCAGTATATATACAAGATACAAGACCTAATTGATTCACCGAAGCCGTCATTGAAGATTAGTGGCTTTTTAGGGTTTTTAGTCATTGTTTATTGTGAGTCTTTCTTGTATCACCTTGATACATGTTAAGGACTGTGTTACATTGAGTTGTATTTGCTCACTACTCCAAAGCTGTGAAGCACGAAGATAGGTAGTTTGTGTGCTACACCAAAGCTATGAAGCACGGTGTTAGGTAGTTTGTTTGAATGTAACTTCATCTGATTTGTTTCTGTTTGTAACCTGATAATTACATGGGCTGTGATTGGTTGTAGGGATGGGATCTCAGATCTAGGAGTTCCTAGGTTGAAGTCAATATGGGTAGGTCCTAGGTCTTTAGTGTAAACGAGGAGTTTGCTGAGAGCTAGAGAATAAGGACTACACTAGTGGATTTCCTCCTGGCTTGATAGCCCCCAAATTAGGCGATGTTGCACCGAACTGAGTTAACAAACTCTTTGTGCTTTTTACTTTTTTGTCTTTTATTTTGCTGTTTTGTTGATGTTTACTGCTAGCATGATGTTCTAAACATCTCATTCAACATATGTTATATGTGCCTGGTGTTGGAACATCGCATAGAACATTCTGTTTCTAGCCAGCCAGAACTTCAGGTTTTACAAAAAAAAAAATATGGATCTTGCAAAGAGTGTTATGCTTGAAATGGATTTAGAGTCCATCTATCCAACAAATCATCTTGTGATTAGAAAAAAATATATCTTGGAGAGAACGCCGAGGGACATGAAAACTAGTCCATAGAAAAAAATATATATATATTGTATTATGTAAGGGGGCCCTTTTCATAAATTTTGCCTAAAACCTTTAAGATGTTTGGAACAGGGTTGCTTGCCTATCAAACCACCTTTGGCTTTTCCTTATTGAACTCTATGTTTTTGCTCGCTTTCACGTCACCAAGCTTGCCTACTTAATCGTGCTTTTCTCTTTGTGTCTTAATGATGCTCTTACATAGCTTCTGATGTGTGTGCTTGCATTCCTTTACTCCATATTGGTGTAGTCATTCTCTTTAACCTATAGAAATGTATTGCTTTCTCGCACAATTTACTATTATAGACGATATTAGTAAAAACAAGTTGATAAGTTCTATGGAAACGATATTCATATCAGCAGTTCAGGGCGACGATGTGACATTTTGAACCTTTCACACATTTATGATGATTGGTGGTCGTTGTTTTTTGTAGATCAAACTCTGAGTTTATATTTGGGGTCATCTCTCATTGTTACCGGTAACCATGGTTAATGCATTTGATGTAGTGCTCATATCTAGATCTTGTTTATACTGTCTTGTTTCATTGGTTCTGATAAGTTTATTTGAAATTCAGCTTCGATCTTGGATACTCTCAATTTCTATTCGGATCTGATTCTCTAATAACAATTGTCGACGTTGCCGCGGTGGTCAGTTTCTATTGTCTTACAAACTATCTATGCTTACCTATGTGTGCTGGTGGTCGTGGTTTTTCAAAGAGGGTTGAATTTATTGATTGGGTTATGTTTCCAAGTTCTATCTAATTAGGCGTTATTGGGTAGTGAATCCTACAACTATGGACTAGGCTTCAAACTGTAATGCTCAAAAGGGATATGACTTTGCAATCTGGGCTAATTCAGCTCGATTTGTGGCTGTTAACTTGTTTTGGTCGTGTTTTCGTTGCAGTAAGTGGTGAGTTCGTGGATCTAGTTTCATGTGGACAGACAGTTTCATTTCCCAGTTTTGATACGGAGGAACTCTCGTGCCATTGATACATAGAGGAACATTCATACACCATTTTCTTTTGTAATTTGGTTTTGCACCCCGTGTTGGGTTCGCCGGATCGAACTCGTGGTAGCTTAGTGTGTTCGCTTAAGATTTCTTTTCTTCATTTATTTTGTTGTATTTTATCATACATGTTAGGGTTGGTTCTAAAAAGTATAGTCTGACATTGGTTGTATTGCATATGAATTTGACCAAAATAAAATATAAATTATTTTTTGATCTAGAGATCACGCATGTTGATAAATAAATATTTATATTGAAAAACTAAAAATGAAGATAATTCTAAGTTTTTTAAGATTGAAATTAATTTTACATAAAAATAAAACAATATAATAATTAATAGTTAAATTTTATTCAAAAGATATAATGCAATTTTAAATTATTATGGTCAAATATTTACTGAAAAGGTTTGAATATTGTGTTTAAATGCATCATAATAAACGCAGTCAACAAATTGATGATTTGTTTCCTTCAACGAAAACAAATCAAAATAGAATTATATTAGTTATACGGTTGAACATATTAATTACTCTTTTAGTAAATTATTCTAATAATATGTTTTTTAAGTCTATATAAAGCAAACAAGTGATTAGTGCTTCTTCACACCATCGAAAAAGAAAAAATTATAAGGTGATATCCTTCAAAATGACTTTTTGTGTCCAATCTTTTCTATTGGGAGTCTTATGCATTTCTTTGGTGTTGGTTTCAGGTAAGAGGAATTGTTATTTTTTATCTTTTGAGTTTCATTTTCAATAAACAATTATTACATAATTCAAAATTTTGATTTGAGTTTGTTTTAGGATTTGATACTAGTTTGGACTTGGAGGGTCAAACAATAGAGCCAACTAAGAAACCAAGCTGCTTTATTGGTAGACCAGGACCTCCACAAATTTGTTGCTTTTCGGAATGCACTCCAAACTGCACAGCAGTTTGCATTGCCAATGATTATCTTGGAGGTGGACGTTGTCAAATATTTGCCGGTGCAAATTTCTGTTGTTGTTATAAACCATGATTTCCAATGTATCGTTTGACTCTTAAATACTCTTTGACTAAAAAAATATGAGTCAAATAGATTTAAAAAGTCAAATGTATTTGATTATAAAATTAATTGACTTTTTGAATCTTTTGCGTAGTATTTTATTAGGAAGAGAGCAGTGAGTTCTATTTTATCATGAGAATCGAAAAAATAAAAGATGTGTCATTATCAATGAATTTTGACACACATCGAAAATAAAATACATTATTTGTATTTTCTTCTATTATAAATTACTGTCCAAATTGTTCGATGACCGAAAATTTGAAATTCTATCAAATTTACCATTATAAATTAGCATTTTTGTTACTAGAAATGTATCAGAAATATATTTATGTTACTAGAAATGTATCAAATTTGAAATCTATTTATCCGAATATCGTGACTTTTTGAGCTCAGAAATATATTCTGGTTGTTTTAAATCTACAAACCCAAGAGAGTTTTTCACACACACTTCTTCAGATATAACACCATTAAGAAAACCACTTTTAACATCCATTTAATGTATGATGATATCATGATTAACAACATGTGATAATAACAGTCTAATTGCTTTTAGTCTAGCAACATGTGCATGGGTTTCAGCGAAGTCAATGCCTTCTTGCATATTAGAGTCTTGTGCTACTAGTCTAGCTTTGTTTCTTACCACTTCACTTTGTTCATTCAACATGTTTTTGAACACCCATTTTGTCCCAATGACATTCTAGCTTATTGACCATGGAACCAAATCCCCAAAATCATTTATTTGGAATTGATTCAGTTCTTCATGCAATGCTATGATACAGCCATCACCACTTAGAGCTTCATCCACTTTGACTGGTGCAATCATTGACAAAAGTCCCACTAGAGAAGTTACATTCCTTAATGTTGATCTTGTCTTTCTAGAATCACCTTGTTGCCAATAATGAGGTCTTCTAGATGTGAGCTTTTGTTTTTGAATCTTCTATCTGTTCAGGGGATTGGTCACCATCTAGGGCATCTTTTGGTACACCAGAAGGTTCGTTTCTTTCCGAAGTTACTTCTCATTCCTTTTGATCCATGTACGCACAAAATTCCACTTAACATACACACACCATCCTAGCCTCTACCAAGGAAAAGAATAGAACTAGCTTCAAGAAATTTAAATGTGCTCAAAATATAGTTTACTTTTTGTTTTTGAAAAAAGGCATTCTAGAAACATAGTAATTGATATGATTATTAATTGAATGTAGATTTACATTGCAAGTGCTGCTACAATTCTATCAAATAAGATTTTTTGTTCTAGAACATGTATATGTTATTAAAAAATAAAAGGAAGAAAATGATATTCTTGTGTAGTTTCATACATGCTAATGACCGAAGAGGTGGAGACGTTAAAAATGAGGCCTTTATATTTTTTAATCATAAAATGTAAAAATAAAAAATAACTCTTAACGGAGAGAATCGAGTAACAGATGAAGAACTTTAAAAAATGGGTGATGTGGCTCAGCAATTGAGCGAGTGTTTGTAAGCGACCGTTTGAGAATCTGTTCCTAGCAGTTCTCCCTAAACAATGATTTCGATATCTACAAAATTTTGAACTTGCTCAGACTTTTCATTGTCAGACTTATTGTTATCAAATTTGACATGTATAGATTCTTCAATTTTTTTCATTTAAGAATTATACAATATGTATGCTTTGAGTGTTTAAAATATCCAAACACGATGCGCTTTTGTTCTTTAATATCATATTTTTTAAGATGTACCTTAGTGTTAGAATGTAACATGTACATCAACCGATGAAAATAATAAATATTACTCTTTATTCCCTTAAGTAATTTATATGGAGTCTTGTTCAGTGTAAGTCTAATATATTCTATTTTTAATATAACATGTTGTGTTTAGCTTCTGTCCAAAAACGTTTTGCACTCTTAGATTCACTGATCATGGTATGTGCCATCTCTAGCAGAGATCTATTTTTACTTTCTACAACCTCATTTTGTTGTAGATTTCTAAGAGAGGAAAAATCATGGAGAAATCCATAAGTTTCACCAAAAATTTCAAAAGGCTCATTTTTTAAATTCACCACTATGAACACATCTGATTTTCAAATTAGATGTTTCTTTTTCATTTTTAGTTTATTTGCAGAAGACACTAAACACATCATAAGACTCATTCTTGCTTTTGAGGAATTTCACTCAAGTCCATCTGTTAAAGTCATCAACAATGATCAATCCATATTTCTTTCCATTGATTGAGGCAGTATCAATTGGCTCAAAAAGATCAATGTGCAAAAGCTCTAGTGGTCTAGAGGTGGAAACAATGTGTTTGACTTTAAAAGTAGGTTTAATTAATTTTCTGTTTTGAGATGCCTCACAAAGAACATCTGACTTATAGTTCATATCAAGTAGGTCTTTGACTAATTTTAGCTTGCAAAACTTAAAGATTAACCTCTAATTAGTGTGGCCTAAACCAGAGGCGGAGCCACCCCCCAGCTAGCCTGGGCTAGTGCCCAGGTAGCCCAGGCTCGGCTCCAACTTTCTTTGTAGCAAGCCCAACCATTACTAGAATTTTTAGCTTTTCCTGCGGATTTACATGCGGATGTTTGTGTAAATTCCGCAGGAAACACATTTCCTACAGATTTTGCCAAGGATTTAGGTTCCGCAGGAAAGATATATCCGTAGGAAATGTGAAATTATCTGCAGGAAATGTGAAATTATTCGCAGGAAGTAAGTAACGTTTTGCGATAAATTTTTTATCGAGGCTCTATAAAATTCCTGGCTCCGCCAACTTCTATGTCATACAAATTTCTCTTCGATCATTCACAAAAGGCATATCACCTAAAAAAACTTGCGGTGAAATGAACTTGCAATTTTTAAAATCTAATTAACAATTAATTTACTTCGGTGAAATGAACTTACAATTTTGAATAATCACTTAACTTTTTATGCTATCAGCATTTAACTAAAGTTAGTTATTTTTGTTTAGCTAATTAGTATAGTTAACTTTTTACCGCCAAAAAAATATATAGTTAACTTTGTAAATGATAATCAGGCGTAAAACATACATTAGAATTCATCTGAGAGTTGATGATGTTGCTGCTACCGTAGAAAAGGCAATGACAGGTGGAGCACTTTTTCAACAGTTTGGGGTGCCACCACTCCTCAACTTTATTTTAACAACAAAAATGAAAAAGAACTTCATAAAATAACAGAGTTTTTCATTTCTGGCGATTGCTTTTTTTTTTAGTAAAAGTGTTTAAGATATGAAAGTTAAGTTTCACATGACCACTAGTAGATGAAAGGCCGTTTTAGGATATTTGCAAGCAGCATATGTCATCAGTGGAGTACCGTACTATCCTTAGATATCGCCTTATAATTCCTCTATTTCATATTGATGAGGTGTGTTTGTTTGTCGTAATGCGTGTCTGGATACTTTTGGGGAGCATGCAGTTCATTGTAAGGATTAACATTTAGGCCTGCAGATGTTATGGTATACGGATTGGTAGAAGGAAAACATGCATGTGTAGACTTAACCAGGGTTTCACCACTCGTGGGTCTAGGGGTCGGGCTGTTACGATAGGACAAGCTACCGTAAAAGTTTTTGTCAAGTAAAGTGGTCAAACATGAGAAAGCGTGTTCGAACAATCAACATGTTTTTTATACCATTTTCTTTTGACATTTTTGGTTTCCTAGCACCAGAGGTTGTTGACCTTCTACAGAGTTTAAAGGGTCATGCACAACAATGTCATGACTCATAGATCCATGAATATTATGTTTACGATAATTGATTTTGCTATCCAAAAAGACCTAGTGACTCAGCTTGTTGCTTGCTTGTATTCTATTCATGTGTAATTAATCAGTTAGTGCTTTCTTTCTGTAATTGCTCATGTTTGGCTTCTATACTTGTGTATCGTTATTTCTGGTGTGTAACTAGTAACCTCGTCTCAAACATCTTATATTTCCAGGTTGTGATAATTTGAGGAATGCTTTCACTCTCTCACTCTGGCACCCCCTCTTTCCTGGTCACTCTCTTTGTCCTCTCCCTCGTTCACTCACGTAGCAGCATACCAACAAGTTCACTTGGCCACTCTTTCCTTTCAACCTCTCCCATTTGACGATGGCGGCGCACCCATTTCTCCTCCAATTGGCCACTACAAATGTCACCATGACACTGCTCCACTCCATAGTTTGGAATTTATCCCTTTACATGTTTGTAATTTGTTTTCCCTTTGGAGTTACTCGTCAATTGTCATCTTCATTTGATTCAATTTAATGCTTGTTAAAAACAATTGTATGTTTCTCGCTTAAAAACTTGTATTATATGTTTTTGGTGAAAATCAAGATGATTAGTTTATAGATTTGGCATGTTATTAATTGTGTGTGAAATGTTAAATTATATTTTGCTTGTGATTAGTTGTGGGTGAATTAGTTCTGATTAGTTATATGGTGAATTGCATGTGTTTTGTGGGATTAGTTGCTTGTTATTGGTACAAACCGTTTGTTTTTGGGATAAGTCAATTGTTAGATCTATAAAGATCAATGTCTATGGTGTAACCATACTCAATTGTTGGAATTACAGAGGCCATACATTTGAAGAATAAAAATTGGTACCTACAAAAATAAGTATCTGTAAACTTTCATATGTAGCCATTATTAGGAACAAAAATTGCACTTTAGACTTGCCTGTTCAAAAAAAAAATTGCACTTTAGACTCATAAACTAGAACCTGTGTCTTCAGGGTGTGTATAATGGAGGGTGGTCTCCCATTGTTAGATTTACATTTTCAATAAGAAAATAACACTTACCTCACATTGATGTTTAATTCTAGTTAACTTGATTGGTATAGTGATGTTTTATGCTATTAGCAATTGGTGTGTGAATTGTGCACCTTGTATTAGTGATTCAATGGTCAAACACAAGAAAATTGATACATTTTTTAAGAGGAAAGTTTCCGACAAAAATGAAAATTGTATAGCTTCAACATTGACACTTGAAAGTAACCCTTGAGATGATGCATTTTGCTAATCAAATTTGTTTTATCCGACAAAAAATTAGTTGGTATTTATCGCGCACCCCAATATTTTGGGCAAGATCCGCCACTGGATGGAATAATGAATTAATTAATTAATATTAAAGTGAAAGACATTGTACCCTATCTGGGAGATTCCTAGGCAATGGAACTGCATTAACAATTTTCAGGGGAAACAATCTTTGAAAATTAGCACTTGCATCGGAGGATGATGAGGTCTCGGCCCCATCATGTTGTCCCCGTGCATGGAATTTGGCAAATCTATTGATCACAGAAAATCTTTCTAAATCCTGACACTCCACTCTCAGGTCCAAAATTGAGGCTCTGCCATCCAATCTGCAATTAACAAGATAAAAAATGGCACAAAATAAGTTGAGTACAACAAAGTTGTTGTTATCATATAAAGATGAATTAGGATACTGAAACGAAATATAACAAAATTATAGTAGCAGTAGCTGGCAGGCAACCATATTTTGAGGGTAAACATGAAGGCCAAATCTTGGCACATGTCTTGCATGAGCTATAAAGAATAACAATCATTACTACCATCTCAATAAATTCATAATAGGTGAATCAAAAAAGCGAAAAAGGGGAATACAGCTGACTTAATAAATTTGAGTGCTAGAAAATGTGTTACAAGCTCTGGTAATTGGGGGCCTGCTTAAACGGCTGACACAAATATTGCAACGACTAAAAAAGATAACAAATAGTTGCCAAAACCTCAAACCTTAATTGCAGGCATTTGGCTAGGGCCAGCGGGAGGGGGTGGGGGTGGGGGTGGGCTTGAAAATCTGCCTTAATTGCATTTGAGCCACATAAGAGAATAAAAACAGCTAACTTAGAGTATTTGAGCCACATTAAGAGAATAAAAATAGAGTAACCAAGACAAAAGCCATGTTCCAGCAACTTTAATTTGTCAGATACCACACAAACAAATAACATATAAATAAAAATAAAAATGCATGTCAACCTTAAAGATTTTGATGCCAAAGCACCATCTCAATTACACCCGTACAGACAGATGGGCCTCTATGAAATTTGTAACTTGTAGGCGAGACGCTTGTCTACATCCAAGAAAATAAAATAATAGATAGACGGTATAAAACTAAACATTATGGTATTACCTTAATATGTCATCTTCCAGTTTCCTTGTTCTCTCAGCAAAGTCCATAACTTTAAAAATGCAATGATCAACATTATCAGATGATGTCCGTTTTTTTGGCAGTCTACAGAAAACATGACGCAAAAATGTCAATTATTATATCAAATATGTGGATCAGGTGTGCATGTGCTCTTATGTGTGTCAAGACTCAATCATTATACAAGCCATGGTTTCAAATTGTGGACCGCACTACGTGATGACGCCGCAATATTGCAGTTGCAGAAGTGTCTGCAACCGCATCAGACCACAATCGTGGTGTGATTGCAACTCACAGTAAAAGTTGCATTTTAACACCGCCAACCAACAACCACTATATAGTGGGCGCAACGGCTGCATCAGACCGCAACAGACTATGTAATGCTCACAAATTAGTTTTCTGGCTTCCTTCTTTATATCATAAATTTAGGGGGCATTTCAACAGGATGGGAGCTATATAAAGTGATGGCGAGTTGATAATGAGAGAGATGTGAGATTTTATAGAGGAAGTAGGAGATGTGTAAGACATCAGATAAGTAATAAATAGATTATAATAGTTTCTGCTAATAAAAAACAAATTCACGCCGCAACGACCACTATACACATTGTAACAGCCGCAATACCCGCAATCGCAGTGGCTGCAACCACAATTTAAAACCATTATACAAGCCATTCAAAATAAAAATAGTTCTTACAGGTTTTTGCTACCAGGAGGTAAAGTATCGCATCCAGACCATGAGATAGAACTGAATGCTTCTCCTAATGTTGATCTGGAAACAGAGTAGACCACACTTTCATGATGCACCTTCGCATCTTCTACGAGAACTGCTGCAGGAGGAGGGTTTAGTAGTTGCTGCATAAGTTGCGTAGTCAACACAAGTCTTCTTTTTGACTTCACCGTCGCAGATAGATTTTCAACTACCCCAGCACCACCTTCAACCTATTAATTATAAACAGAGTTAAGAGAACTTGTTAACTAATAAATTTATTAAATTATGAGTTGTGAACTGATATAATTATAAACAAACCTTCTCAATCAATCTATTTGCAGTTTGGGCCCACAATAATTCCGCCTCACTGCCAAATAATAAGGAATTTTTGTTATCTATGGATAAATTACTTGATATATTAATAAACAAAAGAGAGTTAAAAATGAGGTCAAACTGTCATGGCAAAAAAAGAAGGTATTTCTCTTTCAAAACAACACAAAAAAACGTAATATCAGATGCAGAATGTTTCCCTAAACCAACAATGGCAGCAAAAAATAAGTGCATTAAATGACTGTCAACCACCTGAGATCTCGAAGCCGTTCAGAACCCTGTGTCAGTTCTTTATGCCAAGACAGAAGTTCAGACGTGGCGCTTTTCCGCTTCTTTGGTCTCAAATTATGTAAATCAGGTTCACCCATAGGAATTGATAACTGAGAACATACATTCTCACTTCCAACTGAAGCAAGCATTGGACAGTGCCTGGTGCTACCAAGTTGAGCATCGCCAAGACTATTAACTCTCTCTGTTGAATTTTGGAAATGCAGACTATCTGATTGGTTTGGTATAATAAAAGGTTGGTCCATCTTAGTGGCAGTTATCTTTTGTGCCTCATAAATCGGCAATGTCGCACCATTTTTAAAAGTTCCATATTGTTCAAACCACGATGGTGCCATCTGAGGATTTATCAGAGAATGACCACTTCTGGTAGAAATTGCTTTATTACTATCTGAAACATTAAGATAGTTTTCCTGATCATCTCCAATTACCTCCTGAGAAGTTGCATTAGTGTCATGTCCATCATGTGGCTTTGCTGACAAGTGTGATATATTGGATGGAATGGAAGAATTATTTCCAGATGCATCTTTAACCACATATGACAACTGTTGACCGTAGTTGGAATCAACCTGCTGTTTGTCCATATTATCTGAAACTTTCAATCTCTTGGCTTCCCGGTTACTAGGATCAATCTCCATGTTCCTCATTGATTGAACTTGACCCAGCAAGGAGAAATTATGATTCAAAACATTGTTTGGTCTTAAAGACCGACCTAGAGCCTCATTGTTTATGGAAGTCGCAGCTAGGCTTGGTTGAGATGCATCAGACACACATTTCACGACATGTTCTTTCAGGTGTGAAGGAACTACAACCTCTTCATCCCCAACAGCATTCTCAGACAATGTCCGCTGCTCAGGGATTTCTTTAAGGACGTTTTGTACAGAGCTATTGGAGTAAGCAGAAGAACCACCAATGGCAGGAAATTCATTACCATCATTCTCTTGACCCTGATCACCTAGATTCTTTGAGTCAGCTTTCATTTCACAATCGTTTTGTTTGGGCTGTGATGGAACCTTCAAAGTGTTAGGATGCTGCCTGCTAGAAACACTGGTCCATAAATTATGTATAACTTTCGATGGGGTGCCATGCAGAGATGCACCATATGTACCAGAAGGCTGACTGCCAGACTCTGCTGCCAAAATTTGGATTGCACGATCTCTCAAACGAATTTGATCTGTACCACTCAGCATAGACATGTCTTGAGTAGATACCATTTCAGGTCGACTAGCTTGAGCTCTTTCACCATATTCATCTATCTGATTCAAGGAAGCCGACTGATTATTTGCTACTTGTCCACCAAGATGAGCCATAATCTGATTCTGAGTATGGTTCTTGGAGAATGGAAAGCCAGATGTAAAAGCTTGTGGAATGTTTCCTACCACATTGTAATGAGAGGCCATATCAAAAACTTGACCTGTGGTACTAGAAACATTATTCCTATTCTCCCCAGGAGATGACTCTTGAGAAGGAAAAGTCTGATTAGTAGCCAACTTTGTATGGCCCCTATCCCCTGTCTCGGACATGTGTGGTGTAGTAAGACCTGAATCTAATGAGCCACGAGAAAATACCATGGCAGGTCCCTGTGTAGGAGGAGCCAATTGTAAGCTAAAGCCCTGAGACGAATAACTTCGATTCCATTGTGGATGTACAGCAAATCCATCTGAAGATTCGATTTCAGGAACCCTGGAATAGAAATTATGGTGAGAGAGGCTTGTGTTTGTTGGAATGTCATATCCCCATAACCATTCCTCTTCATGAAAAAGCTCAATAATATTTTAGATGCAACAATTTAAGCAAACAGTTGAGCTACGGTCATCACATAAACAAGAAAGAGTATATGCAATGCATGAAGGATATAAAGAAAACATGCATACAAGCGCTAGTTAGATCAGAAGTTTAGCAAATAAAAAGGTCCTAAAAAATTATGTCACAGTTGCTTACGATTACCGAAAGCAAAATATCTCTGCAATAATTAAAAAGGAAGTACCATATCACGGCTTAATTCATACGTTAAAAACATTAGGAAATTTTAAAATTGAACTACCTGGGCAAAGCAGTCTTTTGTAAGGCATAATTACCAACACTTCTATCCATTGAGGTCATTGCTTTTGGTATTTGTGTAGGGAGTACGCTTTTTGAAACATTATTATCCAAGCTCTCTGAATCACCCTGAAAATCAGGTGCCATTTCAGTCACATTTTAAAGGATATAACAAAATTCTGGTTATCCAAGACATGGAGATGAGAAGATAATGTGAGACTAGCATATATAAGTATAAAACATGTTATCTGACAAATTACCTTCTCTGTTTCACTATCATTCCTGTCACAATGTCCATATTTTGACTGTCCAAGAGAGTTATAGCTATGGCCCTGATCTGCAAGTCCTCCTAAGTGTTGATGGTTCATAGGTTGTGAATTTATGACCTGATTGTTTCCATAATGTTCCACATCAACACCAAGATCCCCCATTGGATGATACTGAACTTTACGAGTTATAGAAGATCTTTGATGTACCTGACCAGATGACTTTGGACTATGCAAATCATTGCCATCAAAATTGGCATTTTCTCTCGTGCAACCATCTCTTGAATGAGAAGGATTAGATCCAAGACCATCTGCTGATTTTTCTTTTTTATTAGAGTTATCCGCCTTATCTGCATCACTTTCAAATTTTCCATTCTTAGATGATTCTAAAATTAAAGGGTTCTCCATATGATGCTTGTATTTTCCCGGAACTTCATTTCTTTTATAGCTACCAGCTGACTCTGCATCTCTCCATACATCAACGTTAGGTAGCTTCTCGCTGCTTTGTCGGCTGAGCCATGCAGGTCCAGAATTTGGTGATGCAGCAATACCATTCACACCAGAATCTTCCCTACAAATTTGCATGTTACCAGTAGATTTTACATGTTCTGACCCAACAGATAAATTAGTATCAGAATCAGGCTCCCACGTAGCAGGCACCTGAGACATCTCCTCATGCATGGCTTTCTCATGATGGTGCTGCAATGATTTATCATTTTCATGGGTTTTGAAAGTAGAACTACTATCAAATGGGGCTGATTTTGTAATGTCCCAACCATTAGACTTACTGAATGGACCACCACTACCACTACAAGATGATATGTTTGGTTGATGTGTCCAATAATCTGATATTACCTTTTCATTTTTTTCTATAACTGAAGAGTTGGTAGCATTTCCATATATATGACCACCTTCGGATATTTGTTTTTGCTGAGGACTGCAATCTAACCACCTGCCTCTTTCTAAATTCTGTGGAATTGGTCTCTGAGAATCGGTTTGTGACCTGTCATGCTGTTGATCTGAAGTATCAAGACCTGACTGATGAAATCCAGAAACACTACAATGGTTTTCAGTGGTTGTTGGCCTACTAACATCATCAGGCCGAACAAAAGGTCTTGAATTTATATTGGAAGGTGATTGCAAGTTATTATCGGCCCAAAGTGGTTGACGTTTGCTGACATCGGTAGTTGAAGGTTGCTCTTTTCCAGATGTTTGCCCCATATTCTGAAAACCAAGACCACTCCATTCCTCCTGGATGCCCATGTCACTACTAGAAGTTTCTGCTACAGCAGACTGCATAAGCGCACTCCAACTCCCACTCTGAAGGGAAGGAAATCCACTAGAACTATCTGTACCATCCAGCATATTAAAATCACCTGTATTCATACCAAATCCATCCCAAAGGCTATCATCTGAGCCAAACAAAATCTTCTCTTCAGTTGGATCTAGGGTAGCTACATTCTGTGAAGGAGGAACCTGCACTAGCATCTTGTCTTGTGATGACATCTCTGAAGATCCAGCTAGTTCTTGTCTCCCATGAAAATCTTGCATTGGTACAATTCTTTGCTCAGAACTCCCTTGCTGCAAATTTTCCACATTCACTCTGCTATTTATAGCATGAGCAGTGGGTCCAAACATGCTCTTTCCTTGATTATCGTGTCTTGAAACTAAAGTTCCATCATTTGTGTTGATTTGATCTGAAAATGCACCATATTGGTGAACAGGAAATGAATTACTGCCAGCTGCTATATGTGGCAGTGCAGGTTTGTTCCCGTGAACATGAGAATATTGCTGTGGGAAAGAAACCTGAGGCATTGCAGGCTTATCTGCTTGAGTGTGAAAATAAAGGTTAGGAGCGCCTCCCGAACCAGGTATTGGAACCCCGTAAAGAGACTGGTCTCCCTGATTATGGACCAAACCCATCATGCGCAATGCTTGTCCTTGTTCAGGAGATAACATAAGTCCATTAGAGGACCCATGCATAACTGGAGATGCACCACGATGGAGCCAATTTGCATTAGTTGGCATCACATCAGGCTGCCACATGAAGTTAGATGCCTCATTTACAGGAATTCCATTAATAGGAGAAGCAGAATGGCTTTTAACTGTCTGTTTTGAAATAGACGGATCTGGGGCCATAGAATTCTGTTGCTTTGCTTCTAGTTTATGAAATTGCTGATGCCTCTGTTGTTCTTGCATCTGGTTAAGTATCGCTTGCTGCTGTAATAGATTCATTTCATTTATTCCTGAATGTTGTCTAGGTAAAGGCTGAAGCATTCCATTCTGGTGACCACTTACTTGCTGTTGACCTCCAAAGAAATCAAAATTGACATGAGATTCTGTATCCATTCCCATAATATTAGCTCCATTGTGCCTAGTCTGAAAAACCTGTTGTCCCTGCATGTAGCCACTTACAGCCGCTTGTTGGTTTGGCATCTGATTTCTTCCAGACTCGGGCCTCAAATTTGATTGTGACAGGTTCAAACTATGTCGCAAATGTGGAGAGCTTATGTGTCCCTGCTCAGAATCTGTGACAGAGAAGGGAGTGTGATTAGTAACTAACAAAGACAGACTCAAACAACATGACAAAGTTAAATTTCAACATCATTGGTTTAGTTATTCAAAAACAAAATGTATAAAAAATGGATAATGACAAGTGAAAAACTTATACAATAAACGTTGTAAAAATCTTTACCAGATTGCTGTTGATTAAAATTCTTCAAATTGGAAATAAAAGGCACACCAGTCGATCCCTGGCTGCCAACCCATAAATTGTTGCTTATTCCTGGCCAGTTCCCATCAACCGCTTGTGAATGATACTGTCCCTGGGACAAGTTTTCTTGACCAAAAAAATTATGGACCCTGTCTACTGCTTCGTTTCCAGGCATAGATAATCCACCTCACAAACTTTAAGCAGACAACTATTTAAAAGAAGGCTTAACCAAGAAACAAATACTTTTACAACCTACATAGCAGGAAGATGTCCAAGAACACACCTCCGAGCAACTACCATTTAAACCTAAAAATTATTAAAATATCCCTGCAAGTAAAAATCCATTTGGTATAAATTAATTTTTAGAATAATAGTGAAAAGATATGGCAATACAACAATAACGGACCATACTTCGTTACTATATTAATAAAATGTTTCATGTCATTTAAGTCGTTTTGTTTTTATACAAAAAGTGAAAAGGATTACAATATTGGATGACAATCCCCTTAATGCACATTAAAGAGTAATGAGTGCAACATGTCTAACGAGCCTGCAATATAAGATGCAAAATTAACTTTTCAAAAAAGAAAGTTCATGATAATCATATGATGTTTCTAGCTGAAAAAGTCTAGTCAAAAGCGACCTTTAAACTTCATTGCTAGCAAGAAATGTTTCCATATCCACAAAACAGTTGATTAACACATCGCGTTTGTAGGCAGGCAACTAAGCCACAAATAATAACATAACTAAAGTACATTCAGCCTCCTCCTTCAATTTGTATGGTAAATTTAAGGATCAATGCACATTAGCAATCAAAGTGGAGGAAATTTGTATGGACTGTGTGCAACAAAATCCAAATCAGCCATACCAATGAATCTGAGGAAGCAAGAAATAACCAAAATGCAGATATCTCTTGCATGTTTATATCTTGGCAAAACAATTGTCACAAACATTATTGAAGAAAAATCATCAGCAATGTTTCTCTTTTGCTATCTATCTGAAAATGGGTGTAAATCTAGTAGGCATTCAATCAAGTTATCTGTGTTACGTCATACTACAACCAATTATCATTTAACCATGCCTGCAACTTACAACCACATGGGTGGTTGCTGGCAGTAATTCTTCAAATGGAAATCAAAGGTAAAATTCATTGCAAAATCATAATCAGTAACATGCCAAGGAGAATCCAAAAACATGTAATAATTTCATTTGTAATCTCAAAATATTGCCCTTTATAAAATAGTTTCATAGTTCATTCCTTTTATCTCAAGATGCATATAATTTTCAGGGTGAATTGAGATCAATATAATTTTATTTGCCTGTGTCATCTGACTTTCATGAAGCTGAGGCAAACCAATGACAGAACAGAATAGAAGTAGAAAAGGTCATAATTTCTCAATAGATTCATGCAGTCACTTCAAAGTTCATAGTACCACTGAGTAATTACAAAGCCATTGACATTCTCAGTAAATTAGAAAACAAAGCACAAACCAACTAAACAAAGTGACAAAGAAACGGCACCAACCAAATCATTTATAATGGAATTGCCTAAATGAATCAAACAAAACGCAAATTTCCTATGATAGATCATGTCTAACTAATGAAAGAGCATTTAGTCCCTGTCCTTTCTAATATTTCCACTTCTAATCTTCTCTTGTCTATCTCAACCATAATAGCTACTACCTCATCCTTAAATATAGAACCATGTCGACTAAACTACAAGAATTAAGAAAGTTTGTATTACTACTAAATTAGTCAATTATTGATATTGTTTTCCAAGTTTATCCTTTATAGTATTTATTGCTTACTTATTGAATACAAAAACAAAACAAAAAACGGTGTAAAGTATCTAGAACACGTTAATAAGGAAATAATTAATTCAGTTGAAAATTTGGAAATCCTACAAATAGGGACAACAAAATTTCCTAAGACGGTCTTATATTTAGAGACAGTTAATTTTATAATTTTGACTATTCTCCATCCTGCCTAAACCACGCACGACCAAGTGATTGAATAGCCTGTTTGTTTTCGCATCTGTTACACCGAGACAAGTGTTTTTCTTTAAGCTACAATTATTAGCTTCTCATTTTCGCGGTAAAAGATCCCCTAGACCGTAACGCGTGGCTGCGTTGACCCACCGCACAACCAAACATATGCAACAAAGACCAATATTTTAGTGAAATGAGGGGACACGCGGCGATGGAGACGCAAGCAGAGATTTCAAAAACTCCAGCTTTATATGTGTTATTTCAAATTCAAATTTCAAATGCCGAAAATAACATTCGCGCCAAATATGCTATAGAATTTTCAAAGTTCCTATATAAACTATATCCCTCAAAAACATTATTGATATCACCCACCCGATTTCTTCATCCATCCAAAACACGAAAACCAAAATTAATCTTTCTCAATTACACTATATCACTGACACTTCTGATCAAAGCCGTATCTGGTGTCTAACACCAACACAACATGTAATTACATTCAATAAATTCATTTTTTTTCAAATAATTACCAGTGTCGTGTCCAGTTTTGGTGCTTCATAGTCAATTATACTGGAATGCGCAAAAACACAAAAGCACTTGATTATTCAAATACAATTCTTCTGCCCCAATCACTTGAAGCTTATAAGCTCAACAAAAAAAAAAACTCCAAATTCACACATTCAAAGCAAAATCACACAAGATCGGAAGCATATAAAAATTCAATCTCGTAAACACAATTTCATTCAACAAAACAACTCCAAAAGCTTCCACAATTGCACACACAGATTCACTTTTTTTCAAAACGATGTTAGAGAGAGAGAGAGAGAGAAGCTAGGGTTTCAATTTCAAGTCTAGTTCTAGTTCTAGAGAGAGATAGATAGAGAGAGTGCAGGAAACTCACAGTGACGAAGAACAAGCTGCACCATTGAAGCAAAAAAAACTGATTCTGAAAAAAAGCGCGTTTGTGAAATCACGCACGCGTTTAGGGTTTGTGGCGCGTTTGAGATAAAGTGATGATGATCGAAGAAAAATAAGTGTGAAAAATTTTCAACGAAGACGCAGGTTCGGATAACGAAGCTAAATGGTTTGGATCCGAAGCTCCGTAATTTGGAAAGCGTTTCAATTGTGAAAGAGAGGGTGAGAAAAGTTGTTGGGTATAAAGTTGGTAAATGCTAAATCAGGTCGATGTCCAATCAATGTTCGACACGTGGTATTTAGGTGGGACCCGTAATGACCCGTTTTAAAACTCTCTAATTGATTGATTAATTAGTGGATACGATAATGAGCCTTCATTTTGCCTGAATTCTTACACAATGATTTTTTGTTTACTACAGCTTACGGAAAAAATGGAGTTATTTATGCTAATCACCTCTTTCTTTTGGTTTAATGTATGGTTTTGTTCGGATAAAAAATAGTGAATAATTGTCATTTTTTTCGGTTTTGATCCGTGAAGTTGAACGATGTAATGTTATTTGTGGTATTATTATTTGCATAAATGCATCGGCTAAATCTTATTTATCGATTTCGGACGATTGCTTTCTGTTCTTCAGAGCTCGAGAGAGCGAGGATGTAGCAATCAAAGACATTGTGGCTACCTATGAGCAAGCTTCCAAACAAGTGATCAATTTGCAGAAGTCTGAGATTTTTTGCAGCATAAACACTTCTGTTGAACTTCGTGCAACCATGGCGCAAATTCTTGGTGTCAAACAAGTGTTGCATACATGTAAATATCTTGGGTTCCTATCTATGAGAGGTCGAAGTAATAAAGCTACTTTCGAATATATATACAAGATCAATTATGGAATAGAATCGGTTCTTGGAGCAATCAGTGTTTGTCTCAGGCGGGTAAGGAGGTTCTAATAAAATCAAAGTGGCTATCACTGTTACTTGATATTGATTTGGGGGAGGCACTCTGACTGTTGTATGCTCTTTAGTGGGTATTTGGTGTGTGACATTCAGCTGGATAACGAGGATTTTGAAATGGACTCTAAGATGGTGGTAGATAAATCTATGGTCATTTTGTTGGCGTCTCGGATTTTGCATCAATTATTAATGATAGTTGGTACATAGTTTCTTCTCATTTAGTAACCTCTTATATGAGGTTTATTAGGAGACAAGTCACTGAAGTTGCTCATAGTTTAGCTAGGCTAGCTCCACGTCATGCTGGTTTGTGTATATTTATTTGAATTTCTTATATATCTACTCTTATTTTAAATGAAATGCATTAAGGTTTCATAAACTAATTTATTGATGGTGTACTTACAGTGAATAGATGATAAGCTAGCTTAACAAATAGTTTATGAGGTAATTGATTAAATTTATAGTGTTTAATAAAATTAACGGTTGAACTAGTTAATAAACGGGTTTTAGTTAAATGAACTTATAAGACATAAGTTATAAACTATAAGCTCAATAACAGTTTTTGTCATTGTTTATATATGAACGATGATAATACTCTAAGTTTAAGGAAGAATTTATGGATTCAAGAGTATTATTTAGGCCAAATACCTCCCTAGGTCCTTTAAGTTTCACGTTTGTTTCAGATAGGTCCTTTAAGTTTCTAAAGTTTCAGATAAGTCCTTTAAGTTTTGAGTTTGTTTCGGATAGGTCCTTTAAGTTTCTAAGGTTTCGGATAGGTCCTTTAAGTTTCGAGTTTGTTTCAGATAGGTAATTTCTATCAAATCAACTTTGGCTTAACGAAGGTTGATATAAAGGACCTATCTGAAACAAACTCGAAACTTAAAGGACCTACCCGAAACAAACTCGAAACTTAAAGGACATATCTGAAACCTTAGAAACTTAAAGAATCTATTTAAAACAAACGTGAAATTTAAAAGACCCGGAGAGATATTTAGCCTATTATTTACATTTATCTTCCTCTAATAATACTCGTGTTGCTAATACTCTAAGTTCAAGGTCTTTCTTTTTATCATCAGACGAAACCCATAGAGTTTTCGCCCAATTTATTTATGTCTCTTCTGCATGATTCACATAAATTAAGAAAAAAATGGGAGTCTTATTAATATATTAATCTATAACTTATGTATGTTTAAAAAAATGAGGGGAGTTAAAGTGTTTGTTGTTTACACATATATATGTATTAAATATTGACATTTATTTGACAAAGAAAAAAATATTGACATTTCAGTAAAGTGATAGTATTAATTGAATAATAATAATAATAATAATTGTATTTAATATTTGCAGATATGTTTATATTTACGGACGAAAAAAAAATCAAAACTATATTTTTTTTTTAAGAAATCAAAATGATATATTAACTCCAAACAACGGACTATCTAGACGGCACAAGATGTCCCATCTAAGATAATCGAAAATCATAACAAGTGTTCAGCAAAAAGTATAATAAACTAGCCAATAACCGCATATAAGAATGAATTTTGGCATCAATTATGAAAGCTATAATAAAAGTTTACAGATGTAGCTTTAAACCACCCGAATGAGAGAAGTTTAACATTCTTTAGTATTTGAGTCGGAGAATTTTCTTTATTTTGAAACAACCTGTCATTTCTTTCCTTCCATAACACCCACGAACAAGCAAACCAAATCAGATGCATAAGCGAACATCGAGATTTTCCATAGCCTGAAGAAGTACCAAACTGATAGAAATGATCCACAATATTAGATGGATCTGCCGAGTAAACATCAAGCCAATTCATAACCAATTGCCATAACTGGCCAAAAAAATGACAAGACAAAAATAAGTGAGTCTCTGATTCCTGTTGCCCACAACCAGAAACACACAGTTGAGCCTCATAAGTAATAATGTCTCTACGGAACAGATTTGTGTTAGAGGGCAACATATTCCAGAAAAGACGTCAAGCAAACACGAAAACCTTCAATGGAACGTCCTTCCTCCAAAGTAAAGTTGTTGGGAAATGCATAGTGGTGGGCGGCCCCGACATGATCACTCAATAAGCACCACTGGCAGTATATCCCACGACTGGATCAGGTGTCCATCTCCAATACTATTAGATCATTAATAAGATGTGGAGGGAGTTTGAAATATGAAACGAAATTTGTTTGTTTATGTTATAAGTTATTCACCAATCATTTAAAAATCGTACTAACTAGTCAATTGATTGGTTGAGTTGATAATAGATCATTTTTTCGGTTGATTAAATCCTATTTGAATCATTGTCTAATTAAATTGGAATAAAATAAACTGAATTACGATTAGAAAATCATATAAACTAAATTGAGACTCGTTAACAAAATTCAATGAGTGGCGATACAAACCTTGTGCTAAGGTTTACCTTTGAAAGTCACGACCATTCAAAAGATAAAATTGATTGGTTGGACCGTAGTTTAAAAAGGGTTAAAGGTGGGGATCATCTATTCACATAAAAGAAAAGAAAAACAAGAGTGTTTGTTCGACTTAATGATCTAATAGATGGAGGTTCATTCGACATGGAAAAGTAGGGTTTGTGATCTTATTGTGACTCAATTCTGGGGAGTGATGGAGAGGAAATAAGAGTGTAGATGTTGATATGGGGGATGATTCTCATGACGAGGAAGTCAATGGAGATGAGGAGCATGAGAATGAGGAAGAGAATAGTATTTGTGTCGGAAGGTTTAAGGGTATGATTATCCAGATTTTCTTCTCTTTGAGAAAGAAGAAAAGTAGATTTAATGGGCATGGAAGAAGTGTGTTAGAGTGAAGTTATTATACGAAAGAAGGTTGGTTTCAAGGTTTTGGAAAAGAGATGGCAACATGTGTAGGTGAGGAAGGGAGTGATAAGCATTATAAATCTAAGTAATGACTACTTTTTGATATCTTTACAAATAAGGAGGGTCAACATAATGCAATGATAGATGATCATTCGTTGATATATGATCATTCTTTAATGTAAGGGATTGAAGTCCTAATTTCAGTCCAACTAGTGATCAAGTCAAGGTCACGTTATGAGTCTAGTTTTCGTGGATGCCTATCGAGAGTACTAGTATGCAAAGGTGCTTACTTTTATTGGTAACAGAGTCAGAAGAACGGTAAAGGTGAACAATATGCAGATAGTAATCCCCATTAGCTTAGCTCATTTGGTAAGGGATATTGCACAATTTGTGCAGGAGCCGCGGTTCGAACCCCGAACACCCCACTTATCCATCTTAAAAGTGAATTCCTCTAGCCATTAGGCTACTTGACAAAAAAACAATATGCAGATAGTAATTTGAAGGCTAAAATATGGTGTTAGTCCCTGCAAATATGCCTCGTTTTTGTTTTAGTCCTTGTAAAAAAAAGTTTTGTTTTTGGTCCCTGCAAAATTTTTTGTTTTTGAAAATAGTCCCTCCAGGGACTATTTAAAAAAAAAAATTGCAGGGACCTTTTTTAAAAATAAAATATTTTGCAGGGACCAAAAACTACAAAATTGTTTCAGTTATAATGTGTCACGTATGCAAATCATCACAAAAGTGGGGCCAGAGACTATTTTCAAAAACAAAAAATTTTGCAGGGATCAAAAACATTTTTTTTTTTACAAGAACTAAAACCAAAACGAGACATATTTGCAGGGAGTAAAACCATATTTTAGTCTAATTGAAATGTAGAGGAGAATGTTGTGCAACTACAATTAAAGAATTTGATGTTGGCCGCAAACTAGGTGGACATTAGCCTGACAAAAATAGGAAAGAGAGGTAATGAAGTGATTAAACATAGTATTTCCAGAACAACAAAAGAAATAATAAAAGTCAGACGAGTCATTCATCTTCTTTTACCTCCTTACCCTTTGCTACTCCCTTCATCTTTATTATAAGACCTCCAATAAAGTTCATAATATTGATATCATATAAGAGAGAAAGACAAATAGATAGAGAGTTTACATTTTCCTATAATAAATTAAATATGGTATTTTTATAAAGAATTCAACAAAGCATGTGAAACTTTGAAAAGTGTCTTATATATTAAAATACAAAGAAAAAGTGAGAAAAAAATCTTAAAATTAAGAAGATACTTTTTGCTAGTTAGGGTGAAAGGTTAAAACCTCGTTGTAAATATTGTCTCAAAGAGTTTGAAGCATAACATGAAATGCAAACACACAATATTGAAAGACTAAGAGTGTGTTTAACTCCTTCCAACTTCCGTTTTTGAAGGTTTGGAATTGAAGTGCCCATATTGTGAATTTATTATGTAAAAGAAAGGGAAAAAAGATTATGTTACTAGGAGGGGTAAAGTTGGAATTCAAGGAGCTTCAGGTGGGATGAGTTAAAACTCAATATTATCTTATCTAAATCTCGATCAGTCAATCATATTCTAATTACGGATTACACTTACGTCAACATTATCTTATCCAAATCTCAGTCAGTCAATCATAACGTGTTTATAAATCACGCAAACATCAACATTATCTTATCCAAATTCAGTATAAATAGATATTATCCTCCTCTCATTCACTACATAGCAAAACTATTCACTCATTCTCTACACTTAAAACCATCTTACGAAATCCTACCCACAATCATGCATCCAGGAGAGTTTTTTCGTACAAGTATATTTGATGGACATGTTGATAGGACAAACATATGTGTTGTATTGAGGATGACCATGTTGTTACGGATAATGTTATCTTCAAACGTCGTTTTTAAAGTTTCAAACCATGCTCAAATCAACCGTCTCTTCCGTTGTAATATACCTAGACAAAAAACTCAACTTAAGACGTGATTGTGGGTATGATTTTGTATGATGGTTTTAAGTGTAGAGGATGAGTGAGGGGCTTTGTTGTGTTGTAAATGAGCGAACTATGATATTTGTTTATATTGAATTGAATTTGAATGAAATAACGTAATTTGTAATCGCAATCAGATTGATTGATAGAGATTTGAATAAGAAATTATCGCAATCCATAATTAGAATATAATTATTATTATTATTTTTTAAATAATAATCAATTGATTGATATCTTTATAAGATAGTAATTAATCAAAATTTTGTACCCAAAAAATTAATTAAAATATAAATTCATTTTTGTTTTTTTAATATAAAAATGAAGAAAAGTGAAGGAAGGGGAGAAATCGGTTCCCACTTCTCACTTGATTATAGAAAAAAAAAAAAAAAAAAAAGAAGAAGAAGAGGGAATGGGTATGTTGTCCCATCAAATAAAAGGATGGTGGTGTGTAAGACTAGCAACGTACCAAACCAACTCAAAAATAACTCGATAATTGATTTGAAAATTGATTCGTTGAACTTGGTTCACGAACCAAATGAGTCGAACTTGAGTTGAAAATTAAACTCGTTAATTAAATGGGTTGAACTTGAATTAGGTATGGTTCATGAACTAGGTGTGTCTTTTAACAAAGTTATAACTAAAAAGTAAAAATCACACCTTGAGGTGTGGGTTGCTAAAAGACACTTTCATGGATGGCTTCTAGCAAAACCTATATATATATATATATATATATATATATATATATATATATATATATATATATACACGCGCGCGCAATACATGATCTATTCAATATAAAGCCTATAAGACCATGTCCAATGGTGGTGTTGAAAGCCACATTCAACATGTTGAAGCCTTCCAATGGTGAGTTGAAGTTGGATGGAAAATGATGTGAAGGAAAGAGGTGATGAAAGCATTCAACTGTTGAATTCTGAAAAGTGCCTGACCGGGACGCCATGCGTCAGTTTTTTATTGGCCAAAACAGGCGTGTGTGGCACACGCGCCGACAAGGGAGAGTGAGGCAAGCAGGACGCGGAGAGAGTAGAGGGGACATGATAGTGCTGGACACGTGTTATTCTCTGATTGGGTGTTTGGATTTTTATCAACTTAATAATTTAAACTCAATTATTTATTGCAAATTATTTTTATTTTTATTTTTTTTCTCTATAAATAGAGACTTGGTTTATTTGATTTGGACACTAAAAAAAATCAAGTTTGTCACTATCTTAATCTTATTATTATCCTTCTATTTATTTTTCTTTTGAAGTTTTAAATTTCTTTTTAGTGAAATGGATCCCGATAAATTATTTGAATAAATTTTATTTTTACAAAAAACTTAAAAATAATTTATTAAGTGTTTTTTTATTTTAATTTAATTATAATCGATAATTGTAATTTTATGTTTTTTTTTTAGGGGGTGTAATTTTATGTAATTATAAAAACAAAAATATAAAATTAAATAAGAATATGAAATAAAACGTGGTGGGGTTGATTGTTGAATGATAAACCATTAAAGAATGTATTTGTTGAATGAGTGTTGAATAAGAGAGAGAAAATGATCTGAAGTGTTGGAAATTGAAAAAGCGGGTGTTGAAAGAAAAAACCATTGTAGATGGTCTAATGATGATATACGGACTGCTACGCTACAGTGGTAAATATACAAAGATCAATATATATATATATGTATATATATGGGGTTTGCTAGAATACACCCACTAGTTTTTATGTGGGGGTGTTTTAGCAAAGCTACACCTTAAGGTGTATTTAACCACTTTTTAGTTATTCACTTGCTAAAATATTCTTTCTAAAAAATAAGTGGGTGTATTCTAACAAATGCCTATAGGATTTGCTAGAATACACCCACTTGCTTTTTCTAGAAGGTGTGTTATAGCAACATACACCTTAAGGTGTATTTATTAACTTTTTAGTTATAACTTGTTAAAATACTCCCACATAAAAATTAGTGGGTGTGTTCTAGCAAATCCCTATATATATATATATATATATATATATATATATATATATTTTTATTTTTTTATTTTTTTTTGACACAGTTTTTTTTTTTTTTTAAGAATGCCATTCGAGCAAATAAGTTGAACCTAACGAGTCAAACCGAGCTGTTCGTGAATTTTAAACAAGTCAAACTTGAGTTAAAAAAAAGATTCGTTTCGAACTCGAGTCGAGTTTCGAGCCGAACGAATTTTTATCGAGTCTAGCTCAGATAAGTTCGGTTCGACTCGACTCATTTTCAACCCTAGTGGTGTGATACTTCATTCAAAAAGGATATTATTTTGGTATTTATGAATTTTTATGATGGAACAGTAAAAAAATTACCGCAAAAATACAAATTGTTTTCCGAACATTATTTTTTTTAACAAATAACTGTAATAGAGGGGCTCTTTTTTTTTACGAAAAATGGCATGCACTTTCATATAAATTTGCAACTTCTTCTGAGAGGATTCAGCCTTTTCCTTTGAAAAATAAACAAGAAAAATAAATAAATAATAGGCTAACATGTAATAGCCATGAAGTTTTCAACATTTTGTATTCCGCAATGAAGAATGTTCAACACTTTATACTCCAGCATGTATGATAACTACTTTGATGAATGAAATAAGTTAAGTTTGTTTATGTAAAAAAAAATCAACACTATATAGCGATGTCTAATCTCTATCAGATAACCAAGAAATACAGTGATCAGCAGAGACCCAAGACAAAATACCGATAAGCACGGAATACAGAGGAGGGGAAAACAAATGAATAATCTCAGCTTTTGCTGCACCAAAGATCATTTTTCCTTCCGAATTCCAATGGTAAGATCCTGAATTATAGAGGAAAAAGCATGAATCAAAGAGTGAATGACTGCTACCCTGGAAAAGCTCAGTAAATTTCAAACCTGAAAATCCTCCGGTTCAAGAGGTCAAATAAACCATACAACAGACACATACGACGGCAAGGACCATTTGATGGTATTTTAAAATAACAACATTTATCTTGAAAACTTATAACGGAAATGCAAAAAACAAAAAATAAAATAACAAAAAAAAAGGAGGAAGGAAGGGGAAATAGCAAAAGGATGAACAATTTTTTTTTTCCCACTTTTGCTAGCAAAAACATATGGTTTATCATCTCATGACAAGGACACAAAATCATAAATCATGTATTTATTCAAGGTTAAGGTACACAAAATGAAAATCTGACTTACGGAATTTCACTCATCGTCACTGTCAGACATAATTGTCATTCGGCGATGGGTTGTTGGTTTCTTCGGAGGAGGAGAGCCTTCATCAGAATCAAACCCCTTCTTTTTGGCCTTCCTTTTTAAATTCTTACTCTTTTGCTTCAGACCCTGCAAGTAAACATGAAATAGTATTTAAACCATAACAATGTTAATACATTAGTGCATTCCGTAGGTGGCAACCTAACAAATATGTAAAGAAGAAAGAAAAAGATTAACAGAACAAAAAAACAAGGATGGTGTTAGGAGTAGGATACCAATAGACAAAAGTATCACTGAAACAAAGTTCAATAAGGAACTCGGTAGCAAAACCCAAATGAACAAAATGGAAATGTTAAGAGCAATATTCAGGCATCAAATAGAGTCAAACTCTGCCTAGAGCCCATGGCTGAAAGATGGTCAATCGTCACTGTCGTCAGTCTACCAATTCACTTTAAAGGACAAAGTAATCTCACAATAGATAAATATATCAACACAGCAGTTAATAATAGGTATTGGGTGATGCTAACAAATCATGGATGTGATAATATATCAACCGTTGTTTTTCTCATCAACGGTTGAGAGATGTCTTTCCTCTTAGAAAATAAGAAAAAAAAATATCTTGATACCATCACTAGCTATATCTCATAGGACCGGTTTCTCATCATACTCTCTTAAAATTATTAAACATTATTGACCCAACTCAAACCAACCCAATAATAATTAGGTTGGTTCTGGTTAATTGCCCATTTTTTTAAATCCAAAGCAGTAATCAAATGTTAATGGTTTGGATCTAAATTTTCCCTAACTGAAACCAACGCAACCCATGGTCCCCCTACTTCCGAAGTTCCCGACATGAATCAAGGCACATAAGGATCCAAATATCTGTGCAAAATATTTGGCTTCCACCTTAACTGACAAGAAGACAGCAAGTCCTATGCAAAATATTGCACGCACTTGAGCACTCACGATAATCACCAGTGTTTCACCGCCGGAGATTAAAAAATAGCCAATTAAACAAAGATAAAATTGGTTGTTGTGAACCACAATAAATGGTAAAGGTGCACTGAAAGAAAGTAAACTGGAAATAATTAAAAAAATTCTATGAACTCCATAGTTGAAAATAAATATTTTTTTTAAAAATTCAATACCTCATCTTCGTCCTCATCCGAAGCATCATTTTCTTGTTCTATTTGCTCGTCTTCTTCCTCATCCTCATATTCTGCCTCAGAATCATCATCCCTCATACGAGATCGAGGCCTTTCTTCCTCCTCGTCGTCTTCAGTTTCATATTCTGACTCATCTCTCTCATCATCTGGGTAACCCACTTGGTGCCGGGAGGATTTTGCTGGTGGGAGGAACGATGACTTACGAGGGATGCTCTTTGGTCCCTGTGACTAGAATTCCATAAAATAACCTTCATTAATGTTAACGCATAATCAACAAAATGTACAATTCCTAGAGACAAAATAATAATACCTTCTTAGCATTCATAATCCGTTTCTCTGCTCGGACTTCTGCTTCAAAATCCTCCTCATAGTGACGCTGTGTTCGACGAGAGTCATAATAATCTGCTTCCTCGTCCTGAAGAAAGGGAGCATTGATAAAAATGGAACTGACACAATTTAAGTAGGCAGACACGCCTAGAAAATATTGCAGCAAATATATAACATCTAAAAGACAATAGTGTCTCTAGGAAACAATCCCTAAATTTATACCTCATCCAAAGCATCCTCTAAAAACCCAGGAGAAAGTTGACGCCTCCTCTCAGTTGGAGTATATTTCCGATTCACCTTTTCGCGCTTACGGGTAAGAAGTACGTTGGCCCTGATAGTCTGACTTTCAGCCTGAAAATGATAGGGAAATTGGATTATTGTATTTGAGACATAATATAAGTATGTGACTGATTTGTATGATTGATTATACCTTTTCCTTTTCTTCTTTTTCCCTCTCAGGATCAATGTCTGTAACACAGTTTTTAATCTTAACAGCCTTCCTTTGCCTTGAGTCAACAATTGCAGTTAACAACCGATGAGAATTCGACGACAAGGAAGAGGGCATAAATTTCATTTTCCTCGATAGCTGTCCTTGTGATTGCAGAATTCCCTGTAAACAAGTGCACATAGTCCATTGAGGAAAACTAGTAAATCATCAAGCATGCCATGAGAATAATGAAATTCACCTTTCCATGTCTAAGGAAAAGATGTGCTTGATCATGCTGGGCATCCTGCTCAGATACGTCAAGAACTTCATTCCCAATCAATAACTGAATGCTTCCATCAGACCACCTTACAAAGCGAGCATTGCTTTCAACCTGATCATGAACAAGATTTTTTACTAAAAAATAAGTGATGTCGCGCAACTGAAATTATCCTGCCCTTAAAAGGTTGAAAAACATTCAACAATAAACAAGAACCCATAACTCATTTTGCCAATACTCTTACTCATAAACAGTAATGCAAAAGAATACATATTGCACATTCAATGTGTAAATTCTCTGCACCATATCAACAGTAATACATAATTACATATTAAATGCCATTTCATAATTAGGCTATTTCACACTATAAGTCAAACCATTAACAAAGATCTAAATTTTTATTTTTTTGAAAGAAAACAAAGATGTAAAATTAAATGCACTATCTTTAAATATGATTCATGAGAGGACATTATAACATTGCCTGATTCATTCATTGACCAAGCCTAACAGGAAAAGGTTTAAGTTGTTGTCTATAACTACAAGTCCAACACCGGTAGAAAAGACCCAATGGTAGACAAAACCATTAGTAAAAGGGAGAAGAATACTAAAAAAACTATAGACCAAACCATTAAGAAAGATTTGGAATTAAATAGTTTAAATGTAGACATGGTCCATGATCGAGCATAGTGGCATCCAACCCCACCTAGTGGTCAAAAGCTTAATGGGATTTTGTGGATTCTTGTTACAACTAAGAGTGCAAAGGTTGCCACTTACCATGGATGTAAAAGAAGGAAAGTAAAAACGTGAGATCATAGTAGCATGCAAAACAAACTAAAGTATACAATTACTTACAGATGTTGTGCCATCAGGATTTGTGACTTTCCTCCAACGTACAATATTGTTCTCCAAGCGTATGCGCTTCTTGTTTCCAAATTCATCAGTTACAAAAGTATCTTCTTCTTCATATGTTTTAGGATCAAATGGTTTTGGATCAACTCCCATGATATTGGAAACTTTAAACACGTTCATCTGCCACACAAATGAGAGGCGATTATAGGAATGCATATCATATTATAAATGTGTTCTATTTGTAGTTAGGTTCCAATAGAGTGATACCATATGTCAAAATCTATTCAACATAACGTATTTATCGTAATTCAAACTTGTTAAATTCTCATCATTTAGGTCACTTTGACCAACCATAACATCAGAAATTTCTCAAAAAAACTTCCCTTAAAGATAAGTTGGTGTTCCTTTAAACATTTCAAAATTCAGACATTTACTAATGCAAATGCCAACTTTTAACTAACAAAAAATGTTCAAGTATGCAAAAGAAGACTAGAAACTAAATGTATTAACAATCCCCATTTTAACAATAACATATATAGAACATAGGTCTCCAACACAAGGCAGACCTTTCCTGGAAGAGCTGGTGGTGGACGTAGTGGTATCTCTAACTCCAACGGTGGCCCAAGTGGCTTATCTTTAGTTTTCATCTCAATGTTTTCCTCCTCTGATTCATACTGATGCTCTTCATCAGCAAGTATATCCTCGGGTCTCAAGCTCTTTTCATAACTCCCTTCCTCCTCCACAGGATATCTCTACAACAGGAAATCAATTAAATGATTAGTTCTTAAAATTTGAACAATTAACAGATAAATGAAATATATGTCACTATACACTAACTAACACTCACATTTGAATCTTGTTCAATGTCCTGCTGAGCTGCATACCCCATATCCTCCTCTTCATCATCAAAATCACCAAATACATCACGAATTTCCGGGGCAGAATCCAAATCATGAGTGTGATCTTTGTCATCTCTGGGTGACCCACTATTTTTTTTTCCAAAAAAAAAAAAACAGTTTCTGAGTCTCAATGTTGTGCAACATATAAAAAATTGTGCAAGCTGAATCTTGGGTCATCAGTCATTTTCTATGGTCTATTCTGTCCTCTAATTTAAGATAACTTTTTAAAACACGCATATCAATCAACACAGAAAGTATAAAACAGAACAGCACAGCCAACACATCCTATAAATCATGATTGGACGTAGATATATTCGTTGCAAATCGTATAATGCCGAAATCAATTGCAGTGATAAAATCTTGTCTATTCATGAGAGTATTAACTTAACTCAGCGGAAAATAGGTAGATAATAATATAAATCCCCAAGGGGGCAAAAAAATGAGGAAGCAAAATGACATTAACGTAATAAATACACATGTTATATTTTCTGCATCTCCACATTATATTAATGTCATCAGATTTATGTAGATTGAAATCATTTTAAAAACTTATAGGGACAAAAGCTATGCAATTAATATTTGCGCCATTGCCGGGTGGATTGGCACTTAGACATAACGCGAGTCCTTGTTGAGGGGGGTTTATGAGAACCGACTCTGACAGCCGAGGAACGCGACCAATCAGCAGAATTGTGGGCGCTGGGGCGAAATTTGCATGTTTTTCTCATGGAATAATAGAATCGCCTACTTCTGGTGATGTTGAGCTGCTGGGCCTGTACACAGCTACTCTCTGCATCTGCAGGTCTTCGCAGCCTTGAAGCTCCTCTCTGCTTTCGTCTGTGTTTTGCGCGAGTTTCTGCCTCTTTCTCTCATTCTCTAAGTGTTCAATCTCTATTGTTGTTGTGTGCAAGTAATTTTTTTCCTGATGGTGAGAAGATGCAACATATGGAGATGAAAACAGCAATTAGGGTTAGAGAGCTCACTGAAAATGAATATTGGGCACTTGGGCCCAAACCAGTTCAGTGTTGTTTTTTAATAATAAGAGAGAAATGATTGTATTTGATAAAGCAACAACAATAATAATTAAAAGGTCTAAGAAAGGAATTGGGCCATCTGGGCTTATGAAAGTATTATTTCTTGACCTGAACCCGTTGGCCCAGTTTCATTTCCAACTACACTGATCCACAAGATTGACGACAAAGGACAGAGGACGAAAGTAGGTCTCAAAAGGCATGCATATTTGCATCAACAGCTAAAACAATTGAGTTGAACCATCAGTTAGAGAACAATATCTTCGTGCAAGAGCATAAAAATCAATAAGGACTACACCTGAGGACTCTTTAGTTCTACAAGGAAATCGTGAAAATTTAGTTAGATGTCTAAAAGATCACATTAACCACAAAACCAATATTCCAAGTGTGGGTTTGACTACGAGTTGCAACTCGCAAAAAGGTTCAACAGGCATTGAAGTAGATAACACAAATTTTCAGTCTCACGCTTTATGTCTACGTGTCAATTCAATTATTTTTGTGTTTTATTTCTATCATTGAATTTCAAATCCGACAAGCTTCAGGTTAAGAGAATTAGAGTAATATCTATATCCATGTCTTTTGAGACATACTTTCGTCCTCTGTCCTTTGTCGTCAATCTCGTGTATTGGTGTGGTTAAAAAATGAAACTGAGCCAGCGTGTTCAGGTCAAGAAATAATACTTTGTAATAATTTGCCAATGATCTAGCCCAGACGGCCCAATTCCTTTCTTAGACCTTTTAATTATTATTATTACTTTTTCAAAAACAGACATATTACTCAAGAAAATCATGCAAATTACACCCTGGCGCCTACAATTCTGTTGATTGACCGCGATCCTCGGCTATCAGAGTCGGTTATGATAAACACCCCGCAACAAGGACTCTCTTTATGTCTAAGTGTCAATCCACCCGGCAACGGCGCAAGTATTAACTGCATAGCTTTTGTCCCTAGAAGTTTTTAATATGATTTCAATCTAGATAGATCTGATGACATTAATATAATGTGCAGATGCAGAAAATATAACATGTGTATTTATTATGTTAATGTCACTTTGCTACCTCCTTTTTTTGCCCCTTGGGGATTCATATTATCTACCTATTTTCTCCTGAGCTAAGTTAATGCTCTCATGATGAATAAGATTTTATCACTGCAATTTTACAATGAAATTATATGAATTTGGTCTTAAATCAAAAGCAAAACATTTTCAAATACCACTTTACACTGCACATACACTAAGAACAACAAATCTACACAAGTAATAAAACCCAGTTCAATTAACAGCCACATAGTGTGCCGCTTCTCCTGCAATTTCATTGTAAAAATTTGGCGTCAACAATGATTAGTGCGGGTTATCTCAAATCAATACCATAACAACATAGGTGTACTAAACGGGTAGTTTCCATATGTTTATTTCCATACAGAAAGAAAGAAAGAAAACATCAAAAAGTTTACATCAAAATATTTTTTTATTTTTTTTAAAGACATCAAAATACATGTTAGGAAGTAAACTTAATCCAAACAGCACCAACCCAACAAAATATTTCATCCAATAGCAATAAAAAATTTCACCATAAAATAAACAAAGAGTGCCAAAAAACACAACAATGTGGTTAATTAATTAATTAATCGAAAACAAAAACTACCTTATGCTTCTTCTAGCTGCTGCATCAACTTCCTGTTCATCATCATCAGATCCACTTTCAACGACATCCCTACGCTTACTGGTAACGACACGCTGATTGTAATCGTCTTTGGCATCACTATCAGTATCCTCCCCCCTACCTTCACTCTCTTCTTCCACTCTCTGATCACCAACCTCCCTCTCACCTTCACTCTCTGCTTCTTCTTCAACCTCTCCTTGCCCTTCCACTTCTCCTTCACCCTCTTCACCATCTTGCCCTACCCCTCCCTCTCCTTCATCCTGCAATACCAAAAATTCACCATTTAAAATTTTCAATACGATCTTCCAAATGCATAAACAAACGAATATGTATGATATACAGATCAATTGGAAATTTCACGCAGAAGCTAGCTAGGGTATAGAAAAAAAGATTGAAATTATGCAGAATTGAATTGAATGATAAACTTACAGAATTGAGTTGAGGATTGGATTCATGTTCGGATTCGAGTTCATCTTCTTCCTCCTCAGATTGATCTCCGAAGAGATTCTGCATCATCTGATGCCGTTTCTCCTCTCCCCCCATTTTTCTACGTTGTCTCTGTTTGGGTGGGAAAAGTGAAGAAAAGGGTTTTTCGTAGCACCGTTTTGAGCGTTTGTTGTGTTTGTGTTTGTTCCTCTTCTCAAAGACAAAAAAAACTACTTGTATTTATATAATCACACACTTCTCATTAAAAATTAAATTATAAATATTTTTTTAGTTTCTATGTGCAAGAGATATCTCTTTTTATCACATTGTCACATCGCATTAATCAATGTTTATATCAATGGTGATTTCGCATAAATTTGTTTTTTATGATTGGTTATTTTGCATGGATTTCGTGCTCAGTACGGAAGTGTGTTGGTTTATGTGGGTTTTCACAAATACTCCGTGATACACACGGAAGTGGGTTACTTTCTCTGTTTTATTTTCACAAGGATAAAATTTAGAAACACGTCGTGCAAGTAACATGAAATGAAGTAGTTGATGATATAAATTACTTGCCGGTTATCGGGAGGATTCAAACTCACGATACTCAAAGTTCATAATGGGATTGGCAAACGAAGACTTGTACCATTTTACTATGTCAAAAGATTGGTTAAAGAGTTATACTTGAGCATTTGAGTTTTTCTTGTTTTTCCCTGAAACTTCCCCAATGTGTATACTCGTTTTCACCATGGGTGACGTTACTTTCAACAATCAGCTGAAAAACCATCAAAATTGATGACCAGATGTCTAATTGATAAGAAGTTATTACAAATTGATTCCACATAGTGATCCATTATTGTTGTCAACGCAATTATTTGTCTCGAGCGCCATTATTGTTGGGTGAATATTAAAAGTGAAAGTAAATGTATGGCCTCGAGTTTTTTTAGAGTTTGTAACGTAAACCATCTCACTATTCGAGCGCCATTATTGTTGGGTGAATATTTAAAGTGAAAGTAAATGTATGGCCTCGAGTTTTTTTAGAGTTTGTAACGTAAACCATGTCACTATTCGATCTAATTAATTGGGTTCTTCTCCCCCCCCCCCCCCCCCCTATGGATTGGCCAACGAAGAGGTTTTACATCATTTGGTGGCAAATATCTTCTCTCTTTTTTTGTATGTGGATAGGGTTTCCAAATACAAAATTAAGGGGATGTGTGAGACAATTTAAATTTATGAATATCTTCTCTTTTGATGTATTCCCTTAATAAGATTTCCGCCGTCCTGGTGTGTTTTTGTAGAAAGGAAATGAAGGAGATGTGTGAGATAATTTAAATTTGAGTTATTTTGTTCAATTATTTGGAAGGGGTGGAAATGGATGAGATAAAATATATTTTTAGCTCCCTCCAAAAAGTGGATAAATTTGGAGGGTAGAAACGAAAATTCATAAAAAATTTAAGTTGAAATCGATTTTGAACCATCCCAAAGTTCACACAGACTATTTAAATGCAACATAATCTGGTCTTAAGTCTTGCTCTGATAAAGACACATTCAAACACCAAAACCCTAGCCTCTTGATGGCTTCCTCCGTCAATCAACCAAATTTCATCATTCTACACCGTTCTTCGTCGTTTCTCATACAATTTCAGTGATTTAAAACATCTTTTTGCAAGAGCAATCATTTTCTACCGTACGAATTCTTTGTTGTGTAAATTTCACCGATTGGTGAATTTATTCCTTTCCAATTTGTTGTTCTCATCATATGATATTGGTATTCTCGTTATATTGATGTTTAATCTCAAATTCCAAGAATTTTACACATCAAATCTTAGGAAATCATAACAATCAACCGAGCATTTTCTTGTTTTGTTGAGTTCAACATTAAGCTAAGGTAATAATGAGAATAAGTTTAATTTTATAAGTATTGTATATTGTGGGGTGAATGAGAATTGTCTAAGGTCCCAAAAATACACTTGGGCTTACCACATACAACTTAGCCCTATTGAATAACCAGATAACCTAAAAGCGTGTGAATTATAATGGAAATAATTAAAATTTGATGTTAGAAACCTATAGATTTGATGTGAAATTAATAATGTTGAGGTTGCCGCATACATGAAGCATATATGGATTATGTGGTATTTAATATTTATTATGTTGTTTCCCTCAACAACAGCAAAAAAAATTATTATGTTGTTAAAAATGTATGTTCATGTGAAAGTATTAGACAACGTGAATTACTTGATTTTATGTCATTGGGTTGAAGTAAATTTGATGTATGAGTAATGGGAGCAAGTAATTCAACCTTGAGTCCCTCATAATTCCAGAATACACATGAATGTGTTAAAAAAATTCCATTATAACAAATGTAACATTGATTTCTATCTTGTTGGCATCAATTCCCAACATTTTTAATAGTTATTTAAGTATTGCAGACATTGATGTTTGTATGCTTGGCCTTGATTGCCAACCATTTACAAAACTTTCGAAGTGCAATGGGCATCAATGCACATGTGGTTGGCACCAATTTACAACAACCATTAGACCATTTTTTAACTTTCAACATGTCCTTTGGAATTTCAATTCTTTTATATTATAAAGGAGTTGTGATGTGTTAGAATGACTTGGGACCTCTTGAATGAAACTATGTTTCCTTCTTGATTTTATTACATGGTGGTATGATTAATAGAACTTGACTTGTTATCATGATTATATATTCATGATTTTTAAGAATTGAATGAGATCATTTCCCTAAAAAAAATTAAAAATGAGATCATGAATCTCTTTGAATATAATATGTGTTGAATATCTCATTGTATGATTGATACAACCTAACTTTATCATGATTGTGTATGCTTGAACTAATGACTATCGATTAAGATTTAACTGAGATGTATATATGTGAATCTTAATGAACATGATGTGTGGATTGCATTTGATCCATGTAATGAGTCTGACCTCTGAAAGGATAAGTCTAATGAAGGAGTTGTATCCTAGGTCAGCGATAGAAAAACTTGATGTTAGAATCCAAAACTCGGTGGAGTGTTTTGTTATCCGTAAGTAGGGATGACAAACCCATTCAATGTTGAGAAAGTACTATTAAACGAACCAAGTATGTGTCTCGGGTTATAGGGACAAAGTCAACTTGGCTTACCAAGGAGGACAAGACCGACTTAATTTACCAACTCAAATTGTCAAGGAGGATACGAAATAATCAAATTAACAACTCATATTAATAACTCAAATTATCAAATTAGTTTGTCAATAAGAATAAAACCAACTCAATAAGTTAAACTGAGATACTATTTAAAACTAGTGGGAAGACGCTTTTTCTACCACACGTGCTTAATTTCGTATAATAGAAAGAGGTATCAATTTTTAAATATATTATGATAAAAGATTTTTGGAAAATAAGATTAAAATAAACTCTTTTTATAGTGTATAATGTTGTTCCTATTGTAGTGAGATAACCCTATTTTAATGAGATTAGATTTTTTTTAATTAATATTTTAGTAACATTATTAAACGATAAAATAATAAGTAAAATAGTTTAAATGAAGGGTAAAATAGATAAGAAAAAATAGCTCAAACTCATGTATTCTCTTTGTATATAATATATATCTATAATAGTTTATTCAAAGTAAATATCTATACTAATATTAATGTATATAAAGGGAATACATGATTTTTAGCTGACCTTTTCACTTCCAATTATACCCTTGAACAAATTTGTCTATAAGAAAGCTACATTGTTTGTGTTTTTCAAAAATATAAGAATGTATATTATATTTATTATATTGTTGCAATATTGTTGTTGTCATTGTAAAATATAAGTATAATTTGTTACAATATGAAAGAGTGTCGATGAGAGAGAACTCTAGCCATTCTTTCCCCTAAAAAATTATACATTTTTTGTTCTCAACAGACAACAATCATTTAAGTTCTCAACTGACATCACTACCTAATCATTTGGAGGCTATTCATATAATTTTTTATAATTATTATAAGAAATTGTTTTTTCTTTATTCGTAACTAAAACTTATATGACAAAGAACTTAAAGAGCTTTGTACAAAAAAAAAAAAACTATTTCGGAAAAATTTGACATGCTAAAGTGCAAGATTGAACTCGTAATTCTCCACTAAGTAAAGTAAGTTTGACCACAAGACTATTTAAAGCCAAAAATTAGTTGTCACATAAAAGAAAAGTCAACATTAGATATTTTAATTATGGAAATTTAATTTAATTTCAAATTTTTGATATAAATGAAAATAAATCAATGTTATTATTATTTCTCTTGAATAGTGAGTAAACTTTAATGTATAGATAGAAAATATTTTAATTATTATGATATTTAGTCGTAATAAAAACACATATTTTTAAATAGTATTTAAATCGTAGATAATTTTCAAATTGTTTAAATTTTATTTTATTGTGATATGTTCAAAATTCAATAATTTAACTTTTGTCACTTTATATTTGTAAGGAAATTTTTTTTTACCACAAAATAGAAAGAAAAAAAACATAGAAAAGTCATTGGGACATAAACCAAATCTAAACAAAGAAAAATAATTTACGGATTATCAATGTGATTGATATGCAACACAAAAAAATGTGACTAATATATTATCATTTTCTCTTTAAAATAACTTAAAATTATGTTAAAATATTCAATTGCAAGTAAGAATCAACGTTGTGTATTCCATAAAGGTTATTGAGGTTGTAACTTGAAAGATTAAACTCTTACCACTGAGGTAGCACCTCTAATGTGACATTTGTTACTGTTTTTTTTAACTTGACACAAAAACCAAAATAAAAAAATAGTTAGACCATAATATAAAGACATTTCAATTAGACTTAAAATATATGTGTTTGCGCTAACTTGTTCATTACTTATTTTACCCTTCATTTAAAATATTTTATTTATTATTTTATCCTTTAATAATATTACTTTAAATTTTGATTAAAAAATTGAATCCCGTTAAAATAGGATATATCCCACTGCAATAGGAACATTATTATCAATATCATTTTAAATTTTGATTAGAATGTTTTTACTAAAATTACTTTGTTAAATAAGGTGAATAGAAAAGACAACGCATATCAATAAATAAACTGTTAAGAAAAATTGAACAGGTTTTAATGATCGATATGTGTGTTATTTTAATGGGTAATTCAGTAATAAGGTCCTTAAACATTTCAACCGCGTATTTTTGTTAATAAGGTTTAACATGGTTTACTCATATGCTATAATTGTCAATTTTCTAAATTGAATATCCATCCCATAGTTTTATATGAAAAAAATTATACTTAAATTTCAAAAGTTATGTATTCTGTGTTACTTTTTTTTTAAAGATTTTGTTAAAAAATGACTAGAAAGAAAGTACATAAAAAGATTCGGTTAATGATTCTTTTTTATCATGTTAGTCTGTAATTTCGACTGGCTCAATTAATGCAGTTAACATGTGTTGACTTTTGTTCTTTCAGGAATTAAAGTCATTATCCTCAGCATGGAGATTTTGACAGGGTATGAACTTAACAGTTGGAAGAGTTTAAAAGTTTTGACGTTCGACAATATTTTATTCGGAGAAGAGTCTACTCGAAGCCAAGCAGCTGCTATCAAAGAAGGAAGAATTCAAATTCAAAAGCAACGGTTTCCTTAGTGAAGACGTAGGGGACAAGCAGTTTTCGATGGAGGAAGTGTTGATCGTGAAAGTTAGCTTTTTCCAGTTATTTTTACTATGTATAAATAATAGTTTTGCATAGGTCGCAAATCACTTATAGAAATTCTAGTACTCGAAGTACGTACCGGCGTCTAAAGAAAATAGTCATACAAAATGTATGTAATTTGATTTGTCGAATCACCTTTACATTAATGCAATACAATTTACCCTTCCTTTAAGTTTATGCATTTTAAACTTTTAAATCTTTTACTTTTACTTGCATTTACTGCGTTTTTCCTGTCGAGAGACAATTATTTTCTTGCAAAACTTCATCTTGTTCATAAAGCAACCTATAAACTTGGTGAGTATTCATACATTTTCTAGAAAAAGATTGCAGAACATGTCATAGATTTCTAGTTTGATCCTACTCGTAATAATCAAAGCTAGACTTGTAGTTTACCAAAATCACCGGTAAATAGAGAACAACCTTTTGTTTCGGTTCCACAATTATACTCAGTGTGAAACTTTTTCTTCCACCACTTTTAAAGTAAGACTTCATCTTAATTTAGAATATATGCGTGGACCAATTTATCTTTTGAAGCTGCTGAGGTATTGTTGGATTGACTCTGATTTTTCTATTTGGGAAAAATGTTTTTAAAAAACACAAGATGTATAAGTTTTAAAATTATCACTCTTGGTTGAAAAAATATGTATTACAATAACGTTTTTAGAGTAAAAGCAGATTTAACACTTACATTTTTTAAAATTGAGGTTTGATTAGCTAATTTCAATTGAGAAACTTGTTCAACAACTTCCTCAAACATTATCGATATAGTAGAATTTGTAGAGTCTTTGATACCAACTTCTAAATAACACACACACACACACACACAGATATATATATATATATATATATATATATATATATATATATATATATATATATATATATATATATATATATATATATATATATATATCAAAGATCACACATTTAAGATTATAATCAATTTAAAATGAAAAAAAGTAATTTAGCACAATTATTTTTGCCCAGTGCGTTGAGATAGTTAGATTGTTGTGTAAGAAAATGATAAGATAACCTTGTCATTGAATATTCCACATATGCATTACAATATTGACATTTGAATTGTCTCGGTGGAAGAAGCAGTCTTTCTACACTTAGGACATGAGACATAATACCAACCATTTTTATCCAAAATCTCGATCCCAGCTGCAACACAATTAAACACAACATCTTACAGATGTATTCAAAAGAAGCAAACATTTATAGTCAATCAAAATGATAAGTAACATTTATTATTCAAGTTCTTTACCATATTATCATCTGATACTACCGAACTCAAAATTTCAGATATAAGTCATTGTCTTGTCAAATTTATAAAGTACAACATAACATGCAAGACCCGTATTTATAGCTTCTTGCAAATAAGTGGTACTCCTACCATACTACAATGGTTCATTGATATATTATATTGTGTGACGAAAAAATGCATTGATATATTATATTGCGTGAAGAAAATAATGTAAAACCTCTTCGTTGGCCAATCCATAGGGGGAGAAGAACCCATTTAATTAGATCGAGTAGTGACATGGTTTACGTTACAAACTCTAAAAAAACTCGAGGCCATACATTTACTTTCACTTTAAATATTCACCCAACAATAATGGCGCTCGAGACAAATAATTTCATTGACAACAATAATGGATCACTATGTGGAATCAATTTGTAATAACTTCTTATCAATTTGACATCTGGTCATCAATTTTGATGGTTTTTCAGTTGATTGTTGAAAGTAACGTCACCCATGGTGAAAACGAGTATACACATTGGGGAAGTTTTAGAGAAAAACAAGAAAAACTCAAATGCTCAAGTATAACTCTTTAACCAATCTTTTGACATAGTAAAATGGTACAAGTCTTCGTTTGCCAATCCCATTATGAACTTTGAGTATCGTGAGTTTGAAGCCTCCCGATAACCGGCAAGTAATTTATATCATCAACTACTTCATTTCATGATACTTGCACGACGTGTTTCTAAGTTTTATCATTGTGAAAATAAAACAGAGAAAGTAACCCACTTCCGTGTGTATCACGGAGTATTTGTGAAAACCCACATAAACCAACACACTTCCGTACGGAGCACGAAATTCATGCAAAATAACCAATCATAAAAAACAAATCTATGCGAAATCACCATTGATATAAATATTGATTAATGCGATGTGACAATGTGATAAAAAGAGATAAAGAGATATCTCTTGCACATAGAAACTAAAAAAATATTTATAATTTAATTTTTAATGAGAAGTGTGTGATTATATAAATACAAGTAGTTTTTTTTGTCTTTGAGAAGAGGAACAAACACAAACACAACAAACGCTCAAAACGGTGCTACGAAAAACCCTTTTCTTCACTTTTCCCACCCAAACAGAGACAACGTAGAAAAATGGGGGGAGAGGAGAAACGGCATCAGATGATGCAGAATCTCTTCGGAGATCAATCTGAGGAGGAAGAAGATGAACTCGAATCCGAACATGAATCCAATCCTCAACTCAATTCTGTAAGTTTATCATTCAATTCAATTCTGCATAATTTCAATCTTTTTTTCTATACCCTAGCTAGCTTCTGCGTGAAATTTCCAATTGATCTGTATATCATACATATTCGTTTGTTTATGCATTTGGAAGATCGTATTGAAAATTTTAAATGGTGAATTTTTGGTATTGCAGGATGAAGGAGAGGGAGGGGTAGGGCAAGATGGTGAAGAGGGTGAAGGAGAAGTGGAAGGGCAAGGAGAGGTTGAAGAAGAAGCAGAGAGTGAAGGTGAGAGGGAGGTTGGTGATCAGAGAGTGGAAGAAGAGAGTGAAGGTAGGGGGGAGGATACTGATAGTGATGCCAAAGACGATTACAATCAGCGTGTCGTTACCAGTAAGCGTAGGGATGTCGTTGAAAGTGGATCTGATGATGATGAACAGGAAGTTGATGCAGCAGCTAGAAGAAGCATAAGGTAGTTTTTGTTTTCGATTAATTAATTAATTAACCACATTGCTGTGTTTTTTGGCACTCTTTGTTTATTTTTTGCTGAAATTTTTTATTGCTATTGGATGAAATATTTTGTTGGGTTGGTGCTGTTTGGATTAAGTTTACTTCCTAACATGTATTTTGATGTCTTTAAAAAAAATAAAAAAATATTTTGATGTAAACTTTTTGATGTTTTCTTTCTTTCTTTCTGTATGGAAATAAACATATGGAAACTACCCGTTTAGTACACCTATGTTGTTATGGTATTGATTTGAGATAACCCGCGCTAATCATTGTTGGCGCCAAATTTTTACAATGAAATTGCTGGAGAAGCGGCACACTATGTGGCTGTTAATTGAATTGGGTTTTATTACTTGTGTAGATTTGTTGTTCTTAGTGTATGTGCAGTGTAAAGTGGTATTTGAAAATGTTTTGCTTTTGATTTCAGTCCAAATTCATATAATTTCATTGTAAAATTGCAGTGATAAAATCTTATTCATCATGAGAGCATTAACTTAGCTCAGCAGAAAATAGGTAGATAATATGAATCCCCAAGGGGCAAAAAAAGGAGGTAGCAAAGTGACATTAACATAATAAATACACATGTTATATTTTCTGCATCTGCACATTATATTAATGTCATCAGATCTATCTAGATTGAAATCATATTAAAAACTTCTAGGGACAAAAGCTATGCAGTTAATACTTGCGCCGTTGCCGGGTGGATTGACACTTAGACATAAAGAGAGTCCTTGTTGCGGGGTGTTTATCGTAACCGACTCTGATAACCGAGGATCGCGGTCAATCAACAGAATTGTAGGCGCCATGGTGTAATTTGCATGATTTTCTTGAGTAATAATAGAACCGGCTACTTTTGGTGATGTAGAGCTGCTGGGCCTGGACACTGCTACTCTCTGCGTTTGTGTCTGCAAGTCCTTGCAACCTAGCAGCTCCTCTCTGCTTCCGTCGCAGCGTTGTGCGCAAGTTTCTTTCTCTTTCTCTCATTCTCTGGGTGTTCAATCTCTACTGTTGTGCAAGTTAATTTTTCCTGATGGTGAGAAGATGGAGCATAGGGAATTGAAAACGGTGACTAAGGTTAGAGAGTTCACTGAAGAGGAGGGGAAGAGGAATATTGGGCACTTCGGCCCAAATCAGTTCACTGTTGTTTTTTTATAATAAGAGAGGAATATGTCTGTTTTTGACAAAGTAATAATAATAATTAAATGGTCTAAGAAAGGAATTGGGCCGTCTGGGCTAGATCATTGGCAAATTATTAGAAAGTATTATTTCTTGACCTGAACACGCTGGCCCAGTTTCATTTTTTAACCACACCGATACACGAGATTGACGACAAAAGACAGAGGTAGAAAGTATGTCTCAAAAGACATGGATATAAATATTACTCTAATTCTCTTAACCTGAAGCTTGTCGGATTTGAAATTCAATGATAGAAATAAAGCACAAAAATAATTGAATTGACACTTAGACATAAAGTGTGAGACAATTTGTGTTATCGACTTCAATGCCTGTTGAACCTTTTTGCGAGTTGCAACTCGTAGTCAAACCCACACTTGGAATATTGGTTGTGGTTAATGTGATCTTTTAGACATCTAACTAAATTTTCACGATTTCCTTTTAGAAGTAAAGAGTCCTCTGGTGTAGTCCTTATTGATTTTTATGCTCTTGCACGAAGATATTGTTCTCTAAGTGATGTTTCAACTCAATTGTTTTAGCTGTTCATGCAAATGTGCCTTGTGCAAAATTTTCTTCAACTCAATTATTTTTGTGCCTTTTTTCTATCATTGAATTTCAAATCCGACAAGCTTCAGGTTAAGAGAATTAAAGTAATCTTTATATGCATGCCTTTTGAGACCTACTTTCGTCTTCTGTCCTTTGTCGTCAATCTTGTGGATCAGTGTAGTTGGAAATGAAATTGGGCCAACGGTTTCAGGTCAAGAAATAATACTTTCTTAAGCCCAAATGGCCCAATTCCTTTCTTAGATCTTTTAATTATTATTGTTATTGCTTTATCAAAAACAATCATTTCTCTCTTATTATTAAAAAACAACACTGAACTGGTTTGGGCCCAAGTGCCCAATATTCCTTTTCAGTGAGCTCTCTAACCCTAATCGCTGTTTTCATCTCCATATGCTGCATCTTCTCAGCATCAGGAAAAAAACAACACAACAACAATAAAGATTGAACATCTAGAGAATGAGAGAAAGAGGCAGAAACTCGCGCACAACACATACACGAAAGCAGAGAGGAGCTTCAAGGCTGCAAAGACTTGCAGATGCAGAGAGTAGCAGTGTCCAGGCCCAGCAGCTCAACATCACCAGAAGTAGGCGATTCTATTATTCCATGAGAAAAACATGCAAATTTTGCCCCGGCGCCCACAATTCTGGTGATTGGCCGCGATCCTCGGCTGTCAGAGTCGGTTCTCATAAACCCCCCGCAACAAGGACTCACGTTATGTCTAAGTGCCAATCCACTCGGCGACGGCGCAAGTATTAACCGCATAGCTTTTGTCCCTATAAGTTTTTAAAATGATTTCAATCTAGATAAATCTGATGACATTAATATAATGTGGAGATGCAGAAAATATAACGTGTATTTATTACGTTAATGTCATTTTGCTTCCTCATTTTTTTGCCCCCTTGGGGATTTATATTATTATCTACCCTATTTTCCGCTGAGTTAAGTTAATACTCTCATGAATAGATAAGATTTTATCACTGAAATTAATTTCGGCATTATACGATTTGCAAGGAATATATCTACGTCCAATCATGATTTATAGGATGTGTTGGCTGTGCTGTTCTGTTTTATACTTTCGGTGTTGATTGATATGCGTGTTTTAAAAAGTTATCTTAAATTAGAGGACAGAATAGACCATAGAAAATGACTGATGACCCAAGATTCAGCTTGCACAATTTTTTATATGTTGCACAACATTGAGACTCAGAAACTGTTTTTTTTTTTGGAAAAAAAAAATAGTGGGTCACCCAGAGATGACAAAGATCACACTCATGATTTGGATTCTGCCCCGGAAATTCGTGATGTATTTGGTGATTTTGATGATGAAGAGGAGGATATGGGGTATGCAGCTCAGCAGGACATTGAACAAGATTCAAATGTGAGTGTTAGTTAGTGTATAGTGACATATATTTCATTTATCTGTTGATTGTTCAAATTTTAAGAACTAATCATTTAATTGATTTCCTGTTTTAGAGATATCCTGCGGAGGAGGAAGGGAGTTATGAAAAGAGCTTGAGACCCGAGGATATACTTGCTGATGAAGAGCATCAGTATGAATCAGAGGAGGAAAACATTGAGATGAAAACTAAAGATAAGCCACTTGGGCCACCATTGGAATTGGAGATTCCACTACGTCCACCACCAGCTCTTCCAGGAAAGGTCTGCCTTGTGTTGGAGACCTATGTTCTATATGTTATTGTTAAAATGAGGATTGTTAATACATTTAGTTTCTAGTCTTCTTTTACATACTTGAACATTTTTTGCCAGTTAAAATTTGGCATTTGCATTAGTAAATGTCTGAATTTTGAAATGTTTAAAGGAACACCAACATATCTTTAAGGGAAGTTTTTTTGAGAAATTTCTGATGTTATGGTTGGTCAAAGAGGACCTAAATGATGAGAATTTAACAAGTTTGGATTACGATAAATACGTTATGTTGAATAGATTTTGACATATGGTATCACTCTATTGGAACCTAACTGCAAATAGAACACATTTATAATATGATATGCATTCCTATAATCGCCTCTCATTTGTGTGGCAGATGAACGTGTTTAAAGTTTCCAATATCATGGGAGTTGATCCAAAACCATTTGATCCTAAAACATATGAAGAAGAAGATACCTTTGTAACTGATGAATTTGGAAACAAGAAGCGCATACGCTTGGAGAACAATATTGTACGTTGGAGGAAAGTCACAAATCCTGATGGCACAACATCTGTAAGTAATTGTATACTATTTTAGTTTGTTTTGCATGCTACTATGATCTCACGTTTTTACTTTCCTTCTTTTACATCCATGGTAAGTGGCAACCTTTGCACTCTTAGTTGTAACAAGAATCCACAAAATCCCATAAAGCCTTTGACCACTAGGTGGGGTTGGATATATTCATTGTACGATGCTTTAAACCATTTAATTCCAAATCTTTCTTAATGGTTTGGTCTATAGTTTTTTCAGTTTTCTTCTCCCTTTTACTAATGGTTTGGTCTACCAGTGGGTCTTTTCTGCAGGAGTTGGACTTGTAGTTATAGACAACAACTTAAACCTTTTCCTGTTAGACTTGGTCAATAAATGAATCAAGCAATGTTATAATGTCCTCTCATGAATCCTATTTAAAGATAGTGCATTTAATTTTAGATCTTTGTTAATGGTTTGACTTATAGTGTGATATGGTGCATTTAATTTAGACATTGAAAGTGCAATATGTATTCTTTTGCATTACCGTTTTTGAGTAAGAGTATTGGCTAAATGAGTTATGGGTTCTTGTTTATTGTTGAATGTTTTTCAACCTTTTAAGGGCAGGATAATTTCAGTTGCGCGACATCACTTATTTTTTAGTAAAAAATCTTGTTCATGATCAGGTTGAAAGCAATGCTCGCTTTGTAAGGTGGTCTGATGGAAGCATTCAGTTATTGATTGGGAATGAAGTTCTTGACGTATCTGAGCAGGATGCCCAGCATGATCAAGCACATCTTTTCCTTAGACATGGAAAGGTGAATTTCATTATTCTCATGGCATGCTTGATGATTTACTGTTTTTCCTCAATGGACTATGTGCACTTGTTTACAGGGAATTCTGCAATCACAAGGACAGCTATCGAGGAAAATGAAATTTATGCCCTCTTCCTTGTCGTCGAATTCTCATCGGTTGTTAACTGCAATTGTTGACTCAAGGCAAAGGAAGGCTGTTAAGATTAAAAACTGTGTAACAGACATTGATCCTGAGAGGGAAAAAGAAGAAAAGGAAAAGGTATAATCAATCATACAAATCAGTCACATACATATATTATGTCTCAAATACAATAATCCAATTTCCCTATCATTTTCAGGCTGAAAGTCAGACTATCAGGGCCAACGTTCTTCTTACCCGTAAGCGCGAAAAGGTGAATCGGAAATATACTCCAACTGAGAGAAGGCGTCAACTTTCTCCTGGGTTTTTAGAGGATGCTTTGGATGAGGTATAAATTTAGGGATTGTTTCCTAGAGACACTATTGTCTTTTAGATGTTATATATTTGCTGCAAAATTTTCTAGGCGTGTCTGCCTACTTAAATTGTGTCAGTTCCATTTTTATCAATGCTCCCTTTCTTCAGGACGAGGAAGCAGATTATTATGACTCTCGTCGAACACAGCGTCACTATGAGGAGGATTTTGAAGCAGAAGTCCGAGCAGAGAAGCGGATTATGAATGCTAAGAAGGTATTATTATTTTGTCTCTAGGAATTGTACATTTTGTTGATTATGCGTTAACATTAATGAAGGTTATTTTATGGAATTCTAGTCACAGGGACCAAAGAGCATCCCTCGTAAGTCATCGTTCCTCCCACCAGCAAAATCCTCCCGGCACCAAGTGGGTTACCCAGATGATGAGAGAGAAGAGTCAGAGTATGAAACTGAAGACGAGGAGGAGGAAGAAAGGCCTCGATCTCGTATGAGGGATGATGATTCTGAGGCAGAATATGAGGATGAGGAAGAAGACGAGCAAATAGAACAAGAAAATGATGCTTCGGATGAGGACGAAGATGAGGTATTGAATTTTTTAAAAAAATATTTATTTTCAACTATGGAGTTCATAGAATTTTTTTAATCATTTCCAGTTTACTTTCTGTCAGTGCACCTTTACCATTTATTGTGGTTCACAACATCCAATTTTATCTTTGTTTAATTGGCTATTTTTTAATCTCCGGCGGTGAAACTGCTGTGTTGATATATTTATCTATTGTGAGATTACTTTGTCCTTTAAAGTGAATTGGTAGACTGACGACAGTGACGAGTGACCATCATTCAGCCATGGGCTCTAGGCAGAGTTAGACTCTATTTGATGCCTGAATATTGCTCTTAACATTTCCATTTCGTTCATTTGGGTTTTGCTACCGAGTTCCTTATTAAACTTTGTTTCAGTGATACTTGTTTATTGGTATCCTAACACTATCCTTGTTTTTTTTTTTTCCTGGTATTTTTCTTTCTTCTTTACGTATCTGTTAGGTTCCCACCTACGGGAATGTACTGATGTATGAATAAGTTATCAATTAACATTGTTGCGGTTTCAATACTAATTCAAGTTTACTTGCAGGGTCTGAAACAAAAGAGTAAGAATTTAAAAGGCAAGGCCAAAAAGAAGGGGTTTGATTCTGATGAAGGCTCTCCTCCTCCTAAGAAACCAACAACCCATCGCCGAATGACAATTATGTCTGACAGTGACGACGAATGAAATTCCGTAAGTCAGATTTTCACTGTGTAACCTACCCTTCCTTCCTTGCTCCCTTTTTATTTATTTATTTATTTTTATTTTGCATTTTTGTTATCAGTTTTCAAGGTATACATTGTTATTTTGCCATCATATGTAGGATTTTCAAGTATGAAATTTACTGAGCTTTTCTAGGGTAGTAGTCATTCACTCTTTGAAAATGTGCTTTTTCTTCTATAATTCAGGATCTTGCAATTGGAATTTGGAAGGAAAAATGCTTTTTAGGTGAAAGCAAAAGCTGAGATGATTCATTTGTATTTATTTTCCTTCTATTCTCTGCTTATTGGTATTTTGTCTCAGGTTTCCGTTGTTCCCTGTATTTCTAATCATGATTAGAATAATAGTGTAAATATTTTGTTTTCTGCATTTTCTGTTCTAAAGTTTTACTCCAAGGGAACCTAGCTGAGGATTTTTTCAGTCTTCCCTTACAATATTTTACAATTCATAGGGCTATTACTTTGATACTTAACAATATATAGATTAAAAGATGTTTGAAGACTAATTTTTTGGACAAATGGTTTGAGATTTGGTTTGAGGAATCTTAATATTTCATGAAAATTCTGCTCTTTACCCAAACTGTTTCGCTCGTTCCCAAAGTAAATGTCCATATTGCCCTTGCGTGACTTAACTCACGCTGTGTGAGTTAAGTCACGCTACGTGAGTTAACTCACGTTGTGTTGAAGAAAAAAAATCGATAAACCCAATTCAAGAGGAAGAGGAATCAAAAGAGGCCGATTGTCTATTGGTGAAGTCAATGGAATGGATTGGTGAACTTTAATTCACTGCCGATTAATTGGAATCAGTGCCTCTATTGATTATTTCAATTAATTCACTTCCAATGGAGTGAAATCAGTTCAACAATAGAGTTGACTCTAAGTGAGAGAAATTCAATCTTCTCTCTAAGTTTTCTTTCTCTCTCACTCATCGAGGAGGGGTGATTTTAGGTCAATTTTTGATCTAGAATCACCCCTCTGCATCTTTTTTTTCCCCCTTCTTTCAATCTAAATAAGTGATTTTCACATACATCAAAGTCTTGTGTTTTTTCGTGATTTCGTCGTCTTAGTGCGACGTTGTGTTGTTCGTCGTCTTGTGCGGCGTTGTTTGATTTCGCAATCCTTTGTTGTGCGGTGTTCGTTTGGTTCGTATTGAAAGATCAGTTTCAGACAATCACAAATTCAGTCAATGATTTGAGCGTCAACGTTGCCGATCCAAAAGCATGGGTATTCTGGTGATTTAGATTTCATCATATTATTTGTAGGCATTTTGCCGTTGTATGCTATTAACTTGGGTGCTGTGAGTTTGTTTGCAGATTCACCCTTATACGTTTTTAGCGATATTGATCATGTCATTGTCTTTGATGTATTTTATCAATTTGAATAAATGAATATCCTTTATTTTTGTCAAAAAAAAAAAAATAGAGTTGACTCTATATTGCTGATTTCAATTAATTGTTGAAATCAATTCTATCGCCAACACAATTAATTTGTAATTAAAGTAGGGGTTGAATAGAAACAGGAGGAGTAATATGATAGAATGAAAACATTGTAGGCGATGAGTGAAAATGTTTCTGTCGGTCAAGAATGTTTTGTTTTTAAAGATTGTAGTAAGTGAGTTAACTCACATTTAATTTTTTTTTAAAATTTACACTAGTGTACGTTAACTCATTTTTGGCGTATGTTAAATTACGTAGGGGTAATATGGACATTTACTTTAGGAATAAGTGAATCTATTTAGGTAAAGAACATAATTCATATTTCATAGTCTCGGAAGATAAACTATTCCGTATGTTTTTTTTTTTCTTTTCCAAAAGCAAAGGCTGAATCCTCTCTAGAAAGTTGCAAATATATATGAAAGTGCATGTCAACTTTCGTGAAAATATGTTCATCTAAGAATCATCGGTGTGGTGATGTTTGGAAGACAAGGTTGATAGAAAATATTGAATCTTTAGCCAACCATTGAAAGTGAAGAGATGTGGAAGACATGATTGAATGACAGTTGAAGTGAGAATGTCAAAGTATTTGTTAAGAATAATGTGTTTCTTTGAAACTTTTAACCAACCATTGCTGGTCTCTTTGAGGTCATTTGGTTGCAATTGGGCGTCATACCTTGTGGTACAGGGTTCGAGATTGGGTCATGAGGTAAGTTTGAGGTTCATCCATATTGGGTAAAGATAAATTATACAAAGAAAAAATTGGTCTTTTTCACTTCACAAACTGCTCTCTAACATCCCAAATGTGCCAAAATATCTTCGATGACCGTTGGTCGTTACCTTCAACAACACTTAACGGTCGTTGTACTAGTGATAGTTAATTGTTGATTTTTTTTATTAAATTGATCAACGACAGTTAAGTACCATTCAACACATTTTTATATTTTAAGAATGACAATGACATGCTTGTGCCGTTGATCAATTTAATAAAAAATTTCAACCACTAGGAACATTTCAGTGATTTTGGGGTGCTTCAGAACAATTTTCCTATACAAATGAGAGAGACCGAACATCTTTATCCTTCCTATACAAATGAGAGAGACAACATCTTTATCCAAAACCTTAAGACATTCCTTTTCTACTAGTATTTAGACCCGTGCAATGCACGGGAAGTTAGATATGACATTGATTAATAAATAAGATAATCGTAAATGAAACAATAATAGTTGTAAGTGAGCATGAATTAACGTGTCCAAAATAAAACCAATAAAAACTTGAGTAATTTAGAATTCTCGTTATCACATCGGAAAACCAAATAAAAATAACCAAATGCAACTACTAATATAAGGTTGGCTTGAGTAATAGTATACAAATTTGTGGATAATAAAGACGTATCAATTCTCAACAATTGAATCGGTAAAACTAAGTTTTGTGTCCATGATTTTTGCTGATTCCAAATTGAAAATTCATCACCAAGATGATGATCAACCTGGCATGAAATAAAATAAATTTGTATGATTATACACGATTATTTTAAATGGCATAAAGAGAAATACAAATTACATAACCATATAAAAAAGTATAAGAAAAATGCATAATATATTGTTAATTTGTGAAACAAATTTAGTTGATAAGTTTTGACTTTTTTGTCAACAACAAAATTCTAAATATTATTTCTCACACACACGTGTGCGCCCACACACACACACACACATATATATATATATATATATATATATATATATAAAAGTGCTTTGAAAAACATAGCTAGATGCACGCAACAATAAACAAATAGAAAATATATACGAATATGTATATGTGTAAATTACCTATCTTAAATTCTGAAAGACTTCTTTGTAGACAACATTATTAGTTTTGTTGGAGACATGTCCTTCGTCAACGCAAATCAGCATCTTCAGCCCAGCACGTGAAGTAACGCGTGAAAGAGCAACATATAACTGTCCGTGTGAAAATATGGGTTTTGGAAGATATATTCCAACATTTTTAAGAGATTGTCCTTGGCTCTTATTGATAGTCATTGCAAATGAGACCATAATAGGAGACTGTTTACGTTGAAACGTGAAAGGAAGTTTTGTATCAGATGGAAATGGAGACAAAGTCAATCTTGGGATATATACCTTTTGTCCAATACCGTTTCCTGATATTATCTTTGCCTCAAGTATGAAATTCCCCATTTGCGTAATTATAAGGCGCGTACCATTGCATAATCCTAACGGTTGATCAATATTTCTCAATAACATAATTGGAACTCCAACCTTGAGATTTAACTCATGGTTTGGCAAACCTGAAGATTTGACGGTGTTCAAAAATTCTGGAGTGAGAATCTGATCAGGACCATTAATATTTTCATCTTGTGTAGACGGACTATCAGCACTTAAGTATGTTTTTTTCTCACCAGAAATCATCCATAAAATGTAATTGTTTAGTGAATCAACAATATCATTGGTAGGTGCTAAAATTGCCCTATCTGAAAAAAAATGAAATATCACTCATATTCTCCAAAAGTGATGGATATGTGCTATTAACAATTGAAGAAATTGGGTCAAAGATGCATTGTCAGTTTTCATCCTATCGTAAAATATAAGAAAATCATACTTAACCAAAAAAAAAATTCCAATAATTATCAATATATAATATATGTGTAATAACGATAGGTTAGTGCATACCCTTTCTTGTAGTTGCAACATTCTTCAATGTTGGGATTTATAAGCAACTTGGTTTCATTGAATGCATTGGCAATCCCATACATACCTATTAAAACGATACACCAAAAGGTATTAAGTGATATATATCATTAACAATACAAAGAAATTAAAAATAATTACTTTTAAAAAGATAATCTAATTACCACCAAAAACATTAAGTCGACATAGAGGCATAACAACTACAATTGGAAAAGTATTTCCATTTGTGCTCATATAGCTATTCATTTGTTCGGCAAAATGATCGCATAAAGTACAAATGATTGTATTGCTCCTGAAATTTACAAAATAATTTTTATTACAGTAAGAATAATAATTAAAAAAAAACATCTATATATGTAGTTAAAACAAAGATTAAAAATAAATCCACTAACTCAAGGTCTTCAAGAGTCAAGTCCAAGATTTTAGTCATTTTTCCTTTTACTTGAACATCCTTAATGTCAGTCGTTCCAACCACATGGCCAATGACATCTACAAATAAACAGGGTTGTAGAATCATAAAAAAGAAATCATAAAAATCTAAAAATAAGTTAATATTTAATTTGTAAGTTTAGTATAAAGTACTAATCCATTAAAACACCGTTATCAGTACCACCAATAATGTGCTGAAATTTTGTGAAGTTAAATAAAATTTGCAGGAATTTTATCATAAGATGTTTTGGTTATAATAGTGCTTCCTATCAAAGTTAGCTTGTATTTGTGATTTGTTGGCTTAAATTTTTCTTTATTAAATTGGACCAAAAACTTTTCTAAAGTATATGAAGCACCCTCTTCAATAGAATCTCCAAGTTGTTTGAAATCCTTGCTTTTAATAGAAGCTTGTATCTTTGACAGCTGAAATAAATAAAAATATTATGTGAATAAAAAGATAATGAGAATTATAAACCTGAAACAAATTCTTTCAAAAAAAATAAAGGTGAAACAAAAAAAAAACAATAATATAATCATATCAACACGTCCATAGTATGGACAGTCATGAATCAAATTAAAAAAACTTAATTTATAAAACTTATTTTGAACGACATATTATATTAAAACAGAGCCACCCAAATAGAAAGTGTAGTGAACTCAAAATAACAAAGAAGATTATAGTGCAGAGCAACAACCAAAACAAATAAATCACCACCTTTAAATTTAATAGGCTAATTGTTTTACTAACACGTTCATATATGGTTCTTTTAATTTAATAGGCTAAATTTACTTGTGATGAAAAACAGAAGATTTAAATTGTGAAATATATGAATAAATCAAAGATCTTTAATAACAAAATTTATAGGTACAACAGAACCATATAGCAAAAGTAATTCAATACTGGATGCCTCTTTTGGTTTGTTGAAATCAAGAATTTTCCAAAGATTAATTATACGAACACGTATCTTCAAATCGATTTTTCTAGCAACAATGTCATCAATATCAGTAATATGAGAAGCCATTATTCAACCTACATAGAATTGAAAAGAAATAAATCATAGAAAGGTAGACAAAGTTAAAAATATTAATAGAGAGATATTTTAATCGTTGATATAAATAAGAAGTTAGAAATAAAAAAAGAGATTCAAAGCAAAAAAATATGGTACGATTAATTTGAAGCAAGATAATTTAATCGAAGGATGAAGGATAAAGTATGACTTATAAATACTATTTGATGTTACTTATATAGAGAGTTGAGAGATGATTTGTTTGACATAAAGTGACACAGATGTAGACAGAGTTAGTTACCAAAGACAAACGTTAGATGATATTTTTTTTTCTTTGTTGGCACAAATTTAATGAGAATTTTTTTTTTGGCAAAAGTTTGTTTAGAAAAACATAGTTAACAAAAACAAAAAAAACATATGGGGATCGGTGGTTATATTGCCAAATAAATAGAGAAAATAACACTACCAAAAAGATAGAGAAAATAGAAAACAAACTATGATTTCCATCTAACAAAAAACAAAATAAGATTATGAAAGGAAAAAAAAAACTAAGATTATGGAAGAAAAAAACAAATTATGGAAGAAAAAAAACGTATTTAGTAGTTTATGGCATAAATATAACAAAGGCTTGTTCAATTGCTTAAATATAAATTATTAAATAATAACGTGAAAGAAAAACAAAATAAAATTTTGAAGAAAAAAAAACGAAAAAAAAAACAAACTAAGATGATGGAAGAAAAAAAAAAACGTATTTAGTAGTTTATGGCATAAATATAACAAAGGTTTGTTCAATTGCTTAAATATAAATTATTAAATAATAACGTGAAAGAAAAACAAAATAAAATTTTGAAATAAAAAAAACGAAAAAAAAAAACAAACTAAGATTATGGAAGGAAAAAAAAAACGTATTTAATAGTTTATGGTACAAATTTAGCGAAAGTTTGTTCAATTGCTTAAATATATATTTAGTAGTTTATGGCATAAATATAACAAAGGTTTGTTCAATTGCTTAAATATAAATTATTATTATTCTTAAATAATTAAATATAAATTATTATTATTAAATAATAATGTGAAAGAAAAACAAAATAAAATTATGAAAGAAAAAAAAACAAAAAAAAAAAAACAAACAAACTAAGATTATTGTTCAATTGCTTAAATATATATTTAGTAGTTTATGACATAAATATGACAAAGGTTTGTTCAATTGCTTAAATATAAATTATTATTATTAAATAATTAAATATAAATTATTATTATTAAATAATAATGTGAAAGAAAAACAAAATAAAATTATGAAAGAAAAAAAAACGAAAAAAAAAACAAACTAAGATTATTGTTCAATTGCTTAAATATATATTAAATACTAAATATTAAATAATAATAATAATAATAATAATAATAATAATAATAATAATAATAATAATAATAATAATAATAATAATAATGAGATGTCAATATTAAAATGACAAAATTAACCTCAAATTTTGGCTCCAAAGAGCTGTTTAAGACAACTTACGACCTTTTATAAATAAGATACATTGTAGCTCAAGATTTGTATGGACAATAGCTCAAGATTTGTATTGTTGTGATTCCGAATTCAAAGATTATTACAAGGCATAGGTGACGTTTGTCTACAAAGAGGAGAAAGAGTCACATATTGAGATGTGTTATTAACCATAAGATTAATTTGTTTAAAGTACTAAGTTTCGATTGGAAAGAAAGGTCACATGTTTTACTAAAAAACACCTTTTAATCTCGACCATTATATTGGATTCAGTAAACATAGATGACTCCTCTTATTTCTCATTATAACACTTTCTCTCATTTGATAAATCAAACACACATATAAGAGGTTGTTAACTTACACCATTTGTATAAAAAAAAACTTCCTCACAAGGAGTAAGTTAACAAACTTAATTTTTCTAAAAAAAAAAAAAGTTGGCAAGCTTACTTTCACTTGTTTTTGACAAAAAATATAAATCTTTCTTTTTAAACTAGTTTAAATAAAAGGGTATTAATCCTAGCTTAACTAGTAAAATACCGAAATTGTTAGGCCGGATGCCGTGACCGGGGTTCGAACCCCAATACCTCCACTTGTGTGTGTGAGTTTATAATGGCTTTGCCATTTCGTCTATCTAAAAAAAAAAAAAAAAAAAAACGGTATTAAAATAATTTACTTTTTACACAATTGAATTAACTAGCTTTCCTCGTTTTCTTTTTACTTTGCATTTTTTTTTTTGGACATTGGACACTTATTTTTTTTTTTTTTCCCACGCCAAATTTCCATTTTTCATTTATTGGAAGACACCCATCGTGACACTGATGACACTAACTTGGACCAAAAATATGTTACCTTAGAAATAAAGAAAAATTCTTATGATAATAACTTCATATTAGTATCATCATGATTTGCAATTTATAAACTCTCATAAAGCAACTACCTAGGAATCCAAGGTGGGGAAAAAACCTGGGATGGTTCGTTTCGTTTTGTTTTTTAGGAGTTTTTCTTTTTTTCTAATTAACCAAAGGAAATTTACAAAGCTACCCTTAAATTAAAAAATGGTTTGAATAGTAAGTTGGTATTTTAGTTAAAAACAAGTGGAGTTAGAATCGTTCCTTCAAAAAAAAAAAGTGGAGTTAGAATTGTTGATTTATTCCTTCGTATTTTTGTGTGAGAGTAGGTTAACAACCTGATATAATAGATTCAGTTTCCTTACTGAACCAAATAACTAAAAATACATGAGCTTTTTTTGAGTGAAAAAAAAAAAAAAACTCATTTTTGTTATAAGTGTAAAATAATGAAATAACAACGCTATTTTCATGGATTTGTTTCCAAGAGAGGGTGAGGAAGTCGATTTGCATGAGATGTAAATGAAATTTCATATGCATTATTTATATAAATATTACTACTTGATAGTTTGACGAACACTTCCCATCTTTATTTTCATAATTCTTGAGAGTTTCTTTTTATTTTTTTAAATCCTACTAATTATACTTTTAGGACTAAAAAATAATAATCAAACGCATCTTATCAATTCAACATTTAGGTATTAATTTTATTGTAGTTCTTCTTTCAATTTCTTTTTAGTTCTTTCAACATTTACGGCATGGTTTTTAATAAGAAAAAAGTTTTGCGTAAGTAATTGACTTCTCAGTTTTAGGCAAAGAAACAAATTATAAAGGTATATTTTCATTTATGTTTCTAAAGTTATACTCCTTTATAATTTAATTTATAAAAGGAGGTTCCGTGAGTATAGTTCAGTTGGGGTCGAGGTTCGAATGCCCAACATCCCACTTTTTCTCTTTAAAAAAGGTGAGTTCTCGCCACCAGATTACCTGACAAAAAAAAATTATAAAAGGAGAAACTAAAGGAGTATCTTTTTAGTTAATTTTAATTTAATTTAATTATTAGGAAGCTATTTTTATTTAAGTCGGGGACATGGTATTTTGATGCAAAATAGATCAAGAAATTTCTTTTACTTCAGAACTCTCTCTCTTTCTTGTCAAAAAACACTCTCTCTCTCTCTCTCTCCTTTTAAAAAAGAAATCTATCTCTCTCTCTTTGGTTTAAGATTTATTTTATGGCGTAGAAATTAATTGAAATTCTGACAAAAAAAAATGAAATTAATTGAAATTACAATTTTAGATAGTCTTAACATACATAAAATTTTCAGTGTAGTGATAGATATTCATTTGAAATTAATCGAATCAAAACTAAAAAAAATGGTATTTCTTTTTGACAAAAAATGGTATATTTGAAATTGTTAAAAATGCCTCATATTAATTGAAAATATAACTAATTATTTTGATGTTTTTACATGAAGTTTTTGTCCCTTGAATTAGCTACAACTTTTTTTTCTTTTCTTTCTATCAGTCCAAAATTATAAGTTGTTTCGACAATTTCACAAATATTAAGAGATGTAATTAATTTTGTATGGAAAAGATATATTATGAGTTGTTTTACATAATTATCCTTAATAAATGGTATGAGAAAAATAAATTAAAGAATTAAAAGAACAGAAAGTAATAAATAGTTAAGAGTATAATAGAAAAAGTAAACAATCTTTACCTGTTTCTTCATTGCAATAGACTTCCAAAAGATACTTAAGTGATATTTCTAATAGTGTAGCAGCACACATTATACAGAATATAGATTTTCATGTAAATTATGCATAGATGTGTACTCAAATCTGAAAAAATAAAAATAAATTATAATGCTCAAAGTCAACATACATTTTCCATTAGAACACGCACGTCTTCGCTCGTACCAGGCTTCATGGATCTCTTTTTATTATCATCCTTTGTTAGAATGTGGAAAGCTTCTATTGCATTTCAAATCTTTTAACCGAATACATATGCTTTTGGTTTTTCCCTTTAACAAATGTATTTGCTAACCGTAAGACAACCTTATCCTATAGGTGAATTTCAAACCCTCATCGTGGATTCTTGCCATAATATCTCTCCAAAAGCAAATGCATTTGTAGTATTTTATGTAATTAATACAGAGCTCATTTTTTGTCGTTAAATTTGGATTTTTCTTTAGACTCAATTAAAGTTTTAATAACTCCATTTCTTTTGCTCATACAGTTTTAGACTCGGCATATTTGATCGATCGTAAATTTGGTTAAACTTGTTCATGTCCGAGGAGGAAAGTACTTATATTACAAGTTTTGCAGAAACAAGCAGAATGAAATGAGTATGCTTTATGACACATATTGCCTTCTCTCTTAAGAGTGGTTTGATGGTCCAATCGTCTTTCTCCAATAAATGTGCATAGATAGATTTACATTTCTCTTTTGACATATAAAATATTTCTCATTTGTAAAACATTTCCCTTTTACAATTACAAGGAAATAGAGTTTAGAGATTACATTGCTCAAAAAGCATATAACATATTCATCTAAGACCTAATCAATGAAAACACTCATGGATAATGCACAAATAACTAAATTAAAAGAAAACAACATTACATGAACTTGGGACTGACTTTGAGTTGGATGACAAGGCACTACGAAATCTGCAATCCTCGGCTCCAAATGCGTCTTCAATCTCCAAAAAATTAGAAGCCTTTGCTCTGAAACAAACTTGACTTTTTTAGTCTTCAAATCAAATAGGAATCAATGTTGCATTTGTTCTAATGGAATTTTTTTTAAACACATTTATGCTTATTCTGGAATTCTAAGGGATTCAATGGTTGAATTACTTGCTCCTATAACTCATACATCAAATTTACTTCATATACAATGAGATAAAATCAAGTAATTCACGTTGTCTAATACATTCACTAGCATTTACATGAACATACATTTTTAACAACATAATAAATACCACATAATCCATATATGCTTCATGTATCAGGCAACCTCAACATGATTAAATTCACCAGAAACCAACTTTTCAATTGGACCAACAACCAAGTCCACAACCTTTCTTGAGTCTGAACCCATCAGAGGCGCATGCAAAGGTGCTTTAGTAGTTCAGTCACGTCCAAATGAGAGCCACTTTGTCATGGCAATGTGAAACACCAATCTGGGAAGAGAATCTAACAACCCAGAACAAACTGATCGAAACCCTAATAAAGAAAACCGTAATGACGACTAAACCCAAATCATAAAATGAAATCCAATTGAACCCAACAAAAACCTCAGCAAACCTCGCAAAATTAGAATTTGAATCGAACACAGCAGTCACGAAGTGACTCAGAAACTCACCTTGAGAACTGAATCGAAGGACAGATTGTGACCACGGACATCTCGTGAACAAATTCGTACTAGATTGACGCTGAATAAGACCGTGGAACAATTCCTAATTATTGTTCATCTCTGTGTTTGGTGTTTTCGCGAGAGCTTTCCTCTTCCAATGAAAATCTCTTGAAAGCAAATTAAGAATACCAACAAACAAGATATCCTTGATTCGAGAATAGTTCCCTCTCTATGACGTTGTCACAATAGCGAGATTGATAAATTAGCAGCCTTGAAAATACCATTGGATTATTCAACATCTCCTTAACACATTACCAACATCTTCATATATTACAATGTTAAAACTTTCATTGTAGAAGGAGTATTCAATATTTTTCTTCTCTTTCCAATGGATAGACCGGACAAAAATAATCTTCTTACTCTTTTCACTATTTTCTTTATTTATGGGAAAGAATAAAACATGTTTATTCTTTTTAGTCGATAACATGATGAATATTCATAAACTCATATTAAAGTAAGAGGGTATCTAGGACAGATCACATATAAGATGAGCCTCCATCACTCATTCTTTTATATCACTTTCACATAGTAGTGAGAATATTCAAGAATCCTTCATCCGTTCCAACTTTTTCCACCTTGATACTGTAAATATAAACAATAAACAAAAAAAAAAAAACATCATTCATTAATTAATTTCCTAATTTTCTTTGCAAAAAATAAATAAACAAATTTCCTATTTTAAAAATAAACCCCACTTAAGAATAAACCAATAAGATGTAGATTAATACCTAACAACAATAAAAAATAAGAGTAATTATATGCAGACACCCATACCCATTTAACATCTCACCCTTCAATCCACGTTTAATTGTGTGAGCTCCAGCCACTAGGCACCTTAAAAAAAAAATCTCGCCCTTCATGTCCCCACTAATCCAACATGGTATATGTGTATTGTGTAGAATAGAAATAAAAGAAAAAAAGTTTACATCCAATAAAATATTGACACATATAATATAAGTGTGCAAAAATTATAACGTATCTATCAATCTTCACTAAAAAATAATTAACAAAAGTAGGGTGCATCTACTATGAACCCTCCCAAAAACGGCTGAACCGGACGCATTATTAATCTCCACACAAGTAATAATATATTATAAACTATGCCTAAAAATTAAATAATGTAGAAAATAGTTCAATAAAATTTCAAATGTTATTAAAATAGTTTTTTTTGTTTTTGTGGTGGCCGAGGTTTGATCGCCGGACCTTGCATACATTATGCATTGTCCATACCAACTGAGTTAAGCTCACGAGGACATCAAAATAGTTTATAGTGAAGACTAAAATATATCTATCATTTTAAAATATGATTAATTTGTTATGTGTCTGGTATTTCTAAGATCAAGTTAATAATTTCCATTTTTAATGTGAGTTTAATATATGTAGGGGTGAGGTTCGAATCCCAGACACCATATTTATCTACATTTAAAATGTATGAGCTTTAACCGCTAAATTGCTTGACAAAAAGAAAAAGACAACAACATATCAATTCTATTTAGAATCACACAATTCACGAGGATAACCCAACCATGATAAGCCATATCAAACCTCACCTCGATTCATATAGAACTATGACAGAAAATTTTAAACTTAGATCTCTCAAACAACCATATCTATGGTTTTTTTTTTTTCAATGGTCAGATTTTGTCATTATAGTCTATATTATTATATATCATTGTTATATTAAGAGTTTAATTACTATGCATTATCAACGTAAAATTATTTTACGTTGCATTATGATATGTTGCCATGTCAATTTAAATGTATAAAAACATATTAGTTGTTATATTTATTAATTGGCGTGACAATACACCATTAAATACATGTGTAAAATAACTTTACACCATCAATGTATGATAATTCATTTATTATTATGACCTTAAAGTGAAAGTTACATACTTATCACAATCGGCAGAGGGACTAATCTTGTAGGGAGTGACAGCACCACATTTGGCAAAGAGTGCAGCACCATTCTTCTCATCAAATAAATAAAATACTCCTAGCAAATTCTCTCAAGCACCTACGTATCCTTACGATCAAGGGCAGTAGTGGCTTCAGCATCAATTGTGATAACTGCATCACAACATTGTTGCATAGGTTCATCAGCACCTGCAAGAAAATCAATACATGGACCAAGATTTGAGCTTCAGCTACAAAATCACATAAGATTTGAGCTTCAACCTTAGGTTAGGTTTAACAACCATGAACATCACCAAAATCACACATGCAACCTTTATGATTGGCATTGTTTTCTTTAAAAAAAATCACATTTAAGTGTGGGTTTATTTATATAATAGTTAAGTGTCATTTTATTTTATTTTATATATTTTTAAACAAAAGAAGGAATTAAAAAAAAAAGATAAGGTTGGTTAGGAATTGGTATTTTGAGACGTGGGAACAGGAGGAGAGGGATGTCTTTGTCAAGATATAATGAAGGTGGTAGTTGTGGTGCATGGTCCCCAATCCCTAACATATGTAGACTAAATTAAGAGAAACTTAAGAAAATTAATAGCAATATTAAATTGACAAAATACATTTTAAGTGTTAACTTATTTTCTTAAGAAGTCAAATAAACTTATATTAAAAATAAATTATTCTAACACAAGACATGCCACCTCCTTCAAACTAAGGATCACACCAAAAAGAGATCTTATTTCCCATCCAGAATACCCGTGTTATAAGTATCTGCAACTTGCCAAATTGGCATGATGTTAGATTTGATGATAATGGCTGTGGGGCCCTGCATACAAGTTCTCTAGTGTCCTAATGGGGGTATCTAATAAGTATCGAGTCTTAAATATCTAAGATCTCTTTCATTTCTCCTCTTAACTCATCCTTGTTCTATCTATTGCCTCGTTATCTTCTGTCTATTGTGTTATGTACTCTCAACTTTCAATCATCATTTTTTGTAAAAATCAATTTTGGGTGTTTATTGTGTGTTAGTGAAAATCAATTTTGTTAGAAGAGGTCATTCGTGTGCCTCAGTTGGCATCCAAGAAGATTACCTCTAATACGCACATGAATTTCTTCCAAAAATAAATTTAACATTTACACTAAGCTCAACAAGTTCTCACTCATGTCTAACATATAATACAAAAATACAACACTACCACTTTTAACTTTGGGTGTTGTGCCCCCAAATGTAGTTCAACTCATGGTTGATAGGTTGCTAAACTCGAACCGGATAAATGACAACGAATCAAATTTGGTGAGTCTATAATGCAACAATGGTATCTTTTCTTAATCTTCTGGTTCTTAGGAAACAAACCCAGGTACTACCGGTCGATTAACCTTAACAAAAGCTCGTTAACCCCTTAAACTCAACCCCTTGATTCAACAACGGCAGAATGCAACAAGACAATTGCTTCGAAGATATAAAGATTTGGTGGTATCTTTATTGACATTTACCAATTTTCAATGTCAATCATAATTAGTCTTCCGATGCATGTGTTCTAACTTTCACCCGTTCACCATTGAAGTGAATATACTTCCATTTAAGGCCATATCGTTTTATTACCAGTTTTCTTTTCTCTTCTTGGCCTAGTATTCTAAAGGCACTTGCCACTTTCCTGACTGTATCTTCATCAGGTTTTACCCGCAACTCCTCCATGTCAGCAAATACCTGAACTTACATATAATATAGCAACATGTCAAGTCATAGAATAGTAAATTCAAATTTTCCAAATAAAATCATGTTAAAGTGTAGTGTGATGAATGGATCTAGATTCCATGCAATCAAGGGATCATGCATTTTCTGAAACCAACCAATTCAGACCATCAAATCAAGATCAAAAGACTCACTTTAAACTTTTTATATTGGATTTAAAATTCCAAGTCGGAACATGAGTTGTCAGATCTTGATTGAACGGCCTCGATTGCTTTACTGCAGATTTTCTAGGGAGTCCAAATCCGTGATGAGATTAACGGTACTACTACCAAAAATACCTCTACAATTCCTATAAAAATGAAGATACCTCCACAATCTTATCTGGCAGATTATGATGATCATACACTGAAATCATCCTGGAAAACAGTCTCTTAGAGACAGAGCGCATGTGGGCATGTATAATCATATTCCACAAGGATTCTGCCTCGTCTACTCTCTGCTCCATATCAAATGCCAGAAGAAGCGTGTCGTATGTTCCCATTGTTGCTCCTTGTCCTTTGCTCAACATCCACTTGGCTAACTGAAAGTATAAAGGATTTTATAACTAATGAGATTCTAACCATTCCCCACAATTAACCAAGGTCATAAAGCAAAGGTAGTATTCGCATAAAACAATGAATTCATGAATTTCAAACATATACGTGTTCTTAATTTGCCGATTCTAAGATGTGTGATAGATCCGGAAAAGCAAAAAAAGTCAAAAATCATGCATATTTATGACTTGAACACAACCTCGATAGCATTCTTGAGAAGTACTAACCAGTGTTCATATTGATGGATGGAATATTATGAAAGCATGTTGATATGAGAAATATATAAAATTAAGTTCAAGATTCATATTTATAATAAGTACTATAATAAGCATGTTGATATGGAATATTATGGATGGATGGAATATTATGAAAGCATGTTGAAAGAACATTTGTATGAGCTAAAGATCGTTCATCATTTATGTATTACCTCAAACCATATATGTTATAAATATAGCATGATTGAGAAATTACAGTGTCATATTTAATACAGATTACTTTGCTAAAAGTTCTAGCAGAAAACAATCATTCATTTCATGAGAAGGCAATTTTATAGCCCCGGGCATTTAAGCTCCAGCACATGTAACGTAACCGAAAAAAGATATCAGTCATAAAAACAAACTGAACATCATTAGAAGTAAAAATTTCTCTTTAAATTCACAAGTCGGTGAAAGTGTTCAGCTTTAATATACACAAGTTCTAGAAAATAGTGGCAACCGTACTTGAATTACACGAACCCACTGACCCCTTTTCCTTAAGATTTTTAAAGCCTTAGCTACTGCAATCAATGGGAACTCTGTTTCCCAAGCCGACCATTTGTCTAACGCTCCATAAACAGCCTCTTTCTCATTAGGGAGTTCACAGATCTGCCATTTCAAAATTCACAATGGACAATCCAAAATAAACTCACTATAACGAGATAAAAAAATTAAAATAAAAAACAATTCAACAGAAAACAACACATTCATTCTCCTGATAAGGGTTTGGATTGCACATATTGAACAATTCAAATTTTCTTGTATTAGAGTCCAGGAAAGTTACCTCCAGAACCAGAAATAAAGAAAGAAAACTAATTTACTGGATAATACGTCCCCGAAGGAGTAGCCCAGTGGTTAAAGAGTTGGGACATTGATGGAGTTCAAGAAAGAGGTCCAGGGTTCTGATCCTTGGCTGCTAACATTTCCCCCTCCCCTCTAACAACTAATATTTGCGTATAAAAAAACAAAATATACTGGGTAATACTATTACTTCCTCTTCTTTCCCGTTACAGCATTCAAGCATATATAGCAGATCTAATTTACTCAAAAGGCAATAATAGAAACCAACAAATCTTTGTACCAAAAGAAAAAGAAAAAGAAAAAGAAAGAAACCAACAAAGCAAATAACAAATGCAGTAAATAATAACAGTATGACAGTGCAGCACATAACATCATGACAGCTATAGAATGCATCCTAAGACCAGAACTAACTTTCTTAGTTGTGCTGTATTACCCCACTGGCGGCTCAATATCTCTTTTGTGTCATTCCTTCGAAGCAAGCCCACTTTCCAAGTCTTCTGGCGTTATCATCTCTCTTTGTCTTAAATAATTCTTAGCACCTAAATAATGGTCCATTGATACCGTAGAGGTGATTTTAGGCATCAGATGGTAGATGTTTAACACTAGAGGAGAGTATTGTTACCTACTTCTCTGGTAATTGTGGTAAACTTTCAAAGAACGTAACCATAGGTAGGTGATGATGCTTCAATCTGTTGCCACAGATTCAACTCTGAATACCAACATCAGCAGCAACTTGCATTTCCTACTCTTCCTGCTTCAGAATAGAGCTCCTCCTCCTTTCCAGTCATTGATTACCCCAATTATCTCCCATGGCATATGTCACTGAATCCTTTGCATAACCAACTCAGCACTGACATGATGACTCCAGTGCAAGCCATCTTGTTAGATGAGCCATAAAATCTAATGGATTGACGCCAATTTAGGCAAGATTAACATTTTATTGAAAATGGTTAAGGTTAGCACTCACATCTAATGGTATCAATTGCTTAATGTCATCTTTCCATTCCAACATGCACCTGTCTTTGGAATTTTCTTCTAGTCCATTAGTCAAAATCGCATTGGTGCTAGTAAGTTTACGAGAGATAGCTATCTATTTTGAATTTCATCCTACTAAATGTTTTGTTAAATCTCAGGCCAACCACCAAACGTTGCTTGACCGAGAATTTGGCCAATATGGCTGGTACAATCCTTTGGGGATACATGTTACTTTCGTAAAAGTATTCTCCACATACACTATAGTTTCCTTCGTTCCAAATCGGAAACAATTTCAATTTTTAATCAGTTTAATTCATCTGTTGAACTAAAATTAAACAGTGAGGAAAAGTCTCTTCCAATATATTGGGGATGAGTTAAAGCCTTTCACAAAATATCTACCAACGGCAGAATCTATGCATCTAAGGATGTTGTTTTTAATTAATAGAATTATCCTTATTCTGCAATAACCCAGGAACAGTCCATATATAATCCTAAATCCATTCCCATAACTTTAGGCATAATTCCTCCATCCTTATCAACATGCCTAAACCAGCTGGTCTCTCAAATCCATCTTCTTCAACTACAAATTCCTTACCCTTAAGTCCAGAGTATCCTAATCTATGTAACACCGACACGTGTAGATACATTCAATTATTCCATATTCTCAAATTATTATTGGTGTCAACGTATCAGTGTCCGTGCATATAGCAGTGCTTTGTAGCTCCTCATCTATCGAATTCATTAGCTTTGTCCAGGGCAAATTCTACTACTCGTGAATCTCCTCCTCAACCACCTATAACTCCTTCCAAAAAATCAATCCATCCTACGCAGAGCACATCTAATTCTTGTATCGTCAAACCACATATCATTTCACAGTGTAATGTAGTCTAAATTTGATGCTTTAATAGTTAACAATACATGGACTTTAGTGGCCTTTACCAGCTAAATGATTTCACATTGGTCTCAAAGTTGGTTTTTTAGGTCAGAAAATGAAGATGGATGCATAAACAACTACAAAGCCAGGTCGGTTCCAAAGGGTTTTAATCACATTCCAGGTTGGGATAATTTTAAGACCTTTCCCGTGCTGTGAAACAGTTGCTGTCCAGATTTCGCTCTATTTCTCTTGCCTTTCACCAGCCTATTCATTGCATTGATGATTGACGATAATATGCTTTCCTGAATGGTTATATTAAGACGGAGGTCTATAAGTCTCAACCACAAGACTTCTGAGTCATAAACAGCCTTTCAACAGCTGTTATGAAAATCAAATTAAGTAATTTATGGTCTTGTACATGCTCCATGGGATTGGTATGAAAGGCTTGCCAAGCATCACTCACAGTTAAGTCCAGTTGATGTGATACATCTCTAATCTTTCTCAAAAGCGCTCAATCTACTTATATGTGCTCATCATTGATGATATTATTATAACTAGAACATCTCTTTCCTTGGTTCAGAATTTAATTTAGACGCCACATGTTGAGTTTGCACTTAATCAGTTGGGATTTCCAAATTAATTTCTGAGCATACATTACAGATTTAACACTAAACAATGCCAACTATCTAAATACACAGCTCGGTTTTTTTTATTATTTTCTGGGTATACAATTCTTTCATAATTTTCTCTTGTATAATCCTATCTCAGAATTCCATACACAAATAACCGAAAATATAACTCACTAACTATCTAATAGGTATCTTAGGCAAATCGAAGATTGTGAACAAAAATGAAAAAATAAATGCGTAGAGGAACATACAGTTCTGACAAGAGTGAGTGCCTTTTGGCCAGACTGAGCTGAATCTTTTCTTTGCCACAAGTGGTGTTCTATCTTACCCCCTTTTTTCTTCTTCCCTTTTCTGCATTACACATAAAACAGATTATTCACACAACCAAACACACATTAGCAAATTTACAAAAAGAAAACAAATCAATAACCTACTTATCCTTCTCAACAGAACCACCAACAACATTCGGGCTCAACTTCGACCCGACAACTTTGCAGGAGATACAACTTGTCTGCAATTAAGAACAGAATATTGCAATTTTTTCAAAGCGAAAAAAATAAGAAATTCAATTATTTTCTGAAACAATTGTTATACCTTTGGAGGGATACTTATTGCAGATGACAAGAATTTATTCGGTTTAGTCTGCGAGAAAAGAAGATAAGGGTGAATGTATGATATAATTACTTTTTTTTTTATTATCAAATGATGAAGAAAACAATGAACGTTACCAAACATGTCCATTGTAGGAGTATTGGAGAAAGAATTGAGCTTTCAATTGTTATAGGCATTGATGTACTGGTTTCGAGATAGTGATAGTGATGATGTCTGCAATTTGGTTATATAACTATTGCATATCACAGAACAATAGCGGTTTGTCCAAAATGAATACGAGAGAAACAGGGATTTGCAATTGAAATTAGGGATTTCAAAACCAACAAAATCAAGAAAGGAGGGAGAGAGAGAGAGAGAGAGAGAAACAGTTCGATTTTTAATCAGAATCAGTTAAAAATCATAACAAAATTAACAAAGCAGGATTGGAAACAGAGAAAGGGTTCGATTTTGATGGAGTTTCTGAAATCGGACAGGAATCGGAAAATGGCGACGGCGGTTTCCGACCAGGAATCGGTGGCGACGGCGGCTTTGAGCCAGGGAGAGTTGGGTTCATGTGAAGGAAGAAGAAGAAACAACAACCTTGAAGGAAGAAGAAGAGTTAATATCAGCCATCTATTTAATATCCAAAGGTCTATAGTTGTTCTCATCATTCTCACATACAAAAATCATTCTCATGTGATATGTCTTTTATATATATATATATATATATATATATATATATATATATATATATATATATATATATTAACTTGCTAAAACACTCCCACATAAAAATTAGTGGATGTGTTATAGCAAACCCATATATATATATATATATGTATATCATTTCTCTTTTTGAACCCTTAAAAAAAATCATTTCTCTTTTTGAAACGTGTTTACGCTGTTGTCGATGTATTAATAGTCGAGTAAACCATAAAATTGGTCTCTATGTATCAAATTCTCAAATTGGTCCCGACTCTATTAATAACTCAAAATGATATCTATCTTTGTCAAACGTTTCTTCAAATAGTCGCTATCTTTGTAAATGATTTACTAACGAAGGGATCTAACTAAGAAACGTTTGACAAAGAGATGGACCATTTTGAGTTATTAATAAAGTCGTAGACCAAATTGAGAATTTGGTACAGAGATAAAGACCAATCCGCAAAGTTTTTTTCTTTTCGTGAAACCAAAATAACAAATTTTTTTCTTATGAGGGACCAAAAAAGGTAATTGAAATCTAGTTAAGAAATTGACGCAGAGTAAATCAGATGTTTATCCAACACAGTGATAAGTATGCTAATTTTATCAAACAAATAAAACGTTGTATCCATAAAGATTGAACTTAGTTACTTTAAGTTCGTATCGTCAAATTTTCTGAACAAGTTGTTTATAAAAGTATTTAAGTGGTTTGAATCAATATAGATAAAGTTGTGATAGGATTGAATTTCAAAAACAATTTCTCATATGTTTTCTCTTAATAAATTTAAATTGTATAATTTTTATCCCTAAGATATAATTCCACCCTTTCCTCACCATACGACTCTGGCTAAGGTTAATGCCGCAAGATAAAATAGAAACACTAACTTCGGATGTACGACAGAAAAATAGTCGATTGTTTCTATGACATATGACTGAAAAGCTATACATGAATGTAGACCTACCCGTGATTTCTTAGGCGATATCGCATATACATAATATAAACCATGTCTCTTAGATAGTCAGCCATACTAGGGTCTGACTAAATTAAAAGGTCAACTGCGGAACACTACATCGACGACAAAGCATTAAGAACAAATTTTGACTAAAATCATGTTGAAAACATAAATCATATACAACCAGTCAGATTTAGACTACTACATAGGTTCCTAGCTATTTACATCCAATCCCAACACAGGAGAGAGTTTAGTTACCATGGTGTACATGACTAACAAAGGAGAGTTGTTGAATGTTGGTGAAGCATCAACAAGCTTAGACGAGCTTTCATTGCCCTCCAATGACATCAGCCGCTCTCTACCCTCACTCTACAGTGTTATGAGTTTACAAATTGATTCCATTTACAAATGACCTACACCTCTAATTACAGAGGTTCTAAAAGATTAGATTCGTTAGGCGCATAATGCTTGCCTAACAAATCGAGGTTGCTTCAATCTATTTGTAATAGTCTTCGTGACACTTTTCGGAAGCACATTACAAAGGAAGATTTGTTTATAGTTTTTTGGGATAGAGAATCCTTAATTATATGAATTATTCAAATAAAAGTATGGTTAATGTCAGAAGGGTCTTTATTATTACTAGCGTCCAGACGAGCACTCCCGTACCCGTCTATCCGCCCTTTCTGCTGCGCTAACGCATGCAAATCATGAACATTATGTTTTTCAACATCAATGTTTGTTTAGTTTTTCTTGATATATCTTAGAAAAAATTATTAGAATTAAAAGAATGATCAAGTTTGATCAAAAAGAGAAGGATCAAACTTGATAAAAGAAAATATAAGATATGTAATTCATGCACTTCTTTAACATGGATTTACTTAATATATACTTAGGTTTGGGATGCATACTCATCTATCTATGGTGGATGAATATGCATGAAACATGAGTGACAATTATGGGGGTGGGTTTGCTGAAGATATTAAATCTTTCCCAGTGCTAACATAATTTACAGAAACCGTACACATATGGTCTATATTATTTCTCGAGCCATTTGTGTCCGTCATAAAATATAAAATTAGGAAAATCTAAGCAAACCAATAGAAGATATAAGAACAAAACTTTGATAACACATCCAAGGCAAGAGCCCCTGCATACTACTCTCTCTCTCTCTCTCTCTCTCTCTCTCTCTCGACCACACATGACACAATCATACAACTACCCTATTGACCTATCTATCAAATCGTTGTTCAGTTGCTTAGCTACATACAACCCAATATTTTCTCGATTTCATCAATTATTCAATGAAGTTTTTAGAGACATTTTTTTATATAAAAACATTTGATTTTAATTAAGTTTGTTCAAGAATAATTCAGTTATTCGGTTCTATGTTCAGTTTGGATTTTTTTTTATTATATTGTTGTATTAGGTGGGTATATGAAAATTAAGGTTTGGATTTTAGGGTAAACTTAAGGTGATATAGGAACGAATTGAGTGAGTATGAGATTGAATACGGAGCTTGGAAGGTTCCCATGAGTGAAATGTTTCAAGTTGCCTATATTTCCTTTTATCTATGAGTTTTATCAAATTGTATGGTTAGATTTACAATTTGACCCGCTCAACAAAAAATCTCAAGTATTTTGATAAAACTCATAGATAAAAGGAATATAGGCAACGTGAAGCATACATTCATATACACGCAACTTTCTGCTTGCTATATAGATTTAAGAATCTGTATAATACTCCTCTATTTCTATCGAAGAATATATAGAAGCAAATAATTAAAGCACTCCATTAGTAAAAAATTAACTTAACGCATCAATGATAATCAATTATTGCCTACCCATTTTTACTATAACCAATTCACTTTACAGACTGAAGTACATCATTTCAATGCATAAAAATTATGAGACTTGTTCGGGATTTAAATTGACATCACAATATCGTTGTCAACAAATAATTAATTTGGGTCATTAGCAACTTCATTAATATTTTTTGTTTGCTGCATTCAATGAAAAAAATGAGTGCAATTGATTAAAGAAACTATAACAAACTCAAGTAAGGATGGCTTTTCTAGCTAGTCAAAACATAAAACTGACATTTTTGAAAAAGTTATTTTGTTTAGTCAATAGTATAACTGTCGATTTTATGTCAGCTAGTGTTCTGCTGGTGGACCACTCTAAAACTAAACTTTTACAAATCAGTCCTCATACAAAATATTAAGGGGAATTTCAATCTTAGTGCACAAATGAGAATCTATGTTTAATTTTGATTTAATCAGAGACACAATTGTAATAAGTAAAGATATAATGACACACTTTATGTGCAAATGTGCAATACTGCATATAATCTGACGTGACATGAATTAAATACACAAATGCTCAATGATTTACCATTTAACTTCACCAAAAAAGTAATTTTCATGACTTCATCATTGAGTTTTCCCTATAATTATCAGCAAAGGCAAAACTAATGGAAAATATAGCAAACCTGTTGAGTTCTAAAAAATGAAGGAATTTTCTCAAAAAAAAAATTCAAGGAGTTATCGACAACCCTTAAACTCTTCCTTGAAAAAATAAAACCCTTACACTCTATTCACATCTATCATTCCTTTTTTTTTTTTTTTTTTTTTTTTCTTTCTATATCTTTATTTCTATCTTTCACACGGTGCATGTCTAACCACTCTTTTTGCGCCTGTCTCTTTTTTGTTGTTGCATGCTAATAATAATTAGAAGGAAATAAATTGGTCCCCCTGATTTACTTGGGGTCGCCACTCATGGAACTTCAATTTCTACAAAAAAAAAAAAGAGGCTTAATTGCACTTTTGGCGTCCTATCTTTTCAAAAGTTGCGATTTTGGCCCCTAACTAATTAAAATACAAAACAACCCCCTATGTATTGGATCTTTGGCATTTTTGGCCCCCAAGACCACTTTTGACTTAGTCTTCGCTAACGTGGGACCCCCTAACTAATTACACGTGACATCTCACTTAAGGGATATGGGTGCCACGTCAGCGAAGACTAAGTCAAAAGTGGTCTTGGGAGCCAAAACTGTCAAAGATCCAATACATAAGGGGATGTTTTGTATTTTAATTAGTTAGGGGGAAAAATCGCAACTTTGAGAAAGATAAGGAGCCAAAAGTGCAATTAAGCCAAAAAAAGAATGCTCTCTGTTCTGCCTATACAATCAGAGATTTGTCTCTAATCATTGGTAGTTACCGTTTTTAAATTGGAATGAAAAGAGAAATTATTCAGATACTAATAAGAACATGCTGAATTTGGCCTTTTTTGAAAGAATAGAGACCAAACAAATGTAAAAATAAATAGAATTTGTACTCATATGCAATGAAGGTATGAAATATAAATTGTCCCGAGATATACTCAATGTAGTATATATTCTACTGGAATTTTTAATCGCCAAAGAACTGATCAATGCATTGAATCAAACAAAAAAAAGAGGAAGATGAAAGCGTACAACATGGACCGTTCCACAACACCTGTTATTATTGGATTTGTTTATTCTTGATCGTCGGATCAATGCCCAATCTGTAAAATGTGAAATTGAATGAAATTAATATGTAAGATAATCACATCATTAACATGAAATAAATAGAATAAGGGAACAAATGCGGAAATAAATAAATTGAATCAAAGCAAATAGTTTGAGAAATTCAAAAAGAGAATGAGAGAATCAGGGTCGTACCCTTCACGATGCCACTACCAAAATTGATATCATTGCATGATAATCGGATGTTGGTGTCGCCGTCACATATCGATGTCTTTATCGTCGCATCCATGTTGTGGTCGCTAAAGGTAGGAAGTCGTTCTATCTATCTCATTAGCACAAATTTTGTTGGAACATTAATGTGATGTTGGATGAAAAATTGAAAGATTAAACACCAAGTAATTATACTTTGATCTAATGTTGTGTGAATTGAAAAAATAGAGTGTGGGGGTCCCGCATAAAATAGAACACACATATTAGTAGTGTTTAAATTGTGGTATTTAATTTTAAATACTTGATAATGATAAAAATAATAGTAATTATTATTTTATTCGAGAATATCACTTTCCATAAATTTAGTTTATGGTGGTTGTGATAAGAATAATAATTTAATTATATTATATTTCCTTCATTCAAATCCAATAGTTTGTTTCCTCCACTTTTGTGGATTTGTTTCTTTTGATCCTATCCACAAGTGTTGTTGAACTGATTAATGGATAAACTTCATTTTAATCTTATCCATTAGAGTAATTGTTGTCGCAGTTTTTGCTAAAACAGTTACAGAATCTCTATATAAATAGAGGACTCCACTCAGTTCAAAAAAACACACCAAAGAGTTTCATTGAGTTGTCGGGAACTCTTTCTCTCTTCTCCCTTTCTTGACTTGTGTTGACGAGTCTTTCTTCTCTTCATCTCCTTTTTCTGTCCCTTCGGATTTAAGAGTGTTCTTAAGACCATAGTCCCTTTTTCGGTTTAATGTCCCTTCGAAATTAAGAATGGTCTTAAAAACATAGTCCCTTTCGATAAATGTCCATTTAGAATAAAGAGTACTTTTAAGATCATAGTCCATATTTGGAAGAACAATGTCCCGTCGGAATTAAGAATGATCTTAACAGTATATATAAAAAGTATTTCAATATTTTTTATTTGAGGAGAAATGGTGGTATCACCATATTTGAGTGGTCGTAGTACCATATTGATAGTTTGGAGAACTTAAAGTTATAATGGTATTAACACCATATTTGAGTGGTCTCAGCACCATAACAGAGTGGTAACAATACCATATTAAAGTGGTTTCAGTATTAAAGCGTGGTCTTAGTACCATATTTGGAGGTGTAATTCTCGAACGGTTTTCTACAGTGCAGTAGTTAACCGCACAGTTGTAGCTGAGCTTGTTTTATCCTGGAGGCGGCGTGATTGATAGTCTGTCTTGCACAATTTTGGGCAGTGCCACGAAACGTCTTAAAGAGAGCGACCTGGTCGTGACTCAACCTAGTAACAACTTCGGTAGATAATAGAATTTGGAAATCCAAATACAACAGTTTGGAAATCCAAAAACAACAATTTTAAGACGTTTCGATCTGCTATGTCTACCGAAGAAGTTACTTATTAAGGTTCAGTTGTTCCTAAATACATTAAGGATAAATCAAGCTATAGAAATACATATTTAGACTGAAACAATGAAGAGTTTGTTGTTATAACAACAACATTAAGAAATTCACATACATAAATCTGTTTTAAAGTCATTGTGAATAAAAACTCCAATTGTACGTGATTATCATTGATAATGATAAAAATTGACAAGTTTGTTATAAAAAAAAAAAAAAAAGGGTTTGGATCGGAAAAGAAATCCCGAGAGGTTGTTTTGAACTCAAGTTTTTCAGCTGAAACTTAGTGACACATGGTTACGTGTTGTTTATTGAATGAGTAACATGAAGTTATCATGATAAGAAGCAATCGTCCAAAGCTGATCGGTCTTGTTCTAAACAAACCTTTATAGGACAGTTGGAATGTACCGTGGAACACTTGGAATGATATTGAACATTGAAAGAAAATAATAATGTCTTTTGATGAACTAGAAATTATAAATTTGTTCAAAATGTTTGAAACAAATATTAGAAAGAATCTGAAATAATTTCAGATTTCTACTGAATAAGATTGAGTTGACTTAGACTTAAAAATAGACTTGTGCATCATGCATTTTTGTGGGAAAAGACTGCGTTTTGACGGTATGTTCAAAATTAAAATTCTCCTTCTAATTTTATTAGTTGTGTGATTTTAATATTTGACATGTGAACAAGCGTTTACTTTTAAACTCGAGTAACTTGGACTTAATTTCAACGTTATATGATTAGACAATTTTATTTATTGCAAGCAAGAAATATGAACCAAAAGTTCATATAAATCAGAATTTAGAGAATATGAATCTCTATAAATGGAAGGGAAGGGTGCAGGCACACTGAAAGAAGATTGGATAGAGTTATTTTTAATCAACACCGGCTGGATGTCTGCAATTCTCTGAATGTGTCAACACTGGTAAAGCATAAGTCTGATCACTTTCCACTGTTACTTGAATTTGATAATTCTTCTCATAGTTTTGCTTCCCAATTTAAATTTATGCAAATGTGGACCCACCATAAAGATTGTCGCAGGGTGATACAAGAAGTCTGGAACACAAACATTGTTGGTTGTCATATGTTCATTCTTTGCCAGAAACTAAAAATTTTAAAGCAAAAATTGAAAGTTTGGAATAAAACTGTTTTTGGTAATGTGCACAACATGGTTAAAGTGGCAGAAAAAAAAACCTTGCTCATTTACAATCTGTCATAGACACAAATGGTATCAATGACTCCCTAATAGAACAACACAAAGATGCGCAGTTTCAACTTGAAAATGCTTTACAATTAGAAGAAGAATATTGGAGGGAGAAATCTAAAGTTACTTGGCATTTAAATGGAGATAGAAACACCAAATATTACCATAGACTGACCAAAATCAAAAACACCTCCAAACTGATAACTACCCTCATGAATGATGATGATATAGTTTATGACCCTGAGGAAATATCAAGTCTCATTACAAATCACTTCAAAAATATTTTTGCTACTAACAATGTTGTGCAGGATTTGTAGGTTAATCATTTGATAGAAGACTCCATTCCTAATCTCATTACTGAAGATGTAAATAATCTACTGACAAGACTTCCTACTTCATCAGAGATTCATCAAGCTGTGCTATCAATGAACAAGGAGGGAGCTCCAGGTCCAGATGGTTTTGGTGCGGTTTTTTTCCAAAGTTATTGGGACATTGTGGAAAATGATGTAATTAATGCAGTTTTGGAGTTCTTTACAAGAGATTGGATTCTCCCCAACTTCAATGCCAACACAATCATCTTGATTCCTAAAATTCCTGATGCTACTAATGTTGGTCATTACAGACCAATTGCTTTAGCAAATTTCAAGTTCAAGATTATCTCTAAAATTCTAGTAGACAGATTGGCTCCCTTTATGAATTTGATTATCTCACCAGAGCAAAGAGGCTTCATCAAAGGAAGAAATATTAAAGATGGTATCTGTATCACATCAGAAGCAATAAATCATCACCATCAAAAAGCATATGCAGGGAATTTGGCTTTCAAGGTTGACATCTCAAAGGTTTTTGACACGCTCGAGTGGACATTTCTTCTTTGGTGCTAAGAAAGTTTGGATTCAATGATAGATTTTGCTCCTGGATCAACACAATTCTAAACTCTGCTACTCTTTCAATCTCTGTCAATGGCAAACAAAATGGATACTTCCATTGCAAGAGAGGAGTCAGGCAGGGTGACCCCTTGTCCCTTCTTCTTTTCTGTATTGCTGAGGATGTGCTCAGCAGAAGTATCACCAATCTTGTGCAACAGGGATAGTTGGAGCTTATCAAAGGTTCAAGATCAACACATGTTCCTTCTCATTCCTTATATGCTGACGACATTATGATATTTTGCAAAGGTAAAATCTCCTCTATTCATGCTCTTATGCAACTTTTCAACTCATATGCTCAAGCTTCTGGTCAAATGATTAACCCTTCAAAATCTATTGTGTTCTATGGATCAATTTCTACTTTTAGAATTAATCAAATCGTTGATCTAATTGGGTTCAGCAAGGGCTCTCTTCCGTTCAATTATCTAGGGGTTCCAATTTTCAAGGGGAAACCTAAGAGATGCCATCTACAACCTATTGCAGACAAAATCAAATCCAAACTAGCATCTTGGAAAGCTTCTCCATTAAGTATTGCTGGTAGAGTTACTATGGTTAAAAGCTTTATTCAAAGTATGTTGGTTCATTCAATATCCATTTACTCTTGGCCCAAGAAGCTTCTTAATGACATTGAACTCTGGACAAGGAATTTCATATGGAGTGGTTGTAACACCCTATTTTTCCAACATAAAAATTTCTAAACATTTATCAGAGTAAACAACATAAATAAACGGGATATCACATTTAAACATAATCCAAATCAGTTAAATATCAATTTAACAAAATAACTTAAACGTTGCAGCGGAATATTATTTCGAAATCCATTAAATCGTTTTGGCACGTAGGCCCCATCAACATATCTCAACAGTTATTCAACATCATAAAAATAACATAAATGTTCACGTAAGAGAATGAAGCATTCATATCAAAAACCCCATCCCGTTACGAATCAGAGCGACCTAGAAGACTCAGTGAGGCAAGGCCACTCACAACGGCAAACTGCACACTTAAGCACGATCACCTGCAAGTTACTCATACGAAGAGCAACATTTTCAAGCAGAAGGGGTGAGATTTCATAACACAATAATATTAATCAATATAATTCGAAATCATAATTAACATCATAATCAGTCTTAAACATCATTGCATCTTTGATAAACAATTATCAAGTAATCACAGCTTTCAATCATCATCAATAACATAACATCTTAGACTCGACAAATGCGACAATGCTACTTAGACACTTATATGCATGTGGTACCAATCGTCATCATAGTATTAATATACTTTAATCGTGTGGAGGACAAAGCTCTGATCGTGGTGAGGACTAAGCTCAAATCGTGGTGAGGACAAAGCTCAATGTATGCTAATGCATGGACTCTATCAACAAAACATCTTAATCAACTTATCACTTATACATCCAATAATTTGGAGTTCATCATCAACTTATTCAGACTTATGCAACTTAGTTAAATAACAATTGCAACATAATCAGATCACATCAGGCTTAATAACAATTCATTTTCAACAATTTCTTGATCATTCAATAATAATTCAAGTAAATGCAATCAATCAATAAATCACATTATAATCACTTAACATTTCATAAAAGCTTCACAGTTCTCAGTTAATATCTTTAATAGGTCTCATTAGTACCTAAAGTTCCTTTCCTAACCAATCCAAACAACTCAGGTCTCACAATCTTCAAATGCACTCAGTTCTGGAAGTGCTCGCGAGGCGATAGCATCTGCTCGCCATGGCGAGTACAAGCCAGATTCCCAACTAAGGTTGTTCCATGTTCAATCTTGTTCTAAATCATTCTCTAATCTTTAGTAGACACCTAAAGGTACTCAAAGGCATCTAAAGTTCAACTCAAAAGTCAAAAACTCAGAATTCGACATGCTCTCTGGTCAAGCTCGCTATGGCGAGTAGGGTTGCTTGTTGTGGCGAGCTACGACATGTAACTCGCGAGGCGAAGGGTTTTGGCTCGCGTGGCGAGCGATGACGTTCATCACTCGCGAGGCGAGGATCATTGCTCGCTATGGCGAGCGATGAATGTAGGCTCGGGAAGAAAACGGTTCTTCTCAAAAATCCATCTAATCTCATGGTTTAAAGCCTAATTTCGGTTCCAGAAATCATCCTAAACATATTCTAAGGTTATATGACAGTTTCTACATCAATCTAATCAAGTTTTACCGTTTGATCATCAATTTTAGGGATTTGACCTAATTTCAAAACTTTTCTAAATCAATCCTAACTTTGTCAATTAATCATCAGAATTATAACAATCAACATTACTGAATTATTAGTCTCACCCTTACCTTGTATGAAGAAATCGCAACTCTCCTAGGTGATTCTCTCTTCTCTTGGCTTTTTCTCCCTTTTTCTCCAAAACAGTCGTACGTGCAATTGTTTTTTTAAAACTAGGTCTTTCTCTTTTATACCTCTTCCTAAAATCTTATCTTATCTCACTTTCTCCCCCAAAACTCTAAAATCTCAAAACAACCCTTAAGTAATATTTTTATTTTCTTTTCAAATCTTATTTTATTTAACAATAAAATAAGTCTCATATCTCATAAAATCATCAAAACACATCAAAATCACCCAAATCATCTAAATCAACTTAAATCAACAAAAACTCACATATATATTATATAAATATAATATAATTGCCTAAACTCGATTAAATAAATAATTAAATGAAAGTGGGCGTTACAGTGGTGATGTCTCTAAAAGAAAATTAGGGACTGTTTCTTGGAAAAAAATCTTGCAAGCCTCTCTCAGAAGGTGGCTTAGGCATCAGGTCTCTCTCCATTCTTAATGAATCAACTAATCTGAAGTTGTGTTGGGATTTATTGAACTCTAAGGAAGATTGGGCTCTTTTACTCAGAAGTAAGGTCATTAGAGGCAGAAGAGTGATATCTCACCACATTTTCTCATCTATTTGGAGCAGCATCAAGAATGAGTTTTCAAATGTCCAATCTAATTGCGGTTGGCAGCTTGGTAATGGTAACAACATAAATTTCTGGCTTGACAATTGGTGTGGTGTCTCCATAGCCTCTCAGCTAAATATTCCTACACATCTGCATGGAAACTTAACTGCTAAAGTCAAAGACTTCATTCTCAATGGTTAGTGGAATGTCCCTTTCTCTGTTCTCATCTATTTCCCTCAAGTCAAATTTCTTGCTGAACAAGTAACAATTCCTTTTGAAGCCACTGAAGATAAGAGAATCTGGCATCCCAGCAATAATGGTGATTTATCTTTCAACCAAGCTTATGAGTTCAAATATGGGGTTGGTCAGAAGATAAAATGGGCCAAAGAGTTGTGGTGTTCTGATATTCCTCCAACCAAATCCCTTTTGGTTTGGCGGATCATGCATAATAAGGTTCCAACGGATGAAAACCTTATATCCAGAGGGTTTCAGTTTCCATCTTTATGCTCATCATGTTCCCTGCAGGGTGAAACTACCTTCCACTTATTTTTTGAATGTCCTTTTGCTATGCATTTGTGGTACGGGTTGTTCTCTTTTTTAAATATAAACATGCAATTTATCACGTGTCTTGACTTTTTGAATCTTTTGGAGAGAAACTGGTCTCCGCAGTGCAGGACCGTCCTGAAAGCATGCATGTTCGATATTCTTTACACTATATGGCTTAGAAGAAACCAAGTGAGATTTAAAGACACACATATGCACTGAAAACCTGCTCTTAATATTATTATTGCTCAAACTGCCATAACAGGTAATCTTACCGATGAAGTATATAGAGGGGATATGCAGGAATTCAGGATACTCAAAGCTTTTAAAGTTAACATTAAACCCCCCAGGGCTCCCATCATCAAAGAAGTAATTTGGACACCTCCCTTGTCATCTTGGATTAAAGCCAACACTGATGGTGCAGCTACAAAGAACCCTAACAGAGCAGCTGTAGGAGGCATCTTCAGAAACTCTGATAGCATATGTATTGGTTGTTTCACTAAATATCTGGGGGAGCATGATGCTCTATTTGTTGAACTGGTAGCTGCTATGACTGCCATTGAGATTGCTCACATTAATGGTTTCTGGAATTTTTGGTTGGAGACAAACTCACAATTGGTTATTTTGGCTTTCAAATATATTTCCTTGGTTCCTTGGGTTTTAAGAAATAGGTGGCTTAATTGCTTAGTTAGAATCAGACAGATGAGATTTGTGGTGTCTCATATATATATAGAGGGCAATGCTTGTGCGGACAGCTTTGCTAATATTGGTCTTGCATTGGCTTCACCTGACTTGTTTTAGTCTGATAGATTGCCTGACTCCATTAGAGGAGAGTGCAATAGGAATAGGTTGGGTATGCCCAACTTTAGATTTACTACCTTTTGAAAAGGTTTTGGTATAGTCCCCTTTTTCTTTTTTTGTACTCTTTTTTTGGTTTAATCTAATGGTTTGATGCTTTTGCATCAGTTTAAAAAAAAAAAATTAACATCACAAAATCCAAAGTATGAGAAAGTGATTCACAACAAATGCTTTAGAAACTAATCAATGAACAAAAACAAATTCTTCATTCTTTTTGTTGTCTTGATTTGAAGATGGGTCTGCACATTGTTGTTGTTGTTGATGGCTCCCTGGGTAAAAGATTTATGAACCTAGAACACTGACATATGGCTGCGTGGTGAAGGAATCATGTTTGTGAATCCTCATTATCATGGAATCGTTTCGATTCTTGTAATATTCCACAAAAACAAATAAACAAACATCAAACACTAAACTTTCATAGTTATTAGTCAAACAAAAAGTAGCAAAACACAAAGTAAAATTAGAAGGGTATAAAATCAATTGAGAACATGGTCAATTCATGTATTTATCAAATAGAAGAAAAAAAAAATCATTCTTCATCACTTTCATGACTCGTGAGCCAACCGTGGAGTTATACAATTGATGAAAGTGAAAGAGAGAAGGACTGGCGATGAAGAGAGAGAAAGAGGAGAGAAATTGTTCTACATTTCTGGATTTTTGGTGTTAAATGGAAGGACACAAAAGTAATATCAATTGTTGTATTTTAAATCAATTTTTTTTCTGTGTGGGACCAAGAAACACTATCTTTTGTTAAAACCTGCTATTAAAGGTAATTTTGAGAGGATCATGGGTGAACCCCCTAATATTAAGGACCATATTAGGGGCTCCCCTGTTATAATACATCTATAAATTTTAGTTTTGAAAGCGATGAATTTAAAGTTACCAACTTAACATTAAACGTCAACATAAACACCTTTTAATTGAGTTTGATGAAAATAATAAGGCAATGTAAAGAGGCTTCCTATGTATTTGGCATATTTTATCTAATGAAATGCAATGATTTACTTCCCTTAAAAAAAAAAAAAAGCCTATGCATCACAGGCAGATCAAATGCAATAAAATGAATGGACTAAATCGCGTAAATCACTTGTAGATATGCATACATATAAAACAAGAGTAAATATGCAATTATCCCCTAAAATTGTAAGCTTCTTCAATTACCCCCTGAAATTGTAAGCTTCTTCAATTATCTTCCTGAAATTAACAAAACGTCAATTACCTCTTGAAATTGCACAACGTTAATCAATTTACCCCCTCCGTCAAATTCTTCTGACAGTCAACATAACGTTTTGCAAATACTCCCCCTGAAGTTTTGCACTTATGTGCAAAATGCTCCCCAAAATTAAAAATTTATCTTTTTTTTTTCTTCTTCTTATCCTTGACTCAAAAGATATTAAAGACAAACAGTTAACGGTTATCTTTAATATTTAAGGTTACAATAATAATACATCTTCTAAAAATAATGCAGAATTAATAACTTCATATTACTTTAGCAAAATGCATGTTTAGTTCAATTTTTAAGATAGAATAATTTTATTCAAACTTATCTTAAGAAACTGCTAGAATTAATTATTCCCCAAGAATGAGTGTTTCTGGCTTACTTTGTAGTGAATTGACGTGTCTCTATTTAAATAAGTCATAAGTTATGGAGAATTGAACAACCAAATGGCATAACAGAAACAAAATAAATACCAGACCCCTTTAAGAATGAAAGAGCCAAGTAAAATATTAAAGTTAATTGTTAATTGTTAATTGCTTGTCTTTAATATCTTTTGAGTTAAGGATAAGAAAAAAAATATAAATTTTCAAGTTTGGGGGCATTTTGCACATAAGTGCAAAACTTCAGAGGGGTATTTACAAAACGTCATATTGGCTAACGGAAAAATTTGACGGAGGGGGTAAATTGATCAACGTTGTGCAATTTCAGGGGGGTAATTGATGTTTTGTTAATTTCAGGGAGGTAATTGACAAAACTTACAATTCCAGAGAATAATTACCTATTTACTCTATAAAACAACGTCCAAATATATCAATGTGCACGAACTAATTGCTCAATATTAAAAGGAAAGCATGCATGTCTTCCACTAAAACATTGATTCGCATATATTTTCATTTGTGGCTTCAGTGCTACGGATAAAATCGTAAAAGTAATATTGTTTCCGATTTTCACATGGTTTTGCGTTTGTCCAACACAGGAGTCCTTGATATTTGTAAATCCTGAAAATTAAAAATTAAGTTTTAATTAATTAATAAATTAAATAATAACGATAAATAAAAACCATTTGACAATTTTATTTTCATTTGAAAAATATTTTTTTTTGAACAGGCAAAAATGAGATATATTAATACGGACACCGTAATTGTTACCGCACAAGATGTGCCCAACAATCACAAAAATGTCAGGGTCCAAGCAAAAATTACAAACAAATCAGTCAATATCCAGACATAAAAGAGGGCTCGACCACCACTGATGAGTGCCAAAACTAAATACAACATTACTAGCCTTTAACCACCACAACGAAGTTAATTTCACTTTATCTAGCAATTGTGGCACAGTACTTTGTCTATTTCTAAAAAGCCTATCATTCCTTTCATTCCACAACACCGAAACACAAAGCAACCAAATCAAGTGGAAGAAAGACCGTCGCCCTCTCGAACAACCTGCATAATTAATAAATTGCACAAAGTGATGTGAAGTTGATTGAGAGTCGACACCTACCACTCCTAACCAATGCCGCACCATCGGCCATAATGCACCAAAAGTTGCACAAGACAAAAACAAATGAGTAACATCTTCGACAATCCCACATCCAGAAACACATAACCGCTCCTCCACAGATAGAATGCCACGATTTTCCAAATTAAGTTTTGTAGGTAACCGATCCCTCAGTAGTCGCCAAGCAAGGATAGATACTTTGAGAGGAACCTGTTTATGCTAAATTAAGTCCATATTATGGTGTAACTGGGGCTGCTCCTGTGATATCAGCATGTCATAGACTCCACGTACAGAATATTGAAGATATAGTTAACTAATCATTAGGAGTGTTATGTTAGGTAGTAGTTAGTGGATTTCTATTATAGGTTATGATGTACTCTTTTACTTCACTTTATCATTTGTAATAATTCTTCCTTCAAAAAAAATTCATTTGTAATAATTCTGTTATTATCAATACACAAGAGTTATAAGTTTTCTCTCTACTTTTTCATGGATCTCATATTTCATAACAAAAAAAAATCAATTATTAACTCACCAAATTTTTTAGGGGAATCTTTTATTTTCTTGAACATTTTGAAACTGTCCAAAATAGTGAACAATGAACCTGAAAGCTGAGTCTTCAACTCTTGAAGCTTCCATGGGAGTTTGGTTGAAAAAGGCTTAAGCTTTTGATTCACATCTTCATTGCAATCTTTTGAACGTGATGCATTATTAATAAAATATGGGATACACCCGATTGGTTCCCATTTCTTGTTTAAAATAATTGAGAAAGTAATCATTGGAACCAATGAATAAAAGGAATATAGATTTAGATAAGTAATGACTCAATTTTGCCTTGCTTCAAAAGTTTTTTGAAAGATCATTTGTCACAGTTGAGGTGAAATACTCAATTTGTTTGTCCAATGACAAGCATTCACCCTTTGACATAAAAAATATATATGGTTAGTGACCAATATTTTTAAATTGAATTATATAAAGCAGTGTAAAATAATTTCTTACGTTTCTTGTTGAGTTTAAGATTCCACATGAACCTGATGCATAGTTGATACATGAGGTTATTTGATATCTCTCAGTTGTAGAGACACCAGAGTATGAAGGTGGCATTGGTAAATCCAACTTAAGAGCTACAAAAAATATTTTCATTAAAGTTTGCCATGCAAGTAAAAAAAGCGTCGTAATTTAAAAATGATTCAATTTATGTATTATTATATAATAATAGTAATTTGTCACAAATTCCTTTAAAACAAAAAGTAATTAGGCAAAATAATAATAATAATAATAATAATAATAAGGGTTAATAGGTCTTTACCCCTTGTAATATATGCCATTTCTGGTTTTCCCCTATAAAATTTTTATTTTGATTCACCCTGTAAAATATTTTTGTTTTGATTTACCCCCTAATAGGCCAAACAAAAACCAATTTAATTTTTTTTTTTAAGAAATTTTCGTTTTTGTTATTTTTTAAAAATACCAACGGATGTCAAATCTCAAAACTTTTGTATCCTCATGTTTCATTTTTCCAATTTCCGGTTTTCATCTACTCTGCTTAAGTGTAGCCTAACTTACCAATTACCATTGTGAGCATGTCTGGTACATATTATGCATATCTGTCTCAATCGTTATAATTATTATGCCATGCAGAGGCATTTTTCAAAGTAAAATATATATTTTATAATTCAAATGAGCAATATAAGAAAACTTTAAAGTTTGTACTTGCGTTGCGTAACATAGTGTTATTTTTTATTTTATTTTTTTGCACTTGTTTTCAAAAGACATCTGATGGAAACTGGTTTTAATTGTAAGAACTCAAATAAAGACTGATTATGATTATTTATTACAGTATACATCAAATGATTGTGAAATAAGATGCACATAGGTTGTAATTCAGCAGAAGAGGAAAAAAGATGTGTTGGGAACTCCATTTGGGTAAAATACCACAATCATCATTTACCAGAATACCCTCAAAAATAAATTGCCACCGCTCTTTGCACCATTCCCAAACGCAAAATCCTCTTAGCCTGGAAAAAAGAAGAATATAAAAAACGGGAAATAAAAGATTTGATTCAATAGTTTGGTTAAGAATATATGTTCGTACCTTCCAAACCAAAAAGATTTGACCAAATGTGGGACCCATAACATCTCATTCCTGCTTAATTTCATCAATTAATCCACACATTCGGGATGTGAGTAATTGTATGCCAACGCTCTCCTCCCTCCTTTTCATACTTCTCCTTTATTATTTGACAATTATTAATGTACAATCTAAAAAGGGCCTCCTTCTCTGGCAAGCTCTCACTCCTGCGGCAACATCTCATTTCTCCTGCCAAATTCGGTCAATCCTCACATTCGGGATGTGACTAATTGTATGCCAACACTCTCCTCCCTCCTTTTCATACTTCTCCTTTATTATTCCACAATCATAAATCCGCAATCTAGAAAGGGAGTTGGGTACATCCTCCTTCTCTGGCAAGCTCTCAAGACTAGGACAGTAGGTGATACATAGCCAATTAAGAGATTTGAGGTGGAGAAAACCCTTGTTGTTCATTTTTCTTAGCTTTGAACAATTATACAATAAACACACCAGGGATGTGACTAATTGTATGCCAACGCTCTCCTCCCTCCTTTTCATACTTCTCCTTTATTATTCCACAATCTTCAATCCACAATCTATAAAGGGAGTTGGGTAGAGCCTCCTTCTCTGGCAAGCTCTCAAGACTAGGGCAGTTGATAATATCTAGATATTGGAGAGATTTGAGGTGGAGAAAACCCTTTTTGTTCATTATTCTTAGCTTTGAACAATTAGAGAACCAGAGAAAGTGAATAGTTGGTGGCAGCAGATTCTCCTCTGGGAACGACTCCACGTTTTCAAACTCATCACTAACACCGAAAGCTCTCAGAGAATTGAGTTGGAACAAACCCCACTGCTCTCTCAAAGCAATCAGTTTTGGGCAATTGTATATTCCAAGACTGCACAAGTTGGAAGGCAAACCACCCATTGGAAACGATTCCAGCTCTGGACAATCGTACAGACGCAGAGCACTAAGACTGGTGAACAAGTGTAGTTCCAAAGGCAAGGAGGAGGAGTGCCATCCTTTTATTGAAAGATCACGAAGAGAATTATAGCAACGTAAATCCAAAGAGGGACAGTTTACACAGCCTCTGAAATCAAACTTCAACACTTCAAGAAAGAGAATATTGATTAGATTTTGGTCCACGGAGAACTCGGTGTACTGATTATCACAAAGGAATAAACTTTTCAAATTTGTCGGCAATTCATTTACCAAAATTCTATCACATCTCTTTATATCTAACTCTATCATATTATCACACTTCGGAATTAATGCTTCCAACTTCTTGCAATCTTTAATCTCCAGTTTCTGTAAAGAAGGAAGGTGTTGAGGCAGAGCCCTTTTCAACTTGGGACATTTTTTTATAGAAAGCTCTTTAAGCAAAGGAAACCCTTCAAGATGTGACCATTCCTCCCATTCCGACATCGAATCAAAATGCAGAATTTCAAGGGATCTGAATGGAACATTTGTGGAATTATTGCCATAAAATTCTTTCCCTATGATCCTTATTTTATCACAGCCTGAAATTGAAATCTCTTTGAGACAAGGGAGTTGTCCAAGTGGTGGCAACTCGGAACATAAAGCACAGAGATTTAGTCTAATTGAAACTAAGTTGGGTAAATCACAACCCCTCATCCAATTTGCAAACCTATTACCTTTGTAGTGTGAGATGATAAGCCTCTTCAAGCTGCTATTTGGTTGAAGAGCCTCAAAGACATCTGATTCTCTTCCATTGGTGTTGAATTTGTAACTCCACTCCATATTTAATTCTTCTACATGTTTCTTATCTTTCAAATTTGCTCCTGCAGCATCCACGGGATCGATGACATGTTCCATCCCTGAAATACAAAGTTCCCCTTGAAGATGATTGAGATTACCCAACTCCTTAATATCAGACCCACTCTGTTCTCCCACAACAAAATCACTCAGCGTTTGAAGATGGTTTAGCCTCCCTATCTTCTTTGGCATCTTCTTTATATTACAGCCTTCAAGATGAAGATGGCGTAAACTCACAAATTTGTAAAATTTTGAAGGGAGTTTAGTCAATTCAAAACAGTCTTCCAGTATTAGTGTCTCTAATTTGTACAGCTTACAAATTGAGTCAGGCAACCTTTCAATTAATGATGCAGTCAGGTTTAGATATCGCAAAAGCTTTAGATTTCCTATCTCACCTGATAGCTCTTTGAGTTTAAAACCACAGAATGACAACATCCGCAAATATTTTAGTTTCGAAAATAGATCACGTTGCAAATTGTTGCTTGTCATGAAATAGTCTTTACGATAGCCTCCTGGTACTGCCAAAAAACTGCGTAATCCCTTGAACATAGAAATGTGATTCAATAATCTCTCACATTCTTTCACATCAAGATCGCAACAAATGTGACGTGTTCTTTCAGTTATGTATTGAAGACTATCACCCTCAATTTGTAAGCAAAACTCATGGGACTCTGATTTTGCCAAATCATTGACAAGATCATGCATGAATAATCTCTTATCACCAAAATAATCTAGTGGTTGTTGAAAAAATGAAATGGACTCTAGATCATCCAAGAATTCATTACCCAACTCTTCTTCACTTTTGTCTCTTCCGCAACATTTCAGCAAACCTTCTGCCATCCAAAGCTTGATCAATTCATCTTTTTCAAATACATAACCCTTGGGAAATATTGAACAAAAGGCAAAACAACGCTTTAGATTGGAAGGGAGATTATGGTAACTCAATCTCAATACTGAGTTAATTTCATCACCACCCTTCGATACATGCCACATATCGGTCTCCAATATCTTAAACCATTCAGCTTGAGAAAATTTTCTTTGCAGGAGATTCCCCAATGTTTTCACAGCTAGAGGCAACCCTCCACATTTCTCTACAATCTTCTTGCCAATCGATTCAAGATTTGGATATTCAAACACATTTTTTTCTCGAAAAGCGTGTTTCACAAATATACTCCAACAATCTTTCTCCTCCAATTGATTTAAAAGAAGTTGATGGTCAGATTTCATGACAAATGCAACATATTTGTCACGTGTTGTCACAATAATCTTACTTCCTGAATATCCAGGGTTAAAAGAAAGTAGTAATTGCTCCAAACATTGCTCATTCCCATTCCACACATCATCTAGAACAAGCAAACATTTCTTTCCAGTTAGTGTCTTTTGTAGTTGACAAATGAGTGGATCCAAGTCTTCACCGTCTGCAGGAGAACGGAATGACCTGAGAATTGTTTTCGTGAGTCCAACAACATCAAAAGATTTTGAGACATGGACCCAAGCTTTAAGTTCAAAATGCTTCTCAATCCTCTGGTCATTGTAGACAAGTTGAGCAAGGGTGGTCTTCCCCATCCCACCCAAACCCACTATGCTGATTGTTGATACTTGCTTGCCATTGTCCTTGCATGACAGCAAATAGTTGATTATTTCTTCTTTGTTACCCTCTCTACCATATATGCAAGATTCATCCACCAATGATGCAGTTGGCAATCTTTTTGAGGATTGCAGGCTAACTGCACTTTCATAACTTCTTTCTGTCAATCTTAACACATCCTTTTGCTCTGCAAGAATGTTTAGATTGTCTAGCAAATCCTTGATCCTAGATTCAAATCGATTAGTGAAAGCTGAAATGAAGTGTTGAACCTTGCTCTTTCGTTGTACATGTGTATCAAACTCATCTAACAACTGATCGACTTCATACACCTCGTGTTTAAGACGATCGAGCCAATTCTTAACATTTTGGTTCTGGTACTTCTTTGTCTCTGCATCATCCAACAATTGATTGATAGAATTCAGTGTGATTTCAAGTTTGTTAATCAACTTTTTATTGAAGAGGTCTTTGAAATCTCTTGAGGCAATCCTATCAAGAGTGACTTGAAAGAATGACGAAAGAAATGCTCCAGCAATCAGCTCTGCCATGATATTGTAGTCAAATCCCAAGAGGTTCACTGCAAAACGATAATATGTTATCTTCTGTTAAGCAAAATAGAACAAGAACTATCTTTCTATACAAAGTTGGAATTTCAATGTCAAACACTTAAAACATACATTTTACACAAAGTGTAGAGTTCTAATAAATTCAAAATAATGGATTGTTCAATTAATGACACATTATGCAGTTATAATAACAACTATATTTGCATATACTATCTTCATTGCAAGCAACGAATAAAGATCACTTGTTACTGTAACTAAATCATTTGTGACTTTTATATTTCTTTATCATTGTTGTTTTTAGAAATCAAATTTTTTATTAGAGTATGAGCGATTTCTCTGTTTGCTTATACACAATAATTCTTGCATAACCACAGTCCAATCGAACTTCATATGCCAAAATTATTAATTCAGGACATTTAATTAGTTTTTTGAATTTTTCTAATATATTTTGTGCTCTTGGTTCATTGTATCCAATAAACACAATGTCCAACCAAGTGATTAGAATGAATGAGAATATGTAAGAGTTGATTTTTTTAAAGTGTAATTTAATAACAAATTAGAATGTTAGTATTGGTAATTTGTTTTCTAAAGTCTAAAAGAGTACAAGGGTTAATAGTTTAAAGTAGAAGCTTAGTATTGTCAATTTGCTGGTAATTTGTTTTCTAAAGTGTAATTAATAACAAATTTTGTTGGTATTGATTTTATAAACAAAAGGTTTGTACAGCTATATCGGTTTTAGTTCAAAAGGTTGTCGAATTCACAGAGACCAACTCACAAGTATCGATTTCTTTTGTTTCTTTGTTTATTTAAGGCTAATTCAAAACAATTTAGTTTTGTGCGTAAAAATAAAGTATTGAATTTAATTTAATAATGATAACAAGAGACCAAAATGTAGTTCTCGTCGACCGTTGATACTCCCAAAAAAATACTTTTATAATTAAAATAAGATAATTTTCTTTGCGGGAAATAGTTAACTTAAAGATACCGCTAACTCTAACAGACGCGGTGCCAGAAGTCGAATCTTGTACTTGACCGCTTTCGTGTGGTATGAATTACAACTTCGAAGTCCTATTTTTGAAAAAATAATTAATTCTTACTTGAAAATAGTAATTTTTAGTAGAAAATCAATTTAAAGGTACCGTCGATTTTCGCGCGCGTCCGTTACTGGATTTTAAACTTATAACCGCCAGCTTTCGTGCGCATAATTATAATTCTAAAATCTCTTGGAGGGTGGTGAGGATTTTAGGAAAATTGCTTGGGTTGACTGGGACTCGGTTTGTTTACCTAAGGAGGATGGAGGTTTAGGCGTGAGGAAGTTGCATGAATTTAATTTAGCTTTACTAGGGAAGTGGAGTTGGAGGATGTTGGTTGACAAGGAGGGGTTGTGGTATCGAGTCTTGAAGGCTAGGTACGAGGAGGAAGGGGGGATCCTGAAGGAGGAGGGGCGTGATTGTTCTTTATGGTGGCGGATGCTTTCACACATTCGCGGCGGTGTAGGGTTGGGGGATGGAAGTTGGTTTGATAATAATGTTCGTCGTGTGGTGGGCGGAGGAGATACCGCTTACTTTTGGACGGATAACTAGGGTCTAGTTGGGCGGTGTTCCATTACGGGTGAGATTTCCTCGCCTCTTTGATCTACCAGTAGATAGATGGGTGTCAGTAGAGGATATGGCGAGGCGGGTTGGGAAGATGGAGGGGGTGCCTAGGTGTGGAGGAGGCGCCTTTTCGCTTGAGAGGAGGAGTATGTTAGGGAGTGTTCTGTCCTGTTACATGACATTATTTTGCAGGACCATTTACCTGACAGGTGGAGGTGGCTTCTTGATCCCGTTAATGGTTATTCCGTTAAGGGAACTTATATTGTTCTCACAACAACAACTGAACCTACAACAAGGGGTTTGCTAGAGGACGTTTGGCTTAAGAATGCCCCGTTAAAGGTATCAATTTTTGCTTGGAGATTACTCCGTAACCGGCTACCGACGAAAGATAACCTTCAGCAGCGTCGTGTTCTTCAAAACGACGACATTGGATGTGTCATTTGTTTCTTGGTTGCACTACTTTTTGCAGCGTCTGGTATCATCTCTTTCATTGGCTAGGCATCACTTTCGTTGCTCCAGATGCGTTAGGCAAAAACTTTCTTTAGTTTGATCACTTGTTCGGGTTACCGCGGTTAACATATCCATTCCTCAAATTATTATCTAAATTTTAAACAATTTAATTTAATTTAAAGTTGAAGTGGATTTGCCTAAAAAAACGTAGAAGTAGATTTAAATTGTAGATATGTGTTGGATTGTGTGTTAGAACTCCCATTAAATTCAACGACGAAACTAGCAAAATTTTTATACAGAGACCAAATATAAAAAATAAATAGAATGTGTTTAAAATCAACGTATTAAAAAAAAAAATTAAGAAAGATTAGTCCTTGTAAACTTAACTTTGATAGAAATATTGGATAATATATGCAGAGTCAGGGTTAAAATCTCAGCAATCGTACTGATTCACCTTAAAAAAATAAATTTTTAGTCACAGACTACTTTACAAAAAACATTAAATGGAATAAAGAGCTCTCTAGAAACCGTCAATTATTTATTTTTACATTGCTCGTTTTTTGGGTCGGTTTGGAATCTTATTCTCCGATGGATTCGCCTTTCTACGGTCGCACCGTTCTTGCCATCAGAGCATTTTACTCAGTTCAACTTTGGTGGTGGGGGACCTCAAATGCGGCAATCACTTTTGAATGTCATTTGGTTTGCTATTGTGTGGGAATTGTGGAAAGAAAGAAATAAAATGATTTTCAAATGTAAAGAAATGCTCGATTTTGCGTTTGGTGGACAAAATAAAGTTACTTTCCTTCTCCTGGTTGAAGATGAAATTTGTTCATTTATCTCTCAATTACCATGGTTGGTGGCTTAATCCTCTCGCAATGCTGGGTTATGGCTAGCAGATATTTCTTTTGTTTGTTTTTTGTTGTTTTTTCTTTTCCCCCTTTGTAAATATTGTTCATACTTTTCATGTTTTCCTTGGCACACCTTGTGCTAGGTAAGACATTTTTTTTTTTTTGGTAATATATTCCATTTTAGCCTCATAAAAAAAATGGAATAAAGAAAATAATAATTTTACCTACAATTAACTTTATCAATTATTATGGGCTTAATACATGCTTTGGTCCATTAACTTATTTTCGGATTTCATTTTGGTCCACTAACTATAAAGTGTCTCAATTTGGTCTCTTATGTCTTTTACCGTTACCTCTTTTGGTCATATCCGTTACATTTAACTGTTTGACTATTTTTTAAATAGGAACCGTTGGATCATGTAGGTTTATTGTAGCCTACGGTGAATGAATAACACCTGATTTTTTTTAAGCCAAAAATATATAAAAAAAATGGCTTAATACATGCTTTGGTCCCTTAACTTATTTTTGAATTTCATTTTGGTCACTTAACTTTAAACCGTCTCAATTTAGTCCCATAACTTTACCTCCGTTTACCTAAGTGGTCCCTTCTGTTAAAAAAACTAACAGAATGGACCACTTAGGTAAACGGAGGTAAAGTTATGGGGCCAAATTGAGACGGTTTAAAGTTAAGGGACCAAAATGAAATTCAAAAATAAGGGACCAAAGCATTTATTAAGCCCAGCTTAATAAATGCTTTGGTCCCTTAACTTATTTTTTTGTTTCATTTTGGTCCCTTAACTATTAAAAGTTTCGTTTTGGTCCATTAACTTATTTTTTGGTTTCGTTTTGGTCCCTTCACTATTAAATGTTTCGTTTTGGTCCCTTAACTTATTTTTTTGTTTCGTTTTGGTCCCTTAACTTATTTTTTGGTTTTGTTTTGGTCCATTAACTTATTTTTTGGTTTCGTTTTGGTCCCTTAACTCTAATACATTCATCCTAGCATAAAGGACCAAAGTGGTTGACGAAGGAAGAGTTAAGGGACCAAAACAAAACCAAAAAATAAATTAAGGGACCAAAACGAAACTTTTAATAGTTAAGGGACCAAAACGAAACCAAAAAGTAAGTTAAGGGACCAAAACGAAACTTTTAATAGTTAAGGGACCAAAACGAAACCAAAAAATAAGTTAAGGGACCAAATGAGTAATTAATCCTTAACCCTTGTATCAAATTAACATATATTTTTTTCAAAGAAGTGATTGTTATTCTAAAAAATAAACACAAAATTGATTATACTTTTTAATAAAGTCTCTAAAAAATAATCTCTAAATTATAGAATGTCAAAATCATTTTTCTAATCTATAAAAAATAAGTTATACATTATTTACTAAAAATAATATTATGATGTTCATTTATTTTTATCTCATAATAGATCTATTTGATGCAATAGAACTACCTCCCTATGAATTTTTATTTTGTTGGTGTTCCAATGAAATTAACATTTATGTTTTATTTTTAGAAAACTCATTTTTCTATTGACATAAACATCTCAACAAATAATTCATATCTACTTTAATTTTATAGTCCAAATATTTTATTTGTTTTTTTTAGGGATTTGTTTTTTTTTATTACTTTTTTTTTTTTTAGAGATTTGCTTGTTTTTATTACTTTTTATTTTACCAAAGTTTTCATTACTTTCTAATTTAATTTTAACATAATTTATTTTGTTAACCTCCTATATTGTCATGGAAAAATTTCCTATATTCTCACACTATTTTACGAGTTTTGTTGATGTTGTAATATATTTATTATTTATTATTTTATCTTGCATTTATTATTTCCAACACTGTTCAACCATTTTATTTATTGGGCTTTTTTCATGCTTTGTAATATTATTTTTTTCTTCAATAAAAATATGTATCTTTGACAAATATCCTCTTAGTATAATTTATTTAAGGCTTAATACATGCTTTGGTCCCTTAACTTTAAATCATTTCAATTTAGTCCCATAACTTTGCCTCCGTTTACCTAAGTGGTTCCTTCTGTTAGTTTTTTTAACAGAAGGGACCACTTAGGTAAACGGAGGCAAAGGTATGAGACCAAATTAAGACGGTTTAAAGTTAAGGGACCAAAATGAAATTCAAAAATAAGTTAAGGAACCAAAACATGTATTAAGCCTAAAAAAATTCATATTTTTTATAAAATACGAAGAAAAAAAATATTCTAGACACTTTTATAAAAAATCTGGAATATCATTGTCAAATACTTAAAGCATGCATTCAATTTACATGAAATTTAGAGTTCCAAAATAAACTAAAGATTTATTAATTCAGGGCAATTTATTATTATTTTCTTTTAATTTAGTAAATGAAAAAATTATTAATACTAATATTTTGCATAAGCAGAGTCCAATTGAACTGCATATAATACTAAAATTACCTGAAAGTGTGAGAACAAACAAATTGAGATCTTTGTGACAAAAACAAAAACTGAGATCTGACAAGGAAATATAGAAAGATTTAGAGGCAATAAAAATAAATGTGAAATATGAAATTTGAGTAACAACAACGGAAGTTTACTAAGATTTAAAGAGAGAGAGATTACTTGAAAGTGGGTAGAACAAAGAAAGAGTTAGAGGAAGCACAGCAAGATATGAAAGATGAAGTTTGGTATTATGGAAGAGAAAGTAAGATGTAGAAAATGAATGAGATGAAATGATGTACCTGTTGACTTTGTTATCAACTGATAGAAGTGAACGCTCCTCGCGAACTGCGTGGGCAATAAAACATTGGGTTAATTAAGTTTCATATCGTTATAAATATCTGCAGTTTTGTTTTTAGTCCTATCAAAATAAATCACACTTTTTAGTTCCTACAAAATTTTCTGTTATTATTTTTAGTCCCTGCTAAATTAAAATTTGTTTAATTATGCTTAAACTTCTAAATTTTTGAAAGATTTTTTACATACATGTTCATAACATCGTAAGACACTCTCTTATAAAAAAAAAAAATTAGTTTTTTAACATGTAATGAATTAAATATTAATTTTTCTAAAAGTCAAATTTTCAAGATTATATTAATGAAAATTTAGACCTAATAATAAAATTTTAAGTTACTTTTTTGCGGGGGAACTTTGTATAATATTCTAAGTAAGTATGTGAAAAATATGTTACAAATTTAAAAGTTTAAGCACAATTAAGCAAATTTTAATTTTACAATGACTAAAAGTATGAGTTGGTCCCTATTAAATTGAAATTTGTTTAATTATACTTAAACTTTTATATTTTTAAATGATTTTTAACAGACATGTTAAGAACATTATAATAATCTCTTTTATAAAAAATTAGAATTTTTTAACATATAATGAATTAAATATAATTTTTTTAAAACGCCAAAAATTCAAGATAAAACTAACGAAAATTTGGACCTAAAAATAACACTTTGAGCTAATTTATTGTGGCAGAACCTTTTACAATGTTTTAAACAAGTATGTAAAAAATCATTTAAAAATTTAAAATTTTAAGCATAATTAAACAAATTTTAATTTAACAGGGACTAAAAACACTAACGGAAAATTTTGTAAGGACTAAAAAGTGTGATTTATTTTTATAGGGACTAAAAACAAAACTGTAGATATTTATAAGGACCAAAAACTTAATTAACCCTAAAATATTCAAAACAAATTTCTAATTCCCAAAAAACCCCTGTAAAAACATTGCTTTCTCTTTCCATACAGAAGGATCCTTCCTATCACTTCAAGGAAATATGAAGGTAAGTACCTTTTTTTCCTTCTTTTTCCTAGGCTAAAATATAGTTTTGGTCCCTGCAAATATGCCTTGTTTTGGTTTTAGTCTCTGTAAAAAAAATTGTTGTTTTTGATCCTTATGTTATGATGAATGTATTAGAGTTAAGGGACCAAAACGAAACCAAAATATAAGTTAAGTGACCAAAACGAAACTTTTAATAGTTAAGGGACCAAATGAGTAATTAAACCTATTATATATTGATCATTATCATAATTAACTTCTTTAAAAAAAACATTATCATAACTTGAATATAAGTTTTTTGTTAAGAGAAACATACATACAGGTATAACTTGGATGGATCACATAACATACAGTAATTTGAAAGATGAACTTTTAGTAACCAAGGAAGAGATTACCTGAAAGTGTGAGAACAAACAAACTAAGATCTTTGTCAAAAAATAACACTAAACTGAGATCTGCCAAGGAAAGAGAGTATAAAAAATTAGAGAAAGATTTAGAGGAAATATAAAATATGGCAACATGAAATTTGAGTAACAACGGAAATTAAGAGTAAAAAACGTGTGTACTAATATTTAAAGAGAGAAATTACTTGAAAGTGAGTGGAACAATGAAAGTGAAAGAACTTGAAAGATCTCTCAAGGAAAGACTTAGAGGAAGCAGAACAAGATATCAAAGATGAAGTTTGGTATGGAAGAGTAAGAAGTTAGAAAATGAATGAGAATATGAGATGATGTACCTTTTTGTATGATTGAAACATATTACGCATCTTTCCACTCAAAAGGATCCCACTTTCCCATCACTTGCAAGGAAATACGAAGGTGGATATTTTTTTTTATGAATAGTGATATTTGAACATTTAATTGAGACAACTTTTTTAATAACATTTTTTTTTCTTTTTTTATTAGTTAAAAACAATGGAGAGAGAAAGGAAGAGAGAGGATAAGGGTATAATGTGAGTATGAGATAAAAAGTTGTTAAAATGTTGTACAAAAGTGGTTGTATAATTTTTTTTTTTTTTGAGTGAATAGCTAACAAAATTGTTCCCCAATTTATCGAAATGGCTATTTTATCTTTAAATTTGCCATATGTCAATTAATTTAGTCCCTCCGTTTAATTGGGATGTTAAAGGTGTTGATGTGGTCGTTAATCTTTTACATGGGTTGTCATGTCAGATGCCACATATATAAGCAGGGACTAATTTGGTCGATAATGATCAAAATTTCCAATGACAAAATTGATTGATTTGCAGAAAATGCTATGCAATTTAGTCCATGTTAACTATCAAATAGATCCCTACAGTATATTAAAAAAACCATCAAAAAAGTCATTGAAGGATATATGTGCAGAACAAATTAAAAAATTCAGAAGACACAACTTCATCCTTGAAAATACCACCAAATAAGTCATAAATCTTAAGTCAACCCAACTATGGAGCATTAACAAGTCATAAGTCTTAAATATTACATAGGTAAAAAGAAATCCAACTATATATGGGGCATAATTCAAACAAGTCTAAATATTACATTTCCAAAAGCATATTTTAAATATGTTTCCATCAAGCATCACTTCTTTGAAAATTCGGGGGTTGGGATAAACTTCATGAATTTAGGTTGAGTCGAACCGAATAAACCATAACTTGGATATGGTACTCTAATAACGCCAGGAGTAGTTGGATATGCTGGTGCAGGACCCCTCATTGGTGTTTGTTTATGCCTCTCATTTGAAACAATTGGTCCTCTAATGTCATACCTCTTTGTGGTAACACCCTGCAACAACATTTTCAATCAAATCAGTCCCTAAATTATTACAAATTCAATCAAATCAGTCCCTAAATTATTACACTTACTAGCAAATCGATCCTTAAACTTTAAGAGTCAGACATGTCCATGCACTACTTCATTTGAAACAACATTGACAACATTTTGAGCATTTTCAGCAACAACATTTTCTGCATTTCCTTGCACAACATTTCTAGAATTCTCAGCAAGAACATTTTTTACATTTCCTTGAGGGCATTAACAACTCAACTTTGGAGCATTAACAAATCATAAGTCATACATTCCATGTTCTTAAATATTACATAGCAAAAAAGAAACCCAACTAGGGGCATAATTTAAACAAGTATTCTTCATCATATTCATAATCATCTTCATAACATTCAAACAAAAAAACCCAGAAAACAAAAAAAAAACCTAGAAATCATCTCTCTCAGTCCCTTTGTCCATCTTTCCAACCAAGTCTCTTTCTATCCCTCTAAAACCCATTCCTTCCTTCTAACTCATCTCATCCCCATTCTCTCTCATTCGAACCCACTCAAAGCAAGTTCAATAACAGCTCTAAAATCCAATCACAACTCAAAATCAACTCTCAATTCAGTTGGTGGGTTTGATTTGAAGTTGGAACCTTTCGATTGATATTTTAAAACAATACAATGCTTAGAAAAAGTAAATACTTTAATTTCCAATACAATAAATACACAAACTTTCATAAAATCTTACCACTCATTAAATGTTTAAAAAGTGTCATGGAGTAATATTTAATGAAAAATGCATTTTGTCAAAAGAAAAGTAAATAAGCAGACAGTAGCACATGCGCATATGCAAAAAGAGAGATCAATCACAATGAAATTGCAAGGTGTTTTCAATAAAAGTCGAGGCTCAGGCTAGCGTGGGAGGGGAGAAAAAACCTGCAATTACAGGTCACCACTAGTTTTAATAGTTTTATATTATTTTTGCTATTTATACTTTTGACCCACCTAAGCTAATTATAAATATTCCACTCGAGTTTTTTTATTTACGAAATTGGCATGTCCCCTTTTTTTTTGTTATTATTATTTAAAAAACAAAATAAGTTACTACCTTTAATTATTCTTTTCTTTCTTCTTTATTCTCTCCTTGTTCTGATTTCCCTGCATCTCTTTTCAGCACCATCATCACAACAATAGTGCCCATGGCACGGGTAAAAACTATTTTTTCTGATAGTCATCCTTGTTACTACATGACCAACATCACCTTCCCACAAGTTACTACCACCACCATCATCGGTATCATCAATATTCATTAAACAACAACAACCACCGCAACAAGTCAATTTTTATTTATTTAAATAACCATTTATAAATTAAAAGAGTTTTATTTCCCATGATTGAGGTTGGGTATTCTGTTGGAAAACAAAAATATTTCAGTTTTGAGTGTTTAAAGATACAGAAAATTGCTTGAAATCACAAGGAATTGTTATTTGATTCATGATTCTAGGTTAAAATTGAGTTTTCTATAATGGCATGTTATAGTTTTTCTATTCCGGGTCGCGAGGATTTTTGACTGGGTCGTTTTGACCCATCTGAAGGTTGAAGATGAAGTAGTAAAAACAAATAAAAATAAAAAAACTCATACAACACAGGCGATGAGTATCAAACTGGCGACAATTTTTTTCATCAACAGACACTAATCAAACCAACTGTACCACTAATTCTATTGTATACGTACGGAATTTGATTATTATTAACCGTAAAAGGTAATAAAAGATTCATATGATTAATTCAATATATTAATTAAGCAATAAAAGAGTCCTATGATTAATGCAATATATTACATCAAATGCTCGCAGCTATATACACCCTTCGATAACTATTATAAGCAAAAATTCATATTTTAGGTTCATTTAATAATTGTTGTATGTGGTATTTAATAAAGACCATATACATTATTTATTAAATTAAATGAATTTAAAATGTAAATTTTTGCTTATAATAACGACCTAAGGGTTTGTGTGATATTAAAAATTTATATAAAAGATTTCGACCAAGTTGACTACTTTTCTCAAGGAATAGTTTGTCGGATTAACTTATATGAAATATTTCAATTGCCGAAATTTTAATTCTTACTTCGTTCTTAATTCATTTAGATCATATCAAACTGACCGTTAGTCAATTAAGTCCGTCTTCGTCGGAGGAGGAATGCCATTTTTGACTAGGTTTCTAAAGTGAAAGTTTGTTAGATTGACTTACGTCAAAAGGAAATTTTTTTTACAAAAATAAGCTTTTTATCAAACTTGAACGTGTGACATTTTTTCCTCACATAAACACCGACTTTATCTTGCAAATACGCAATAATATACAAATATTGCAAAGGCTTTTTTTTTTACAAACTAATATTGCAAATGCTAACATTTATAGTGCGCATGCTGGTTTAGTATTTTTTTTAATGATAATTTAATCAACATTCAATTCATGGTTATTATATTATATAGTATATACAGTATTACATTATAACGTTATAAAATATTTGTTATTCTTTTTAAGGAAAATGTTTATAGTACAAAAAAAAAAAGTACAAAAAAAAAAGTAGTTTCTACCCTTAGTGATCCACATAAGTTTGTTCAAGACCAATAATGTGAAAATAACCGAAAATCGTGACAGAGAATTTTTTATGAACCAAAAATGATGAAAAACTTTACAATGACTAAAAGTTGAAATTTGAAAATTTTATAAGGATCAAAAACTTATTTAATCCCAGTAAATCCCTTGTCATAGGATATAATCTAATTGTGCTAAGGACGAAGTAGGAACTGGAATTCCGGAGATCAGGATTTTCGGTATAAGTCAATCTGACAAACTATCCCTTTAGAAACCTAGCCAAAATGAAAGGATATTTATACGACGATCAAATTGGACCCAACCAACAAACGATATCAAGTAAAACAATTTCGACCATTGTATGCGACCTAATTGAGCTGAGGAAGAAGTAAGAACTGGAATTTCAGCAATCGTAATTTTTGTTACAAGTCAATATGACCGACCATCCCTTCAGAAACCAAGTCAATATCGAAGGATATTCCTCTGACGAAGACAGCATACGAAGACATAGAGCGTCAGAGGAACTATCATAAGCAGACGCCATAAAGCGTACGAAGAATTGTCAGAAGCTGGAGTTAATCAGAGTCTAAATATCATTCCATTTTGACTAGGTATATAAAGGGATATTATATCAGATTGAATTATAACAAAAATCTTGGTCGAAATTTGCCATATAAGTAAATCCGACAAAATATCAAATAAAACCATTTCGAGACCTAATTGAACTAAGAACGAAGTAAGAACCGGAATTTCGACAATTGAAATTTGCCATATAAGTAAATCCGACAAACTATCAACATGATTGATGAGTCATTTATATGTTATTTTAATATGCTTTTTAGTTTAGTTTTAATTAGATTTTATATAATTTTATATTAGTATTATTTCCTTTTTAGGATAGTTTACTTTAAAATGCAATTTATTATATTTCAGGGAAGAATATTGGATGGAGAGAGTCTTGGAGCAAAAGAAAGGGATTTGGAGCAGATTTGACACAAAAACATGAAGATTGGGAAACAAAATATATCTCCCACAAGTCAGAAGCTTGGCACGGCCCGTGCTAGCCTTGGCACGGCCGTGCCACCCTCCAGATGCCTTTTGCTGCTTTTGCTTTGACTCCAAGCTATTCTATTTTGGCGCACAATCTACCGAGGAATATTCTAGGAATATACTTGCTTAGATTTTAAGTCAATTGTGTACTATAAATAGAGTAGCTAGCCATCACTAATATTCATCTTTACTTGGAATACAATAAGTGACATTTGCTTTTCTAAATAAAGTTCTTTTCCTTTCCTTTATTTTATTGTCTTTTACTTTCATGCTTTCTCTCTTCTCCCCCATGTCTACGATGAACATGAGTGAGTAGACTTCTTCTTGTCTTGGGATTGTTGGATAAGTCTAAATGACATAATCCTAATCAAACCAAGCCCTAAGCCTTAATCTTATGTAACCCTAATTTCTTATCTGAATTCACCGTCTTAACATGGATTAACCATTATCAAACTGTGGAAACGAAAGTGGAGGGTTTGATAATTGTTCGTCCATTATTCCAAATATCAATTCATAAAACGAAAGTGGAGCTTTGATATTCGAACAAGTGAATTCAGACAAGGATTGCAAAGTCAGCGAAATAGGCTTTGCAATCTTTGAGACATATAGTTTCGATCTTCAAGGGAACTAATAACAATCAAGTCAGCGAAATAGGCTTGGTTGTTAGAGGAACCAAAATCCAATAGTAATCAAGTCAGCGAAATAGGCTTGGTTGCTAGAGGAACTTAAGAGAAACTGTCTTGAGAAATTAGGTCTAACATAACATTATAAGCTTATGGTTTTGGTTTGAGAAGGACTTGTTATTTAGATGAAATCAACGATCCCAAGGCTCTTTTATTATATTGCTTTTAACCGTTTAAAACCCCCAATTTACAACTTCTTCTCTCTTCTAATCATCTCTAAAGGTTAACTAAATTAAACTACTCCCTGTCGGAACGATACTCTTTTATACTACTTCGGTAAGACCGTGCACTTGCGGTTTTATCCCATCAAGTTTTTGGCGCCGCTGCCGGGGAGTAAACTAATTTAATTAATTCTTTCTTTGTGATTAGAACTCTCTTCTCTTTTCTCTTCCTCTTCTCTCCTACTTTTCTTTCTTTTTGTTTTTACCACTAACTTTTTGGGTTCTCGGTTTCTTATGCGAAGAAGTAAAAGTCTCGGAGAATTTATTCCTGAGATCGAAAGGTTTTTGCATAAGAAAAAGAGAGAGGCACAAAATAATACCGCTATGGCTGAACGTACTCTCAAAGAGTATGCTACTCCTTCAACGGAAGAGCCACAAGCTATTATCGTGTACCCAACGGTTGCGGGTAATAACTTCGAAATCAAGCCTGCACTACTCAATTTAGTGCAGCAAAACCAGTTTTCTGGATCACCCACCGAGGATCCAAATCTCCATATTTCTTCCTTCCTTAGACTCAATGGCACCATTAAAGAGAACCAAGAAGCCGTAAGACTTCATCTCTTTCCCTTTTCCTTAAGGGATAGAGCTAGCGCTTGGTTCCATTCCCTAGAAGTCGGTTCCATTACTTCATGGGACGATATGAGGCGAGCATTCCTCGCCCGATTCTTTCCCCCATCTAAAACAGCTAAGCTTAGAGACCAAATTACGCGTTTCAATCAAAAAGATGGGGAATCTCTCTATGAGGCGTGGGAGCGTTTCAAGGAAATGCTCAGACTTTGTCCCCACCATGGCCTAGAGAAGTGGCTTATAGTCCACACATTTTATAATGGCTTGACTTATACCACTAAAATGTCTGTTGATGCAGCTGCAGGTGGAGCTCTAATGAACAAAAACTACACGGAGGCTTACGCTTTGATTGAGGACATGGCTCAAAATCACTATCAATGGACCAACGAAAGAGCCGTCACCACTCCTACTCCCTCTAAGAAAGAGGCAGGTATATACGAAGTCTCTGAATATAACAACCTTGCTGCTAAGGTTGAGGCATTAACACAAAAAATTGAAAAACTTAATGTTAATGCTGCCCCACCTTCTCCTGCATCCCCTACTTGTGAAGTTTGTGGTATAACTGGTCATACAGGTGTTGATTGTCAGTTAGGTAGTGCTGCCAATATTGAGCAACTAAATTACGCTCAATACAACCAAGGAATGAGGCCAAATCAAAATTTTTACAAAAATCCTCAAGGTTCCTATGGGCAAACAGCACCACCTAGCTATACAAACAACCAGAGAGTAGCTCAGAAATCTAGTTTGGAAATAATGTTGGAAAATTGCATGATGAATCAAAATAAACAACTTCAAGAGTTAAAAAACCAAACAGGATCTCTGAACGACTCTCTCTCCAAGCTCAATACCAAGGTTGATTCCATCGCCACACACACCAAAATGCTTGAGACTCAAATCTCCCAAGTGGCCCAACAAGTAGCCACCTCTTCTCAAACACCGGGAGTCTTTCCCGGTCAACCTGAAACAAACCCCAAAGCCCATGTCAACGCTATTTTTCTAAGGGGTAGCAAGATAGAAGAGACTGTTACTAAGGCTAAAAATGTCAAGAGGGAGAGTGTCAGGTGTCTAGGTAAGAATGGTGTGATAAACCGTGAGAAACCGCTTGATAAGAACAAAGCCCTAACACCCTTAAGGCTTACTAAGCTCAACTTGGAGGCTCAATTCACTAAACTCTTTAACATAATTAGCAAGATTTGCATTAAAATCCCCTATGCTGAAGCTTTGTCTCATATGCCTCTATACGCCAAGTTTTTAAAAGAAATTTTTTCAAAGAAAAAGGCTATAGATCATAATGACACAATAGCTTTGACAAAGGACAATAATGCAATCATCAAGAAGCCACCTACAAAGCTTAGAGATCCAGGAAGTTTTGCCATCCCTTGTATGATAGGGAATGAAACCTTAAACCATGCCTTATGTGACTTAGGAGCTAGTGTTAGTCTGTTGCCCTTACCCCTCTTTACAAGGCTGGGGTTGGGCAAGCTAAAGCCTACCGAAACGACATTGAAGTTAGCCGATCGTTCTGATATCCAACCTGTCGGATATGTCGAGGACATCCCCGTCAAAATAGAAGGGATAGAAATCCCAACTGATTTCATGGTACTTGACATAGATGAGGATAATGCGTGCCCTATAATCTTAGGACGACCCTTTCTCGCCACTGCGGGTGCTCTAGTAGATGTTCAAAATGGTAGGATTGTTTTTCAAGTGAGTGATGAGTTGATAGGATTTGAGTTGGAGAATTATATGAAAGGTCCCGCCCTCTATTCTTGTAATATCATTAAAGGTCATAAAGTGAAAGAACGCTTATTAGCGCCATCTACACAACATGACCTCTTTGATCCATTCTAAGGACGCTTTCCTAACGTCAAGCTAATGACAATAAACGAGCGCTTCGTGGGAGGCAACCCACACATTTAACTGCTTTTGTTTTTGTTTTTGTTTTTAAGTTATTTTGTAGGTAATTGTCCGAAGGTGCTTTAAGCAAAACGAGAAAAATTTTGAGGCCACTGTCCAGAACCTTAGCATGGCCCGTGCTCACACTGGCACGGCCGTGCCAGACCACGCCTATCCAAAACCACCAAAAATCCAGAAGGTTGGCACGGCCGTGCCCGACCACAGGTAAGGATAAACCCACCTTTTCATCTTTTTTTTCCCTCACTCTCCACCACAAACTCTCTCTCCATTTACACTACTCTCAAAAACCTCCATAACCATAGAATTTCAAAGCTTCCATATCTCCCCCAAAACCTCACCATTTCACATAATTTCTTCACCCAATCAATCACAAACCCATTCCACACATAACCCATCAATCAAAAACAACTTTCCTCCATCCCTCCCGAATATCATCAAATTCGTGGCCCCCATTCACCTACCTAAAAAACCACAAAATCTTCATCAATTCACCCAATCCAACTCCTATCACTTACTCAAACCCCAACCCCATTACCCAACCAACCTTTTCTACTCAACACATTTCCCAAACCCCACCCCCACCCAAAACACAAACGGTCACCCAAGGTTCCAGATAAATGGCATCTTGGAAAGGTGGAGCAAGCTCTTCTGGAGGACCACAACAAAAGAAGAAAACTCAAGCCAAGAATCATGGAATAATCTTCAAAGACACCAAGCAAAGGGACAGGTATAAAATTCTTCTCTCTAAACCTTTGCATCCTTGTCGATATCCAAATCCTTATACTATGAGTGTACTAGGACTACGGGATAATGTGTTTAGCTTACTAGGTAATCTAGGATGGGTTGATATGCTTAGACCTATGAAGGGCTTCGAAAATTTCACTTATGAATTCTTAAGTTCTATTGAATTTACGAAGGATAAGGTGAACTTTGACAACCCCGATCATAGAGTTTCCTTCCGACTTTTGAATATGGATTATGAGATGTCTCTTGAAAATTTCTGTTTAGAGATGGACTTTGCAAATGCGGGGTTCATCCATGACTCTTGGAATCCAAATTTAAAGTCGGAACACTATGACCCCGCTCTCTTTTGGAAACGCATTACCGGGTTAAAGCAATACAATCCTCGCAACAACAAGGCTAGTAACATTCACAACCCCGTGCTTAGATACCTCTAGAGAGTCATGGCTTGTACAATTTGGGGCAGAAAAGAAGTAGGAACAACTAGGACGGATGAATTTTTTATGCTTTGGGCAATGCTTAATAACAATCCCGTTAATACTTGTTTCTACCTACTTGACTACCTTTCCTCCATAGGAGCTAGACCTGACAATAGAGCTGAGATAGTAGTCGGTGGTATCATTACCTTCATCGCTAGAAAGTTTGGAGTAAGTGAAGAAGATGGGATAAATCCAATTGAGGGCAACAATAGACTTAACATTGAAACCCTTGTTGCTATGAACTTCATTAAGATTCACCCACCCATGACTTATGCACTTCAACTTCGCATACCACTTTTGTTTTTACTTCCTAACCCATCTCGGACTAACCCCGAGGTGGAGGAAAATTTGTTGTATGTTGGTGATGGATTACAGGTACATGAAGAGCATAATCAAGGTGACGAAGAGGGTGCCCACATGCACCATGAAGAAGAGCCCCATGACCATAACGACAACAATAAAAGATGGGCATGGATGCAAACCGAGGTACAAAGGATAAGCACCGAGCAACAAAGGCAAGGTGTTGAATTATCTGGGCTAAGAAATGATGTCCTACGGGGTAACCGCATATCCGAAGAAAATAACCAAATGCTTCGGAACATGATGCAACATTTACACCTTCAGGGCCCTCCCTATGGACCTCAATAAAAATGTGAGCTTTCCTCTTCCTCTTTTTCACCTTATCTCTTCCATCTCTATCTCACTCTTCTACCTCTCCTTCTCTGTTATTTTTCTTTTATCTTGAATCATTGAGGACAATGCTTCTCCTAAGTGTGGGGGGAGCCTAATAAAGTGTCTTTAGTCGTAGTGTTTCTAAACTCTCTTGAACTTTATTCTTTTGTTCTGTTTTATTGTAAAAGGCATAGTTAAGTAGCCAATTTTTATTGAAAAAAATCATGACACAAAAATTTTCATTTTTTTGTTGATTCTTGTACATGAAAGCAAACTCTTGTGTTTTAAGTCTTCTTGATATAACCACATCTTGTTTCAAAGTGAATAAAATTCTCCAAATGAGAAAAACACAAAGTTGCTTCCCTTGAGTAAATGTATGAATAGGTATTTTAAGGAAACGCGTTCTAATCCTAGTGGTGCATTAACCTTTAAAAATTCTCAAAGCGCCAGTAGTATAAGTGAGTATAAGGGAGATCATAAAAAGCCAAAAAGCCAAATGATTCCAAGATCTCATCACTGAATCTAGATTGGGGAAGGAGGTAGGCCCTCCGACTTCCTACGTGAAGGTGATTGTTATCTTGAGAAAAACTTTAAAAAGCATTGTTGAAACTAGATTGAGGAAGGAGGTAGGCCCTCCAACTTCCTACGTGAAGACGATGTTTTAAGGAATATCATTGAATCTAGATTGGGGAAGGGGGTAGGCCCTCCGACCTCCTACGTGAAAATGTTGTTCCTTAAATAAAGAACTTAAAATATGCATATGGCAAAAGAACAAAGATTCTCAAAAACTCCCATCTCTCTTATATGAATTGTAGAAGGAATTTTTCTTGGTTAGTTTAGTGCTAGAATTAGACCATGTTTCCTCATTGTACCTATCTTATACAGGAGCAAGAAAAGGGTTGGACTTCACACACACACTCACTTGAAACTTGATTGTTGGGTAGAATAAAGATTTCAAGAAATACTTGAGTTTGTGATTAGTGTACATTTTGGGATTTAAGCCCTTGAGGAGACATGTGCTTTAATTAATTGTCATTTGATTTAACTGTTGATGCTACTATGTTTATGCCTTTTGCTTGAGGACAAGCAAAGATCCAAGTATGGGGGAGTTTGATGAGTCATTTATATGTTATTTTAATATGCTTTTTAGTTTAGTTTTAATTAGATTTTATATAATTTTATATTAGTATTATTTCCTTTTTAGGATAGTTTACTTTAAAATGCAATTTATTATATTTCAGGGAAGAATATTGGATGGAGAGAGTCTTGGAGCAAAAGAAAGGGATTTGGAGCAGATTGGACACAAAAACATGAAGATTGGGAAACAAAATATATCTCCCACAAGTCAGAAGCTTGGCACGGCCCGTGCTAGCCTTGGCACGGCCGTGCCACCCTCCAGATGCCTTTTGCTGCTTTTGCTTTGACTCCAAGCTATTCTATTTTGGCGCACAATCTACCGAGGAATATTCTAGGAATATACTTGCTTAGATTTTAAGTCAATTGTGTACTATAAATAGAGTAGCTAGCCATCACTAATATTCATCTTTACTTGGAATACAATAAGTGACATTTGCTTTTCTAAATAAAGTTCTTTTCCTTTCCTTTATTTTATTGTCTTTTACTTTCATGCTTTCTCTCTTCTCCCCCATGTCTACGATGAACATGAGTGAGTAGACTTCTTCTTGTCTTGGGATTGTTGGATAAGTCTAAATGACATAATCCTAATCAAACCAAGCCCTAAGCCTTAATCTTATGTAACCCTAATTTCTTATCTGAATTCACCGTCTTAACATGGATTAACCATTATCAAACTGTGGAAATGAAAGTGGAGGGTTTGATAATTGTTCGTCCATTATTCCAAATATCAATTCATAAAACGAAAGTGGAGCTTTGATATTCGAACAAGTGAATTCAGACAAGGATTGCAAATTCAGCGAAATAGGCTTTGCAATCTTTGAGACATATAGTTTCGATCTTCAAGGGAACTAATAACAATCAAGTCAGCGAAATAGGCTTGGTTGTTAGAGGAACCAAAATCCAATAGTAATCAAGTCAGCGAAATAGGCTTGGTTACTAGAGGAACTTAAGAGAAACTGTCTTGAGAAATTAGGTCTAACATAACATTATAAGCTTATGGTTTTGGTTTGAGAAGGACTTGTTATTTAGATGAAATCAACGATCCCAAGGCTCTTTTATTATATTGCTTTTAACCGTTTAAAACCCCCAATTTACAACTTCTTCTCTCTTCTAATCATCTCTAAAGGTTAACTAAATTAAACTACTCCCTGTCGGAACGATACTCTTTTATACTACTTCGGTAAGACCGTGCACTTGCGGTTTTATCCCATCAATGATGTAAATTTCGGTTTAAATTTTTAATTTCACATATATAATTACAAACATTTAATCATAATATAATGTATAAATCAATTGAACTTTTATTGCTTAGTAGCATACACCCTCCGATCACTATTATAAGCAAAACTTTGAATTTTAGATTCATTCAATTAATGGTGTATATAACTTCAATGTCTTTTTATTAATTTTTTTACCTGCATCTTCAACCTCTAGACGGGTCGAAACGACCCGGAGGAGAAAACCATAACTTCCATTTTAACACCAAAAACTCAATTTTAACCTAGACTCACAAACCAAATACCATTTCTTTGTGATTTCAAGCAATTTTCTGCATCTTTAAACACTCAAAATTGAAATAATTTTGATTAGTTTCAACAAAACCCAACTTCAGTTATGGATAAAAACCCTCTTGATTTAAAAATGGTTCTGAAAATAAAAAATTGATTTATGGCCATTGTTGTTGTTCAATGAATACTAGATATCAGAAAAATATTTTTTAAGTTGTTGTTGTTCTTCAATGAATACTAGATATCAGCAAAATATTTTTTAATGGTGCCATGAATACTGGTGTTGGGTGTAAAGAACTCATGATGCTGGACATGTTGGTTTTAAGGATGGATGATAGTGGGAAGGAAACCAGAAAAAGGAGAGAGGATAAAGAAGAAAGAAAAGAGTGGTCAAGAGAAATTGTGTGTGAAAAGATTACCATGACCATTGATCATGTCTCACGTTATATTTTGTTAAGTCTGATTTATTTTTTAAAAGTTGTTAAATAAATTTATCTGTAAAATAAAGGTTATAAATAATAATTAAAAAAAAGTTATATCACGTTTACTTTAAATATTTAAGACCGAAGGTATTTATAAATATTCTATCCATTAGGGCAAGTTGTGTAATTCTCAAATTTTAGTTATGGGTAAAATCACATGCAAAAGTACAATTTGCAATTCACCTACTAGGTACTGTAGCAACAGGTCCCTGGTACACAATCTGGACCGCATGTTGATTTTGAGGTATATCCAACAGTTTAAACACAGTCACTCACGGTGAGAGACCTGATTTGGTCTCCCACGCTAGAAGCCGCCAAAAGTCGAAGTAAAGGCCCCACCAATAAACTTTAAAGTCTTTCACACTTTAAAGTCTTTAGCTGTGTTTGTTAGTGCTTGATATTGTGAACGATTCTCACTATTTTGTTTCCTTTCAGAATACTATACTCATGCTTCATTATTGTACTCTATTCTTATCATGTAGAGCTCCCAATTTGGGTCCACCGGAGTCATATAAGATTTTGAGTCACCGGAGTATAGAGTTTTGTCACCATTATGGTACTACTATCTACTCGAAATATGAAGTCTCTGCAGTCACTAACTAAAAGCCTTTTATGAATCTTTCTCACTTGAGTGCATTGTACAAAACACATTCATTCTACATCACATGCGCAAATTCTTGAATTCGATGACTTCATAGCCAATTAAAAATGTTATTTCAATTCATAACTGAGTTGGATACAATAAGTAAACAAGACAGTTGATATGATTGTTGGATTATATCATCAATATGCCAATTGAGTATCTGCAGTGATGAGAATTTTTTTTTTTAATGACAAATGTTAGTATATTGGTAAAACTATACAATTTCTCTTCTATTTTTTCTTGTCTCGGTTTATTTTTTATGTTATAAAATGTCAACATAATTATTCTTTCATATAAAAAAAATCAAATCTCCAAAAAAATCATCAAAAGTTCATCAAACTCATAAAATATTCATCATACAAACTTAAAAACTCAGATTTCATTGAAAAAATCTCATAAAATATGATAAGATATTGACATTTTATAATATAAAGGATCAAATTAGGAAGAAAAAAAAAGATAAAGGACAAAAGTGTTACTTAAAATTAAGTTAAGGAACGAAATACATATTTTTGCCTAATATATTAGTTGCTATGTTAGTATTTTTTTTCACTTTCTAAGATTTGAATCCTAAATCTTTAACTTCTTAACTATTTTAATTCATTAGCTCAACCAAATGAGTTGCCCAATCCTCCACAATGGTGAGATAAGTATATGTTTGGATGTAAGACCACGGAAAATGTGATGCGTTGCAATTTGTATGACAAAAAAAAGGGGTTTCATATGCATAATTTAAAGTCTGTGATAGTAGTAATATAACAAGAAGATCGTGTTCTAGAATGAAATAATTATCATGTCAATTAAGACAAGTCACCATTGTTGTTACAATCCCGATCAGAATTCTGAAATCCTACGAATTTTCTCTGCCTTAACGATCTGAATTATGAGTACCATCCTAAACCATCAAACATTCGTTCGAAGTCATGTTTGAGCAATTTTGTGATTTCACTCTGTCTTATAATTGACGTGTTCATGAAGTGATGTAGTCTTGTAGCATCTAAATTTTGAGTATTTTGTGCACTTGGTTGTTCTCTATGAGATGAGAATAAATTTATACATAACTACTATTATAAAAGTTTCTGCAAATATTATAATATTAAGGGTTAAACTGGAAATGACCTATATTAGAGGGGATAAAATACTATTAACCCTAATATTAACCACCCAACGTTTTCAAAAATACCTGAATAAACTGATTGTTGCGCAGTAAATCTTCAAAAGGTCAATTAACTATACTGCAGTCGTAATTGTGTGAAATTTATATATAAATCATTTGTACTTAAAAATTCTTAGTCTCATTGTTAAAACCGAAATAAAATGAAATTGATACATAAATTCTTATTATTACTACACCTCGTTTAAGAATATCTGGTAAAAAGTTATCAACTAATCATACCTTGTAGGAATATAGCTTTCTTAGCATTATTACATGAAAAGTTTCGATTTAAATGTCTTTACATAAAGATTTTGTTACAGCGAAAGACCAGTGGCATATCATTTCTTTCTTTTTCAGAGCAAACTAGATTACTAACCCGTGCGCCGCACGAATTTTATGAGATGAAAAACATTCGTTAACAATTTAAAAAAAATGAACATTACATTATATAATATTGTCTCTCATTATTATAGATCTCTGTGAATAGAATAAGATGATGAAATGACAAAAGAAATCGAAAAACCAAAGATTATTATTTATAGGCCAAAACTACGTAAAGAATAAACAATAAACAACATAATAAAAACTCATGTTCAATGACATGATAATAATAATTTGAATCAAAACAAATACTTTAGTTACAACCAAACAAAATAATTACTAAGATATTTAAGAAAAAAGACTATTATTGAGCATAAGATAAAGAAAAACGATTGAGCCTCACTAAATTTATTTATATCAAGTACAATTTTTCTGTTTCTTATTCTCAAGGTATACACTACATATTTTAGCCATACAAACTCTCAATTTTAGCAGCACTACACACAATCCTTGACTACTTCTATCAGTTCATTTCTTGAGTTTCTAATAAGGTTAAACGAAGGAATTCAGCATCAGGGTTCAAATAGTAAATTTATGCAATGGGTTTAGGTTAAAATTAAGACTAAAATATGCTTATGTGTTAACTTTAATATATAAGAAGATATATAAGAAGATGTATCGAGAAATTGAGAAGGAGAAAATTCAATAAGGTTAAACAAAGGAATTTAGCATCAGGGTTAAAATAGTAAATAGCGGAATTCAGCATCAGGGTTCAAATAGTAAATTTATGCAATAGGTTTAGGTTAAAATTAGGGCTAAAATATGCTTCTGTGTTAACCGTAATATATAAGAAGATGTATCGAGAAATTGAGAAGAGAGAAAATTCAATAAGGTTAAACAAAGGAATTTAGCATCAAGGTTAAAATAGTAAATTTATGCAATAGGTTTAGGTTAAAATTAGGGCTAAAATATGCTTCTGTGTTAACTTTAATATATAAGAAGATAAGAAGATATATATAAGAAGGGAATTTAGCAGCAGGGTTAAAATAGTAAATTTATGCAATAGGTTTAGGTTAAAATTAGGGCTAAAATATGCTTTTGTGTTAACTTTAATATATAAGAAGATATATAAGAAGATGTATCGAGAAATTGAGTAGGAGGAAAATTCAATAAGGTTAAACCAAGGAATTTAGCATCATGGTTAAAATAGTAAATTTATGCAATAGGTTTAGGTTAAAATTAGGGCGAAAATATGCTTCTGTGTTAACTGTAATATATAAGAAGATGTATCGAGAAATTGAGAAGGGGGAAAATTCAATAAGGTTAAACAAAGGAATTTAACACCAGGGTTAAAATAGTAAAATTATGCAATAGGGTTTAGTTTAAAATTAGGGCTAAAATATGCTTCTGTGTTAACTGTAATATATAAGAAGATGTATAGAGAAATTGAGAAAGGGGAAAATTCAATAAGGTTAAACAAAGGAATTTAGCATCAGGGTTAAAATAGTAAATTTATGCAATAGGTTTAGGTTAAAATTAGGGTAAAATATGCTTATGTGTTAACTTTAATATATAAGAAGAGCTAAAATATGCTTCTGTGTTAACTTTAAATATAATAAGATAAGAAGATATATATAAGAAGGGAATTTAGCATCAGGGTTAAAATAGTAAATTTATGCAATAGGTTTAGGTTGAAATTAGGGCTAAAATATGCTTTTGTGTTAACTTTAATATATAAGAAGATACATTTCCAAAATTGATTTATCTCTCTTCTTAGGATCTATTTAGATCAGTTTATATGATTTTATCTATTGGCATATGAACTTCTTAAACCATTTGTTAGAGCTTATTGTTGCAAATTCGATGAAAAATACACCAATAACAACTTGATGTGTGGAGCAAGAGATAGTCAAGCAACCAAAATCAAAGTGTATGGAACAATTAAATACAGGCCAAAAAGTAGAAAACAACAGCGAGAAGAACACAAAAGAATTTGTTGACCCAGTTCGGTCCAAATTGACCTAGTCTGGGGGAGAGAGCAGCCCTCCGATCCACTATATGACGAGTAACGTTACAAATAGAAATCAATGTGTTACAAGAATAAGTCTCCCGCCTAATTCTACCCAAAGTCCCAGCCTCTTCCCGTAACCAAGAGACTCAATCCTAATAGTGTTTCCCAAGGTGAATCAACCCTCAAAACCTAGTGTTTGTTCCGAAGAGACAAACTCTACAAACCCTAATAGTGTTTCCCAAGGTGAATCAACCCTCAAAACCTACTGTTGCCTCAAAAAACTGAAACCTCCATCGTGCCACGTTGCCCAGCCATCGTGTCACGATTCTGCAGAAACCTGATTTTAAGTTAACTCTCACAATTCTCCACCTTGACTTCAAATCAGTGATGATGCCAATCATCAACCTCCTTGCTGCTCTTTCCCTTGCTTCCCACTACTCCAAGTAGCTCCACAAGTTTATACCTCTTAACCTCTTCAGCCATCAGAATGTCTTCCGCCTTCTCGAAGATCCTTGTAGTCCAACTACGCCAGGAATTTCAGGTAGTTCTACAAGACTATACCATAACCTCTTCAATACGAGACATCTCCCGCTTTCCTTGAAGATCTACTAATTCACCAGCTCTTCTCTCTTATTCTTCATGCTCCCAAACTTTTGATGGCCCTAAGAATGAAGGCACTCCATAGTTTTAGAAAGGTTTATGACACTATCCCCATTATGGCTAGCCCAAGCCTGCCTAAATATATCAATACTGTTTTTATCATGCATCCCCAAACTTGCTCAAACCACTTGATCTTATTCTTTTTGGCCTTCCTTAATCTGATTTTTTTTTATTTGCACGAAAATCTAAAAGAATAAAGCAATTTTCAGACTTGAATCTAAGCATATGAAAGTTAGAAAAACTAGGAAATCTAGTTCTCCACCTCCGATTAACAACAAATCTGTCAAGCCTGAAAGTAATAAATTGATCATTTGCTTGATTGTTGGCCGAAGTGAAAGCATCCCCTTGTAACCTAAATCCTCCATATCACAAAGATTAAAAACATCACCAAGGCATGACATGTCTTTTCCTAAATGGAAAACGTTTAGAAACTTAAAAGACTTATGCGTGACCAAAATAACTTAAAAATCAATATGTTACAAACATCAAACTTAAATGACTTATATAAGACGAAAATAACTTAAAAAACCAACTATTATAAACTTCAAACTTAAAGGACCCTTGGTGTAATTTATTCGTAAATTTGCTAGATGTAAAAGTTACTTTGTTGGAACAAAATGTGTTTCACAATGAACCTTAATAAGTTTTGATGATAACAAGGTATTAAAAATTGTCAATTGGTTATTGCTAATAATTGTTCAAGTGTACAGGACCAAAGGCTAGTCAAGTTATTTCAATAGGTCTTGGAAGAACAATGGAAAGAAAAAGAAATTCTAAGCATCTGAAGAAAACTGCGTCTGAAGCTAAAGTGCTTCTGAAGCTGAAGTGCATCTGAAGTGATGACGTCATCAGAAGCAGAAGGTAATCAGAAGCAAGGTTTTCATCAGAAGCGAAATCATCACCAGAAGCTACATTTAATCCATATATTCAAACAGAAGATCCAAAGTAGCTGTTTCTCATTTCAATCTTATCTAAGAAGAACGAAGAATTGAAAGGAAGGTATCAACGGTCATTTGGATAGCGCTGAGCATTTGTCCTTCGTTAACAGAGTTGACAAAGTACAAGTGTACAACCACTACCTCCATTACTCTGTTTTGTCCATGCTATAGGACAAGACAACAGCTATGCCTGCATAATTTGTGCCTTCAAGATGGGAATGAATTTGAAGCTAATTCTTCAAAGGACTACACCCAAATCAGGCAAAGGATTACTAGTGAATGATCAAAGGATTTCAAATGACTCTTTAGACGTGCTAATTATCTCAACGTCTCTTTCACGCCACTATATAAAGGAGTGAAGACTTGAAGATTGTAGATAGAGATACACAAGTTAAAAAGCGCCAAAACTCTGTCAATTTGATTCTACAAAGTACACTGAATTTCTGTACTGATTTGATACATCTTAGAAATTCAAAAGTCTAGAGTCTTTATTGTATTGTATTGTGAACACCACTGATTGTATATCAAGTGTTCAAGTCAAACTTAATTCATTGTATTTTTGTTTGATCAGAAGCCTCTTGCCTGCGTGCTTGAGCATTAGAAGACTCTTGCTTAGTGCTTGGGCATTGGAAGACTCTTGCGTGTGTGCTTGAGCATCTTTGAGAAGTCTCATACTTAGAGAGTATTGAGCATTTGTAATCTTTGTGATTATAGTGAAATCTCCTTGGAAGTGCAAGGGGGACTGGAGTACTTCCGATTTGTGGAAGGAACCAGGATAACTGCTTGTGTCTTGCTTTTCTTTTCTCTGCTTTGATCTTTTCCGTTGCATATCTGATTCTGATCATTTCATCAGAAGCATTCACAAACTGCTTCTGAAGTTTTATCAGAAGAAGTATTTTTTAGAGAGAAAAAGAAAACACAATTCAACCCCCCCTTCTTGTGTTTTTCACACCTTCAACTTTGTGGGTACCACTTGCTAATTTACTTATGTGCTAATTGTGATTGGTCGATGCCCTTAGTAAGTAAAGTTTGAAAGTATGTGTGTACCCTCCTGCTTCAATCATAGTAATTCATAAACCAAAAAGTAAGTACATGCATTTGTTTTGCCTCAATTATAAGCAAATGCAAATAATTGCGTTAATTATGTACTAGTCCAACACTTATAATATGATTGAAGGAGTGTTTCATTGATTTTGTAAAGATTTTCATTCACACGGATCATGAATGACTCTAATGTCAACACTCAATATTTTTTTTGAGGAAATTGTCAATACTATCATTAATATCGTGTTATGAAAATGAAGGTATTGGCTGTAAAGTACAAACAACTCTTACAAATGCCCTGATCATGCATGCATGGCTTGGACACAAACGTCAACGACAACTTGTTCAGAGCTACGCGTATAATTTAAGTAAGGGAAATGGTCCAAGAACTTTTTCCTTTGATTACACAATAATGAACATCAAGCTTGTTAGCTGTATGATATTACTAGGACTAGCAAAATTGGTGAAGTATTAAATTTTACCATCCACCAACATTTGAAGGACACCGGCAAAGCACATGGGTTTTGGAAAGCACATGGCTATTGGAAAGGCAATCGATGAAATTGGACTTCTGTTGTTATAGAGGACATTGTAACTGATTTGGACCGTTCGATCATATAAATTGGTGGTCGAAATTATTTTACCGCGTAAAATTGTGTTTGAAATTTAAACTCTATTTTAAATTATGGTTAAGATTTACTACATCGTGAAACTGTATGAAATCTCTCCAAAAGTGAATGCAGGTCCCGCAATTGATGGGTATGGACATATTGTTATAATATTCATATCTATCTCGTAGTTAAAAAAAAAAATGTGTACCCAAATTTATACATGTATGTTGATAGCAATTACATTTTGGTTTTTTCTAGGTTACCTTAAATGAATTATGAGTAACTTACCAATTAACTAATTAAAATTAGGTAAACTTTTAGATTTTCTGATGTTTGGTTGGGTATCGGTCGATACCGGCCGGAGGCAAAACTCATTTAAAATTTTATTTTATTTTATTTTATTTTCAAATAAATTAATATTAATATATGACAATTGAGTAATTGGATGGAATGATATACCTAATCAAACTTCAAGTACCATTGTGTTCATCTTAATTTTTTTTTGCCAATATGTAAATTTGCAAGTGATGTGAAAGTTAGTTTGTGGGTACCACATGCTAATTTACTTATGTTGCTAATTGTGATTGGTTGATGATGATACACAATTCTTCAAATGTAGCTTGAATTTGAAAATAAAAAGGATGAATGTGCGAATAAATTCACAACATGCATGTTAATGAGTAAAATGATAAAGTACATAAATCTACAAATATAACCATATTTAAGAGTCTAAAATACTCATGCTTACAGATCTGTAACGATGAGAACATCAAACTCATTAATTGGATTGAAGTTCATTTGACAATATGAACTAGACAAACACCATAACGAGACATGAAAGCAAAACAACGTTGTACAAAAATGTTGCACAAAGAAAATGAACAAAACAACGTACACTAAGCCGACAAAATCATAAAAGATAAAACCAAAAATATGAGAAAAACACTTATTTAAATAAAAGCGAAGGGAAAAAACTATTTGAGATGGTGATTCAGGTCAAAAATTGACCATAAATCACCTTCCATCGGCAAATGAAGGATAAAAAACTAGGGTTGTTTAGAATGGGTGGTGGGTTGGTAGAGAGAGATGCATTTCATTGCTTGTAATTGCTAAATACCCAAATACTTGTGTATATGCTAATAACTTGATTTATTTTTTTTTTTTTGTCAATTTGACTAGTGACTAAGATTCTATTTTAAGATGAATAAGTAGAATGTTTAGAGTTCGAACTCTGATCCATGCATATTACAATGCACCGTCTTTATTAACTGAACTATGCTCACAGGGACAAAAACTCGTATTTTAATTATTGCGCTCCATATTTATTTTTTCTTAAAAAAATCCCCATTTTGTAAGGTCTATCTTAACAGTTTATTGCGTTGGATTGAAAACTTTATAAGGTTATCCAGATTTAAATCTTGGATCTCTTATGTGCGTGTCATATTTCAAGTAGTATTTTGAAACCTTACTTATAAATAAAAAATCTCAAGATCGTTTGAATAATCATAAAAAATATTATAAAGTAAGATGTTATTTTAAAAGGTTATAAGTTTGTAAAAACAAAATATTTTCGAGTAAAATGAGATTGAATTAGTTTTTTTTACATAAATTGAAAACAATTTCCACTTTATAAATCACAAAAGAACAAAAATAATTTTATAATTCTTGTATTTTTTTTATTGATAACACGTAATCATTGTTGGCCACCAACAACCACTCTAACCATCATCGATAACCACTTTGACGACCTCTAATCATCTTCACGATCCAAAAGATGGCAACGTAGAATATTCCGTAGAAAGAAGATTAACAAACGACCAAGCAAAATAAATTGTTCTTATATCAAGCAAGAGAACATGAGAAGAAATAACGGGAATGCGAATATCCTATCACCTTCATCCAACACTCCATAATCGACACTATCACGATCCCCACTTCTCTAAAATGGATTAGACATATCATTCAAACATCTCATGATTATAAATTCTGATCATCTCGAGATCAGAATTTAAAAAATTAAATGAAGATATTCTTTTTTTCTCTCTCCATATTTCTTTTTATTTTTTTGAGCAGCATCTCTCCTCATATGTATGGGTTGAGATTCACCACCTTAGAGAGTGAGAGAGAGATTATTTGACTTATAGTTGAGTTTTGAGAGAGTACTTATGATGAAAAATAAGGAACCATTTTATCATAAACCTTAATCTTCCTTTCAAAAAAAATCATAAACTTTATTTTTACTGGCCTCAAAAAAAAAAAACCTTAATATTACTGTCAAGAAGCACCGACATTAATGCCCACTCAATTCCACACCATGTTGGAGTGAATTTAATGTTCCTAACAAAAATATGTGTCCCCAACTGTAAAAGCTAAAAAGCTTGCCATAATCTCTTCCTTTCTGCATCTATATAATTGTCACATTTCAGGAGTTTCCCATATCCCACTCATTCACATACACACATACTATACCACATTCTATAATACTTACATTATATTTTGTTGTTACATTTCTTGCTTCAATTAATATGGCATCTAGGGAAGTCAATATTGTGAAGTGGATTATGAATTTATGTGTAATGATGGTGGTGGTTTTGGGTTTGTGGAGTAGTAAGGTTGAAGCTGATCCTCAAGTACCTTGCTACTTCATTTTTGGTGACTCTTTGGTAGATGATGGAAACAATAACAATCTTAATTCTTTGGCCAAAGCTAATTATCTTCCTTATGGGATTGACTTTAATGGTGGTCCAACTGGAAGGTTCTCCAATGGAAAAACTACTGTTGATGTCATTGGTGAGTTTGCTTAAGTCAAATTAGAGTGATTGATGTCCATTTTGAAATGTTAATTTTTATATTTACCTTTTTCTTGACATAATTTTTGTATTTACTTAAGAAGTTTATAATAATTTGATTAAAAAAATGGTTTATAAAATGGTTTTCCTTTTTCCTCAAAAAAAATGGTGTTCCTTTAAAATTATATAGCTTTATCTTGCTATTTTAGATTTTAAGTATCATCATTACAGCTCTACATGCAAATAAGTGAATAAAACATTTTGTTACTTGAAATGTGTCAGTCAACTTTATTATATGTGTCAAAGTTAAAAAAAAAAAGTATTTCTAATCATTTTGATTATTAAATGTGTCTTTCGTTTGTTAGTTTCAAATGCATATTTCTTAGTTCGTGGGATGCGCACTAGCCAAGCGTTGTTCCCCCTGGGAATCGAACCCGGTATTCCCCAAGTACGTCCTTGGAAGGAGCTCCTTGCCACTGAAGTCCAAACAGCTTGGTTCACCATCGTAGTCTTTTTATTAGTTAGCAATGAAACTAGCAATTAAATAAAAAGTTTTGCTAACAAGTACCTTAAGGACATTGTTTAAGGAACTCATAAAGAAATTTTGTCTTAAAAATATAAGTCAATCATATGTAAAAATCATAATTACATAATTTCTATATGACTTAAATGTCTAGTATTTCTCAAAAACGCGATTCGATTGATGGAATTTGGTATAATCCTTGTGAGATCGATGAGATTCAATTCTTTCTTTTTCGAACTTATGGATTTGACCCCATCAGCGGGACCACCACCCCTTGGCATGTTGTCAGCAGAAGCCGAACCTCGTCTTTCTTCTAGAAAATTTCCTAATTATTTTAGAGCAATGAGAAACATATCCTTTAACCTGAAAGAATTCAGTTCTGATACAAAATATCTATCCATAAAAGATACTACTTTTAAATGTTTAAACAATGCGATGCCACATAGTACTTGATAGTATTTTTGTTAAATTAACGTAGTGAACTGTATAAGCCGGTGAACAATAAAGCATTACCACAACGACTGTTTATTTTGTCTCTATATTGTATCAATTACTCCACTCTAGTTGTGTGCCTACCCCAATTTCAAGCACATGGAATTGTTTGGCTTCATTTAGTACGTAATTTAAGATAGTCATCTGGTATATGTCGTTCTTTAATTAAAGAGCTAACGGCCAAGGTTTTAATTTCCAATCACAATCATGTTGTGGTTCCATCACAAGTCTTGGGCAAAAAACTACTAATATAATTGCAAGTCCATGTCTCCGTAAACATAGTTAAATTGGTAGAAACGTTGCGATATTCAGAGAATGATGTTTGAATTTTAAATTATTACTTTTTTACTTTAAATGGTGAATTTCTAACCAATATGCAATTGACTCTAATTTAATAGTTATGTTACTTTATATATACATGCATATAAATCTTGTGTTGAAATTTGACAGCTGAGCTATTGGGATTTGAGGGCTACATATCTCCCTATTCAACAGCCAGAGACCAAGAAATACTCCAAGGAGTCAATTATGCTTCTGCTGCTGCTGGAATTAGAGAAGAAACTGGACAACAACTAGTACTATTTTTTCTCTCTATGCTAAATTTAGTGGCACATAATCTTTCCAGTTAAATAGTATACTATTTTTGCTCTAGTAAAATGAGTAAATATTGCTTTTCAATTCATACTTCAAATAATTATTTATATAATCTTGAGAAAGCAAAAAAGAAATATTATTTTTTAGTCATGATTTATGAAGCACAGACATTCTTCAGATTAGGCGTGTCTTGATGTCAGACCGTGCCGTGTTCGACACCGACATATATAATTATACTGAATTATGTGATTTTCTTAAATTATTAACTGTGTCGGTGTCTGTGTCGTATCTGATATTTGTGTCCGTATCCGTGTTTCACAGAGACAAAAACCGAATTTTTTTTTTATAAGGACTAAAATCAACATTTGATTTTACCTTAATTTATTTTTATCTTTGTCTGATATTAACCATATGAATATAGTTTCTAAAATTGTTCATTATTTCAACTTTGTAGGGAGATCGTATTAGTTTTAGTGGGCAAGTACAAAACTACCAAAAGACAGTGTCCCAAGTGGTAAATTTGCTTGGAGATGAGGATACAGCTTCAAATTATCTTAGCAAATGCATCTATTCCATTGGATTGGGTAGCAATGATTACCTTAACAACTATTTCATGCCTGCTTATCCCAGTGGTAGACAGTTTACACCACAACAGTATGCTGATGTTCTTATTCAAGCATATGCTCAACAACTCAGGGTAATTATACGACTTTGTCTAACATGCATAAATAAAATGTTTTTGCATCGTACAAAAACGAGAGCAAATTTCATTGGTTGTTGATTGTAGAGAAAATAAAAGAGAGGGTAAATTGAATGCAAGTTGCATTTAGTTTTCCTTTGAAAAAGATGATTTTTTGAAATAACATAATTAAATATGACAAAAATTGTTTTTTTCCTTATAATTTAGGACAAAGAAAATGAGTTTTTTTTTTCCCTTATAATTTAGGACGGAGGGAGTATTTAAATACATTCATAAAAAAAGACTTTTAAAACAATTAACATGTCATATCAAGCTTTTGAAAGGTCAAATTCAAGTCTATTAAATAAGCCTATGACAGACTGCATACGAGACTGAAAATTTAAATTTTTTGACAGGTGAGACTTAGACTTTGTAAAGCCTAACTCGATCCAACCTATTTCCACTCCCCTATTTTAATTTTGGAATAAACTTAGAAGCATTTGCTAAGATGCTTTTCGTATAGTTCTTAACTAAAAATACTCATAACTACCAAATGACTTCTCAGATCACAAATTTCTCAAAGTTTGATACAAGCATAAAAGATATATTTTATGTGAAGAAAAAAAAAACACTATAGAAAGTACATTTTGTCCTTTATTTTTTCTTGTGTAAATACAAGATTGATAATCTTACTAATGAAAAACCAATGATGCTAATAGAAGTTTAATTGTTTTGTTGGGTAAAAAAAAAAAATAGAAGTTTAATTAATTGTTGTGTTTGTGACTTAGATTTTGTATAACTATGGAGCAAGGAAAATGGCTTTATTTGGGATTGGTCAAATAGGTTGCAGTCCAAATGAATTAGCTCAAAACAGTCCAGATGGTACCACTTGTGTTGAAAGAATAAATTCTGCAAACCAATTATTTAACAACGGATTGAAATCTCTTGTTAATCAACTCAACAATGAGCTTACGGATGCAAGATTCATCTATGTAAATACTTATGGTATTTTTCAAGATATCATAAACAACCCATCATCATTTGGTAATTATTTTTGCCTTAAACATTTTCTAGTTATAATTTTTTTTTTCTTTTTGTAATTTTCTTGATAGTGTGTTTGTTTCTATGGGGAAATTTTACGGGGTAATTTAACTCTTTAATATAAATTACTTCGTTTGGAAATTAGTTTTGAGAATTTTCAAAAAGTAGAAATTTCATGAAATGCTTTTATAAAGCTAAGTTTTTTTTTTATTTTTAAATACCACCTTAATATTGCTCTGTTCCACCCTCAAATACTACCGGGTTGGATCGTTGAGTGAGCCCTCACAATTTTGTCATTTAGAAAAAAGTGTCACGTTGGGTTTAGAAGTATAGGTGTTGTATATAAATTATAGTTGGTCTCGACTCTTAAGCAATGTAAGACTTTAAGGTGTACCAAAACAATTGTCCTCCAGTCGAAGCTAAGTGAGAGTTTATGGGCCTATTTCTTAGTAGAGTTGTCAATTTATCTGTTAGTGCATGGGATCTTTGGTCTTTGAAGGTGGAGATGACCTTGAGTCACAAAACTTCGATTAGTGGTATCCTTCTTCTCGAGAAGGGGTGATGTACCTGTAAACACTCAGACGATCAAATAAGAATGCGCCAAATATGCGAGGTATAGGGAGAGATTAGGATTTCTGAGTCGTTTACCATTATTCAGATAGTTGTCCTCCAGCCTGTGAGTAAATTAGGATAACTGGCCTTGGATCCGATATGACGATTCAGATCAGCTTGTGCATCCTTAATTCATTGGATTTATAGCTAGTCCATATTATGATCGGTGCATGTGTTAGTGCCTTATGACGACCTGCTCCGTTAGAGAATGGACCTTGACCTAGTTTGAAACAAATGCTAATAATACGAAATTCCTTCTTTACTTTTCTAAATGTAAATATCAAATTGGTTTATGTATTTCTTTTCTTTCAAATTCTGTAGATTTGGTGATCCTTGTAATTCAAAAAACAATTATTCTAATTGAACCCAACTTTTTCAAAAGTTTCAAATTTTAACAACTTCATTTTTTATATTTATTTATTTATTTTAAAACTTATAAAAATTTTAAATAAAGAGAATTCAATTGAAGCATTTGAATTTAATAAAATTTTCAATTACATTGCCCAATTAAGAGTTGATCATTTTGACAATTTTTTTGCTCATTTTGTTTGTCTTAATTTTCAGGCATAAGGGTTACAAATGAAGGGTGTTGTGGAATAGGAAGAAACAATGGTCAAATTACATGTTTGCCCCTTCAAACCCCATGTAGTAATAGGAATGAGTACCTATTTTGGGATGCATTTCACCCAACTGAGGTTGGCAACACTATAATTGGTAGGAGAGCTTACAATGCTCAATCTGAATCAGATGCTTATCCTATTGACATCAATCGCTTAGCTCAAATATGATGATGAAACTTTAATTGTGGTATTAAGGTTATTGTGTAACTTCTTTTTTTTGGTTGGTATTGTTTGTTGTGGGACTTTACTAGTGTTGTGATGAGTTGTTTATGCCAAAGGTGTACAAGAGTTTTTTATTTTTAATTTTTTGGTGGTGTAAAGGTGTGCAAGAGTCTTAAGTGTAATTTTTCATAAATTTTGTTAAGATTTTATTGTTGATGGTATAAATATAATGGTACTTATTGGTGGATGAAATTTTCATCCAAATTTAATTAAATTAGAAGGAATTATTTGCTCTTATACTTTTTTTTTCAACTAACTTATTGACTATAAATTCATCTCTTAAAGATCAATAAATAAGGTGTATGAAGTTCAAATCTCTCAACCTTTATATATATTATGCAATATCCCTACCAACTGAGTTAAGCTTGCAGAGACTTTGCTCTTACACTTATGTTGAAAGAAAATGTTAAAAATTTATAAAAAAAGTATTTCTCTAACATGTGCCGACACATTAATTTCTTCCTTTTTTCTCTTTTACTGATGGAAGGCTACACTCAAGAAAATGACCCATTATCGTATACATCATTTAAAAAAAAATATTTACGGAAAAATTAGCTTATTTCTTTACATCAGCAATATTGGTGGTGTCAATGTGTCATTGATGGTTTTCAGAAATATACTTTGACTAGGGAAGAATATCAGCAATATAGAAATATACTTTGACTGGTCCAATTTGCATGATTTAATTCAACAAGGTCTCGTGAGTGTAGTATCCATGCATCACTTTCTTTTGAACTTTCCTTGGACTACTCTTGCTTAGCTTAGATCATTTTAATATAATTTTGTCTTTTCATAAAGAAAGGAGTAAAATTTGGGAATGGTCTGAAAATTGTGTAACCAGATTAGTGAGCCTGATGTTAGGATTGAGATCAAAGCAAGGGGAGGTCACCATGACTTTGGTTAAAAATAGTATTCAAAAATAGTTTTTCCTTTTCATCTTTGTCTAAATTTGAAGATGGATGCATGCGAGTAGACATGATTTTTGCTTCGATCATTTTGTATTTTTGAGAAGATCTTTGATGTATATTTCTTGATAGATAAAGATACCATTCTCATATTGTTTGATTTGTAATCCTAGAAAAAAAAAAAGTTGTTCTTCCATTATACTCATTTCAAATTCACTTTGTATAAAGTTTGAAAATTCTTCAAACATTTTCTCAATTATGGCTCCAAAATGATATCATCAACAACATATACTTGCATAATTAATAAATTATTTTTATATAATTTACGGAAAAGTGTAGCCTCATTTTTTCCTTTTGATAAACTATTTTTTATTAAGAATGTACTAAATCGCTCATACTAGGCTCTTGGCGCCTGTTAGAGTTCATAAAGAGTTTTGATTAACTTTAAAACATGATTTGGTTTTTTCACATCTTCAAAACTTGGAGGTTGATGTACATACACATCATCATTCAAATAATCCCTTCAAAACGCATTTTTTTACGTCCATTTGAAACAGTTAAAACATTTATGAGATTTTCATGGCTTCCAATGGAGCTACGAGTGAATAGGTTTCATTATAACTAATGCCTTCTTGTTGATTATATCCTTGTGTAACTAATTTGACTTTGTAACAAATTACTTCACTATCTTCGTGTATTTTATTTCTGAAGACCCATGTGGTGTGAATAATAGACCGACTTTGAGGAGTCGGTACGAGTGTGCATATTCATTTATCTCAAACTGTGATAGTTCTTCTTTCATGGCTTCTGCCCATAAGTTGTCAACAATTTCTTCCTTTATGAACTTTGATTTTATTTGTGATATCATAGCCATATCATTATTCTAGAAGGATTATTTTGTTCTAACTCCATCTTTTGTTTCTCCAATTATTTGATCTTATGGATGATAATCGACTATTATTGATGATCTTGGAGAAGTTTGGATATAATCTTCGTTTGGAGAATTTTGAAGACAATTATCATATTCCTTGTTTGATTCATTTTGGATTTCTTCTTCCTTTTCATCAATGACTTTTTTGTTTTGATTTAGAGTTGGACTGTCATTATATTCCTTTCTGTGTTATTTTTCTTTTGAGGTATCTTTAAAAATGAGAATGTCACTTTAGATTAGGGCAATTGATTCTTTTCCCTTCAACTTCCAATTTTTAGATAGAAGTTCTTTCATAAATTTTACGTAAGCAGACATCTAATCAAAAACATCACCCAATGATATGTTGATTTCCAAGTAAGTGAGTAATTCCTTGAAATTTGAATCATCCTTTCTAGAGTCTATAATTTATTTCAGAAGTTACAACAAGTAAAAGTGCATATATTCACACAAAAGTTTGAAACACACAAAAACTGAACTAACATTACACCTTCCCTCCTTTGGGATCTTTACACAACAGCACACGACAAATCCCATTTATTCACATTATTATAACTAAGCAAGAAATTGAAGCGAGGGACCAACTAGTAAGAAAAGAAAAATTCACAAACACAAACTTAATAATCAAAAACAAGACGAGTACACGTGTGGCGAGAGTCTAGGTTTAGGGTGCACCGATAATGGCACAGCTCGTTGAAGTGTCAACCCATAACCTTCATCCATGTTCATTTTTCCAGCATTGAGTCCATTTTCAAGTTCCCAATCAAATGAATGGGCTAGTGTAGCTGTTAGAAGTTGGACCATACGAAGCCCTAGACTCATCCCAGGACATATTCTACGTCCAGCACCAAAAGGTATAACTTCAAAATCATTTCCCTTAACATCAACATCACACTTCTCACCACCTGGTAAGAACCTTTCAGGTTTGAACTCTAATGGATCAACCCATTCTTTTGGGTCTCGAGCGATGGCCCATACATTGACCAAAAGAGTTGAACCCTTTGGAATGTGGTACCCAAAAATCTCACAACTTTCAGATGCAATTCGCGGGAGGGAAAGAGGTGTTGATGGATGCAAGCGGAATGTTTCTTTTATCACTGCTTGTAGGTAAGGTAGGTTAGGTATGTCGTCTTCTTTCACGTTCCTATCTCGACCCACAACATTGTCCAATTCTTGTTGAACTTGAGCTAAGATTCTTGGGTTTCGAATTAATTCTGCAATGGCCCATTCTGTGGTGCTTGACGATGTGTCTGTCCCAGCTGCAAACATGTTCTATACAAAAAACCAAAGCTATAAGTATATTTTCTAAAACGTAGAGGAAAGCTATAAGTATATTTTGCCAATGTGAAAGAGGTATATTTGAATTAAAATTTGCAAACTTGAAATTCAACAAACATCAGTAATTACAAACTTAAGTTTGGTAAAGATTGTATTTGTTTTAACATGGTTTATATTTAGTCTTTATTTTTCTCTAAAACATAGGTTCGAGAAAATTAATTTGCTTTGTTGATACGAAACAGACTCATGCAAAATTGTAATTTGCAAGTAAAACCTCTCCAACTAACAAGTGAAAAAAAGAGAGGAAAAAAGCAAAAGCAACAAGTTGTAAATCGAAACATTTAATATTAAATAGTTATAAAATTAGTTTGTTTAATTTTATCTATGAGATTTAACTCAGAAGTAAAGAGTTTAATTTTATAATCATTAGTGTTACTTAATTAATAATAATTTTCCGGCTTACCTATATTTTCTATACTAAGAATGTCTGTTTGTTTTGAGTCTAAAGTAAACAAAACAAAGTAAAATTCCATTGCCCAATTCATCTTTTACCACATTTTAACTTTGATAAATTAGGTCTAAATATAAAGTAAAATATAATTTTTAAGAAATCAATCAATATAATATTTTAAATCGAAAAATGCATGAACATGTACTATTTTGACAAGACCAAACAATTAGTCGTACAAACGTGTTTACCTGTTTGTCATATATAGACTTCAAGATGAATATGACTGACAGTTAAGTTTGAACAAAAAAAAAAGGTTTCTCTACATGAATTGAGCTGGGAGTTTAGAGCAGGTTTTAGCATAATGTTTAGGCGCACACAATACGAGATATATATTTCTAAAAAAATGTCTTTTATTTGCGTGTTTAAACTCTATACATTTGATTTTGTGATTATAGAAGAGTAGGTAACTTACCAAAAGTAGTGCTTTGATTTCAATATAAGTGAGTTTGTTTCCATCAACATCTGTTTCCTCTTTAAGTAACAACAAAGTACTCAACAAATCCTTATGTTTCTCACTCTTAAAATTTGAATTTTCACGTTCATCAATAATGTTCGTTAAAAATGCATCAAACTTCTTGTGTAATTTCTTCATTTTAGCTTGAACTCCTTGAAGGTCTAGCCATTCCAATGATGGAATAAAATCACTTATATTGAAAACTCCAGCTAACACCATCAATTCAAGAACCATTTCCTTGAACTCATCAGCTTTAGGGTCACAACCACCATTGCCATCATTGAATACTCTTCTTCCTAACATAACCCTAGCAAGTGCATTGGTGGTACATACATTCAATAGTTGTCCCAAGTTCACAGCTTTTGTGTCTGAATAATTACTTGCCAAATTGCTTGTCAATCTTGCTACCTCTTCCTGAAAAGTGTAATTGATTAGGTACAATTGACTCCTAAATCCGTAGGAGTTTAAATCGTATTTAAAATAACCGAGATGAATAAAAAAAGAGATGAAATTAAAGAAAAAACTATATCAAAATTTTTCACTTATAAGCGATGATAATATATATTCTTTAACATCAATAATTTAAAGTCAAACTATAACTAAAACTTAATGTAAAAAAAAACCACATACACACCTAAGTAGTTTAATTTACAATTTTTAAGTCTATGTATTGAGTTGTTTTGTGTTAAAATATTAAATTAATTCATCGGGTTGACGCAACTATGTATCCCATTTTCTTATGGTTTTATCTTCTCTTTGAAAGACTTTCTAATATAATATTTAATCCAAGAAAAGTCTTTTACCCTTTTTATCCAAGAAAAGTTCAGCTTTGTCCTAATCACATTAGCATGAATGGATGAGTGGATCCCACTTATAAAAGATTTTTTCTTCTCTTTGAGACTTTCTAATGGTTCTTTATTACGATCCCATCACTTGGTGATTTTTCTTTTTAGTGGAGAATTTTTCAACCGAAAAAGAATACATATTTATAAAAATATATTAAAAATAAATCGATATTTATACAAATATTTTGAATATAAATTCAAAATATATATTAACTAATGTTTTTATTTTTTGTAAGTTGATTGAATATATACGTAAGATATTTTATATGGAAGTGTAATACTAAAGAATATATATATATTTTTAAAGAAATACTAGAGAATATATATTAACTAAAGAATACGTAAGAATATATATATTAACGAAATCGCTTATAGATTTGCTAAGGTGGCTTCGCGTATGCTAGTTTTCATATTCATATTAGGATTTCATCTTGTATCTCTACTATTATTATAAATGAAATGCAATAAATTTTTTTTTGTAAAAAAAAAACTATTTTTTGAGTAAAATATTTTTGTTTTCGCTTATAATTTTTGTGTGCAATACTTATACTAGCAATACTATAAAAAGTTTCCGTGAGCGTTAGCTCAGTTAACAGGGACAATGAATTGTTATATTCAGATGTTGAGGTTTGAACCTCAGACACCTTATTTATTCACCTCATAATGTGAATTCTAACTACTATGTTACTCGACTAAAAAAAATTAATACTCTAAAATTATTTTTTAAAATCATGTATACATTCTTCAATATATATCTTGTCCCCAACCCTTCGAGGAGGAAGTATCTAGCTAACTTAGTTTATGGTTTACCGGCAATTATACCTATGGATCAAATAAAGTGGTTGACCTTCATGTTAACAAATCCTAATTAAGGCAAGAAAAATAATATCAAAGTGTGGGGTTTTTTCAGGTTACGAATTTTAATCCTTCGAACTAATTATCACTGATAATTTAATATGAACAGATCCCTTGGAGTTTCTGTGCAGTACAAGAAAAACAGCCAAGCACCCTATTTCTCATTCTTCTATTAAAAAAGTCAATATTTAAAATAATAATAAAGCACATGTCTTTCAAATAAAAAACCATAGATAAATTATACTCAAGTCAATATAAGCAAAACTTGTTCATGACTAAAAACACATACTAGCTCCTTGAAGATGCAAAACAGCAGTTTGTATTTTCAGAAAAATGTGAATACTATATTTTTAATTTAATTTTCTCGGAAGATTTTTCACTACTAGAAAAAGAAAAATCAGCGAGGGAAATTAGTGACGGAAAAAATGAAATTTCTCACAGATTCTTTGGTCGCAAAATTTAGTGACGGAATTAGAGAGGGATTTCACATTTTCCCTCACAAAATTTCCCTCACTAATTTTTGATTTTTTAGTAGTGTTTATTCTCTTAGATAAAATTCAAATGAGTATTAATTTTCAGGTTACAAAATGATGTGACTCTCGTATAAATGACATTGATAGTGCAACTTATGTTGAAATTGAGAAAATGATATTAATTAACTAACCTGACGCAAGTGTTTGAATTCTTCCATGACTTTGTTGGAGAAGAGATGAACGGAGGAGATTTTTCGGAGCATTCGCCACCTCGGACCATAAGGGGCAAACACAAGATCTTGATAGTTATAAGCTATATATTTAGCTCCGGTGTTGGGTGGCCGGCTACTAAAGTTAGCATCATGAACCTTTAAGAATTGTTCGGCAACGGAGCCTGAAGCCGCCACGATAACGTCCACAAAACCTAATTTGAGGTGCATTAAAGGGCCATGGATTTTTGCCAAGGCTGCAATAGACTGGTGTGGGGCAGGACCCAAGTGTGGCATGTTACCTATTATAGGCCATGGTTTTGGTCCAGGTGGAAGTGGTAGTGATGAAGATCTTTTTGCAAATTTCATAAAACGGTATATGAGGATGCATAATGTGAAACTAGCTATTGCAATGAACCATAGAGACATGGTTAATTTATGTTATGTATGTGGCTATGGTTATGAAATATGAAATATATGTGATGATGATTAAGGATTAAGGATATAAATAAGTTTTGTACGTATAACAACAGCAATCTATTTGAATAGGGAAAAACAAATTAACTACTTGACGTTGTATTGTTGTCACATTGAGCTAAGCCTCAACATGCTTGGTATTTATAGAGGAAACGTTTCTCTGACTTTACACGGTTTGTTCATCTTGGAACGTAGGATTGTCAATGAAGACTTATTTTAATTTATTTAAAAAATTTAATGATTATTTTATATGAAAAAATTGTTCATAATACATGGAATGTGCTTACTTTTTATATCGGGAAATTTTAGTTTAGATGATGATACACACAACTTTGAAGGACAAGGGACAACACCTCTTTAAGAATTTGCAATTGAGTTTTACGTTATTACTTTTTTTTGTCGTGACGGGGATTTGAACCTGGACCTTATATATATTATGCATTGTCCAAATCAACTGAATTAAACTTACGGGTATATTTTTTACGTTATTACTTAGGATAAGGATACCACCTCATAATTAATCATAATTTTTAATTCAATTTTTAAAATAGAACGATTTGTTAGGCAAAATTAGAACGTTATTATTTGATTTATTGAAACTTATTTATTTCCGATCTTTGCATTTAATGAAAGTGAAATTTCATAAAAGTTTACTTTTTGATGTCAATGTGACGGATTCTTAGTTGGTGGAAGCGGTTGTTGTGTTGAATCGCAAGATTGATATTGTTTATTCCTTTTGTTTACATCTATTTGCCTATTGGATGAGATCCTCGTAGGTTGTCTTTCCAGCAGACTTTGCTTGATAACGTTTGTAAATTTTTTTTATCAATTGAATTAGGATTGTCTCTTGAGTCATGGAGTGGTAAGTTCTACTTCTTTGCATTGTCTGGGTATTGGTTTCTAGATTGTGATTTCTTTGGCAATATATGGAATGATGTTTTTTGCTAGCTGGGTATTGGTTTTATGAATTTAGCAGACATAGGAGAGCATGCTTTGCAATTTGGTGGTGCTAACTTGTTCAAAAACGAAGTAAGTTCATATCTGTTTTTAGGTTGTCTGGATGTCATGTATCTGGATTATTTAGAAAGAGCGTAAACACGAGTACTTTTTGTAATAAACAACTTTTCTTGAAGTTACCGATGGAACACATAAAACTACACTCATGATGGTGGTTGAAGAATCATAAACTTGTTTTCTTGTGGATTTCCTCCATTATTGGTGACTAATCCTTTACTTTGTCTAGGATTGGTCGTTTTGTAATTTTTTCAAAATTTTCCCTTCTATATGTTTGGATAACTTTTACTTTTTTCTTTGATGCATTACTACTGCTTCAAAGAATTGTTTATTAACGTATCTCGTTTTTTCCTTAAAAAAAAATATATATATCTCGTTTTTAGCCTATTAAATTAAAAAGTTAAATACTTGTCAAAACAATAATTAAACCAATTAATATATATAAAATTATATTTTTAATATCTCAAACAGGTTCTAAGATCATCTATAATAAGGTCATTTTCAAATTTAACATCATGATAAATAGACATCATTTTTTTTTTTTTGACAAAGATAAATAGACATCTTAATTGTGTAGCTAGACAAATGAATGTTTTTAAACAGTTGTGTCAAAAATTATAAATCGGTCTTACCTGTACCAATTATTTTTTATAATAATTATCTTTCGGAAATTATTAAATTATTTTGATATTAAAAAAAAAAAGAGGGCGCAAGTATTTGCTAGTTTATATATTTTATTCGAAAGTTTTCATTCAAAAAATATGAAAGTTACACATGAGTTGATTTAAAAGTATGAATAAAAAGTAATGATTGAAATTTTTTGAAGGACTAAATATTTAACCCTATTGTTTATATCTAAAACCACTGTGCATTTATTAAAATATGACTTTTATAGTTAAACGGATGGAGTGGTAGGAGAAAGGGTGGTCTTGAAGATATGGTCTTGAAATTTTTTTTATCTTTATTTTGAAAGAATCTGGTCTTGAATTTAATGGTTGTGTTGAAACTTCTCTATGGACTTTAGCAAAGAGATTGAAATGTATATAATTGGTACGTAATCACGTCATGAATGAAGGCTTGGTCTTCATCTCTCTAATACCCACTGTACTGTTTTTTTATTTTTTTGTGTGGCTGGAGTTTGAACCCCGGACCTTGCATATTTTATGCATTGTCTCAATCAATTGAGTTAAGTTTACATTGATTCATTGTTCTAATTTTTCGGTACAGTAGCTAAAAGCCTAAAACTCAAACTAGTTTTCTTTTATTAATAAATAATCTAATTTTTATTTCCACAAATAATTGGAGTACAAAAACATTATTATCAATAATTAATTAATCTATTAGTAAAAAAAAAACAATTAATTAATCTACTTTTAAAAAAATACAATTAATCTACTTTAATTGTTGATTTTGTTAAAAAATTATTCGCTACGGTCGTCTTTAATTATATGATTCTCTTGAAAAGAAAATCTTGTCTATTTTTCAATAATAAAGACTGTTTGAAAAGTGTCAACTGCATTGTTTTTTTTTTGAAAAGTTTAATAAATACACTAGCTGTTTTAATATACAAGAAGAAGAAACACAAATCATGAAGATCAATGAATATCATTCAACGTGATGATGTTAAAAGTTTTGGTCCAGATTGAGCCAACGACCAACCCTTGACTGGATTCGAGTACTCTTCAAACCTTATACGCATGCAGGCAAAGTATGTATGGACATGCCCTAAATATCACTCAATCAAGGCTTCACATGAAAATCTGGATCGTTCATGCTAATCCAATGATGACCTCTTCTAATATGCTATGCTAGCTTTTAGGATTGTTAGTGATGAATTAAGTTAGGAATTGTAGTTTAGATGTTGTTTAGAATGCATTGTGGAAATTTAGGGTTTAGAAATTGTTAGATTTTAAGTTGATTGAAAGTTGACTCTAGGTGTTCGATAAAATGTCTCAACGAAATTTGGTTTGTTTTTTGGATTGTTAATGATGAAATTAGTTAAAAATTGGTTTGTTATTGTTGATTATAGTTAGTTTTATTGCAATATGGTAGTTTACGGACTGAAATGACACTGCTGAAATTTAGCTGTTGTTGTTGAACAGTTAGAAATGACACAATGACTGTATGAAATAAATCATTGATTTTTTACTTTTTAAAATGTTGTGTAGATATGTCTCAGAGGCCTGACAGACTTAGGGGAGATAGGGACTCCTCTACTAGTAGTGCACAGAGGGAATCGGAAGCACAACGCCCTCCTCATGTTGGTCGACGGAGAGGTGGTGCACGAGGTTTGGTAGGGCATATATGTCTCAGATGCCTGACAGACTTAGGGGAGATAGAGAGTCATCAACTAGTTGTGCACTGCGGGAAAAGGAAGCACAACGCCCTCCTCATGTTGGTCGACAGCGAGATGGGGCCACGAGGTTTGGTAGGGCTGATGATGTGGAGGGTTCATTGACACAGGCGGTTGAGTCCCAGATAGTGGACCCGACACAGTATCAGCATCAGCATGAGGCGTATCAATCTCAGTATGAGCAGCCTCTGTATGTGGAGGCTCAGCATGAGGCGTATCAATCTCAGGAGGAGCCGAGGATGCAGTTTGAGGTCGGACCACAGGGCTTTCCTGGGGGGCCTTATGAGTTGTCGCAAACTTTCTAAACACGTGGCATGTAGTCTATGAGTCGATCCCGAAATAAGTATAATTGTGCTACTTTATTTTAACGATATGTTACTTATTTTAATGATTATTTTATTTCTTTATTATTTTACTTAAGAATTAAAATTTATGTTAGAATATTTTATGTTTATTTTACTTATTATTTTTTTAACGGTGTTATTGTTTTTTTTTTTTTTTTCAGTTTCATGTGTTGCATACGGTCATCGGTGTCTCGAATGGGAAGAAGCATAGGCTTAGCAACTTGACAGTGTCGTTGCTGGGAGAAGCAAATGACTGGTTCTGGGGGCCGGTGAATGATTCCGCTCTCCCCCCGTAAGACTAGGTACGACAACATATCTCACGGACTCGTTTTTGCCTTGTCAGAGAGATGACATGAGGACACCAGCAGCTTCCATCTGCTTGTTGGGTAGATGACCGTCACACTAGATGATGTGGCGTGTCTTCTAGACAGGGACATAAGTGGGAGGCTCATTGAGGAGGAGGACTTAGATCTTGACCGAGGCATAGAGCTGCTGCAAGATGAGCTATGTTTTACAGAGGCGGAGGCGAGAGCTGAGGTGAAAAAATAGTGTGGTGCCCATGTTAGTTACACTAAACTGAAGAGGCGTTACTACTCACTGTGGAATAGGTGTAATCAGCTTATGGAGCCTGCATAAGAAGACGAGGAGGTGGAACAGAGTGATGTTAGGACCGCCTGCGTTAAGGCGTTTTTGTTGCTCTTGCTTGGCACCATTTTTGCCGTCAAGAACAGCAAAAGTGTTAATCTACTATGGCTGCTTGCATTTAAGGATTTGGACAAGTTGGGCGACTGGCTATGAAGCCCCGATACGGATACGGTTGCGAGTACGATACGGTACGGGTACGCAGATACGCGAATTTTTTAAAATTTAGGATACAATACGGTTAGGATACGTTAACAAAAATTTATAATTAAACTTATATGTATGTAAAACACTTGAAGAAAATTAACATTGATTACTCTTCATTATTATATTATTATAAAAGTTACATTTTAAAAAAAAAAAAAATAATACATGTGATCAAAATAATTTTTTTTGAAAGTTTTCTTATAAACCATATTACATTTTAATATGTTGGGATATTGGGAGAAACATCATTACAAGAAATCAATGCAAATTTTATCTATTGTTGATTAACTGAATCACATCTCTCGCTGTGGTCATCCACAAGAAGTATAATTTTAAGTGTTTCATCGAGAAACAATTCTATTGATGCATATCTAAAATTGAGTCATATACATCTATTATGAATTTTTACAACATTGTCTCATTTTTACTGTGCATCTTTTTCTAGGATATGCTTCTGTGAAGTATCTTAGAAGTATCCTTGTGTATATGTGGAGTATCACACAAGTATCCGATAAAATATTTATTAAAAATTAAAATAATTAATTCTGATACTTCGTGGATACGTATCTGCGAGTATCCGATACATATCCGGTACGGGTTACGTCTCCGTTTTGGAGTATCCGGGCTTCATAGGCGACAGGTTATGGAGCGAAATGGAACTTGCTTTCATGTATGAGCAACTTTCTCTTACCTCTGACTCAGCTGTTAAAGTCGTTGGTGGATACATGACCTTGCTAATGGTAATATATATTTTTTTCTTATTTTTTTAGTGGATCATAAATGTATAGTTGTTTGTATGATACTTGTTGATGAGTCATTTATTGCTTATTTTTATATGCTTTTTAGTTTAGTTTTAATTAGATTTTATTTTATTTTATATTAGTATTATTTCCTTTTTAGGATAGTTTACTACAAATTGCATTTTATTTTATTTCAGGAATGAATATTGGATGAATTGAGTCTTGGAGCAAAAGAAAGGGACTTGGAGCTGATTGAATGCAAAAATACGAAGATTCGGAGACAAAAATACGTCTCCCTCAAGTCAGAAGCTTGGCACGGCCCGTGCCACCCTCCAGAGTGCCTTTTGCTGCTTTTTGCTTAGATTTTAAGCTACTCTATTTTTAGCCCAAATGTAATTGCTTAGATTTTAAGTCAAGTGTATGCTATAAATAGAGTAGCCATCCATCACAAATATTCATCTTTACTTGGAATACAATAAGTGACAATTGCTTTTCTAATTAAAGTTCTTTTCTTTTCCTTTATTTTCTTGTCTTTTACCTTTATGCTTTCTCTCTTCTCCCCCATGTCTACGATGAACATGAGTGAGTACACTTCTCCTTGTCTTGGGATTGTTGGATAAGTCTAAATGACATAATCCTAGTCAAGCCAAGCTCTAAGCCTTAATCTTATGTAACCCTAATTTCTTATCTAAATTCACCGCTTTAACATGGATCAACCATTATCAAACTGTGGAAACGAAAGTGAAGGGTTTGATAATTGTTTATCCATTATTCCAAATATCAATTCATAAAACGAAAGTGGAGCTTTGATATTCGAACAAGTGAATTTAGACAAGGATTGCAAAGTCAGCGAAATAGGCTTTGCAATCTTTGAGACATATAGTTTCGATCTTCAAGGGAACTAATAACAATCAAGTCAGCGAAATAGGCTTGGTTGTTAGAGGAACCAAAATCTAATAGTAATCAAGTCAGCGAAATAGGCTTGGTTGCTAGAGGAACATAAATGAAACTGTCTTGAGAAATTAGGTCTAACATAACATTATAAGCTTATAGTTTTGGTTTGAGAAGGACTTGTTATTTAGATGAAACCAACGATCTCAAGGCTCCTTTTATATTATTAATTTTCAATCGCTTGAAAACCCCCAACTTACAATTCTTTTCTCTTCTAATCATTTCCAAAGGTTAATTGAATTAAACTACTCCATGTCGGAACGATACTCTTTTCATACTACTTTGGTAAGACCGTGCAGTTGCGGTTTTATCCCATCACTTGTGCTGATATAAATATGTCTCTTTGTGTTTGTAGGGATGAGTTTTGGCGCAACTCAAGCAGCTCGTTTCGAGGAAGTGTGAGCAATATTACCTAAGTGCTGACCCGCTTGTGGGTAAGTGGAAACCTCTAAAGGGCTTTTCTGATCCTGGACTCTTCAGAAGCGCAATTGATTTGACGGAGCATCATAATGTCATCTGGAGTCAATACGAGACTCGACGAGACCTGACGCCTTTTCATGACATATGTTTGTACTGTAGATGGATTATGGCCGACAAAGATAAGATATGTCGTCACTTGGAACACCCCGACTTCCCAACAGTTATATTAATAAATCAGAGTTAAATCAACAACGGAGTGTTACACTGTTTTTCAAAATTTCTTAAATAGAATAAAATATTATTTATTCATAATAGTTATGTCAAATCATAACAGTCATCGCAGCGGAAAATATTTTTCAACGTTAAACAACTTCCAATAAATCCTTGGCACATTGCGCCAACAAAAATGTCTTTAAAGATTAAATTCAACATCAACAGGTTCATAATGATACATAAGGAATGAAAACATGACAACAATTTCCCATCTCGTTACGTATCAGAGCCCTAAGACACTTGAGCCACCACTTCTAATATGCTTCAATACCTGCAAGTTACCCATACGAAGGGAAACAATTCCAAGCAGAAGGGGTGAGATTCACAAACAATAATAATAGATATATAAGTCATTAACTTAATTAAATAACATAATTAACAACATATATCCAATAATAATATTCATGCTTCTTCAATTTTAACAACTCTTATTAAATCAACCAACGACGACAACAACGACTCAATATCTCCATCAACAACAACGACAACAACACGATCAACAACAACATCAACGACTACATCATCAACTACATCAACGACAACATCATCAACGCGATCCACAACAACATCAACGACAACTACGATGTGGTACTATTTCCAACACGTTGAATGACTAAGCATTCCGGGGCATAAGCCCCCAACAATTTGAATGACAAGGCATTCCAGGGCATGAGCCCTCAACAGTTGAATGACAAAGCATTCCAGGGCATGAGCCCTCAACAGTTTCCTAATCATGAAAGGACTCAACGTGTGTATATCAGCATACAACTCATCTACGACAACGATCGTGCATAATAACTATGACATACTCCCCAACTTGGTCAACATCAACAACCTATGACTCCGTTACTTAGAACGACAACTCGCAACTTACAACTCGAACCAACACCTTGTATATTCTAATTGAATGCAGTTAAGCATAAACCAGCAATCATCAACAATCATAATCAATCAACAGCAACACAACAGTATACAACAGCGTGATATAACAATATCTTATGCAATTCAACGATGTCTAGCATTTGCACATGATCTAAGTAATACTTATACAATTTTATTATATTAATAACATCAATTCCTCATAACCAGCTTCACAGATCATCATTTATATCCTATACATATTTCATCGCTATCCCAAAGTTCAACTCACAACCACTCGTGCGACAAGCCACAAGAAACCTGAACAAGGCAGTCTGTCAAGCACTAGCTCGCGAGGCGAGAGCCTCTACTCGCCACGACGAGTTAGGGTAAAATACTCAAGAATCCATTCTGACTCTATTCCGAGTTCAATCTCAGTCTAAAACTTTGCCTAATCATTATAGTACATGTTCAGGCTCTCATAAACATCCAGGGTTAAACTCACAGCTCAAAATCACGAAATCTTGCAAGCTCTCTGGTCACACTCGCTACGGCGAGTAAACTTGTTCGCCATGGCGAGCTGCGAGGTGCAACTCGCGAGGCGAGTAACTCCTGCTCGCGAGGCGAGCGATGATCTTCATCACTCGCTGTGGCGAGGATCATCACTCGGGAGGCGAGCGATGAATATCAGTACCGGCAGATTGCAGTTTTTCTCAAAAATTCACCCAAACCCATTGTTTTAACCTTAAAACTAATTCTAAACATCAATAAATGAAACATCTAAGGTCTGTTCATCATTTCTACATCAATTCACCCTAATTCCATCATTTAATCATCAATTCTCAACATAACCCTAATTCCCAATTCTCCAAATTTATTCATAACCTTTGTTAAAACAGAATCAGAATTATATAAACTAAAATCATTGCAAGTTAGCCTCACCCTTACCATAGTTAATCGAAGTCGCAGCCCCTCTTGGTCCTCTTCCCTTTTCTTGACTTTTCTCCCTTTTCTCTATTGTACGTGAAAACTGCTCTCTCTCTTATTTTCTAATTCTTTTTATAAATGTAATCTCCCCAATATTCACTTAATTCCCATTAAATTTACTTAATTCTCATATAACCCCCAAAACTCCAATTAAATTATATTTCTCACTTATTCTATTAAATAATAAAAATAGTCATTTAATAAAATATACCACACTACAGAATCAACGTAAATCATTTAAAAATCATATAAAAGACTTTAAATCAACTAGAAATAATTAAATAAAATTGGGGCGTTACATCACTTGATGGTACGGGTTTTGAGGAAGTACGTCTATGTCCAAACCATTCCCAGACCTCCTACTACGATTACGCATATTGAGCCAGCGGAGGTGGTTATGCCTTTCATGGAGTTTGTTGTCCATGTCCTTAGCCAGCAGGAGAGGGGTGATCCGGTCCTAGAGGAGGAGGTGTAGAAGCATTCATTGGGGTACATCAAATGATTCTACAATGTATCCTATCCTCTTATGATCGCCCATGCAGCCATTCATGACTACACAACTCATGTCCCTCCCTATGAGGAGGTTATTGTTGAGCAATAGTGGGCCAGACAGCCTCCCGACCCATTTCAGATCTTCCACAATGAAAGAGCCATAGTAGACAACACTATGTCGGGGGTTCCTGATGTTTATTCAAATCTTGTTGTTTCCGGCATTATGGAGAGCATCTGGGCCGACTATAGCGTGCTAGAGGAGGTGGCGGCTCCGTCGAGGAGGAGTGGGGTTTTATCTTATGACTTTTGTATATTTGTAGTTTTTTTACGACATTTTGTCGGATATGAATGTAATATATTTACACTTGCGCTTTTGTGTTTTTATGATATTCTGCGTAATTTTGGGTTTTATTATCCGTATTTTAATTATCAGTGAATGAATGCTTGAATAAATACTTGAATGAATGATCAAAAAATGGATGCAATTGAATGAATGGATGTATGAATGAATGAATGAAGGAGTGAAGGAATGAAGAAAAATAGGGAAAATTGAGTTTCTGTCTGTTCTGGTATTTTGCACGGACATAGTGTGACTTAACTCAGGCAGATGTTAATCTATGCGTTAGTTAAATCACACAAGTGTTTAACATATGTGTGACTTAACTCACGCTGGAGGTATTTTCGGAAGTTTGGTTGGAGTGAGAAAAACTTGTTGGGAGATCAGAGCATTTTTTGAGGACAATGGTTTAGATAATGATTTTAAGGGCCCAAAACCCTAAACAAATTGTATAGTATTGCCTAACAAAGTCCAAGGGAAAATTAGGGCCCAAAGACTCTGTTAGAAAGTTATAACGATCTACGGGTAAGGACCATCAAATCCTCTTATCCACAAGTTTTGAACTAGGAAAACCCCAATCCGGGTAAAACGCCAATGCTTCAACATCGTCATATCCATGTTGCAGCTAGTAATACATCAGTACACCTACAAAATATCCATCATATTACGACAATACTATCTCCATTATGTCCGGTCCTTGGAGAGACAACGAACAACCATGCGAATCTCGTTGTTCCAATGCTAAACAACGACACATAAATTCCTCCATAAATTCCTCGTATATCATTCGAGAACCAGACAAACTCATCACATATCAAGGTGACTGTGTAGCCCCCATTGAAATCGGCCAGATCTTGATCCAACAATTGCGGAAGTTGAACAACATTGGTGTTCTTCAGAATACGCATCAATTTCCACCCCACTTAGGTAAACAGTCCACATCCCACATTGTCAAAACAACTAAGATCAACCATAAAGAAGGTCTCCTTCAAATTTGATGGGAGGAGAGGAAACATAGGTAACATAAGAAATGTAGGTCATGGGGGCGTAGGTAAAGAGATAAGGAACTTTGTCTCGCCGTCGTAGAGGTCGCACCAGCAACGACTCTCTTGTTCTCCGTCGTTTCCGTTCTGTGTCTTTGGAACATAGCTGATATGATAAAGAACCCATTCCGAGAAAAGCCTTAATGACAATGATTAAAAATTATCTCATTCACAAATCCTTCTAGAAGCCTCTGTCCTTTTGCCCTATGATGAAGTCTCAAACCCTTGCGACAATCTCAAAATAGTTGATACTCCCCTATCTTTTACGGGTGCACGTGGTTTGGTGAAATGCAAGTTGTTTGTGCTGACTTTGCATGAAGAAGAATCGACATGGTTCAATGCTTTAATGCCAAGATCCATAGATTCGTTGAATGAACTTAGCATGAGGTTCACGACCCATTTTACAGCAATAAGGAAGTAACCAAAGTATGTTGATAACCTCGAGGATTATATATTTAACAATCACATCTCGTTTATAATTTGGGTCATGATGTCCAACTATGACGTCAGGTAAGTCCTCGTCAACCAAGGAGCTTCTAGCGACATATGATGTACGCAAGTCTATTCCACACTAAAATAAAGAGATATCCTCCCTTACATGGGTTTTGACTTGCAAGATTTCAATGGGTCGTCCGCACGACTATGAGGATTTGTAAAGTTGGTTACTTTTGGACAAAAATGATCCTGTAAAATAGAGGAGATCCAGTTTTTGGTATTTCATTGTCTGTCAATGCACAATTGTATCATAGAACGCCAAACTCTAGCAACCATATGCACCATTTCTTCAACGTTTCACCTCAGAATGTGGGACCACAATGACAAAAGTTTAGGTAAGAAAAACACTAAAAATAGAGGGGTTGAATTATGTTGGATTTTTCTAAGTTAAAACAAATTAGAGGCAAGAAAAGAAAGAAGCATAGGAAGAGAAAAATCGACATATATATTTATTTTGGTTCACCCCAATATTCGGGATTACGTCCAGTCCCTCACTCTTGAGATATTTTTCCACTATAATTAAACTTTATTACAAAGTACTTAGAGACACAAGTCTAAGATTTCCTGCCTCTACTTGAGGATTTTCTACAATCCAACAGGTTCATAGTTTACACTTCAGACTCAACGAGCGATAAACTAAATTAAGCACACAATCTTTCTAAGTACTTAAGCAATTCTAAAAAAAAGTTTGTAAGAGTTTTCTAAGTGTTTTTACGCTAGAAATTTTATCAGAGTTTTGGCACCATTAGAAGCGTGTAGTTCTCTCTGTTTCTTCAAATGCTTAGTGCCCTTTTAAAGGAGAATTTACTAAATTCTTAAGGAAGCTAGATGTATTGACACCTCTTTAAAGAACTACTCTATTCAAATATCTTATAAAAGAACCTTGAGTGTTTTTTGAAGAAATATAAAGAACTACACACATTCAACTATGCCAAAACTCTGATAAAATTTTAACGCAAAAACACACCTAGAAAAAATCTTACAAACTCTCATCTTAGAATTTTTTAAGTGTTTAGAAAAAATCTTTACATAAAATATCATTTGTATTATGCTTAATCTAATTTACCACTCTTTGAGTCTGAAGTGTAAACAACGACAAATTGTTTGTAAACTCTTAATCTAGGAAGTCGTCAAGGAGAGGCAACAAATCTAGATTGTCTAAGTAATTTGTAATCAAGGTTGATTATAGTAAAAGAAAAAAAGAAAAAAAAAAAAGATCTCTAGTGTGATGGCACTGAGCGTAATCCTAAATTGTGGGGTGAACCAAAATAAATATATGTGTTGATTTTTCTCTTTCTCTGCTACTTTATGTTCTTAGCCTCTGTTTTGTTTTAACTTGAAAAGTTTTTCAGAAAAAGAAAACACAATTAACCCCATGTCACCCTTATAAGCTAGTTAAACTTTGCGATGTCGAATATGCTTGAAATAGAGTACAAAGAAAAAGCACCAGTGGAAGGTGTCAGGCCAGTTCATTGTCGAGAATCTCATATTTTGGGCCAGCAAAGGACAACAAACAAATGTGCTGTCAATAGTAGAAGCATAATACATATCATATACAAATTGTAGCACACAACTTATATGGATGAAATGTCGGCTTTAATAATACCACAGAAAAAAATAATACCACTGAAAGTAGTATTTCAATTTTATGTGATAATACTCCAACTATTTGTCTATTTAAAAACTCACTCTAAAACAAAACATATTGAAACTAAACATCATTTTATAAGAGGTCGTGTTCAGAAAGGGATACTTGATATAAAATTCATTAATATAGACCATCAATGAGCTAATATATTTAATTTACACAAACCCTTAGGTGAAGATGAATTCAATTTTGAAAAGAAATATATTTTATATAGCTGAAATTTAGATTTATCTCTTTTGATAAAATTACTTTGAGTAACTTAAAGCTTAAAGTTTATATAACTTATCATTTGCTCTCTCAAATTTACTTATGCAATCTTAATCAGAAAATTAAATATATTTATATATTGTTTTATTTATAAATATGTGGTAAGACTTTGATTTTTTTTTTTTTTTTGGTACAAAGACTTTGATTTTTTAATGTCAAGAGACATGATTAATCTCATCTGAGACAATTATAAAATGATCATATTCCAATTGGTATATTCGTTGCTAGCTATCTTATCAGGTATCCTCTATTTTAATTTTACCAAAGAAATCTTAAGCATACTAAGTTATTGGGAATTTGAGAAAAAAATGTGAGTAAAAATCCAATAAATAAGAGTAAATATGTCTATATTTGTTTAGATCATTTCTTAATTTCTTAGTCCAAATTTAAAAGGATCAAAGATCATGAAGAGAATGGTGATCAATACAAAATTAAAATATAATGGAGAAATATATATGTATATAAATGATACAATTAGAAGAAAAAAATTAAGAACTAAAAAATGATATTTGTTTGGAATAATTATTTTGTCAAATGTGATGGTTATGGTCAGATGGAGTACCGATTATAATGTCATCCCTTGAATTTCTCAATAAAAAATGTCATCCCTTGAAAAAATAGTGTACTTGTTATTATTTTTTTAATATTCAACTTTAAATAAATTTTTTTAGGGGTTTCAATTTTGAATAATGAAAGGTCGAGAAAAACTAGGGTAAAGTTTCAACAAACGACACTGTATTCATATTCATTGAAACTGTAACGGTCCATAGCTTAACTCATCACTCAAGAAGAATCCATTTTCATCTTCATCATCTTCCTAGCTCTCAAATAAATAATGATTTTTTGACCCAAAATAATGCAGCACGTCATGGTAATAATGGAAAACTACCTGCGACATGCGTGGAACTCTTTCATGCATACACATTGATGTAAATAATTTGTTTCAAATAAACACGTGTGTTTGAATCTTGAAAATAAAGAAGAGAACAAGTGAACAAAAAGTGATGATTTGTTTTATTTTATCTATACTATATGTAAAAAAAAATTACCTTTTTCAGTATTTTTGTGCTGATTTTTTCTTTACAAAAATATCCTCAATTTTCAATACAAAAACACATATAGCAAATAGATAAGAAAAAATTTAAATATTAAAATAAATATGACAAACACGATATAAATATATATATTTTTTCCTTCAAAAAAAATGAATATATATATTTTTGTTTTTTTTTTCTTTTATCATTTAAAAAGTGTAACAAACTAGATGAGTATTTTTATTTTTTTGAACAAATCAAAATGGAATATATTACTCAAACGAAAAGTGATTCACCCCGCATAAGGTGTACTAAAAGTGATGAATCACTAGATATCTGTTACAAACACAAGGCACCTAGCAAAAAGATGTTGCCACCAAAAGAAAGGAAACAAAGAAATTACATGACATCCAAACAAAGTAATGGATGTCTCCACCAATCATAAAAACCAAAAGCTAACGGAATACGATTCGAAGATAGCCAAAAGAAAGAATCCCGCTTCACTTTTTCAAGAATGATTTGAGGATCTATTACCGTATTTTTGAATATATAGTTATTTCGATCCTTCCAAATTGCCCATATAGAAGCGAGCCAAATCACCTTGAAAAAAAATATGAGAAAATCTCGGCATACCCGCCATGTTGCTAAACTGCAGAAAGTGATCAGAAAGCTGACGTGAAGGAACATAACAAATGCCAAGCCAATTACAAATTAAGTACCAAACACTTCCAAAAAGGTTACAACCAAGAAAAAAGATGATCCGCTTTTTCTAGATGAGTATATTTACACTTACTTTTTCATCATTTCAATTATACTCTTAAACAACTTTTTCTATAATAAAATTGTTCTTGGTGTCATTAAAAAAGGAATTTATATTATATTTTTTTGTTATATTGTATTATTATCGGTGTCTTTAAAATAGATAATCATGGTTAGTTTGATTTTTTATAACTTGAAAGCAATAAACATTTATATTTTTTTTTAGTTTTAATCAAAATTAAAATTTCATAAAAAAAAAAACACCATTCATAATTTTCAAACGTTAGCGCAATAAAAAGAGCGGAAAGACAGGCACGTCTTTTTCGCTAGTTATCGTCAATCCTCCTAAAAAAACATCATGGACCAAATATATTAATTAAACAAACATAATTTAATTATTTATGTTTGTTTTATAAGAATTTGATTATTGTATAATATATTTAATATGATTCTTCGTACAAACAAAGTTAGAGTAAAAAATTTATTTTTATTAGTGATTAGCGTTGAAATCGATAGTCCGTGCTTGTCTGTCCGCTCTTTTTATTGCGCTAACGCATGTAAATTGTTAAAAATATTTTTTATGAAATTAGTTATATTTTGATTGAAATTATACGTATAGATGTTTGCGATTTTAAATTGTAACATTTCTTCAAATCTACTTCTCTTGAAATTTGTCTTGTATTCTCTTCTGACTTACTTCCTTTTCTTCTTAAAAACTTTCACATGTATCATTTCTTCAATTAAATCTTTATTGAAATATTTATTTATTATTAATTTTGAGGGCGGGGTGAGGAAGTTAGGAAAATAGTTGGATTAAATGTGATACAATATCTTTAGACAAGGATGATGGTTGTTTGGGGGCAAGGAGAATCAGAGAATTTAATCTAGCATTGTCGAGTTAGTGGTCTTGGAGGATGCGTATGGTGCAGGAATATAGTTTGTAGAATAGGGTGTTAGTAGCGAGGTATGGAATTGAAGGTGGGCGTGTGAGGGATGGTGGTAGGTTAAGATCAATTTGGTGGAGTCAGGCGTTGGATACATGGTTTGATGATCATGTAAGGAGGGTGATGGGTGACACAGCTATGCAATTTTCGGTCGGATGTATGGATGGAGAGCGGGGGGTGCTTAGGTTTAGACGACTGTTTAATTTAGAAGAGAATGAGATGGTTATAGCTTCTGAGATGTTTTATTTAGATGAGTAGTGCTAGTAACACTCTCTTTTCAACACTCTCACAAACACTCACTTCCTTATTGGTTTCAATCAAGGTGAGTCTCACACTTAGGAAATAGGTTCCACTTAATGTGGTAGGACATACATTAATTTCATCCAATAAGAAAGCAAGTGTTAGAGTGAGTGTTGAAAAGAGAGTGTCCCTAGCATTCCTCTTCTTTAGATTAATAGATAGGGTAGAGGCTTGGAAATGGTGACATCGATTACTCATGTGGGAGGAGGAGATGTTGGGGGAGTGTTGTATGCTTTCAATTAACATTTCTTCATGTTAGTGTGGAAGACAGGTGGAGTTGGCAAACTCACGCCAGACAAAGGGTGCACTATTCAATGTGTTTAGCACTTGTTGACGGTAGTTTAAAAACGTAATCGAGATAAATTTTAGGAAATTATATTAAATAAATCTGTACCACTAAAAGTGCCTAACTTTTCTTTGCGACTTTTGAGGAATCGTCTCCCTACAAAAGACAACCTGGTAAGGCGAGAAATTATTCAATCATTTATGAATGTATGTGTTGACGGTGTTCGTCTTGAGGATAATATGAATCACTTATATATCAATGGGTTGTGAGACTTTTAGTTGAATTTAGGCCTCACCGCGATATTGGATGGTTATACATTCATTTAACCAACCCATCATACCGGAATGATCATATTTTTCAATTTAGTCCGCTAGGGGAGCTGTTATAAGAAAATAAAATATTATATGCATTGCTTGTGTTTGAATGATTTGGAAGGAAAGGAGTTATTGTTGTTTTCGACAAAAGGAGGAAACAACCGCCCACTTGGCCGACAAGGTTAAAACATTGTTGTTTTCGTGGATTATAGCTCATAATTCTTGATTAGTTTTTGTTTATCTTCGTCATCGGTGGCTTAATCATTTAATATTTATGGGATTAACCACTAATTAGTGGTCATTGCTTGTTCGTTCATTGTGCATTTTAACGTAAATACCTTTATGTACTTTTTTTGTGTTCATGTGCACTTCTTATGCTTGAGAGACGTCATGGGGTTATTGTATTTCATTTTGCCTTATTAAAAAAATATAAACATCTCCTCATTCATAGATATCTTTCCATTATAATCTCTTTCCCTCTTGTTTTAAAACACGCAATATCCTCCTTAAAAAAAAAAATGGTTTTTTTTCTTTTTTTTCTTTCTAGATTACCCCTTAAAGAATAGAGGGTAATTTACCCCTATCAAAGAAAATTTTCATTTTCTTCAACTTTATTCTTAAAATCAGTTATCATTTTTATATCAAGAACATCAAACTTTTTCATTCAACGTATGATCTTTACGTTTATGTCATAATCGAATCTTACTTATCAATAAGATAAATTACCCCTATTTCATAAAGGGTTCCACGTTTATGTCATATCAAACGTTGAAGAGTAAACCTCTGTAGGACTGTAACTTTCATTTGGTGGACGTCATAGTCCTGATTCTCATGAGTCAATGATGGTAATAATGGAAAATTACCTGCGTCATCCGTGGAACTCTTTCATGCATATACATTGATGCAAATAATTTGTTTCAAATAAACACGTGTGTTTGAATCTTGAAAATAAAGAAGAGAACTAGTGAACAGATAGTGATGATTTGTTTTATTCTACTCCCTTGATTCCATTTTAAATGACCTAATTTAAAAATACACATTATTTACATAATGTTATAAATAATAAATTTAGTGGATGTCCATCTTTAATCTTCCACCTTCCTATAACCCCATTAGTGAATTTATGGTTAGTGGTCCTTAATTACTTTGATCATTTACTTGCTTATATCATATAAATAGGACTCATGTTGTTTTGATGTAAATACACACATTTGAAGAGAATAATATCAAAACTTTAACCTTCCTCATCTTTGATTTGTCCTAGGGAGGTAGTTGTAATTCTGTCTATAATTTTATTTTATTTATTAACGGAAAGGAGTATGTTTATAGTATTTGATTAATATTAATAGAGTTTATACAATGAAGTACATGTGATAATAAATAGTGGGATTAACAGAAAATACGGCAACTCCAACAAGGGTGTGAGCTATCTCATTTGCTTGTCATATGTTGAACTTAACCTTAGAGTTTGAGAAGTATGTGTTGAAGAGACTTCGACATACTGAAATTACTTGTCCAAATTTTGTAACATCAAACTGATGATAGTGGAAGACGTCTGTTATAATCTTTGAATCCAAGTCGACATCAAAGGCGTCAAATTGTAGAAGAAGAATTTCGAGTTGTACCTGAATCGCCCTATCTTTCTAGTGTTGTTGTTGTCATATGATCTTTACGAACTAAACTTGTTGAAATGTCGTTTCGACTAGCTCCATAAGGTTACAAGCTCGATCTACTACATGAGTACATGTTTCTGTGACATCCTGTCAAAACTTGAAATTTCTATGCTTCCAAAGGCTCGAGAGGACAGCTGCAAATCATTGACCAAATTCTCGCGAGAGCTGATGCAACGATTTGAAAATGGCATCAACTGCTGAATTATTTTCAAAAAATGCCTCATGAACCACATTCCAAAGACCAATCATATGCCAAACCTTCATAGTAAAATGACACTCGAAACAAATATGAGCAAGCTTCTTATGCAGACCACCACAACTCACACAATTTATGGGACATTGCACTTCCTTATCTTGAATAATATATAAGAGGCTAAGAGCAATTCCAATGGGGAAGTCCTTTACTTAACAAGATCATCAACCTATTAAGGACCTTCATTAAAGAAAGATAAAAATGGATACCTATTAGTTATCGTTAACTAGTATAACAAATCCCACAATTAAAACAGAAAATAAAGTATAAAAGTTGGTCATATCCTCTCTTAAGTTCATTTCTCTTTTCAATTTCTTTTCATCTATTTTTTAAATGCACATATTGACGGACCTATTTAAGGATTCTTTATAATCCTAAAGTCTTCAACAATACCGATAAGAATTAGCTTTGAAAAACAACTCTATATCACTTTAAATAGTGCCAACAGAGATTGCCACTTTTTTGAAATGTAACTTGTTAATATGAATTTAATATTTTTTTTAAGGACTATTAATTAAATATTAAATAATTATATTTATGTTGATTATTTATTCTAGCTTACTTTTTTAAATTACTTATCATAAAATATTATTTATAATATTTCTTTTGTATTCTCCTATATAATAGATATTTCGTAGTGCTATTCCGACACACTATTTTCAACATATCTTTCTTTTCTCTCTTAGTTAGTCAACATGATATCTAGAGTCAATACATTGTGATTATTAAATCTTTTTTAAACTGAGTGAAGTAAGAATGCATGGAATGGAAACTTTTTAATAAGGCGCTTAGAGGAAAACCCTGACGCAATGATAGTGGCAGCGGTGGCCTGAGATAGTTACGTGGCTATTTTATTTTAATATTAATGTAGCTGTTTTTGATGTTTTGTTGTCCTTATTTTTTTATTTAACTATTGTTGCCCTTACTACTTGTATACTCAACTTAGGGAAATGATATCATCAAAATGACTTTTAAATTTCTTTGTGATATAGTTATTGATAAAGGAATGAAAATACATCAATTTAGTGATAAATGATTATGAGTAAGTTCTCACTTGCATGATTGTGTTATTGAGTATGTAAGACTATTGTTTATTTATTTATTTTTATTTTTTTTACAAATTTATATTGATTTATATATAACTTCTTAAGATAGTTGAGTATATATAAATACTTATCTACTAATTAATTAATGTCAAGGTAATCAATGTAACTATGAAGTAAAAATCTTACATATACATTATATTTATATTGACTATAGGGAATGATATGATTTCTTAGTAAAGACGTTACCTTCGTCCAGCAACGAAGGAAAGATTGTGAGGTTATGGGAAGAAGGGGATCATATTGCAATCTTAATAATGACCATTCTCACATTGGCATAAAATTAAGACCATGCACAATACAGCATCTCGTTTGGGTGCTTAAATGGATTCCAGCTGTACACGTCATGTGTTTTATAATTAAGATCTAATAAGCACCCAATCTCTTCAACCTAGCACCTCAAAATAATTATTAATTGGGTCACAATAATAATTCTATATCATTAAATTTTAATAATAATTTATATACTAATTCATATTTATATAATTTTAAAATACTGAAGTAATTTAATTATAAAAAAAAGGAAAAAATAAAGTAATTAAATACACGATTTTTTTAAGGAGTAATTAAATACAAGAATTGTCAACTGCTAATTGTGTAAAATTTCCAAAGGCTATATATACTACAAGCAAATTCAAATTCAACTATTATTTGCAGCTATTATATAATTTATTTTTTAATATTAAAATAATACAATAATTGAATATAGAGAAAAAAAATATAATTAATTAAACATTATAAGCACCATATTCATTGATGTCACAATGAGGGTGCCTATTTAAAATTGTGTTAAATAGGGGAAGGATCCCTCATTATAGATGGTCTAAGTTCTCTTAGATAGTTGTATATATATGATATGATAGTTGACATGATATACAACGAGGCATATTTGTATGTGTCTACGCATATATATATATATATATATATATATATATATATATATATATATATATATATATATATATATATATATATATATATATATATATATATATATATATATATATATATATATATATATATATATATATATGTATATGTATGTATGCATGTTGAAATAAACAGGTCAGGTCATATGTAAATGTAATATTATTTTGACTTTCCATATATCTTGAATGATAGGTATAATTTATGGAGTTTGATTGTTGAGCATATTTGCTTACCTAAGATTATTTTGTCCATACTTGGTCATAATGCTTTATAATACTTGAATGATAGGTATTTTTTATTTTTTGTGCATTGGTCATAATGTATTATAATATAACATTTGGATGAGATGGTAAGGAATCTCTTTCCGTATATCTAGAGATCCTGAGTTGAATTCAATCTCGAGATTACAACAATTTAAAATATTTTAAGATTGAGAGGTTTGTCACTCATTACAGTTGCATCTGACTCAAATATTTATCTTTACGATTGTCCGTGTAAATATAAAACCAGAGGTAGCAAATATAAAATGAACAAGTGTAACCCTCGTCATTGAATGAATGGAGCAGATATCTCAATATATTCACACGCAAGTTTTTGTTTCTTTCTATAATTTGAACTCAAAACTTATGTTAAAAATCCGAACTCATAATGCTAGTCATGGATGATATATGTGTTGAGTCATGAGCTAACAAATGCAACTTAATTTGAATTTCCGTCAAAGGATATGAAAATTAAAGAAAGGATAATTATTCTTCTATATGACATTTCTACCCAAACAAAATCTTCTATGTGACATAAACGTAAAGGAATTGTTTCATTTAAAACCAAAGTACCAGTCAAAAAATAATGTAAACCAAAGAAAAGTAATGGTTAGCCAACATTTATTTTTATCTTCATCTATGAGGACCAAGATATATAATATGAATGAAGAACTAATGATTTTCCAACGTTCTTACAAACAATAATGGGAAGTTTGACTAAATAATGGTTGACTCCTTCAGAAAGATATCCATATCCTTTTATTTTCTGAAAAGTTTAAACCTGTAAGTAAAATTTTGAGCTTCTTTTTTATAATGTGAACATAAATGCAAAAAAAGTTTTTCAGAAATTTAAAAGTTGGACTATCATCAAACAAATTTTAATTTAGCAGACAAAATTTGCACGGTGAAATTTTTTATAAAAACCCAAAACATACCAATTTTATGAAGACCAAAAATAAAATTGGATAATTTTGTAGTGACGTAAAACTTATTTAATCTTTATATTAATGATCAAATACACCAACCTTTAGATAAATATGAAATTCACAGCTATGTATTGTAATATAATCATTGATATTTATTACATTTTCTTAAAATAAATGCTAAATACAAACGGTTCCTGTGAGCATAGCTCAAATGATAGGGACAATATATTTATTATATTCGGGTAGGTCCGGCCCTTAGCAAGTGCAAGGTGAGATACGGCGCCATGCCTCGCAATTTTAGGAGCCTCAAATTTTTATTTTTAATAGCATCCAAAATTGTTAAGTATATATAATAAAATATAAAAAATAATAGACACCTTGTAATGGTTTGGTGGTAAAATAGAATGCACTTGGATATTTGGCCTTGAGGTTCAGTGTCAAGCATTTGTGTGAATTTGAACCAAATATTTAAAAAAAAAAAGATAAAATGTGCATTTTAGCCTTTTATATTTGGTTCAAATTCAGGGGGGCCTACGAGTTGCAAAACGGGGTGAAGTTAGGGGGCTGGAAAGTGGTTTTTTTTAATAGGGGGCCAAAATTGCTACCATGGAAAATATAGAGGGTCAAAAGTGCATTTTAGCCAATATAAAAATCTCAATTACATACCTATTACGCCATTATAATTTTTTTTTATCAACTTTACAATTTAATATGCATTTCAGAGTTATCTATGAATGTAGAAAACTAATATATACCTTGAATTTTTTGTTATTTGTTTCTATTAACAACACAAATTAATTTCGTTAAATAATTAGTATTTTTTTTAATATTTAAATATGACCTCCGTTGTTATCGGAACATCCTTGTATACATGGATGAGGGTTTGAGCCCCGAACACTCTACTTGTCCATCTTAAAAACATTTGCTCTCAAACACAACTTATATATCGTGCAACGTCATCAATTTGCTTAATCTCATTACCTATTAACTGGTTTAACATGTTAGTATATTTTATTTTATTTATAGGATCATGCTAACTTGTGTCTTAAGGCACATGTTAAGCATTAATTTCATTTCATTAATTATAAGAATTCAATATAAAAAATTAATAATATACGTTTTGAGCAATAAGTTAACATTTCTCTTATTTTTATAATTATTAATTTCACATTTAACCACGATGAAAGTGCAATGTCTAATTTGTATCGTTGCACTGCCCTCAATATCTTCACAGACTCAAAGTCACTAACACCCTCTTTCCCTTTCGTTCTGCCACTGATTAGGTTGCCTCGTTAATTGCAATAGGAAGGGTGTGATGTTTGGTCGTCATAAATGGTAATGGTGGTTATCGACATATACAAACTGTGGTGGCCGGGTGATGTTTGATTGGCACAACATGCATGTGATGATACTGATGAAAGGGTGCAAGACATGCACAATAGGTCAATTGTAATTATTGAATATATATGATCAAATTGAAGCAGTACTATATGTTTTTTTTTTGTTTGACACAACACTACAATATGTTTGATAGCGATGGATTAATTTAAGTGTTGGGTTCTGAGGGAAATTAGCCCTCCTTTGTATACTAAAAATTGGTTGAGCCCTCGTGTCTCGATAAAGGAAGAATGATGGATATAGGTGTTGGTTGGATGGGAAGAAGACCCTTTAAATTGGTACTGATTTTCCATTTGAGTGCTTAGTAAAAGATAACAAAGTAAATTATAAATTTGAGGATGTGGATGTTTTCGGTCGTCGTATTATTTGGTTTCATCCAAATTATAGAATGATGAGCAGGTCCGACGTTTGGAGGGTGCAAACAGCTCAATCGAGTTAGGTCTTTTAAAAAATTGTATAGACCAGTACCTACATATATTCCTTCTTTATTTTCTCACATACGCGTTATTTCACTCACACATTGCTTCTTCCTTCACTGAAAGTTGCGACGTCTTTCTCACTTTTCAACAGTTCCCTCTGCCTCCAACCTCTATCTCTCCACCATTTCCTCCAAGTCCAACCACCATCTCTCAGCCACACACACACCCCAGTAACCACCACCGAATCTGACGCTATCAATATCTTCAAACAACCCCTAAATCGGTCAATTTGAAATTCTATTTCAAAGAATCACAACAATCATCTCCAAAAAAAAAAAAAAAACATTCCTTTTGGACTTTCCAAAACAACTCTGTTGGGTAAATTTTACCTCTCTTTTGTTATTTTTTTATTTCCTTTCATGAAAAAATTTCAGTGTATAGCTTCATGAAATTGCTAATAGGGATTGGGTGATTTTTTATAATGATAGGGATTAGCTGGTTTTTGTGACCATATTTGATATAGATTAGCTTCATGAAATTTCACATAATCTATCACAGTAACCATATTTTGTTTAACAGTTTAAATGTATAGCTTGAATGTTTTTTTTTTTTTTCGCACCGGTTTTCGATCCCCCAATGGTGAGTTTTCAGGGGGAACAACGTTTGACCAGTGCGCATACCTCTACGCACGAGCCGGATTAGTCGCCCACCTTTGTTGGGTCGAAATCCAATGCGAAAGCTTGAATGTTTGATAATGATAGAGATTGGCTGATTTTTTTAGTAATAACTTGAAGGTGTATATTTGCTAATTTTATTGAATGTTAAAAAATAGGGAAAATTACACCGACCTTCCTTGAGGTTTCATGAAACAACATAGAACCCCCTCTATTTTATCAATAAACATTAACCGCGCCTACTGTTAAGCTCCATCACACTGCCGTTAAAAGCAATAACAGAAAAACATTAGTAGTATCTCATCATCTCTCACCTTTTATCATTCTGTTAATAACATCCACATTCTAGAATTGATTCTTTGGGTTTATGATTTCCACAAAAGAATCACCCAAAGTTTTAATCCCCTGTGAAGATTGTTGGATTTTTCCCTAATTAGGTTATTTATTTTTAATTAAATAAATAAGTGGTAATTATCAGCTAAGTGCACATAGTGTAATTATCTATTAATTAGAAAATGGTCTTTATTCTTTCTCTTAAATTTAGTAACTGCTCATTATGAGTGAGTGGAGGAGCAGTTTTGTTTTGCACGTTCAGTAACTTCTTGATGCAGAAGTTATATAAAGGAGTGCAGTTCATTTGTTTTGGTTCCCTAAACCTAACATCTCTATTCAGAAGACTTGCACCATCAAAGTGAAATTGTGGAAGGTTTAGAAGAGCCTCAACTTTTCTTCAAGTAGGAGCAATGGTTGGAGGTATGCCTTGATCGTTTAATTTAAGTTTCCGTTGTTTAAGTAGTTATTTGTTTGTTCTTTATGAAATAACTTACAAAGATTAGTAGATTACACTCATAAAATGGAGTCTCAGACCTAATTCAGGTATTGGGTTTTAAGAATTATTGGTCTGACAATTCAACAAATGCAGTAGGCAACAGTGACGAAATTACCATGTTCAAACAGAATAACAAACTATTTATGTAACGTGTGTACGAGGAATCTGGGATCAAGAGGTCTGCAACTCTTAAGATGCAATATTCTTCAATGAAAATTGGAGAATTAGGGTAATTATGATAGTTGTGAAATGAAATTAAAAACAAAAACAATAAAAGAAAAAAATAATTGAGAAGCTTACGGTCCTACTAATAAGAATATTTGTTGAGAGAAGAATTCTCATTCAATGGAAAAGTGAAGGCTTTTTAGTTTCTTTTTGTTGTTGTGGTGATCAATTTTTTTTTGGTGGCGAAAGGTCTTTTAGTTTTGATAGAATAGCAAACAGTGTTAGTAAGGTGTTGTTAAGTTCAAAGGGGATATATCTATCTATTTTAAAAGATCTTAAGGGGGGGGGGGGGGGGGGGGGGGGGTTTAGTGTCTGTTTAAAAAATAGAGGGGGCAACCAAGTTGTTTGGGTTCCAGTGGCAAGGAGTTCCTTTCAAGGATGTACTTAGGGAATACCGGGTTCGATTTCCAGGGGGAACAACACTTGGCCAGTACGAATGTCTCTACGCACGAGCCGGATTAGTCGCCCACCTTTGGTGGGTTGGAAACCGGTGCGAAAGCAAAAAAAAAATAGAGGGGGTGTCTATGTTGTTTCAAGAAACCTTAGGGGAGGTCAACATAATTTTCCCTAAAAAATATGGTCCATATTACTTCTTCAGATTTTAGAGTTTATGTTTATGTTTGTTGAATGTTGAAAAATATGGTGCATATTAAATGAAAAATATGGTGTTCATGTTTACCGATATTATTTTCAATTTAAATAGAAGATTGCTCTTTTAAAAAAAAATGTGTTTCTATTTTATTATGGGCCTATTATTATTTGAGAACCGAGCCTCCAGATTCATGGGAACGGCCCTGACGATGAGTCAAATTGATAGTGTTAATTTTGAAAGAGTGGATAAATGTATGGGGAACTCCTCCCTCTAGGTGCTTAAGAAAGATGTATATGATCATTGCCCTCTGGTGTTTAGAGATGAAGGGGGTGATTGGGGTCCTAAGCGATTCTAGTTTAACGAATTTTGGTTAGAAAATTCAAAGTTTAAAATGGTAGTTCAAGAAGTTTGGCGAAGTCAAAATGTGAGTTGTTGAATGAGTTTTGTGTTGAAAGAAAAATTTAAAGGGGTTGGAATTTTAGTCAAAGAATGGAACAAGGTGGAGTAAGGTGATTTTGAAAGTAAAGTAGCTAGGTTGATAAATGAGGTTGTAGAGTTGGATGTGTGGGGTGAGGTAGGGGGTTTTATCTCTTGTATAGGTTGAGGCTAGAAAAAAAAAAAGATTTAAAGAGGTGTGGAGATTATTAAGGAGCAGAGATGCAAACATTATTCAAATATAAGAATAAATTAGTTTAGAAAAGGGAATGCAAACACACGGGATATTCATAATTACGTCAAAAGGAGATCAAGATGTCAACGTGAGCTTAACTCAGTTGATAGGGACAATGCATAGTATATATAAGGTTCGGGGTTCAAACGCCGACCACCACCAAAAAAGAAAAGGAGATCAAGATCTAATGCGATCAAGGCAATGAAAGTGAATGGTAAGTGGGTACAAAAAACAAAGGGAGTGAGAGAGGCGATGATGGATTTTTTAGTTGTGTCTCGACTACTACTTGGGAGACACCTAGGTTGGATGGGGTAACCTTCCCTACTATATTCGGTGAAGAGAATAAGAGTCTTTTTGATCTGTTCTTTTTGGAGGAAATCGAAGAGGTAGTGGCGGATAGCGATGGTAACAAGAGTTCGGGGTCATATGGTTTTAATTTTACTTTTATAAAGGAGTTTTGACATCTTTTAAAAGATGGAGTGAGGATTATGTTTCATCAATTTTATCCATATGAGATAGTGCCAAAGAGTCTTTTGTCATATATTGTGGCTTTGATTCTGAAAGTAAAGTCTCCATTTTAATTTATAGAGTTTCGTCGCATCTCGCTATTGGGATATCTTTATATATTGTTAGCAAAGATGTTAGCTGTAAGGCCTTTTGGTGTTATGAATTATATTATTTCCTCAATAGAATCGCTTTTTTTAAAGGTAAAAATCTTGTTGATGGGGGTGATGGTGGCGAATGAGGTGGTGGATTTAGCAAAGAAAAAGAATCGGCAATGTCTAATTTTGTAAGGTGGGTTTTGAGAAAGCTTGTGATTTAGCGGATTGTTTTTTTTTTTTTTTGGAGTATATGATGTGGAGAGTAGGGTATTTTCATAAATGGATTGCATGGATGAAGGCTTGTGTGTTTGGGACAGTATGTTTATCCCTTGTTAATAGGAGTCCAACTTAAGAAATTGATTTTCAAAGAGACATAAATCAAGGAGACATCTGAGCCTCTTATTTGTATCAATTAGTGGCGGAGGGCATATGATGGAACATCATATGATATTTTTTTGCTATGTTTTAGTTATTTTCTTTGCATTTGAAGGCAAATAAGATGTCATTTTTGGCTATGTTTTTAGTTATTTTCTTTGCATTTGTGGCTATGTTAAAGCACCTAGTAATTGATGCCTCATTGTGTCCTATGTGTCCTTAGGGTCTTGCATATCATTTTTTTCAATTAAAACCTTCATTCCATGCATTTGAATCGATTCAAATGGTTTTGAATCGTATCACCAGAAGTCTCTGACTTAGGGTGAATCGTTTCATGAGTTTTTGAATCTTATCACCTCTTAATCGATTCAAAATTGCTTGAATCGTATCATGGAAACTTTCTCACTTGTGTTGAATTGATTCAAATGAGTTTGAATTGTTTCAATCTTCATCATGGGCTTCCTTAATCCATTCAAATATGGTCTGATACATATCAACCTTCATATCATTGATAAAGGATTTTTACCTCTCATAAAACTATTTACACGTAAGTATAATAGGATCGTGTCCACAGGGAGTTGCGTATTTCATAAGCATTTTCACAATATTTGTCACATTAAGTGTTTGGGTATAAATTGTTTGTTTGTGTAAAACTAATTTCCTAATCGACATAAAAGTAAAACGAGAAGAGATAGGGCTATTTCGCTTGCGGTCAGAGACATCAACCAAGCGTAACAGCTGCAATCTCTCGATCGATTAACGGATTCTAGCTTTTTAAACTATATTATCACAATCACTCGACAATATCATTCGTGTCCAAATGATATCGTTATTTCTAAGGGATCGTTTAAACATCGATTTCCCAAACATTTAAACGATCACAAAGTCGTTTGGGTAGTTTAATCGACGATTTCCCAACCGATTAAATTACCCAAAAGCATTAAGTTCTAGATTAAAAGTGATTATCAAATATTAACATCCATGTCTAGAGTGATAACTTAAGATAGATTGTTATTCTATTTCTAGATTCAAAAGTATGTGTCCATATCATTTTGAATCTCAATAAAACAATGAAAACAAGAATAACAACAATATTGAATAAATAAGCTAGAACCATATATTAAAAGATCAAAAGATTACATAATAGCTTGTTTGAATACCTCAAAACTACAAGAGTAGATGTAGCTACATATGTCTAAGATAGCTTTGCAAAGGATGAAGAAAGGGTGAAGATTCCATGACAAGATCCATGATGTCTCAACAAATCTTGGCTTGAATCTACTCCTAACTACCTTGCTTTGTGTTTCTCTCTCTAGAAAAGCCCTAGTCTCTCTCTAAAACCAGAAAAATATGAATAAAAATGTAATAGAATATTGGAAAGAGAAGAGAAAACTATTTATATGGGCTGACTGCGTGCCAGTTCACTTAAGCGAAGCATAGTTCGCTTAAGCGAACATCCAGGAAATCTCCAGTTGACCATTGAGGTGCTGCCACGTGGTCCCTATCCTCTGAAGTTGGATGAACTTCGCTTAAGCGAAGCACCAGCGAACATGTGAGCGAACTTTCCTGGAGCTCACTGGAACTTGGTCGCTTAAGCGAACCATAGTTCGCTTAAGCGAACTGACCTTTCTTCATGAGCGAACTGGAAGCGTGCTTGTAAGCGAACAGAACGGTTGCTCTCTGTAATTGGTTCGCTTAAGCGAACAGGAGTTCGCTTAAGCGAACGGACCTTGGTTCAGGAGCTTCCTTCTTTTGGTCCTTTCTTGTCATTTCCTGCATAAATTGGGTAGAATCAGGCATGAAAGCATAAATGGTAAAATTGCACTCAAATGGTAGCTTTTCCTTAGATAACTTGCAAAACAAGTCACTAATTTGCCTAAGTTAACACATGAAATATGTTACTTTTGAGCACTTATCAATCATCTTCATAGTTCATCTGGCTTGTCTTTTAGCTGTTTGAATCGATTCATACATTTAGTGAATCGATTCACTAGGTTTAAACCATTAAATTTGAATTTGTTCAATGAATTGGCCATATCTTACATTACTTTAGATCACACTTAGTTTCAATCTATTGTGAATTTATCAAACATTTACACAATTGTGTTCATTAGTATAATTGATTAATTGCTCTTAGGTTTGGTTTGAAATTATACTTGTTTTATAACTTGTGTGAATTTAATTAATATAATAGATTGTGTGTTAAGATTACTTAGAATCTCTCAATTCCAAGTCAATCTTATCATTTGTGCATAGTCTTAATAAGTTTGCATAGCCATTGAACCTTGCATAAATCCATTAAGTTGTGAATCGTTTTTCTTCAAATCGCTTTCGCTACAAACTCGATAAATTTTTTAAACGCTATTCACCCCCTTTAACGCATATTACCTATCCATATCGACCAACACTATAGAGATAATCATGGTAAATATAGGGTTACAATTGGATGACATTGAATTTTGGGGACACTAACCGCTTACTTTGTCATTATCTTTTTCCTAATCAATCATTCTCTCTCATGAAAAATAATATATATTAATCATTCATCTACCATTCTCTCTCATCAAAATATAACAAAGTCAACAATGTTACTAAAACTCAATATCATCCAAATATTTTTCGTAAATATAACACAAACATAATCAACAAATTAAAATAGCAAAGAAAATAAACATGTTGCTTAAAAAAAGTAAATAAACTCAAGACAATTTTCCTTTCCACTCACTATCTAAATATTTTTTTTTCAATTTTTTTAAATTTTATATTATGTAACTTTCATTAACTGTTATAAAAATACTTATTTTTATAAAAAAATAATTATTTTAGTTTATTTTTATTGTATAAAGTTTTTGTTCAAGGATATTAATGTCACGTTATTGATACACATATTTCTTTTCAATCATAATTTTCATTAACTTTTTTTCGTATCAAACTACTTAATAATCTTTTATTTTCACTTTATTTTGTTCTTACCAACCAAATGAATTGTAAAGAGAACGTGACTAACTTGTATCAGATTTTTTTTTTCAAAAATTAAGAGTTACTTTTACTTTTTTCAGGGACTAAAATAAATAAGGATTTTGTACCAAAATAAATAAATAAATAAGGATTATTTTATCGCTCAAATGATATTTATTTATATACACAATGAATGAAACTCATTGATCTTGAAGATTTTTGTGTTGTCTTCTTCCGTATAAAACTACTAGTAGTTAGAGTATTTATTTATTAAACGTTGAAAAAAAATGTAGTTGACATTTTTTAAAACCTAGACAAGATATTTTGCAAGAGAATTTAATTAAGTGAATGGTCTGAGGGGATAAATAAGCTTTCAATAAGATGAATCATTAGGATGAACTCGAGTCATCTGATTAATAATTATTAATCAAACTTTATCTCCGAACCAAACTCTAAATTATTAGGGATCATTTTTCGTTAGAGGTGGAGGGTTAAAAAAATAAATTTAAAGACGGTTGTATTTGCTAATATTTTTTAGGCAAAGTCAATATTTAAAGTAGATTAATTAATTGCATTTGGTAGATTATTTAATTGTTGATAATGATGTTTTTATTCTCCAATTACTTATGGAAATAAAAATTAGATTAATTACTAATGAACTAGTTAATGGAAATAAAAAGTAGATTAATTAATGAACTTTAGTTTGAGTTTTTGCTACTCTAGATAATGTGGACCAAATGAGGTGAGTTTAAGATAGATGATGATGACCAAGCCTTCATTCAACCAAATAGTTACACCAAAAAAAAAAAAAACAAAGAAAAAAACATATAGTTCAAGACGTGCTTACGTACACAGTTACCACACAACACAAGTTGCAATGTTGCATACATTTTCAATCTCTTTGCAAATGTAAAACCAGATCTTATATGTTCTCATATATTATTAAACGAGCTAGGGTATTTTATTAAACTTTCAAAACAAAAAAAATAAAAAAATGCAGTTGACATTTTTCAAATAGTCTTTATTATTGAAAAATACACAAGATTTTCTTTTCAAGAGAATCATATAGTAGTAATTAAAGACGGCTGTAGCGAATATTTTTCAACAAAATCATATAGTAGTATTAATCAACTCTATGTTACTTTTTTACAAAAAAAAAAAAAAAAAAATGACATTCATTCATTCAAATTGAAAAAGTATATCGATATAATGCGAATTTGTTAAAAAGGATGAATCTCTAAACAGGCTCACAACATTCATGTTAATGGCATAAAACTACAAAGTACAAATGCTTAGACATATGACTATATTTAAATCTCCGGAATAACCATGTTTCCGAATTTGCAACGTGGATGACGCTAAAGTCATTGATTGGATCTGTATCAAAGCTGATCTAACAATCTAAACCGATCAAATACCTGAGAGAAACAAGAAAGACAAACAATATCGCACAAAGACGACGAACAAACCAACGTCGCACGAAGACGGCGAAATTACCCCTAAAAAGGAAAGAGAAAAACGAGTTAGAGGGTGATTTGGGTCAAAAATTGACCCTAAATTACCTCTTGATAGATGAAGGTAAAGAAACTAAAGTTTTGGTGGCGGCTAACAAGATAGAAAAGGGAAATGGTATCAACTATATTTTCTTAAAAGTAGATTAATCAATTGTTCATAGTTTACTCCAATTATTTCTGGAAATAATTAAAACTAATTATTTTTATTAATAAACGAAAACTTTAGTTTGAGTTTTAGGCTTTTAGCTACTGTATATAATATGGACCAAACAGAAGTGTGAGTATTAGAGAGATGAAGACCAAGCCTTCATTCAAGTTTCAACCTCTTTGCTAAAATCCATATTGAAGTTTCAAAATAACCATTAATTTTCAAGACCAGATCTTCAAGACCACCATTTCTCCTATAACTCCATCCGTTTAACTGTAAAAGTCATATTTCAATATCAATTTCAGTTGCTGCACATTAATTGTAAAGACTAAAGTACATTCATATTAATTGTAAGACTAATTCTTACCCTATCCGTCGCAAAATAATGTGACTTTAGCAATTGTAGTATTGTACACAAATTAAGAAAGTTACTTAATTTTAGGGTATTGCCAACGAGTGTCTCCACCTTTAAGAATCTCCAATGTATTGAATATACAAATTTTCATTAGAACTTATTATTTAAAGTGTTTAAAAAGAGACTCATAGACACTCGTGAGCATCCTATTAAAGTTTACCACCTTTAATGTCCCGCAATATATAGTCAAAATAATTTGTTTCAATTTATATATTGTTACAATATCAATCAAGTATTAAGTATCATTTTTCCACTGTTACACCTCCTACTATTAGTTACTCTCTCATTTCAATCCTCTTTATTCATCTTTTACATATCATTAATAGATGATAATTTTTTTTCCGTCTTAACCCTCTAGTTCTAAGGGGAAAGAGGCGTTGGAAATCCAAAGTTCGGTTAAGTTAGTAAAAAAATCGATTATATGGTTTCTTGAACAATTCATCATTGATGAAACTCATTAATCATTGAGTTCAATTGCTTGATTTAATAGATGATAATTTTGTAAAAATAATAATAACTTATAATTTCATATTTCCTTATAAAAAAACTCAACTTTAATTTCCTTTTAAAGTTTTAGTCGGTAAAAATAAAATTAAACTTGATTTTTAGAAACGTATATCAATGAAGGATGCGTCAAATATGGAGAACAATTATTATTTATAATAAAAATAAATAAATTTTATAATAATAAAAACGGGGAACAAAAAAACACCTTAAAACACTTTCACAAATACATATGTGCTATCTCCCTTTTATCCTTATAGGGAGGGCAATACTTGTGCAGATGCCCTTGCCAACATTGGTTTAATTTTGGATGTTTTTGTTTATTATTACTCTTTACCTACACAAGTAAGGAGTGATTATGTTAAAAATAGGTTAGGTTGGCCTAATTTTAGGTTTAATCACTCTTGAGAAGGTTTTGGTATTGTCCCCCTTCTCTCTTTTTGTATCAATCTTTTTTGGCTAATATATTTTGAGGAGTGACATCCTGCCTCTCTTCTAGTTAAAAAAAAAACAAAAAAAAGTGGTGATTTAGGGTCAATTTTAATCTGAAAGTATCATCTAAATTGTTTTTCTTTCTCGTTTAGTTAAGTGAGTGATTTTCCCATATTTTCATTCCTTTTTCTTTTGTTTTGTTATTTCGTCATCTTAGGAAGACTATATTTATTTTGATTTTCCTTCTTTGTGCGGCGTGTTTTTTATTTTTCATCTTAGTGCGCAGTGTTTTTATTTTTATTTTCCCTTTTTTATGAGTTTCTTCATAGATTCATCCTTTTTGTTTTTCAGTGACTTTAAATTTATATTGTATCAATGTACTATATCAATTTGAATGAATGAATATCAATTATTTCTATAATACTTTTATTAAAACTTATTAAAAATAAGAGGGTCCACTCTTAGACCAGTCCATATTAGACAACCCCTAAAAATGAGTAGGGTAAAACTTTTAATTTGATTTTTGCTCACATTACATGGCTTTTATTATTATTATTATTATTATTTGGTCAAGTAATAAACTTCATGAAAAAGTTGGAAATTCCTGGTTCAAATTTGACCCAGAAATATTGCAATGCTTCAATCAAGTTAGCTATGCTCACGAGGCAACTTTTATAAAAAGGAATACAAGTAAAAAATAAAATTATTTTAAATAAATTCCTTTTAAAGGAAAAAAAAAAAAAACCTCAAATGAAATTCATACATGAGTTTTATCTCTCCTCCGATGAAAGCCCTCATCTATAAGTATTTAGTGTGTGTCAAAATCATAAATGTTGACAGCTTGTACTTAAAGAGGTGATCGTCTTTGTCCTTGATAATGTGTGCCTAATCTAAATTCTTTATAGAAAGAAAAAAAATAATCACATACTTAGTACTATTTTTTTCTTTGTAAAAAAAAAAACCTCTAGGTTTTAAGAAAAGTAATTGTTTTATAAAAAAAAAATTGAACTCATGACCTTGATTAAGCTAAAAGAGATATGTGTCATCGTTCTTGGGTACATACCTCGTATTAATCATAAACAATTTGTTCATAATAATCATTAAATATTTTAAATAAATTAAAATAAATACCTTGTCTAATGACCAATACCAATCGGCAATTGCTTGCACAAGTGATCACCATGTCTAACAATCGTACGTCCCAATATGAACAAACCGTGTAAAGTCGTAGAAACGTGTAAACTCAAAGAAACGATTCCTTATAAATACCAAGCATATTGAGGCATAGCTTAATGAGACAACAACATCAAAAATATTATCATCATCAAATATATTTCATAATCATAGCCACAACAGTACACAAAATAGTTAACCATGTCTCTATGGTTCATTGCATTAGCTAGTTTCACATTATGCATCCTCATATACCGTTTTATGAAATTTGCAAAAAGATCTTCATCACTACCACTTCCACCTGGACCAAAACCATGGCCTATAATAGGTAACATGCCACACTTGGGTCCTGCCCCACACCAGTCTATTGCAGCCTTGGCAAAAATTCATGGCCCTTTGATGCACCTCAAATTAGGTTTTGTGGACGTTATCGTGGCGGCTTCTGGCTCCGTTGCCGAACAATTCTTAAAGGTTCATGATGCTAACTTTAGTAGCCGGCCACCCAACACCGGAGCTAAATATATAGCTTATAACTATCAAGACCTTGTGTTTGCACCTTATGGTCCGCGGTGGCGAATGCTCCGAAAAATCTCCTCAGTTCATCTCTTCTCAAACAAAGTCATGGAAGAATTCAAACACTTGCGTCAGGTTAGTTAGTTAATTAATATCATTTTCTCAATTTCAACATATAATATTGCACTATCAATATCATTTCTATGGATTATAACTCTCTCCGTTAATTAAAATTCTTATATATAATTCTCCACCAAATTCATGTGACTATGTGAGAGTCACATGATTTTGCAGGACTAACTGTAATCAGAAAATTAATACTCATTTGAATTTTATTTAAAAATATATACTACTCACATTTTTCTGAAAATATGATATGCTGTTTTTCATCTTTAAGGAGCTATATGTTACGTAAAACAAGTTTTGCTTATATTAACTGTACTTCAGTTTAAACTATTGATTTAATATGTATAGTTTTTTTTTTTTAAAGGACATATGCTTTATAATTATTATTTTATATATTCACTTTTTGAATAGAAAAATGAGAAATAGGTTGCTCTACGGTTTTTTGAGAGGATACTTAAATTATTATCATATCAAAGAACAATTTAATTTAAATGATTTATCTTTTAATGATAATTTAGTTCGAAGGATTTGAAAAATATTCGTAACCTGAAAAAATCCCACACTTTGATAATTTTTTTTCTTGCCTTAATTAGAATTCATTAACATGTAGGTCAACCACTTTATTTGAAAAAACCTGCCCTAAAAGGAAAAATCACCAAAGATGTGTATGGTCCAGAAGGAGAAAAATATTAAGGGTAATAAATAACCATTAGAATGTGGGACCCACTCATCCATATATTGTATAAGGACAAAGCTGAACTTTTATTGGTTAAAAAAGGACAAAGAGAAGAAAAAATCATAAGAAAATGGGATACATAATTGCGTCAACCCGACGAATTAATTGAATATTTTTACACAAAAAAAAAAAACTCAATGCATTGACTTTAAATTGTATAGTACATTAACTAATTGTGTAGTTAGACTTTAAAATATTGATACATGCTCTGGCCACAGGAATAGTCCTCCACACGTAGAGCACATGACAACCTCAATTTCTATTTGAAGATAGATTAGATTTTCAGAAAATAAATAAACTTATTTTGATCTATATTAATATATTAAAAGTGTTTTTATTTTTTTATTTTTATACAATATTAGAAGTGGTTGGTACATGTGCTTTTTTGTATTTTGCTTTTTACAATAATGCACTTCTTTGTATTTAGAGGTGTTCTTTTTTTTTTAGGCTTTGTTTGGAGAACTCAAAAATTATATTGGGGGAGAGTTTTGGAGGGTTATGGAGGATTTATATGAATTTTTCAAATTCAATATATGTTGTTATAATATTCTTAAAATTAAAAGTATGTTAATCATAAGTATTAGTTTATCATTCTCTAAAAAAATTGTTCTTTCAAAAAATGTGAATTTTTTGTCTTATTTTTTTTATATATTTCCAACCCCCAAAGCCCTCTCCTCCCTTCTCCTCCTTTCCCCTCCAAACTCCCAAACAAAACCTTAATGAATGACTAAGATCGTTAAACTCTGATTTTATAACAAGTGTCATCGAGTCATTTACGAATTTAGGTATCAATTTTCAATTAGTTCGTTAACAAATTCGAGTTTTTGCAATATATAAAATTGAGTTAACTTGCTAAACTTGTAGAAAATTTTTTAATGAGATAAACTCGTATGAATCTATAAGTCGACTGAATCTAATCAATTGTACTTTTCAGGAAGAGTTAGCAAGATTGACAAGTAATTTGGCAAGTAATTATTCAGACACAAAAGTTGTGAACTTACAAAATATTATTTAGTATTACACTTCCATATAAAATATCTTACGTATATATTCAATCAACTTACAAAAAATAATAACATTAATTAATATATATTTTAAATTTATATTCAAAATATTTGTATAAATATCGATTTATTTTTAATATATTTTTATAAATATGTATTCTTTTTCGGTTGAAAAATTCTCTACTAAAAAGAAAAATCACCAAGTGATGGGATCGTAATAAATAACCATTAGAAAGTCTCAAAGAGAAGAAAAAATCTTTTATAAGTGGGATCCACTCATCCATTCATGCTAATGTGATTAGGACAAAGCTGAACTTTTCTTGGATAAAAAGGGTAAAAGACTTTTCTTGGATTAAATATTATATTAGAAAGTCTTTCAAAGAGAAGATAAAACCATAAGAAAATGGGATACATAGTTGCGTCAACCCGATGAATTAATTGAATATTTTAACACAAAACAACTCAATACATAGACTTAAAAATTGTAAATTAAACTACTTAGGTGTGTATGTGGTTTTTTTTTTTACATTAAGTTTTAGTTATAGTTTGACTTTAAATTATTGATGTTAAAGAATATATATTATCATTGCTTATAAGTGAAAAATTTTGATATAGTTTTTTCTTTAATTTCATCTCGTTTTTTTATTCATCTCGGTTATTTTAAATACGATTTAAACTCCTACGTATTTAGGAGTCAATTGTACCTAATCAATTACACTTTTGCAGGAAGAGGTAGCAAGATTGACAAGTAATTTAGCAAGTAATTATTCAAACACAAAAGCTGTGAATTTGGGACAACTATTGAATGTATGTACCACAAATGCACTTGCTAGGGTTATGTTAGGAAGAAGAGTATTCAATGATGGCAATGGTGGTTGTGACCCTAAGGCTGATGAGTTCAAGGAAATGGTTCTTGAATTGATGGTGTTAGCTGGAGTTTTCAATATAAGTGATTTTATTCCATCATTGGAATGGCTAGACCTTCAAGGAGTTCAAGCTAAAATGAAAAAATTACACAAGAAGTTTGATGCATTTTTAACAAACATTATTGATGAACGTGAAAATTCAAATTTTAAGAGTGAGAAACATAAGGATTTGTTGAGTACTTTGTTGTTACTTAAAGAAGAAACGGATGTTGATGGAAACAAACTCACTTATATTGAAATTAAAGCACTACTTTTGGTAAGTTACCTACTCTTCTATAATTCAAAGCCCTTTTCTCAAACTCAAAAAGTTTGGAACCTCTCAAAAAACAAGATAGCAAAATGGATATACAACACTATTAAATTCTAACACCCACTAACTAAGGGTGTCTTCTAAAGAATTCCATATATATATATATATATATATATATATATATATATATATATATAAGCCGGAAAATTATAATTAATTAGGTTGCATTAATAATTTTATTTATAGTCTTTGAGAAAATTTGAATTTTATCATTTGAGATTATAAAATTAAACTCTTACCACTGAGTTACATTAATTATATAACTATTTCATATTAAATATTTCGGTTTACAACTTGTTTGTTTTTTCACTAGTTAGTTGTAGAGGTTTCACTTACAAATTACAACTTTTTGTTTAGTATTACAAAGCAAATTAATTTTCTTGTACCTATGTTTTAGAGAAAAGTAAAGAAACCACGTTCAACAAATACATTTTTTTTTTACCAAACATAAATTTGTAAACTGAAGTTTATTCAATTTCGCATATGTAGATTTTAATACAAATATACCTTGACATAATGACATTGGCAAAAGTTTTGTAAAAAATATACTTATAGCTTTGATTTTTTTTGTATAGAACATGTTTGCAGCTGGGACAGACACATCATCAAGCACCACAGAATGGGCCATTGCAGAATTAATTCGAAACCCAAGAATTCTAGCTAAAGTCCAAGAAGAATTAGACAAAGTTGTGGGCAGTGATAGGAACGTGAAAGAAGACGACATACCTAACCTACCTTACCTACAAGCAGTGATAAAAGAAACTTTCCGCTTGCATCCATCAACACCTCTTTCCCTCCCACGAATTGCATCTGAAAGTTGTGAGATTTTTGGGTACCACATTCCAAAGGGTTCAACTCTTTTGGTTAATGTATGGGCCATCGCTCGAGACCCAAAAGAATGGGTTGATCCATTAGAGTTCAAACCTGAAAGGTTCTTACCAGGTGGTGAGAAGTGTGATGTTGATGTTAAGGGAAATGATTTTGAAGTTATACCTTTTGGTGCTGGACGTAGAATATGTCCTGGGATGAGTCTAGGGCTTCGTATGGTCCAACTTCTAACAGCTACACTGGCCCATTCATTTGATTGGGAACTTGAAAATGGACTCAATGCTGGAAAAATGAACATGGATGAAGGTTATGGGTTGACACTGCAACGAGCTGTGCCATTATTGGTACACCCTAAACCTAGACTCTCGCCACACGTGTACTCGTCTTGTTTCTGATTTTTAAGTTTGTGTTTGTGAATTTTTTTCTTTTCTTACTAGTTGGTCCCTCGCTTCAATTTCTTGCCTAGTTATAATAATGTGAATAAATGGGATTTGTCGTGTGCTGCTGTGTAAAGATCTCAAATGAGGGAAGGTGTAATGTTAGTTCAGATCTTGTGTGTTTCAAACTTTTGTGTGAATATATACAATTTTACTTGTTGTAACTTCTGAAATAAACTATAGGAGTATGATTCTTTCAATTTCAAAATTAATATGAATATTAACTCTTCTTTTCTTTTAATTAAAAAAATAGGTTAGGTTAGAGATAACTATCAAATTAAATAGTGTGAATTTACAATGAACTAACAAACAACCTATATCAGTAGGAAAATTTCATATTTGAATTCAAGTGACAATTTAGTGTAACTTATGTAAGTAGAAGGTCTAATCATTTTTGTCATCCTCAATTCGTAGAATTTTTCATCTATAAATAAATGGAACAGGACAACTACATTGTTATGTATTATTACTAATGATTAATGTTATATTAATCATCAATTTTCATCGCTAGAAAAATATAAAATACATGCAAAATTCAGAGATATTAAAAAATGTCTCTATCAGAGACTGATTTAGAGACAAAATAAATTAGTTCGAAACAAAACAAAATTTTACATTTTTAAACAAAATATAAAGTCAGAATTGTTGTTACTATGTCAATCTATCTCAATAATTTATTCTAACTTGAAGTTATAATTTCAAGTTTTTGAATCTAGAATTGATTTTTCGACTAAAATTTAGTGCCCATTTATTATATATTTTTTATTATTTTTAAAATAGTAATAATAACCACTTATAAGTTTGTTATAGTTTTTTTTTTAAAATCACAAAAATAGTTTCAAATGAAAAACTGTTATGAGCAGCTTCTCAAAAATTACCTATCACTCGTAGTCGTAGATAGAACAACTAATCATCCATATGGAGTTGTTAAGGAAGTGGCGGTACAAACAGACAAAATTTTATTTCTATCAACATGTGTGACATTAGAGATTCAAAGGAAGACTCATTGACAACATGAGCCTCATTGTTTTATGAGAAGGGAGATCACAAATTTCAAAAACTTACCGAGGTAAACATGCAAACATTGGCTTCTTTATGCCAAATGTATGTTGTTCCTACCAAACAAGAGGAAGAAGAAGGATGATGTGTTATTTCTTATATATAATCCACATTAACAATGGTTGAGGTGGCGAGCTAATGACGTTAAACGAAAATTGAGATACTCTATTCATAATTTATGTAATTTCATCCAGGTTTTTCACTCACTTCACATAGCTTTTTATTCATCTGGATTATTTTAAATACGATTTAAATTCATACGAATCTATGATTTGATTGGACCTAATCAATTGCATTTTTCAGGAAGAGGTAGTAAGATTGACAAGAAATTTGGCAAGTGTTCAGACACAAAAGCTGTGAACTTGGGACAACTATTGAATGTATGCACAATCAATGTTCCACAAATCGAGTGTTAACTCGCCGAATTTACCTAGTTTACGTTTTTAGCTACCAAAATCGTGTTAACTCGGAGGTAAACTCGATTTTTGGTAAAATCGGAATATTTGACGAGTTTGACTAGAGTTAACTCGGTAAACTCGTGTAAACTCGACCGAGTTTACGTCTAAAAAAGAGATTTATGCTCATTTCCCAAATGGATTCGCTCATTCGCAAAGTAAATGACCGAAATGCCCTTATGCATGTTAACATGCGCTAGTGCAAATTATAACGTAACTTAAGATAAGTAGCGTGACTTAACATGCGCTAGTGTATTGTGAAACGTGAATTAACTCACGTTGTCATTTGCACTAGTGTGAGTTAACTCACGTTCATAGCAGACAACAGAAACTGCAATAAATGCAGTGCAGTAACAGAACTGAAACTTGAAAAGTGTAGAATGACCTGTAATCACACCACATTCATAACTTAACCGAATTATGCCAGTTTAACAAGATTATCGGATAATACGACATAATCGATCCAAATTCTCAAAAACATTGTTTTTCTCACAATCACTTAATCACACATAAACAATCCAAATTTCAGAAATTCGCCGGTAATTACCCGTAATAATTTAAACATACTTAATGACACGTAAATTACCCGGTGTTTACTTGAATAACACGAACACCGGTAGGTACCGGTTTAGGCTTCTCTTCAAAGTTACCGGTAGGTACTGGTTTTGCTTGGTTGTGAACTATGTGAGCTTTAACTTGAAAAGGAATTTTCACTTTAAACTTCACATCATTGGTTGGTTTGCCTTCGCCGGAAACTTTGTTTTTGCCCAGTTCCGGCTCAACTCCATCCTCCGCTACATTTTCAACCAAGCCACTCAATGTCTACTCAATAAAAAAAACAAAGAAAAAATAAATAAGTGACTTGTGCGGCATGCAAAGCAAATAAATAAAGTGGCGCAAAATTTCAAATTCTGGGCTACTGTCAGTAGCGAGAGTTAACTCACGCTAGTGCTATCTACCTACGCAACTTAAGTCATGTTGCCCTTACAACTAGCGTGAGTTAACTCACGCTGAGCCCTACGCCTACTGAAATGAAAAACGAAACTACCAGCAAAACCAGCAAAAATGAAAAAGTTTTGACGGTACATTACATGTTCTTTGATGCTTGATGAGCGTAGAAACTTATTTCCTGATGATTTGCAATGATTTGGAATGAAGATTTTACCCAAAAATTTCGCACTTTTTGGGTTTTTGGAGGTGGAGGGAAAGAAAAAATGGAGCTTAGTGGTTGCCTGCTGGGTTTTGAACAAAAATAGTACTTAACGCAAGTAACATGCGCTACGTGACTTAACTCACGCTGCGTGACTTAAGTTATCCTTATAACTAGCGCATGTTAACTCACGCTATGCAAGTTAACATGCGTAGGGGCATTTTTGACTTTTATTTTGGGAATGAGCGATACTGTTTGGGTAATGAGCAAAATTCTAAAAAAAAATAAGAAAAATTGGGCCATTTTTTTAACCCATTTCATTTCAAAGCCCAATTCCTCTTCTTCAAGCCCAAGGACTGAATAATTTCTTTTCTGTAACACGTTGTCTGGCTTCCTGAAATTAAGCATTTCTTTTTCTTTCTTCTCTTAGTTCTCAAACCATGAACAGGAGAGCACATACCAGTTAGGGTTATAGTGGTGGAAGGAAAACTATTCCGATTGCGACGCCGGTGATTGCGACGCCGGTAGTGGAACTTATAATTTTGCTAGTTTATTTTGTATTTTGATGTTTAGTTTAACATAATGTTTTATTATTGTGGTTGAAAACCTTTATAATAAATTTTAACATAATATTTTGATGTCATGTAAATACTAAATTTTATTTAACTTTAATTTTAGGTAAACTTGTACTAGTTCTCGAGTCGAGTTTACTTAAGCAAAACGAGTTGAGGTAAACTCTCAAGTTGTAAAACCTTATATGTACCACCAATGCACTTGCTAGGATTATGTTAGGAAGAAGAGTATTCAATGATGGCAATGGTGGTTGTGACCCTAAAGCTGATGAGTTCAAGGAAATGGTTCTTGAATTGATGGTGTTAGCTGGAGTTTTTAATATAAGTGATTTTATTCCTTCATTAGAATGGCTAGACCTTCAAGAAGTTCAAGCTAAAATGAAAAAATTACACAAACAATTTGATGCATTTTTAACAAACATTATTGAGGAACATGAGGCATCTAATTATAAGAATGAAAAACATAAGGATTTATTGTTACTTAAAGAGGAAACGGATGATGATGGAAACAAACTCACTTATATTGAAATCAAAGCACTACTTTTGATAAGTTATCTACTTTTGATGCATTTTAAATTTTTTTTTTTTTTTTTGTTATGCTACTTGTTCTGTTTAAAGTATTATATATCATGTCACAATTTTATTTTATATTAAATAAATTATTTTTTCAATACTTATTTTTATTATACAATAATTCGTTCTATGCTTATAAAAATTTCATTATCACTTCTAAAAAAAGAATTGTGTTATTTGAACATCCATACATGTGACAACTTTTGTGACAACCAAAATTTTGCAAGGAAATAAGATAGTGGCATAAAAACCAAAGCAATAGAGAGAGAAAGTAAAAAGATAATGTGAGTATAAGAGAGAAAATTGTCAAAAAAGTTGTAAAAAATGATTGTTCAAATATCATTTCTCCTAAAAAAAAAAATGTTCATTATCATTTTCTTTTCAATCCTTACCATTTTTAGTGGATTTTCAATTCTTACCTAACACTCTAACATTGACATTTGACACCTGAAAGCCCAGTTGAAACCAATTTTATAAAGAATCAACCTGCAGTTCAATCATTTTATTCAAGAGACATTGGACCTTTTTTTTTTTATTTTTTTTTTTTAATTCTTACCTAATTGTGGTTGCACCTACAACTCATCCCAAAAGACTATTTGGGGACTGAATTTCAAACAAACCTTTTAACTCAAGTAATCCATCCATCCATGTAAAGAAGCCTATATTTTTTGTCCAAACTTAACTGTCACTCCTCTTCATCTTAAAGTCCACTTGCAAAGTTTTTTGGGGTTAAAATGGCTTCTGTGAATAAGAAAGATTACAAGGGTATTCAAAATCCATTACAGTTGAAAAAGGTTATACAAATTGAAGACATACATTTCTCAATTTAAAATGTTACATTAATTATATTTTACTTTGTGATTAGACCTAATTTATCAAAGTTAAATGTGGTAATGGTGAATTGGGCAATGCATTATTTTTTTTCTCGCATATCATTGAGCTTACAAATTAAAAGAAATAGAGGAACGGAAAAATTATTAATAACTAAGGTAGCACTTTTATAATTGAGCTTACGTATCATTTTACAATTGTCTTCTATAAGATTTAAATTTCGTTCCTTGAAGATCACAAGGCAAACTCTTATCACTGAACTACATCTCATGACATGCAAAATCAACAAACTAGTTTTATAACACATGTATCACAATAACAAAAAAAAAATTATAGAGCATATACTTATAAGTTTGATTTTTGGTCTAGAACATGTTTGCAGCTGGGAAAGACACATCATCAAGTACTACATAATGGGCCATTGCAAAAATGATCAAAAACCCAAGAATCTTAGCTCAAGTTCAACAAGAATTGGACAATGTTGTGGGCCGAGATAGGAACGTGAAAAGATGACATACCTAACCTACCTTACCTACAAACAGTGATAAAAGAAACATTTCGCTTGCACCCATCAACACCTCTTTCCCTCCCACGAATTGCATCTGAAAGTTGTGAGATTTTTGGGTACCACGTTCCAAAGAGTTCAACTCTTTTGGTTAATGTATGGGCCATTGCTCGTGATCCAAAAGAATGGGTTGATCCATTAGGATTCAAACCTGAAAGGTTCTTATTAGGTGGTGAGAAGTGTGATGTTGATGTTAAGGGAAATGATTTTGAAGTTATACCTTTTGGTGCTGGACGTAGAATATGTGTTGGGATGAGTCTTGGGCTTCGTATGGTACAGCTTCTAACAGCTACACTAGCCCATTCATTTGATTGGGAACTTGAAAATGGGCTCAATGCTGAAAAAAAGAACAAGGATGAAGGTTATGGGTTGACACTTCAACGGATTGTGCCATTATCGGTGCACCCTAAGCCCAGACTCTCGCCACATGTGTTCTCAACGTGTTTCTGATTTTTAAGTTTGTGTTTGTGAGTTTTTCTTTTCTTTCTAGTTGCACCCTCACTCCCTTTCTTGCTTAGTATAATAATAATGTATGTGTACCCACTTAGGTTGATCTAGTGGTATTGACATGGGACATGAAAGTGTGATCCTCCTCAAGATTTCAGGTTTGATTCTTCTCATATCTATTTGAGTGAGTTAGTTTAATTTTTTCAAAAAAAATATATATATAATAATGTATGTGAATAAATGGGATATGTCCTATGATGGTGTCTAAAGATCCCGAAAGGGGGCAAAGTGTAACGTTAATTAGTTGATTCAAGTCTCCTGTGTTTCAACCTTTTGAATATATACACTTTTTTTTTTTTTTACAAAGAATATATACACATTTATTTGTTGTAACTTGTGAAATAAATATGAGTTTGATTCTTTTAATGTTAAAATTAATATGAACAATAATTCATCTTTTGTTTTAATTAAAAATTTAGATTAGAATATGAGAGGTTAGAGAGAACCATTAACCATGCAGCTTATGTTTATATCATTTGTCTAGACAAGGCACAACAACTCTATTTTAGCATCGGTTTTGTATTTAATTTCAAAATCAACATAGGTTTTGAACTCCATTTAGATTTCTCTTCTCTCAATATCCTCTTATGCATTAGAAACCTAAAGCTCATCTGGTTAATGTTGGTGTTAAATTGTTTATCCATATGAATATTGTAACAAGAAAAATTAAAAGAAGGGTTAATAGTGTTTTACTCCTATAATATATGTTATTTTCGGTTTTACCTCCTGTAAAATATTTTTTTGGGATTTCGTCCTTGTAATTTGAAGATATTTGGTTTTGGACCTTAATGAATTTTGACTGAACAAAATCGAAGATATGACAGGGAATAAACCGAAATTTGCTCAAATTAATTGGGAGTAAAACGAAATTTGCTCAAATTACAAGAGGGGTAAACCTAAATTTGCTCAAATCACAGGGGGTTAAGTTTTCCATGAAGACTCAAAATAAAAAAAAAATTAAATTACAAGGATAAAATTCAAAATAATATTTTACAGAGGAAAAACTGAAAATAACATATATTACAGGGTAAAACAATACTAACCCTTACAAAAATGTAAGAATGTTATGTGGTAGCGAGAGGGAACGCGGATCACGAGAAGAAAAAAACGTAATGTCGTTTTTACTTCTTATGATCATAGTATGAAAAATGGAATTTTATGATGTTATGCTTTTTTTGTGTTATACAATTGCGAACCACGTCATGATGATGATATTGACATGAATTCAATGGGTAGGCCCCTTTATTTAATGTTTTTTGTTGTGTACAATTTGGTTCTAGCTACTACGTGGTACTATACAATAAGTGATGAGACAATTAAAACTTGGGTCCAATGTATATCGTGTACGTTTAAAAATAGCATGTTTAAAAATTACCAACCATAAGAACTAGTAAACTTATTAATAGCCTTGGTCCCTTCAAAAATAGCATGTTTAGAAAGTTTCATATCCTTCCTAATTGCGGTTTAAATCCCTAGAAGTATTTGTTGGCTTCTTATTATACTCCCTTCGTCTCTTAAGAGATGACCTATTTGACAAAAAACAATATTGACTTAACATGTTTTGACAATATTTTTCTATTAACTCACAAAGATAAATAATATCATGTAAGATGTTGTTGGATTCGTCTCGATGAATATTTTTAAAATATTATATTTTCATAATTTTTTTTAGTAGAGAATTGAAGATATCAAAGATAAAACATATGCATTGATACATGCGTCTGAATCAACTAGGTCATCTAATATGAGACGGACGGAGTACCTTACAATAAGGTTGTCAAAAAGATGAGGGCATGATTAACAAAAAAAAAAAGACAAGAAAAATTTCAACCAAATTAAAGCGGATATAAATGAAAAATTATGATACTCGTGTAGAATTTTAATGAATGAACTTGAATGTTGTTCAAATGAATTAAAATTATCAAATCACCTATTTCTATTTTTATTTTTATTTTGTTAAAAAAATAAAATAAAAAATAAAAACGAAATAGAAAATTCTATGGTACACCCAAAAATTTGAGTGTATTGGTACACCCAATAAACAAATTAATAGTTAAATGTGTTATTTTTTGAAGAGAATTTTTTTTCCATCATCTATAATTATAATAATAAAATCTTATTAACCAAAAACGTCGACGAAATAAAATTTAATTTTTCTGAGTTTTTAGTACTCATAATAGAGAATTTTGTTTATTTTTTACAATAAAATGTAAAAAAATTAGTATGATTTTTATAAACAATGAAATGATGTTTTTTTCTTATAAAATGACATTTTCTAAAATATAAATATCAACAAATATCTCTTTATTCCGTAAAAATAATAGTTAATTAAAAAAAATTTGAAGTAGGAGTACCGGTACACCTTAATTTACGGATGTACCGTAGTAGAAGTTCCAAACGAAATCCAGTTGGACCCATTTTAACAACTCGCCACTGGATGTGGGAGGAGGAGCAGATATTTCAAGGGCTATGTTAGCCCCACATGCCACTTGCCTATTTTATTTTATATATTATAAAAATAGATAATAGTCATTTTGGTCCTTGAATGTGTAATAAATAGTTATAATAATCTTTTAATGTATTAAAATTCTAAAATAATTCATGATTTTGTACTTTGTTAGTCATAATAGTCATGAAGTGACAATAAGTAGTATATTGAAGAGCTAAATGACATATTGATGAAGTATTTTAATGTTAGAGACTATTTTGACTAACAAAATGTACAATCAGAGACAATTTAAAATTTTAATACATTGATGAACTATTTTAACCATACATGTATCAAATATCTAGATCCGTCCCGTGTGAGAGTCCCCTCTCCCAAAAGTCAAAACTAGGGCAATTGAAAAATTAATTTTCAACTTAAGTATTTTTATACTCCCTCCGTTTCAAAATATAAGAAAATTTTACTTTTTAGATTCATTCAATTAATGATATATCTAGTTCATAATATAGACTACATAAATCATTAATTGAATGAATCTAAAAAGTAAAATTTTCTTATATTTTGAAACGGAGTAATTGTTTTTGGCACATGTTGAGTTTCCTTCTTTTTGTTGAGTTTCCTGTCACCTATCTTTTTCCTCCTGTCAGCGACGTTTCACTTTTGTTCTTTTAGGAAAATTAGGTATATATCGGATCCAATTACCCATCACCAACGATTTCCCCATACGTGGAGTTTCTAGTTATCACCACTTAGACTCCAAACCTACCACCCTCATAATAAAAGACACCAACATTTAACCTTTATTGAAGTTATATTGAAATCATGAGTTGTAGAGTCTATAAATTTGTCTGGACAACATAAATTTTTACCTATATTAATCGAGATATTTGTTCATTTCACACATATTAAGAAAAAAGAAAATACTAATTTATGTTCTTAAGGTACAAGTTAAGAAGTTAAAGATAGAATTATCTTTTTAAAAATTGCAATGTAAGAATTGAAGTTTCACAACCCAGTTAGGTTGGTCTGGTGGTATTGACTTGGGATTTGGAAGTGTGCTTATTCTCAAGGTCTTAGGTTCGATACTCTCTAATGTCAATTTAAATGGACTAATTTAGATTCTTCAAAACAAAAATTGAAGTTTCACATTACTCAAATTCTCTAGCTTTTTGGTGTATGATTGTGTTTGTGCATCCTTATCTTTCAAACCAACTTTTATAATGATGCTCAACTTATTTATAATATTACGGCGAGTATACCATAATCACATTGATCTATCATTATCTTTTAAAAACTACACTTTATAGATTCTACGAAATCACGAAATCGCCATAATTTTAACATATATACCGTGATACAAAGAATACACTCAAACTCATTTAATATTTTCTTTTCACCATCCATCCTGGCCATGACCGTTCTCTATTGGTGTTTCGCCCCAGAGAAATTGGAGGAAGGAAGAAGAGACTTGCTAAGGAGTTTGTTTTAAATTTGAATATTTTTTTTATTTAACAAGTATAAAATAAGTTACGTAAATAAAATATTATTAATAATTTTAAAATAAAATAAAAAAATTCGAGTCACTCATCACAAGGATTCACGTCCACTAAAATGTTTCCAAAGTTCAATCAGCATTTTACTTAGTACTCCCTCCGTCTCAAATTGTATGACGTTTTGAGCATTTCACACGTATTAAGAAATGTAATTAATTTTGTGTGGGAAATAGATATTATGAGTTGTTTTACAAAATTGTCTTTAATAAATAATATGAGAAAGATAAATGAATGACTTGGAAGTAGAGAAGACAATAAATAGTGAATGATATAATAGGAAAAGCAACATTAATGATTCATTGATATTGTAAAACGAAATACAATTTAGGACAATTTTTTTTTCCAAAGTGACATACAATTTGGGACGGAGGGAGTATTCAGCAATTTTTTTAACATTGGAGACCATTCATACAAACGACTAGTTTGTGAATACTATAATTTTGATAAAGGTGTTGTTAATCAATGTTCTTTGGAGCACTCTTCAGGCATTCCACATTATGAAATTATTCTTTAAAAAAGTTAAACAGTTCAAAAACAAATTTAACAAGAAAAATATTATCAAAGAAAAAGATTAAAAATAATGCATTATTCAAGAAACTAACTTTGACCCAAAAAATGTAAAAACTCTTAGCACTTACTTGGATTTACATTTGATTCAAAACAAAACAAAACAAAATAAAATAATTCATTTTTTTTGGGTAAAAAAAAAACCAAATATGATCCTCTCAAAAAAAAAAACAAACAAATATAACTATTCTAATGGAACGAAAATGAGGGTTACAGTCCTCTCTATAACCTTTTATATTTTGAGAGGAATAACGTTTTATTTTATAAATAGTAATCATATGCCTCGTATATTTTTTTTAGGGGAATCATATGCCTCGTTTTTAATCATTAATCATTTGTTCATAAAAAGGTATTATAATTAATTTTAAATTTGCTAAAATAAAGAAGTAAATTTAAATTTTAAACTAATCTTTTCAAGGATTCAATTTCTATACATCGTGAATGTAAAAGTTTTCCACAGTTTTTTTTAAAGAATTTACTAATAAAAGTACTAAAAGAATTTACTAATAATTTTCCAATATAATTGCACAGTCGAGGAAACGTTTCCTTTATAAATATAGCAAGCATCGAGGCTTAGCTTTATAAATATAGATTGTTGTTGTTTTACACAACCACATATCCTTGGACTACATCATCTTCATAATCATAGTCACAACACAACACAAATCATGTCTCTATGGCTCATTGCATTCTCTAGTTGCATATTATCAATCTTAATATACCGTTTGGTGAAGTTTGCAACAAGAACTTCATCACTACCACTCCCACCTGGACCAAAACCATGGCCAATAATAGGTAACTTACCACACCTTGGCCCTGCACCACACCAATCTCTTGCAACCTTGGCTGAAACCTATGGCCCTTTGATGCACCTCAAATTAGGCTCGGTGGATGTGATCGTGGCGGCTTCGGCCTCCGTGGCGGAACAATTCTTAAAGGTACATGATGCTAACTTTAGTAGCCGGCCACCCAATGCCGGAGCTAAGTACATAGGTTATAATTATCAAGACCTTGTGTTTGGTCCTTATGGTCCAAGGTGGCGACTACTCAGAAAAATCACTACTGTTCACCTCTTCTCCAACCAATCCTTGGATGAATTTAAACACCTACGTCAGGTTAGTTAACATCTTTTTCAGGGCCGTTTTGACAATTCGGAGGTCCTATTATAGTCTTGACAATTTTTATTTAAAATGAATTGAAAAAAAAATTCCAACACCACTTATAATAACAAACAACTACGTATGTGTTTGATAAATCATCACGTTGAACCAAATCACAACAACTTTTTCACTTCAACGCAGAAGCTACCATTTGGAAATTCTCAGAATCGCGGCAAAAACACTTTGTAAACCGCAAGAAACTTGAGTCTAGGGTAGAAAACTTGAAACCAAACACACGCTAAGTTGTTGTAAGATATATGAGCAATGGTTCAAACCTGACTACTTTTACTTACAGTAAAATAGACAGTTACCTATAGGCAAAACATAATTGACACTTAGTAACATATTTTGTCCAGACATTCGTCTTTTTTCAAATTTTGAAGCCCTATGCCAAAGGCCTTGATGCACTTGCATATGGTCGGCCCTTATTCTTTTATCAATTTTATCATAAATTTGTGGATCAAAACAACTCTTTATACACAAGAGCAACTAGATGTGATTGTAAAAGGTCTCTTCACTTTAACAAGAGGGTTTGAGTTTGAATCCAACTCTTAAAATACAACAATGTTAAATCTCTTGAAGAATAGTTTTATGAGATATTATTGTTCTATCCAACTTAAAGTATTAGTCTATACAATGCGTACAAAGATCCTCAATTTAAAAAACAAATCAATACACTCTTTATCCTCTAATTCTAACTGTATTCTACTTTTTTTTTTTTTAAAGAACCGTATTCTATTTTTTAAAAGATTGTATTCTACTTTGTTAGTTTAAATTCTTGCAATATATGGTACGTAATGGATATTAAATTTGAATACATCTTTTAGATGGAATTCGAATATTAATTCATCACGTTGTGAGAGCTTGATCGATCACTGTTGTTGAACATAAAGGGTAACCAATGAGATTAAGTCTATTAAAAGATACTAAAAACTCTTACAATATTTCAATCAAAGTTTAAATTCAAATAAAAAATAGTATATTTAATTTTCAAGCAAAATGTAATGTTTGTTTAGTCAAAGAAAATTAAATTTAATGTTTAAAGTCTATTAAAAGGTACTAAACTCTTACAATATATTTAAAGTTTAATGTTTATTTAGTCAAACAAAATTAAATGTGACGTCTATATGCTACCTATGTATAACGGTACCCCTTTTTCAAAAATTTGACATCCGTCTATGCTTGCCTTCCTTGCGTTTTCAGATGGCGTACCAAATAATTTTTTTTTTGAACAAATAAAAATGGAATATATTGCTCAAATGGACAGTGAATCACCCTGCAAATCGTGTACTAAAAGTGATGAATCACACAATATCTGTTACAAGATCATGACACCAAAAATCAAAGGTTGCCTCCACCAAAATAAAACAAAATTACATGACATCCATACATAACAGCGGATGCCTCCACCAATCGTGAAAGCTAAAAGCAATAGGAACAACATTTGTGGAGAGCCATAAAAAAGAATTACGCTTTACTCTTTTAGTTATGTTGTGAGGATCGATGGCCGCATTTGTAAAGACACGGTTGTTCCTCGCCTTCCAAATTACCCAATAAAATGTTAGCCAAATTACCTTGAAAAAAACATATGAAGATCGCGGCATACCCGCCAATTGAGTAAAATGGCTAGTAATCGAACCAGGACTAACAAAAGAAATCCTGAGCCAATTACATATTAAAGACCAAACTCTCCCAAATAAATTACAAGCAACAAACAAGTGATCCACCGTCTCGGAGAAGCCACACCCACTGACGCACAAATTATTGTCAGGTTGAAGTACCTGTCCACGCACCAGATTTGATCTTGTTGGAATTCTGTCTTGAAGTATTCGCCGGCAATAATAGACACTTTAGAAGGAACCAATTTATGCCAAACATTAGTAACTGCTACACCATTCAAAGATTCATCAGCTGATGTGAGAAACCAATAAGTCCCCTGAACGAAATAGCCATGTATAGGATCTAACAACCACCTCCAAAAGTCTAATCTATTAACGTACCAAAAAAATCGTAGTTAATTATTTGTCAAAAAAATCTTAATTATTTATTTATGTTCTTCTTTTTTATGTTGTCAAAAAGAAAGTTATTAATTTTTTGTAGTCCAAGTGTTTTTGCACCCCAAACAAAAATTGAGGATTTATTTTTCCTTCCACTATTCTTAAAAATTCAAGAATGTTTCTGAAAGTATAATTTGAACTTTGAAGTATATATATATTTTTAGGATGTTTCAAATATATATTTTTGAAAGGCTTACAAGCTTCTTTTTCTTTTTCTTTTTTTGTACCAAACACATGTAAGGAGTGAAAGATGCTCCAATATTTTTTGTTGAAAGTCCAGTTTTTTTTTAGGGTAAGTAGGCCCAGTTGTTTCTCTTTTTCTTTTTAATAAGCAAAATAAATGGACCAAAAACAGTACTGTTGTCGGTTCATTCACATGCTAAATGGACAAAAATGATTAATTAAATGGACAAAAACAGTCCTATTTTATTTCTTTTATAAATGTTATTCATGGACATTTTTATAAACTCGCGGATACTTTAAATATTATTTTGTTGTTATTATTCTTGGTTATTTATTGCAAAGAAAAAAATATAAAATGAGATATTAAATGATGAAAGTTATTATAGGAAGAAGATAAATTGTTGTATTAAAAGTAGTAAAATGTATTTGTTGTCTTGGTTTGTATAAAAAAACTCAAAAATAACAATTAAAAAGGAACGGATAGAGTATGATATTATTGCATGGCCCCAAGACAAAAACTTGGTAAAGTACGGAGCAAAGAAAGTTAGGAGCTATGGTAAATGAACCGACAAAAGTACTCTTTCCACATGCAAGTTATTTAACAAAAAAAAGAAGCAGTTTGATTATTTTTTTAAAAATAATAATTAATATTGAATTGAAGAGTGAAATTAATCGATTATTTTATAAGAATAATTTTTTTTTACAGAAGAATCACTTATTAAATGACGAACAGAGTATGTCCAACCAAATGGACCAAACTTCCTTGTCAACACATGAAAATTACTACAAAAACACATAAACATGAATTTTCCCTTTTCAATTACATTCTAGTTTAGAAAAGAAATTAAAAACTAAATTTTACTTAAAATACATGAGTTTTTCTATTCACACCCCATGTTTTTTTGGTTACACCCAAATTTTCTTAAAAGTTTTTTATAATATCAAAATTGCCCTTTTATATAAATTTTCTTAAAACCCTAATTTTATTCATTGTGAGTTTCACCCCACAATCGATCAAACAATTTGATGTTCAATATCAATCTCCATGAAAATTAAAGAGTGAATCAAAATATTTTTCATCCATACTCAATTGGATATAAGTAAGTGAATTTATTCTTCTATTTGCTAGTTTCAATTTTTTTCCTTCAACTGCACTGATGCACTGTACGATTACGGTTTTAATTTACATCGGCAAGGTTAACTTAAATTCAGTTTAAGTAGGTTCATGTAAACCTACTTAAATTGAGTTTACATGAACCTACTTAAACTAAGTTTACATGAACCTACTTAAACTGAGTTAACATGAACCTACTTAAACTGAGTTTACATGAACATACTTAAACTGAGTTTACATGAACATACTTAAACTGAGTTTACATGAACCTACTTAAACTGAGTTTACATGACCTACTTAAATTTAAATTGAGTGTACATCATCTAACTTACATAAACTGAGTTTACATGAATCTACTTAAATTAAATTTACATGAACCTACTTAAACTAAGTTTACATGAACCTACTTAAACTGAGTTTACATGACCTACTTAAATTTAAATTGAGTGTACATCACCTAACTTACATAAACTGAGTTTACATGAACCTACTTAAATAAGTTTACATGAACCTACTTAAACTGAGTTTACATGTGCATACTTAAACTGAGATGACGTATAATCATTGAATAAGATTGAACTTTTAGATGTACACTTAAACTAAGTTTGCATGATCTACTTAAACTAAGTTTACATGACCTACTTAAACTTAGTTTACATGAACCTACTTAAACTGAGTTTAAGTTTGTACACTTACTTAAATTTAGTTTACATGAACTCAGTTTACATAACCTACTTAAATTCAGTTTACATGAACCTACTTAAACTGAGATTAAGTATATACACTTAAACTTAGTTTATATGACCTACTTCAACTTAGTTTTAGATTAAATTTTATGAAAGGGTAATCTTGTCATTTTGGAGTGCAACCATGATTAACTAGGGTGCAAGTAGAAAAACTCAAAATACATTTGTGCCCCCTTAATATACATCATTAATGATGTTGGGTCTCTATTTTCAAATATGTAATTTTGGTAATGAATGAATATAAGAATTTTTCTCAGTTGTTAATTTGGAATATAAAAGTGGGTGATGTAGCAACTGAGATGTTGATGTTTAGTTGCATTAAAACTCATCCATGTATTTTTTCAACAAAATAAAACGTCATCATACATCATGTTGAGGGGATGCTTGTGTTGTAATTTGTGTCCACACATCATTTTCCTCCAATCTTAAACACATGACCATCCCAAGGTACCCACTTAGGAAGAAAATTCAATTGGTACTCCACCGTTTTAAAAAATAAGTAAAATTGATTTTTTAAGTTTATTTATATAATGATGTATGTGGTTCATAATATGGACCACATACATCATTAAATGAATGAACCTAAAAAGTGAATTTTACTTATATTTTAAAATGGAGGAAGTACTAAATGATGTTTAGGTTTTTAAATACATTACGATGTGCAATGATGATGTCAAAAGTTAGAGTTTTTCTATTCACACCCTATATATTTTTGGTTACACCCAATTTTTTAAAAAAGTTTTTGATAATACCAAAATTGTCCTTTTATATAAAAAATTTTAAAATCTTGATTTCATTCATCGTCGCTCTAAAATTCCACTCTCTTTCACCCACCAACGATCAAACAATCCTGATGTTCAATTAATCTCTATGGAAGATTAAAGAGTGAATCAAAACATCTTTCATTCATACTCGATTGCATATAAATAATCGAATTTTTCTTCTTTTTCAATAACGCTGGTTTCAATTTTCTTCTTCTTGTTCAACTGCACTGTACGACAGTTTCAGTTTTACATTGTTGAGGTTAACTTAAATTCAGTTTAAGTAGGTTCATGTAAACTTAGTTTACATAATCTACTTAAACTTAGTTTACATAACCTACTTAAACTGAGTTTAAGTATGTTCACTTAAACTCAGTTTACATGAACTACTTAAACTAAGTTTACATATACATACTTAAACTGAGATTACATAGAATCATTGAACAAGATTGAATTTTTAAATGTACACTTAAACTCGGTTTACATGACCTACTTAAACTGAATTTAAGTATGTACACTTAAACTCAGTTTACATGACCTACTGAAATTAAGTTTATATGACCTACTTAAACTGAAGAGAGGTTTTAGGGTGTAACCAAGAAAAAAGGAAGATGCTTTTTGAAAATTAAATTTTATGGAAGGGTAATTTTGTCATTTTAGGGTGCAACCAGAATTAAATAGGGTGTAATTAGAAAAACTCCAAAAGTTATCACACTCTTACTAAATTAATCTTATTTATTTTTTGTTTATTTCTCACCATTATAAATGCAAAGTGTTATATACAATAAATTTTTTTTATCCTCTCAAAAAAGATATAAAACCAAGAGACAGTAATATTTTAGATGTAGTATACACAACATTAATTTGAGAACATGATTAGAAACATAAAATTACTTATTCATTAAAAAATGTAAATAATGTTGATTTTAAAACAAATTATTTTGATTAAAGTGACAATCATTTTAAAACGGATTCCGTATTTATATATATATATATATATTTTTTTTTTTTGGTACAAAACCGTATTTATATTTCTAACGTTGACAAACTAACAGAAAGGACTGAATGTAGTAACGGTGAGAAACTTAGAGGACCGAAATAAATCAATTTTTAGTTAGAGGGACTAATCCGATACCAATTAAATAATTAGAGGACCAAAAGTGTAATTTAGCCTTAATTTTATTCCATTAATAGTAAGAATTTAATGGAAAAAATTAATATTAAACTACTTGAATAATAAATTAACACAATTTCCAATACACAATTACTATTAGTAGAATTCATAACATATGCTCTAAGAGCACAAGTTAAAATTTCCCTTAATATTATAATCCTATTAGTTGAGAGGTAGTTGAGGGAATGTTTGGTTTTTCACTATTTTTCAAATGACATTATTCAATAAGTTCAACCTAATCAATTGCATTTTCAGGAAGAGGTAACAAGATTGGTCAACAATTTGGCAAGTAATCATTCAAACTCAAAAGTTGTGAACTTAGGACAACTATTAAATGTATGTACAACCAATGCACTTGCCAGGGCTGTGATAGGAAGGAGGGTATTTAATGAAGGAAATGGTGATTTTGATCCTAAAGCTGGTGATTTTAAGGCTATGGTTGATGAGTTGATGGTTTTAGGTGGAGTTTTCAACATTGGTGATTTTATTCCATCATTGGAATGGCTAGACCTTCAAGGACTTCAAGCTAAAATGAAGAAATTACACAAGAGGTTTGATGCATTTTTAACAAACATTATTGATGAACATAAAACTTCTATTTCTAGGAGTGAGAAACATAAGGATTTGTTGAGTACTTTGTTGTCACTTAAAGAGGAAACATATGAGGATGGAAATCAACTCACTGATATTGAGATCAGAGGACTACTTATGGTATGTTACATACTCTTTGGAAAATTGAATCACAAATGAAAATATTGAAATTGGTATCTTATTTTAACGTTTCAAACAATTTTGGTGAAATTAGAGTAAGAAAATACCATGTTACATGAATATGTTATAAAACTCATTAAATTTTATTTCATATCAAAAAAACAAAATTCATTGTCTAGTATATGATATAGAAAGAAAAGGTGCCTAAATTTAAATCATGTTGCAACAAATATAATTTCAACTAAATTTAAGTTCGTAAAATTTAATCAAACTTGTGTTTGTAAACTTCAATCCAAATAAACATTGACATTGACCAAATTTTATAATAAGACATATTTACAGTTTTGTTTCATTTTTCGTTCAGAACATGTTTGTAGCTGGGACAGAGACAACATCAATCACCATAGAATGGGCTATTGCAGAATTGCTCCGAAATAAAAGAATCATGACCCAAGTCCAACAAGAATTAGAGACCGTTGTTGGTCGAGACAGGAACGTGAAAGAAGAGGATTTACCTCAACTACCTTACCTTCAAGCAGTGGTAAAAGAAACATTTCGCTTGCATCCATCTACACCTCTTTCCCTCCCGCGAATTGCATCTGAAAGTTGTGAGATTTTTGGGTACCACATTCCAAAGGATTCAACTCTTTTGGTAAATGTATGGGCCATAGCTCGTGACCAAGAAATATGGGTTGATCCATTAAAGTTCAAACCCGAGAGGTTCTTACCAGGTGGTGAGAATTGTGATGTTGATGTGAAGGGAAATGATTTTGAGGTTATACCTTTTGGCGCTGGACGTAGAATATGTGCTGGATTGAATCTAGGAATTCGAATGGTCCAACTTCAAATTGCTACCTTGGCTCATTCGTTTAATTGGGAGCTTGAAAATGGGATAAATGCAAAAGACATAAACATGGATGAATCTTTTGGCTTAGGTATTCAAAGAGCTGTGCCATTATTAGTGCACCCTAAACCAAGGCTCTTGCCACATGTGTACTCGTCATGTTTTTGATTTTGAAATTTTCTTTTTATGCAAGTTGCATTTCCCTTTCCTATGTTTTGTTATTAAATTTTAAATAAACAAGTTTGTAGTCAGGCACGCATCCACTCATGTGGTATTGGGGCAATTGCCTCCACCAATGTTTATTTATATGTGTTGAAGTTTGCTTTTTCGCAAGTTGCATTCCCCTTTCCTATGTTTTATTATTAAATTTTAAATAAATGGGTTTGTAGTCATGCGCGGATCCACTCATGTGGTATGGGCCATAGCTCATGGCCCAGGAAAATGGGTTGATCATTAATGTTCAAACCTGAAAGGTTCTTACTAGGTGGTGAGAACTGTAATGTTGATGTGAAGGGAAATGATTTTGAGGTTATACTTTTTGGTGTTGGATGTAGAATATGCGCGGGATTGAATCTATGAATTCGAATGGTCCAACTTCAAATTGCCACTTTGGCTCATTCGTTTAATTGGGAGCTTGAAAATGGGCTAAATGCAAAAAAACATAAACATGGACGAAGCTTTTGGCCTAGGTATTCAAAGAGTTGTGCCATTTTAGTGCACCCTAAACCGAGGCTCTTGCCACATGTGTACTCGTCATGTTTTTGATTTTGGAATTTGCTTTTATGCAAGTTGCATTCCCCCTTTTCCCTTTCCTATGTGTTGTTTTAAAATTGAATAAAGGGTTTGCAGTATACTAGTGTGTGAGTGTGATGATCACAAAAGGGGAGGATGGGAAAGGTGTAATGTCAGTTGGTAAGTCTTTGTAATTCAAACTATAATGTGGAATTGTATGCTTTTATTTATGTAAACTTGGGAAGTAAATTTAGGAGTTAAATTTATTTATGTTCAAAATTAACAGGCATGATAGTTTTCACCCATTAATTTTCTAATTGTGCGATTTTAACTCTCTAATTTACTTCATAAGTGTGGCATATTAAATTGACGTGTCTCCTCTCTGTTGGAAAAGTTGGTTCCAATGATACTGAAAATAAAAAATTAAAAAACATAAAAATTGGAATCACATGCTTTCACATAAACAATTAAAGTAAAAAATTATCGTTAATTCTAAACCTTAAAAATGTATAAAAACAAAACATGTATCACCTAAAACAAAATTTGTATATTGGTTAAAATGGCAAAGATAATTGATGAAGTCACTGAGGTGAAAAACGAAGGGAGAGGGACAACATAGTAGCTAAATGGAAACTTTGTAGGAGTTTGAGGTGGAAAATTAATGTAATTTTTTCGACTTATGCTTTTTAATATAATGGCATTTTGAATATTTGAGTTTGTTCGGTTTTTAATTTTATAACCTGTCATTTTGAATGTCAAAACAATGTTTTAGATTGATTGCTAAGCAGTCAAGTTGTTAAAATGTTTAGAGGAGAGTTCTTTGATTGCTTGTATTTGAGAAAGAAGAGAAGATTGTTCCACAAGCTACAACAATAAACCCTAACTCACCAAGTTTAATTGTGACTCAAGCTAGCTAGTATTAATTAGCTTAATCTAGTGTATTAGCATGTTATTAGGAATTATGTGCTTCATACTTTTCTTATAAATACCCAATGTACTATCAATTTTATCTATGAGAAATGAGATACTTTTCATTCTTTCACTTTCCATAACAAATTATTATAAGACTATTTGACCCAATGAAGAGTGATATCAATTTTGTCAAAAAAAAATAAAAAATCATCCAACATAATTTATGTCCTTCATATTCCATAATTGTGACTACACAAGTAGCATCTCAAAATGCATAATTGTTTACACAACCCAACATAAAAGAGCAACTCATAGTTGCATTACACCAAAGTCACAACATAATGGCTGCCTGATAGGTCTGTTATTGTTAGTTAAGAAGTAGTTATTTAAGAGGTTAGTTAATTAGTTAATCCGTAGTTAGTAGCTGAGTTGAGAGGTAGTTAAGCCAAATAAGACATGCTGCCTATAAATAGACCCTAGTCAAAGAGGTCGTGGTTTGGTCGGTACTTATGGTGTTCATGTTGACGGACGTAGCTTGGTTGTAAGAGCAGTTAATGTTGAGGTTCCTAGCGGAAGGCGAATTTTGCCACTGTTTTAGCAACAATTATTTATTTTGGGGGGGTTGTTGTTGGGAAGCAACATGATAATCTAAGACAAACAAATTTTGGCGGTCAACAAGGAGTTAGTTAGGGTGAGCAGTAGACGAGAAATTCATTTGGAAGTGATTATGAATCCTAGACATACTCTAAACAATACCATACCAAAGACCTTTCTAGGAGTGTCAAATATCTTTCACAGTCTCAGTTACTTCCCTGTCTCAGTGAGTGACAAGTAATTCTCTTTTTTTTGTGTCAATTGACTATTGAAGGTACAAGGAATATGTTGAAAAATCCTTTTTAGTTTGTTCTGAATAGTCCTTAATAAATATAACTTTGATCTTGAGCAGATCTTGGCCTAACAAAACTCTAGGTGTTAATGGAGTAACTACAAGATTTTTCAATAAGAGTTTTATTCGCCTAAATTCTTTTCCTTGGGAGGAACTGTTATTGTTTGTAAAAAGAAGGATGGATTCATGTGACTGTGTAGTGTATAGGTGATTGAACAAGATGGTAGTAAAGAATAAATATCATTTACAACATTGCTGAGTTGTTTGATCAACTTCAAGAACTTAAGTGTTTTTCTAAAATTGTATGGGTATCACAAGATGAAGATGCAAGAGGGAACATATATCAAAGACAACTTTTTGCACCTGCTACAAGCATTGTAAAATTCTGGTTATACCTTTAGGACTTACTAATGCTCCAACGTCTTTTATGGATTTGATGAATTGGATTTTTTCAACCTTTCTTAGACTGATGGGTGATATTGTTCAGTGATGACACTCTTGTTTATTCCAAGAGTAAAGAAAGGCATTATCTATATGAAAGGACTTTCTTAGACTTGTAACAACCACAAAGGTCTTAGTATAACTTAAGTTTAAGAGAAATAAGGTGGATGAAGTCTCTTAAAGACTTTGATTGCAAAGACTTGTATCACCTTGAAAAGTCAAATGTTTTTGTAAATGTTTTGAGTAGGAAGTACATGGGTAGGCTTCCTCATTTAGACAAAATGAATGGACCTATAATTAAAAGGGCTGCAAAAAACTTGTTGGAAGTGGGATTCAATTTTTGCTTGATCATTCAATGGCATTATTGGTCATGTGTATATTTGTTCCACCATAGCTTACAATATCAGGGAGACTCGGTTAAGATTTAGACTAGGTAAAGTTGATAGATAATGGGAGGAATAGTAAAGTTACAAACTTCTTATTTGATTTAGACTTGGTATAGGTGGTATATAATGTGTGGAACGATAAAGTTATAAGCTTCTTAGTTAATTTCGAGGGTGTTTTGTGGTTGAAGCCTTGATTGTGTGTTCGCTAAATCAAGGAGAAAAATATTATAGGAGGATCATTATTCTTGTTATATTTTTTTTTAAGGAAATTCTTGTTATATATTAGGTTCTAATAAGATATACAAAGGCTTACGAAGATTTTATTGATGGAAAAGGATGAATGAGGAGCTAAAATAAAATAAAATAATTATATCTTGAGTATTTGGTGTGCAGATCTCTACTACATATGATTATAAGGCTCGATTCACTGCTAAGTTTTTGAAAGTCTTCCGAATATGAATTTAACACCCGATTGAACCTCACTACAACTTTCATCCAAAGATAGATGGTCAATCTAGGAAAGTTATACAAATCGTAGAGAATGTTATGTGTTTGTGATCTTGTTATTGGAGAGAGTGGGGCCTACGTTTGTCTATGATGGAATTTGCATAGAAATAGCGCTACCAATTCAGTAGCCAGGTGGCACCTTTTGAGGCATTATACGATAGGTGATATATGCCGTCAATAGGATGGGTTGAAATTGGAGAGTTTGAACCAGTGAGTCTAGAGTTGATTAAAAGTTCCATTGAAAAGGTCGAATTGATCTATTTTGTTTAGTAACAACTTAGAGTAGGAAAGGTCTTATTCTAACTAGAGGCGCCATCCCTCAGAGGACGGTGGGACAGCAGGTATTCTTACATATTTCAGTAATGTGGAGTGTTTTATGGTTTGACAACAAGGGACTAGCTAGTTAGACATTAAGAGTTTTAAATTTTGGAAAGTCAGACTTGTAGCTTATCATTTGGTACTTCCATCAGAGAGTTCATCGTGTCTTTCATAATTTTAAGCTTCAGAAGTACCTTTACACCTTTTCTCATGTGTCAAGTCATGGAGATGTGCAATTAGATGGGAATTTATCTTACATTGATCATCAGACAATAATGACAATAGTAACAGATAAGAAATGAAGATGTTTATGCTCAAATGATATTTCGAAAAAGGTTCTATGACAAGGACTTTCCGTTGTGATTCAAAGAAGTGATGCGTGAAAAGTACCTATGCTTACTCGAAACCAAGGTTAGTGATGGTTAAAATTCGAGGACGGATTTTCTTAAGGGAGAAGAATGAAACGCACCGTTTCATTTATATATACATATAAAATAAAGTTAAAAAAAAAAATGAAAAAAATAGAAAGGTACGAGAATCTTCTTCATTGTTTCTTTCTTATTCTAATATTTCATATCACTTTCCCTACTTCATTTCTTTGTTCCAACCTGTCTCCTCCTCCCTGTTATTCTTCTTCCTCAATTAAATCCCAAGCATAACAAACATACACTATCTCACGTTATTTCTCTCTCTCGTAACTCTCACACCCTCTGTCTCTATCATTCCACTTCTTCATCCTTTTTCTTCATTTCACAAACCCTCAAGTTCCATCACCAAATCAAACACCCATAAGACAAATTCTTCATCTGAGCAAAGTTGTAGCCAAATCCTACAAGTTAATTAATTTGGGTTTGATTGTGAGATTGGGGTTAATGTTCTAAGGAAAGAGAAGGGTACCCACTGTTAGTGATTGCTCATTGAGATTTTTTTGAAGTATATTTATCAACTTACATTTCAATTAGTGCATATTTAGGCATGATTAGTGAGTTAGAAATTAATTTTTAAGACTAGAGTATGTGTTAGAGGATTTTATGGTTGTCTATGGTTTACTAAAGTCATAGAATGGGTTTATAATTAATGAGAAAATATTATTGATGCTCTGATACCAACTTTGTCACGACCTAAAATTCAATTTCGTGACCGGCGCACGAACTAGAGCATCCTAGTCCGGCAAGCCTATTGACGACCCTTGACAAACTATAATTTAAACAATTTTCAAATTGACTTTCTGCTGATAATACAAACATATAGACAGTGGGTCACGAAATTTAAATTTAAATTTTAGACTAAAATTTAAATTTTTCCTTACACAATTACAGAAAAATTCAAACTCAATTCAAACACAAGTAAACTTTTTCGATACCAACTTCTATTAATATGAACATAACTAAAATTAAGCCAAATTAAAATGAACAACAAATTAATCTTTTTTCAAATAGAAAATTTAGTTTAGGAGATACGATGAAAACATTGAGAGTCAGACAACATAAAAAAGAATAAAAATAAATACTGCATTATAAAGAGGCTAACTTGGACACATGCAAAACTTGGCACTTGATAATACAATTGATTCAAAACTAAATTAAGTAGTTTTCAAATGTCAAATATATTTACAACCGGTAAGTCATACCAATATATACCAGGGAAGAACTAAATTAAGTCAAAAATAAATAATAATACTGAAGTACAACAGTTTTTATAATTTTTGATTCAATAAAGTATCAGCAGACATATTTATCTAGCTGCCATCCAAAATAGAAAGTATATATTTCTGTAGCTGCAAATGTCCTGGCATAATTAGATATGTGCAGTGTAAATAATCAGATTCTGATTTGCTTGTGTAGCAGGTACAACATAGTGATTGAAGAAATCCTTGATTTGAAGGTACACAGTACATACAAATCCTCTGCCCAAAAACTATTGGCTGACATTAAACAAGTTATTTAATCGAATGCTCTTGTTCGAATCCAATGTAACAGTCAGAGACTAGAGTCACTTTTACATCCTGCAAGAAGGTAAAACAGATCTTAAAGCAAAATGTAAAAGAGAAATATTGATTGTCAGCCTAACGGCTGTAAAAGTAAAACTATTACTTGTCAAAACAAATATATTAAAATGAACATTTTCTTTCCATCATTATCACATTTTGGATGCATACAATTACAAGAAATATGAGAGAAGTCATTGATTTGGAAGTAAGTAAGGAATTTGAAATAGAAAGGAGTCTGTAAGCAAGCAGAACAGAAAACTCAGTTAGCTAACAAGCACAAAGAACACTAGTAGGAACTATTGTGCTTCTTGTACAAGAGCCGAGAGGGAACCAAATTTATATAGATGCGAGTAATTTTTACCTGAAGATTAGCTGGAGTTATAGGCAACTTCATCGATGTAACTAAGTGATCTGAAAAAGAAACTCTTTTCAAAGCATATAGCTCAGACGTAGAGGTATTACCAAGAACCAACCACCATTGCTCCTCTTTTATCTGTAGGCACAAATTGTAAACTATTTATGTTCAAATGACACAGACAACAAATCATAACAAATATATATATAGCGAGAGAGGAGGAGGGGGAGAATGTAGCATGAACTAAATCTCCATTCACCATGGTTATAGACTATTTTTAACCATGGTAAAAAACAAACAAAACTTATGACACATGTAAGTCATCTAGATTCAAAACAAAACTGAACCCAAACAATATGAATCTCTTTTATTTTGAGCATGAACCCCAAATCAGTCTTGTTTTATTATGACGAATGCAATTTGCCACGTAATTTTATGTAACCAGCGAATTTATTTTGTCAGCTTTGTTACCCAGCCACTTTTCTTTTGTCATTTTGACAATCTTGAATTATTGAGATTCGTACATAATATATCAGCTTGTTTTTGTACATGTCACTTATTTTTTATCATGTGTCTTATGATTCATAAAAAGAATTGATTCACTTTTTGTAACATAGATATACACTCAAACATGTGTGTGTATTTGAAAATATACCTTCGGAAATCGAGGAACAAATGCTCTAGATGAGTGTCGTCTAGAATTGAGCTTTTCTAATCTGATGTGTAATATGTAGCACCTCTCACCACCAGTATCCCTCTCCTGAAGCTTTAATTTCATTTTAACATGAGGGAAGTTCTGTAAATCCTGGTTAAAGAAAGAAAAACAAACAAAGAAACAAACATGTATTAAGTATAAACTAAAAGAGGTAATATGCCTGCTAGATAAATAAAGTATTAACACGTGAAATAATAATTAATTACTTATTTAATATAAATTATGTTATTGCATGACCAATGGCTAACACCTTGTTAGTTTCAGAGGTGTTTTAGGAAAGGGTGAAGAAAAGAAGACAAAAGAGACTTATAATAGTAGATAGATATGGTACACTAACCCCAATTTATGCTATGATAAATTCCTAAAGTAAGGTTCTAACAAAATAAGGTAACACAATTATCCCTAAAAGACATAGATTCAAGCATTTAATTACATAGATATTGTAACATATCAAAATTGCACACAACAACCCATAGTTTTCAATATCCTAAAAAAGAAGCATGTGCTCATCCATTTTTCTTCAGCGTACCCATGTTCCCCAATTTCCTCTCCAAAAGAAAATAACAAGAATCTAAACAAGCATTAAAGCATGAAGTTATAAGGAATCTTTACCTGGTACAATCTCGAAGCCGGGAAATTTCCAATGACAGTCTGCAACGCTGCCCTGGGAATATCTAGCAACTCTTGTAAACTATAAATTCCTCTTTTGCTTAGTGAAGTTATAAGATCATTGTTCATGCATGGGAGCATCCACAATGAAGAGTCCTTGTCCAACCATAAACCCTAAAAGCAGGACACAATATTTTAAGAGTGAAATGTAGGAAATATACCAGATGTGTGTGTGTCTAGATTTAGGAACTATATATGCACAATTTTATTGAAGCCAGCGTTTGTCTTTTCACCATTAGATCTAACAAGCCCAGCAGTTATGATTTGTAATTTATTTGGTGGTACTATATCAAATAAAATAAAGAGTGGATATAAAGTAATTCCCCTTTGATTGAAATTTGTTCCGGACAATCATCTTAAAGTGGTATCCAACAGTTCCCTCTTGTATAAATATTAGCTGATGTTTGAATAATGTAAGATATATACTTCCTTTTTGCATTAGTATGGCCCCTATTCATTTATCTGAAGCATCCGTCTACATTTAAGTTTACAAAATCATATTGAGCCTACTTCCATTAAATAAAGCTGCCCTACAGCTGTTGCTTGGAAGGCCAAGCTATTTTACCATAATTTTTGAAAAAACAATGCAATAACTGTTTAGCCAAGAGATCTTAATCTCATAACATCTAACATGTCCTTCACTGTTACAATAGACTAATCATGTCCCCTCTCTTTGCAAGTTAGGCAGATACTGACAGCTGTCACCAACAGATTTAGTTAAAAACTCTACAGAGTTAATCAATTCTTTATTTCTCTGATTTCTCTCAACAATAACCTGGTATAATGAGCAGAGTAAGGCTCATTGCTTACGGCGAACAACCTCCGGACCACCAGTACCACTATTGGCATATTGTATTATGGAGAGTCTTCAATGCGAAGGTTCAACTACTGCACTAGCTCTCTTGAGAGAATTTACTAGTTTATCCGCAATCTAATAGCACCAACACTTGCTTCTAACAAATTGTACCCCGTGCCTTAAATGACTGATTGAAGTTGATCCTTCTTTGCACTTAAGGGGCCCCAAAAGATGAAGGCTCTTTACCATCCTTTTCTGTTGGCATTCATTACAGATCCTTGTTCTTAAATGCCTAGTTCTTAACATCCAAGAGTAAAGCCATGTCGATGATTTCTGATGGTAATTTTGAATTTTACTTGCAACACCGGTTTGCAACCCATTAAAAAACTTCTTTTGATATCACCTTAGTTGCATCTTTAAGCAGAGCAAACATCAACTCGAATTTAACACAATACTCCATAACAATACCAAATTGCTTAAGAAACCCTGCTGCAAGTATTTTGAGACCCCAAAAATCGGGACATCAAGCTAATTTCCACCATTATCATATGACATTAGAGCACTTCCCCATGATGGACCGCCTGTGTGTTTGTTCGTGAGTAGAATTAAAAATGTCGACTCTGGCCTTCTACTACATTAATTCCTGTCAACATCATTATGGGTTGGCATATGCGGGCGTTGCGATCGCCCTCATCTGTACACTATGGAGTTTATCTATCTTGTTCAACTGAGTTTGATACTCATTTCGCATTCCATATGGCTTCTCTCCAAACTTTCCACTCACATATTGACATTTCAAAGCTCCCAAAACAGAACGTTATGATACTATATTATACGTACCAGAATAATAACAGTGAAAAGATCAAAAGAATGAAAAGCCTTTGTACTAATACGGAACCCAGACTTATATTATGCATATTCCCTACCCATGTACCCCTTACAAGTGAATCACTCTCCAACAACCCTCCCGGCCACCAACTCAGCAGTTAGTTACACAAGTGGAGATTTATTTTATTTTCTCACACTTGACTCCTAATCTCCCAAATCGCACCCCCACTTCTTTCTTACGTATACCTTAGTTATCTTGGGGACTTATCACATGGAATAGGGCTTGCTACATTTAAAAGTACCTAGTAGACTCTTCCATTAACTAAGCAAAGTGACGAGGGAATATTCCATAGTACAAAATTCGTAAGATATGACGATCACACCCCTTATGTTTCAGGGGATAGTGAAATGATTTGTGCACCCAAACTTTTAGAAAATTTTAAATGAACATGTAATCTATTTCAATGTTAAGTGTTATTATATCTCAGAAATGAAACTGCATATTTAGTGCATCTTTGGAGTTTATATTAGATTATTTTTCTTCAAGAAAAACTTTATAATCAAAATATCCAAGACAGATTTTTTTTCTTCATGTGAGATAATCAGAACTAATTTGAACTTGCTAGTTGTATTCAAATTATACAACAGCCCTGAAAGAAGAAAGGTCCAGGTGCAGAAAAAATTATTACCTGCATTACCATTTGCAGAAGATGCATGCAAGTTAAAGAGCTCGAAAGCCAACCACTATTTGCACATACATCAATCATGGCCTGGATTATGCGTATACTCTGATCTAATACTGATTTCAAGTCTGTCACATAGTCACTAATTGGCAACTCCAATTGGGAAAAATGAGACTGCATTCAGAATAATTTTATGATCAAAAATATAAACAAGAAAAATTGAAAGAGGTAATCTGGTGCTATATAAAGATATAAAGAAAAATAAAATAGAAAGTCTACTATGCTAAAACTACTGGTTAAAATTACTGACCTGAAATAGAAGATTTGCTTTGGTATGAGGGTCCTCCAAATGATTCTTATCCACTGGATATCTAACTTTCTCCGATAGTGCTTCATTGTATTTTTCCTGCGACAAAAGAACAGAATATTGTAAATGACTTTAGGGAAAAAAATTCATTTTGGAGCAAGTCTGATTTTGACATGACATGGGTTGTAGAAACAAAAAGCAAATTATTAGATGAAGGACAATAGTTTGTGTTTATAAAACTAGGATTTAACTTCATAGAAAAAGAAAGTATTAAATGACACCAATTGCTCATTTTATAACATGGATGCATTGATTCATAAAGGGATTAATGAGCTTAAGTTAAAGTCGATTCAGTTGGTAGTACCCAAGTTTGATCCCTCGCTGGAACAATCATTGGCCTGACTTTACTTACCTCCAAACTAAACTCTAAATTACCAAGTCTTTTTCTTTGGGAATTGGACGGTCAAGACCATGAAATAACTTAGAATATATTAAATGAGATTGTTGAAAGGCCTTGTTTATAAAGATAAAGGGTCAAACTCAGATGGTTGGATATTCAAATGTTAAACAGTGGGTTTCCCCTATTAATATAAGGTCCACTCCTGAGTATTATGTATTCATTGTATGTAGTCTGTTATCCATAATAGAAAGAGGTAAAGAGTAGTTCAGGATCTAATCTAATAGTCGAACATTGAGTTTGCCAAACACCATCGTGTCACTATCTCGGATTTCACAAAATTACTGAAACATTTGCTATTTTTTATCTTTCTTTTTTTTTTTTATGCAAAATTAGAGTGCAAAAGCATCACATGATAGGAATGACATCCCAACTATGTTGGCACCCCAAGACTACAATTTCTTATTTAAAAAGAAAAACTTCTAATATCACTATATCAGAAAGAAAAAATGTATTACAATAAGATCAACTAGATTGTTGAGAAAAATGCATCAATTAAAAATTACTAAATAAAAAAGAATAATACTCAAAATTTACAAGAAAATAATTGACTTTCAGTGATAAAAAATAAAACAGTTACCTCATTATGACGCACAGGAAGTTCATCAAATTCGGAGGCAGCAGATAAGACATGCAGAAAGACCTACATACAAAAACTCTTAGCATAATGATATTGAATATTTAAAAGAAATAATCTTTCAAACCAAGATGGAAAAACGATATTAGAACGGGAATATTTGAAGTCTTACTTCTAGTGATGTATCTGGACCGATGTTTGAACCAAACATTGAAACAGTCATGTAGCTAAGGTAATACTGAGAAGCTACTGACCCCAACATTACCGGCTCCACCACATCCTCATTCATCTTTATGCATCCACTGTCTTCCAAATCCTCAAATGTGCTTTGTACTAGGCTGCCAAAAGAGAAGTGTCGGTTAGAATATCATTGCTAAAAACACGAGGTTTTGGTATTTCGTGTCATTACCTAGACAAGAACGAACTTAAAAACTCAGGTTCTACATTCTCCAATCCATAGTACGCAGGATTGACCATCTGTCAAAAAATAAGTATTATGAATAACAATGGGTAAATATACAAATACAAATAAAAAAAAGTCTAACATTCACATCTCTTTGGGACATATGTTGTTTGGGAAAATTTCACAGACAAAATACTATCCCTCAATTTTTCAATCAGCTCCAAGAGCAGTCCGTCATTATCTCTCTAATGTATCAGACATCCTTGAGTTGCCTTCCTAGTCAGATTTAATGGAAACTATCCCTCAGTAAATATTTACCATGAGTGTTGGAGTACATAGAAAACATAAAATATTTGGATTGCATGTTAATCATTAGATTACCTCTAAGAATTAGTTTCCACGTGACGTTATATTAATCATTTGTATCTTTGTTTAGTTTAAGATTAGGAGTAATTGTCACAGTTAGTTTTCTTATTCAATAAGGATTAGAAGTCTGTTATTAATATAAAATCAAAGTCACAATACAAAGTCTTTATTGTTTCTCCTCCCCTTGACTTATCTCTAAAACACTAACTTAAACCAACACCAACTCTACTATTTCTGATTTTCTTGAGAAGCATCAAAACATACTTACCAGTCTACGGAATAAGTAAGTCCATGTAAGGTAATGCACTGCATCTTGTTTATTGCAGATTGTTCCAGAAACAATTTCAGCATTTATGTGATCATGTAGACGCTCCCTCAAACTACTTTCAACAGGAAAGGGTTCATACAAGAACTGCAAAATGAAAGAGAAACAAGTACAGATCTCAGCACAATAGGTGTCAAAGTTTAATATAATTCTCATTTCCTATTTTCACCTTTTTGTAGAAGCTCTTCTTGGGTTCATGAACAAGTATCACTGCCTTCCCATGTTGATCAAATTGAGGCCGTCCAGCACGACCCATCATTTGCAAGATATCAGTGATTGGAAAATCAACGTACCTCTTTGTTTTTCCATCATAGTATTCTGTCCCCTGAAAGATAACCAAATTATTGTTAAAACAAAAAATTAATATTTTAATTTGGTAATACATGGTTTAGATTCAAATATTTACGATTCCTTTCTTGTACCCTCAACTAAGAAAGTCTTTTTTCCTGAAGTAATTAACATTTAAATTTCATTAATACCTTGGAGGTCGACCAAGAAAGCAATTTACTAGATGTAAGTGGTGATTAAGCAAAATATCAGAGGGAGCAACAAAAGTTACCGATTTTGTGCAAAGGCATAGAAAAGAAATGGATTCTGAAGGATGTGTATGAGGGGACGACGACTATTGTGAACATGCAAGCTGGGGCGACAAGATTTCCCTAAAACTAAAGGACTACACCAAGACTCAACTTTAAGCCCCTATCACTTTTACCTCGGTCTTAGATTCACTTACAGAGCACGACAATTGGTCAAGATCCAGAAAAGTGATGCATGCTTTTCCGCAAGTGATAGTCTCACTGGGAGAGTTGGGAGAAGAAATAAATGGGGGGTTAGAGAGTTGGAAACTAACTTTAGAAGCTTATGCCTATTTGAGTTTAAGTCAGACAAAGTATATGGAATGTAAGTTTAGCAAAATGCAAAACACTCCTAGGCTAGAAGTGAAAGTTGGAGAGCACATCATTCCACAAGTCACGTTGTTTGAAAACCATGGGTCTATTATACAAAACAAAAAAGAAATAGCATATGTAAATCATCTGATTGAAGCAAGGTGGTTGAAATGAAGGAGAACCACATATATATTATGTGCTATTAAGTTATTGTTCGAGCTAAGGGAAACCCGGTGCACTAGAGCTCCCACATATGCAGTGTCCGGGAAGGGGCCATTTGGTGTATTGTACGCAGCCTTACCCTGTTTTACACAAGAGACTGTTTCCAGGACTTGAACCCGTGACCTTTTAGTCACATGACAACAACTTTACCAGTTGCGCCAAGGTTACCCCTCAAGTTATTGTTCGAGCTAAAGGGAAAAAAAATGCAACACAAATAAATTTAGTGTGACGAAGATGAAAATGCTGGTTTGACGAGAGAAATTATTAGATGAGATAGGATTAAGAACATTAGAAAGAGATAAAGTAGCATCTATATGTAAAGATGGCTGAATCTCAACTTAGAGAGTTTGGGCATGTGCAAAACAAAACCTATGAGTTTTGTAGTAAGCTGAGTAGATCATATATGAAGTGTAGCCAAATCACCAAAGGCAAAGAATACCAAGAAAATCTATAGGAGAAATTATTAAGAACGATTTGGAGATTGCTAGACTATGAATCAAATGTCTTAGAAATTGTGGTTAGGCCTAACACAACCCCACAAAACCAGCTTGTGAGGTGATGATTGCCCCCACTTATAACATATTGTCTGGTCATCTCCTATCCGATGTGGGACTCTTAACAAAATGCATGTATTTATTATTAGGATTACAATCATGGATCAGGATTTGAACTTAAAAATCAAATCAATTAGCAATTATTGTACCATGCTATTTTAAGTGGAGGTCAGGGTGGTCTGGTTTAGACACACAAATTCAATAAAGAACAATGGTTGGCTAGAGAAAGGATTTATGATAGAACATTCAGTGATCAAAACCATTCATCTGAGCCAGTCTGCTCCGCTTTGTCTTATTCTTATCATCCCTGATCTTCCTCAAAACATCACATGGAACCTCAGTGCCTTGAGGTCCATAGAGGACTACTTGCCTATACCGTGTGCCTTGAGAATTTAATAGCAGTGCACTTATCATGAATGCTCTCATCTTTTCAGTTTTATTTGTGAACCGCTATCATCTTTTCAGTTTTGTTAACTGCTATAATATTTGTCCTAACATGTGTCATCTCACTGGTCTTTGTTTATTACAATAACTTCCATATCTACTATGTGGCAAGTTCTAACTTAATGTATATCTCAGACTCTACCTATATATAACCACCAAAAGATTTGATCACAATCCTACTAATCATTTCTCATTACAACCTTATTTTCTCGAAGAATAAAAAACAATGGCTACACTTGATAGTTACCTTAGTCAGAATAACAAGGTAGGGTTCTTGACTGCTCACATATTGAAGGAGGTAACAATTGGTTCAACCTTCTACTTCATATTACAGATGACAATCTTTCAAACTATAATCAAAATATCATGTCTATTACTTTTAATGATTAACATCAACAGACTAACCTAATTCCTGCAACCATACATATATAACTTCTCGAACAAATTTATATGTCATTTTTTCATGCAGTTTATAATTTCACACTTTTTTTATATTAGATTCCTTCATATAAATATGAAAAATACATTCTCCTAAATTCCTTCCGACTTATCTTTTCATATAGTAGATTCTTACTCTTTGTAGTTATAATTGTTTTTATATATTGACTCAAATTTGTAGCCTTATGGAAAGATTCCACAAGCTTTTGTTTATGATTTCTATGAAGAATTGGGAGACAGGTTTATATTGAGGGATGGTTACAATCACAGAATTGAAGATAAGTTTAACAAAAATATGGGACATCCATTGATGATCGAAAATGGGCTCCGTGTAAGGGGGGATGTATTTGGAATATCTGGTAACAGGTTAATGCTTTTTACATATCTTTGAAATAAACTTTTCTTTGTCAATGTCTATTATGAGAAATCTATGGGGTTGAGCATATTGCCATCTGAACATTTATTCCACAGGGCCATGGAAGAACCAAAGCATTTTGAAGTCACTTTGACTAATTTGGCTGCAACTGGGAAACAGTTGGTAATCTATTTTTGGATCATTAAGTTCTTTTCCTATCTAGTTTCCTCTATGGACCTCCAGGGCATGGACCTATACCATGGTTGGATTTGAGACGTAACCTCATTCCAGCCAAGACCTAAACACCTAAACACTACCCCTACCCTGGTATGTTTAACCATGGGTTGAATATGTTTTGTCATGAAAAGACACAGTTTGCATTGCAACCATTGCATCACTGTGTACAGGTCAAATATAATAAATTTTCAAATTACAAGTACACGTGTATAATAATGGAGACACGCTAAAGATGTAAAAGAGCGAAATGAAAATTATGTTAAGAGAATACTTCACAGAAACGGCCAAAACTTGTAATTATTTACATTATTGCAGCAATGTTATACAACATCTGCAAATCAGAAACTTTTTAATTACCCACTTTTGACAAACTTGTATTAGGTTCTAACTTAAAATGCCTTTGAGGTTTTTTCAAATCAATATATGTTCAACCAACAACATTAAATTACTTTAGTTAACAAAACCTTGTCCGAGTCAAGTCCAATATAAACTATATTAAAAGCTAAGTTGCAGCAGCTAGAATCTCTCGTGAATGATTAGTTTAAGGTCCAATAAAATGTAAACCAAGCAAGAAAAATACACAATCAATTTCAACCTTACCCAAGAAAGAAATTTTTTGTTTATTTCTCCTGGAACTTCTGGAGGAGAAAATGAAAGCCAATATATTGCAAAAAGAAAACATTACAACAATTACATTACCTTGATAATTACTAGATGAGCTGGAAGATTCACACCCCAAGCCAATGTGCTGGTACAAACCAATACCTACATTGATATTATACAGCTAATCAGTAAACGGCATGCCATATAATATGAATGTTTACCTTACTTTTTAAGACAAAAAAGAAAGATATTTAAATTTTTAAAGAAAATAAATGGTGCCTGAATCTTGTTGTTTGCAAAAAGTTCCTCAACAAGAGATCTGTCTTTGTCATTCAGGCCTGCATGATGTAAACCGATGCCAAATTGTAAAGTATGCCTCAAGTTTTGGTCAGAGACTTGAGACAGAAACATCTCCAATGCTTCTTCAGGCATGTTAAGAAATTGCCTTGAATGTTCATCTGAAGCAGCAAACTTCATTCAGAGAAAGATTATTAGCAGTTAACCATAGTGAATCAAATATTATTTCCCAAAAGAGATTGGGTATGTACCTGAATTAGATCTAGTGCAGTAAGTCTTGTTTGGCGCCGTGACGAGACAAATATAAGAACTGGTTTCGCAGGTGAATGTGTGCATATTGCAGCATATGCTGGTTTATTCATACTGTTCATCCGTGGGCAGTAATACTTTCCAGGATATCCCTATAAGAAGACCAAGTAGTTAGCATATTTGTAATGCAAGACTACACATCACTTAAGGGTTGCTTGATAGGAGTACACGGGTAAAGGTTTATATGGAGAATTAACGTAGATATGTATATATGCATTCCAAATTTCATTCCTCGATTCCTCATTTTTACTACTTAAACCAAAAAGCGGACAAGTAACGTCACAATCTATGTGAAACAACATATCCACTTGCCTGGATATGAACTTCCAAAGGTACGGGCCTCACACTTGGCTTGAAATTGAAGAGTCCGATCTCCTCCACGCCTAACCAATCAGCTAGATCACTACAAATAGAAGGGGGGGAAATAAGGAGTACGTTGATAGAACAGACTCTTATCTTGTACTCTCTTTCTTCTCCCTAAGTTGAGAGAGACTAGAGAGTGCGGACACGAAAAACATACACGAATAATAGCAAAGTGGAGAAGAAATGGAAAGAAAATTAAAATAACTCTATTTTAAGAAACATGGAGAAAAATGAGATAAACTTACCCAGCATTTGCCAGAGCTGTAGAAAGGCCTACAAACCGTACTGGACGCTCTGTCTGTGATGATATATATCTCATCCTAGAAACAATAACCTAAAAACAGAAATTTCCTCATTTGAGCATTCAAACAGCAACTATGAAACACAAATAACGTATATAATATGATTAGAAAGTTAATAGTAGAAAAGTGTAACCTTTTGCAGTATTGCTAGAGAAGAAATGAGTAAAGTACAAGAGAAAAAACGATAACCTATTAAAAGACCCCCCTCCCCAAAAAAAAATTATCTATATGTGCATGAAGTACTGTTGTCCAAATATCCCACCGGTAGATGATAATGTCCCTACCCATTCGTTAAGATGAGTCGGTTAGTCTACAAGCAGTCATTGATTCTCTTAGCAAGCAGTAAATCACCTTCTTTCAAGCCTTGACTTTGTTCACTACCATTTAATTTTATTGTTTCTGGTACTTTGTCTAAGGATACGTGGAGAATTGAGTTTAATGATGTCAAGATGGAGCTCTTGCCTAGCATCGGGGTGGAAGTATCATGATCAGAAAACGCAAGATCACATCAAGCATTTTCTCACCCTAGACTAGACCTTACATTGCCATCTCAATCAGTGTCGTGACTCAATTTACGCACTCTCAACGTCATGAGGCAGTCTATAGAATATTGAGATATTTGATGGCCACCCCCGGAAAGGTCTATTCTTTAAGAAGACTAGTGAATGAAATGTCTCTATCTTTACGTATGCAGACGGAGCAGGATCCGTCGCAGACAGAAGACCGACCTCTAGATATGGTACAAATGTCAAGGGAAATCTTGTGACATGGAGAAGAAGCAAGGAGTTGTAGGAAGATGTAGTACAGAAGCCAAGTTTAGCACTATGGCTAAGGGAATTTGTGAAGGTCTATGGATCTACAAAGTCATTGAGGAACATAGGATAAAAATTGAGATTCTACTGAAATTAAATTCTGCCAGTAAAGCCTCCATCAGCATAACCCACAACCTAGCGCAGCAAGATAGAACCAAACATATTGAGATTGAGGATCATTTCATAAAGGAGAAATTTGATGCTGGAGTTATATGTCTACCTTTTGTGACTTATAGTCAACAAACTGCTGATATCTTAACCAAGAGCTTGGCAAGACCTGTCTTTGAGCATTTGATAGGCATGTTGGGCATGATAGACATCTATGCACCAACTTGAGGAGGGGTGTCGGAATCTGTGTTATCTAGAAGAATCCACATGATTCTTTTAGTCAATGCATATCTCCATTCTCCCTATAAATTATCTATTTATGTTTCCTAAAATTCTCATGAATTTATTGATCTCTCTAATGTTTCCTAACATTCAGCAAATTTCTTTTCAGATCGGATGCTAGTGCTAGTCTTCTTCAATTCATGGTTTTTTCCTTCCTAATTCTCTTGTCTAGTCCCAAGAAAGCATCTTGTATATTCCTTGTTATAAAAAATCAACTCTCCCAAAGGTATATATTATATAAGTCACAAAGCTCATTAATAGTCTTATCTCTAACAAGCCCAATCTTGGGCTTAAAACAGAGTGCAAAAGTCAACTCTACTCAGAAATATAATAACCATGACGCTGAGTCGGTAGTATGTCACCATAGTTCAATCATATACCTCAAGGATGGGCCCACGATCAGCTCCCAACAAGTGAATTTCATCCAATATGATAAGTCCAACCTATTGATCAGTGGCAGCAAGATTTGAATATGAAATTGATAGCTTAAATAGATAAATGATTTCGATATATAAAATACTACAGTCCTACAAACACTCAAACAAGTATGAACTCACCTTTGTGACATAGCTACGACTATGCCAATTACGACTTATACCATCCCACTTTTCAGGAGTAGATATGATGATATTGGCTGACAAGAGAGCCATCAAATCAGGAGTATAGTCTCCGGTCATTTCAACCTAATTAAATGCATACATAATCAGCACCAGTACAATATGTAGTGCAAGTATACTTTTTTCAATATTCAAAGATAAGTACCATTTTTTTCCCCAGTTGAGACACAAGACGCTTTCTCCAGTCACTCATTCTTTCCCTAACAATAGCCTTCAAAGGTGCTATATAAATAACCTGCATAATCATATGCAGAGTAGCTTAAGCTTACACAGTTCATAAGATGATGTACTATAGGTAACAGAAAAGTCATTTCTCTAAGCAATAATGAATGGATGACAAAAAATATTACAGTGTAAACAAGGTTTCTTTATTTATTCACAGAAATGGATATATTAAATTTCCTATGCAGTTTGCTCTTTCACCAAGTGGAGAGAGTAAATCAATATCATTAAGCATCTTAGCAAACCAGCCTGCAGAGAGCAAGCAGCATAACTTCCTTCATATAAAATGTATACTCTATCATATCTCATAATTTTGTTATTCAGGACTATTGCTCTTTCACAAACTGCACTAATAAATTTAAGAACAAACCTTCATATCAGGCTGGGTGTTGAAAAGCCGGAGCATAGCAAGTTCAGCAGATATAGTTTTTCCACTTCCAGTTGGAGCTCCTAATAGAACATTATTGTCCGTGTGATACAAGACATGAAAAGTCTGCCCATGTAAAAAAAGAACAATATCCATATATTTGTTAAGTCTGGAAAACAACAGAGTATAATTTAACAAAAAAAAATCTGGAGAGAAGATGAACCAAAAACCTGTGTTTGTATTGGGTTAAAATGTGAAAATTTATATAGCCCTTCATGATCAATGTTTCCAAGAGAAGACACTGGAAGTGGCTTTAAATCAAGGAGTTCTGTATGAGAAGTACGGACCTGGCAAAGGTATATCCAAGTATCAGACATAAACTGGGAAGGAGCCAGTTCCATACAATAGCTCTAGAAACCAAAAGAAAATTAAATGGAAATGTATTACCTCTGGCAATAGTAAATTATGAAAGGTAATAGTGTAGAATGCCTCTGCATGAAGCCATGAATCAGAAATGGCATGAATGTAATATTGTGGTGGATGTGGTTCAAATATAGGCACGGTGAAGGAGAGTTTGTAAGGTTCCCCCTTGGCCATCCGCTTTGTAAGGGTCAAAAGTTCCGAGTGGTAAATATGATCATTCTCAGAGTCCTGTTCGAAATAGTTGACCATGCATTCAATTTGGCGTTAGGAATTATCAAGTCATACCTAACTACAAATTAGTTGTGGCAATATCACACTAGCAGCACATTTTCAGACACACATTGGACATTCTATAGGCAAAACAAATACCTACAATATAAATCTCGAAAATATCAAACAGAAAATGAGACACAGGCAACTCAAAGTTTTAAAGTAAAAGAATATGACTATCTACAAATACTTATAACAAAAATAACTCACTTATACCATTAGGTAAGAGCTTCTACATAGATCAATCGGTGCTACTGTTGAGTCTCAAAAGGAACATGTTAGGCCCACAATTGATGATAGGCCCCTATTAGAAATAGCATAATCTCTTAAAAAATGGGGAGTAACGGAAACGGGAGGACATGATGAGTGTGAAATGGGAATTAGTGGAGCTAACTATTGGATGAAAAGATGTTCCATTGTTCTTTTGAAAAGTTGTTCCTTTGTTTGTCTTTTGCAAGGAGATTTCATCTCCATCCATTGTTCATTAATTCATTTACGGTTCAATTTTTTGCTATTAATATAATTTTCATTAGTTTCAGTTCATCCTTCTATTTGGTTCTGTAAGAACAACATTTGGTCATGGCCTAAACATGCTGCCAACTTGTAAAGTATCTTTGTCTCTGAGCAAATCTGTGATGTTAGCTTATTGGTTTGACTACGCCAGTTTTCCCTATGGTTTTTCCTTGTTTAGTTTTGCCAATTTTTCATTATGAAAATCTCTAATCAACCAGTTCCTTGTAATTGTATTCTTTTCACCCTTACAATACCAGCTTTTACATATTTAGTGATTTATTCTAACCTGATACAAGAATCAGTGGAATCCAGACATAAACTTTAGCTATAAAATAGTTAGCAGAACTGACATCATTATATCAGTATATAATGAGACTATGAGAGGCAAAGTATTTTCCAGCAAATATAAAACGAGTCTCATAATGATGACAGGTAAGGAATGGAGGGTACATTTTGGACCTCCTTTACTGCATTTATTACTCTCCACACCTGGATAAAAGGATTTGGTCCCTTGGGCTTTGACCCTTGGCATTTTCCTAAAAATCTTATTAAATTTCTCATTCATTGATTAAAAATAATCCTTTCTTTATAAATCATTGTGAAAATCCAATCAATCTTTTAGGCTCCTTTAATTTGGACAGCAGTACTAACACAGTTAATACTAATAACTTGCAGCAGGTGTGTAACCATAGACTGCCGAAAGTTGTTTTCCCTTTATACGCATGCAGTGTGTAGTGCTTGCTCAGAATCTGGTCCTTGCCTGTTTTTACTTTGTTCGGATGTGGTGTCGAAGGGTGAGTTTGGTTTGAGGGAAGGAATTATTTTAAATTTAAGTTGCTTGGTTCAATTATTTGGAAGGGAAGTGAGGGTAGCAAAATCACTCCTAAGCCAATTTTAGCTCCCGTCCAAAAGTGGGGGGATTTGGAGGGGAGAGATTACTTGTTACATATTTGGATTTAAATACCCCTTTTATTTAATGTGGCCTTAAATATTAGAATGGTAAAAAAAATTAATTTTAAACTTTTGCTCCATTAAAATTCCTTCCCTGCCCTCGTCGAACCAGACACGAGATTTTAAAATCCATCCCCTCACCTCCTCTTAGTTGAACCAACCAAACCCCAAGGGTATTCCACATTTACAGTTTCCAGTGGAAGTTGTGTGAGCCCTAGTTTTCATTGTTTAGGTTGAAGTAAAGAGGCCAACTTTTTGTATTAATCTGTTGTAATAAGCTAAAATTTGGCGCAGTTGGTTGAAGCGCAACTCTAGTAGATTGGAAAATGATAAGGTGTCAATGTATATTTTTTCTATGGAGCATTGTTTTTTCAATGGGGTTTCACAAACAGATGTGTTGAGGAATTGGCAGGATTCCTTATCTAACTAAGATTCCCTTGTGTGTGTGTGTGTGTGTGTGTGTAAGCAGATAACAAAAACAAAAAATAAACAATTATAATGCTTGATCATTCTTAGAAATCTATTCACCTCTACCAAAATCCACCAGCGTTGAGCAGTACCATGAAAACGATCTTTCCAAATAAAAGCAGGTGTTATGACCAGATCAATCTGAAAATAATGATTGATTATGTAGAAATTGATATCAAGGCTTATATCCTGTGATGAAATCAATGAAAAAATTGGAATCTCAGTCTGAAAAGGATTTTTCAATGTGAACTTACCTTCAAGACAGTTCTGGTTATTGGACTCACAGTTGCTGATAACTGAAGCGATGGAAAATACCCAAGGTATTGCTTGACCAACTAAGATGAACAGGGATAGAAAAATAATAATCAACATTACTTGAATATCTAAAGTGACCACCAAAGGAAACTTTTTACCACTTCCTACTAAAAGGTACATACCCTTCCTCCAGGTGCATAACGAATTAATGCCCCAATGTCTTTTTCCTCCATCTCCATCAGGTGATCTAAGTCAGCCCCTCGCTCTTCAAGCTTCCGCAATATCTAAGAACAAAAAAGAACTATCACACCCAAGTATAAAATGTAGCTGGTAAATATAGTGAATAGAATAGTGGAGGGTATACTTCTCCAGAAAGGTCCCGGTCAAATTGTCTAAGTGGATGTTGGTGAGGCCAAACTTGGCGATCTACAGCTTTGCAATATTCCAACATGAACAAAGACATCTCACACCAGCCTCTTCGTAAACAAATCTCAAATAAAGCGCGCATAATACGAGCCAAACTTGCACTTATGTATGACGCGTCAGAAATCAAAGAGAAAGAATCTATAGAGCCTCGAGATATGTACAACTGCAAACAGCAGGTTATATATTATTCATGCAATTATTCTAAATTCCCAAAGGGTAAACAAAATCAACAGCTTGAGAACAATACCTGAATCAGAATAGAAATCTTTCCATGTTTGTTGGAAGGACCGCCCTTAATTTCTAATGGACATGATGTGCGTGCCAACGTCTCTAGCTCATTCTGTTCTTCTTCTCGAACAGCAATATTCTCAAATTCAGATGAATGAGCAACCATGTTAATCACCTAAAGCATCGGAAAAGGTAAAAAGAACATGAAAAGGAAATCATAATTATATAAGAAAGAATGTGTTTTACACAGGCTAACGACAAAGAACTGAACTAAGACACATAAGATAACCAACTAACCAATTGTGCAGCATTTGCAATTTCACAGATAAATCAGGTATATCATGGTATAAATATAAACCATCATTTTTATAGCATAATAGCATCGTTTTAGAGAAATAAAAAATATAAAAGAAAAAAATTAAAATAAAGGAGGCAGAAGGCTGCAAAAATTGTCTACATTGGAGACGGCGTCTCCTGTTTTTCTTTTGGTACTAGATGGCGTCTCCTTTGAAACAACCTAGGTTATAATACTAGTTGAGAACAAGGTTTTTGGTGCTGAATAACTTGAGAGATTAGCCCTCAGACTTTTGTATTTATAATAAGAATATGTACAAAGTAAATCCCATGATCATAGGGAGTAAATCAGGCCTAATTACATAAGAGATATTTACAAGGAAATGAAAAATAATATAAATAAGGAGATAATATATCAGTCAATGATACTATTTATTACGCATATCTCAACAATACTTAAAGAAAGTCCATTTCAGGCTATTGTTTATTCTTGGCGAGAACCTTGTTGTGTGGAGGAGTAATAAGAAAAGTCTAGTGGCTCGATCAAATGTTGAGGTTGAATTTAGAGCAATGGCCCAAAGAATATGTGGGCTATTTTGAATGAAGATTGTACTAGATGACTTGAAGATACTGTATGAAGTTGTTTTGTGGCAATAAATCGGCCATTAGTATTGCTTAAAATCTTGTTCAGCATGACAAGACAAAACACATTGAAATAGACCGGCTAGCTTTCTCGCAAACTAGGAACAATTAATATTCATTCACCAGTTTAACAGTGTTTTAAATGTATGGCTGTATCGGTAGTTATTACATATAGTTTAGTCTACATAAGCATATTAGTATATATACGCTTTACAAAATTGAAATATTATTTAGAAATACTTTCTGCATTAAGTAAAACCAAGATGGCGACAAATCAAAATTACCTCACTATCATTCATGTGACGCCTCAACATTTCATTGTATGTTTCAACACTGGAATATTGAATGTAAAAGTGGCTTGCAATGCGACCAAGCTCTGTGCAGTAAAAATTGCCACTTTTCTCATCAAACCTCATCATTTTTGCTTTATCAAGTGAACGTGCAGCATCAATAACAAGAGATCTTTGCTTAGAACTCAAAGCAGGATCTGCCATCACCTAAAACATAGAAGATTATCAGTAGAAAACCTTTTGATACATAAAAACAACTAGCAAAAACTACATTCAGAATGATGTGTAAGGATCTCGCTTTTGAAGATCTATGAAATGCAACTAATACCAACCATCAATTTTAAATTATTAGTATTGATACATTGTTTCCATGCAAAAAGTGATTATCAGCCTTTTGCAGGGGTCATGTGGCTCTCTACATCTTCCTTTCCATGCAAAACAAAAACAAAAAAAACTCACTTTTTAAATCAGCCTCCTATTTTTATCCATTTACTTTGCATTCTGTTAACTGTCAGTTATACAGTTGTTGATAACATAATTAGGTACTAGTATGCAGCATTCGCCCTCAAGTTTTTTAACATACACCTTTTTTGGAGGTTCTCAAACATATATGTACCTATGCTACAAGATCCAAAATATTATAGAACTGGTTTAATAAAGGATAAGTTTGTAGGTAGGTACCTCATCCCAACCAATACCATATGCCAAAGGATTCATCCTCATCCTTATGAAAAGATAAGTATATCCCAGCCATGCACAGGCTTCCTTAACATTAGTTACGGTGCCCAATGCAACTTCTGCATTCAAATTATCTTTCAACGAGCTAATAAACTGCAGAGTATTGAACAAAGATAGTCAACAGAATACCAAATATATGAAGAAAAAGTTATGCATGATCCAATGCACAGACAAAGACTCAGAGTATACACATGAACAAAACAGCCTCAGCAGTTACCCAATCATTACCTGGCTTTCTATAGGGAGTTGACTTGTCAATAGTCGCAAATAATATGCTAGTTTGTCGTGAGATGTAATTATGATACCTTCACCACTTTTATCAAACTGTGGTCTCCCAGCTCGACCAAATATCTGTGTTAATATAACAGAAACAGCACATTAGCTAATGTAGAAAATTAAGCACTTCATATGACCTAATACAGGAAACCCAGTGTCTTACCTGCATCACATCAAGCATACCCAGGTCTCGCCACCCACCAGCTTTTGGATCATATATTTGAGTTCCCTGGAAACAACAGCATTCAGATCAATTTCCAAATTACAAGACAAAAGCAACTCAATAATCATAAGAACCTAGTGCACATAATAACTTGATAGAGAATCCCTTGGTAAACCAAAACTACAGCACTGCTGTAGGATTTTGTTTCAAAATCAAGTTCCTAGGGGAGAAAGAGCAAGTTTGTGAATCTTATTAAAAATTATGAAAAGTGGTCTCCGGAGCAAGGGACTGTTATAAACTCATTTCAAAAGCTACTGAATACTGGAAAACGCCAAAAGTATATCTGGTAGACCAACTCTCTTGAATCTTATTTGCTCTTGGCCAAAAGTATCTCTCGTGCGTTGAAATGGTTTTAACTCTAACACAAACCTTAGTTAGTTGAAGTCACATTAGTAACTAGTTATCCAAGCTTCACTGGTTTAGTTAACAGTGAAGCCAACGTCTATGTAAGGTTCTAAAATATATTGTTAACAGAATGAAGCTTATAATAGACTACAGTTGCTATAAGAGATAGAAATAGAATAGGCTCAACTAACATTAGTTAGTTGAAGTCACATTAGTAACTACAGTTCTCCAAGCTTCACTGGTTTAGTTATTAGTGAAGCCAACGTCTATACAAGTGTCACTTATTTAGGTTCTAAAATTCGTGCACTATAGATTGAAGTCCAAAATGATTCATGACTAATGTCATAATAACATATCCCAGAATATCTCAAGTTAACTGCACTTTCTTGTAATCTGTCTCCATTACTTTTCCCTTTTCCAATTTCTAAAAGTAAATCATACATACATATATAAAAACAAATACGATGCAGAGTAATATGTAATACAAACCTTAATTACAACTGTGTGAGCAGGTAGATTGACACCCCATGCCAGCGTTGCTGTACAGACAAGTACCTAAAAACACCATAAGGCATACTTAATGAAGCAAGAAGCGAATTCTGAAAATCTAGATTGAAAATTAGTGAGATAAGCCTTACCTTCAAAAGTCCTTCAGAAAAAAGCCTCTCTGTCAGTCCTCTATCTGAACGTAACATCCCAGCATGATGAATACCCATGCCAAGTTCAAAAAGTTGAACAAGATCTTTGTTTCTTGATTTAACGACTTCTTTCTAGAATGCATAAAACAGAAAATTTATGAACACAAGAATAACAGATATCACAATAAAAATCTAAATGAAAATTTACACCGACAACCTTCATAAAGAAATAATGTGGATGTGTGTCATTATTGAAGAGTTCAAGGTCATCATTCGCTCGTGCAAGTTCAGTCTGTTGAACAATACATAAAAATGATGATACTGAAAGCAAAGCATGAGGCAGAAAATAGTATAATCTGTTCATATAGAGTGAAGTATATAATAAAGCATAATGGTTTCAGCAAACCAGCAAGACAAGGATAAAGAATTTCAGATCAAATAACATGACCACGTAAAATTTCTTAAATGACAAACCAGTTTCTGAGCAGTCTTTGCAGTGTCTTTTCGTGAATGAACAAATACCATTGCCTGATGACCTTGCCTAATAGAATCAGCAACCTAAATCAAACAAAAGAACCAAAGATAGAAAATTAGCCAACAGTGCAAGATAAATAACAATTTGGAAAGAACTTAGATGGAACAAGACCTTTCTATAGCATATAACATTCAACAATTCATTACGAGCTGCAAAGTTTGGCTCACTAATTCCAATATACTGTTGTGCAAGAGGCACTGGGCGATAACTTGAATCAAAGAAGAAAAGACCTGTGTCTGGATTTACTCTTAGAAACTGTGCAACCTGGAAAAATGAATGGTTAGAATTTGTAGGTTAGGTACAGTAGATACTTCAGCATACAAAACTTCAGTTAGAAAAGATAGAAAAACAAGTATAGATGATTTGGACCGAACACCTCTAGGTAATTGGGGAGTGTGGCAGAAAGGCCCACAATGCGTATCATTGACTGGCTTGACTCCACCTGATATTAACAACAAGGAACTCCTTAATTAGAAGCCAATTATCCCATGGAGAAATAAATGGCTGTAGTGGCACTGTGGCATCACAACATAAACGATAAAGCACCATCGCACAGATCAGCATATCATATAAAATACAGGAAAACCATGGGCATAATATATCAGAAGTTATCAGCATAAAACATTTACTTACAAGAATGCACAATTAGTCTACAAAATGTTGTAGAGTCAATGGAGTTGTAGTATTAAAAAAAAAAAGGTTGGTTGAAAATAATCAGGTTTCTTTCATTATTTTCCTCTTCTGCTTGCATACAAAACTTTAATTCAAGCTAATAACCACCAGAAAGAAGTGCTGATCTAATCAAAATTCTTGATTTCATTTAAATTCAGGGAAAAAGAAACCGAAATAACATCATCGTAGAAAGGCCGGTCTGGATTTCTCTTTGTAAACTCAACTTGGTAAATATAAAAATATCCCATGCGTGCTTTTCACCAAAAATCACGTAAAAGTTGAAACACACTTGACCACATGGCTTACCTGCCGCAGTGTCCTAGCAACTAAAGCTTCTATAACAGGACCTCTATCGTCATTGAGTAGATGCACTTCATCAATAATTAAGAGCTTCACCAGCATCGAGAGTGACATGTCACTACTCTTGCGAGTTATGACATCCCATTTCTCAGGAGTTGTCACTATCATCTGATTTAAACCATGGAAGAAAAAAATAAAAAATGGAACTCAATTTGCATGGTGGCAAAGAAATCCAAAACCACAAATTTTCATCACAAACCTGAGTTTCTTCTAGTTCATTTTTAGAGAGCTGCATATCTCCAGTAAGCTCTCTGACACTCATATTCAACGGAGATAAACGTTGGCTGAATGTTGATGTGACTTCTGCAGCCAAAGCCTAGAATGGACCAGAATGCAAAATTAGAAATGAAACACAGATGCAGGGAACAAAAGGCAAAGCATGGAATTGAATCTATATTTAGGTATGATATGAAACATAAATGCACAGTAGAAAAAAGGAAAAATTGAATAGACAAATAGAAATAAGAGAAAAATATGCATCAAGATACCTTCATTGGAGCAACATAAACTATCTTAAATTTATCTTTATGCAAGTAACCATCCTTGAAGTGTTGTCCAATCTGCATACAATAAATCATCGAGGAAAGAAGTTATCCTTTATGAAAAGCGCTCTCTCATTGAAAAAAACACACGGTGAAGGACAATAAATCCTCTATCCTCTTCAAAGAGCATAAAAATGAAAAGGCACAAACAAGTTGAACAATTAAGAAACAACAGGAATACAATAAAGGCGTACAATCAAACTCCTGGAGAGGTTTAAAAATAGGTAATGTGCACCTCACATGCTGCCTCTTTTATGAAAAGTGAGTTGAGAGTTTATCGTTCTCACTGGAAATGGAGGACGGCATATTGAAAGGAAATGGAGGCAAAGCACAGCATACATATTGAGAGGTTTACATATTAGAGTGATCATAGGAGCAATAAAACTCTGACTCTTCAGTATTAGAGAATAGAATCTAAACTGTTATAGCATTCTAATTAGTTACAAGTATAAGCTTAGTTAGCAAGTAATGATGAGTTGAATACAGCTGGCAGGTCTGTGTGTGCCAGCTGTCTCACTCTAAGTCCAAAGCCTATAAATACTTGTAACCCTTTGTAATAGTTCATAATGTGAAATACAAGTTAGTTACCGATTCTGTTACAATCTTCCTTCTCTCTCTTCTCTCTCCTCTTTCAAGCTTTTCTCAACATTCATCAATGGTGGAATTCTAACATTCAGTATACATGTCTCTTCAGTTTTATTATTAAAAAACTGTTAAGTCTCACAGTAGATGAGTTGTGGCCTGACAATGTGTTTATAGGTTGCAGGCAACCTCGCCTTACAAGCCAATTTTGTAGGGGTTGAGTGAGTCCAACCTGAATTTATAAAGAGTGACCCCTCTCACCTTACAAGTTGGTATTGTAAGGATGAATTAGGCTCAAATATAAAAATCAAAGATGGTGGTATCATTGCCTATCCAAGATCTGTTGGGCCACCTGCTATCAGGCCAATCAAGTCACGCTCAATCCAACAATCTGGAAGAGGTTTAACACAATCCAACAATCTAGATTTCTTGTCAATCTTTCAAATCAGAAAGATACAGAAACTAAACTGCAAAATATGAATTGCTTATGAAGAGTCAGGATAAAATCGATAGGAAAGGGCATAACTAGGCCACAAGGCTTTTCACAGAACTCCACATTCACCTGCAGGATTGTGACGCGTATAATCAAAACTGTCACATGTAATTTGCACTGAAACAACATGGTGATGAATATAACAAAAATTAATTGAAAATTAAATTATAAGGAAGATGTAAGTTCAAGGAATACAGTAACAAATAAACAAAGCAAATAGCTCGTACATCTACATTTTTCCGTCTCGTGATATCATTAAGGGGAGAAAAAAAGTAAAACATTATTTCAAATGATAGAAATAAACCATACTTTCAGGGAGGCTAAATATAAAATGAGTATTCACCTCATGAAGAATTGAAATCATAGCTATGTTAGTTTTTCCAGCTCCTGTGGGGGCACACACCTGCAAGCACAAGAATAGCACTTTTTAACGAGAAAGCAAACTGTTTTTTTCTCTTTGTTAAATAAAATGCATATTTGATCATTATTTTTTGTTTCAAACTAGACCACAGATCACTCACTAGTATATTTTCGTTGGTTCCATAAACAGTTTGATATATCCTGCTCTGAATACGGTTTAGCGATTTGTAACCACGGAAAGCAGCTTGAGCAAAGTCATCTAACTCCCGGATCTCAATCTGAAAGTGCATGATTGTAGTAGATATGCATCAATAGCACCACTTCATAACAAACAAGTACTAAAATGACCCGCTTTAGGGGACTGGAGGAAGCAGTTGCATGCAATTTGTCAATATTTTGGAAGAGATAGATAAAATGCAAAATGTGATTTCTAATTTTTTTATTGTAGCATGATAACATGGTATCATCTTGTAATAACCACTTATGTCAATGTTAGAATGTCAAAAAATACCTTATAGGAGATAATCTAAGAAACTATAAGATTTCAAATTGACCCTACATGATAAACTAAGATACTCTAACAAAACATTAAGATATTATAACATATTTTCTAATATGGTAACAAGAAACTAATCTTCCTATGAGATAATCTAAGATACTCTAAGAATACAAACTAATCCTACGAGATAAATCAAGATGCACTAACATAATATAAAGATATTGTAAGATGTTTTCTAATAATTCTAACAGTCAGGGCAACAGCAATCCATATATCAAACTCACTGTGCTTGTTTCATATGTTAATGAGGGAAATATCTCTACCATAAAGGAATCACAATTTCCAATTTAATAGTTGAAAGCATCTCACAGATCATAATAAAGAGATATACCAGCTTTTCTCCAGGTTTCATTGGCGCAGTTGGTTTTGGGGGAATAATAACCTCTTCATACCCCTCACGATACTTTCTGATAGTTCCTTCTGGAAGAGCATTAACAGCTATTGACCTATCTCCAGAACCAATCATCACATCAACCAAATTTTTCCTCTCACTTGCTTGAAGTAAAGATGAGAAATCCATTGTAGACAAGTCACCATCCCCAGCATGTTCTATTCCTCGTCTGTTTCTCTTTTCCTCCTTGCGCCGAAGCTTGTCAATTTGTTTTTCTGATTCTGTGTGCACAGTCACCTAAGAGAAGTAGTTACTTATGGGAGGCAATATTTTAAAATACTACAACATATGTCAGCATTTCATCGTATTCAAGAGGAAGAAGAACAGATTGATGATAAAGAACATGGTCAACACCTGTGTCCCAAAACTAGGCATGCGAGACTGAGCATTTGAAGCATTTTTATCAGACTTGAATACAGATAAGCCATATTGAATAGAATCAACAATCTCCTTCCGGTGCTACAATTGGTCACAAAACATCAATTATGATTCAAACAAATATATAAGTAACTCAAGTATCTTTCACTGTCAGACAGTTGACAACCATGTTGTTTTTAAGTGAAAGTCACCGACCAAAAGAAGATGTTACTCAAACAAAGGAAAAACTTGAAAATTTTCATAAGCAAAAGTTGACACTTTTATAAAGCAATCATTATTTGGAGACATGTGAAGGAGAGTGAAGTTCACAAAGAATCACTGATGACTTTTCTAAGAAATAAGAGAGGGAGCTAGCATATCCTCACCAATAGAAGATTTTGCACAGTTTCAAATGCACTATCCCCGACAAGGTCCAACAAATCTCCGGCAATCTTCAAAGAGAAGGAAACAGTGTAAGTTTCATGTTTGCAAACCTTAGTTATGTATACTTGTAAAGAATATTGACATTAAGCAATACCTCTTCGCCGGGCTTTTCTGAATAAAGAACCCTACAAATGGCCATTGCTAGTTCATCTCGAGATAACTGTGAATCACAATTCCTAACAATTTTATCACATGCATCTCTTAACCAAGTCAAATTGAACTTTTCTACTTCAACAACAAAATGGTCTGTTGGGTCAGTATGACTATACTCTTCTTTCTGAAATCCTAATGAAACTGTGTTTTTGAAATCCATTATGTCTCCGTCATCTAAAGATACATCAATCAAGAAACGAGCTGGGGCTTGAAAAACCAAATCATCTCCAAATTCCATACCCTCCTTAACATCATGATCTCTTTCCAAAGAAACGGCAGAATTTGTATTGTTGGGCTGCAAATTTAAGAGTTTCTGTGCTATAGCTGCAACTTCCCTCAACTTGGCATCAGCAATTGCATGACCGACAAGATTTTGCAATTCTAACCTGCACACAAATGTCACAAACTGACAGTTTAGTCTTTGAACAAATGTTATAGTCTCTCCAACATTCAAGACTCAGATAACAACCAATCAAATATGTAATCCTTATTATGGCAACCGCTTTGTAATATGCACCTGACAACACAAATTTAGGGAATTTCCATAACATTGTATTCAAGTCCTCTAAATGACGTTTAAAAAGGCTGGTCATAATCCATATATTCCAAAAGCTATATGAAGTTTAACAATAACTTTATGCCTTCATATAACTATTTAACCACTTCATACTGGTAACTACTGCCAAATCAAAACTTTGAAAGCCAATGCTTACTTTTTATCATAAATAATTCTATTGATAGAATCCTCCTCGTCAATTGGCCTGCTGAAAAGACGGTACACGGTCAGCGCCACCTCATGGAAATCCTCAGAGCGCATTTCTCCATCAACCAAGCCCACTACTGCTCCTATAAACTGCTTGTAGGCTTGCCGCACTTCCGATGAAGCTGCTTCACCAATTTATCAAATGCAGACATGCAATCAGTAACTACATTTTTCTTTTTGTATCAATTGAAAAAAAAAAATGTAGCTCATTGATCTTAAAACTTTAACTATACCTTCTTCCCAACCATATACAATTTTCCGCGCGAGTTCAGATTCATCAAGCGAGCTTGCAACACTAAATGCCAGAGTTCAAAATCAAAGCAAAAATATATCATCAATAAATTGCACAAAGAAACTCGATGCATCCTAATCACAGAAAGATATCAAAAAGAGATATCCAGTAGCATCTCAAAATCTAAAAACAAATCAACTCTATAAATGCTGCTAGACAAAATCCAAAATAATATCCATAAATTGCACATAGAAACTTGAAGCATTTTAATCACACTCACAGACAACAAAACTATAAAGCAAAAACTAGTAAGCATCTCAAAAATCCAAACACTAATAAACTCGATCAATGCAACAAAATTCAAAGAGAAAAAAATATCAATAAATTACACAAAGAAACTTGATGCATCCTAATCACTGAAAACAAAAGCAAAAACCAGGGGCATCTCAAAATCTAAATAAAACATAGAAGCCCGATAAAGGCCACAATACAAAATCCAAACAAAAAAAAATCAATAAATTGAACATAGAAACTCGAAGCACTCTAATCACATAAACCAAAACTAAAAAGCAAGCAATAACCAGTAGCATCTCAAACTCTTAAAACTAATGTATGTTTGGTCTGTTATGAGAAAAAATGGCTTTGATTGAATTGATTTGGCTAACACAGAGTTGCAGGTAAAGTTACTTATGTTACATTCATGTAGAAGTGAGTTGAACAATAAATTTGAGTGTAAATCGAGAATCAGAAGCTACAATTTCTAGCTTCAAGTAGAATCAATTCTGGAGGCAAAATCAATTCTACTCTGGCGGAACCAACATGTCAAAATCAATTCTGGAGGCAAAATCAATTCTACTCTGGAGGAACCAAACATGTCAAAATCAACTCTAAACCTCTACAATCAATTTTAGCTCATGCAAAAGTGGAACCAAACAGAAACGTAATAAATGGCACAGTACAGTACAAAATCCAAACACAAAATCAATAAGTTGCGCAAAGAAACTAAAACCATTCAAATAAATAAAACAAAATCAAAATCCACTAGCATCTCAAATTTCATATCAGGTTCCCAAAAACTCGAGAATTTCAACGAAGAAACTTCTAAATCCTCTTTCACTTCACATTGCCTTTGCGCTGAGAATCTTCTTGTAGCATTAAAGAATCGAAAATGCAATTGAGAAAGATAATAAATGCCACAGTACAATAGAAAATCCAAAAACAAAATCAAAAAATTGCACAAAGAAGCTCGAAGCATTCAAATCACAGAAAACGAAATTAAATTCAAGCAGTATCTCATCTCAAATTCCATATCAATCTCAGAAAACTAGAATTTTAACAACAAAACTTATTCTCTTTCACTTTTTATTTTCTTCACACCGATAATATCTTTGAATCATTCAGAAACAAAATCATTCAATAAATTGAACAAAGAAAACAAAATCAAAATCCAATAACATCTCAGATTCCATTTCCAGTTCCCAAAAAGCTCGACAATATCAGTAACGAAACTTCTAAATTCTCTTTTACTTTTTATTTTCTCAGAACCAAGAATCTTCTCGAAGAATCGAAAACAAGAGAAATCGCAATTGAGAAAGATAATAAATGCCACAGAACAGTAAAAAATAAAAATTAAAAATCAACAAATTGAACAAAGAAACTCAGAGCATTCAAATTACAAAAAAAAAAAACAAAATCAAAATCCAGTAACATCTTAAAATCCATATCAAGTTCCCAAAAAACTCAACAATTTCAGCAACAAAACTTCTAAATTACCTTTGCACCGATAACTTTCTTGAATCATTCAAAAACAATATCATCCAATAAATTGCACAAAGGAACTCAAAGCATTCAAATCACAGAAACCAAAATCAAAATTCAGTATCATCTCAAACTCCATATCCAGTTGCACAAAAACTCGACAATTTCAGTAACAAAACTGAGAATTTTCTTAAATCATTCAATAAATTTCACAGACAAACTTAAAGCATTAAAAGCAAAATCCAGTAATGTCTCAAATTCCATATCCATTTCCAAAAAACTCTCGGATTTCGGCAACGAAACTTCTAAATTTTTTTCTACTTTTCACTTTCGCGGCAAAAATTTCTCAAATCATTCAATAAATTTCACAAACAAACTTAAAGCATTCAAATCAAAGAAATAAAATCAAAATCCACTAACATCTCAAATTCCATATCCATTTCCAAAAAACTCTCGGATTTCAGCAACAAAACTTCTAAATTCTCTTCTACTTTTCACTTTTGCACCTAGAATTTTCTCGAATCATTCAATAAATTTCACAAACAAACTTAAAGCATTCAAATCACAGAAAACAAAATCAAAATCCACTAACATCTCAAATTCCACATCCATTCCCAAAATAACTCCAAAATTTCAGCAACGAAACTTCTAATTTCCCTTTCCATTTTCTTCATGGGAGAGAATTTTCTCAAATCATTCAATAAATTGCAGAAAGAAACTTCAAGCATTCAAATCACAAAAAACAAAATCAAAATCCAGTAACATCTCAATTTTCATATACATTCTCCAAAAAAAAAAAATCAACAATTACAGCAAAGAAACTTCAAAATTCACTTTCACTTTTAATTTTATTGAAAAACAATTGAAAAAGATAGGTTAAGATTTCATTACTTGCGAGTGTTTCGATTTTGAAGAACTGTTTTGCGATGAAGATAAGCTTCGTCGATATCGAAGGGGTCTCTGAGAGAATTTGTAAGGCGAGGAATCTGAATCAACATTGCGAATGTTGAATAAGTGATTATGATGAATCGCGTTGAAGTTGAACGCGATTATTTGGTTTTGTTAAGTTGAGAACTGTTTCACTGAAGAAGAAGAAGTTCAGGTTCTGTGTCTGGGTTTATGCTTGCTCTCCACGTACTAAGACCCCACACACAAAAAACTTTTAATAAATCAATTAAAGCCCGTTTTAGATTCTAAAAAAAAAAGATTTTCTTTGTATTTTCTAAAAATAGATTCTTTTAGAAATTTAGTCAAAAATAATAGAAGTTATTTCAAACTAATTTAGTATAAGTTAAAAAAGAGATTTTAACATTCATTAACTTAAGTATTCATTGTTCGAAATTTTACATAGTAAAAATTTCATATTTTTTTAAAATGACATTTTTCAAAAATGATTTTTATGAAAAGATATTTGAAATAGCTTTTTTTTATAAATTTTTTCAAAATTTAGTATCGAATTTGTTTTTTAACAAAATGATGAAATACTTAGAATGACGTTTTAAGATAAGCTAATCAAACGGATTTATCATATGAAGGTTTTCTTGAAAAAAAATTTGTTAAAAAAATTATAACAAAAACATATTACACTACAAAAATCTTTTTTGAAAAAAGCTATAATAAACGGGTCTTAAATCTCTAAACCAATTATCATTAGTTTCTTATATGAATTTTTTTTTTTTTTTAGCAAAGTTTCTCATATGAATTATTAAAATCAATGTAAAAGATTCATAAACAACGAGAAATACATCAAGATAATCTCTAAACTATATTCTCATCTATCAATATGGTCCCTAAATCAGTCAGAAAAGACCAAATTGACGTATTTCTCATGGTTTGGGACTTTATAGTTGATTTTAAAAGTTCAGAGACAAAATTGACGAGATATTGATCGTATATAGACTAAATTAAATATTTATTCGAAAACTTTTCTAATTCTAAGCTTGACACATTTAATAACATTACTAGGTTATGACATTAGTAGCTCTTAGTCTATGGGGAGGATGAGTAGTGGCTTTTGACAATAATTCTAAATAGATCTTTGCGCATCTCTAAATGTCTCAAAGATCTTTTAAGTTCAAGCAATATTTCTTGTTCCCATCTCCTTCCGATACTTAAGGACGTAACTCATATTAAACAAACATTTTCATTCTCATCTCCTTCATGTTCTATGGATTTGGCAAGAAAAATATAAGTGATCAAGGTTTACTTTCAAAGATTAGTGTTAAAACAGTTTGCTTAAAAGAAGCATGAAGTTATAGTTCTTCAAATCTAAATTAAATAATACCATAACCTCATCATGACTAAACCACCGAAAGAGGTTTAACTCATGATGAACTTAACCACAAAAACAAAGATAAAAGTAGACATATGTGAAATCATAAAAAAAGCTAAATTGATAGATAAAGAAGAGTATGAACAGATTACACACCAACAAGAAATGAGGTGAGCATAAGCATCACTCAAGTAATCATAACTTTAATTCACTAAGAACTAGCACTCATGCTAATCTATGAAAAAGATGAGATGGAGTGAAAACTTTAGTGATTGCTAACCTTTGCTGAAACTTGGATGCTAAATTCAACTAAACAAATTTCGGACCCTTGTTTGTAGAAGTGTTGTTTCAATACAAATGTCCTTTGTATATCAATCATGTTATTTTTTTTAGCAACTTTAATAAAATTGAGTCAGTTAAGAATTTAACGATCATTCCTATTTTTAGTTATTATAAATCAACTATATAAGCTAACTTTCATTCAATACTTTTATAAAGAATCACAAACACTCTTCATCTTGTCTTAATATTTGTCTGCAAACTTTTTATAAAATAACGACTAGATACTTTGAGTGTGGAATTCAAATTATAGATTAATAACGTTCAATTTAGAAATTGTGCTTGTAAATTTAGTTGCGATTTCTTGAGTTTTATGAGCATACCCTACTCTGAGGGTTCCACCTTAATGATTTGGGGGGTTTTGTACAAGTGTATTGTGAATTTGAGTTTAATCTTCGACGACAGCCTTGGAGATTCACTTTAGCCGGAATCTACTCATGGAGGAGATTCTAGAGAAGACTTGAACATTTGACGAGGGCCAACATTTGAGGAGGGCCATCTATTCCTTTGTAAGGACTTGTACATGAGTCAGTGTACCCCTTGTACTCTTCGAAATAAATTTTGGCTTATCAAGAAAAAAAATTCAGCAATATTAAACTAATTGTAGAAGTGTAATACATTATTATTCTACAAAATCATTTATTGTCGAAAGTAGCTATACAGAAATATTGATGTGGTTATTGTTATCATTTAAGAGAGAACAAAGACTAACGACCTTTACAAAAAAAGGTAACAATAGTTGCATAATATGACAATATGTTTTTGAGCTTGTCAAAGATACTAAAATATCTCATAAACTTATATCGAAATGTGAGATAAATTACAAAAGTATCCAGGTACATTACACTAAAACTATATGCTTGAAAATAATACTTAATTACATTTCAACTTTATTGTTATTCTCACATGCAATAACATTTGTTGTTAATGCATCGTGAAATCAAAAAGTCAACACATACGTTTGGACAATCGTAGGCATTAATGCAATGAATAGGATCGCCAGAGACAGTAATGTAGGGTAAAACACCTGTCATGTCAAAAATAAATAAAAAAATGTTACAAAAATAGGTTAAAAAATTGTGTAGATTTTTTTTGATTACATGTTGTTATTGGATCATAATAAAAAAAAATGTGTAGATGATAAAGAAGAAAAATAGAAAAGGGTGTAAAAAATGACTTACCCTCGGTTGTAGCAACAAAAATTATGAAAAATAAGATGATTAAAGCATAGATAAATTTGAGAATTATAACCATTTTTTTCTTTTCATGTAACAAACATAAAATAGTTTTATCATTTTATAAATAAAAAATCCCATAATTCGTTAATTTCAATTTAATGGTTTTTAGCACTAACGAAGTTGTAAGAAGCCATTAATTAATTTATTATTATTATTATTACTAAATGTCTCTAAGGTATATTAATGTGCTAGTTTACCTCTTGTTGCACACCAAATAATGAAGGGAAAATGGCACATGGTGAAACAAAGATAAATTGAAAGGATTTAGAGAAATTCGAAGTTGCCACCAAGTTTATTGAATTTGTAAAATTTGGAAAAATGTGTTATAAGAAGAGGAAGAATAAAATTCAAAAAGCATACAAGGTTTGAACAATTAAGAATAAGAAATGACAAAAACTTAATTTCAGTACACCTCTAATACATTCATCTTACGACTATTACCTTAACTTTGATTTTTCAAGTTAAGCTAAAAGAATGTTTACTTTACCCTTAATAAATGAATAAAACTAAAGATTAATATACACAAGAAACAAAATTAAAGAAAATGAATTTTGACTTGATGAGTGTGGAAATTAAACAAGTGTTGATGACTTCAAGTTTCTAATTAGTGATTTGTGTTATGTTCAGCGATGAACCCAAACACTTTGAGTAGTGTTGGCAGCATATAGAAAACACACGCATGCACGTGCGCACTTGCACACACAACTTATACATTCAAATACTAATAATGTATATTTTTCTTATCTCAAAGTTGTGTGACAAAATGTAATCCAGCATATGTTTGACATTAAAAACGATATTATTGAGAGAGAGAGAGAGAGAGAGAGAGAGAGAGAGAGAGAGAGAGAGAGAGAGAGAGAGAGAGAGAGAGAGAGAGAGAGAGAGAGAGAGAGAGAGCATCTATGAAGCTTAAATAAAAAAGTAATAAGAAATCATTGTGATTTCGATTATATATATATATATATATATATATATATATATATATATATATATATATATATATATATAAAAGTAGTACATAGAAGACACATCAAGACTCATACTTGACATGAATGAAACTCATGTCTCATTGAATATCCAAGTTGTGGAATAGAGGAAAATGTGTCGTGCGCAATACAGTGGTATAAAAGTGTTTTTTCCAACAGTAGGTGTTGGAGCCTCTTGCGGCTAAGCTCTATGAATGAAAAGCACGACCGTCATGAAGATGATAATTTGTGTTGTCGACTTCATGATGAATTCTAATTACTAGTAATTTGTGTTTTCTTACTTTACGATGAATTCTAATACTTACACCATTACCTCTATATATAGGTGTCTTTTGTAGCTTTCAATAAATGATCTCATTAATTTTGGTTTTCGACTAATTTTGCAGTGATTTGTGTTATGCTGCTTTTTGTTGATTACCTCTATATATACTAACGGAAAGAGGGGCACTCACGTGCCCTTAAATATAATTCTTTTTATTGCGATAACGCTTGTAAAATATGAACGGTGTTTTTATGAAATTTTAATTTAATTAAATGTATAAACACTTGATGTTGGAAAAGATACTTTATCGCACCATATTGCTTTGACCCATTCTTCGTGCAACACACATCTTCCTCGGTTCCACAACTTGCATCTTCAACAAGACTTGAATATCATTCATGTTATGTGCGAGTCTTATTGTGTCTTCTACATACTACCAATATATATATATATATATATATATATATATATATATATATAGGATGTATAATATGAGAATGACTATCTTATATGAGAATGGTGAGAATGATCATCAACCATTAGATCAATAATAAATGGTTGAGATTAAAAAGTCACATATGTACTTCACTTTATTATATAAATTCTCATAAATTCATTTCCCTTTTCATCTTCTTCAACCCAAAATATCTACAATCATTTTTCACAAATTACGTGAGTCTGGGTTTTGGAAAACAACCCATTTACCTTCTCATGACCCTTTTATTTTTTCTTTCTATTATATTCGATCAGAATATTTTATGTTGGTTTCTAATAATTCAAAAGAAATAGCTTTCGTCCTTTTGTATTAACATTCTTAGTCGGTTGATTCTCAAAGCATATAATCCCAAATAATCCAGTTGTTAAAATTGATGTGGGTTCATCTTAGTTTATCCAATCATAATTGTTAAAATCTTTAAAATTGATACAAACAGTTTTAAAATCTCTGTAGTTTTCATGAAGTTAAAAGAAGTTGAAGGCTGGTTTACTATCAATTGAAATCGAAACTCAAGACTGATGAACATGGTGCGTGAACAAATGAAACTGTGAGTTGGAGAAGATGATGAGAATTGATAGAAGAGTAAATTACACTCCCCTCCCCTAAGAGATGCTTGAATTATACTCCATTCCCCTCTTATGTTAAAATAAATACTTTCCTCCCTTGAAAAATAAAATTTATACTTCCCTCCCCTTTGAGATGCTTGAATTGCAACTCCCTCCCTTAATAATTAAATATTCCCTACACTTTAATCTATTTTAACATAAATAAATATTTTTATGATATATACTAATTTTGAACTATCATTTAAGAAAAATAAATTATTTTCTTTATAATTAAATGTCAATGATAATTAATTTTAAATATTTTGTTATTATTTAAAATTTAAAGTATAAAATTCACTTTTAAATAACCATACTTTATCACTTTCATAATTTTTCACATATTTTAATTTTATTTTGGGTTGTTTCATATTTTATAATAGGGTTTAAAAATATATGTTAACGAAATTGTGAATAAAAAATAGTTAAAAATATTTATTCAAAATTTGATTATATTAAAATGGATCCACAATACCATTTTTCTTCAAAGTGTGTTAGATTTTGCTAGATTAATTTTTCACATATTTTAATTTTATTTTGGGTTGTTTCATATTTTATAATAGGGTTTAAAAATATATGTTAACGAAATTGTGAATAAAAAATAGTTAAAAATATTTATTCAAAATTTGATTATATTAAAATGGATCCACAATACCATTTTTCTTCAAAGTGTGTTAGATTTTGCTAGATTATTAAAAATAAAAAAAATGTTAAGGGAGTAAAGCGTAAATTTTAACATAAGAGGGGAGGGAAATGTAATTCAAGTTTCTCTCAAGGGAGGGGAGTGAAATATTTTCTAATATGTTTTGAAAAAGAGGGGAGTGAAGTGTATATTTTAACATAAGAGGAGTGGGGAGTGTAATTCAAGCATCTTTGAGGGGAGGGGAGTGTAATTTACTCTTGATAGAATAATAGAGGCATGTGTGTTCTTTAATTTGATTGGAATATTAATTTAATTTCGTTTAACTATGATTGTGGGGAGAAGAAGATGAAAAGGGAAATGAATTTATGAGAATTGATATAATAAAGTGAGGTGCATATGTGACTTTTTAATCTCAACCATTATTTTTGATCTAATGGTTGATGATCATTCACACCATTCTCATATAAGATAGTCATTCTCATACTATACATCCTATATATATATAGGGGGCATATCACATGATAATGGGTATCTTATGTGAGAATGGTGAGAATAAATTACACCCGTCAGATTAAAAGCAATGGGTCAGATTAAAACATCACTTAAGTAACTCATGTGTCAAGCATGTGACCAATTCTCTCCCTCTTTTCCATCGTTCACGCGCTTCCTTCATTCATGTGTGTCACTGGTTTTCTTCTCCCTCTTCTGGGTTTGCAGTTCCATCTTTCACTGATTCTTCTTATACCATCTTTCATCCCCTTTTGACAATTTTCATCTAATTTCTTCTAATTACCTGATTTCTTTTTAGGATTTAGGGATTGGATTTTCTTTTCTATTTCAATTTCAATATGCAATCAATCTGTCCTGCGTTTCTATTTCATCTGCCACAATCTCGATTTTGATTTTCATGGTTCTGTTGCAAGTAGACAATAACCCTATGACCATTTTCTTTCAAAAAAATAAAATAATAACCCTATCACCATTTGAAGGAAGAAAGACATAAAGAAAGAAATTAACAATTTAAAACGTTTGAAGGAAGGAATAAATAATAATAACCATATCAAAAACAAATTAATAATTATTGCATGTTATCAATGTTTGGGGGAAGGAAGAACAAACGTGAAGCGGTACTGTGGAAGGAAAAAGAAACGTCGAAGCAGATGAAATAACGATGGAAAAGAGGGAGAGAATTGATCACATGTTTGGCACATGAGTCACTTAAGTGTTGTTTTAATCTCACCCATTGCTTTTAATCTGACGGGTGTAATTTATTCTCACCATTCTCACATAAGATACCCATTCTCATGTGATATGCCCTATATATATATATATATATATATATATATATATATATATATATATAAACCAACACAAAATCCTCTATTTTCTTTACATGTAGTATAGATAGGTTTTCAAAAAAACTTTGGTCTTCCACTCTTTTTGTCTTAATTCTATTGTTAATTTTTGTATTATTATATTGGATCCCAAATCACAATTTTACGTTTGTGTCTCATTGGATCATTTTCTTAGTCATGAATAAATATATTATGAATTGTTTTACAATATGAACTAATATAAGTGAGATATTACATATACAATTGAAGCTAGAGCTTCATTTATGACATATACAAATGAAGCTAGGGCTATACTTATTTTTTTATTTTGTTATTCAAGAGAGAAAATGTTGTGATGTCTATTGTGTGCACTATAAAATACTAAATACTGACATATGACATATACTCTTAAAGTTATGATTTTGCTTATTTTATTTTATTTTTGTTAGAAGACACAATTTTTCCTCATTTCTTTATCGAGGTGGAGATAGTTTTATCTTGAGGTGGAAGGAACCTGAATAACAAGTTACTCCATATTATTGTATGTTATTTTCAATGTTGTTCAATCTTTAAGTATAATGAGCCCCGCGTTGGAAGACATTGAAGAGAAGTAAGGTGTTCTTTATTGCCTAACTCACATAGCGGGATATGAGCCCAACATCATGATGAGAATAGAACGATATGAGCCCAACGTTGGAAGACATTGAAGAGAAGTAAGGTGTTCTTTATTGCCTAACTCACATAGCGGGATATGAGCCCAACATCATGAGAATAGAACGATTGGTGAAAAGGATCGCTACCGCCTACCTTGCATTGTGAACAAATTTCTCTAAAACTTAGAGAAATGAGCGCCTATAAATACTAAAGTCCCAGGTCAATGGAAAAACACCTATTGAAGAGAAGACAAAGGCAAAAATGTAATTTCAAAAGGACTTGAGCGACTAGAGCTATTTGAGAGACAAAGAATCATCAATTGGTGATCCTTTTTTGTCATGATTTCTTATTCATATCTAATTGTATATGCTTAGAAGCTATTAGTAGCTAATTCATAACTTTAAATGATTCTATGAATTTCACTCGATTGCTTTGTTATTTTATTGAGTTAATATTGTTCTTAATGTTTTTTATGCATTTACGAATGTCCACAAATTGATTTAAGCTATGGTGAATGTTAACCCTAACTTTGTTGGCTTGATCTATTTTAACAGTAGTATAAAAGAATATTGTATTCGTGCAGATTAATTAACAAGTATCAAACTAAATAAGATATTTAGACGATTAAGTAATTGAGTGGTTTCGGTAACTAGATAAAAAATAATGAGGAACAAGGATAAAAACACGAAGATGTAACTCAATAGAGAGAGGTCTAGGGTCGCGGTTTCACTTGCAAGATTTGATTCCCTTAGATCTAGTTCTACTTAAATTCCTTTGTTTTTATTTAATCATTAATCCCTTTACTAAAACTCTAACTTGTTTGGTCATTGGTGATATTATTCTTTTTCCCAAGTTAACATTTTGTTTGGCCATTCAAAGAGTTGAAATTTAAGAAAAGTATAAAGTGCGAAAATGTTGAATGATTGGAAGAGTAAAACTAAGGTTTGATCATGCAATAATTCTTCTCTCAATTTTCCTATGAATCCACCAACTAATTGCAGTATGATCGCTGATCAATTAAGTTGATTATTGACATGCAATGTTTGATTATGTCTAATCACGTGATAAAATCAATAGAACAAACTAAATTGAAATAGTCCTATGAATCCACCAACTAATTTCAGTATGATCGCTGATCAATTAAGTTGATTATTGACATGCAAGGTTTGATAATTTCTAATCATGTGATAAAATCAATAGAACAAACTAAATTGAAATAAAAACTGAAATTTAAATTAGAAATTAGAACATAAAAAGACTCCTAACTTGCAAGATCCACCTAAACCCTAGAAAAATATTTAGCTATCCATAATCAAGAAGAAGAACACTGAGACTAAGACCATGGGCGGATCCACTTAGGTGCTATGTGGAGCTAGCTCCACATATTTTTTCCTTTTTTTGTTGTTGTTATAATTGATAAAACAGAAAAGAAGTGACTCATTAAATAACTCTCTCTTTTTCCCTTCCCTCTTAGTCCCGCAAAGTCATTTGCAGCTTTTGATGTGAACAAATTATTGAGAATAACTGAGTTTTATCCAAATGATTTTATAGATGTGTCGGAAGTGGCGTTATGCACTCAACTTAAGAATTATGTTACAAATGTTATATCTGACCCAAAATTTGCTAAGTTGAAAGGGTTTTCAGATCTTTGTGCAAAACTTGTGGAAATAAATAAGTGCAAACAATGAGGTATGTTAGCACACTAGTGTATTTTAGACTATTTGATCTGCGGGTTTTTGTGTTTCTTACACAATCTCAACGATAATAATATTTGTTGATTATAAAAAAAAATACATTTAGTTTACATTATTTATTTGAAATTTTAACTCCACATGTACCTAAAGTCTGAATCCGCCCATGATTAAGACCGAACTAGAATTCAAGGAATTAAGTAAAGAATAACTCTAGAATGGAGAAAAATTATTGTTTTAAGACTTTAATCCTCAATCTCTACTCCAAGGTTCTTCAATCTCTCTCGTGGTATGTTTTCTTCTTCTCTTTTCTTAATGTGCGGAGGCTCTTTCTATTGACCGCCCCTGTTCTTTTTCTTTGCCATATATCTCTTGAAGGAACAAGCAATAGTCTTAATTTTATTTAGGCAATCATTGAATAGTTTATCTTGGGCCTCTAACATTGTTTTTATTTATTTTAAGGAAATTGCTCTTCTCCCTTTTAAATCCGCTCATTCCCTTAATTCAGCTTATCTTGAGTTAACTTATGCTCGATATTTTTCAGTGTGAGTTAACTCACGTTTGATATTTTCAATATAAGTTAACTTACGTTGACACTTTTTAGATCCATGAATGAGCAAAAACAAAAGGGAGAAAATCATTTATCTTAGTCCAATAGCATGGACGGATACATGTTGTAACATGTGTGGGCTTGTGCCTACACAAAAATTTTAGAAACACTATTTTTTAGTTGTATAATGTATCAATAGTTGACAGTTTGACTACACACTTATCACAAATTATTTCTTCTTTGTCCAAACTTATCACAAATTATTTCTCTCTTGGGCCACACCTATCATCATATAGCTCAATTCATTTCTTGATAATATGAATATTATCAAGAATAGAATGCAAAATCGAGTGGGAGATATCAAGTTAAATGATTGTTTAATTATTTATATAGAGAAATATATTTTTATTGATATTGAAAATGAGAAATCATTCAAAATTTCCATAATATAAAAAAAACTGTAGAGGACAATGTTATATATGATGCCTCACTATTCAAAAATTCTGGATTCGTCACTGTCCAATAGCCTTGTTTATTTATTTATTTTTATATTATACAAAATAAAATAAAAATAGGTAAATATCTAAATAAATAATAACACAAAATGCATACCTAAAAAAGAAAAACAAAGAATGTAATAAATGTTAATATAATTATAAATAAGTGGTTTATCAACTCCTCCACACTTAATCTTTTCTTGTGCTCAAGCAAATATCCTAGCTCAAGAAATTTTCAAATATAAAATAGAGACAACCTTTATAAGAGAACCAAAATTATAAATACTATCATAAATTGCACATGATGTATCAAAAGGATTGCCCAATTTTAGAATAAATGCAAAAAGGTTTTTCACAAGATCTTAGTACATCAAATAATTTGATTGAAAAGTTTGATCATGCATAACTCAAATCCTAAATGCAAATATCTTTTAATTTTTTCCAGGTCAATAGCGTGGTTAAGTTTGAATCGCAGCTAAGACAATCCTCACAAGTAAAAAGTAAAATTTACGCTCATATGTGAAGGGGGACTCATATCCGGCAATGTGCTAACATCCTCATCAAGTTAGACATACATCCAAACATATTCATTTGAAAGCATCAAACATAGATCATTATCTCTCATTTTCTCTCTTCCTTCACTCTCTCTTCTCTATTTCTACTCTACCAAACACAGTGTAAGGTCTTTGAAAGGTTACAATGAGGCTAAGTTACAAGAAATTGTCACTACCTAAGAAATGTTTCAAAAAAGGCCTTGGAGTAGGGGTAGCATCCCACATCCCTTGCTAATTACAAATGTACAAGTTATGCACACAATATTTACAATTCCCCTTTATTTGATAAAAAATATTAATGAACTATTCTACACAACTTAATTTATATATTTTTTCGTTATGTGAGATTCGAATTAGATTGGAGGTCAACTGAATATGTGAGACTCTTATATATTTTTTTTTGATAAAAAAAAACCTTTGGTCAACTTAATTTAACTCAATGTCATTCCCACACAAGTACATACCATATGTCATAGGTTAGCTTTTTCTATCACACATCTGCGAGTTGTGGATTTGATTAAATATCTTGCAAAAAATAAAATTCCCTTTCTTGATTAGACCTTAGTTTATAACATTTTTTCATCCAAAAATAAATATCTTGTGGATTTGATAAAAAAAAAATGCCATTATATATCCAAAATGCAGACCAACAACCCACTTCAACGAGGTGAATTTAATCAAATCCAGTAGGTTAGGCTCAAAAATAACTTAACTATAAAAAATGAAATTAATTTAATCAGACCAAACCGAATTGTAGTTGGGTTAATAGTGTTTTTCACCCCTGTAATATATGTCATTTTCGGTTTTCGTCCCTACAAAATTTTTGATTTGATTTGCACCCTCGTAAAATTTTTATTTTCCGGAAAACACCCCTAATAGGTCATTTTCAGAATTTTTTTCAAGAAATTTTGGTTTTTGAATGGCCTATTAAGGGTGTTTTTCGGAAAATAAAAATTTTACGAGGTTGCAAATCAAACCGAAAATTTTATAAGGACGAAAACCAGAAATGACATATATTACAGGGGTGAAAAGCACTATTAACTCATTGTAGTTTATGACCCAACCTTCGATCATTAATATAATTTTTGTTTATCATGTAGTGTACAAAGTAATAGATCTTATTCTTTTGAAAATAATTGGTGAATTTAGTAGAATTGTTAGGAACATTATTGCAAGAAAATAGTCACACAAGTGAAGTGGGATGGGCCAAGGTTCGACTCCGGTCATGGCGTCTTGCCTAACTATTTTAGCATTTTGTTAGATGAGTTAGGATTTATGGAGTAAACATGTGAATTCAAAATATTACATAAATAACATTCCTCCAAGTGAATTTAAACATAATTTATTTGAAAGACATTGAATTATCAATTAAGTGAACTTAGAACAGTCTTTAATAAGCAAAATCAAATGCATGCTTCCATATTGATTTTGGATCAATTTAACCTCACAACAGCTAGTCTATATATGCTTTCAAAAAAAAAACTAGTATATATACTACAATAATTTTTTTTATATATTAGACCTAGCATTTTCAAAAATTAATAAGTTTATATATATTCTCTATGCCCGCGCAATGCACGGATCTAGAACTAGTTAAACAAACATTTCTAAGCATGCAAGCTCAAGGTATGTCCTCAAACATAATAAGAATATTATGTATTTGTTATGAACCATGGGTGTTTTCTTTTCCAACAAGATTGAGCAACAATTCCTCTGTCAATAGAAACTTTTGGGACTTCATATTTCCCAAATGATCATTCAGATGCATACACAACTTCAAGGTAGTTATACAACCTTAAAACTTCTCTTCCTCCTTCCAAATTCAATTTTGTATACACAAAATAACGATGAAATACTTAAATTTGTTTATGTATTTGTTGGCATTGGGGTTTTATAGGAACAACTTGCAATCAGAAATTGAAGTTTTCAGTGTCGACTGCTCCCGACTAAAAGAAAGAGATGTCGAGTTGCTTCCGTTTTTCTTTCTTTATGGTATTGTTCACAAATTGTATTCTTCACCTTGAATGAATAACATGTGAATTTTCCTCTCTGAGCATTCGTGAACTGTAAGATACCAGATTAAAAAAAAATCTTCAAAGATGAATCACTAAGTTCTATTCAACACATGAACTTTCTTTTGTGGTGGGTTACTACATACTTCTAATGTCTGTATTTCTTTGCACAAAATCATTATACAAGAACATCTTTTTTTTTTGTTACTTACAAGAATATCTATGATAAGATTGAAGTAATATTTTTAAGCATAGTTTATTTGCATCATTGCAAGAAACCAATAAATATTACTATAGTTTTTTGTGTTCACAAACCTTCAATATATCAATTTGACAAAAGAGAGCAATGCAAGTATGTGTAGTGGTACACCAACTAGAGTAACAAACACCTTTTTATTGGAAGTGACAATAGTGCAGTTTTTTTTGTAACATCTTGGCCCTACAACTTGTATATTGATTTCAAATTTCCATGTTGCTGTTTTGTTGGTCAGCATAAAAGTAGATGAATGACATGCATATAGAAGACAACAATCATACTATATGTCCTACAATAACCTTCATTAATGAAATATGATAAGATATTATTGTATTCAAGTGTGCTGATTCAACCCCTAAAAAAAAGTATATTGATTCATAATCATGAATTTGTAATTGATTCTTGATATGAAACAACTTTTTCTTTGGTAAAAGCTAAATTTAAAATACAAATTATGTAAAAAATACTAATATTCCCATAAGAAAACTATCTCCACCTTTAAGATATTATGAACATCACATTCATCGGAACATTTACCATTTTACTATTCTACACCTGCGCAATGAGCGGGCCTCAATCTAGTAATATTCTAATTCTAGACTTTTCATCATTGAATGGAATTTCACAATGACTATTTTGTACCATGAGGTTGAAAGCCTGGTGGAACATCAAGTATGTCGAGCACTTTACGATACTTCTTGGCTGGGCTCCCCGATGATGGGTCAGAAGAATGCTCAACTTTGATCTTCTTTCTAAGCTCTTGAGATGAAATTGATATGTCCCTACCATTCAAATTGCTTGAAGAGGTTGAGGTCTTTTCTTCTACCTTCTTAGAAGTGCTGCTCTGAAGAGGTGTTCTTTCCAACGGCAACTGAGAGGAACTCTTGAGATTGTGATTAAGAACATTATCAATTCTTCCCACATCATTTCCTCCCATCATATCAATGTCCATATCATCATCAATAGGATCCATGTCAGGAGGTAATCTTTCATTAGCAGTAACAGATTTCTTTGTGCGAAAAACTCCCCACAGGAAATATCCTTCATGCACAACAGCAATAGTACCTGAAGGGAAATTGATTCATGTTAGCTTCATGAAGACACAGAAAGCAATTATAAAAGCTGATATAACCGTGCAGGCAATAAGACAAACAAATTCATCTAAGTAAAACTCCCCAGATCAGAAGAATCAAGGATCTTTTCAACCTGTTCTCCCAAAATTTTATTTTTAATATTCATTTCTAATGAATAGGGATTGAAGTTCAGTGTGTTATGAAGACCTTTTTAATTTTGGTAGTACTCCTTCCATCCCATTATTAGTGTCACATTTGTAAACAAAACATTTGATCCAAAACGAGTGTTATTTCAATTTTCAATGTAATATTAATCCTATTTTTCTAATATACCGTCTAATTTATACTATATACATCACTCAATATTTGCATTTATGATAACGGTGCATACACTAATACCCTATAAGGTTTTTTTTTGGTACAATAATACCCTATAAGGTTATTATGCTATTTCTTTTGTTTATAGTTTCTCCTTATAATTTGTGTGAAGTGACCAAATGTTGATACTCAAAATGGGACAGAGGGAGTATAATTTAGAAGCAAAACTAGCAGTTCAGAGTGACTTCAAAGAAAGTTATAGAATATTGTCATATATTGAGGGCATTTCTAGCAATTTCCATCCTATACAACATGTGATTTTCACTTGAAAATGAAATAAAATTGTCCTATCCAGTATCCCTCATGTATGAATTGTAAAGTAGCTTAAGGGTGTACAAAGTTGTCGGCAAATAACTTGCAATGAAATGATATTCCACACTAAGGAAGAGTAAAATTGTAAATAAAATCATTTAAATGAAGGATAAAATTAGAAGAAAAACAAACTACACCAAAACTTTGTATCAACTTTGTATGCAGGTATAGATGTTTATAAAAAAAAAATGATAAGATTATAAATAAAATAGTTTAAAAGAAAAAAAATTTGGCATCCCTTTTATATATAGGTATAGATTACACTAAACTAGTTTCTCATAAATTACAATATTGAGATATAGAAACCAGTGTAATGAATGTTTAGACATATAGTAAAATACGTACCCCTTGAATCATCACTGAGCTTATGTGAGGTGAATAGAAATAACTCCACTCCATTAATTAAACTTCTCAACATTAAGTTTTCATCATTCATAAACTTCAAGAGGTTGTTCAGGTTCTTTCTGGACCTATAATCAATTGAAAACATGGTTTATAAGCAGCTTAAACAACAAATAACAGCTTGTCACAAATAACAACAGATGAAAGAGTATCAACATAGGAAGCAAAAGCTGACCTCTCATTGTTATCTGATGGAAAGAAGTATAACGCTATATCTTGAAGACTGGGAGAATAATTCTGGAATTCATCAGTCAAGACATTCAAAGCAGGAAGTGATTCCAGTTGAAGGACTGAGGGAATTTTGCTTGAAAGATTGTATGCCTTCCTATTAATAGTGCATGGAGGTTGGGCCTCAAACCCATCATAAATTCCACCAGATGCAGCTTCTTGACGAATTTGGAATTGGCCACTAGAAAATGGTTGTCATCATATGAAATTTCATGTTAACAAAATTGAAAATGTCATGGAATGGACTTGGATCCTCTCCTAACTCTCTATCTCTCTTAATCTTACTCTCTTGATTATATTTATATTTTGTAATGAAGAGAGAGAGTGGGATTAAGAGAGAGATAGAGAGCTTGGAGAGGGAAAGAGAGAAATAGGGAAGAAGAGGATGCAACTTGTAACAGCATTATTCTAAAACATTTCCCAGAAAATGCAAAGATTATATCCATGAAAACAAGAATCAATTAGAGTTGCTTTTATTTTGAAAACAGAAAAATAAATAAGGTCTGGTCTCTTGACTGGAGCTGTTATTGTGCAGCCAAAAAGAGTGAATTACCATTTTGGTCCTTGGAATTTCAAGAATCTGACAATTAGTCCCTCAAATTTAAGAAATAACAATTTAGACTCTTAAGATGAAGAACATCAGTCAATTTAGTCCACCCCCAATCCAAAATATCTCTTTAGAAAATATCCATCAAAATCAATGAATGACTCACATATTGCTTTGAATCCTCTCTTGCATCCAATAATTCAAACATAATACCTTTCAAATTGGGGTGCTAAAGTCGGAAAAAATACAAACTTGAATGGGTTTCGTAAATTGAAAGGACGAAATTGTGATTTCACTCCAATTATGAGGACAAACATGATTTCACTCCAAAAAGTTCCAATACAATGAAAATAAATAAATTCAGCTCAATGAAAGATAGAGAAAAATTGTAAGTGTTCATCAGTTCCAACTTTTAGGAACACAAATGCCATTAACAAAAAAGAAATTGCTTCAAAATTTTCAAAAGTCTAAAGAACTATGAGAAACTTTCAAACTGGTACTTTTTGAAAAATTAGAGAAACTATAAGCACCTTAGGGTAACTTAACCTAAGCCCTCACCCCTTCATGTATTAACAAAAAGCACCCATGTTTTGAATTTGTGGTAAATTGTTCATGGGGATTTCATATTAATCACCAAAAAGTGACGGTCAAATATATTTTTTTCAAACAATAATCAAATATTACAGAAAAGATAGTTCAAAATTTCATGCATGTAAACGTAAAAGGTTTACACGAACCCCTGTAGGCTTTACATGTCCTTTTTATGAGACGACTTGAGTAATGCCATTTCAAACAGTGATAGATAAAACTTCAAGGAAATTTGAGAGTTTCATCCCACTAGTCACTACTCACTACAGATTTCCAGCAAAGGCAATTTAAGAAAGAAGTTATTTATGGCAAAGGAAAAAAAGTACACACCTCCAAGCACGAATTGAAGAGGGAAAATATTTTTGATAACGCGGGAAGTTTTCAACAAAACTCTGAATCTTGCTTTTTTCCATATTAAGTACATTATATTCAGCAACATCTAAAGAAAAAACGGAGAACAAATGGAAAATAATAAGATTAGAGATGATTGGTTCAAATCTGACAGGCTCAAATGACAATATCACAATTCATACCAAGATGCTTTACCACATATATATTGAGATGTTACGAGAAAAAAAACAGAGACAATTCGAAAAGTCCATTATAACTAGAAAAGTATCCTACCTGAAACAGCAACAGGTACAGATTTGGTAGCAGATAAATCATTATTGGGTGACTCTCTTGTACGCTTTTCTATACGAAGATCGGCATATTGAACTTTTCTGTTAGGTATTGGTGGACCCACTCGTCGTTCAGATGCAAGTCTATGCTCCTTTAATGGTCCTACAATAAGAACAATCTCAAAAAGAAATCCCAAGCAAACATCATGGAAAATGTGCGAGTAAAGGCTTTAAACATTTCCTACATTTCCTCATACTATTATCCCATAGACATAGTGATATTGGTTCAACTCACTAAAAGTGTAATTCTCCTACACTGTCAGTTTAATTCCGTGGATGAAAACTTAATCCAGCTCACTAAATGTAAAAACTCTTCAAAGCAATGCAGTCATGCTACTAATCTTCAAACCTATTTCGGTAGAACTATATCATAAAGTATCACAACAGTGACAATAACAAAATTTTCAGCAACCACAATTTAATTCCATCAAATCAGCTCAAAATCCAGAAAAATTCAGACTAGGAGTTACACATTTTGACGAATTTGTTTGTTTCGATGGGTATATTTTGTTTGAAGGAATAGGGATTGCAGTAAAACACAATCTCAGAATATTTGTTTCACATTATCAAACCTTTGACAGTATCACATAATATTACTTCAAAGATAATAGGGATTGCAGCAAAACACAATCTCAGATTATTTTGTTTCTCACCTAATGATGATGAAGCATGTAGATTGGTTATTGGATTTTTCTGACCTCCATTTCTTGGAAACATCCCATGTGCCATAGGTGATATGCTAGGATTTGGTTTCGGAGTCAAGGATGGAATCTTTGTAAGAAGACTTTTTGATGCCACACGACCCCTTCTGGTCATCGACAAAGCAGGTCTTCCTGGATTAACCTTCCTAGTCATCAGCAAATTGGAGCTCGATGGAGGAGTAGGTTTGATGGAAACATTACAACTAGAAAGCTTGATAACTTCATCCTCTTGAAGGTACTTCACTTTCCCTCTTGGGCCTGTTCTAGCAGATTGTTGCCTTTTGGAAGCCTGCAAGCCAGAATCCTGCTTCGCTATACATTGTGAAGTTGAACCATTGTTGGATTGGCATGGTTCACAAAGCCAGTAATCTGGAACTTCCATGAGATTAATCTTCATGCAGTAACTGAAATGGGACAGAAATAAGATAGACTTAGAACAAAATTATATGCACACTAGTACAGTAAAAAGGGATATACAAAACCATTGTTCCAAAACCAAAGTCAATAATTTGTAAGAACAGAAGCAAATATGTAAAACTATTAGTCCAAGTTAGATTGCAAACTTGTATTTTGGTTTCCAACCCACTCACTAATACATCATTACCTCTGCATTGACTTATTTGTGGGAAAGCCAAGTTATGTCACTAGCCAAACACATAAAAGTTGATTACCACTTTGTCAAAGAAAATATCCTTTCGAGCATCCTCAAGACATTTTTTCGGAATTTCAAGGATCGGCAAGCAGACATGTAGACAAGGTACTCCAAATGCTCTAGTTTGAAGAAAAGTATTGATTTTAATGGTAGTTTTGGTTGATTCATTCCTTTTAATCTTTGATATCACTCCACAGTTTAAAGAGACAGTCCTAGGATGTCCATTAATTTCAATTCTTAAGGTTTAGGAATCTAGACACTATGCCTTTGTATGCATATATTTGTACAAATGTTTGTGAGATATACAAGACATATACAAATTTGTCCTCGTGAGCTTAACTCAGTTGGTAGGGACAATGCATAAAATATGCAAGGTCCGGGGTTCAAGCCCCGGTCACAACCAAAAAAAAAGACATATACAGATTTAATGCAATAAATTGGAAAAAGTAATTTATCAAGAAAAATCAAAGTCAGAAAAAGAAAGATTATGAAAAAAGTCAGAATAAGAAAGAATATAAGATAAAAGGAAATTATCAGTGTTCATCAAAAAAATGTAAGAGGAAAAGAGAGATCATTACACATGTTCACGATTCACTTTGCATTTAGAGCAAGTAACAATTACTTCACCAAAGCCAAAATGACCACATATGTCACAAGGTTCAACCTGCAAAGTAATAATAAACACATAAACGTCAACTAACTCAACTATAGTTCACAAAATGCTCTAGCGTAGAACAGTTCAGAAAATGTTATTTGCTAGTGGATAATTTTCACCAAAAATTATAACATTCTGAAGCATATATTCACAAATTGATCTTACAATAAATCAAATTGATCTATGGCATACTTCATGTCAGTTTCATTAGCTATGGCAGTTACAAATCAGAATCCATTTCGAATAAAATCAAGGTGCAAAGCAGGGAAAATCACAAAATCCAAATAAGCTCAATACAGAACAATGCAGTAATGAAACAGAATCTTGCACAAAAGTTTTCTGAATCACACAGAGCACAGAAAAAAGTGGATGTGAAAACTTTTGCTGTTAAAACCTAAGACACAATCTCCAAAAGACAATATCAATAAGCCCAACAAGAATAAGCAAACAGACCACAAATGGAAATCTGGTACTATACTTTCTCCACAAAAAGTTAAGTTGGTGAAAGAATGTGTTAGCTTTTATCATCCTTGTTAAAAACCAATTTCCACCCAATGTTGAATATCTTAGATTCCCACAAAAACAAAAAACAAAAACAAATCAAAACTTTACAAGGTAGCAGAACCCAAAAAAACAAAAACTTCAAAATTCCGACTTAAGTAAGTTCAAGAAAACTTTAACCATTTTGGTGTATGACCTAAAACCTATCAACGAAAACAGACCATGTGCGCATACGCACATACACACGTGTGCCTAGAAGTGTGCAAACACACTTACATACATATCGACACACACACACACGCGCGCGCATGTAGAAGCATTTATTACATACATATCGAAACACACTCGCACATGTAGAAGCATTTATTACATACATACATACCGACACACACGCGCACATGTAGAAGCATTTAATTAATGAATACATGCCAATAAAATCAGGGTCAAAGAGAATACATAATTAATTGTATTATTATAGTTGTAAGCAATGGTTTTAGATGTCTCGGCAACGACTTTAACAGAAATTGCAGCTGCATTTAACCACAACATAAATGTTTTTAGTGTAACGGCATCCTCGATTTAAAACAACTCTAAACAAATACAGCTCAAATCACTCTCAATATACGGGTTCACCAAAAAAATGAAACTAAAACCATAAGAAGCACCGACACAGAGACGGACACTTGACATTACACCGACACTTCAACACCGGTAAAAATTTGAAAAAACGAATTAAATCAATGTAGTTACATGGGTCAGTGTCGTGTTGGTGTAACGCCTTCCATTAGAAGTGTTGGTGCTACAGTAAAATCATCCGTAATCCCATTTTTGAATTCAATCATTAACAAAATTTAAAGCACACAACATTTATCACTTCAAAATCAATCTAGTAACAATAAAACAAAAAAAAAATACACAAACATACCCTACATGATTAAATTTCATTTCCACACAAATATCCAAATAAAACATTAAAAAAGCACAAAAATCATTTTAAAAAAATCTTTCCCCACCATGACCAAAAAGCACAAAATAATCAGTAACAAATTCAAAATCCAAATAAAAATTGTGTTTTTGGAAAAAAAGTGAAACGGGGAAAATCATCAATCATCACTTCTGAAGTGACCAACACAAACATTAACTAAAAATTAGCTTAAAAATCGAAAAAATAGCTTAAAAATGAAGCAGAGAAAAACGTTACTGTACAAGGAAACAAGAAAATGCAAGAACTTTCTTCATCAACAGAAAAACAGAGCATACAAAAACTAACATTAACAATAAACAGCGAAAAAAGCATCAAAATATAAAGCAGAGAAAAAATTTGCCAGAAAAGGAAAAAACAATGCTTTACCCCATGAACATTGATTCTTCTTCGCTGCATTGTTGCTGAGAGAGAGAGAGAGAGAGAAACCCTAAAAAGAAGTAAAAGAGGGTTTTTTATTTTCGGTTTTGATTTTTAGTTGAAGAATAAGAAAGAGTAGCAATGTGAGTGAGAAATGAGAAATGTGTGAGTGAGTGGTGTTTTCCGTTTTTATTATGTGAGAGAACCTTAGTAAACAAGTTAGGACAAAAAGACAAAATAGAAAGAGAGAGAGAGAGAATGTGACTAGTACTTTGAATTGAATTACCCATGACCATGAGACCAACTTTGTCATTTAATTAAAATTAGTAAAAGACCCGTCCCTTCGCATCCATCGTATTCAACGGTCCGCGTGTTATTATGATAATTGGAATCAACGAATAAGAGAATAAATTTACTAGACCCGTCCTTTTACCCCGATCATATTCAACGGTCCGCGTGTTATTATGATAATTGAAATCAACATATAAGCGAATAAATTTACTAGACCTATTCACACCGGTTGCATTCCACGGTTTGACTGTTATTACGATAATTGGAATCAACGTATAAGAGAATAAATTTACTAGACCCGTCCTTTCATCGGTCGTATTCAACGGTCCGCGTGTTATTACGATAATTGGAATCAACATATAAGCGAATAAATTTACTAGGCCCGTCTACTCACACTGGTTGCATTCCACGGTTTGACTGTTTTTACGATACTTATTGTTGGAATCAACGTATAAGATAATTGATTATTTTAATTATAATACTCTGTTTGGTTTGCGTATATTTGGAAACAGTCGTGGCTCTAAGTATGGGAGCGATAGGGATAAAATCAATTTTTTAAGGTTATCAAAAGTGTTATTTTTACTTGATAGTTAGGTAGTATTATAGAGATATATTTCTTTTTAACTCATTTTGATTAATTTTGTTGAAAATATGTTTTTAGAGAGTTTTGGTCAAGGTTGTCCCTATGATTGAAGTCTCCGCTCTCATAGTAAAAATAGATCCTTAATAAAAAAACAACACAATTTTTTTTAAAAGAGAAATCTTATATTTAAATTGAAAATAACATCGTATAATAATTATTAGCCACCGATAAATAGGAATCCATTTCAAGTAAAATAGGAATCCATTTATGACCGATAAATGAAGTGTATTTTTGGTTAAGAATCGATTCTCTAAGATTGATTATGGATAAAAGGAAATTGAATAAAGTAAGTTATGTTTTGTTGTATTTATGTAAAGATTAACTGTACTCGTCGTTTGTATGGACAATCCATAAAATATGTAAGGTTCGGAGTTCGAATTCCGGCCACCACAGAAAAAAATGTAAAGATTAATTGTCGAAGTCAAAAGCTACAAATTTTAGTTTCAAGTAAAATTAATTATATAGACAAAATCAATTCTTCTTTAAATTATCCAAACATGATAAAATCATTTTACAACCTTCAAAATCACTTTTGATCTTTCAAAATTAAATATATAAGAGACATATTTTTAAAGTTTGCTTGTATATAAGAAAAAGAGGTGAGGACGATGATAGTGAGCATGGTTGGTGGAAGGGGAGGGAGGATACGTCTATGGTGATATTAATTAAAAATTCAAAAATGAAAATAATTGAAAACTTTTACGCTAAAGAAATAGTTTTTTAATGTTTTAACCCATTAAGTACACAATTTTTAAAATAAAATTATCATTTTAAATTTTTTAACAAATGTTTTTAAAGTATTTGTTAGCAATTTCTTCGATATTAATACAAAAATGCTCGTGTCATATCTAACCTTGAAAATTGTGTATTCAATTTCAATAGAAAATTGTGTAATATCTTGAAAACTTAAACATTTTAACTTGTGCATTTATTGATTATGGCACAAATTAACATGACTCATATTAATACTCTCTCCAATTTTAATTAAGTGTAATACATTTTTGGTTATATTGCATTTTTAGTCCCTTAACTATTTAGGTAACATTATTTTGGTTACTTAATTAAAATTTGATTTATTTTGTTCTCTTATCTTCTCTCTGTTGCACATTTTGGTCTTTTCCGTTAATTTTAATTCAAAAACGTTAGGTTTTCTTCAGAATTTTTTTGGGATTCTTATTGTTGAAGGATGATGGAGATGATATGAAGATGAAAAAGAGGAGAAGAAGATGAAGAAAATCTAACGTTTTTGAATTAAAACTAACGGAAAGGACCAAAATGTGTAACAGAGATAAGTTATGAGACCAAAATAAATCAAATTTTAATTAAGGGATCAAAGCGATACTACCTAAATAGTTAAGGGACCAAAAAATGTAATTTAACCTACATTTTTAAGTGAATGTCCACTTTAGTCCCCAAGAAAAATCATAAGATCTAATTTAATTTTGAGAAAAATAAAAGTTACTTTTAGTCCAAGAGAAAAATAAACAAGAGAACCTAGAAATTATATTATATATGTTTTGCATCGACTAAAAAGCCAATCCACACCTATATATGTCTCCAAACAACCTCTTGATGAAGCCCCAACGTATGTTCACTTTTCCCACACTTTTTAACATTCCATCTCATTTCCTACACTAACTTGAGCGTTCGAGTGCTAACGTGCATGCATATACCTTTCGTTTCACTGTGAAGACTTGTCGTAATCGCACCGGAGCACTTTCCGCCACCGTTGCCTCAACCAGTTCCTCACCGGACAGATCAATATATAACTCGTGTCCTGTATAATCTTCTCTTGTTTGGAAAGGGGAAGAAAGAGTAGATTGAAATTAAAAAGTAATTGAAAATGTTGTTTTTTTTATTATCAAGAATGCTAAAGAATGTATTAGAGACATTAGTTTAGCAACTGAAACAAGTAACTTTTTATAAAAAAAAAAGTGGTGAAATTATTAGTTAATCAAAATTATATTTTCAAAACAATGTTTTTATACATAGATTCCTTAAACATTACCTACAGGGTACTATTTACTGAGACCCGTTTGTTTTTTTCTTTTACACATAAATCCATTTCTTGTGTCCATGGTACAATGTTGGACCTTGTTGTAAATTCATTAATTTATAAATTAATTAAAATGAATTTGAATAAAAAACTAAAATAATTTTTATCGAATGAATTTTAAATAGGGGTATTTTGTTATATATAAAAATAATCTAAAACAAATTCATCTACTTTTCTTCTAAAGTGATGAATCCAAACATTCAACCAATTCCATTTTTTTCGATGTTCATATAACAATCAAACAAAATCAATCAAATTTGACCTTTGTTGCTTTATGTATCAATCTCATGTCATTTAAAATGATCAATCGAAACTCAACCCAAATCATTACACTATTTAACTAGCATGTTGAGGCGTTGTGAGGATTCCCAAAAAAAATAAAGTACCAACGTAGGACTGTGTTTGTGTGTGAAGCCAAGTCAACAACAAAAAGTTTAAGGTTTTGGCAGAGAAACACAAAAAAAATGGAGAAAAATTAATGCAAGGAAAATGACAAGGAGAAAAAGAGCATAAGACGTCGCATTCATCTGGAGAAAAAGGATCTCAGCAGGTATGAAGGAAAAGGACGACTATATATTTTGCCATGTTAGGAAACTTTGTCTTTGAATTTATATCCTGCGGCTGCAATGACTACACCAAGTCTATAAAGTGGCACAGGTACTACTATGTAGGATACTCTCATATTCCTCCATGAAACATCCTTTTGTTCTAGGTCAAGTACAGTAACAATGTGCATGCAGTTGAATCTGAGCTGTACTAGATGATCGAAGGCGTATCTGGTATATGACACGTTGTTGGTATCCAATAACTATACATGTGGTTGTAATCAGTACTTCCATTTTCCAAATCATTACTGATGACGATGTCTATGTGTCGGTGTTAATGTTGTGTCCGTCTGAGTGTTTGTTTTTACAACTTGAGGGTAATAAAAGAAAGAAGCAACTCTTAAAAATCAAGAGAAATCATGATTTTGTGATGAAAAGACAAATAATTTTCAGAGAAGGAAAGCACAAATGCTCAAAGATATGTATTCATATATAATGTACAAAGAATATTTCACATGAAAGTACTCGAATGTTAAAACATAAAACAGAACAAGTGCATAGCAGAAAAACTTTATGCCTTAAACCACCACGAACCTTTGCAAACTAAATCTGCATCACCATTGCCTTTTTTCTTTAGGATGGTCAAGGAAACAAGAACTTGGCTACTTATTTTTTTTTTGGGTGCTAGCCGGGGTTCGAACCGCGGACCTTGTATATATTATGCATTGTCCCCACCAACTTCTCAAAAAAAAACTTGGCTACTTTATCAAGCCACGAATGAATCGACCACCTTGAGAAAAAGGACATAATGATTATTACACAGTACACATTCAAATAATAAGAAGCATGGGAATGCAGAAGCTTGCAGTACAAGGAACTAAGATAGTGTAGTACAATAAGCTCTTTTATGTAGTACACTTCATATTAGCTAGTACATTTCACAAATGTATAAATACATTGATGTAACACAATTTCAAACTAATGAATCGATTCTACTTTTTCACTACTTCTTAATAATGATCGCACTGCTAACAATATTATTTCCAATAAAGAGTTTAACTCCTCAATAGAGAAACATATACTTAGTGATACGATAGTTAAACCTATTCACAAACTGTGAAAAAGTAATGAATTTCAATCGAAGATTACCAGCAATGAGCAGCTGCATTGAATCCATTCAAAGATTACCAGTCAACTTTCAGTGTATGAACTAGAAAGGAATATACAAACAGTAAATTGAAAAGAGACTGAAATTATAATGAAACACAATGCACATATTTCTTCCGCTTGGAGCATGTCAACTTTGTCCTACTGCTCGCCGTTTCCTTGATTCAGCAATCAGTAACAAACTTCAGATCAATTTCTATCGACCAAACATTGCTAACTCTTAAGGCATATTCCATCATTTGGTTTTAAAGGTTCAAATTAGGAATAGCTTCTTCGAAAATTCCCTCCTTTATGAACAGTGATTTTTTCTCAAGTTAGATGCCATTGAATTCACCAAAATTCCCTTTGACAACAAAGTGGTACGTCAATCAGAAAATTGAAAAACAAGGATATACAAAACTGGAAACCAAATTTAAACAGAGGTAGCTGTTGCATTCTTAGGTTCATAAAGTAAGCTAGTGCTTGATCTTTAACTTATGAATACATGTGCATCAAAGTAAAAGTATTCTATTTCAAAAAATAAATAGATAATACAATAGACATCAGTAACTAGAAATGAGTCAAGAGTTATATCTCCTAATCTTAGTTGTACATTAAAGAAAGCAACAGTTTCAGTAAAATTGATTTATAAACAATTATACTTAAATGAAATCATATTTAGTAAAAAATATAAGCAAATATAGAAGTTTCATATGCTCTATACAACTATACTCCTCAATAGACATTTACAATCAGGAAGCTGACAAAATGAATGAACCATATTCGATAAAATTGTGCAGGAATTTTATAGCCTACTAAATTGGTTGATACTAACATCATTAACTCACTCAAATCCAATAAGCCCTCTAATTGAGTGACGAGTGTGCTAAATGTGTTCCGTCTGGAAGAATAAAAAAGGCAGATAAAGGACTCGAATACACAAAATTCTCTGACCAAGCCAAATGTTTCATCCCCTGGTGTATAAAAAGTTATTAATTCCTTGAAAACATCGTTGTCTTCAGATGACATTCTTGTTAAAAAATACTTCTCTAAACTGTGTCCATTTTTGTGGTTTTCATACCCGATAACAAATCAAGCAAATGTTGAATCCATTGAATATGAAACGGTGGTTCACATTATTGATGCCCATTGTTCCGAGCCAGCTCAATAGACAAATCTTAGAAAAACCTTAAAAATCGTCAGAGCGGCGCGCCCCATCTGAAAATTACAGGCATTCATGAAAAGAAAGAGGTATTGGAGTAAATGAGCTTTCATTTCACAACCGAAGCAGGAGATATCGATCCAACAGTTAGCAAACTTGAAGATGTCGACTTCGAAAACTTGCCTGTCAAGACAGCAGGACCAGCATATATCAATCTGCAGAGAGCGGTTCGCATGGGTCAGAGGACTTTTGCAGAGTGGCTCGAGAGAGATATGATCAATACATATACCTTGAGTCCTGACTTGGCATTATCACCTCTATTTTTAGGTGTTTTACCTAAGATGGGGATCTTTTTTTTTTTTTTTTGGTACAAAAGAGGAGATGGGGATCTTTCTTAACTCTGTGAGAACTACAATCAAAACTTTAAGTGATTACTGAACAGGAATCAAATCTAAATGCATGTAATTTAATGGAGAGAGTTGATCGAGCATTGTACTTTTACAGTTCTTTTTTTTTACTGATTGGACTCTACTGTTACGAGAACATTAGTGGAGAGACAAAAACTCGAGAGCATGCTTCTTACAGAGCAAATAAAGAACGACTTGTGAGGTAGTCGATAGAAAGGAAAGGCATGAGAAGCTCGAGAAAAGGATTAGAAGGCTTGAAATGACTGGTTTGTGAAGGAACCTTGGAGTTACAATGGGAGGATAGAAGCAACTAATCTATTGCATTGATATAGTCGTAAATACAAGTTTAACGAAGAAACTGATTGTTTGCTTGTCTGCTAGAGTGATAGATCACTCTTTTCTCTATCGGCCCCGAAATTTAGGACACGATTCTTGATATACTTGCTGGAATATGAAAGTCACAATTAGAAGATTTTATGTCTTCGTTTACTGGATTTTCAAAGTGTTTCAAAGAAGTAAAAAAATATAACCTTCTTGTATTGTTGTTAATGTTAATATCAAATCATTTCCGTTCAATAACGTTTAGCTCCCACCTTTGTTGAAATTTGAAAATATGTCACTGTTCTTAGTTTCATAAATATATTGCATGTTAGTTGAAGAATACGATGTGTATGGAATTGGTTAATTAAAAGGTGCATACAAAGAGTACTCATACTTGCTATCTAATATTGAATATATTGTCCATGCTGTTTTCTGTTCAAAAAGACCCTTGTAGTTTATTCTTCTTAGGTTGGAACAATTTTTTAACTCAAGAGATGTAATAGTTGATGGCAGCAGACTCTCCTCCGGAAAGGACTCCAAGATTTCAAAATCATCACTAACACATAATTGTTTTAGAGATTTGAGTTGGAACAAACCCCACTCCTCTCTCGAAGCCATCAATTTAGGACATCTTTCTACTCGGAGGCTGCATAGATTGGAGGGCAGCTGCCTCCCGGAAAACAATTCTAGCCATGGACTATCATACAACATGAGAAAATGAAGATTGGTGAACAAGTGCAGTGCAAAAGGCAAATAGGAAGAGTGCCAACCTGTTATAGTTAGACTGCGAAGAGAATTACAGCTACACATATCCGAAGAGGACCATTCTAAATTTGGACCAAAGAAGTCTTCAACTTCCAACTTTTCAAGAAAAGCGCTGTTAAATAAAATTTTCTCTAGGGTGGATTCAATGACCCAAGACCCACAAAGGATGACCCTTTTCAAGCTAGATGGCAATTCATTTATTAAAATGCCATCACATCTCTTTAGTTCTAGGTCACTGATATTATCAGCCTTGGGAATTGAAGCCTGCAACTCTTGGCAATCAATAATCTCCAATTTTTGCAAAGAAGGAAGGTGTTGAGGCAGGGAACTTTTCAACTTCGGACAATGTTTTATACAAAGCTCTCGAAGCAAAGGGAAACATTCAAGACATAACCATTCCTTCCATTCTGACATGTGCTCAAATCGCAAAGTTTCAAGAGATCTAAATGAAACATTTGATGAATTATAGCCACAAATCTCTGCACCAATAATCTCTATTCCATCGCAGCCTGAAATGGAAAGCTTCTTGAGAGAGTGGAACTGCCCAAGTGATGGTAACTGGGAACAAAGTTTACATCCCAACAATTCAAGAGTAACTAAATTGGGTAAATGATAATCGCCAAGCCAATTTGGAAAGCTACTGCCTCTGTAGTCTTTGATGGTTAGCCTCATGAGGTTTCTATTTGGTTGGAGAGCCTCTAAGACAGAGACATGTGCTTCAGTTACTGATCCATCCATTTCTCTCCATTCATCATATGATACGCTTAATTCTTCTAAATGTTCTTTATCTTCCAAATTTGCTGCCACAGCATCAGCGGGATCGATGACATTATTCAACCCTGAAATTTGAAGCCTTCGTTGAAGATGGTTGAGTTCCGCCAACTGTTTAATGTCAAATCCACGCTGCTCTCCCACAACAAAATCAGTCAGCATCTCAATATTTTTTAACCTACTTATATTCGGTGGCATCTTCTTAATATGAGTGCCGTTTAGATTAAGATGACGTAAATTGATGAGTTTGCAAAAATCTGAAGGCAGCTCAGCCAATCTGAAACATTGTTCCAACAAGAGTGTCTGCAAATTATACAGCATACAAATGGAATTGGGTAAGCTTGCAATCTCAGTGTGAGAAAGGTCTAGATAGCGCAGAAGCTTTAAATTTCTTATCTCATCGGCTAGCTCTACGAGATTGCAACCAGAGAGGGACAACACCTGCAAATATTTTAGTCTTGAAAACAAAATTTTCTGTACACTGGGGCTTATCTTAAAGCGTTGGTCACCACAACCCTGCGCTTCTACCATCAGACTGTGCAGTCCCTTAATTTTATGAATATGATCTAGTTTTCTATCACCATCTTCCAAATCAAGGCAGCACCAAATGTGACGCGTCCTTTTAGGGATTTCTTGCACATTACCATCCTCTATTCTTAAGCAGAATTCTCCCGACACTGATTTTGCTAAATCATTGACAAGATCGTTCATGATGAAGTAGTATTTACCAGCCCATAAAGGCATAGTTACTGATTGTTGGAAAAACGATATTGACACTAGATAATTGAAGAATTCATTACCCAACTGTTCTTCAGTTTTGTCTCTTCCCCAACACTTTAGCAAGCCTTCTGCCATCCAAAGCTTGATTAACCCACGCTTCTCAAACTCATAGCCCTTTGGAAATATAGAACAATAAGCAAAACAACGCTTCAGATTGGAAGGGAGGTTAAGGTAATTCAATCTCAGTATGGGGTTAATGTTGTCCCCGTCTGATAAACGCCACATATCAGTCTCCAATATTTTAATCCATTCAGTTTCACAGAATTTGTTTTGCAATAATTGCCCCAATGTTTCTAGAGCTAAAGGCAACCCCCCACACTTTTCTACTATTTTCTTGCCGATCGACTCGAGATTTGGATATTCAAATATATTCTTGCCCAAAAAAGCATGATGCACAAATAAGCTCCAAGAGTCACTCTCATTCAATTGATTTAAACGAAGTAGCCGGGTGGATGCCATGATTGATGCTACTTCATTGTGAGGCGTCCTCACGATAAGCTTACTTCCAGAGGATCCATTGCTAAATGGAAGTAGTAGCTTCTTCCTACATTCCACATTCTCGTTCCAGATATTGTCTAAAACAAGCAAGTACTTCTTGCCAGCTAGTCTCTGTTGCAATTGACGTTGGAGTATTTCCATGTCTTCACTATACGTTTCTGAAGAATGAAATTCCCTGAGAATTGCTTGGGTGAGATGAACAAGATCAAAAGATTCTGAAACATAGACCCAAGCTTTAAGTTCAAATTGCTCATGTATCTTGTGGTCGTTGTAAACAAGTCGGGCAATGGTTGTCTTACCCATCCCAATCACACCCACTATACTGATTATGGGTACAAAGGTTTCACTGTAACTGTCTGAAAGTAAAAATTCAGTCATTTCCTCTATCTCATGCTCCCTACCATACACCGCAGATTTATCCATCAAAGGTGCAGTTGGTAATATCCGGGGGATGACTCTACCATCTTTACCAACAAATATGTCATTACAACTTTTCGATACAGCTCTAAATTCTCTTAACAATTTCAAGACTCCAATTTCACAATCACCACTAGTAAATTTGTTAAGTCCCAATCTATCCTTTTGATCAGCAAGAAACTCTAGGTTCTGTATCAATGCTTCAATCCTATCTTCAAATCCTCGCTTAATAAAAAGTGAAAGATAGCGTCGCATCTTTCCCTTTGATCGTGCATCAGTAGCAATCACATCGAATAGTTGCTCTAATTCGTATACATCATGTTTGAGATCATCAAGCCAATTCTTCACGTTTCGGTGTTGGTACTCCTTTATATCTGCATCATCCAGTACTTCATTGATAGAATCTAGTGTGATTTCAAGTTTTTTCCACAGCCTTTCATGGAAGTAGTCTCTGAAATCTTGAGAAGCCAACCTCTCTCGAATCACTTGAAAGACAGACGAAAGAAATGCCCCACCAACAACCCCTGCCATGATCTCAATTCTAAGCGTGGTTCACAACTCCGGGAGGCTATCTGCAAAGAATAGATGGTTATGTATTATCCTAGTTAACTGTTAAAGCATATAATCGTGGTTGAATTCAAGTGGTTAACGAGTTTAAAGACGAATAGTTCAAGTTTATGAATCCGAGAGAATAGGGTATCTAAGAGGTGCCAACCAAGTTGGGATCTCTCAGACTCTCTTTGATGTTTCACCTTCTCTTGATTTAGCAAAAAGAAAAGATTAGGAAACCGAGAAGTTGAATTAAACAAAAATATTATTAAGAAATAGAATAGAATGAAAGAGAATCTCTCATCCAAGTTTCCCCTTCACAACACTCAAATTCTATTCACAATTCACAATTATAAATATTTAAAAATATTCTCTAAAATTTGTGTTCTTCTATTTAGACACACTCATAACTAATATAATTAACAAACTAACTTCTTTAACAACTCATAAAATCCTTAATCAAATGCCTCTTGATAGGCAAAGATTATATAAAGAAGGTTACTTGGACAACATCGTTATCAATCCCTCCGGTCCATATTATAAGAGAGGACTCACTAGAATATATATTTATAATGTTGACCATTGGTTATTCAATGATTTTTTAAAGACAATATAAGAAGATAATTAAATGGGAGAGAGAGATACCTGAGTTTGTTTTTGAACTGATTGAGACTGATATCGATCACTAGAAAGAGAGAATATAGAATGAATGAAGGAAGAAGGAGGTTGTAGAAGATAAGCAAGTATAAAAATGAATGATATGTGGCACTTTTAATCTTCAACCACACGTATCAAGACTACGACATAAATCCAACAATGACCACTAAGTCTAATTGTAAAAAATTAACATAAATAGAAAAGTCAGAAAATTATTACTAGATTAATTAATGTATTTGTACATTATAATTTCTTCAGTAATTATAGAGAAAAAATTTTAAGCAAAAGAATTATCAATAGTTAAATAAAATGGATGATGAGTTAACCCACTTGGGTTGACTCGTAGTAATTAGGATATTTAAATTAATAAAGATCATACTGTTCTGGATATAATAATCATAAATATTAGTCAAATATTTTGCTAAGACCATATTGTTCTAGATAGATGTTACTGGTTTAATGAGAGACTAGATCGTTATGGATAATGTAATGACAATATTATGAACATGAGTGTGGGTGGCTTGTGTTTAAGACATATAATAAAATATAAGAGTAAGAGAATCATATAAGAGAGTTATCCTCATTCATTCAATGTGGATTCATTAAACTCTTGCATATTTTCCTTAAATTTTTTTAGAAACTATTTAAAGATTATTCTTAAATTTTCATATCTTGAAAAGCTTTGACATGTATTATTGAAGTAAATCCTTAAGATATGTAACGTAACTCAATGTCAGTTTTGTCACGTAACTTTAATCATAATCTTGTGTAGCTTTCAAATTATTCGACTATGATGATTGTTCAACTATAAACCTCTTTTTCCTTAAATATTTAACCTTGTTGTGATGAGGTTGAATCAATAAAACTCATTATTATTGACTCTTCAATCAACATTTTTGTGATTTCAACAATAATCCTTTGGTATCTTCTTTGATCTTGTGATGCTGTTGTTGTAGTAGTATTATCATGTTACTCTAATTATTCTGTTGAATATATACGAGACTTCTTTCTTGTCTATTTTTGTGAAAAAACTTAAGTGCAAACATCAGTATCACTGTTCATAAAAAGAAAATTGTTTTAACAATTGTTTCATCAAAAGGTAATGTAGGAAAAACCATCAAGAAAACTAGCTTTACATATTCAAATGTAGTTAATTTTCAATTAACGCAAATTTAATGCCTCCTTTTACTTATAGGAAAATGCTAACAAGTGTCATTGTAGTATCGTTTAAGCAACTAAAAATAGTAATTTTGCATAGAAATTTATGTAATTATTACTTTTATATGTGTTTGATTTATGTTTTCAAGATAAAACTTTTTTTATTGGATTCCTTAAACAATACCCTTAAGACACTTGTTAGCATAACTTTTACTTATAATAGGTTATGGCATTAATATTCTAATTTTTTATGACACTTCGCTTAGTCGCGGAGCTTGTATTGCCGGGGACGATCAGCCCCTACCGGTGCTACAACAAGCACGAGTGCATTCTCTGATTGATCACGAGTTGCAAGTGCGGTTCAACAAAGTACAACAACAACTAATGTGATTTTTGCTTTAGTGCTGAATTTTCCATAGCAAAAGGTGGAATAAGTGACAACAGTTAGTTTGAGTGTTTAGAAGAGCCGTAATTTGGGCCTATGGCAGAAAGTTACCCAAAACAGTAGAAAACTGACGCAGGAACGTGTTGCATATAGACATAATGTGGAGAAAACCTATCATGTTTTGTTTAAAACGCATCATTCTTTGCATCTTTGAATTGTGTTGGATTTGGCATGTGTATGAGAGAGGACTAATGTCATTTTGTCCAATCCTAAATATTATGGTCGAACCCGATATGTCTTACAGACATTGGTGAAGTAATGACACTTTTACATGTCGTTAATTGGATGCATGCACTACAACTCTCAAATGTTGATTTTGAACTCGATGCAAAGAAAGTTGTAGACTTATCACAATAAAGGTAAGGAAGATGCTAGGAATTTGTAGCAATCATTGATTAATGCAAACGATGTTTCCAAGCTTATTTTGAAAACTCTTAGGTTGAGTTTGATCAAAGACAAAGCGAATGAGGTAGCTCATACCCATGCACGGAAAGACTCCATTCTTAACTAATCTCCATATTCTCATAAAAAATGCTCTTTAAGCTTCTAAAATTGCTCTTATGCATCCGCAAATTAACATAATACACTCAACGGCAGTTAACTACCGTTGGCTCTGTTGTGAAAGTGGCTCAAAATTGAAGAAATTGGAATTCTGGAAGCTAAAAATCGCTGGCCGATTTTCAGGGCACGGCCATCGATTTTTGCCGAACTTGAAGCTCAAATAAAACAGGTCAAAATCAGCCACCTAATTATCCAATACTTTTAAGATACATCTGGGGTAAGAGCGATAGGTGGTGGAAAACCGATATGTGCAGATTACCTAATGTTTCTATTATATATATTTGGTATATATGTAATTGATTAAGTAATAATGTTTTTTATTTATGATATATCATATATGTAATTGACTAATTGTCGTTTTCTTTATTATCAATATTACTTACATTTATAGTACAATTTGTTGCTATCATTTAGTTTGCGTCTCTTTGTTTGTTTGAGAACGATGCTATTGTTGATTGTTGTGTGAAGACAATTTCATTGTTGTGCTTTATCGTTTTTCTATGTCTCTTTGGTCTAGGTTTTGCACCAATTTTTTTGCTTTTGAGTTTTAGTCCATATTTTGTATTTTGATTTTTAATATGTAGTTTAAATTTAATTTTTTATTGAAGTATCCCAGCGTATCTTGAATTTTAAAATTTTCCCGTATCGACGTATCGGTGCCGTATCATATCCGTATTGTATCATGTATCTGGGCTTCATAGGTTTACTTTCCTAAAAAAAGGTCACCGATACATTAGATAGAAGGGAATGTTAACCAGTGCTGGCCTTTAAATAGTAACTTATCATGAAAATATGTCTAATCAATGCATCGGAAATCGAAATCGTTGACTTTTTTTATAAAATTACTTCTTCTTTTGGAATCCTTATAGTAAGTTTTACATTGAAAGCAGTGTAATCAATGAATTAAAAGTTTAAAAATGTATCTTTTTTGATTTGTAATTTCTTGTTTTGGCTTCCTTAACTAGTGCCCCCGGGCACTCGTTAACATGATCCAATAAAAATGGTTTATATGAGATTTTTTTTTTTTTTTTTTTTTTTTTTAAGAAGCCGTTTAAATGAGTTTTTAACTCAATAAATATCTCAAATTTTGTTCTTGGTCCTCTAAAAATATTCAATAAGTTTTGGTCTCTAGATTGTCTTTGATATGTTGCTTTTATAGCAGCATTAAAAATATGTATGAGTTATCCTGACCACAACTCGTACGATATTAAGCCTGTTAAACATTAATATTGGTTGATGCATTAAAAAAAGTTATAAATGCACAAAACACACTAAAATAAATTATAAATGTACAAAGGTGACAAGTAGGGTACCCATGGAAGAATGATGGGTTATTTACCCCAAGCAATACACATTAGCCACATAAGCACATTTTAAGTGGTATCCATAATCTATCTTGACCCCACCAACAAATTGCTCATTTTCATTGGTTGGTGGGTAAATTACCCACCATTCTTCAAAGGTAATCTAGAAAAAACCATGTACAAAATATTATGGAAAATGCTTAATGTTACGAGACACGGTATTGTACGAATTTATACGAATAGTAACTATTCATTTTATTTTTAAAACCCAACAAGCTAGATTAAATTTCTATAAAGTATATAGGAGTAACTACCATCTGCCAACACTTCTCAGTTTTTTTATGCTTCATTTCTCTCTCTCACATTCTCATGTGTATACCTTCCTATGCAATGATGATATCAAATATGAAGCGATGTGAGGTTGGCGGTGATCAGTAGTGCTATATGGCAAACATCATATGCAATGATAGCTATATAGGATTCTATTGTGAGCAATCCGTTTAAAATAATTAAAATGAGCCCATATATGGTGATTTTGTAAGGCAAACAAGTTGTCCTGCATTTTGTGCGAAGAAAAGTCTCGTACCATATAGCACTACTGAAATATTATTATATCCGGCCTCCAAGAGGAAGGGTATTCTAGATAACTGTGAATTCAGTTACTCATTCGTTGTCTTTTTTTTTTTTTTCGTTAGAACCAAACCCTAAAACCAATAACCTAAATGTAGCTATAAATTTGGTCGCTTCCTAACAATAATGACTCATTCGTTTCTACTGTTTCCATTACATTCTTGCTTGTTCTCCGCTTCCCTTGATAAGGTTGTTGAGTTAAGTCAAGACAACTCTATTTGTCTTCTTCGTTCACGTATTTCTTTCAGTTCCGTCGACCTTCTTCCACCGACCCTCTTCCGCCATCGACTCACCTTTTTGAGTCAACGGAGTCACAACTTTTAGGGTTTCTACTTTTTTGGTAAGATTGCCCATTTTCTTCTTCTTTGTTTTCCACACAGGCCTTTTATTCATTCTTTCTATTTCTCTGTTATAATTATCAGTGCAACAAAACAATGGAGTCGCAACAAGGAAGGTTAATACCTTTGGGAGTCACACTTGTACCTTGGAATCGTATTAATTACGATGGTGGTGTCAATGAATTAATCCTTGATGCTCTTGATATAATGGATGCTTTTGGTTTCACTAATAATTTAACAAGTTCTGATTTATGCATAGAACCCTGTACTAAGTCATAATTTAACAAAATCCACGATAGCTGCAAAAAAGATGTTACCTGCAGAATACGACATCAGCAATGATCATTGCTAGCTCCTATATAGAAAAAGCAAATTGTGGTGCCTACTCTTAGAAAAGCATGTGCAATAAATTATAAAGAGATTGTCAAAACTTACTTGATTTATTGGCAGCATCTTTTGATATTGCTTCTCTATTGCATTCTTCAGTTCTGTTATGACCTAAACAAAGTAAAAAGCATTTAATGGCATGAATTTGCAAATAAAAATGACTTGTAAGTTTAAAAACAAGAGACTTTTAATGACATAAAGTAAAAGGAAAACAGATGAAGGGAAAAACTCTCAACAATTTATGATCTGTCAAAACTTTTACTCTTGTGGATCCTAGTCACTCTAAACAGATACTTAGTCCATTAACTAGTTGAGTTGCGAACACAATCAAATGAATATTATATAAAAAAATATAAAAAGGGGAACAAAGTATTATATTAACAAATGAATATAAAAGATTATGACCTGTCCTCATGAGCTTAGTTCAGTTGGTATGGACAATATATAAAATATGCAAGGTTCAGAGTTCGAACCCCGACCACCACAAAAAAAAAATTATGACCTAATAAATGTTATATTAACAAGCGTTCAGACGGCACTCCATATCCGTCTGTTTACTCTTTTTATTACACAATACATATAAATTACAAATATTAATTTTTGTGAAATTTATATTTTGAGTCAATTAATTTTAATTTTCAATAAAGTATGTGTATGAACATTTCACACATTCATATTCCCATATTCTAACAAACTATACTCATCTTTTTTAATGACACAAAAAATAAAACAAATATAAATTAAATTCTCATCTTTTCGAATGAAACTAACAATATCGCATTTTTATATGCAAATTTGTCTAAGGGTATAATTGATAGTGAACAAGTTATCCCAAAACAATGTATTCACTTTATATATTAATATAGTATAGATAGATAAATATTTTATACTTTATATTTTAAGAAATTATACTTATCTTTGAATGATAATAATTTTATCATTGAAATCAACACAATTAATCTTTTCCTTAACAAACGTGCATAAACCCTAAACGGCTATTGTTTTGGGTTTGGGTTGCACTTGTGTACCATAGTGATTTTAATGGTATATACAATTGCCAATAAGGGCGTGCCACGTGGCACACCCTTTTTAAAAATAAAAAAAAGCAAATAAAGCAACCTACTTCTCAAGAGAAAACTGAAAGAACATTTGTTGTTTTTATTAGTCTACTGATCTCTACAATAACAACCTTCAATGAATCCCAAACTTCATTCCAAATCAAATTTGAAAAAAGATTGTGAAGGCAAGAGGAAGATTTGACGACAGCCTATGGAATAACCGTCGTCGACGTTGGAGATCAGGAGGACGGCGGCGGAGAGAGGCAGAGAAAAGTTGATGATGGGTGGTGGGTTCAGAAGCGAGGTTGCAGGGAGAAGGAGAAGCGGAATGGATCTATTCTTTCTTTTATCTCTCACGTCATTTTGCTTTAGGGGGCTTCTACGGTGAAATTAGAAAATTTACTTTTTTGAAAAAGTTATTTTGTTTAGTCAATAGTATAATTGCCGATATCATGTCAGCTAGTGGAGCACTCTAAAACTAAGCTTTATCTTTTTACAAATCAGTCTTCATACAAAATATAAGGGGAATTTCAATCTTAGTGCACAAATGAGAATCTATGTTTAATTTTGATTTAATTAGGGACACAATTGCAATAAGTAAAGATATAATGACGCACCTTATGGGCAAATGTACAATACACCATACAAGCTATTTATAAAAACCTTAATATTTAGGCTAAAGTGCACTTTTTCCCCCTTAACTTTCAAAAACTTGCAATTTTGACCCCCTAAGTACAAAAACTACAATTTTTGCCCCCTAAGATTTAACCCCTTTGTATCTTTGGTCCTTTTGGTCAATTTTGACCTAGTCAACGCTTAAGTGGCATGCCACGTGTATAATTTTATAGGGACTAAAAAATATGATTTTATTTTGTAGTAAAAATGCTGATGGAAAATTTTATAGGGTTGATTTTATTTTGTAGGATCTAAAAATAAAATTGTAAATATTTATAGGGACCGTTTACTTGATTAACCCTAAAATTAATAAATCATAAAGATAATAAATGCAAATATTATTAAAACCGTTGGGATGAAACTCACCGACTCAAGTTTTACCGTTAAAGCAATAATCTAGAATCAACCTCAAAACCTAGCTATAAATTAGGTTGTTTTGTCACACTCTCTCTGTCTTACATTCTTGCTTATTCTTCGATAACTCTAAGGTTCTTGCGCCACCCTTGTTCTCTTTCTCTCTATTGCACTAAACGAAAAAAGCAACCTCAAAACCTATCAATGAATTAGATTGTCCTGTTCCTTCGCTATCTACGTACTCTCTCTCTCTCTCTCTCATATTTTTGCTTCTTTATTAGGTTTGTTCGATAATTAGGTTGTCCGATAAATTCACTCAAATAATACTCTAAGGTTGCCGTGTTGCTTCTTAGCTTGCACTGAGGTTCTGTTTCTTTCTTGTGCCCTAAACCTAAACTTCACAAGGTTTCTACTTTTTCTTATCATAAATCAATAAATTTCATTACTTGTTCTTCTTATCTTATTTCTTATTTTCTATTTCTTTATTATATTTTCAGTCAAAAAAATTCTAAGTGGAGTTATGGAGCAGCCACGATATATAAGAAGTTCTATAAATGTAGGAAGTGATCATGTAATGATTCTCGATGCTGTTGATCTAAATCTCGCTCGTCCTCATCATACTCATGCTACAAATCGATCAACAAGGTTCACTCTCTTGCGTCCTTATGTTGTTCGCCACCATAACCTCAGCAACGAGGTTCAAACTACGACCAGAAATACTGAAACTATCGAACGACATTCTTATCGTTATCTTTCAAAAATTAGAGTTGAAGAAGGAATGGAGTCTGAAGAAATGATGTGTTCTATTTGTTTGGTTGAGCTTTTGGTTGGAACGCAAGCAACTCGGTTGTGGTGTTCGCATTTGTATCACGAAGGATGTATTATGAAATGGCTTTGTAGATCAAACACTTGCCCTTTGTGTCGTCAGATTGTTCAGAATATGTGACTTCGTCTATGTAGTTTCTTTACATGTTTTAATTTTTGTTTCTTGTATTTGTTGATGAATATAAAAATTGTCTTTCTATTTTGTCCATTATATGTTCCTATATACAATGTATTGCGTTTAAAATACTTCTCCAAATTGTCCCATAAAAAAATATTTATTTTGATCAGTTAAGCCGCAACATTTCAATATATCATATATATTCAAATTAGTCGGATCGCCTTATACTATTAACACGTCCGGTTCGAATGTTAAATATGGGGAAAAAAAACTATCAACTAGATTTCATTTTAACCAAAACAATCGACTAGAAAGTTGTAAATTAATTGTTTCAAAATCGTCTAGAGTGTAGTTCTTTGTTGGAGCTGCAAATGGTGATGATGTAAAACTGAGCCAAAATCTCTTTGACCAAGCTTCACATAGAAGTTATTAGGTAAAAACTTCAATACTTTTATATCGGTTACATATTGGCGTACCAGTTAAATTTTGCAAGAAAATCTCCCCTCGAAGATTGAGGCAACTTTTTCTTATTCACGTAGTATCTAACCCCAACAAAGAACCGAAATCATAAGATTTCTGAAGGTTTCCGACACTGTCAACAGGAAATAGTTCCCTGAATATCAAAGGAAGAACATTGCAAGATGAGCAATTTCCACAGCAATATGTTTTAAAACTAGAAAAATTGATTTTCGAAAAAAGGGCTGAAAAAATCAAGTTCAGAGTAACCAAGTCCATCATCACCTTTCTGATTTATCATTACACCGACAAGCAACGTATGGACAATTTCAAATGCGGTTGTTTATAAGGATCAGAAGGTTCTGGCTTACTATGAAATGTCATTTTCCTTTAATCCTGAAACCGTCTTCTTCCTCCATCTTTTCTTAGCCAAACAATATCTAGGTTAAAAAAAAAAAGATTATTGACATGAGAAAAACATGAAATTATACATCTTCTAAAGGCCGGATGATCAACGTTTGCACTCATGTGTTCAATGTATTATTAGTAAATGGCCAAACATTAAATACTGAGAGACTCATTCAGAATCTGGAAGCTTTAGTGCAAGGACATGATTTAACCCTACTTGGGGCAGACTTAATACTAGCAGTAGAAGCCACTTGGGACTCATGTAGCGCTGATAATGAAGCATTACAGCTTAAATTCTTTCAGCAAAGGAAGATTTGTCGTTGTCCGAGGTGAGAAAACCAAGTTATCACAACAAGTACAACTCCATCTCTGCAATGATTTGGTTACAGTTGGTTGAAGCTGAAAACCCACAAAACTATTAGTTAGAGCTGTCGAACTCTATCGAACAAGAGTTAGGGCGGGAAGAATGGTTATTCACGTCACAAGAAATTAAATCACAATGCACAATGTCAAATAAGCTAAATTCTTCAGAGTATACTATAGGTACCAGTCATGATATGACAAGGAATGAATATAGACGAACCAACAAATACAAAGATGGAGTGCTTTTAAGCAAAAATCAAACTTATTTTCAAACCAAAACAAATAATACTCAAATGTAAATTAGGCCGATATTGATATAGCTATAAAACCCCTAATCTTTAATTTATGCAATCAAGAATGAAACCCAATCTGAAAATAATTAGTCAAATAAAAGTAAAACTATGTATATCTGCAACTGATTTATGCCAATTATCTATTTGCTATTGAAGGCTTCAGCTTCCAAATAATCCTGCAAATAGAAGTAAAATGTATAAAATCAAATGATATAATGAATATTCCTTAGTTTAGCTTTGGTTTGCTGTTCTCCGACTCCATGCATGATTCATGTCCTGATGTGATTCCAAGACACAAATAATGTTCTCATCATAAATAGTTTTTTTTTTTTTGGCAAGAAAACCCCACATCTCTCCATTGGAAACACTTAAAGAGAGTGACATGGTCATGACTCAACCCGATAAACTCTTTGATGGTAAGTGCTCTTTTTAAAAATGTGCGTTTTCTAAATCAAAAAATTACAACAATGCATCGTATAGATATTGGTACATGTGTGCGCGACAATGATGAAGCTTTTGTTCTAGCCAAAACCAGGAATTCCACTCCTTTATATTCTGTTCCGGTTGGTGAACCTTTAGATTTGTTTATTGTTATGGAATGATTAAGTGACATGCAGATGGCTTGTTGTGTATGTCTTCAAATTGCAAAGTTGGGAAGCAGAGAAATCGTGACACGATTTGGCAAGCGTGTCACTATTTTGGTAATATCAAGAGCTGTTTTCAGGGCGTCCAATCGTGACACGATTTTGGGAAACGTGACACGATTTTTGGCTTGCTGGGCAAGATTTTCAGGATAAGGTTGGTCGTACCTTGGGTCGTACGCATCAATCGTGACACGATTGGGGAAAAACGTGACACGATTTAGACGCTGAAGACTGCTATATAAGTGTTCTTTGCAAATTTTGAAGGAAAGCTTGAAGAGAGAGAGAAACTTGGGAAATCAAAGGAGGTAACTTTAGGGTTGAGGGTCTTTGATTAGAGTTCTCTTGGGTTGGGAAATATTGTGAACACCTTGGTGAGTGAAAATCATTGAGTGTCTTATTCATTGGTGAGATTGAGAAAAAGGGTAGAAATTAGGGTTGTTCTTTGTGAACTTGTTGAAGCTAATTTCTTGTAACTCTTTTGTATCTCTTTGTAAGAACTCATTGATAGTGGATTGGAGAGATCAATCTCTCCTCCAGAGTAGGTCAAGTTTGGACCGAACTGGGTGAACAATCTATGATGTGTTTGTTTCTCTCTTCTCTCCTTTTATCTTTTGCTTGTGGTTTTGTGCTTTTCACTTTGATTCCTAAATTAGATCTAGGTGTTGTTATTGTTGATTATTACTTGTGTTCACTTTGATATTGGTTACTACTTTCCTTTGCTCCACACATCATAGTTTGTATTGGTGTAGTTTTGAGTCCTGAATTGACAACAATTGGCGCCCACCGTGGGGTATAGGAGTGAATTGTTTTAGTGAGTACCATGGGTTCAAAGTGGGATATTGAGAAGTTCACCGGAATTAACGATTTTGGGTTATGGAAGGTGAAAATGCAAGCGGTGTTGATACAACAAAAGTGTTAGAAAGCTTTGAAGGGTGAAGGTGCATGCGTTACCGGTGACCATGTCACAAGCGGAGAAGACCGAGATGGTGGACAAGGCTAAGAGTGCCATTGTCTTGTGCCTCGGTGACAAAGTTTTAAGGGATGTCGCGAAGGAACTAACCGCGGAATCGATGTGGTCAAAGTTGGAGTCATTATATATGACCAAGTCTTTGGCTCATAAGCAATTCTTTAAGCAACAACTCTATTCATTTAAGATGGTGGAGTCAAAGACCGTGATGGAGCAATTAACGGAGTTCAACAAAATCCTTGATGATTTTGAGAACATTGAGGTGCAACTTGAGGACGAAGACAAGGCTATACTCTTGTTGTATGCTCTACCGAGATCATTTGAATCCTTCAAGGATACCATGCTCTATGGCAAAGAAGGCATTGTCACCTTGGAAGAAGTTCAAGCGGCTTTAAGAACCAAGGAGTTAACCAAGTCCAAGGACTTGAGAGCGGATGAAAACGGTGAAGGCCTTAGTGCTTCAAGAGGAAATGATGGAGGTAGAGGTAACCGAGGAAGCTCAAAGAGCGGTAACAAGGATAAGTATAAGTGCTTTAAGTGTCACAAGTTGGGTCACTTCAAGAGGGATTGTCCGGAGGACAATGAGAGCTCCGCGCAAGTTGTGTCCGAAGAGTATGGGGATGCGGGTGCTTTGGTGGTGAGTGTTGGGAGGATGATGAAGGTGAGGGTTCTCACCTTGGTATTGATGCCTTGTAGAGTGGTGTTCGTCTGGAGAGACGTTAAACACTCAACATCAGCCAGGAGAGGCGGTGGTAACAATACTCATGGTTAGTCTGGAGAGGCGGTGTGAATAATACTCGTGATCAACCTTGAGGTGGAGCTGCAAGGTGAAGGCATAGTGGAAGTACTCATTTGGAAGTTGAGGTAGAGAAAGCTCAACTTGAGGTGGAGTTTGTGACACCGAGAATGGTACGACTATGGAGGCCTTGGGTGTTTATGCTCTAGGTGTGAGCATATGAATTCTTCATGAGGACGGAAGACATTCTGGGGTTTGAAGAATGTATGACGTTGCTTGTGCGATTACCTGATTGGATGCAAGGTGATCTTCGAGGAAGCGGGAGACGTTCCGTGGTTGAAGATGGTTTGGTGTAGACTTGTGGAGCAACTTGGTGTAGTTGGATGCAAGGGAAAAAGAAAAGGGAGATTGGTGGTTGATGGTTAAAGTGGCATCATCATCAATTTGAAGTCAAGGTGGAAAATGTTGTGTATGTCTTCAAATTGCAAAGTTGGGAAGCAGAGAAATCGTGACACGATTTGGCAAGCGTGTCACGAGTTTGGTAATGGCGAGAGCTGTTTTCAGGGCGTCCAATCGTGACACGATTTTGGGAAAACGTGACACGATTTTTGGCTTGTTGGGCAAGATTTTTAGGATAAGGTTGGTCGTACCTTGGGTCGTACGCATCAATCGTGACATGATTGGGGAAAAACGTGACACGATTTAGATGCTGAAGACTGCTATATAAGTGTTCTTTGCAAATTTTGAAGGAGAGCATTGTAAACATTAGAGTTGAAGAGAGAGAAACTTGGGAAATCAAAGGAGGTAACTTTAGAGTTGAGGGTCTTTGATTAGATTTCTCTTGGGTTAGGAAACATTGTAAACACCTTGGTGAGTGAAAATCATTGAGTGTCTTGTTCATTGGTGAGAGGGAAAAGGGTAGAAATTAGGGTTGTTCTTTGTGAACTTGTTAAAGCTAATTTCTTGTAACTCTTTTGTATCTCTTTGTAAGAACTCATTGATAGTGGATTGGAGAGATGAATCTCTCCTCCAGAGTAGGTCAAATTTAGACCGAACTGGGTGAACAATCTTTGGTGTGTTTGTTTCTCTCTTCTCTCCTTTTATCTTTTGTTTGTGGTTTTGTGCTTTTCACTTTGATTCCAAGATTAGATCTAGGTGCTGTTATTGTTGATTATTGCTTGTGTTCACTTTGATATTGGTTACTACTTTCCTTTACTTCACACATCATAGTTTGTATTGGTGTAGTTTTGAGTCCGGAATTCACAACATGGACAATGCCAACTTTGTGATGGATTCTAAAACAACCAATGACGCTTTTCACTCCAACAGACCTGATGTTTCAGAATTTGGTCATACCATATCAAGATGCCAGAGACTCTTTCATTCACATTTTATAAACTCGGTTGAAGTTCGATAGGTAACAAACAAATGCGGTAGCGCTCATGGTTTAGTTGAAGAAGACGTGTTATATGCTAGTCCAATTATTTATTTTCATATCCCTCATTGTATAACTGATACTATTATTAATGAAATTCTATAAGCATCTTTTCTTTAATAAAAAAATTGTGCAATTTGAAATATCAGGACCAAAATTTCGATTTTAAAAAAATAAGGAGAGAAAAAACTATATTTAAACCTATATATATATATATATATATATATATATATATATATATATATATATATATATATATCTGTGTGTGTGTGTGTGTGTGTGTGTGTGTGTGTGATGGAATTGGGATAGAGAGTAATAATAATTATTTTTTTGGTAAAAAGAGAGTAATAAATTAAATAGAAAAGATTATTACCAAGATTTATCCTATAATATAATATATTAATGTGTCTCATTTAATTTTGATTCAATTAAAGTGAAAAGTTTATCAACTTAATTAAAATAGAAAAATACTGTATTTAATATTCTTTAGAAATATACGCTTCCTTTCATTTCATATCTTAAAGTGAAAAGTTTTTCTTGTGAATTTTTTTTTTAGTCCCCTTGCTTCCTTTAATATCTTAACAATTTTTTTTCTTCTTGTGAATTTTACTCCATCCGAGATTTTTTTTGTGTGATTTTTTTTTAATCATTTTTTTCTTGCAAGCCAATTCACTGAAAGGCCTATACTCAAACCAATTTTTTTCCATGATTTTTTTTCGGTGAAAAAAACTATTGTTTTTTTAATTAAAACCGGTGCCCCGGGGGCATCGGTTAACGACACCCTATAATAATTGATCAAAGATAAATAATAAATGCACAAAATATTACTGTTGAAACGAAACTAACTCATTCGTTCATACCCGCTAGGTCGCGCGTATTAGAACCAAACCCTAAAAAAATAATCTCATTCATTATATATCCTTGCTTCTTATTCGATAGAACTCTTACTTCTTGCTTTGTTATATCAACAATTGTTGACACAAATATTAAGGTTGTTGAGTTGAGATGAAACAACTTTGTTTGTCTTCTTTCTTATCAGTTCGTTATTAACCCTTTTCGGTACCTAGAAAGACGAAGCAAAAATAAAGCAATGGATCAACAAAACCATCATACAAGAAGATTAATACCTTTGGGAGTCACACTTGTACCGTGGAATCATGACAACGATGGTGGTATCAATGAAATAATTTTAGATGCTCTTGATATAATGGATGCTTTTGATTTCACTCCAGTTTCTATCAACGACACTCCATCAAGAATGTTCGGAACAAATTATGTGCAACCTACTTGTGATGTCTTTCCTGTTTCTGCTCATGATGGCCGCCATATTTTTGTTGAAAACATTAATCAAATTGATACTGGCCCAGTTATATGGAGTTTACGGTCACTGGGACATAAATATGCTTTCACATGAACACCAATGACATAATGAACACCCTTTAATTCAAAATTGATGCTCATTGCTTAGGCAAATTTGATTTCAGAAAAATGCCATTTAGTAATCGATTAAGAGACCGGAAATAATTGGTCAATTTAGAGACCGATTTTAAGATCAAACCGTGTTGTTGTTACACTGCGCTGTAACTTTTTTTGAGAGGGCAGGGATTAAAATGACAAAATTGTATAAAGTGATAAGTAGCGGGCAAAGGTCGAAGTATAACTTCTATGAAATTTCAAATTGAAAATATTCTAAATTGCACTTTTATTTGAAATATGTACATGTATTTTCTTCTCAATAAACTAAGACATTGTTCTTGTTGGGTCACAAGGGGAGTTTAGGGGGACCATCTACATCGAGGCTAGAACAACCATACAAGTGAGAGACGCCACAATCTTACCTAAAACCTTAAGGCAGGACCGGATCCTGGGGAGTGCAAAAGATTCTACCGAACCGAGCCTCCAAAAACTATAGGCCTCAAAAAAAATTATAATACCCAGTACCCCCACTTAAATTAAAAAATTACATGTTACTTTTTTTCTTCTTTAGTACACGTATGAGTTTTTTTTCTAGACTCCAGTTCTACTTTCTGGACATAAATTTGATGCTATCAAACAACCATCAATTTGTATAATCACTTAATCAGTCAATTTGAAAAGCTATTTCATTGAAAGAATCACAACAATTATTTTTTTTTCTTCACATAAACTATTCGTTTTCCCATTTCCTAAGACGTAGGAGTGACATTCCAAATGACACAGTTAGGTAAATTTCACATCTCTTTCACTTAATTTTATTTTATTTTGTTTCATGTTTAAAAGTTCTTCTGATTCTGACTTTTTAATGAAGCTTAGCTACACACAAAAAAATGCGTTTTTATCTTACTTGGGCCTATTTTAAAAATAGAACCGAGCCTCCTATTTCATAGGAACGGCCCTACCTTAAGACAATGGGTTTATGAGTCCTCTTAGTTATAAAGTGTCCAACCTTTACTTTTCTATCCGATGTGGGACATATAACTCAGACTTACACACACCAGTTCTGTGAAATTTGTCTCTATTCATAATTATTTATAAATCTTATGACACTCCATTGATCCAATATCAGAGTAAAATCTTATGACATTCTATCAAACATTACTTAAAGACTCTCCCTAAAGACTCTCCCTGCTCACAACCACTTGACTGAAGTATTATTTACAAACCTCAAAGAAATGTTTGTTCATGAATGTTCCTCGCATCCAAAATTTGAGCATGTACAACATATTTCTCAAACCAGTCCTCATCAGCTCCAGTTTAGAAATTATTCTAAGTTTCCGCTACGACACAACATATGATGCACGCATCTGTCACAAAAGATGTGGCATGCAGAAAACAAAACACTTACAGACCACACCTAAAGAGTTCAAATTTATGTAGAGAACCCTTCGCAAACGAATAATTTGACCAAATCTGCACTAGTTGTTGTTACCTATTCTGCTTACTGACATGTAGACACTGATACTACAAACCGCATTACCCCTCCTCTCCACAATTTGTATGCATGAGTTTGCGTAAAGAAAAAATATGATTGAAACGGCTCAATACAAACCACATTTAATCACATAGGAGCATATCAATATTTTTTTTATGAAACAATTCAATCCAAATTAAACCACATGTCATTTTAATATTCAAATCAGATGATTTTTTCTTACAAAATCGATTCAAATCAATCTGTAATCACTGGTTTTCACCAATAAGGGCAACAACAAAATCAAACTACTAATTGGAAATAATGAGTGAGCTAAGCAGGAAATAAACTAAGTAAGTAAGATGAAGCCAACCAACAAGGATTTCAGGCGGGGTGTTGAAGGTGACTCAAAATTGAAGTTTGGGAATCTACCAAAATCGTAGCATGATTTGGAAAATCATAGCATGGTTTTTGGACCAGATTTGGCAATTCCCATTCGGGAAAAATCGTAGCATGGTATGGCAAAATCGTAGTACGATTTTGCGCTAAACGATAAAATTAAAACATATTTTTCAGCGTGAGATTTGTTCCAATTTTTTAGGGATGTTTTTACTATAAATATAAGCCTTGTATCAGATGAGAATCATGTAGAGAGCTGGAAAACAAGGGTTTAGAAGCCAACATCAAAACTAAGGTTTGTAGAGAATTCTCTTGGCAACAAACAAACTAAGGTTGAGATTGATTCACCTTGGAAAACACTATTAGGATTGAGTCTCTTGCTCACGGGCTAAAATTGGAACTTTGAGTAGAATTAGGTTTGAAGACTAATTCTTGTAACCTTTTAATATACCTTTGTAAAGTTACTCATTATTATAGTGGAACGAAGGGTTACTCCCTCCCCCATACTAGGTCAGTATTGGATCGAATTGGGTAAAAAAAATTCGTGTCTTCTCTCTTTCTTTCTCTCGTTGTTTTCCACTTTTGCTTGTGTTTATAATTGTTACCCACATTGATATTGGTTGCTTGATTTTTTTGCTCCACACATCAAATTTTATTAGTGTAATTTTTTTGACGATTTAACATCAATTGGCGTCCACCGTGGAGCAAGGATCAAATCGATAATCAAGTACCATGGGTTTGAAGTGGAATATTGAGAAGTTTGTCAGAGATAAATATTTTATGTTTGGAAGGTAAAGATGGAAGCGATGATAATACAACAAAAGTTTGATAAAGCTTTGAAGGGTGAAAACGCGTTACCAGTCACCATGTCACAAGCGGAGAAGACCGAGATGGTGGACAAGGTCAGGAGTGCCATGTATTCCGTGGGGATAAAGTTTCAGAGATGTAGAAAAGGAACCAATTGCGACATCGATGTGGTCAAAGTTGGAGTCTTTGTATATGACAAAGTCTTTGGCTCATCGGCAATTCCTAAAGAAACAACTCTACTCATTCAAGATGGTGGAGTCAAAGGCTATCATGGAGCAACTTACGGAGTTCTAAAAAATCCTTGATGACGTGGAGAATATTGAGGTGCATCTTGAGGATGAAGATAAAGCTATATTCTTGTTGTGTGCTCTACCGAGATCTTTTAAATCTTTCAAAGTTACCATGCTCTATGGCAAAGAAGGCAATGTTATCTAGGAAGAAGTTCAAGTGGCTTTGAGAACCAAGGAGTAGGCAAAGTCTAAGGACTTGAGAGATGATGAAAACGGTGAAGGCCTAAGTGTTTTAAGAGGGAATGGTGGAGGTAGAGGTAACCGGGGAAAGAGTGGTAACAAGTTATAAAGTTTAAGTGTTTTAACTGTAACAAGATGGGTCGCTTCAAGTGGTGATGAGGATGCGGGTGCTTTGGTGGTGTCTCGTTGGGGAGATGAAGAAGGTGATGTTTCTCACCTTGTGAATGATGCCTTGTAGAGCGGTGTCTATCTGGAGAGACGTTAAACAGTCAAGATCATCCTAGAGAGTCTGTGGGAAGAATACTCATGGTCAGTCTGAAGAGGAGGATGTAAGGTTACTCGTGAACAAACTTTGAGGTGGAGTTGCAAGGTGAAAATCATAGTGGATGTACGCATTTCCTAGTTGAGGTAGACAATGTGACAGCCAGATTTTTGCTAGATTTATTTTATTATTTATTATGTGTGTTTGTATGTGCTTGTATGTGATTTATTGTCTCTGCGTGTATTTTATCTGGGATTGGTAGAGTTTGCCTTATGAAGGGTATTTTAGTCGTTTAGGACTTAATGGTATTTTGGTCATTTGGTGAGCAAGAGTAAAATAGTATTTTGGTTATGGGAATTAGTTTTAGTGTTTTGAGTGACAATAAATATTTTTACCAAGTTACTAGTAAGTTTGGGGTAATTAATTAAGAGCCGGTAACTATTCGTCATTTTTATCTATTAAGTGAGTAGAAACTTTGTGAATTAGTTAATGAGAACTTTAAGCTCTTTAAGACAATCGAGAGTTTAGCTCATTTATGTAGAACCTATACAAACTCTAGTCTTAAGAGAAATTCGAGTTTTACACTCATTTTCACAAACATTGAGAGAGGAAGAGAGAGATAGAAGAAATTGTACTTGCAGTGAGTACAATAATATAATATAGGGTTTTAGACCGTTAATGAGATGCCTTGAGAATGATCCCAAGAGTGGTATTTATAGCCTTTTGTGGGCTGGTTGTACCGTGGCTTAGGCCCTAAGCAATATGGGCTTCTGGGTTTATTCACCCAATTTTAGATGTTTCTAGAAGCTGGCTGAGGCGGCGCCTCTAGGGGCGCGCCTGGGTCTTAGGAGCCCTTTTGGAGGGCGCTTAGGCCTTTCTAAAGAGTTTTTAGGCCCTTAGAAATATATTGACGGTCCACTCACCATGAGCTAAACCCTTTCTTGTTGTTTAGACATGACGAGGTTTATATTATTCACTTTAGAGTTAAAGAGTTTTAGCTTCATGCTTCTTTCAAACAAATTGTTTTGACTCAAAACCCTTGAAAGTAAAAAGTTAATCACTTTTATTTTTATTGCCAAGTTCCTCTGAAAGCTAACTTTTTTCATTGTTCATCACTATTATTTCTTTTTAGGTATTTTGTCCCTTCTCTATTATGAAAGGCTAAAAAATAAAAAATATAATGTTTGTTCGGGATCAAAAAATTTATTTGAGATCTTTATTATACTTAACTGGTCAAATGAGTGAGCTAAAGGATAAACTTGACACATCGATCTAGCTTTGAGACATTTAAGAATAACTTCAATTGATGTTAACAAAGCAATAAACTTCTTAAAAACAAAAAAAAAACAAAACAACAAACTTTTACTTATAAAATGATTTGTACTGATTACATGTAAAGGAAGAAAAAATGACTCACATTTCCATGTTTGTTTATTCTTTGATAATCTTTCTTTCAATATATCTCGTGGTAACCGATGGCAGTAAGTAACTTTTTACATTACTTTCTTATTTTCTTATTTATATTAGACATAATATTTCATACTCTTGTATTAATTTTTTTTTTTTGTTGTTATTTGACATTGCAGTTATTCTATGCAAAGATCACTTTGATTGTTATGAAAATATCCGAAAACTTAGGTGTGACTTTGATACTGAAAAGCCGTTTTGCATTTCACTTAATGTTTGTCAATGCATAAAACAATAACCATTATAGTATGTATAATAACTATGTTAAATATAATTTATTTTTATGTAATAATGTTCTTACTATAATAATATCTATGCATTTTAATCTATGTTTATGTGATCTTTGTGTTGTTTAGTTGTTCTATACTTTTTTCCGTTACTCAGATTTTATCTCAATGAATTTTCCTAAGAAATTTTTAATAAGGGACATGTTGAAATCCATTGGTTAACTTTTATTGGGTTTTGGTCTAGTCCCCAATATTTGTAATTATCATTTTCCTTTTAATTATTAATAATAATTTTAGAGTGCTGCAAATTATAGATAAATTTATATAATATTGCTCTTAGTGGAAATCATGGGTGGAGGTAGTGTAATTCGTTTGTTTTCGTAGATTCCCTTTCGTACAAAGCAGTGTTTTCCTAAAAAAAAATTAACAAACACGATACAAATAAATAAATATATATATATATATATATATATATATATATATATATATATATATATATATAGACAGGATCCGTTGACACCAGGTGTAAGTCCAAATCTCAACCGCTTAATTAAACAAATCCTACGGCTCACATGTCTTGCTAAATATAACAATTAGAAACTCACGTGACACTTTTTCCCTGCAAAATCATCTTACGATCTTACTTTGTTCCTCTCCTCACTGTCATCGACCTTTGTTCCTCACCACCACCGACAATGTTTTTCCTTTTCCGTTTCCTCCTCACCGTCACCGTGCTCTTTGCTACTTCGTTCGGCACCATCGTCACCGTCGCCGACGAAGTCCTTATCACAACAGTGCGCCGTACTTTCAACCTTCATTCGGCACCACCGTCATTGTCGTCGACGAAGCCCTTATCACAACACTGTGTCGTTCTTTCAACTGATCAATTGAGGGTTTCATTTTCTCACCTCTTATCAATTGAAGCTACAATCTGAAATCCCCAAACATGGTAATATAACCTATTCCCCTTTCTCATTCACTTTTTCAGTTTTTAGATTGTTTTTCTTGGTTTTTGAAGAGTTAATGGTTCCATTTATTTATATATATGTTATAACAATGAATTTTGAAACTCAGAATGAATTGATTCAAGAGTTTATTAGGCACTATAACTAGAATTCAAAAATTTAGTTTTGCCTCATGTATATTATTGTCTTCACTGAGATTGTTTTTGAATTCAATCAGGTTGTATGAAACCCGGTGTTCTGATTTCATCAACAGAGTTGCGGTCTTATTTGGAGAAATGAGATGTAGGTAGATTCATCGATATAGTTGTGGTCTTGGTTGGAGAAATCGGCTGATTATATCAGGTTGTATGAAACCAAGCTTTCTTACTAGGATAGACCAAGTGACATATTGCATATCACAGTGCATTGGCAATAATCACAGCAAAAAGAACTGCCCTGGTTGCTGACATGAAGAGGAGGAACCTAGGTGAAGAGTAGCAAGTGTTTCAACAAAGTTGAAGGCCAAAAACACCATACAAAAAGAAGTTGAATTCGCTGAGATAATCCATTTACAGATGCAGATATAGGTATGAAAGAGTGGCTTGTAAAGTGCTTTTATCAAAGAGAATGAAGGTGACAAAGATGGTTTATTGTGATTTAGTTTAAAAGCTTGAATTATGGATGCTTTTGCAATGAAGACATTGAGTGTGAAAGGAAGTGAAAAGATTGAACAAGTGATTGTTTGAAAAACTTGAGGTTAAAAATGTGAACAATATAGAATAGGAAGGATATCCTGCAGCATCAAAGAGAGTCCTTAAACGATTATAAATGGTGGACAAGGGTTCTTAAATGATGGTTGTGTGAGTGCTTATAGGCCTGGCAAGATGGATTCAAAGTCACGTAATTTGTGTACTCCAAACTGTTCGGATTGAACTTTGATGAACTGTAATATTCCAATTGTGTAAATATAGGTGGTAAAAGCAAGAAGATGTTGTGAAACTAAAAGCCTTGGAGAAGAAATGATGTGATAGCGGAAGAGGAAGAAATTTACGCGAAAAAGAATTAGATGCTTAGCAACTACAATGATCACTCATTGTTGTTATTTCTAAATGGCGTAGTTTGAATGTTCTCATTGTAATTTTCAATTAGAGTTAGTTTTGTAGTATCATCAAATTAAATGTACTATGCAATATTATATGAAATGGGAATAAAAAAATTTCTTCTTCTACTATACAATTCATTCTTATTCTTGACTGCAAATTTTTCTGCTATTCTTGAATCACTGCATAAAACTTAACAGCAACTAAAAAACATTGTAAAGAGAAATTGGTGTGCTTTTCTTCAGCAATAGAAATTCACTGCATACAATTCATGTTCTAATATTTTTATCAATATTGGAGGTTCTCGCAATTCTCAAAACAGTTTACGATAAAACCAAAGCTAAAAGCTTAAATTCTCACAATTCTCAAAACAAGTTTAACAAATATTGTATCAAATAGGAAACATAATGAATAGTTCAATACAAAATCTAAAAAACACTATTAAAACATCATGACATATCATTAATTGGTTCAATATTGTCTTGTTTATTCTCAAAGATTGCATAAAAACAAGGAACAAATACACTTGCCAAAGGGCATAACCCATGATACCTCCCCTTACAAAAACCCAAAACTGTCAGCAGTAAAACCACAAACAAGCTAAAACAACATGACGACAGAAAACACATGACAGCACCAAAGGTAAAAAAAAAAAAAAAAAAAACACCAGCAGGCTCAAAAACTCCACACGCACAGCAATAACAGCAGCAGAAACAACACAGTAATAACAGCAGCCTCCAATTGAAGTACCAAAGCAAACAAATGAAACCAAACCATCTGCAATAGTAAAGATAAAATCAATACACCATTTCAACATAACTCAAATTTTTTAAACACAAATACACGCTAAAAATAGTTGGAAACTTCAAAATAAAAATTCATACCTCCATCAATCAATAGAATCGTCACTAGTCTTTTGTTTGCAACTACGCCGATTGTGGCCATGCTCTCCACATAATTGGCAACTTCTCCTCTTGGCTTGTGATCGAGTTATTGATAGTTCAATACTACTTTTGATTCTTCCATGTTGAGTCTCTCTTGTTACATCCTTTTTTCTTCCTTTAGTTTGTGAACCACGTGGATCTTTAATATCTAATTCAACAGATACGTTCAATGGCTCATTCATCAAATTTTTAGAACTTGGCTCTAGAGGAGTTATGTCATCTTCAATGCGCATTTCATTTTTTCGTTCTAAAGCTCTTTCATACAGTTGCTTCATTCCATCTGATATCAATTCGTGTAAAATCGGCGATTTTGCTGCAAGATCAGATAATAGATTGGCTTGAGTATGGACATGTATACTTCGTAGAGTTGCTGAACTGTTGTTCTCAAAGGAATTTTCCCGCCCATATTCATCAAATTCAGAACCCTTGATAGCATCTTTTGTGCAACGCTTTAAAATATAATTACTTGGAATGCCGACAACATTTTTGGCTTGGAAAATCACCAAGATATGTCTGCATAATATTCCCATAAACTCAAAAAGTTGACAACAACACTTTGCAGCCTTTGTGTCAAGATCCACATGGACAATGAATGTGTCTCGAGAGTCATAACAGCTGGATACTTTGTATGTATATTGAGATCCATTTTTTTCAATTTTCTCCTTTTTGAATTGAAGAATCTGTGCGAGCTCATCATGAAACTTTCCAAACATGGTTCTTGTATAAATCGACGCTGCATGCTCCTCAATTTTTGACTTAATACTTGAGAGACGTGATCGGTGCCTTGATTCAAAATCTTCTCGTTTCTGTTTTTCATAACAGCTATCCACTGCCTTGTCAAATTTCACTACAAAACCTTGTAGTATAGTTGACGAATTAACAAACGAATCAAAAAAAGCATTAATGCTCTCACTTCTTTGTGTAGTGTTCATCCCAGCAAAAAAAGTACTTCTGTTATAAATAGGTACCCATGACTCTCTTATTTTATACAAACCTTGAAGCCATTGATTCGCCTTCAAATCATAGGCGACTAAAATACGCTCCCAATTCTCTTCAAAATCTTTAATGGATGGTGAATCATGAATGCACGATTTCAATTCCTTCTTGAAAGGTGATTTTTTATGGTATATATGTGAAAGCTTTTCGGCAAATTTTCTGCGGATGTGCCACAAGCATAATCGGTGACGAGTATTTGGAAACACATTGGCTATTGCATTTTTCATTGACAAATCTTGATCGGTTATTATCGACACAAGACTTTTTCCATTCATTGCCTTTAGCCATGTTTGAAATAACCATTCAAAAGACTTCTCCGTCTCATCTTGCAACAAAGCACATCCAAATAAGATAGATTGAAAATGATGATTCAACCCAACAATAGGAGCAAATGGCATGAGGTACTTGTTGGTTTTATATGTTGTATCAAATGTAACAACATCTCCAAAAACCTTATAAGCCAATCTCGATCTTGCATCCACCCAAAAAATTTTTATCATTCTATCTTCATCATCACATTGTATTTCATAAAAAAAAATTGGATTCTCAGCTTGCTTTGTCTTACAAAAGTTGAATACAACTTGAGCATCTCCAATTACAAGATTCCTTCTTCGAAGATTTCTAAGGTGATTCCAACAATCTCTACTAGAAAAAGACATACCTCCACTATTGAACATTTCATCAACCTTTCCTGTAGGTATTCCTCCTCATCAAACTTCTCAACAAGACTCCTAGCTGGCATACCCATTTTCTTATGACACCGAAGATAATTCACACTCTTAGGGCTAAGCATGACATGATTATGATCATTAATGAAGCTTATGATACTCCATTTGCTCCTCTTCCATGCTTTTGAAACACTAAGTAATGCCTTGCAATCAGTTCTAGAAGTTGAGGTCTTTCTCTTAGTTCCCATAGAAACACTGCATTCTTCTTCAATGCTAATCTTTGTTGTATGTTTACCTTCATTAGAACATACAAGTGTGCAAAAATTTTCCTTGGTTGTACGAGTTCGAATTCCAAAACCTTCTTTCTTAGCAAATGATATGTAGAATTCCTTAACATCATTAATGGTGTTAAATTCCATTCCAATACGAGGATGAAGATTAGGATCATCACCATCATTAGTCTCATGAGATGAAATAACTTTTGAAGGGGTTTCAAAACCATTGGACATATGATTAGTTATCCCATCTTCTAGGTTTGTAATAGTAGAACTTTCTATGCACTCTGTATCCATGTAAAATTCTACAAAAAAGAAAGAAGTGGAAGATTTAACCCTAACCTTATTTAAATCCCAACCAGAATATTGTGGAAGAAAGAAAAAGAAATAAAATACATACCAAAGCAGGAAGAACGACAAAGAGAAAAAACAATGTCTTGAGGTGTTACGTAACAACAACAACGATGATCAAGGAAAAACCACACGGTGTGGGAAGCATACCGATAAAGAAAAGAAAAGAACAGCAGATTCAGGCAACGACACCGCAAAAAAATAACAGAGAATTGAGTTGTGAGGTGTAAACAGAAACAACATGCAAAAAACCACACTAATGGAGAAGGTAAGAGAAGAAAAGTAGACAACAATCACTGAGAAAATAACAGATAAACGCAGACAAACCACGAGGTGTGGGAAGGACACAATGAAGAAGAAAATAGAAGAAACCTAGATTCGCATTCACAGAAAGAAATCATCTGACATGTGAGATTTAAAGAATTCAAGAGTGATGTGTGGAGCCATGGCAAATGTGTGATTTTGCGGCAAATGGAAAGAGGAAGCAGTAAGATCGTAAGATGATTTCTAATTGTTAAGATCGTAAGATCGTAAGCAGGGGAAAAAGTGTCACGTGAGTTTCTAATTGTTATATTTAGCAAGACATGTGAGCCGTAGGATTTGTTTAATTTAGCGGTTGAGATTTGGTGTAAGTCTTGGACTTACACCTGGTGTCAACGGATCTTGTCTCATATATATATATAAATGTCTGGTGTTTTTTTTTCCTTTATCAATTAAAAAGTGTAACAAACTAGATGAGTATATTTATATTTACTTTTTCATTATCACAAATATACACTTAAATAATTTTTTCTGTAATAAAGATCGTTGTTGGTGTCATTAAAAAAAAGAATTTAGATTTTTTTTATATTGTTGAAGTCATTGAAATAAATAATCATGATTAGTTTGGTTTGTTATAACTTGAAAGCAACAAACATTTATATTTTTTGTTTTAATCCAAATCAAAATTTTATAAAAAAATACCATTAATAATTTTCAAACATTAGCGTAATAAAAAGAGCGGTAAGACGGGCACGTGAGTGCCCCGTCTTTTCGCTAGTTATAATAATGGGAGGCCACCATAGTTAGATGTCATGTTTGTCATTTGCATTTTTTTTTTAAATGTCTCGCCTACTTTTATATCTCTTTAACAAGAACAATATAAAAAATAATATATAATTATTAGTCACTTTAATTAATATTTATTATTTATTAGTTGGTGAAAAATATTTATTATTTATTCTACTTCTAGTTGAAATTAGTCAAGGCTTAGTCGGTTGAGTATAAGACACTCAACAGGCCAGCCACTACTTTATGGCCAAAATTAATTTTATGTAGATCAACAGTTCAAAATTAAAAATGTTATTGGCAACATTTTAAATCACAATGGGAATATATATTAAAAAAACCATTTATCTTGTGTTTTGCTTAACTTTTTGACCAATTATTGTTTTTTTTGTGGGTTTTTATGTCGTTGATGATTAATGCTTTATTTTTAGTATTTTCAAAAAAATTTGGTCAGATTGGAGGTTAAGTAAATTTTCTTGTTAATTTTTGGATTTCACTCGTTTTTTTACCCTTTCTAACTAAAAAGTCGTAACGTGACCGAGCCTTATTGTGTCGAAGCATGTGACCATGCGTTGGAAAACTAACAAGCATCGTTATGACTTCAGAGTTTCTAAAGATTGATTCATATGACGAGATATGGGATTTTCGGCCACATTCCAATAGAAAAGATCGAAATCCTTTACCTTCGTCTGATTTTTGTGGCAATATCGGAGAAATTATTTCAAACGACATTTTTTAACACCGAGAAAAATCTTATTTTTTGCATAATTCCTTGACCAATTATTGTTTCCTCCGTGGCTTGACATTTCATGGAAGGAAGGTGGAAATGCAGGGTAGCCAACATAGTGCTTTAGGACAAAATTACTAATACTTTACGTAGTTAGTTTAAATTCCCCTAACAACCATAATGTGAACATAAAAAGTTCTTACTCGAAGGATAATAATAATACAAAAGTATTTTATATATAAAGTTAATTACATTGTTTTAGTATATTATTTAGTCAATATATTTTAGGATTCAGTTTTCTCAAGTTGTGGGTCGTGATTTTGTATTCGTATTTTTTGGAGATATGTCGATCTAATTGCAATGGTTGTCGTGCTTCTTGTAACATCCCAAACTGCTTTTGGAATTACTGACTGACACCATAATACACCAATACGAATCATTTCAGCGTATTAAATTATTCTACATAATTCACTGAAAGGCAAGCATTAGAAGTACATGTTTTTCTTAAATTTATCTCTAATCGAGTTCAACAGTAAACTAGCAACAAAACCGTGCTAAGCACGAGTTTTATGTTCTAAACAAGATGAACATAGAAGCGGGAGCTATTTGTTAACACAATTAAAAGTGAGGATAGAAGGACGTGAAAAACAAAAACTAACTTACCAATTAAACCAATTAGGTCAGAAGTAAAACAGAAAAATAAAAACTAAAAATTTAAAAATACTGAAAAGAAAACTTACCTAACCTAGCCTAATTATTGACAAAATAAATTCTATTGATTACCTTGTCGAAATATCAACAATCCCCAACAACAACGCCAAAAATTTGTTGGTGTTTGTTTGACAAGTGCACCAAATCATAATCAAGTAGTAAGCTTGTAAGTTATAGTCTCCATAAGGATTGTCATTCAACATGGTAAATAGCAGAATTTATTAGCAAAACAAATAAAGGAAAAGATTGAGAGTGATTGTCGTGCTTTAATTGTTCTGCCCAATGTAATGCCCATACTAAACTATCTAGAATAGTCGGGTGTTAGTCATAAGAGACCGGATAGATTAAAATTACAACATGAATTTTGTTTGAATGAATTATATTAAAGCACGGTCTCATACATCTGATGAAAGTCCTAACTGACGAGTACAAACCATAAGTCGTATATGAATACAAATACACTAACTCGCGAGTACAAAGTGTAAAATCTTTGTCTGAGTAATAGTACACTAACTAACGTGTTGTGAATTCCGTACAAAACCACACCAATACGAAGTAAGATGTGTGGAGCAAAGGAGAGTGGTAACCACCAACAAAGTGTGTGCAAGCAATAATCAACAAAAACAGCACCTAGATCTAATCTAGGAAACAAGTGAAAAAACACAATACACAAGCACAAGATAAAAGGAGAGGGAAGAGGAAAACAAAGACACCAAGAGATTGTTCACCCACTTTGGTCCAAACTTGACCTACTCTGGAGGAGAGATTGAACTCTCCAATCCACTATCAATGAGTTCTTACAAAAGAGATACAAAAGGTTACAAGAAATTAGATTTGACAAGTTCACAATGAACAACCCTAATTTCTACCCTTTTCCCAATCTCACGAAGACACTCAATGATTTTCTCTCTTCAAGGTGTTTCCCAACCCAAGAGAAGCTGTAACGCCCTCTTTGAATTATTTGATTTATTTAATTATTTAATTGAGTCTAAAATTTATTAAGAAGAGTTTAAAATATATTTATTTGATTATGTGATTTATTAAGTGGCTTATGTTGTTATTTAATAGATTAAGATTTGAAAATAGAAATAAGATTGAGTTGAGAGTTTGTTATGAGATTTTAGAGAGTTTTGGGGGAGAAAGAGAAATAAGATAAAATAGAAAAAAGGGTTATAAATAGGAGAAACCTAGTTTAGAAAAAATATAACGTACGATCAATTTTGGAGAAAAGGCCGAGAGGAGGGAGAAGACCTAGGAGTGCTGCGATTTTCATCTATAAGGTAAGGGTGGGACTAACATTCAATAATCTTAAGTCATTGATTCTGAAAATTGGATTTAACATGTTGTAGGTTTTCGTTTTTGAGAATTTGAGAATTAGGGTTAAAAGTGGTTAATTGATGATTTTCTAAAATAATGTTTTTGATCAAGTTTTATATGATTTTGAGTCTCTTTTGATCTATATAAATGTTTAGACAAATTTTGGAATCAAATTTGGGCATTGGGAAGTCAAAATTGGGTTTTTTGGTGAAAAATTAGTTTTTCCCGAGAGCTGCACAGTGACAGCATCTTCTGTTCCATGTTCTTGCGTCTTTTTCACACGTTTCCGTTTTGAACTGGGTTTTGGTGTAAAAATGAAAGTTGTAGATAATTTTGTTAGCTTTCCAATGGCTTTGGTGTGGCGTAAAAATGAGTTCTGGTTTAGGCGTTATGATGAAAATACTCCAAGGAGGTCTTAGTGAATTTTTATGAATTTCAGCACAACTTTGTCCGAATTTGAAATGAAAACTGGTATTGATTGGTACAGAATTGGTCTTAGGTGTAAACACAAAAGTTGTAGGTATAAACGTTAGCTTTCTAATGCCGTTGGTTTGACTTCAAAAGGATTTATAGAACTTGAGTTATGGTCAAATTACTGAACATAGGTCACAGTGAATAATTGATTATGATCGATGAATTAGTATATGTATGTATATGTTTGTGAATACGATATTGTCCATGATTGATGAAGTGTTATATGTATATATGATGTTTTAAGATGTTGATTATTATTTGATGTTGTTATATTGTGATATAATTGTATATGCATTACTTGAATTATATGTGAATAATTGAGACGTTGTTGATTTGCATTTGATATTATTATGTCATGCTGTTTTTGTATACTGTTGTGTTGCTGTTGTTATTTAACTAAGCTGCATGAGTCGGTCTAAGTTGATTAAGATGATGAAGTTCCAAATTATTGGATTATATAAGAGGTTGTCGATTTAAGATATTACGAGGTCGAGTCCATGCATTAGCATTTCATTGTTGAGGGCTTGATGCCCTGGGAGCCTTTTTACGCTCAAATAAAGTTGAGGGCTTGATGCCCTGGAGCCTATTTACGCTCAAAGATTGGTACCACATGCATGTTTAGAAGATTAAGTTGCATAGTCAAGAGGTTAAGTTGTCAAGTTGTCCAGTTATCAAGTTGTCGAGTTGTTAAGTTGTTAAATCATGAAATTGTTTAAAGCTGTGATTCTTTATATGAACTATTAAAGAAGTGAATTATGATATATTATTATCTATGATGAATATTATGATGATTACATGATGTTGTCTATGAGTTGTTAAATATGATTGATGATGCTTATGTTGTTAAATGTAATTGATGAATTATATGCTTAATATTATTATTTGTGAAATCTCACCCCTTCTGTTTGCCCACCATGGGTAACTAACAGGTAACCAAGAATAGTTGATGTCGTGTGAGCTTTCCTTCTCGTGTGTCTTAGGTGCTCTGATACGTAACGGGATGGGAACTTTGTTATTGCTTTTCTATTCCATACGTATTGTTTTTGAAGATTTATGACTATGTTTTTAGATTAGATTTTTATACGACATTTATGAAGAGGCCTTCGTGCCAAAGACTGTTTTAGTTATTGAAATAAATTCCGCTGCGAAGTATTAAAGATCTTGTATTTGAATTTTAAAGGATAAATGGTTATTTATTCAGTTTATGATTTTAAGAAAAGAATGTGACATTCCGTTTATGTTGAAAAACTCTGATTATTTATGCAAAATTTTTATAATGGGAAAACGGGGTGTTACAGAAGCTCTAATCAAAGACTCTAAAACCTAGAGTTACTCCCTTTGATTTCCCAAGTTTCTCTCTCTTCCAACTGTCCTTCAAATCTGCACAAGAACACTTAAATACTAGCCCTCCACTGATAAAATCGTGTCACGATTTCCAGATCGTGTCACGATTGGTACGTTCGTCCCAAGGCACGACCAGTCCTTATCATGGAAACTTAACGAGCAAGTTTGCAAATCGTGTCACGATTTGGCACCCTGCAAACCAGCTCACCGCATCACGAAATCGTGTCACGATGCCAAATTCGTGTCACGATTTCCCTGTTCTTCTAGACCACAAATTTGAAGCCAAATCTCAACATAACGAGTACACTATATATAAGAAAAACAACTGATAGCATGATAAGAGACAGTTGTGCATAATCATCCAGCTTCTGCTGCTTGCCCTTGCCACCATCAACCTGCTTATCTAACGCAAAATAAATGGATTAGGGTGAGACACGATGTCTTAGTGAGTTCCACCTATCCTAAGCTATAGGCAATCTCGGGGAACCTATGATCACCATTTGTTTGTACATGATCCTAATTTAGGATTTCTTGTTCTGCATAAGGTAACGGTCTAGGTTTGGTAATTATATGAGTTCATTTTATAGAATGCACCGGCTGAAGTAAGCCAGCCATATCCCATTGTTGTCCGGTGAAAATTCATATCGTATCAACCTAACACCGGAACTTCTCTTATCGTCATGCAAGACTTACATTGGAAAAATGCCTATCCACTACCGACGAGGAACCTCAACTCCATTACTGATGTAGAGTTGTGTCACGCTTAACTAAGTATACATAATTTCTTATAAAGATAATAATCTAGTCATGTAGATTATATCGGTCCTCGAAGTCCAATATTGACGTGTAAAATCAGCTAACACGACTTAACATATAATTTAATCATGTCATAGGGTAATAAAATTGAAGTGGAAGAAATAGTCACAAGATAAGGGGTTTGAATTATGACCCTTTTAAAATTTAGTCCTGCAACTTAAATAAGTATGTATGCTCAAGAAGATTCTTGGTAAATGTTAGTCTAACAAGATTAGAGTATTAGATATATAACAATTGATTTATACACGACCAAAATGTTCTGGATTAAATCAACTTTAAATGATTAAATAGTTTTGACAAGGACCAGAATGTTTTGAAGAATGATTATATGGGCATAATGAGAAAAATGATATTAAGATAAAATGTGAAAACTATTTTATCAAGGACCAAAATATTATGGAGAATGATTAATATAAAAGCAGAATGATAATACAATATTAAGTAAAAATGCACGGACCAGAATGTTCTAGAGAATGATTAATATAAGACAGAATGATAAAACAATATTATAAGTTGAATTTAAACTTTAGTTAAACATTTATGCAGTTGTTTTATCTTGGACCAGAATGTTCTGGAGGCAGTTAATATTGAATAAAATAATACAACAATATTAATGATTAATTTGGGACCAGAGAACTCTTGATTAAATTGGTTGTGATTAATTAGGACCAGAATATTCTGGAGATTAATAAATATTAATGAGTGTGATAGTGTGTGTGTATTGTGTAGCTTTAAATAAAGAGAAAGGGAAGAAGAATAACACAGGAGAACTGTTCTGGTTCACCAAACCTGACTACTTCCAGTTCCCACACCACATGTGAGATTATCCACTACAGTTGTCTTGCTAACAGAAACTGTCTTGCTAACAGAAACTTATGACTAACACTATAAGGTCTTGATCACACCAGATCAGTCTGTTACACCCTGTATTATCAACCTCAGCAGGCTTCTACAATTCTTTTCCTTCCTACAAGAAAGGTTGTTACAATTCTTTCTCAAACTATCGTTACGGATAGACTTAAGAATTACAATACACTTGGTATGTGAAATGGGTTTGGGATCGAATTTACACTCAACTATTGTTTGAGGGTATGATAATATGAACACACTCACAATATTTGATCCACAAATCTGTTATGAGATGGAGTGTGTTATAGATGAAGAGATTATGATATTTGCACTTAAAAGTGGATTATGGTTAAAATCAATCTCTTAGCCTCAAAGGCTTCTCAACTCATGTTTAAGATTTAGATGAACAAACTCTTGATATTGATCAAAGATATAGTGAGAGAGTTAAAGCTTGTTTGTATGTGAAGAGTTTTTGAAAGTAGTGATGATTTTCACTTGAGAGAATACTTGCTTTTAAAACTCTTACTTTCAACCTTCATAACCACTTGTATTTATAGGTGAGCAGTGCCTTGGTGATCAAGAGTGAAAATAGTGTTGTTGGACATGTTTTTGGCAGCTTTCCAAAGCTTCAATTGATTTCACTTTTCTTCTTTAAACAGACAGAATGTTCTTAGAATGTTCTGTACGAACAATTTTCTTTGCTTGCATTGTTGCTGGCTTGTGAGAGAGATAACCAGCTGTTAGTGAGTTGTATAAGCTTGCTAGACACTTGATAAGATGTGTTGATGTCATATGATGATGTCATATGCTTTTATCATATGGAACACCTTTAAGAGCTTACTTTGATTGTAGAAGTTTGAAGGTTGCTTATGATGATGTAACCTTGATGTCATTGCATGATGTCATAATATGATGTCTTTGATGATGTCATATGGTAGTAACTTTGAAGACATATTCCTTAATGGGTTTTTTTTGCTCCAAATGGGTCGAACCGTTCTTTGGGCCCAAGACACCAACTTTCAATTAAATATTTTTCCATGCTTTCTTCTTGTGCTGACTTGTATACTTTCGATGTACTATTTTATTTGCTTCGTATATCTCAAAACGTTCTCAGTTCGTTCTTACTGATACATTCTCACAAAACACATTAGTGGATACCAACATAATTGATGAGATAAAACTGCAAGTGCACGGTCTTACCGAAGTAGTATGAAAAGAGTATCGTTCCGACAGGGAGTAGTTTAATTCAATTAACCTTTGATGATGATTAGAGGAGAAACGAGTTGTGAGTTGGGGTTTTCAAACGATTGAAAGATAATAATATAAAAGGAGCCTTAGGATCATTGGTTCATCTAAATAACAAGTCCTTCACAAACCAAACTATAAGCTTATAACTTTATGTTAGACCTAATTTCTCAAGACAGTTTCTCTTTTATTCCTCTAGCAACCAAGCCTATTTCGCTGACTTGATTACTATTAGATTTTGGTTCCTCTAACAACCAAGCCTATTTCGCTGACTTGATCATTATTAGTTCCCTTGAAGATCGAAACTATGTGTCTCAAAGATTGCAAAGACTATTTCGCTGCCTTTGCAATCCTTGTCTAAATTCACTTGTTCGAATATCAAAGCTCCACTTTCGTTTTATGAATTGATATTTGAGATAATGGATAAACAATTATCAAACCTTCCACTTTCGTTTCCACAGTTTGATAATGGTTGATTCATGTTAAAGCGGTGAATTTAGATAAGAAATTAGGGTTACATAAGATTAAGGCTTAGAGCTTGGCTTGATTAGGATTATGTCATTTAGACTTATCCAACAATCCCAAGACAAAGAGAAGTCTACTCACTCATGTTCATCGTAGACATGGGGAAGAAGAGAGAAAGCATAAAAGTAAATGACAAGAAAGTAAAAGAAAAGAAAAGAACTTTTATTAGAAAAGCAATTGTCACTTATTGAATTCCAAGAAAAGATGAATATTTGTGCTGGCTAGCTACTCTATTTATAGCATACATTCGACTTAAAATCTAAGCAATTACATCACTAGAATGTTCCACAAGAAACTGCGGGCTAAAATAGAGTAGCTTAAAATCTAAGCAAAAGCAGCAAAAGTGACTCTGGAGGGTGGCACGGCCGTGCCAATGCTAGCACGGGCCGTGCCAAGCTTCTGACTTTGGGGGGGGGGGGGGGGGGGACATATTTTTGTCTCCGAATCTTCTTATTTTCGCACTAAATCAGCTCCAAGTCCCTTTCATTTGCTCCAAGATTCAATCCATCAAATATTCATTCCTGAAATATAATAAATGCAATTTGTAGTAAACAATCTCAAAAGGAAATAATACTAATATAAAATAAAATAAAATCTAATTAAAACTAAACTAAATAACATATAAAAATAGATAATAACTGACTCATCAATAATAATTGTAATATTTTTGTTATCTTTTAAAACATCAAATGATGATATTTTCTTCACTTTGTATGACCAGAATGATATTTGTAGGAACATAAGAAACCTTTCTCAAAGTCAAAATTCCTTTGATTGATTTCTATTTTTCAAATCATATCGTGAATAGTGATGGAAGATTCTTGGACCATCATAAGTCTTTTATGATAGAATCTCCAAGCATATGATCATGAATTTTCTTTGATATTTCCTCAACCAATATCATTAATGAATGAATTAATAAATAATTCATTCATGAATTGGTTTCTCTTCAAAGTTGATTCTAATCTTTTTAATGAAATGATGAGACAAATTTCGAGTGTAATATGCATCTTCATCACGAGAACATTCTTTCATCGGAGTTGATAATGTTCTCTTCTATGACAATATATTCTCGGTTAATTAACCTTGAATTATTTTGTTGGTGATGTGATTTATCTCATAACTTCTCATGGTGATTGCACACAATGTTTCTTGTACATTGAGTATCTTTGAGATGTTTTAGTTTAGGCATGTCTTTTCTTTCTTGAATCTTTAAGGCATTGTTCAAAACCATGTGGTGAGAATGATGAATCAATTACTCAAAAGGTTCATCTTCTTGTTGAATCTTTACTCAACACTCATTTGATTCCAACAATATTCTTTTTATATCTTCTTTGAGCTTGTGATACTACTGTTTTAGTATTCTTTCAATGAGTATATACATGCAATTGTAAGCGACTTCTTTCTTGTCAACTTCTGTAAAAAGACTCAATTGCAAACATCAGTAGATCACCATTCATAAAACTTAGTGTTTATTCCATAAAGTTTGTTATCATTAAAACATTCTTAAAAAGTTTTGTTTCAACAAAAATTTCATAAGGGTCATTAATCCACCCAAATCTTAACATACTTGTAGGTTATGCCTCTCATGAATGCATATTGTGTTACTCAAATGTTTAGCTTGATTTGCTACGAAAATGAGTCATCCAGGGATTAAGGGAAAGTCTATACTTAGTTCGTAAAAGGTTGGAATCAAGAGAATTGGGTTAAAAAGTAGCTTTTAAGTTTTCTGAAGGGTGTAATCGATTCCACAAGGGGTGCATTCGATTACACAAAGCTGCTGCCTCTGAAAATGCAGTTTTTTCTTAACAGTGTAATCAATTATACCATTACAAAAATCAGCTTTTTGCTTTCTAAAAGTGCTTTTTCACTCCCAATTTATATACTAACTTGCCTCTAGCCTATAGGACCCAGAGACACATATAAAAAGCATGGCAATTCAAGATTAACAATACAACAGCACATGCAATCACAGTGGATACTAACATGAAATAGATTAATTCAAATAAGCTGTTTTCACACAATAACTTAACTACCCATCAAGGGGAAAAGACTCATTTTCCCTCCTTTAAATGTAACCTTTTAATCCTCGTTGGTTCTTGATTCTCAGTTAATTTTACACCGCATCTTGGTAAAATACCTAACCTTCTCATGCTCAAAATTCAAGCGCATGGCAGAAAGAATGATTGGGAGAATCGTCGGCATAGATGGGTGAATATATAGGAAGCGAAGGAATTGGGTGAATCACACTAAAAATGTGTTGATTTAAACGTAGGAACACCATTTTTTTTAGAACAACAGTCCTTCAACCGGAGCATTCTTCAAATATCCCAGGATTTGATAAACAACATTCAAATGCTCTTCACTTGGCGAATGGATGAAACTAGCATACAAGTTCTTCAAAATCACCCAATAGAATGGAAAAAAATTGCAAAACTAATTGCATTTGCACAACCTTAAATCATAGAATGGAAAATTTTGTTATACACAATAGAATGCAACAAACACCATTCTGATAACTCGATAATATTAGTAATATGAATTACATTGCACGCTGACAAACAACGGCAAATTATCCCTTTCGCCAAAATCTTCAATAAGAGTGTCTATTTTCCTAGTGTCATCGTGAAGGACTTCGAAACAAGCTTGCATCACATCTTCCACAAGCTTAAATAAATCTACTCTTTTTCCCACCCATGAAGATGTAGTGTCTTCAAGAATAAGTTTCTTGACTATTTTCGGTTCACCATTCATCAAAAAGGCTAGGGCACTTGGGACTAAATCTCTCAAACAAAACCTAAAAGGGAAAAATTTATCATCAAATGTCAATCTCATTCTTAGATGTCCTCTATCACTCTGTAAATGTGTTTCAGCAAATGTCAATCTTTTTAAATACCTTAACATTCTTAACTGGGGATAAAAAAAATTCTTAAATTAAAGGTGTAACCGGTAACAATTTTTTTCATTTGTTACCAAAAAGATGTTGCAAAAGGGGAAATATATATTTATTAGCGCGCAAAAGTTCTTACCTCTCTTTTTTCTAGATGAACTGGCCAACCCTTTTTAAGCTTTTCGTCGTCAAGAAAAGTGTTGATTCCCATGCTTGATAGAGCAGCATATAGATGAGAAACCAAGCTCTTACGTGTGTCTTCACCTCTGAAATTTATGAACATGTCGTAGATCCATTGATGAGAATTCAAATTGAAGGATAATGATGATGAAGAAGAAGACATCGAAATCGATGAAGTCAGTCAACCGTTTTTTGTAAGAGCAATTTAGCCGCGACATTACTTTAGAATCGAGGTATATCTTCACATGATTAATCAAAATACATAGTCTGGAATTACTTCAAGGCAGCCTATAAAAAGAAAAACAAGATTTGAGATTAGTGTGAGAGGCTCTGTGCAGTAATTTAGAAGATCAAATTACTTACGCATATGCTCAAAAACTTTCTATTACAAGCTATAACCAACATAATTAATTATTTACGCATGAATTTGTGTGAGAAAGTCTATAACTAGTTTATTTCCTTGACAATCGATCTATAACAGGTTAACAACAAACCTAGCTGCCAAAATAATTTGATATATCCTGAAAATCAAATCAAGAACAAGTACAATATATTGGTTTGTCTCTGGTTTTTCCCTAAATTTTAAAACGATGGAACTAGTGGATAGTCATATAAACATGCAATTTCTAAATGGGATATTATGCAATTTGAGAAAAACATTCATAATGGGGTGGAAACACTTTACTTGTTTTATAATAGATAGTTAAATGGTTTAATAAAGAAATACTTTAATAAGAAAAGTGTTTTAAAAAAGATGGTGTGTAGTTTTATGAATTGTAGTGAGGGGTTATTATGTTCAAATACTTGGGGTTACCGATGGGAGCAAATTCTAAGAAACTTTTAACTTGGAAGCTTTATTGTATCAATTGAGGAATAGACTAAATAGTTGGGGTAACAAATATGTGAGTCATGGAGGTAGGATAATGCTACTTAATGCAGTGTTAAAGTCTATTCTAATTTTAGTTAACTCACGCAAGTGTAAATAAACGGTTTTTACACGTGCGTGACTTAAGTCACACTGCGTTAGTTAAGTAACGCATAATTTTACACCTGCGTTAGTTAACTAACGTAAGGGCATTTTTGGGATGGCTGCAGGACGCGAACGAAAAGTGCATGGAGAAGAGTAAAATTCTCTTTTTTGTTCATTCGGGGCCAAAGAGTAGGAAGCTCCGTATATGTTTGTTATTCGCATGGCTTTTTTAAAAAAAAAAATATCTTTTTAAAAGGAACCTTCTTAACCTCACCCCTTAACGAAAATATTTTATTGCAAGAAAGAAAGGATCGAGAAACATCATAATAAAGAGCATTTTAAGTGGATATGAATTGTAATTGAGATATTATTTCTTTTTTTTGCTTTAGGATATCATAATTAATTTGTCAAAAAAGCGTTTACAAAAGTTGAACCTTGAACCTAGCTCATCTTCAACTAATTTTTAACTTTTTTTGGTTAACAACTAAATTTATTTTTATTCTACATTTGTACTAGTCAATTATATTATATTCATCTTTTATATTTGTTTTCAATGGATTTAAAAATAAAAGTTAGTCAACAAAGGTGTTCAAAAAGTAAAATAAAAAAAGGTGTTCAAATCATTTGCCTATATAAACATTTACCAGGACAACATATGTGTTATAGCAAAGATGAAAACTACCACGACACATTCAGCTCTCAGTTTCACATTGTTGATTGCTTTGTTAATCATTTCCTCAGGTTTGTTTTGATTTATTTTTCATCAAATGATACATCAAATATAAATTTCACATGTTACATAAAAACATTGTTCTAATAAATTTCATGTATTGTTTATGTATGCAGATATGTGCATGGATTATGTAGAAGGAAGAATGAATAGTGAAATTGTATCCTCTCTGATTCATACAAATGATAATGGCAATTGTTCATCCTGCAAAAGTGACAGTGATTGTATTAATTGTATCCTCCCTGATTGTAATAGAGCGCCGGGAGGTGTTACTACTTGTTTTCAACATGAGTGTGTATGTCAAGTATTTCCACCTAAACAATACTAGTTGTGTATGGATGAGAATAATATACCTAAAAAATAAATAATAAAGTATTTGATGAGCGTGCCCATAATAAGCAAACACAATTATTTTTCTTCCAATTTTCTTTATCATCATCACTAACAAAAAGATGAGTACTCACGTGCCGTCTTTACACTCTTTTTATTGCGCTAACATTTAATAATTATGAACGTTTTTTTTTATGAAATTTTGATTTTTATTCAAATTAAAAATATAAATGCTTTTTTGCTTTCAAATTATAACAAATCAAGCTAACCATGATTATCTATTTCAATGACACCGACAATAAAACAAAAAAATATAATCTAAATTCTTATTTTTTAATGACACCAACAACAATATTTATTATAGAAAAAATTGTTTAAAATATAATTGTGATAAAGAAAAAGTAAGTATAGATATATTCATCTAGTTTGTTACACTTTTTAAAGCATAAAGAAAAAAAAAAACTAGACATATATATACTCGTATTGTGCTTGTTACTCTTTTATTTTAATATTTCAATTTACTCTTATATATTTGTCATATGTGATATTTGTATCGAAAGTTGAGTGTAATTTCGTAAAGAGAAAAAGCTAATCCAAAAGAGGAAAAACATGTTATTTTCTTTATATATAGTATAGATATAGATGTACCAACTTTGTATATGGTCACTTATCTATATCTATAACAATAGATAAAAACAAACTTATTATAATCCTATTTGTCAAAAATATTTTATTATATTTCTATATACAATTCCTTCAAAAAAAATCTTTCTATATGTACAATTAAGTAAAAAAAGAATAGACAAACATGTTCATAATATTTTTTTTTAACAAAAGCAAAACAATATTCATACATTTAAATTGATAAAAGAGAAATGTTAGGGACACTCTCTTTTCAACACTTTCTTCAACGCTCACTTTCTAATTGGCTTAAACCAATGTGTGACCCACCACTTTAAGTGGAATCTATTTCCAAAGTGTGAGACCCACTGTGATTTAAGCCAATTAGAAAGTGAGTGTTGGAGAGAGTGTCTCTAGCATTCCTCTTGATATAATATATCAGATACAGTAACATGATCAACATCACTAAATAAGGAGGATGAATCTTCAAACAAACTCTTAACACCTAAGTTAATAGCTTACAATGGCAAAATGCCTACAAATAATATGATAAAATCTAAATCACTAGAATACTCATGCTTTTGTTTCTGCAACGTTAATTGTAACGCCCACTTTCGTTTAGTTAATTATTTAATCGAGTTTAGACGATTATATTATATTTATATAATATATGTGTGAGTTTTGTTGATTTAGATGATTTGGATGATTTTGCTGTGTTTTGATGATTTGATGAGATTATGAGACTTATTTTATTGTTAAATAAAATAAGATTTAAAAATAAAATAAAATATTTAGTTGAGGGCTGTTTTGAGATTTTAGAGAGTTTTGGGGGAGAAAGTGAGATAAGATAAGATATTAGGAAACAATATAAAAAGGAAAGACCTAGGTTTAGAAAACGTTTTGTACGTACGACTGTTTTTGGAGAAAAGGAGGAAAAACCAATAGAAGAGCAAGAACACCTAGGAGAGCTGCGATTTTCATCAATTAAGGTAAGGGTGAGACTAATAATTCAGTAATGTTAATTTCTATGATTCTGACGATTAATTGACAAAGTTAGGATTGAATTAGAAAGTTTTGAAATTAGGTCAAATCCCTAAAATTGATGATCAAACGGTAAAAATTGATTAGATTGATGTAGAAACTGTCCACTGACATTAGAATATGTTTAGGATGAATTCTGGAATTGAGATTAGGCTTAGAGCCATGAGATTAGATGAATTTTTGAAGAAAATTGCATTCTGCCCGAGCCAACATTCATCGCTCGCCCTGGCGAACGATGATCCTCGCCTCGCGAGTGATGAAGTTCATCGTTCGCCACGCGAGCCAAAACCCCTCGCCTCGAGAGTTACATGTCGTAGCTCGCCACAACGAGCAACCCTACTCGCCATAGCGAGCATGACCAGAGAGCATGTCGAATTATGAGTTTTTGACTTTTGAGTTGAACCTTAGATGCCTTTGAGTACCTTTAGGTGTCTACTAAAGATTAGAGGATGATTTAGAACAAGATTGAACCTGGAACAACCTTAGTTGGGAATCTGGCTTGTACTCGCCATGGCGAGCAGATGCTCTTGCCTCGCGAGCACTTCCAGAACTGAGTGCATTTGAGGATTTTGAGACCTGAGTTGCTTGGATTGATTATTAGGAAAGGAACTTTAGGTACTAATGAGACCTATTTAAGATATTAACTGAGAACTGTGAAGCTATTATGAAATGCTAAGTGATTATAATGTGATTTGTTGATTGATTGCATTACTTGAATTATTATTGAATGATCAAGAAGTTGTTGAAGATGAATTGATATTAAGCTGTTGATGTGATCTGAATTATGCTGCTATTGTTAATTAACTAAGTTGCATGAGTCTGAATAAGATAATTAAAATGATGATGAACTCCAAATTATTGGATGTATAAGAGATTTGATGATGAAGATGTTTTGTTGATAGAGTCCATGCATTAGCATACATTGAACTTTGTCCTCAGCACGATTTGAGCTTTGTCCTCACCACGATTGGAGCTTTGTCCTCCCCACGATGCTTAAAGTATATTAATACTATGATAACGATTGGTACCACATGCATATAAGAGGTCTAAGTTGCATTGTCGCATTTGTCGAGTCTAAAGATGTTATGTTATTGATGATGATTGAATGTTGTGATTACTTGATAATTGTTATCAAAGATGCAATGATGATTAAGACTGTTTATGTTGTTAATTATGATTTCGAATTATATTGATTAATATTATTGTGTTATGAAATCTCACCCCTTCTGCTTGAAAATGTTGCTCTTCGTATGAGTAACTTGCAGGTGATCGTGCTTAGTGTGCAATTTGCTGTCGTGAGTGGCCTTGCCTCACTAAGTCGTCTAGGTCGCTCTGATACGTAATGGGATGGGGTGTTATGATATGCATGCTTCATTCTCTTACGTGAACAATTATGTTATTTTATGATATTGAATTAACTCATTTGAAATATTTTGAAGGGGCCTACGTGCCAAAATGATTTATGGTTTTCGAATTAATTTCCGCTGCAACGTTTGAAATATTTGTTAAAGTTAAATTTGTTGGAACAAAATGTGTTTTACAATGAACCTTAATGAGTTTTGATGATAACAAGGTATTAAAATTGTCAATTGGTTACTACTAATAATTGTTCAAGTATACGGGACCAAATGCTAGTCAAGTAATTTCAATAGGTCTTGGAAGAACAATGGAAAGCAAAGGAATTCATAGCATCTGAAGAAAACTATGTCTGAAGCTTGAAGTGCTCCAGAAGCTGAAGTACATCTGAAGTGATGACGTCATCAGAGGCAGAAGCTCATCAGAAGCAGAAGCTCATCAGAAGCAAGGTTTTCATCAAAAGCAATATCATCACCAGAAGCTGCATTTAATCCATAAATTCAAACTGAAGATCCAAAGTAGCTGTTTCTCATTTCAACCTTATCTAAGAAGAACGAAGAATTAAAAGGGAGGTATCAACGGTCATTTAGATAGCACTAAGTATTTTTCCTTCGTTAACAGAGTTGACAAAGTACAAGTGTACAACCACTACCTCCACTACTCTGTTTTGTCCACGCTACAAGACAAGACAACAGCTATGCCTGCAGAATTTGTGCCTTCAAGATGGGAATGAATTTGAAGCTAATTCTTAAAAGGACTACACCCAAATCAGGCAAAGGATTACTGGTGAATGATCAAAGGATTCCAAACGACTCTTTAGACGTGAAAATCATCTCAACGTCTCTTTCACACCTCTATATAAAGGAGTGAAGACTTGAAGATTGTAGATAGAGATATACAAGTTAAAAAGCGCCAAAACTCTATCAATTTGATTCTACAAAGCACACTGAATTTCTGCACTGATTTGATACATCTTAGAAATTCAAAAGTCTAGAGTCTTTAACGTATTGTATTGTGAACACCACTGATTGTATATCAAGTGTTCAAGTCAAACTTATTTCATTGTATTTTTGTTTGATCAGAAGCCTCTTGCCTGCGTGCTTGAGCATTAGAAGACTCTTGCTTAGTGCTTGAGCATTGGAAGACTCTTGCGTGTGTGCTTGAGCATTTTTGTGAAGTCTCATACTTAGAGAGTATTGAGCACTGTGTAATCTTTGTGATTATAGTGAAATCTCCTTCGAAGTGCAAGGGGGACTGGACTACTTCCGTTTTGTGGAAGGAACCAGGATAACTACTTGTGTCTTGCTTTTCTTTTCTCTGCTTTGATCTTTTCCACTGCATATCTGATTCTGATCATTTCATCAGAAGCACTTACAAACTGCTTCTGAAGTTTTATCAAAAGAAGTATTTTTAGAGAAAAAGAAAACACAATTCAACCCCCCCCCCCCCCCCTTCTTGTGTTTTTCTCACCTTCAATTGGTATCAGAGCTTGCTCTGTTATCATAAGCACTTAACCGTATGACAGATCAAGATCCAAAAGAAAAACATGTATGGAGGAGAGGAATCAACTACATCCTTAAAATACACAAGTGTCAAACATGACTATGATACTGCTGAAAGGAAATCAGATTCTGGAAAAGCTCCAAAGTTCAATGGAGATCCAGAAGAGTTTTCATGGTGGAAAACCAATATGTACAGCTATATCATGGGATTGGATGAAGAACTATGGGATATACTTGAAGATGGAGTTGATGATCTGGATTTGGATGAAGAAAGAGCTGCTATTGATAGAAAAATACACACTCCTGCTCAGAAGAAAACTTACAAAAAGCATCACAAGATCAGAGGGATTATTGTTGCTTCTATTCCTCGTACTGAATATATGAAGATGAGTGACAAATCCACTGCGAAGGCTATGTTTGCATCACTATGCGCCAACTTTGAAGGCAGCAAGAAGGTGAAAGAGGCTAAAGCTTTGATGCTAGTTCATCAGTATGAACTTTTCAGAATGAAGGATGATAAGAGTATAGAAGAAATGTACTCAAGATTTCAAACTTTAGTTTCTGGATTGCAAATACTGAAGAAAAGCTATGTTGGTTCTGATCATGTTAGTAAGATTTTAAGAAGCTTGCCTTCTAGATGGAGACCCAAAGTAACTGCCATTGAGGAAGCTAAGGATCTAAACACTTTAAGTGTTGAAGATCTTGTCAGTTCACTCAAAGTGCATGAAATGAGTTTAAATGAGCATGAGACCTCTAACAAGAGTAAATCTATTGCTCTACCATCTAAAGGAAAATCTTCAAAATCTTCAAAAGCCTACAAAGCCAGTGAATCTGAAGAAGAATCACCTGATGGAGAATCTGATGAAGATCAATCTGTGAAGATGGCTATGCTGTCCAACAAGCTTGAGTACCTGGCAAGGAAGCAGAAGAAATTTTTGAGCAAGAGAGGTGGCTACAAGAACTCCAAGAAAGAAGATCAGAAGGGGTGCTTCAACTGTAAGAAGCCTGGTCATTTCATTGCTGATTGCCCTGATCTTCAGAAGGAGAAGTCTAAAAGCAAACCCAAGAAATCAAGCTTCAGCTCCAGTAAATTCAGAAAGCAAATCAAAAAGAGCTTGATGGCGACCTGGGAAGATTTGGACAGTGAATCTGGTTCTGATAAAGAAGAAGCAGATGATGATGCAAAAGCAGCCATGGGGTTAGTGGCAACAGTATCATCAGAAGCAGTATCAGAAGCTGAATCAGACTCAGAAGATGAAAATGAGGTATATTCCAAAATTCCCAGACAAGAACTTGTTGATTCTCTAAAAGAACTTTTATCACTATTTGAACACAGAACCAATGAGTTGACAGATTTAAAAGAAAAATATGTTGATTTAATGAAACAACAAAAAACAACTCTATTGGAACTAAAAGCTTCTGAAGAAGAACTCAAAGGGTTTAACCTCATATCAACAACATATGAAGATAGACTCAAGATTCTTTGTCAGAAGCTACAAGAAAGATGTGATAAAGGTTCAGGCAATAAACATGAGATTGCCTTGGATGATTTTATTATGGCTGGCATAGACAGAAGCAAAGTTGCTTCTATGATCTACAGCACATACAAAAACAATGGCAAATGGATTGGTTATTCTGAGGAGAAATCCAAAGAATACAGTCTCAAGAGCAACTGTGATTGTATCAAGGATGGATTGAAATCCACCTTTGTGCCTGAAGGTACTGATGTTGTAACTGCTGTTCAGTCAGAACCTGAAGCTTCTGGTTCTAAGGCTAAGATCACATCAAAGCCGGAAAACCTCAAGTCTAAGGTTATGACAAAATCTGATCCTAAGACTTAAAAGATTAAAATTCTGAAAAGATCAGAACCTGTTCCTCAGAATCTGATTAAACCAGAATCTAAAATCCCAAAGCCAAAGGATCAGAAGAACAAATCAGTTACTGCTTCTGAGAAAACAATACCCAAAGGTGTTAAACCTAAAGTATTGAGTGATCAGAAGCTACTCAGCACTCATCCCAAGGTACAAGGGAGGAAAAGTAAAACCTCCAGAACTAACCCAAAATGACCCATAAAGATATGGGTACCTAAATCTGAATTGGTTAAAACTGCAAGTGTGCCTAAGGGCAAGAGAGAAACAAAGGTCATGGTACCTAGACAGCGGGTGTTCAAGGCACATGACTGGAGAGAAAGCTTTGTTCCTTACCCTTACCATGAAAGATGGAGGAGAAGTGAAGTTTGGTGGCAACCAAACTGGAAAGATCATTGGTACAGGTACTATTGGTAATTCCTCCATTTCAATTAGTAATGTGTGGCTTGTAGATGGTCTGAAGCATAACCTATTGAGCATTAGTCAATTTTGTGACAATGGGTATGATGTAATGTTCAGTAAGACCAACTGCACACTAGTCAACAAGGATGATAAATCCATTACATTCAAGAGAAAGAGAGTTGAGAATGTCTATAAAATTAATTTCTCTGATCTGGCTGATCATAAGGTAGTTTGCCTTCTGTCATTGAATGATAAAAAGTGGGTATGGCATAGAAGGTTGGGACATGCAAATTGGAGATTAATTTCTAAAATTAGCAAGTTACAACTTGTCAAAGGATTGCCTAACATTGATTATCATTCAGATGCACTTTGTGGTGCATGTCAGAAAGGAAAAATTGTGAAAAGTACTTTCAAATCCAAAGACATTGTATCAACCTCAAGACCCTTAGAATTACTCCATATTGATCTTTTTGGACCAGTTAACACTGCATCTTTATATGGAAGTAAATATGGATTAGTCATTGTTGATGATTACAGCAGATGGACTTGGGTAAAATTCATTAAAAGTAAAGACTATGCATGTGAAGTGTTTAGCAGCTTCTGCGCTCAAATACAATCTGAAAAAGAATTGAAAATTTTGAAAGTCAGAAGTGATCATGGTGGAGAATTTGAAAATGAGCCATTTGAATCTTTTTGTGAAAAACATGGGATTCTCCATGAATTTTCTTCTCCTAGAACTCCACAACAAAATGGGGTTGTAGAGAGAAAGAACAGAACTTTACAAGAAATGGCCAGAACCATGATCCATGAAAATAATTTAGACAAACATTTCTGGGCAGAAGCAGTTAATACTTCATGTTATATTCAAAATAGGATCTATATCAGACCTATGTTGGAGAAAACTGCATATGAACTCTTTAAAGGAAGAAGACCCAATATCTCTTACTTTCATCAGTTTAGATGTACTTGTTACATTCTAAACACTAAAGACTATCTGAAGAAATTTGATGCCAAGGCTCAAAGAGGAATCTTTTTAGGTTACTCTGAAAGGTCAAAGGTGTACAGAGTGTATAATTCAGAAACACATTGTGTTGAAGAATCTATGCACGTTAAATTTGATGATAGAGAGCCTGGAAGTAAAACTCCAGAGCAAAGTGAAAGTAATGCAGGTACAACTGATTCTGAAGATGCATCAGAATCTGATCAACCTTCTGATACTGAAAAGAACCTAGAAGCTGAATCAAGTCCAGAAGGTGAACATACTTTAGAAGCTGAGTCTATTTCAGAAGCAGAACCTAGTCCAGTAATACAGAATGAAAATGCTTCTGAAGACATTCAAGATAACACTCAGCATGTAGTTCAACCTAAATTCAAACATAAAACTTTACATCCTGAGGAGCTAATCATTGGAAGCAAAAACAGTCCTAGGAGAACAAGATCTCACTTCAGACAAGAAGAATCTTTGATAGGATTTCTTTCAATAATAGAGCCAAAAACTGTTGAAGAAGCTCTCTCAGATGATGGATGGATACTAGCTATGCAAGAAGAGCTAAATCAGTTTCAGAGGAATGATGTGTGGGATCTGGTACCCAAACCTTTTAAGAAGAAAATTATTGGAACAAAATGGGTATTCAGAAACAAGCTGAATGAACAAAGAGAAGTAACCAGAAACAAAGCTAGACTTGTTGCACAAGGTTACAGTCAACAAGAAGGCATTGATTACACTGAAACATTTGCTCCAGTTGCAAGACTGGAAGCAATCAGGTTACTTCTATCATATGCAATTAATCATGGCATAATATTATATCAAATGGATGTCAAAAGTGCTTTTCTTAATGGTGTCATTGAAGAAGAAGTGTATGTCAGACAACCTCTTGGGTTTGAGGATCTTAAGCATCCTGACCATGTTTATAAACTTAAGAAATCACTATATGGCTTGAAACAAGCTCCCAGAGCTTGGTATGATAGGCTAAGTAATTTCTTAATTAAAAATGATTTTGAAAGAGGACAAGTTGACACAACACTCTTCAAAAGGACTCTTAAGAAAGACATTTTGATTGTGCAAATATATGTTGATATCCTGGGCAAGCAAAAGACAAGCAACTATTGCTATGTCTACAGCAGAAGCAGAATACATTTCAGCTGCAAGTTGTTGCACACAACTACTTTGAATGAAACATCAGTTGAAAGATTATCAGATTAATGCTAACAGTATTCCCATCTTTTGTGATAATACTGCTGCTATTTGTTTGTCTAAGAATCCAATTCTACACTCTAGAGCCAAGCATATTGAGATCAAACACCATTTTATCAGAGACTATGTTCAAAAAGGAATTTTAGATATACAATTCATTGATACTGAACATCAATGGGCTGATATATTTACAAAACCTTTATCTGTTGAAAGATTTGATTTTATTAAGAAAAATTTGAACATGCACTTTGTGTCTGATTGAAAATTTGCTTGCCTCTGAATAAGAAGTTTGGTTCTGAAGTCCATTCAGAAGCATTTGGTCCATCAGAAGCTCTTAACTGAGGTTCTGAAGAAAAAGTGCTTCTGAAAATGATGTCAGCACTAAAACTTCAGAAGCGGTATTCTGTGCTTCTAAACAGCTGGCTAGTGGGATCGTTTGCAGTTACTTTTTTGTAACAGTTGTCCCATTACCCAAAGGTTAGTTTTTCTGAATAGGTTCTGACGTGGTCTATTTGTATTGGAGTATAACAAAAAGGGCAATGATGTTTTATTTGCTTTTTAACATACTAACACGCGCCCCCAATTTGTCATTAATACTATGTTTGTTTGTCTCATTTGAATTGCAAACGTTTTTGATAAAAACACTTAAACAAACACACACTACTCACTTCACAACTCACACTCTCATTTTTTTTCAAACCTTTTCTGCTAAGAAACTCCAAAAACCCTAGAAACACTTTTCTTCTTCAATCAATCTAATGGCTTCTTCAAGTTCTGCACCTGGTTCATCATCAAACATGCAACAAGAAGAGGCTCCTGCCTACGTGATCAAAGGAAGAACCATGTCCTTGGAGGAATGGGATTTAAAGATTCAATCAGAAAATCCAGTGGATTTTGCTTCTTTTGCCGCTCATAACTGTGATATTGGTAGTTTCTATGAAGCGCAAGGCTTGGGAAGCTACTTCAATTTTCTGAACGGTCCAACTTATCAAACGTTGGTACGACATTTCTGGGTTAGAGCCAGTATCTTTGATAGAGATGCTGCTAAGATGGAAGAAGATGAAAAAGTTCTTCTCTATCCAGAACTCAAAGGAAAATCCAGACAGGAAATGGGCTTGGAACCATTTACTAAAACTCAGATACGATCAAGCATCATGGGGATTCCTGTATGGATCAATGAGGATGTGATTGCTTTCGTCCTCAGAAGACCAGCAGAATGAGATTATAAAGCTGGAATCACTAAACCCAAAGACAGCCCCTGGAATGATATTGTGAATAAAACACTCTTCAACAAGGTCAAGGACTTCGCCTATGCAGATATGAATGCCAAGACCAAGGTGATGCTGAAAATTCAAAATGATAACCTACTACCAAAAGGTGGTGGTAGTGATCAACCTTCTCTGGAACACAAAATCCTCTTACACTTTTTCATAACTGGTGTAAAGGCTAATGTGCCCAGATACATCTTCAGGCATATGGTACAACAGCTCAGAGAGAGCCAGCTGAAGAATAGGTGCTGGGTACCCTATGGGAGGCTACTCTCTGAGATTTTTCATCAAGGAGGTATCATCAAGATGCTGAAGGAGGCAGAGTTCTTCACAGATGAACAGTTGGGAACTGTTAGAGGAAAGATTATCAATGGAGAAACACTGAGGTCCATGCATCTGATTGATGTAAAAGACCTTAAGAAGCTACCCACAGATATGAAGGCATCTGATGCCAAATCAGCATTGATTCCCAATTTTCCTCCTATCTGCAAACAAGATCCTCTGGATGTTCAGATGAACTATATTAGAGATCATTTTGAAAGGACAAGGGAGAAGATCAGTCTGAAAGATGTTTCTGAACAGATGTTTAGAGGTGTTCTTCCTGCTGCCAAGAGCATGAAATCAAAAAGCAAACCCCTTTCTAAAGAAGAATACTTGGAAGAAGAAGAAGCTAAAAGAAAACCTTCCAAGAGGACCAGAAAAGAAACCAAGGTTGAGGTTGCAGCACCAAAGCCCAAGAAATCCAAAGCAATTGTTTCAGCTTCTGAACAAGCTGCTGCTTATGAAGAAGTACCTTCTTCTGAAGAAGGTGTTCAGAAGCAGAAAATCAAGAAATCAGGAGTGTTGGAAGAAGAACCAAGTGCTAAGAAGGCTAAGAGTAATAAGCCTAGTGTAATGTCAATGTTTGTTCCTACAGAAGAACAATGGCAATATGCTAGAAATTATACTTCTACTGAGTTGGCTAGGAGGAAGCAGTTGAGACAGCAGAAGAAAAGGGAGGAACAACTCAAGGCTGCTGAGTTTATTGCTTTAGCTGCTGAAGTTGAACAAGAAACTGTCCAGGAGAGAGTAAAACTGCTATCTCAAGCTTTGAAAGACAAGCAGGCTTCAGGAGCTACTCCATCAGAACCAGCACCTAAAGCTCCAGAAGCAGCTCATCCAGAAGCTCACACTTCAGGTACTTCTTTACAAGCTGATATCAATACTCAGATTCCTGAACTTCCTTCTTCACCCTCATCATCATCCACTGAATCAGATGACCAACCCCTTAGTCAACACTTTGAAAAACTACTAAATCGCAAACCTACCAAACTAACAACCTATGGAACAATTGATTATGAGCAGACACAAATTGAATTCTCTAAACAGAGGATAAAAATCTGTGAAAAATTCAATTTGCCTCCAGATCACTTTTTTCAACCACAAATTCCAGAAGCTGTTAGTATACAATTTCCTGAAACCAACCCACAAAATAACCAATCTCCACAAAAAGCCTCTGAAGTAGTTTCAGAAGCAACTATTTCATAAACCCCCCAACAACAAGGATCATCAACCCTTCATAACTTAGAAAAGAATTTAGGTGGTGAAATGCAACCTACACCTACAAAGGCCTCTAAGACAGTCCCTGAAAAGACTGTTTTGGAAAACCAACAAACAGAAACCCAAACAGAAACTCAAACCATCCCTGAGCAAACTGTTCCTGAACATACTGTTCCTGAACAAGTTGCTTCTGACCTAGAACAAACTGTTCCTGAACCAACTGTTCCTGAACAGACTATTTCTGACTTAGATCAAACTACCATAGAACAACCCCAGACCAACACAGAACAACAACAACAACCAGAACCACCAATAATTGACCTAACCTCTTCTGACCATCAAACAGCCTCTAATCAACCTTCTACATCTCAAACACTCATCCCAGACACCATCCTGGAATCTGAATTTATTGATGAACAGCTTATAAGGTTAAGTGATGAGATTCAGTCACTAATTCTTCTCAGAACAGTTCTTGTACCTCCCATTCACTATCTTGATCAATGGATGGATCTGAAGAAAGACTTCAACAAGCTGCTGGATCAACTGAGCACAAAATGTGTCTCATCTCACTCTGCTATGCTCAAGAAATTATTGGATGATATGCATGAAGCAGCTAGGGTAAAGGAGCTTGATTATGTGCCTCTGCTAGCCAACGCTCCGTTCTATCCAGAAGTTGTTTACATCTCAAGGGCTGATAGAATTCAAGAAGGGCTGAGAAGAAGACTAAGAGCCAAGGATGAAGAACTTCAGAAGCAGTCTGAGCAGATCAAATTCTTATTGGAACAAGTGTCTAAGCTATCCAAACCTTAGTTGCACACCAATTTTGATTGTTTAGATTTTTTTAAGTATTGAATTGCTTTGACTATGTATCTTTAACTGGTTTATCATTGCTTCTGAATCAATTCAATATTTATCATGCTATTTATTTAAGTTGCTGCTCTGAAAATAATTGTTATATCTGTTTATCCTTCTGTTGCTCTGATACTCTTTCTTTTGTTTTTCTTTACTTACTTTTTGTTGATGACAAAAGGGGGAGTAGATGTATAGTATTTTAAGGCTCTGAGCCCCATTATAATAACTTGATTAAGTTAACTTTTTGATATGAGCCTTGCTCATAACCACTTCTAAAACTTTTTTTAATTCTTCTGATATTTTATGAGTATTTTATTGAAATTTAATTAATGAGTATAGAACTCAGGGGGAGCTTACAAACCTCACCTTAAAGATCTATAAGACTCAGGGGGAGCTTTCAAAACTCTGTCCCAGTAGTCAACTTATTAATTAGATCAACAACAATTGAACATTTTAAATACTATTGTTTGTCATCATCAAAAAGGGGGAGAATGTTAGAACAAAATGTGTTTTACAATGAACCTTAATGAGTTTTGATGATAACAAGGTATTAAAATTGTCAATTGGTTACTACTAATAATTGTTCAAGTATACAGGACCAAATGTTAGTCAAGTAATTTCAATAGGTCTTGGAAGAACAATGGAAAGCAAAGGAATTCATAGCATCTGAAGAAAACTGCGTCTGAAGCTTGAAGTGCTCCTGCATCTGAAGTGATGACGTCATCAGAAGCAAGGTTTTCATCAGAAGCAATATCATCACCAGAAGCTGCATTTAATCCATAAATTCAAACTGAAGATCCAAAGTAGCTGTTTCTCATTTCAACCTTATCTAAGAAGAACGAAGAATTAAAAGGGAGGTATCAACGGTCATTTGGATAGCACTGAGTATTTGTCCTTCGTTAACAGAGTTGACAAAGTACAAGTGTACAACCACTACCTCCACTACTCTGTTTTGTCCACGCTACAAGACAATACAACAGCTATGCCTGCAGAATTTGTGCCTTCAAGATGGGAATGAATTTGAAGCTAATTCTTAAAAGGACTACACCCAAATCAGGCAAAGGATTACTGGTGAATGATCAAAGGATTCCAAACGACTCTTTAGACGTGCAAATCATCTCAACGTCTCTTTCACACCTCTATATAAAGGAGTGAAGACTTGAAGATTGTAGATAGAGATATACAAGTTAAAAAGCGCCAAAACTCTGTCAATTTGATTCTACAAAGCACACTGAATTTCTGCACTGATTTGATACATCTTAGAAATTCAAAAGTCTAGAGTCTTTAACGTATTGTATTGTGAACACCACTGATTGTATATCAAGTGTTCAAGTCAAACTTATTTCATTATATTTTTGTTTGATCAGAAGCCTCTTGCCTGCGTGCTTGAGCATTAGAAGACTCTTGCTTAGTGCTTGAGCATTGGAAGACTCTTGCGTGTGTGCTTGAGCATTTTTGTGAAGTCTCATACTTAGAGAGTATTGAGCACTGTGTAATCTTTGTGATTATAGTGAAATCTCCTTGGAAGTGCAAGGGGGACTGGACTACTTCCGTTTTGTGGAAGGAACCAGGATAACTGCTTGTGTCTTGCTTTTCTTTTCTCTGCTTTGATCTTTTCCGCTGCATATCTGATTTTGATCATTTCATCAGAAGCACTTACAAACTGCTTCTGAAGTTTTATCAAAAGAAGTATTTTTAGAGAAAAAGAAAACACAATTCAACCCCCCCCCCCCCTTCTTGTGTTTTTCTCACCTTCAAAATTGTTATTTAACTGTTTTGCGATTATGTTTGAATGTGATATCCCGTTATTTGATGTTTACTCTGATAAATGTTTAGAAATTTTTATATTGGAAAAACAGGGTGTTACATTGATGACCAAATCACCGATTGAATTTGTGAATGACTGAAGCTGATCTTTTAGTAGGAACCAAATAAACACCACATTAACATGCGAAAACAAACAATGCCGTATAAGACGACGAACAACACAACGCCCCCTGACGACCAAATCTTCAGATGTTTCGCTTTGACGATATGCGTGATTTCTTCGTGAATTACAACAAAACACCGTAATATTGCTACGTTTTGGGACGAATATAATTAAAGACTCAAATATTGAAAACATTACAAATGTATCAAAATCATAAGTAATTGCTCTAATACTCCTCTATTTTGGATGTAAAACATACTGAAAATGATTGAAAAACATGCTAAGAATAACGTAAGATGACCTGTCATCACATGTTGTGATGTGCATTTGCAAAGGTCGACCCCTAGATGTCTGAAGTGCAATATTGATGCATCCATTTCGCATTTTATGAATGTTAGAATACTAGTTGAAGTTAGAAGAGGAATCACCAGTCCCATTGGATAGAACTAGTGTTGGTGTGTATTGAAATAAATGTCCCACATAGGAGAGGACACAACCACTAGTAGTGTTTATATAAGTGGTGGATCACCTCCAAGGATGTGCCCTTGGGGTACTTACTTTTGCTAACGTTAAATTAATTTTTTAATTTAATCATTTATCTGAGAGCGCTTTCTAAACGAATATAAGTTTCGTTATAAATCCGATCAATAGGATATCCGATTGTTTTTGGGTATATCCACCCGCTGATCTGCCTTTTAAGTTTGCTTAATTCATAAGTTAGCTTAATCAATAAGTTTCTTACTGATTAAGTCACTCGGATTTTGTTACAAACTCTCATGTAAAAGGAAAGCTCGGCTCACTCATTCAATAAACCGAAAAATATTCTCAAATTTCGAGTATTTTTCTTCTCTCTCTCTTTTTGACTTGTGTTGACGAGTCTTTCTTCTTTTCTTTTACGCCTTTTGTTCCTTTGGTTTCGAGTGGTATTCGTACCATTTCAAAGTGATTTTATACTATATTGAGGGTGTTAATTCTTGAACGGTTATCTATGGTGTAAAAGGTAATCGCACAATTTGAACTGAGTTGTTTTATCCTCGAGGCAGCGTGGTTGATAGTCTACCTACAATTTTAGGTAGTGTCGTGAATCGTCTTAAAGAGAGCGACCTGGTCGCAACTCAACCTGGTAATCTCTTTGGTGGTAAATTCTATTTTTATAAAATGGTTAAGTGACATGCAGATGAATGATCTCAGCTTTGTGATGGATTCTAAAACAACCAACCACACTTTTCACTCCAACAAACCTGATGCTTTAGAATTTGGTCATACCACTTTTCACTTCATTCATAGTTTACAAACTCTCAGGTGGAGTTCAACAAATAACAAACAAAGGTGGTAGCTCATGCTTTAGTTGGAGAAGTCGTGTTATAAGCTAATCCCACTATTTATTTTCATATCCCTCATTGTATTACTGATATTATTATTAATGAAATTCTATAAGCATCTTTTCTTTTCAGAAAAAAAAAATTGCGCAATTAAAAATATTAGGACCAAAATTTTGATTTTAATAAAATAAGGAGACAAAAACTGCATTTAAACAAAAAAAAAAAAAAAAGTGATAAGATTGGGAGGGAGAGTAATAATTGTTATTTTTTAATGAAAAGAGAGTAATAAATTAAATGGGAAAGATTATTTTTTTTGAACCAATTAAATAGAAAATATTATTACCAAGATTTACCCTCTAATATAATAATTGATCAAAGATAAATATTACCGTTGAAACGAAACTCCCTCGTTCTTACCTGCTAGGTCGCGCGTATTAGAACCAAACCCTAAAAAAAAAAAAATCAATGCTGCTATATATTTGAGTCTTGTTCCTGAGAATACTCATTCACTAGATCCTTGCTTGTTGTTTGACACAAGTATTAAGGGTTTGTTGAGTTGAGACAAAATAACGTTGTTTCTCTTCTTCACACCTTTCTTTCAGTTCTTCTGATTCTCTTTTGCTGTTGCCGCATAAATATTAAATGCACAAAATATTACCGTTGAAACGAAACTCACTCGTTCGTACCTGCTAGGTCGCGCGTATTAGAACCAAACCCTAACAAAAAAAAAACCTCAATGCTGCTGTATGTCACGGTGCATTTAAGCTGGTGTGTTCCCTCATGCGTGGAGCCTTAAGGCGGTGTAAATTATGCCACGTGTTAGCGTGCAATTGGTCTTCTGACCGGTCCAGAACATTTATAATTATTAAAATTAAAACTAAAGGAAAAAAAGAATTTTTCATTTTCCTTATTTTTGAATGACAAATATATATATATATATATATATATATATATATATATGAGAAGTGAAAACATATATCAAGCAAAAGGAAGACTCAGAACATAAACCCTCAGTCAAAAAGCGAAGAGGTAAAAAAACAGAAGGAGTTTGTACCAAAAAAAGAAAAAAACAAAAGGAAGAGGTAAAAAAATATATCAAATCATCTCTTCCACAATAAAACAAAAGTGAATAGGTAAAAAAAACACCAGAAATCAATCTAGACTCATATCAGTAACACCCAACCTCAGTCGAACAAGAGGAAGACTCGGAACATAACCCCTCAGTCAACCAACCAATATAAAAATCCGTCACATGACACTATCGGTGCTAAGACATAATGTGTTCATGGTCCACTCATAGAAGGAACATGTATGACCATAATATTTTTCTAAAAAATACTTCCAAGCGGTGAATGCAATCATATACACCGACTGGAGCTCAAACGTCTCATTTCCCAAATGATGTGAGAATTTCAGGATCTTCACAAGGATCACATAACAATTTTCCAGATTAATAAGAAACATATATAACCTATCCTTTTCCCCCCACTCCTAAGTCTAACATAATACTAAGAAGGCTCGTTAAATTTGATTGTAAAACAAATTCCCACCCCAACTATCTAAACACATGATACAACACTTAGCCTAAAAAAGGACATCTACCAAAAAGGTGACAAACCGACTTACATCTCATTTCAGAAAACACAAGAAATATCAAGATCAACTATAATTCTTTTTGAAAATAATTATGTCAAGTCAGAATTCCTATCATGAAGCAGCTGCTAAGAGAAGACATTCATCTTGAGAGGAGACCAAGACTCTCACAACCTTGAAAGAAGTTGCACAAATTTTACTAAGCTCTCGTCCACCACATTGTCTCTCATATGAAGGAATTTATAAGCCGATCTCACTGAATAAATGTTTGATGAATCATTGCTCCAGACTCAAAAGTCTACACATTTAGAGAAGATCGGGCTCTCTAAAGTCTGGAGCACCTCTTCCAAAATCACAAGTTCAATTCCCACTCAAAAAGATCTCTCCACTTAAGATCCCAGACACAATCAGATCTTTCTCTCACAGTCATATCAATCACTTTAGCTTCTTTTTGTATAGAAACTTGAAAAAGGCTCGGGAAACGAATTCTCAAAGGAATAACACTCAATCAGGGGTCTTGTAAAAAATTTGTAAATCGATCATCTCTAACCTTCTAGAAGAATCAGTAGACTCTTGCTGACATGTTCCCAGTAAAAAGATCTCTTTTCACCAGTTTGAGACACATCATAAACCCATCGCCCGTTTCCTTGTGATGATCCTACGAAGACATTTTTTGCATATCTCGCTCCAATAATATCTTTCAACAAAACCTCCCCTCCTGTGATCAACCTCCAATGCCACTTCCCTACAAAGACAAGATTAATCAATCATAGATCTCTAATACCCAATCCTCCTGCACTCTTAGGCTTACAGTACATATCTGACCATCGTACACATGAAATTTTCCTCGCCTCTTTAGACAATAAAAAAGTAGCGTGACAAACAAAAAGCAAATTATTTATCAAATTAATTAATTAGTTATATCATAAATAAATATATATATATATATATATATATATATATATATATATATATATATATAGAAGCAGAGCGAACAAACACGTGATGAGAGAGAGAGAGTGAAAGGTGATAATTAATGCAAAAGATTTCCTAATATTTAACCTAAAGTAAAATAAAATAAATAATACATGCATTACCGTTAGGATGAAACTTCCGATTCTATCCTTTTTTGTTTTTACCGTTAGAGAAATAACCTAGGAAGCAACCTCAAAACCTAGCTATAAATAAGGTTGTTCTGTCACACTCTCTATCTTACATTCTTGCTTATTCTTCGATAACTCTAAGGTTCTTGCGCCACCCTTCTTCTGTTTCTGCCCTAAACCAAAAGGGTTCTATTTTTCACACTTTATTTTTTCATCATTACTCAATATATTACTGCTTCTTCTTTGCTTCCGATAAATAATTCTCTAAGGTTGTTGTGTTGATTCTTACGCCACGCTTTCTCTGTTTCTTTCAAGTGCCCTAAACCTAAAGGTTTCTATTTTCCACACTTTCTTTTTTCTTCTATTATTATCCATAATTTAATTTCCATTAACAGTTCTTCTTTTCTTGATAATTCCTTCTTTCTGTATTTCCTTGTTATTTCTTTTAGAAAATTGAGAGCAATGGAGCAACATCAACGTCGTACAAGAAGAAGTGTGTTCATCGAAGACAACGACTCGGTTATGATTTTGGATGCTATTGATCTAAATCCCCCTCCTCTTTATCACACACTTACTAGAAATCCATCAAGAAGGTTCACAAGAAATTTAATAAGATCTACAACGACTACTCCTTATATTGATGGCCACTATATTTTCCATGTTATCAACCACATCAACGAGAATCATACAAGTAGAAGAAGTGGAGTCAGACATGTTTATCACAATCTTCCAAGAGTTGAAATTGAAGAAGGAATGAAGTGTGAAGCTTTGATGTGTTCTATTTGTTTGGTGGAGCTTTCGGTTGGGTCGAAAGCAATTAGGTTGCCGTGCTCGCATATCTACCACGATGAGTGTATCATGAAATGGTTAGATAGATCGAACACATGCCCTATGTGTCGTCAGAGCGTATCTCATACTTCTTCTTGACATTGTTTCTTTGTACATGTTTTAACTTTTTGTTTCTTGATCAATTTCTTGGTGAAATATGTTTTAAATATATTGGGTTTTTACCTTTGTTTCTTTCCTTTCTATTTTTTCTATTATGTTAGTATATACACAATGTATTGTGTTTAAAACTATTCATCAAAATGTCCCACAAGATTTCAATAAATTTCATATATATTCAATTTAATCGGATCGAATTTAAATGGTTAAAAATAGATTATATTTGGGCTTGAATTTGTTGATTATACTAGCATTGGGATTTCCAAGAAATTTTCCTCTAGGAGAAGGTAACTTACTCTTTTTCATGTAGTATTAAACCCTAACAAAGAGCAGAACAGAAATTACAAGCAATGTTATCATGACAACCAAAACAACTGTAATGTTCTTATGGCTGCTTCCACTTCCTCTTGTGTTTCCATCACTTGAAACCTTAATGTAAGAAACATAACCAAAAGGAAACAGATGAACTTGTATGGAAGAACATTGCAAGACAAGACCAATTTCCATGGCTAGATGTTTGAAAACTACACAAATCAGTTTTTGAAAAGGGCTGAAGATAATCGAACGTAATGTAACCAAGTGCATAATCGCCGTTCAGTTCTTCAATAGATATTTCTGATCATCAGCAGAGAAAATAAATTTCCAAAACAAAGACTTAGGGCTTGTTTGGAACACTTTTTGTTTTTAGTTTTTAAAATATGTTTTAAAAACTAATTTTAGGAAAGGGATTTCAAGAAGAGTAAAAGAAAAAACTTGTTTGGTAATGTGACTTTTCAAAACTGTTTTAGAAATGAAAAAATTAGAAAATCCATTTGGTGATATAATTTTCAAAAACAGTTTTAAAAAATAGAAAATTAGAAAACTTGTTTGGTAATCAAATTTTTAATTTTTTTTTTAACCTATATAAATTATATTACCTTTTATATAATTGTATTTTTCTTACAATTTTATCCTTAGTTACCAATCAAATTAAATTTTAAGTACTATAGTTAAATGTAGAATTTAGTCATAAAATAAATAATTTTTTTAGATATGAAGTCATAATTTGTTCAAGCGATACAAAATTGTAAAATGTGAAACATATAAAAATATTATAGCATATTAATGTCGATAACATAAACATCAAATAAGCAAACAAAAACAATCATCCGCAAAATAACTAACAAAACTCCATACTCCATTGTTGCATATAAGAAAATTTAAAAAAAAGTGTAATTAGTTCGATTAATTATGACGATGTACCCACATCCTATCTCTAAGATGATTCCTATCCATTGCCATCTCAGTTGCACCTTCATTAGATAACCTTGTTAAGTTTTCAACATTCGAGCTCCCTTCAAGGTTAGGAACCTCGTTCACCGCCTCAAGTTCTATATCATCCATTTCCTCCCATATCCTAAACAACTCATCAGGCAAATTCCACTTGCGTATGTAATTGTGAATAGCACAACAAGCAGTTACTATGAGTCTTTGCCTTGAAGGTTTGTAGGAAGGCATTAACTTTAAAATAGGAAATCTGTTTTTCAACACCCCAAAACAACGCTCTATTGTCATCCTTAAAGACGAGTGCCTGTAGTTAAATAACTCTTCTGGACTTTTTGGTTGTCTACCTTGACCTCGATATTCTTGTGCATGATATCTTTCACCTCTATAAGGGGGAAGAAAACCTCCGGTACATGGATACCCAGAATCAACAAGATAAAATGAACCTTCATCAAATAAAATACATGTTAGCTCTACTTGTTAATTTCGTCAATATGATTGTATAACTTTATGTTAGATATTAATACTTACCTTTAGGTGGCCAAGGAAATCCTGCATTTGGATTTGTAATTGCATCAAGTAAAACTTTAGAATCATGTGCACTTCCTTCCCACCCCGAATATACATATGTAAATATCATGTTGAAATCACAAGCACACATGACATTCTGAGTGATTGTTGCCTTTCTACCTCTACATGAAATTTGTTTCTCAGCAGGAGCCCATGCACTTATTTGTGTACCATCAATTGCACCTATGCAATTCTACAAGGCATAATCCAAATTATACGGATAATTAAACAACAACCAAATATCTTTGATAATATGAACGCATAAATGATTAAATTATGTGAAATGAAGATACAACTACAATAACAATAATATGAATTACACACATACCTTGAACCAAGGATAATATTTTGGATTATTCTTAATTCTACTAGGCAACTCCATAGACTCTTGCTTTATCAGTTCTTTTCCTAATCGACACACTGCCCTTAATACTTCCTTGAAATTGCGTGAGATTGTTTCTGTGGAATGTTGAAAACGGTTTGAAGCAACTCTATGACGAACATTATGACCAATTATGAATAAGAATGTAGCAACTTTCTCTTCAACAAGCACATCCCTCGAGTCACTTAAGTAGTTCTTGTCTCTCAGTTCATTACAGAAATTAAGAAAACACTCTTTCTTCATTAGAATAAGCATTGAGTAATATTAGTTCTCATAACAACTTATGTCCTATAAAAGTAGCAGCAGAGAGAACAAATAAAATCAAGGTAGCAATAGAGAGTTCATTTCTGTTCTATTCCTTGTGTGCACAGTTTTATTAGAATCATGGAACCAAAGTTTAACGTACATTTTATAACTAGTTCATAAACAAACAAAAGTCTCATAATCAAATTGCTTGGAAATCGAGACTCAAGGGACTAGTTCATAAACATTTATCTGCTCTACTCAACCAACTAAGGCACATTTTAATTAATGACTAAACTGTGACGCCTCACTAAAACAAAATAGAGTCGGTGTAGTGCAACTGCAGTAGATGAATGAGAATATTTTGCATACATGGGGCTGAGATGAAGGTAGGTTACCTGTGTAGCATCAGCAGCAGTGGCAGGCGCACCAGAAGAAGCAGGAGCGACGACCGAGGAGGAGGCATGCACGACTGATGAAGAGGCTGCAGGCGCAACAAATGAGGAGGCAGGAGCAGTGAAACGTGGACGGTGGCTAGTGTTTTTCATACTACTTCAAATCCTTCTACCTGCACCACTTCAAATAATTAATCGTGATTCATGATGAGATTCATGTCTAAAACAGATATGCAAAGAGAGAGTCATATCAATAAGGTTCAGTTAACAAATTATTACATGTCTATGTTAACAAATGATTCAACAATACATGGATCAAAATTCATATGTTAAGTAAGCCAAACAAATATGTAGCCATCTGTTAGGGAACAAGCATATCAATGCACACAAGAACTAGAAAAAGGAATATTATGAAAACTTGAGAATGATCTCATTTTATTGATTGTCTATCTGAATGACTGAAAATCAAATGCAGCACTATTTATAACTCATATCAACTCACTAATAAGTACAATAAGTTACACTTGACTAACTAACTATCAGTATTAACAAATTAATTAAATGCCACACTAGCTGAAATCTAATTACACTTAAGAACATCAACAGTTCAAATTGAAGTAATGTCCACTGTCTAGCACTAACACAACATTGACTCATGTTACGTTCAATTACTTCAGATTTTCAAATTATTTTCCATCGGTGAGTTTTGTATCTGGTATCCGTGTGAATATTGTAACTTATTAATGACATTGAAAGATACAAGTTGATAGAAGCCATAATTAAATAATGTTAACAATTTTCATGAGTTGATTTCAACTTATATTCATAATTTCTTAGTTCTTTAATATAGCTTATAAATAGCAATTAGAAAAATAATTTAACGTTATTTTCTATTTTGCTATAAAAATAGCTTATGCTTATAAATAAGTGCTTATTATGATAAGCACTTATACTATAAGCTGCAAATAAGTTTTTTTATCTAGACAGGAACTTAATCCAGATCTATAAGCTGCAAATATCAATCACATAAGCTACAAATAAGTTATCAAAATGAATCAGAGTTTATCAAACACAACAACATATAAAAAGCATTACAAATTTCGAATTCTACCACAATCTCAAATTTACAAATTAACCTAATATTGAAAATCATAGATCTAAAAACACAAAATCAAGTAAGAAATCGCTATATTAGGTGCAAAATTCTGAATCAAAGAACAGAAATTAATTTAAAAATGAAAAACAATTAGATGTGAGATGTAACCTGAAAAAACCACAGAGAAGAAGAAGCACGGTGGAGAAGAAGAAGCGCGGTGGAGAAGAAGAAGCGAGATGTAGACCGAAGAAAAATCACGGCGGAGATCGGAGAAGAATCGCCGTGGAAATCGCCATTTCGCTTCTCACTGTTCTCACGTTAGTTTTTCTGTAAAATGAGGAATGATTTTTGATCCAAATTTTTTTGATAAAAAATATGAAAATGCCCCTGAACTTCAAACATAATTACAACTATGCCATTGGAGAAAACTAACACTTTTCTCCGTGTTTTCACTTTTCTTATTTTTTACTCTATTTTAAAAACTTAAAACTAAAAATAGAAAAGCAAAACCCATTTTAGCTCTTTCACTTTTTTAGTTTCCAAAACTAAAAAACCCAAAACACTTTTCAAAAATATATTTTAAAAATAGGTAATCAAACAAGTTTTTAATTTTTTAATTTTTAAAAATTAAAAAACTGTTTTTAAAAAGTGTTTCAAACAGGCCCTAAGTCTGGAGTTTTGAAACAAGCTGAAAGTATAACATTACCAGATTTGATCTCAATAACAAAGGTCAAGTTATTTGGACTTCACTTCACGTTTCATTCGTGATGTCATTGAAGGCTCTTTCTCGAGCCTTAGAACTAGACTTCGGGCCTTCTATATATTACTACCACTTGATGACTTTACAAGTGGATAATGATCACGAGGTAGAATCTTAAAATCTGAGTCGCACTAGTCCTTTAACGCTATCAAGCATTCTAGTGGTGATGTGCTCTACATTAGTAAGGATATTTGTCGATATAGGGAGTTAAGACACCTTCCTAAAACAGAGAATTCCTCGATTCTTAAACTACCGATTGAACATGCTCCTGTGTTCCATGTACTGTTGAGAAGTGACCAATTAATAAATTTTGAGGGACACATTCAGAATCTGTGTACCTGTCTATTTGTTACCAACTTTTTGGCAGAAATAATATTAGGAAGCATTACAACTTAAATTCTTTCTGAAGGGATCATTCGTCACTTTCCGAGGAGAGAAATCCAAGTTACTAGAACAAGTACAATTCTACCTCTGAGATGTTTTCCTTACATGTCTTCAGGCAGTCCTATCTTCTCTTGGTGCTTTCTTCTCCACCATCAAGCAGAAAACTCAAACAACAATTGGTTAAGCCTGTCAAACACGGGAGGGAAGAATGCTTATTCACGCGACAAGAAATTAAATCACAATGCACAACGAGAAATAAACTAAAATCAATGAATTCGCAGATGAAGTGCTTTTACAATGAGATTAGTTTCTCAAATCAAGTGCTTCCCCGAAAATATCTGTAACCTACTCTTGAGATTTCAGAAAAAGATAAAATCAAACTCATTTTTAAACCAAAACAAATAATGTTCAAATGATAATTAGGCTGATAACATATCCTCTCCACCACCAGTAGGTTGATAGTGCAGAAGAAAGCGCCAAGAGAAAAAATCTTGGTAAGAAAATCTAAACGAAAGCATATTCATGATTAATTATTCTAGTCAAAAAGATATTAAGCAGGTAAAGAAAAATTAAAATGAAACAAGATATAACTAGCAAATGAAAAGCATATTTTTTAGATAAGCAAGAGTATGAACTTGCATCAAGGTGGCAATAGACATCCCTACTAGGTTGGTATCCCTAGAACCACAAATCCCTTACAAGCATACTGAAAAATTTAATAATAAAAGAGAAAGAAATACAGAGAGTTGCGGGGCTGTGAGACAAAAGAAAAAAAAGACGAGAAGAACAAAAAAAGAGCTAAGGGATTTCAAGTCTATCCCTAAAAACTACGTCTCTTAAAAACAAAGGAATTTCCTCATCCGTCGAATTTTCCCAAACCAAACCATCCTCAGTCGGAGAAGAAGTAATGACAATGCAACACCCCTAATGCTCCAAAAGAGAAACATCATTAGTAATGTTTGATACGTTCACCCTTGTATTAGGCATTATATTTCATTCCCAGTTTTGGACTTCTTTCAAGGACTCTTCGAAACATAAGGTGTGAAACTTGTATTATCAACATTTTCTTCGACAATTCGAGAGTCAAAAACTTCCTAAATAAAAGCAATATTTTTTTTAGCAACGCGGTTAAATTGGATGTGTTGGTGATACTTCCAGCGGCGTCTCCGAAATATTTTTCTCTTGCGTAACCAAAGTGTTACCCTCATTTTTAGCCAGGAGGTTCAACATCTATCTCAACTATGAGTGGCATTCCTAACGCTCTAGAAATTTCGATCTAACGAATATTCTTGAGGCAACTCCATAAGTCGTATCCATACCTGTGCGTGAGTCTGCCACTGCGTATGTTTGTTGAAGTCCTTCGTCCATTGAGACAACCAAAGCAACCCCGGTTTAAAAGGTTCATTGTACCCATTTCCCAAGCAAGGTGCATGTCTTCATTAGATGCAAAAGAGAACTCAAAAATACATTTACCAAAGGAAATCATTTTCCATGGTGTCGGTTGTTTCCACTGCGTCATCAATTTCGCAGTAATTTGTTTGGCAGTGCACGGTTTATCTCCCGTGCTCAAAACAAGTCTCCCATGTAGATTGTCTTACATGCTTTAATTCCCTTCACATAAACCTCTTCTGTAATTTTGATCGGTAAAAAATATCCTTTGACAACAGGTCGAGGAAGAGGATCACTAACGACGCACAATGATGGTGAAAGAACTTGAACAAATGAACATTGTCGATTCACTGGTTTTAGGAGAATATTATTATCTGGTTGTCTTCCACACAAGGTCGTGGACATGAGAAAGCCATGCCCATGTGTGAACCCTAACCTATGATGCGTATTCACAGTCTTCGTGGTTGGATCACATAGATGGGGCGGAATAGCGATGAGGAGCCACCACTGTGGTGATGATGGTAGTCGTGAAAGAAAGGAATAGGCAGCGATGCCCTATCTAGGTCAACCCTAGAGGTGTTGTATATCCCTATCAAAATTGCCTCTTAAGTCTTTTACTGCATGTAAGAGTTACTGGCACAAGCAAAAATGAGTAAATGACTGATGAATGATTTTTTTCTTTCTTCAATGGTCCAATTCTAAAGAACTCATGTTAGTTTCCTCCCAAAAAAGAACTCAGCTCCTACAATTTTATCTCACATATTAATATTTTATTCATACTTTATTTTATTGCAACTAAAAAATATTAATTTTAGTTTTTTAATTAATATTAATATTAAAAATAATTAAAAAAAAATGAACTTAAATTTTTAAGACAACTACTAAAAATTAAAGTTAAATACTAAAGAGATAAAATTCTGAAGATAAAATTGAGTGTAAGATTAAGAGCAAAGAAATGATATTGTGAGAGCAAGGTTGAATGTAATATTTTGTAAATGGTCACAATTTATACGTAAATATATTTTCAAAGTTACAAAATAATAATAAAATAAATTGATATATGCTGCAATTCATTCATGATCACGATGATAACAATTATAGTCAAGTAAACAGTTGGCTAGAAAAAATATTATTTTTTAATCAGAGTGACATTGAAGATTGTGAGTTTAACCAATGTTAATTAAACAATTTTGCTGGCCATCCACTTAAACTAACTTCAGTTAAACTCACAATCTTTCTAATTTTTTTCTTACTAAATCTCAATATTTCTAATTGTGTAGGTTTAATAGTCAATTACAGCTAAATTATTAATTACAACAAAAATATTGTTTTTTAATCAAAATGACATTGAAGTTGGGTAAGAAGCTCAACTTCAAGGAACCAGAGTGTAAATTAACTACAAAAGATTATTATTATTTTCTTAAACATCAACTACAAAAGATTATTTATTACCAAGTTTTACTTGGGATAATTTCTAACCCAATCTATATTTAGGATAGAAATTACAAAGGAAAGTTAGAATAGGATAGTAAAATGTTTATTTTATTCTATCTCTTTAGTGTATCAAACATGAGATTTAAGCAGAATATGATTAATGTATCATATCATATATCCCTATCTTGACCATCAAACGGATCCTAATATTAAATAATTTATCCTAGACTATGGTCGAAATAATAGGTTGGACCAAGTTAGAGTTTAAAAGACTTAAATTAGGATCGTATGGTCTATGAGCCTTCTTAAAAGAGAATATATATTTTGCCCCTAATTGGTACTTTTTTCCATAAATACATACCACTTATATTTATAGAAACCTTAATATTTATCCTAAAATAAATAAATCATAAAGATAATAAATGAAAAGATTATTATTGCCGTTGGGATGAAACTCACCGACTCATACCCGCTAGGCAGTGGGAATTTCGATTCTATCCTTTGTTTTTATTTTTTTTTAGGTTTAATTGCACTTTTGAACCCCTATCTTTCTAAAAGTTGCGGTTATGGACTCCTAACTAATTTAAATACAAAATAGTCATCTATATTTTGATTCTTTGGCAGTTTTGGATCCCCGGTCCATTGTTGACTCGGTCAACGCTGACGTGGCACCCTAAGTGAGGTGCTACGTGTCAAAACCTAGCTATAAATTAGGTTGTTCGGGCACACTCTCTCTCTTACATTTTTGCTTATTCTTCGATTACTCTAAGGTTGCTGTGTTGCCGTGTTCTCTCTCTCTTTATTAAGGTTGCCGTGTTGCTTCTTGCACTGCGGTTCTTGCGCAATTCTTGTTCTGTGCCCTAACCCTAAATTTCACAAGGTTTCTATTTTTCCAAACTTTGTTTTTCTTTCATGTTATCATTTAATCAATCAATTTCCTTCTCTTATCATAAATCAATAAATTTCATTACCTGTTGTTCTTATCTTATTTCTTATTTTCTAATTCTTTGTTATATTTTCAGTGGAAAAAAAATCCAAGTGGATTTATGGAGCAACAACCACGCTATATAAGAAGTTCTAAAACTGTAGAAAGTGACTAAGTAATGATTCTTGATGCTATTAATCTATATCTCACTCATAGTCGTCATACTCATGGTACAAATCGATCAACAAGGTTCGCTCTCTTGCGTCCTTCTGTTGTTCGTCACCATATATAACCTCATCAACGAGGTTCAGACTACTACAAGAAATACTGAAACTATTCAAAGGCATATTCTAATCGTAATCTTCCAAAAATTGAAGTTGAAGAAGGAAAGGGGTCTGAAGCAATGATGTGTTCTATCTGTTTGGCGGAGCTTTTGGTTGGATCACAAGCAACTCGGTTTCCGTGTTCGCATTTGTATGACGAAGGATGTATTATGAAATGGCTAGGTAGATCAAACACTTGCCCTATGTGTCGTCAGATTCTTCCTAATATGTGACTTACTTTATGTAGTTTCTTTCCATGTTTTAATTTTTGTTTCTTGTATTTGTTTGTGAATATAAAAATTCACTTTCTATTATACATTGTTTTTTTATTCACTTTGAGAAGAAATAATGACAATGCAACACCCCTAATGCTTCAAAAGAGAAAAATTATGGGTATTTCAGACTAAGCAAACTTCAAACTCACCAAGTTGAGAGAAAACTTCGACATGGACCATAGATGAGGGTTTTAGATCGGCAACATTGAGAAATCGTTTGGGTGTTTGAGGGTTTTGCAATCGGTTGAAGATTGGGTTTGAGGGAATCGAATGGGTTTGGGTGTTTGAGGGTTTTGGAATGAATTGAAAAAGATTGAGGAATCAGTGAAGAAAAGGACGTGAATTGAAGAAAGGGTTAGTTATATTTTTAGAAGAGATGGGAATCGTGTTTGAGGGTTAGAAGCTTGGAGAAGGTTTGTAAAAAGATTTAAGTTTTGTTATAAAATATTGGCTTAATACATGCTTTGGTCCCTTAACTTATTTTTGAATTTCATTTTGGTCCTCTAACTATAAAGTGTTTCAATTTGGACCCATAAATTTTATGTCGTTTACTGTTTTGGTCCTCTCCGTTAGTTTTTTTTTTCAAAAACAACTAATCCTTGTCCACATGTCATTTAAGATTGGTGATCAAGGGTTTAATTTGAAAATACACAAGTATACAAGCTCAACACATATGATCATTTCTATTTTTCTTGATTTTCTTAAAAATAAAAATTTAAAATCACCATCAATCTTTATCTTCTTCCCTCTTCATCTCCCAACTTCATACCCAAAAAAAAAAAAAACCGCAACACAAAAATTCAAACCCAAAACTAAAACTACAATACAATTCATCATCCATTTTTCTCAAAACAATTCCAACAACATATTCAAGATTTTAAGTAAATCCTCTCTTTTCAACAATAACAAATAACAATTTCTTCTTCATCATCAACAACAACCTTTTCAACAATCACAAACACTCAATTTCAACAACAACAACCACAACTCTATGAACATTCAATTTCAACAACAACAATCACAAATCTATCAACAATTGCAGCGTAACAGAATCTACACCCATCACTAGCTTCTCACTTTTATCTTCATAAAACTAAAAAAATAAAAACCCAAAATTAAAAAAGCATTGAGACGAGTGAGAGGAATGAAAAGCCAAATATGGAAAACGAACCCATATTTTTTTTATTCATACTACATGCTATTTTATCAGATAGAAAATTGTCTTGATAGAAATTTGAAATTTTTTTCTCAGATTTGTAAGTATAGAAAATGTAGCTTTGATATGTGGTAGAGATAGGGTTGCCGAAGGATTGATGAGATGGATTGAGTAAAAAATAAACAACAACACCCTCTTCATGAATGACATGATACACATAGAGGACAATGAGGATTTAAATCTTTTAAGTTTTGTCACTTTTGTGTTGATGAGGAAGTTGAGTTTCTTGAAGTAATGATTTTAGGGGTTTGGTTTTCTAATGTGAATCAACATTAGGAAGGAGTGATTTAATGTAATTTGTATGTGTATATGTATGTTGGTGTGACCTGAAGGCTGAGAGAAGATTTCATAAGATATTTTGTTGAATATTTGGATCATAACAAAACCAAATGGGTGTGGATTGTTTTTGGTTTGACATTTAAAAAAAAAAAAAAAAAAAGAGAGAAAAAGGAGACGAGGATTGAAGAAGGAGGAGAGAGAGATAAAATCTTTGATAGAGAGGAGATGAATTAGAGACACATGATTTGTTGATTTAAAGATTAATTAATTAAAAAATAATGAGTTTTCATTTTGATTTTTTGATTTTCCGGGATTCTTATATGAAGATGACGAATAAAGATGAAGAAGATGATGATGAAGAAAAATAATAGTGAAGATGATGAAGAGAAAAAATTAGGTGTTAATCATTCACCCTAGGCTACAATAGACCTACATGATCCAACGGTTTTCTATTTCAAAAAAAGATCAAACAGTTAAAATTAAAAAAATTTAATAGGTCTATGGTAGACCACCTGCAATGTTGTTACACCTTAGACATTTATGGTTAAAATGTAACGGATAGTACCAAAAGAGGTAACGGCAAAAGACATAAGGGACCAAATTGAGACACTTTATAATTAGGAGACCAAAATAAAATCCAAAATTAAGTTAAGGGACCAAAGCATGTATTAAGCCTAAAATATTTTATGTCAACAGAAAAGGACAAAAGAAAAAGATGAAGGGATTTTCTAAAAAATTGGGAGAAAAAAAAAAGGAAAGTTAGTGCGCCAAATATTGTGAGGTTGGGAAAATTAAAATGGTTGATATCGGCAGTCTAAAAAGCCATAATGTACAATGTAAATTGTGCAATTAAATTTTGTTAATACTGACGGTCAAAACCGCCGCAATGTACTGTAAATAGCGGCGGATAACAACACTGTCGTAATACACTGGATATAGTGACGGTTATCATGGATCACCGGTAAAAAACCACCGGAAAACACGCTTTTTTTTGTAGTGTACTTTCACCCTTGTATCAGGCATTATATTTGATTCCCAATTTTGGACTTCTTTCAAAGACTCTTCGACACGTAAGATGTGAAACTTGTATTGTCAAAAATTTTATCGACATTTCTAGAGTAAAAAACTTCCTGAATTAAAGAAATATCTTTGTGAGCAACTCGACTTAAAATTATACTTCTCTGTCTCCCATGAGGTCATGTTTGGTATGGGGTAGACGGATGGAAAGAATGGTGAGAGTAAAAAATATTTTTAATTAAATATTTTTGGTTTAATTTTTATGAGGGGAAGGAAGTGGATGAGGAGGGAAAAATTGGGGTTTATGAGGGAAGGGGAAAGGATGAGAAATCTAATCTTTACAATTTTATTTCATTTTCAATATTATCCTCAGTTTCATTTTTCAATTTCAAAATGGTCTTCTTCTTTTCTTATTTGTTGTTGCTCCTACATGAATCTTTGATTTCTTATGTACTCTTTGATATGCTGCTTTAGTACCTTTCTTTCCTACTATACTTTGCATTTTAATCTTTTATATTCATTAACATCACATTTTCTTTTTAGTTAATCTGACTCCTTTGGTTTACTCACGTTACTTTGTATACTTGGCTACTACATTTTGTTCTTATATAATTTTAATTTTGGAATGTTTATCAATTCTAATTTATTTATTTTTTTTGAATTTTGACATCTTTTCAACAAAAAACACTCATTCCCAATTAAAATGACCAAATTGCCCCTGCATGAGTTAAGTCACGTTGTGTGAACGCAGAGATATTAACACATCCGTGAGTGAATTAACTCACGCAGGGGCATTATCGCAAGTTTGGTTAGGAATGAGCAAAACATGTTAGGAGAAGAGCATAATTCTTATTTCTTTTATGTTTTAGTGCATGTTTCAGACTAGGCCTCGAAACATATCGCTGACCCAACATATAATGATCCAATAACTCGTAATTCTTGTGTATTTGAGGACTACAATGTACCTCTCATATGCTTGGCTACACAAGAACAAGTCTCGTAGATCAAGAATTTTGAAGTGATCTCCATCAAACAAGTGCATTTGTCATTAGATTTCACGGAGAGGGTTACAAATGAGCACTACTTCAAGGTGAAAGGCATTTAAAAATTAACAAGCCTAGTTCATTATTTTATGGAGAGATAAGAGACCTTGGAAGAAGCAGACTATGCATTTTTAATATTTTTTTCTTATACAATTTACACGAATAAAATGGATTTGAATTGATAAAAAAAATATTTTGAATTGATGAAAAAGAATAATAATCATTAAAGTAACTTCATCAATCATTTGTGTATTCTCCTTAGCATAAATATAAGGAGAGGCTAATGAATTGAGAGTGATGCATTTCATATTAATTACGGGGTATACTATATGAAAAATGCTAGTTTTTACACTAAGTCACATGTTAAAGTACACCTTTCAATCACTATTATAAGCAATAAATAACATTTTAGATTCATTTATTAAATGATGTATTTGATCTATAATAATGACCATATACATCATTTAATGGATGAATCTAAAATGTTAATTTTAGCTTATAATAGTGATCGGAGGATGTACTCAAAAAGAAATATTCTCTTTAAAATTGTACATGAATTGTGAAAAAGTTAAAGTATTGCTATTTTAAATAAATATTTTCTACCTTTCGATTCCTTAACATGTTCTCGTATGATATAAGTTAGCAAATTTCTTAAAAATAAAAATATAAACACAATGATAAGATAAATTCAAAATCATGTTATTTAGAAGCAAATTTGACTGTTATTACATAATAGAGGGAGAAAAACTCTTAAAATTGATGTCAAATAGTAAATATACATAAAGTTTTTTTTTCACTTTAGTTTTTATGTATACGCTTATATTGATGTGTCTAATATGGATCTGATCTAAATGTCAATATTAATAATTTTAATAAAATATTATATATATATTCTAATTTATATTATTATAAAATTCATTTTTACAAACAAAAATAAATTTGAACCTATTTTTTTTTTTTGGTCTTAGATGAAGTGGTAATCCACTGAAAATAAACTCACACACAACTGTGAGGTCCCGGGTTCGAACCCGGGTCATGACGTCCGGCCTTGCAATTTCGGCATTTGCCAGTTGAGCTAGGACTTCTAGACAATTTGAACCTATTTTAAAATGTCTATAATAGATTGAAACGATTTATTTAGTCAAAACAAAGTATCCACATTTGTTAAAAAATTAATAATTATTAAAGAGAATGGATTATATGCTAATTATTATTAAAATATTTCAAATAAAAAAACTCACTAACTTATTTATGGTTATAAATAAGTTATCTGAATACATCGAATAGAGATTAGTATATTAAAACATTGTCCTCGTGAGTTTAACTCAGTTGATATAGACAATACATAATATATGCAAGGTCTGGAGTTCGAAACCCGACCACCACCAAAAAAAACATTTGTAAACATTTATTTACTGAAATAAAAGTATCCACATTATTTAAAAAATAATAATTATAAAAGAGAATGAATTATATGTTAAATATTATTAAAATATTTCAAATAATAAATGCATTTACTTATTTATGGTTATAAATATTGATATAAGTTATGTGAATTCGTTTAATAGAGATCAGTAATATTAAATATTGAGAATAGTTATGGCTTTGTACAAGTTGAAGAAAGGTATCACCATGTTGATGGTGATGTTACTCATTATGCTTGTGGTGACTCGACTATGTGGCACAACTCAATCTATAGATATTAGTACTCGAGAGTATTGTGATGATTGTTAAATGATGTGCCAGAATAAATGTCCCTTTAGGTCTTGTGTAGTTACTTGTATGTTTAAAAAGTGTCCTTGTTGCGTTAACAATGCCCCTGCTTGCGTTTAATGATTAAGGCTTGGAGGCTCGCAACAATATTGAATAATTATTTGTAATTCATGTTAGAATTCGCACAAGAAAATAAACTCAATGATATATAATTGAATTTTAATTTTGACCATTTGCTTTATCAATTTCATTTCATATTGTATTTTATCTTCTTTATCTTCAGAGTAAATTACACTTCTTTGTCTCCCATGAGGTCATGTTGGGTATGGGGTAGACGGAAGGAAAGAATGGGGAGAGTAAATTTTTTGGTTTAATTTTTAGGACGGGGAGGAAGTGGGTGAGGAGGGCAAAATTGGGGTTTATGAGGGAAGGGGAAAGGATGGGAGATCTTATCTTTACAATTTTATTTCATTTCCAATATTATCCTCAATTTAATTTTTCAATTTCAAAATAGTCTTCTTCTTTTCTTATTTATTTTTGCTCCTACATGAATCTTTGATTTCTTATGTACCCTTTGATATGATGCTTTACTACCTCTCTTTCCTACTACTTTGCATTTTAATCTGTTATATACATTAACATCACCTTTTCTTTTTGGTTAATCTGACTCCTTTGGTTTACTCACTTTATTTTGTATACTTGACTACTACATTTTGTTCGTACATAATTTTAATTTTGGTAAGTTTATCAATTCTAGTTTATTTTGTTCTTTTTTCAACAAAATACGCTCATTCTCAACTAAAATGACCAAATTGCCCCTGCATGAGTTAACTCACGTTGTGTGAACGCAGAGATATTAATACATGCGTGAGTGAGTTAACTCACGCAGGGGCATTATCGCAAGTTTGGTTAGGAATGAGCAAAACATGTTAGGAGAAGAGCATAATTCTTACTTCTTATATGTTTTAGTGCATGTTTCAGACTAGACTTGGAAACATATCGCTGACCCAACATATAATGATCCAATAACTCGTAATTCTTGTGTATTTGCGGACTACAATGTACCTCTCATATGCTTGGCTGCACAAGAACAAGTCTCGTAGATCAAGAATTTTGAAGTGATCTCCGTCAAACTATTGCATTTGTCATTAGATTTCACGGGGAGGGTTTCAAATGAGCTCTATTTTATAAAGGAGAGGGATACAAATGAGCACTACTTCAAGATGAAAGGCATTTAAAAATTAACAAGCCTAGTTAATTATTTTATGGAGAGATAAGAGACATTGGAACAAACATACTATGTATTTTTAATATTTTTTTCTTATACAGTTTGCACGAATAAAATGGATTTGAATTGATAAAAAAAAAATACTTTGAATTGATGAAAAAGAATAATAATTTCATTAATGTAACTTCATCAATCATTTGTGTATTCTCATTAGCATAAATATAAGGAGAGGCCAATGAATTGAGAGTGATGCATTTCATATTAATTAGGGGGTATACTATATGAAAAATGCTAGTTTTTACACTAAGTCGCATGTTAAAGTACACCCTCTAGTTACTATTATAAGCAATAAATAACATTTTAGATTCATATACATCATTTAATAGATGAATCTAAAATGTTAATTTTAGCTTATAATAGTGATCGGATGGTGTACTCAAAAAGAAATATTCTCTTTAAAATTGTACATTAGTTGTAAAAAAGTTAAAGTATTGATATTTAAATATATATTTTCTACCTTTCGATTCCTTAACATGTTCTCTTATGATATAAGTTAGCAAAATTCTTAAAAATAAACACAATGATAAGATAAAGTCAAAATCATGTTATTTAGAAGCAAATTTGACTGCTATTACGAAATAGAGGGAGTAAAAATCTTAAAATTGATGTCAAATAGTAAATATACATAAAGTTTTTTTTTTCACTTTTTCTTTTAGTTTTTATATATACGTTTATATTGATGTGTCTAATATGGATCTGATCTAAATGTCAATATTAATAATTTTAATAAAATATTATATATGTATTCTAATTTATATTATTATAAAATTCATTTTTACAAACAAAAATAAATTTGAACCTATTTTAAAATGTCTATAATAGATTGAATTGATTTATTTAGTCAAAACAAAGTATCCACATTTGTTAAAAAATTAATAATTATTAAAGAGAATGGATTATATGCTAATTATTATTAAAATATTTCAAATAAAAAAACTCACTAACTTATTTATGGTTATAAATAAGTTATCTGAATACATCGAATAGAGATTAGTATATTTAAACATTGTCCTCGTGAGTTTAACTCAGTTGATATGGACAATGCATAATATATGTAAGGTCTGGAGTTCGAAACCCGACCACCACAAAAAAAAAAAAAATTGTAAACATTTATTTACTGAAATAAAAGTATCCACATTATTTAAAAAATAATAATTACTAAAGAGAATGAATTATATGTTAAATATTATTAAAATATTTCAAATAATAAATGCATTTACTTATTTATGACTATAAATATATGATATAAGTTATGTAAATTCGTTGAATAGAGATCAGTAATATTAAACATTGAGAATAGTTATGGCTTTGTACGAGTTGAAGAAAGGTATCACCATGATGATGGTGATGTTACTCATTATGCTTGTGGTGACTCGACTATGTGGCACAACTCAATCTATAGATATTAGTACTCGAGAGTATTGTGATGATTGTGAAATGATGTGCCAGAATAAATGTCCGTTTAGGTCTTGTGTAGTTACTTGTATGTTTAAAAAGTGTCCTTGTTGCGTTAACAATGCCCCTGCTTGCGTGTAATGATTAAGGCTTGGAGGCTCGCAACAATATTGAATAATTATTTGTAATTCATGTTAGAATTCACACAAGAAAATAAACTCAATAATATATAAGTGAATTTTAACGTTGACCATTTGCTTTATCAATTTCATTTCATATTGTATTTTCTCTTCTTTATTTTTAGAGTAAATTACACTTCTTTGTCTCCCATGAGGTCATGTTGGGTATGGGGTAGACGGATATATAATTTTAATTTCGGTATGTTTATCAATTCTAGTTTATTTTGTTCTTTTTTCAACAAAATACGCTCATTCCCAACTAAAATGACCAAATTGCCCCTGCATGAGTTAACTCACGTTGTGTGAACACAGAGATATTAACACATGCGTGAGTGAGTTAACTCACGCAGGGGCATTATCGCAAGTTTGGTTAGGAATGAGCAAAACATGTTAGGAGAAGAGCATAATTCTTATTTCTTATATGTTTTAGTGCATGTTTCAGACTAGACCTGGAAACATATCGCTGACCCAACATATAATGATCCAATAACTCGTAATTCTTGTGTATTTGAGGACTACAATGTACCTCTCATATGCTTGGCTGCACAAGAACAAGTCTCGTAGATCAAAAATTTTGAAGTGATCTCCGTCAAACCATTGCATTTGTCATTAGATTTCACGGAGAGGGTTTTAAATGAGCTCTATTATATAAAGAAGAGGGATACAAATGAGCACTACTTCAAGATGAAAATCATTTAAAAATTAACAAGCCTAGTTAATTATTTTACGGAGAGATAAGAGACATTGGAACAAGCATACTATGTATTTTTAATATTTTTTTCTTATACAGTTTGCACGAATAAAATGGATTTGAATTGAGAAAAAAATATTTTGAATTGATGAAAAAGAATAATAATTTCATTAATGTAACTTCATCAATCATTTGTGTATTCTCATTAGCATAAATATAAGGAGAGGCCAATGAATTGAGAGTGATGCATTTCATATTAATTAGGGGGTATACTATATGAAAAATGCTAGTTTTTACACTAAGTCACATGTTAAAGTACACCTTCTAGTCACTATTATAAGTAATAAATAACATTTTAGATTCGTATACATCATTTAATGGATGAATCTAAAATGTTAATTTTAGCTTATAATAGTGATCGGAGGGTGTACTCAAAAAGAAATATTCTCTTTAAAATTGTACATTAATTGTAAAAAAGTTAAAGTATTGATGTTTTAAATATATATATATATATATATATATATATATATATATATATATATATATATATATATTTTCTACCTTTCGATTCCTTAACATGTTCTCTTATGATATAAGTTAGCAAAATTCTTTAAAATAAAAAAATAAACACAATGATAAGATAAAGTCAAAATCATGTTATTTAGAAGCAAATTTGACTACTATTACGAAATAGACGGAGTAAAAATCTTAAAATTGATGTCAAATAGTAAATATACACAAAGTTTTTTTTTCACTTTTTCTTTTAGTTTTTATATATACGTTTATATTGATGTGTCTAATATGGATCTGATCTAAATGTCAATATTAATAATTTTAATAAAATATTATATATGTATTCTAATTTATATTATTATAAAATTCATTTTTACAAACAAAAATAAAGTTGAACCTATTTTAAAATGTCTATATTAGATTGAATTGATTTATTTAGTCAAAACAAAGTATCCACATTTGTTAAAAAATTAATAATTATTAAAGAGAATGGATTATATGCTAATTATTATTAAAATATTTCAAATAAAAAAACTCACTAACTTATTTATGGTTATAAATAAGTTATCTGAATACATCGAATAGAGATTAGTATATTTAAACATTGTCCTCGTGAGTTTAACTCAGTTGATATGGACAATGCATAATATATGTAAGGTCTGAAGTTCGAAATCCGACCACCACAAAAAAAAAAAAAAAAAAAAAAAATTGTAAACATTTATTTACTGAAATAAAAGTATCCACATTATTTAAAAAATAATAATTACTAAAGAGAATGAATTATATGTTAAATATTATTAAAATATTTCAAATAATAAATGCATTTACTTATTTATGGCTATAAATATATGATATAAGTTATGTAAATTCGTTGAATAGAGATCAGTAATATTAAACATTGAGAATAGTTATGGCTTTGTACGAGTTGAAGAAAGGTATCACCATGATGATGGTGATGTTACTCATTATGCTTGTGGTGACTCGACTATGTGGCACAACTCAATCTATAGATATTAGTACTCGAGAGTATTGTGATGATTGTGAAATGATGTGCCAGAATAAATGTCCGTTTAGGTCTTGTGTAGTTACTTGTATGTTTAAAAAGTGTCCTTGTTGCGTTAACAATGCCCCTGCTTGCGTTTAATGATTAAGGCTTGGAGGCTCGCAACAATATTGAATAATTATTTGTAATTCATGTTAGAATTCACACAAGAAAATAAACTCAATAATATATAAGTGAATTTTAACGTTGACCATTTACTTTATCAATTTTATTTCATATTGTATTTTCTCTTCTTTATTTTTAGAGTAAATTACACTTCTTTGTCTCCCATGAGGTCATGTTGGGTATGGGGTAGACGGATATATAATTTTAATTTTGGTATGTTTATCAATTCTAGTTTATTTTGTTTTAAGAATTTTGTTCTTTTTCCAACAAAATACGCTCATTCCCAACTAAAATGACCAAATTGCCCCTGCATGAGTTAATTCACGTTGTGTGAACGCAGAGATATTAACACATGCGTGAGTGAATTAACTCACGCAGGGGCATTATCGCAAGTTTGGTTAGGAACGAGCAAAACATGTTAGGAGAATATGATAGTTCTTATTTCTTTTATGTTTTAGTGCATGTTTCAGACTAGGCCTCGAAACATATCGTTGACCCAATATATAATGATCCAATAACTCATAATTCTTGTGTATTTGAGGATAATAATGTACCTCTCATATGCTAGGTTGTGATCTCAAGTGTTGTTGATGTATGAGTTGAAAGTGTGGAGCTCAATACAGTGTCTTTTGAGGTTCCAGAAAATCCAATCTCTAAAGTGTGGAGATGAATGCCAAGACTGGTCCCAGCAGATGCATTACTTGCCGAAAACGTGTTGACTTAACTGGTTTCAGCTGCAAATGCGGCAACCTCTTTTGTTCAATGCATCGCTATTCTGATAAACATGATTGCCCTTTTAATTATAAGTTCGGTCCGGAGTGCACTCAGGCAGTCTGCCTCAATAGGAGGCCTATGGCTGGGTATTTTGAGAGATTTGATGGGTCCGAGGAGGCTATAGACCAGTAGTTTGATGTTACCAGAAGTCGAGCTCAGGATAGAGAGCAGGAAATCAGAGCTGACTTTGCTGCCGGAGATGCTAGGTCGAGGTATCATTTTGGGGAGGACTCTTTTGCAGAGGAGAACCCTATCACATGGATTCCTTAGGACCAGATGGATGATTGAGTGGACTGCTGATGGTCCATCTCATTTTATGTTTTTTTCTTTTGTTTCGGCATTTTTATTATGTACTTATAATTTTATGTTTGAACAATTTTATTTGCTTTCATGAAGTTTAACTCGATTGTACCCCCCGTTTATGTAATTGTTCTTGAACTTGTTTATTATTGATGAATTTGCTTGTTTACTTGACTTTTTCCAGTTTAGTAACAAATATTTGTTCAAGTGGTATATTCCAAAAGTTCAAAAGGAGGAGTGACTTGTGTTTCAAAGGCGAAGTGTACGACAGTTAAAGATAGGTAGTCACAACTCCCAGAAATCTAAAACTGTAAGGTTTATGGCCAAATTTTATTTTTCCAATTTACTTATATAGAGTGTTCCATGTTTTTACATTTCTAGAACTTGCAATTTTTCTCTACTATCGATTGATCTTTGCCATTAGCACACTGAGGCAAAAGTGCTTAATCTTGTGAGCCTTTTTGAAGCCTACCCTGATTATATTTGAAATTTTATCCTCTTTTTAGCCAAATTAAGCCGATAGGTTTAGATCTTTTTGTTCGGTGACAAACTACATTACAAGCTTAGAGACTTTTAGGATTTATCCCAAATTGTATTTCTGATTTAGGCATTGTAAAATGTTGCTAAATAATAAGTTTGGGATTGCTATTGAAATTTGCAACCAACTAAGTTTGGGGTGGGGTACTAGAGAACAAAGAAAGAACTTATAAAAATTATACACACAAAAATGATGTATAAAAAAAAGAGAAAATACAATGAAAAAGGGACAAAAACATTGAAAATCCGAGTAACTTCAAACTCGATTGTCCCAATGATTACAAGTATTCTCTAGTACCTTCACAAGTATTGTTGTTCCAAAGGTGCATGATGGATTGAATTTGTGCTTTAAACTTCCGTAGGAGTGCCTAACTCAAAATTTTGTGTAGCCTACTTATCCAAATATTATCCCACCTTTACCTAAGCCCCGTTATAACCCTTTAAGACCTCAAAGTGTGCATTGACATTGATTTTGATTGACGTTTAGAAACTTTTCAAGCGTATGGTAGTATGTAGATTGCATATCGACTAAGTGTGAACCCTTTCATATTTTTGCGTGGAGTTGTGAATTGGTGGATGCATACAAGTCAAACTAACTCATCTTTAACTAGTAAGGAGTTGAACTTTTGAGTACTATCGCTTGATCAGGTAATTGTTATTTTACTGTCAATTTTGCAAGTAAATTCCTTGAGGAAAAGGAAATAGTACGATTGTACAACCACTACTCCACTCTCATGCCTGCAATAGTACAACTACAATTGTGTCTACACTAGTTAAATCTCTATACAGCGAATAAATTTCAAATTATTCCCTCGTAGGACACTAACCAAATAAAGCAACAGATCATTGGTAATAATCAATCTTCAACAACGGCTCTTTTTGATGTGCTGGCAATCATCAATGTATATTTCACACCTTTATATAAAGGAGTGAAGACTTGAAGATTGTAAGAGACTCAACATCGTTTTTACAGTGTCAAAACTCTGCTGAAATTGTTGCACATCAAAATTCACTTAGAATTTCTTAACAACTTTCATATCTTAGAATTTCTAGAGTCTTATCTGATTTGTATTGTAAACACCACTGATTGTATATCAAGTGTTCAACCTCAAACATTTTTCTGTGTAATTTTGTTTGTTTAGAAGTATCTTGCATTTGTGCTTGTGCATAGGACATCTCTTGCAAGTGTGCTTGAGTATTGGAAGTCTCTTGATGTGTGCTTGAGAATTTGTAATCATATATTGATTTTAGTGAACTCTCCTTAGAAGTGCAAAGGGGAAAGGACTACTTTTGGATCGTGGAAGGAACCTGTATAATTGCTCTCTCTCTCTCTCTCTCTCTCTCTCTCTCTCCTCTCTCTCTCTCTCTCTCTCTCTCTCTCTCTCTCTCTCTCTCTCTCTCTCTCTCTCTCTCTCTCTCTCTCTCTCTCTCTCTCTCTCTCTCTCTCTCTCTCTCTCTCTCTCTCTCTCCTCTCTCTCTCTCTCTCTCTCTCTCTCTCTCTCTCTCTCTCTCTCCTCTCTCTCTCTCTCTCTCTCTCTCTCTCTCTCTCTCTCTCTCTCTCTCTCTCTCTCTCTCTCTCTCTCTCTCTCTCTCTCCTCTCTCTCTCTCTCTCTCTCTCTCTCTCTCTCTCTCTCTCTCTCTCTCTCTCTCTCTCTCTCTCTCTCTCTCTCTCTCTCTCTATATATATATATATATATATATATATATATATATCTACTTTATCCGCTGCATTACACTCTGAACCTTGTTCTTGAATCTGAACTCTATCAGAGTAAGAAGATAAAACTAACACAATTTAACCCCCTTCTTGTGTTTTTCTCACCTTCAAAATATTCTTGCTTGAACTCTATCAGAGTAAGAAGATAAAACTAACACAATTTAACCCCCTTCTTGTGTTTTTCTCACCTTCAAAATATTCTTGCTTTTTTTGTGTTTTTTTTTTTTTTTTTGCAAATTGGTTAAATTTTATAATGTATATATGTTATAATGATTATAAATTTGGATTTTTGCTTTTTTTTTTGACAAATTTGATTAGTTTAGACATAATGATAGAATAACCATATATGCCTAGAAAAACTTCAATTCCTTAGTTTCATTAGTTTGATTAGTTTGAATAACCTTATATGCCTATCAAATATCCCACCTGATGAAGGATCTCCTCTCCTAGGTCGGTGAACGGGGAGTAGCTTATAGAGGAGGAGCATGCTAGAGAGTATGGCTGGAAATGAGTCGAGTCGAGTCGAACCTGTCTGAACTCGACTCGATAAGAATTGGTTCAGCTCAAAACTCAATTCGAGTTTGAAACGAACCTTTTTTTTTTAGCTCGAGTTCAGCTCATTTAAAGTTCACGAACAGTTCGGTTCAACTCATTAGGTTCAACTCGTTTGCTCGAATCGTACATCTTACAAGTATTTTTTGTCAAAAATATATGCTTTGACATCGATCTTTCGTGGGGTTAATTGTGCTTCAAGTTCAAAGCTAATGAGGAAGTTATGGTTTCGTCCATATTTATGAAGGTGCGATTAGAAAAAAAAGATCATATTGTATGAGAGATCCATTCAACACATGTTCATCGCTCTTTCTTCTCTAATCTCACCTTCATGAAAAAAATCTCAACTTCATGTACTTTGTTTTAAAGAGGAAATAAATGTTTCTGGAAAAATGCCAAAAGAATCTCATATGCAATTAGCTCGGATCGAAAAAAGTCTCAGTGAGAACTTGAAAAATTCTGAAACAAAAGCATGAAAACTTAAGAAAAGAAAAAAACATGGAAATTAAGTGAAAAAAAAGTCAACCGTCTAGTCATGTGTAATTGGGACTGGTTCACCGGTCCGGTTTTCTCATTTTTTACCGTGTCACACTGGTTTTATCGGGTTTTCACTAGTTATACAGAGTAGCGGTTCTGCAAGGTTGTCTGGACCGGTGCTTGATCCAATTCACGGTTGAACTTGACGGTCCAGTTTGATTTTAATAATATTAATATACACAATCATATGTCACGTCAGCGATTTAAATGAGTTGGATGGAATCTCATAAAAATATCTAAGTTCCATTTTTTTCTTTTCTTTCTTCGACAATAGTCTCTCAATCATAAATATTGATCACTTCATATCATATATTTATAAAAGTCATTAGGACTATTTCTCCTCATTATCTTACCCGAAGTTTAGTCAAAAAGACGTAGTTGACAATGATACATGACCTTAATAAAAATGTTCGTAATCATTTTCGCCGATAAGAAAACTTTTCATTTAGTTATTCTATACGTGGTGTTTTGATAAGAAAATTTCTAACAAGGAAATTGATTTTTTTTTCTAGGTTAATTAATCGTAACAAATTTTATGAATCTATACATAAAAGTTTGCGGTAATGCGGTTCTTTTAAAAATTCATACGCAGATTGGGCTTCGGCCATTTATGCTGATGAGGTTGAAAATTAAGTTTCATAAAAAAAATTCTGAAAATTTTACCATGACTCACTTTCGCGACAAAAATCATGTTCTGGTCAGAAGACCAATCACATGCTAGCACGTGGTATGGTTTAAACCGCCTTAAGACCCCGCACCTGAGGGAACACGTCAGCTAAACTGAACCGTGCCACACAAGAGCACGCCCCCGCGCGAGGATCGCCCTGCACGTGTCCTCCTCCGTTCCTGATCACACGTCGCATAACCCAGAGACGGTTATGGACAACGTGTTCCTATAAAAGGATGAACTTGCTTCATCATCAAGATACGTATCACTTTTCACAACACTTTCTACATACTATTTCTCAGTTTCATCACTAACTCTAGTGTCGTAGAGCTAACGTGCATACAAGGACCTTTCATTCCACCGCAAGGATTCAATGCCGCCGTTGCGACTCATCCATTCTCAACGGACAGATTAAATCCTAAAATGTTAGAGCAACTATTAAAATTCATCGCTAAAGGTATTATTTATTTTTAATTGATCATAAGTAAAGTAAATGTGGGAACATAATACTATATTATAAGTACTTATTTATTTTTAAAATTATGGGTCTTTTTTTCTGACAAAATAATTATGGGTCCTAAAAGGGGTGTTTTAACAAACAGGCAAAAAAACAGCAGCACTAAGTATGGTGCATTGGCGATCATAGTAAAAAAAAGCAAGCAATGGAAGAAAATTGTATGACCAACAATTTGTTCATTTCTAGCTGAATTTTTCCTCAACATGGTCAGCATTTGAGAATCACATATCACTTACATTATTCTCCAATGGTGCAATTCTAAAGAATTCATATTAAGTGCTATAACTATATACCTCACATATTAATATTTTATTCATATTTAATTATATTTTAAATAAAAATATTCACAACTACAACAGGCAAATCACACTCCACTCTAAAATGAGGTACCATTATATATTTAGTCAAATTCCAAGAGTGATCGAAACCTTCACCACACTCCCATTTCCCAAATTCCAAGAGCATAGGAAGTTAGGAACAATGTCATCATCATCCAACCCTACAAACCTTTTCCCATTTTACTTTTCTGAATCAAACCATAAGATACCAAGCAAAAACTATAGCCACACTATGAGCATAGGAACCCCAGAAATGTCAACAAACATCACTAGTGAAAAAGTAGCAACAATAGATCTTCATGTTCAAGGATTTAAAGGTATTCCACCTTTAACAATGGAGAATAGTTTTATTAAGTCACCAAAGTATGGTTACAAGTTAAAGTTTCCTATTCTCTTTCTCACAAAAAAACCCAACAATTTTTTCCTTTTGTGTGTCTCAAAAATTGGAAAAATTACCCATAAGTTCTGGTTTGGCTGCGTATATAGAACCACATATTGTTCAGAATGCTATTGAACTGGGAAACAAAAGTCCAAACAAGGAATTTAAGATTGTTTTTGATGTTAAGGTTGTTGAGATTGATTTGGCAGATGGACACGAGTGTGATGGTTATCGTAGACGAGATCTAATTTAAAATAAGAGAAATGACATTTTGTACAAGTATATTGTTTAGAATAATTTTTGGGACAACATTTTCTTTCTACTATAGTGACAATTAAGTGTGTGAAGGTGAGATATACATGCATCAAATTTGGCCTTTAAGGGAAAATCACATGAAGTAAACAATGGGTTAGGACTCCATACATCAACAAATATTAATGTAAAAGGAGTATCACAAACAGTCATTGAGAGAGGAGCAAGCAATCTGTGAACTTTTCCCAAACAATAAGAGCCACAAAAGTTGTTCATATTTGATTTATTTGGCAAAAATATACTGCAAAGTGAAAGTAATAGATGCATTAGGTTTGACCAATGAGTAAATGTTGTCAATAGAATAGAAACATAATCTCTTCCCAGATATCCTTGAAGAAGTACCTCAAAAGTTGCTTGCGATTCAACAAGACATTCCTTGAATTTGTTGTTATTTGATTGAACTGAATGTAAATGCTTAGGTGCATAATGACATCTGAAAATAAGAGAAATAAACTAATGTAAGGAGTTAAGAGATGACCAATTGAATTTATACATTCAATCCGTGTCTATATGATCATTTAATGAATGATATGCTTCCAATAAAAATGACATAATCTGAAAAGTTCAACTTCTAAAAGGTAAAATGAGACCATTTCATATGATCATATGTGTCATATGATCATTTAATGAGTTTTACCATTTCATATGATCATTTTAAGAGAATTGTTGTTGACACATTGCATAAGGCTGAGACACACAAGTAATTTAAGTTTTTTCCCCCTCGACAGTTAAACTGCCGAGAGGATTTCAAAAACCGGCTGCAGTTAACTACCCAGAAAATCTTCGGTAGTTAACTGCTGAGGAATATGTTTCATCAGATGAAACAGTCACCTGCTCCCCCTACATACTATTTTCATCATCAACTTCAATACCACCTCCATTCAATCTCCAAATTCAATATTTTTTTCATCAAATCTTGATCCAAAATCATTCAAGCATCAAGCATAGGAGGTATCAACACACTTTTGAAGTAAAAAAACAGGTATTGAGCATTTTAATCCGTTCATTTTTTAGTTTTGTTATGGGTATCTACGTCAGTTACGTAGTACTCTGTCATGGGAAACCTCGACAGTTAACTGCCGAGGAAAACTTTGGTAGTCTAGTGCCGAGGAAAACCTCAGTAGTAAGGTGCCGAGGAACTCTTGTGAAAAATTTTCACAACGAAAAAATGACAGCTACTGCCAGTTTTTAATTTTTTTTTTCTTTTGTTTTTTTTTTTTAATTCATTATGACATTGATGTTTATGCATTAGTTAGTTGTTAATTCATATTTATATGTTGTTTAATTATAGTAATGGTAGATAACGCGGAAGATGTTATGGGGACACAAAACCAAATTTTATCGAATTTTCCGGAGATGTCAAACCGCCTAAGGTTGAAGCGAAACCAAACATTGATGGAGTTGAAGCTTCAAAGTATGTTGGCGGCTCCGGTGTCCTCCCACTTCAAGCCCACGAGGTTGACACGGCTAGGTTTTTTTCGGACGACGTTAAGTCGAAAGATAGAGAAGAATTGCTTGAGTGGTTGCGTCGTCAAGCAAATAAGGCGGAATTTACAGTTGTTACACAAAAATCAAGCTTGATCAATCAAATGTTCCGCCTAGTGTGTGAAAGGAGTGGAGCTCACAAAGTGTCGGAAAAAAAAAAACTGAAGCATGCAAGAACGAGCTCAAGAAAATGTGGATGCTTGTTCATGATTAGTGGATATCAAAGTAAGCAAACAAAGGAATGGGGATTGAACATTCTTAGTGGAGTTCACAACCATGCGATGGAGCCGGCTTTAGAAGGACACATTCTTTCCGGTAGACTAAAGGAGGACGACAAGAAGATTGTACGTGACTTGACCAAGAGCAATATGCTTCCAAGAAATATTTTGATACATTTGAAGAACAAAAGACCACATTGCATGACAAATGTGAAGCAAGTGTACAATGAACGTCAACAAATATGGAAGGCAAATAGAGGTGGCAAGAAGCCGTTGCAATATCTAATCTTGAAGTTGGAGGAGCACAACTATACTTATTACTTAAGAACATAAAGTGAAAGTACTACAATCGAAGATATCTTTTGGGCTCATCCGACATCTGTTAAGTTGTTTAACAATTTTCCAACGGTTTTGGTCATGGACTCCACCTACAAAACCAACATGTACAAGATGCCAATGTTTGAGGTAGTTGGGGTCACTTCGATCGATTTGACATATTCGGTTGGGTTTGGATTTGTGACACATGAGAAAGTGGAAAACTTTGTTTGGGTTTTAAAAATGTTGCGTAAACTTCTTACGTCAAAGATGAATATGCCTAAGGTGATTGTGACCGACAGGGATATGTCTGTGATGAAAGCGGTTGCAAATGTTTTCCCTGAAAGTTATGCAATGAATTGTTACTTTCATGTGCTAGCAAATGTTAAACAAAGGTGCATCTTAGATTGTAAATATCCTTTGGGAAAAAGGATAGGAAAGAGGTGAAACCTCGCGATGTTGTCAATAAGATAATGAGGGCATGGAAAGCTATGGTTGAATCGCCCAGTCAAGAGTTTTATGCAAATGCATTAGTGGAGTTCCAAGATTCATGTAGTGATTTCCCACTTTTCAAAAATTATGTCATGAACCCACTGTCTGCATAATTAGTTTTCCTCGGCAGTTAACTACCGAGGATCCTCGGTAGTTAACTGCAGCCGGTTTTTGAATTCCTCGACAGTTTACTGCCGAGGGGGCAAAAACGTAAATTACTCGTGTATCTCAGCCAAACCAAATGTGTGAACAGCAATACTCTCATTCTAATGTCCTCTTATTAGAAAAAGATCATAGGGTTGATGAGATCATACGGTAAAAATGATCATATGGTTAATGACATTATTTTTATGTTTCTTTTTCTAAACTCTAAAGAATTAAAAAGACATTAAAAATAGTCCCACATTGACCAAAAGAAGTATAACATAGTGTTTATATACATCAAAGTGTCTCTAAAACAATAAATTGTTCTATAGGTTGCTTTAATATTCAATTATTAATGTAATTTAGTAGGATATTTTTTTTAGGGGTAAGTATTATATTTGTAACTTGTAAACATATAAAAATTGTATTCATCTTAATTTTTTTTAATATTTAATGATTAATTTTTTACGACGAATTATTCGGAAAAATCAGAGTTTGATTTCTCGTGGAAATAATTTAAGGGCGAATTGAAGTATTATATTTGTAACTTGTAAATATATAAAATATTCTTCATGTTTTAATTATTTTTAATAGTATTTCAAATATTATAACAATGTTTAAATAATTGGATCGATGAATCAAATGTGTGAACTTAAATGATTTAACTGATTTTCTTTTGGAAATGAAGTTAGTTAGAAATAAAAGAGCTAGAAACTATTTAATTACATGAAAGCTAACTATGTGCTAACTTAGAACATAGTTATTTACAATTACAAGGTTAATGAAATGTTTGGCTGCACATACATACTCTACTTTACTCATTATTCCATTAATATTTGGCCAAAATGCTTAGTATTAGGGGTGTTCATGGATTGGATCAATCTAGAAAACACGATCAAACCCTCCAAAAAAATTCAAAAAAATGGGTTGAGTTGGGTAATTAGGTGGGTATGGTTTCTCAAAATGGAAAACCCATAAAAATAAATGGATTTCGGGTAAAACCATACCCAAACCCAAAAAATTCACTTACTCAGTAATGTTAAGTGGGTTTCATATAGTAGAAGAAAATTATATTTCCAAAACATACACATTGTACCCTATATATTGAAAATCAAAACATATTAGAGTTACAAATTAATATGTTGAACTTTTTGGTTATTTTGATACTAATGCAATTTTATGTCATACAACTTTAGTTTGTTGCAAGCATTTTATGATGGAGTTTATTATTTGATATTCTATGATGCATAAAATTATAGTAAAATAAGTTAAACATTTTTTTAAGAAAATTAAAAAGTAGAGTACAATTTTAAAACAAATTATGAGGACTTTTCATTTAGTCATTTAATATTAAAAAAAATAGAAAAATAAGTTGGGTAACCCATTACCCAATCCAACCCAACCCAAAACTTAGTGGGTTTGTCCAAACCCACCCAATAGAATAACGGATGGTTATAAACCGAAGAACCCTATTTGGTTTGGTTTTGGGTTTGGCCAAACCCAACCCAAACCCACCCATAAACACCCCTACTTGAGAATTATTGTTCCCACATTTGATAAGGCTGTGTCACACTAGTAAAATACAATTTTGCCCCCTCGGCAATTAACTACCGAGGAATTTGAAATCTGGCTGCATTTAACTGCCGAGGAAAACTGATTATGCAAACAGTGGGTTATGCATAATTCTAAACATTTCCAAGCCATTTTTTCGACCAGTTTTTACCTGTAATTAAACCAGAGCATTTCCAAAGGCAAAATAATTCATACAACATTGAAACTCAGACATAAACAAGATAAATACAGTATCTTTTACAATTGTCCATAAGTAAATTAAACCGACATTTGGTTAAAATTACACAAACGTTTAAAATTCATCAAAACGTTACAAAGTGTCCATAATTAAACAACTCATTGCACATCATTAAATTAAATCCCTACTTACATTCAACGCAACGCAATTAAATCCCTACTTAAATTAAAACCCTACTTATATTCATCTTTGAAGAAAGAAGTTTACGCAACATTTTAAAACCCAAACAAAGTTTTCCTCGTTCTCATGTGTCACAAATCCAAATCCAACCGAATATGTCAAATCGGTCTAAGTGACCCCAACTACCTCAAACATTGGCATCCTCTACATGTTGGTTTTGTAGGTGGAGTCCATAACCAAAACCGTTGGAAAATTGTTAAACAACTTAACGGATGTTGGATGAACCCAAAAGATATCTTCGATTGTAGTACTTTCACTTTGTGTTCTTGAGTAATAAGTTAGTTGTGCTCCTCCAACTTCGAGATTAGATATTGCAACGGCTTCTTGTCACCTCTATTTGCCTTCCATATTTGTTGATGTTCATTGTACACTTGCTTCACATTTGTCATGCAATGTGGTCTTTTGTTCTTCAAATGTATCAAAATATTTCTTGGAAGCATCTTGCTCTTGGTCAAGTCACGTACAATCTTCTTGTCGTCCTCCTTTAATCTACAGGCAAGAATGTGTCCTTCTAAAGCCGGCTTCATCGCATGGTTGTGAACTCCATTAAGAATGTTCAATCCTCATTCCTTTGTTTGCTTACTTTGATATCCACTAATCATGAACAAGCACCCACATTTTCTTGAGCCCGTTCTCGCATGCTTCGGTTTTTTTTTCGGCACTTTGTGAGTTCCACTCCTTTCACACACTAGGCGGAACATTGGATTGATAAATCTTGATCTTTGTGTAACAATTGTAAATCCCGCCTTATTTGCTTGACGAAGCACCCACTCAAACAATTCAACTCTATCTTTCGACTTAACGTCGTCTGAAAAAAAACCTAGCCGTGTCGACCTCGTGGGCTTCAAGTGGGAGGACACCGGAGCCGCCAACATACTTTGAAGCTTCAACATGGACGGAAGCTCCATCAATGTCTGGTTTCGCTTCAACCTTAGGCGGTTTGACATCTCCGGAAATTTCAACAAAATTTTGTTTTGTCTCTCCTGTAACATCTTCTACATTCTCTACCATTACTATAATTATACAACACATAAATATGAATTAACAACTAACTAATGCATAAACATCAATGCCATAATGAATTAAAAAAAACAAAAGAATTTTTTTTTTTTGAAAAAATGGCAGTAGCTGCCATTTTTTTCGTTGTGAAATTTTTCACAAGAGTTCCTCGGCACCTTACTACCGAGGTTTTCCTCGGCACTACACTACCGAAGTTTTCCTCGGCAGTTAACTGCCGAGGATTCCCATGATAGGGTTCTACGTAACTGACGTAGAAACCCATAACATAGCCAAAAAATCAATCGAATAAAATGCACAATACCTATTTTTTTACGTCAAAAGTGTGTTGATACCTCCTATGCTTGATGCTTGAATGATTTTGAATCAAGAATTGATAAAAAAAAAAATATTGGATTTTGGGATTGAATGGAGGTGGAAATGAAGTTGATGATGAAAATAATGTGTAGGAGGAGCAGGTGGCTGTTTCATCCGATGAAACATTTTCCTCGGAAGTTAACGCCCGATAATTTCCTCTGCAGTTAACTGCAGTCGGAATTCAAATTTCTCGGCAGTTAACTGCCGAGGGGATAAAATTGTATTTTACTAATGTGGCACAGCCTTATCAAATGAGGGAACAACAATTCTCCCCTTACTTAATATGCTTCCTTACAAAAAATACTTAGTTTACTACTATATTATATTATATAAATGATCCCTTTTTTTTTTTATATATAAATGATGTTTTAAAAAAAGTATATTATTGAAAAAAAAAATATTTAATCAAATTATTACGCATAAATGATTAATGAATTTCACTTGTAGACAAATAGTTCGTTAAAATCTAAATTCAATTATTGGATAAAACAATTATTGATTAGTTTTATTGATCTTTCAACTAAACTTCATTTTACTAAAACTCATTTTTCTAAGAACTAAAAAGATTAACACTATTTTTTTTAAAACAACAAAAAAACCTTTTATTGGAAGTGGTTATTATTCTATAAATAATTTTTATTGTTCTTTTTCTAAATTCCTTTAATTTATATTCATCACTCAAATATTTCTTCACACTTCTTCATAAATCTATGCGCTCTTCAAAAACCCTAAACCACGAGAATTTGCATTCTGTTTCTTGATCAATCATTCATCAATGGCAGTTCAAAGCTCCATTTCCAGTAAACCACAAGATCCGAACAACGTTTCTCGCGACCATTTCTTCGGTACTAATTAATTACTTTCATTTTTCGAATTTTTAATTCTAATTTTAATTTTCGTTCATGAATGCTATTGTTCGATTTTTTTAGCTGCTGAGTTTGTTATTATTTGAAATTGAAGGAATTTTTCTTTATAATTAACCATTGTTTGAAGAAATTTGCAAACCGAGATTAATTATTGTGACATTTGCATTCATTAAGTATGTATGTTTAGTTTAATTTTCCTAATCTTGTGGGTTGTTAAGAAATTTAATTGATGAATTTTAATTTGTTTGTTTGAATCTTGAATCACGGCATTGGCATAAGTTGGGTTCTGTGTTCTTATAAACTTTTATGAATTTAAAAGATATGCATTGTTAGTGTAAATATTCTATGTAACACCAACACTTTTGATGGAAGATGTGTTTATTTTCAGTTATTTCATTTTTTTTTTTATAAATTTTTACCGGTGTCAAGGTCGTTTCTGGTGTCCATGTCAGTACTTCATAGCTGTAAATCATTTTTACAGTATAAATCAGTTTTACACACTGACATCCGGTAATAAGTATCTAATATTTTGCAACATCAACTCAAATTTACCTGCATTTTTGAAATTGATGGAATGCCATGAAGAAATAGAGGCCTTATTGGATGTTAGTATGACCATAAAACTTAACTTTTATGTTATACTCTGATTATTAGGGTTCCGGTGAGGAATGAATAGTTAAGAATTCTAATTTGTGAATTTATATGTGTTCATTTGAGTCATGAGTCGCCGCATTAGCATATTGTGTGTTATATGTTGTTGCGATTTTATCTCTAGATGGAGATTAAGTTATTCACTGAAAAGTTTCTTGATTGAGGTTCAATTTTATGCCACATAAGAACATGTAATGGAGTGGCTATGCCCTGATTATGTTGAAACATATAAACTTTTGTAGGATTTGAAAGATATGCGCTGACAGTGTAAACAAGTTTTACACTGAAATTCGATGAAAATCTATTATTGAGCTACATCAACCCATTTTCGTACCCGCATTTTGAAATTGTGGTATAACACGTAAAAATAAAGGCCTCTGAGTGTAAGACTGATTTTGCATTTTGAAATTGATGGTATGACATGGAAAAATAAAGGCTTCTGATGTCAGTATAAGACTAATCAACGGAGACAATGTATTACTATTAAACTCAACAATTATATTACAATCTGATTATCAGGGTATTTTTTGGGGCAGGGAAGGTGAACATTTCTTTGGTATTATGTAGTTTACATTTCGGAATTATCAATCATAGTTTTCATTTTCGTTTGATGTGTTCAGACTTTTTGTTTGCTGATTAGTTTGTTATTGTTCGAAACTGAGAGAGTTTTTCTTTTTGATTAACTTATGTTTGAAGAATTTTGCAAACTTGGGTAAAATATTGTTATGTTATGAAATGAATCCAGAGTCGTATGTTTGATTTATTTTTCCCAATCTCCGCGGTCAGTTAATTTTAATAGATGAATTTTAATGTGCTTGTTTGAATACTGAATCACGCCATTAGCAATTAGTATAAGGTGTGTCTTCTGTGGTCGCGAATTTATATACTCCACCTTTGTAAATTAGTTTTATACTAACATCCTCTGATAATATACTATTTTGCTGCATCACCACACTTTTGTGACTGCATTTTAGAATCGATGGTATGACATGGAAAAATTAAAGCTTTTTTATTGGATGACAGTGTAAGACTGATTTTGTACAGACAGTGTATGACTATTAAACTTTTATACTAAAATCTGGTTACTAGGGTATTTTGTGGGGCAGTGGATGACAATTTTAAGTTTAAAAAGTTGCTCTCTCAGGAAGTGATGCAAGTTACAACCTACAAGTAATTTGGGCCTTCTATATTTTTTTCACACACATACTATCCCTTAACATTATACAGTACCTATCCTGCAAAGTCCGTTTATGTCTCATTCGTCCCTCCCAACCATTGTTATCGATGGAGGATGGCGGAAATCTGCAAATTTGACATACCGGCCGATATATGGCGATGTTGCACTGCCATCCTTCACAAATTGACCGTATTTGTTTTGCAAAACCGGCACCGATATTTGACAACACTGCTCCCAACCTAACTAAGCCTCATTATTACTAGAAAACAAACTGTGTATACCATTGTTTTGTCTTTCTTAAATTTATGATTATAACTAATTTTACTGTATTATGATATTGAAGTATGGAGGGAGTTTGTATGGGGAGCTGTTGCGGGTGCTTTTGGGGAAGGAATGATGCATCCGGTAGATACCATCAAAACACGAATACAAAGTCAAGCTATTCTAAATGGTGTTAAGGTATAACAGTAGCCTATAAATGAATTAGTCTGTGATTTCATTCATTGTTCTTGTTATACATACTCAGTTTTAAAATGTTGTGTTCAGTTTGCTGTTTGTATATTCTAAAGCTTTTCTCTTTTGTTGGGATCATCATTTGTCTGTAGAACCAGAAAGGCATATTGCAGATGGTGCGGTCTGTCTGGAAGATTGATGGATTAAGAGGTAAACACTTTGATGACATTTAGTGCAGGTTTTGGTCCGCTTATTTTTCTTTTAAAAAAACTTGACAAATTTCATATAAGAGGGCTAAAAAAACCTATTTTGAGGGTAAAATGATGAAAACCAAGCATATATACATGACTGATGACTTAAATCTAAAATCAATCAATGATCTTGTTATGTAGACTTTGGATTTCAAACTTGAAAATTTGTGCCTTGTGATTGACTATAAATTGTTCAGGCTTTTACAGGGGTGTAGTACCTGGTGTTACTGGCTCTCTTGCGACTGGTGCAACGTATTTTGGTGTCATAGAGTCAACTAAAAAGTGGATTGAGGATTCACATCCTAGCCTTGGGGGCCATTGGGCACATTTCATTGCTGGAGCTGTTGGTAAGCTGATTTGGAGCATCTAATAGTAATACTTTTGTATTGTGTTCTAGAAGTTACACATTCTTGAGTCACTCAGGGGAATGATGAGTATGAGAGCAGTTGTAGTGTAATCTGTTTGATTGCTGCAATGCTTTTTCTCAGAACTTGTGATGTTTTTGATTTAGTGTTTTCTGTTCAGACGCAGTTACCCATTTATTTTTGCAATTAAGTTTAAATATTTCCACAGTAAGTAATTGAAGTATTCCATTTATGGACCAACAATGATTGATTATCATGGCACATTCATCATATTTACGTAATGCGATGCTGCTGTTGTACATATATTTTTATGCGTGCAAATTTGAAGGTTTATTGAGTTTGACATCTATAGACTGTAACCATTTGATTGTGAATAAAAAGCTCAAATCTGCCTTATTTTTTTGCTTATATTTTCAGGAGATACACTTGGTTCTGTAGTATACGTTCCATGCGAAGTGATAAAGCAGCGCATGCAAGTTCAAGGCACAATTACATCCTGGAGTTCTACTGCAATGAAGAATGGCATTGCAATAAAACCTGGTGCAGAAATTTATGATTATTATAAAGGGATGTTCCATGCAGGCAGCTCAATATGCAGAACACAGGGTTTAAAGGGTTTATATGCAGGGTATACTAGAAACGCTAATAACTTTTTTGATGATGTAATCTTGAGTTATTTAATTCACTAATTTTTCAAATCCCGCTTTCTCATTTAATTTAATAGCATTTTAAAAGCACATCACTAGACAATAAATAGTACCCTAGGCTTTCCTTTTCAAAATTTATTTTTCATGTTTCGTATATGTCAATGTGATAAGAAGATTTGACTTCGGGAATTGTGATCCATAAAATGATTTTACGAATATCTTATATATTTCGAATGAATCATGATATTTCCTCAAGAGCCACAACAGTTCTGATAAGTTAGAGCTATGTAAACCCTTTAAATAAGTTAGAGCTATGTTAGCCCCTCAAGAGCCATTTTACTTATATAACCAGTTGAATTATGTGATACTATAACCAGTTGAGCTATGTGCCCCTCAAGAGCCATTCAGATAAGTTAAAGCATCACATTTTTTTTTTGAATGGCAAAAGTTAGAGCTTGACATGGAGTCAACTATTAAATTATAGAATTTTCTTACTTTGGTTTCACGATTTCATGGATGATTCTAACTTGTTATTTTGCTTGCTTCTGCAGATATTTGTCTACACTGGCAAGGGATGTACCATTTGCTGGCTTGATGGTATTATACACAACACATTCAGTTTATTAAATCCAAAGATTGTTTGTTTCAAAAAAAAAATTCATTAATAAATCACTTTTATATAAAAATATAACTCTTTAAAAGCTTTTTGGGTGTGCGTTTCAGGGTCTGCTTGTTTAAGATTAAAATTAAAATTAAAGTGATTATCAACTTGTTTATTATTTTTGAGATATATATGTGAATATCAAAAGCTTTTCTCTGTTTGTTTTATAATAGTGAAAATCACTTATTTTGCTCTCTTTCAGTTTTATTGAAAGTCCATTGTCTGATACATCTAAAGCATCTTCTGATTTGTCACTACCAGTGCTCAGCAGGTGTCTTAGCTAAATTTAAAATAGGTTAGGACATTAAAAAATATAAGTAAATAATATCTTTATGATCAGACATAGAGATTGGAAATTGTTGCATTATTCAAGTTAAACTTTAGTCTTATAGGGCTTACCAATCTTACGAGCTTATCCATATCGGAACCATCTTTTATTGCAATGCACGTTCTTCTTTTTGGGTCTGATTTGTTGATTCCTCCTTCTTACCTACCACTTGCTTAAGCATTTAATATATATATATGGGGTTTGCTAGAACACACCCACTAGTTTTTATGTAGGAGTGTTTTAGCAAAGCTACACCTTAAGGTGTATTTAACCACTTTTTAGTTATTCACTTGCTAAAATACTCCTTCTAAAAAATAAGTGGGTGTATTCTAGCAAATGCCTATAGGATTTGCTAGAACACACCCACTTGTTTTTTTAGAAGGTGTGTTATAGCAACGTACACCTTAAGGTGTATTTATTAACTTTTTAGTTATAACTTGCTAAAACACTCCCACATAAAAACTAGTGGGTGTGTTCTAGCAAATTATATATATATATATATATATATATATATATATATATATATATGTTAATTTTTTAATCTGAATACCATTTTATGTTAAAAACCAAGGAGATTAACTAGAGTCTAAAATAAGTTAAAATATTCTTTTGTGAAATTTGTTTTGTATAATACTAGTGTAAGATTCCAATTCATATATATGATATTGCTTTGATTACATCCCACATGTCATTGTATTTCTAACTCATTCATTTCAAATGCATTATGTTCAATGATAAAGTCCAATAGTGATCATAACTCTGCAATCATGCATATATGTATTCAAATCTTGTGCTGGAAAAAAAGATTTTGAGAAGTAAATTATTACAGTTTTGTGATATTTGTGCAATGTGTTTATGAATTCCTTTCCATGCAATTGCTATAGGTTGTGTTCTATGAAGCTTTGAAAGATGCTACAGAGTACGGGAAGAAAAGATGGATATCTAATCCAAATTGGCATGTTAACAATTCCTTTGAGGGATTGGTTTTAGGAGGATTGGCTGGTGGTATGTCCTGTTTCTCTGCCTTTGGTCCGATGTACTTAAGTGCTCTAGCAGTAATCTTTTTCCCTATTATTTATTTTTGTTCATATAATTAAACAGGTCTCAGTGCATATCTCACGACACCTTTGGATGTCGTCAAAACTAGGCTGCAAGTTCAGGGTTCAACGTTGAGGTATCAATTATTTACCATAACTATTCTAACATGTTATTATGGTATAAATGTGTACCGGCCATCAGGATACCACTTAATTTTCTTCAATGAATGTTGTTTGGAACACGTCTGGCGTCTTCTTTGGCATTATGCAAAATTGATTTTCTGGTGTATTATGGACATGTAATGATATATACTTTGTCTCACATTTTTCCTTATCATGTTTTTAATGACAAAAAGGGACATCTTTTGCATTTGGATTGTCATGTTTTTATGGACTAAAGCTAAATTGATGGTAATTTGCTTTATCTATTGTATTTAGGTATAATGGTTGGTTGGATGCAATTTACAACATATGGGCTAAGGAAGGAGTTAAGGGGATGTTTAGGGGTAGCGTCCCCAGAATTGCGTGGTACATTCCTGCTTCAGCGCTTACTTTCATGGCTGTGGAATTTCTCAGAGAAAATTTTAATGAAAGAGTGCCCAATGGTGGTTCGATCAATGTTGCTAGAGTATCAGTAGAAAAGAAGAAATCTTTGGAGGAGGCTAGTTAAAAGTTGTGGTTCAGTCTCATTACTTCCCATCTTGATTTTTACAAAGATGGGATCAAAATTCTTAGATATGCTAGCATTATTAGATTCTCATTCAACCATGATGTAATAAGAAAATTATAGTCAAAATACAAACTTTAACCAAGTCAAACTTGGTCTGACCCATTTTTGATCGTTCAGTTTAACTCATGCATCGAACTAGTGAATAATACATATTCTGGAAACAACTAAAGCTGATAAGTTGTTTTATATATGTACATATCAACTTCAGACATCATATTTTCACGCAAAGTTATTGGAGAATATTATTTGGTTATATTTTTTCTTTGAAGGAATTATTTAGTAATGTTATAGTCTATTTCTCGAGTTGTCTGAATTGTGTGCATGTAATTTATTATAAATATAAGATGCAACGTTTGACATATATTTGGTCTATAATAAATTCTAGGCCAAAAATAAATTCCTTTTGCTTATGTTTAAAACCAAAGGGAGAATTCTCATCCTACCAATGGAAACAATTCACAATTGTCCCTTTTTCTTTCGCCATGTGTTCTGTTGACGTATGTAAACTCAAGTTAATTACAATAAGTGAGTTGTTATGTGAAATGCCCTGGGTGGAATTCCAAGAGCATTCTGAATAAGACTTAGATGAAAATACACGGTTCAAGATAAAGAATTCGATCTCCTTACTACTCTTTCGTTGTCTCCTTTTATAGGCAACACTTTCTTGATCTAACGGGTCTTTTTTTTTATGTCCAGACCCATTAACCCTCTGAGGTCCATATGACTCATCTGTACTAGACGCGTGGAGCCGATCATGTTTCCTTTGCACTGTTCGGCGTACAAGGCGCGTGGAGTAAAGAGTACACAACTCACATCACTTGTTTGTGCAGCACACGTGGCGTGTTATGAGACACCTTCGAGAGAGAGAGAGAGAGAGAGAGAGAGAGAGAGAGAGAGAGAGAGAGAGAGAGAGAGAGAGAGAGAGAGAGAGAGAGAGAGAGAGAGAGAGAGAGAGAGAGAGAGAGAGAGAGAGAGCTAGTGATGTTGACGGTGGAGCTCACGTAACCTGAACGGTCAAGTTGAGCTAAGGAGGTGGTGGAGCTCACGTGGCCTAAACGATCAAGCTGAGCTATACATGTTGAATAGTCAATCTATAGGAGAGTCCACGTGGCATGATTCTCCATATCAGTTCAATTACCAATTTTAGTTATTTTAGATTGATTTTAGTTACCGGATTTTACTAACACATGTAACACTCATATTTCTATTAAAGCAATTGAACATGCGAATAATACATTTATTCAAGAAATAGAGGCTACGCCATCATCCAAAATTCAAAAACCAATAAACATGTATATAAATCTCAACAGTCGCAGCGGAATATAAACCAGAGTAATCCAAATATACATGTCATGAATCAATAAATTACATCAACATAGATGAATCTCAAAAATCCCAACATACAGGTAAGTCTCCAATCATAAACAAATAATCCAAATAAAAGATAATCTAGACCGACAACCGACGCCTAGATCAGAGCCAACCTAGACTCTATACACACCGATACCGGAAAAAGCTCCCGATATCCACCAAGCACAAGAACTCACCAAGCAACTAATAATGCACAATGTCTACCCATCCATACAGACAGGTAGGCGGTCCATCACAGATCCACTGGGGGTAAGTATTACATCATCATAATCCAAATAACAGTTAGTATGAATATTTCAATTTAAACATCATGCACTTGATCAATAATAATATTCACATATATATACTTATATGACAACCCCAATATCTCACATCAATAATCACCAATCACATGTGTCATGAACAAATATCAATTCACAGTTATTCATACTCAATCATCAACCACATATATCATGAACAAATATCAATTCACAGTTATTCATACTCAACCATCAACCACATATATCATGAACAATCCTCAATCATATTTCATGAACAATCATTAATCACATGTGTCATGAACAAATATCAATTCACAGTTATTCATACACAATCACCAATCATATACATCATGAACAATCACCAATCATAAGCCATGAACAATCATTAATCATATTTCATGAACAATCACCAACCACGTATATCATGAACAATCATTAATTCATAGTTATTCATACACAATCACCAATCACCAATCACCAATCACATTTATCGAACAATCATTAATTCATAGTTATTCATACACAATCACCAATCACCAATCACCAATCACATTTATCATGAACAATCATTAATTCATAGTTATTCATACACAATCACCAATCACATTTGCAAAACAAGACTCATGTCATGATATGCACCTATCGACACATACATGCATGTGATACCAAATCACCTCAAGGTCGTCACCTTCGATCCAACAAAAACATCGTATGTAAGATTTCACACTCGTCTTACATAATCTCCGAAGTAAAAGAGTTCAACCCTTTTACAACTACAATCTCAACACGACTATGATGCATGGACATGTAACAAGACTCGATAATGCGACAACAATCACAATTTTCTCCACAATATATAGGACAACACCCAATTATATTGTTCATCTCCACATCATTTACATTATCAAGAAAACATGTCCATACACAATTAAATCATAGTATTCCTCATCACACATCAACATAATTATCAATAATCAACAATGTCATTCAACATCAACTATATCATATAGTTTCACTATTCCAAACAATTCTCATATTCCAAGTAAGAGAACATACAACATCTCATGACAAATATCATATCCAACATATAACCATTCAACATCAACTATCACATATAGTTTCACCATTCAAGCATTCCTTACATTCTAAGTAAAATAGCATACATATCTCATGATAAACATCATATCCAAAATATAACCATTCATTCACACATCTTCACTTAGTCATATAAGGATAGTCGCGATAGATCATAAGAAAATTGGTTCAAAGGAAACATTTCCGACAAAAACCGTATCAAGTGGCAAACGGCCAACATTGATAATTCCCAAGACAAAGCAAGTTAGAAAAGTTGAAAGCTCTCAAACAATCTTAATCAATCATGTAGTCATGAGCTTAAGACACTTATAAACTATTAGACATTAGTTCAAAGAATAGCTTAAGTTCGTATGAGAAAACTCAATTTCACGTTTTCCACATTCCCACCCGAAATATCACATTTGACATGATTAAGATGTTTGATCAAACATACAAGTCCTACCTAAGCCTATAAGAGCTGTAGGTTTAACTTGTAATCCTATTTAGTTCACAAAAGTTCATTTCGACAAAATCATCAAAATTACCAAATTACGACAAGTTCATATCATTTCTTCCATATTGCAAAACCAATTTATTTTCAAAACAAAACTAAGTTAGGATCAAGCTATGATACTCTTAGAAGCTTAATTATAAATTGATTGAATAAGGTTAGGTGTTTGGAATCCATTGGCATGCTTAAAAGTACACAAAAACATGAAAAAACGAGGTTTCGGGATTCTGCACAACTGACACGGTCGCGTCATCATGATGCACGGTCGTGTCATCCCTTACAGGAGAATCTGACACGGTCGTGTCATCTAGACACACGGTCGTGTCACCTCACCAGTACAGCAAAATGCATTTTTACGTTTTTGCGCATAAAATATTGTTTTCGAATCTGATTTCAGTTCCGTTTTCGCCAATGCATCCCTAACACTTAGACCATACAAACCACACTTGAAAACTTGACATTTAAACATTAAAACGACTTAATCAAACTCATCCCAAAATGACTTATTTTGCAAAAGCGCTTAAAAACCACTTTTACTCAAAAACTTTTTTTCTTCCCAAAACGATTTCTCTCCAAAACCAAGTGATTAAAACAGAAAATCATATCATCCTAATTCATTCTAACAACTTCCTTAACTCATTCAACATCATCAAAATCAAACTTCTTCATTATCAACCCATTTTACAAAACCACCAACAACAACTCATTTCTCAACAACAATCATGATTCATGCAAACCCAAGCCATGAATTATCATCAACCATATGACTAAACAACAACAACAACCATTGATCATGAAACATATCACAATTCATCAACAATCATGCATAATTCACCAATTGAACATAATTTACCAATTATCCATTTTCATACATCATGAACTTGCAATTTCATCATCAACAATTCATTTAACATCAAATTAACATATTCAAACATATCTCTACAACATAAGCACGAATTTCAAAGATTGGGTTCATGATAATCACTTATTCCCATAATCAATTATGCATAGAACAAGAGAAAAAGAATTAACTAAATGATTATGATGAAAACTAACCCCCTTACCTTAATTATCACCAACTATTAGCTCAAGCTTCACTTTTGCTCCTATGATTCTTCAAACCCTTGAATTCTTCAAGTTCCTCTTCTCTCTAACCCTTGTTCTTCTCTTCTCCCACTTTCTCTCTCTACCTCTCTCTAGAAAATATCTTATGAAATGAATGAGGTTTTCCTCTAAGACAATTGTTTTGTGGTATAACCCTCTAATGGGCCTAACCCAAAACCTAATGAACTTAACCCATTTTCTATTCAAACCAAAATGTTTCTACACTAAAAAAGGTAATTAACTAATAACGGTAAAATCTTAGTTTTACTCTAGTAACTAAGTAAAAGTAAAACAACTATTCTTACTAACCACTAAAAGTAACTCTCACCAAAACTTATAATTTTACCCGTTCTCACAAAATGACCAAAATACCCCTAAGTCTAAAATGACTAAAATACCCTTCTAACACGGAAACCCATGAAAATGCACCCAATGATGAATAATCACACACAAGCATATATGAACACATAATAAAAGTAATTAAAATAAATCTAGCTAAAAATCGAACTGTTACAACACATATTTATCCCTTAATATAACCTACCACTCACTTGTAAAATGTTCTCAAATTTTAATGTTCGACCAATCAATTGAGATAATATGCACTGGTGTCTTAACCGCAATTCCTTGTACATACACACTTATTATTATACCACACAAGATGGAATGATAGAAAAGGAAGAGACAAAAATTCAAACATAATAGAAAGGGAATTTTATATTCACCAACAATTACAAGAAGGTGACAACTAGGGTACCCATGGAAGAATGGTGGGTAATTTATCCCAACCAATACATATTAGCCACATAAGCACATTTTTAAGTGGTATCCTTGAACTATCTTGACCCCACCAACAAATTGCTCATTTTCATTGGTTGGTGGGTAAATTACCCACCATTCTTCAAAAGTAATCTAGAAAAAACCTTACAAAAAACAAAGCGAAGTAATTTGACACAGTTAACAAAAATAATGGTCGAATGAATCATGTCACAAAGAAAAATCAGAAACAATACGACGACACAAAGGAAAGGTGTTTGATCTATCTAGCCATTTTACAACACACTCTTCATGGTACAAATGCGAACATGACAACTGAATTGCTATCGATCCAACCGAGAGATCCACCAAACATATAGAACATGTTAAAGCTTTGGACTTCATTCCTTCATCAATTTTGATTTTTGAAAGATTACAATCAAGAAGTCATTGGTTTGTTTCAACATTTCTTGTACTCGCTAAAATCTCGTTCATGCGGTTGATGCACGTAAGACATTATGTGTAGCAATTCTTGTTTGAATGCGATTTCTTCTGAACCTTCTTGATGACAGGTAGAATCTTCTACGAATAATGCGATAGGGGTTTAGATCAATATCATCAAGACTCATATCAAATCGCTGTCTTCAGTTGCCACACTTCTTGTAGGAAGTTGTTCTTGCTCCATTGCTTTAGATCAAAAAAAAAAATTGACCGAAAAAAATAATAAAATTAATAAAGAGATCAAAACAAACAGTTTCTGTTAAAGAAAATAAAATAAAGAAAAACAGAAACATTGAGGAGGAAAGTGATGAACAAACAGAAACAAGAGTGGAAGATATATGAATCAGTGGATGAGAAGATTTTTAGGGTTTTGATATTGAACAGATAACAATATTATTAGAGAGAAGAGGAACTAATGAGTGAGTGAACAAAGTGATGATGATAAAGTTCACAAATTTATAGATAAATTTTTAGGGTTTGTAACGGTAACATTAACACAAACTTTTTTTGTCCATCAAGTCTCCACGGTAATAAATTTAGCTTTCTGTTCATTTATTATTAGATAAATTTTAGGATAAATCTTTATCTTATTTTTTTTTAATAGCAATGTAGGGTAAAACTTTTGTAAATATTATTAGTTGTGCAATAAACTTGTTTCGGACGGGGTCAAGACACACTTTCCTAATGAATCGGCTCACCTATAGTTACTAGTGGTCACATGGATCATAATATCAACTTGATCTAAAATCCACTGAATCAAGGCCACGCAAGCCAACCTAGACTCAGGGGCGGATCCGGACTTTAGGTATAATTTGGAGCTAAAATTTCAAAGAAACAATAATGCAAATTATATTAAAAATAAAAATAAAAATATTGTTTGATACAATACATTATAATAAAAATCGTCTCCTATCCATTTGTTAAAAATGAGCTAAAATGACGTCATTGTTAATTGTTAAAAGAACATCTCTTTCTATATAAGTTACAAGACAGTCATTTAGCCACTGATCACCCATTTTGTTATATAGGTTACTCTTCACAAATTTCATAGCTGAAAAACACGTTCAACACTTGCAGTTGCTACCGGCAAAAGCAAAGCCAACTTCAAAAGTTTATAAACCATAGGAAACGTGTTGCACTTATTTGTTTCCACAAGTTTTGCACAAAGATCTGAAAGCCCTTTTAACTTAGAAATGTTGGGTCAGATCGAACATTTGTAACAATTCTTAAATTGAGTTCGTAACACCACTTCCGGCACATCTATAAAATCATTTGGAGAATCAATGGTTTACCTTAGAGTGAGTGAGAGGTGAGAGTTGAGAAGGAAGAGAATGGAGAGCTGCTGCTGTTAGTTGAGAGAGATTGAAATATGAGAGAGAGGATGAGAAGAAAAGAGGCGCGTAGGAAGGAAAACAGAAAGAGAAAGTGAAAGTGAGCCTGTTGTTTCTAGTGTGTTTTATCTATTATAAAATAAAATAAAATAAAAAGAAAAGAAGAAGGGAAAATCATGTGGAGCTATAGCTCCATATAGACCCAATGTGGGTCCGCCCCTGCCTAGACTGCTCATCTTGGATCCAAGGCCAACTTTTTCTAATCTGCTCAAGGGGTGTTCCTTGGAAACAAATGTTCATGTTAGGATTAGAGAGGACTCAAACCCAAATTCATCATTATATATAAAGGCTAGCTTATAGCCTTCACACACACTTTTCTACCCTAAAAACCTCCCATATTCAATACATTATTACTTCATCACAATAATGTTGCAGGTACACCACCTCCTCTGAAGACAATGAAGTTGATTACCAAAGCTTGACAATCACATAGTCGATATCACCATCACAAGATCATAGATCTCAGGTTCTACAGGAATAACTGGAGACTTCACTTGGGATCAAACCTAAAAAACAACATTTTCCCTCAACGATATCCAATGGTTAACACTTGATTCTGATAGAAAATCAAAGCTTTCTGGTACACTTTATTAATATAAACGATATTTGTATCAAATTGGAGGGTTTTTATGATAGTTTTTTTTGCAAAATAATCCGATAAGTGTTTTGGAAAATAACAATAATTTGGCACTTATCAACTCATTCCAACTAAGAACTTTGTTTGTCCTTAAACAAAAGTCCAAAAAGATATATATGATTGAATGTGAGAAAATGATCCACAAGGATTTTTAGTGAGTCAATGTTGAATTAGGTGGAGGTTAAAATAATCCAAGTTATTTTTTATTGAAGCTAAACTACCCCGACCAACTTGGTATATTGGAGAATAGAGAACCCATGACCTTGAGGCGGAGAACACTACAAGATCCAAAGTCAATACCAGCCCAAGTGGGTTTAAAATAGGCTTAATTGTACTTTTGGACCCCTATCTTTTCAAAAGTTGCGGCTATGACCCCCTAACTAATTTAAATACAAAACAGCCCCCTATGTTTTGATTCTTTGGCAGTTTTGGACCCCCAGTCCATTAGTGAGGTGCCACGTGTATTATTTAGGGGGCCACGTGGCACCTCACTAATGGACTGGGGGTCTAAAACTGTCAAAGAATCAAAACATAGGGGACTGTTTTGTATTTAAATTAGTTAGGGGGCCATAACCGCAACTTTTGGAAAGATAGGGATCCAAAAGTGCAATTAAGCCTTTAAAATAATCCAATTTAGGTTACAATTAAGGATGAATAAGATGTTTTATCTAGGGTTGAGTTTGATGATGCTGGTGAAGATAATGGTGATGATTTTCAAGATGAACAAGATTTCACAGGAGCTTTGGATGTTTGAAGCCATTGGCATATATGTTTTTAAGATTTTTTTTGTATAAATAGTAGCCAATTAGGAACGAACTATGACTTTATCAACTTACTTTTGTACTTTGCTTACTCTAATTTTTTATTTGTTAAAAAGTTTGTTATGGAGTTTGAAATTTTAATTTTTAGGTTAATTGGTGATCTATTATAAATATGTGTCACTTGCTTGTTTCTTAAAGTCGATTTAAATTTTTCATAGACTCCTACGAGTCTACATACCCTTTTCGAGTCTTTGTAGACTCGTGATTCTAACAACCTTAATAATAAATATTTGATATAAACTATTCTTGACAACTTATTATATATTTTTCTTTTTCTATTGTTTTTCAATTTTTTTTCTCTTTTCATTTTCAAATGTTGTCAAGATAGTATTTGAAAATTAACATTGTTACTTGAGATACAAGCAAGCCTTCCTATCTCTCCCTAACTTGAACAAAATGATATCTTAACTGATTTCTCCACTATCATAAGACAACATACAAACTATAATGAAGGTTCCTCACATTGTTACTTGAGATACAGGCAAGCCTTCCTATCTCTCCCTTTCTATACTTTATAAGTTTCAAAATAAAATGGCTTGAGTTAAATCAAAACATTGCCAATCTCCTGTGCATATAGTAAAAACAATTGAAAGCTTCCTCACATTTTTTTGTGGTTCTAAGTGATTCTTGATCATAGAATGTTATTGTGGAACAATGCATGACTTAACTTTGTAATGTGCAAATTTCATATTCAATCTATCATTCAAGAAAAAGAGGCAAACATGTACCATGACTTTGCACTATTCTTTCAAATTTTTTATCGTCATCATGTATCATCAGCTGATTCACTTTGAATCCTCGGATAATTTTGAAGCTTTCGCATTCATTCATTCAAACATAGTATAAAACAAAATAGGTAAACCAATATTACACTACTTAATTATACATAAACATGGAAACTGTTGTCTTAAGTTATTAGACACCATAGTTAACAAGTTAACAAATTCACAAAACATAAACACAACACAATAAGTTTCCAATCTAAGATAAGATATTTTTTTTTTGGTGGACAGGGTTCGAACCCCGAACCTTACATATATTATGCATTATCTATACCAACTGATGTAAACTCATTGGGACTAAGATAAGATTAATTTATCAATACATAAGTAATACGCGCGAGGCAACAAGTATTTTTTATTTTTTTTATTACACAGCGGGTATAAGTTTCAACGGAAATAAATATTTTTTTATTCATTTATGCATTATTAGTTTTATGATAAATCTTTTTTTGTTACAAGATAAATCTTTTTCTTATTTTATTTGTGACAACAATTTTAAGGTAAAACTTTTGTAGTTATTATTACTTGTTCAATAAACTTGTTCTAAAATGAGTCAAGACTCATTTCATTAACAAATTGGGTCAACTCGAACCATTAGCTCTCACACAAACCCAATATGGAATTGCTCTAAAATCCACCGAACCATTAGAGGGACCTCAAACCCTAATTCACCAATATAAAGGCTCGCTCGTGGCATCCTCACATGCACAAACTTTTATATCATAATTAAAAACCCCACATATTCCATACATTCTTACTTGATTGTCGGAATATTTGTAAGTATACTTGATCGCCATAAAAACTATTCTATCATAAACTTTTCTATCTCAGGTCACGCATGATCAATTAGAGACTTTACTTGGGATCGAACCAAGAAAACCACCTTCCCTCAACGAGATCTAATGGTCAACTCTTGATTTTGATTGGTAGCCAGCACCATCATTGATATTACCTTGCACCATCAGATGGACGAAACCACATCTTCCTCATGACCTCCGGAACAGGACTAGGAGCTACCCCGTGACAAAGCGATGACGATACCTCCCTTAACATGATTGATTCCAATCGTTACAGCCCAAAACGTTGAGACATAGGAAATCCTGCCGTTTAAGAAAGACCTAAAGAATACCAATCTGCTCAGGGACCTTCTTGTTGTAGTTCATCGGCAATAAGAGATTACCGCGACCCATGGAGGTCGAGCCCGCTTAGAAAATAGGAAGATCTAGATCCCCAGTCCAGAAGGGCAATCGGTTGACACCAACAATCAGTTCAACAACTATTGTAGATATGAATGGAGGAAAGATAGGAAGCTTTGTTGGATTCTCAATTTTATCACATTCAACACAAGCGAAAGTTATAGGAAGTGATATGAATGAATAAAAAATAATAAATACTATTTTTTTTTATCATTATAAGATATTTAAAAATTAAATACCATAATTTAAACACTATTAATGTGTGTGTTCTATTTTATGTGGGACCTCCACACTCTATTTTTTCAATTCGTCCAAAACTAGATCAAAGTCTAATTACTTATTTAATCTTCAAACCTTCGAACTTCACACTAATGTTACAACATATGTTTAACTGTAAAAATTATTTGACACATGATTCGGTATGTATAAATCCATGTATATGTCTCCATAAGCCAAATTTTCCTGAAAAACTTGAAATTCTTTTGGGTTTCAATTTTAGTTATTTTTAATCAATCCTTTGGTGTTTATAACTTATCAATGAGGGTTATAAGTTCAATATACAACAAATTTAATTTATCGTATTTGTCCTAATTTTGATATGTCAAAACACAAAAGAGAAATGCACTCAAAATTCACAACCATGTTAGCATATTTCTTCAACCATTATAAACCTTTCATTGTCCAAACTCTTTTCCAATGCTTTCACTTTCAAAACCTTTTTCATTCAAACTGATGCATACTCTTACTATTTAGTAAAAAAAATACTTTCTAAATCTCACCAAACATATCGGTTGATTTGAGGTAGTAGTTTTACCCCAACTGAATCCATGTTACACATGACAATGACAACATTTTAATTTATAGCTTTTTAAGGAACCTTGAGCATAATTGATATTCCACTCTAGATTATACGATTTTATATGACTTATGAAAATAAAAAAAACAACTCTTCTATGTTTCTTTAGTAAGAAAATAAATTTTCCATTGTTTTGCTCACATCTATTTTACCATGTTAGCATTGCAAATATATAACTATTTGGTGTCCATTCCATTGTGTTTTCAAAAAGAAACACCAAATAGTCACACGAGAAACCATGCAAGCAATCTCATGTTAGATTGTTTTCGTGGCTCCTCGTCTGACTATTTGATGTTTTATTTGGAAAACTCAATGGAATTTACATTAAATAGTTATGTGAAGTGCTAACATGACAAGAAATATATGTGGAAAGCAGTGCGAAATTTGTTAAATCATTTAAGTTTTTTTTTGTGATTAAAAAAACATGAAATTTGGCATGCATGTTCTTTTCATTAGCCATATATAATATCTTATGATCTAGAGAGTGAAATATAAATTATGCTTAAGTTGCCTAGGAAGCTATAAAAGGTTGTCATGTCATGTGTAACATTCCTGTTTGATTGGAGTAAAACTACTAGCTGAAATCAATCGATATGTTTGGTGAGATTGAGAAAATATATTTTTATTGCATTTTTTTTATAAAACTATGAATCAGGGTCATGGCAAAAGGATATGAAAGTAAGAGCATTTTGACTGAAGGAGGTGAGAGATCGTAATGTTACAATATTCATATAATTATTTTATTGAATGATGATCTTTTAGTTTTTTCTAAGGAAGAAAAGGTTTATAGTGTGCATTGATGATCGAAGAAATATGTCAACATAGTTGTAAATTTAGGCAAATTTTATGGTACACCTAATATATTTGAGTATACCGGTACACATACTCTTTAAATTAATAATTAAATAAGTTGTTTTTTTGAAGAAAAATATTATTTTTATCATTTATAATTATAGTAACTAAATCTTATTCATCAAAAATGTCAACAAAATAAAATTATTATTTTTTGAATTTTTATCACTCATAATCGAGAACATTCATTATTTTTTATGATAATGTGTAAAAAAAAATTACTAAAATTTTTAGGGTTAACAGTGCTTTTCACCCTTGTAATATATATCATTTTCAATTTTCGCCCCTATAAAAATTTTGGTTTGATTTGCACCCTCGTAAAATTTTATTTTCCAGAAAACATTCCTAATAGACCATTTTCATAATTTTTTTCAAGAAATTTTGGTTTTTGAATGGCCTATTAAGGGTGTTTTTCGAAAAATAAAAATTTTACGAGGGTGCAAATTAAACCGAAAATTTTATAAGAACGAAAACTGAAAATAACATATATTACAGGGATGAAAAACACTACTAACCCAAATTTTTATAAACAATGAAATGATTTTTTTCTTATAAAATGATGTTGTATAAAATATAAATATTGACAAATAGCTATTTATTACATAAAAAATTATCGTTAATTTATAAAATTATGAAGCAGGAGTACCGGTACACCTCACTTTGTGAATGTACCATAGAAGTTTCCTTATAATTAACAACAATCTCTTAAAAAAATGCAACTATCTTCCTTAATTTGCTCATTTTTTCTTTAAAACAATTTTTTCACAAAATAAATTATTCAACTCGCCCGGATTTATAACTTGTGTTTCATAATAATTGATGTAAAAAAATAACATTTTACTAGAAACCTCTATGCTTAACGACTTTTCATTGAATTGAAATATACAACGTAGAAAAGAATAGTTAACAATTTAAGTTTAGTAAATAATACAACCCACCGTAAGATTATCGTAGAACCGAGGAGAGAAAAATACACAATTAACTTCATCTTTCTTTCTTTTCTTTGTGCAAAATAATAATAAAAATTTCATAACAAAAGTTAATTTGGGAAAACCCAGCAAATAAATACATAACCAAACAGAACATACTTCTAGTTTGATCCGGGGTTCGATACTGACTAATACTTGAAAAATATTTGTTGAGAAACGTAATAATTTAAACTAATTTCAAGTTAGTCTTTGGTCTTCACAGTTACGCGCACGGAACGTAATCCTTCTAAACGAGACCACGTCTTCGATACCCATCACACTCAACAATATCTGCAAAATCAATCTCAACAACCTTAACATCAAAAACAATCTTAAACTCCATGTCTTGACTCCTATTTCCAACTTCAATAGCATTTTGAACAATATGTGGTTCTATATAAGCAACCAAACTAGGGCTTATAGGTAACTTTGCCAATTTTTGAGATACACAAAAGGAAAAAAAGTTTGGATTTTTCCTGAGGTAAAAAAGTGGAAACTTTAGCTTGTAAATAAACTTTGGTGACACAATGAAACCCTTTTCCATTGATAAAGGTGGAAGACCTTGAAAGGGTTGAATGTAAAGCTTATACAAGCCTTGAACATGAAGTTCTATGGTTGCTTCTTTTTCTTCAAAACTGTTTTGTGAGATTTCTGGGGTTCCTATGGTCATGGTGTGAGCATAGTTTTTGCTTGGTATGTTGAAGTTTGATTGAGAAGAGGGAAATGGAAAAGGGTTTGTAGGGTTGGATGAAGAAGACATTGGTTGGAAGTGGAAGAGGAAAGGACACCTAGAGAACTATAAAGTGGTTGCATCTCAATATTGGAATTTGATTAAATATATAAATGTGGAGACTCAATTTAGTGCTTTACTTTTTTCATAAACAATTTAGTTCCTAAAAAAAATATTAAATTAGTTTTGAATATTTTTAAAACAACTAATGTTGTTTATAAAGAATAAGTTAATAAAATCACTATTAATAATATATTTAATAGTTAAAAATACAAACTAGTTTATAGTTGACTTACAAACTAGCATGACCGTCCCGTGAGCTTAGCACAGTTGGTAAAAGCAATGTATAATATATGCAAGGTTCGGGGTTCGGATCCCGACCATCACCAAAAAAACAAACTAGCATGACCTAATAATTAATTATATTGATTTTAATGGTAAAATTAATATCGTTTATTGAAATATGCTTATAATTGTAGTTAAGTTGATGAAATTCAATAAATAAAATTCTTTGTATTTAGAGAAGAAAAAGAAACTTACATTTAATAAAAGGTTATATTAACTAGAACCCCTATAATGCTAGCAAGATTCCTTAAAAAAACAATCCTTCAAAAAAATAATGCTAACAAGATATCGGATCTAAATTTGATGTTGTAAAAGCATAAAATTTTACGTTATAACAACCGTCAATATCAGATCAGATGATTCAAATTATAACACAACTTAATAATCTAAACCATTGATCAAGATCGGACAATCCTTAACTACTAGTAGAAAATCCAAATTCCACCATATCATGTAGCTATAATTTCTTCTATAAAAGGACCATGTAGATTTATTTAAGGAAGAGGATCATGTAGATATCATGTACCTTCTTTTGAGGGGAAAATGTGGATAATATATCATGATTTTTTTCAAAAAACAAATAATGAATTTGACTGTAGACTCAGTTTTTGAGATGGATGGTTGATAGTAGTGCAAAATCTCTGACATGCAAAGTGATCCTTATCAAAACAATAGTGCTCATATTCGGTAAGTTAGAGCTGTCACTCACTGTCTCACCCTTTAACGTGTTGTCCAAGTCTCGACCATAAACCACTTACTTCCTTTGAATTCACAATTTTTTTTGGTTAAATATATCTTTAATTTCTATAAATATATCAGTTTTTTATTTTAATCTTTTTAAAAAAATAACTTTTAGTTTTTATAAAATTCTCAATCACTATTTTTGTTCTTTATTTTTAAGTCAAATTTTGCATTTTTTTAATGCAATTATGCATAAATGTGTAGTATATTGTAAAAATATCATCCCAAAAAAGTTAGAATTTTTTAACAAAACATAAATTAAATATGAATTTTTAACTGTAAAAAATATAAAAATTCATATTTAATTTAGGTTTTGTTAAAAACTTCTATTTTTTTAGAGAGATTCTTATAATATTATAAAATTTTATACAAAAATATGAGTTATACATGTGAGTTTACTTTAAAGGAGGGACTCGGAGTGAAGATGTAAAAAAATTTGAGGACTAAAAGTTGAAGAAATTTTTTAGAAGGATTAAACCAAAAAATTGACATATTTATAGGGATTAAAAACTTATTTAACCCTTTTTTTAAAACCATTTATTCCTTTGAGTTTTAGATTATGACTCTTCCATAGACTCCATATGACTGTGGCCAGAAGCTCACGTTGGTCTAGAGAAAATTACTTTAAAAAAGTAAAAATAAGTGCATGTATATTATAATCTTGATGCAAAACCCTATTTATTGTGTCCCATAAATTCATATCATACCACGCCTGAATAGTTTTAGGACATTCTATAAGAACATGAAAGATGTCATACAAATTACACAATCAAGTGGGGATGATAAACCTCTGCAACTAAGGCAAGCATGCGTTGGAAAACAACCACTACACATGCGCTAAAAAACTTCAGTATACCTAAATTCAATGCTTCAATTAGTGTGATTTCAATGATCTTTGAGGTATTCATAATAACGACCAATCATGCGCATTGGGCTGCAGTTCGAACAAAGATAGGAATCATTTATTTGTTATATGTGACTTTTTTTTGGCAGGATTCAGTCCTTGGTATCATCTTGGTTAAGCTTTGTTATGGTAACTCATGGGAATATTTCCTATTATTTTAAGTACTTTGTATTTTCTATTGTGTGGTGATTTGGAATGAAAGAAATAGACATATTTATGTATAAGGAGTAATATTTGCAATCTTTAAGTGAAAAAAGGGTAGGTTAATTCAATCTTTCGGGTGATTGAAATCGAAATACCTTAGGTTCAATTTTGATCATCATTGTTTAATCCTCTTTACTGTTTGAACGTTGTTACTTAGCTTATTTTTTCTTGTTAGTTTTGGACCTTGTAATGTAACTTTCTGCAAGTCCATTATGGCACTACTTGTGCTTAAAAGACTTCTTTGATAAAATTAATATATCCTATTTTGACTTTTTATTTTAAAAAAGAAATAGTTAAGAGAGTCATGCTTTTCGATGGAATTAAAAATAAGTATGTACTCCCTCCGTCCTAAATTATAAGTAAAAAAAGAAAAAAATCACACTTATTAAGAAAACTAAAACATAAGAATTTAGAGTATAGTTTTTTTTATTTTCTTTGAAAAAAGTTTTATAAGAAGATGTAAAAACAATTTTCATTGACTATTGGTTATGGAAAAAATAAAAGAGATAGAAAATTGAATGTAATTTTCATTTAATTTTATGAGAATAAACAAAAGTTTTTCTTGAAAAAGAAATTTTTTAAAAAATCAAGATTAAATAGGATAAAAGTTTGTCTTTTTTGTTTATATTTTGGGACAAAGAAAATGAGTTTTTTTTTTTGCTTATATTATAGGACGGTGGGAGTATGTTTTATTAACCTTAGATATATGATTTAATTATCGATTAAATTCATGGATTAGTGACTATCTAAATGTTACGATATTTAGGTTTACAATAGAATTGACACCGTTGATTTTTCAGTCAAATTTTAAATGCAACAAGGATAAAATCAAGCATTATCATAATTAATTATGATTTTTTGGTGTGACCAAATAAATGTATTTTAAGTAGAAAATGAATCGTTTGCTACAAGCGAAAATTATCAATAAAACATCATCATTATAAGTTGTCTGAGACAGATTACATTGTCGACATACGATTTCTCGATAATTCATATGATTTTTAAAAATAGACAAAAGAGTGACGCTATTCATATGATATAACAGAAACCGGATCCTCTATTTCCATTCACTCTCTCCTTCTCCTTCCTTTAACAATTTATGTCTATCTCTCTCTAAATTTTAGAAAGAATATCAAGAGAGAGAGATAGAGAGGATAAGGAAAGAAGATCAAGAAAGAGAGAAAAGATCAAGAGAGAGATAGACACTTTAGAATGACAGAAAATGGGATAATGGTTGGAAGGAGATAACACATTTTGGATATAAAGGTCTAGTGTGACCAAAGAAGAATTTTTAGACAAAACACATATGATGTGACATAAATGTGTGATGCGATTAATGGTAAGTGATAGAAAAGTAATCATGAGATTTCTTATTTAAAGTAAGTATTTAATGTGATGTTAAAGAGAAGTTGCTAATGAATGCGTAGGTAAGATGATGTGATAGTAATAGTTACTTTAGTAGAAATTAGTTAGAATCATTATCGTTTAGATCATAGAACTATGACTTTGGTTAGAGGTGGCGATATACGATTTTTGTAAGAGCAATGATATTTGAACAACCATTTGGTACAATCTATTTGACAACCTTCATTTTCTCTCTTTTCATTGGTAAAAAACAATGGTGAGAGAGAAAGGAAGAGAGAGAGAGTAAGAATATAATGTGAGTATGAGAAAGAAAATTGTTTAAAAGTTGTCACAAAATAGTTGTACAAATATCATTTCTCTTTTTGTAATGGTTTTTGGTGGCTAAAGTTGTTCATTGCAGTTGATGAGAATCCTTCGTCATAGACACCTCATTGCTCCAATCAGTGAGATTTCAATGATCTTTAAGGTGTTTGACGCAATGAGAAAATATACCTAAATTCAGACACATTATTTATGGCATGACTTATATAACAACTCCAACACATGATTATCGAAAGTCTAAGGACTATTCTTGAGCACCACCTCCATATCTAGGGCATGGAAAACTTGACCAAAAAGAGCCTCAATGAAGCTTCTTTATTTGTTATCACCTTCACTGGTCTATACACATTTGCCATCCTCACCTTCATTGTGTTTGTTTGTAAAGGACAAGTGTGTAGGAACCTCCCTACAAGATAGTAAATACAGAAACTCGAGCTCTCATTGTTGAAAACTATGAACTCTTAGAAAACAATAGATAAAATTAGTAATTAATTTTTATTATTATATTTTCCTCCCTTTTTTAAAGGGTGGTTATTAGCTGTTGATGAAAGAAAATAATTTTTTTAAGTCACTTTGCCACTTAAAGATCTTTTAATTGATCAGAAAAAAACAAGTGTTCATAATCATATGAAAATCTGTTAAATACTGCATTGGAGATGCGTGTTTGAGACCCGCTAGTTTTCTTGAAGAATATTAAATATAAATTTAGTTATGTTTTTTGCATCTTAATATTTTCTCTACACATAGACTCGATTACTTGAGTGTTTGGAGTGGTTATGATTGATCTGATCCAAATATAAAATTATAAATGATTCAATTTGTCTTTGAATGACTAATTAAAGAATTACGATCTGCTCCAATTCAATTCGATGCACTTTAATTTGGATTGAGTTTTAGATACCGAATTACAAACTATAATTATTTTTTTATATTAATATTATAAAGACATGACAACACAATAGGTTTTATGCGTCCTCGTGAGCTTAGCTCAGTTGGTAAGAACAATGCATAATATATGCAAAGTTCGGGTTCGAATCTCGACCACCACAAAAAAAAAAAAAAAAAAGGTTTTATGCAAACTATAAAATAATATATAAAAAGTTAATATTACAACATTATAATGATAATTATGTTTGAAACATATGAAATAATTCTACCCAAAAAAAATGAAATAGTAAAAAATATATTAAAAATAATAATCAGTATTAAAAGTTTTATTTTAGGAAAGCTAATATTAAAAGTTTTTTTTTTTTAAGGAAGCTAATATTAAAAGTTAAAGACCAATGATTAGTAGATTACTATAATATATCATACTAATGAAAATAAGTGTTAAATTGACCAAGAAAAAAAGTATTTTCTTTTGACAAAACTAAATGATATTGATTCATTCATTCAAATTGATAGAGTATATCGATAAAATATAAATTGAAAATCGCTAAAAACAGAAAAGGTAAATTTGTGAACAAACTCATAACATTCATATTAATTGACCTGTGTTTTGGTAAACAGTCGCCCGGACCTGGTCACTGCTACGGGTCTATTTTATCGAGTTCCTTAGAGAGGGTTGTCTCACACTCCTAGGTATTCTCTACCTACCCACCTATGTAAAAAAAAATATTTTCGCAAGTAAGCTTAATTTTTTGATTAAAAAAAGTATTAAAATATGTGTACGCAGTTTGATTTTGAAAAATCAAATCAAAATCCTATCCAAGTGGTTCTGAAAAAAGAAAATTCAAACATATTCAATAAAATTCGGTCTTATGCTGTTTTTGATTTTTTTATATCGTTTTAAAATTTTATTTTGAATTTATTAGAATTTAAAAACCCAAATTAGCCATTATCCCAACCTTAAATTTTCTACATAAAAAATAATCAAAAATGAAATTCATTCACTCAAATTAGTTGAGTATATGAATAAATCCACAAATATAATATTGGTAAAAATGAAAAAAAGAATGAATGTACAAACAAACTCACAAACATCTAAGTTTTCAAATTAATAGCATACACTTATAAAATTTAGGTAAATAAAACTTCGTTCGTCCATATAAGAATATCTAACAATAATTGCGGATATTAAAAAACGGTTTGAGTAGTAAATTTTTCTAAAAATTATATAACTATTACTAAATTATCCTTTGTATCTAAATACATTCGATGTTGATTCTTCATATTTCAATATAATTAATTGTATTAATAAAGGTATATTTGAAAAACAAGAGTAAAAAAATACAGAGGTTTAAATCGCAGGATTAAAAAATTAGAGTTGTTATGAAATAAACTAAAAGTACAAGATCAAAAGAAGAAGAAGAAGAAGAAGAAGAAGAAGATGATGATGATGATGATGAAAGCCTTTGTCTTATTCTCTCCACAAGTGTGTCTTTACATCAAAACATGATTTCTATTTATAGAATACAAATAAACAAGTAAATATTCACATGCAATCAAAAAGCGCTAACAATTCATTCCACTAGTGGGGAGTTACAGAACTTTGAAGATCAAGATTGGACATCTACCAGCATTATTATTCATAATACTCCCCCTTGGATGTCTATCAAGGATACGCCTCACTAAAACCTTACTAGAGAAAAACCCAATGAAAAAAAAATTATAGTGAAAGAAAAAGAGTACAACATTCTTTTATGCCATAAAAATTATAGTGGGATAAAATCATGGTTAAGGAAAAAAGAGTGCATAACACGTTTTTGTCTCCCCCTCATAAAGACAACGAAGAAGTTTGAATAATCTTTTATACACGTTATAGTCTTTAATAGACTTTAACTCATGATCCTCATTTACTTATCACATATAGCGCTATATTATATTAAAAAACACGTCGACGTTGACTTCATTTCGGTTCCATCTCATTTCATTGATATCTTTTATTCATGACATAATTTATCAATATTTCATAAGTTTCAGGTACCTGATTAGTTGTTCTGGAACTGAAAAATCAATTATGTCAAAAAACTCTTTTAGAGTTTCTATATCCTTGTTTGGGTTATCATTCCTTTATGCTCCTTTTCTTATTCGAGGCTTTTTATATATGGAATCGATTGATCTACCATGCTTCAGGCACGATTGAGACTCATTTGCATATTAGATCATCCGACAAGGACATCTATTTCATTTGGAGCATTAGCAGCTGATATTTGATTTATTTAACTTTGCAAATGAGTTATATCTTGAGGATCAAGAGGAGACAATAATATTTCCTTTCTAATAATTTATTTGAATTTCAGGTTCACATTTTCAGCTGCTTATTATCTACCCCTAATATTGGGAAAACTAATCCATCAATTGATAATCAGCCTATTGGACTATAAATAAGTTGGCTCAACATAATTAATGATAGATGGAGATTCATATCCAATATATTTTCCCAATATTCTTTCAAGATTTATCTTAGTGCATTATATTGAAGCAATTGTAATAAACACAACACATCCAAAATCCAATTTGATGAGAAATATTAGGTTGTTAGCCTAAAACCAATGATAGATTAAGGGGAGAACTTATATAGTGATGTGTTGGCTTGATGCAAATCAATATCTCAACATGCAATATTGTTGATTCCCAAAAGATTTTATAAGATATGGCCTCATAACCAAATTCGAGTTTATTAGGTATGGTCTCATAACTATCAATCATACAATTAACTTTAGACGTCTAAAGAATGGATCTTCAAGTCCATTTTTATGAGCATATGCTATCAACTGTTCAATGTTAATTTCAACTGACGAATGATACTTATCAAATGCTTTCTGAAAAGTTCAGAAAATAAACTCTTTAGTCAAAATGTTGATCTAATAATCTCACAAATTAGTTTCTGCATCATAATAGATCCGGGATAACTCAACCGGTCTTGCCAACAATTTGTAAACTTCTGATTTACAATAATATGTGCTTTTGTTACACTAATAATATGTAAACTTCAGATTTACAATAATATGTTATTCCATTGCACTAATATAAGTGTAGCATAAATCAGAGATAATTTTAATTTTTTTCACTACACTTATGTTCTCCAGAGTATATCTCGTAATATAGAGATATTTAACATTTCATTTTCTTTCTTCAAAAACGTAATAAATTTCTAGAGACCTAGAGAAATATAATACATTCTCATTGTGTGATTTTATTCCTCTATATATTGGCTCTTCTGCAGCCTTCAATAATTTTTATACTGCCAAATGTAATAATAAAATCAGTTTATTTGTATCACCCATCTAGATATTTTTATAGTCTTTTGCATAAGAAATCTTTCATTTACAAACAATTATTGTGCTCTTTAGTGAATCCAAGTTCTAGGAGCAATACTTGCTCGAAACCTCGAAATAGTTTATGCATACTTTTTAAAGGAATCAATAATACAAATTTAATTTATAGTTATTCTGTCAACTAACGAGAATCCCAATTCAAAACAATATTATTCCTAAATTTAATCTTTTCAAAAGAAGTAATAACATCACATCCACAACCACGATAATTAAAATTTTATTAGTAAAGCAACTATGTTGAGCATTCTACAAAAAAAAAATGTGGAGCACAAATTATAAGTATCGAACATGTAGAAGAGATGACATTACCTCTAATTTCTTTATGTCTTGTGAGAGCTCATACATAGTAAAGTTCATAATCATAAATCAGAATAATAGAATTTTACCATAAACACAACATCCATTATACGAAACAAATAGTATGGATCATTCAATCTAAAAATAAGGTTTAATTTATCAGGTGCGACTTTATCATTTCAATCAATGACTACTCTTATGTTCAATCACAAATGTGATTTATCTTTCAAAATTTTCTTGATATTATTTTCTCAATTTTGCTACTTCAGGAGCATATTCAAAAGACCTTAAAGCGCAATTTTGCAATTCTTCAAGGACGATTTAATATTAAAATTTAGTTCTTCACGAACTATATTCCATATCTTCATAATAATGATCAAGAAAATTCTTTATTTGAGCGGTCCTTCAGACGTGTAATAATACAAAAATAAAATAGATCTTATTTTCAACCATAAATCTATCAACGCCAAGGAAGATCGTGATTTTTTCCATCCTTCAAGGATGTTTGATGTTAAATATTTAGTTCTTCAAGAATTATATTACACATAACCTTCATAATGATCAAGAACAATTCTTTTGCGCAATCCTTCAGGGATACTCGATGTTAAATTATTCAAAAATTTATCAAGAATATCAAACATGATAATTTGTTAACTGAATAAAATTCAATAAAAAATTATTAAAAATATAAATTTAGTAGATTTTAACAAAGATCCGGTTCTTCAAGAACTCACCACAAACCTCCATCGAGAAGAACAAAGGAAAATCACAATATTTTCATTTTACAATCTTTCACGAATGCTTGATATTAAAAAAAAAAATAGTTCTTCGAGAACTATATCATAAAATATCTTCATTATTTGAACAATCCTTCAGGACGCTTCAATGTTAAATTCTTCCGAAATTTAAAAAGAATAATAAAGAAACAAATGATAATTATATAAGTCAAAGAACCTTTGATGATACAATGAACCTTTTCAACAAAGTTCATGTACAAAATAAAATCTAATTGAGAAGAGAAAAAGAGAATGTCAAGAACATGATGCATATCAAAATTTAGAAATATGATAAATAATATACATGAAAATAGAAAATACTTATATAACATGAAAGGCATGCATATCGAAATTTCATACAAACCAAGAATTAAAACCATAAATAATTATAATATGTCAACAGAAGAAGAGAAAGCCACAACATGTCTCAATATATATTTTTTCGTACTATAGGATCAAATGACAAACATAAAACAAATCATATAGTTAAGTAGACATAGATAAAAAAAAATAGGTTAGACTTAAACCATTAAATACAATCATTCTAAAATATATTTTAGCAAACTTGAGACAATAATTGAATGTGCTTGAAACTTGAGACAATCCTTCTTTAAAAAAAAAAATGTAAATATCTCACAAGTCTAAACTCTAATAAGTTCCAAACTTTAGAATTTGATCAGCGCTTCGTGATGATAACGTGTTATGAAATAAACTAAAAGTACAAGATCAAAAGAAGAAGAAGAAGAAGACGATGATGAAAGCCTTTGTATTATTCTCTTTACAAATGTGTTTTTACATTAAAACATGAGTCTTATTTATAAGATACAAATAAGCAAGTGAATGTTCACATACAATCAAAGAGCACTAACAATTCATTCCACTATTAGGAGTTATAGAATTTAGAAGATCAAAAATTAACATCCACCAATATTATTATTCATAATAAGAGTAGTTAAAACTACAATTAAAATTCTTAAAAAGAGAAAAACTACAATTAAACCAAAATTAAAATGAGTGAAATATCTTTTGACAAAAAAATACCTTAAACAACCAACCAACAACAACGTTTCTTTTCTTCATTTCTTAACTTCCACAACTATAACACAACAACATTCACATTCCTCAGATCGAATATTTTTTGTCTTCTCACTGTACATGGAAGCTTTGATCAATCATGGGATTAATCCAATTCGCGTCAATGGCATTACAAAGCAGCGATCTTGTTTTCCGTTTGAATCAAAACCAAATCTGAAAAAGGGTACGTTTGGATTTCAAATTGGAGTGGTGAATAAGAAGAAGAACAAGTTTTCTCCTTTGATTATGGCTGCTGCTACTGTTGGGAATTCACAAGTTGGTCATTTTGAGAATACGGTTCCTTCCAAAGGTTTTGCATAATTCTTTGATTTTTGTATCTTTTTTATTATCTATGGAATTATGAAGTGTCTTATTCTTACTCTATGTATTTAATTTGAAATGAATTTAATTTAATTTAAGAATATAGTGTCCACTAGAAAGCTGAATATAATTGTCTGTAAGACTTAGCTCAACCGACAATGTCAATATTGTTAGACTAAACATGTTCACCCTGGTTTGAATTCAGACCTCGCGGTTGTGTGTCCGAGTTTAGGTGGTGTTTTCCACTTTGTTTGAATTCTGATTGAGAGAGGTGCCTATTTAGTGCCTGATAGTGATTGAATAGGATTACCTCCCGTAGAAGGAACCTATAGAAAACCAAAACTAATCATGGGTTGGTCGTTGATACATTGTAGACCAGGATTTTAAATAGCAGTAACGTCTGCTGTCATGTCGTGGTCATTGATATTACGGAGAATCACAGTTAAATGTGGTTTATGAAGCCTCAATTGCGTAGCATTGTGGTTTCAGTGACATTAAAAACTGTTATGCTGAGGTCTAGATGGTCGTGGACTTTTAATTAAAATTCTGTTGTCGACATGTTTTATACTTGTATCTAATTATTTTTTATTTTGATTTGTTGAATTTCATCATGGGGGTGTTTAGAGAAGTGGGACAAGATAGAGAAATATGATTAAATAGTCTCTAATTTAATTATATTTCACCGTTTTGATATATTGAATTTTACCATGGTAGATAGATAAATATAATGGAATTTCACCGTTTTGATATATTGAATTTTACCATGGTAAATAGAGAAATATGATGGAATTTCTGTGTAAAATATAGTCTGTTTGTGCAGTTATTAAATTTTTAAAAAATTGTGCTTTTGTTAATATTCATTCTCTGATAATAAAAATACACTGTTAAGCGAATAGAATGAACATATTGTCATCTTAAGGTTTTAGCAATTTATTTTAGCATTTGCTATAATTTTTATGTGTTTGTGTTGGAGTAATTCTCAATGTTATTGACTTCTATGTTTTCTGTGTTGTTTTGATGATGGATAGAAATTCTGGAGCTATGGAAGAATGGTGATGCAGTGTGCTTTGATGTGGATAGCACTGTGTGCATTGATGAAGGAATTGATGAGCTTGCTGAATTTTGTGGGGCAGGAAAAGCTGTTGCAGAATGGACTGCAAGGTTAGATTGTTCAAATGGAAATTCTTGTTTGAAAAAGGGTTTATATTTTTTAATTTCTTTGGTACCTCTTTTGTTCTATTTGATTTAAGTGTTGAATTTTCACAGAGCAATGGGTGGTTCCGTTCCGTTTGAAGAAGCCTTGGCTGCTAGGTTATCTTTGTTCAATCCCTCTTTGTCTCAACTTGAGAATTTTCTTCAGCAAAGGCCGCCAAGGTATGATTGAGACCGGCTAAATTGTTGAGTGTTTTCAGTGTTTTTTTTTGTCTTGAGCAGCTTTCACATATTGATGATAATCAATGTAGCTTCATGACTTAGGAGTATTTTGCTTTCGATTTGGTTAGTAATCACATTAAGTTGATCAGACAGTTCCTACTCCCCCATTGCTCTTGCCTTAACTTGGCAGAGCTGAAAGGTTTTATTTTAACATTTTTATGAAGTAATGCTATGTGTAAAAGAAAGGGCAACTTAGTACTACAAAGCTCTTGCAATTGCAAAAACGGTTGGATCTTGTATCTCTACTGTCGCAGTATTGTCAAATAGCAGCACTATAGTGCTATAGCATTGCGGAATTTTATAAACGCTGTTGTTATGACATACGCGATTTTGTACAAAGTGTTGTCAAATAGAAGATATAGAGGTGTAGTGGATTTCAACAAACCACTATTTTCTGCGAACTGTGATTGACAGCAGTGCTGTAGATTTGTAGGTAGTCTTATCATTAACTAGCAAACCGAGTTTTCCATGCCTGTATGATGCACTCATCAATGTCTGATGCGATGAATCCAGATAAAGTGCAAGGTTAGAATTATATAATCAAAAGAGTTTAGTCACTCTCCCGGTCTCTCCAAACGTAACCAACAACCCTTATGCCTTCAACTAGAAATTATATATGTTTTTCCCCTTCCTAATGCTTATTTGGTCACTTGATACTTGGTTTAAGATATATTCGGTTTGAACTCCTAAGAAGAAATGATGCATTGTGTCCAGAGTTAAAAATCACACTCCTTCATGTTCAAGTTATATCTTGTTTTTCGAGCAAAAAAAAAGTTATATCTTATTTTATTAAAAAAGAGAATTTAACTGTGGAAATATATAAAAACTATAATTGGTAAGTTGATACTAGTGTGGAGAAATTAGTGTTTTGTCAAATAGTGGCTATAACTATAGCGCTCAAGCGCAGTGGAATTCGAACAAATCGCTATGTTCCATGATATGCTACTTGGTACAAAGTATTGCTAAATAGTGGCTATAACAGCACAATAAAACTGCAGAATAACGGAATTTGAAGAAACTGCTATTTCCTGCGATCCACGATTGTCAACACTGAAAGAAATTATACCCTACACTTCTAATGATATTTTAGATTTATTGACTTAGTCGTTCTCAAAACCAGCCAAAACTTTAAAGGGGCGTCTTGATTCAACGGTTGAGTTGCTACTGCATGACTAAGAAGTCACATAAGTTTGAGTTGCGGAATCAGTCCCTTGTAAATGCAATCTAACTTGTAAGGCAGCCTACTAGTACTATAGACTTGCAAAAAGTTGATTTTGCCCTAGATTCAACTATAACAGTAGCTTTATTGAACCAGGTTATTTTTTTGTTAGACCAGCCAAAACTCCGACGAGACAAAAAGTTGATATCGGTATCACCAAAGCCTAACTGCCTACTTTATTTTCTCTGCTTTCTCATCACTGTTTCTCCAATTGTATCCTGAACTGGTCAATTCAGACATATTTGGAACAATCCTTATGATTCTCCTTAATATGCAGGCTTTCCCCTGGCATTGAAGAGTTAATCCAGAAACTAAAGGCTAATGGCAAGCATGTATATCTGATCTCAGGGGGCTTTCGTCAAATGATCAATGTATGGATAATAGTTGTAATGATTATTTTTTTGGATTTATTTTAGACTAAGAGTATTTCAGTAGTTACTTATACACTAGTATCATTAAAAGTTAGTCAGGGGGAAAATGAATTTTCTTGTCTACATGATGTCCTTGCATATATAGAATCTGTCAACATAACAAGTACACAGGTTGCAATATTATTGATTATTGATTAGAATAATGTTACTTTCAATCAATGTTGTCAAATAGCGGCGATAGCACTATAGCACACAAAATTGGAACAAATCACTATTGTTCCACAATACGCTATTTAGTACAGTTTGTTATCAAATAGAGGCTATTGGGACGCTATAGCACTGTAGTGTAGTGGAATTTGAACAAACCATAATTTTGATTACACTGCTTTCAACACACTTCTTGCAAAAGAAGATTAAATCTTCACTCCAATTTAGAATGTGGAATCAATGTGAGTGACTTGATGAACATAGGATTGTACATTGCTTACTTAGAAGGTGAAAATCTATGTTGAAATTTCAAATAAAGATCTCTTTCATTCCTCTCTTTTGCCACCATGCAAGTTTGAAATTAATTTGCGAAACAATGAAAATAAGTTAGGAGCTCGTGTCTATATCTTCCAATGTTTATTTTTCCTTTCAAACAATTTTCACAAGTTTGCATTGCTACGACATTAAGAATTTTAGGTAAAGTTTTTTGGAATTTGATAAGCATGCTAGCACACTTCCTATGAGTAATTCAGACAGTAATGAATTCGATACTTCTTTTTCTTTCTAATTTCTACCACACTTCTTATGAAGCCTGTCGCGTCAATACTTGGGATTCCACAAGAGAACATTTTTGCCAATCAACTACTTTTTGGAAGTTCTGGACAGTTTCTGGGATTTGACGAAAATGAGTATACTTCAAGGAGTGGAGGAAAAGCCACTGCAGTCGAACAAATCAAGAAGGTTAGTCATGTACTTGTTTAAGTTTTTTTATTCTAGTTACTACATTGCTTTAAAGCTGACCATTAAAAATTTCAGGATCATGGGTACAAAGCATTAACTATGATCGGAGACGGCGCAACTGATTTTGAGGTAAGAAAATATCTCGGATATCTTGTAGTGATTTTATGAAATATCTGATTTTCAATCACGTGTTTTGAAAATTAAACTTCGAGGCTTACTGAAGCGCCTACTAATACAAATGTTATAGAGGAAGTGTTCCTGCTAGAAGTTGCAGGGGTAGTTTTCTAGGTCTAGCCGCTCTCAAGTGCAGACTGCAGAGAGGTGGATGATGGATTAGCGGTTATATCGGAGTCACCTCCTATATAGTCATATAAGCCGGGTTAGCTCCATTAGGTTTAGGAAGGTGGGCCAGATCCCATGCTTGGGTATTTGCCCACAAGATTGATCCCGCAGTATTCGAGCCTTGCTTGCGCTGGTCGAGACAGTGATGACTCGTACCAGAGCTGTTTATGACTAGGAAGGCTGCTGGGACTTAGTGGCGTGCATGTTATGCTCGGATGCGGGTCAGGTGGTTAGGTTTCGGGGCTTTTAAGTTTTAACACACATGTATCAAGAGCCGAGTCATGGCCCAAAGTCCATACTGGTTCAGGAATTTACACTCATATTTCCTGATATATGTTTAAATGATGTGAACATCGTTTCTAATTTCTAAACAAATACCGATCACCCTTATTTGGTAGAAAAGTTGCTCTCATTTTTCCTCAAGTTCATTTAAATGTCACCCCATCTATTTTTTTGAAATTAAAAGTATTCAAGTGTAATTCAGGGGAGGTCTCTTTAACAAAATCAAGGCGTCGTATGCTTTGTTGTCAGAATCCCGATCAGACTCGTGAAAAACCATGATTTTGCGATTTGACTCACGCATACCGATCCAAATTGTGAATAGAACCCTGAGTTGAGTAAAATCCCTGCAAAATTGCATGAAATCTTGCGATTCCATATGATTCTAACCATCCTGGCTTTGAGTCTTTCATGTTTAAGCTTTGTGACTAGGTTGTTTATGTAACATTTGAGACTTTGCGTCGTTCATGTTTAAGATTTGAGACTTAGTTGTTTTATGTTTGTTTAAGATTTGAAACTTTGAGTACTTTATGCACTATATAATATATATTTAGTATTGTTTTTGTTTTGTTAGTAGGATCCTTCTATCTTGGTTTCGATTTTATGTTTTACGATCTTGCTAACTACTTTCGATCCTACAAAATTAATTGAGTAGAAATGTAGAATGCTTCGACCTTGGTTGCGATCTTATGTTTTATGATCTTGCTATCTCCTTTCGGTTTGAGGCAAGATCTCGATTCTGACAACCATGGCCGTATGTCATTTTGACTTATCTTAGGGGAGGTTAGTGCAATTTCACCTATGATGTATGATAACCTGTTTTCATATTTGTGCATTCACCAACTAACCAAACAAATTTTTGATTAGACTCAAAAAGACCAACAGTGATCTTAAATTGTTGATAGATGAATGAACTTTCTGTTTTTGTTGATATTTTAGCCAAATTTGCTGTGTCATTTGTAGGTTTTCTTGAATAACGTAAACGTGTGATAATTTGTATGCTTTTTTCTGCACATTTAGGCTCGTAGACCAGGTGGTGCCGATATGTTCATTTGCTATGCTGGTGTTCAACTTAGAGAAGCCGTTGCTGCAAAAGCTGATTGGCTAGTTTTCAATTTTCAAGACCTTATTAATTCATTGGGGTAACTTTTTCCTTTTTTTGGTTTCCTATTTTTTGAATCATAGAAGTGAGGAAGCAGATGGATTCGGAAAAAAAAAGGCAGGAAACATAAATGTGAAATTCCTCCACGTGTTATTAGGGAATGATTTTTCTTAAGATAGATAGATGTCATTCATTTTTTCTCTTTAGTAGATCAGATTTATTCTTCTTCCATTGTTTTTATTTCCTTTTTTTTATTGTTGGGGGTGTAATTTTATTCGCGCAGATGCCCTTGCACTGTGTTTGTATGTTTCAGTGTGCTTCAATAATACATTACCGATGTGTAACACGGTTTTAATAATATGTTTGAATGTGCGTTCAATGCCATTTTCCCGCATCACAATGAAATTTAACCTTGATTTTTAGAAGCTTAGAGTTGCAGCTTTTGCTTCAATGTGCGGCCCGTGATTAGCCATTTTTCCAAACATACACTAAGTTGATTTTATGAATTACTTTTATGTTTCTAGAATTTATTCACTGCCTTTTGCAAGGGTTAAGACTGTTTACTTCAATGTTGTTAGCCAATGCTCAATGCATCATATACAATATACATGTTTCCATTCTCCAATATGGATGTAATTGGATCACAAATGTTTTGCATTTTTTATACAAATTCCGACATCGGGCACCATATACACATACAATTTTGATTTTTATTATTATTTTCTCTCCTCGGGTGATGATGATTACAAAAAGCACTAGCTCGGAGTTTATTGTATACGCCTATACGGTTTATAAGCTCAAGGCATGTCGTTAATACATCCAGTGAGAAACTATGTTCATGCCAATGCTATCAGATAAGATTAGTTACCACATCAGTAGCTTTTGCCTAAACCATCATTTGGGATTTAAACCCTTTAGCATACTAATATATGCATACTAATATGCAGTTAATCTAGAGCAGTAAATAACGATCTTACAACTTCTTTATGCATGTCTTGGTTAATCTGATCTAAGAATTTCATCTATTCTGCCTTGTTTCTATACATAAAAAGTTTTTAACAGAATCCCTAAACTTCTAGTTAAAACAACAAAACTGAGTCCTTAAACTTTTCTTGTAAACAAGGAACTTAATTTACCTTCCCGGGCCCTGCGTATGCGGGATGATTAGTGCACCAGACTACCCGTTAAGGAATTTCATTTAGTTGTGAATGACACGTTCTTTGAGGCTCTCTTCATGGAATTCAATGATCTGTTTTGCTTCCAGGCATGCCCCTAGAACAATTTCTTCAACGGCGCCGTTTAAGGCACGCAACCCTTATGGGTCTTGCATGGTGCGTGACATGCTTTTACAAGTTTTTTTTTTTTTTGTATGTTGGTCTTATAACTTACATGTGTAGATCAATCCAGTATTAGTTACCTGTTGTTGCAGGTAATCAATATTATATTAATCACATATACAAATTGAGTGCTGAGGTTATTTTTGGTAGTTCAAAAGTAATACCTTTCCTCTTTTCCTTGCCTTTACTGATACGAGAAGAACATCTTCCTTCACAATTTCTTCATAACTAAACAAATTTTAATTTAACAGGGACTAAAAACACTAACGGAAAATTTAGTAGGGACTAAAAAGTGTGATTTATTTTTATAAGGACTAAAAACAAAACTGCAGATATTTATAGGGACCAAAAACTTAATTAACCTTAATATTAGTAATTAAAAATTGCTATACACATGATTTGATTATTGGTAGCTCTCATACGTTATTAACTGTTTAGAATATATTTTAGATTGATTAGTCATTGAACATTCTTTCATCGTGATGTATCCAAATAAGTGATTTTGTGTCCTGCTGTGGCATTGGAGTTATGTTTGAAAAAATAATAATAAACGTTGATATAAGGTAAATTAGTAGTATATTCAAATTTGACTTTTTCATATTCCAAGGTAAATAAACGTAAAAAAAAAAAGAAAAAAAGGTAAATTAGTAGTATTAATTAGGGTTATGTTTGAAAAAATAATAATTTGAAAAAATAATAATAAATGCATCTAGTATTAATTAGTAATATTAATTAGGGTTATATTTGGAGTACACCCTCCGGTCACTATTATAAGCAAAAATTAACATTTTAGATTCATTAATTAAATGATGTATATAGTTGACAATAACACCCTTTACGTAAATTGTTTGCAAAATCATTTAAGTTATTAAAGATTAACTTTAAAGATTAAAATATACTATCATAGTGGGTCAACCTGTCAAGAAATCTGTGCCATTCAAAATGTTCTTTCTAAATCCAATGGCTCACAACCAATTTACAAACTAAAAAAAATAAAAAATTGTAGTCTTTTATGGTAGGAGACCCATTAAGGTCGCCTACCATAGCCAGAGCCTTTCTTTAACGGGTTGTGCAGAATTCCGATTGAATGTCTTCTTCCTTTTTTTCCTTAAACTTTTAAATAATCTGTAATGAAATCCTTGAATTTAGAGACCTAAATACTAATTATTTAAGAGTTTAGGGACCTTTTGGTATTAACTCGAAATATCAATTTAGCTACTTTTGCAAAAGAGGTTTGGTTTTGTGTAACATCTATGAGTAAAATAGTCTTATATATTTATTATAAACAAGTGTCGTTTTTACTATTAGATCCAAAAGTTATATCATTTCTCATTTAATTTAATAATAAAATTTATTGATCTAATAATAATATCTATTTCATTGCTTATAAAATTGACCTTTAAATAAATTTAAGTACAGAATGATATTTTCTTAGGTGTGACATATGTGCATATATCGAAAGAAATTGATTGCGGCAAGAATTAAGGCACATGCATGAACGGTGGTCTGTCACTCTCTACCTTTCTTTGGTTGTTACGATCAATAATCTAACCTTTTCTTAAAGTTTGTAAAGAAACAAACGAGTAATGATAACGGAATAACTCTTAGATAGATATATGAAAATCATAAAGAAAATACTGATCACAAAAGCTTTAAATTGACAAAGATAATCTCGAAAGAAAGAAAAAAAAAAAACGATCTTGGGCTGATATAACTGTCACAATTCACAAACAATTTAGCCGTCTCTTAAATTATAGGTAGCATTTTTGTGATCCAAGAGTTTGTTACTATGCATATATATCGACTAATACCTCAATTTCGTCTTTGAATTTTGAAAAATCGGCCAATTTCGTCCCTAAATTTTGTGAAATATCAAATTAGTTCCTGAATTTACAAAATTTCAATCAAATCAGTCCCTCCGTTAAGTTGGTCTGTTAACGGAGGTGACGTGTAACGTTAACCTCTGACAAAGCTTACCACGTCAGATGCCACGCAAGCAGGGACCAAACTGATTGATTTACACAAAATTTCCAAGGACCAAATTGATGGATTTTCAAAAAATTGGCAACGGCTATTTCTCTTCTTTGTGAGTAACGACTCTTTCTCCTCTTCTTCATTAAGGGCTATTTCTTCCCCAAATATATAAATTTGGAACCCTAATGTTATAATTCCTTACATAGAGTTCAAAATCCCCAAAATTTCTTCCATGAATTGATGTCAAATTTCTTCCCCAATTCAAAAAACTTAGAACCCTAATTTTTTTGATTAAATTCGAAATTCATAAATCAAGTGGTCTGCCTTGTAGATTCGGTGTTCAGAATTGATGGGTGCGCGAATGGGCAAAAACAACTACAACAACCGGTATTCATCTTCAAGCTCTATGTACAATGTTGATGTGAGAGAGCTTCAATGTTGGTGTCCTAGAATTTGTGTTGCAAGAAAAGCAAACACTGTCAATAACTCAGGAAGGTCTTTCTATGCTTGCCCTCTGCATAAGGTTTGTTTAACAATGGTTATTTGATGTATGAATGTTTTGTTTAAATTATACTATTTTGCCTTTTACCTTGCATATCCATCATTTCAATCCTCAAATTAGTGAAAATACCATCAAATAGGTCCTTGAATTTTCACAACAGATATCACTGTGATCCTTGGTGCATACATTTGCTGAACAAAGTAAAAAGTAAAAGATAGACACTTTGATTATAAAAAGACACACATTTGCCTACCATCATAAGTCATATATTTAATGTTCATAAGTCACCACATAGCCAAAAAAATAACATTACATAGCCATCAAGTCATCAAATCATTTGATGTTCTTAAGTGATTACATATCCAAAAAAGCATAAACTAAACAAGTCCAAAAAACATTAATTAAACTAGTCCAAAAGCATAATTTAAACAAGTATCAATGCTTTGGAAATCCTCGAGTTGGGATAAACTCCATGTATTGGCGTTGAGTAGAAGCGGATTTTGGATTTGGAACTCTAATAACTCCAGGAGCAGTTGAATTTTGTGGAGCAGGACCCCTCAGTGGTGTTTGTTTATGCATGTCATTTGAAATCACTTGTCCTCTCATGCCATATCTCCTTGTACTCATTCTATGCAAATAAAATCAATCATATCAGCCCTTAAATTATAACAAAATCCATCAAATTAGTCCTCAAATTATGCTAGTAAGTCTCAAATCGATCTATATTTTAGAGGGGTATAATTGGAAACACAGGAAAAATTATACTGAAAAGTTAAGTCTCGAATTTTTACCATTTCCATCAATTTAGTCCTTATACATGTGGCTGCCTTGTTGACACGTGTACAAGACAACACAACATGCAAGGGACATGTCATCACCACTAACGGAACTTTTGGACGGAGGGACCATTTTGATGGACGTCTGTAAAATTCAGGGACGTATTTGGCCGATTTTTTAAAATTCAAGGACGAATTTGAGGTATTAGTCGCATATATATATATATATATGAATGAGATTTATATTTGAATTTCAACTTGATAATAAAGGAGAAAAATATCTTGAACTTTCGAAAATTGTGGTGTGAAAATAGAGAATAGCTTATGATTATGTTAGCTAGTTGGTAATTCGAAGGAAAATGAGAGACATTGAGTTTGGTTTGAGAGACTAAGGCACATACAAAGTGATAGTTTATGGCCAAATGTTTTATTTTGGAGTGATAAGCTTGATTAACAAATCGGTATGGCGTGCCAATATAAAATATTGTTAGAATGAATATAAGGAGTAGATGAAGAAACCCCAATTTGGTAGACCTTACTTGTATGTATAGCTAAAGTCATTCTAAATAGGGATAACAATTAAACTCATTCGTTTGGTTCATAGAAAAAATATCCATAATAGGTTGGACAACAATCCTTATTATTTATGAATACAACCACAAGTAAAAGTTGTCCTAATACAAAGCACAAGTAATTACCCATTAAAATGAACAAATACATATATTAGTATTTTTTTAAAGTAATTTAGCGGTTATAAATTCCTTTTTTTTAAACTGAATAAGTTGGATGTTCGGGTTCGAAAACAGTCTCTCTACCAATTGAATTAAGTTCAGATAAATTATTACGCCCTTCGTCCCATAATAGGCGAGTCTATTCCAAAAAAATTGACCCATTTCACTTTTCAATATATATTAATTACTTTTTTCCAATTATAATTCTAATTAATACAATCCCTCAAAAAAAAAAAAAACTCTAATTAATACAACTTTCATCACTCTCAATTCAATGTATTATACTTTGCATTTAGACCATCCCCAATGGTGAGGTCTTCACCATTTAAGACCCGATACCTAATAGGTACCTCCATTGGCGAATAATTTCAAGTGACTCTTAAGACTCAGGGTCTCACTTAAGACCTCCATTCTTAAGTGGATCCCACACAACTTTTTAATAAAATAATAATTGTTGAGTTGCTTTTGTTGAAATATAAATGATAAAGAGTTATTGGTGAGACCATTTAAACATTTTGTTAGAGAGTCTCTATTGGAATGGCTGAGTACCTATTTGGTACTATTATTGAAAAATTATAAAAAAAAAGTGATGTGTCTATGTGAGACCCGTTTAAGACCTCAAGATTAAAAATCTCCATTGTAGATGCTCACCAATAAGTGAGAAGACACTCAAAACATTTTTCTCTCTTTCACTTATTCACTTTTTCTTAATTTGTGTAAAATGAACAAAAAAACTCACTTATAATGGGACGGAGGGAGTATTGTTATTACCTCGCTCCACATATACACAAAAACATATTGAGGAGATATCAAATTACACCATTGTAATGTTACACCAACGCTTAACACTATTTTACTCGTTACATATTTTTTAAATTTGACAGTCGAATGGTAAATTTATATACTACCCCCGTCCTTAATGATAAGACCCTTTTGATAATTTTTTGTCCATTTTTATAAGATTCCTTTGTTATTTCCAACTACATTAATTATTTCTTTACATACATGCTCATATTTATTATACTCCCTCCGTCCAATATTATAAGCAAAAAAAATAAAATCAAACTTATTAAGAAAACTAAAACATAGTAGTTTGTGACATAGTTTCTTGTGTTATTCTTGAAATAAATTTTATAGAAAGATGTAAAAACAATTTTCATTGGTTATTAGTTATTGAGAAAATGAAAGAGAGAGCAAATTGAATGCACTTTGCATTTGATTTTTCTTTGGAAAAGATGATTTTTTAAAACAACATAATTAAATATGATAAAAGTTGGTATTTTTTTGCTTATAATTTGGAGTACATATTTTTTTTCAATCAGCAATAAATAACATATGAAAAACCCTTGTACTAAAATAACAGGAATTAAGAAAGTGGTTCACTATTATTTTTACAATTTTATTCTTAAGAGAAAGAGTTGACTTATGTTTTTCATATGCTATTTATTGCTCATTGAAGAAAAAGATGTATAATAAATAGAGACATGTATGTAAAGAAATAATTAATATAGTTGGAAATAGCAAATGAGTCTTATAAAAAAGGACAAAAAAAATTCTCAAAAAGATCTTATAATTAAGAATTGAGATAATATTTCTTTTCTTTTTATTTTCATAATTGTTTTTTCTTTTTTATTTATTTCTCACATATCCATTCAAATCTTTTAAATAAAAGCACTCAAAAGTCACTTTCATTAATATTAATTAATTACTAATATTTTCCTTTCCTTCATTTTTTTTTGGTCAAGATTTTCCTTTCCTTCTATTCATTATATTTTTTTTGCAAAAACAAAACGATATTCATTCCGTCAAATTGAATCTGCGAACAAACTCACAACATTCAAGTAAATAACATATAATGACAAAATGCTACAAATGATATGACTAAAACTAAATCACCAAAATACACATGTTTTCGACGTTGACGCCCAAATCATTAATCGAATATGTGATTGTCTGAAGTTGATCTTTCAATAGGAACTAAACGAACACCGCACAACAAGATGCGAAATCAAACAGCGGCGCACAAGTCAAAAAAACAAAAAAGGAAAAACTTATATACATGGAAATCACTTATTTAGATTGAAAGAAAGGGAAAAGAGATGCATGAGTCAAAAATGAAAACCACCCATAGACCATCATCGAATAGTGAAAGAAAAAACAAACTTAGAAGGTGAAGGATCTCTTACTAAAAAACTAGGGCCGACTTTTCTAGCGACTATTAGTTCATTGTATTCTTTAAAACTAAATATTTTTTGTCATGTTCCAATTAATTTAAAATTGTTCAATCTCGTCATACACTTATAAAAACATCATTTAAAGTAAGAGTAAAACTCTGAATAGATTAGCCCATTGAAACTACGCAGCAGTATTAATTAAACATGAGATCTTTAAAAGGAGATAAATCAACGGCATCAAACCAACAAAATTAGATTTCCCTTTGTCAATTTAAATAATATTTTTTTCTAAGTATCAAAGATTTTTTATAAAAAAAAAAAGAAAGATTTTTATGACATGACAGACACAAACCAAAAAAGTGGATGAGATTTCAGTGATACAGTGAACCCTATAAAACAGGAGAGAGAAAAATAAAAAAAATAAAAATAAAACATTTGAATTTCTTCGCTAAAAAACAAAAAATAAACATTTATTATTTTTTCGATATAACAAACGTTAATTTTTGTTCATCCGTGAAAACACGTTGTTGCAGACAAACATTGAAGATAACGGTGTAAACAACAACCTCCGAGATTCGACAATACTTCGTGTATCCTAGATTTCATTTCACGGATACTAAGGAATTCTCAAAAAGTAAGCTTTTTCTTTTCTTTTCTATTATTTTCAATTTTTTTTTAGTTTTTTTCCCCCTTTTTTTCTTCAATGTCAGAAAATTAGTAGGAAGAAAGATCATTTTTTTATGTGTTATTGTAAGAAGAAAATGTTGGGTTATTAGTTTTGATTGTTTTTGGCAAATGGGTTTTTCTCAGAAAAGGGTTTTGTAGTGAGGTTTCTACTTTCATAGTGAAATTTGGTTCCTTTGAGTAGTTTTAGTTTTTTGGGGTGTTTTTGTTTTTAGTTCTTAATTCATTAAGTTGATTGTTTGTTGTTCTTGGAATGTTTGTGTCTGGCATTGTTGATTTCATCTTCTGAAATTGGCAAGAATTTGTTTTTTTTTTTTTTTTTTTTAATCCAGAGTTCCATCGGAAGGTAAGTGAAGTCCGACCACAAATTATTCTAATTGAGGATCGAACTCGGGTTCTCCCGATGGAAAGAATTTATGTTTTTGATTTCTTCCTGTTTCTTATTTATGGAGGTTATTCTTAGTTGTTTGATTATTTTTTTATATTCTTTTTTTCAGGTTTTGTTGGTTCTTTTTGCTGCCACTTGAAGAGTAGATTTTGATGGTTAGAGTGGTGAGTTGAAGGGGTTTGATTTAATTGGCAATATATATGTATAGTTAATCAGTGATTGTGGTTTTGTTATTGTGAGGACGATTGAAGGTTTTTTACTGATTCATGGAAAGTTCTTCTCTTGGTTGTTTGGTGTTGATAATTGAAAGAAAGAGGGTAACTTGTAGTCTAGAGTTTGGTTGGTGCAGTGTTGTTATATAGCGGCTTTATAGGAGCAATAGCATAGCGGAATTTCAACAAACTGCTATTGTTCCGTGATATGTGTTAGTACAAAGTGTTGTCAATTACCGGCTATAGCAGCGCTGTAACACTGTATTATTAGGGGAATTTGAACAAACTTCTATTTTCCTCGATCCACGATTGACAACAGAGAGTTAGTGGATGTGAGAGTGACGGTAAAAATGGATTTGTGGGTTGCAGCTGCTTTTACTGGAGCTGGTTATTTAGCTAAATATTGGAAAAAGAGTTTGGAAAATGGTGATACCTCTTATCATTTGTCTTCAGAGGATTCAAATTTTGAGAAAGCTGAGTCCTTTAGCAGTCCCTTAACCTCCCTCAAACAACGCCGGAGACGTGAAAGGGGAAAAGATGTTTTTTTAGATAGAAGGGGTTCGGATGAGATGTTCTCAGACGTGAGTTCCTTTGATGGTCCTTCAACAGGAGATGTGGCTTCTTATAGAGGGTTCAATTGTGAAAAAATAAGACATTTTCAGAATTATAATGAGAGTGATTTTCTATCGATATCAAACTTAGCAGTGCCATTATCACCATATGATGATAACTTTAAGGATGGTGAAGATGGAAATGAGCAAAATACGAGTAGTTTTGGCAATCATGGGTTCTTTCGTCCTGAGTTTTCTGCCAAAGGGATTCCTATCCACAACTCTTTCGGACACAAAACCTTTCTCTCGACGAAACGTTTTCCCGAGCATGTTAGTAGACCATTAAATTCCTTAGAAAGTTGTTTCATGGCTCAGCTATATAAAGAGCATGCCAAAATGGAAGAATATGTCTTTAGTCCTCTTTCATCACCATCTACGACCACAAGGTTATTTCGGGTTAGCAATGGTAGCCGAATACTCAATAGAGAAAGTGATATTTTGATCAGTGCATTGACTGGACGTAATAAAGCTGGTCGAGAAAAAGACAAAAATGTAGTTGGAGGGATTCCTTGCTTGCCCAAAATTGGATCTTTAAACGATACCAAGAAGATGAAACTTGATGCAGTTGATGGACGAAGTCGAAGGTCAAGCTTTTCTGATGACTTGTTTAGTGGAAAACTCACACAATATGGTATAGTTTCTGATTTAACCAAAGCCTCTTTAGCCTATGTTGTGTTTGAAATGCTTGTTTACATATGTGTTAACCTTTACATTGCTGGAAAATGCGGCTAATGCTGCTGCGATGCCGTTGTGGTGACCTAAAATTCCGTTATATTGCAGCCGCAATTGCCGTTCCGGACTGCAATTCAAAACCTTTTTTAGAACTCTTTCTTTTGTGTTGAGAGTAACACTGTTAGAATTGAGAGAGAACTCCGATATTTGATTTCATAAACGTGACTTCTGTTACAATCAGTTAAACCACCTGCATTTCTAGTAGCAGGGTGGTGACCTGCAATAGCAGGTGCAAAACTAATTCTGACTGGCAACTGCCAGTAGCTGAACAGCTATTATACAGGTGGCATACAGCTGACATAAATAACTCATAGAGATAGAGTTAGTTATAACTAATTCTTAGTTATAACTAACTCTTAAGAGTTAGTTATGAGTTTCTATTACAAGACTAGACTAGTTGCTATGCATACTCTAATTGTAACTGTAAGCAATTCTAGCATACATCTAACAAACACTTGTTATTTTTTGAGGAAATTATTAGTCTTCCAATGCCATAGACTTCTTTTCGTTCTATATTTAGTTAGTCTTTTCTTGTATTATGAGAAGAAAAATTGTAATGAAATCTTGGTTAATTTTGCTCACAGGTATGTTATAATAATGTAGATATTTGTTATTTCTATACAATTTACTGATCTCAGATAATGAGACTCATTATGAGTTATGAAAAAAGCGTTTTGTTTTTTAACCGGCTTAGGTCTTTCAATATTTTTAAGATATTATAGCTCTTGGTTTCTCTATAGATGCCGTGAATGTGTCAAGCGAAATTGCCATAGTCCTTGAATTAATCAAAATTACAAAAACATCCTCGCATGTGTTTTCGATAGTCAGTTTGGTCGCCGATGTGTTTTTTTGTTAGTTATTTTGGTCCTTGAATATGTCTTTCATTAATCAGTTTTGTCTATCAAATTACTTACAAAATATACATTCAAGAATTCTTTTGTAATTTTGATACATTTGATACCGCTTCAAACATTTAGGCACCAAAATGACTGTACTCAATGACTCGATGAGAATTTATACTTAATTTCTGTTATATAATATGTTTTACTCTGATAGTATGGCTTATTAACACGTCCGTAATCATCAGATCCGACATTTCTCTTCAGTCTTGGGATTTCCCTTGGGATAATAACTTCCAACATGACAAATAAAAGAGAAATAGTCAAGATAAGGGAACTGTTGAAGCAGAATGAGAACTTGGTTCAAGATCTACAAGACGAACTTGATATGAAAGATTCAATGACTGTGAAGGAGTTACAAAATGAAAATTATGGTTCACAAGATACATGCGATCATTCTTTCAATGGCAAGGAGCTGCATGAATTTTCCCCTGAAAAGCATATTGATAGCTCTCCCAGAGTAGAACGCAAAGAATCATATGATAAAAAGGAAGAACAGAGTTCAGAGTCTATGAGTAAAATTGAAGCTGAGCTTGAAGCCGAACTTGAGAGATTAGGGTTGGACATGAATGCATCAAGCCTGGATAGGAAATTATCCGAGCTTGTTGAGGTAAGCATAACTGTCACATTTTCCGGTGACTACACACACAAGTCTTCGGCACAAAACACTGTCTATATATGTTTTTTTAGTTTATTTCTTAGTTTTTCCTTGTTTAAGGTTTAGGGAAATTTCACATTTTCTGTCTTGACAATGATGGAAATTTCATAGAAAGGAATGAAAATGGCCCTTTCTGATTTATATGCCTTATATATAGAGTTCATATTATATTAATCAAGATTTCGCCTTAACAGAGAGTGCAACTGCAAAGGATAACCTAGTTATGTGATATGAAAAATTTGATTGTTGGCCATCCATTCTTTCTGATTCTAGTTGCAGCATTCATATCATTTAGTGCATGTTTGGATTGATGGTGAATTTGGTGAAATCACTGTGGAACCGTGATATTGTTGCAGTTCAAATGTGTCGCTTTTGTCAAAATCACTGTGACACTGTGATTCTGCCAAACTCACTATCAATCCATACATATACTTATTTGTTCCACTTCTAGTAGAAATTGGAATTGTGGCAGTAACTGAAAGTTTCACTGCTATAGATACTAATGTTAGTTTTCTTTATCCATTGTATCATGCCTTATTTTGCTTTGAAGTTCTAGCGCATATGTTTACTTTGAAAGCCGTAAAATATTTCTTTTTCCGGTGTGAAGTTACATCTCATATTTTGTTCCATTGCTTCTTTTGGTTCAAGTTAACAATTCTTAAATGTGACAATGGGTGTTAATGGTGCAAATTTTTGCAGATTGACCCGGAGTTCGTAGCAGATTTTGCACAAGGTGAGTTTCGAGCTGACACGGTCAATGGAGCAGATGCCAATGTCACCACACCTCTTCCTGCTAACTATGCAGTTTCACCGCATGAACTGAGTTTACGTTTGCACGAAGTCATACAAAACCAACTCGAAACACGAGTGAAAGAGCTTGAGATAGCCCTTGAAAATAGCCAGATGAAAGTGAGGTCTTTGGAAACTGAACAGGATGTTAGTTTCCAAAAGGAATCTTCTCCCACCAGAGGAAACTTATTGATGACTCATGAAGATTGCGACACTATGTCCCAGCCCTTAATTCTCAATCTATCAGGTGAAGCTCTTGAAGCATACAATGAAACCTATGAAGAATTAATAAAGATGAATGATTCCGAAGACAATTCACCGTCAGCCATCATTCATGATGGTGACGACAAAGAAGGTCCGCTTTCACATGATTGGAATGCAACAGTTTTTGAATACGATTTCGCGACAATGTTGGAAGGGCAAAGCTCTAGTGAATTGAATGTCAGTGGAGATGAAAGTTGTGATTGTGATAACGAGGAGGTGGAGAGGCTATTGATAAGGCAAATTGTTGAAAGGACAAAGAAAGGTTCTCCTCTTTTTCAAAATGCAAAAAAGATATTGTATTCTATGGATGAAGATGAACAACAACATTGATATCATCTAGTTTTTAGGAATGTAGGAATAGAAAATTAGTAATACTTATTAAATACAGATACCTTTGTTCTAGCCTTGTTTCAAAATTTAATCATGCTTGCAAGGTTATCTTGTCTTGATTATAGTAACTTCTTTTCTACTGATTTACTTTGTTTTATTATTATTTCATCAAGAAACTAGAATGAATTTTGTACAAACAAAAGGAAACTGGAATGAATGAGCAACATTATCCATGTTTGATTGGAAATGTATTCTTGGAAGTTGCTTCTAGCCTTCTACTACCCTTGTCCTTAAATCCGATGTTTTTAAAAAGAAAACATACATTGAAGCAGAGAGACGTCTGGACCATGGTTCAGCCATCTTAAACCGCTCAAGCCAGACGAAACTGCAATCAAACTGAACCGTAGTAAAAACTGGTTCAATGTTCAATCGGCTGAACTGTTCGATTCCATTTGGTTTTTCAAAGCAACAGAATTTCTAAATTGCTTGAGGAATACTCTTAACATGATTGACTATATACATGATTATAATTACCACCATTTAAAAACTGAATGAAAAAAAAATTGAAAAATTAAGGACAACTGTATAAAATTTAAAATGTAAATAATCAACCAAGTTTGTATACTCTACGACAACACAAACAGATTTTGATTATTATTTTTTGAACAAGAAATAATAATTAAAGTGTATTTACAGTAAAATTATTTCTTTTTAGTTAAATAATAAATTTAAGTACAAAAAACATGTATAAAGACAAGCACTACAAATAATAGCTTCAAGTTCTTTTAAAAAGGAAATCATAGCTTCAAGTTAAAATCAATTAATGATAGATTATCAAATTACTGAAAACCTTCAGTGGAAGTTTTCAGACAGAAACATTTTCGTGACAGAAACACAGATCAACTCAAAGCATGTAAAACAAAAATTATATTCCCGATTCATGACAAAGGAAAGAACGTGGCTAAGAGGAATAATGTTTCTTTCCAGCTCTATATTGCTGATAGATTATACATGCTTGAAGATTATATCAGAAACAAGTCCACCTAATTTTGGTAAAAAGCTAATATTTATTTTCCGAAATTTGGTCAAGCCCGTTTAGCGAAAGCATCAACTTCTTGATCATCATTCCTGAGATTTTCTTGACCACTTTCACCGTATCCAAGTCCTCCCGTTCTATCATACCCACCAGCAAAGCTAGCTGCTCCCGGGAGCTGAACCGCCACTGCCATACCCCGTTGCACTTCCAGGGTATTGATTACCGGAGAAACCATTGCTGGGACCACCACCAACACCACCGGTACTATAATGATTATCGCTGTTGCCAAATCCAGCAGCAGCACCATAACCACCATCAACAGGAGCAGTACCATAGTTAACGGAATTGCTTTCTCCGCCTCCTACAGCAGCACCATAATTCGCATTGTTACCACTGCCATAACCACCAACACCAGGAGCACTACCATAGTTAACAGAATTGCTTTCTCTATCACTGTAATTGGCACTGTTACCACCACCATAACCACCAGGAGCACTACCATAGTTAACAGAATTGCTTTCTCTAGCACCTACAGCCGCACCATAATTTGCATTGTTAGCACCGCCATAACCACCATCAACAGGAGCACTACCGTAGTTAACAGAATTGCTTTCTCCACCACCTACATCCGCACCATAATTTGCACTGTTACCACCACCATAACCACCAACATCCGGAGCACTACCGTAGTTAGCAGTACCAGCAGCACCATAACTCACATTGTTACCACCATAACCACCAACAGCGGGAGCACTACCATAGTTAACAGCAGCACCATAATTTGCATTGTTTCCATAACCACCAACACCGGGAGGACTACCATAGTTAACAGCATTGCTTTCACCACCACCTACAGCAGCACCATAATTTGCATTGTTTCCATAACCACCAACACCGGGAGGACTACCATAGTTAACAGCATTGCTATCACCACCGCCCACAGCAGCACCATAATTCGCATTGTTGCCACCATAACCTCCGCTAGTAGTTCCATCATTGTAAGTGTTTCCATAACCACCTCCGCCATAACCTCCAGCAGCATTACTAGCATACCCACCACCGTATGAAGAGTTACCATAACCACCTGAATATCCACCTCCACCACCATAAGGTCCATCAAAACCATCACGGGGTCTTTCATTTGCAAAATTTACACCAACTCGGCGACCATACAGATCCTGAAAAAAAAAATTACATTCATAAATAAATAATAAGAAAGGTAAAAGTAATATTGTCTGTTGTTACATACGCCAATTAAATTAACATGAAGTATCAAAAAAAAGTTTGTAAGATGACAGGTATCACTTGTGAAGTTGTAAACTAGTTTATATCATTACAGTTAAGTTACTGAAGGTTTGCAAATAAAACACAACATGTAGACGTGTTAAAAGTTCCTGATAATGACAATTTTAACTGGAGACCACATGGATATCATCTCACTGATGAGCCTATCAAATGAAGGAACAACAACAGCATGCAACGACAAGGATGATGGCATTATATTCTATCTATCTATTATGGTATCCACTACGATTAATTATATAGCCAGTACTGGGAAATTCTATATCACACATGTTTACCATACAACAACAACAACAACAACCAAGCCTTATCCCATTAAGTGGGGTCGGCTACATGGATCAAATGACGCCATAGTGTTCTATCATACACCAAATTTGGATACAATGATTAATTATTTAAATAATAATAATATTAATCTTACAGTTCAAAATAATTAGACAATGCTAATTCATGAAAATTATCACAATCAAACCCAAACTAATATTGACAGTAGCAGTAACCTGGATGATTAGACACATACGTAAAAGCTCGACAATTATAAGGACAAGGGACAAAAAAGCAATAACACAACAAATTCAGACACAAGCACCAACTGTAAAAGCACACGAAATTTGCACTTAAGTACAGCTCACAAGCTTCATTCAATGGCTTACCTATGTAGTTTCAGCATTTGTATATGTGTACATGGTTATCGAATTGAGAAACATATCGTGAATCGGAAAAACTATTTTCCAAATTGTGAATCGAATCTTATTATGAATCTTAAGATATATTACTAATAAAAATGATAATTTTAAGTAAAAACATGTGATATAGCTAAATTCTAGTTGAAATCAAATAACAAAAGAAAAGTGACTAACTATACAAAGTTGACAAAAAAAGAAGTAGCTGACTACGCTAAGCTTACACAATGTTCAATGGAATCAATTGGGATTCATTATAGTTAATCGGGATTCAACATAATGAATCATGATTCAATGACATGTCCAAAATAAATACACACCAGAGATTCATATGATTGAGTTCAATTTTGTATCGAACCGAGATACAACTCGTACGTATAGTAATATACTGATAATCGTGTACGTGTATGCAATCATTCTGCAGTTCATTACTAATAATACTAAAAATAATAATCTGCGTTACCTGTCCATCCAAGGCCTGAATGGCACTTGATGCCTCCTCAACAGTATTGTAAGTAACAAAGCCAAATCCTTTGGACCTACCAGATTCGCGATCCATAATTATCCTTGCTATAAAACAACGAGATTAAACAGCAATTAATTTTGAATTCAATTAACACAAGTGACTTTAGTTTAAACAGCCTCTCAACTGAATCCCCCCTAGAAGGGAAAAAGAAAACAGATAATCTGACAACTCACCGTCAAGAACTTGGCCATATTTTGAAAAAGCATCGCTCAAACTTTGTTCATCAGTATTATACGAAATACCTGCAAACAAATGAATTTGCATGAATTCATTTTTAATAATTATTAGCATTTTCAACCATAAAGATTCTATCTTGGCATGGCAGGGTTTAAAACAGGGGCAAACCCAATATGGATTTATCATAGCAGACCTATCGTGGTTTTACAAGAAATTGACTACACAGCTATGCAGCACCGTGTAAGTGTTCAATACCAACACATATTGTTACGTTCAATCACTTCTATTGTCTAAAATTATTTATCAGTGTCTACGGGTTAGTGCCAATGTCTGGTGAATGTGTTGCGTCGGTTCTTCATAGCTTCATAACTTGAACTGTGAGAACCCCCAACAAAGGTCCTTTTCAATATATATGAAAAATAGACATCATGTGTTTGCAAATTAGAGTAGATTGTAATTAAAACTCACCTCCTACAAACAGCTTGGTATTGGGAGTACTCGAGAAGCACCGTATGGCTTGGAAAACAGATGGGGAAGAACGTAACTTCAACTCAGAAGTGATCTTCGTATTTGCTGCATTCCTTAATAAACTCCCAACTCTACCAAAGAAAGCCATTCCTGTAACCTGATGGAAATTATAAAAATAAGCTATATTTTATTAATCACATTCAGAATAAAATATATACACACAAAAATAAAAACAGATAGTCTATATCCGCCCAAACATCAATAAAAGCAAAATTTTCACACAATCCAGAAGGAAATACCAACAAAATAATATAAAATCTTAATAAAATAAAAAGATCGAACATTTCATCTCTGAAGGCAAAAGTTATTATTATCAGAGGCAAAATTAAAGTAATGGACAACGAAACATGTTCAGCGTATAAAGAAATGGAAGCTATAATAAACACTTAAGCTACATTCAGTTCATTCATCACATTCAGAACACAATATACCCACACACACAAATGTAATCTATACCACAAAACTCAATGAAACCAAACCTTTCCACACAACCCTGAGAGAAATATCAACAAAATACTAAAAGTCTAAATAAAGAAAAAGTTGAAACATTTTTTATCCACTCTTTCTGGTTTTGTTTGGGGAACCAGAAAGAGTAATAATTATGATCAAAGACAAAATTAAAGTAATGGAGAACAAATATAACGAAAATGGGAACGGACGATCTTGACCATTGATAATGTGGAGATCAATGGTCAAGATCAATAGTCAGTGCTTCATATACACACAAACAATTTAAACAGATAATATATACCCCCAAAACATCAAATAAAACCAAAATTTCCACACAACCCAGAAAATTATCAAGAAAATAATGTAAAATCTAAATAAATAAAAAAATTGAAACATTTTTCATCCACGTTTTCTTATGATTTTGATTTAGGAACAAGAAACATGAACAAAAAATTCAACATATATAACGAAATGAAAGAGAAAAAAAATCATCATACATAACGAAATGGAAGCTATAATGAAAGAGAAGAATGAGGAAAAGGTTGGTGGAAGAGAAATCACCTTGAATTTGTTGTTCTTAGTCGAAGAGAATTTTCGCTTGTTTTCTCCACTGTCTATAAACCCTAGCGAGATTTTGCAAAAGGGTTTAAGGAAGCGTGAAATTGATAACAACCTTTGATTCGTAATAGGGGTAGCAAATTATAGCCCTTGGATGAGGTTCTTGCACAAATGAGTGTACGTGGAGGGTATATTTGTCAAATTAAAATTAAAAAGATTAATTATTTTTGTGAGAATTTGTATTGTCGATTTAGTATGTGTTTGGATGCACGTTTAGCACCCCTCCCTTGCATCTCAATGCATATTTCACTGTGATAATTAGAAGCAACAAAATTTAGTTTCTATGTTGATGTGGTTTTCAATGTATGTTAAGTTGTTGTAGACTACTTAACGCAAAGAAAATATTTTTTATGTCAAAATACTTGTGGAAATCATCCTAACAAAGAGCAAACTTTTCATTTTGTAATATGTGTAACCGATATAAGATAAGAAAAAGGTGAAGGTGAGAGATAGATCGATGTAAATATAAATATAGAATTATATAGTGTTTATATTTTTTTTGTTTAAGTACATATTCAGTTATATGGTAATCAAAATTGATTCTGACTGAATTGATTTGGAATGAATTGATTTTAGTTAAAAGATAGTTGAATGTAAAACGATTTATGTTTGGATACGTATATCGAGAATTGATTTTTTAGCTATTTTGGATAGGTGATTGATCATCCCTTTATATAAGATACGATACTGCACCGATACGGAAAAATTTCAAAAATCAAGATACGATACGGCTAGGATACGTTAATATAAAAATTATATATATAAATGTACAATATACTTATACCATTTTTTTAATATGAAAATATATTAAAAAACAACATAAACCAGTCATAGGCTTGTAGCACATCAACATAAATATAAATAATATTGACGATTAAGAGAGTGATTATTAGCCAATTACATACACAATATATCCCAAAAAGAGCACCATCAGTGTTATACTACATCCAAAAGAAACATTGCTAGTGCTATACTATATCGATCCAAACGAGAAGCACTATATTAAAAAAGAACACATCAGTACTCAAGAGTTAAGTTATTTTAGTTAACATTAATTGGGAAGTATCGGGGCAGATATCAGTATAGGATAATGATCAGATACTCTCCCGATACGTATCGGGAAGTATCGGATAATTATTTTTGTAAAAAAATAAAATTTAATCTTCGGATACTCTTCTGATACGTATCGGGAAATATCAAGCAGATATAGGTGCAGGATACGTAAGAGATACATTTCGTCATCCATTTTGAAGTATCGAGGCTTCATATGGAATGATCAATCACCTATCTATATTGGCTTTGAGTCACCTATCTATATTGGCTTTGAGTTTAGGTTGTGATGTAATAAGTCTTTCGTCTAGTGTCTCTGACTATTAGGTCACTAGTATGATAACGGGCTTAGGAATGATCAAGTATCTAACTTAAGAAAATTGCTCTTTAGACATACAGGATTGCTAACATGCACCTCAAACTTCTGAAAATATCTCCACCTAGAGTTATGAACTGTTCAACCGTGAATAGTAGTTACAAAATGTTATCTTGTGCTTATATGCTGAATTAAAAAAATACAAATCACCATTGCTTTCACTTCAAACATACATTTTCCCTCCCTACTCCAATAAATCAAACCCCATCAAAAATCTTCAAACTCAAGCAACAAGTGTTCAAAATTTTAAAATAATACAATGTGAAATTTATATGTTAGGATTTGTTAAATTGGTTATTATGTTAGCGTTTTTTGAAGTTGTATAATATGATTGTGAATTGGAAGGTTGTTTAGGCAATTGTCAATCAATTAGAATGATGTTTTTACTATGAATATAGTTTAAATTAGTATTACTGCAATGTGGTAATTTAAGAATTGAAATAACACTGAAAATTATATATTTATTTTGGGATATAGGTGTTTGATGAAATGCTTAAAAATTATTTTATCAATATTTATTACAAATATTGCTTACGATGTTGGTTGGCTCAGACTCAACAAACTGTACTGACAAAACTTTATGCGTAAAGCATGTTAACAGCTAAGTAAATGTCCTTATGCATTAAGTAAATTCTCAAAAAGATGGTGATAATGAAAACATAGGCGCTGCATCATACTTCTCAAGTCTTCTAGATTTTTCTTCATTTAATTTTTAGCTATGCATAGAAGGCATATGAATAGAAGGCAAACATATAACATGCTGCGCTGTTAGATTTTTTGGATGGTAAAACTAATCATTGTAAACAAAATATTGATGGACCTAGGAAACATAACATTGCTATGTATAATCCTTCAAACTCTATGTAGAAGGTCAACAACCTCTGATGCTAGGAAGCCGAAAGTGTCAAAAACAAATGGTATAAAAGCATGTTGATTGTCAGAAAACGCTTTCTCATGTTCGGCTATTTTGCTTGACGCAGTTTTTAGGGATATCCGTCCTACCGTAAAAGACCCAACCCCTAATCCCACAAGTGGTGAAACCCCAGTCAAGTCCACACATGCATGTTTTCCTCCTACACATCTATACACCATAACATATACGGGTGTTGATCTTCTATCTAGTGAGTCAGTCAGAAAGTTCACAGGCGTCTCCTTCTTCATCGATACTTCCGCCCGCCTAAATATATCAAAAAGTACATCTAACAAGGTCATGCTTGTACTTAAAGCCGAAAAGCTCGTTACAATGTAGTTTAATAAGATACATTTTACGACGAACAGATGATACCTCATCAATAGAAAATGGTGGAATCATAATTTGAAGCTCGGAGTTTTACTTGTATCACTGTATTCTTTTTCCGAAGTCAAAAAGAAGAAAAAACATGTTGTCATAAGGAGATGAAAACCATATTACAGTCAAATTTTCACAAAAAATAAATAAATTTAGAGTCTTAAGTTTTTGTTAAAAAAGACTTTTACTTACTCCTATCAGCCAGTGGGGTCAACAAGACAGTGATCACACATTCAATCTATCGTGATCATGAAGTAATCAAAAGAATATTCAATGTATCTTTCAAAAGAAATATTCAATGTATATCATCTTTAAGTCACAATATAAACAAAAAACGACTTTCACTCAACACGACAAAAAAAACCTTTTTGACTAGTTCAAAATTGAAGAAATTGTAGCCACAGGTTAAATGAACTTATGAGTAATATTGGAAGACTAGTAGTTATATCATTAGACACATATTGATTTTGATAGGTGACCGTAAACATATTTTTTTTGACAAAATTGTGGACGGATATATTTGAAATTCGTTCAAATCCTTAAATTTTTATTTTTTAAAACATGAGCTTTATTATTTTGGATGAAAATAGAAAGAAAACTTTTATTTTTTCAAGAAAAATTGTAGGGTTAATTACAATAAAGATGCGTAACAAACAGACAACGACTATTTTGGATGGACTAGTTTAATTTCTTGAAAAAATAGATAAATACTACCACTTATTTATTTTAAAAATGACTTAAGAGCATATGTTAAGACCTATAATTTTTAAAGGAAAAGCTAACTTATGCCTTAATGCACAAGTTAATAAATCAAATAAAGTATTTTTTTTTGTTGAAATGTGTGTGTTGAGTTAATTTTTTATATGTAATAAATAGAACACATAAAACATGAGATAATATTTTAATTCATTAATCAATAGTAAAATTTTGAAAGGAAAATATCTATAAATTTTGAATGATTCAGTATTTACTCGGCAAAACAAAAGGTTAGCTAAGGCATTACATCACACAATAAGGTCATGATATTGAGAACCATAGAAAAAGACTAGAGACAGAGCATTTGTTTAGCTAGGATAGTAACTGCAGTCTCATAGAAATTGTCTTAATCATCCAACCAACTACTAACACCCTTAATTTCCCCCAACTACCAACACCCTTTTATGTAGTTGTGTTCATTTGTTTTTTATGTGGTTCTTGCTTCTTCTTTGATTTTTTCTTCTAAATTGTGTTTGATTTCTTCTTCTAAATTGTACTCTTCTCATGTTTCACATTTAATTTAATATAAAACATTTGTTTGTCTTATAGTATTATTTATAATTTTAGAATGCTAATTAATTGCATTTTTTTTAAGCAATTTCTAAACTATAAATCAACTAGATTGGTTTTTCTTTTAAGAAGCTAAATTTACTCATTCAAATTGACACCTGAGAGAATCAAACATGAGACCTTGAGAAGGAACATGCTACACTTGCAAAGTAAGAAAGAGTTACATATAGATATTACTTAATATGTAAAAAATAAATATCTTTTTTTAAGCTACAAATTAAAGATTAAGATTCTGGAAACAAAAAAAAGAATTCAAATATTATGATGAACGAAGTAAATTACAATTGATGGAACAATTTTTAACTATACTTTACTTATATCTCGTAAGAACTGTGATTATCAAAGTCTATTCGTCTGAAAACCGGAATGTTAACACAAAAATTGAAAAACAAATTAAATTCATATTATTTATTTTTTGTTACAATTAAATTCATACTATTGTTCGAAATGTAAATTCATACATTGTTTCTTTGTATTTTTGTGTTTTTGGTTTCACCGGCTCTTTCTGTTTGCTGGTCCTCCGCCATCGATGGACTGTTTTCTTTCGTAGGGTCTCCTGCATTTTGGTATTGTGTTTTCGATTCTAGGTTCGTGCGTCTGCTTTTTGGTGTTGGTTCTAGTTCGCGTGGAAGAATTGGTTAGTAGGTGGAGCCGCTGCCGAGGCTAGTGGTTTGTGTTTGTTTGGGTCATTGGCGGTGTTTGTCTGTAACCGGATGTTTGTCACCCGCGTCTAGTATGTTTTTCGTTTATGTTCCTAATGTTCGTGATATAACATTGGATGGTTGAAGACTTTTGGCCTCTTTATGATGTGGTTTGGTTTCAAAAACTTGAAAAGATATGGTTCTGTTAACCCGAAAGGGTTTGATTACTAACGTATTGGGGTCATTCCTCGATTTGAGTTCTTACGCATATGTTTGAAACCTATTGTGTTTCCGACTCACTGGTGTTTCCCGATCTGTTGAGATCTGCAAGTTTCAAGTCGTCTTGTCTGCCTAAGTTGCGCATGTAATGATTGAATTTTTGTTAGAATAGATTAGAGCTGATCTTCTAGGTCTGATTTATATCCTTGTATCGTCGTTTAGGTTGTATCTGTGTCAGGTCTAATATCTTCCAATCTTAGTATCTCTTTCTTTTTATTTAATATAATCTTCCTTTTTGACTATAAAAAAAAATACATTATTGCTATTATCAAACTTTTAGTTTCTATAATTTTATTAATGAGATAAATTTTTTATAAGTTGAGTAGCTAAATAATAAATAAATAAATTTAATCCTAAATTAAAAGCTTATAATTTTTCTTACACTCCAAGTTAATTAAGAAGAGTAACCAATGTTGTCAAAAGAAGATAAAAAAACCATATTGAAGTCCATGTTTTTGTTGGAAAAATCTTTTATTGACTGTTATAGCTACTCAACTACAGAGAAGAAATATTCAATGAGCTAGTTGATCACATTCAATGGATCATGACCATGAATGAAGTAGCAAAATAAATATTCAATGCATATCATCATGTTTTAGAATACTAGTACTACAGAGAAGAAAAAAGCACGACTTTTCAATCTACACGACAAAATAAACTTTTTTGAACAAGACAAAATACCCCTTTTTTGACTAGTTGGAAATTAGGAAACCCTATTCACATAATTAATGTTTTTTATTTTGTTTTGAGAGGACATAATAAATGAACTTATGAAGTAAAAAATTTCTCCATTGAACATAATATATATGTTTTATTTTGAAATAATAATCATTTTAAAATTAAAATTTGATTCGAGGTGGATCTAGAGAAACAGTCGATGTTATTGAAGCTCGATGGAGGGCGGCGACATGAGCTCTTTGGTAGGGGTGTATTTGCAACCACTCATACGCTTAAGTTAGTGGGAGATTGAAGCGAGTATGAGACAATGAGAATAACAACTACCTTTCTTTTGAGCGAGTAGGTCATTATACAAGTCATGGTCCTCGCACGGGGTGTGCCTCGCGTACATGGCAGAAGCAAAAACCCCTAGAAACACATAACCCATGCGCCTCGCGCATGAGAGCAGCTCTCTTGCAATAACAAATACATAACAAAACTGAATTGCTTAAAAAAAATCACCATTTTTATCCAAATTTTCAATAGGTACATTTATTTGATGATGCTAATGGAGAACAAAGTATGAAATACAGCTAAGCTAAGTAAACCAAGATCCTAGGGTCATTTCCTAATGACTAGAAATATACACAAATTTCACTCTAGAGATGAATCCTAAATGAGAAAGTAACTCATACACTTCACTTTCTATGCTGAGAATGGTGCAAAGATTTTTGTGAACCATGAAAAAGATCCAAAATATAACATTGTAGATCATCGACCGTATACTTGATCCACTTCTCATCAATGTTAGACGAGTTTCTACCTGTATAACTTCGGTAAGCAGGAATCAATTTCTGAGAAACCGATATTTGTAGGTCTTCGCGAAGTTCTTTATCAGGTACACTCCACCCCGTCTGTGTTTTGTATACTTCACCAAAAGCAGTACTAAAATCTTTGCATTTTTTCTTTAGTTTTCTCTTCACTCTGCAATTCGATAAACTTTCCTCACTGAACACAGAAAGTACTGCACTCCAAGTCACCTTCTCATAGCTTCTAGCATAATGCTGAAACATGCCAACATGTCGGCGAAGCCAGAAATCTCCAAAGAAATTGCATAGGTTTTTAGAACACTTAACCTTTTGAACCATGTAATGAATGTTATTCATCATGAAAATATGTTGCAAAGCAACATCAGTGTATAACTTTGATTTGTTGCATAAGTTGGATTCTAGAGTGGCAGTGATTTGCCTTAAGTTACAAGCAATTGGACAACATGAGAGAGTAGAATTTTCACCGTTGTCATCACTAGCCGCAAGATCGGTCGAAGTTTCATCCTCAATAAGAAGATTAAGGCTATCACCATATTCAACAAGTGCCTTGATGTAATTCATGACATATCTTGTAAGATGATGAACACCTCCACCAGGAAAACATTTATTTGATGGATTTGTTGCAATAGCATTTCTAAATGCAAGAAATGTAGATTTTATAGTATCACCAAAGCTTCTTAGAAGTTTGTGAAATTCTCCTCTGACAAAAGAATCAACTTCTTCAATGAACAGAATATCTATATCCACTGCTAGAAGTTCCAAAACCTCATACATGTCAAGCAAACAAAACAGTTTTTCGGGTGTGTGTGTTCCCATTGTTATGGCCTCACCAAAATTTAAAAGGCACAAGACCGAACTCCGAGATATTTCGGAGAAACAAAGCTGATAAATGGATCCAAAGTCACCAAGAATCTGCTTACACAATCGTTTCTCGCTAACAAGATACGTCTGAACAATGACCTTCATCGCCCGAATCCATTTCTTTATCCGGCTATTCAAACAATGCCACTCCATTTTAAGCACACTTTCGATGCTTAGTTTTTCGATTTCTAGAATGACAAAGTACTCAGCCAAGGCTTCTCTTCTAGAAGCAATGAAGACATGACAAAACTCCTGATGGTAATTTGAAGCAAACATAGCTTTAGCAATGCTTTTGAGATCTTCAAGTACAGAAGGATGCACCAAATCTATAGTACTGCTTTCTTCGAATCGACCACCATCACTGCTCTGCGACGCCTCGTTGATATTTTCATCCTCAACTGAACCAAATGATCCATCATACACAATATCAACTCTGTTGGAATTGAAAGACATGTAATCAGGCTCAAAATATTGCATATGATTAAGAAGAATTTGAACCAACTCATCCTCAAGCCTTGACATAACAACTTGCAAAATTCCATTAGCCCTTTGAACAAGTTCCTTCTGCTTCCAATTTTCATTCATAGAATCAAAGTTTTGTTGCAAAGTTTGAATTTCACCAACAAGTTTTAAATACTCAGAAGAAGATATGATTCCATGATTAGTCTCCAAACTCATTACCTTATCTTCAACACATTTAAGCTTTCTCTCTAATTGTTTGATGCAACTTTCCTTTCTTTCATTGATTGAACACAATTGGAACTCAAGATCCAAGAGAGTTTTTCTCAACTCATTAGAGACAGTTTTGCTTGAAGATAATGCTTTTATAATGTGTTGAGCTGCAGCAACCATGTCTTGAGCTTCTTCCATACCAGCAAAAACTGAACAAAGATTTTTGCCAAAGATATTTGAGACAAAGATGCAACAAAGCAGAAGAAGTACTAAACAAATTGAGAAAGTGGATTTTTTTGGAAAAGAGTAATAATTAAGAGATAAATGAACTTTTGACAATTGAAATTTGGGAAGTAAAAAAATCAAAGGGATGTTTCTTTGTGGGAGAGGAAATAGAAAATTGTGGTGGAGAATCTTTGTATGTAAGATATCTTTCTGAAACCAATATTTAACGAAATTAGGAAATTGACTTGAAAGTTAGCACAAGTCAATACTCAATACAGGTGTCAAAGTCCTACGATCCAACACTTCACCAACAAAGGAAAGAAAAAAATAAAGCACAAGGTTTTTGTTCCACCTTTATACTTTTCTTTTTCTTAAAAATTAATCTAACCTACCAAAATTTATTTGTCTATTCTTACTTGTACTTCTTTATTTGTTTTTTTGGGTGTGCAACATCTTCACGCAACCACAAATATTAATCTTGAGGTAAATAAAACTGCAATGAATGGTAAAATTCTCTTTCAAAAGTTTTAATATTGTTGCATTTAAATGATTGGATTTAAATCAAAGACTTTTATTTAAATTGGAATAGAGTCTTTGCTATCTTATCCAAAGACTCTTGTTAAATGTAGGTCTCTTTCATATGGCTATTGTTCATTGGCATGTGAGGCAGTGTAAAACGAAACAACGTAGAAAAGCATTAGTTCTCTCTGAAAAGGAGGTGATCCAGTCACACCTTCCAGTACGCTTATCTTGTTACGACCTCACTCCCCAACTGAGGAGGGGTCAAGTTTGACAAATTCTTTTTCTGAAGAGGAAGTTAAATGCGCTATTTGAGAGTGTGACAGTTTCAAGGACCTTGCGCTATTTGATAGTGTGATAGTTTCAAGAGCCAAGGTCCTAATGGAGTCAATCTTGGATTCTTTAAGGATTTTTAGGAGGATATGAAAGGTGATTTAATGTGTTTCTTTCATGAATTCTGTGTGCATGGAAAATTGACTAAAGGAATTAATAGTACCTGATTTCTAAAGTTGATAGTCCTCAGTGTTTGGCAGACTTTCGTCCTATTTCTCTGGTGAATAGCGTATACAAAATATTGTCTAAGGTTCATGCTAACCATCTGCAACATGTTTTGAGTTCTGTTATTTCTGAGGCCCAATCAAATTTTGTTAAGGGCCGTCAGATTCTTGATGATATTTTGATTGCTAATGAGTTGGTGGACGATGCTCGTCAATTGAAAAAAGAGTTAGTTTTTTTTAAAGTGGACTTTGAAAAGGCCTATGATTATGTCAACTGGGCTTATTTAGATGCTATCTGATGAGTCAATAATTAGTGTTTTTAATATAATATTTGAGTCCGTTTTATTTATATTTGAATTTGTTTTATTTAATTTTATTTCCTTTTTAGAACTCTTTTACTTCAATTGCAAGTTATTTAATTTCAGGAACAAATATTCTAAAGATTGAGTCTTCGAGTAAAAGAAAGAGGATTTGGAGCTGATTCATGCTTAAAATACGAAGATTGAGAACAAAAATACGTCTCCCCCAAGTCAGAGACTTGGCACGGCCCGTGCCACCAGCCACACGGCCGTTCCAACCTTCAGGATGCTCTTTTGCTGCTTCTGCTTCAAGAACAAGCTACCTATTAGTTTATTTCTGACCTAAAAGTCCGTGGTTTCTTGTGGAACATTCTAGTGTTATATTTCTTAGGGCTTAAGTCATTGTAAACTATAAATAGAGTAGCTAGCTATCATAACAAATCATCTTTTGTTCTTGGAATTCAATAGTGACAATTGTCTTTCTTAATAAAAGTTTTTCATTTACTTTCTTGTTATTTTATTTATGTTCTTCTTCTTCTCTTCTATGTCTATGATGAACATGAGTGAGTAGACTCTTCTTGTCTTGCGATAATTGGATGAGTCTAATGGCCTATTCCTAATCAAACCAAGCCTCAAACCCTAATTTTATATAAATCTACTTTCTAATCTAGTTTCACCTTTTTTTAATGAATTAACAAATACCAAACTCATAAAGCGACAGCGGAAGGTTAGTATTTGTTAATTCATCATCACAAATATTAAAGCGAAGCATCGAAAGAAGAAGTTTTGATATTGGAACAAGTGAAATTAGACAAGGATTATGAAATATGAGAATAGTCTCGCAAGCCTTGAGACAAATAAAGTTTCGTTCTTCAAAGATTCTAAGGGACTAATCTTCTTTTCTTAGACAGCAAAACACGGTAAACATAGCCACCATCAGTGATCCATCTCGTATGATCATAAACCTCATATATAAAATGAATATCCAAGGTAACAACAAAACACCTAGAGACAAACTCATATGACGGTAAGTCTTTCATATTCCATATACCAACAATTTTAAATCCCACAAATAGAGAACGAGAACATTGCACAATCATCTCAGGCATTTCATATATATATCAGTTGTTGTGCAGTCCCCACATGATAATTTGTTGAGTATAAGGTAATGGAAATGACACCTTTTCTTGGGAGACAAAGGGGTTTGAATTTGTAATTAAATTTGTAATTGAATCATGTGCTTCTAAGATATGAGGAAAACCTTTTCAAAATGAGATCAGAGCTACACTAGCAATGGATGAGAGATTAAACCTGAAGAAGCCAACTTCATTGCGTTGGAAAAATTAGACATAGAAGTAGTATAAAGTAATAAATCAAGGAGAATTATTAACACAAATAAATTGAATTTGAATAAACTTAAGTAGAGAAAAGAAAACTTATTGATTATTGACTGAGGCGTGCAATGCATTGGGCTTAAGAGTATTTTGCCACTTCGGTCGATTACCGATGTGGTTAGAGCTGTCAAAACGGGCGGCCCGGCCCTAAACGGGCCGGCCCTTGCGGGCTTCAGGCTTTAGCGGGCCGGGCCAAAAAGCCCGGTTGACAAAACGGGCTTGAAATATACTACCCGAGCCCGGCCCTACACGGGCCGCGGGCTAAACGGGCCGGCCCGTATTAAAAATTATATATTTTTTTTATTTTAAAAAATACTATAAAACACTACTATAATTTTTTTATAAATAATATTTTTAATATGTTTAAATAATGTCTGGCACAAAAGTAAATTGTAAACATTTTCGTACAAACGTCGTAAACTAAAACGACGAGAAAAATGATTTTAAATAAATTAGATATGTTATGGTTATAGATATTTATATATTCGATCTTTAAAATTATAAATAACGAAATGAATAAATATAACTTTATATTACATTTATATTTGTGTTAATTCATTGAATTTTCACTTTTATTTTTTACTTTGATAATCAACTAAGTAAATAATTATTTGAAAAATATATATAATTTATAGAATTTTTTTTGTTATGCGGGCTAACGGGCTACCCGCGGCCCATTCGGGCTAGCCCTAACGGGTACCGGGCTTTTAAGGGCCGGGCTAAAAAGCCCTATTAAAATTCGGGCTCAATATTTTAGGCCCAAGCCCTATATTTATTCGGGCTAAACGGGCCGGCCCATACGGGCCGGCCCGTTTTGACAGCTCTAGATGTGGTAGATCTCATGGCTAGTACTCTTCAGGATACAACAGTCACTTCTTGCTAACACCGCATGTGAAATAGTAAGGTCTCGGGAACTTTTTGAATGCTCAAAGAAACTTAATTTTTGTTATTAGAGATCAAAGTAATATAAAAGAATGAAGATGTTATCGTGATGTTTGTATATTTCTCTCCCTCTTGTATCCCCTTTTATCAAAAATATATAACCCATCATAACCTAAAATATCATGGTTAACCATTCCATAATTTTTTCATCAAGCCTATGTGACCAAAACATTTTTCCAATTAATAAAGAGACCAAGTAAATTAATTGTAAACGCACATATTGACTAGGCAACAATATGTGTTGGTAATTAGTTACAAGACTTGGTCATAAGTTTATGTTATAATTATTAATTAATATAGTAATTAATTTTAAAATAAATTACTAATAAAAAATTACAACACACTACACACCACAAAACTCCAATCATGACACACAGCGTTTTAATTCACCACTTTATGATCAATGTTAGGAGGTTATGGAGGAGGTGGTTCCATGGTGAGGCTCCCTGTCATTTGAAATTCCACAGGAATATTTTGAAAACTCCGATTTGGTGGTGTTGGCGGTGGCGACGACAAAGTATATAATCGAGAATGAGATATGTGTGTGTTTATCAAGCTTGTCCATGTAGATTTAGACCAAGTTGGATTTGTGTATCTTGCCTGATTGGAAATGGTGCTGCCTTGTGTTGTTCCAACAATGATCTCGTCGCGATTTTGGAAGAAGGTGACAACGTCGTTGGTGGGGAAAGTGTGTCGCAACACAATTCTCGTGGTTGAGGTGGCGGTGGAGGCATGCTGCATTTTTTTGTAGCTGCGATCTTTGCAATTGCTTTCTGAAAATCGCAATCTGGTGATGTGATGTTGCAAGAAAACAATATCAGCTTCTTTGTCGTGACATCTGGATGGATTGCTTCCTTCTTCTTATCAACGTCAAGTAGATCTATAGTTCCGTCCCGAAATAAATTGAAGGAGCAACTGATATCACGTTTGAATTCTTCACTTGGGTAGAATGTTGGTGACTGAATGTTCCTCCATTGGTTCAACGGATGAAATAATTTCGTGAGTAGAAATTCCATCGCTTGTCGATTTGGTGGCGTCGATCTCCTCTTCCAACAATTTTAGAATTCTGGCACAGGACTCTCAAATTTCTTGTGCATATTCAACCATATGTGAATTGGGTTGTTGGTTCGATTTGGGTTTAGCCATGGAAGATATGGACTGAGACGAGGTTGACTGTTTTGGAGTTTTTTCAATTTATTTCTAAACACCATGGGAATAGCTTCTAGAGAAGTATTTGTGTCGTAGATTCATTTTAGCTTCAATTTGATCCATGATTTGTAACCTGGTCCGTCCAAATACACCATCTGCGTCCATCGAGCATTATGCCCAACTTCCATTTGTGCCAATCGATCTTCCCTTGCTGGATCCCGTCTATACTCTACCATGGTGACAATGAAAGCACCAATGTAATGGTTCTACTCAATTTGAATGGAAATGAAAACAATATTCTATTGAGTCATCCAAAGAAACATTACAACTTGGTAATTACAATAGTTTTTGATAGATAACAATAGGTAAATATGAAGATGAAGTGACAATAAGAAGAAGAATAGAACACAGGAACTAGAATCAGAGAGAGAAACAGAAGTTACATCACACGTATTTCATGCCTTATTTCCTTAACCTTCTCTTTTTTATAATGGTCCACATTCCTATTTCCTATATTACCATTATTTCTTTGACTCATTACTGTGTTCTCCAAAACTGTTATGTTACGGCTCTTCCAAGTACTCCAACATGCTATCACAAAAGCACGTTTTTTCTTTATACATTGTTTCCAAGCGTTCAAAAACTATATGATTAATGATTGAGTCATGCAGCAATAAAGGATTAATCGTTTGGTCAAACACATTTATACACCAACAAACTAAGAATCTGAACAATGTGAAACTTCAAACCAAGTACAAACAACTTTAATACCTACCCTCACGTTTAGCATGGTCTTGGGTCCAAATTTCACATTATAGTCCTTGACTCTACTTTGATTCCAGGTTAAATGTGTTTCTAATTACAAAAGTTAATTTAGGGGGTGAGGGTGGTCAAACACACAAACACCCAACAACCAGAAACCTGAGTAATGCAGGACTCCAAATTACAAACAACTTTGATAGATTTGTCACCACATCTTAATTTAGGCATAAATGGAGTTTTTTTTTTAGAACCAATAAATTAATTTTTAATTTCTTTTCCCCATAATATATATATATATATATATACTTTTTCAAACTGTCTAAGTTCAAAAGGCCTTTTTTTTAAGGAAACTCAAAAGGCTATTGGATAACATATAATTGATATCCCCTAAAAAAACATAATACATCTAAATATGTACAAGAGTATGTGTGCATAAAATTTTGAAGGTATAAATATATAATATATGAATATTAAATTATTTTCATAATGTAATAGCTCAAATTCTAAAACATGAAAATTTTACACACAATCAATTAAAAGAAAAAAAAAAATCATACACACAATAATTTCATAGACAAGAGATTAAAGTTTTAAAAACAAGGTTGATTGGTCAATCAATTAGTTGATCAAGAAATCAAACAAGAAAGGGCATAACAAAACCCTTGCACGTATAAACAAGATTAAAAAAATTAACAAAAAAAAAAAATCATTCACAAACCAAACCCAACCTTAAATCACATAAGTGAACATAATCAGGTGGTCGTGTGACACATATATACATATACAACATTGCAATATTAGTAGATCGTAACCAATGGTTATTTCAACATGAAAATGATATATAGTTCAAAAATATATACCTAAATAGAGGAGTAGATACGAGAATTGATGGATGTCAAAACCAAAAGCTATGATCACTAATGCTCAATATCTCACTGATGATTTCCATATAGCATGAAAGACATAAGTGACACTATAGAGAGCGTCAATTTATAGGGAAAATTTCTGGGTCTCTATCTAGGCTTAGATATAATATTTAATTCATATTTTTATCAAAAATAAAAACAATATATTTAATTCATGTTTGAATATTTTATAGAAAGTCAAGTTCATAGTATATGCATTTAATAGATTCCTGACTAATATTTTGTCACAATGTGCCCCCTATGTCCTTTACGAACCTTCTTTCTATAGTAAAATCATTTTTTATATTTATTTATTTTATATAATGGATATCATCTTTAATACTAGGAAAAAAAGAATCATATCATATAAATCAGTCAAATGTATTAAAGCATTTTGAGTTTTAAAATACTAAACAAGCATAAAATAATATCTTAAAATTTGCTCAAAAATATATAATATCTTAATATGTAAATATTAAAATAATAATCGTGGAAGGGTAAATTATCATTAATATACGTGACATTCGTTGGAACAAAATGAGTTTTAAACAATGGCTCTTAAGTTTTGATAATAACAAAATATTAAAATTTCAATTGGATATGCTAATATTCAAATATGTAGGACCTTACTAAAGTTTACTATGTCTTAATCAAAATATTGGTTTTGAAAGAACAAATTGAAGAGAAATTTTTTCATTAGAAGCTATGTTGCAAGTCAGAATCTGAAGGAGTTGAACTCTGATGTCACGATTGAATTCTTCACTTGGATAAAATCGTTGGTGACTGAATGTTCCTTGATTGGTTCAACGGATGAAATAATGTCGTTAGTAGGAAATGCATCGGTTGTGGATTTGATGGCGTCGATGTCCTCTTGCGACAATTTGGAAATTCTGGCACAGGACTCTCAAATTTCTTGTGCATATTCAGCCATATATGAATTGGGTTGTTGGTTCGATTTGGGTTTAGCCATGGAAGATATGGACTGAGACGAGTGTGACTGTTTTGGAGTTTTTTCAATTGAGTTCTAAACACCATAGGAATAGCTTCTAGAGAAGTATTGGTGTCGTAGATCCATTTTAGCTTCAATTCAAATCCATGATATGTAATCTGGTTCGACCAAATACGCCATCTGCGTCCATCAAGCATTACGCCAAACTTCCATTTGTGCCCATCGATCTTCTCTTGATGGATCCCGTCTATACTCTGCCATGGTGATAATGAAAGCACCAATGTAATGGTTCTACTCAATTTGAATGGAAATGCAAACAATATTCTATTAAGTCATCCAAAGAAACATTACAATTTGGTAATTACAATAGTTTTTGATAGATAACAATAGGTGAATATGAAGATGAAGGAACAATAAGAAGAAGAATAGAACAGAGGTACTAGAATCAGAGAAAGAAAGAGAAGTTACATCACACATATTTCATGCTTTATTTCCTTAACCTTCTCTTTTCTATAATGGTCCACATTACTATTCCTATATTATCATTTTCATTTCTTTGACTCATTACTATGTTCTCCAAAACTGTTATGTTACAGCTCTTCGAAGTACTCCAACATCTATCGCAAAAACACATTTCTTCTTTATACATTGTTTGGTCAAACACATTTTTACACCAACAAACCAAGAATCCGAACAATGTGAAACTTCAAACCAAGTACAAACAACTTTAATACCTACCCTCACGTTTAGCATGGTCTTGGGTCCAAATTTCACATTGTAGTCCTTAACTCTACTTTGATTCCATGTTAAATGTTTTTATAATTGAAAAAGTTAACTCAGGGGGTGAGGGTGGTCAAACACACAAACACCCAACAACCAGAAACCTGAGTAATGTAGGAATCCAAATTACAAACAACTTTGAAAGATTTGTCACCACATCTTAATCTAAAATATGAAGATATTGAATCTACAATATCGTCTCACTTATATCTTGAGCAACTTATATTTCTCATGAGAAAGTGAAACTCTTCCACATACTTGATATAACGAGAATATATTTCAAGTTCAACAAGGCAAAGTAGAAAATGATAGCAAATCTTTTGTATCAAAAGTGATCACATAAAAAATAAGAAGAGGTGATCACATAAGATAACAATATATCAAAGAGGTCAACGATATTATTGTCTAAATAAGTTCTTCAACTTACTTATCATGCAACTGATTAAAATGAAACAGTAAACTATATTTTTTGGAAAGACTTTTCACAATGTAAACCATGAAAACCAAAAATAGATAATACGAAAATCCTCAATAATTGTAAAAATATAAATCAATAGTTTTTTTGGGGGGAGATAAAGCAATATTGGTAGGATTAAAAGTATTAGCTGAAGAGACCAACTTCATTTGTTATCAATTTCCATCCTCATCTTCATTAATTTCCAAACCTCTTTTCTTACAAATAGGACAAGCATTCCTCATCTCCAACCATTGTTTGATGCAGTGAAGATGATAAACATGTATGCAGTTAAGTCTACCAATACTCTCCCCATCCACAAAGTCTTCCTAATAAACATGAAAAGAAAATAAGGGGTATATTATGAGACTTGAAGATGCTCATATATGACGATTTTAATATTTAGTTCAACTTATTCTTACAAAAATTGATTGTACATAAATGTGTTACTTTTATAAAAGCAATCATTTTTTGTAATGTGAGTTTTGATCTTCTCAGTATCATGTTCACTAGAGAGTTTAATGTGCTTTTAGCAAAATTTGAATGACAAGCTAAATTAAAAAAAAAAATAACAATAAATCCAATAAATGTGATATCAAATTTTGAGGTAATGAATGAGTTTTCAAAAAGAAAGAAACAAGTAAATTATTTTTTCCAATCTACGACTGAAAATAAAACATAATCTCTTATAATTACTATTTTAAAAATTTGTATCACATACACAAATAAGAAATATATATAAAAAAACGAAAGTTAGTTTTGTTAAAGCTAAATTGTGAACTTCATGTGTTGATATATATGAATATTTGAAACAAATAATTGGCCTCACCTGACATATGGTGCATGTTTGATTTTGAGTGCTGGTTTCATCAGGGTTAAACTGGTAAGTCTCTTCATGGATGCTCCTGAGAATTTCCTCCTCTGTCAGCCCCCTCTCAACCCTACCAATGTGACCCTCAAGGGCCGTCATTATCTATAGTTGAATTCATTATTTAATCAGCTGATTATAATCTTGTAATGATAATTAAACTCTACTCTAGCTACTTTTTTTTTTATAACATTTAGCACACAATGTGAAGAAAAAATAATATTAACTATACATTATAAATTACATAACGTTTACCTCGTTCAACCAATCATCTGAATCAATTAGCGGATTTATGGTGACCAAAAAATCAAGTATCATCATATCCTGTGTAACATATATATTTGCAAAATACAGAAAAGTAAAAGTACATGAATTTTTTTAAAATCTGATATAATAGAAATACGTGTGTTCAAAAGTACTTGGAAAAAGTAATGATATCATAAAAAGAATTTCGTTATAAGAAAATGCCAAATTTGACTGTAATTAATTTACCTCACTCCTAATAGAACCACCGTTGCGAAGATGTTGTAGGGTGCTTTCAATCTGTTACATTACATGTCCAAATATTAAAGTCATGTCAAAGTGTTAAAGCCATATTTAACTCATGAATAATGATAAATTAATAGTCAAATCAATTAAGATATATAGATTTTTAGGATAGATTTCTAACAACTTAACTATATGAATACTCCTAACACACACTTTTCATCATTTCCAATTCATTGTAGTATTACATTTCCACATTCTTACAATATAGTAACTCTAGATCACTACAAAGTATATCCAATCTATAACCTAAATAACTAATCTTAAAATTTGAGTTGGACATAATTCAATATCTATTACTTATAAATTAATTGTCATGCATATTTTATTCAATGTCTAACTCTTAGCATTAACCATTACGCTAATTATTAGACATCTGAAACGTAATCTCCGTAGTCCAATAGTGGTGACTGAATAGCACACAACACAATTAATCTTAAAATGAACTATGATCTCATTATAGAATTTCACTCAAAAATTAATTTCTAAGGTAAGTATTACGTACCCACCATTTATAAACATTTTGTCAAGCTAAGCTATATCTCACCTATTGTTGGACTCTTAATTAAATCAGGTAACAAGTTTTATTTAAAGAAACATAATTAAGATAGATTTCTAACAACAAAATTATATCCATAGAATACATTTATCATCATTTCCAATTTATTGAAATATTAAATTTCCACATGCATAGATATAGCTACATTCTATAAAAACAATTATCATCAATGGGAAATAAACCTAGAATATTTGAAAGTGATGCACAATATTAACACAAAATTAATTTTCAACAATCATCAATAAAAAATATTCACAAGTAATTAAATTGTATCTTGTAGTATTTATACATTAGGCATTATTTATGTTTAATGAAAAAAAAATTGCCTTTTTTTTAAAAAAAAAAAAAAACTCATAGTTAATTAAAAAGTATATATACCTCATCCATGAGTCTATCCGTTTCAGTCCTAATTTCAGAAGCAGAAATGAAAATATCGTTATTACCGCCAGCACGAGCTGGATTCTCTGAACTTGCCAATGTTGAATCAGTTTGCATGTATTGCTCACTTTGAGGTGGATGAGGGTTTATCAGGTAGTCACTCAGTAATGGACTTGAAGGTGGTGGCGGTGGTACAAAACTACCAGACCTCCCAGGAACATTAGTTGAAGCAAGAAAACTTGTTGGACCACCATCTTCAACTTCATTTAATATAGCTTGGTTCCACCATCTTCTACCAGTAGTAGCAGCAGCAATGGTGGTGGTGGTGTTAACACCACCACCACCAACATCAATAACATCATTTAATATGGGTTGGCTCAACCATCTTCTACCAATAGGAGCAGCAACAGTAGTGGTGGTGGTGTTAACTCCACCGCCACCAACATCAACAACTTCATTTAATATTCGTTGATTCCACCATCTTCTACCAGTAGTAGCAACAACAGCACCATCAGTGGTGGTGGTGTTAACTCCACCACCACGTTGGTTCCACCATATTCTACCAGTAGTAGCAGCAACATTAGTGCTGGTTATGGTGGTGTTAACTCCACCACCAAAAGGCAACATTGACATGACATCACTAATATTATTACCTGCAACAGGTGAAACAGGTCCAACTCCATTTTGTCCTCCAATAGTTGGATATGAGGAGGAGAATGGGTTGTTATCTCTCTCTCGGACGGATGACAGGTGTGTCCATCCACCGTTTTCAGAAGTAGGAATCATGTTGAGAGTTAATCCATTAAGTCTTCTTGGTGGAGAAGAGGAAACAGAAGAAGCACGATTACCAGCAACGTTAATACCCAACATATACCTCAGGGATCTAGCATCATGGACAGGATTGTTGTCTTCAGTAGACCAATTACCTAACCGATGTTGATTGGCCATTCTTTCTTCCTTCCTGCATGCACACCAAAAGAACAACTATATATCAACATAACTATAGACATATGATACTAATGCTAACATGTAGCATCGATAATAATTTGATAAAATAAAAGTAATTAAATGTAGATCATGATTTTTTGTATTGTTAAAGGTAAATATGGTTAAAATGTGTTACTTGTACCAATAATTATGGTTTATTATTCATATGGACGGTGTGTGTTGAACACTAATCAATATGAAGTAAAAAATATTTTTATTTTGAGTATGGATGTTGTATAAAAATATGATATTAACATGTGTGTCTATTCGCTAGCCACCAAGATAATAATATTAAAATACCATTTTATAAAGTTCGAATAAACAAATAGTTTTTTATTATAATTTTTTTGACTTAGTTGCCATCGATAAAAAATGTAACGCTTTCTATACTTATATCCGATATTAATATATTTACTTTTTCAAACGGTCTATGTTCAAAAGGCCTTTTTTTAAGGAAATTCAAAAGGCTATTGGATAACATATAATAGATATCCCTTAAAAAAAACATAATAGATCTGAAAATGTACAAGAGTATGTGTGCATAAAATTTTGAGTTATAAAAATATAATATAAGAATATTAAATTATTTTCACAAAGTAAAAGCTCAAATTCTAAAACATGAAAATTTTACACACAATCAGTCAAAAGAAAAAAAAAATCAAACACACAATAAATTCATAGACAAGAGATTAAGGTTTTAAAAACAAGGTTGATTGGTCAATCAATTAGATGATCAAGAAATCAAACAAGAAGGGGCATGACAAAACACTTCCACATATAAACATGATTAAAAAAATTAACAACAAAAAAACATTCACAAACCAAACCCAACCTTGAATCACATAAGTGAACATAATCATGTGGCCGTGTGACACATATATACATATACACCATTGCAATATTAGTAGATCATAACCAATGATTATTTCAACATGAAAATGATATATAGTTAAAAAATATATACCTAAATAGAGGAGTAGATACGAGAATTGATGGATGCTCAAAACCAAAAGATATGATCACTAAGGCTCAATAACTCACCGATGGATTCTGTATAGCATGAAAGGCATAAGTGACACTATAGAGAGCATCAATTTATAGGGAAAATTTCAGAGCCTCTATCTAGGCTTAGATATAATATTTAATTCATATTTTTATCGAAAAAACAATATATTTAATTCATGTTTGAATGTTTTATAGAAAGTCAAGTGCATAGTATATGCACTTAATAGACTGTTGACTAATATTTTGTCACTATGTGCCTCCTTTGTCCTTTATCAACCTTCTTTCTATAGTAAAATGATTTTTTATATATATTTTTTTATATAACGGATATCATCTTTATTAGTAGGGAAAAAATATCATATAAATCAGTCAAATCCATTAAAGCATTTTTAGTTTTAAAATATTAAACAACCATAAAATAATATCTTAAAATTTGGTCAAAAAGATATAATATCTTAATATGTAAATATTAAAATAATATGTGCAAGAGTAAATTGTTTAGTAAAAATGAAAGAGTAAATTATTATTAATATACGTGAAAAAATGAATCCCCGTGAGCTTAGCTCAGTTGGTAGGGATATTGCATATTATATGCAAGAGCCGGGGTTCGAACCCCGGACACTCAACTTCTCCACAATTAAATTGTGTGAGCTCTAGCCACTAGGCTACTTAACAAAAAAAAAAAAAAAAAAAAAAGAGTTTTAAACAACGCCTCGTAAGTTTTGATGATAACAAGGTATTAAAAGTTCAATTGGATATACTAATACTTGTTCAAGTGTGCATGACCTTAGTCTAAAATTTATTATGTCTTAATCAAAATATTGGTTATGAAAGAACAAATTGAAGAGCAAAGATTTTCATGAGAAGCTATGTTTCAAGTCAGAATCAGTAGGAGTCCGACTCTGATGGTCACCTAGACTTTGAAGTTCTCTTAGACTTTGAAAGTCAGACTCTGAACAAGCTGAAGAACAAAGGAGTAGAAGCATTGGATGTTAAGCTTTGGTATTTCCGAAGGTCAAGCACAATGGTTCTGAAGATGTCAGAAGGCCAATGTGTGTCACTTTCATTGAAGTACACTGAAGGACAAAGTGTACGACCACTATCTCCAACATTCCCATGTGCATTGTACGAAGCTACATATGTGTCTTCATTTGAAAAGAACAGTTAATTCCTTATCAAGGAAATGATTCAAAATTATTCCTTCATAATACATTAACCAAATCAAGCTTCTCAAATGACTCTATGATGCACTGACACTCTTCAACGTCTCTTTTCAACCTCTATATAAAGGATTGAAGACTTGAAGATTAAACAGAACCCTATAATTTTATAATTTCCATTACTCTGCCAAAATTACTACGCATCAAATACTTAGAATTTCTTATAAACTTTCATATCTTAGAAATTCATAAGCTAAGAGTCTGAACTGTGTTGTATTTTGTGAACACATTTGATTGTATATCAAGTGTTTAATCCAAACAATATTCATTGTAATCTTTTATTGTTATAAGTCTCTTTCATGTGTGCTTGAGCATATGAAGTCTCTTGCTTGTGTGCTTGAGCATTTATAATCTGATTGATTATAGTGAAAAATCTCTTGTAAGTGACAAGGGGACTGGACTACTTCCGGATTGTACAAGGAACCACGATAAATTGTTTGTGTCTTTCTCTTCTCTCTATCTCTTTTATATCCGCTGTATTTAACTTTGAACATAGTTTCAGGTTCTAAACTCTACCAATAGCTAAACTTTGGACTTGGTTATTTTGAAATCATATGGTTACTAAAATCATAGTTTCTGATTCACTGTTGTATACAGTAGACCGACAATCGAATGGTTGAAATCATATCAAAAATATTAGACATTAAAAAACTAACGGAGAGGATCAAAATAGGTAACGACACAATACATAAGGGACCAATTTGAGACACTTAATAGTTAAGTGATCAAACTGAGAAAACAAAATAAGTTAAGGGACCGGAGGATGTATTAAGCCATATATATATATATATATATATATATATATATATATATATATATATGTTTGGTTTTTTTATTTATCATTTAAAAAGTGTAACAAACTAGATGAGTATATTTACACTTACTTTTTCATTATTCCAATTATGCCTTGTTGGTGTCAGTAAAAAAGAGAATTTAGATTATATTTGTTTGTTATATTGTTGGTGTCATTGAAATAAATAGTCATGATTAGTTTGACTTGTTATAACTTGAAACCAACCAACATTTATATTTTTAGTTTTAATCCAAAACAAAATTGCATAAAAAAAAACACCGTTAATAATTTTCAAATGTTAGCACAATAAAAAAAGCGGAAAGATAAGCACACAAGTGTCCGTCTTTTCACTGGTTAATAATAATGGATGCTTAGAGTTATAATCCGTAAAGAAGGCACCTGTTTTTACTTTTTATAGTGAATATTGAGTGTGTGTATTAGAGGATTTTAGTAACCAACCTTAAAAAAGATAAGTATCTTCATTTGATTTGGCTTTATTGCATTTGGGTTATTTGGAATGAAAGAAACCAAAAAAATTTTGCTAACAAAACTAATACAATGGTGCAGCTATTGGAAAAAGTTAAGATGTATTCTCTCGACTGGTTAAAAACTAAAAATGTGTGCTTTCCTTTTGGTTATCATTTATGGTGGCAACATCCCCTTGTCTGTTTGGGGATTGGCTGATTTGTTTTTTCCATTTCTAATCTTTTGAATTGGGACAGTGTGTTGTACCTTGTGCAACTTTGTTTTGCCTCTTTATACACTCCTTATGTTAGGGAGCAAAACTTTTGGTTGTTAATATATATATTTCATTTTGCCTTGTTAAAAAAAAAAAGATAAGTATCATCAAGTGATTTAATTAGATGAATCTGTAAAACAGTTTTACTGTATTTTTTAATTGACAAATGTTAATAATTATTTGTTGGATTAGTTTTTCTCATTTGTTCGGATTTAAGCTCAAACCTTAAACTTCTTATCTCTTAGCTAAAAACAGCTTAATTATGCAACTTCAATCTATAAGTTAAATTCTAGGGTTAAATATGTTTTTTGTCCCTATAAATATATCAACTTTTCGTTTTAATCCCTCTAAAATTTTCCTTTAACTTTTAGTCCCTATAAAATTTTCAATCACTACTTTTGGTCCCTATTTTAAAGTAATTTTTTGTATTTTTCAATGAAATTGTGCAGAAATGTATATAATATTGTAAAAATCACTCCAAAAAAAATATGAATTTTTTACCACAAAAAATATAAAAATTCATATTTAATTCATGTTTTGGTAAAAAAAAATTATAATTTTTTGGGGAGGGATCCTTATAATATTATACATTGTCCAGCAAATTTTTTTAAAAAAAAATATGAATTCAACATATGCGTTTACTTTAAAGGAAGGACCAAAAATAATGATTGAAAATTTTATAAGGACTAAAAGTTCAATAAAAATTATAGAGGGACTAAAATGAAAAATTGATATATTTATAAGGATCAAAAACATATTTAACCCTAAATTCTAATTTTTAATAATAATAAAACAAGTATAAATCATAAACTAAGGATTCAATTTTTATACAAAGTGTATATAACATTTTTCTTTCATATGCATCCAACAAATCACACCATAATTCCACCTATTTTTGGGTTACTTCCTAAAACATTTTTACAAATATCTATTTAACATGATTTGATTGAATGCGCGTGGAAACAAGTTTGCTTCATCGATGTAAGAAAATTAATCTCATAAACTAATTGATTGATAATATTAAAATAAATTTTAAGTTATCATATTTTCAATGTAAAATTTTTTTATACATGCATTCAATGATATATTGATACATTAGTTAATGAGGTATGATAAATCATGTGTTTTTAACTCATTAAATATTGTAATAACACATTATTGAATGTATTTATAAAAAAATTATATGTAACACGATATATATAAATTAAACTCGTATACAAAATTAATTTCTATGCACAATAAATCAATTGAATAAAAAAAAAAATATTGCCAAGGAGTTTAATAGTTAGAATTCACCTTTTTAAGGTGAATAAATGAGGTGTGCGAGATTCGAACTCTGACTGGTACATATAACAATAGATTCTTCCCGCGCTAACTGGATTATGCTCACGGAATTTGAATCCAAGATCATTAAATTGGGCTATCACATTTTTAAGGGACTATTGAATTTTTAGGTTATTCTGCCAACGAGGCACCTGAGATCTGATGTTTGTTAGTCAAGGAAAACGCCTAATCTTGTGCAACGCCCTGCCTCCTTTATTTAACCTTTTCTTGTTGCAATCTCTTTCTCTCTCTCTCTCGAGGTTTACTTTGTTCAATTAATCTAATTCCTGAATTTTTTGTTCTTACATTGAGATTGAGGTAACATAACATTACATCAAGGTTTACAAATTATGGTTTTGTTTCTGTTTTCATTTAAAAATAGGTTTTCTTTTATTTTTTGCTTTGCCATAATATCCATCATATTTCATTGTTTTGTTGACCAAATCCTTTGTTGAAATTGTTAGAAATAAGCATCTTGCATTTCCGTTTGTGTAATGTTTTTTTATTTTTTATGATTTTATGATAGGTATGACCTAGAGACAGAAATTGAAGAATTGAGAATTGCATTTATCATTCAAAATAAGAGTAATGCGATATCGTACGAAGGAGTAGAGGCGAGAAACATCTGTCTTTGACGGAAATCAGACTAGGTAAGTGCTAATCGTGTTTTATTTCGTTATGTAACGTTTAAGATTCCTCTTGATATGAATTAATAGTGAGGTTGACAGAAGAGGACAGGGGTTCTTCAGATATGCCAACTTAGTTGGGATGTATAAGGTTTTTCCAGATGCATGTCCTTCTCTTGGTTCAGTCAAAAAATTAACAATATAATGATATATGATATTGTTGGAATTGAAATTGTACACATAGCAAATAAAAAGAAAAATTGGGGTTTATGGATGAAAGAAAGTACCTAACAGGCTAAACCTAATTTATGTAACACATGCAGGGTGCAATTATAATTGGAATCACAAAAAATCCACCTTTTGTTCTAAACTCTTTTTTTCCTTTTAAAAATTGTCACGTAAGATTTTATAATCTTCCTATCTTTTCAGTGCTTGTTTGTTTATCCAGTGACCTACCGCTACTGCACGTTTTGATCTATTTCCACAGTGATTTAGAAAAGCTGCTAGTTGTAGCTTCTTATCCAACGTGACTATTCACCGTGATATTATAAGCTTCCAAACACATGCTCACTCTTATACAAATGATTCAATTTATGTTTTTAAATGGATCCCACAATTTATCCCGCCATTCTTGAGAAAATGCAAGTGTGACCAAACTTTTCCTAATCCAATATGCATTAGGGAAGGTTTGGCTACAAAGTATATGGCTTAATAGAAGTATGAGTTGATGTATAGTAGGGATTTTCTTCTAATTTGATGAACTATAAATAAATTTTTTGTCAACAAAAGTTTGTTCTTTCTTATAATCAGCAGATGAATAGTAAAATATTTCATGTAATTTGATGATTTATGGTTTACTCTTTGGCCATTACTTTTTCCACCCTATGAATTTCTCACGTGTCCTATTTAGATTCTAAAATCTGAAATATTTCAACGTATTTTTTAAGGTTTTATAGGGTGTTTATACCATTCGAATTCTATATTCCGAACCGCATAGGGCGCGCGAGAAACTTATAGGATGGAATGTCAACCCAACTTTTGCAATTTAACCCAACCATTGGCTAGACATATCAGTATTCGCGTCGTATGTCCGTATATGTGCTTTATAGCAGCCATCTAACCCTTGTAGTTCATAGGAATATGGTTACTTATATGTGAAATTCTTGTTTTACAGCATATCAAGATCCTAAAAATCACTTGACATTGTTGGCTGATGGAACATGAAAGTGGCAATGGATCTAGTATTAATCCAAGAACTAATCCTTCAACAAATTTGACTCAAAGTGAACCATTCATCTCAGAAGAGAAAGCAGAACTTTCATATGATCACATTCACTTTATTTCAAATGCAACCACTACTAATTCTACAACACCTCATACTGAAAGTTCAACTTTTCTTCCTACCAATGACCAAACAAACTCTTCAATGATGCAAAAAGGTGTTAATAGTCATTTGGAAGCAAATAATGCTAACCCTTTTGGTGATTTTCATCCTTCTTTTCCAAATAACTCAGAAACTTCTTCATTATCATCATCAACATCACAAAATCCCTTCTTATTACTTGATGATCATGACACCACTACTAACATCAAACATGTGAATACAACTCAATCTGAAAATTTGCATGATCAAGTACCTTTTGAGTCAAGTTTGCACCAACCATCTACAAATGAATCATCGCTCGGAAATCCCTTCCAAGTACCAACAACAAGTACTATCATCGACTCGAATAAGATTGTTGAACATCATGATCATGGTAATGAATGGCTTCATCAAGATCATTGGACCTTACCTAGTCATGATGAAACAACGCAACCTCTTCATGCTTCCTCTTCAAGTCAAGAATTAGACTCTTTGTTCACACTTGAATTAACACAAAAGCAAGAACTTGATAGTGCAACTGATAAGAAACATGAAGGTACTATTATCCTCATAAATACATTTTCAGTTAGAGGATAAGGACAACCCGGCATATCTAGTAGAAATTTCGGAACAGTTGTGTTATTTGAACAACTAAAATTTGACAAGTTTTCCATTAACGTAAGTGGTTAACACAATTCAAATATGTGGTTATTTACGTATAGTAGATGGCTAATGGATATAGCAGATGTCGGAACTCATTGACGACAAAACATAATTTTCAGGTGTTCAACTACATTTAGAGTTGAATACCTGAAAATTGTGGTCAATCACGTTCAAATTCGTTTTTAGTGAAATTATGTTGGTGGTTAAAGAGTTTCGACACCTTTTATATTCATTAACCATTTACTGAACGTAATAACCACATATTTAAATCGTGTTAACCATTTAAAAAGTTGTGCTAAATCATTTCTCATTTCAGAACAGATATTGTTGCTAACAAGTTAAACTCATCAGTTTCATCATTTTCCACAGCTCCTTCTGAAACTTCAACTCAACAACGCGTGCAGGATTCTCTGAATGCTTCAAGTAACACCAAAGAAGATACCATTGTACATCCAAAATCGCAAACGGATATCGTGTTAACTTCCGAATCTAGTGATGATGATATTCAAATAAGCTCAATGCCAAAGCATGAAAAACAATCTAGTGATGTAGATGTTCCTAAGACAATACAAAACCTTCCAATACAGATGATGGAAAGACAAGAGGATCCTGCTGCTACATCTCCCACAGACAGAATTCCATCACATGTTTTCAATAGAACCAAATCAAACAATCAATGGAGCACTGCTTCTAATGAATCTTTGTTTAGTATTCATATGGGAACTATGAGTTTCTCTAATGATATTGCTTTTTTGAGTAAATCTGGTGAGTTGGATAACCCTATTGATCACAATCACTTGAGTAAATCCAGTGAGTTGGATAAGCCTATTGATCACAATCACAATCACAACATTTCTGATGGTTTTCAAACCAATCATCATCCAATTTTACCTCAACCACAAGGTACTAAGTTCAATGCTATTAGTCAAAATTTTGGTGAACAAGATGGTGGTTCGAGAGTAACTGAGGAAAAAGCTGCTGAGACAATGAGACAGGTTATAATGGAATCTAGTGTCAAACAAGAGAGTAAAAGTAAAGGAGATACGGCATCTGCTACTGCGGCAGCACGTTCCAAACTTCTTTCTAGTTCGAATAATGATCATTCTCCTCATTCAGATGGGAGCACCAGATCTTATGCGTTTAAAGTGTAAGTTATGTCTACTAATCTTTACAATTCCGCATGCAATCGCGGTAATGTTGTGATCTTTAATTCGCCAAGAGTCACAGTTAAACATAACTGACTTGGCTTCTATTGTGGTCGCAGAGACATCAAATACCTTGATGTCCCTATTGAGATTACAATTGAAGACATTTTTCTAAACTACTAGAATGCTGATCTTTATTTGATTCTAGGTTTCTTGAGAAAGTGGTTTGACTTTTTTTTTTTGTAATGTGAAGAATGACAGATGGAGACAAAACACCTTCAGCGAAACGAAACGAAGACGTGAGAAATCAAGTGAAGCAGCCAGTGCAACAGAATGTTAAAGGAACACCAGCTGCAGCTCAAAACCCTAAATCAACCCCAAATGCTTCTCAGAACAAATGGTTATCTTGCTTCACATGTTGCCATTAGAACACATTAGAGCCTCTTGACTTTGAACAAAACCATTTTTACTATGTCTGTCACCTTGATGACAGTTTAATATCACGCACATGCATTGCATGATAGACAGTTCTAACCGGTTAGTGATATTCTTCATTTACCATCTTAGGGACTGTTTCGGATCGACTAAACTTATTGACATAAACACTCATGAGACTGTTTGATCGAAATTATGAAAATAGTTTGACATTTTCATAAGCTGTTTTCAACTTACTTCGACATGCATAATAAGACAGTTTGTGAAAACGATTTGATTTGATTTTATCTTTTGTTTTAAAAATAGCTTATACGGTCTATCTTTTTAGACCCTATGAAGCACCGATACGGACACGGACATGACAAGACACCGACACCGCTAATAATTTGAAAAAATCACATAATTCAGTGTAATTATATGTGTCGGTGTCGGACACGCCTAATCTGAGGAGTGTCCGTTTAGGCCTAATTCAGTACATCATAGTTAGGAACTCGTAGATAAGTATAGTTTTTCATTGATATTGTATATTAATAGGTTTAGTCTGATTGCACCTGTGCAACCATTGGAATTGCTATCTGATGTCAAGGAAATCATAGGTTTTCTAAATAGGGAAATGAAATTCTACTATCATAACCAAGGCCCACCCTCAATGGATTAAACATTCCTTAAACCTTCCAATGGTATTAGCATCATAACTACTTCTAAAGTCACACATATGATTGAGTGGGATCTGTTGACAGAGTAAAATGTGTTAGCCACTTAGAGGCATTTCAGAAATGTAGTAATACCGCGTAGTTTTTCATGAGTCGATTTTTCGATGGAAATTTTATTCTACACAAACCACTTGAACAATGCATAGGATTATCATTGAAAACTAAACTAAGTCAAAGATAGTTTCATTGTTTCCACTTACCTTTACATTCTAACAAAGACGAAATCTAAAAGACATTACCACCATTGATCTCTAAAATGAGACAGGATAAACAGTGATATGCTTCATTGGATTAGCCACTTCCTTTCCACCAGCATGCATCACAAACTCCTTTGGAGTGAGGAAACTACCATGGCAGACACATACAATACAAACTTCACCAGACCTATACTTGTACAGAAATCCTTCTATTCGCTTCCCATTTGGGCCATCTCCAGTCGTTGTAACGGTCGGCATTTGTCTCAATATCTCCATCACATCACCTTTAAGACTGCAGTAGTCAGGGAGAGTAGTCTTTTTTGCTCGATTCTCATGTTTAGTATCAGCAGACTTAGGTGGAAGGGGAATTTCCTTGCCTATTGGTTTCTTGAAAATCATTGAAACATTTTCACGCTTGGTTGATATCTGAAATTTGGAATCAACTACTACTTCAGCTGAATGTCTTGGACCTATATATGAGTCACATGTGAATGCATCAATTAGGATGAAAAGAAGTAAGGTTCAGACAAGACAAATCATATGAAAAAACAGCTAAGAAATTTGAATGGCGTCTCAAAATCGGATACAAAAACAATTAAGCTTAATCAAAGAAAAATGTTACCGGATATTGATAGAGTAGAACCTCCAGGTGATTCAATAATTTCAATTAGTTCAACCACGGTTGAGCCATATGAAGAAAAAAAAAAGACAGTATTCCGGTACAATTGGGATCAAACCAACCATCAAACAGACAGTACCGACCGGTTCGGTCCAGTTTTTACAACATTGGTTAACACGCATAACAAGGAAACCTCAAAATTTGTTCTGTTTTTTCCCATTGCTACTAAACTCGTAGCCATATGTCTTTTGATGACTCGGCGTAATTATTTTTCTCATCTGAAATGACCGGAGAATTGCCAATTTGCCATTACTCGTATCTAACAAAACTGCACAAGTACACAAAATATAGTTCCCCCCAACCATATATAATCTATGTTCTTAGATATGCTAATGATTTAGAAATTTCGGTATCTCTTTAGCATTAGTCACCAATAACATCAAGACACGAACAACTAAACAATAGTATCGCACGTTGTGTCAACTACAAGTGTCATTTTGAAGCGCGTTCAACGGTTTTCCAACATGATACCAAATATGTAGGGTAACAATTTGAAAAATCAAAAGCAGGGCTAGATAGTTCTAAATTACGGCTGCAATTTTGGTCATGCTGCAAAATGTGATATTGCGGCAAAACACAAACAAATGCTGCCGCAATTGCAGATGTAATGCTGTCGGATAGTCTCCAAACCTATGTAAAAACCCTTCAGAGTATCTTTTTTACCTAATATTGATAATGTCGTCATATTATTTGTAAATACCAACTAAGGGACGATAAGATCATTTTGAAATATAAATATATATAAATATTGACAATGTAATAGCATCTCTAATGAAGAGTCTTTTACCTAATAAAGACACCAACCTATTAAGGATCTCGTTGGAGGAAGAAAAAAATGAATACCTATTTGTTATCATCACATTTACAAAGACTATCTTTTCAATAACAAACTAGTCCCACAATTAAATTAAGGAAAATAGGTAAAAGTTGGTCACATCATCACTTATACAAATATTCTCTTCATGTAATGATATAAAGTTACTGGTAGCACTATTTAGTGATTTTTTAATATAAAGGTGTTGCATTGGAGTCATCGAGTGCTTAATGCATGATGTGACTCATTTAAGGACTATTTCGTTTTACTACAATTGTAGATGCTCTAAATAACACAATTGTGTAGCCAAAATATAATGAATTTTGAGGTCTCCGCAACCACATTTTCTATGTTTTTCCGTAATACAACGGTTCACAAAATAACCGCAACCACAATTTAAAATCATGACAAAGACTAAATCAACATTGTCCAACAAATTCGAGATCAAATTTGGTATTTACTCCAAATCAAAAATTAAAAGTTAAAACTGTAAAACTTAGAATGAGTTAAGGAGTATATAATATTGCTGAATAAACAAAAGTTACCATGTAGCTCTGAATCTGCCACACTTCTCTGTCTCTCTAGCAACATTATCTTTCCACTATCAATTGGAAGAGAGCAAGATCTCTCTAAAGATGGCACAAAGGAACACCAATTTTCCATCTCTCCAGCCATTGATGATGACCTTATCAACCTCTTTTCTTCCAAATTTTCACCACAAGTAGAAAGCTTAAGAGTAAGGTCTATTTCTTTGGAGTGTTGCTCTTTCTCACCATAAAACCTCTGAAGAAAAACAAAAAAAAATACAAACATTTACACTTGTCTTAGTTTATCACATAATAAGAAGTGGAAACCAAAAATAATAATAATGAAGTTGATTAATTGCATTTTCTTTATTATTACCTCCATTGAAACCTAAGAGAAAATGAGGAAAATCTTTCAACTGAAGAACTCCCTTGAAATTTTCTAAGAGGAAAGAAATACCAAAAAAAAGTAATGCAAGTACAAGTTAGGCACACAAATTAAAATTTACATGGTCATTTCTATAAAACACGAACACTTCTCATATTAGAGGTGTCTCTAGTGTTGGATACGCGTCGGTATTCGACACTGACACAGACACGACACCTATAATTACACTGAATTACGTTATTCTCTCAAATTACTATCTATGTCAGTGTTACTGTGTCGTGTCTGTGTTTCATAGATTATGAAAAAAAATTAAAGAAAAATACAAACACAAGTTAAAATAGGTTGAATTTACATATACACAGGATATGATAATACAAATACAAATTTATTGAGCAAAAAATATATACAAACCTGAATAAAAATGTTGCAGGGTGGTAAGCTAAGAATTTAGTGAAGTAGAAGAAGAAAAAAAAAAAAGAGTTTGATGAAAGAAAGAAGTAGAAGAAAAATATAGAAAATTGAAGAAGGTGTTAAGAAGTTAGAAGAAAGAAGAGAGGGTGATGTGTTGGTGTATCATGTGTACAAATTCAATGTTGATGGTTGTGTATGTGTTGTGCTGTTTGTGAATTATTATGACAAAAGGCATAAGAAAAGTTACACGTGGTGATGAATGGAGAAGATTGTGTGTAACATCTACGGTCACATTTGTGTTTCGTCTGTCTATTTCTTTTGCATGTTACATCAACTTCTGTCGGACACACTTCACTATGCCACGTAATCTTAAAGGGTAATAATGTCATGTCGGTGTTCTGTCAAAAGAAAGTAAGAGATAATAAAAGATGCAATAGTGATTTTAATCGGGATGTCATCGATAATGGAGATCCTCAATTAAAAGGTTTTAAATGGATCCCACTTGTATACATCATTTTTTTTATTATTTTTTAATAAGAGTATCTAATATATACTTATTCACTTCAATGGAGACCTTATGGCAAAAAGTCTAAATGGGTTCCACAACTAACTCTTCCTTATTTACATTCCACCACTAATATATTATTTTAATAAAAAAAGTGTGTGGAAACCACTAAAAGATGGGGGTCTTAAATTAGACCCGAAGTCTTAAATTAGACCCGGGATCTTAGAAGACCTCCAAAATTTTCCCCCATAATAGGAGTACCTATTAGGTACTAGGTCTTAAATGGTGAAGACCTCACTATTGTAGATGCTCTAAGGAATAGGTCAAAGTTTTAAAATAATTTTAATGTTAAAATAGTTATTTAATGATGATATAATTATTTTTCTATGAAGATTGTTTTGACGGTAAATAAATATTTATAAGTATTGGTATGATAAAAATTAAATATATTAAAAGATTAATATGGTAATGATAACGAAATATTTTAAGATTATGAATTATTTTGACAAATAAATTGCACAATCAAAAGAAATTTTGATAAATTAAAAGACTACGGTGATTATTAGTTGGATAGTATTTGAGTGATATAGTCTTTGGTAATATTAATGACATTGTTCCCATCTCTCTCTTAATGAATCATTCTCATCCATCATTCTCCCTCATCTAAAATGCACCAATGTCACCAAAAAACTATGTCACCCAAATATTATCCCTATTAGTTGCATATTTAAAGAACAAAATGACTATTATCTTGATAATAAAATAGGTGGGCTAATTTCTCCTCTATAACATTTTTTAAAGGTTTAACGGTTTACAAAATGGAGACATCTAGTTTGAATATTTAAGTGGATTTCACGTGTATATATCATTCATTAATAATGTTTTAATAGTATCTTAATAAAAACTAATAGTAATATATAATAGGCATTCAATTCCTTCAACCGAGCACCTTATACAAATATCTTAAGTGAAACCTATTAATTATTTATCAATAATTTTATATTATTACATTTCAATATTATGATATTAAAAAATATGGTTCTCACTTAAAATTTGAGATCTCCATTAAGACCATGTGACTCAAAGATAGAGAAGATGAAAACTTTTATTTATTCTTTTTTTTTTTTTGAGACTTTATTCTCTTTAAATATGTCATCTATACTCTATATTGCATACTTATCCTATTTATAAGATTTCAAATAGATACTTCCTCCGTTTTAAAATATAAGTAAATTTTATTTTTTAGGTTTATTCAATTAATGATGTATGTCATTTATAATATGGATCACATACATCAATAATTGAATGAACCTAAAAAGTAAAATTTGCTTATATTTTGAAACGGAGAGAGTAACCGAATAATCACATTAGAATCCACTCATTAATGATAGATGGTGGCATTGTTCGGACCCGGACTCCGAGGTTCAAAATATTAAATTTAATTAATAATTATAATTATATTTACAAAAATAACATACTAAAAAAATTATGAAAATTGATTGACAAATATGTATGCTCTACCAATTCACACTTTAGGAGAGAGAATTACTTTACGTTACAAATAAGATAGCAGAATATAATTAAAGCTTAGTTGCATGCCTCGGAACAGAAATATTTAAACAACTATTTTTTACAACTTTTGTGATAATTTTCTCTCTCATACTTACATTATCATTTTACTTTCTCTTTTTTTTACAACTTTTGTGATAATTTTCTCTCTCATACTCACATTATCTTCTTACTTTCTCTTTTTATTGCTTTGGTTTTTTGTCACTATCTCATATCCTTTGTAAAATTTTAGTTGTCACAAAAATTGTCACATATATGGATGTTCAAATAACACAACTCAAATCAAAATATGTCATATGTAATTACTTGACTCTGACAGTGTTTCGTTTCATGTGTCAACTATCAAGTGAGACAGAGAGAACTGATGCAAAGTGGTGCATTAATGCTAAACATATGAGGGGGTTCAACATAAAAATGGCATTGCATTACACGTTTAAATTTAAAAAAGGTTAGGGGTTTAGGTGCATCCCTAGAATCTAGCGTGGCTCCGTCATTTATGCGAGTTATAAGTATGTGAAAGATTAATTGATGAACAATAAATTCATAACATTTTTTATTGGATGTCTATTGATGATATGTTTCGGTTAAATATTACAAAGAATAAATTTTGTAGGAAAAAATCTTAGTGAAGGAAAATTTAGTAGGATAAAATTATGGTGAAAGAAAAAAGACACTAGTTCAACCAAACAATCTTTGAGACGATGAATATCAATCTTTTGTATTAGTTGATCAATTTTTTTTTTAGAATTTCCTTTGAAAAAGGCTTTCAAAATTATCACACAAGTCCCTAAAAAAAAAAGATTATCACGCAAATAAAATTGTTTGATGCTTAGATCACCACTATATTAAATATACTTTGAAGATTATATGTGAAAGTAAAAATGATAACCGACTATATGGAAGAAGAAAAAAACGAGAACAGGAGAATAGGCTTAAAAGTAAAAACCGACTATGGTGTTTTTGGGAGGGGTACCTTTTGAAGGATTTTGGAGCGCGGACTAAATCTATATTTCAAAGTATATTTAATACTTTAAAAAAAATTCAAAGAAAAACATGAAAAATAAACATATAAGGTCTAACATATATTATGCATTATTTATATCAACTAAGTTAAGCTCGCGATATATTATTGTAATTACATTAATTGATTTTAAAAAATGTTAAAAAGAATTTTATTTTCGTGTACTCCCACTTAAACATAGCTTGTGAATAAAAAGAATTTTATTTTCGTGTACTCCCAATGTTAAGAAGAAAAATTGGTTGACAGATATATGGAAGATGGAATGAAGTGACCAACCTTTTGGATTGAGTATAAATTGGTGAAAATTGTGGTCTTATTTGGAAAAAAGGATAGAAGAACAAGCAAGCTAAATAAGGGTAGAAAACAAGGCTAGTTTATGTTGCATCAAAAATCCCTTTTTTTTTATTTTTTTTTAACAAAAAAAAAATCCCTTTTTTTTGTTATTTTTTAATTTATTCTATAGATTTAATTAGACGTTTATGAAAATATGAGCTCAATATTTTTTTTTTTAAGAAATCAAAATGAAATATATTAGCAACGGCGATGGAAACTCCTCAGTACAAGGTGTACTAAAGGTTCCAACCCGGCAAACAAATTGTCACAAAGTATAATTACAAATAAAAGTCAGTCGATACCCAGACAATAAAAAGGGTTCGACTACCAACTTTGAGAACCGTACACAAAAGTGGTTTTGTTGGCTTTAAGCCACCACAAAGAATGAAATTTTACTTTATCTAACAGCTGTTCAATAGGTGTTTCAGTGTTTTTGAACAGCCTGTTGTTTCGTTCATTCCACAGCAACCAAACGCACAAAAGCCATAATAATAGTAAAAATGAACGTCGAGCCGCCTTTGTATAACCTGAATAATGAATAAATTGGTAAAAATGGGCACTGACATTGTCAGTATCAACACCAATCACGCCAATCCAAGATCTGATAAGCTGCCAGAGAGAACCAAAAACAGGACAATGTAAGAACAAATGTGATGCCGACTCCTCTATACCGCCGCACCCCGAAACGCACAAAGTGTTTGTTACCTGAGCAATGTCGCGCCTTTGGAGGTTGATTTTAGTTGGTAACCTGTCTTTTAGCAACCGCCACGCAACAATGGAAACTTTCAAGGGAACCTGCTGATGCCAGACAAGGTTCGCTGTCTTGTCAAGAGTGGGGGCTGCCATGTATGCCAGTGCATGATAGGCGTCTCTGACTGTGTATCCAGCATGTTTTTCCAGCTCCCATTGCCACCTGTCTGAAACATTTAACTGTACCGCAACATTAGTCAATAAGATCCTACACTCTTCTACCATCTCCTTCTCCCACACCCAATATGAGCTCAATATTAATGGACTAAATGAATTAATATCTCATATTCTTTGGTCTTTTTTAGATTTTTACAGGAAATTTAAAATGATGGCAAACGATAAAATTGTACATTATTATCTATTTTTTTGGGAAATTTTTCAAAGTGACCAGATAAAATTGGACACTAGATTAATTAACAATTCAAGTTAGTTTTACAAGAGGCTTGTTATATGGGCCAAGATTTGTTTATGACTTAAAAAATGGAAATATCAAATGCGATAAAAAAAAAATGAAAAACATCGACAAGGAGCTCTAAGGTAAACAAAATATTTTAGGGTGAATATTGAGGATCCATTCAAACATATATGCTGCAAAATGGAATGAAATAGAAATAAAAAAAGAGAAAAAAAATTTATTAAAAAGAAGAAAAATAATAGTAGAGAAACCTCTCATTCTAGAGTTTCCCTCTTCTATAATAAATAAGGATGCTTAGTAAAATGAGGCGTCGTTTATTGACGTGGGAGGAGGAAAGTTTGAGGGAGTGTGCTGCTCTGTTATATAATGTAGTTTTGCAGGATAATATTCAGGTCCGTTGGAGGTGGTTACTTGAGCCGGTTAGTGGAGCTATCGCTTCCTAACCACTTCAGATACACATCTACCTATTGGAGTTGTTCATGATGTTTGGCATAAACAAGTTCCTACCAAAGTGTCGTTGTTTGCTTGCGCCTACTTCAGGATAGAATACCAACTCGATCGAATTTGGTGCGTCAACATGTCCTACAATCTATTGACAATGTATGTGTGAGCGGTTGTGGGTCAGCAGAAACGACGGATCATCTATTCAGGGGTTGTGACTTATTTGGAAGTGCATGGTATTTGGTTTGTCAATGGCTTGGTGTCCCTTCTATTTTTCCTGGATCGCTTACAGATCATTATTTTCAGTTTATTCATTTGGCAGGCTGACCACAATGTACTCATTCTTATCTTAAGGTCATTTGGTTGGCTTGTAGTTGGGCAATTTGGAAGGAAAGAAACAACTGCATCTTCAAAAATGTGGTTCTTGATCCTTTTAGTATTGTTGATAAAGTGAAGTAACTTCCTTTTTATGGCTTTCTTCGCATCCAGTTCCTATTGCGTTTGGTTTTCATGATTGGATGGAGATACTCACTTCTTTGTATGGGTGTCATGTAATTTTTTTATATATTTTTGGTGGCGGCATTCTTGTTAGGTGCCTGTGGTTTGTAACAGACTTTGGGTGATTCATCACTTTAGCACACCTTGTGCAGGGGGAATCACTCTGCCTTTGAGCAATAGATTCCATTTTGATTTGTTCAAAAAGAAATTATGGTTAATAATAATTGAGGCTTAAAACAAACTTTGAGAAAGTTCGGCGCTTTTGCAAACATGTATGTCATATTTTGGGTGATAGTTTCTCAATTGACTAAATTGCATTTTTGGTTGCTTAACTATTTAGGTAGTATCGCTTTGGTCCCTTAATTAAAATTCGATTCATTTTCTTCTGGAATTTTTATGGGATTCTTGTTGTTGAAGGTTGATGGAGATGATATGAAGATGAAAAAGAGGAGAAGAAGATGAAGAAAACTTAACGTTTTTGAATTAAAACTAACGAAAAGGACCAAAATGTGTAACGGAGAGAAGTTAAGAGACCAAAATAATTCGAATTTTAATTAAGGGACCAAAGTGATACTACCTAAATAGTTAAAGGACCAAAAATGAAATTTAGCCATTCTCAATCCCATTAGCTATCGAAAGGGTCATTTTAATGATTTTTACTACATTATTCTTCGATGAATTGAGTGGTAACTTACCTCTATCAAAGAAAAATTATATTTTCTTCATCTTTATTCTTACGATCCGTTGCTATTTTTTCATCTCAAAAACATCAAATTTTTTATCTCCTTCATTCAACATGCGATCTCCGTTTTCTTTGCTCTAGAATCGAATCTTATTTATCATTAAGGGTAAATTACACGCAATTCATCAAGGGTAATGTAGGTTCACCCCTTTTTTTTTTTTGGTCAAGTAGCCTAATGACTAGAGTTCACACAATTTTAATTGTGGAGAAGTGGAGTGTCTGGGGTTCGAACCCCGACCCCTACATATAAAATGTAATATCCCTACCAACTGAGTTAAGCTCACTCGAATTAGGTTCACCCATTTTAATAGTGTATTTTAATAAAAATAAATGCTATTTAAAGAAGAAAAAAAAGGCTTCTCGACTGTTTTACGATACATGTGGCATGTATGCCACTCATCCACTATTTTAGGATTTTCCATATTTTTCTCCCAACCTCCCCCGATATCCGCTCAAAGCTGATTTTGATTGGCTTGTATTCATTCTTGATTATCATTTTTGCTTTATAAAATCTAATAGAAAATGTTTTTCCTTTTTTTTTTTTGACAAGAGAAAATGTTTTTCCTAGTGAGGATAAAGCTATCATTTCAGCCGTTTCATTCTTGGATTTGTCCTAATAACATCATTATTAAATAAATGTCATCGTGAGCTTAGTTCAGTTGGTATGAACAATGCATAATATATACAAGGTCTGGGGTTCGAATCTCAGCTAAAAAAAAAATTATTAAATAAATATTTAGGATATTGAATCATTCCCCCAATCCTTCTATATCATCCTATTTATACATTATTTTAATTAACCAACTATTCTATCTAATCTTAACCACTGCAATTTCCCTTTATTTAGTAAACTAACAATTACCCCCCTTGAAAATTATATTGTCCTTCTGTTATGCTAAATTTGTTATTGTTGGTTGAAAATAAAAGTATATTTAACCCATTTATATATTTATTTATATTGGGTAAATATATTTCTCCAAACTTACTTTGCCATACATAAGTCTCATGACACATTTCATTTTCAACAAAAGAGGAAAAAGAAACAAACTATATTTACGCAAGGAAGAGGAGAAAGAGACGTTTAGTTACTAGTATGGAAAATATTGTGAATGACGAACATAACCCTTGTCTCTGAATTTAATTGCAAATGAACCAATTAGACCCCTCCATTCTTAAATGCAATCTAAGGCCATAAACTCCCCCTCCCTTCTATAAATACTAAGTTCATTTCTCCCTTGTTCTTGCAAAAACACAGAATTTTTCTGGGGAAAATTGTGGCGAGTTTCATGTTCCCTACTTTTGCTTTCCACTTGGTTGAAAATGTGTGTGCAATGAAAAAATTTAGTTCCTTCTATCCAATTTATCTTTTTATCAAGTAGTGTTTTAATTGGTTTTATTGTGTTGTTCCGGTTCTTTATGATTAATGCATTATATTTCAATCTCTTTACTATTCAAGTATTCTATAACTTCCAATTCTTTATGATTCAAACACTTTATTTTAAGTTATTTAGAATAATTGAAATATTTTCAAGTCTTTAATGATTCAAACATTTTATTCCAAGTCCCATGTAATTCAACCATTTTATCTAAACTTCTTATTCTATATCATGTATCTATTTTATTTAATGACTTATTTATGATTCAAAAACTTTATTCATGTGAACATATGTGAAGTTTCAAGCCTCTTGCTATGTCTAAGACATATCAAGATATAGTAAAACATAGATAAATTTATTGAATCATAAATAAATCTTGAAATTAATGAAGTAGTAATTGAATCACAAATAAGAGGTTGAAATAAAACGTGTGAATCATAAAGAAATTGAGATAAAATGATCGAACAATACAACGAGAAATAATATGCTTAAGTGATAAAGAAGTTAAAATAAATTGCTTGAATCACAACAAACTAGAAATCGAATACTTGAATAATAAAATACTCAAAATATGCATACATATGACTGATATGTAACTTGGACAAAAACAAAAACATCATTGAAACAATGCTTGAATGTGGTAAATGGGTTAAAGGAATAAAAGTTTTTCACCTAGAAACACTTATATTTTCAACCAAGTGGAAAGGTGTGAAGAAGAAAATCACCGTAACTTTCATTCAAAAATATTTTAAGTGTCTTTTTAAAAAAACTTTTGCCAAAAAAAGTCCGCATCCTCGTGCGTTTTATCATAAGCTAGTTTATGAGTTGTGGGTAGGAAGAATGATAATGGGTACCTTATGGGTAGGATACTACATTGCCCTTTCCCCATACCCTATGAATACCTAAGTGCCCATACCCGCATCCATTACCCGCACTTTAGCTATGAAAAGATAGTAAAAACATCACAATTGAAATATCTCAATTTTGATTGTTAAAAAAAAAATAAATAACATAACTTTCATTCAAAAATATTTCAAGTGTTTTTTTAAGAAAAAAAATTGCAAAAAAAAAATCCCGCATCCCCATGCGTTTTATCAGAAGCTTGTCCCTGAGTTATTGAAATTAGAATGGTTTCAAACGTGTTCATTAAGTGTTTTTGCAAAAACAAAGGAAAATGAAATAGTATTTATAGAGGGAGGGCGAATGTATGGCCTGAATTTTCTTTGTGAAGGGAGGAGGGGGCATGGTTCACTTGTATTGAAGTAGCAAGACAAATTGTACGGATGGCCATTGCCACCTTATGATCCAACAATGAACAATACTTGTATGAACATAAGCAAGACAAATTGTGCTTAATATGGATGCACCGCATGCACAAATAAAGTAACTTTTCATTGAAAAAACACTAATTATTTATTAAAAAGTTATATATTTAATATAAAATACAGAAGTTACAAGACAAATTTACCATTTTAAATTTCTTAACGCATGTAAATTTGCATATGATAGAAAAAACAATTCTTCAAAATTTTAGTCCCACCTATGCTAAATGTTTGGATCCGCCCCTGCACATAGGATGAACATTTTAAGAGTATTGTTGTTCACACATTTGGTTTGGCTGAGAAACACGAGTAATTTACCTAAATACCCTTCGGCAGTTAACTGCCGAAATTTTAAAGAACCGGCTGCAGTTAACTGCTGAGGAAAACTTCGGCAGTTAACTGCCGAGGAATTTCAAACCTGAAATTAAATAAGGAAATACACCTAAATTTTCCCTTAATTAAATTTAATTCTTTACTACATGATTCTTTTTATAACGTTGTTGATTTCATTCATATAATTTTGTTGTCATAAATGAAGAAATATGAGATCCTAGAATTACATATTCGATCACGTTTCTTACTAGTAATAGAAAATAAGTTTTATTTCTACAAAAAAAAGAGGTTTTATTAATAGGATAATTACAAATATAATTATTTGAAAGAGAGATGGATAATATCTAAAATATTATAAAGTAATAATAAGTTAGTCAAACCTATAAATAATGACAGACATCAATGAAATTAATTATAAATATAATTATTCTATCATTTATAATGTTTTTTGTTGTTGCATTTTTTTTATTGAATCACCATTTTAGGTCCATTAATTATCGATGGCAAACATTTTTATTTTTTGTTGTTGCGTTTTTTCATGTTAATTAAAGTAATAATATATGAAATATTAGTATAAAGTAATGATAGGTTAGTCAAACCTATGAATAATGACAGACATCAATGAAATTAATTACTAATAATTACAAATATAATTATTATATCATTTGTAACGTTTTTGTTGTTGCATTTTTTTTATTGAATCGTCATTTTAGGTCAATTAACTACCGATTGGAGATATTATTCATCTCTCATATTTTTTCATTTATGGCAACAAAATCATATGAATGAAATTATAAAAATAATTATGTTTAATTCCTTAAAAGGATTAAAGAATTAAATTTAATTAAGGAAAATTTAGGTGTATTTTCTTATTTAATTTCAGGTTTGAAATTCCTCGGCATTTAACTGCCGAAATTTTGCTCGGCAGTTAACTACAACCATTCTTTAAAATTTCGGCAGTTAACTGCCGAGGAGTATTTGAGTAATTTACTCACCTCCACCGAAACCCTAACTTCATCACCACTACCCACTCTCACCTTCGATCTCATTGCTGAAATTCTATATATGCAGACTATCCGTAAAGCATCTCCTTCAACTTCGCTGTCTCAACAACTCCTTGTTTTGGGTACGGATTATTGGAGAAGGATAGAGGACTTTCCATATTCTGGTTATGTCAATTGTGTAGGAACATTTGTTAGTGGCACAATCAATTGGTTTGCATTTGGTGATTTGGATGAGTATGCTATTGTTTCGCTTGATTTGAAGAAGGAGACGTATCAAAATATTACACCTCCTGATTTGGAGAAGGATTTATGGACCTTGGGGGTGGTGAGGGATTGTTTGTGTACCTTTGCACGTAGTAAGATGTTATTGGATGTTTGGATTATGAAGGAGTATGGTAATAAAGAGTCTTGGATTAAATTGTACAATGTTCCTTACATGGAAGATCGAGGTTTGTGTGCCTATACAAAAGCTTTATATATTTCTGATGATGAGAAACTGCTAATGGATTTTTATGAGGTAGGAAGTAACATATTGAAGTTGGTTGTTTACGATTCCAAAAACGATACTTTGAAGATTCATGAGATTCAAAACATCAATAGATGGATGAATCCTGAAGTCTACATTAAGAGTTTGATATCACCTTGCTCTTAATGTTAGGGTTTGGATGCTATGCTATGTCACTTTAGCATGAGACTCAACCACGACATATATATGGTTAATTTATGTTTGTTATTTATTTTATGAGCTAGATAGAACATTATGGTGTTGTTCGATCCATGTAGTCGATACCACTTAGTGGGATAAGGCTTAACTTTTGTTGCTGTTGTTATTTATTTTATGCATGTTTCGATCATTGTTAATTAATGCTTGATGAAAGAGTTGTTGTCATGTGACTGGAAGGTCACGGATTCAAGTCCTGGAAACAGCATCTTGTCTAAAAAACAGGGTAAGACTGCGTACAATACATCAAATGGTGGGATCCCTTTCCAGACCATGCGTATGCGGGAGCTTTAGTGCACTGGGTTGCCTTTTTTTTTCAATGGTTATTTAGTTTGATTAAGTGTGTGTTGGAAGCAGAATTTAGTGCTTGTATGCTTGCCATAGAAAAGGCTATTGATTTGCAAGTCACTGCTCTATGGATTGAGACTTATTCAATATTGGTTGTCAAAGCTTTCCACAAGTCTGAAGGTGTACCTTGGAGAATGCATTCTAGATGGCATAACTGCATGAAGCTTTGGGGCCATCTCAGGGGCAAAGTTTCTCATGTTCTTAGGGAGAGTAATATGGTGGCTGATGCACTTTGCTAAGAATAATCAAGGGCTAGCAATTCACTCCTCCCAGTGGTGGACTGCTCCACCCTCTTTTGTTTTGCATCTGCTTTTTAGAGACAGTTTAGGTTTACCTTTTAATAGAATTACTATGAACCGATTTGTATAAAGGTTCAAGCGTCTCCTGCATTAAAAAAAAAAATGCGTGTTGGAAAATAGAAAACCACCGTGTAGACAGAAGGTTAATTGGAAGTAATGTGTTGAAGAGTTGATTCACTTCATGTCGAATTCTCTTCAAATGTGGTCTCATCACTAGTGAAGTTTATGACTGCATACTTTGAAGAATTCTTTGAAGCATCCATTACTAATGTAGAACTTGAAAGCAGTGAATCAAATGAGTGTTTTAATGCGAAACCTAGAAAAAGGCCATCTCTAGTGCTAGAATCAGAGGGGCTGAAGATGGAGTTTGGCTGGAGGGAGGATTTGGATATGTTTGGATTTTAGATGTAACCATCACCATTCCATTAAACTGGGGTAAGGTAAGGTATGCTATACTATATTCCAGATATCTTTGTTATAAGATTTTATTAAAAATAATTGTATCTATTTTTTATACTATCTCTTAGATGCGAGGTCTCATATATATCTCAAAATTTCTATCTTGCCTTGTGAGTTCGATCTTTGGCTGTGGGAGAGAAGTTTGCTTCTCTCTCTTTTGATAAGTAAACAATTTTAATGGAGTGTATGGGTAAACTTAGACCTTATCTTGCCTCAATTGCAGGTCTGTATGTCCATTTTCACATTGGTCCCTTTGCTCAAATTGAACTGTACATAAGGTGAAGTATAAAATGAACCTATAAAAATATTGGTTCATGATGGACCAATTTTTTGTACCATTAGATCATATGAATCCACCAAATTTTATCATGGTCTATAAACATCAAATCTCACCCATCTACTCTATAACTCTCATTTACTCTCTACTTTTTTTTCGTCACATATTATTTTTATTTAGCAATACAAGTAGTCTTTTTCTTACGGCACTTGATATTGACCGAGTTTTTATGTAATATATGAATTAATTTATTTTGAAGGGATAAGAATTAAATTTCTTAAAAAAAAAGTATAACATGAATTAAATAAGTATTCAATTGGTTTTCTTTACGAAAAAAAATCTAGTTGTTGTTTCTTATGTTATTAAATAACTTCTTTTTGAATTTTTGTTGTTGTTGTTGTTGTTCTTTCTTTAATATTTTTGTTTTTAATCTTATGGGTTTCTTATATTTTGTTTTGTTTTTAAAATAAAATTGTATACTTAAATATTAATAAAAAAAATCTGATACACGTAAAATAAATCTTAAAACTGAAATATTATAAAAAAAAAACTGAGAATAATTTATTTAATTGAAATAAAATATAAAAATTGAAATGAATTAAACTGAAAATATAATTTAATCAAAATAAATTAATTAAGTATTTTGACCAAAAAAATTAAAAAATTAATTATTAATATGTAAAATATATATTAAATTGATTAATTTAAGTTATTAAATATCTTAAATATTAATTGATTTACATTTTATTAAGAATTACGAATGTTCTTTTATGTCATTTATATTTTATTATGTATTGATGGGTTGTATTTGATGTGGATGGACTATAATAAAAATTGGTAGTTGATTCAATCTAAAGGTTAAAAAAAAATTGGTCCATCTTAACCCAAAATTTCATTGATCCAAGCTAAATGGCGCCCTGTACATAAACTTAAACCTGTTTTTGTATCCTTTTACACAAAGTTTCATGATCATAGTCTTGTTTCGGTTCAGAACTAATAATGTATGATTTCTATCCTTTGTCTGTCTCATCCCACAAAATAGCTTTTAAAGTTAAGATTGTATCAAAATATTTGTGAGCTGAATTATATATGCCATATTTGTCTCCATATGGATCCACGTTGGCATTGATATCTCTTCAATATTACTTTGACGTCTTGATTCTATCGAAGGGATTCTGCTCAATCTCAACTTCATTTTGAATGATTCTAGCATGTTACTTGGAAAAAAGATTACAACTCTTTTTTATCCTAACTATAGTTATGACTGATAGTAATTTGTGTTTACATGTGTGTCGTGTTTTTCTTCCCCATTCCAACAATACAACAATAGATTTTCGAGGAGTGATTCACGTAAAGGATAGGAGAGTGAGAGATTTTCATAATTTTTTGACAGTAAATTTGACTACTTCGTGTTCAATGATTTCTTCATTATTCCAATGCATTTGGGGATCTTTATTTTATTTTTTTATGCTTCTCCAGATGTTTATGAATATGTATGTTTTGTGAGTTCATTTTCAAGAATAGAAATTATTCGGAGATCAAAGGCTAAGAATTGAGTACTTTTAAGTTATACTCTATAATTCGGAAACAATCCAAACACCTTCGTGAGTGAAATCATTGAGTTTCTTGATAACGTGAAGAGAATCAAGAAAATGGTAGAACTTCGAGTTTATACTTTAAGACTAATTTCTTGTAACTCTTCTATTTTTTTGTAAGAGATTCTTTGATAGTGGATTGAAGAGCTCTCTCTCCAATAGACATATGTCAAATTTGGACTGAACTTGGTAAACAAATATCGTTGTGCTTTTTGCAAAAAATTATTTGTGAACATTTTTTTTTTTTTTTATTGTTTGTGCTTGTTTGATTGATGCTAATTTTGCTTCACACATTAAAGTATCGATGTGAGTTTTGATTGAATTCACAACAATTGACGCCTACTGTGGGGCAATAACAACAAATCATTAAACGAGCACCATGGTTACCAAGTGGAATATCGAAAAATTCATCGGACGAAGATGAAGATGCAAGCAGTCTTCATGTTCCAACAAAAGTGTGCAGGCACCGACTGTTGAGGCTGCATTGTCTGCTGCCATGTCAAAAGCAGACAAAACTAAGATGGTGCACAAGGCGAGAAGTGTCATTGTTTTGTGCCTCTAAGATAAAGTTTTGAGAGAAATCGTGAAGTAACCACAACAACATCTTGGGCAAGGTTGGATTTGTTGTATATGCCCCAGATGTTGGCTCATAGGCAATTCTTGAAACTAAATCTTATTTACTAAAAAGTGTCTGCGAAAGTAAATTTTTATTTTTTTAATTTTATTATTCGTAATAGTAAATACAAATTATTTTTTAGAATAAAATGTAAAAAATTTAGTATGAAATTATTATTTTTATTATGAAATGATATTTTCTAAAACATAAAAGTCCACAAATAATTCTTTATTTTATAAAAATAAACATTAATTTATTGATCTAAAAAAAAACCGATGTATGATGTATCAATACACTTCAATTTACGAACGTACTAGTAAAAGCTCCCTATTTACATACATGTATCAAACATAAGAATGTTAAATTATCATCCTTACTTTCTCTTTGGTAAACTTAAAACAAACACACATTTAAAAATTTATTAAAAAAAAAAAAAACTTCAAAAAATAAATGACATAATGGAAAACCAATCCATGGTCTCTATTGTACCTCATCATCAATTATATCATCCACTCATTATCATTGCTTATGATACTCTTCTTCATCACAACTACTAAGTGATAAGAAAAAAAAAGAAAAGAAAGAAAGAAACTTGATGATGATGACAATGAAGGCCTCAGCATCCATTTGTAGTAACAGCTTGATCTTCTCTTCTCCTCCCTCAACACAAAACTCTCACACTTTCTCACCTTTTCTGGTCAAATCCATGGCTACTCCCAAACCAGTTACTGTCACTTCTAAAAAGGTCAGTGTAAAACAATAACTATATTATTACTTGTTATTATGATTTTTGATGATTTACATAATTGCTTTTATTCCTTTTATGCAAAATATTATGCTGTGTGGAACTGGAACATGTCTATAATATTATATTATTTACCACTTTAATTATGAGAAAGGTTGAAAAACTAGCTCTTATAATATTATAAAACGTATGTGAAATTTAACAATATGTGACATCGGTTGTTATGGGAGTTAATTGATCTTTAAGAAACAAACTTGTATAAAACTTTTGTCGCGTAAGTACAACTCATATGGTAAAAGACTGAGGAGACATTTGATTTTCTCAGAGGCGGGTTTGAACTTCCAATTCCCTACTTATCAACACTTCGTGTGTGTGTGAGTTTTGTCGCTTGCTGGACTATTTAGGGAAAATAAAGGAACTATACTGTCAAAAAATTTCAATAATTTAACCATTAGCCTACGTAGAAATTTTACTTTGTCAGGCTTTTAAGTAGGCTAACACGCCAGGCCTTCGAAAAGGTCAGACAAGTACTAAAAATGGTGTATGATAGTGAATTTATCACGTTTAGAATTTAAATTTTTTAACAGACCAGGCATATTTAAACAAAGCATTTCTAAATATGGCATTATGTAAAACATGTTTTTTGAGAAAATTCTATGGTGGTCCAGTTAGATAGGTGTCCAAGGTGGATTAACACTTGAAAATAACCCGAAACTATGACTCATGGTACTTGTCGGAAGTAGAAACTCATGATCCTCTTTGTCTTCATGAGTGAGACGGTGACTTGATTGATACTAGTTCGAAAAAAACATATGGGAAAACGAATGAGCCAACAAAACTCAACTCATATTCGTTTTTCTATGTTTTGGTAGAACACGCACCAATCAAGTCACCATATCACCTATGACAGCAACGATGACTGTGATTTTCTACTTCCAAGATCAACATCGGTTGTCATTGGTATCTCTACGATAATTTTCAAGTGGTCTACCGTAGAACCAGCCTGTTTTTTGGGGAGAAAAGTTTTATTTCTTACAGTAACTAAGTCACTAGCACAATTGCAGAATTCAACTGTATTCCCACTTGGGGAAAAACCTAGGAGTGCTGTAACATCGACACAATCCGTTAAACTCCTCACAAGAATGGAGCAACTGAGACTGTTAACCAAGGCAGAGAAAGCAGGTTTATTATCGGCAGCCGAGAAAGCAGGATTATCTCTCTCAACAATAGAGAAACTTGGTCTCCTTTCAAAAGCAGAAGAACTTGGTGTTTTATCAGCTGCTACTGATCCATCAACTCCAGGATCACTCTTCACACTCAGCTTTGTTTTGCTTCTTTTAGGTCCTTTGTTTGTTTATCTTGTTCCCGAAGATAATGTTGTCGAGGTTGGATTGCAGGCTGTGGTTGCTTTGATCTGTGTTGTTGGTGGTTCTGCTGGTTTTGCTGGTTCAAGTTTTGTATCCAACTTGCAGAAAATAAAATAAATTTGATTTCTCTCTTATGGTTTTTATATTAGTCCTTTGTTATCTTATTGTATTATGATGTGAAAAGTGAAGAAATAATGAATGAATTCATTGATTGATTTGTGAATGATTCAAAGATTTATATATGGAAATGGAACAAACAGAAAATGTAACTAAATAAACAGAATTAACTGATTCTGTTATTAGATTTAACATTTTTATGTTCTCTATAAGAATTGTTTCACTTGTGTGGTGTTGTTATGAATTACAACCTATGAAACAATGACTCGGATATGGACATGAAACGGACAGACATATCAACACCGATAATAGTTTGAGAAAAATGACATAATTCAATGTAATTGTATGTGTCAGAGTCGTGTCGGACATGATTTGTATCCAACACCAGGACACACCTAATACGATGAGTATTTGTGCTTCAGAGATTATAACCATACCATGTCATCTTGGAAAGATGTTAGAATCAATGTTTTAAAAATCTAACTGAACCCGACGGTTGAACCATTAGCCGGCACTATATATGGTTCAGTTATTCGAGAAGTTTGGTGGTGGTTTGAAGCGGTTGAACCATAACCCTGAGGTTTCGCCAGTTCTATGTCCGGTTCGATTCTAAAACATCGGTTAGACTTGAACTCTTTTAGGTTGAAGCCCTTGAGAGCTCTCCTTGGTGTCTGATTTCATTTCTGCCAAACTCTTTTAGCTTATAGCAGTTATTTTATCCTAAACAACAATGATAAATGAAATTAATTTTAACAATATTCATTTAGACCTTAAGTAGATCATAAAATGCAGTTATATTATAACTCAGAGATATCACTGAGATGCTTAAAAATAGTATAATTAAAACTCAGAAGTAATTGTTACTATATTTCAGGTTATACTGGTCTTTTGCTTTTCTATTTAACATGATAGAAAATATAAACTAAATTAAAAATGATTTTAGTTACTGCAATTGTTATGTTTTTTGGTTTTAGTCAATGTAAGCTTTTTTTTTTTTAGTTTCTGACATCATACATGACCTAATAAAATCACAGTTACGTGATTTATTAAGCTGACATCAGAGACTAAAAATAACCTATTTAAATTTGCATTTATTAAAAAAAAAATCGCAATAACTCCTATTATTCTAATGAGAAATGATATTTGTACAACCATTTTGCTACAACTTTTTGACAACTTTCTTTCTCATACTCACATGATGTTATCCTCACTCTTCCTTTTTCTCTCTCCATTTTTTTTAACCAATCAAAAGAGAGAAAAATAAAGTTGTCATTAAATGGATGTACACATATCATTGCTATGTTCTAATTATACAAAGTTTTTCATACATGGTCAAAGACAAACAAGCCAATAATTTTAGATTGAGACTACACGTTCTTTAGCCCAATCTTGTTTCACATAATTACAAATCATAACTCATAAGTAAGCTAACCATTTAATGGATGAAGAGGTTGCTAATAATTGTGTGGCTTTATCAAGTCACAGTTAATGGTAGTAGGTAGTCATAATAGATGTAGCATCTATGTGAAAAAACACCATTATACAGTCCTTCATAAGGAAATCAATCTCTGACCAAAATCATACTCCATACATAGAATTTTTTGGGAAAAAAAAAGGCTAAATTGCATTTTTAGTCCCTTAACTATTTATGTAGTATTGTTTTGGTCTCTTAATTAAAATTCGATTTATTTTGGTCCTTTAACTTTTCTCTGTTACACATTTTGGTTCTTTCCGTTAGTTTTAATTCAAAAACGTTAGGTTTTCTTCATTTTCTTCTGAAATTTTTCTGAAATTCTTGTTGTTGAAGGTGGATGGAGATTAAACACATGTTAATGTTGTTCAATAGTATGACTATGTTGCTGAATAGTATGACTTGGAACATTGACATGACCAAATTTGGAATAAATTTTCAATGCCTATTGGCTTATGTAAACGAAACACATCAAAGTTTATGAAAATGAAAGACTGAAAGAGTATCATAAGACACTAAATTATACAAGGATTTAATCATAGCGGATACATATGATTTCATTGGTGCATCATCCTTAGTTGCAGGAATTGACTCATTATTCATAATAATGGACTTCAGAAAATGCTTAGTTGGTCACAACTATTTAGACACTTTATTTGACAAAAGATAAAATGGAAAAATAATAAAATATTATATATTTTTATCTTTATGTGTTACATCTAAATAATGTGTCTAAATACTAGTGACTGTGTAAGACTTCTTCATGAATTTAAATCATAAGAGATTGACAAACCGTAACCCGTAAGTGTAGCTCAGTTGGTAGCTACCAGGGATAATATTTACAGGGGCTGAGGTTCGATCCTCAGATTTTCCTCTTCTCTACAATTTGAAAAGTGTGTGATCGCACTAGGCTATTGAAACTAAAAAAAAAAAAAAAAAAAAAGATTGACAAATCGTGCAACAAACTTGTTAGCCTAAAGTAAAGGCTTTAAATAAAATTTAATACAATTTAACCTTACTATACAAAATAAGAAGAATAACAATTAAAATAATATGAAGACTATACAAATCGAACTCGCAATCTTTAATTAGTCCTTCAAAAAAAAATCTTTAATTATAATTAGAGGCCTTATCCAATTAGGTCAAAAACCCTTTTTAACATAAGTTTGCACAAGATATCTAGGAGCCTATGTAGTATGTATAGAAATATGCACGAAGCAATCACAAACTTTTATGTTTGAACAAAATTAACCAGTCAAAGAGAAGTTTGAAGAAAATTAAATCACAATAGTACATATTTATGTGAAGAAAAGTCACAAAATAAATTTCTGGCATATCCTACTACCTAAACATTTTCATTGATGGCATTATTTAAGAATCGTTTTAAAAATAATAGGCTTTATCACATGGTCATCTTATATAGAATTCCAGTCAAATTTGAGACATCTTCAAATATTAACTTCTCTTTATAATCTTCATAATTCAGTGAAATAATTTCTGTCATTTAGCAAGTGCTCTAACAATTATTTCCTTTCAATTTTCTAAGTTTCAAATAAACCAAAATAAGTTGGGCATTAAGTTTGGTAATATAAAAATAGCTTGGTCAAAAGTACTCAATGAACTAGTCCTAATTAAATGTACTATACACTAAAATGGGAATTATTCAGAAATTGAATTGTTGATTTTTCTTGTCACGTATTATATTTTTGTCCCTACAATAATTTTTTATGGTTGGTTCCATACACGTTTTATTGGCATAAGAGCTGATGATGAGTTCATGCATTCTCATCACATGAGTCACTAGAGATATGTTTGCCATAATGACTAAGGAAAGTCACAACTTTAATTTAGGTATTTATGTTGCTACATTTTTTTAAAGTACTACTTAATTTAATGTAATGTATATTTGATTTTGTGCATAAAAAAAAAAAAAATCAAATGAAAGGGAAGAATCCACTTTATTTGCTCCTCAAATATTTTGATAAAAAATAATCACTGTTAAATGATGGTGAAAACTTCGTATCTATTACAACGTAACCCAACGTAAATTATGATATATATTTTTATGTGATGCTTTTTGTTGTTTTTTCTATTGCTTTTTGTGTAGAACTTAGATGCATTAGAAGCAAATTTATTAAAATAAACATAAAGGGTACACCTAGTAGTTCTAAACCCTTATAATTATTGATTGATGAAAATTAAAGTTCAGTGTTGATGGGATGTCCTTGATCAACGCTAATTAGGAGTTGATGCATTACGTATCAAAAATTAAAGTTTAATGTTGACAGAATCATTATGCTAGTTGTTGACACTATTTTGGAGCTGATGTATTATGTACGAAAATCTAGAACTCATGTAAGAATTAAATCATCAAGATCGAGTTATTATATGAAATTAAAACACACGTATTTGAATAAGCCATATTCATGATTACCCAGACTCACCGAGATTTAGGACAAGAGTCTTCCTTTACATTTCACGTGCTTCAGACTTCTGGTCCTGGAAAACCACTAAAAAGAAGAATTATTAGAGTGATCGCAAAGGAGACCTAGCATTTATGTTTATAAACTTACAACCCTAGGTATCTACCACCCATCATGGACCCTAATGTTTGAGCATACACTATGTTTTTACACAAATCATATTAGGTGTTCAAAAACTAATTATTAATTGATCACTTTTATTATGGCATAAGCATCATCAAATATCAAATAGATCACAAAATCAACCCGTTTTTACTAAGACCAAAACCTAAAATTGCTTGTAGCCCATAAAATGTTAGAAGAAATTATAACATTCTCTGGGCAAAATCAATTGTGTATTTTTACTTTGAAGAAAATATTTTTGAAAACTACTCTTGGAATGATAACAAACTTTCTAACATGACCACTAAATGATCATAAGATGCAACACTTAATTAAGACTTCATGCAACAAATATAAAAATTCTAAAATTAATAAGAGTCTTGATGTTTATAAAGTGATAAATGATGGTTGAAGATGCTAAGGTAGGGCAAGGAATGATGTGTGGAAAAGGGACATGATAGATGGATTGGAGAAGGGGATGAGATAAGAGTTTATAAGGAATAATAGTGTTTTAGTCTTTTTGCACTTAAGTGGAAAGTAGCAAAATGAAGTGTGGGATGTGACAATAATATGATCCAATTTTATTGGGCTTAACTTGCCCATTTACACAATTTTTGTTTATTGGGCCTCACCATGTATAAAATAATTACGATTTTTGCTCTTGCACAAAACACTCGCGCCGTGCAGCCATTCCGAAAATGCCCATGCGCTAGTTAACTAGGACAAGTGTTAATTTTTGCGCTACTAATTAACTAACGTTGTGTGAGTTAACTAACACTGTGTTAATTAACTCACACTACATGTTTTAAACAAGGCAGAACACCTCATTTCCTCATTTCTCATCTAAAATCTCAAAAAATCTCTCTCAAATCACCCAAATCCAAAATTCGTTCAAGTTCAAATCAAACAACACTCCAATAACAAGTAAGTTTTCATAATCAAACACCATTAACCTTTTATGTTTATACATTAGTTTTTTTTCTCTTAAATTATAAATTTTTTAGATTTAGGGTTTGTTTAAATTTTGGTTTTTTTGGCAAGAAATCATACAATGTTTTCATGAAAATGACTTGTGTTGCTTAAAAGTTTAGATTTTTGCATGTTTATGTTGTAGTTTTGAGTTTTCGAGAATTTTTTTAGATTTAGGGTTTGTTTAAATTTTGATTTTGCTTGCAAGAAATGATACAATGTTACATGTAAATGACTTATGTTGCTTAATTGTGTTTGGATGTTTGCATGTTAATGTTGTTGTTATGACTTTTAGGGTTTATGTATAATGTTTACTCCAAGTGTTTGATGAAATGTTTGAATGAGTTTTTCATTGATTGTTTTTAATTTCTTATGGTGTAGATTTGAAGCAATGGCCGGGTGGATCGACGTTCATGCACAATTCAACGGCGGAGAACCTCAGAGGTTGAAGGTCCGTTGCCTTGGTGTAACGTTAAGAGGTCTCAAGGAAGAACTGAATGAATTCAACTAGGTAGTCAACCCCGGAGACACAAGGAGGGTGGAATACGTTCGGCATAAACGTCCAACACTCGATGAGGGGGAGGGTATCATTTAGTTGGGTGGAATTAACAAACGACGAAAATGTGACGAGCATGTTTTGGGAGCACAACATGTTCCAGTGGATCGATATGCGGGTAAAGTTGCTAAGATCAACTGAAGATATTATCAACAATCTGATTCCGCTAGAAGATCGTCATTAGGTACGGAATGAATGCACCTTCTAACTACAACAATTGTCTTCCTTTGAATGAGGTAATTCAAACTTGCCAAACGGCAAGACTCCAACATTCGATCGACATTTCTATTGTTCCTTTCAAAAGATTAAATTCTTGTTAGGCCGGTTTAAATGATGGTAATCAAGTGTCAAGGAATGCACCTCATTCTTTTGACACTTGAATACCATCATTTAATCTCAGCCTAACAAGAATTTAAACTTTTGAATGGAACAATAGAAACGCGGATCGAATGTTGGAGTCTTGCTGTTTGGCAAGTTTGAATTTACCCTATTCAGGGGTAAGAAAATTGTTGTACAAACGTTCGGTATAAATGTCCAGTTGATCGATATACGTGTAACTTTGATGAGATCAACTAAAGATTTTATCAACAGTCTTATTTCGCCAGAAGATCGTGATTAAGTAGGGATCGTGATCAGGTAGGGAATGCACCTTCCAACTACAACAATTGTATTACCTTGAAATGGAAATTCAAACTTGTTAAACGCCAGGTTTCTAGCATTCGGTCCGGAAGTTCTATTGTTCCATTCAAAATATTAAATTCATGTTACGCTGGTTTAAATAAAGGTATTGAAGTGTCAAGGAATGTACCTCATTCTTTTGACACTTGAATACTATTATTTAAACCAAGCCTAACACTAATTTAATCTTTTGAATAAAACAATAGTACTTCCGGGCGAATGTTGGAGTCCTGGTCTTTAGCCAGTTTGAAGGTGCAACCCGAATGGAATGTAATGTAATGATAGGACATATTTATAAACATGTATTATGTGATGACTCGTCTTATATGAAGGAATTTGATGTGATAACATATATAGTTGGTATACATGTTGTTTATGTAAAATAATATAACTTTTATTCGAGCTTCTTCAAAAAAAACATAACTTTTATTCGAATTTATTCAATACGCAACTTTATTCATATTCATGCTAAGTTTAATTAGGCCCTTTTTCGATTTTTTTTAATCCGTAACTTTATTCGAATTTATTCAATACACAGTTTTTATTCTAATTCACGCTGAAATGGAGATTCATAGAGGGAGGGAGTGAGGAGGGTGAGAATGTGAGATGGTGTGAGGAAATGGAGAAGTTTAGAGGTGTATTTATAAGGGGAGATTGTAACATAGGTAGAGGTGTCAAATGGGCCGGCCTGGCCCAGGCCCGATGAGCCAATGCATATAACTGGGCTGGGCCAGCCCGGTTGATGCATGGGCTGTAAAACCTGTAAAATTATCTATTAAAGCAACGAAGATTGGCCGGAATTAACAGTACAATGACGAAACTCGCCGTAGATGAGCAAGATTTTGGCCGGAATTTGCCGTCGTTGTTCTTCGTTTGTCCGAAGAAGAAGCGCGCCGCTGGTTGCTAGTTAGAAGACAGAGAGCTGGGAGAAATTTGAGATTAGATTTAGGGTTTTTGTTGGTTGGAGTGGGTTGGACTTGGGTACTTGGGTTGTGTATGTGGGCCTACAAGTTAGAAATGGGCTTTATAAAAAAAGAAAGAGAAAAAAATAACTCAGCCCAAAAAAAATAAATTACAATTTGATTTTTATTTATTTTAAATGGGCCGGCCTGAAGCCCGGCCCGACCTATTTTTAACATTGGGCTGAATGGGCTGGGCCAAAAAGGCCCGTGGTGCTTTTGGGCCTACTTTTTGAGGCCCGACCCAAAAAATTGGGCCAATGGGCCGCCCCGTTTTTGACAGCTCTAAACATAGGTTATATCTACTATAAATATAGTAAAAAAACGTGAAAAACTTAACAAAAACGTGCAAAACCAATTAAAATGCATTGAACACCGTCCAAAAAACGTGTGTTCTTCAATTTTGACCCCCGAACAACCTGCATGAGTTAACTCGCGCACATGTCAGTGGTGTGTGTCTTAACTCACGCACACCATATAAGGTGCGCTAGTTAAGTCATGCTGCGTGACTTAACTAGCGCAGGGGTAGTTTAGGCAAAGCTACTGGGTGGGAGCAAAATGTGTTGGGGGAAGAGCAGAAATCAATAATTACTTCGAAAAAATGCAAACATAATTGTTGGAAGCTTCTTTTCCCACCTTTAGAGTCAGATGGGAGTATACTTCGAGAAAAAACATAATTTTTATGTCGTTTGAATGTATACTTCCTAACACGTGTGGATTTTCATAAATATATGGTGTGAGGAAAGAAGTTCTCATCATTGTTTTCAAAACTTTTATTTATCTATTACATGTATAAAATCTAAATAAATGGGAAAAATTGGGCATTAACAACATGCAAATAAATGTTCCCCTAAAAAGATGCAAAGAAATGTAATGAAATATTGTCATTTGGAAAAATATGAGGTACTTGTATATTTTTTGTGTGCATACGTAAATGAAGTGGTAAATCAAGTGAAACTTACTCACATGACTATGAGATTTCAAATTTAAAAGCTAAAATATGGTTTTGGTCTTTGTAAATATGCTTCATTTTGGTTTTAATTCCTGTAAATTTTTTTTATTGTTTTTGGTCCCTACAAAATATTTTGTAATAGTCCCTGGAGGGATTATTTTCAAAAGTAAAATATTTTGCAGGGACCTTTTTAAAAATCAAAAGATTTTGCAAGAACCATTTTTCTAATAAATTGGTTCAGTCATCATGTGCCACGTGTGCAAATCATCACAAAAGTGGGGTCAGGGACCAAAACCAAAACGAGACATATTTGCAGGGACCAAAAACAACAAAAAAAATTACAGGGACTAAAACCAAAACGACGCATATTTGCAGGGACCAAAATCATATTTTAGCCAAATTTAAATAAGGAAGTCTAACCTAATAATATTCACATTACCAGTTAGGGATGGGGTGAGGGAGGGGAGGCTTGGAAGTGGAGAAGGAGACATTGGGCGTGTGAGCTAGGGGTGGTAGAGGAGTGTAGGAATTTATTGTTGACTGTCATGCTACATGTTGATATCGATGATAAGTGGAGGTGGGTCCCGAATCCAGATGGAGGGTATACAGTGAGAGGAGCTTATCTGATCCTCACAGATAGGCTGCACCCTAGTGTTGTTGTTCCCGCGACTCTCTTATGGTGGAAGGATATTCTTGTGAAGGTCTTGGTGTTTGCTTGGCGGCTTTTCCGAGATAGATTGCCCACTAGAGCCAATCTATGTCGGAGAGGGATTATTTCTCATGAAGCACAAGTGTGTTTTAGTGGTTGCGGTTTACAGGAATCAGGGAATCATTTATTTCTAACTTGTAGTCTCATGGTCAGATTTGGCAGCTTGTTACGAATTGGCTTTGTGTTTACTCACCGGATCCATCTAATATATTGGATCATTTTTATCAGTTTGGTATATCTTCAGGTTATGCTAAATCATGGTGTTCTTTCATGCATCTGATCTGGTTTGCTAGTGTTTGAAATATTTAGAAGGAAATAAATGGCATGTTATTTAATGGTAGAGAAAGGTATCCCCTTCAGCTGGTGGAGAATATTAAACTTCTTTCTTTCCGATGGATTACAACTAAATTTGTTGTTTTTCATCATAGTTTTTATAATTGGTGCCAAAACCCATTTGTGTGCGTGGGTATCGCCTAATTAATGCTTCAAATTGTTGAACTGTTATATTTGTTAGACTATCTTCTCCGGGTACATCTTGTGCTGGGTTGATTTGTTGTTGATAGTAATATATTTTATTTTGATCTTTAAAAAAAATTAATAATAGGTGTTGGATATGCTTTATACATTCATATACTTTTCAAGAAGCATATTGAACGAATGAAAAATGTGATTGACTGATTGTCATTCGAAAGTGTGGAGAGCCTATAAAGTTAAATAACTTCATCCATACTGTACATTAGCTTTGCTTATTCTTTTTCCAATTGCATTGCATGCCATTAGATAGGACCACACCCATTTTGTTCTTTCTAAATTTACAAGATAATATTCTTTTTGTAGAATAGAATCATGTCTAATTGGCTCTGATCCCAATTCTCCTTCTTTTTTGTTCTTTCAACATTTCATGCTTGAGATGATTGTGTTATGAGTATATCAATTTGGGGTTTTTTTTTTAATTAGTTTTTTATTTTTTATTTTTTATAATTTATTTGTTAACTAGTAAAGCTAATTTAGTTAAATTTACATTATAGGCGTCTAGAAGTCCTACCTCAACTGACAAATGTCAAAATTGTAAAGCAGGATGCCGTGATCCGGGTTCGAACCCGGGACCTCACAGTTATGTGTAAGTTTATTTTTAGTGGATTACCACTTCATCTAATACCAAAAAAAAAAAATATTACATTGTAGACGAAATTAAAAAATATATAAAACAATGAAATAGTCCAACCGAGCATGCCATGCCATCACATTCAGGTGGACAAAGTTAAATAAGAGAGTAAAAGTGGAGAATCTAATGTTACAATAATGAAATATAAACTTTTTATTATACAAGGATAAAAATTTGATCGATTCAATATTACAAGGATCAAAATTTTTTCCACCCTATGTCTTCTCATGAGTCCTGCAAAATAGATGAAAATGCCCTTCGGATTATGAAATCTGAAATAATACGAAAGCTAGTTCGGATTATAAAATCCTGACATTTTCGATATATATAAGAAAAATCACCCATCTCTAAAGTTACATTTTACATTTTCACTTTCTCTCTCTCCATTGCGTTGTTAATTGTTGTTTGGAATTAAATTTTTTGTTTGAATGTATGGTCAATGCATGGTTATGTCGTTTAGAAGCAATCTAATGCGACAAATGCATGTTTCAGCCAAAACAATCATGTATGTCTCTGTGCATGCAAACGCACCTAACACATACGGTTTTACAAACAACTACTAATAACTTGACACCTCATTTATTTTTGTTAAAAAAATAGAAAAAAAAATTTTGGAAATATTGAAGCTGTCGTGCAGCATTTCTCTCTCGTGTAGTGGCACTTCCAAACCGTTTCTTCTTCTTTTGTTTTCTCTATGAACTTTTTCTACATGTCAACAAACGAGACTTTATAATTAGTTGTTTTTTTTTTAAAGGAATTATTAGTTGTTTCTTGTATGTTGCAAAGATTATGTCCTGACAACTGTCTCAATATTCCTCAAAGGAAATATATGTACTAGTGGAACAACAACTTAGAAACATTATTAGCAAGTGGATTCAAAATGCAAAGAAGGCCTTACTTAGTTAATAATCACGACACTGATATTATGTCCTATACAGGTCAATGACAAAAGGACAACATTGATTATGAAGAGGAAGCATTCAAGTCAAATGTATTGAATTAATGGAAGAAATTCCAAATTGTAATCAAAAGAGTCTTAGTCTTGTACTCCCATATTGTATTGATTAGTCTTATACTAAGTTGTAATCAAAAGAATATTTTTTGTTGAAAGTATTTGTAGAATAAAACAAAGTCTTGTATCCACAAGAAAGAAACAGAGAAATGGATTCTTTTAAAGATGAGAGCAAGAACCCCAATTCATTTTTAGGTGCTATGAGGGAGGAAAAAATTATGGAAATAGTTATACAGAAGAGAAAACAAAAGAAGAAAAAAATGGTTTGGAAGTGCCACTACACGAGAGAGAAATGCTGCACGACAGCTTCAATATTTTCAAATTTTTTTATTTTATTTTTTTAAAATAAATAAATGAGGTGTCAAGTTATTAGTGGTTGTTTGTAAAACCTTATGTGTTAGGTGCGTTTGCATACAAGAATTTCTCTTCTGAAACCTCATTTTTCATCCCAAATGTTGACTTTTTATGGGGTGTTTGACACATTACGGGTTATATAATCCTAAACTGTCTAAAACCATTCCAGATTATATAATGCGAACCCATCCAATGCACTTTAGCATCAAGATCATTCAGGGTGCTTTAAACTCCAAAAGGGTCGAAATTTTTTGGATTATATAATCCAAAAGATGTTCGAATTGTATAATCCAGATCAGCGGCATTTTTGAAAGAAAAAAAAAATAGGACGCACGAGAAACAAGTAGGGTGGGAAAAGTAATCCTTACAAAATATACCATACACTCTCTCAAACAAAATATCCTTACCTAATTGATAATCTGTTCAACGTTATAAATAACCTAACAAACCTAATTGATTAACCATCATTAGTTCATTTTTTTAGCTAACCTTATAATCGGTTAACTAACCTTTCTAATGGATTAATTTAAAAAGAAAAAAACCTCTCTAATAAATTAGTATATGTTTTTTCTCCATTATTTACTCATTTAATCGATTAATATATAGACTTAAAAAACATATACAAACTTTGGAGAAAATCACTTCAGCTAAATCATAATGAATAATCAATAACAAATAACATTTAATTATATAAAAGAAAACTATTGTGTAGTAAGTGCGAGACAGAAGTACTTAGGGATGGAGTCAGATGTTAAGTTTAGATCAGGAGACCAAACTTAAAAGTGTAGAGAAGAAAAAATAATTTTTCAAATGCATAATTAATAGAATAAATTAAAAAATTATATGATATATCCAAAGTTAATATTGTCAAACAAATATAAAAATAACTAACATTTTCTTCTAATAAATTAATCGTCATACTTATTTTATATTTGCTTAATTAAAAGGCTTTTGTGGGACATTTACCATGATCTTTTGATAGACAAATAATATGGATTTAGTTAGGTCATTGTACAAAGGGATTCTCTCCCCGTTAAATGATTGAAGATGGTGCAAATGTTTTATGTGTTTTTTATCATTTGTTATCTCATATTAAGGCATTAAATCCTCTGCCGTCTGACTTTCATTGTCAACATGTTTGTCGTTAATTTAATTAAATGATTGACCCTATTAAATATGGTTTTAGTTGATCAATATGTTCCCTTTAATATATTTATTTTAGTTATTGAATTATAGGCCATGTTGGGAAATTAAGCTCGTTTGTCTTTTTCTAAAGGTTTCTGATTTGTTTTGAAAATTTGTCTCCTTTTGTTCACAATATAGTAGAAAATTAAGTATTCAAGACTCAATATATCGAATAAAAAAGGCTGAGTATACATCTTATAAAGTTAAAAAAAAAAAATGTAGACTAAAAAATATAGCATACTACTATAAAAGAAATTAAAAACTTGGGGACCGTAGCCTCTACTGATCCCCTCTCTAGCTCCCTCTTCATATTGTTTGTAAAAGTGAAAGTTGAACAACATATAAATTAGAGAACTCATAAATCTAATGTCTTCTGTTTTATTTAAGACTTGAAATCCAACTCACTTGTGGTTACTGAAAATCCAACATGATTATCATCCGCACCCTTTTACTACGGATTTTTTTTTGTGGTGTCCGGAGTTCGAATCCTGGACCCTGCATATATTATACATTGTCCTTACCAACTGAATTAAGCTCATAGTTTTAAAGTACGTGTCTAGTAGTGTGTGTCAAAATATATATATATATATATATATATATATATCCAGCCGACAATTTGAATTTGTTAATTGCTCAACATACAACCTCTCTTATAATTATCTGATCATGACAGCACAGACATTTATTAAATGGGTCATAATGTTGTGAAATATGGTCGATATCTTACAGTAGTGATGTTGATAGAATATATATTCATTCATTAGAGAGTTACTCACTACTCAGAAGACAGTGGTGATGATGATACATGAAATGGCGTTTTCAGTTTGCATCGTTCATGAAAAAAGTAACAAAAATGTAGTACATCAAACAGAATTTGTCTCTCGTTTTTTCCACTCTTGAAACATTTATATATAGCATACCATTACTTTGGAGGCTATGAGAGTGATTGTGTGTATCTTTATTTTTTTCTTTATCAACTATGACTCAACGTTGCTGCCAGTTTTTGACATATATACATACATGTGCTGTATTTATACAACAAATTTTTTATATTAACAAGTTATATCTTTCCCTCAAAAAAAAAAATTATCTTAGAGTTGTACATAAATATGGAAAAATCTAAAATTGTTTTTTTTGTTCTTTAAATATTTGGTGGGGCTAGTGTGGGAGTTACTTATGTACGTAGTACCTGCATACACTAATATTATATTAATTGTTATAAATACTACCTACCTACATATAGTGCCTAAAAAAAGAAAAACCCTACATATAGTGGATCCGAACTACATCAAGAGCATGGCTATGAGAGAATATTGAGCATGTTTCATATAAGTTAACGGAGAGAGGTGGTATCTGCAAATACTCCGACAGTAAAATAAGTAAGTGAAGTAGAAGTATAATTAGACTAAAGGTTGTGTACATTTCTCTCCGTTTCTAGAGGTATTTATAGTGGGACTGTGAAGCCTATGAGGTGATGAGCGTTTAATGGTAAAAAATTATAATGGTTGTAACGTTGGCTTGATCAGATAATTATAAGTTTGTGAAGAAGCTTTGATCTTAAACTGGGTTATGTGCCCTGGGTTGGGCTTAGGTCCAGTCTAGAACAATTCTCCTCCAAGTCAATAGTTTGTGATGAAAGAGTGATGACTTTGTGTAATTTGGGTTAAACTTGAAGAGGATATTAGTCAAGAAGTTAGCTTCATTGCACTATTTTGTTGAAAAATTTGAAGACAATCTGAGGAGGATTTTATCTTACAAAATTTTATATTATTGCACTACTTTGTTGAATAGTGCGAGGACAATCAAAGGAAGGTTTTATTTGGGAAGAATATTTTGTCTATTACTTTCTCGAGGACGTGCAAGCATGCTTCAGTTAGTTGTTGGTTTGAAACGATAGAGCAATGGAGTGGTGGCTTTGTTTAGTTGTCGATGATAATCTGAATATGATTTCAGCTGATGAGGAGTTGATCGTTGAACATATCGTCTGATGGGGCGTGATAACAATCTTGTTAGTTTTCCTTTTGAATTACACCTCGCGTGATTCGAGAGGACCACATCCATTCCTATGTTTTAGCGATGGTTCTTATGAACATGGTCCTCATAGAGGGTATCTTGTGAGTATGATTCCTTTGACGGATGTGATTTCTCAAAATACTTCGAGTACGCCTTCGTGATTGTCGAGGAATTGCATCGTTTGTAAAATTATAACTTGTGGTTGAAATTACTGATCAGAATAACTGTTCTCGAGATTTGTTTGTTGAAGTGGGATATCATAGGATAATAATCTTGATGAGGGGATATGCATGGGTAAGGCTATTATGATTCCCCATATGTGGAGGTACCCGAGATACTTCTCGGGCATGACATGAAAGGACCTCGTGTTTGAATATTACATGCAACATGTTTTCCAACCCCTTTTTAACACTCAAGTGCATATGAATTTTCTATATACCATATCTTACTTTATTCACATGGGTTGAAAAAAGTGTCTTTAGAAGTCTTGAGATGCAAGGGAATCATCCATAACGACCTTACATGTCAATACTATTTTAGCCACCGAGAAACTTACTAATTTGATGGATACAAGAACATAATTCTGGAAAAGAGAAAGAAATAAATAAGTACTGGAACTTTTTATACATAGACTTAAGAGAAAGAAGTGTAGTCGGATGCTGAGATCATGTGTGATGATGACACCCTTCCCATGAGTAAGGTGTTGAAGCTTCACGTTTGTTGGTCTCTAACACGCTCTCTTCTCGACATAAATGAAGATAAAGGTTCACAAGGCCGACGTGTCGTGTATTTATGATGGTGTATCCTTGGGTATGAGATCAACTCATCTAAATGACATTCATATCGTTGTTCATATTCTTTCAATAAAGATAATTACATATTCTAATAGCTTTGAGGAAGAAGAAGAAGAATAAGAAGGGGAAGAGGAAGTTTTCTAACCTATCTATACCTGGCTTTATTTTGGACACTTTTTTATGGACCCAAGGCGGGAATTTTGTAATGAACAAGTTCTTATTTTGATCTTTATGTGTTTTCTTAAACTCAAGCTTGTTTTTATCAGATTAAGAGGATGTCTCTGAGAGACGATCGAGCAATGCTTTGCGTAAGTTGATGGAGATTGGTACCTAAAAATACTATGTCGTCCAAGTAAGTACGCAAAGCAAAAGTATGAGTTTTAGTGGGAATAACGAGCCTTAGAGAAGATGAACGTTTAATGATTGAAATCATAAGGTAGTAAAGTAGCCTTGACATCCACCCTTGTCCCAAACTTTACTTTGACCACTTTGTCTCTTCTAGTCATTGCTTGCTTCTCTAAGAAGCTTTGACTTTTGATTAGGGTTAGGTTTCTAATCTCGATTGGGCTTGAGCTCAATCCAGAACACATTCAAATTCATAATTTTTCTTCTCTTTCTTTAAAGTGAAAATATTCATAGTTTTTCTGAGTGCTATTAGTAACTACTCCAAGGACCCATATTAAAAAACTTAACGTATAAATATTCATTTTAAAAGTCATGCATTCAATTTTTTATGTCAAAACAATGTATTATGAATGCAAAACTTCTACTTTTGAGATCCTTAACATTTGCTATGAAGGCACGAGTTAGTAATACCCCTTCTTTTATTTCTATTTATTCCATGAAAGTTTTGTTTACGAGTTTGGAAGCAAATATAAGAAAACGGAAGAAGCAATTGGAGGAGGACATGCGAGGGAAGAGCTTTCTGGGGGCTTCAATTTTCTTCATAATACAAAATCTTTCTCTTTTGGAGGAGCTAAAAAATTATATTGAAGTAAGGTTTATGTGGTTTCCAAGGGTTTAGATAAATTTTTAAAATTTAATCTATGTCGTTATAATATTCCAAAAATAAAAAATATATTAATCATAAACATTAATTTATTATTCTCTAAACAAAAAACTCTTTTAGAACAATTTTAAAGGTTTTCCATTCCCTCTGTATTTTCCATTTACCCTCTCTTACCCTTCCCTCCTAACTCTAAAACAAAACCTAACCAAACCTTCCCTTCTGATTAAGTTCATCACTTTTTAAGTAACAACTCGCAGACACAAAAATAAGCAACAGACAAACAATCCCACGTCCAATTCATAATCATTTTGTTCTTTTAAAGTGAAGTGAATATTTTTATTTGACCACCTTTTTTAAAACACAATTTCAGTTCTTTATATTTCTGCAGGATAAAAACTGAAGTTTAGTGTTTTTTTTTTTTTTTTTTTTACAAATTATTATTAGTCTAAATGATAAATTAATTTATATTTCTTAATCAGTTACTTAAAAGTAAAACTATGATTTGTATATATTTCTTATATAGGTGGCTGCAGAAATTAATGGATTTTCATTTTGATGCTATTTATTGTTTAACTTTTTTGACAGGTTATTGCTGGTAGGTGTGGTTTCATAGGGTTTTAATCCATTGCATTTAGAAATTCAAAAAAACATATAAAGTAGGTTCAGCTTTTGACCAGAACAACTGCAGTTGTAGTGTGTACTGATGAACTTTTCTCAATTATTTTCCTAGTTACTTACCATTGCTTAGTTTTGAAGGGAAACTTTGCAGTTCCTTATTACCCTTTTACTACCCAACGTTTCCAATGTTAATTTCTTGTCCTTTAAAATTTTCCTATTTTGGATGGTATTTAAATTTTGTTGAATTTGCTTTTTAATATATGTTTAGAGTTAATAACCTTGAAATTAACAAGGTTAACTATGGTGAGTCTAGGGATGAAGGTGACTGAAAGGGAGTGCTTGCTTTTTTAAAATAATAAAAATTAAAGACAATATAAACTTCATATAGTTACGGGTCTCAAGTTCGAAACCGATCACTGAAGATGTATAACCTAATAATATTGAAATTGTTTTTTAGGGAGTAATTCATATTCACATTGTCATTGAGCTAAGATAATATAAAATATTATTAAAAATAATTAAAATATTATATAATCATTTATCATGCACTCTGTTTAAAAAAAAAAATCAAATACATACTTACTGTTCAAACATACCCTTAAGGAATATGTTAAAGGAAAATGCATTGTTTTTTTTTCAATAAAAACGCTAATTATTTGTGAAGTACAAATAATCTTGAACCTCTCCAAATCTAGTCTAGTCTAGTAATAATTGTTGAAAATCAATAAGTTTCATATAGATATTAAGAAAAATTAAGGTGTTGAGAGTTCCACTTGATTGGTCAGAATTGTTGGACCAAATAACCCTCAAGAACACAAACTAGCCGTAATTGTCTATAAATAGGGTTTTGCTTGTTTTCCATGGCAAAGTACCCTAAAAACATATATTTATATACCTATATGCAAGACAATATATACTTAGAAAGGAATGAAACTAGTTAATATATACCAAACTATTCAAGTTTGCCAACATTATTGGAGCATTATAACACCTTGATTTTTATTTTATCAGCAAAATTTTATTAAAAATCAGGTCTCCACAATACGAACAGAGATCCGTGTTACAGAAAGTACAATTAAGATGCCGTATATAGACGGAACACCCGAAAACAAACACAAACAAAGACACCTTTGCGATCCACACCCATAAAGACAACTCCCATCAAAATAAACATCACCCCTATTATAACACCTTGATCAATTAGCATATGCATCTTAGTGGAGAAACATGTTTTCATTGATTAAGTAATTACTAATTTAATTAATTAACCAAAGTTATTTGTGACAAAAATGTTCAACTTGTGCTGTGCAAAAATCTTACTGCCATCAGCATGTGGTCCAAATTTTCTATAATTTGAGTGATGCTTTTAAGAACCTAAGTAAATTGGTCCCTCATCTACAGCGCAGCTAGCTATGCTCTACCATATCTAGTTAATCCAACTGATCTCACCCAAATAGCGTACACCACATATTTTGAAAATTATTATGACTTAAGATCAAGTCCAGTTTCTTCCACAACATCACCATTTTAGTCCCTTGTTACTTGGTACAAATCTAACTAGTATTGTATTTGTAAACATAATCAATATACGTACTTGATATATCCTTTCAAAAAAAATAAAAATATGTACTTGATATATGGAGGGTATAATTCTAAAAGTATATATATAACACATCAGAAAGATTTTCCTATATATGTATTCTTTGGTTTGATGAGAGGACACAGAGATATCTAGTTATAACTTAATATATATATTTATATAGATACTTTAAAAAACAATATGATAATATATTTTCGGTGTATAGTTATGAAATCCCTAGTAATAATAACACTGCTAATTGTTCAAAAAAAAAAAATAACACTGCTAATCATAGTTATCATATTAAGATTTTTTTAAAGAAAAAAACTTAATTTAGTTTTTGGTCAAATACAGTAATTCAATTTTTATTTATAAACTGATAGTTTGTCAAAAACTATATAAATTGAAGGTGTAAAATAATTTTGAAAGGGGCATTTAATCTATCTCACTATTAAATTTAGCAAGTTTTTAGGCTATAATATCATGATATATATTTTTTTAATCATATTATATATATCTAAATGTTGATATCTGATTACATATTTGTATAAAAAACATTACACCCATACATAATAAAATCTAATTTATGCTTGTTAAAAAAAAAAAAAATCTAATTTATAATATTAATTTAAATCAAGTATCATATGGACTCAAGGTAAACTATTTTCACTTCACTTTACTCTATTTTTTTTTTTTTATCTTTCTCCATTTGAGCCAGCAATATAATGAAACTAGCTTGCTGTGCCTTTCAACACAGTTGAATAATTACAAAATTGATAAAAGTTAATCATTAAGCTTCTGATTGTTCAGCATAAATATAGAATGAACAAATCGAGGAAGTAACTTATACCACTAGCAGTTTAGTTGATGTGTCACTTTACAAAGATGCAAACAAGATACGATAGCAATATAATTTTTTTTTTTTTTTTGTCGAGAAATACAATTTTTTAAATTAATTTATTTATATTTTACATTTACATACTGTAAAATTCCACATCACTTCTTTACCAAAAGTCTCAATTCATCTAGTGTTAAATAATTTATTATTCCATTAAAGGAATAGGTTGAAATCTAAGACTTAAAAAGCATCTTCTCAAATAATTAACATTTTTGTCCTCATTTGGGAAATACTTTCATTTTAGGGTATATATTTCTACTTCTCCTACTTGCTGCAGCTCCAATATTCATTTCTTCTCTTTCTAGCTAAGCTTTGTTGGAACACAATAACCAAATAGCTTCCTCAATTTTCTCTTACAAGTAAGTTTCTCTTGTAATTAATCCTCATGCTTCTCAATCTTCTCATGTTTTCACTCAAATCTTGCTTTTAATTTGCTTCAATTTGGTTTCAGAAAATATCAAGTAATTTAAATCATTTTTATATATTTATTTCAACTTTGGAGGGAAAAAACACTGATTTCTGTGTAGAGTACTTCCATATCTTGGAGATCAGTTTTGTTTTAGCAACAAAATATAATTATATTATATTTGATGAAGATATAAGAGCCTTACTTTTTTCTCTCTAACTTTTTAATATCTTTCTTTTATTAAAAATTAACTATGAAAAATGTGAATTAATAATATTCATAGTCAAGGGTGCAATAATTTTTTAACTAATTTTTAGTTGATCACAATGAATACAAATTTCTATACACCTAGAAATAATTCAATTAATTTTTTCATTGTTTGTCATAGGGATATATATGCTTGAAGTTAGCACAATATTTATATGTAAAGTATAATTGAAGGTGAAAAGGATTTCATAAAAACTAGATGATGGCAAGTTCAAGAGAAGGAAATTATCAAGCAAAGCAAGAAGGAGGTGATACTAGTATGGAAAATATTGAAAAAATTTCAAAGGCACCTTCAAGTACATCAAGACAATGGTCAACATCAAGTTTAAGAAATCCAAGAATTGTGAGAGTATCAAGAACATTTGGAGGCAAAGATAGGCATAGCAAAGTTTGTACAATAAGAGGGTTAAGAGATAGAAGGATAAGGCTTTCAGTTCCAACAGCAATTCAATTATATGATCTTCAAGATAAACTTGGTTTAGGACAACCAAGTAAAGTAATTGATTGGTTACTTGAAGCAACAAAATTAGACATTGATAAACTCCCTCCACTTCAATTTCCTCAAAGCTTTTCACAATTTCATCCTCTTCATTCACAAACCCTACTTCCTTTTCATGATCAATCAAGTAATATTGCTTCTCATGAACTTTCTCTTGGTCCTTTATATGATCCTAATTCCACATTTGTTGGAATTCAAAATCTTATGGCAAGGTCAAAATTTTGGGACATAGATTCAAGGACTAAAGGTAAAGAAGTTGAAAGAGAGTACTTTAGTGAAAAGGATAAGTGGATCAAAACAAATGAGGAAGAAAATCAAGTTGGAGAAGCTAGTTACAATAATTTTCATCAAGTTTCAACTCAAAAGCTTTTCCCTATGGAGACTCATTCTAATTTTCTTAACAATGCTATGTCATATAACAACTACCATTCAGAAGCTTCTAGTTTGTCTTTATCTCAATTTGGAAGTAGTAATGGATTGTTCCAATCTCATCATCAACAAGTAGATCCAAATCAAAGTAATGGAAATGGTTTACACTTCCCATTTCCTTTTGCAAATTCACAATTATTGTTTGGTCCTTCTTCTTCTTCTACTACACCATCATCATCACATTTGAGTAGTACTCCTTTTATGAACAATCCAGTTGAAAATGATCCAAGAATACAATTCAACCATTTTCAGTTCATAAACTCAAGCTCTTCACAAACTATGCCTCATCCTCTCATTCCATCTTTTCATCACTCATTCAATTCACCTCCGGTTAGACCTTTTCCGATACCATTTAGCTCCAAGCTTCTTGATTCTAATAACAATAACAATAGTAACCAACTGGATGATAATAGTGCTCCTCGTTCTTGAAGCTCATTGTTGATTCTATACAACAAAGGATGTGAAGTGAGCAAGCAACAACTACTTGGAGAGGTCCAAGGATATATATTCTGCATAGCAATTATCATATCAAATATCAATATGCCAAAGCTCATTGTATTTTATACTCTGCTAGCCAAGGTGAGCGAGTACATTCATGTATGGTTCTAAATTGTGGTTATGGCCGCGTTGTGATTTTTAATATTACGGCAAAATGTGACTGATGCGGTCATAATTGTTGTTGCGGTGCCTTCAAAATCATTTACATTCCGACCATAAATGCAGTTAGACTGCAATTTAGAACACGATACATGATTAGTAAGTATGGTAATGCTATATTTTGTGTTTGAATAGTTGTGATTTTTTATACGCAAATGTTAACGATAGTATGTTATCTTAAGTAGTTAAAGATTCAGGGTTTGAACCCTAAACCTCTTTCTGAGACTCCTTCATGTGTCCCGACTCAACGATCTGACCTATTGGAGACAAATCTTTGTGATTTTATTTATATTTGTACCTCGATATGACAAACCATTGTTGTAAAACTTTGAATAAGTTTTTACTGCCTTCACATTTTATTTATTGTAGTCATATATGAATTATGCCATAAATTATTTAAATTTCTTGCACAAAAAAATATTATGTTGTTGATTCTGTATATACTCTATAGCAAGGTATGTATAGTACGTAATTCCATTATCCAAGCTAGTCAAAGCAACAATTCAAAAAACGTACACAACTTGGAAGAGTTGTTTGAGTTTTAATTTTGATTATTCAAATAGCTTAATTACACTTCTATAAATGCACATGCTAGCTATAAGGTCAATGAATGGTCATATTGTTCAACTTGAGTGGTTAATAGCTAGGAGAAGTGCAGCTCTTATAGTCATTAATATTGTTTAACAAATAATTGTCCACCCTAAAAACTATGCTTTTTTTTCCTACTAGCATTTAGTTATATAATAATCTTTTATTAATTTTTTTCTTAATTGTTTGTAATAATACTTTGAATTGAACATGATATGCCAGGAAAACAAAAACTTGACCTAGAAATTACCCTTTTATTAATGATTAGATTTTAATTCTCCACAACAGTTGCACCGATGCAGAAGTTGCAGCTATGCAACTGTTACGTATGTGAATATTTATAAAATTTATCATCCGTAAGATTAACAAAATCACAGTGGATCATCGTGATTCTGATAAAAACTACACTTTGAAATTTCAACAAAACCACGATGCCATTGTGATCTTGCTAAGCTCACCATGAACCATGCACAAGATTTTATAAGTGTTATGTTACTGTTACTTTAACTTGTTTGTCACATATTTGAGTAGATCAAGGGAATGTACTATTTATACCTGAATAAATAGAATGATAAGTAAGGGAAATTTATATACAGAAGTAATTATATATATGTTAACCTTTGTGTGTATGTTTGTCTGTTGTACGATTTCATTATTGTTTCTCAGTTTTATATAATGCAGCTTTAAATAGAGAATCACATGCCAAAAGTTTTTTTCCTAATAATTTTTATTGGACTAGAACTGTAACCACTGACACATTTCTAGAGCTAACTCCAGTTACGATTTTGATTACTAAGACATTACTTTGGAAAACTGTTATGGAAAGACAATTTAACATGAGTACTTTACATATGCATGTGTCTTATGGTTTGTTGCATGTTTTCTCATAGACATGTTTTAGTACTCAAATGCAAGATTCTTTTCAATTTTGTTGTTTCATAAGATGTACCTTGTTGGTGATAAGGTATTAAACAGTTCTAAATTATATTCTATGCAGTAAAAAAAAAAAATATTTCAGGCATACTCAAATGCATGGTTTTAAATAGTAGTTTAGGTTACTTTGCAATCCTTTATATTGCGGTAAATTGTAGGAAAATTTTAACGATGAGGTTGAAATTGCGGTGATATCAAAACCCATTCTATTGAAAACGCAATTTTGAGTGCAGACCGCAATTTAAAATTGTGTTTTTGACCGGTTATAGATGTGCAAAATCTGAATATTAAAATTCATATTACAAAACATTAAAAATTTGTTTAGAATATAGTTGATTAACATGAGATATATAAAAAAACTTACGATCAAGAAATATGGGGATGCCTTTTTTTTTTTTTGAAGGAAAATATGGGGATGCCTTTTGTTAATGAATTTTTTGAGTTAGTCTTTCTCATGCATGCAGCAGTATTGCATGCCTACCTACTACTATACTTCTGCATGTGAAGCTCTACACATGACCTATTAGGAAATAGGAATTCAAGATAATGAATAACGGAAATTAATAGTTGGTAATGCAACTAATAATCAACATTGATTCGAACTATCGAACCGAACCGAATTGTTTGCGACTTTGAATCGAGCCGATTTCCAATTGAAAAGACAGTTCACGACGAACCTGAATCAATTTAATTTTATCGAGTTAAGCCGAGCTGAATCAAATTCTCACTCAGCTAGACTCATTTCCAACCCTAGCTGTACCATAAAACCAGTAAGAACATACAAGAAAAAAATGTAGTTATTGAAATGTTAGTTCAACGTAGAAGTTTTATCTTATAACTTCAACGAATGAAATTCAAATCACTCGTATACGATTGTAAAATAACACTTGCAGCGATTTGTCTTTCCCAAGCTATTTTTATTAAAATCGATTTTTACTACCAATTAGGGCTGAAATAAGTCGAGCAGCGTCAAACTTAGATCAACTCGGCTCGAAGTTGGACAACTCTTATATAAAATCAATTTACTAGTATATAAACATGTACATATGAAAACCCTTTCAAATTATTTAAAACCAATTTTTAAAATTGAAGTTGTTTTAGTTGCTACAGTTCAATTAAAGATATGTGTCTCTATATAGAAAATATGTGTAAAATAAAATAAAAAATCAGTGAAAGAGAGAGTAGAGAACAATTGTGTAGTTTATCTTCAACTTTGTACCCTATTTGATAGCATCTTTGTGAAGGGAAGAAGTGGAAGGGGAAGCATCTATCCAAAAAAAAGGTGAAAAAGTGAAGAAATGTTACCAAAATCTTACGGTTATTCTGACAATGAAAATGAGAAGACATAAATTCACAAGAAGAGGACTGAATTTGAAAGCAGTACTCTGAATTCTCTGTACACAATAATATAGCACAAGATCCAAGATCAAATTAAATTAGGGAGACTCAGGGGTTGCAGCAAAATAGGTTTTCAAACTGTCCTTTTGAGATGGCAGCATGTTCAATATGATCAAAACTTTCATTTTCTTGTGGTCCCAACTAAGTCCCCAACTAATTCTCTCCAACTATCACAAATTCTGTGGTTTTGTTTTTTAAGCTATTCACATTTTAAATCCACTTGAGTTGGTCTAGTGATACCCGCTTGGGATTTAGAAGTGTGTTCCTTCTTAAGGTTTTAGGTTCGATTCTCTCTGATGTCAATTTGGGTGGACTAATTTAGCTTCTTCAAAAAAAAAAAAAACTATTCACATTTTATTTCAGCAGTTACACTAATACTATTAGGGTCTTCTTAACCGATCTCCTTACGAGTAAAGGAATCATTAATTAGAAAATTTTCCTTAAAAATATAAGTTGATGATGTAATAATTGCACTTTTTATTTTTATAAAAATTTATTTGTTTTGATTGTTTAACTAATGCCCCTGAAACACTAGTTAGCATTCACCATATTATTAATTTGTTTTTTACTCAAACTAGATTAATTCATATTATTGCATAAAGAATCCAAAATACAACCACCAACATAATGAAAATAAGGAGCATAAGAGATAGAGACTTTTCAATATTAAACTTTAGACTATCCAGCCAAAGTTAAAGAATATGTATCAATTAGTAAGTGGTTGGATTTATCTAGTATAATGTATTAGATCTAATATTTGATTATCAGCTGGAGAAAATCTATGAGAACCATAGTAAACAAAAGTATTAACCTCAAATAGTTTAGTAACTATTTTAGTTAGGTGATCAAAGTTGATTTATAATTGTTTTTTTTTTTTGAGAAAATGATTTATAATTGTTTTGTAAAAATGATTTTTGTTAAAAGTGGGTAATATATAAATGATTTATGTTTGAATAAATTATATGAAAGTTTGTTGAAAAATAAAGTCCAGAAATTATTGTAAAGACACAAACTCTAAATTATACCTATAAAGTAAAATCAATTATATTCAATCACAGTTAGTACAGTTGGTGTTTAATATATCAACAAAAGAATTCATAATTGGACCCCAAATCATAGTCAATATAAGATATGATCATACCATATGTACCATCCAATTTTTTTTGGCCGGAGTTTGAACACAAGACTTGCATATATTATGCATTATCCATACCAACTGAGCTAAGCTCACGACGACATATGTACCATCCACTTGATAAAACAGTAAGTTGTTTTTAAAACTATATTTAATTTATTGAAAATTGAAATATATAACCTTTTTAATAAATTGTTTCTTAACTTCAATTTTTTTTTAAAATTTCTATAAAGCACTTACAAGACACTTATATAGTACATTAGTTATAGAGTGTGCTATATTAACATGCATAAATTATAGTTCAACTGAAATGTAGTTACTGACCTAACTGAAAAATCAGAAAATTATGCATAAGAATTTATGATGTGGCAGTGGTGAAAATTTTGACCAACGGTTCACTATCATCATCATTATTTACTTTGAGTGTTGACGTAGTGAAGTGAGAAAAATAGTGCACATGAGAATAAATCGGTAGTGGTTACTATAAATTTTGTATACTCAATCATGAATCATGGAGTACACACTTTCTTTTGACTGGAAAATACTCATATCCCTTGTAACATCGTTCTAAGTACAATAAGGGTCAGATTCTTATACCATGCAGCAGTACGAACTTTAATTTTATTCATTTTTTTAAATAATGAATAACTTGAAGTTTTTTTTAATTAATTCTTAAGAAGATTTTACTTTATTAAATACTACATGTTTTATACAGCAAGAGAATATATAATGCCTAGCTTTAGTTTAAAAAAAATAGATGGAAGAAACAAAATAATTGATAGAGTAACAGTTTTGTTAAACTAAAACAAATCAATGTTTCTATATAATTATTTATTTAGAAGTATGCAATTAAATTTTACCTGAAACAAATCAACTGATGTTGGGTCTAGTGGAAAGGTTAGATCTTTATAATATGATGAATCAAGATTCAAACCCTAAAAACCCATTTAGGTTGGCCTAGTGGTATAGGCTTGGGATCTGGGAGTGTGCTCCTCCTCAAGGTCTTAGGTTTTAACTTAGTTTCTCTCTGGTGCCAATTTGAGGGGGTTAGTTTACCTTCTTCAAAAAAAAAAAAAGATTCAAACCCTAAATGCGAGAGGTATCTACATCCAATAACCGACATGTCTCGAATAATTTTAACGACACTCATAAAAGTTTTTTAAATTAGATATTTGTATAATTTTATTTTATAAATCTAAACAACACTCATAAAACTTTTAATTTGATATATTTTGTATAACCTTTTTATTAGGTTAGTTTCATCTATTAGAAGAAAACTTGCGTAAAATCACATATACATTATTGGTACTGTTGTTGTTGGAAGCAAATTAGTTACGAATAATGACCATGCATATTTTGATGATGACAACAATGTATGATCTATTTATCTTCTAACAATAGATCATATGAAACAATGATTATATATATAGTGCTTGGAATTTGATGACTAACATTGTGGTTGACCAATGTCACCAATTCTATGTCACTCAAATGCTACCCTTAACTCAAGCTTATAGTGTTCATCCTCGTCAATATCATAATACGTATGTTCAGGCCGTCTTAAACATTTTGGAGGTCCGATCTAGGGGTTCCAATTTAGCCACAGTTGAACTACGAGAAATTAATGAGTAAGGGAACTGTATTTAGCAACGTTTTAACCATGACAAAATTTTGAGCCCTATGTGGTAACCCAGTTGTACAGGCTATGGGTCGGGCGGGTCTGCATGTGGTACTTTGCAAAGATTCAAGTATTAAGGTGAAAAGTCATTTTTTGTGGTAAAACTCCAATTAACTATATGTATGTGTATATAAAGTCTTTAACTTCTATATTATGATGTACAATTTTGTTATGTGTTCTTGTGTTATATAACATTCATGAGTGCCTTGAAGTAGACCGTATAAATGAATATGTGAAAAATATAGTTATGTTATCATGTGTCATTTTATGAAAACTCTAAGATATTGACTGTGTAGTTGAGAAATTGTGATTTACTTAGATTAGATTGGAATTCTTTGTACGTCATAATGTGATATTCTAGGTTTTGCAATTGGGGAAAATTAAATCCTAAGAGTGTGTTTTAGATGAGAGAATGTTTTGAAGGAATGTAATGTTTTGAAGGAATTTAAATACATTGAGGTGAATTCTATTGTTTGGATAATAATTTAAAGAATTTTTAAAATGATGGAAATTTATGAAGTATTTTGTTCAAGTTAAATTTAGAGAATTTCAAATGACACCTAAAAGTTAAGAATTTCAAAATTCTTCATTGTTATATTTTTTCAAATTTTGCATTTTGGTCCTCAAATTTTCCAAATTTTTCAATTTGACCACAATAAATTTTTAAAAAATTGAAAATTGACCCCTCAAATTTTTAAAAAATTATAATTTGGCCCCTCAAAATTTTTGAAATTTACAAATTGATCCCTAATTTCAATTTTCAAATTTGGCCCAAAAAAATCAAAATTTATAAAAGTTGCCCAAAAATGATGGCAATGAAATTTTTTTATTTCTCCATCCAAACAAAAATATTGAGAAATGAAAGTAATTGAATTGAATCATTTAAATTGCCTAGGATTCGAAATTCTTTAAAATTTCCCAATTACCTCATCCAAACACACTCTAAAGGAAAGAGAAGATTTTTCCCTCCATTTGGAAAATTGGGGGTATTTATCATCAAACATCCCAAGATTAAGTGATGGCTTGTCAACAATCAAAGGAGAATCAAAGGTTGAGTGATCTAGATCTAATTAGGAGACATAGAGGGATATTGGGAGTAGCTCATGTGAAGCCTGAGGAGATTCTCGGATTGATTGGCGTATCGAATTGATTGCACATGAGTGGTTATCGAGAAGATTTGGGGTTTGAATCTTGGGTGTCAAGGTTCAAGGGGGTACAACAAGAATTATTGAGAGATCGGAGTTCGTGGAATATCTCAAGTCTCAAGAAACAATATTGATTTAAACAATTTCATAAACAATTGATATTCAACATTCAACAAAACTTCATTGACTTACGTCTTGGATGACATAGAATTTGCGACATTGACCAATCACAATCCTTGTGAGAGAGAGAGAGAGAGAGAGAGAGAGAGAGAAAGAGGTCATTTGTGACATTGTGGTTGGCCAATATCATCAATGTCATCAAATTCTATGTCACCCAAGCGCTACCCATTTGTGAGAGGATTAGCCCATTATCGAGGACAATGTGAGTGAACCTTTAGAAATTTCCGTGTTCTTTCTCTTTATCACTTAACTCTTTAAATTTTTGTTTTTGTATTGATTCAGTTGTGGTTTTGAAAAAAAAAAAACTAATTTTGATTGATTCTAAAGAAATCTAATTGAGTGTTGTTAGTTTGTTAAGAATCATAGCATCGAGAACGAGCTTATAATCCATCATATTTGTTAACCAATTGAATCAATCTTGTGTTGTTTTCATTTACTTTTCATTACTTCATTTCGGCTTAAAATAGTTTTAACAAGTTAAGTGCTTTTTCAAATAAGTGATTATATATTTTTAGCTTATCATCAATATCTTCAAATTAAGTGATTTTCTCTATAATTTAATTTGATTACTTCAATTGGTTTTCTCTCATTTGGTATCTTGTATTTTAAGTTGATCTTCATTAATGGTTAACTTATCATTTGCGATATTCGAATAAAAAGGATTAGTTTGTGTATCCATTAACAGACTCTTTGAAATGGGCGACTAAACATAACATAGAAGGGAAGTTAGGATCCTCTTCATTTAAACTCTTCTTCATCCATTTAGAGAGATAAATACAAAAAATAGAAGAAATAGAGAGGATCTTGACTCATGATAGAAGCTTATAAAGAATAAAAAATGCTAAACTGCCACATGGTAGAAGTTTACCGAAAATGAAAAATGGTTAACTACATTAGGATAAAACCATATAGAGAATAAAAAATTGTTAACCACCATAGGGTATAAGTTCCAAGAAAATAATAATGTTTAACCATCATAGGGAAGAAACATACAACAATGTCAATAATGAGTAAATATCGCCGCCTTAAAGTTGCCATTTAACGGTCTCAAAAAGTGTCTTAGATGTTAGCATTTCTCTTCTTTTTTTTGTTACAAAAAACAAAAATCGTCCACCACGACCATTATAGTGGGAGGCAAGAGCATGTGAATCATTAGGAGATGGAGTGGACGCGGTAGTTGCAATAGTGTTCGTTGCAACTATTGCAACCGCTACGGCCATATTGAAGCTGATTGTCATACAAAAGCAAGAGAACAACAACAACATCCTAGAGTTGTTGTCGTTGCTCAACCTACTACCGTTGGAGATGTTACTATTTTGGCTGGTGATTACAATGAGTTCCTTCAGTTCAAAGCAGCCCATCAGCCATCATCTGCTCAATCTAGTAATCATGTAGCCTTTATCTCGACATCGTCATCCCTTGGTCTTTGGGTACTTGACTCTGCTGCCTCTAATCATATGACTGGTATAAGTAGTTTTAGGTTTCACGATCCGTTCGTTCTTATATGCCTCAGTAACACAACCATTATACAATCTCAATATTAAAGAACTCCAATTTTGCTTTTCTTTTAAACATGTTAGACCGAATTAGGTGAGATCATAGGTCCCTTTTGAATGCTTAACTTATTCTCACCATTAGTTACAACAATTGAAAAGGGTCGTAATAATAGTAGGGGATGACGAAATAGATAAATTTGGATTGTGATTGATTGATAAAAACAATCCATCAATCTAATAATAATCCAATAAAAATTTCTTTAACAAAATCCAATCGAAACCATCCACCAACCATAAAGACCATAAATTCATTATCATATTTCCAACGGGTGGATATTCATCCGATGCATCTGTAAATTTTTATTGTGAAACTCTTTTTTGACATATTATTTTTATTAGTATAACTAATAATTAAAATTATAATATTGAATTATTTCTCAAACTAAAATAATTATTTATGTACTATTTTTCATTTTTTTGGATAAAGAAAAACTTGATAGCCTATGATTTTTTTTCTAGAAAATGGGCCTTAAGGTTTAGCCCATAATCACTATACTTTTTTTTTTTTTAATTTATATGAATAGTTTAATAAATAAATATTTTAATTATTTCAAAGGTGGTGGCGGCTGCCATGGAGGTCACCATCAGATCAACGCAGGAGCTCCGATAACCTCCACAACGGAGCACAACGACTCTCAGGCAAAAAGTTGTGGTTTTCCAACGATCCATGGAGTTCTTGTGGTATAAGAGGCGGCATGCAGATCCCCGAACGATGGTGTTTGCTTCCTTTTTATGTTATATTTCAAATTATTTTAAATAATTATATACTATTTTAGGAAATTGTTATACATTTTTCTTTTCTAGATAAATGTGTTTTTAACTCTCTTTTTTAAAAAATAATACTATTTTTTTAGTAAAATAAATTGTGCAATTCAATAAAAAAAGATTGTCTTTAACATAAAAAATATATCTTTTTTATTTTTATCATAGAATAATATGAAAACGAATAGAAATATTACATTATTCCATTTTTTATTATTAAAAAAATTATATCTATTTTAATTTAATAAAAGTTTTAAAAAATATGAATAAAGTGATTCATTGGATTTCATCTAAGATAATAAAAAAATAAAAAAACCATGGGATTTTAAAAAATGGATGAATTGGATTGATCCATGTTATTAAATGGATGGATTAAATCCAATCCATTAACAAATCTAGTGTGTGGTGGATGAATTTTTAAGTGGATAAATTGATTCAATTGCCACCCCTATATAATAGTACAAAATTGAAAGCCATGTACCTACCAATATATCTCATATGCATCCTTCTAAAAATAAGTCTGTAGAAAATCTATATTAACATCTTTTATTTGTGGAACAGATACCACCCAATTCCACAACATGGACACATTCCTGCAACAATTCAGTGTTGCCTGACAAGAAAATGCAAATGCTTGGAAGTACCAAAGAAAACAAGAAACTCTCAAATCTTTTCAAACAAACACATAAAACTGAATTTTCTAGGAATATAATGAAGATGATTTATCTGCTCAAGGTGGATGGTAGCTCATATATCTTTGTTGAGAAAGCATAGCAAAGTCCAAGAAATTTTGAAATTTTTAATATGAAGAAGTTGATTACAAATGAATGTATGATCACTATAAATAGTAATCCTAATATCTAACAGTTGTACTTATGGACATTAATATGGTCCGATAGAATAGAGAAAATAATGTTTGTTTGAACTTAACTTTTTATAAGGATATTGTATAATAATATCTTTTCAGGAGTTAGGATTCGAACTCTGAACTTGATAAAATAAAAACCTAAAATAATTGCACCAAATCAAGAAGAATATAGCGAATAAAACCACCGGTTTGTACCCAAGAATGAAAAATTCGATCACAATAAAGCTTTTACATATAGTTGAGTTGCATGCCCTTTGTAGGCGTGCTACGTCATGGCCTACAAAAGAAAGATTTATTGGCTTTGTGGTCCTATTTATATTTTACATATTAGAAAAGGGACCACTTTTTATCTTCTTTTCTCTTTTAGTTTTTGATAAAAAGATTAGAAAAGTAGTAGGCATATAATATTGAAGGCTTAATTAATTGATAAAAATTTAACGGTTCCTTATTATAATAAATATAGTTCCAACCTACACTCTCTGGTCACAAATATAAGCAAAAATTCATATTTTAGGTTCATTCAATAAATGATGCATGTGGTCTTTATTGTAGACAACATATATCATTTATTGAATAAATCTAAAATATAAATTTTTGCTTATATTTGTGACCGGAGGATGTACATGGTGATGAAAAAGTGAATAATATGACTATCTCTTGGAAGAAGAAGAAATTGAATTTGATTTATGGGAATTGGTGAAAGTTGCAAACACCGATGATGTTGTTTCACATATAAAGATTCACATATTGTTTACTTGAACTCAATCACTTAGTTAGATTAAAAATTACTTTTTTAAAATTTTTAAAGAATTGACTACAATATTATTATATTTGATTCTTTAGCAAGCGTCTATCCGATATTTATTAGCATTTTTCATGAAGAAATATATCCGCTCAATGTAGTTGAATTTGGTGATGATTTGATTGGTTCAATTGTATTACAATTTTTATTTTTACAAGTCAATTCAGTTACACACAACTTAAAAATTAAAAAATAGTAGTGAAATTTAGAGAGTGCAGACATAAAATTCCTCTTAATTTTCTCACAAAATTTTGCGAGCACAAAATTGTTGAGGGCCATTTCACTTTTTTCGTCACTAATTTTCGTTGTTAATTTTTTTTTTTATGATAGTGACAGTTCAAACGTATATAATTTAACTAATCGACGAATTGATAAATTATCTATTTAACTAATATGAAATCTGCTAAGCCCTAAGTTTTAGTTTGTTTTGAATGCTATTGTTGTAAGACTCGTAATTTAGCTATGATTGAATATAGGGTTCACATTTGTTTTCATGTTTTCTTTGTTGACAATTGATTTTATGAAATGTCATGGCACTATCGGGATTTCAAAACTAGTTTTCTATTAAATTTTCAACAGAATGTGAGCGTCTTAAAAATTTAAACAAGAATTTTATATGTTGTTATAATAGAAAGACGACCCTTTTATATTTCTCCAAATTACGTAAATGAGATTTCTGTGTCAGAAAATTATTTTGATTTTAAAATCATTATTTTAAATAGGAAACTTGTTGAACAAGTTAACTATGTGGGGTTTAATATTGATGTATATATGTAGTTTATTTCTCAGGTGATTGAGAATATTTGTATTCCCTAAAAAAAAATTGTATGAATTTTTTATTAACAAAAAAATATAGTTGAATATGTTTGATGTCTTGAGATATGTGAAAAGTCTTACAACATGATTTTAAATTTTGTCTGATTCTTTGCATTTAGGGATTTCGATAGAACCAAATATTGATTTGCACGCAAATGAAAATTGAATGGACATTAGGAATCGTCAAAATTTATTTATAAAATTTATTTTTTGTTAAGACAGTGTCTTTGAGAATTTTGCAATATTAATAAAGCGTTGGAATGAGAACTGTTCCGAAGGAAAAATATCAGATATTTTAGAGTAGTAAACTCTCTCTCTCTATTGCGCTATTTTTTGTGTCAGTCTTTCCACTCTTTTTATTTCGCTAACGCTTGTAGATTATCAACGATATTTGATATAATTTTTTTTATATAGATAAAAAATTATAAGCATAGATATTTGTGACTTTCAAATGTAACAAACTAAACAAACCATATTTATATTTTTCAATGACAACAATAATATCACAAGTATAAGAAACAAAGTTTATCTTTTTTAATAACACCAACAATATAATATTATTTATGAAAATTTGTTTAAAGGTATAATTGGAATAACAAAAATGTCAGCCCAAAATCTTCCAAAAACCCCCTACTTTCTATATAGTATAGATATTCGTATGTATGTATGTCTTCGAAAAATATTTAAGGCTATCAAAGAAATTGAAAGTTTAGAAAAATATATGAATTTGTAAGAGAAATTCTAAGAGTAACACCATTAGTATGAGTAAATAAAGTAAAAGATTTATACACAATAGAGAAATTTCATTACCTTAACATCTTTGATTTGTTTACAATGACCTTTAACACACCTCATAGTTCCATAAGGAGCACGCCAATATATTGAATAACAATCACTAGCATTTTCACATTCCCCTGTAATGTTAAATAAAAATAAAGAAATATTAGAAAAAAGGGTAAAAGATTGTATATAAAATAAACAAAATAAATGAGAATGATGGCATAACTATAAGTCCTTATGCCGTCAACGACAACAAGACATAGGGAAACCAGAAGGATCACAATATAAACAAATTTGAAAGTTTCAGCCATTTATTTTCACCTTTTCATGAAACATATATAAAATGGTTTGATCACATTATATAGTAAAATCCCTCTATTTATGTTTACATCAATTGTATAATTTTTAATAAATATGTTGTTGGAAGGAACTTGTCTTTAATATTAGAAAAAAAAAATATTAAATGTCTCAAAAGTATACAATTGAGTCATATTTGACCCTTTAACTCCTATAATATACCTCACACAATAATTTTCTTAAATAATTAGAGTTCATTTTTATTCACCAACCTTTCGTTATTAATATTTATTTCTTATCTATTTTTTCATAATTGTGAGAAGAAAACCAACATTATATTATGTTGGTATGTGATAAGTGCAATTTCTAGCATCAAAGTATTGTGTTTATTGATCCACAAAGACATGGAAAATGAATCATTCATCTATTTTGATAATCAAAATTAATACTAGCTTTCCTTTTATTGTGTTATTCCATAATGTGCAATTTGAGTTTATAGATCCACCAGGACATGGAAAATGAATCATTCATCTATTTTCGTTAAAATGACATCACTAAATAATAACTGAAACATATACATGTCCGTAAACAATGGTCAATTTGGTGGCAATTGCAATCGGTGAGAAGTAACCACATAAAATATTTAGGCTTAAATGCAATTTTGGCCCACCTAAGTTTCACAAAATTGCAATTTTAGGCCCCCTATTTTCAAAATAGCACATTCGGCCCCCAAGTTTCAGCCCCTTTGCCAAACCATGGCCCCCTTTGATTTTTGACTCGGTCAAAGATGACATGACGTTTTTTTTTTTGCCACGGTGGATATCATTAAAATTAAAATGTTGCCATCACTTATTATTGGAATTAAAATTAAAAGAAAAATACATAAATGGTGTGTTATCTCACGTGACCCATTCCATTCGAGAATAGAAACCCAAATCGAATTGGGATTAAGGTTAACACCTTACACAAAAACTCACTCTCATCTCAATCGATGTTGAACCCAAAGCTAATTGAAAATGATGAAATGTTCTCTAAAGGGAAAATCGAAGGTGGGGCTTGCGAAGAAGACAGATGCAGGAAAGAAGAAGGCGGATGCGAAGGTGAAGCTCATGAAGAGTTATGATTCGAAGAAGTTGATGAGTGACGCGATGCAGGAAAGTAATGGAGGGAAGAGCATAATGGGTGATGGAACAAGGCAAAATGAAGGAGAGAACGTGGGTACAGTGAAGATGCCTGAAAAATTTGTCTCAAAGTAAGTTGTTTTTAGGGTTTTGAAATAAATATAGTCGTTGGCACTGTTAAATGTTGTATTTATGGTTTAGGGTTATTTCTTTATTATTTTTTGCTTTGTCTTTTAGGGTATTTGTGGACCAAATGCTACAAATTAGATTCCACCACAAAGGTTACTTCACATGTGACCCTATAATTGAGTATAAAAGAGGTGAAGTGTATCAGTTGGAAGATGGTTGGGACATATATGAGATTACACCAATTGATTTTGATAAACTTGTCTAATATAGACTAGGGTACTCAACTGACTATTGTAACACCCTGTTTTCCCAATATAAAAATTTCTTAAAACATTTCTCAGAGTAAGCATCATAAACAACGGGATATCACATATGACATAATCCAAAACAGTTAAATAATAATTTAACCAAATAACTTAAACATTGCAGCGGAAATTATATCATAATCCATAAAACATTTTGGCACGCAGGCCCCATCAAAATATTTCAGAAGTTAATCAACATCATAAAAATAACATAAATGTTTCACGTAAGAGAATGAAGCATGCATAACAGACAACCCCATCCCGTTACGTATCAGAGCGACCTAGACGACTCAGTGAAGGTAAGACCACTCACGACGGAAACTGCACACTAAGCACGATCACCTGCAAGTTACCCATACGAAGGGCAACATTTTCAAGCAGAAGGGGTGAGATTTCATAACAAAATAATATTAATCAATGTAATTCGAATCATAAATTAACATTAACATCATAATCAGTCTTAAATAACTTTGCATATCAGGTAAACATTTATCACGTAATCACATATTCAAACGTCATCAACAACATAGCATATTAGACATGACAATGCGACAATGCTCTTAGACTCCTTATATGCATGTGGTACCAATCGTCATCAAAAGTATTAATATACTTTAAACGTGCGGAGGACAAAGCTCCTAATAAATCGTGCGGAGGACAAAGCTCCTAATAATCGTGGTGAGGACTAAGCTCAATGAATGCTAATGCATGGACTCTTATCAACAATTCACCGTAATCATCATATCAACATGCACCCAATAATTTGGAGCTAAACGTCATCTTATTCATCATATATAGACATTATGCACTTAGTTAAATAACAGCAGCAGCATAGTCAAGTCACACAACAACAGGATGATATCATTATATCAATTGCAATTCAATAGCATCATAATATTTCATTCATATCTTACATAATGTATAATACATTAATTCATGCTCAATTAATATCAACATATTTTAAACGGCCTTACAGATTGCATTAAACGTCATCATTAGGTCTCATTACCATAAGGGGTTCACTCTTGATCAAAACGTGCGACACAGATCGCACAAACACTCAATGCACTCCAATCTGAAAATGCTCGCGAGGCGAGAGTACCTACTCGCCATGGCGAGTTCAAGCCAACTCCCAAACTAATGTTGTTCTAGGTTCAATCTTGTCTTACATTCCTTCCTAATCATTACTAAGTATGTTCAGGCACTCAAAGGCACTCAAGGTCCAACTAAAAAGTCGAAATTGTAAAATCTTACACGCTCTCTGCCTTAGCTCGCTATGGCGAGTAAGGTTGCTCGCTGTGGCGAGCTGCATTGCACAACTCGCGAGGCGAGGGAAAAGGGTTCGCGAGGCGAGCGATGAATGTTCATCACTCGCGAGGCGAGACTCATAGCTCGCCATGGCGAGCGATGAATGTCGCTACGGCCGGACTTTCTATTTTCACAAAAATTCGACGATTCTCATGGTTCTAAGCCTATCATTGATTCCAAAGTTCGTCCTAAACATTATCTAAGGTCTAGGAACACTTTCTACACCAATTAAATCAATTCTTACCGTTAGATTATCAATTCTAGGGGTTTGACCTAGTTTTCGTTTTCTCCAATTCAATCCTAATTCTTGCTAACTAATCATCAAAATTACAATCAATTAACATTACTGAGTTATTAGTCTCACCCTTACCTGGTTATGAAGAAATCGCAGCTCTCTCTTTGATCTTCTCTCTTCTAAGCTTTTTCTCCCTTTTCCAAAAGTTTTCACGTACAATAGTTTTTCTAACAATTAGGTCTATCTCTTTTATATCTCCTCTTAAATACTTATCTTATCTCACTTCCTCCCCCAAAACTATCTAAAATATCAAAACAGCCCTCAACTAAATATTTTTATTTTCTTTTCAAATCTTTATTTTATTTAACAATAAAATAAATCCCTTAATCTTATCAAATCTTCCAAAACTCATAACTTATCACAATATCAACCAAACCATCAAGATAGTCGTAAATCATTCAAAACATACCAAAATCATGCATATATTATATAAATATAATATAACCGCCTATACTCGATTAAATAAACAATTAACGAAAGTGGGCGTTACAACTATAAACATTGGTATACATTTCCTGAGAAAGAGTTGGTGGATGGTCTTAAGTTTCTCAAGACTAATAAGGATGTCATTAGGTTCATTAACGAATTCACAGATTAGAGTATGATGATATATACATAGAGAATACATCACCAGATTATCATATACATATTGAAGATCTAGAAGTGAATGGTGAGGTTGATGTTGAGTTAGATGAAGAAGTTGTCTTTGATGTTGATTATGAATGTTCTAATGAAGGATCTGCTGGAGGGATTGATGAAGGACCGGTTGGAGATGAAGGACATGTTGGAGGGATAGATGAAGAAGCTGCATCTGATAATGTTTCAATTGATGACGGTGATTATGATGAGGAATGGCATTGGACTACTGTTTTGCCTGATGAAACTATGAATCCTATTGTTGAGAATATTAACAATACTACTGAAGTTGAAGGTACTGTGGATGCTCATCAAAGCTCAAAGAATCATAATCCCACAACAATATCTGAATTTGAAGTTGAAGATGGTGATTCTTCATATCTAGATAACCAGGTCTCAAGTGAAGAGGAATGGGGTAAGAAGATTTACCCAAAGTTTAAGTTAGATGATACTAGTGTTAGGTTTAAGTTCAGCCAAAATTTTAGCACTACTGATTTATTTAAGGCTGATGTTAAGAAGTATGCTTTGCACTACAGAAAAAATCTACATTTCAAGAAGAATGAAAGTAAAAGAATTGTGGTGAAGTGTATGAAAGATTGTCCTTTCCATTTGAGGGCTAGTAAGTATTCAGTGAAAACTATTGGTGAGTGGTGGGTTACAATGTTGCACATAAATGTTATACTATTGGAAAAAATAGACAGTGCAAGACAAAATTGGTTGCTACAAAGTTTGTAACAATCTTGAGAAAGAGGTTCCCAGATGATGACTTGAATGAAGCATTTTGGTGTGCAGCTAAGGCAAATACCGTGACTGAGTTCACTAAGGCAATGGACAAATTGAAGAAGATAAGTGAACATTGATGGGAGGATTTATCTAAGTATCTGCCTGGTATGTGGTCTAGGGTAGGTTATAGAACTCACACATGTTGTGATTTTCAAGTGAACAACATGTGTGATGAATTCAACAGTGCAATTTTAGAGTATATGGACAAACCAATTATTTCACAAGTTGAGTGACTGAAATTTTACATGACAAATAGGATTGTGAAGTTTAGAGATTACATGGTTAGGTATGAAAATGATATATGGTTAGAGATTACAAATAGGACTGTGAACCAATGCAATAGGATTCAAAGCACTTAGTTAATTTGTGTTTGTAATTGGCTTGGAATGGTTTAAGCTTGGTGAAAATCGCACATATGGAAGTCAAAACCACAACAAGGGAGTTTTAGAAATTCCTATGTGTATGTTTTGTTCTTATAAAAAAGCATCGGTAGTTAACTACCGATGGAACCTTGGTAGGTAGCTACCGCTAGTTCTTTGCCTCGGTAGTTAACTACCGTGGTATCATTTACGTCTTTTACTGGTGTTTTTTCAGTCTTTTAAGAAGTGTGAACAACAATTTTCCTCCTTCGCTCCCACATTATCAACACCCTTCCCATCACAAGATACGTGATCCTCTTGTCCCACCTATTCAGACGTGCCAACTAGATACTATCCCTCATCCTCACTTGTCTCAATTACACATTTTTTTAGACCACTATCATCCGCGTGGCAGCCTGGTAATGTTTGATTTGAATTTTATTCCTCAAAAGTTCCAAAATGACTCTGCACCCCCCAAAAGTACCTTTTGAATCCCATCACAAGTCACCCCCTAGTCAACCTTTGCCAGTTCATATGCAATGTGGGCCTCCTCGTGATCAGTATCCCTTGAACATTTTGAACAACCACTTTCCACCGAGAATGCATCAGACTCTTCCACTTCCACCAGCCATCGTACACCACCACACTCAAGCAACGAGCCCTCCACCAAACAACCATCCTTCTCCTGCATCAAAACTTCACCTTCATCCTGCTCCTCTACAACCCACACCTTAAAATTAGCACCCATCACACCAATCCTTCCCACCTATGAGTGGAAATTTGAATTCTTGCCCTATCAAGCCTTTCCATTGATGCAGTCTCCTCATCATAGTCAAGAAAATCTCCGAACAAAGATCCCACCTTTATGAAGAAGCTTTCCTCCCACACATGAAGAGGAATTCCCACTACTGCAAATCAGGGGGTACAAGACATGATTTTTAAAGTTTTAAGACCTGTTTTCAACCGGGGTTATATCAGCAAGTGTTGTAAGTTTGACATATGATGCCTGTTTTTCATCTGGTATAAAAATAACTTATTGTATCTGTTTTGTAAGTGTAATATTTGTATTTATCACACTTGTTTTGCACAAAAATATGTGTAAAAATGAACAAATTCAATATCTATATTAGTATTAAAGCGGTGTGAAATGTGACTTTTTATTTAAAAAAGGAGAAAACTTAGGTAAAGTACCATATGTGCTGGTGGTCCTTGTTATACCCTGTTTTTGGACCTAAAAATACTGGGCCCAATTTCATTTCAAACTTTGTCGATTATCAAATTTCAACTGCACAGTTCAAATTGTCTCTGCCTCGCAGTATTTTCAATCACAATTTTACCTATGTTTTTCTTGCATAAAACCTTTCAAAATGTCTTTACTTGTCTTGTGAGTCATTCAAAAGTGTCTCTGAATCATTACATTGCTTTTTCTACAGTTTATTTCAAAATTTGCAAAAAGTCATACAGAAGGGTATTTTGGTCATTTCCTGTAGTGGGACCTATTTTCATCCTTGTGACTGTCTCTGAGTCTTTTCAGATTATTTTTAAACATTTCATCAGTAGACCTTGTTAAAATTCATTTCAAACTTGCATCTGAGTCAGTGTCGAGTCAATTTGATTCTGTTTAGGTCATTTTTAGCCCTAGGGGCATTTTGGTCATTTCACATAAAATTTTGGCATGGGGAGGTTACTTTGAAGTACCTCATTTAGGCCATTGGTTCGTTTTAGTCCGTTTTGTCAATTTTATTTTGGTTTCACTTTACGTTTGATCAAATTGCGTTTTTTATTCAAATTTTATTTTTTATTGCATTTTGGTCCCTCAATTAAGGTCCCAAAATTGCATTTCAGTCCAAAAGTTTCTAAAAATTGCATTTCAGTCCTTTTTTATTATTTTTTTTGCAGAAAAGGTCCCAGGGGCATTTTTGTCCAGAATTTTCGCACATTTTAGTCCAGTCCAGATGTCACTTTTTTATTGGTTCAGGTACACATGGCAGCATATAAAAGGGGAACAGTGTCAGATTTTTTCAGGGATCCATTCATTACAATACACATCACCAAAAACAAATTCCCATTTTCTCTCTCTTTTCTGTTAGATCAAAAACAGAAATTTCTCAAGAACAAAACAGAACCCTAACCGAAATTCATCATCAAATTCTCAGAGATTCGTGTACGAATCTTCATCATCGAATCGATTCCACCGCAATACAAGGTGCGAATTCCTCACCGGAAGTGAAGAACTCAAGCACCGATCACGGTAGGGAAAAAGAGGGAAAACCGAATCTGCACAGAGGAAGGAGAAGAAGACAGAATCAAAGAAACAGCAAGCAAAACGCGCACGCAAGCAAGCACACGCGCAAGCCAGCAAGCAAGCAAGCAAAACGCGCACGCAAGCAAGCACGCACGCAAGCCAGCAGGCAAGCGAGCAAGCACGCGAAGCACAAGCAGCAAGAGCCGTAACAGAAAACAAGAAGAGGTAAGCATCCTCTTCGTTCGCATCTCTTCCTTTTTCCACCGTTCTTTTACAAAAATTTCATCAAGATTCAAACTCAGATCTACTCCGATTCAAGCTTTTTTCGAAAAATCTAAGTTCGGATTCGAGAAGTATATAAAAAAGGATATCTAAAAATGTGAAAATTTCTCGAATCGGAGCATTTTGATTTTCCGGCACGGTGGCGCCGCCGCCATCCGCCGCGCCGGAACGGAGGAGCTGGCCGGAGAAGATGACCGGAAAGTTAGAGAGAAGGAGGAGCTTCTCTCTCTAAAAGAGAGAAGAAAGAGAAAGAGGAGTAACAAATGAAAAAAAACCGGACTTGAAGCATATATATAGAGCTTTGAACCGGTCCGGTTTATTTTCGGTTTTTTCCTTTTCTTTCTCAGCCTCTAGATCAATCCAACGTCTCCTGTGCAATCTGAGTTTTGTGTATTGGGCTTTGGTTTGGGCTTAGGTTTTTTACGTTTTTTTGTTATTTCCCTGCTATCTGCACCATATGTCTTTGCTATCAGCACCTGTTGCTTGCTCACTTTTTTACAAAAAAATTCCTAAAAAATCCTAGTTGTTTCTTGATATATTTTTGGTATTTCTATGGTGTTTTTGCATTAAAAAAAATGGTAAAATGGCATGAATTAATTTCCATGTGTGTTTACATTTTTGGGTATTATTTTGGTTATGTTTTTGTTCTTGACACTTTGATGTGTGACATGAACAAATGATACCCAATCTTGTGATGAATACGCCCCTGGTCATGTGCTTTCTTGCTGGTTTTTGGATATGATTTTGTAAATTTCTTATTTTGCAAGCAACAAGTGTGTGTTTTAAGGAATAAAGTGTCAAATTCCTCTAGGAGTTTGGTGTGATACTTTGCTTGCATGTGTCTCTATTAATTCCACATCATGGCTTGAAACTAAATCTCTTTCAAAATCGCCATGATGTGATGATTATGGGTCACAAGCACATTTAGGTATCATATCAAATTTTTTATAGGTTTTTACCATTTTATTACTTCCTTTTTGCTATTCTTATACAATCTCTTTTTATTTATCTCGTACTATTTCATGCTTTATGATTACTAACCATTTCATCTCATGTGACATACATTTCATAGCATCCCACTATCTCCTCCACTTTCTTTAGCTTAGCATTTATTCTCTTTGCAAGTTTTAACTCATTTGGTGATGTAATTTGTTATCATTGGTTTGTAGCTTGGCAAAGGGGCCATAGAATGTATTTAGGCAATTGTTGTAATATGGACTATGGACACTATGACGCACCGACACGCACACACTCACCTTAGATGTATGCATAGGATTGTATGGTTAAATAAGCGTTTAGGTTTTAAACACTTAGAGAAAATCCATCTTTTTCCAAAAAACAATTGAACTTCACTTCAAAAAATTTCATAGTAAATATGAAGTCAACACTTCATTTTTTTTCTTTTCTTTTTCTTAAGGAAAATTCAATTCATCTTAACCATTTAGACTTTCTTTCTAATCACTAATCAAACCTCACTTTTTTGCTAAATCTAATGCTCATGAAGCCTCCCAATCTCCTTCTTCAAAACCATTTTCAAAACTTAAAATCAAACAATTAAAACAAAAACAAGTTTTTTAGCAAGAACTACGAACGGTTTTGATCCCTTAAAAAGGGTACGTAGGCAATGAGTCAAAACTCATCCAAGCCGAAATAAAATTAAATTCTACAACTTCTCTCCCCACATTCTTAGCTAAATAAACCTCCCATTTTCAAAAGTAAGTAAAAATAAGCGTGAATATAGACTTAGGAAAACGGCTCCTATAGAGGACTATAGTTACTCCGGGTGCCTAACACCTTCCCGTAGTAAAACCGACCCCCGAACTTAGAATCTAAGGGTTTTTCTCAATTTTTCCCTTCCCAAGAAAAAAGAGAGATATCAACGGTCGAAAGGTACAAGTCCAATTAATGGCTTGGCACCCAAAAACCATGATAACAGAAATGGCGACTTCACTGGGGACTCATTTTAGCGGGTCGCGCCTAGTTTTCTTTAGTTTATATTTACGCTTGTTTTATTGCTTACATATGTGAATATTTGTTTACTTTCATTCAACGTGTGGGGTGAGAATATCAAAAGTCCTAACCCGGGCTGAGTGAACTTATGTTTAGGTAGAGATATAATCGACAATTCGATCCGGGGGTTGCCTCGTGTATTGGATTATGCGATCAATCTCACATAGCTGAGGCATTTTGAAGGTGATATTGTCGGCGTGTGTTGTCATGCTTAGGCACTTCACTTTCAATTGTTCGACGAAGCTATGAACCGTAGTTACCAAACCCATCCTAGCCTTTTTTAGGACGTAGTGCGGTGGCTAAATTGAGTGTTGTCTCAAACTTTAGTCGTCACGCGATACTACACTCAAACTAGACCTTCTCACAAATAATCAGGGAACGGGTGTCGTCCTGTACCACCATGATATATGTGAGAGAGGTTGCAGTTTGGGAACGGTGTTAGAACCTTGGTTACTACTATCCAAAGCCTTAGTTCACCGGACGCCGTGTCCATCCATGGCCCTGTTACTTTGAAACTCAACCCACCTTGTTCTTTGTAACTAAACAAAACAATCATGCATACATGCATTCATGCATAAACATTTTTCATGCATTCATCGAAGGGTTTAAACAAATGAGAATTTTTTGTAAATAATCACAGGTATGAAGAAGACTAAGTGCTACAAGTTCAAGGAAGTGGATCTGGTTGGTTTGAGAGAGTTGGCACTCAAGGTCAAGAGTCAAACAGGGTTCCGACTCCGGTATGGGGGATTGCTTACTTTGCTCCGAACCGATGTGGATGAGAAGCTAGTGCACACTCTAGTGCAATTTTATGATCCGAGCTTCCGTTGCTTCACTTTCCCGGACTTCCAGTTGGTTCCTACTCTCGAGGCTTACTCCAATCTAGTGGGTCTGCCTATAGCCGAGAAGACACCTTTCACCGGTCCCGGGGCTCCTCTTACTCCTCTGGTTATTGCTAAGGATCTCCACCTCAAGACTTCCGACGTCTCCAACCATCTTATTACCAAGTCTCACATCCGGGGGTTCACTTCAAAGTATCTTCTTGATCAGGCTAATCTCAGTACTACTCGTCAGGATACACTCGAGGCTATTCTTGCTTTGCTTATCTACGGGCTCATTCTCTTCCCGAACCTCGACAACTTCGTGGACATGAATGCTATCGAGATCTTTCATTCCAAGAACCCGGTTCCTACTTTGCTAGCGGATACCTACCACGCCATCCATGACAGGACTCTCAAGGGCCGTGGGTATATTCTTTGCTGCACATCTCTTTTGTATAGGTGGTTTATTTCGCACCTTCCGAGTTCCTTCCATGATAACTCGGAAAATTGGTCCTACTCTCAGCGGATTATGGCTCTCACTCCTAATGAGGTCGTCTGGCTCACTCCTGCCGCTCAAGTGAAGGAAATCATTATGGGTTGTGGAGACTTTCTCAATGTACCTCTTCTTGGTACTCGTGGAGGAATCAACTACAATCCCGAGCTTGCTATGAGACAGTTTGGTTTCCCTATGAAGTCGAAGCCCATCAATCTTGCCACATCTCCAGAGTTCTTCTTCTACACGAATGCTCCTACCGGACAAAGGAAAGCTTTCATGGATGCTTGGTCCAAGGTTCGAAGGAAAAGCGTGAGGCATCTAGGTGTGAGATCCGGTGTCACTCATGAGGCCTATACCCAGTGGGTGATAGATCGAGCTGAGGAGATTGGTATGCCTTATCCAGCTATGAGATACGTGTCTTCGTCTACTCCATCTATGCCTCTACCTCTACTCCCCGCGACTCAGGATATGTATCAGGAGCATCTAGCTATGGAGAGTCGTGAGAAGCAAGTGTGGAAAGCTCGGTACAATCAAGCCGAGAATCTAATCATGACTTTGGATGGTAGAGATGAGCAGAAGACTCATGAGAATCTAATGTTGAAGAAAGAGCTAGCTAAGGCCCGGAGGGAATTGGAAGAGAAAGACGAGCTGCTTATGAGGGATTCCAAGAGAGCTCGAGGACGACGAGATTTCTTTGACAGATACTGTGATTCAGATTCCGAGTCCGATGATCTTCCGACTACTTCCTATGCTTGAGAGCTTTATTTGTTTACTTTGTTGAAAATGTTGTGTAATTTTGATTATTTGCAAGATTTCTAATTTGTTTTAAAATCCTTCGATGAAAAAAATAAGTCTTTTGCATTCGCATTTGCATATCATGCATCATGTGCATCATACATTGGTCACAAAGGCTTCCAAGTGCTCACTATCTCCTGGTTCCTCTGCCGCAGTGTGAAAAGTGGCTCGTGCTCAGAGAGTTTACGAACCAGATAGAACTGATCGAACCAGAGAATACAGAAGAAAGAAAAGGGCTATGGAAGAAGAGAACGCTCAGCTTCGCACCGAGTTAGCCTCTCTAAAAGAGGAATTGGCTAAAGCTAATGACGTCATGACTGCTCTACTAGCTGCTCAAGAGCAATCAGCTACAGCTATCCCTACAACCACAGCTGCACCAGTAACTACAAGCGTGCTCCCTACCACTTCTGCAGACAATCGCTTTACTATGCCAGTGGGGTTTCCGTATGGGCTTCCACCGTTCTTCACTCCCGTTGCTACAGCAAGCACCTCGGGCACTGCTAACAATGTTCTGATCCCTGCAACAAATGCCGCCTCCATCATTGCTACTTTGCCACAAACAACAGCAGCTGTCACTGAGCCTCTGGTACACACTCTGCCTCAAGGTATTAACATCAACACACAGCACAGAAGCATCCCCGTAACCAAGACTATGGAAGAGATGATGGAGGAACTTGCTAAAGAACTCCGTCACGAGATCCAGGCCAATCGAGGGAATACCGACTCTGTCAAAACTCAAGACCTTTGCTTAGTGTCAAAAGTGGATGTCCCTAAAAAGTTCAAGATTCCGGACTTCGACCGGTACAACGGGCTAACTTGCCCTCAAAATCACATCATCAAATACGTCCGGAAGATGGGCAATTACAAAGACAATGATTCCCTTATGATCCACTGTTTTCAGGATAGTCTGATGGAGGATGCCGCAGAGTGGTATACTAGTTTGAGTAAGAATGACATCCATACCTTTGATGAGTTAGCCACCGCTTTCAAGAGCCATTATGGGTTTAACACTCGACTGAGGCCAAATAGGGAGTTTCTCAGGTCCCTATCTCAGAAGAAGGAGGAAAGTTTCCGTGAATATGCGCAAAGGTGGAGAGGGGCGGCTGCCCGTATCACTCCTGCTTTAGATGAGGAAGAAATGACCCAGACATTCTTAAAGACCTTGAAGAAAGATTATGTTGAGAGGATGATCATCGCTGCCCCGAACAACTTTTCGGAGATGGTCACTATGGGAACCCGTCTTGAGGAAGCCGTCAGGGATGGAATTATTGTGTTTGAGAAAGCTGAATCTTCTGCGAGTGCCTCGAAGAGGTATGGTAATGGACACCACAAGAAGAAAGAAACGGAAGTGGGGATGGTGTCAGCTGGAGCCGGTCAATCAATGGCTACTGTTGCTCCCATCAATGCAGCTCAAATGCCTCCGCCATACCCATATATGCCGTATTCTCAGCATCCTTTCTTCCCGCCATTTTATCATCAGTACCCTCTGCCACCGGGTCAACCTCAAGTGCCCGTCAATGCAATTGCTCAACAGATGAAACAACAGATGCCGGTTCAACAACAACAACAAAATCAGCAAGCTAGGCCTACTTTCCCTCCGATACCGATGTTATATGCTGAGTTGCTTCCAACTTTACTCCAGAGAGGGCATTGTACAACTAGACAGGGTAAGCCCCCACCTGATCCGTTGCCTCCAAGGTTCAGGTCTGATCTCAAATGCGACTTTCATCAAGGTGCCCTAGGTCATGATGTCGAGGGGTGTTATGCTTTGAAATATATCGTGAAGAAGCTCATCGATCAAGGGAAGCTGACTTTTGAGAATAATGTTCCACATGTCCTTGACAATCCGCTACCAAATCATGCCGCTGTGAATATGATCGAAGTGTGTGAAGAAGCTCCGAGGCTTGATGTCCGCAATGTCGCAACTCCTCTGGTGCCTCTGCACATCAAGCTGTGCAAAGCTTCTCTGTTCAGTCATGATCATGCCAAGTGTCTGGGATGTCTCCGTGATCCTTTGGGTTGTTATACTGTTCAAGAAGACATCCAAAGCCTGATGAATGATAATCTTCTGACTGTCAGTGATGTTTGCGTGATTGTGCCGGTTTTTCACGATCCGCCTGTCAAGAGTGTAACTTTGAAGAAGAATGCTGAGCCTTTGGTGATAAGGTTGCCAGGACCAATTCCTTATGTTTCGGATAAGGCTGTTCCATACAAGTACAATGCTACTATGATAGAAAATGGAGTAGAGGTGCCTCTAGCCTCCTTTGCCACAGTAAGCAATATTGCCGAAGGGACTTCTGCAGCACTAAGAAGCGGGAAGGTTCGTCCGCCGTTATTTCAGAAAAAGGTAGCTACACCGACCATTCCACCAGTTGAAGAAGCAACTCCAACCGTTGTTTCACCCATTGCTACAGATGTGAACCAGCCTGGCAAATCTATAGAGGATTCGAATTTAGATGAGATTCTGAGAATAATAAAGAGGAGCGACTACAAGATCGTTGATCAGTTGCTGCAGACTCCTTCGAAGATATCTGTCTTGTCATTACTCTTGAGCTCTGAGGCTCACAGGAATACCTTGTTGAAAGTGCTGGAGCAGGCTTATGTTGACCACGAAGTTACGGTAGATCGTTTCGGTGGCATAGTGGGAAACATTACTGCTTGTAACAACCTCTGGTTCAGTGAAGAAGAGTTGCCGGAAGCGGGAAAGAGTCACAATCTGGCTTTGCACATCTCGGTAAATTGTAAATCAGACATGATATCAAATGTGTTGGTGGATACCGGTTCCTCTCTCAATGTAATGCCCAAGACGACTCTAGATCAGTTGAGCTACCGTGGGACCCCGTTGAGGAGAAGTACTTTCTTGGTCAAAGCTTTTGATGGATCTCGAAAGAATGTGCTGGGAGAGATAGACTTGCCGATAACCATTGGCCCTGAGAATTTCTTGGTTACTTTCCAGGTGATGGACATTAACGCATCCTACAGTTGCCTGCTGGGAAGACCGTGGATACACGATGCAGGTGCGGTTACTTCCACCTTACATCAGAAGTTGAAATTTGTGAAGAATGGAAAACTCGTTACAATCCATGGTGAAGAAGCGTACTTAGTCAGCCAGTTGTCTTCTTTTTCTTGTATTGAAGCAGGGTCTGCTGAAGGGACTGCGTTCCAAGGTTTGACCATTGAAGGTGCAGAGTCTAAGGAAGCTGGGGCCGCTATGGCTTCATTGAAGGATGCTCAGAGAGCCATCCAAGAAGGTCAGACTGCCGGCTGGGGCAAGGTGATACAGCTCTGTGAGAACAAGCGTAAAGAAGGTCTCGGGTTCTCCCCGTCATCAAGGGTTTCCTCGGGAGTCTTCCACAGTGCAGGGTTTGTTAATGCTATCTCTGAAGAAGCCACTGGATCTGGTCTCAGGCCTGCATTTGTTACACCAGGAGGCATTGCGACAAATTGGGATGCCATTGACATTCCTTCAATCATGCATGTTTCTGAGTAATGTGTCTTGTTGCTTTAATGCTTTGTTTTCAAAATAACAATCCTCTCGCTCTGCCCAAAGCGAGAGTGATGTTTTCTGTAAGGGCATGTTTGTTTCGGCATTGCCGTTGATTAATAAAATTTTGTCGTTTCTTCCACGACTACTTTTTTTAGTGCTTTTTCCCTTGGAAACAATGGTAATGCCAGAAAAAACCAAAACGTCTGTATTTTCTTATTAATTTCAAAAATCTGCATGAAAAAAAAAACTCTTTCTAAAATCATCCAATCATTATATGCAGGTTGAACCATAATAAACCCGTTGAACACAGTAATCCTGCGGTTCCTCCGAATTTTGAATTCCCTGTGTATGAAGCCGAAGATGAGGAAGGTGATGACGTACCATATGATATCACTCGGTTACTTGAGCAAGAAAAGAAAGCCATTCAGCCTCACCAGGAAGAAATTGAGCTTATCAACATAGGTACCGAGGAAAACAAGCGAGAAATCAAGATTGGTGCTACTCTAGAGGAAGGGGTTAAACAGAAGATCATCCAACTCCTCCGGGAATATCCGGATATTTTTGCATGGTCCTATGAAGATATGCCAGGTTTAGACCCTATGATCGTGGAGCATCGGATCCCTACCAAGCCGGAATGTCCTCCCGTCAGGCAGAAATTGAGAAGGACTCATCCTGACATGGCCCTCAAGATTAAGAGCGAGGTTCAAAAGCAGATTGATGCGGGTTTCCTCATGACAGTTGAGTACCCTGAATGGGTTGCCAATATTGTACCTGTGCCAAAGAAGGATGGTAAAGTCCGGATGTGTGTTGACTTCAGAGACCTGAACAAGGCCAGTCCAAAAGACAACTTTCCATTACCTCATATTGATGTGCTTGTTGATAATACTGCTCAATCTAAGGTGTTCTCCTTCATGGACGGTTTTTCCGGTTATAATCAAATCAAAATGTCTCCTGAAGATAGAGAAAAGACATCTTTTATCACTCCATGGGGTACCTTCTGCTACAAAGTGATGCCGTTCGGCCTAATCAATGCTGGTGCTACCTACCAAAGGGGAATGACCACTCTGTTTCATGACATGATTCACAAAGAAGTCGAGGTATATGTGGATGACATGATTGTGAAGTCAGCAGATGAGGAGCAGCATGTTGAATATTTAACAAAGATGTTTGAAAGGTTGAGAAAATACAAGCTGCGATTGAATCCCAACAAATGTACATTCGGCGTCAGATCCGGCAAGTTGTTAGGCTTCGTTGTCAGCCAAAAGGGCATTGAAGTCGATCCTGATAAAGTCCGGGCCATCCGAGAAATGCCAGCTCCACAGACAGAGAAGCAAGTCAGAGGTTTCTTGGGACGTTTGAATTACATCTCCCGATTCATATCTCATATGACTGCAACCTGCGGGCCGATCTTCAAGCTACTTAGAAAGAACCAGCCTGTTGTATGGAATGATGAATGCCAAGAAGCTTTTGATAGCATCAAGAATTACCTGCTGGAACCACCTATCCTTGTCCCTCCCGTGGAAGGAAGGCCTTTGATTATGTATTTGGCAGTATTTGACGAATCCATGGGATGTGTACTTGGTCAACAAGATGAAACCGGAAAGAAAGAGCATGCTATCTACTATCTAAGCAAGAAGTTCACCGATTGTGAAACTCGGTATACAATGCTTGAGAAGACTTGTTGTGCTCTAGCTTGGGCTGCTAAACGCCTGCGCCATTATTTGGTGAATCATACAACTTGGTTGATATCCAGAATGGATCCAATAAAGTATATCTTTGAGAAAGCGGCCGTTACTGGGAAGATCGCACGCTGGCAGATGCTTTTGTCTGAATATGATATTGTGTTCAAAACTCAAAAGGCAATCAAAGGCAGCATTCTTGCCGATCACCTGGCTTACCAGCCTCTCGATGATTATCAACCAATTGAATTCGATTTCCCTGATGAAGAGATCATGTATTTGAAATCCAAAGACTGCAAAGAACCGTTGATTGATGAAGGTCCAGATCCCAATAGCAAGTGGGGTTTAGTCTTTGACGGTGCTGTCAATGCTTATGGTAAGGGAATTGGGGCAGTCATTGTATCCCCGCAGGGGCATCACATTCCTTTTACCGCCAGAATCTTGTTCGAATGTACCAACAATATGGCTGAGTATGAAGCATGTATCTTCGGGATCGAGGAAGCAATTGACATGAGAATCAAACACCTCGACATCTATGGAGATTCTGCGCTCGTCATCAATCAGATAAAGGGTGAATGGGAGACCCACCATGCTAATTTGATTCCTTATCGTGATTATGCGAGACGTTTGCTGACATATTTTACAAAGGTTGAGCTGCACCATATTCCTCGTGATGAGAACCAAATGGCTGATGCTCTTGCTACTCTATCTTCCATGTTTCGAGTGAACCATTGGAATGATGTGCCAATAATCAAAGTGCAACGCCTTGAAAGACCTTCGCATGTGTTTGCTATTGGGGATGTGATCGATCAGGCTGGTGAGAATGTGGTTGACTATAGACCCTGGTACTATGACATCAAGCAGTTCTTGCTGAGCCGTGAGTATCCGCCAGGTGCTTCCAAACAAGACAAGAAGACCTTGAGAAGATTGGCCAGTAGATTCCTGTTAGATGGAGATATTCTGTACAAGAGAAACTACGACATGGTATTGTTAAGATGTGTTGATGAACATGAAGCAGAGCAGTTAATGCATGATGTACATGACGGTACCTTCGGGACCCATGCTACAGGGCATACTATGTCAAGAAAGTTGCTACGGGCAGGTTACTACTGGATGACTATGGAGCATGATTGCTACCAGTACGCCAGAAAATGTCACAAATGTCAAATCTATGCTGATAAGATTCATGTGCCTCCGCACGCTCTCAATGTTATGTCATCCCCATGGCCGTTCTCAATGTGGGGCATCGATATGATCGGAAGGATTGAACCGAAGGCTTCAAATGGTCATCGTTTCATCTTAGTAGCAATTGACTACTTCACCAAGTGGGTCGAAGCAGCATCTTATACCAATGTGACCAAGCAAGTGGTAGCTAAGTTTATCAAGAACAACCTCATCTGTCGATATGGTGTTCCCAGCAAGATTATTACCGACAACGGTACCAACCTGAACAACAATGTGGTGCAAGCTCTTTGTGAAGAATTCAAAATTGAGCATCATAACTCTTCTCCTTATAGACCTCAGATGAATGGTGCAGTTGAGGCCGCCAACAAAAATATCAAGAGAATCGTCCAGAAGATGGTAACTACTTACAAGGACTGGCATGAGATGTTACCCTATGCTCTGCATGGCTACCGCACTACCGTGCGCAGTTCAACCGGGGCAACTCCTTTCTCTCTTGTATATGGTATGGAAGCAGTTCTTCCTTTGGAAGTGGAGATCCCATCTCTCCGTGTGATCATGGAAGCAAAGTTATCCGAGGCTGAATGGTGCCAAAGCCGGTATGATCAGTTGAATTTGATTGAGGAAAAACGTATGGATGCCATGGCTCGTGGACAGTCATATCAAGCAAGAATGAAGACTGCCTTTGACAAGAAAGTCCATCCTCGAGAATTCAAGGTAGGGGAACTTGTATTGAAAAGGAGGATAGGCCAGCAACCCGACCCAAGGGGCAAGTGGACGCCTAACTATGAAGGTCCTTATGTTGTCAAGAAGGCCTTCTCCGGTGGTGCTTTAATCCTTACACACATGGATGGTATAGAACTTCCAAATCCAGTGAATGCCGATATAGTCAAGAAATACTTTGCCTAGAAATATGAAAAGAACAGCGTGGTAGGTCGAAAACCCGAAAGGGCGGCCTAGGCAAAAATGCGCTTCCCGGTGGATCGAAAACCCGAAAGGGCGGTCCAGGCAAAAATAAGGGACAAAAAAAAAATATATATGAAAAGCTCGCTGAGATTGTACACAACTCAGGCAAGAATGAGCGTCTCGATGAGCCGAAAACCCGGAAGGGCGGTTCATGCAAAAATGAGATTGAAACAAAAGGCAAGTAACTATATCTGACCAACCACCGTCCCCCTTGGGACATCTGCTGCTGTTAATGACTATCTTCATCTAAAGCTCCTACGCTTGCGAATTCAAAGTTTCCAGGAAGTGTAATGATTGCTGTGTTCAATGTACCACCAACCAATAAAATTACCATTTTCCAAGCTTTGTGAATCCGTGGAGTCATGCCTTTGGCTGACCACCACTCTTATACATCAATTTGAGCCTTTGCTTTTGTTTGAAAACTCTATTTTCTTCTACTTTCAAAGTTATATACAAAAATATTTTCTTTCTATTTTGATAATGACAATGCTTGAAACAAACATTTTGAAAATTGAAAACTTTTTGTCTATTTTGAAAAGCAAACCTGAGCAACAGGGTACATTCAAATGAAACATGCATGAGTGAGAGTATGTTGATGTCTATTTCAATATGTGTTACAAGCAGGTTCTCCTCCAGGATAGTCTGTGGTCAATGGCAAGAATGAAAAAACAGAATAAAAATGCATGAAAATAAATGAGCTCGCTAAGTTGAAAACCCGAAAGGGCGGCTTAGGCAAAAATGAGCACCCCGCTGGATTGACAACCCGAAAGGGCAGTTCAGGCAAAAATGGGGCATTGAAAAGAATTTATTTCCCCGGTGGACCGAAAACCCGAAAGGGCGATCCAGGCAAAAATGGGATGCAAAAAATGATGAATGAAATTAAGAATATAACATGCAAAAAGCATTGACCACAGATGCAATGTCTACAACATACCCAGCACTGAAATGCCCAGCACAACGGCGTTTTCCCCAGTAAAGTCTTCCAAGATTCTATCCCCAGCAAGTTGCATACCTACCTGCCCTCAGCCATGGTTCCGAAACATCTCCCAACGACGTCATCTCCAAAGAGGATTTCCAAGAATGTGTAATATAGCACGAGCCACTACGTGCCCAATACTCTGATGTCTTGTCTTCCCCGTGAAGTCGTGCCTACAAAATGCCAACAGTCATGCATTACAAGCATTCATACATGCATAATCATGCATATTACGTGCCCATGCATTTAATGAAATTGTTATATCATCCATGCATATTGCATTTCCAATGTCAACATCAGTCTCAATTCAATACTCGTGTCAGGTTCTCTGTCAAAACCTTGTAAGCCAATAACATCAGTCTCAATTTCTACCTTTCAAATCAAATCGACGTCAAGTCAATCTCAATCTATATTTTGTCAAACAAACTAATCCCCAGTGAATATGTTTCTGTTTGGCCAAGTGGCTAGTTCAAGTCCAAGAACAGCTTGTACCTATCAATTTGCTTATGTTATCGGTCGAGTGCCCAGCTCAATCCAAGAGCAGCTTGTACCTGTCAATATGTTTCCGTTTGGTCAAGTGGCTAGCTCAATCCAAGAGCAGCTTGTACCTGTCTATCTGTTTCTGTCCGGTGGAGTAACCAGTTCGAATCCTTAAGAACAGCTCGTACTTGCCAATTTTCCCTTTTTCCAGTCGAGTCACCAGTTCGAATCCGTAAGAACAACTCGTGCTTGCCAATTTTCCCTTTTTCCAGTCGGGTTACCAGTTCGAATCCATAAGAACAACTCGCACTTTCCAATATCTCCCAAGTGAGTTACCAGTTCGAATCCATAAGAACAACTCATGTTTGTCCAGTAACCTCTATCCCCTGTGAAGTGACCAGTTCGAATCCATAAGAACAACTCGCAGTTGTCTGTTTGTTTCATCCCCGGTCAAGTGGCTAGTTTGAATCCAAGAACAGCTTGTACCTGTCCAACTTGTTTCTAGTTTCCCGTTACTCTGCTATTCGCTATCTTTGTCAATGTCTACCAATCCCGCAATGGATACGACATATTTTGTTAATTCCAATCCCCATGAGGTCTTGCATTCATAATCCAAATGATGCATGGCATGCATATTATTTGAAAATGGGTAGGCGTATTTTTACGTCCAAACACAGTGTAAATGCTAATATTTAAGTATCTTCGTCCTGTCAAGCCAAAGACTCCGTCTCTTGATTCTCCAGACAAAGAAACTTAAATAGGGGCAGCTGTTATACCCTGTTTTTGGACCTAAAAATACTGGGCCCAATTTCATTTCAAACTTTGTCGATTATCAAATTTCAACTGCACAGTTCAAATTGTCTCTGCCTCGCAGTATTTTCAATCACAATTTTACCTATGTTTTTCTTGCATAAAACCTTTCAAAATGTCTTTACTTGTCTTGTGAGTCATTCAAAAGTGTCTCTGAATCATTACATTGCTTTTTCTACAGTTTATTTCAAAATTTGCAAAAAGTCATACAGAAGGGTATTTTGGTCATTTCCTGCAGTGGGACCTATTTTCATCCTTGTGACTGTCTCTGAGTCTTTTCAGATTATTTTTAAACATTTCATCAGTAGACCTTGTTAAAATTCATTTCAAACTTGCATCTGAGTCAGTGTCGAGTCAATTTGATTCTGTTTAGGTCATTTTTAGCCCTAGGGGCATTTTGGTCATTTCACATAAAATTTTGGCATGGGGAGGTTACTTTGAAGTACCTCATTTAGGCCATTGGTTCGTTTTAGTCCGTTTTGTCAATTTTATTTTGGTTTCACTTTACGTTTGATCAAATTGCGTTTTTTATTCAAATTTTATTTTTTATTGCATTTTGGTCCCTCAATTAAGGTCCCAAAATTGCATTTCAGTCCAAAAGTTTCTAAAAATTGCATTTCAGTCCTTTTTTATTATTTTTTTTGCAGAAAAGGTCCCAGGGGCATTTTTGTCCAGAATTTTCGCACATTTTAGTCCAGTCCAGATGTCACTTTTTTATTGGTTCAGGTACACATGGCAGCATATAAAAGGGGAACAGTGTCAGATTTTTTCAGGGATCCATTCATTACAATACACATCACCAAAAACAAATTCCCATTTTCTCTCTCTTTTCTGTTAGATCAAAAACAGAAATTTCTCAAGAACAAAACAGAACCCTAACCGAAATTCATCATCAAATTCTCAGAGATTCGTGTACGAATCTTCATCATCGAATCGATTCCACCGCAATACAAGGTGCGAATTCCTCACCGGAAGTGAAGAACTCAAGCACCGATCACGGTAGGGAAAAAGAGGGAAAACCGAATCTGCACAGAGGAAGGAGAAGAAGACAGAATCAAAGAAACAGCAAGCAAAACGCGCACGCAAGCAAGCACACGCGCAAGCCAGCAAGCAAGCAAGCAAAACGCGCACGCAAGCAAGCACGCACGCAAGCCAGCAGGCAAGCGAGCAAGCACGCGAAGCACAAGCAGCAAGAGCCGTAACAGAAAACAAGAAGAGGTAAGCATCCTCTTCGTTCGCATCTCTTCCTTTTTCCACCGTTCTTTTACAAAAATTTCATCAAGATTCAAACTCAGATCTACTCCGATTCAAGCTTTTTTCGAAAAATCTAAGTTCGGATTCGAGAAGTATATAAAAAAGGATATCTAAAAATGTGAAAATTTCTCGAATCGGAGCATTTTGATTTTCCGGCACGGTGGCGCCGCCGCCATCCGCCGCGCCGGAACGGAGGAGCTGGCCGGAGAAGATGACCGGAAAGTTAGAGAGAAGGAGGAGCTTCTCTCTCTAAAAGAGAGAAGAAAGAGAAAGAGGAGTAACAAATGAAAAAAAACCGGACTTGAAGCATATATATAGAGCTTTGAACCGGTCCGGTTTATTTTCGGTTTTTTCCTTTTCTTTCTCAGCCTCTAGATCAATCCAACGTCTCCTGTGCAATCTGAGTTTTGTGTATTGGGCTTTGGTTTGGGCTTAGGTTTTTTACGTTTTTTTGTTATTTCCCTGCTATCTGCACCATATGTCTTTGCTATCAGCACCTGTTGCTTGCTCACTTTTTTACAAAAAAATTCCTAAAAAATCCTAGTTGTTTCTTGATATATTTTTGGTATTTCTATGGTGTTTTTGCATAAAAAAAAATGGTAAAATGGCATGAATTAATTTCCATGTGTGTTTACATTTTTGGGTATTATTTTGGTTATGTTTTTGTTCTTGACACTTTGATGTGTGACATGAACAAATGATACCCAATCTTGTGATGAATACGCCCCTGGTCATGTGCTTTCTTGCTGGTTTTTGGATATGATTTTGTAAATTTCTTATTTTGCAAGCAACAAGTGTGTGTTTTAAGGAATAAAGTGTCAAATTCCTCTAGGAGTTTGGTGTGATACTTTGCTTGCATGTGTCTCTATTAATTCCACATCATGGCTTGAAACTAAATCTCTTTCAAAATCGCCATGATGTGATGATTATGGGTCACAAGCACATTTAGGTATCATATCAAATTTTTTATAGGTTTTTACCATTTTATTACTTCCTTTTTGCTATTCTTATACAATCTCTTTTTATTTATCTCGTACTATTTCATGCTTTATGATTACTAACCATTTCATCTCATGTGACATACATTTCATAGCATCCCACTATCTCCTCCACTTTCTTTAGCTTAGCATTTATTCTCTTTGCAAGTTTTAACTCATTTGGTGATGTAATTTGTTATCATTGGTTTGTAGCTTGGCAAAGGGGCCATAGAATGTATTTAGGCAATTGTTGTAATATGGACTATGGACACTATGACGCACCGACACGCACACACTCACCTTAGATGTATGCATAGGATTGTATGGTTAAATAAGCGTTTAGGTTTTAAACACTTAGAGAAAATCCATCTTTTTCCAAAAAACAATTGAACTTCACTTCAAAAAATTTCATAGTAAATATGAAGTCAACACTTCATTTTTTTTCTTTTCTTTTTCTTAAGGAAAATTCAATTCATCTTAACCATTTAGACTTTCTTTCTAATCACTAATCAAACCTCACTTTTTTGCTAAATCTAATGCTCATGAAGCCTCCCAATCTCCTTCTTCAAAACCATTTTCAAAACTTAAAATCAAACAATTAAAACAAAAACAAGTTTTTTAGCAAGAACTACGAACGGTTTTGATCCCTTAAAAAGGGTACGTAGGCAATGAGTCAAAACTCATCCAAGCCGAAATAAAATTAAATTCTACAACTTCTCTCCCCACATTCTTAGCTAAATAAACCTCCCATTTTCAAAAGTAAGTAAAAATAAGCGTGAATATAGACTTAGGAAAACGGCTCCTATAGAGGACTATAGTTACTCCGGGTGCCTAACACCTTCCCGTAGTAAAACCGACCCCCGAACTTAGAATCTAAGGGTTTTTCTCAATTTTTCCCTTCCCAAGAAAAAAGAGAGATATCAACGGTCGAAAGGTACAAGTCCAATTAATGGCTTGGCACCCAAAAACCATGATAACAGTCCTGTTCCCCAATAATAACAAGACACATGTCTTTTTTAATTAAAAATTAAAGAAATAGTTTATCTTCTTCATTGATCTGTCTCAATTGTTTTTACGCAGCAGAGTCAGTCTCAATTTCTTCTTACCTCTTTCACATGGTTCTTCTTGGATAAATTGGCTATATCCTTCTTTTCAGAATTGTGATCGTCCCATGTGGCCAAATTAAATCCTTGAATCCAGTATCAATGGCGACAACTAGCAAAGGTTGAACTTCCACCTTCATTCCTTCCAACACGAACTACTATTGGCATCCTCAACTCTCTCACCAACTGCCGTTTCCAGTGAAAGATAATTGTCAGCCACAAGTTCCGTTAGCCGCCGTGATGCTCATAACCATGCCTAGTCTTCCAGTAACAAAGTTCCCCGCATACTTAGGTTACCATTCTTAATGTTATAGGATTCCACGTTTGTATTAAGAGTAAGGAAAAATCAAGCAATGTGTTCCCTTCATAGAGATACATACCAGAATGGTTAATTTAAAACTGCAAATAAAGTTTTTGACGGTAACCAGAATGAATTGGCGATGAAAACTACAAATAAAATTGATTTTTTTGTTTGTTTGTATAAGCCGCCACATGTTATTTTCTGATATGAAATATTACCACCAGCACATAAGGTACTGTACCTAAGTTTTCTCATTTAAAAAAATTGCAATATGTAGTTCTGCTTGCCATATTTTCCAAAAAACAATTGGCTGAAATTATAGTTGTTATAGATAATTACCATCTTAAAGGCCCAAATATAATTTTACAATACAATACAACCAATCAAAACACAAACATAAATCAAAATTGACTCGTTAACACCCTCCTCATGAACAAACTCATAAAATTTCCAACACTTGGTTTAGTTTCAAATATCTCATACATTTTTTATTTGATAAAATCTGGACATTAATTCCATCCGTCTTATTATTGATTTGTCTTTGCATAAATTTCAAGGGCTCACATAATCTAAGCTCTAGTGAAAAAACAATAATAAAAAGAACAATTGTAAAACTAAAACACAACCTTCATGTCTATTAAATTGTCTTTGATAAGACCAAAATGGAAATTGATGGAATTGGTAGAGAATGAGACTGGAATTCCTCTAGGCATAATAGAGGAGTATAACTCCTTCGCCATGTCTTCATAGTCGTTGGTCTTGTGTTGAACTAGATTCATCCAAACAAGTGAGTGAGGGAGACTCTGTATGGAAATTCATCAATCAAGTTAAAACCTTTTTCATCATGGAAATCTCTATTTTTAGAATTCTGCTCTTTATCCACAGTTATTGCTTGCTCCCAACTGAACTTCTCAAAATACTCTTGCGTGAGTTAACTCACGTAAGTGTTAATTTCCAGCGCGAGTTAACTCATGCAAATGTAAAGATGTGCAGATTTTAACACTTACGTTACTTAACTAACGCAAGAGTATTTTCGATATTTCAGTTGGGCGCGAGCAAAATGTGTTGGGAAAAAGAGCATCATTCCTATTTTTATGTAGTTGTGAAATTTTGAGAGTTTCTTCATTTTGGAACTTGGACTTTGAAGTTATTTGGGTTTGGTCATCACCACAATGCAAAGCTGCATTATAATTCAAACGGTGGAAATTGGAAATTTGGAGGGCGCGCGAGAAGTAAGGATGTTGGGAAAAGAAATTCTCAACAAAAAAAAATGCTTGGGGCCTAGAAATCTTGAGCCCAACCTATAACTTTTATTTTAAGAGAATTTCTTTACCCAACAAACTAGTCATTTTATCTCCATTTAGATTTTATAATCTAAAGCGTTTATGATGTTTTTTTATTATAAAATTCAAACCGTGTTTAACCAATTTTATCCAAATTCAACTCAATTTATTAAAATAAAATAGTTGCAAATGATAGTATTTAAAACTGACAATAAAATATAATAATTCCTCATATCTTATTAATTGAACATTATTTCATAATACATTTATAATAACTTAACCCTAAGTGGTACAAAATGTTGGGATCAGACTACTCTCACTTTAGAGTATAAAGTAAGCAATATCAACCATAAATTAACTATTTAAAGGTATAAATTGTTGATAAATTATAACAAATCATGAATTTGTTACAATAACAACCCTTAATTTTTCACATTTTACGCTTTACTCACTTTAGACGATCCTTGTCCAAAATATTGGCAACTAAAACCGAATATGTAGCACAAGAAGATGGAGGTGGATGGAGGGAGAATGTTTGTCATCTCTCTCGTGCACCCTCATATGAATTCGGGAGCGCAAGATGATGGAGCAAAAGAATATGGAAAATGAACTGAACAATCCTAAATCTAACCATGTTCTCTATATTTGGCCGCACAGTTTGGAACAACTCACAACCTTGATATAGCATTTATATGCTAGTCTCGGTGATTTCTATTATCTTTCAAATTGTACTTATTATTTTAGATGAAATGAGTTATTCTTCTAAAAAAAAAAAATGGAATAGATAAAAGCATCAATGCTAAGCATCACATAGGTCGCCATTAGTTTGAGACTAAACATTTTTTAGTTAGAGACGTAAGACAAGTATAGATATATGAACATTTGTAATGCATTCATAACACCGGATCATTCTATTTTGTTCACTTTCCAAACTATGACATAAGAAATTTGTTCTGTTCCGTCGTAAAATACACAAACAATAGAATTGAGGTTTAATTTCATTCCATCCTGCTCCGCTCCTTTCCATTATGCTCCGTTCGTTTTAAAGTATCCAGAAAGAGCCCTAGTATAATGGCTCTTTTGCCAAATACATTACTCTCTCAAGCCGGTTGAGTCAAGCATATAAATAGACGAATAATGTTAAAAACACACTCTTTAACAAACTATAGATAGCAATCTAGCCCTCTGAAAAATGTACATTGTCATTATTTACTTCTCACTTACCTCAAGCGATCTCTAGGTCCACTCCGAATCACATACTATTCTATTGAACATACAAGATTCAAGTAGAAAATTATACAGAAATTTCACCTTGTTGATACAATCTTACTTTCATACAAGGAGAAAATTTAGTTTTTTATATAGTATGTATTCCATAAATCCATGGTAAGTCACATTTCTTTACACCTTAGCCAAAAAATATAAGCATAGCTCTATAATGCCCTTGATAGTGGAAATAGATTATATGCAAATGACACAATATTATAAAGATCTAATATAAGTGAGAAATTAAGAAAAGGAATGAAGCAAACTACTTTCCAAACAGTTTCCTGCGCCGAACCGATGACTTGACTCGTAAGCCAGCTGCTTCACCAATCACAATATCATTTACCAAATCCTTAAATATAAGTCTCTCAACATCCAACACTATTCCAGGTATTTCACCATTGAAATTTTCCCAACTTTCTGTTCCATGTTTGACATCTTCACACAACAAACTCTTCAAACCATCGTCCTCTTCATCATCTTCTAAGCAGGGTTCGGTTTTCTTGGCTTGGACTTTTTCTATCTCAAAGCATAGTTCTTTAAGAAGCTTTTGAGCACTGAGGTTTTTCTTTGTGAGTTTGTTAGGCTGAAACCATGGCTCAGGTGAATAACCTAGTTTTGTAACAAGAATTTCGTTCACAGCATCAAAGATTAGTTTTCGGTGAAATTTCTCCGTATTTTGCTTCGAGAAAGCAGCTTTTCCGAAGCTGCTTTCTTCTTTCGAAAGCAAACTACTTGCCTTTGTCTGCTCCAAGACCAGGAATAACTCCGGATTAATAGGATGACCAGATGAATGTAGTTGAAAAGTTAGAAATTCAGAACTCAGATCTCGAAGTAAGAGACCAGAAGCTAGTAGTATTTCAGATACGTATCTGTGGTCTGGATTTGAGTTTTCACATAGGGAAGCAATGTAATCGTTTCGAGCTTCGTCGTGGCTTGAGTTCAACCGTCTAAGCTTCTGAACAAGGTGGTCTATGCTTTGTAATTTCTTGCGATTAATCTCTCCAGATCCTGTGCCGTTAAATGAAAGGTCACCATCAGGCTTCCATTGATCTTCGACCTCGTTGTCTCTGGATTCTTGAGCATTTCCAACTGCAAAATTTTATATTATAATGAGATAATTAAAAAATAATAATTCTAGATGACTTAAAATACCATGATGCATTGGTCGAATCTTCAGGCTAAAAATATCAGAAAATGAAGATTAAGCAAGGAATAATGTAAAAAAGACTAAAGTTTCATAATGCGACGCCCAACACAGGATTATATGCAGTCACAAGTGTATATATCTATCTAACTTGTATTTTTTTCACAATTTTTTTGGACAAAGGAATCGACGGTTCAAAATGAATAAAAATCACATCTGATGGTTAATATTGTTGTGAAATGTGATTACACTCAATCTGTGTCCGACTAGTTCACCATGTGCATACACTTCAAACATCTACAGGAAAATCATACATTTACTATGATGCACAAGTGTGAATGTAAGCTTCATCAACTGAAATTCTCAAACTGTTATCACTTATCAAACCCTCATTAAATCTTTTAAAAACATCTAATAAATAAAAAATGAAAAATAAATTCTGTATATGTAAAATTATAATCACTCCTCATGGTAAACTGATTGTGAATCAAGAATATGACATTGTTTGGATTGACTTATTTTAGCTTATCTACTTACATAAATAAGCACTTGTGAGAATTTTCAGGATAACTTATAGAAACAGCTTATGAAGTGTTCATAAGCTTTTTTTTAAGAAGGAAGTGATCATAAGCTTATTTCAGTTTATTTTCATAAGCTCTCTAAGATAGCGATTAAAGATTATAGCTTATATGATAACAGTTTGACTTTACTTTATCTTTTGTTATAGAAACAGCTTATACATAAGCCCTTGTATGTTATGTAGAACCAACAATTCACATTGAAGTCGTGTCTGACGCCATACATGTGCCAGTGCCAGACACTGACACGACACCGGCACATGTGATTACAATCAATTATTTGTTTTTTTTTTTCTTTCAAATTATTACCGTTGTCGATGTGTCCGTGTTAGTGTCATGTATGGTGTCCATCTTTGTGCTTCATAGGTTACAATGTTACATGATATGCATTTATGCTTTAAGTACTTAATGCCCTTAATTAAGTTGCTTGTCCAAACAAGGCCCATGTCATGAAGTGTGGTCATTCAAGACAATATGGATCTTATATTTTATCCTAAATAGAAAGCATAAACTACCTTTCAGATCTTTAGGTGTCTGCCTTTTTTGCGATGGCTCATCATCTTTATACACCGATCCATCGAGAACGGAGGTAGGACTAGGATGTTCCGGGGCCTTAGTTGCAAATTCTGAAATTGTCTCATCCTCATCCAACCTTGGAGTTGATTTCTACAATATTAGGCAAAACAAAACAACAAATTGTTAGCTGATAAAAAGAATATGATATTGGCAAAATTTAAAATTTCATCATATTGTTATTGTAGATAGTTTGATTTTAAAATAGAAAAATTAATGGCTCTTACTTTCTGAACTGTTTCTGAAATCAATTGCTTTATAGCCTTCAAGGATGGACTTTGACTGTCATCAATTTCAGAAGACCGTAAATTACTAGTGACTTCAATATCCAATTTAGAGTCGAAAGTAACGCTGTCGGATTGAAGAGAAACTTCATCGCCTTGGCAGAAACTTCTAGAATCATTGCTTATCTCACTCAGTTGCTCTTCACTATGCTGCGAATTAAGGATTTTGTGGTGTACTTTCCTACCCGGTGAAGCTGATTCTGATGCTGCCTTTTTACCGGATTGCCTTCTGGATTTGTTTGAGTCTGATGGTGGTGATGTAGGCACACGAGATCGCCTCTCTAACTCCAACTTTTTCTGTTGCAATCTTGGACTCACTGATCCTGAATTCTTCATTGAACTTTGGTTATTTTCTTTTGGAAATTGTTGAGACCTTGATTGAGATTGTGGAGATCTTGTAGGCTTGGTAATACTTGTTTTCTTATCGGTGGAAACCGGAGAAGCGTCCCTCCGAATATTCTTTGAAGACTGTTCTTTTGCTGTTAGAGTAGAAGATATGTTGTTTCTATTATTGGGACCAGAAAAACCACCCATTGGAATAGCTGAAGAAGCAGAAATCTCAGATTTCTCAACAAGTTTTGCCGGTTTCATTATCACGATAGGTGAATCAAAAGCTCTTGCTGAGTCATTTCCCTTGACTGTAGAAGATAGAAAATTGTTTCTTTGAGGATTTTGTTGCTTTACCGATCTGAAATTCTGATTTAGGTTTGTAGCTTTAGGTTCATAGTCACTTCGACTTCCAACTACGTTTGGAACTTGTTCTTCTTTTCTGCTCTCTAACAGACCCTTTTCTTGCATTGCTTCTAGTATCTGCTTTAGTGCTCTAAGATCCCTTCCAGATTGTTTGAATTCAAGGTCCTTCAACCGCTTCTCTATCTCACTATAAACCGAAGGAGATGAATCCAGTGTTCTCAATGGAGCTTTTGTTGTTCTTAAACTTTGTTTCTGAGAGTTTCTATTTGCATCATGCTGCTTCCATGGTGCTGGTTCAAGCGGAAACTTCGAACTAGAGACCGGTTTCATAACCACCTCAGAATTCTTCCGCCTCGGGGAAGTTGGATCTTTCAAGGAGATTTTTGGAGAGTTAGAAACTCGAAGCGGTCTTATGAATCCATTTTTCGATGATCTTGGAAACTGACCGTTATCTTGAGCTGAGTAAGTTTCAGTTGAACCTGGTTGAGTATCAACGGCAAATGAGGAATCAGGTATTGCTTCCAATCCCATTAGTTTTGCTACAACACTCGGTGGCCGACTCTGGCTTGATGAAGAAGACTGTTGTGGACTAGAGAATTTTTCATTCGAGGTGGAGGTGGCACCGTAAACGTTTCTCGATAGGTGGTTGGGTTTGGCCTCGGAGCTATAAGTGCGCCATGAACCTTCCTTACTATCCAGTGAATGCCTAGGAAACTCTTTTAGCTTTGGTGCAGATCTGATCGTCTCTCGCGATTCAAAAGATAAACGACTCGTTTCTCTTCCATCGTAAGCTAACCAAGGAGCATCCTTTGATATGGAATGCCAGTGTCCATCTTTTACTTCTTGCGATGATCTTGGATTTTCTCTAGTACTTTCTGCATAATGCCAAGGTGCATCTCTAAGTTTAGAAAGAACTCGGATAGACTCCTTTAGATCGATAGGCACACTTTGCTTTTCATCTATTTCAACTCCATAAGATCTATCAACATATTTTGACATCTGAAGAGGTCGCGGTGAATCCCTGTGCTTCATGGCATGAATGGTAGATTGCTCTTTGGCCATAGATTTTCCAGACGGTCCTCGAGGGTCCCTATACATAGAATCCTTCACTACATCACGCAGGTCGAGGGAGTGACGTCCGAAACGGGGAGAGATAGTTGGCTGGTTCATAAATGTCTCCCTTGAAGGGGTTTCATAGGAAGTCTCAACTTCAGCCTTAAAATCAAGAGAAGACACTGATGATGAACACGAAGAGAATGATGCTCTTGATGACTCCGTCGAAAGTCTTTGCTTTTCATTTAGTCCTCTGTTTAAACTTGTATCCTGCAATGAATTAACTATGCTTCATAAGCCAAGTTCCATGTATATGCTTGCGGATAAAAACAGAAACAAGATTCAGACGACTGAGTTTAAAGAAGTCAAGGATAAATAACGAAAATGATTTTAAAGATTATTAAAACATTCCCAACCTTCTCCACATTTGTATCGAATGGAATTATATATGCCAAGAATAATATATCATACATTTGTATACTTGGTATTGTAACAAAATTTCACTGCTTCAATTAAAAGCCTAATTCACTCAATTTTGAACTGAAACAGTCAAAAATTTGTCAAAATTAAGGTAAAAGCAAGAATCTTACGGTTTCCATTGGTCGATGCTGCATACTATCAGAATCTCTTTCCAAGCTGCCATCACTGAAGTGCAAATTACCTATGAAAACCAAAAACATTTAATGCAAAGTACTATAATGAAACTGAAAATATGACAAAAGTCAGAGTGATGCAATAACAGGAGCCTATAACACAACCAAAACAATCGCAACCATTTTATCACCGCGAGTTTGATACCAAATCTTGGAAAATCCCTATGAATGAACAATTGCAACTAACACTAATATGAGATTGGCAAAACTCAATTAGCAAAATTAACAGCTCAAATGATAAATCATTTCATGTGTTTGATTTTGCAGTGACAAAAATTATTTTTGAATGAATTCTTTTATAAAATTGATTTTGGTTACAAATGAGTTGACCGTAAAGTTATTTATGTTCCAATAAAATTGTGTGAAAGTGGGCTGATCGATAAATTCGAGGCTAAAAATCAATTGTACATACAAAAACTCCAAATTCTAGATTCACGTTATAATCAATTTTACTCGACAACGTAACACAAGTTGATTTTGCATTTCCAAAAGTGAAACCAAACATACACAAAGACTAACATTGGAGAAATAAGAGACAGAAACAAAAATTAACACAATTTAGCAAACTTAATTGGTAAAACTAAACTAAGCATGTTACAATTAAGAGTAATACCAGAAGGAAGCCTCTTTTGACTAATCCGACGAGCCGTGAGCATCTGATTACGATCAAAGAGCTGAAAAATTCCAGTCATACAACCAATCTGCTTCTGCAGATCTTGATTGTCATCTGCTAAAGAATGCAGTAACTTTGCAGCCATCTCAAGTCAACTCTCTATTTCTTCACAAACTAAACTCAACCTCTCAATTCTCAACCACCAACCACAATCAACAACTACACTACAAACTCTTCATTCAAAATCTGTTTTGATCTATATTACTCCCTCAAAAGTCAAATCTACTTACACAAAACTACAAATTCCAAAACCCTTTTGTGTAAAGATTGTGTTTTTTCTCTTACTACTAACTTAACAACACAAAATCCAAAATTTCAACAAGCTCAAATGGATCAACAACATAACAAAACAAAACCCATTTTGCTTAAACAAAAAATGAACCAACTTTCTCTTCTTTCATTCACCTCAAAACTTAGCAAAGACCTCAATTTTGTGTTATCATAAGCTACAAACAGAATGGAACAGTTTCCACAGTTTTGTAGTCACATAAAGAGAAAAAAATGCTGCAAAAATTGCAAAATAAACAATTTCTTGAAGCACTTAAAATCACTCACAAAAAACACCCTTTAACTGTATCGAATTCCATCAAATTCAACACAGATTTGGGCTATCAAAAACATATAAAAAATTGAAACTTTATGCTTTTCAAAGCCTTAAATTACTAGTAAAAAAATTGAGTCAAAATGGTTTTTTTTTTTCTTCACTTGGTTTGAAGAAAAACCTTGTTAGGTTTCAGAAAAGAAACCAGACAATAAGGTGAATGGTAATGCACACAGATAATACAGTTAAGGAATGGAACCAAACAGCTTTTGAACAAAACACCAAAAGTGAAACCAATGTCAATGCAAAGAACACAACATAATGATATCTTAATGGAAGAGAAAGAAATTGTTAATTTTTATTTTATTTTATTTTTGGTTTTTATTTGGTGGGGTTTGTCATAAAAAAGTGCTAAACAATCTGGTTAGAGCTGTCATAAAGGTTTTTTTTTTTATTTTTAATAATATATGCATGTATATTGTTTTATGACTTTGTTAATTAATTGTTTAGAAAATATCCATTTTTATTTGGTCATATTTAGATAGACAAAAAATTATAAAAAGATAAACATAATATTATTTTAAAATAATTAAATGATATGTATTTTCATGTGAGTGTAATTAAACGGTGCGTCTAAATAATTATGACTGTACAAGTATTTTTTATTATTTAAATATATTTTTATATTATCAATCATAATTTTCAAATTGAAAGAGTTTTTATGCTTGATGCTTTGTTTATGTAATTGTTCTCATCCGGATTTTGTTATCGTGTTGGTGGTCGATCTATTCGCCGAAATTAAACCATAATTGTTCTTCGCAAATTTCTTTGTGGATGTTCACTTTTAATATTTTTTATAATCTGGTTTCGCGCTCATACACGGGTTCGCTGGATTGCGCTCATGATTAGTGAATTTTTATTATGATATATTAGGGTTGGTCCACGTGGTCTGATTTATCACGATATATCCTTATTTTACGTTTTACTTCAGTTAGGTCTAATGTCTCTCTGATCGCTGTATCTTTTTATTTTTATTTAATATATTTTTTCTTTCGTCTAAAATAAATCATAATTATTTCTATGTCACGCATATATGATTGATGGTTTGTGATTTATTAATAGTGTAAAAACATTTACGTGGAGTGTATATCAAAAATTTTCTCAATTTGTTGGCACAAAGGTGTTTTTTCAATATTTAATTTTTTATGAATTAGTTGATTTTTTTATGGGGAAGAAAGAGAAAGAGGGAGAGAAATGTTTGTGTGGGTCATATGTTAACTAAGGTCTGGTGTCTCATAAGTCCATGTGAGATGAGGATGTGTGATTGTGGAGCTGTCTGCATGTGCATGTGACTTTGTCAGACAGATAGGGTGTAATGTTAAATGTTAGATAAATAATGGTGGGTGGAACTTATAAAGGAACTAACCGTGTGTATTTAATTTTAATTATGGAACATTGAAGATTCATTATGAATAATAAATTTGTTTAGAAAGTTAATTTTAGTTAAAAAGTGAGATAAATTTAATAGTGTTTATAGACAAGAGCTGGATCTACCTATTTAGTGAAACGGGTTAGACTTCAATATTTTGCGTTACTTAAGAGATTCTTTCAGTCGTGGATTCCTAAATTCCTTTAAAGAGTATTATACGGTGTAGATTTTTTTTACTACTAAACTAAAAAATGCATAATTAAAACTAAAGCAGAAAGATGAAAGACTAAAATTTTGAAAATAGAATTGTTTGATTGTGTGTGTTGAAATGAATTGTACGATTCTTCTCGTTGTTTGTCCCACATTTGATTCGTTCTCCCCTATCTTGTTACATTTTCCATTTTTCTTATTCACATGTGCACAATTACCTCAGATCATGCGCCGTAAAAATAGATGTTCCAATTGGTAATTTTATAAATATAACGCACAAGTAAAACGTTGAATTGTCAAGCTCCGTATATATTTGACTAATTCTAACATTCACGATCCGACATAAGTTGTAGTTGACTTGAGAAACATTTCTTCTATATTTGATTTTTTCTAGTTGGACTATTATTTATTAAGCGGTAGAGGAGATTCAGCTAAATCTAATTTAGATGTTTACAATGTTTATATTTTTTTTTTTGCAAAAAAAAAAAACATAAAATATTCGTAGGTGTTAACAAGTAAGTATAATAAGTTTCCTAAAAAGAGAAGTAAGTATAATAAGTAATAAATATTTTATTTTCAGGAAAGTAAAAAATATATCTTAAAATGTTTAGCATTTTCTTATAATTTGAGATTAAAAAACTCCAAACATTTTGTTTATACATGGGACCAGATGGGAGGTATAAACTATAGTGTAAAATTCACCCACGTTTGACCAGCTCATGACAAAACAGGACTTGAAGGGTGTGTGTTCAATGCCAAAAATCAAGAAAGGTGGATTATTTTATTTTATTTTTTGACAAAGAAGAGGGGATTATTTAAAGGGGAAGAAATTCGAGAAAATAGACAATTACCCCTTGAAATTGTAACTTTCATCAATTATTTCCTGATATTAATAAAACTTCAATTACCTTCCTGAAATTGTACAATGTTAATCAATTTACTCCTTCCGTCAAATTCTTTTGTTAGTAAACGTGACGTTTTGCAAATACCCCCCTGAAGTTTTGCACTGATGTGCAAAATGCCCCCCAAACTTAAAAATTTATATATATTTTTTCTTATTATTGACTCAAAAGATATCAAAGATAAACAGTTAACAGTTAACTTTAATACTTTAAACTCTACAATATTACAATCCAATATTATAATTAACATTTAGATCGTTTAGATGTGTATCTTGAATTGATATACATTCAAGATGATTATGGTGATATCACAAGGACATTTGCCAACAACATGGCTTCGAGTAAGGAGGTGAACACAACAATGGGAGACATGGAGATTATAATGCCTACGAGTGTATCCATGGAGAAGATGCAGGCCAAGTTGATGATGATGAGAATGGGATTATATGTATCAATGGAGGAAGATGGAGGTGAAGTAGATGATGATGATGAGAATAACCAATTCAAAATATCTCAAGTTTTAGGACATTCATCTGAAATTACATTAAAGAGATCACAGGTTAAGGTTGGTATGAATTTTGAGTTTAGAACAATTATAAGTATCATGACTTAATATCTACTTAACTTTGTTTTGCATTAAATTGCTCCAAGATAGAGTAACTTGTGGCTGCCAAATGACCATAAATGCACATGAGTATATTATTTCATCTGCTGTTATATTTCCTTTTCTTTATGTGTATGTTTTTTATGTATAAGTGTGAGATATTGCAAGATTAGTTAAAACTAACGGTTAATTAATTATTTGTCTTTAATATCTTTTAAGTTAAGATAAGAAAAAAAATATATATAAATTTTCAAGTTCAAGGGGCAATTTGTACATAAGTGCAAAACTTTAAGGGGGTGTTTGCAAAACGCCATGTTGACTAACAGAAGAATTTGACGGAGGAGGTAAATTGATTAAAGTTGTGCAATTTCAGAGGGATATTTAAGGTTTTGTTAATTTCAGGGGGGTAATTGCCTATTTACTCGAAAAAATTCATGTAAACGGAAATCTAATGTTTTTTTTAAGGAAAATATAATGTTAATTATCTATTTATTATTTTGGATTAGATATGTTCTTGATCCTTGTATAAATATTATAACGCTTTGTTTTAGTCACACTAAAATTTATCTTCGATTTTTAGTCTCTCAAAAATTTCTCATAGCCACATTTAATCTTTACTTTTAAATGAGATCATGTGCACTCTCTAATTTTTAAATGAGTATTTGCAGGAATGTATAATACATTATAAAAATATCTCTCAAAAAAGTTATAATTTTTTAACAAAACATGAATTAAATATCAATTTTTAATGGCCAAAAACATAAAAATTCAAATGTAATTCATGTTTTATTAAAAAAAAATCTAATATTTTTGGAGGAATTTTTATAATATTGAAAGCTTCAATTTTTAAGTATGATCACTTTCTGCACAAGGAGAACTCACCAAACTAACACTCTAAAATATATTTTCTTACTGCTCAGTATCTACTAACTATCTATTAAAATACATGTCATATGAATCTCCAATTATGCCCTTAGGAGGGGCAATTTGGTAATCCAATAAGTCTTTAAAATTTGGGCGAGTGTCACCTCTTCAGTATTTGGTCTATTTATATGTAGCATTCCCAATATTTCTCTCCCATAATACACCTACTTCATCATCCATCGTACCTGGAGAGCTATTTCATCCAAAAACATTGTTTCAGTTTCTTCTTCATCACTGGTACCGTTTGTATTGTTTTCATCGATCTGAGAGCATGTGTAGTTTATATTGAATGAGTTTTCTGCATTTTGGGGTGTATTTTCTGTTGGAATTAATTGAATTGACTAGTTTTAGGGTTTTGCTGTAATTTGGAATTCAAATTATAGTTGACTCATATCCTTGTATATCTTTCCATTTATTTCTTGTAGTTATGTTTTCATTTTTTATCTCCTATAATCATGGAGGAAACCTTGTATATATTCCCTACTTTCATATCAATGAAATACACTAGTATACCCTTTTCTTTTACATGGTATCAGAGCCGACTCCAATTACCTTTCATTTCTAGGAATTGGAGATTAGCTTCTGAGTAAGAAAATGGTGAATGGATCAGATAAATCAGATTATGCTCAAAAATCAAATTATGCTCCACATACACATGATTTGTATTCATCCCTCACACCTGAACGTCTTGATGGCACAAACTATACATAATGGGCTCTAAATGCAGAAAACAAGATCAGAGGTCGTAAGCATTGGGGTTACATCTCTGGAAAGAAGGTCGCACCTGCAACGAAAACCTCTGATGAATATGAAACTTGGGAAGATGAGAATTGTTTGGTCAAGTCTTGGCTTCTGGATGCAATGACAAAAGATGTTAAGTCGCTTTTCATCCGGTTACCTACACCCAAGAAGATCTGGGAATCGGTCAAGGAGACTTACTTTGTCAATCAAGATGCATCAAAGGCATATCAGCTTTATTGTGAGGTAATATCTATTAAACAAGATGGTGGATCCGTTGTTACTTACTTTGCAAAATTACAGAAACTGTGGCAGGAAATTGATGCGATTGAAGATTGTACCATGGTGTGCAATAAAGATGTTGAGACATATACCAACAAACTGAATGCGCAACGTGTATACATATTCCTAGCAGGACTTGATTCACACTTGGATGGGGTACGTGGTTGAATTCTTGCAACCATACCACTACCAGGTATACAAACTGTGTATGCAAATGTCTGTGTTGGGGCGAATCGCCAAGAAGACATGCTTTGTACAACACAAAGTGAAGGTGCTGCAATGGCTATGAAAAAGCCATTTAATTCCAATAAAGGAAACCGCAAATGTACACACGGTAATGGAAACAACCATACCGCATATACTTGTTTTAAGATACATGGTTATCCTCAATGGCACCCAAAAGGGAAAACGGAGGATGCTCTCAATAACAATACTACCGGTGCTTCTGGATTTGTTGCTAAGTCAGGTAAATCTCAATCTGCTTGTTGTTTTTCTGTTGTTACTTGTGGTAATGAATGGATAATTGATACTGGTGCAACTCATCATATGACTTGTAATAAATATATGTTTACACATTTATCCTCTAATAATCCTGTTCGAGTCATTATAAATGCTAATGGCGTTGCTTCCCATGTTATGGGTATTGGTACAGTGTCAATTTCACCATCATTATCCCTTTATGATGTTCTCTTTGTTCCCTCTCTCAATTGCAATCTTCTCTCTGTTAGCCAACTAACTGAGTCCCTTAATTGTGCCTTCTTGTTCTTTCCCACACATTGTATTTTGCAGAATGTTCATACAAAGGAGGAGATTGGCAGTGGTAAAAAAAGAGAAGGATTATACTATCTTGAAGGTAACTCTCAACATCCCAAAGAAAAAACACTAGTTCACTCTATGAGCGATGGATTACAAGCTAGAAATATAGAAGATATTTGACAATGGCATAAGCGATTAGGACACCCATCTTTTAGTTATCTCAAGAGATTGTTTCCTTCATTGTTTAGTCGTTGTGATATCTCTGATTTTAAATGTGAAACTTGTGTAATGGCAAAAAGCCACCGTGTTTCTTTTTCTATAAATAATAGTAGAGTTGATGCTCCTTTTCCTATAAATAATAGTAGAGTTGAACTGCTATGGATTAAAAACCTTTTAAAGGATCTTGAATGTGAACAAGAGGATGCAATGAAGCTTTACTGTGACAATAAATCTGCCATAGAGATTGCTCATAACCCTGTCCAACATGATCGCACAAAACACGTGGAAATTGATAGGCATTTCATCAGAGAAAAGATTGAAGCTGGTATTATTGAATTTCCGTTTGTAAAATCAGAACAACAACTTGCTGATATGCTTACTAAGGCAGTAACCTCCAGGACTCTTGCTGGTTCTCTTGACAAGTTGGGTATGTGTGATAATCATGCACCAACTTGAGAGGGGATGTTGGAATTAATTGAATTGACTAGTTTTAGGGATTTGCTGTAATTTGGAATTCAAATTATAGTTGACTCATATCCTTGTATATCTTTCCATTTATTTCTTGTAGTTATGTTTTCATTTTTTATCTCCTATAATCATGGAGTAAACCTTGTATATATTCCCTACTTTCATATCAATTAAATACACCAGTATACCCACCTGTTATCAGGTTTCCGTTATCGGGCCACCCGTCATTTATGTTCACGCTTCAGATGTGCAATCCTAAGCATGAGGGGGTGTGTTAAGAGTCCCACATCGGTTAGAAGTTGGCCTGAAAATTTGTTTATAAGTGGGTGCAATCCTCACCTCACAAGCCGGTTTTGTGGGGTTGTGTTAGGCCCAACCACAATTTCTAAGATTTTCTGTTTTTCCTTTTGATTTCATGTTAAAGCTTTGATTTTTTTTTGATTGGATTTCAAAGGAAAGATTGTTTTGTTGCATTTTTGTAGAAAAATATTTTCTTTGCAGAAAGATGCTTTTTTTGACCTAAAGGTATCACCTTTGCATGTTTGGTGTTGCGATTCTGGTGTTGCAATTCTGGTTTTGCATTTTGGACTTTGTTTTTGTGACCTAAAGAAATACATGCATGTGCATTTTGGTGATTGAATTTTGGGAGATGTAAAAGCATTAACACAACTGCTATTTTAATTTTTGGTATTATACTTAAAAATTTACATAAAAGCATTACAACTATTTTATCTATTAACTTGAAAAGTTGATTGATGTAAATTTTGTTTGGTTATAAAGGCAGTGCATGATTGTTTAGGTTCAGAGTGGTGATTGAATTTTGGGGGTTGCAAAAGCCCTAATACAACTGTTATTTTAACTTCTGGCATTATTGTTGATCTTGGGTTCGATGAATCATAGGTTTTTGTTCCACATATTGGGTGTTTAAGACACTTTTGGATGAATAATTTGTTTGTGAATAACTGACATTTGATTGAAAAAATTATTCAAAGAAAATGGTTGTCTCAAACGCTTAAATTTTCTATTTGTGTTGAATAAATGTCAGATGTAGAAGGTTGTATTCCTATAGTATAACTGCATTTGAATGAAAAATTATTCAATGTCTTTGATTTACAAAGAGTTGATGAACTTATGTTTTAGAAAATGAATGTGATAAACACATTTTTAGCTTGCTGCATTTTTTCCTTTTTCATGGATATATGAATATATGTTTTAACAAAAACCGGTAATAAGCACATTTTTGTTTACCTGCATTTTTTCCTCTTTGATGGATATATGTTTTACCAAATGCTTGTAATTTATCCTTGAACCTTTGTTGTAGTAAAATTTTGTCAAATGACATGTTTCTTTTATACTGGTATCAATGAACCTTTGTGGCTTAATATTTTGTCAAATGTCTTATTGCTAAACTCCCATGGATGTAATAACAACATTTTTAAGGTGCGACATTTTGGATTCCTCTTCCTGTTACAATGTTTTAGCAATTGAAAATATATTCATTGAATTTTGAGTTGAATTTCAAACCAAACGATATTAAGAAATTGATTTGGAGGTTTTTAATTTACAAGCTGAATTGCTTCTGAACTGATTCTTAAACCATTTAAAAAAAACTACTTGGTTTTATGGTACTGATTTAACCGGTTCAAAAACTGATTCTTTGGTTTATGAATAAGAACATCACCTACTTAAAGAATTCACAACTTAAGGGTCATACTAACATCTTCTCTATCCTTATTTCTGATTTTCTCTTCTGATTACAAAAATGCCACATTGACTTCACATGCCTATTATAACAATATTTTTAAATTGTGAAATTTTGGTTTCTACTTGAAGAATTCACAACCTAAGGGTTTGAGAAAATCTTCTATATTTTTATTTCTTATTTTCACTTCTGATTATAAAAATGGCACATTGATTTCATATATATGTAATAATAACATTTTTAAACTGCGGCTACCTGAAGAATTCACAATCAAAGGGTTCAAAAAAATTCTCTGTTTTTATTTCTTATTTTCACTTATGATTTCAAAAATGCAACATTGATTTCACATGCTTGTAATAACAACATTTTTAAACTGCGACATTTTGATTTCCTCTTCCTGTTTCAATGTTTTAGCAAATCAATGTGATAAACACATGTTCAATAAAGAACACTGAACCAAATCAAATTTGTTGATACGTGTTCTGTGGCCAAGAAGTTCAAGTCAGAGCATGTTGAAATGGTGATTATGGATGCACATGTTTGCATCTAAATATCACTTTTTGATTTTGACTTTACCCATCTTATATGTCTATGTTAAACTATTTGTGAATTATGTAGAGGGATACAATTCACCTTACGTTGCCTAAGGAAGTCATTGCAGAGTTTAAGCCAAATCTGATGTATAGCAAAACTTATGAAATGGAAACTTCAAGCTCAATAATAAGGATATTGTAGTAAAAGCATCTAGTCATCAATATCGACTTATTGCCACAGGTGCTATCGTCATCACTTCTGAAGATTTTCCGAATATTCCTATGGCATATCTCCATTTCAAGAGTTTTGAAGAAATACTTGCAGGGAAATATAGAACTAACTTGATTGTTGGTTGATTTCTTGGCGAAACTGACCCCTTCTTTAAACTTGACCTCAATTATTTACTTTGCTCGTTTTTCACCTTTATATCAGACGTCATTGGAGCTTTTCATGATGTAACTTCTACAAACAAAAGTGGATTAATGATATGATCAATCACTTTTCTTCTTAAAGATACCAAGTATAACAATCTATTTCCTCAAAGATACCAAGTATAACAATCTATTTCTTTTAATAGTTCATATATATGTTCATTATAATGCATATTGTGTTAGACTTCTGATGCTCTCACCTATTTTGGGTTTTAGTGCCAACATGCTTCATGTTTGCCTTTGAGATGACTATGCAAAGCAATTTTGTGACGGGTTAGCTGCCTCAGATGATGCTCAATAAATTTACATTGTTCTCAAACATGTTAGGGTCAAATAACCCCAAGGTATTTATTTTACACATGTATGCTTTATGTTGGTAACTTTTTATGTTTGGTATACATGTATGATCTTAATGTAACATCCTAAACTCTTAAAGCGATACTCACGCAGATAATATAAATTATACAAGGATCTAGATGTCACTTCTTCGAATAATTCAACATGAATAAATAATTTTCTCAAACATCACAGCAGAGTAACAATAACATCTCTTCATCAAATAAAAATAATCATCACAACAATCTACCATAATATAATAACTCACCAAGAAGCCATGTCATCATACAACTCATATCACTACATAGTCTCAAAAATCACTAACAAATATATAATAATGAAACATCTAGGACCGACACCTAATCAGAGCCCTAGGAACTACAACATAGCATATTCACCAAGAGAAAGCAACTAATCTTGCACGTCGTCTACCCATCCATACGGATAAGGAATGCGGTCAACCAAATGACTACTTGGGGTTAGTTCATATTTCACAATTAAACATAATCAAACATAACCATTCAAGGATTCATGCATATCGAATATACATACCCAACATTCCTAGAATACTAACTTCACATGAATATTATCCCCCATTTCATACACATCATGTTATCACACTTTTATGATAGCATAACAAGCATATTCAACCTCTAATCAAATCATCAACATAAGCTCCTCACTTAAAAACATCAATCATGTAAATTACTTAAACTCTTGCCTAATCAACTCAACAAATACAATTCATCATTTCAAAATGTAGGCAAAGAAATCATCATTATCAAAGGAATCACCAAATCATATATATATATATATATATATATATATATATATATATATATATATATATAATTCTCACCTCATTACTATTACCAAATAGTTATCAACAAATATATTCATCAAGTGTATAAGCACAAGCAAGTGAGACACACAATTAGAGTCTGATTCAAATATTCACAACCATAAACAAAATCCACCAACGCACATATACACCAATTCACATAATCACAACATTCACAAAATTTCACCAATGCACAAATTCACCTAGTCACATATTCAATTATGATATGACTCACCAAATAATGAATTCATGCAATGTTCTAGAATCTTCTAGATGCATGTGGTACCATTGGATTCCGGAGATAATTTTATCGTTAATGAATCAACAGACATAATAATTCAACTCGCATTTATGTCATGCAAAAGCTATGTAATTGTCAACCCGTATAATTACATACTTCAAATCACCTCACATGACTATGAATGCATGGACTTCAAGTAGGGACTCGACAATGCACAATTCAACTTCACATACATAACATAATAATCAACCCGCATTTATGTTATTCACCAACAATTGCATTATCAAATACTTACATCCATACAATCAACAAGTCATCATCACAATCAACACCAAAACAAAATCATGTTTATCACCAAACATTCATCAAATAGTCATCACCCAAAGAAACACCTTCACCTCATAATTCACAATTCATATTCAACAAGAGTCACCACGAAATCATCAAAAGAATCAACATCATAATTATCAACAACATTTAACACCTCAAAGAAACAATAAAGTTTCAAATTCACATTTCAGATAAAGACAAACATTTAGCCACATCACGACATCCATCAATTTAAACACTCAATCCTTAACAATTCGTTCACATTAAATCATACTAACATGAATTCAAAGTCTCCTACTAGTTATCCGACCATAAAACATTAGTTTGACAAAGTTCGTTTAAGTTTATGAAAAACTAGCATTTTTCGACAAATTCTTCCAACCAAAGTAAACAAATTCAAATGCCTTAATCGAGTATATACACAAATCACATATGAGTGCAGTAGCATATACATATACGTTTCATAGGCTAATTCCGACAAATTCCAAAATTCACCTAAGTTCGTCTCATTTTCCTTCATTTTGCAAAACCAATACATTTTCAAAACAAACCAAGTTGATCCATCAACTCATAGGTTAATGACTCTTACACATCCTAATTAAACTCCTAGTAATCAAGTTTTGAAGTTTGGGACCAAACCATAAGTTTTGGGTTGACTTAAAAATAGTTATGCTAAATTTTCGTTAAATTGCACCAAAACCTACTTGTAGTATTTTCATCATAACTCAAAATCTAGAAATCATTTTTAAGTCAAACCCAAGCCATTAGAAAGCTAACATATTTATCTAAAACTTTCATGTATACAGAAAAAGCCAATTTAAAACAAAAGGTGAAAAAGGCTGAAAAACACTAAATTTGAAGTTTCTGGCAAAAGGGTTAGCACGAGTCGTGCCAAGTATAGGCACGGTCGTGCCACCCTGACAACACAAATTTTTCCAATTTTGTATTTTTGCCATTTCGCGCGTAAAAATTCCAACCGTTCGTAGCTTTGAGTTAAGAATCTGCAGCTTTGACATTGATTCAACAAAAATATGTGACATCTCCTATCATATCACCAAAAATATTCTTATCCTTCAAAATAAAAATTGATATATGTTATGCAAAACATCTCACCATTCACATTAACATTGTTGAAAACAGTAGAAACTAATTAGTTTTAGTCATAAATAAACTTCTAAAAGCTGCTGCCCAACTTGAATTGAGGCTTCCGATCTCCTAGCCTTGGGCAAGAAGGTTGGCTGCTCAAGCGTCTTTTCCAAGGAATTTACCCCTAGGGGAATGGGAAGAACTTAGAAATGGTAATGCTCTAAACATATTCAAACATATAACAAGGATTTTAAAAAATACAGTATTCACAAGGTTTTTAACTAGTTCAAAGAAAAATTAAGAACCCAAATTTTGCTTATCCTTTATCATATGTACTTAACGGTTTAATTTTCTTTCTGTGTCTACCATAAGACCTCACCACTAAAAGAATTCATATTCACTTCAAAACTTTTACAAAGATCATATAAGAAAAATCTTCACCGATCATTGGTCAAACTTTAAGGATGATAATCACCATTAAAATGCTTTGTCTAACAAACGGTAAGAAAGAAAAGAAACCGTTTACAAGGTTCTCACAATCATAGTAATTGAAAAACATATAATCAATAAACTAACGTATATACTGATTCACTCTTTTTTTATTTACAATATTTATTTATTTTATTTTATTTGGTTTAATAGCAGTTTTTGCTAAGGAAAAAAATTACAAAACCGCCCCCTACGTTTTGCAACTGTAGCAGTTTTGGCCCCCCAAAGCCAATTTTTAGTAAAAAAAAATAAAAAATAACATGTGGTACCTCATTTAGGATGTCACGTCAGCGTAGACCGAGTTAAAATTGGTCTTGGAGGCCAAAACTACCACATATGCAAAACTTAGGGGACGATTTTGTATTTTTTTCTTATGGGGCTAAAGTCGCAACTTTGAAAAAGTTAGGGAGTTAAAACTGGCTATTAAGTTTTTTTATTTTAATAAAATCATCAACAGATAGTGTCAACGAAACACTGAACCCCAAATGCAATCTTCTTGATAACGTATAATACAAGTAAAATTGAGGTACTAATGCATTGTCTAGATTGTAATTGAAGGTACCCCCTAGAGAATAAGTGATGAAAAAGTTCGTTATTCTTGAGGAAATTGAGTGTTCCATCTGTGTCAGATTTCTCAAAGCACATGGCTCCCTAACCTATTCACAATACATTCCAAATTCTTCCTACATGTAATGCGTTGCATTGTGCTTTTCATCCTCACTAGTTTGTTTGTTTCTACTCTTGATTCTTAAATTTTTCAATTATAAAAATTTAATATGTAATCGAATCTTAGAATGGTCCAAAGTAGACTAACTTTTAACACATGCAACCATGAGGAAAACCATATTCCCATATAGTATATATGTTTTCATATGATTTTGACAATTAAAAAGTGGTCACGCAGCGTACTATTATATGGTTTTCATTTTAATAATAATTTTTTCTTTCTTATTTGATCAAATTAACAATTGTTGTGTGTATTTTTATTTATGGTGTCCTAATAGTTGTTAAATTTTGTTTTTCCAAATATCACAACTCATATTATATATGGAATTTAGATTCTTGATTTTTCAGTATTCTCTATAATCAAGCATTCCAAAGGTCAATGGTTGTTCAATAAGATTAAAGGGTCCAAAAAAAACAATGCAAATTTTATTCTCTATTTGATTATTAAAAAAATAAGCCTGGATCTGGTTGTTTGATCTTGATCAAACAACTATCTACACTCATTTGATCTGCTAAAAAATAAAGGATATGATCGAACAATTCAAGTTGTACAGCGGTTGATATGTAAAACTGTTTATGAGACAAGGCAAATTGAAGATAAGAGATATGACAAGAGCAGAAATTTTTTCTCTCAGTAAACTACAACATAACTTTTTGTCCATGTATAAAGTATCTAAAATACAAAAATTTCTCCACCAAAAATCCCATAAGACTAAAAATTTATCATGTGTTATTCTGTCTTACGTTGTACTATTCTGTCTAGTACATAACATTTAGCAAATCAAACGCGCCATAAATATGTGAATGCGGGAAATGCTCAGTACCGAATCCAAATAATATATGGTATGTATCCATCCAATTGAATTACTCCATTAATTTTGTATGCATATAAATCACACACAACCTCATCAACTTATCTACAAACAATTAATTGAAAGTGATAGTGAAATATATGGAGACATAGAAGCTATAACAATGTAACCCCACACCCTTAAAGAAAAAAAAAGGAAGTCACATGTGATGTGCCGGACTCAATAAGGCAAGACCAACTTACCTAATCAAATCATTACTAATCCATGCTATTCATAGGAAACATTGCTCACAACTCACCAATTTGATTGGCACATTATTCCTTACCTTTTTGGAAATCATACCCTACCAATAATTATCATGTGTATATACTTATACATTATAGATAGATTATAATAACCTCAAATTAGCACTAGATGATTATATGCAAAGGTTGAATCTAAACCCATATTAGAATTGGCTTTATATCCAATCAAAACCGTAAAAGTAATCATGATGGATTAAATAGAGAGAAAGGGTAAAGGAACTATATGCTATATATAGTTTCAAAAAAGCATATCAGATTGTGTAATATAGAAACAAAAAGAAAGGAATCTTGAAGGCCAATTCAGGTGCATGCCCTAGGGGGGAAAATGAAATTTTACTTTATCTTTTACTTTTGTAAGGCTGTGAAGTGAAATGGAAATCATGGAATAGTTTACCATGCTTGCATTTGAAGTAAAGCGGATGCAAATAAAGTTGAATTCATTATTCCCCCCTTCTCTGATAGATAGTCGAACGACGTAATGATAGTAGTTATTGAAAATTTACACACCTAAGTGGTGGAATCAGAGTTCAAACCCTGATCATTACGTACAATTTAACAATTTTAACATTTTTATTAATTAAGTTAGGATATGTGGACAAACTGTCATGACGTACGACCTAACAATTTTAATACTTTTATTAGTTAAGTTAGAATTTGTGGATAAATCTATTAGTTTTTTATTCAACTTCTTTCACTTTAATTGTTTGAGTAATGAACAACGTCAACAATAATGTACTATGACTATATGTCCTATTTTTTTAAATTGATTAGTTTTTGATTTTTTATGACTTTTTTTTTCCGGGATTTTTTTATTTCCTATTAAATGGTCTTACATTTGCGAAATAAATTACAATGGATGTCAGACTTTCTAAAACGTTAGATTGTACCCTACAAATGATTTATGACATATAAGAAAATTAGATCTAAAATTTATAAAACTGTTGAAAATTGGTTTGAAATTGATGATGAACCCATTTTTACTCTCTTATTGTGACTAATATGTTTATCCAATCCAAATCCAAATCCAAATAAGAAAAAACTCTACTACGGGCCACCCAGGATTTTGGAATTAATCTTTGTTTTTAATTAAGCGGGAAATTTGTGAAGTTATACGGAATCATCATTTAAATCTAAATCTAATCTAAATATAGTAACTTCAAGGAGCTGCTTCATTTTCTTTTTTATTTTTTGAAACTAAAGTAGCCTACCGAAATTGACATTTAGAAGAATCGAATATGAGAAAAGGAGCACATTTCAAGGTCCTAAACCAACACCATCAAACCAACCCAAGTGGGTTGCTGTTTGATTCTCTTATCTATAAGTTGGGGCCATTGTCCATGAGGACGATTTGTGGGATCTTATAGCGGGCCAAGATAGTTTTCTTGAAGAACCTAATGAAGTTCGCTGGCGTAATCCTAACCAGGGGCTCGATTTCGATCCATTTTGTGCAATAGCCGAAACCAACAATTAGAAACTTTAGTTGGCTTAGTGCATGGGGAAGGGCCCTAAAACGTCCATGCCCAATTTTGAGAAGGGCCATGGTGATGTCAATGTGGTGAGTTCAGGGGGCAACATAAACGTCACCATGCCTCTGATATTGTTCGCATTTCTTAACGAATTCCATGGCATTGTGGGTCATGGTTGGCCAATAGTATCCTTTCCTGAGGACCTTCTTAGCTAAAGCTCGTCCTCCCAAGTGTTGTCTGAATATGCCCTCGTGGACTTCAACGAGGGGGTATGCGGCCTCACTCTCATCAAGGCATTTGACAATATTTTGTAGCTCAAAAAAAGTAGCCAAGAAATTCATGGTCCCTAACAACATGTTCAAATCCCTTGGAAAACAAGGAATGGGCATATATTAGTTTTTTAATGAACAAGAAATTTTGTTTCCTGTGTAATTGGTAGCGAAAAATGACAATACATAAAAACAATAATATTAAGAAACCTACAAATGGGGTTTGGTACCATTTCATTAAATTTAATGAAAAATTCAACAAGCATTTCTTTCAATATAAAACTGAACGATTTTTGTAACAGTATTTGAATGAAATTTTTAAAATGTATTATAACAAAGAAAATTTACAATTTTACACAATCATCAGTTTGGAAATTTCTTTATCTCTATATCACACCAAATAAATTGCAAAAGGTTTGTTTGTTCACATATATATACTATAGTTGAGTCACTTCTAATTTGGATTTTATTGTTTTTTTAGTTGCTGTGGGAGAAACAAAGAAAGATTGGGACCATTTTGTAGCTTAGAAAAGAGAGCCTAGAAATCTGTGGTCCTAACTCCTAAGGAACATATTCTTTAGAAAAGAAGGAATAAGTATAGCACTACTTTTTAAAATAATTGTTTGATTGCAATATGAGCATAAAATAGAGGCCTAGTATGGTTGGTGTGTAATATGTATCCCAATTGGATGGATTTGTCAACAAAGAGAATCACATGCCATTGTATTCAACTTCATTAGAAACTAGGTAGTAGCTACTCACATGAAGATAAAGATGTTGATAGTTAAGAAGATATTGGAAAAAATAAAATGGATTTGAGACTCAATTGAATTGCAACCATTATTATTAGTGGAGTATTTGATGGCAAATCTACGTTTCATAGGACCAAATCAGGAAGAAATACAATGGGTTAGAAGATTGTTGTCAACACTCCAAGCAATATTAAGAAACACCGGTAAATGACAATTTTAATCCCGAATTCCATCGGCAGTTAACTGTCGTCGGTTAAAACTCATCGGCAGTTAATTGCCGATGAGGTTATATTGGTATTTTTCCGGTGTTTTTTAGCACCCTTTGATGTGGGAACAACAATCTTCATGGGTTAACCGGTGAGTTGGGCCAATATGCTTTGTTCGTTTTGGGCCAAAATTTGGATATACTTTTTTAGTTTTGCGTCCCTTGTATTTCATTTTTTTTGTGAAGTTAGTTGGACTCTCATAAAATGATGTGCTTTATTCATCAAGCTCAACCATGCACGTCACAATTTCTTCGAATGTCTTTAGATGATTAGACTTGTTTCATTGAAATGAACATATCTTATCAAGATAATGTTAACTCAATTAGTCTCTTGAAACTATACTGAGTGAAAATAGAGAACTTGATTCGCACATCGTCTTTGTTTTGAAGTTTCATTTTGGTGATCCAAACACGTTCATCTGAGTTGATGATCTATGGCATATATACTCAAATTCATCACCATTCTCATATCACCATAGTTCAGAGGACCTTCAAATCATAAAGTGTAATATTATCATTGTTTGTATACATAATTTATGCATAGCTTAGGTGATTCAAATATTTTTGGCTGTCGCATTCTAGCAATCTATTAGCATCATAAATATTAAATACATTACTTGAAACCATAGAAAAATAATAATTCATTACTCAATAATAGATGCATCAAACATTACCTAGTTGATGCTTGCTATAACAGCGATAAATCAAATTTGTATACAAACAATGATAATATTACACTTTGTGATTTGAAGAGCCAATTGAATGGTCCTCTCAACTAAGATGATATGAGAATGGTGATGAATGTTGAGTAAATTTGCCATCGAACGACTCATATGAATGCGGGGTATCGACAAATCACAAATTTGAGAGGACCAATTATTGTCTCTTCAAAGCAATATGCATTTATAGCTAACAATACTTGCTTGAAACACATAAGAGACCTTCAATTTAGTGGTCATCTTCATTGATTCATACTGGAGACATAAGGATTGTATCAAAATTCAGTTTCATCATCGTTTAAAAAATATATGAAAATATATTACATAGAAAACTACAAATATATGAAAATGTACCGATATATATATATATATATATATATATATATATATATATATATATATATATATATATATGTATGTATGTATGACAAAACCTATAAATGGGGATTTTGTATCATTTCATTAAATTTAATGAAAAACTTAACAACAATTTAATCATTTTAGATGTGGTATAACAGAAATTTTAGAGCATCATCATTTTGGGAATTTCTATGTCACACCAATGAGATTGCAAAATGTTTTTTCCTCCACATATAAATAGTCGAGTCACTTCAAATTTGGATTTTATTGTTTTCTTAGTTGTTGTTATGGAAGAAACAAACAAAAATTGGGACCATTTTGTAGCTTAAAAAAAAGAGAGCCTAGAAATTTGTGGTCCTAAGGAACATAATCTTTAGGAAAGAAGGAACAAGTATAGCACTACTTTTTAAAATAATAGCTAGTTTGATTGCATGCAATGAAAAAGAGGCTTAGCATGGTTGGTATGTAATGTGTACCCAATTGGATATGGCAACAGAGAGAAGCACATGCCATTTTATTCATGGTAGAAGGTTGAGATAAAATGGGGGTTGGATTAGAGCATTATTCAACTTCCACTAGAAAAATTAACTACTCACATGATGGTGATAGTTAAGAAATAAAATTTGAGACTTAATTGAAGTGCAAACATCATCACTAAGCTGATGACAAATATACTTTTTATACGGAGACGAGTCAGAATGAAATTCAAAGAGTTAATTTGGTTTGATTCAATATTTTAATTGGACTACATGGCGGTCATTCTTTTAAAAGGTTTGATCCATGTTCAAAAGTTTTTCGTCTTTTTATCGGGATCATCTTTTTTCTCGTAGTGTTATTTGTGTGAAAATGCATTACGAGAAGCAGGCTTCCGATAATGTATTTTATATTCTCTAAGCAAAGTTGGGGATTCCTAGATTTTATGTAATGCAATTTATGCAAATTGTGATGGAGTGTCTGATTTCAGCACCATTGTTGTTATTGTTATGCGCATTTTAATTTTACATTGTAACTTTGAGGTAAAGTTTGTATCGTTCTGAATTTGATTAATGAAATAAGATAATACTATTTGGTCAAAAAAAGTTAGGGGGAATGAGTAATTTCTTTAATGTTTAAGGACTTAACTTGAAACATTTGTAACAAACAACTCAAACTTGGAGCATCACACTATGTAGAACCACTGATGGAATGTTTGTATTTATGAGAGCATAATGATGTTTTTTTGAGAGCTTAATATATTTATGATGTTCATAAATGTAACAGCCAAAAATATTGGATTCACCTAAGTTAGGCATAAATTATGTCTATAATTTTTCTCAAGTTTAAACTAGAACAAATTCATTTGTCCAACTTTCAAAGTGAAAATAGACAAGTCTAGCAGGTACAACAAAAAACAACCAAACCATATTCCTTTAAGTCGGGTCGGTGACATGGATCAAAAGACATCCATAAATAAGTCTAACAAGTAAAATTAAGCAAAAGTATTCTTGTAACAATGCATCAATGCTTGGAGGACTCTCTTGATTCCAATGTTCTTTGAAAAACTTTTGTATCCTCACCATGTTTTTTTCTGCAGACAGTCAAAGCTATAAATTCACAAGACTATTCTAGAAAAATGCAAAGGAATTAGACACAAGATTATAATTATATCTATCAATGGGAAAATTTAAGCACATATGATTTATTTTGTGCACAAGTATTTTGTCTTGTGATTCAAGAAACACACATACACACAGTAAGGAGCAAGAGCATATCTCAAAGTTGTCTCGAAGTTTGTTAATTCTCAAACTAGTTGTACGTGTGATTTAAGATGCACAAATCAACATGCATACGCCGTAGACACACATTTGTTTCTCTAAATAAGGAGGGTTTTGTAAAAACAGAAATGGAGAAAAAAAAAAGTAATTACGAAACCAAAACAATCTATCTTTATAAAGTTGTTGGAAGCACATGTAAGAACACCTGAAGTGAAGTCAACCTTTGCAGAAGGTGAGTTTAGTCTTTGACAGGCAACAATGAAGGATGTACGAACCGGTTTAATTTCAGTGACTTCAAGTTACGCAAGGAAGGGAACTCAACCGTCAATAAATCATAATTTCAGGAAAGAACCTAAGCAATCGGGAAGTATTAGGATTAGTTGCAAGTCGAGTTTTTAATAAAATAATTATAGAAAAAGCAGCATCAATGTTGCAACATAAAGTACCTCAAGAGCAGGTTTAGTGATGGTTAATGATTCGATATTAGCAAGATCAACCAACCAGTTGAATAGAATTGATGGATTCTCCCTCAAGCTATGCTCCATAGAATGCCTTAAATAATATTTACATGTTTGATAGAAGAGAGAACGGTCTTGCTCCCAAAAAGTTTCGGAATATAATGACCTCCGTAAAAATCAAATGTATGAAGTGTTGGAGCATATAACTTGATTCCAAAATAGATTTCGAAATCGGCAGTTCTAGGATTACAACCAGACAAGAAATTATACACACATATAGTTAAATTGACAAGCTTGGTATTTGAAATGCGAAGGTTTTGTGCATTATCCACAAGTACACATTCGTCAATGATCAAAGTAGTCAACATGTTAAATGCAGAAAAGGGATCGACACAACCATCATCATTGCGACGAAAAGCAACGTGCTTTAGAATTAGAGTGGTTAATACCGGGAACTTGAGAGAATATGGAAATATTTGGTCACGGTGATGGGGAAGCAAAAGACCTACACCAGTAAGAGTAAGAGACGTTAAGGTGTGCGATGAAAAGAAGCACGACGGAAAGCATTTGGCAGTAGTGTAATTGATTTTAAAGTGTTGGATATTGTGTGTGTGAAAGCATATTCTATAACCATTCGGTATACGCTATCTTCCCTAAAATGACAATGATAGTTGTGCAAAAGGAGAGCACAGAGAGCGGTTGAGTGATCGCGATGAGACAAAAACATAGAAAGGAGATTTTCGAAGGTTTGACATCATTGTTTTTTGAGAACAAGAAAATGAATGAAGTGAACTTCATGATATTTTTTCATTAAGCTATATGAAACCTTCTTGTTAATAGATATTCGTAAATAAATATTCGTTATAAGTACAACAAACAAATCTTATCCCACTAAATAGGGTTGGTTTCATGGATCAAACAATGTCATAAATAAGTATTCCAAAAAAAAACCTATGTATCATTCACCATGTTTTTTGTTTCGAAGAATCAAGAAATGTAACCTAATTAAAAACAAAAAAACTAATCAAAAAAAGGAAGATGGGCGATGAAGTTGGATGGATCGGAACGAACCGTCTCGACTGACTTCTCAGAAAGAAATACAACCTTCCGCTGCCGTCGGAGAGAGAGAGAGAGGATAGACAATGAGTTTGCAATGTCATTTTGATTTTAGGGTTTTGATATAACTAAAACTTTTAGTGCGCGCTTGGGCCCTCGTTTTTACCGTAAGGTCTCAGGATTTAATGTTTAAAACATCTCAAATCATATTCATTTCATATATCTTTTTCCATATCTGCATTTTTTTAGAAAGAAACTAAAACGTTCATCATCTTATCTTAAAAAGTGAAAACATAAAAGATAGAAACCATTATGAATGGAATTGACATCCGATCCTTTAAGACCTGAGATCTTTAGGTTGATGGCGGCGTTTGAATGACCTTTTGGTAGGACATTGTCATCGTCTGCTGCATTCTTCTCATAACGAATGGCGGTGGTGTACCAACACGTGCTCCGACGCTCAAATGAATGAGTGGTGTGGGACGATATGCGTACATGTGTGGAGTGAACTTACCTGACTAAAAGTGTAAGGGTCAATTAAGAGTGGAGTTTTTGAGTTTTGGCCCTTGTATCTTTTCCCGGACAATTGCTCTAGAAGGACAATCTTAGTCCTTTGAGAAATACTTATGTTTCTTAGTCGTTTGAAGGGAAACCGCAAGTGTTTGGTTCATGGGCAGTGCCGTCTTAACAAATTCATAGGTCCGGTTTTAATTTTATAAGGGATGCAAAAAAAATAAAATCTGGGCCCCAAAAAAATAAATAAGTTATTTAAAAAAAATATATTAAAAATCACACTTTTGTGGGTCTTAAACACATGACCTCACACTCATCAAAAAGCGGCCACGCCACTAAAGCAAGCTGTACAGATTGAATTAATTCGCTTTTAATAGATATATAACCATTATTTTCGTGGCTTACATATAAAAAATAAAAAAAAATTGGGCCCCAAAAAATTAGAGGCCCGGTGTCGTCGCCCAGCCTCGACGGGCTATGGGCCGGCCCTGTTCATGGGAGATTTGTGCCATGGACCATGCTAGTTGTTCACCTTTGACTCGTGTACTCTTGTTCCACATACCCTGTTGGTTGTTCACATTTGGTCTTGTGTGCTATCCAGACTTTAGGTACATGTGGAGCTAAAATTTCAAATAAATAATAATGCAAACTAATTTTTTTAATCGACAAATATTATTCTCGTCGAGATTGTGTAAGAAACACAAAAATTCGCAGATCAAATAGTCTAACATACAATAGTGTGCTAACATACCTCATTGTTTGCACTTATTTGTTTCCACAAGTTTTGCACAAAGATCTGAAAGCCCTTTCAACTTAGCAAATTTTAGGTCACATAGAACATTTGTAATACAATTCTTAAGTTGAGTGTGTGACGCCACTTTCGACACATCTATAAAATCATTTGGATAAAACTGAGTCATCCTCAATAATTTGTTCACATCAAAAGCTGTAAATGACTTTGCAGGACTAAGGGGGAAGGGAGAAAGAGAGAGTTATTTACTGAGTCACTTTTTTTTTTTCCTTCTTTTTTATCAATTATAACAACAACAAAAAAAGGAAAAAAGTTATCGGAGCCCGTTCGCGCATTGTTTTGTTTTCCCTTGTTGTCGGAGTCCGTTCGCACATTGTTTCGTTTCTCAAGCCATCGTATTCGGTATCGCGAGTTGGGTCGTCGGTCTTATGGTTTCATGAGGTCGGTACGTGGGTGGCTTTGGTTCGGCTATCTTGTGGCAGATTGGACGTTGGATTTGTTTGAAGAGTCCTTATAAATATTACAACTTTTTTGTTTTAGACCCTTAAAAAATTTCTTCGACTTTCACTCTCCTAAAACTTTTTCATCACCACTTTTGATCATTGCTTTAAGTTAACTCGTGTGTATTATTCGAGTTTTTGATTTTTTTTCGCACTCATGTTTACCACATGCATGGTAGAATTATCTTTTGCAAAAGATCAAATTAAGAGACTAAAACAAAAAGTCAAAATATTTATAGACTAAAACAATATTCGACACTTCAATTTTTTTTTTAAGGAAAAAATAAAACTGTTGTATTTATAAATTAGATAGCTAGACATTTAATGTAAAATTTAAAATATTACTTTGTCAAAAAAAAAAAAAAAAGAGTAAAATATTACATTTGACCGCACATCAGCTTTTGACAAAACAAGAAGTGCAATCAAACATGTCAAAGCTTGAACAGAATTTAACAATGGAATCAAAAACCTTAGAATCATCACTTTCAGTTCCAAGTGTTCAAGAGCTATCACTCAAAAGTTCACAAAAAGTACCACAGAGGTACATAAGAGATGATGGTGATGATGTTTTCAGCACCTTTCCTTCTTCTGATCCATCTCTTACCATACCTTTAATAGATAAAGCCAAGTTGGTCAACGCTGATACACAACAAGATGAGCTTCATAAGCTTCATCTTGCTTGTAAAAATTGGGGTGTTTTTCAGGTACTACAAATTAAGAAATTACTAATTATTTATAGTAGCAAAAATTCCATTCAGCAATTTTTGCCATTAGTTTTTATAAAGAAATCTTGGTTAGTCTTTAATTATCCCGGACGAACTTTAGATTATCAAGGTTTCTCATGAGAATTAGAGGGTTAAATACAAAAATAAATTAGTGGATTATATTAGTTTAAGGTGGAGTTCAACTCTGAAATTCTTAGTTAGTGTTCTGGTCTATAGTATAGACTGACAGGGGGAATCAAGGCCATATGTAGTTCTTGTCTAGCCTTGACCTAGGAGGCTGCCTGATGAGAGAATGGCGCCCTAGGGTCAGTCGGTGCTTTTGGGATCTTAGGTCGGTAGGTCAGCCAGCTCTCAGGTGAAATGACACGACACTCAACCGTTGTGTGCATACTCAGTAAGCACCTGGTCTTGACAGGCCAGTCACTTGACCTCTCCAGGCCGGTCGTCCATCTTGATGTCTACTCCCTTCGGTCACTATTATAAGCAAATATTTATTTTTTAGGTTCATTGAATAACTGATGTATTTAGTTTATAATATAGTCCAGATAAACTAGTTATTCAATAAACTTGGAAAAGGATAATTTTCTTATGACCGTGACCGGAGTGGTATGTCTTTGGGATACTAATCTTGTTGTACTGTATACAGCCCCGAGCCTCAAGGCCGAAGTGTGAAGGTGATTTGAGAGTTAACAATGTCTACTTGGCTAGCTCCTGCCTATACGGGGCTGCGGTTATGGTGCATAAGGAAATCCTTATGCACCCTGCATAAATCCAGAAATGGTTTTTGTGAGTTATACTTCAAAACCATTAGATGTACTTAATGGTTTCCAGCACTCTGCATAAATCCCAACCCAATTATGCCAAAACCATTTTGCGGTGGAAATGGTTTCCTTGAGTTGTACTCCAAAACCATTTTTGGATTTATGCAGGGTGCATAAGGATTTCCTCATGCACCATAACCGCACCCCCTATACGGTAGGATGTCGCTCATGAGGTACTGTACAATTAGCAATTCTTTGGCGTCCCTAAGTTCACCAATTTTGTTTTCTGCTTTGGATATTTTGATACCTATATATGTATTGTGTTTATGGTAAATTGATAATTAAAATGGATCAAGCTAGCCCGATAGTGATTGGATAACATGATTTGGTTTTAATAGTCTTAATTCAAATTCAGTCATTAGAATGTAGCAACATTAAAACTCTTGAGGGAGAGCTTCTTTTTTCCGTGCAATCATTTATGACAAGAGAGATTAATCTCTGTAGTTATGGACAAGGCCGAGGATACTCTCTTTATACTGTAAAAATTGGATTAAGCTGTGTAATCTGTTATATTTATAACTGAAGTTTTTACCTTCATATTTTATTTTACATTTTGATTTTGCAAATTTAGTTCATATGTATCGATAATTTATTGATTTATATTCTCAATACAGTAAAAAACATTAGTCAGAGTTGTGCCTATTTGTCATTTTGAACATTTTCCTGCAGATAGTAAACCATGGAGTTTCATCCCTTAAGAATATGGGGAATCAAGTTAAGAGATTTTTCGATCTTCCTTTACATGAGAAAAAAAGATGGGCACAGAAACCAGGAAGTCTTGAAGGGTATGGTCAAGCATTTGTTACCTCTGAGGAACAAAAGCTAGATTGGAATGATATGATCTTCCTCAAATCTCTACCTATTCAGAACAGAAAATTGGATTTGTGGCCTCAAAATCCTCCTGAGTTCAGGTATATTATATTATTGAATTGCTGAACTGACCAACACATTGAGCAAAGGGTTTTTGAATATGATTAAATCAAAATAAGCATTACATTGAGGGGTTTTGTTAATTCAAAAACTTCATTACTTGGTATAAAACTAGTCCATGAGGTGTTATCTCGTCGGAAAAAAAGTGTGTATATGGCACTGCTACTTCAAATTGATAGTGCGTCCGGTGTCCGACACTGACACATGTATTTACGTAAAATCAATTATATATCTTGAAATTATTACCAGTGTATGTGTCGTGTGTGATGTCCGTATACGTGCTAGTGTTATATAGGGTGACACCATTTCAGTTCTAAGAACTATTTTACCTGTTTTATCTCTATAGCTATCCTTCTCATAACAAGCTATCATGTTTCTTTGCAGCAAGAGATTCCATTGGAAAACTTTTGTTACAATCTTTTTGTTATGTTCGTAACGGTCATTTTTAGCAATGTATTATTATCAGGGAAACACTAGAAAAATATTCTGAAGAAATGAGGGAGGAAGCAATATCAATTATGAGTTTCGTTACATTGGCTTTGGGACTTACGGATACAAAGATATCAGAAAGTTTCAGTGAAGGACTATATGATATAAGGATGAATTGCTATCCACCTTGTCCAGAGCCTGAAAGAGTTCTCGGGATTATTCCTCATGCTGACAATTCTGGGATCACTCTCTTGGTTGATTTCGGTGATTTTCCAGGGCTGCAGTTTCTCAAAGATGGAAAATGGGTCGGTGTTCAACCGATAGAAGGAGCCATTGTTGCTAATATTGGCCACATAATTGAGGTTTGTATTTTTTGACTCATAAGCTGCAAATTAATCCTTAAGTTGTGATTCATTACATGTTTGTATTTATTATTCACTTAATAGATAAAGCAATAAGGTTATGATATTATATGCATATGCACAGCGGAGAATATGAAATGTAATTTTTCTTTGGACTAACATGGTTTTGGTATAATCCTAACTGATTTTGCTTTGATACCTCTGAAAAATGTAAAAAATTAGTTTTGAAGTTGAGTCAATGTTGTCCATTGTGGATGTTCAAATTCCGCTACACTAGGCGGTATAGCTGCAATTTGACAGCACTTTGTACTAAATTGTGTATCGTGGAACAATAATACTTTGTCCAAACTCTAGTATGCATTGGCATTACCGGCAGTTTTTTTTGTACTTCCAAGGGCTTTTGGCTGCCGGTAATGCAGATTTTTCTTGTAGCGAGCGCTGCCATTTGACAACACTGTGTTGATTCGAAAAATTTACTCCAAGTAACCTAGCTTTAAGAATGGAAACATTTAACCAACTTAAACGTGATTATGGGGTGTTTTGCCGTCTATGAAGCACAGACACAAACACGAACACTAGACACAGACACGCCGACACTGATGATAATTTGAGAAAATGGCATGATTCAATGTAATCATAGGTGTCGGTGTTGTGTCAGTGTCGAATACAAACGCGTGTCCGACTCCGGGACACACCTAATCCAAGGAGTGTTTATGCTTCATAGCTTGCCGTAGAAGAATCAAGCATTGACTTGGCTAGACCAAAGTTACTTCAATTTAAACAAAATTTTAACCAATGCAATTTTATAAAAAAGACATTGGCACAAAAAGGAAACTTTTAAAATCAAAATGATGAGTTTGATGATGCATGCTCTTCCATTATGCAGGTGATGACCAATGGAATATACAAAGCACCAGAGCACAGAGCTGTAGTAAACAAAATGAAGGAAAGATTGACAATAGTGACATTTTGCTATCCAAGCCCTTCTATGGACATTGCACCTGCTAAGAAATTAATTGTTGAAGGAAACCAACAAGTATACAAGAACATGACACATGCTGAGTATTTTGATAGATTTTTCAATAGGAAGCTTGATGAATCCTTTATTGATAGTATTAGATTATGATAAATGATGTTGTTTAATTGCACACTATGAAGCACAGATACTCTTCGGATTAAGCGTGTCCCGGTGTCGGACATGTCTCATGTCCGACACCGACACGACACCGACACATATAATTACACTGAATTATATAATTTTCTCAAATTATTAGCGGTGTTGGCGTGTCAATATCTGATGTTAGTGTCTGTGCTTCATAGATTGCACATCATTTTTATTTTTACCACTCTTCTGCTATATCCTTTTTGAATATTAATCAAGAAAAAGTCATGTAAATTGTATCGTGTCATTTTTAAACTGAGGATTAATTTGATACAAAATTATTTTTCAGATTATAGGGGCAATGTTCAAGGACACTATGTTTGCAAGATTCAAATAACTATTCACTCGATATAATTTGATGTAAAATATCTACAAAAATTTGATAATTTTACTACATATAGCTCATGGAAAATTAATTTAATGACGAAAAATATCTCATTGATTTCAAACAAATTTTAATATATAGTATTCAATATAGAGTTAATTACAGATAAATTTGACTCTTTAAAACGTTATCGAATTCAAATTATTGTTAGATTTTTTAACTTATTAATTAAGTTTAATGCCCTAAAACAAAAGTTAAGTTTAATATATTCGTCTTTTTGTTCATATCCTCTCCTAAAAAATGTGCTGGTTACGCTTTCCATTGCCTTTGAGATTGCTTTCTCTTTGAGAACACAGCCTTTCAAATTTCAATGCAGATATGAGTTAGTTAACCAACAATAACGTTCTATTTTTGTTTTGTTTACAAGAATAAAGTTTTAAGAAGTTGAACTAACAATACTTATAAGTACACAAATCTCACCAACTCACCCTTGCTTACACATTTTTTAGTTGCAATATTTCATCTATAAAAACCTACATACAATACAACACATACAAAACACACATCAAAAGCATATCAAAATCATTGGTATTGCAAAAAGCTCCACTATAATATATCTTCCTGAGGTTTCTCTCATCAGCTTGATTAAACCATGGCTTACATCAATTTATCAAAAATCATTTTTCCATTAATGATTCTAGCTATACTGTCAGCCAAGAGTATTACAATGGTTGTCGGGGCACGCAATCTTCTAGAGTCGAACATACCTGAGGTTCCAAAACTTGATTTTCCACCTATACCAAAGCCCGAGCTTCCTAAGATTCCTGAATTACCTAAGCCAGAATTGCCTAAGGTACATGAATTGCCAAAGCCAGAATTACCTAAGGTACCTGAACTTCCAAAGCCTGAGCTACCTAAGTTTAATGTTCCTGAATGGCCAAAACCCGAGTTTCCCAAAGTCCCTGAGTTGCCGAAACTTCCCGAGTTGCCTAAGTTCCCTGAATTGCCAAAACTCGAGCTACCTAAAGTCCCTGAATTGCCAAAACTTGAGCTACCTAAAGTCCCTGAGTTGCCCAAGCCATATATTCCTAAGGTACCTGAATTGCCAAAACCTGAACTACCTAAATTTAATGTCCCTGAATTGCCAAAACCCGAGTTACCGAAATTTCCTGAAATTCCTAATGGTGTTCCAACTACTACTCCTTAAGTTTAAACTAATTCCTTTCATTGTATTGTCTAAAGCTCATCTTGTAAGATGGGTGTGATATAGTCTATACTAAATTTTCAATTCAGTATTATATGTTGTAGACAACAACCATATGGGAGTGGTTGTTATGGTTTAGCTTGAACCTTAATTATTAAGATTACATATTACTTACTGCTTGTTGATGGTCATATCCGTTATGTATAAATGTTGTTGAATTTAATCATATTGTACTTTTAGTGAGAAACATCAAGGATTTTCAAATTCTAATGTTGTATGAGACGAAATTTTATTTTGCTTTATAGAATTTAGGCTTATTGATGTGTTTAGCCCTTGCAATTAGGCGGCATTTAAAAATTCGTCCCTGTAATTGCTAATCCTGGCATTTTAACCCTGCAATTGTTAATCATTTAAAATTTCGTCCCTCTCCCCACTTAATCACTGCCACGCCACATGAAATTCCAAATTTACCCCTGGGTTTCCAATTCTTTCTTCAATATTTTGTCCTCTTCTTAAGGGCAAAATTGTAATTTCATGTGTGACAGTGATTGCCACGTCATCAAATTAGTGACGTGGCAGTGATTAATTTGTTCCAAGGACCAAATTTTAAACGATTAACAATTGCAGGGTTAAAATGCCAGGATTAGCAATTACAGGGACGAATATTTAAATGCCGCCTAATTGCAAGGGCTAAACACATCAATAAACCTAGAATTTAATATACAATTTCTAAATTCAACTTCGTAACTTTTGAGAAATCTTACCCTCTAGATATGAAAGAGATAATTTGTAGCCATTCAATATAAATAAATAAATTTTGTCAAAAAAAATATAAGTAAATAAATAATAATTTTATGGGTTGATTCTAAGCACAAAATGCTAATATCATACGAGGCGCAATGATTTTGGTAAGAGCCACGTCACATGATTAACATAAATTGGAGAAGTGAAAAACATCAAAACCAACTAAAGATGATCTTTATGATTCATATATAAAAATATGAATAAAAGATTATAGAATTGAAGACTCGGAGGTCATAAGAAAACAAAATCATAGATTTGAACATAAAAAGATTCGGAGGTCACAAGAAAACAAAATCATAGATTTGAACATAAAAATTCACATATAAATAGACGAAAAGGACAAAAATGAAATTAGAAAAAGGTGTATAATTTTTCTTTAACTGAAATTAGGTTAAAGAACTACGAGCATAATTTTGATGCACAATTAAATATTTTGCGAGAATTAAAGCGAATTCCCTCAACATTGGCCATTAAAAAAAATGTGTATATTAAGGCCCCGTTTGGATGGGCTTATTTTGAGCTTATGTGAGCTTATCTACTTCCATAAGCCTTTTTAAAGGTGTTTGGGTAAATAAGTAAAAATAGTTTATCATAGTTTCATAAGCTGCTTATGCCATATTTTAATAAGCCTAAATTTTCAGCTTACCCTCCGACTTAACAAGGAGCTTATGAATTTATGTAACCTCCTTCGATTCTCTCTGGATCCACTTTTTCAAAACATATATTTATTTTATTTTAGAAAAAAAAAACATATATTTTAATTATAATGTTAGTTATCTTTGGCGGTGCATGAGTAACAAAATTGCTATATACTTATCTTACTAAAGTAACACACGTAACTAAGATTTTTTTTTTTTTTTAAGGAAGATTTTTATTATTTTTTTGTTACGTAACAAAATGAAACTAAATAAAATAAACAAACTTAACTTGTCTTTTTTTGGTAACAAACTGTACACTAATATCTATATATATGGTAAGTTTACAATCATAATTTCTCATATTTATTTATGCAAAGTGTTTGCAGCATACAATTAGGTAACTTTGATTTATTTTTTAAGGACGAATATTGATTATACTATATATATATATATATATATATATATATATATATATATATATATATATATATAGATATATAATTAATATATTATAATATTGTTTTTTACATCTTGATTAATTTTATCAAAAAATATCTTGGATAATTTTGGTTCGATTCTTTGATTTTTTTGTTAAATTAAAAATATTTAAAATTTCGATAATTGCTTATGTAATGTCACATCCAAACACTTCAATTTATGTAAGTACTTTTTAGTGTACATATCCAAACATAAATAGCTTATCAAGTATAAGAGCTTATGATATAAGCTCTAATGTTATAAGCCCTAATGCTATAAGCATCTATATAAGTTGTTTATCCAAACAGGGCCTAAACCTTTTTAGAGATGTCACATCGTCACAATTCTCTTTAGATTCTCAAGAAAGGTATTGAGAGTGTGAATTAACCCATCTCTAAGTATTTTTTTAGAGATGCCATAATTGTATCATTTTTTTGTCAATTTTGATTTTGATAATAAATAAATTTTAATGATTTTTGTCTTCTCATCTATGTTTATTCTTAGTTTTGTTTAAAGATTGGTCTTTCTTTTAATAAAGAAAGAAATAGAAAGAAAAAAAAAATGTTATCAGATTCTATGTACACTTATTTTCAAGCTAGACTCATTGTTATAAGTGATCAACCACACCCTAAATCGTTCATCTTACATTTTTCATTTTTATTTTTTTTAAATTGAGTATCATATGCGTGCAATTGTTTAGATTGATCCTTGGAGTGGCGTAGCATCGTAATAGATAGTAAAACTCTATCTCAAAAGATTCAACATTATCGCATTTTTAAGGTTGATCAATTTAAATCTGAAACATTTAGCGTTATTCGGTTTTTTCTTGCATACCATCTAGTGTTATAGTATGATTTAAGTGCTATTTGGTTTTTTCTTGCATTTTTTATTTTCTAATTTTCTTACCATTACCATCTTTGTTGGATTTCTGAAATGGTTTTATGAAAGTAAAAATGATGTCTAACTCAAGGAAAGAGACAAACAATTGAGACAAATCTAACTCTTTGATGATCTTGTAACAAGTTGGTGCAGTAAAATAATTAAAAATTGAAACATAATATAGATTGAATAGAAAAGGATAGAAAATTGCAATAAAAATGCTGTAAATTTTAATTTGGGTGGTGATTTAATTTTTTGTTATTGATTTTTATTAGACTATGTAAATATAGAAAGAATATTACTAGAGTTTATTGTAAGTAATTAGTCATTAGTTTGTTGAGAATTATCAGAGATATTCATTAGTTGTTGAGAATCATTAAACCCCGCAAGCTTTTTAACCTAAATAACCTCCTCTCAAAGTTCAATCTCTCCCTTACCTACAAACCTTATAGATGCATTACATAACCAAAATTGGAAATGACCATGAAAGATGAATATGATGCTCTTATTGTAAATAAGACGTGGAACTTAGTTCCTCGTCCGTCTAATGCTAACACCAGTGGATACCAAATCCAAACTAAGTGGATCCTCAAGTAATCCCTACTGTGATCCAACAGAGTATTGTAGTCGTGCAAGTGCATTCTAGTATTTGACATTTACAAGACCAGATATCTCAAATGTAGTGCATCAAGTGTACCTCTTTATGCATGATCCAAAAACACAACATATGTCTGCCTTAAAACGGATCATTCGTTACATTCATGGTACTATTGAATTCGGACTCTCCACCTGTATCCTTCCTCCATCGACAAGCTCATATCTTACACAGATGCTGATTGGGCTGGATGTTCAAACACAAGATCTACCTCTGGGTATTGTGTATATCTTGGTGACAATTTGATCCCTTGGTCCGCAAAACGTCAACTTACTTTGTCTTGATCAAGTGCAGAGGCCGAATATCGAGGAGTGGTTAATGTAGTGTCTAAATCATGTTGGATACGAAATCTACTTTTATAACTTCATTGCTCTGTTACAAAAGCAACGTTGGTCTATTTTTACAACATTAGCGCCGTGTATCTATCCGACAATCCAGTTCAACATCAACGCACCAAACACATCGAAATTGATATACACTTTGTGCGGGAAAAAGTTACTCGCGGTCAGGGGATTCCGCTACAACTGTTTGACGATTTTAGGGATAGTTTCAACATTTGTCGACTACGGGGATGTATTAGACTTTTTTGTTTTTGACAAAAGGGGTGTATTAGCCTATGTAAATATAGAAAAAATATTATTAGAGTTTATTGCATGTAATTACTCATTAGTTTGTTGAAAATTATTAGGGATATTTATTAGCTGTTCTCAACAGAGAGAGACACACATGATATATATATATATATATATATATAACACCCATATCAATGAAAAAGGGCACGGCCAATATTTATCCTTTATCATACTTTCTCCTTCTATCAATTTTTCTTAGTGTTTTTTAGTATCTTACTTTTATATATTTTCTTTGTTTTGAAAATTCTAGTATCAAAACTCACATACTTAAGTTTATGTTCGGTTGTGTATCAGTGCACCACAATTAAACTAAAAAAGAAATAGGATAAACATTTGAGACAAGTTTTTGTCACTGATATGTAAAAAAGTGGATAAATATTTGTAACTAATAATGATAATAAAAAAATACAAGATAGTGACAACAAGACAAACATTTGTCATTGATACATGAAAAAATACATAAAAAATGGATAAATATTAAACGTTGATAAATATATATAAAAAAGAACAATTTTTTTTTGCTAAACCAGGAGAAAGGATAGGTATAAGTTGGCACCCCTCTGAACCCCCATCCTATGCCGCCAATTCCAAAATTTTATTAAAAATGGAGAAAAGTATATACAAAAGAGGGGGACTAGACCAAAACCCTCCAAAAAGCAAAATCAAACAAAACCGGAAGGAAAAACCAACCGCCTAAGGGAACCTATATCTAGGCACATCACAATGGTCCTTATAAAAATCAGCATGCAATTCGGGTGGTGACACCGACAACCAAACCGTACCCTGAATCGAATGACCCATATTAGCCAACTTATCTGCACAGCAATTGCCTTCTCGGAAAATATGTGAAGAAATAACTTGAACACCTAATTTAGAAGCATTATGCCATCAATTTCAAAGCAAAAGTGGAATCACTTTCTAACCATAAGTTTTTCCACCAATTGTGGGCAGCATACTCCAGAGCCAAAATAGAACCATGAATTTCCGCAGTAAAAACAGAAGAAATTCCCAAATTACAGGTAAAGGCACCAAGGAAAGTACCTAAGCGATCACGAAACACGCCACCACACGTGATTTCCAATGACCGAACCATCTGTATTCACCTTCAATCATGGCGCAGAGGGTGCCTTTAATCAGACGATTATGATGGGAAACCGAGAAGGAATCAAGAAGAAGAGCATATGAAGCAAGACACTTACCCACGGAAAGATTACCACTCATACCCACTAAGGAGTGCAACCAAACCCTGGCTGCGTGAATCGTGGCCGTATTCAAAGAAAACCATAAAGTATTTTGAGACATCCAGATCATATGCAATGTGTGCACCACAAATAAATCAAGAACTTGAGAAGAGTAATGTGGAGGGATACACAGAAGCAGCGACTGAAAGGAGGTAAGGTCCATAACGTGGTTTAATTTTCCCCCAAGCCAGTTCCAAAGATCCGCTGCAAAAGGGCAGCAAAGAAATGCTCTGATGTTTCATCAGTTTTCGAACAAAAACTGCAGACTGAAACAATAATACAACCCCGGGTACAAAGATTCTCGTCGGTGGGCACTTTACCATGAATGAGACGCCAAAATATAAATGAATGAGAGGATGGAATACAAGTCTTCCATATCATAGATGCCCAAGGAATAATAGTATCAACAGGCTTCAGGAAAGTGAAAGCTAGTTTAGCAGTTAACTTACCATCAGCTGAATGTGGCCAAACAAGCGAATCAGGAAGGTGGGTGCGAGGCAAGACAATGGAACCCAACCGAGCTGCCACCCCAGGAGTGGCCAGCACCTCCACAGAAATATCCCAACCCCCATCAACAATGACATCCGCAACCGAACCAATAAAATCCGCATGAAATAAAGGGTCAATTTGAAGCAGATCAACCAAAGGTTCAGCAAGCCAGTTATCCGTCCAAAAATAAATATTTTCACCGGTGCCCACAATCTATAGTTATTCAAAAGTCTCATGATAAGCACGCTTTTTGCAGGATGCATGCCCTAGTCTTCTACTTGGAGCTCTTACTATCCACTGCTTCCTTGAGTTTTGTCCCTAACGCAAATGCCAGAGGAGGGGGAACAGCATTACCAATCTGCCTGTGTTTGTGTATGATGTTACCATAAAATTGATAGCAATCTGGGAAGCCCTGCATTTATCAATGAAAAAGATGATAAGTAAAAAATGATACCGGATCATATGAGAATTTCCTATCATAATTTTCAAACCATGAACATCTTTTTCCTAACCACATATTTGGATAGCATGAGCAGAATTCTTCATAATAAATTGAATGAAAATAACAAATTAATCCACAATAGTTAATGAGTTCAATAGTCTTACTATTATTTTCTAAATTGCTTGCACAAATATCTATACAACAAGTGACTGAACGTCTCTATAAAATTTGTTTATACAGTTGGTAGATAATATTATTAATATTAATTAAATCCATAGTTAATTTCCAATTTGGTTAGGTTTCATTTCTTATCAAAGCATTTAGGGTGACAAGTAACTTAAGCGATAGACTTACTTGAGATCGGGCACATTCACGAACAGTAAGAATTCTATCTTGATCAGGATGGAAGCACATTCCAACCTTCCCCATTGGCTGAGGGTCAGTGATGGAAGTTGGAAAATTTCCTTGCCAGTCCAACCTACCAAACAGTCCCTTCCATTGATTATGCCTCTTAGCAGTGTTAGGCAAGCACCACGGAATCAAATCAACAAGTTGTCCACTTGACAGTTTTATCTGTACATTATATTTGATAACATCAATTAGATTAACAGCACAAAAAAAATGTCATGCTAAAATTCACAAAGATTTCAGTTTACCTTTTCATCTGGAAGATCACGCCAATCACAACCTGGTCTCTTGGGAATTTTCTGACAACGAATCAAGTTCAACTCATTCATCTCCTTTGATATATGATCAGTCAACACAGCCATATTGCCTCAAATTTTCTTTTGAAACCATGACACATGATCGCTTTGGTACTGCAAGCATAAAGCCAAGTGTGTAAGAGTTTGACCTTTTACCTCAAAGGATAGAGTCGGAGAAAATTGTAAATAACCATTAGTCTCCCTTTTGATAAGTGCTAGAAAGTTGTATTTTAAATGAATATTCAAAACACTTTTATTACTTGTTTTGTGTTTGAGAGAAAATTTTGTAAATGGTTTGATGAGAGAAAAAGAAAAACGAAAATGATAAGAAAATGTTGGTAATGGGTGGTTAAGTGAAGAAAATGTTGGAATTCGTAACTGTCAGAACTGCTGTTACTCGCAAGGGCGAGTCATTTGGTAGTCAACGCAGTCAATTACCATTTACTCGCAATGGTGAGTGATTGTACTCGCCTCGCGAGTTATGACAGTTTAAGTTTTTGCTTTCTTTCTGACTTCTGTTATGAATGAATTGGACATGCACTATGACTCCTACACCTAATATGCATAAAACAGTAAATATCTTACAAAGTTGGGTTGCCTCCCAACTAGCGCTTGTTTAACGTCGTTAGCTCAACGCCTTTTTCGTTAGGGTGGCCAAAATGAAACGGACAACACATCATGTTTTGTAATTCTGCGCGTTGGGAGGAATTCCATGAACTTTAGGTGCAGCTGATGTGGAGTCCATATCCTCCCTAATATGCATAAAACAGTAAATATCTTACAAAGTTGGGTTGCCTCCCAACTAGCGCTTGTTTAACGTCGTTAGCTCGACGCCTTTTTCGTTAGGGTGGCCAAAATGAAACGGACAACACATCATGTTTTGTAATTCTGCACGTTGGGAGGAATTCCATGAACTTTAGGTGCAGCTGATGTGGAGTCCATATCCTCCCTAACTTTGGTTTGTTGAACAAGGCACATATCTCATCTATGACCCGATCAACTCCACCTTGTTCACTTTCTTCCCCTTTCCTTCCATTGATTCTTCCTTGCTTAGTATCCGTTCCTTTTTCTCTGTCACCTCCATCACTTCTTCATTTTCAACAGTTTTGGCCTCTTCAGTATATGGTCGTTCTTGAGGAAATTCTTCTTTGTGTGATGTGTCTATTTCTTGTGCACCTTCCAGTGTTGTACCTTCCTCAGTTTGATCAACTCCTTCCTCAACAATCTCACTGAATTCCTCATTCTCAGTTGAAACATCTTCGTGCTTTTCATGAAGGAATAGATTGCTGATTTGAACATCTATGTCTGAAAGTTGCAGCTGCATTTTCTCCATTTGACATGATAAATTTTTCAATCTTTGGTTAGTATCTTGCATGAACAGATTCAAAATATTTTCCATCTTCGGTTATCCGTTCATCTTCAGAAGGATATTGTTGATAGGGTTCATACTCAAATTGATTGTAGAGGTTGAAACCATCATGATCAGCCATGATTTCATTTAGGTAGAGAATCTGAAACGGATATAACTAACAAGAAATTTTTCTTTGTATACAAAGAGGGGTTAGTGCAAATAACTATACAACAAAAAAAATATTTACAGAGTATATACCGATGCTTAAAATGATAAAATAGTCGCGATGTCTACAATATCTAAACGCCAGTCCCCGGCAGCGGCGCCATTTTGATGTAGTATCAAAAGTAAGTATTTTTGTTTATCGTCTCCGTCAGAGTCTTCCATCAATATGTTATCAGAAAGCGTCCCAAACGATGATTCACCCCTCCATAAGCATCTAGCCTGCCCTCAGGCCAAGAGACATAAGTCTGATAGGCCTCTGGTGTCATAAACTGGGACATCACCTCCGGGGGTACCCTGTCTGCTGCCGCATCAAATACTGAGACTGCTAAAAATATGTGTTAGCACGGTTAGTTGCCTCCAGCATGTTTCATGTATGAGTATTGCACTGGTGTTGCCATTGGGCGTAGTTTGCAAAATCAAAAGCAGCGTTGTGTGGGGGTCGAAATGTGAAAAGTGGGGCTGTGGTTCAAATTGTGATGGTGGTGCCCGAGAAGAGGATGCTTGCTTGCCTTGACTTTTTTTGGTTTCACCAAAGATGTAGTATTTGATGAAGTTATCAGTGATTGGGTTGCGGATTGTTTCATGGACAACAGTGGGGAGTCTCATGCCGGTGTCCTTGATGAGACCCATGATGAGACCAGGGAAAGAGAGGCGAGCCTCTCTTTCACCTCTTCCTTGAAGTGTGTCCCTTGATTTACTACATCCTTAAGGCATCAAGGTGGACATTGCCCGCACTATCGCATGGGAACTCCGGCTGGTCACACTTCTCCACATCCTACAATCATCTCTGTCTCCACATTTCTCCATTATAGCCCTGCATTGCAATCACTTATGAGTCAGTTAAATGTGTACCTCTTTATTCAACCTTGTGGCCTGTTATATTTTCTCTCTCATATCATTTACCTAAGAATAACATTGCAATTGTTAATAAACACCAATGCTTCAGGATGATTAGCTTTAAACGCATTCCCGGCTGGTTCTTCATACTCAATAGCCCATTTAGTTGATGAAACACCTGAAACAATGAAAGCAGTAACATGAGTTACATTATGCATATATACATACATTTGATTTTCTTTCTATAACGAAAAGTGGAGTTAAACTTACCAAACTGATGCAACCCCTCTGATAAGCCACCGCATCCTGCAAAAATGTCCAAGGTTGCTAAACGTTTTTCATTTGATGTTTTTCTTTCTAGATCAGGCTCTGAAATGCTATCTCCCTCTTTACATTTTCCCTTTTTCTTTCTAGCTGCAGCATCAGCTGTACCACTAGAATATTTTACTTTGATATGTGATGGCAACTGTCAAGCAAATGAAAAATAAAATACTTATTCAGTGTAAATCATATATGATCCTTATGCTTGCATCATAATGGAAAACATGATATATTATTCCATCTGTGTAATACCTAAAAAATTAATCAACACTAAACTATACTAAATGAAATAACTGGTTGAAGTTTGACTGAAAAAATCATGGCAGCAAAGCTATCTATATAGAATACAAAGATTAAAAATTTGAGTATCTAAACCCACTTGGGTTGGCCTGGTGGTATTGGCTTGGGACCTGGCAGTATGCTTCTCCTCGAGGTCTCAAGTTCGATTCCCTCCGGTGCCAATTTAGTTGGGCTCGTTTAGCTTCTTCAAAAAAAAAAAAGTTGAGTATCTAGATTTGACTTTCATCCACTAATAGGGTAGAGTTTAACACTATCAGTGAACCACATGTATGACATTGGCAACACCCATCTCAAAGAGCTGACGTTTAATACAAGTGAAAAAAAAACCTTGGATGCTATAATGTGGCAGTTTTATGTTTACTTGGTATAAAAATATTTTACATTGTTAGTGGATTAAATTCAAACTCTATTAAGAAGTTTGTATAGAATTTAGAATGCAGATACAATGAGACGAGGCAACAAGATCAAGCTTTGCCTTGATTTCATCAGTGTAACACTCCTTAGAGTAATCACTGAAAGTTATATAAATCGGTAGAAGGTTCAATAATACAAAGTCAAATAGTCCACTACTTCAAAATAAAGTATAAAAACTTCATAAAACATAAAACACCAATGCTTTTGCAGATTTATCTGAGGATTAACAAGCATATTATAAAAGTTATAACAGGGTCAAAAATACACTACCTTCTTGAGTGCTCCAGTGGCAGGATCATACAAGAGCTCACAGAAGAAGACATTATGGAAGATTCTGGGGGCACTTCCTTCAGGGACGTCAATCTTTTTCCTGACTTCACATTTACCTTCTATGGATTGTACAGATATTGTACATGTTTCATCGCTGTAATACACCTAAAAGCATAAAACATGATATCTGAGTCAATATAAACAATTGCACAGAGACAATGAACAACAATATGAACGCACAAAGATCAGGTCACTTATCAAAGTCAATTCAGAACAAGTATGAATGACTTAGTACCAAAAATAAAAAATCATTAAGTTATAATAACTTGTATATGTAACTTTTTACCTCGTGTACATCAGAACAATATGCCTTCTCACTTGATACATCTTCCGGTCGGAAGAACCTTCTGACTTTGATCTCTCTAGATGTTATTTCAGCTTGTTTTGTTTCCTTCTTGGCAATGATCTCGAGCACTTGGCATATAACATAAGCTTTCAATCCTACGTTTCTCCCACTCTTATGAGTTCCCTGCTCTATTTTTTCCTCAAATTCAAAAGGACTGACATAAACATAGTCATTGAGAGAATATTCAGTTCCCTCCAATACAAAACTGGACTTGGATGAATTTACTTTGAAAACGTCCTTCTCCTCTTCGGCTTCCTGTAACTTGCAAGATTGACAGACGCCTGACCCTAGACCCAGCGTATCAAACGGAAGGCTAAAGAAAGCACCTCTTTCAGGCCAGTACAAGCTTTTACAGTAATATTCAGTAGGCAATCCTTTCATTTTCCTTTCTTCTGCTCTTTCCCTGTCGATTTTATCTGCAACGATGTTAGCCTTTCGATGTTGATGCCCCCAAGGTGTTTTTTGGATGGTTACAATATTTATCTGCTTAACATCCTGCAGTCCTAAATCCTTGCACTCATTAGTCAAAAACACCTCTCTCTCGTTAGCTGCATTGCCAAGAACAGTCTGGCAACCACCATCCTGCATAATCCTACCATGACACATTTTTTTCCCACCCTTCGATTCAAACATAAATTCAACGTAATATATATCAGGAAGTTCATCCAATTCATCTACTTCCACCGACACAGATATTCCAACAGAGACAACTTCACCATGAATAATTGCCTGCTTATAAAGAAGCAATCCAGAACTGGTCTTCCCTTCAGGACCCCCTTCCCATCTAATTTCTCCGTCATCAGAAAACGCTTTAGTTTGTTTGGAAACTGAGTGCGGCTTTTGCATTCCCTCCAACAGTACTGTCTCCACCTCCGCATCCTCATCATCATCCTTTACTTCACTAGCAATTACCACTTTTGAATCCTCTGGCAAGTGGTTTGAGTAATACTCTCCCCATATTTTGTTTATCAGCTTTGTTGTTGTGGCTTGCATAGCTTTCCTTTTGGATACAACAGGGGCCATTGCAGCCCTAGGATTTAAATTTGGCTCACTCCTTGGCAACACTTTCTTCTTCTTCATCAACCATTTGGTATGGTGCCGCGCTTCCAATTTGCTCGTAAGACCGGCCACAAAAGGACACTTCCTGATCTTTTCATCTGGAAATTCTGCAAACAGTTGCAGAATTATCTGTCCGTGGACAACAACATATCTCTCCACAGCCAATGGATCAGAAGAAATGTATGACTTGTTGTCTTGACTAAACCCAGATACTCTTTTGATGACATCTCCGAAGGAAAGTCGTGATACACGGCTCTGCTCCTTCAACAATGTGATGATGCTTATAGCAATCCTTGCAGTTTTCAATACGGTGTCATACCAAGGAGAGTACTGCTTTGATGGTTTGCCAAGTCTATACCTGAAAGAAATCAAATATGGATGAATATTTTTCAAAGCAAATAGGACATTTATAACAAAATATTCTTAGATCTGTGTAAATATGCACAAATATTTCACTTAGATGACCAGATTCATTGATGATAGTTGACAGAATAATTGCAATAGCTTTATCTACAAACGGATTATACTTACAGTTTGATACTCACGTAATCAAATGAATTCTCAAATTTTATTTCATTTCAAATAAGATTGCTCTAAAGTATAAACATAACAGCCAAAATTATTATCATACATATACAGAAAAGAAAAAAAAAATATAGATAGCATTTAAGTTAGAGAAGAGGTACCGTACCAGGCCATATCTGTTCGGATGGATATGAAAACCATAGACGACCCAAATTCAATCATCCATTCTTTTATAGCACTCAGATAAATTGGAATTCCATAAGTGGCCTGTTCTCCAGAAGCACTGGAAGATTAGCCAGCCTCTTATCGAGATTGAACCCACTTCCATCATCTGAAGTCATTACACCTGATCCAAAGATTGTAACATCTATCTCTGAGCAAGGTTTCATAGGAAGAAGTTCCAAGGAAATCAATCTAGAATCAGAGTTGTATAAAGCCCAATTATGCAGCATGCTTCTAGGAAGGTCGTCAGTGTCATACACGTCATAGTCATTATCAAAAACGATAAATTCATCTGTTTCTTGAAGAAAAGTTTTGTAATAAGCAGGGAGAGGGTAATCATTGGCTATCTCGTCTTCATTGATTTTGATATAGAATTTGTTAGATGAAGAAGATGATCTAGGGTTTTTCCTCTGCTTCTTTGATTTCCAGTACTCTTCTTCCTGCAAGAGTCTTGCTAGCTTTGCATCTTCATCTTCTTCATCCACAGAATCCATCTGATCCTTCATCTCTTCATCCCCGGTTCCCGAACCAATCCTTAAAGTTGCATTTGATGGCATCACTTGTGCATTTGTAAAGTTTGCTTCTTTCTTGCTCTCATCTCTAAGAGCAGCAAGAGCAGGAATCTCTGTGAACCCCTTGTCATTGGCCTTCAAGGTCAGGTCTAAACCAATGAGCGGCAAAAGTTATGGTGCATAAGCCATAACTTATGCACCATGCATAAGTTAATCACAACCATCAGATAACAGGACACTTGTAATGATCCTATGGTTCTCAACTCAGACCCCACAATCTTACTCCGTTTTCGCGAAACTGCTATCTTTCTCCGTTTTCGCGACTGCATTCTTTGCTCCGATTTCCGACGTGGTTTTCCGGCTACGTCACTGCGTGATTGCGCCGATTTCACCGGCGAACCTTGCTTCACGTTGGGAGTGGTTATGGTGCATAAAGATTTTCTTATGCACCGTGCATAATTGCTTTTGGAACCCGAAGCCATTTTGTCATACCCCCCCCCCCCAAAACCAAACGAAACCAAACTAGCCCATTTTGTCATTTCTCTTTCTCTTTTCATTTCTCTTCTCTATTCATTTCTCTTTTCTTTATTCTTCAAAAAACCAACCGTTCATCGCCATCACCACTGTCGTACCGCCGTTCAGTTACTCACAACCTCGCCGTCGCCGATCAATTGCATTTTCACCATCATCATCACCATCGTCGTTTTTCGTCAACATCATCATCATCCTTCGCCATAACCGTCACCGTAACCGTCATTCACCATCCTTCACGCAAGCATCTTCATCATCATCACTGTGCTTAAACATCATTATCACCATTGAAACTCAACAAACAGCAAATGATGAAAACAAAACAGGTTTGAACTTATCTTGTGCTTTCAAGTAATTACAATGAGTTTTGAAAGTGTTTCTGTTAGTTGGAAATGGTTTTTGTTTAATTTGGAAAGTAATTGCATCTGTGTAACCCTAAGTTGACATTTTAATTTCGAATTGTGCTTAGGTATCAATTAAAATGTGTGGTTTGTTGGTTTTTATAGGTTTATAAAATGGAAATTGAAATTTATTATAGGTTTAGAACACATTTGGAAATGTTGATTGATTATAGGTTTTGAAATGGTTTCATAAGTTCTATTTGAAAGCTTAAGTTGGAATTTGAGCTGTTTCGGGTATAATCTTTTGATGAACAACTTAGGAAAGATATATTAAATTGGTATCTGAGTAATTGTGAAATGATAAGCTGTTCTATTAATTGTGAAATGATGATTAAGCTGCTTTGGAAGTGCTTAAATGAGCAAAAAGTGAACTTCTGGTGCAAGGACTGAAATGGAAATTTTGTGCATGCTGGTTGATTAACTTATGCTCAAACTTTCCATTAACTTATGCTCAAATTGGTGTGGGGGAGAGGATTTAGGTTGCATCATTGCATTTAACTTCAGGAAATTTAAGTTATCATCTCCATAAACCATTTCCTCAACAGATTTGTGATCATCTTTTCACAGTTCTCCCACTAACCAAGTCCATTTATCTTCTTAAAATGAATCTATATATATCATTTTTCAATTGTGCATGTCTAGTTAGAACTTAGAAGTTACTTTAATAAAATGTCCATATTGTATTTGTTTTTTTTAATAAAATAATACCAAAACCATTTTTCTATGGAAATGGTTTCTATGTGTTGTACACTAAAACCATTTGGTGCTGGTAATTGTTTTCTTTGGATTAATGTCTCAAGTATAGTATAATCATTTGATGCTGGTAATTGTTTTCTTTGATCCAGGTTAACAAATCTAACGACCTAGGGCCAATTCCAAACTTCAGTATTACGCAATTAGAGCAGGAGCAAGCATCTGATGACGATAATGGAAAAAAGAATGGTAAAAAGATGGAAAAGAAGCCGGATCAGATAAACCGTGGGAAAAGGAAACAACAATCTGATGAAGGAAGTTCAGATGACAAAAATGCAAACAAGAGTGGTAAAAAGATGAAAAAGAAGCCGGATCAGAAAAAACAACAATGTGCTGGAGAAGAATTTGATGAAAAGAAGAGTATTTTTGTATACATATTCTTACTTTTATTATAGTTGCCATATGCTACAATACCATCTGCCATATTTTGTATACTAATTGCTGTAATTTTGTCTGTTAAGCTAATGAATTTAGAGTTCCCATACTGCATCAGTCCATCTGCATCATTTTATAGCCTATCTATTACGTTTGTTCGACTACTTAAGCCGTGCAACTTATTAATCCTAACTTGGTGAAAACACACCATTCTCCTTCATCACTTCCAATTGAATCATAAGATCTTAATACAGTAAAATTAAAAACAGTTGGAATTAATGTCTCAAGTATATTATTAATATACTGTCTGAAACCATTTGGCACAAGGAATGGTTTCAGAAAGTTTTACACCAAAACCATTTGATGCTGGTAATTGTTTTCTTTGGATTAATGTCTCAAGTGTATTATTAATAACTTTTTGTTAATCTCTCAAGAATAATCATTTGATGCTGGTAATTGTTTTTTTTATCCAGGTTAACAAATCTGATGAAGCAAGTTCTGATGACAAAAATGGAAAGAAAAACTTGGATGTCGATCAACGATTGAGGCACAAGCTTAGCATACCTAAGGTCTATGACCTTATGAAGTCAAGGTCTATGACCTTATGAAGTCAATAGATGGAAAAAGAAGAAAATACCAGATAATTCAACTTTTGAATGAGAGTGGGTTTGGAGGAATGGTTCGTATATGCAAATGGACAAAAATCCACAAATTCTTTGTGGAATGGGTTGTCAGACACTTTGAAAAGGAGAATATGTGGATAAGACTGAGCAAGACGGATGTGCTCCCATTGAAAGAAGAAGATGTGCACAGAGTGTATCATCTCCCAATGGCGGGGGAGCAGATCAACATTAAACTTTGCTCAGAAGCAGCAATAAAGAGACTCAGGGTAGAGTTAGGATTGGATGGTGATTATTCTCCATTTGTCAAGGCGACAGAGTTGGAGATAAGACTGAAGATAATGGAGAAACCAAAGGCATGGGTAAAGGGTGCAATTTGTCTTATAATTCACAACATTTTGTGCCCCACTAACAACAGCTTAGTTTCGCTACATTATGCTCAAGTATTAGAAGAGGCTTCATCTTATAACTGGTGCTCCCATGTTCTCCAATATATGAAAGACGGATTGCAAAATCCGGAAGTGGCAAATCCATTAGCGGACTTCCACTTCCTAATGGTAATCATTCTCTCTCTCTCTCTCTCCCCCATATTTGTATTTGTATGTTGGCTGCGGTAATATATTCATATTTTTAGCTTCAAACCATTATATATATTCCTATTTTTATGTTGGCTGTTTGTATGTCTGAAACCATTTTGCACAAGGAATGGTTTCAGACAGTTGTCTTACAAAACCATTCGATGTACATAATTGTTTTCATTGGAACTGCATGCATACATAGACTATAGGATCATGATGAAGAAGATGATGTTAATTATGATGATACTAATTATTTTGCAGATTAATTACATGGAGAAAATGGGGAAGAGAAGCCCATTCCTTACAGGAAAATACAAGCAGCCATCGCTTCGTGATTGGGATGTCAAGTCGGCAAACCAAAACCTTCAGAAGGTGCATGAGCTTATGGGGCTGGATAAAGGATTGACAGTTGGGGTCAAAAGACTGCAGACCACCGATGATGGTCTGCTTGTAATGTGTTTTGATGCAGATACATGTCCACTATCTAAGGTGAGAGAAAATTAATGATATTCATGCAATGTTAATGTATAAACCATTAATTTATCTTAAATGGTTTTAAGATGTTATACAGTAAAACCATTATTAGTATTGTTAAATAATTTTACTTGCTAGTTTAAATGTTTTTCTTCATTTTTGTTTTAAATTGATACAAATTAGTAGTAATACTCTGAAATACTATTAGTGTTGTACGTCTGAAACCATTAGTATTGTTAAATAATTTTACTTGCTAGTTTAAATGTTTTTCTTCATTTTTGTTTTAAATTGATACAAATTAGTAGTAATACTCTGAAATACTATTAGTGTTGTACGTCTGAAACCATTTCAGAGTATTACTACTGATTTGTATCAGTTTAAAACAAAAATGAAGAAAAACATTTAAACTAGCAAGTAAAATTATTTAACAATACTAATGGTTTTATTGTATAACATCTTAAAACCATTTAAGATAAATTAATGGTTTATACATTAACATTGCATGAATATCATTAATTTTCTCTCACCTTAGATAGTGGACATGTATCTGCATCAAAACACATTACAAGCATACCATCATCGGTGCTCTGCAGTCTTTTGACCCCAACTGTCAATCCTTTATCCAGTCCCATAAGCTCATGCACCTTCTGAAGGTCTTGGTTTGCCGACTTGACATCCCAATCACGAAGCGATAGCTGCTTGTATTTTCCTGTAAGGAATGGGCTTCTCTTCCCCATTTTCTCCATGTAATTAATCTGCAAATAATTAGTATCATCATAATTAGCATCATCTTCTTCATCATGATCCTATAGTCTATGTATGCATGCAGTTCCAATGAAAACAATTATGTCCATCGAATGGTTTTGTAAGACAACTGTCTGAAACCATTCCTTGTGCAAAATGGTTTCAGACATACAAACAGCCAACATAAAAATAGGAATATATATAATGAAATGAGAGAGAGAGAGAGAGAGAGAGAGAGAGATTACCATTAGGAAGTGGAAGTCCGCTAATGGATTTGCCACTTCCGGATTTTGCAATCCGTCTTTCATATATTGGAGAACATGGGAGCACCAGTTATAAGATGAAGCCTCTTCTAATACTTGAGCATAATGTAGAGAAACTAAGCTGCTGTTAGTGGGGCACAAAATGTTGTGAATTATAAGACAAATTGCACCCTTTACCCATGCCTTTGGTTTCTCCATTATCTTCAGTCTTATCTCCAACTCTGTCGCCTTGACAAATGGAGAATAATCACCATCCAATCCTAACTCTACCCTGAGTCTCTTTATTGCTGCTTCTGAGCAAAGTTTAATGTTGATCTGCTCCCCCGCCATTGGGAGATGATACACTCTGTGCACATCTTCTTCTTTCAGTGGGAGCACATCCGTCTTGCTCAGTCTTATCCACATATTCTCTTTTTCAAAGTGTCTGACAACCCATTCCACAAAGAATTTGTGGATTTTTGTCCATTTGCATATATGAACCATTCCTCCAAACCCACTCTCATTCAAAAGTTGAATTATCTGGTCTTTTCTTCTTTTTCCATCTATTGACTTCGTAAGGTCATAGACCTTAGGTATGCTAAGCTTGTGCCTCAATCGTTGATCGACATCCAAGTTTTTCTTTCCATTTTTGTCATCAGAACTTGCTTCATCAGATTTGTTAACCTGGATAAAAAAAACAATTACCAGCATCAAATGATTATTCTTGAGAGATTAACAAAAAGTTATTAATAATACACTTGAGACATTAATCCAAAGAAAACAATTACCAGCATCAAATGGTTTTGGTGTAAAACTTTCTGAAACCATTCCATGTGCCAAATGGTTTCAGACAGTCTATTAATAATATACTTGAGACATTAATTCCAACTGTTTTTAATTTTACAGTATTAACATCTTAGGATTCAATTGGAAGTGATGAAGGAGAATGGTGTTTTTTCACCAAGTTAGGATTAATAAGTTGCACGGCTAAACTAGTCGAACAAACGTAACAAATAGGCTATAAAATGATGCAGATGGACTGATGCAGTATGGGAACTCTAAATTCATTAGCTTAACAGACAAAATTACAGCAATTAGTATACAAAATATGGCAGATAGTATTGTAGCATATGGCAACTATAATAAAAGTAAGAATATGTATACAAAAATACTCTTCTTTTCATCAGATTCTTCTCCAGTAGATTGTTGTTTTTTCTGATCCGGCTTCTTTTTCATCTTTTTACCACTCTTCTTTGCATTTTTGTCATCTGAACTTCCTTCATCAGATTGTTGTTTCCTTTTCCCACGGTTTATCTGATCCGTCTTCTTTTCCATCTTTTTACCATTCTTTTTTCCATTATCGTCATCAGATGCTTGCTCCTGCTCTAATTGCGTAAGTCCAATACTGAAGTTTGGAATTGGCCCTAGGTCGTTAGATTTGTTAACCTGGATCAAAGAAAACAATTACCAGCATCAGATGATTATACTATACTTGAGACATTAATCCAAAGAAAACAATTATCAGCACCAAATGATTTTAGTGTACAACACATAGAAACCATTTCCACAGAAAAATGATTTTGGTATTATTTTATTAAAAAAAACAAATACAATATGGACATTTTATTAAAGTAACTTCTAAGTTCTAACTAGACATGCACAATTGAAAACTGTCAATTAAATTTCTCCAATACTTCAATCAAAGGCATAACAATGCAGGCGCTCAACAACAAAATAACAGAAGCCAGACCAACCTGTTGTTGAGATATAAGTATAACTAATAAATTAAGTTTCAACTTTACAGGACCATAATACAAGTAGTCAACATCAAATCAAAATAACAGAACACAACTTTCTTACATAAGAAACTATAGGTTTACTAAACTATTCTACTAAACTATAGTTTTTACAATTGATTTTTACCATTGTGAAAAATTTGATACAATATTATGACAGACTAGGCACTAAAATGAATGACAATTATAATTTTACACATTTTCAATTTCTCACACAAAGTCCATTCAACTCATTGAACTAAAAAATATGATCTAACTTGCTACTGTTTTTTAAAAGGCAGGCCATTAAAAAACAGTTGATAGGAACCAGCCACAAAACCATTTCAAGGAATTGGCCTTCTCACATAAAGTTAATGCAACACTTTGCAGAATCTTTTGACATAGATCATCCCAAACAAATAGTACATCAATTAATTTAAACATATCAGAATGATAAAAGAACATGTAGCAGGAAATGTTGGTTAAAGACCACAATCATCAATAAATGATACTAACATCAATAAAGCACCAGAGATATTACTATCCAATGAATTGAACCTTTTGAAATCAGAGAGTAATAAAGTACACACTAAATCCACAATATTTAAATCCTTTTCTAACTTCTATCTACACGTTTATATATAATGGTTTTGGAGTACAACTCACCAAAACCATCTCCACAGCACAATGGTTTTGATATTAGTTGTTCTTGTATTTTAAAATTTGGGCTGAAAGTTTTAAGGGATGAGATTTATGTGAAAAATTCATCTAAACCAAACAAAGGATTTAAATGAAGATGTAATGAGCTTAAGTGAAGATTCCATATGTAATGAATTTTGATAACTTAGATTCTAAACCAAACAAAGAAATTGTTAAAAACAGTTCCAAAGCAAATCAACACTCTGAAACCATTTCCACATCAAAATGGTTTCAGAGTAAAACTTGTGAAAACCATTTACACAGCATATTGGTTTTCAGAGTAAAATGGTTTTCTATATGATTTTTAAACAAAACATACTATAATAAGAAACAAGTCAAGAGTATGAAACCATTTCCAGAAATTAAACAAATCAACACTATGAAACCATTTCCAGAAATTAAACCAATTCGAAATTAAACTGTAAATTTAGGGTTACATATGCAATTACTTTCCAGAAACAATTTCCAACTAACAGATGAAATTAAACTGATTGTAATTACTTGAAAGCACAAGATAAGTTCAAACCTGTTTTGTTTTCATCTTTTCCAACTGTTTTGCGGCGATGATGATGAATGAATGCGGTTATGGTGAATGCGATTTCCGGTTATGGAAGTTTGTTTCCGACGTGATTTGCAGTGGTGGAAGTTTGCGACGTGATTGTTACCGTTTCCGACATGGTCTGCTTCCGGTGGTGAATGCCGTTACCAACGTGAATGCGGTTTGCTTCCGGTGGTGAATGTCGTTTCCGACGTGAATGCGGTTATGGTGAATGTGGTTTCTGAACGGTTTCCGGTGGTGGAAGTTTGTTTCCGACGTGATTTGCGGTGGTGGAAGTTTGGTCGTGTTTGTTACCGTTTGTGTGGAAGACGGTGATGTGTGTTGTTTTGTCTTGTTTGCTTGCATGGTGAAGCAATTCCTTTGGGGTGTAGGAAGCAATGCAATTCTATTGGGCTAGGTGCATAATGGGCTGGACTAATGCAGGCTTATGCATGGTGCATAAGTTATGGCTTATGCATGATAACCACACCCCTCATGGACCGTGCCAGTCCAGCAAGTAACTCATCAAGACTTATGTCAGGGTCTCCACCAGCAGACTTTTTTACCTTTTTGTATACTTCAATGCAAGCACGGGCCTTTTCAAAGAATTGATCGTAGTATTTTTTGTAACTAGCAGCTGATTTCTGGCAATCGTAATCAGCAATATCAGTTGAGATCCATATCACAGGAGCACCTTCTTCATAGCCAGATATATCCCACGATTCAATTCGACCAAAGCCTTCACATCGGACACCTTGCTCTTTTTTCTTGTCTACGCTTGCTTCCAGTGGCAATATAAGTCCAGTGATGAACAAATCATTGATTTCACGCATCTCAAGTTGCTGTGCTGCACCAGATTCATCATGAAGGATAAAGTCTGTGATTCTTCTATTTGGGCGGCCATCCTCCTGTCCAGCAGTCATACGGACTAGATTCATCTCAAGTTGCTGTGCTGCACCAGATTCATCATGAAGGATAAAGTCTGTGATTCTTCTATTTGGGCGGCCATCCTCCTGTCCAGCAGTCATACGGACAGCTAGAAATTCTTCTTCTACAAACCGATCCTTCTTTGTTTCAATAAGATCAGACTTATCAGACTTGGAAAAAGACTTCTCCTTCAAATTTTTACTTGCTGCACTTGCTGATCGTTTAGACATTTTACAAGTAGGAGCAGGCTCACTGCTCTCTGACAAACTTCGCTTCTTTTGCTTGCCACCAGCCATAACTTCCTTTCAGCGTTCGAAACAACGGGGTCTTCTTTACTCATGATGTCCTTAACACCTATTTTGAACAAAAAGAAAAAAAAATTACATATCCGATAACGAAACCAAGTATTGTAAAGGCAACACAGGGGATCAGAGCAGCGTGTGAAATATAAATACGGAATTTATAAGCATAATAATCATCCACATTGCCTGAAAAATAGAAGGATAAAAAGGGAAAGGAAATAGAACATTCTCGCAAAATCAAATCAATAATAAAAATATACAAGAAATGGGATCAAGGAAATAAACAGGGATACATCTGAAGATCTGAAGGCAGAACAAGCATATCTATACAAATATCATTCCTCAGATATTTTCACATAGCAAAAATAAGATTTAATAGAATTACAAAAAAAAAAATCTGTGATTAATTCAAAGGATAAGAAAGGGGGGGGGGGGGGGAAACGATTAGCACAGAGCAATGGGAAAAAAAGATGACACCCATTAAAAGATATAAATGGGTGTAATTTTTACATATGCCCCGATAGTTAATTGAGATTCACACAAATCAATAGCAATTAATTTAATTAAACCTCACATTTATTGGGAGCTAACACCAATTTTAACTCTACGCAAACATCAGATAGATTTCCAAAGGATTTTATCTGTTTTTTCTTTGTTTCCTTCTTACTGTTTTTTTTTACAAGTGTTTTCCTTCATACTGTTAAAATATTAGAGGTAAAAAATCTACATAGAAATGTGAAGTTTAATTGCTCTTTTTCTGTAGATCACAATACATTTCTAACATCTTGTAATTAACCCTAGCAGTATTGCATTAATGAGCACACATTAGTTCCACAATCTACCACTGCTGCAAAATTTGAATTGAAAAATTTAAAGTCATCAAAACAGAACAGCGAATCACTTATTAGTTAACCAACCAATAAGCTTGGTCATCAATGCTCATAATAAGTACATCAAACAAAAATAAACAATTCATTCAAGTCATAGAACATATTAAATAAAGCACTGCAGTTAACAACACAAAACCCAAATTAATAGAAAATTTCAAACAAATCTATCACGTGATATAATTAAGAAAAAGTACTAATTCTGAAAGTGCTATTGTTTCCTTCACTGAAATCACAACATAAAAATTAACTTAAATTCGCAGACAGTGCAAATCCGCTACTGTTGATTAGGTTTACGGTTGAAAATTTCAAAGCATACACAATCAACCAATCTGTATGTTTTGTTTACAGTTGAATCATTTGAATCATTTAGATCTAGATTGCTTTGGGATAAATGTATGCTTGAAGGTTTTCAACATTAAACCAAATCTAACATTAGGTTTTCTGAAAGTTCTTCAGGGAAAAAAAACTAAAACAACTGTTCCCTAGGTTCCAATATATCAATAAACAGTGTTAACCAGCCCCAAAAGAAACCATTTGCAAAATAACAACAATAATCAGTTGAAGCCTAGAAAAGTTCAAAGCTGTAATGGCTTCAAACTCGAAGCTAGAACCACAGTAAAGCTCAAATCACAGCAACAATGACAATGACAATAATCACTGCTTAGAGAGCAGATCATGGCTGAAAAAAACAGCAAAAACTGTCAGTTGAGGACTAGCAAAGTTCAAAGCTGTTATGGCTTCAAACCCTAAGGTAGAGCCACATGAAAACCAAAAGATCGAATCAAAACAACAATGACTAGAAAAATAATCACTGCTTAAAACGCAGATCATGGTTGAAGAGACAACAAAAATTTCCAGTGAAATCCTATCGAATCACAAAAGCTACTATGGATTCAAACATAAACCAAAGTTCCAACCTCGAGTCCGCTGCACTGTTTTCCCAAGGTAAATTCCGATTGCCCCGTTCCCCTCGACCTCTAAACCGCCTTTTAACCAAGGACGAAAGGGCGAGGGCTTACAGAAGATCCAAATCGGATAATACCTCAGACAAATGATGACTTGGACTTCAGATCGAACACTAACCACAAATCACAACATTTGAAATATTTAACACAAAAATCCTTCAAAAACATAAATGGGTATGAACAGATTCAAATAAAAAACCGAAAATTCAACTATAAATCTTCAAACATCATAAAAAACTACACACACACAAAAAAACCATTAAATTATAAAAAAATTACAAAACGAAAAAAATCAAATCTTTAACATATAAATCACGAGAAAACGTAAAAGGGTATCAGAATATTCAATTAAAAAAACAAAAAATAAAAAATAATCATAAAAAACAACACACACACACACACACAAAAAAACCCTTTAAATCAGAACAAATAAACACAACCCAAAAGCACTAAACAAGTTTAATATACCTGCAAAATCAAAAAACAAAGCAAAATTTGAAGATTGATGCGCAAAAAAAAGAGATGAATAAAACCCTAGAAAAAAGGAGTATATTTATATTACCAGGATCTGAAGAATTGAGAAGAGAAGCGGAACCCATGAGTTGAATGATTTTCCTTAGAGTTTTGTTGAATCGAGGTGAATTTTGATGAATCGTTTTTTGTTGTAGATGGAAAGAAAGTGAGGGTTTTGTGAAATTGTGTGATGGAAAAATTGAAAATAAAATCAATATGTGAATAACGGCTAATTTCCACTATATTATATTTTTTGATAATAATGCATGTCGCATATATACATATATAGTTTACATAATAAAGTCAAATAAATAATTCCACTATTGATGCATTTTATAAGAAGTAAAAACAAGAAAATTTATTGCTATTGCCGTTGCAATTTAGCCGTTATTCAACGGTAAAAATATTTAGGCTTCAGTTTTGAAAAGCAAGGTAAGAAAATATTACTGGCCAAATCAATTTTCAATTCATTATAATATTATGATTGGTGCTAGTCACACCCAAAAAAAAAAGTTACATTAATGTAAATTTAGTTAATTTGAAATTTTTATTTTAGTTAAAGGGTATATTCATTTTAGGGTGTAACTTGTTTTTTTTTTTGGTGTGACTAGCACCAGTCTAATATTATTTAGGAGAAATGATATTTGTACAACCACTTTCTCACAACTTTTTGACAACTTTCTCTCTCATACTCACACTATCCTCTTACTCTCCCTCTTCCTTTTTCTCTCTCCATTGTTTTTGACCAATGAAAAGAGAGAAAAATAAGTTGTCACAATAGTTGTCTCATATGATTGTTTAAATAACACTACTCATTATTTAGAGGTGTATGAATTCTGAATTGCTACCGTTGCCAAAGTATACCACGTATCCATTTTATACCACTCTTACCACATCAAATAGTGGTGTCTTTACTGACAAGCACTGTGGCATGGTTGAAAAAGCAACTTAAGCACCCCGCGATATTTATGCTCTTACACTTTTCATTTTTATATTTTTTTAACCATATATTAGTTTTCATTTATATATATATTAAAAAAAATAAGTTTTTTTTGGTCAAAATTATTTTTTATAATTTTTTAACCATATATTATATTCGCGCAATTGCGTAAACTGATTTCTCTAGTCAGATAGAATCATAATGGATGATAAAACTTTGTTTTAAGAGATTTAACAATATCGTATTTCTAGAGTTTAATTCAAATTTAAAGGTGTATTTGATCTGTTAAAAAATGAGGGACAAGACATAACAACACTAGTTATACCGCATTTGATTTGTAAAATTGTTTCAGGGACAAAACAAGATTGAGGCAGGTGACAAGACAAAATTAAAATTTGTGTCCTTCACAAAATCATAGTACAACTTTTTGTCACACGTACAAGTTATATAAAATATCAAAATAGCTTTTTGTCCACTAGAAATCATATAAGATCAAAAATCATTCAATACCATAAAAGTATGTCATGTGTTGGTCTGTCTTGTGTTGTGTTTATAACGCCCGAGGCTGATGAGGGCGGGGAGTGGTCCGGCTCCTGGCATGCTTCTAAGCAAAATTGAATCACATCGGAATGAGAGGGACCCTGAGGCCGTGCAGGTATGGGATTGCATGGTTGAAGGCCGGCTTATAAGAATTGTTTAGTACTACCTATATCAACAAGATGCATCTTTTTTTCGGTAGCTCATTCCATAAGAACTCCATAGTTAAGCGTGCTTGACTTGGAGCAATTTTGGGATGGGTGACCTACCGGGAAGTTTCCCGATAAGCGTGCGAGTGAGGACAAAACACGCTGAAAAGACTCGTGTTGGTTTGTGAGGTCAATCGGCAATCCTAAAAGCAGTCTGGGATGTTACAGTGTTGTTACGTCTTCTGTTGTTCCGTTCAACACTTATTGTTTAACATATCAAGTTATAACTTTCAACTTTCATTATTGTAAGAGAGAAAAAAGGGAATGAATCATAATTTTGGTAGAAAATATATTGAAATTTTTTATAATTTCTTAACTTATTGATATTAGCTTATAATTTCATATTTTATTAATAAAACATTAAATTATTGATGTTAATAAATTAATATAAATAATTTGTTACATTTAATTTTCACTAAAAGGAAGTATAAAATAAAAATATGGTGCTAGTCACACCCAAAAAAAAAAACAAGTTACACCCCAGAATGACTAATATACCCTTTAACTAAAATAAAAATTTCAAATTAATAAATCATTTCATCCATCGCTTAATCACTGAAACCTGGAAACGTAATCCTAATTCATGTATTCCTCTTTCCAAACACTCACACCGCGTTTTTGAAAGATATCTCTCTTTCTCATCAAACTCGCTCGCTCGCCGCATCTCCACCATTTCATTTCAGAGCCCATCGCAGTTTAAAGGTACATACGTAAACTAAATCTACACTAACCTTTGTAAACTGAAATTACACTAACCTCTTATACGTAAACTAAATTTACATTAACCTAAATTGAACATAAGTAAACTTAATTTACATTAACCTAAATTGAAAATAAGTAAACTTAATTTACAATAACCTAGATTGAACGTAAGTAAACTGAATTTACACTAACCTACATACGTAAACTACACTAACCCCTTTTATATACATACACGTAAACTTAATTTACACTAACCTCTCACTTAAAATCAAATTGACAAGCATATCTCATACCAAAACAAACAATAAACAAATAGAAACTCATCGAAAATGAAATTCATGAAATTCACTAACCTTTATGAATATAGTACAGATCAATAACAAAGATGTTGATTCAGATCTTGGTTGCACATCTATGGTGATTTGTGGATGAAAAGGGGTAAGGGTTCAGAATAATCATAAAATATGAGTTTTAAGAAATTTACATGAAGAGGGCAATCTTGGTATTATTGTAAAATTTTAAATAAATTTGGGTGTAACTTGTTTTTTTTTTTTTTTTTGTGACTAGCACCAATCTATAAAAAATGGAGTAATATGTGATATTATAGATCCAATAAAAATATGTTTTTTAAGGAACAAAAATATGTTAATTGTCCCTAGTATATATATTTATCTATTTAAAAATATAAAACAAGGTCAAATCTCATACTTTTAAGAGGAATTTGTTTCCTTCAAAAGAAGAGGAATTTACTATTATTTATATAGATAAATATAAATTATATAAATATCATTGTTGCAACACCCCACAACCCCGACTTTAAATCATTAAATAAAAGAATAAATTTAATTAAAACAGGGGTTACACACACTCAACATTAATATCATTTCGTAATTTAAAATTTCAAATAGCAACAAAAAATAGTTCATCATTCTCAATGAAATAAATTAAGTTCTCAACAGCAAATAAGTCAAAATAAAATTTCCAAAACTTTAATTCCAAAAAATAACCTCAACGATAAACCTCAAACTCTAGTGTTACATATCAGAGCACGTATTCGTCTACATAGTTTATTCACTATTCATAACTAAAATAAAGATGGAGCAAGCAAGCAAGCTTCTGGTATCTAACTAAATTTAAAATAAAGAAGAATCAAGCATTGGCTTGGCTAGACCAAAGTTACTTCAATTTAAACTAAATTTTAACCAATGCAATTTTATAAAAAGAAGTTTCAATAAAAAAAATGTTTATCCAAAACATACACTACTAAAAGAATTTTCACCACATTTTGATTTAGAAAATGAGATTAGCACACAAAGGAAAATTTTAAAATCAAAATGATGAGTTTGATGAAGCATGTTCTTCCATTATGCAAAGCACCAGAACACAGAGCTGTAGTAAATAAGTTGAAGCCTTGAAGGAAAGATTGACAATAGTAACATTTTGTTATCCAACCCCTTCTATTGACATTGCACCTGCTAAGAAGTTAATTGGTGTTGTTTTTGGATTTCCAAACAGTTGTATTTGGATTTCCAAATTCTATTTATCTACCGAAGTTGTTACTAGGTTGAGTCACGACCAGGTCGCTCTCTTTAAGACGTTTCGTGGCACTGTCCAAATTGTGCAAGACAGACTATCAACCACGCCGCCTCCAGGATAAAACAAGCCCAGCTGCAACTGTGCGGTTAACTACTGCACTGTAGATAACCGTTCGAGAATTACACCTTCAATATGGTACTAAGACCAATCTTTTAACACTGAAACCAATATGGTATTGTAACCACTCAATTATGGTGTTGAGACCACTCAAATATGGTGTTACCACCATTCTAATTTTTAACTTCTCCAAATATCAATAGGCATTTCAACCACTCAAATATGGTGCTACGACCATTCTAACATCTAACTTCTCCATGAGTTGAAGAAGAGTATATATGTTTAAGATCATTCTTATTATATCGAAAAGCGACTATGATCTTAAAACATTATTTATTCCGACGAGAATGAATTATCGAAGGGACTATGCTCTTAAGACCATTCTTAATTCCGAAGGGACATTAAACCGAAAATAGACTATGGTCTTAAGAACACTCTTAATTCCGAAGGGACAGAAAAGAGTAGAAAAAGGAGAAGAACTTATCAACACAAGTCGAAGGAGGGAGAAGAGAGGAAAAACACAGGAAGCATCAACTGTGAATTTCGGTGTGTGGAATGCACTGTGTGAGCTCTCTATTTATAGAGAAAGTTCACAACTAATAAGTGAGAAACTTTGGGAGCAAGTAATTCTCATATTTGATCTAGTACAAAAATATCTCAAATTGAGTCTCAAAATATATCATATTGAGTACAAAAATATATTATTCAGTACATAAATATATTACTCAGTATCAAAATATATTTTAGATCATGTACTAAAATATATTAGATTGCCTTCCCAAATATTTCAGATTGAGTTCCACAATATTATAGATTGCGTTCCAAATTATTTTAGCAAAACTTGGGGACTAAGAAAGCACTTTCTTATAATGATTAAATTAATTATTTAATTTATCATTTCCAAATAATAAAATATATATCAGTATATATTTTTTTCTCAGTGCTTACTTCGTTCACATAACTATGTACCTCTTAGAGGTACACCCCCACTATATAAACACTACTAATGTGTGTTCCATCCGATGTGGGACTTCCATTTTTTCAATTCACACAACACTAGTTCTACCCAACATGGGAATTTGTGTTTAGTCTTTTTAACTCAATTTCCACACATGTTCCAACAATTGGTGAAGGAAACCAGCAAGTATACAAGAACATGACACATGAAGAGTACTTTAATAGGTTTTTCAATAGGAAACCTTTATTGATAGTCTTAGATTATGATAAATGATGTTATTTAATTGCACACTATGAGGCACATACACTCTTTGGATTAGGCGTGTCCTGGTGTCGGACACGATAAATTATTAACGGTGTCGACGTATCAGTGTCCGTGGTTCATAGATTGCACATCATTTTTATTGTACAACTCTTCTGCTATATCCTTTTTGAGTAATAATCAAGAAAAAGTCATGTAAATTGTATCTTTGTTTATCTAATCCATAAAAGTGTAAAGAATAAAAGATGACAAAAGTGAGTCTAAATTATGATTTTTATTTGCTTTATCGTTTTTTAATATATTAATGAAGTTTAATCCTCTAAAAAAAATTGTGTTGGTTACGCTTCCATGTTTCAATTGGCTTTGGGATTGCTTTTTCCTTGAGAACACAACTTTTCAAATTTCAATACAGATATAGGTTAGTTAACCAACAATAACGTTCTAATTTTTTTGTTAACAAGAATAAAGTTCTAATTAAATTTTGTATAGCTGGATAATGTATAGGTAAAGAAGTTGAACTAACAATACTTATAAGTACACATTTCTCACCAACTCACCCTTGCTTGCACATTTTTATTTACAATATTTGATCTATAAAAGCCTACATACAACACATACAAAACACACAACAGAAGCATATCAAAATCATTAGTATTGCAAAGAGCTCCACTATAATATATCTACCTGAAGTTCTCTCCTCAGCTTGGTTAAACCATGGCTTACATCAATTTATCAAAAATCATTTTTTCATTAATGGTTCTAGCTATATTGTCAACCAAGAGTAACACAATGGTTCTCGGGGCACGCAATCTTCTAGAGTCGAACATACCTGAGGTTCCGAAACTTGATTTTCCACCTATACCAAAGCCTGAGCTTCCAACGATTCCTGAATTACCTAAGCCAGAATTACCTAAGGTACCTGAACTTCCAAAGCCTGAGCTACCTAAGTTTAATGTTCCTGAATTGCCAAAACTCGAGTTTCCCAAACTCCCTGAGTTGCCTAAAGTTCCCGAGTTGCCTAAGTTCCCTGAATTGCCCAAACCTGAACTACCTAAAGTCCCCGAATTGTCTATGCCGGAAATTCCAAAGATACCCGAATTACCAAAGCCTGAGTTACCTAAACTTAATGCCCCTGAATTGCCAAAACTCGAGCAACCTAAAGTCCCTGAATTGCCAAAACATGAACTACCTAAAGTCTCTGAGTTGCCCAAACCAGATATCCCTAAGGTACCTGAATTGCCAAAACCCGAGCTACCTAAGGTACCTGAATTACCAAAACCCGAGCTACCTAAGGTACCTGAGTTGCCCAAACCAGAAATACCAAAGGTACCTGAATTACCAAAACTAGAGTTACCTAAAGTACCTGAATTGGCAAAACCTGAACTACCGAAATTCAATGTCCCTGAACTACCAAAACCCGAGTTACCTAAAGTCCCTGAAACTCCTAAAGGTGTTCCAACCAATACTCCTTAAGTTGGAACTAGTTCCTTTCATTGCATATGCTAAAGTCATATATAGTTTTATATACTATATTGTGTCTAAAGCTCATCTTTTGTGATGGGCGTGATATTGTTTATACATATTTTTAATTCCGAATTATATGTTGTAGATCACAGAGTGGTTGTTAAGGTTTAGCTTGAACCTTATTAAGAATACATATTATGTTTAGTTTGAGCTTAATTAAATCGATTGTACTACTTTTTATTGTTGGTCATATCCTTCATGTATAAATGTTGTTGAATTTAATCATATTGTATTTTAGTGAGAAACATCCAGGATTTTCAAATTCATTTCGTTTGAGAGGATATTTTATCTTGTTTTATAGAATTTAATATACAATTTCTAAATTCAACTTCATAACTTTTGAGAAGTCTTGCCCTCTAAACATGAAATAAATAATTTGATAACCATTTAATATAAATAAATAATAATTTTGTGGTTGATTCGAAGCACAAAATCCCAATATCTTACAAGATGAAATGATTATCGAGAAATTACATATTGTTTTTTTTTGTGGTGTTCGAGATTCGAATCACACACCTTAAATATATTATCAATTATCCTTGTCAACTAAGCTAAACTTATAAGGATCGAGAAACTACATCTGATTGTATTTATCAAATTATTACCACCTTTCATTAACAACTAAGTTGTAAAGACACGTTAAAAAAAAAACTTTATAGACATCTTGCATAAAAAAAAAGTTCTAAAAACATGTTATCATCAATCCTGCATGATTTTTCTCAACTAAAAATTAAACTTGATTAAGACTCAGGGCCGTCCCTGAGAATTCGGAGGCTCGGCTCTGGAAATGAAAAGAGGTCAGTGATAAAATCAAAACGTATTTTTTTTAAAAGAGTAATGTTCTATTTATATTTTTTAAAAGATAAATACAAGGTGTCGTATATATGCGGTACACCCAAAAGTGAAAATGACTACCGTATACATGAGGAACCCCACATAACACCAAAAGCAATAGGAACTAATTCTAATAGGCCTAAAAGGCTAAAACAAGAGGACATAAAATGAACCTGCACAAAACCACCAAAAGCCATGCGCGCACAAAGCTGGCAGCACAACAACCAAGCAGTCACAAATAGTGTTGTTTTAGCAATTCTGTTAATAATCAACCAAATCTCTATCAATCTCTATTTTAGCAATTTCAACATTCAACAAACAGTGTTGTTTTAGAAAGGGGAAAACCGATTGAAATTTGAAACAGTGTTGTTTTCAACATTCAACAAATCTCTATCAATCTCTATTTTAGCAATTTCAACATTCAAATTAATGAAAGAGAGTTTATTTACTTACCAAACAGGAAAACTGATTGAAACTTTGAGAGTTGAGAGTCTACGTGAATCAGTGATGATTTGGTGAAGAAGGAAGAAGAAGAAGGAAAGTCTGATGATGTGAATCAGTTGATGATTGATCACTGATGATGATTGTGAATCGGTGATGGAATGGAAGAAAATCGGTGATGATTGATGAGCGAGCGACGAGCGTGAAACGTGAAACTAGAGAACGCGTTTCAACTTGTGAGGGAATGAAATAATTTTTTTTTTATTGGAGGATAGTATACTACTGAATATAAAAAAAATAAAATTGAGGCCCATCCTTGGAGGAGGCCCAGCTCGATTGAGTTGTTTGCAATCCCTCAGGACCGGGCCTATTAAGACTCCGCCAACTAAAGTACACAACACAACTTAGAACTTTTATTTCTTTAACTCACGCAACACGTGACCATATATGTAGAAGTAAGTAGATAAATATTTCCCAAGTTTGTTAATGATATTCGGAAACTGTTCCTTGAAAGTTTCTACTGGTACCGCAAGCTAGCATTATAAAAAAAAATTAAGAGCACATTGACTCTGTATCAAACATTGCTCGTTTCACGTCAAAAAAAAAAAAAAAAAACATTACTTGTTAACAAGGCAACAGAAAATCTTAGCTTAGCCTATGTTCGAATTTATGGCGTTTAATTTTTTTTTAAAGAGGCTCAAATGAATTATATTACCACATCAAAAAGTCTTTCCCAACACAAGGTGTGCGAAGGAAAAAACAGAAGAGTCCACACAGAGTTCAAACAATATATACAAGCTACAGGCTATGCAAGAACAAAATAGAACTGAATAGGAGAAAATAAAAACTAGTCTATATCTAGTATGGTAAACGGACTAAGCCACCACCACCCATGATAATTGAAGGAAAGAGAAGCATACTTCACATTCAACCACATGAAAGTTTGAGACTTAATCTTGTCAACAATCTGCACAACTGAGCATTCTTTGCCATTAAATAACCTGTTATTTCTCTCCTTCCAAAATTTTCAAAATGTTGCAAACCAAATGACCTGTAATATTGAGCACTGTGTCCCTGCGATACCCCCAACAAAATTAAATTGAAAGAAGTGATCCTCGGTGTCAAAAGGCATAACCGTGTCAACACCAATCCACCGAAAAACATAGTACCAAACAGAGCCAAAGAAATTACAATGAAATAATAAATTATTAGCAGACTCAGCCACGCCACACCCTCCAACACACATCTGAGCATCAAACTCTATAACACACGCCAGTAAAGGTTGTCCTTTTTTTTTTTTTTTTGAAGAAGCTAAATTAGCCCACCCAAATTGACACTAGAGGGAATCGAACCTGAAACCTTGAGGAGGAGCACACTCCCAAGTCCCAAGCCTATACCACTAGGGCAACCCAAATAGGTTGTCCTTAGTTAATAGTCTATCGCGAAACAAGCGCCACGCAAACAGAACAACCTTCAAAGGAACATCTTTATGCCAAAAAGAAGACACTGGCACCACAGAATCAATATGAGGCTGCAAATTCAGAACTTTGTAAGCACTACGAACAGTGTAAACTGAAGACGGTTATGGCGTTTAAAATTGATTTTGACTGTTTGATTGTAAATTTTAATTGTTATAGATTATTTATGTAAATTTTTTATAAAAATATAAAATCATTTGATATGTTTTTAAGAATCATTAAGATTAATGGTTTTCTATAAAAACACACGTTAATTTTTTCTAAGACACACAAACTGTTAATCTTGCTGAGTCTAAAAAAATATATCAGATGATTTTAGATTTGTGTAAAATTTTACATAGATAATTTATATGATATAAATTTTACATTTTGGGACAAAGAAAGTGGGTTTTTTCTTACATTTTGGGACGGAGATATATATACATTTTTTCTTCTATTTAAATATAATCATACATTTTAGTTTTAATTATTTATTTGTTTCCCAATTTTATTTTCCATTAAACTTCAGTTTAAACGGTCCTCGTAAGCTTACCTCAGTTAATAGAGACAATGCATAATATATGCAAGGTCTGAGGTTCAAACCCCGGCCACCACAAAAAAAAAAAAAAAACTTCAGTTTAAACTATATTAAACTCAGTATAGGATTTATTAAATTTAATAGATAATATAAGTGGACTAATTTAGCTTCTTCAAAAAAAAAAAATGAAAGTTGACTTAGTTTGTAAAAGTTGACTCATGTGCAAAATCTTTCTTGTGTTCAATTATTGTTGCCGATGTGACAACATCTTTTGGTGGATGATCGTATTTTGGTGGGTGATCCTAAGTAGCTATTTATTAAATTCTGAGTTATAATAAGAGTAATCTTTTTTCTTTTATTATTTTTGAGATCTAATTTAGGGAAATTTTTGAGATATGTAAGTTTTTTATGAATTTTTGATTAACCCGGGCAACGTCGAAAAAAAATAAAAGCCACTGACTTTGAGATTATAGATTTTGCACTCTCCTACAGTTCTGCTAGTTACGCCACTGACTTTGAGATTGCATAGGCTTTCAATGCATATATAGGATGGTTAACCAAAAAAATAATTGTAATTAAATTTTAGTTACACAATTTCATCTATTAAACCCTCGAGTAATGATACATAAACACCCTTAGGTGGCAGTACACCCTTTGACACCCACACAAAAATCTAACACGTAGTCACGTGGACCCCGCACAAGCACACTTTCTCTTTCCTCTCCTCTTCTCTCTTCCTAGTGCATGGGGTGTACAAAAGTGTATGAGAATAAATGGTGTCTATGTAACATTTTCCTAAACCCTCACATATAACCCATGCATAACACACTACAATAGAAGGCATATCAAAATCATCATATTAGTATAGCAAACAATTCCAACTACTATAATATATCTTCCTGAAATTTTTCTCATCATCTTGGTTAAACCATGGCTTGCATTTCTTTGTCAACAATCATTTTTTCATTCATGATTATAGCTATTATGTCAGGAAAACCTAACACAATGGTTTCTGGGACACACAATCTTTTAGAGACAAACATACCTCAGCTTCCAAAACTTGATTTTCCACCTCTAGCAAAGCATGAACTTCTTAAGGTTTCTGAATTACCAAAGTCAGAAATACCTGAATCATCAAAACCGAAGTTCCCTAAAGTATTTGAGTTGTCTGCTCCAGAAATTCCAGAGTTATCTAAATTTGAAAAGTACGAGCTACTTGAAATCCCACAACTACCTCCTCTCGAAATTATTATTCAACCTCCTGACTTTGCTATCATTATACCTGGACCTATTTTACGTAATCGTCCATAAATTCAAACGTAGTTTTCTACTATATATGGCCATATTGTATGATAGATGTGGTATGATTTATACATATTTTCATTCAATACTATATATCATAGGCTACAAAACCATAGGGGAGTGATTGTTATGGTTTAGTGTTTGTTGGGTATCACGATGGATTTGTCGGAATCAATGTGACCCATTGTGATTCTAGCACACTGACGGTAACATCAAACATACGCTTTGAACCTTATTAAGATTACATATTTGCTTTTAGTTTGAGCTTCTTTAAATCGATTATGGCATGATCCGCATTGACTCACGTTATATGATTAACCAAAAATCTAAATTATGAGGACACATCCAAGGGTGGGAATAGGCATGTCAATCGATAGGGGGGTTTTCAATCTAGCCAATATCAGATTTATGTTAGACTTTCTTGAAAACAAAAACTAGAATGCAAGAGCATCAATAGTAGCTACGAAATAACTTTTTAAATATGAAAACTTAAGACTTTATAAAATAAATATAAGTATTTTATTGCAATTATTATTACATTAGATTTGTACTTTGGGTTACAATTATAATTTTTCTAACTATTTTAGTAATTTAAATTTATTAACCTACGTATATTAGTTGCATATTCAAATGTATTATTATAAATTATAATTGAAATATGACTTTATATATGTTGTCGAATTTTTCAAAATGTCATGTTAAAAATAAAAATTGAGTTTAATCTAATTGATCTACTACCATATTTGTCGATTCATAACCAACAATGGATGGTAACAACTAACAAGTGTCTCAAGGAAACTAGTCAATCAATTAAATATACTAAAATTATTTTAAAACTTGTACAATCAACCTCTTAAAAGTGTAAAAAAGAATTCTTTTAAAAAAAAGTGTAAAAAAAAAACTTTTTTTAATGCAAAATTTACTTTAACCCTTTGGCTTTCCGTGTAATCAAAAAAATAAAAATACAAAATTTACTTTTATTGTTTACTTAACAAATATTTTAGGGACATTAGTTAAGACAATCCTTTGAATATGAGACAATCCTTTGAATATAAGTGGAATTTTGAGAGTCGCAAATTAACTAATAAACACAATATAAGTTTGAGAAGAGTCAAAAAGAATCATTTTCGCAAAGTATATATCCTAATTCAAATTAGTGTTTATTATAGAACTAGTCCTAACAATATCAATTCAAATATTAATTAAAATTAGAGTTAAATAAATTTTCATCCTTAAAAAATAGTAAATTTTTATTTTAGCTCGTAAAAAATAAAATAAGATGTTTTTATCTCACAAAATTTTTAGTTATGTTTTTGATCCCTAATGGCCAATTTATTTACATATGAATGTCAACATTACGACTCTTTTATGTTCAAGATGTGTCAGCGTTAAGTCTGTTTATAAATTTTTCCACAAAAAAAAAAAAAAAAAAAATCATACAAAATGTAAACAAATATGGTAAACCAAAATAAGCTTCAGTCCAGGAAAACATGTACCATTTCATAGCATGATTCACAAAAGAAAAAGACACAATTAAACACATGAAAATAAACATAATATATGTCAAGTTTCCACACATTTTTACTTCTTTATGTGAGATGAATAAAATCATCGAGGTGCAAACATAATATAACAGATACAATGATAGATAGATCCCTTTAAGCTTTTACCATAGTTAAAAACCAGCCCATCCAGCAGGTTGAGAAGTTGATTTGCTCTCAAAACCCTTCGCCTCACGGAAAACATGAGCTGTACTCCCTTCACCAGGTCTTGGCATCTGTGGGCTACCACTACCAGCACGAGCAGCACTAAATGTATCTGCACCAAAACCCCAAGAATCAAAATCAGCAGCTGGTTGAGTAGCCGGCTTGCTCTGCTGACCATTTCTTGACCTAACAGATTTTGAAGCATTGTCTGCTGAAAGGGATTTAAACGGTTCGCTTTCCTCCGAGAAAGGTTGCCATGATGACTTTGGTTCTGAACTAGGAGTTTTCCATTCACTTCTATCCTGCTGAAGTTACAAAGAAATCACAGTTAGGATGTCATATATATAACCACGTGTCACAAACACAACAACATAAACAAAATAATTCATGCAAATACAAATTAATTGGGACGAAAAAACTACAAAATGCTTATTACCGAAGATGCAGATGATGCAACTCCAGGAGAGGTTCTGAAACCTTCTCTACTAGGAGATGGAGTTTTTGCTGCAAGTGTTTGCTTGAGATCCTGCAATTCTTGTCTTTGTGAACGGCAAATAGCAGTAAGCTTTTCATACTTGGCAGTGATTTCAGATTTCTCTAAGTTAGCTTCCTTCAGCTGCTCCCTGAGTTTCTCCACCTCAGACTCTAATGCTTCTTCCCTTGTGGATTTGTTACCATGCCCGGAGCTTAGCTTAGCGGTATCAAACTCTGCAACAAAAGTGTTAAAAGACTGGTCTTGAAAATTATTATTTTTCTTCTCCAGATTTGACATTTGCTTCTCATTTGCATGACCTTTATCTGGGAAAAAATTTATTTCAAAGTCCTTGGAAGATACAGCTTCAGGTTTGTGCAACTTTCCATGTATACTGCTTTTTACAGTCTGAGTTTGTGAGTTAGTCACTTTGTTAGTACTAACATTTTTCGGTAACTGATCATTGTCCGGACGAACTCTGTGGTGGCTAGATCGTTCTTCATCATATACAGGTTTGCCCTTTTCCTCGGGGACACGTGAATCCTTTGCATGCAGAGTGGACCAGAAAGCACCAAGCTGCCCCCCACTTTCCCCTCCCCTAGAAGCAAGAGATGGCTGAGGGGTAGTTTTGGGTTCTGCAACTGATGGAGGAGGAGGTGGATTTCTGCGAGGCATTGCACTTGATTTGTTTGTGGACATTGAAGCACCTACAAAAATTTAGCTACAAATTAATCTTTCTGTCTGATATTAGGTTAAAATAAAATATACAAATCCAATCTTCTACCAAGAGTTTTTTTTCTTTGCCCTAACTCACTTCAAGGGTAACATTCAATGATGTAAGCATTCAAAAAACATATCATGTTATAGCATTCAAAAAATATGAAAATAGACTTATCATGTTTATTCAAGACATGCCTCACCTTCATGATTGTTGGAAGCGGGCGATTCAGGTGGCCTGTCAGGTAATGACTTTTGTAAATCAATGGGTAGCTGCTCATTAACACGAAACCAAACCTGCCACCACAGTAGTGTACCCAATGTCAGTGATTGATTGCTCTAATTCTAGTGCCTAGGAATGCTATGGATGGATGATCTATGACCAACCTAAATTGATGGAGATGAATGGCCAATCAAGCAAAGCGCTTGCCTGCGTGATATCTGGTCTGTCGTCTGGTCGAGCTTGAAGCATGTCTCTGATCAAGTCTGTGAGGGTTGAATTGAATTTAGGTAGATCAGGAATGCGGTAGTTTCCATTTAAGACTTGGAGCTTTGATTCCCCATCAAATGCACTTTTGAAGTAGCATATGCGAAAAAGAAGACACCCAAGTGCCTAACATATTCAAGGAGTAATATGATTTGTCAGTTAGCAGAAAATGATTTCACAAAAGTAGTTGCAATAAAGAGATGTTTTTAGCGTATATGACGACTTACCCATATGTCCACTTTCTCATTAATGACTTCTTTCAGGAACAGATCCCACATCTAAATGCACACAAAACAAAAATTTGTGATCATTCATTCATTTGTAATTGTATCATACATAACTACAATTTTTTTTCATGGGCACAAAAAATGGAAACCCAAGGTGGTAGCCAGGACATACGAGGCATTGTCCTGGCATTCAAATGCACATAGTGTTCGAGTTTATGGCTTTCCATCAGCTCTACGCCAATGAGATTGAACCTAAGCACTTGAATAACTTGGCATGGGCTAGAGCTTTCAAACACAACCGTTGGGGCTCACCTTAATTTAAATAGAAAAAACAAATGTCAACATACCTCGGGGGGTCTGTAGGCAGGGGTTGTGTACTTTCTGATATTATCTTCCTCAATTCCCATTTCTTCTGGCTTCTCAAAACGTTTGTGATTTGTGGAAATGCTTCCAAAATCACACAATTTCCATAAACCATCTGAACCCAACAGAAGATTTTCTGCTTTCAAGTCTCTGAGAAACAAAAAGAAAAGTGATTTACTAATAATTCTAAAAGCACCTGACAAACTCGTGCTAGATTTATCAAACTTCTGAACAATGTCACGCAAAAATAAAGTAAAATCAGGCATATCAAACAGTACAATTCAAATAAACATATTGAAAGAAGAATCACTAGTATTGTTACCGGTGAGCAATAGGCGGGGACTGGCAGTGCATGGCAAAGACTGCATTACACACGTCCCTGAAGATTAAAAGAACCTGCCTCTCTTCAAAATAACCAGCACCACGGCTCTCCAGCACACTAACCAGAGACTTCTCACAAAATTCCATTACAAGGAATGCCTCTTTTGTCCTACCCATATCATAGATGGCATTGGCATGAAGGGTGACAACATTGGGATGTCCAATCAACAACTTCATCACAGATATCTCTTTCTTCACTAATCCAAGTGATTCTTCATCGTTGCATATTATGTGCTTCAAAGCATACTGTTTTGACATATGTACAGCATCACGAGCCAAGTAAACACATGAGAACCCTCCTTCAGCAATGAGCTTGTGGACATGTAGTTTGAGATTACCAACGTCTATAGAACGGCCTTCAAGACCATTTTGCTCTTTATGCGCGAATGGCTTAAATTTCCACATCTTTGAAAAAATAGACTATGTTTCTGCATACATAAATTTAAATTCAAATATAAGGCATAACCTCCTCATAAAAAATTGCAGATTCTCTAACTAACGAATAGCATTTCTTTGGCGCACATGACATCAAATCATTTTTACAACAAGCATATGACAATGTCTATATACATGGAAAATGAATTTCCTGCACAGCTAGCAATCACTAATGCCAATGTCAGCAGTCCGATTTGTATCTGCCGATTCGGATTAGATGACTGTCAGAAAATCCGGGGCCATTTACATGCTGTTATCTATACTATTTCATTCCATCCTCCACGTTAATTGATCTATGTCGTCAACTCTTAGGGGGTGTTTGTTTCAAGGTTAAGAATGACATTCCCGGGAATACATGGCTAGGGAATGATTATACCCATGTTTGTTATGAGGTTGAGAAAAAAATATTCCTGGGTATAAAGGTTCCTGGGAATGGAGTAACTTCCCATAACTTCCATTATTCCCATGAATATATTCCCATGTAAAGAGATGGGAATGTGCATTCCCATGATATTATGCATAGATTTAAAAAAAAAAATTGTAACTTCCAATTTTTCCAGGAATGTCAAGTTATTTGCCAAACACTTTTTTTAACAAATACCCAAGAATCAAATTTTCATATTTTCATTCCCGGGTATGTTATTCCTGGGAATAATTTGTGTTTCCCAAAAACAAACGCCCCCTTAATAATTAAAAAGGAAACACCACTAAATTCAACATAATACACCTTAACGAATATAATGGATTTGGATCCTCTCATGTTTGAATCAAACGCAGGCGTCTTGTTGATCATCTCACCATTAAAATTTATTGGACCCCACTTGCATATTTTGAAATTGGTAAGGCCAATACATTTTAATAGTGAGATGATTTACATAACCCTCTCATGTTTAATTCAAACATTAGAGAATCCAAATCCAATCCAATCATAATAATGACCTTACTAACACAACCATAATCATAATGATAATCATACAATTTCTTAACCCAGTCAGCAACATGAACTTAACTAACCTCATAATCACGAAAACATAAACCATCATTGATCAACCAAATTCAAAACTCTTTTTAGTACCTTTTGAACAAAATTACAATCAATAACATACGTGACTTCAGACGTAATTATGATTGAAATGGAAACATTTTTAATGATCTAAAGATTATGATTGATTTACGATACAAAAAATCTTTACAATGACGATGAATTAAATTAAAAAAATATAAATTTAGATAGACAAAAATAAGAAAATATCCATAAATCATGATATCATACTATATTTAAAACATCTAAAAAAGTTACATTGATCAGCAACATAAGCATAACAAAACCTTATAAAAACATAAACCATCATTGATGAACTAAATAAATAACCGTCAAATAAGATCCAATAATACCATAACGTAATTTCCAATCATCGTTAATTCACAATCATCACCCATATATTCAAATCCAAAAGATCCAATAACAACAGCAACAAAAACAAAAACATTGTCAAAAAAACACAACAACAAAATAATATTTACCTAAAAAAACAAAAAAACTCAAATCCATAAACAAATCCTTAAATCCGAAAATTCAGCTCAAATCGAATAAAAAACACACCTTGGATCAATCGATCTGTAACACTAAAAAAACACAAAACTCAAATCCACAACAAAAATATCAACTTTTTCACAATTTAAATCTGAAAAAACAACACATAATTTTTTTAAGAAAAATAAAAAAATTGAAGAAATTAGTTACTGAATCTGGTGATTATACCTGTGAAGATTGAATTGAAGGATCGGGAAGTTGAATGAAGAGTTGGAATCGAAATTAACACGCCATTGATAGATTGGGATTGAGATTGCTGTGCTAAGTGTTTTTTTCAGATTTGGGGAAGTGAAAAATGAAAGGAAAAGAGTGAAAAAGGTTTTTATATGAAGAAAGAGATGATGAATGAGATGGGAGATGATTTGTACGGTGGAGATTGCGTTGGATGTGGGAGATGAAGATGGATTGTGATAGATGGGAGTGTAGAGGATAATGTAACAGATGATCTTAATCATGACACATGTCTTGGTTTTTATTTTCTTATCTTACATAAATATAAACATAAAAATATATACTACAAATTCAAAGTCGATAAAAATAAAAATGATGAACTTGTTAACAAATTTAGATATCTATGTTAATAAAATAAAACAACAAAATATATATGCTTACTAATGTGATTATATTCAAATCTTTTATACACTTATGTCTTCGGATATGCAAACATTGATGACGTCAAAGTAATTGATTAGATATGCATTTGATTGAAATTGATCTTTCAACGCGAGTCAGATAAACATCGCATTAAGACGAAAATAAAAAACATACCGTATAAAGACGGAAAAATCAAAACAAACAAAATCAATGTTAAGACGGCGAAATCACAAAAAAAAAAAAAAATGTATGAACATATGTGAAAATCACTTATTTAACTATAAAGAGAAATCTTGTCAAAAAAACAAACTATAAAGAGAAATAATTTTTTTTTCCTAAAGCATACTACTCTTTAATAACTTTAAATGGTTTCCTAAAAAAAATAACTTTAAATGGTAAATTTTAATAAAAATTTGTCTATTTAGTTATATAAAAATTGAAGCATTTGCTTTTTTACATATAATTTTTTTAGTTTGAAAACTTAAAGACTTTCCAGAAAATATTAGTTAGCAAAACCCATAAAATAATAATTTTTTAAAAGAAGAATGAATTTTGTATTTTTTTGAAAAAGAATGTATTTTGTTTTTGACAAGAGGTAAAAGAATATATAAAAAATTAGGCAAAATTATATGTTGTGTCACGTAACTTAATTTAACCGTTTGATCTTTTATTTTTTTATTTTAATTTTGTCTTTTTGACCATTTTTATATTCATTTTGAAGCTTCAAATCTAATATTGTTGTGCAAACATAGAAGAAGATCATATATTTAAATATTGATAGGCCATATTAAAATAACACAATGAATTTGAAGATTGAAAATTCATATACAAATTGATCAAAACAATAAAATTGAAGTTAAAAAAAGATAAAAGACCAAACTGTTAACCAAAGTTAAATTAAGAGACTAAATTATAAAATACATTCAAAGAATATTATAAAATATTATATGTTCTATTGAGACAATCCATGTCGGTTGGGTGAAGTGGAGTACACGTGAAGGCTACTTCCGGTTGCAAGAGGTAAGAAGGTATGCATTTCAAAGTGAAACGGAAGATTTGTTTAGTAGCAAATGATTAGAAATTTTTTGCACATTGATAGATAGTGGAACAAACGTGGTAGGATGTCATTTGCAAAATGATCACTATTTTTAAACTAAAACTATCTCTAATACACCAATGATTTTGAACATATTTTTGCATATTTATTTCACATCTTATTTTATCTCTAATATCTTTTTCTTTATCACATAACTAAAATATTTGATCTATCACGTTAATATTTGGAATCTTTTTCTCTCTACATCCAATGAGGTGTTCATCAAACACTTTTTTTTAAAATATCATTGGTTAAAACATATATGATTTAATTCCTCTTTAGGTGTGGTGTTCAATTCACATGCTTTCAGGTACATACTCTTTCAAGAGTGGTAGAAAAGAAATATTATTGATGTAAATGAGGATATTATAGTTAATGTGTTGGCCTTGTGTTATGAAATGTGGTGCACTAGAAATAAAAAAATGTATTGAGGGAACTAGAATTGATGTGGTTACCACCGTACAAAAGGCACAAAAATTCGTTATTAACTTTAATAGTGCTAGTACGATGTTATTGGAGACGTTAAGTGGAGGTCCAAACATACCCATATCATATGTTCACTGGACACTTTCTGGTAGTGGTTGCTATAAGCTAAATGTTGATGCAGCAGGTCTAATAGAGGGGGGTAAATGGGGTGTTGATGTTGTTGTGAGAGATTATATATGAAGGTGTTGTTGTTGCTCCTAGTTGATGTCAAGTCTTTTGATTACTAGATTTAGAGGTAAGAAAAGTTTTAGCTATGCGGAAGGGGTTGAAATTTGCAAAAGACATATCTTTTTTGAATCTTATAATAGAATCAGATGTTTCTAATGTGGTTCAGGTGATGAACACTCATCAACAATATCCCAACTATGTTGGATCTATTATTGAAGATTGCATTAATTTTAATGTCTTTTTTAGTAGTTTAAGTTATTTACATGTTAGGCGTGACAGAAACCACGCTATCCATTATTAAGGATTTAAAAGATTCCAACTTATTTTTTACAGTCTTGACTTTTAATTTATTGTAAGACTTTTGTTAATAAAATTTTCTTAATGTAAAAAAAAAAAAACTTTTCTTTGGAATAACGAATGTGTGTATTACTTTTACCAAATTAGTAAGGGCCTTTCTAAGGCTGGTCGAGAGGTTTTAATTAAATCGGTGCTTCAATCCATACCAACTTACTTCATGAGTCTGTTTACTCTACAATCGTCTTTGTGTGATAAAATTGAAAAAATGTTAATTCTTTTTTGTGGGGTCACTGAGGGTCACAGAACAAAGGAATTAATTGGCTATCTTGGGATAAACTTTCCATGCACAAAAAAGATAGCGGTATGGGTTTTAAAAGTCTAGGAACTTTTAATACTGCTATGTTGGGGAAGCAAGGCTGGAGAATTATGACTAATCCGAGACACGCTTATCTATAGAATTTATAAAGCCAAGTATTTTTCGAGATGCAATTTTCTTGACTCAATTTTAGGCCATAATCCTAGTTTTGTTTGGCGAAGTATCTGCAATTCCAAATTCATTTTAAGAGCAAGTAGCAGATGGCGAATAGGTGATGGGAACATGAAATAATTGTTCTATTCTCTATGTTGTTGTTGGCTTTTGAATGTGCTAGTTTTGAGTCCGTTTTACACAGCTTGTGCTAAGTCCTTTTGGATTTTAATAAAAAATAAAAATCTTAAAGGTCAAAGAACTATATATAAAATTTCTTTTTTTTTTTTTTCGCAAAAAAATGACTTTTAAATTATGTTATTCGAGCAACTGAACTGAACCTAACGAGCCGAACCGAGTTGTTTGCGAACTCGAACCGAGTCGAGTTCGAGCTGAAAAATATGTTCGTAACGAACTAGAGTCGAGTTTCGAGCTGAACAAAATTTTATCGAGTCGAGCTCAGACAGGTTCAATTTGACTCATCTCATTTCCAGCCCTACCGGTGTGGAATAATAATTGGTTACTGGATAATATTATTATTACACCGCCGGTCAGTGATGGTTCTACTTTAGCAGATTTGCGAGTAAAAGACTGCCTGCTACAAGATCTAAAAGCCTGGAATGTTCCTTTTATGCAAGCTAATTTCAGTCCGCAGTTGGTAGAACACATAATACAAACACCTCTCTATCCTTCTGTGACAGAAGATCATTTAATTTGGAAGAAGGAAATAGATGGTGAATACTCGGTTAGAAGTGCATATCGTATGTGTATGCAGGAAATCTTTGAAGTACCTCATTTTAAGATTTCCGGTTCTTGGGATATAATTTGGAGATTAAAAATGCCACTGCGAGTTAAAAACTTTATTTGGAGAATTCGTAGGAATTGTATTCCAACTCAAATGCGACTCCGAGACAAAGGGGTTAATTGTGATACTGTTGTTCATTGTGTAACTCTGAAGAAGAGGATACTCTCCACCTCATTTTTCATTGCCCTAGTAGATGTTCTGTTTGGAGTATGTGGGAAGGATATTCTTCCATATCTGCTATTTTAAGCCAAGATTATGACAACAAAACAATTGTTTTTAAAATTCTGCAGGTGTTGGCAGCCGAAGATGTAGCAACCTTTTGTTGCATTCTTTGGAGCATTTGGAAGCAAAGGAACAATAAGGTGTGGAAAAAGGTTACCTGCAAACGCCTTTGTTCTATCTCGCGCGAAAGACAGCTTGCATGAGTGGAAATTGGCTAGAAATCTGCAGCAAATAGATTTTGTGCCTCGGCAGCAACATGGTATTGATGCATCCTTTTCGAAGCACCTGAACAAGGTTGGATTAGGCATGTATATTAGAGATGAACATGGTACTTTTGTCCTTGCCAAAATTGATTGGGTTAGTCCCATATGTGAAGTTCATATTGGAGAAGCTCTTGGATTGATTTCATCACTAGAGTGGGTGCATGAGCTCAACATGGGACCTATTGACCTTGAGATGGATGCAAGAGAGTGGTGGTGGATAGTTTTTTTTATCTTATCGACATGATGTTATCGAATTTGGTATCATTATCCAAAATTGTAAAACTCTCTTTAGGCATTATTATGAAAACTCGACTGTTAAGTTTGTACGGAGACAAATAAATGAGGTTGCTCAAAAATTAGCTAAGGTGGGCTTATTGTCAACTAGTCTTCAGGTTCTGTTTAAAATACTTTGATCAATGAAATGTTACAAATTTGTTTTCTCTAAAAAAAAAAAACCAAACCCTCCATTTATATTAATCAAAGGGTTGAGATTGATCCAATTAAAAATATCACATGAGCCATTTTTACTTTCGCCAAATCCCTAATTTTGTCGTGACACCTTGTTATGTTCATTTATCATCAATGTACGTATAGTTAACCACATATTTGAATTGCATTAACATTTCAGATTAATATCAAAATTTGATGTGTAAATTATGTCAAAAATTTCTCTTCCCTATCTAGTCTAGTACGTATTAAAATTTGTAGTAATCTAAAATGGCCTAGACACTGTCCATTATCTCCCATTTGTGCAGGCTTGGGGCATGCATTTATTTGTATTGATTAAACATTCTACCACCTGTATCATCTAACTTAGAATCAAATTGCCGTCGCAAGTAAAAGATGGCATCCATGGTTAGAGTATGCCAAATAATATAAGAAGAAAAAAATTGTCATTTTCTATTTGCTTTTTTCCTTTGTCTTTTCAGCTCTTAATGACCAAGTCTTTTCTTCAATTACTATAACACAATCTCTTAACTTTCTAAATATAAAAGCTTTTAATCTTCTTATTTATGTATGCATAAGGTGAAGAAAGTTTCAAATTGGAACAATGTGGTTTAAGGTCCTTCTTCACCTTGCTTTTTGCATGGCTTTGTTTGAGTCAACAACTTCTCTTAATCAAAGCAGTTTCCCAGAAGATTTTGTTTTTGGAACAGCATCTTCAGCTTACCAGGTTTTATTTATTCCGTTGTTTTCATCGATGCATGTTAAGATCGAAAGATTTGTATTGAAATGATAATAGAAAATGATACAAACGAACGATTGATTGTTACAAACGAGTATTATCTACCTTATATACTAACTAACTGAATGACTCTTCGTGTATTTCAACGACGCAACTATGGACAAAAACACTGGACACATCACAAACACATAGATACTAAATAATAAAAAAACTATAAAAATGATTGAATATAACATATGTCGGTGACATGTTAATGTCTGACACTGACATGTGCCGCATACCAGACACACCTTCGATTAACATGAATCTTGGAAGTACACAGATTGGAATTGAATTTATTTAGATTAGTTTTTTTTACACTCTTTATTTGGTTTGTGTATAAAGTATGAAGGTGCTGCATTTGAAGGTGGCAGAGGTCCAAGCATATGGGACACCTTCACTCATAAGTACCCAGGTTAGTAGTTTGAATTACTCTCATCTTTTTGTGATTTTCCTTTCCTTGTTTCTTTCCTTTTTCTATGCTAAATATTATCAAGAATGTGTTTAGTCTCATAAAAATTTGCAAAGATTTCAATAAAGAAATTAATTTTGTTACAGTTTTCTGTAAAAATTTGTACACTAACAACAAATTTTTGATCTCAATTCTTGGTCTTCAGATCGAATAGCAGACCATAGTAATGGTGATGTTGCCACTGATTCATACCATCGTTACAAGGTTATTTCATTTTGTTACTTTCAATTTAAGTCAACATCAATAAATAATGGCTTTAATTTCTGTGTTTTGAGATTTATTTTTTATTTGATTGATAATGTTTAACCATTATAAAAATTGACAGGAAGACATAGGCATGATGAAGGATATTGGATTTCAAGCTTATAGGTTTTCCATTTCTTGGTCCCGAATATTACCTAGTGAGAAATTGATTAAGCTTTGGTTATTTTGTTTATTAAGTTTATTTCTTTTTTCTTTCTTCTAAAAAAGTATATTTCTATTTACAAGGTTTACAATTTTTAATTTTAATTTTTATACTATTTTTTAACTCTGCATATAAATTAATGGGTGAATTTAATATCATTGCATATATGTAACAAAAAAAAAAGACAATGAACATATAATAAGACATGTCTAGTTCCGGCCTAAATATGTGTTTATAAATGAGAGATAAATTCTTTCACTTGAACATATTTTTTAAGAATTAATATATTCTATTGTTTTTCTATTTTAAGTTAAGAATTATGTTAACTATTAAATGTTTTTTAGGTGGAAACTTCAAGGGAGGAGTTAACCAAGAGGGAATCACATACTACAACAATCTCATCAATGAACTTATATCAAATGGTAATAAGAAATCATGTTTATCTTCTACTTTCAAACATATTCACAATAACCCAAATCAAAGAGATAAGACAAAAATTATGCTACATTATACCTACAGGACTACAACCTTATATAACTTTATTTCACTGGGATCTTCCACAAGCTCTTGAAGATGAATATGGAGGTTTCTTGAGTCCTAAAATTGTGTAATAATCTATTCCCTTGTCCTATTGAATGCATGTGACCCTTTTCTTTATCTATGACTCTTGGTTTATGTTTGAAATCACATTGAATAGTTTGAAGAAATCATGGTGACACCATTATTTTGTTGAAGTTTAACGGTGTTACTTTTGTCAAAATAACGATAACATGCACATCATGATTCTACCAAACTCATCTTAGTTCATGTTTAAAATCACATTGAATTTGAAGAAGGGGCGGAGCCAGAAATTAAACAATAGGGGGACCAAGTTTAAAAAGTATACTCTAATTAAACAAAATAACAGTTCAAATGTAATATATGAGAAATTTACATATATGAGAAATTTAAGCTACATTTGAAGTTAATATTAGGAGAAGATAGAAAAATTAGATTCACTTATGCCATATATAATGTAAGACTTCAAATGAAAATGCTAATGATGGAGGGACCACATTGACATTTCTAGTGAAATAACAACATAAATAGCAATATACTAATAGTATAAAAAAAATTATAAGAAAATTAGGGGGGACCATGGCCTCTCTTGGTCACCCCAGTCCCTCCACCCCTGATTTGAAGAAATCACGGTGACACTGTGATTTTGTTGAAGTTCAACAGTGCAACTTTTGCCAAAATAACAATAACTGCACATCATGATTCTGCCAAACTCATCTAATTAGTTCATGTTTGAAATCACATTGAATTTGAAGAAATCACGGTGACACTGTGATTTTGTTGAAGTTCAACGGTGTAACTTTTGCCAAAATAATAATAGCATGCACATTATGATTCTGCCAAACTCATTGCAAATTTAAACATGTATACTCTATGTATAGTACAGACACGACATCGACACATGTAATTACATTCAATAATCCTATTTTCTTAAATTATTACCAGTGTCGACTTGTCAATCTCAGTGTCGTGTTTGGTGTCAGTGTTTGTGTCGGTGCTTTATGATGTACTTCATAGCTGAAAAAGTTCATATTTTAATTTTCCACAGGCAAGATTATGCATATTATGCAGAACTATGCTTCAGTGAATTTGGTGACAGGGTTAAGCATTGGATTACATTGAATGAACCATTGATGTATAGTCTCCAAGGTTATGCTAATGGCCAGTTTCCACCAGCAAGATGTTCAAAATGGATATCACCAAATTGTAGTGTTGGTGATTCTAGTACTGAGCCTTACATAGTTACACACCACCAGATTCTTGCTCATGCTACAGCAGTAAAAATCTACAGGGAGAAGTACCAGGTCTCAACGTAGTTATTATATCGATTTCCTTTTTTACCGAGAATTTTAATTTCGTCCTTTAAAGTTACAAAGTCAAATTCTAATCACTCATCTAGCACCTCACGACCAAATCACCGTATCAATTCTTTTGGTAAATGCATACAAAATTGAAATAGTGATATCACACTACAAAATTTATTGACAATGAAATTTTCTAACAGATTTCACAAAATGGTCAAATTGGGATATCACTAAATGCTCCATGGTTTGTGCCACTATCCCAATCAAAAACAGACATAGAAGCAGCATATCGAGCCCTTGCTTTTATCTATGATTGGTAAGTGTTGATATATAGCTGTATTCAAATTTTAAGCTGTCGTTTTATTATAAAATGTCTGTTGCTAGAAATGATCATGCTTTTAAATTGCGATTGCAATCGCAATAGAAGTTGCATTGCAAACTAAATATAGACAAATGCAGCCGCAATCGCAGTTAAGATGTTTCTAAGACCTCTAAAACGCGTAATTTTGTGTAATGCAAGGTTCATGGAACCGTTATACGCAGGCACATATCCTGCTGTGATGGTTAACAAAGTTGGGAAACGTTTGCCAAAGTTTTCAAGAAAGGAATACTTGATGGTTAAAGGGTCCTATGATTTTATAGGGTTGAACTATTACACTGCATATTATGTTGAAAATGTTCCTTGTCAAAGAGAAAATCAAACTATGTTAACAGACTCTTGCACTAATTATACTCGTAAGCTATTCTAATTAAACGAAGATTACCCCATCCGGTCCTATTTATAAGAGAAAATTGAATCAACTAAAGTTGATGTATCTCGACTAAATTTTTAACCAGATACATCAACTTCTGTTGACCAAACTTTCTCTAGATGAAGGAGTATTATTTTACACTTTCTGTTTCCTTATTTTTTTGAGTTTGCCTAGTACACTTGCTGATTTGTGATCCATCATACCTTTTGTTTCATCAGCTATAAGAAATGGAGTTCCTATTGGTCCTAAGGTACTTGAACTTTGAGATAAATTTTATTCACTTTGTTATGCTTAAGTACTTGATTTTTTTTTTAAGTTTCATGATTATTGATAAATTTCATTGATATTAAGATGACATAATTTTACTTTTGGTCCCTCATATCAATTTTGTACAATTTTGATCTCATATGCTTTAACTGTGCAAATTAATTATAAATTGGCCCCACTAGCCTTAATAATTACTCTCTCAGTCCCTTTTAATAAACCATTTCAACTGGAGAGGATCCCAGCCCGAGTAAAAAGGTGTTTATAAAAAGAGACGAAGTAGTAGACGGTTAATGAAGGAAAGATAACCCTAACAAATAATTGAGATACTAGGGGATTCAGTTGGTACAATTTTGATATTTAGAAGTATTTTTTGAGGGGTGCAATTAAACCTAGGGATTTTGGTCAACATTATAATTTTGATTTGAAAAAGAAACTGAGAAGTGGATAATTTTGCAGGGTGCCTCAGATTGGCTCTACATTTATCCTCCAGGGATTCAAGATTTATTAGAATACACCAAGGAGAAGTTTAATGATCCAATTATTTACATAACCGAAAATGGTTTGTTCATATATTTTAAGCTTAAACTTTTCTACTATTTCCCAAGTGATATATTTTAAAAGGAAACAAAATTGTTAAAATTTTGCAGGAGTTGATGAGGTTAATGATGGTACAAAATCGTTTGATGACAAATTGAGAATATACTATATTGGTCAACACCTTTTGTACATTCAAAGGGCCATAAGGTAACTTATTTCAAAAAACAAACACATACGAAAAATATATTATACTATGATTAAATATATTATATTTTTGGGATGTAAAATTAAAGTTACTGTTAATATTGTTCATATTTTAATATAACTATTTTTTAATTAATAATTTAAATTCTTATTCCTGTAAAAAAAAAAAACCTATTTTAGTGTATTGTTCCTATTTTAAAGGGATTTAACATTTTTTTATTTTAAAAATTTGAATATAAATCCTATTTTGTACTTCTAAATATACAAAATTAATGATTTTTTCTTCTTCTTTCCGAATGTGTATATTTGAACTCATGTGATACAAGTCCTAACACTTTGGAATTTGGTATATAGGAATGGTGTAAATGTGAAGGGTTACTTTGCATGGTCATTTTTGGACAATTTTGAGTGGACTAATGGTTATACTGTTCGTTTTGGAATAATATATGTGGATTTCAAGAATGGACTAAAAAGATATCATAAAAGATCAGCTTTGTGGTTCAAAACTTTTCTTCATCAATGAACTTGCCCTTAGCATTAAAGAGGATTCAAGAGAAAATAGATATGAATCAAGTGCTCCATTCTTGATCAAAGTTATATTTGGATTTGTGTTATTAAGCAATGATATATACTTCGATGGTTCATTGAATTGGCCAAGAATAAATTTTATTGTTATGTGTGATGCATTTCTTGATACCTTTAGAATTAGATTGTGTCTTTTGATTTTTCACTATTACAATTTTCGCAAAATATAATTTCAATGGATAAGAAACGACAAATTTAACTAAATTTGACGTAGATGGTTGGACATTCTACTCACACTAAGTCTGACGTGATTTTACTCTAAATTCTCTACTTCGTACTAAGTTTAATAAAAAGGAAGTCCGATTGATCGAAGGGAACAACATATTAGGAAGCTAATTATAATTTAAAACCCATAGAAAGTTTAGCATAAAAATTGCTATCGTATTCAATTCAATAATACTTATACATAAGAATATGAGCATTGATATGCGAAAGCACAATCAATTTAAACAAGCTTAAACTAAAAACAACATATAGTCTTAATATGCTTCAGACCAAACAATAACAACCACTCCCCAATGGTTTTAGGCCTATAGCCTATACCATTTACATTACAAATTGAAAAATAATTAAAATCGAATTACACCCATCAAATAGAATGTGCTAGGTACCGTACAATAGTAAATCATGAACAAAGACAACACAAACAAGGAAATAAAAGGCATGGTTCCAAGTTCCAACTTAAGGCGTGGTGGTTGGAACGACTTTTGGAGTTTCTAGGATTTTAGGTAGCTCAGGTTTTGGAAATTCAGGAACCTTAGGCAATTCTAGCTTAGGTAACTCTGGTACTTTAGGAATCTCGGGTTTTGTCAATTCAGGAACCTTAGGCTGCTCTAGTTTAGGTAACTCGGGGACTTTAGGGAAGTTGGATTTTGGCATTTCGGGAATCCTAGGCAACTCAGGTTTAGGTAATTCAGGAACTTTAGGAAACTCAGGTTTTGTCAATTCATGAGTTTTAGGTAATTGAGGCTTAGGTAACTCAGGGATTTTGGACAATTCAGGTTTTGGCAATTCGAAAACTTTAGATAGCCTTGGTTCATGTAACTCAGGGGCTTTAGGAAGCTCGTGTTTTTGAAGTTCGGGAACCTTAGGAACCTCCGACTTAGGTAACTCAGGGGCTTTAGGAAGCTCGGGTTTCGGAAATTCGGGAACATTAAACTTAGGTAGTTCAGGCTTTGGCATTTCAGGTACTTTAGGAATTTCAGGTTTTGTCAATTCAGGAACCTTAGGTTGCTCTAACTTCGGTGATTCAGGGATTTTAGGTAGTTCGGGTTTTGGCAATTCAGGAACATTAAACTTAGGCAGTTCATGCTTTGGCATTTCAGGTACTTTAGGAATTTCAGGTTTTGGCAATTCAGGAACCTTAGGTTGCTCTAGTTTAGGTGATTCGGGAATTTTAGGTAGCTCGGGTTTGGGCAATTCAGGAACATTAAACTTGGGTAGTTCAGGTTTTGGCAATTCCGGCACCTTAGGAATTTCTAACTTTGGCATTTCAGGTACGTTTGGTAAATCAGATTTTGGCAACTCAGGAACATTAATCTTAGGAAAATCAGGCTTTGGTAATTCAGGTACATTGGGAAAATCTGGCTTTGGTAATTCAGGTAAAGAAGGTTTTGGTAGAGGTGGAAAATCAAGTTTTGGAAACTGAGGTATGTTTGACTCTAGAAGATTTCGTGCCCCGGCAACCCTTGTGTTACTATTTGTTGACAATAAAGCTAGAAACATAAATGAAAAAATGATTGTTGACAAATTGATGGAAGCCATTGTTTGATCGAGTTGATGTGAAGAACTTCAAATTGATGCTATTTGCAAATGATTTTGATATGCTTTGTAGTATGTTACTTCTTGTGTTATATGTGTGCCTTTTATAGATGAAATTTTGTACATTTAAATATAGTTAGTTCAACTTATTGCCTATAAAATAAAATCCGTTTGGAATCATTGTTAGTAAACCAACCTACCTACATCAAAACCATAGACAAACTTCAATGCATTGCCAACAAACAATGTTTGACCTATAGTATGGTTCTTTGAATTTCAAGCTTAAATATTTTCCAGTTCTTGGTCTCGAATGCTACCTAAGCCTTCCTACTTTTTAGAATTCATTGGCTTTCCTCACATTTTATTACATGTTTAATTAGAACTCCTTCCATTATAATTTTTTTTATAGTATTGAATTATTATTTTTAAACTATTTGTAATTAGAAAATATATAATAATAAAGTGGAAGATATTTTGGAACAAATATACACAAACCTTAGTGCATATTTGAAATCACAATCAGTGTGACAAAATCCCAGCAACAACATTGTGATTTCGAGTAAGCTCCAACGTGTAGCACAATGTAATTTTATCAAACTTGCCTTCACTTTAAATGTGTAATCTATGCAGCATTTAAATAGTGTTTTTTTTTTAAGAAGATCATTTAAATACGTATAATACTCCCTCCGTTCTAAATTGTATGACATTTTGGGCATTTCACACATATTAAGAAATGTAATTAATATTGTTTGAGAAAGAGATATTACGCGTTGTTTTACAAAATTATCCTTAATAAATGATATGTGAAAGATAAATGAAAGAAGAAAGAGTAATAAATAGTTAAGGATATAATAGGAAAAGTAACATTAATGTTTCATTGCTATTGTAAAACGACATATAATTTGGGACAATTTTTTTATTCTAAAGTGACATATAATTTGGGACGGAGGGAGTACTAAACAGTGTCCTTAGTACATTGGTTAAACAACTAAAACAAGTACTTCCTCCGTCCCATATTATAAGCGGAAAAAAAAAAATCACACTTATTAAGAAAACTAAAACATAGTAGTTTGCAACATAGTTTCTTGTGTTATCCTTGAAATAAGTTTTATAGGAAGATGTAAAAATAATTTTCATTGGTTATTGCTTATTGAGAAAATGAAAGAGAGAGCAAATTGAATGCACTTTGCATTTAATTTTCCTTTGGAAAAAATAATTTTTTGAAACAACATTATTAAATATGATAAAAGGACGACTTTTGAAACTTAAAGTACGGCTTTGGGAAAAACGAAAAACTTAAAGGACCTTTAGATGCATTTGACCTTGTTTTTTTTTTTTTTTTTTTGAAAACTCGGTATCCGATCCAAGAATCGACTAATCCGAGGGGACCAATCCCACCGCCCACTTGCGGGGGCCCCGTTTAAAGCCAGAGCATGCTCTGTATGGACTTAGCCCATCGAAATTAGCACAAGAGGGAATCGAACCTGAGGCCTCTGGAGGAGCATTTGACCTTGTTTTAACTTAATGAAAGTTGTCTTTACTATAAAAAAAATAAAATAGAAGACAATTGATAACAAATATCAAATGGAAGAATGAACTGGTTAATTGGATTGAACATAAAAAAACATATTCTAAGCCATGACAATGGAAAGCCCAAAATACGTTTCGTACATGAAAATCAGCCAGCCCAAAATACGTTCCGTACATGAAAATCGTCATCTAAATCTATATCATAGAAGAAGTTTGTATTTTGCTCCCTCATTCGACAAAAATAATTTAGCAATGCTTTGCCGTCTCCTCCTTTTCCAATGACACACCTTTCTCTGTTAACATAATTCCTAACATCTCTTTCACAAAATGCTACATTTTCATAACCTCCAGCGTCTCTAACAATAGTCTGAAAAGTATTGTTGATCCTCACGCCCGCTTCATCATTGATTTGGATTGTTCTCTTTGCATGCATGTTCATTGATTCGGAAGTGTCTTCAATGTAAATGGTACTCCCGACACACGATGTCCTTCTCTTGACCAAGATAGCATGAAGTACTTGAGATTCCCATCCTCTCATTTCTTTGATGTTCTAATCTTCCAATCAAAACCCTTTTTAGAAGCATATTCTTTATAAAATAATTTCACCTACTCTACAGATGAAAAGGACATCCCTGATGAGGGCTCGCAACTTGCTTGTTCACCACTAAAGCTATCAACTCCATTAGCTTCACCATCAAAACCATTACAAACATCAAAATTGTTTGGACTATCCATAAACTTTCAATAATGAGTGGTAACCAAATCTGCACAAATTACCCTAATTAGATCCCTCATAAATTATGTCTGAAAAAATCATTTTCATCTCAATAACAACAAATTATGTCTCAAAAAATCATTTTAATCTCTATAGCAACAAATTATGTCTAAAAAAATCATTTTCATGTCAATAACAACATTTAATTCTTCCCTAAATAAAAAAACAACATTTAATTCTTAAAAGGGAATTGGGACTATGATTTTTTTCCCAACCAATGTCATCATCAAAAGAAACTTCTAAATCCTATCTCTTTTTTCTTTTTACTGAAAAAAAAAAAATACCATTCCTAAATATATATAGAAAAAGTCACAAAATTGGAATAAAGACATCGATCTATATACAATACTAACAAAGTTAGATTTGGACATCTTCAACAAGTAACATCAACAAAAAAAAAAAAATCAGTACATGAACATGGTTCTTCATTTGGAGCTATTGGTGAAGAGAGTGGAAGATTGGTTAACAAATCTAGAGGGATGGGTTAAATGAAGAAACCGTAAATGAGAGAGGAAGAAATTTGTTTTCTTTCTAAAATAATGAGAGAGAAAAGTGTTGATTGACATTAAAGAATAAAAAATGGGGAGAGCGGGAATATAGAGGGGTAAATTGGGGAGGGCGGGAACTTACTTAACATAGAAAGAGAAAATAATAATTTTTTATTGCTCTAAGCATACATTGTAAAGAAAGTTGTAAAAATTTGGATGTTAGTATATATTCCTCTTTATGAAATTATTACGGTATCGTCATGTACGTGTAAGTGTGGTATTTGATGCTCACGTGTCTACGCACCATATACTTAAGGTAGCTGCAAATGTTCATATTTTGATTTTCTAGAAGCAAGATTTTGCATATTATGCTTAACTATGCTTCAACGAAATTTGGTGTCAGAGTTGAGCTTTCAGCTTTGGATTACTTTAAAGGTTTACATCAGATTTACATCATATTCATCTCCAGATCCAATCACTAATGATTTAACTACTGATAACTGAAATTACAAATAACATAATCATTCTAAGCTTTAAAACATACAAAATGACTATGAGTTGGATGGACTGACCACCTCTTCAATCTTATGCTCTCAAAATCGTGCTTCAGATACCCTAAATTCAGAACCCTTGTTTTTGAAACAGGTTTAGCTTAAATAGGATTTTTCTGTGACCAAAATTGTGTCACGATTTTCAGTAAGGATATCCAAAATTCAGAACCCTTGTTTTTGAAACAGGTTTAGCTTAAATAAGATTTTTTTGCTGTGACCATAATTGTGTCACGATTTTCAGTAATCGTGCCACAATTTCAACTATAAACTTAAAAAACCTTCTTGAGCTATCTTCATAATCGTGCCATACCTATAAAACCGTGTCACGATTTTATAGGCAGAAACTCCCATCTTTCCTGAACATAAAATCGTGTCACGATGCCAAAATCGTGACATGATGCAATAGTTTCTTTTTCTTCGTATATTCCTTCTTTTCACACCTCATGTATGTCTCCAATTGCTATAGACTCGATAAAAACTTCTGAATAAATCTAAAAATTATGTAATGATAACATGTCATCACCTATCATATGAAATTAAAATCATCATCCACATGCAGTTCATATATTTAGTCAAATCACATGAAAACATGCATTTATAATCATTTCAACACGTAGTTCATATATTCATTCAAATCGTATGAAAGTAACATTTATTCTCAATCTCTAAAAGACCTCATTTCGACAAATCATAATCACATTGATATCATATAAATTTTCATATGGAAAACATATTCATACATATCACATAAAACATGCAAACCATCCAGGTATTTAAGCAACCGTAGTGTTTCGAGATGTGCCCATACCTTAGTTCTACATTTCTTACAACGTATAGCTCTACAACTCGTGTTTATATGTAGAATTAGGTTATGTTTTTGGTGGGTTTAATTGAAAAGAAAAATAAAATTAGCGGGAACTGTGCCAAGAAAAAAAATAAAAAAATAAAACATGGTTTGTGCGGGAATCGATGTTGGGGCGTGTGAATAATAGCTCCGAAAAGTTGTCTAGAAGTTCAATTTTACATCTTATTTTAAAAGTCATTTCTATTTGATTTCTTTCCTTTCAAAAAAGATACTTCTCTTATTAAGAACTTTATTAAAATTGTGTTTGGCTCTACTTCTCCTTGAAAGTAGAAGAGAAGTGAAAAATAAGCAGGGCCAAACATGCTCATAGACTCGTCGAATTTTTTTTTTCACCAAACAACAACTCAAACATTTTAAAAGCAAACATTTACGGTGTCAATCAATCACAAATTGGAAACTGATTTTGAGAATTTTCTACAAATTATAATAAAGGGTTACTGCTCTTTTGGTCCCTTAAGTATTTAATTGGCATCGCTTTGGTCCCTTAACTAAAAAAAAATTGTTTGAGTACTTTAAGTTTTTTTTTAGTCTCGTTTTGGTCCCTTCTATTAGGTTTCCTTTAGGGTTTTAAAAAAAGTTAACTCCTGGACACGTGTCACCTTGTCATTGACTTTTATATATATTTTTTTTATATATTCTATTTTTTTGTAAAAAAAAATCCCATAACCAATGACAAGGTGACACGTGTCACTTTGTCATTGGCTTTGGGATTTTTTTTTAAATATATATATATACATATATATTTTTAAAAAATATTATTTTTTTTTTAAAAAAAAAAAAACTCAGAGAATGACAAGGTGACATGTGTTCAGGAGTTAACTTTTTTTTAAACCCTAACGGAAATCTATCGGGACCAAAACGAGACTAAAAAAAAACTTAAATACTCAAACAATTTTTTTTAGTTAAGGGAGCAAAACGATACCAATTAAATACTTAAGAGACTAAAAAAACATTTAAACCTATAATAAATTGATGCACTATCTAAACGTCACCAACAATATGTCCATTATGACCATTTCGATGAGCTGATTCCAATGATTAACTCATTTTCCCAGTTCAACAGTCAAAAATGACTAATATACCCCTTAATGGTGTGACCATTTTGTCCCAGCAATATTTTAAAAGAAAATATTCGGTTGAATTCATAGATCTACTTGACTAAAGAAGATATATCAAATAAAATTCACATTGCAACATTTTTAATTCTCTTACAAACTCTGAAGTTGAATAAAGAAATAAAGCTGATACTTGAGTCTTTACGTTTAAAACAAGGGTTTTGCTAACGAGTTACTCTGACACTTTTTATCTTTAGTGATCCTAAATTTAGAAATTATTCATTCAAAAAATCAAATGTTACAAATTTCAACAAAAGAAATACACATATTTTCATAAATATATACTTTTAAAAATCTTTAAAGAGTGTCAGAAAGGCAGTTGTTAATATTTTCCTTCAAACAAAAAGCTCATAACTGAGTCTTCACAAAATCCAAAATGCAACTAATTATGTGATTGGATCCTATGCTTTTGAGTCTTGGGTTTTAGTTGGAGCACGTGATCCTCGAGCTATAACAGTTTTTTCCTTAGCAGTACAGAAAATACAGCAATGAAGTGCAGATTAAGCAATCTCAATCAATATCAGGAGCTTCTCCAAATACAGCTTTCTACAAAGTAACTGTCATCACTCTCTTCTTCATCACTGTTAACAACATAATCAGAGTTAGATACACTTTCATATCCAGACTACTGTATACTATGAAGCACGAACACTCCTCAGATTAGACGTGTACCAGTGTCCGACACGTGTCCGACACCGATGCATATAACTACAAACACAACGATGCAACAAAGCGATACGATTTTGAACACTAGCACAACGATAAAGATGAAAAGATGGGATAAAGGTCAAAATAAGCATATCTTGACACATATTGAACATTAGACATTTTGTAGATATTGGAACACAAATCGATTGTAGCAACAACGATGAAGATGTACATAAGCAACATAATCAATAGCGTTTTCCCCGAAAAAAGTTTTATTTAACAAAAGAAAGACTAGAACATCGTTAATTTATTATGGATTACAACACACAAATTCAAGAATATGAACTAAAATAGTACCAAACCAATTTTGCAAATTTTAAACCCACGTTAATTGGATACAAAGTTCATGAAAACAGGATCATTTCCCATTGCCTCCAAAATCTTGTGAGGAAGACATACTTGAAGGTCCATACTACCTTCTTCTATTCCAGCAAATACAGCAAACAGTCCACTTTGTTTATTTCCACTGCGAACTGCCACTGGTTTTCCCCATCCAAAATTATTGCCATAAACATCAAACCACTGGGAACTGCTACTAGCCAACACATGATAATCGGCAACGTTACTATCACCAAGTCTATAGATGATTGGATTTCTCACCCAATTCTCATAGTCATTCTTCAACTTCTCATTTGAGTGCAAACAAATCGTTTCGTGCATCTTCCAAGCACATTTACCAAACCCGCCTTCTTCCAACAACTCCCCAACTTTCATTGCAACCATAGAAGCTACAACAGCATTTCCAAAATAATCTTCCGGCAATGGTGGAACAAACCTTTGTCTAACTCCTATCCCGACCATAAAATATGCGTTCTCTTGTGGGTCTAATTGGTCGGAACGGATCACTGAGCACCAAAGGTGTGCAAAAAGTGCTTGAAGGGAAGATATTTTGTTCGTACCCGTTTCTAAGTTGGCTTTCAATTTCAATTGAGAGATTTTCTCCTTTGTGAAATGAAATAACCTAACTGATGGGTTGAGTTTTTCGTTATTTAGTTTTTCGTTATTAGATGATGAAAAACTCAACCCATCAGATTGGTTATTTTGTAGCTTCTTAGTGAAGGGAAATCGTATGGGACATTGAATACCATCTGGAAACCAACGTTCAAGTGTTGAGAGTTTGGATGTTTGATTGCAACAACCACCACGTGAGATTTCAGCCCACGAATTAATGAAATACCATGCCGAAGTTCCATCAACAACCACATGGTTAAAAGTAAAACCAATAAAGATGCCGTCAACTAACTCTGTCACTTGCACGGCAAACAATGGTTGTGATGTGCCTTCGTAGTTTTTGATTCCGTTCAGTGGATAAAATGAATTGAGAATGGGAGGAATATAGGTGCATCCAAGTATGTCACCTACACAAGTGTTCTCAGTTGTAGCATGGACAAAGAGTACACCGGCATTGTTGCACGTGACCGAACACGACATGGTGTTGTCTTCATGGTCTGTTATTTCTAGACGGCCTGCAAGTAGTGGGAAAAAAGCAAGAGTAGATGATAGAGATTGTTTTAGCTGTGGAATTTGGTTTGACTCTAGAGGATGGTGGTAAAGGAGACCCTTATGGGTGGGTTCAACAAGTAGAACCTTGAGATCCCATGGAGTAAGATCAATTTTTTCATCAGTTGAATTTGGTGCCTTTATTGTATCTGTAGAGAGGACTCGGATGGCAGCCATGTTTTCATTGCAGCCTTAGTCGATGCTTAGACATATCTTTATATACAGAAGCATGGTTAATGCCTATTTGTGATCTGTCAACTGGTAGGTATACAAGCTCACGTTAATAATGGCGTATTGATATCTTTATTTTATCGTTATGATTAGCGAAACGTGTCCGTCTGTCCGCTTTTTTTTAATTGCGTTAACGTTTAAAAATTATGTTAAACTTCATATAATATAAAAAAAAAACTTCGTTCAATATGTTATACATCTATATATAACTAATATAAGTGTGCACTTCGTCATCTAAATGTAACATGATTATTGATTATTTATAAATCATTGTTTCCCATCAACACATATTGAATCAACCTCTTAGTACAAATTTAAATTCGTCATTTGTTACAATTGATTTGCTTTAAAATATTTAACAAATAAACATTATAAACATTAACAATAACATAATAAATATATAAGAAATCTATGTACGAATGCACGTAATATAGTTAAGTAAAAATAACACATAATTACATTGACTTATATTTTATATAAGAAAATATGTAAAATAAAAGTATTTGTACATATTCACATTAAAATATTGGTATATACTCCATCCGTCCCAAATTGTATGTCACTTTAGAAAAAATATTTGTCTCAAATTGTATGTCACTTTAGAATACCAATGAAACATTAATGTTATTTTTCCTATTATATCCTTAACTATTTATTACTCTTTCTTTTTTCAATTCTTTCATTTATCTTTCTCATATCATTTATTAAGGATAATTTTGTAAAACAACTCATAATATCTCTTTCCCACACAATATTAATTATATTTCTTAATATGTGTGAAATGCCCAAAACGTCATACAATTTAGGACGGAGGGAGTATTATATATGTACATGTTATCGCGATTTTCGGGTGTCAAGTCATTAATTAGGCTTGAACCTTTCAATCTTTGATATTCTCTATTTTTCTTGGGAAGGGCAAAATTGAGAAAAAACCCTTAGAGTCTAAGTTCGGGGGTCGTTTTCGCTACGGGAAGGTGTTAGGCACCCGGAACGATTATGGTATTCCATAAGAACCGTTCTCCTAAGTTTATTTCTACGCTTTATTTTTATTGCCTACTTATTGAAAAAAAGGTTTTATTTGAGTGAAGAATGGAGGAAAGAAGATGATTGAGATTTTATTTTACTTGGCTTGGAGGAGTTTTAACTCATTGCCTACGTACCCTTTTAAGGTATCAAAACCAAACGTAGTTCATTCTCGAAAATTGTTTTTGTTTTTGTCGGTTGATTTTAAGTTTGAAAAGAAAAAAAAGAGGAATTTTGAAGAATGGAGATGAGAGGCCTCAAGGGCGTGAGATTTGGAAAATGTGAGGTGGAATTAGTTATTTTGCAAAATAAAGTCTAAGTATGATTAAAATTCATTAAGATTTTTACTTAAGAAAATAAAAGGAAAATGAGGAGTTTTGACTCCTATTTTGGAAAAAAGGTTTTCAAGTGAGGTTATTCACATTTTTTTTGGGAAAATGATTTTTGTCTAAGCGTTGTAAAACCTAAACATACATCTAAACATACATTCCCTAATCATGCATCTAGAAGATCCATGTGGGGTGTGTGCATGTGTCGGTGCTTGTGTCGGTGTACATCACTTATAGTGTCCATAGTCCTTTACATCGAGTCCTAAATACATGCTATGGTCTTGCAAGAATTTAAAAGATGAATTTAAACTAGCCTAAAATATTACATAACCATTGGAAATACCAAAAAGGAAAATTGCAAGAAATAAAACCTAATCTAGTAGAAATGAGAATGATGTGGTGAGATGCTATGAGATGAGTGAAACATGAGTCAACAATGTTAGCAAAACAAGATGAAAAATATAGCATGAGTGATAGAAAAAGTAATCAATTGAATATGAAATACAATGGTGAAGAAATGGTGAAAATAACCAAGACATATTGAGAAGAAAAGTTGCTTAACATGCAAGAAACACACAAATTATACCAAAACAGTAGCACAATCATAAAATCAACATCACATTTATCATAAAATTGCATACTAATTGTTCATAACATGTGCCAAAACTTATGAAGAAAAATATGGCAAGAAATTCACAAAATTAGGCCAAAAAGAACAAATTAATCAAGAAAATAACACCTATATTTTTATCACTTTTTTAGCATGTGAAAAGCATCACAAAAAAAAAATACCAAAAATGAATTAAAAACAAAAGGAATTTTTCTAGAATTTTTGAGGGAAAAATTGAGCAAGTAGGGGTTCAATCAGCAAGAAAACAAGGTGTAAATAGCAAGAAAAAAGCAAAAACGTAAGAAACTGCAAAGAAAAAGGCCCAAGCCCAAAACCTAAAAGCCTGGAAGCACAGGGAGCGTTGGATTGATCCAGGGAGGGAAACCCTAGATCCAACGCTCAGGATTGAAGGGACTGGACCGGTCTTGAACCGGTCCAGTTCAGTTGTCTATATAAGCACGTTCACACCGGTTTTCTCATTTTTCTTTGTTCTTTCTCTCTCTTCTCTCAACCTAGTGAGAGAAGCTCTCACCTCTCTCTTCTTCTCTCTCGCCGGATTCTGGAAAAAGGTGGAAGATCTTCATCTTCTCCGGTGAGGCTTGTACCTCCGGCGTGGTGGCCGGCCGCCCAAGGGTGGCGGAACGAACTTCTCCGTTTTCAAATTTTTTTATATTTTCAGATATCCTTTTTTGTCCTGAACACGAATATGGCACTAGATTTTGCATGCAAGGTTTGAATCAACGTAGATCTGAAGTTTGTGTTACGGTTTTGAAAGTTACTTTTTAGGTTTTGTAGTTTTTTGAATGTAACCGTTCAAACTCTTATGGATCTGCACTGTTTCGTCCTTGTTGATACTTTTTAAGACAGAAAGATTCAGTTTCAGTGTTACCTGAGATTTTGATTGGAGATCTTGAACTGGAATCTTTGGAACACTGGAATCTTGGTGCTGTTTGTTGATTTTTTGTGTGAAAACCGAAAATAAATCGGTGTTCTTGCTGGTTTGATTCTTTCTTCTTCTTCACCGGTTCAGATTCTTGTTTCTTTCCTTCTTCTTCTTCTCCCTCAAACTATGTGATCGGTGCTTGAGTTTCTCACCTCCGGTGAGGAATTCGCACCTTGAATTGCAGTGGAATCAATTCGATGATGAAGATTCACCAATGAATCTCTGAGAATTGAAAAGGAACGATGAATCTGTTGATGATTTTGATTCTGGAAAAGAATTAGGGTTTGAGATTTTTCTGTGTTCTTGATGATTTCTGGATTTTGATCTAACTGAATGGAGAGAGAAAGTTCAATTCTGTTTGTGATGTGGCGTGGAATGAATGGATCTCTGAAATTTCTGACACTGTGTGTTATTTATAGCCTGCCATGTGTACTCCTGGACCAATGGGACACTGCCATCTGTTTTTGGACTTAGGGACTTTCCTGCAAAAATAAGAAAATTGGAGGACTGGACTGTAAATAAGAAAAATGGACTAGAAATGTAATTTTGAAAAGTTTTGGACTAAAGTGCAATTTTGGGAATTGTTTGAGGGACTAAAATGTAATTAAAATAAAATTGGACTAAAATTGGTAATTTGGAAAAAAAACGTAAAGTGAAACCAAAAATAAAATCAACAAAAGGACTAAAACGAACCAATTACTGACATGAGGTATTTTAAAATACCTCCCTGTCGAAATTTTGACAGGAAAAGACCAAAATGCCCCTAGGGACTAAACTGACTCAAACTGGCTCAGATGCAATTTTTGAAATGATTTTTAAACAAAGACTCAACAACGATTTGTACAGACAAATTGAAAAGACTCAGAGGCAAACACAGGGACTAAAATGGGTTCCACTGCAGGAAATGACCAAAATACCCTTTTGTATGATTTTTGAAATAAAACGCAAGAAAAGTAATGCGATGTTTCTGAGAGTTCTTATATGACTTGTAATTCAAGAAAAGACACTTTGAATAATTTTATGCAAGAAAATCGAGCTTGAACGTACTTTGAGACAGAGACAGTAAAATATGCAGATGAAAAGAGAGCAAAGATTCAGAGTAAACAACAGCGAATTGACAAATATCAGTGTTAAAAAAAGAAATTTAAATGAGTATTTTTAGGTCCAAAATCAGGGTATAACAGTACATATTTTAAATTTTTTGTTACACATTTAAATTAAGGGTTTTGTGAACAAGTGCCCTAAGGACATTGTTTAAGGAACACAAAAAAAGAAATTATGCCTTGAAAATATAAGTCAACACTTGTTGAAGTTATAACCGTACAATTTCCAATGCAAAAGTTGTTACTTTTAGATGCTTAAACAATGCATTTAGGACACTTGTTAACATTTTCTTTAAATTAAATAAAAAAATTTGGTGAGAAAATAATGTGCCTAAATGTTAACGTAGAAAACTATAAAGGTGATAATGTTATACTCCCTCCATCCCAAAATGTATGTCACTTTAGAAAAAATATTTGTCCCAAATTGTATGTCGCTTTACAATACCAATGAAAAGTTAATGTTACCTTTCCTATTATATCCCTAACTATTTATTACTCTCTCTTCTTTCAATTCCTTCATTTATCTTTCTCATATCATTTATTGAGGACAATTTTGTAAAACAATTCATAATATCTCTTTCCCACACAATATTAATTACATTTCTTAATATGTGTGAAATGCCCAAAACGTCATACAATTTGGGACGGAGGGAGTATATTATTATGAAGAAAAAAAGCTCCTTTTATATTAGAAAATACTGTTGAACCAAAATGGATTTTGTATAATGCTTATGCGGTTTTGATGATAACAAAGTATAAAAGAACAATGGAATATGCTAATGTGTGTTCAAGTATGTAGGATCATAGAATTACATTCATAATACTAAATCAAGTTTTGATTATGAAATAACAAGATTCCTGAGCACACTTAAGAGCATTTGGAACTTGAGAGAAGCTGAAGTTCTAGACCAGACTCTGAAAGATACAAGCCTCTGAAGGACTCAGACTCTGAAGAAGTTAAACTTTTGGAGGGTTCAAATTCTAAAGGACACGTCAACATTAGAAGACTCTGACCACTTTTGCCATTGAAGAGGTCACTATCAAACTCAGATAGTACAATTTGCCTTGAAAGTGTGCAAAACACAAGAAGTTGGGGTTGAATTGTGTTGGTTTTTTCAAACTTTTTCTAAGTGTTCCGCCTGATCAGAGTCTGAGTGAGTCTAAGTCTGATTGCAGGTTCTGAGTGCAGCGGATAATTCACACAGAGCAATTATACTAGTTCCTCCCACAAATGCTCAAGCACATAAGCAAGAGATTTCTAAATGCTCAAGCACATAAGTAAGAAACTTCTAATGCTAAATCATAAATGAAAGAGACTTTTTACAATCTAAATTAATCAAATAAAAGATTGTTTGGTTTTACACTTGATATAGAATCAGAGGTGTAATCAATTACAAAGCAGAATAAGACTCTTAAGACTTAGAATTTCCAAGATATGAACTTAGTAAGAGATTCTTAACTGTTTATGCACTTTTAAATTTGACAGAGTACATGCACAAGTTAAAATTACAGAGTCTTGTTTTGTTCTTCAAGTATTTAACTCTTTTTATAGAGAAGGATTTGAGAGACGTTGGAGAGTGCCAACACATTAACAGTCTTTGAGAAGCTTTCAAATCAAGACGTAGGAATGTTGCCTAATATGGTTAATGCCATTTGAAAAGACATTTGAAATCCATTCCTGCAAATATAATTATCCGTTTCATTCTTTTTGACATTGAATTCGACTTAGCACATAACTCAGAAAAAGACAAATTATACTTGATCAGATCCTGAAAGCGACCTCCTCAAAAGATGACAAAGCTGACGTGACTTGTTGGTCCTTAGAGTCTGGACACCACAAAGTCTAGTTGGACGACAAAACTTGACTATTTCCATCCAAATCTCATACAATTGGAATAGCTTAACATCTCTAACAATTGTCTCAATGGTTCCCTCCACCTTTGCATGGTGTAAATGTGAAGGGTTACTGGTCATTTTTGGATAATTTTGAGTGGACTAATGGATACACTATTCGTTTTGGAATAATATATGTGGATTTCAAGAATGGACTAAAAAGACATCATAAAAGATCAGCTTTGTGGTTCAAAACTTTTCTTCATCAATGAACTTGCCCTTAGCATCAAACAGGGATTCAAGAGAAAAGAGATATGAATCAAGTGCTCCATTCTTGATCAAAGATATATTTGGATTTGTGTTATTAAGCAATGATATATACTTCGATGCTTCATTGAATTGGCCAAGAATAAATTTTCACAACTAAAAAAACAAAAATTAGTGAGGGAAATTTAGTGAGGGAAAACGTAAAATTCCTCTCTAATTCCGTCATTAAATTTTCCGACCAAGGAATTTGTGAGGAATTTCATTTTTTCCGTCACTAATTTCCCTCACTAATTTTGCTTTTTCTAGTAGTGTTTGTTGTTATGTGTGATGCATTTCTTGATACCTTTAGAATTAGATTGTGTCTTTTGAATTTTCACTATAACAATTTTTGCAAAATATGATTTCAATGGATAAGAAACGACAAATTTTACTAAATTTAACGTAGATGGTTGGACATTCTACTCACACTAAGTCTGACGTGATTTTAATCTAAATTCTCTACTTCGTAATAAGTTTTATACAAAGGAAGACCGATTGTTCGAAAGGAACAATATATTAACTAATTTTAATTTAAAACCCATAGAAAGTTTAGCATAAAAATTGCGATCATATTAAATTCTATAATACTTCTACATAAAGAATATGAGCATTGATATGCGAAAGCACAATCAATTTAAACAAGCTCAAACTAAAAACAACATATAATATTAATATGCTTGAGACCAAACAATAACAACCACTCCCCAATGGTTTTAGGCCTATAGCCTATACCATATACATTACAAATTGAAAATTAATAAAAATCGTATTACACCCATCAAATAGAATGAACTAGGCACCGTACAATAGTAAATCATGAACAAAGACAACAAGGAACTAGGAAATGAAAGGCATGGTTCCAAGTTCCAACTTAAGGCGTGGTGGTAGAAACGACTTTTGGAGTTTCAGGAACCTTAGGCAATTCTAGCTTAGGTAACTCTGGTACTTTAGGAATCTCGGGTTTTGTCAATTCAGGAACCTTAGGCTGCTCTAGTTTAGGTAACTCGGGGACTTTAGGGAGGTTGGGTTTTGGCATTTCGGGAATCCTAGGCAACTCAGGTTTAGGTAATTCAGGAACTTTAGGAAACTCGGGTTTTGTCAATTCAGGAGTTTTAGGTAATTGTGGCTTAGGTAACTCAGGGATTTTGGGCAATTCAGGTTTTGGCAATTCGGAAACTTTAGATAGCCTTGGTTCATGTAACTCAGGGGCTTTAGGAAACTCGTGTTTTTGAAGTTCGGGAACCTTAGGAACCTCCGACTTAGGTAATTCAGGGGCTTTAGGAAGCTCAGGTTTCGGCAATTCGGGAATATTAAACTTAGGTAGTTCAGGCTTTGACATTTCAGGTACTTTAGGAATTTCAGGTTTTGTCAATTCAGGAACCTTAGGTTGCTCTAACTTCGGTGATTCAGGGATTTTAGGTAGTTCGGGTTTTGACAATTCAGGAACATTAAACTTAGGCAGTTCATGCTTTGGCATTTCAGGTACTTTAGGAATTTCAGGTTTTGGCAATTCAGGAACCTTAGGTTGCTCTAGCTTAGGTGATTCGGTGATTTTAGGTAGCTCAGGTTTGGGCAATTCAGGAACATTAAACTTGGGTAGTTCAGGTTTTGGCAATTCGGGCACCTTAGGAATTTCTAACTTTGGCATTTCAGGTACGTTTGGTAAATCAGGTTTTGGCAACTCAGGAACATTAGGCTTTGGTAATTCAGGTACATTGGGAAAATTTGGCTTTGGTAATTCAGGTAAAGAAGGTTTTGGTAGAGGTGGAAAATCAAGTTTTGGAAACTGAGGTATGTTTGACTCTAGAAGATTTCGTGCCCCGGCAACCCTTGTGTTACCATTTGTTGAAAATAAAGCTAGAAGCATAAATGGAAAAATGAATTTTGATAAATTGATGGAAGCCATCGTTTGATCAAGCTGATGAGAAGAACTTCAAATTGATGCTATTTGCAAATTATTTTGATATGCTTTGTAGTATGTTACTTCTTGTGTTATATGTGTGGCTTTTATAGATGAAATTTTGCAACTCAAAGAATGGTTAATCAAGGATGAGTTGGTAGGATTGTGTACATTTAAATATTGTTCGTTCAACTGCTTCTTGCTTATAAAATAAAATCTAATTGGAATCATTGTTAGTGAACCAACCTACCTACATCATAACCGTAGGTAAACTTCAAATGCATTGTCAACAAACAATGTTTGACCCATAGTATCGTTCTTTGAATTTCAAGCTTAAATATAGTCCAGTTCTTGGTCATGAATGCTACCTAAGCTTTCCTACTTTTTAGAATATTAGCTTTCCTCACAATTTATTACACGTATAATTAGAACTCCTTCAGTTTTAAGTTTCATGTTTGTTTTAGATAGATCATTTAAGTTTTTAAGGTTTTAGATTGGATCTTTAAGTTTCAAGTTTGTTTCAGATATATTCTTTCTGTCAACCTCCGTTAAGCCAAAGTTGATATGTCCGTTAAGCCAAAGCTGATTTGGTTGGGGAAAAAATTGATGCCAAGTGTCAAAGAGAACCACATCACCCACTTAACAGACATATCATCTTTGATTTAACAGACATAACAACTTTGGCTTACGGAGGTTGACAGAAAGGACCTATCCAAAACAAACTCGAAACTTTAAGGACTTATCTGAAACCTTAGAAATTTAAAGGACCTATCTAAAACAAACGTGAAACTTAAGGGACCCATAAAGGTATTTGGCCTTTTTATAGTATTTAATTATTTTGTTTAAACTATTCGTAATTAGAAAAAAAATAATGATAAAGTGGAAAATATTTTGGAACAAATATATACACAAATCTTAGTGCATATTTGAAATCATAATGAGTTTGACAATATCCTAGAAGCAACATTGTGATTTTGAGTAAGGTCCAACATTGTGATTTTCTAGAAGCATGATTTTGCATATCATGCATAACTATGTTTCAACGAAATTAGACCATCGACATGTGTTAATGCATGAGTCATATCGAATGTAATATTTGATTGTAATAAATAAGTAATAAAATAGTTTAAATGAATGTCATGATTGTCATATAATATTTCATGATATTAAGAAGCAGAGATATTGGTGCTGTATCATACCATAATATTTCCATGACATCGTCTTTGGTACAGCAACGTAACATAATATGTTAAGTATAGCAGACGGATTAACATTTATAAGTAAGAGATTATGTTAAGTATAGCGAGACGGGTTAATGGTTATTCCTTTCCAAAAAAATAGCATATAATAGGAACATAATTTTATTTTACTATAGATAAACATTAAATGCAAAAGTGTGGAGGGGAAAATTAGGTTAAGTATAGCGAGACGGGTTAACATTTTTTTTTTGTGGTGGCCGGGATTCGAACCGCGGATCTTGCATATATTATGCATTGTCCTTACCAACTGAGCTAAGCTCACGGAAACAAACCGATTAACATAGTTATTTTATTTTATTTTTGGGTACAACTTAACATTTTTTTTTTTTTTGAAGAAACAACTTAACATAGTTTGTGATTCTAGTATTGATTTTTTTTTCCTCAAGAAATTAGGGTTAAATATATTTTTAATCCTTATAAATATATTAATTTTTTTAGAGAAATAAAAGTTGAAGAAATTTTTAAGAGGTACTAAAACGAAAAGTTAATATATTTATATGGACAAAAAACACATTTAGCTCAATAAATTTATATATCAAAGTGGTTTAAACCTCATACCGAAAGGATTTTATACCGTTATAAAACATAAATTAGCAAGTTGTTTAAAAACAAAAACATTAAAAGTCAGTTTTTCATCACTAATTGTACTTTTTCAAGTGATTTTAACTCTATCATTTGATGTTATAAGATCAAATTCCTGCTGTTGTGCTTACTCCTCGTGAACATATCAACACATCAAATCTTTTGAGAAATGCATAAGAACACATCATTTACAAAAGGGTCAAATTGGGATATCAGGGAATGCTCCCTGGTTTGTGCGACCATTCTAATGAAAAATACATAAAGAAGTCCTTTCTATTATCTATGATTGGTAGAAAGAAAAAAAAATTGGATGGTATTAAATTTTGGTGATATCAGTGACATTAGTATATTTAATTGATAAATGAATAATTAAAATAAATGATTTTGGTAAAAAAGAATGATTGGTTAGAGGAGAGATAGAAACAAACTCAAATAGCCTTGGACGAGGAGGTTTTGAACACAATGAACTTCTTCTTTTTCTTGACATCTTCCTCACTAGCTTTCAATCTTAGGATTTCGTGTTCATGCTCTTTAAGCTTCTCAACTAGTGTAGTGATTCTAAGAGTATTGAGGTTTTGAGATTCTTTAATGGCGGTAACTTTCGGTTGTCATTCCCTAGTCATGCATCTTAAAACCTTATTAGTGAAATCTTGGTTTGAGATGGTCTTTCCTAAGTTTTATAATTTGTTAACAATGTGAGTGAATCTCATTTGCATGGAGGAGATGGTTTCACCATCCTCCATGTGGAATAGCTTATATTGTTGAATGAGGGTATTGATTTTCGAAACGTCCTCGGTACCCTCATGGAGGGTTTCCAAGGCATCCCATATTGCTTTAGAGGTATTACAATATGGATCTAAGTAATATTCATTCACACCTAAGGCAGAGATGAGCATGTTCCTCGCTTTCAAATCATATTGGACATTCTTCATATCATCGACTATCCAATTGGGTTTAGGCTTGTTTTGCATGACAAAGTGAACATTTATTTGTTGTTCAATAGTCATAATTTTCACTATAAAGGACGAAAGTTCTATTGTACTCCCCTTTAGGATCCTTGTTTGCAATATCAACTCTTTCGGTGATTAAACCTTAGTGAATAGACCCGGATCTTGATGCCATTTGTTAGTCTATATGACGATTAGGCAGCTAGAGGGGTGTGTGTGTGGGGGTGGGGGGTGGGCAACTTCTTTTCGGATAAAGCACTTGCGAAATTAAGTGTGATTGCAGGGTTTTAATTATCCTGCCTAATGCGAGATTAAGTGTATAACGACAATTAGGGAATCATTGAATCTCCCCTACTGTCTTTGTTTGAGTTAACTCGGTTAATTATTAGTTTATGACTGATGACAGACCATCTTACGTTATTTTTAGCATGTTTTCCAGTTATTTTGAGTAGGTTTTAGTAGCAAAAAGGAGGAGTATTAGAACGATTGCCTATGATATTGGGACTTTTGTAATATTTTCTATATTTGAGTATGTAATTCTAGTTTTTCAGAAACATAGCATTTTTTGAAGTAATTCACGAAGAAATCATGCAAATCGGCAAATCAAGAACATCCGAAAATTTGTGAAGACTTTAGGAAGATCAATAATGAATATTCAAGAGGCCTCAAGAGACTTTACAGTAGGAGGAATTATGTTCCCGAGGCAAGTTATTTGCAAAGAAACGCCTAAAACGGCGGAAAAAGGGAGAAATTGGGCCCAGGAAGCATAACCATGCGCATAGGGCATGGTTTTTGATACACTCACATGCGTCTAGGGCATGTGCTATGCGCCCAATGCATCCAAAATGCGCAGGGCGAGATCGTCATTTCCTTCTTTTTTGTGGGTAAAGCCCGCGTTATTAGTCCAAACCCATGTAGAAACTCTCACTATAAATACCAACTTTCCTCATTCAGAATTTCTTGTTCAGAACTGGAGCAGTTCAAGAGGAAGACAATTCTAGAGCTTCGGAGGAGTTTCTATCATCTCCTTATTTTTCTAGGGTATGTTTTTATCTTTAGTAATTTTTTTTTTGTTACCATGTGTAACTAAATCTTTTTAGGTTAGAGTTCTAAGATGAACCTTCGTTTTTTTTTTTTTGGATATTTATTTAATTTAATGTTGTTTATATTTTATTTATTTTCTGTTCACTATTAAGTTTTATTAGGAATTTAGTTTATTTAAGTAGTAGCCCAACCCTAGATTAGATACTTAGGTTGTGACATGGCCTAATATTGATAATATTATCCTAATGCTTATATCTTGATATTTATATCTTGCTATTAACATCAATTTGTCTAGGAAGTATTTAATTATACCTAGCGAAAGATACTGAAAGTGAGTTGACCCTAATAGCAAGTACTTAAGAGGTGACATTACTAATATTGAGTAAAATCTGCTTAACTTAGGAGATAACTAGGTAATAATTAAGGAAACAAGTGTCTGCTTAAAGGAAATAAGCTGTATAAAAGAACCATTCTCTTAAACCCTTGGTAAGGTAGACACTTATAGGGCTTTCCGTTTGTAGAACCACTAAAAGTGAGAGTTCGAATATACTATGAGTGTCCTAAGATTCATAGATGATATGATTATAGATAGTCGTAAGTTTAATGAAAACACTCCTATTATGGTTCATCGTATAAAAAATCTCTAAAAATTACAATAGCACATTGTTTTTAAGCGCACACGACGTTATGGAAATAAATGAATTGATTGGCTAACAAAATTTAGCTTCAACCAAAGTTTGTCTGATGTTAGAACTTTGGAAACTCCTCATAGAGCTTCATAATCTCTTATTTGATGGCATATTGTGTATCTAGAAGGGTTAGCGTAGTCTTGTAATTTTTCTTTCGTGGCTTTACCATTATTGTTCTAAGAAAAATTATTTTTCTTACAACCAATACTTCCTAAAAACACATGGAATTTAACTAAATAACCCTAGTGGTAGTTAGCCACAGCTGCGACTTTCCCCCTTAAAATCAGTACAACCCACACTACTCTACCTCCTATTCACTCATCACCTTACATCATCCTAAAAAAATCTCCAATTTTAAAAAAATTTCTCCAAATCATTGTAGAAGGTTTGCGAGAAGGTTTTCTACACACATTTGACGTCCAGAAACAAATATTGTATCTTTAAACTCGTTTCCATTGATTTATATTAGATATGTGTTAATTAAATATTTTTGAAATTATATGTTGTTTATTTATAGTTATGATTGAGAATGCGAGTGCTGATCTGGTTAATCAAAAACCTAGTTTTATCAACATTTTCGTCAAGATCAAACCATCTAAGGTTGAAGTTTCAGTGAAAGTTGAAGCTCCCGTGAAAGTTAAGGCTTTAAGCGTCAATTCCGGTGTGTCCATTCTTCGTGACAACGAAGTGGACACAACTCATTTCTTTTCAAGTCGATAAACATGGAAAGATAAAGATGAATTGCTCAATTGGGTACGTCGACAAGTAAATAGGGCTGGATTTATGGTTGCCATAAAAAGATCTTGTGCAATAAGATACTCAATGTTGGAGTTGGTTTGTGAAAGGATTGGCCAGCACAAAGTACCGATGAAAAAATTGAAGCATGAATCAATGCGATCAAGAAAATATGGGTGTTTGTTCAAGTTGCGTTCATATGTTGTTAAGGAAGAAAGCGTTTGGAAGTTGGCTATTCTTAATGGTGTTCACAACCATGAGATGTTGCCATGTTTAGCAGGGCACCTTCTTGCAGGAAAATTAATGAAGGACGACAAAGAGATTGTACGTGATTTGACTAAGAGTACGGTAAAACCAAAAAATATTTTGACAAATTTGAAGGGAAAAAGAAAAGAGTCAATGACAAATATAAACCAAGTCTACAATAAACGTCATAAATTCAAAAAGGCTTAGAGAGGAAACTTAACAAAGATGCAATATATAATCTCAAAGTTTGAAGAGAGTAAATATGTTAATTTCATAAGAGAAAATCGTGATAGTGATACTATTCAAGACATATTTTAGACTCATCCACAATCAGTTAAGTTGTTTAACAATTTCCCGACTGTTTTGATAATGAATTCCACGTACAAAACCAACTTGTACATGATGCTGTTGTTTGAGATTGTTGGAGTCACCTAAACCAATATGAAATATTCAGTTGATTTTGCATTTATGACGGCAGAGAAGGGGGATAACTTTACTTGGACTTTACAAATGTTGTTTAAACTTCTTAAACCAAAGAGTGATATTCCTAAGGAAGTTGTGACTGACAAGGACACAACTTTGATGAATTTTGTAGCAACTGTTCTCCCTACAAGTAGTGGAATACTTTGTTATTTCCATGTTGGGAAAAATGTTAGAACAAAATGCATCACCTATTGTAGAGTGAAATCAAAGGTTGTCAAAGTGGATGGAAAAGAGAAGCTTGTCAACAAGGTGAAGCCTATTGAGATAGTTGATGCCATATTTAGTGCATGACAAAAAGTGGTTGAATCTCCTACTCAAGAGTCACATGCAAGTAATGTAATGCAATTCTGAGGTGCTTGTAAAAAATTTCCAAAGTTTCTTGACTATGCTCAAAGTACCATTTTGGACACTGTTAAGGAAAAAATAGTGAGGGCATGGGCATACCTTGTATTGCATCTTGGATGCAGGACCACCAACAAAGTTGAAGGGGCTCATGGTCTGAAGACATATTTGACCACTAATATGGGTGATTTGGATACTTGTTGGGAAAATAGACAAGATGTTGGTAATCTAGTTAGGGGAGATACAACCATCATTTGGTAGGAGCATTTTTGTTTTGGAAAAAATATACAAAGATGTCATTTTGTACTATGGGTTGAGGGGTAATATGTCTCGACAAGCCATGACCAATATTTTCGTGGAAAAAGAGTGTGATGGGCAAACCTTGTGCATGGAAAAGAAAACTTGTGGTTGTGTTCAAAGGACATTGTATAGGCTACTTTGTGCATGCATCATTGCTATGAAAATCCGTCACAACAAGCCTATTTGATTAGATGAGACAAACTATCATCCACAAAATTTATATATGGGTGAAGAAGAAAGTAAAGAAGAATTTTTTCCTATCGTGGGGAGTGGAGTGGTATTCAGGAATGTCTCTAAAGAGTCCCTTATCAAATGAAACTACAAATCAAAGAGGATTTGCGTCAGTTAGCGTTTCCGGAGGCCACAATGATGTCACCACCTCCAAGAAAGGTACCAACCAAAGGAGCCAAGAAAAAATTCAAATCTATATCAAAAATAACATCAATTAGTCGGATCCCATCTTCTTGGGAGACTATTGATTCTCAATTTTCAGATAGTTAATCTTCACAAAAAAAAGTCTTCACAACCTAAAAGAAATGGTGCTCGCATTGTCATTTCTCCACATTACTCGATTCCAACGCCAACTCGGGTTCCAAAGCCTATATTGGTTCCAACTACTTATGATCCATCGAGTCCTATTCATTACATGCCAAAACTTATGAGACCATTTATTGAGAAAATTGTGGATGTTAGAGGCAATGGGAATTGTGGGTTTAGGGCTATAGCTGAGTCCATGAGTTTGGTAGAAGGAAGTCATGTAATGGTGCGGAGAACATTTATTCGAGAGATGAAAGTGCATAGGAACCACTACATGGGATATATGCAGGTGAGGGATGTTATAACTATATCTTAAATGGATTGCATCCTCCCAAAAATGGTAGTGGTTTAGTACCTCCAGATAAATGGTTGACATTGTCGGATATGAGTCACATCGTTGCAACTTATTACAATAGGCATGTGGTGGAGATAACTAGCCTTGAAATTGGAATTTCAGAGATTTTTTTCCCCAATTAGAGGTAGGCCTCCGATTAACCCGAAAAGGCACTTGATGTGTCTTGGTTAAATCCCAAGTCACTTTGTTCTTCTTTTTTGAAAGATGATTGCCCACTACCTCCATCACCTACGAAGTGGAAGATACACAAGAGCGTAGAGGCGACATCATAGAAATTTGAATTTTTGGATCAACAAAATCGCTTCCGTACACTCATGAAAAATGAAAGAGAAGAGAGACCGTCATCGCCCAAAAAAGAATCAAACCGAGACAATCCAATTTTGTGTGACACTCATGAAAAAGAAAATGAATAATTTGAAGTTCTTGCGGGACATGAAGATAATTTAATTCCATTAGATGAAATATGCACTGACGTATTTTTTTTTGATATATAATGTAACACCATTTTTTGTGGCCAGTATATAACTAACATTTTATGAATATTATATATATTTGACTCACATTTTACTCAGTTATTAATGTTTCACATTTATTATAAATATATGTTTAAGTTTCGACATTAATGTACTTTATCATTGATTTCGTTTTATTCTGATATTTGCTTTTCTTTTTTTAACTTATGTGAATTTCAACATGTCTCAAAATGCACAAATTGAAGGTCATGTGACATATTCCGCTTTCAAGAAGACGATTAAGGTTTTCTTAACTACGACGGACTCTTTGGATGATTTGAAGACACAACTGAAAAAAAATATTGTGTTTCGTGGTGAAGATCATAGTACATCTTATGTATTTGTAACAACCGCATTATGATCTTGAGGCGGACAAAGACGAAGACATGTTGAAAACGATTTATTATCCTAAGCTTATTGAGGACGATAGTCTTGTAGAATTTATGTTTAGGAGGATGATTGAAAATAATGTGTTACATCTCTGTGTTCATAATAACTGCAGGTGCGTAGAATGTTCACGAGAGATTTGATGTCATTTTGTAATGTGTTGCATAATGCTTCACTCTTGTCGAATATCAAATATTTGTGTAACGTTAATGTGTTGTCGTATTTGTGTAATTTTAATGAAACATTGATAAATTATATAATGTTGATTTTTAATATTTCGTGGTTGTTGTTATATTGGTTGAAATTCATATGTAATTGTCGTTTGAAATTACAGGTGAAAATAGATCGAAAATGGCTGAAAAACTAAATACAAACTATACTGTCTGCATTTACTGATGTGAACGGTACCGTTGGACCGGCGGTAGTTAACTACCGCAGATTTACCGTAAAGGGTATTTCATTATTTATTTATGTTTTTAGAAAAGAACTCGTGTGAGAAAAACAATTTAAAAAAAATGAAGACTCTTGCATTGTCAATTCGATAAAGATAAAGCATGGACAATTGAGTATGATGCCATGCCATGCCATCACATGTATGTCAGGATAGGCAAGTACATCACTTATGGCATTATTGGATTATACCTCGTGTCACTCGTTGCGAAATAAATTGAGATATAAAGTATGTGCAATGGAGATTCAACACACTGACATATATGGTCCTTGATGTTTATTTTCTTCTTTCAGATATCAATTCAATTGTTACCTATCTTATCTAATAATAGAAATTTTTATAGGAAAAAAAATCTAACAATAGAAATCATGTCCTTATTAATTAAGGAAATTAATCGGTGGGGCTGCTTGTCGCTATAAAATAAAATCACACTTTTTAATCTCTATAAAATTTTTTATTAGAATTTTTAGTCTCTATAAATTTTTTCATCAACACTTTTAGTCCCTGTAAAAAAATTCATCAATAATTTTGGTCCCTAAAATGCTTAAGAAAAATGTCACAGAAACTAAAAAGTGTGATTTTATTTTGTAAGGACTAAAAACAAAACTGTGAATATTTATACGGACTAAAAATTTAATTAACCCGTTTTTTTTAACCCTTGGTTTTCATGGGAATGAATGAATTTTAGTAAGAGGTTTGCTATATCGTGCGAAAAAATGTCAACAAATTTTCATTAATAGTAGAAATGGCTTACAATTGTTCCGTGACCTTAGTTCAGTTGGTAAGGACAATATTTAATATATGTAAGGTCTGAAGTTCGAATCCTGAACACAAAAAAAAAACTTACAATTGTCCTCGTAAGCTTAACGCAGTTGATATAAATAATGTGTAAGATATACAAGGTATGAGGTTCAAATCCCGAAAAAAAAAAAAAGAAATGGCTTACAATTCAAGGTGGCATGGTGTAATAAGTAACACAGCTCATAAAGGCAAAGTGGTAAATGTGCTTTAACAATTGCACTTCGTGGGTTTTTGTTGCTGGTTTATTGTCGTACAGTTTAGCTTTTTCCTTTTGGTAATTTAGAGTTCAACAAAAGATAAATAAAATATGATGAAAAAAAATTATTTAATTATGAAATCACACTTGAATTCTTCTGAATAATTTATCGTTTAATGGAGATTATTATACATTTGAGTTTAATAGTTTTTTTTTTTTTTAATAAGAGTTTAATAGTTGTTGTTGGTAGATTGGTTTAGTGAGATTAAGACCCGCATACAATATTACAAGGAAAAATAAAAATCCCCACATACAAACGTATTAACAGCATAAAAGTACTTCCTCTTTCATGTTGAGTGTAAAAAGATACTCACTCATAAACTAAAATGAAATTGTAACGAGAATTGTAAAGAATGGCTTGAAAGAATAAGAATGGTTGGTTTAGATGACAATTTATAAATATTTACTATGCTTATATTTCAATTATTTGTGAGAGAGTACACTAAAAGAGTACTCTTAAAAAAATAATATTGAATTCACATTGACATGTAAGATTCCACCATTGAAAAGGAAAGATAGTTGATTTATAAATCGAGGAGCTTTGAAAATATTTAAAACTATATTCAACTATAAAATACAAATATTTGAGGATACCTAAAATCACTTGTGTTGTTGCACGTAGTCTAGTGTGGTGATCCACCGTATTCTAGATCAGTCAGAAAATCAATCACACATTGACACATGATCTAACTTACACCGCCTTAAGGCTCCACGTCTGAAGGAACACACTAGATTTGATGCACCACATCGCATACGAGCACGTCCTGGCGCGAGGATCACGCTACGCGTCCTCTAATCGTCCCTAATTACACGCCGCAAAATTCGGGGGCAGTTATTCCCAACCCGCGCCTATATAATAAGGGTGACATTGCTTCACCCTCAAGGTATGATTCACTTTTCACAACGCTTTCGACATAGTTTTTTCAATTTCATTACTGACTTGAGCGTTGGAGTGCTAACGTGCCTGCATACACCTTTCATTTTACCGTGAAGACTCATCGTCACCGTACCGGAAATCATTGCCATCACACTGGAGCACTTTCCATCACCGTTGCCTCTTATCCATCCTCACCGGACAGATCACACCCCATGTTTTTAAGCCTCTATAAGAATTTCCAATACCGGTTGATAGAGTTAGTGGTTCGACCGACTTCTTATTTCAAAAGTCTTTTTTGATAGAGTTATGTGATGTGTCTCTTTGATGGAGTGTCAATAATGCATAAGCTTGACACATCAAAGCACACATACACAATTCACATAATCAGTTTTAATTTGTGTACAAGTATAACAATTACAATCAGGACAATATGAATTAATAAATCAAAACAGAACTTATAGACAACAAATATATACATATAATAAGTTAAACTAATCTTACTCCTTTGAATTCTAAATTATCCAACACTGATATTTAATAAGTTAAACTATTAGTTAGGGTTTAAGAAATTGGCAATGCTAGACAAAACTAAGAATTTAGATATTCTCATTTCTCCTACTCATCATTACACACATGACCTGATTGATACTTCCCTCCCCTTACATTGGTTACCAAAAAACTTTACCACAAAAATTAGTTTTCGACTCTAAACTTGAATACTCACTGATAAGAGAAACTCCACCAAATTTAGATTTCAACCACAATAAAACTCTAGAAATAGAACCTAATAAAAACATGAAGATTGGAGTGAATAGAACTTAACATGTCAATGGAAATCAATCAAAGAGAAAGAGAATTTGGTTATAAACATTTTCTAACACTTGTGCAAGAAGGGGACTCTGGAAGATAGATATACTCTCCAAAGTCCCAACTTCAAGGTTTAGTAAAACTCTCCAAATCTATTTTCTTAGCTTGAATATGATCATGTTCTGTGTGTCATCTCATATGCGAGTGATACCGCTCTAGCATATGCGACACACATAAATCTCTATCTTTCACAATAATTCTCAACCATTAACTACCTAAAACACAAATATTACACATTCAGAAAATCACAAACACATGTACACTTTCGCCAGGAATTGTATTTCCTCATAGTTCCTTGACCTTTTTTTTTTGTCATTAATCCATATATGCAAGGTTTTAAAAGTCAAATTCTTCTTTATTTGGACATCGTCCAACTCAATCACATGTGAAGGGTCATGGGCATATTTACGAAGTTGAGGCACATTAAGGCACCATGAGGGTTGGATTTATTAGCGCAGCTTATGGTTTTCTCATGCGCAAGCAACACTGTGAAATTAGGGTTAAGGTTTCTAATGGAGAAGATGAAGTTGGTTATGGTGGTTAGAGGTTGTTATGGATTGATGAAAGAGAGAGAATAGTTTTGAAAGTTGTTATTCACATTGGATTATGAAAAGTGAGTTACAAGTAAGTATATATACAATAACTTAGAGATCAAGTCTCTTGTAACTTCGTAACAAACTTATCCAAACATTCTAATCAAGATTATGGATTAAAACACACAAACTAATTCACCCCTCTTAATCCATAATCCTAACATTCTATCAGACCTAACTTGTCCCTCAAGCAAGTGAACCTATCAATCTTCAAAGCTTTTGTGAAACCATCTGCTAGTTGAGCTTCAGTAGGACAGTATTCCACTTCAATCATTCCTTTTGTGACTTGTTCTTTGATGAAGTAAAATCTGGTTTCTATATGCTTGCTCCTGCCATGTGTTATTGGATTCTTGGCCAAATTTATAGTTGATTTGTTGTCAATCTTCAGCTTCAGTGGTTTCTTCACTTCATAGTTGAGTTCCTTCATCACATCCATACCATCCACATGTGAAATCATTGTGGTTGTGCTTGGGAACGAAAGAAAGCCATTGGAGTAGTTTAAATGGACCTCATTCAATTTAAAACCTTAAACGACATATTCATTTTAAAACGGATGGAGTATTATTTTAATTTATTTCAAATGAAATAGGTGTGGTTGTGCTTGGGAACGAAAGAAAGCCATACCACATAGTTTATTGTCAATTATCCATGGAAACCTTGGTTAGTGCGAAGACACCACCGATATTTATGCTTTAAAGGACTAAAAAAGTTCGATTTAGAAAACCTTAGACTATTTTCGTGAGCATTGTAAAATAGAGACCACAATTGCAATTAAATCCTTTAATTATTAGATTTAGAATACAAGATTTTCGTCCTTTTATTTGGAAACCTGAGTTTTTGGTCCCTCGACTTCATACATTATTGCAATTTTGGTATCAATCCGTTATTTTTACCCAAAGATACAAATATTTTTGTTCCAAAAGAGTGACTGTTTTTGCAAGGACTTCAAATTTAAAAATAAAAGATAAAAATGATCACTTCTTGGCCAAAAAATCATCACTTTAAGACCAATAAATCATCATCATGTTTTAGGTCAATAACTTTGGTTAGTACTAAAATTACAATAAATGAAACTTGGGATCAAAAACCCAAATTTTAAAATATGGGAGCTAATATCCTATTTGAGATAAAAAAAGAGAGACTAAAAATGGATTTTAGGCTAATTATTTTTAAAGAAATGCTAACAAATGTCCTAAGCACTTGTTAAGAAGTTAAAATAAATTTTATTTTATGAATAATGCATTCAATATATTAAAAGTTTAATCTGCGTGAGCTTAGCTCAGTTGGTAGGGATATTGCATATTATATGCAGGGACCGGGGTTCGAATTCCGGACACTCTACTTCTCCAAAATTTAATTGTGTGAGCATACTAGACTACTTGACAAAAAAAAAAAAGTTTAATAAGTAACATTATCTACATAAAATTTATAAATTAATTTCATTATAGAATCTTTAACAAGCGATTTTTTGCCTCAAAAACACTTATTAACGAGACTCTTATTTTCTTGAAAAGAAAAAAAAAAAAAAAAAACTCTAAATTTTATATTAGGTTCAACTTCAATCATGGGGCCTAAGATAATTAACGTTATCGGTAGATGAAACGTCTAAAAAAGACAAGAGAAATTGGGGATTAAATGCCTGGACCAATAGTTTTAATGTTTTTTGCTCTGTGTGTTTAAATCGGGTCAAATCGTGTGTTTTCTATTTATTTCTAAATCTAGCTACTACGTGCATCCAAGATCTCATAAATATACTCCCTCCGTTTCAAAATATAAGCAAATTTTACTTTTTAGATTCATTTAATTAATTATGTATGTGATCCATATTATAAACCACATATATCATTAATTGAATGAACCTAAAAAATAAAATTTGCTTATATTTTGAAACAGAGGAAGTAGACAACAAGCATCAATAAGGATCCTTCAAAAAAAAAGAAAACATTAATAAGGGTAACAAACTATTCTCTCCGTTTCAAAATATAAACAAATTTTACTTTTTAGGTTCATGGAATTAATGATGTATGTGGTTCATATTATGAAACACATACATCATTAATTGCATTAGCCTAAAAAGTAAAATTTGTTTATATTTTGAAACGGTGGGAGTACTCTTATCAGTACCCTATAAAAATACATGTTGTGAATTTGGATAATATCATACCAATAAATAACAAAGATGTGTGGAGCAAAGGAAGTGGTATTCAATAGATACAATGTCTCCAACCAACAACAACAAAAACATACCTAAATCTAAGTGTAGAGCAACACCACACTCATAATCAAAGCAATAAAGATAAGCAATGAAACCCTCCAATCCACTACGATGAAAGTGTTACAAAAGAGTTACAAGAAATTAGCTTATAAGCTTACAAAAGAACAATACTTAATTTCTACCCATTTTTGTGTCACCCACACTCTCAATGAATCTTAAGAGAAAACACAAAAAGAAGCTTTTTGATCCTTCCAATGATGAAATCTCACTACCCAAGGTGTTTACAATGTTTCCCAACCCAAGAAAACCTCACTACAAAGACACTCAACTGTAAAGTTACTTTCTTTGTAATCCAAGTTTCTCTCTCTAAAAACTCTCCTTCAAAATCTGCAAATAAACACTTATATAGCAGTCTTCAACTGTCAAAATCGTGTCACGTTTGTCCAAATCGTGACACGGTTGGTGTGTACGACCCAAGATACGACCAACCTTATCCTGAAAACGTACCTAGCAAGTTGAAAATCGTGTCACACTTTCCCAAAATCGTGACACGATTGAGCACCCTGAAAGCCCATGCTCACTGCCTAAAAAATCGTGATACGTTGATGAAATCTTGTCACGATTTCTCTATTTCTCAAAATCACAAATTTGAAGCCAAATTTCAACAATGCAAGAACAATAAATTAGTGTAAACTGTAAACCCGTCATCAAAATAACCAACCACCGCAACTCAAATTACAAACACTTCAACCTTAGATTATACTCCCTTCGTCTCATATTATGTGTTATTTTTTAGTTTTACACCATTATTAAAAAATTAAGAAAATGATTAGTAATGTTATTTTAATAGTAAAATGTATTTCATTATGTCCTCGTGAGCTTAACTCAGTTGGTAAGGACAATGCATAAAATATGCAAGGTTTGGGGTTCAAACCATGACCACCACAAAAAAAAAAAAGTATTTTATTATGCAATAAATAAGGTATGTTAGTGAAAAATAATAATAAATATTATATTGATATTTTCAAAAAGACAAATAATTTAAAATAAAAGAAAAATAATAAAGAGGATATATACTTTGAGACGGAGGGAATAATTTAAACAACAATTAAGATCAAATTTTAATCTCTCCAAAATTTGCAGAAAATCAAGCACTTGATGCAGATGTATAACACAATTTCTCACGTTCAAAATATATCATAAGCACAACATCCAACACCCCTTTCCTGCAAACTCAAACTACAAGAAGGATGAGAGCACTCCGGAAAATTACTGTTGTAAAATTACTTTTAAAATGTACTTTTAATAGTGTTTTTTATCCCTGTAATATATGTCATTTTCGGTTTTCGCCCCTATAAAATTTTCGGTTTGATTTACACCCTCGAAAAAATTTTATTTTCTGGAAAACACCCCTAATAGGCCATTCAAAAACCAAAATTTCTTAAAAAAATTCTGAAAATGGCCTATTAGGGGTGTTTTCCAGAAAAATAATAATTTACGAGGGTGCAAATCAAACCGAAAATTTTATAGAGGCGAAAACCAAAAATAACATATATTACAGGGGTGAAAAACACTATTAACCCTTTTAAAAATAACAAATTTGACCATTTAATTATAGCCCTTTATGCAAAACTCCGACTCCCTTTGATTTTTACCGTTTAAGTCGATGCTCACATTTCTTTTTTTTTTTTTTTTTTTTGGTAGATAGACGAAATGGCAAAGCCATTATAAACTCACACACACAAGTGGAGGTACCGGGGTTCGAACCCCGATCATGGCATCCGGCCTAACAATTTCGGCATTTCTATTAAGACATTAGTTTTTTATTTTTTAAAAGATATTAAGACTTTAATTAATGATACAAATTAACTAAAATAAACATAAACAGTTGGCGTTTTTCACTTCTTTGTCCTCCCTTTTGCTTGGCTCTTCCATGAAGGTCTTGAGACTTTTTGACCGTGTTATGTGGTAAAACTTGCTTAGGGTTTCCATCTCTGCCACAAATTTGCGAAACCCTTGAAGGATGTTGGGGCAGAGTTTTTCTTACAACAACAACGACGCTGGTGGAGAGACGAGCTTTGTAGATGAGGTCGAAGCTTCCATCGGCGTCAATGAGGTAGGGGAGAAATTAATGGTGGGTGGGAGAGTTCTTCCATCCGTGAGAAATTTCCAAAGATGCATTAACAATAGTGGGTGTTATGTCATCTTTTGGTTTCCACAAAATTTTAATCAAACAAATAAATAAAAAGTTGAAATTAAGACACATTTTGAGAGAAATTCCAAAGATGCATTAATAGACTCTTGTCCTTAATTTTTATTTTTAGAGTTAAAATGAATGGATGAGGTTGTGCTTGAACTTGTGCTAAAAAATTGTTTTAATTTTTTTCATTCAATTTTTATACTTTATGAATGATTAAGGTATAAAATTTTATTCTACAAACAAAGTAAAATATAATCATCGTTAAGATAAAAAAAAGTGTTAAAAGAAAAACATTTTATACATTATGAATGATTAGGGTATAAAATTTTATTCTAAAAACAAAGTAAAATATAATCATCGATAAGATTCCTTCAAAAAAAAATCATCGATAAGATAAAAAAAAGTGTTAAAAGAAAAACAACAAAAAAACAAAAATAAGTAGTCAGTATATACCTAGAAAAATTGAACTTTTTTTCATAAATTAGGAAATATAAAAAATTGTATGTGTCATTACATGAAATAAAATGGTGTCGTTGCACTGCAATATGTTCAACGAGTGCTAAACAGAAGCATGCATACTTGAAATATAAAAATATGTTGTACATTACCGTTCGTTTAGTTTTAAAGTTTTTTTGAACAAACAAAAATGGAATATATTAACACTGCTAAAGCAGCCCACTCAGCACAAAATGTACCGAAAAACAACTTAAAACGATACAAACAGTTTAAAAATACAACAAGTTGTTAACCAATGCCTAAACACGACAATGGATTCGACACCCACATCTGATCACCAAACATAAATACAACCTTACTGGCTTTCAGCCACCACAAAGAGTGATACTTTACTTTATCTAATAATTGAACTAAGGAACTTTCTTTTTGCTTAAAAAGCCTGTTATTTCTTTCATTCCATATAACCCACATCGCGAGTAACCAAATAAGCTGAAGAAAAGATCTTCTTGATTTCAAACCACCTGTGTAAAATGCAAAATGAGCACCATGATTTGATATATCACAATGATCGACACCATCAAAGCCTATCCAAGACCTCACCAAAAACCATAAAGAATCAAAGAAACTGCAAGACAAAAATAAATGTCGTGCATCTTCCACGAAACCACAACCTGTTACACATAAGCATGCCTCTGAATTCAAGATACCACGAAATATTAAATTAGACATTGTAGGAAGTCTATCTCGAATCAACCTCCAAGCAAAAATAGACACCTTGAGGGGAACATGTTTGTGCCAAACCAATTCTTCGCAAAGACCATCCTGCTGCACTTCCTGATTAATAAGCATAGCATATGCCCCGCTGACTGTGTAACCTTGGCTAGGGTCCGGTTGCCACTGCCACACATCATAGGAAAGAGGCTGCAAAGAAATGTTAGCAAGTAATAACCTACACTCTGCTAGGAGCTCCTCCTCCCACACCCACAAACTCCTACGCCATTGCCATCCCCCTCCCTCCTCCCCCCATCCTAAAGAAAACATCTCTTTAACAGTAATGGATTTATTTAAAGCTAAATCAAATAACCTTCTAAAACAAATCTGGAAAGGGACACGACCACACCACCTCTCATGCCAAAACAAGGTATCCTCCCCATCACCCACACACCTAACCACACAACCCTCAAACCAACTAACACCACCCCCACCCTCCCCTTCTGTAATCCTACTAACCTCCTTCCACCAAAAAGAACCACTCCGGCCCCCAACCTCCAACCTCCCATCACGCACACCATACCTAGCAACCAACACCCTATACCACAACCCTCCACGATCAACAAGTAACCTCCAACACCACTTCCCTAGCAACGCCTCATTAAACTCCCTCAATCGCCTAACTCCTAAACCCCCCAGACTCCTTTCTCAAACAAACACTCTGCCAGCTCACCCAAGATACTTTTCTACGTTCCTCACTCCCCCCCCCCCCCCCCCAAAAAAAATTTTTTTTTTTAGATAAAATAGATTCTATGGAAGAGATTCTACCTGCTGGAGCCTTGAAGAAGGAAAGAGCATAGACCGGTTGCGCGGTCAAGACAGACTTTAGAAGAATCAAGCGACCTCCAAATGAAAGAAATCGACTTTGCCAATTAGACAGTCTAGATCTGATACAGTTAAACACAGGTTCCCAAAAAGACAGACGACGCGGGTTTCCACCTATCGACAATCTCAAATAAATAAAGGGCAATGTACCAACCTTCCAATTCAACAACGACGCTGCTTCCGTTAACCAAGAGTCAGAAACATTTAGACCAACCAACAAACTTTTATGGAAATTTATTTTCAGCCCAGAAACAACCTCAAAAAGAACTAAAATTGCCCGCAATGCGCGAACATTCGCCCAGCTCTTCTCTCCTAAAAGCAAAGTGTCATCTGCAAACTGAAGATGCGATACCGCCACCTCGTTCCCATCCCCAACACAATAACCTCTATACAAATTTGCATCAATCATAGCCTTCATCATAACATGCAATCCTTCTGCAGCTAGTAAAAACAAAAATGGGGAAAGTGGATCACCCTGACGCAGACCTCTACCCAAAGGAAACTCATCTGTGGGGCTACCATTCACAAGAACTGATGTGGTAGCCGTAGTAATACATTCTTTAATCCATTTCCTCCACAATGTTGGAAAACACATTTTGGCCATCACCGCGTCTAAATAACCCTAATCAACAGAATCATACGCTTTCTCAAAATCCACTTTAAACATCAACAATTCCTTTTTAGTCTTACGAGCCTCATCCACAACCTCATTCGCAATCAGAATGCCATCTAAAATTTGACGATTTTTAACAAACGCAGTCTGAACATCAGAAATAACACTACCTATTACCTGTCTCAACCTATTGGCCAACAACTTAGCCAAAATTTTATACAAACTTCCGACCAAAGAAATAGGACGAAAATCATTTAAAGATTGAGGAGAATCTACCTTAGGAATGAGAGCTATAAACGTAGAATTGATACCCTTTGATAACTTCCCATTCCTGTGAAATTCTCCAACAAAACACATCACATCATCTTTCATATCACTCCAGAAATCTTTGAAAAAACCAAAATTGATACCATCTGGACCGGGACTCTTAAAACTATCACAATCCCAAATAGCTGCTTTCACCTCCTCCATTGAAAAAGGCTTAATAAGCCCGCCCCCTTCAGCATAAGACAACCCTCTAAGCTGTAAACCATCCACTGTTGTCCTCTGCTCATTATACGACCGAAAGTGGCTCGCAAAGTGAGAAAACACAGCTTGACGAACGGGCTGCACACCTTCCACCAAGGCTCCATTCACCGTGATTGACACCAAAGAATTTCTACGCCGCCGACCTCCCAAAAAAGAGTGAAAATATTTCGAATTAGCATCTCCTTCCCGAAGCCAAGTAAGTCTTGATTGCTGCCAACAAATACTAGTATTAAGACGGGACAACGAATGGATATTTGTCGTGATTCCACGTAACTCCTCAATCTCTTCTTCAGCTAGATCTTCCTCTTCCCCCTTGGCATCAAAAACAGCTTGCATTTCCTTTAAGGATTTAATCTTCCTAACCAAATCATGCGTATGAGCCAAATGCTATTCCTTCAAAGCACTCTTTATAAGTTTCAATTTCTCTTTCAAGACAAAACCACCCCATCCTGTGACTTCCAAAGATTTTCATTTTTCACTAACAAAATTCTTATATCCAGGTACTTCCTGCCAACATTTCAACAACCTAGAGGGCCTCGGTCCCCAATTTTCCTCATCAACTGTCAACAATAAAGGACAATGATCAGACAAACCACGTAAAAGAGCAACCTGATTACAATTAGGCCACAGAACACACCAGTCCTCTGATAAAAGAAACCGATCCAACCCACTCATCGATCTCCCATCACCTTTAAACCACGTAAATTTGCGCCCATGCAACGGTAAATCCACCAACATATTATCATCAATAAAACCGTTAAAAGAAGCACAATCTGCAGACGTTAATCCATTTCTTACTGATCTTCTTTCGTCCACACTTCTAACCGCATTAAAATCCCCACAAATACAAACCTTTTTACCACTCAACAAAGCCAAACGTGCCGATAAAGCATTCCATAAAGCTTGTCTTTCTGTCTGAAATATGAATTTTAGTTAAAATAATAAGGATAAAAATGGAACCAATGATAATAAATTATAAGTTATGAGTTCAAACGCTATTTGAAATAATAAGTTATAAGTTCAAACACTATTTGAAAGTGTTTAAAAAATAAGCTATAAGCTCCTAAAATAAGCTAAAAGTTCGTTATGAAAAGACGCTTATCAAACAGAGTTTTTTTGTTAGACGAGTTTATAAGTTATCCGCTATAAACTATAAACTAGCTTCTTATCTTTGCCAAACATAGCCTTAGTTTTTTTTTTCTTTTCAAAAGTCATTCCCCTTAATTTCGACGGATCAATCAAAGTTGATGTGGACATGTCTATACATTAATTGCCAGCCTTTCTTATAAATAAAATTAAATAAGAAAAAAATAAACATAGCTGGCATATCATATCTTCTTACAATGTGATACTTTCACATCTTTTTTATCCCCATTTTCGATAAGAAGTTGCGCACAAGAATGGTTCATTAGGGAATTCCCTGCAAAGGATGTCGAACATGAAGAGGAAACAACTGCTATATGGAAAGCTTATCTGACTCCTACTCTTCTCTCTAGTAGGATATTAGCCACTAACTCGACAAATTATTATGGGTTATATGGTTATCAACCAAATTTAGTGGCTAGACAATTTGGTTTGGTACAAACTCGTCCTAGCTCACTTTATAAATCCAAAGAAGACTTGAAGAAACCTAAGGGTGAAATTATGTGGCGATCTCTCCTTCAAAAAGTTGATGAACATATTCCAACTCTTAAGCCTGCCCCCTTTGAACTTTCATATGAATGTACTAAAATCTTTTTTAGATGGTGGTGGTGATACTTTGTCGAGAAGAGCAAAGGAGTAAATCCAAACACTTTGCTTCCTGAACTAATTTCTGCTTTTCATTATGTGCAGAAAAAATCGAAGAAACCAAAAGGTACACATATTCGAGAAATCCAAGCTTTTCAAAAGTACTTCAAACTATATATGATCGTCTGAACCTTAGTCGGACTGTTTATTATGCTGCCAAAACTTTAAAGGAAAAACTTTTAGAAAAAATTCCAACATCAAAATTTCCTCCTTTTGTTACCGATAAATATCTTTTTGCTTTATACTTTAAAATTAAATTTCCACCATTGCCATCTAGTGAACTAGCACTAGCACTCAGACCACCATATCCAAAATGATTTGTGTGTGGCTCTTGGATGGCAATGAAACAAAACCTTATCAAGAAGAAAGCAAAGCAAATTACTACGACTAAGCATGACATATACAAGTTTAGAGGTCAATTATATTTTGGCCTACATCAGGTTCGAATCACATTTCCTATAGGAATAGGTAAGAGCTTTTCACTAACTCTTCAGGATAACAATTATCATTTTTATTTAACACAAAAAATTACCTGTTTCTTTGAATGTTTTAAGCTTTACCTTTACAATCAGTGCAAAAAGCTGACACATGAGTAGAGGGAACATTGAAGTCGAAGCCTAGCAATTTCTCAAAGAAAGGCAAAATATCCGAGTCAGAGAAAAAAGAAGTAACTGAATCCTTTCGAATTCCTTTATATCTTTTCTTTCGACATATATTTCCTATTAACCGAATGGTTTCCAAACAGGATTGAAAAATAAAAGGAAGTTATCCTTCTAAACCTTCCTCGAAAAAGACAAAGCAAAGTGAAGAAGACATAAGTCTTCCATATCTTTTATACATTGGTATTTGCTTTTCAAAATTTGCTAACACAATTTTTTTATCCTTACAGTCTGATGTTTCACCTAAAGCTACCAAGGCCCCTGAGATTCAGATTGAGAATTAGAAAAAGAGAAAACATGCTCAAGAAAAATCTAGGGACACTAGTGAGTGGAATTCTGTCGAAAATTCTCAAGACGATCCAAACGTTGGTAAAAACACAACTAATGAAGAGACATCCGTGAAGGTTGCAAGGAAGAAAATTAGAGGTCGCAAGGATGAAAAACCAGCCAATGCACACTCTTGTGTAGAAGATAACGTGTCGAAGGTATTTTTACTTGTCTTTTTTTCTTTTAATAACCTTTTTACTAAATTCGACTATTTCTGGCTATTTCAGAGTGTTGAGGTTACCAATGCTGAAACGGGCAAATAAACGACTCCTCCTTCCACTTTCAATCAATCGATTGAGCCTATTTTCGAAGACAATATAGTGGTCAAGTCTAGCCCTCCAAAAAATGATGAAGATCCAGAACGAACCCTTTCTGATCATTCTCAAGATTCAAATGCCAGAAGTATTGAAGATGATCAGCATCACACTGATGAGGAAGACGAAGGGGGTCCATCTCTAGTCGAAAGTGGGAAAGGCAACACCACTCATGGGTCAATCTCTGATGATGATGAGGAGCAAACTGACACCAATGTGGATGGATGGTCACAAAAAAGATGTCGAAGAGTCTGAAGATGAATCTGAACAAGAATCCCCAAAACCCATGGTTTTAAAATGTTAATAAAAGTGGAAAATAAAAAGAAGATTTTATTTATAAAAGTGGTTTTAAGAAGTTTGAATGTGTGATGAAGTTGAACAAGAAAATAATGGAAAGCAATTTGGCACCTGTGATTTTGTTGACCACCATCTTCATCCCATTTCTATTAATTTATTACTTTTTATGTATAAGAAAATCAATCATTAGTAGAAGATGAGAAAGAAGATGCAAGAATGAATGTAGGAGTTGATGAAATGTGAAATTTGAAATTTGAATTGTTGGACAGAATGAAGTGACAATATAAAGAAAACATGGTTGGATATAGAGTAAAAAGTTCTTGTGTTTGTTTTTGATGAAAGTAAATACAAAGTTGTTTTTGATAATATGAACTAATGAGTGCAAATAACCATAATATCCTTAATAGTGTTAAGAAAATAGCAAGAACAAAAAGCAAAAGCTGGGTAGTTATGTAAAATTGGCACCGAAAATATGATAAAATGACAAAGTTAACCTTCAACTGTGAAGTAAAAAATCAGGGAGAAAACTGGGATATGGACATTTAAGTAATTTTGGTAGTTATTTCTTTTCATATATTGTAGTAGATAGATTGAATTGTTGGACATAATGAAATGACAATATAAAGAAAAAATGATTGGATATAAAGTAAAAAGTTGTTGTGTCTATTTGCAGAAAGTAAATACAAAGTTGTTTTTGATCATGTGAATTAATGAGTGCAAACGATCATAATATCCTTAATAATGTTAAAAAAACACCAGGAAAAAAAACTAGAAGCTGGGTAGTTATGTAAATTGGTAACGAAAATATGATAAAATGACAAAGCTAACCTTAATTGTGAAGTAAAAAGTCACGGAGAATATTGGGTATGTACAATTAAGTAATTTTGATAGTTATCTCTTTTCATATATTGTAGTAGATTGAATTGTTGGACAGAACGAAGTGATAATATAAAGAAAACTTGGTTTGATATAAAGTGAAAAGCTGTTGTGTTTGTTTTGCAGAAAGTAAATATAAAGTTGTTTTTGATAATGTGCACCAATGAGTGCAAATGACCATAATATCCTTAATAGTGTTAAAAAAACAACATGAACAAAAAACACAAGCTCGGTAGTTATGTAAAATTGGCACCGAAAATATGATAAAATAACAAAGTTAACCTTCAAAGGTGTCGTAAAAAGTTAGGGAGAAAACTGGGGTATGGGTACTTAAGTAATTTTGATAGTTTTCTCTTTTCATATATTTTTTTTTTTGTGGTGGTCGGGGTTTGAACCTTGGACCTTGCATATATTATGCATCGTCCATACCAACCGAGCAAAGTTCAAGATGACATCTCTTTTCATATATTGTAGTAGATAGAAGATTAGTTTTGAGGATAGATCAGTTGGCAGAGGCATGCATTGTTATATACAGGGGCCGGAGTTCGAATTTCAAACATCTCACTTATTCACTAAAAATAAAGGTGAATTTTAACTACCAAACTACTTGACAAAAACAATAAATAAATAAATAAAAATAAAAAAATAGTTGGAAAAGAATATGTTCTCATGACACGTATCCGTTATCCCCACAACTGTCGTGCTTCCTTCATGCATTTTTCTATATTCAATCAGTAAGGTTTTCAGGTAAGAATCATTCACTGTTAAGCAAATTAAAATAATATATTTTCATATCAAAATCTGTAGATGTTTGTAAGTCATAAAAAGTTAAAAATAATAGAGATAAAAGACAACCAAATACATAGGGTCAATATGTATTGTGATGATTAAACGACATAACTAACCCATTAAAAAATCATGGCCCATTTTCTTGCATTTATATAGATGTCACTACTTCATCTTTAGACATCACAATTTGCAGCCATGGGAGCTATAGGTCCTTCCCTTCTCTATCTTTTTTCTCTAGCTACCCTTTTGGCTGTTGTCACTGGAACTGAACCAAAAAAAGTAGAACCAAGTCAATATGCTTCATTCAATAGGAGCCTTTTTCCTGATGATTTTCTCTTTGGAATTGGTTCTTCTGCTTACCAGGTTCATACCATCACATAGTATATTTATTTTGTTACATGGACCACCACATAGATAGCATTAGCAACAATGTATTCAATTACTCATTTCCTTGTTAATACATATTCCAACATAAGGGCCAGTTTATTTGCAGTGTTTTGCTATTATTATTTGAACTTAGATTCTGTTCATGGTGATTTTCTGTTTATTTAAAATAGATCTAACATTTTTGGAAATTTTGAAAATGACAATTTTTTTGTCTTAGATAAAGTGGTAAGCCATTGAAATTAAACTCACACAACTGTGAGGTTTCAGATTCAAACTCGGGTCATGACGTCCGACCTTGCAATTTTTGCATTTGTTAGTTGAGCTAGAACGTATAGACTAATAAATTATTTTTTAATTTATGGATATTTTACTTTCTTATTTAATAATTTAAAATTAACACAAATTTTTAAAAATAAATATTAAAAAAAATCTTTAGGAAAGTAAATGGCCTTAATTTTCCTACATATCATACAAGGTTGGAAATTGATGTTACAGTCATAGTTGCAATTATAAAAGTGGCTGTATTGCACTTCTTGATGCTGTGGCCATGTTCCTGTCGTAGAGACATAATATCTTGATGTTACTGCCCTATATTGCAATCTTTGATTTTTTTTTTTTAAAGAAGATAAAAGGAATATATTAAAAAATGATAAGAACCATTCACGCAAAAAGGCTAACAAAACGGATTAAACCATAAAAAATTAAAATTCATAAAATAAGTTGGTTTTTGACATTTCAACCACCACCGAGAATGAAGCTTAAATCCTATCAAACAAATGATCAAGAAACAATCGTTTGTTGAAAAAAAAATACGAGAGTTTTGCGCCTTCCAAATGACCATGATAGAGGACCTTGATGTTATGTTTTCCTGCTGGAGAAAAAGTAAGCATGAATCATTTACCATTTATTTTTGTTGTGCTATCTTTTCAGGTAGAAGGAGCTTCAGATATAGATGGGAGAGGACCAAGTATATGGGACACATTTACTAAACAAAATCCAAGTAAATTTTTTTTATAATTTTTACACTAAAATTTATTTCTTTATATCTAAAAAGTTTACCGGTGAATCTCATACACAGTAAGTGCAAATAATGTGAGATTGCATGTTTGAACTCCCGATCTTGCATACGTATCAAATGTTTATTTAGCCATTTTCCTATTTGGGTTGTATTATGAGACAATTTTCATTGGTATAATATTTATGAGACAAATTTATCGATCTATTTTTTAAAATTTTAAGCACATACATAGTTCTTATTAACAAGAATTAAATTTCTCTCTATTTTGGTTGAGCAGATAAGATTTGGGACCATAGCAGTGGTAATGTAGGAGCTGATTTTTATCATCGATACAAGGTACACAGTTGCTGAAAAATTTAATAATTTGTCTTGTTTCTTCGAAAAATAAATAAATAATAAATATATTGAAAGGAAGATTTAAACATAAACTTCAATTATTGTGTAGGAAGACCTCAAGGTGGTGAAAGAAATTGGGTTGGACTCATACAGATTCTCCATCTCATGGTCAAGAATATTCCCAAGTAAGATAAACAAATATATAATTGACAATTCATAATTCTTGTAAAAAAACAAAAATTGACTACTCCTAGTATAATGTTAAATTACATAATTTGTACCTAAAAAAATGAAATTATCCTTAAATCTCTTGTCACTAAGTGACAGGCAAATTTCATTATTTTTCTTATCAAAATTTCTTAGGTAGTTTAATTTTTCAAATATGTTTTATATGATTTTAAGTGTGTAATGATATCATATGCAGAGGGCAAGGGGGCAGTCAATCCCCTAGGAGTTAAATTCTATAACAATCTCATTAATGAGATCCTAGCAAATGGTAAAAGCCTCTTATATAATTACTTATTAATTTGTCCATTTTTCAATAATTAATTTATTAATTAATTCTTTAATTCTCCTTGAGAACTCATTTTTTGGCTTATATGGTGGCAGGCTTAGTACCCTTTGTAACTCTCTTTCATTGGGATCTCCCACAAGCTCTTGAAGATGAATATAAGGGATTTTTAAATAAAAATATAGCGTAAGTAACACCCTAATATCTTAATTCCTTTCCAAATAAAATAGTTTTTTTCTTACTAAGTGAAATAAAAATGTTAGTATAATTTTTTTTTCGTCAAATAGTTTACAAACTAGTTAGAATTCACTTTTCAAAGTGATAGGTGAGGTGTTTAAGGTTGAACCCTGACCCTGCATATTATAATGCATCGTCTCAATTAACCGAGCTATGCCCACATGGATAAATTAATATATAAACTATCCTCGTGAGCTTAGTTTAGTTGGTATGGACAATGCATAATATATGCAAGGTCTGAGGTTCGAATTCCGGTCATCACTATAAAAAAAGGTTAATATATAAACTTATTCTTAATTTAATGGATAAAACAGGAAGGATTTCGCAGTCTATGCTGACTTTTGCTTCAAGACATTTGGAGATAGGGTTAAGCATTGGGTGACACTTAATGAACCTTATTCATACACCATCAATGGATATAATGGTGGTACTTTTGCACCTGGTAGATGTTCTAAATATGTTGCAAATTGCACTACTGGTGACTCAAGTACAGAGCCCTACATTGTTGCTCATAACTTGATACTTTCTCATGCTGCTGCAGTCAGAGTATACAAGAGAAAATATCAGGTAATTGGTTTCAAAATTATCAAAATGTGTAGCTATATATTGCACAAACAAATAGGGTACAATAATACTCCTTCTAATCATATTTATAAACAATTTTTAATTTTTTAGATTTATTAAATAACTAACGTATCAGGATTATATTATAGTCTAAACATATCATTTATTTAATGAATTTGAAAAAACAAAAGTTGTTTATAAATGTGATGAAAAAATATTAAAATATTCATATAAACAACTCAAATTAAACACATGAGCTAGTCTAATTTCTTGCCTAGTTAAGATGATATTTGAAATAGTAATCTTAGCCACATTGCAATAATTGATATTGTAGACAATCATTCTCAATTATAATTGATGTGGTCCATGCACAAGGATGAGACACACAAATTGAGAGAAATAAATTTTATGTGGTCCTAATTGCATGTTATAGGTAGTTGTGATAATATCAGAACTAATATTACATTTGTTAACATTTTTGTTATATACTACAATTGATGAAATTGATAAAAAATAGCATATTTCTTATGTTAATTATGAAATTTATGTTTGGTGTCATAGGCTCATCAAAAAGGAAAAATTGGAGTGACCTTAGTGACTCACTTCTTTGAACCATATTCCAATAGTGTTGCTGATAAAAAGGCTGCAGGTCGAGCACTTGACTTCTTTTTTGGATGGTATGTATTTTCAAATTAAGAAAGTGTAGCAAACTATGAAAATTGATTTTTTTTTTCCCTTTCAAAATCAGGAATTGAAATATTATTATTAATTAAAATGATACTGAGAAAAATTCAATTGGGTTGGTCAGCGACGTTGGTTTGAGACCCACTTTGTCCTGCTTTTAAACGGGGTCCTATAAGTGGGGGTGACATTAGACCACTCAGATTATTCGATCATTGGGTCGATGTCAAGTTTTAAAAAAAATGACACTAATAAATAATGATCATTATACAACTATCTTCAAGAAAATTTTATTTGTTACACAATATGATTAACATGTTAATTTTTTTTTTCCAGGTTTGCTCATCCCATTACATATGGTCACTATCCCCAATCTATGATATCTTTGTTGGGTAAAAGACTCCCCAAATTCACAAAATTTGAATCTGTAATTATAAAAAATTCCTATGATTTTCTTGGTGTGAATTATTACTCCACATATTATGCACAAAGCAAAGGACCACAAAATAAAAACATGGACTACTACAGTGATATGCAAGCAACTGTCTCTCGTAAGAATTTATGAAAAATCTAAAATATGTCACTAAAGGTTTTCTATTGCATTTTCACATTGAACTAAGCATTTCATTTTTCACTTGATCACAGCATTGAAGAATGGTGTATCCATTGGTCCCTCGGTATGATTTTTTTTTCCTCGTGATTTCGTTGTTTGTTTTTTGTTGCTTCTCGATTCTTCACAAATGTAGTATACACCAATTTTTTCACACCATAGATCGAAGATTTAAATTGCAGTTGCAGTTACGTTGTGATTCTCTATATCATAACAAATCGCAGATAAATGCGACCTTTGAAGCCACAATAACTATATTGTAATCTTTAATTTGAAATCAATCCTTAAATATAATATTTTGTATAGACATTAATAAAAGTGTAAACAATATCATACAATGTTTTGGGTTATTTCTTACCTAAGGTAATCAAGCAAAACTTTTTGGTTGTGCAGACTGATTTGACTTGGCTCTATGTCTATCCAAAGGGAATTCATGATCTTGTTACACACATAAAAAATGTATACAACAATCCACCAGTGTACATTACTGAAAATGGTAAATATTTAGTTACATTTTAGATTTATATATAATTTATTTATTTTTTTATTTATTAGTGAGTAGAATTATTAATTTGTTTTATGAATATTTTTCAGGCATTGCTACATATAGGAATGACTCAGTTCCAATCAATGTAGCTCGTAAAGATGGTGTTAGGATTAAATACCATCATGACCATCTCTACTACCTCCTTGAAGGAATAAAGTATGAGTTAAACAATTTCTTTTTACTTCAACAAAATATTTAATCAAGAGTTTAATGGATATGCACTAGAATTATGCCTTTGTCTAATTATATTATACTATATTACTTTATTATATTGTTTTATACAATACCATAACAAATATTTACTTGGTTGAATTTCCTTTAAACTCTTTAATTAAACAATAATAATAATTTGATCTGTTTAGATTGACTTATTTGAGTTTATCTATTGATATACGTTTCTTAGTCTATTTGAAAGAACTAATAAAAAAGTAGTCTATTTGATAGAACTAATAAAAAAGTAACTTATGACAATTTTCATAATCTTAGAAATCGTGATTGGGCCTACACAACCTCACAAAACCGGCTTGTGAGGTGAGGATTGCCTCTATTTATAAATATATTGTCATGACTATCTTATATCTGATATGAGACTCTTAACACATCCCCTCACAACCAGCCATCACTATAGAGCTTGGTTCGTGGACATAAATGGTGGGTGGTCTGATTGAGGAAATCTGATAGCAGATGACCTAATGGATTTTAAAGAGGCTCTGATACCATCTTAGAAATCGTGGTTAGACCTAACACAACCCCACAAAACCGATTTGTAAGGCGAGAATTACCCCTATTTATAAACATATTGTCAGATCATCTCACATCCGATATAAGACTCTTAACACATAACCATCAACTTATGGCATATACAAAACTAATAAATTTATTTTATCTTTTGATATAAAAATAGCTTATACATAAACACTTATCGTAATAAATGTTTGTGTTATAAATTACAAATAAGTTGTTTATCAAAACAGGTACATTGTAAAGCTCACAATGAATTGATTGAATATGGTAGTTAATGTCTTGTTCTTTTTCTTGTAGACATGGTGCAAATGTGAAGGGGTACTATGCATGGTCATTTTCCGACAGCTATGAATGGGATGCAGGGTACACAGTACGATTTGGAATAATTTATGTGGATTTCGTTAACAAATTGAAGAGATATCCCAAGTACTCTGCTTTTTGGCTGCAAAAGTTCCTTCTCAAGGGAAAACACTAAATTTGATGTTCATTTGGCATGTCTAAGATTTTCCATTGTTGTTTGTCGAATTTCCAGTGTCACCTTAGTATGTTACTTGCGCTCATATGTATTGAGATAATTGGTGATACCAATTAAATAAACCTTAAGGGCATGCTGAAATGAGTGAGTCAATATAAATGAAATAAATTGTTGGAACAACTATCTTTCATTCTCTAGCAACTTAAGGGGGTATAGTGGTCAAATAAGTGATATCAAGGATCTATTCATTGCTTAATCATTTGGTTATATGAAGAATGCCTATATGGTCATTTAGTTTCTGCAATAAAAAATTACGATGTTTATAATATTTTTTTAAAATTTAAGGGAATTTGAAGGTTAAGATTTAGGATTTAGTTGCTTCTTAAAAAAAAAAGTTAAGGATTCAGTGGAAGGGATTTTGCGATTGGATTTAAGAAATGAATGTGAGGTGTACTGATGATCAGATTAGGTAAGTGTACCAAATCGTTTACTAAGCAATAAAGTGTAAGTAGAGTATTGTATCCACGTGATTCTCGTTTCATCCAAACAACTCGCTTTACTTATTTGATTAACAAACTCTAAAAAAAAAAGAGTTAAGGGATAGGAGACGGAAATTTTTTTTGTTTGCAACAGAACAAGTTACCTGTTTTGGTTGCAGAAAGTAAGCAACGGTTAGGATTCTTGGAATCCCCCCTATTTATTTGTTGGAATTAAGTAACGTTCATGTTGCGTTTATTTATCTTAAGTAGACTATATAAGTGATGAGGTCGTTGGGACGTTCTAAGCTAGTCGGTTCATCAAGTTGCACATGTTGATCGCACGATGATCTTTACATGCGGGGCCTTACTTTCTCAGTTGATTTAGGTCTATCCCTCCAATGTTGAGTTTCACCTACTAGTCACACAGTGATCCTTACGTGTGAGGTCTTACTCTCTCAAAGGTAATTGAAACATAGACTTAAATTGGAATTCCTAAATTTCCAAGGGCAATGAAAGCCAGTGTTCTTAACTGGTTTTCCCATCTATGAATCTTAGGTATATCATAACAACTCTCCCTCTCGGTAGTTCTACAAACGGGCAGCCCTATCAGATTTTGCTCATATTAGTAATGTCACCTCCTAAGTACATACTGCTAGGGTCTACTCGCTTTCGGTATATTTCGTCTAGTTTCTTAACTAATTACTTTTTAGATAGACAGATATAAATATCAAGATATAAGCATCAATATTAGGCTCTCTTATAACCTAAGTGCCTAAACAAGGGTTGCACTACAATACAAATTCTAACCTAATAAAACTTTATAGCGATCAGAAAATAAATAAATAAACAACATTAAATTAAATAATTATCCAACAAAATAAATAGAAGTTCATCTTAGAATCATAACCTCAAAAGATTTAGTTACACATTGTAACTAAAGACAAATTACTAAAAGATAAAAACATGCCCTAGAAAAACAAGGAGAAGATAGAAAAACTCCTCCTGAAGCTTCTAGAATCGCATTCCTCTTGAACTGCTCCAGTTCTGAACGAGAAATTATGAATGAGGAAGGCGGTATTTATTTGGAGAGTTTCCACCTGGTTTTAGGCTAAAAATGCCGGATTTACCCAATAAGCAGAAAAAGACGTTTTCTCCCTACACTTTTTCTGAACGAGCAATTATGAATGAGGAAGGCTAGTAATTATAGTGAGAGTTTCTAACTGGGTTTGGGCTAAAAACGCAGGCTTTACCCACAAAACGTATAAAGTTACGCATGCGCCCCTGACATTTTCAAATGTCCAAGGCACATGCAAGATGCCCAAGGCGCATGGTTTTGCTTCACAGACCCAGTTTCTCCGATTTTTGTCGTTTTTAGGTCTTCGTCTTCAAATAACTTGCCTCGGAACTTAGGAACATAATTCCTCCCTATGTAAAGTCTACTGAAGCCTCTTGAATCTTTAGTTTTGATCTTTCCAAAGTCTTGACAATTCTTCAGATGTTATTGATTTGCCGATTTGCATGATTTGTTCGTGAATTATTTCAAAAACCCCCTAAAATTGCTATGTTTCGGGAAAACTATAATTACATACTCAAATATAGAAAACATTACAAAAGTCCCGAAATCATAGGCAATTGTTTTAATACTCCTCATTTTTGCTGCTAAAACCTACTGAAATTGATTGAAAAACATGCTAAGAATAATGTAAGATGACCTGTCAGCACAACCCCAAACTTAAATTGTTGCTTGTCCTCAAGTAACTAAATAAAAACATATTTTATTCTTTGCATTTTTTTCCAGGAAAACATACCTTTCCGGGAGTTGTGCTTATGACATCATTCATCGCATTTATAGCAGAGGAACAACTAACTTACCACAATACATTCAAGCGGGCCCGACTTGGTAAAAGTGACCTATATTCTAAGCCATACTCTTTTCCATGATACACGTATGTATCTCTTAAAGCAGTAGGGCTGGTTACAACATTTGCCCACTCCAGTCATCACATGAATGTACCTTGCTATAAATTTGAAACAATTCTAAACAGACAGTTAAAATCAGATTATTTACACACTTATAAGACTTTCAGGGTTATAACTTGACTTATATTAAGGGTGAATATATTTGAGAAAGTAGGCTAACAAAATAACTTAGAGTTAGTTCACTAACCTAAGGATTCCTAATAAACATTACTGCACTGTCATCCTTCCTTCTTTGATAACAACAAGATGGGTAAAATCAGTGGTGGAGCCACATTCATTCCAGGGTGTGCACTTGCTACCCCTCAATATGTACAATCCTCACCTATTATTTTGTAATTTTTACTTATGAACCTCCTGAAAATATATGTTTGCACCAAATTGCACCAACAATTCCCTCTTGTTTACACTGTTATTATTGCTGCCAGATCTCTTTGCTTGGGTAGATTAGTTGTTTTACCGTTGGATTAGAATGCTAACACGTGAACAAAACATGTGCAGTGCAATTTATATTACAACCCGTAACACATATTTACAACATTTTTTTTTTGAGGGAATATATTTACAACATTTAATTCATATTTTAAATGTGTAAACTATGTCATTAGTTATATATGACTTAAAAAAAAAACATAATACACCCCTATGAGCTTAACTTACTTGATAGAGACATTACATGATAAATGTAGAGATTTGAACCTCAAACTCATCGTTTCTTCACATTTAAAATGTATAAGTTTCAGCCATTAAACTATCTAATTGACACCAAAAAAAAAAACTCAATACTAATCTACGAGATTTAATTAATTTTACCGTAAAATAGTAGAACTATTTGTTTTTTTTTGATAGAAACATACTTTTTTTTTAAGAGATCATTTTTTTGGCTTTTGATTTTTTTCTATTTTTTTTTTTTGTGTGTAGATCCATGGTCATCTACATTTTTTCATTTTTTTTTTCTGACAAATGTGTTCTAATGTTAACCCACCCCAAACTAAAAATGTTTCTAATTCCAAAGAGCAACCCCAAACTTAGTTTCAAAGCATGTGCAGTCATAATAATACCTATCTAACTCCAAGTAAAATCAAACATGGTGCAATGAAGTGTAGGAGTGTGACATGATTTGTCACTAATAAAGAAATAAAATTTCACCTGGAGGTTCAAATTGGTTTCACAAAGAATAATAAGAATATAAAAAGGGTGGCTTGAAAGGCTCAAGTTACCAAAGAAAAATTGCCTCGTGTGTATAATAACCTAACTGATCGTCCGTAAAGAATGGTCTCAAATTCATGCAAAAATAGCATTCATAGGTTTTAAGACATGTTTTGGGTACATTTTGTTAAAACATTAGTTCTAGCAAGATGTCACAGACACGATGTCTTGACATGTTGGTACGATATCATAGCGTGTCTTGTTCCGCTTACTTGAAGATTCATTTTAAACGTGAAGATTTCCGTATATTCTCTGAAGATTTGTTTCACGTGAAGAGTTGACCAAGAAACGTGTTTCTAGAAGTAGAGATAGAAGGTTTATGCTTAGAGTGTTTCTTGCATCATTTAAGGAAACATCTAACATGCTTCAGAATACATGTGCTGAAATCTCATGATTAAGCTGATTGTTTAGCCCGATTTGTGCATTAAGCCCATTCAGCAAGCAAGCTATATAAAGGAAGACAGATGACCTAATTGAGTACTGAAGCCGTAATTTACAAAAGAGTCTTTTAAGGTTTTAGTTTGTCTTTATTATTTGTGAGCTACTCTTATATCACTTTGATATTAGAGTTGGACTTTGTAATCGAGTTGTAAAACTCTGAATCTCTCTAAGCTTGTAAGAACGAGTTGATTCTTTGTTCAGGAGAGTGTCTCCATATTTGTTAGTATTTCAAGGACGATCACTGAGTTGTGATTAAGAGGAAGTGGGAGGGGGATCTCTCATATCTAGGACTAGGAGAGTCTTAGGTAGAAATTACACGGGTAGTGATTAAGTGAGAAGTTAGTAGGCTGGTGATAGTTTTTTTTGTATGCTTCGAATTGATATTATTATAGTGAATTTCCTTCCTGGCTTGGTAGCCCCTAGATAAAGGTGAAGTTGCACCGAATTGGGTTAACAAATTACTTGTTTCTTTTACTTTATGTTAAAGTTGTTATTTGTTATTTCTGATGTCCTGATGTTCTGACATCTTAAGCGACATATGACTTGTTAACATCGTGTTCAAACATCTGTTTTAACTGTGTGCCGGAATTTCAATTGGCATTGGAGCGGGCACCCTGTTCTATATCTGGGTGAGATCAAGGGAAAATATTTATCGTAGCATGGAAAAAGAAGGAGGATAAGTCAATAGACCACCCATTCTGGATGGATCTAACTATGACTACAGAAAAGTACGCATGATCATGGCATTCCTCAAGTCTATTGATAACAAGACTTGAAAAACCGTTCTGAAGGGATGGGATCACCCTCATGTCAAGGACAAAGATAGAAATGACATTACTGAACAGAGACCTGAAGAAGAATAATAAAAGGAGGAAGATGAGCTATTTTCTAATATTTTTTTTATTGATTTTAATTTGTGTGCTCCTGACGATGTTATATGGTGTTATATTATTTAATTCTGGTTGTACAAAAAAAAATTGGTAGTATTTTCTGGTTGTACAATGATCATTTGACTATTAAGACAACCGATGTTGGCTCACAAGAGGGAACAAGCAAGGATCACGAGGAGAAAAAAAAATGGAATGTCGTTTTTCTTTTACTTCTTATAGTATAGTATGAAAAATGGAATCTTACGCTGTTATGCTTTTATTGTGTTACAATTGCGAACCATATTATGATGACATTGACATGAACTCAATCAATGGCTAGGCCAGTTGATTTAATGTATTTTTGCTGTGATATACTATTTGGTTCTAGCCACTACGTCGTTGTTGGTACTTGGTACTGGGTACTATACAATAAGTGATAAGAGACAATTAAAACTTGGGTACAATGTACATCGTGTTTGTTTGTGTTTTGATTAATTATTTAAATGATTAATTATGGATTCACATAATCAATTATGAATCATCTATTTCTAAAATAATAAAATTGAAACTCATTTGAGGTTGGTCTAATGATTGATTTAGGAATTGAAGTGTGTTCATCTCAAAATTTAAGTTTCGATTCCCATAACACCAATTTTTGTAGATTAATTCCATACATAATTATGCTCTAACCTTAAATGAGACCCTGTAAAAGAACGGTGAGATTTGATACCGAGTTTAAAAAATAAAAATAAAAATGATTTCCACCATTTTTACTAATATTGCTCGGTTAATCTCTTAATAATCTCCCAATTTTGGACGGATATAATGTCATTTCGCCAATAATCATCCCCATAACTCTCATAGCATAAACATAACATTTGTTACTAATATAGAATATGACTCATTCATAATAAATCATGTGACATCCTTAAACTATACCGTCATTTTGTCACATCATTCACATAAGTTGTTCATCCACTTGTTTTTTTTTTTTTTTTTTTTTTTTTTTTTAAATTGGATATCATTTGCGCGCAACTGCGGACACTAATTCCTCGACTATTGGGGGACCCAAATGAGCGTCAATATCTCTCTCAGATAACCTTGGTTAAACTAGAAGAGACTCATGTTATCTTATCTAAACGCTCTTGGGTAATATCCACTTGTTTCAATCACTACTTATAAGCACATAAAATACACAACAAGAGAGCGACAATAGTTTAAAGAATTTTTCCATATAAAATGAAACAATTTTTCACGTTCTTTTTATTGCACTAACGTTTAAAAATTATAAACGGTATTTTTTTATGAAATTTTGATTTTGATTAAAACTAAAAATATAAATGTTTGTTGTTTTCAAGTTATAACAATCCAAACTAACAATGATTATCTATTTCAATGACACCAATAATATAACAAAAAAAATATAATCTAACTTTTTTTTTAATGATACCAACAACAATCTTTATTATAGAAATTTTTTTTTTTGAAGAAAGTTGTTTAAGTGTATAATTGAAATAATGAAAAAATAAGTATAAATATATTCATCTAGTTTATTACACTTTTTTATAAAGGAAAAAACTAGACATATATAAAATCTGCAAAGAACGTGGTACAAATATTTTAACGATCTATGCATGTGTAATATTTTTATTTATAACATATTTCAATATCGTAAAGACATGTGGTTATGTGATATACATTTGATAAAAGAACGTAGTTTTCATTTAATATATTTAATTTCTTGCAAAATGATCAATGTGATTTTATTTTTTATAATTACTTCAATGTTACGTAACATATGTGAATATACACCCTCCGGTCATTATTATAAATAAAAATATTAATTTTAGATTTATTCATTAATAATGTATATGATCTTTATATAAACCACATATATCGTTTATTGAATAAATCTAAAATGTTGATTTTTGTTTATAATAGTGATTGGAGGGCATAGTTACTATAAAATATAACCAAACAAAAAAACTTGATCTAATACATAATGCAAATTACATAATTGATTATATTTTTATGCATATTTTGATTGGAATTATGATCTTTACCCAAACGTTTTTGCTCATTCCCAAAGAAACTGACCAAAATACCCCTACGTATGTTAACTCATGCTAATGTTAAATATGCGTGAGTTAACTCACACAAAGATTTACACAGGGTTTTACACTAGCGTGAGTTAACTCACGCAGGGGCATTTTGGCCTTTTCACTTGGAAATGAGCAAAAACATTTGGGTAGAGAGCAAAATCTTTTTGATTGAACTTTTGTTTTTTAATGACCCGTGATGGAATGAACGATTTAGTTAAGCCCAACGAAAGATTCATGATCTTAGTTGTTTAGCTATTTAAATAGGCATTTTATGCACAATTAAAAAAATTAACCTGTGAACCTAAATGGGGACAAAGATGATCTAGTCTCTCATAGTTACTCTCATCTATTATCTCAGAAACCAAAAGTTACACAAATTTTATTCATATTCTTTATGTAGACCACAGAAAAATAGACAAATGTTTGTCTAAATTTATTTAAATTTGAAATTTAAATTTGAATTTAGGATTAAATATATTTTTGGTCTCTATAAATATGTTAACTATTCATTTTAGTCATTTTGAAAAATTTCTTAAATTAATCTCCAAAAAAATTTCATCTTCACTTTTGGTCTCTCTTTTAAAGTAAACTCATATATAGAATTCATATTTTTGAATAAAATTTTGCAAAAAAATTTATAATATTATAAGAATATCTCCCAAAAAAATTTAATTTTTTTAACAAAACATGAATTAAATATGAATTTTTATATTTTTGGCGGTTAAAAATTCATATTTAATTTATGTTTTGTACAAAAATTCTAATTTTTTTGGGAGAGTTTTTTACAATATTCTACACAATTTCATTAAAAAAAATACAAAAATTAACTTCAAAATAGGGACAAAAGTAGTGATTTAAAATTTTATAGAGACTAAAAGATGAATAAATTTTTTAGAGGGACTAAAACGAAAAGTTGATATATTTATAGAAATCAAAAACATATTTAACCAAAAATATTACGATATTAAGAGAAAAATTGTTAAAAAAAATGTCCGATTAAAGTAGGGAGTTAGTTTTCAAATTTCCTATAAGTGTGATGTAGATTTAAATTTAGTTGGTAGTTAACTTTTGAGTTGTCATTATAATATGATATAGATATGCTATAACTTATCAAAAATTCCTAATTCAACCGGAAAATGCTAAAATTGTAAATGCTGAAATTGCAAAGACGAACGTCGTGATCCGGGTTCGAACCCGAGATCTCACAGTTATGTGTCAGTTTAATTTCAATGGATTACCGGTTCATCTGAAACAAAAACAAAAAAAGATATGTTATAACTTGTATCTTGTTGGTTATAGCGTTAAAATTTCAAGTTGATTTGTGTTTCTAGGTTTTAACTTCATCAATATGAGATAACAATAGTGAATTTAAAATTAAAACATAATAAACTTGGTCTAAAATATAATGAAACATAGTAGAGACACAAGATGTCTTATATTGGTTCATCATCAACTTGATCGGTTAGTCTAGTCCACCCTATCTAGAATGAATTACATCATGATCTAGATTAGCCTCGTATGGGAGTCTATTGCTATCTATTCTTAAATCACATTCTTGTTTTTTTTTTTTTTTAATATTCAAACGTATAAGAACATAGTCTTTTATTTTTATTTTGAAGTGTGGTGTTTTGAGCACTTACACCGATCTTTCTTCAGACAAGTCTTCAATCAGAACAGACAAATAGATGGATCATTTGATCAACTATTCAAATGATTTATCGATATTGATCGATTGATCGATCTTCATCAATGATATTCAATGTTGGAATAGTTTGTCTTTTATCCTAGAGAGAAACTTGGGTAAAGATCCGTTGGAATATACTATAGGATTGAAGGGTTAAAACAACTGGTGTTTTAAAATCCATCAACCAAAGTCTCCTACTAAGCTACATATTACATAAAGTAGAACACTTAGCTATAAATAACTTGTCATTGAGAAGTAAATCATAAAAAAAAATTAAAATAAAAAAAATTACACACAAAGAAGGTCAATGAAGTTTAGGACAAAAATTTCTACCTTTTCATTTTTGAAAATAAGTTGAAATACTTTCTAATGATTCCCATGATCAATATTTCAACCTTTTTGATTGTATGTCAAAACTAGATATCATCCTGATATGAACATTTAATATGTTCTTAACACCTCTTCTCTTTTGAGTAACAAATTACTTACATTTTTTATTGGAAGATATTAGAATAAAAAACAAAAGTTATAAACTAAAAAACAAATTAAAAGGTCACGACTTCAACATATATAGATCATTGAAACTGACAAGAGATTATAGCTATATAGAGAATCATATGTTATGACACTTTCTTATCATCCATAAGATAGTATTCGAACATCCAAAACTAAATTTGAATATTTCATTGGGTTCCAAAAATAGAACTTAATATTCTCTCTCATTTTCGCTCTTCTCCTAAAGTATTTCACATGACCTAACTACAGAGGTTCTAAATGGTACATAAGATAATGTTGAAAAATTTGACAAGTGCACCAAACCGTTCCAAGTAATAATAAAGTAGTAAGTTATCGTCTCCATAAAGATTGTTGTTTTCAACCAAGCAATTGAGTAATCCTATAAATAAAAATAGTAAGGTTTATATTTACGACGTCTAACAAAGTAATACATACTCCGACTACGGTTATAGGACCCTTCATGAAATATTTTTCCACTAGTGTTAGTAGGGACTAATATTCTCACGTGCCTTTGAGAATGTTAAACCTAATCATACGATAGGAATTTCTAACGAGTGGTGATACATATGCACACCTATAGGTGGCATACACACCTAAACCTCCACATAAACATGTGACATGTGGCCTAGACTCCACAAACACTTTGTCTCTCTTCTCTTTTATCCATCTCTCTCCTCTCAAATATGTGGAGGTGTATGGGTGGTGTGCTCGTGATTTTCGGATATCAAACCATTAATTGATTTAAATCGTCAATCTTTGAACTCTCGATTTTTATTCGTGGGAAGGGAAAAAATGAGTAAAAACCCTTATCGAGACTTTGGATTCGGGGGTTGGTTATGCAAAGGGAAGGTGCTAGCACCCTAAGCATCTACGGTATTCCGTAGGAACCTCTTACCTAATTTACCTTGTGCTAAATTGATTTGCTTATTTGAAAATTATTACCTAAAAGTCTAAGTGAAAGAATGGAGGGAGAAGAAGTATGTTTTTGGTTATTTTTATTTGATTTGGAAGGATTGAAAATCCTATGCCTACATACCCTTAAACAAAAGGGATCAAAACCAATGTAGTTCACCTGAAAAGTTTCTTTTTGGTGGGTTGGTTGATTTTAGATTTTTAGAAAATGGTTTTAAGAAGGGATAAGAGGCCTCAAGGCATGAGATAAAATAAGGTGAGGTTGTCGAATTTTAATTACAAAGAAATCAAGTCTATTATGAATATTAATTCAATTAAGCATTTGATTAAGAAAAATAAAAGGAAAAGCAACTTGGGTTACAAGCCAAGGTTTATTAAGAAAATATTTTTGGAGTTTTGCATGTTTTTGTTGTTTTTGAATAATAAATGAAAATTAAACTAACGAATCAATAAAAATAAAAGCGCGTGGATTTTTGTAGTGACGTTGGATCACCACAAAATCCCTAATCTAATTTTTTGCATTTTTTGGATATATCTAAGGTGGTAAGGAAATAAAAGGACACACACACCCACACACTTTTCTCATTTATATTTACATTGGACCTAAATACATTCTAATTGCTGGAAAATAAATAACAATAATTAAAATGCTAAATAGAAATAAAATAAAAATGTAAAAATGCTAAAAAGAAATAAAAATGCAAGAAAATAAAAGAAATGGACTACCGAAGGGACAAAATTCCGAAGGGACAGAAAAAAAAAGGGAGAAGAAAAGAATAGTTCGTCAACACAAGCTAAATAGGGAGAAGAGAGAAAAGTTCTTTGACAACTCAAGAGAACTTTTTGGTGTGTCAAATTGTGTGGAATGAGGGCTCTATTTATAGGTGAGGAGGTTGATGAAAAAAGGAAAAAAGGTTTAATGGAAATGATGGACAATTATGGTGAATTTTGAAAAAGGAATGTTAAAGTTGACACTTGACTTGAAATTTTTTTTAGACCTTGTACATTTTATTTTGGACCTATTGACACTTTGTTTTTTTTTTTTTTTTTACACTAATTAATTAAAAAGAAATAAAATAAATCTAATAAGAAATAAAATAAAACAAATTAAACTAAATCATGTAAAGAAAAATAAAATTAAAAGATCGAAAATAAAAATTATTAAATATAAAAAAAGTAACTAATCTTAAAATTAAAATTAATAAAAGAAAATAAAAAGAGAAAAGAGGGTCCGACTCGGAATAAAAAATGAGGTACTTCAAAGTAACCTCTTTGTCAAAATTTCGTCTGAAACGACGAAAATTCCCGACTTTAAAAATACGAATAAAATGGGTAAGAATAGAGGAAAGTGGTCAAAATTTGGGGTATGACAGGTGGTATGAAAATATGAGTGATCTACCGTCTACCAATCATTTTCCATTTCCAATCTCTCATTGAAGGACTCAAGTAAATTGTATATAAATTATCCATTTAGAAAGAAGAAATGAACCAAGAAGTTCTAACCAAGGATCAATTCAAGAACAAAGGAAATAAAAGGAATTAAGAACAATATTCATAAAATAAACATAATTTAAATAGTATAGAAAAAGCAAATTGCCATGCACTTGTAAAAAAATCCAACAAATATTTGAGGTTCGTCTTTGAAATCTAATATATTGTGTTTAGTTACTCATGGTAACTAAATACACATCAAAGAGAAAAGAAAATTAAACATTCACAAGAACAATTGGAAGGGGTCGAAAAACATTCGTTTTTGATGTTATTGTCGCACTCCTTTGCATATGAAGTGTTATGTTTCTGAATGAATATTTATGGGTCAAAGCATTTTTTAAATCTACAAAAATCCTCACATAGCATGCGCGAGACGTGTGGCACCATGCGCAGGGGTGCATGGCTTTAAAACGGCAAAAAGTTGTTTTCACTTATCAACACGCGTGGGGTACGTGAGCTCAAATGCAGGGTGCATGAGCCATGGAAGATTCATGCTCTTCAGTCTTCCATATGCTCGAGACACATAGATCAAAGACAGTAGTTTTCCTTATTTTGTTCTATCAACATAAATTAATGTATTTGGTCTAAAATTTGATTCAAATACATTAACTCTTGTCGATAAATTTTTTTCTTATATATAGGACCAGAGGTAGTATATTCTTAAGATTTGAGTCTTATATAATCTTTCTAAAATTTGTGATCATTTATCATTTTTTTTTTTCTTTCTATAAAGTGTTATAGTTATGAAATATTTTTAGACTCCATTTTATTGATTGTGACACCCTAGCTTATAGTTGAGTATATGAGAGAGACTATGGGGTCTCTTGACTAGCTGCTTTGGGGTAGATGCGCCAGTGTTGACCATGCCTTATGTGGTTGACTTATAGTGTCTGTTAGCTATGTAGGAGTTATCTAGTGAGTGTGGTGCTGACCCGTGTTATTTATTGTCCGAGTTTCCCTTGATTATTAGACATGGGACTTATTGCTTAGTACACCTAGGTTTAGCATATTCCTATTGCAGCCTTGTATTTTGAATATAGTTTGATTATGTTTTCATCTGACAAAGGATAACATAAAGGTTGTCAAAATTAGAATTTTGCTTCAGGTGGTAAGAGAAGAGCAAAATGGACAATCATAAAATCGCAACTAAGATCGAAGGATTTTACTCAACTACTTTTGTAGCATTGATATAAGAAACTGTAAAATCGCAATCAATATCGTGGATTTTACCAAAAATAATAATAATACTAAATATATGTTATAAATGGTATATAGTTATAAATAACTTAGTTTATAAGAAATCGTAAAATCGCAATCAAAATCGATGGATTTTGTCTAATTTTGGGATTATACTATGGATTTGAGTCATTGAAGGTGAAAAAAATCGTAAAATTCTGAATTTTAGAATTTAAGTTGGGATTTTGACAACAATGGACGACATTCAATATTTCCTTTCGTAGTATAATGTTAAAAAAATACAATTGCACTTTGTAAAATCGGGATTATATTTGCTAGTTTCCATCTTATTCTTTTTTAAATGCATGTTTAGCAACATTTGAGATTGATGCTTCTTTGTATGATGAGAGAATGCATTTCTCCGACCTTAAGACAATGAGTATTGCTGTTCCCACATGTTGTTTGGCTGTGCCACACGAGTAAAATACCAAAATACCCTTTGGCAGTTTGCTACCGAGGTTTTTAGGAAACCGGCGGCAGTTAACTGCCGAGGAAAACCTCGGCAGTTAACTGCCGAGGAAATTTGATTATGCAGACAGCAGGTTCTGCATAATTCTAAGTATTTCCAAGCCATTTTTTCGGCCAGTTTTTACCTGTAATTAAACCAGAGCATTCCAAAGGTAATATAATTCATATGTATGATTGAAACTCGGACATAATGAAGATAAATACAATATCTTTTACAATTGTTAATAATTAAATTAAACCGACATTTGGTTAAAATTAAACAGACGTTTGAAATTCATCAAAACATTACAAAGTGTCCATAATTAAACTACTCATTACACATCATTAAATTAAATCCCTACTTACATTCAATGCAATTACATATGGAACGAACATACATATATAATATATTGTCTTCCACCATATTCCGAAACATAAATCCGACGTCGCCGTCGTCGCGAATAAGCAAAGGCATATAGCTTGCCGTTTTCCATGCGTATTCATCTCTATCTTCTCCTAGGTCTATGCATAGCATTTGACCAAACAAGTGACGTGTATATTGATTTTCACCAAGATGCTCAAAATAAGTGTTAAGTTGTGCTTTCAAATTGTCAAGAGAGTTCGTCGGCGTTATCATAACCTTAACCGTCTTTTTAAACGCGGAGTACCTAACCCGCCCTTCAATTTGTGCAACCTCAGACATGTCTCACTTGAAAAATTTTGTAACAAAAGAATCATATATTAGAACAAAATTAAATGGAATGTAATAACGAATAAATGAAATGCGGAAAACATTAAAAAGCTATAAATTAGTATTGCATTATTTTCTCCACATAAAAATCATATTATCATATATATATATATATATATATATATATATATATATATATATAAATTACATAATGTTAGTTATATATTGGCCACCAAAAAATTGGCGTTACAATTTCGACCCAAAAAAATACATCGGTGTAATTTCTACCAAAAAAAAAGAACTAACACCGACAAAAAAATCACTCATTAAAGACCAAGTGATTGGAGAAGATCAAGTGACATAGAATCTTCCTCATATTCCGCAATAACTTCAAATTGTTGCTTTGGTTTTTCGGGAGTGTCCAACAAAATAGGCGCCGCTTTGTTTGACTCCTTTTGTGGTTTGCACGGTTTGTTTCCACTTTCAATAGCCATGAGCTTTCGGAACAAGTCATGTCGATCCAAATACTCATCTTCCCAAGTCACCGCATCTTCTTTCTTGTGATTGTGCCACTCCGTAGATGATGGAGGTAGTGGACAACCATTCTTCAAGGAAATAAGCACAAAATGATTTGGAATTGCCCCAAGGCACAAGATGAGAGTTTTTTGATTACCCGGCGGTGGTGGCCCTCTTAGTGGGAAAAACGATTCCGATTTTCCAACTTCAAGATTTGTCAACACAACCACACACATTTTGTAATAATTAGCAACAATGTGTCCCATGTCCGGAAATGTCAACCACTTATCAACAAGATGTGCACAAGTTTTTGTATTTGCGGGAGGATGTAATCCGTTTAAAATGTAGTTATAACGATCCTCACCCGCAAATACTTCAACATAATCATCTCTATGATCCATCAACTCTTGGATAAGATGTGTACGGATCATGAGATGATTTTTTTCGGTCAAGCCCATGAACTCCGCTATAGCCCGGAATCCGCAATGTCCATCGCCGATAACATCCACCACTTTTTCAATAAATGGAACCATGAAGCGTGGCATATAATCAATAGGACGCATAACCGGGATAGCTTTAGGCTTTGGATACCGAGTAGGTGGTGGAAGTGGGGAAAGTGATGTTTTACCAAGACGAGCACCTTTTTTCCCTTTATATGATGATGTAGTTGGTGATGGTGACGGTTGGCTATCCGGATTTTGGGAATCAACAACCTCCCAAGAAGAAGGGATCCGACTAGTCGATGTAATTTTTCCTTTAGACCTCGCAATGTCGACTTTTTTCTTTGCTCCCTTGGTTGGTACTTTTCGTGGTGGTGGAGACATCAAGGTGGTTTCAGGAAATGCCAATTGCCGCAAACCCTCTTTGACCTCAAGCTTCATTTGGAAAGGGAGTTTCTTTAGACGCTCTACAATAGCCTTCAACTCAACCTCGACACAAAAAGCATCTTCATTACTTTGTTCACCCATAGATAACCGAAGCCAATGGTGGTATATCTCATCCAATAAAATTGGCTTCTCTTGAAGGAGTTTTGTAGCAATTTCACATGCACATGGTAGTCCATAAGATGTCCTTTGAACACAACCACAAATGTCATTGTCCATGCACAATGTTTCCCTACAACGTTTTTCTTCCAAAGCAATGTTGTCCAAAACATTTCTAGACACATGACCACCTAACCCCGAGTACAAAGTGACATCTTTGAATCTATGTTCCAACACGCAAACATTTTGACCAAAGGATGTTTGTATAGCGGTCAACTGGAGCAACAACATGTTATGTATTTTCTCCCAACAAGTACCCAAATCACCCACACTATTGTCCAAGTATTTCTTCAACAAAGCATGGGCCGATTCGACCCTGTTTGTGGTCCTGCAACCAAGATGCAACACATGGTCTGTCCATGCCCTCACAATTTTGTCCTTCACTTCATCCAAGGTGGTCATGGCATAATCTACAAAAATTGAGAAATCACTACATGAATCTTTGAACTCCACTAATGCATTTGCATATAATTGTTGATTGGGAGATTCAACCATAGCTTTCCATGCGTTCATTATCTTCTTCACCACATCCCGATTGCTCACCTCTTTCCCATCCTTTTTAAAGCCCAAAGGATATTTACAATTCAAGACACACCTTTGTTTAACATTAGCTTGCACATGAAAAAAACAATTCAATGCATAACTTTCCGGAAAAACATGTGCAACCGCTTTCATCAAAGACATATCCCTATCGGTAACAATCACCTTAGGCATATTCATCTTTGACGAAAGAAGTTTACGCAACATTGTTAAAATCCAAACAAAGTTTTCTTCTTTCTCGTGTGTCATAAATCCAAACCCAACCGAATATGTCAAATCGGTTGAAGTCACCCCAACTACCTCAAACATTGGCATCCTATACATGTTGGTCTTGTACGTGGAGTCCATAACCAAAACCGTTGGAAAATTGTTAAACAATTTAATGGATGTTGGATGAGCCCAAAAAATATCTTCAATAGTATTACTTTCAAGTTGTGTTCTTGAGTAATAAGTATAGTTGTGCTCCTCCAACTTCGAGATTAGAAATTGCAACGGCTTCTTGTCACCCCTATTTGCCTTCCATATTTGTTGACGTTCATTGTACACTTGCTTCACATTTGTCATGCAATGTGGTCTCTGGTTCTTCAAGTGTATCAAAATATTTCTTGGAAGCATCTTGCTCTTGGTCAAGTCACGTACGATCTTCTTGTCGTCCTCCTTTAATCTACCGGCAAGAATGTGTCCTTCTAAAGCCGGCTCCATGGGATGGTTGTGAACTCCATTAAGAATGTTCAATCCCCATTCCTTTGTTTGCTTACTTTGATATCCACTAATCATGAATAAGCAACCGCATTTTCTTGAGCCCGTGTTCGCATGCTTCGGTTTTTTTTTTCGGAACTATGTGACTTCCACTCCTTTCACACACTAGCCGGAACATTGGATTGATCAAGCTTGATCTTTGTGTGACAATGGTAAATCCCGCCTTATTTGCTTGTCGGCGCACCCACTCAAGCAATTCATCTCTATTTTTCGACTTAACGTCGTCTGATAAAAACTTAGCCGTGTCGACCTCGTGGGGTTGAAGTGGGAGTACACCGGAGCCGCCAACATACTTTGAAGCTTCAACATGGACGGAAGCTTCATCTATGTTTGTTTTCGCTTCAAAATTAGGCGGTTTGACATCTCCGGAATTTTCGACAAAATTTTCTTTTGTCTCTCCCGGAACATCTTTCGCATTCTTTACCATTACTATAATTAAACAACACATAAATATGAATTAACAACTAAGTAATGCATAAACATCAATGCCATAATGAATCAAAACAAAAAAAACAAAAAAAAAACAAAACAAAAAAAATTTTGAAAATTTGGCAGTGGCTGCCATTTTTTCGTGGTGAAAATTTTCACCAAGAGTTCCTCGGTACCTAGCTACCGAGGTTTTCCTCGGCACTAAACAACCGAAGTTTTCCTCGGCAGTTAACTGCCGAGGATTCCCATGACAGGGTTCTACGTAACTGACGTAGATACCCCTATAACACCCAAAAAATGACTCAAATAAAACGCACCATACCTGTTTTTTTACGTCAATAGTGTGTTGATACCTCCTATGCTTGATGCTTGAATGATTTTGGATCAAAAATTGATTATAGAAAAAATGGATTTTGGGATTGAAATGAGGTTGGAAATGAAGGTGATGAAAAATAGTGTGTAGGGGGAGCAGGTAGCTGTTTCATCGTATGAAACATTTCTCTCGGCAGTTAACTGCCGCCGGTTGCCTAAAAACCTCGGCAGTTAACTGCCGAAAGGGTATTTGCGTAAATTACTGGTGTGGCACAGCCATACTATATGTGGGAACAGCAAAACTCTAAGACAATGCACAAGTTCAAAATTCATGGAGGATTGTAGAGCAAAATAGATAAGGGTAAAATGTTGAGTGCTCCTTCTACATATGTAGTTATTCGTCAAAATAATCTTTTACTCTTTGAAGACGATGTTGATGATAAAGTGAAGTAATGCGAAACTTTGGATCAAGGGAGAATATGTTATGTCAAAGTAGATATTCATCCAAAGTACCACATTGAAGAGTTATTATAAATATGAAGAGTTAATTTGAATTTTCTTTACCACAACTACTTTAGTCTATTGGGTGTACTAGACGCTTGCTTAGTTGTTTGTCATGAGTGAATTTTCAATTTTTCCCCACAAAATTTTTAGTTGAGAGAGTTTGCAAGTCTGTAAAAATTACATTAGTAGTTGATGGGGTTTCCGATTTTGTTTCTGCAAAATTGTATGATAGGATTTGTAATTTTATCCTTGTAAGAATTGCAAGTTGAGTATTAAAAATTTTGTTCAAAAATTGTGGATGTATTTACTAGTTTTATTTTTTTCGCTTCTATTGTGGAACTACTTCCGCTTATGTAGAGATTTTCTCTTTTTGATCCCTCAAATGTTGTGAATTTGTTCGCAAATTCATTCTTTAGTTTTAACAACTCTTGTTTTTATCAATGTACTTTACAAATTAAATTACTGTCTTTTTTTACTCTAACCGTTTCCCATAAGCTGATTAAAAAATCATGGTCCACACTCCTAGCATTTAAATAGATGCCACTTCTAATACAGCTTTGGACATAAAAATCTGCAGCCATGAAAGCTATAAGTCATTTCCTCCTCTATCTTTTTTCTCTGGCTACACTTTTGGCTGTTGTCACTGGAACTGCATCACAACATGTGCATCCAAGTCACTATGCTGCTTCATTCAACAGGACCCTTTTTCCTTCTGATTTTCTCTTTGGAATCGGTTCTTCTGCTTACCAGGTTCATACCGGCCACCACATTATTAGCAACAATGCATTCCATTATCGACTTCCCTTTAAATATATTTTGCCTGTTTGTACATAACTCAACCATAATACATTGATGTTGTTATCAAGATTGTCCCTGAGATTTTAAGTGTCCTATGCGAAGTATGAATTTTCTGTCATATTTGCACGACCGCATGTGCATTTACATATATAAATATATTTAACCTTCAATCAGTAAGTAGAGTCCAACAACTTGATGCCTCAGAAAATATGAGGCCACGTGCGATCAAACACCGTAAACATGCTCAAGGCCGTCATTGGTTGCTGCATATATTGCAATCTATCTTTTAGATTGTTATTTGTAACCATGTGTATCTTGTCTTGGAAATAATGTGTTAATCTAAACCCCTGAAATATGGAATTTGAAAAAAAAATTTGGAGGAAAGTTGGTTAAGGGTTGAGATTAAAGATTTTGGAAGAGATGATAGGAAAAAATTGATAATGTAAGCAAGAATCATCTACTTTTGTTGTGCAAATTTTTCAGATAGAAGGAGCTTCAAATATAGATGGTAGAGGACCAAGTATATGGGACACCTTCACTAAACAACATCCAGGTTACTCTAATTATTTATTAATTAATTTTAATTCTTTTTGATTTATAGATAGATGGATCAAATTAACAAGAATCTCTCTCTCTCTCTCTCTTGATTGAGCAGAAAAGATTGGGGACCATAGCAGTGGTAATATTGGAGCTGATTTTTATCATCGATACAAGGTAAGATTACTGAAAATTTTCAACAGTTTTTGTCTTACTCTTATGAGGAAAATATTTTGTAGAGTGACATAAAGATTATGAAAGAAATTGGGTTGGACTCATACAGATTCTCCATCTCATGGTCAAGAATATTCCCAAGTAAGATAAAAATATTCTCTAGTAATACTAATTTAACTTTAATTTTCCTTACAACTTAAATATTAGTGCATTATTAATAAGGTCATTCTCCACTGATAATCGGAGGTTAACACAAAAAGAAATATTACATGATAGTTTTATAGAAAAATATTGCATGATTTTTACGGAAATAGATGAAAACGTCTTTAATTCTTTTAAAGTTTTACCACTATATGATGGATTAAGAGACGGATTTCATTTATTTTATTTTATTATATAAAAAATTTCTTGTCAAATTTTTTTTTTTTAGTTTAATTTTCTTCTAATATGTTTTAACTTTTAAGTGAAACCAAGTGTGCAATGATATCATATGCAGAGGGCAAGGGAGCAGTCAATCCTATGGGAGTTAAATTCTACAATAATGTCATTAATGAGGTCCTAGCAAATGGTAGGTAAACACCTCATATAATTACTATTTGAATGATCTTTTTTTTTTATTATTTTATTCTAAAACTGTTAAAAAAAAAAAAATCTACAACTCTGCCATGTGAACTAAATTTTTTATATATATGGTGGCAGGCTTGATACCCTTTGTAACATTGTTTCATTGGGATCTTCCACAAAGTCTTGAAGATGAATACAAGGGATTTCTAAGTCCTAAAATAGTGTAAGCTTAAGTAACACCCTATTGCAAAAGTAAAATAAATGTAACCTATTATAAATATATTATTTTCTAAAGGTAACAACAAAAAAGTTAGTGTATAAACTTATTCTTAATTTAATTTAATGAATAAAATAGGAAGGATTTTGAAGCCTATGCTGATTTTTGCTTCAAGACATTTGGAGATAGGGTTAAGCATTGGGTGACACTTAATGAGCCTGTTTCCTACACCATTAATGGATACCATGGAGGCACTTCTCCACCTGCAAGATGCTCTAAATATGTTGGAAATTGCTCTACTGGTGACTCAACTACAGAACCCTACATTGTTGCTCATCACTTTATACTTTCTCATGCTGCTGCAGCCAAATTGTATAAGGCCAAATATCAGGTAATTTGATCTAAACTTTATCAGTCAAGATGCATATAGTTAATCAAATGTGTGAGCTAGTCTCATTCTTTATTTAAAAACTATGAAGCAGGAACAATCATCAAATTAGGCGTGCTCTGGTGTCGGACATGCGACAGTGTCTGAAACTGACACATCACTGATACATGTGATTACACTAAAATACATGATTTTTTCAAATTATTAGTGATATCAGTATGTCAGTGGTTGTCCCTATCCGTTCTTCACATTTTAAAAATATGCTCTTAAAAATGTATAGTGTAATTCTTCTGTTTATTATACAATTGATGAAATTTATGTTTGGTGCCATAGGCTCATCAAAAAGGAAAAATTGGAATTACCTTAATTACTCACTACTATGAACCATATTCCAATAGTGTTGCCGATCACAAAGCTGCAAGTAGAGCACTTGACTTTTTATTTGGATGGTATGTACAATCTATGGAACCTAATTTTCTTGTCGTTAATTTAAAAAATAAGGCATAGAAGATTATTATTAATTTTTTCTCAAGACTTTGTGGAAGCCTTGGCCAGTGCCTGGGGAATACCGGGTTCAATTTCTAAGGGGAACAACGCTTGGCCAGTGCGCATGCCTTTACGCACGAGTCGGATTAGTCGCCCACCTTTGGTGGATCGGAAATCGGCGTGAAAGCCAAAAAAAAAAAAAAAAAACAAGTTGGACTGAGTTAGACTTTAAATATGTTAGATTATAGGCCTCTGTCGGATGATCTGACTTGTTCCCACCCCTGCTGTAATGAACTATGACCATTTTATGAAATTAACATTGATTGCTTGTTTTGTATGATACTTTTTTATTTTTTTGGTACACGATATAATTGAACTTGATATTTATTTTTCAGGTTTGCTCATCCAATTACATATGGTCACTATCCCCAATCAATGATATCATCCTTAGGTAACAGACTCCCAAAATTCACAAAAGAAGAATATAAAATTATCAAAGGTTCCTATGATTTTCTTGGTGTGAATTATTACACCACATATTATGCACAAAGCATTCCACCAACCTATATCAACATGACCTACTTCACTGATATGCAAGCAAACCTCATTCGTAAGTATTTATGGAAAAATGTCCAGTAAAATAAGCCATTATATAAAAATAAAAAAAAAATAAAAAAATAGTGTTTTTTTTTTAATTTTTAACATTGAACTAACAACACATGCATCAACTTTTTCTCTTGATCACAGCAATGAAGAATGGAGTAACTATTGGCTCCTCGGTATGGTCTTTTATTTTTGTGGCAATTTCTTTATGTGTTGTTTTTCTTGGCTTCTTTGTTTTGTTTCGTTTACATATGTACACCAAATTTTTCATGTCATATACCAATGTTTTTCTTCCATTTGTTTCTAACAAAATCACAAACCAATGCAACCTATGAAGCTACAATAGCTATATTATGATGTGGTTGTGGACATGGTTGGATTTAAACCTCTATTGGTGTGTTAGCTTGCTAAAAAAGACATGACGAGACAATTTCAGTTGTACTATATTTGATTTAAAAACTGTTTTAAGGATAAGATAAATTAGCACAACAGATGAGACAAAAAGTGAAATTTGTATCTATCACTAAACTACAACACAACTTTTTGCTGTAAGTATACATTTTTTAAGGGTTTGTCTAACATGTGCAACATTGCACATTTTAAAACAACTAATAATAGTAACTTTTTTTTGGAAAACAACGATTATTTATACAAAAGTTTAAGAGTTAATATTAAATGTACAAGTTCCAATACAAAATTTATATTTTAAACTTCTTAACATGTGCAAATTTGCACATGATAGAAAAATCCATTTTTTAAAATATCAAACTAACATTTTGTCCATCAAACATAGTATAAAACAAAAAAATAGGTTATCTTATGTTATTCTGTCTTATGCTCTGTTGTTATGTCAAATACTTACCTTTTAATATATCAACGATCCTTGTATCATGTTGAGAGAAAAAAATACCATACTTTAGGCCTTTTAGTGAAGCAAAACTTTATGGTCTGTGCAGACGGATTTGAACTGGCTATACGTCTATCCGAAGGGAATTCATCATCTTGTGACACACATCAAAGATACATACAAGAATCCACCAGTCTACATTACTGAAAATGGTAACTGGCTATGCTTCTATAATTTTTTTCATTATTTAGTATAGAGAGACCCATATTAGGAAGAAGCAATAAGTCTCCATAAGGAGGATAATTTGGACATACCCTAATGGACATACTTACATAACAACAATTCTTGAATTTATATTATTTGTTGTGAATTAGGACTCAAAATTACACCAATAAACTTAGACCTGTGGAGCAAAAAGAAGTAGTAATCTCAAACAACAACAACAATGACAAACTTAGATCTAATCTAGGAATAAGTGTAAAACACAAAATCATGCAAAAGATAACTAGAGAAGAAAAACTAACGCACTAAGAAATGTTTACCCAATTAGGTCTAACAATGACCTACTTTGGGGAGAGAGAAATCTCCGCTTCACTATCAACAAGTTCTTTACAAAGAGATACAAAAAGGTTATAAGATATTAACTTCAACAAACTCTCCAAGAACAAACCTAATTTCTACTCATTTATCAATCTCTTCCATGAACAAGACACACTCAATGATTTTCACCCACCCAATGTGTTTACAAATGTTTTTCAACTCAAGAGAACCTTTCAAGAAAACCCTCAACCCTAAAGTTACCTCATTTTATTTCCCAAATTTCTCTCTCTTGAAACTCTACCACAAATAGGAATCATGAAGTCTCAAATAGTGTTCAATCGTGTCACGATTTGCCTAAATTATGTCACGATACGGCTCACAATACTATGTCCTTATCCCAAAATCGTGCTATGATTTTTACCAACGCGCCACGATTTTCAACTTCACAAATTTTTGACTCAAATTACAACATTATCGAACGCATATTAATCAATTAACTGTTAGAAAAATAGGTTTCATCATCCACAGTTCTAATTTCTTTTTCATTTTCCATAGTTTTTAAGACTAGCTAGCTAAATGTTTGGACCATAAAAATCCATCTAGCTAACTAAATATTCAATTGAATTAGAACTTTTTGTATTGAATGAGTGTTTTAATTGGATTATTTGTTTTGTGAATATGTTTCAGGCATTGGTCAATCAAGGAATGACTCAATACCAGTCAACGTAGCCCGTAAAGATGGTATTAGGATCAGATACCATGATAGCCATCTCAAGTTCCTCCTTCAAGCAATAAAGTATGAACTAATCAATTTCATTTTTCTTGCAAAGAGTAATAGATTTAAGAGTATGCTCTAGATTTACAAGTTTCCCTAATTCTATTTCACTATATTATTATTTCTCCATTTATTTCCTCAAAAAAATATCTTAATAAACACTATTATTATAAACTCAATTTTTTGTTGGTTAGATTAGTGTAATTAGCATGTTCGACTGAGAGGTCACTTGGTTGAGAGATTCTCTCTTCAACCTCGAGATACACGGTTCGAGTCCCCGCAGCCGAGCATGTTCGCAAGATATACTTGTAGATTAGACTCTTTGAACCTCTTAATTATGAGATTAATTCTCGAGTAGGCAGCAAAATATTAGGGTTTTTTTTAATGATTGTTGGACTACCTTTGAAAGTAACGACTCTAAAAATCGAACTCGCATATTTTCATAGGGGAGAGTCATGCTATCCCTTTAAACTCTTTATATAAACAAAAACAGATTCTAAATACCTCATAAAGAATTGATTATGGTAACTTTTTGGTCCTTTTTCTTGCAGAGATGGTGCAAATGTGAAGGGGTACTATGCATGGTCATTTTCCGACAGCTATGAATGGGATGCAGGGTACACAGTACGATTTGGAATAATTTATGTCGATTTCGTTAACAATTTGAAGAGATATCCCAAGTACTCTGCTTTTTGGCTGCAAAAGTTCCTTCTCAAGGGAAAACACTAAATTTGATGTTCATTTGGCATGTCTAAGATTTTCCATTGTTGTTTGTCGAATTTCCAATGTCACCTTAGTATATTACTTGCTTTCATATGTATTGAGATAATTGGTGATACCAATTATGTAATGCTGAAATGAGTAAGTTAATATCAATAAATAAATTGTTGGAACAACTCTCTTCCATTCTCTAGCAACTCTCTTTTTTGTGAAGGATTGTTTTTAGTTTCACATTTTTTGTGTCAATTGCTTCACTCTTTTTTTCGTTACATGAGTTTCCGCTGTTTATGAACTTATTATTTTAATTGCTATTCATTGAATTTTAGATCTTTCCTACTTTTATTGGGTGAATGATCATTTTGGTTCCTGATTCTGCACCTCGCTGTCATAACGTCTTTGGCTCATGATTAAATACAAAATAGTCTCTGGATATGTACTTCCATTATCAGTTTTGTCCCTGACATTTAAAACTTCATGAGGTGACAAATGTTTTGGGCCGACGAGGTAAATGACGTGGCACAATGACTAAAGTGAAAGTTGAGAACCTAACTGAAGAACAAAAACATTTTTGAATCTCAACTCTCAAATCCCTAAACCCCTAAATCTCAAATCCTTAATAGTAATTTTGAGGAATTGGTTTATATGTGGCCTTGCATGTTTACTTGGTTCTGTTGTGTGATTCAACAAGTTTGTCCAACAAACCATGTTGAATTATGTCTCATGATCTATTTTGTTTTATCATCACTCTTCTGATTATGTATGTGTGTTATATAGTGGAGTTCCTTTGAAGTATATATCTCCTCTTTGAAGTCAGAAAACCGCAAAGAAGAAGTTTTTATGTATACAGAAGTTAAAGAAACATTGCTAATGCACCTTTAAGATAAGCAGAAAACTGGCCTCTTGAAGAACTTAACATTTTAGCGCAGCTATGTTTGTTTCTTGCAATTCAAGCAATCATAACAATGGATGAATTTGAGAGTAAGAAGAAGAGAGAATGTGAGAAAGCTAGTTATGGAGAGAGAGAGAGTTTGACCTTTGTATCAGGTCTGCAATGTATATATCAGGTCTGCTATTCCTTAAGTATCTTAGAGATCCAACCATTTGATTAACCTTTGTAGCTTCTACATTTTCTTCCTCACTGAATTCATCAAACTTAGCATTTATCTCAGATGGATTTGTGATAGTATTGCAATTTGACATATCAAATCTTTCATGTAGCTCACCAATATACTTTTGTTGATGCATAACTATTCCTAGCTTGATAGTTTTGAATTCCATTCCTAAAAAAATAAGAAAATCTTCCTAAGTCGGTCATTTTAAATTCACACTGCATTGTGTGTTTGAATTTCTCAATCTCACTTTAATTGCTTCCAGTTACTAATAGATCATCCACATAAATACATTATGATATCAGTCTCACCCGAGTTCTGAACATGCATACCATACTCAGCTTTGCATCTTTTGAATCCAAGTTGAATCATGAACTAGTCAATTCTCTTGTTCCATGCTCTAGAAGCCTACTTAAAGCCATAAAGTGATTTATGTAATTTGTACACCATATGCTCCCTTCCTCTGATTTCAAATCTTAGAGGTTCAGTAACATATATAGTTTCTTCCAATAGTCCATTTAGGAATGCAGACTTTACATCTAAATGAAACAATGACCATTTCTTACTGCTGGTTAATGCAATAACCAATCTCAATATTTCTATCCTTGATACTGGTGCAAAGACTTCATTATAGTCAATTTCATATTAATGTAGGAAGCCTCTAGCTACTAGTCTTGCTTTGTGCTTTGAAAATGTGTCATTTGGATTCAATTTGACTTTGAAAATCCATTTCACATTAATGTTTTTCTTCTTCGCTGGTAAGTTAACTAATTCCCAAGTGATGTCGTGCGAAATGTAACTCTCGCTTTGATCATGGCAAGTGTACCAGTCGTTCACATCAAGTAATAAAGTAGTAAGTAAAATATCGTATCCACAGAGATTTTTCTTTCGTCCGAACAATTCTAGTTACTTATTTTTGTAAGTTGTTGGTATAAAAGTAGTTGTAATTTTTATCTGTTTGCAACATAGCGAATTTACCTGTTTTTGGTTGCAGAAAAGTATGCAGCGGTTAGGATTCTTCGAATCCCCTCTGTATATTCGTTGTTGGATAGTAAATAATATAAATGTCGTGTTTATTTATTTTAGTAGACCATACAAGTGAGGCCGCTGGGAGTTTCCTAAATAGGTAGGGCTCCACTTGACCCAATGTGCATCATCCACTGGGTACCTAATTAGGCATTTCCCTCTGATGGCTAACTGCACCTGTTGTGCGGGGTCTTGCTAATTCAAAGGTAATTGAAACATAAACTTAAATTTGCTTTCCAGTGTTTACCAAGGCAATGAAGGCCAAGGTTCCCTTAGGTCTGCCCATCTATGAATCTTAGGACACTCATGACACACTCTCTCTACGCTTACTTAGTAGTTCTACAAATGGGCAACCATAATCTACGTATACCTTACTACGGGTTTCAAGAGAATGATCTTACTAGGTTATAGCTTTAAGTCGGACAGCTAGGTGCTTGTTTCCCTAATTACTAACCAGTTAATTCCTAGATTCGGTCATGCGTACCACACGACCCAATGGGTATCGTCCACTGGGTACCTACGTCTAGGGTCAAAAAATCCTATGGTATCTTTGGCTAATTAATAATCACATACTTCCTAACCCATTTGGGTTGGCCTAGTGGTATTGGCTTGAAACTTGGGAGTGTGCTCCTACTCAAGGTCTCAGGTTCGATTTCCTCTGGTGTCAATTTGGGTGGGCTAATTTAAATTCTTCAAAAAAAAAATATCGCTTACTTCCTAAACAGATAGTTATCAGTAAAGGAATATTGATATCAAGATATAAGTATTCAGTTAGTGATATCAATATTAGGTCCTGTTACAACCTAAGTACCTAATCTAGGGTTGCTTCTCTCACAGAAATAAACGATGTCCTAATAAAACTTAATAGCGAGCAAAAGAATAAATAAATAAAATAAACGACATATTATATTAAATAAATATCCCAAAAAAAAATATACAGAGGTTCATCTTAGAAATCTAACCTAAAAAGATTTAGTTACACATAGTAACTAAAAGCAAATTACTAAAGATAAAAACATACCCTAGAAAATCAAGGGGAAGATAGAAACTCTCCCGAAGCTCCAAAGTTGCCTTCCTCTTAAACTTTTCCAGTTCTGAACGAGAAATTCTGAATGAGAAAAGCTGATATTTATAGTGAAAGTTTCTACCTGAGTTTATGCTAAAAGTGCGGGTTTTACCCATATTTTTAGTTCTTCCTCTGGTCACTATTACTCCCGTTTCTAAAGATAAGTTCTCTTTTACTCCTTCGATGTTTATCACTCCCTAAAGCTTAAATTTAGAAACAAATTTTCTTTTCAAATGAATGCTTGTATTTAAAGACGGAGCAGAGTATAAGTTAAAAATAACTCGATTTTTTGTCACATTTATAAGCAAAATTAACTATTTTTAAACTACCTAATGTTATTATTCCTAATATACACCTTTCATTTAACGGCGGGTAGATGTTTGATTTTTTATATTAAATATCAATTAGAAAACTTTGGGAAATTTAATTTGTGTATCACATGAAATCTAAAATATTAGTAGTTGAAGAATTTTCATAATCAACATAAAATTAGTTTTTTTTTTGTCAAGTAGCCTAGTGGCTAGAGCTTACACATTTTAATTGTAGAAAAGTGGGGTGTTTAGGGTTCGAACTCCAACCCCTATATATAATATGCAATAGGGACCAATTAAGCTAAAGCTCAATGTGATAAATTAGTTTTCTTTCTAATAGTAGTAATATATATATCAATGAAACCAAGACTATTCTCATATTAATGGTGATCGGTTATTGGATTCCTAATATGATTCAAATTCTAGCCGAATGAAACTTATTTAATTTAACCTAGTTAACTTCCTTGGGAATTTCAAAGATCCAAATCCATGCAAGAAGATTATTCTTATAAAGAAACACAGAACGGACTAATCCATTCACATGGTTTATTTCCCAACATATACTTCTTGTAGATCTCTATGAAAAATGCTTTACTTCACCTCTTTGAATTTCTATATTATAATTTGCAAATTGTAAGCCATGTGAGGAATGCATTATTTTTTAGATTTCCATTCACATTATTCGGTGGTGGCCTATGAATTTTGTGGTATTTTGGTTTGTGGATAACATTAATTCAAACACACATTATTTTCTTAAAATATACTCAAAGTGAAATATTATGCTGCATATTCAAAAGCTATATTGTGCTATCATAAATAAGAGTTAATTGACTACATTTTACACTATCGAAAGCCAAGTACCATAGCCATTATAGTTCAACCCAATTAAACTAGCTTGTATAATACTCATTTCTTAATTATGCAAATTTGGTAAGTTTCATCGACCCCCTTTAACCTTTCCTACCTAATTGAAAAAGTAATCATGATAATAATTTCAACCACAACTCCAATATCATATTATTACAATTTACAATTATTTGGGTTGAATGCCTCAAAAAAAAAAAATATGGGTTGAAAAAGACTCATTCCACTCTTTACTTCATGTTGAAGATTTTAAATCATGAATGAGTTATTCTTGTGATTTTGGTCAGTTAACAACCTATTTGAATATTCAATTCATTCTTGCACACAGTAATTTTATGTTAATAAAAATAAAAATTATAGGGTGCTTATAATTCTAAATAGACTTTAAAAAATCGTCCAAAAATACTCTTATCATTTTTAATAAAATAGTGAATTATGTAAACAAAAAACGTTTTTCTTTTGCTATCGAGGCCAAACTTGAGAGAGAGAGAGAGACGAATATGGTATTTTATAAAAATAAAAAAAAGTTAATGGGTTTACCTTTGAACTCTTTTTTTGGTCCTTATGAAACACTTATTGTCAAATAAAAAAATATAATAATATAATTTAATTCATATACATAGTCAATATTAATAATTGTTAGATAATTACAAATGTTTAACTTTTACCATAACTATTTTTATAGTCATACATATAATTGATTGTGATGTGCTAATCATGTAAAAAAATTACACTAATAGTACATGAGAAATTAAGCTATTATAAGAATTTAATTAATACACTCCGTTAGTGTACAATTATTTTACATATGTATCTAATGATATGTTGTCACGTTAATTAATGAATATAAAAACACGAGTTGTTATATTCATTAATTGATATGGCAACACATCACTGGATGCATGTATAATGCATGTATAAGATAATTATACAGTGACATAATATACTTGGACCGCCGTATGAATTTCAAACAACTTCGCTCCTTAGGACTCATGATTGTGGGGTTATGGATCGCCATATACATTTCAAACCACTTCGCCCTTAACAGGGTTCATATTTGGGAGGTTGTGGACCGGTATATTTGGATTGACCCAAACTAAGCATTAAAACGTGACTGGCACGTGAGCACCCCCAACCTCAACCTTACAATAAAGAGCATGATGTTTGTTATCTGCTCTCATTCGTCTTTATCCGAAGACAATATACAGAACAAGGCATGTAAGGACGAATGAGAGCTGATAACGAACATTATGTTTAAATAATGTCAGATATCATTAACACACTCCCCTTATATGTGGAATTAACTCACTGAACGCATTAAACAACCCCTTAGATTGCTACAACTAAAAGGGGACCAAAAACACTATAAATATCCACCTTAAAATCATTCTTAAACCATCACTTTTGAGATTACTAGAAACTAATGCCTATACTTACCATCATCGCAAGTGGGGTATCTTACTCTTTACAAGTACAATATAATTAAACTCTATAATAATTGAGACAAATCTTCCAACTTCAAGATGAAGATAACTTTTAATAGTGATAATTAAAGAATGTAGCTCTCTTTCGATCTGGCATTCGAATATGCAAGTTTTTAGCATGTTCTTAAATCTAGGTCCACTATAAAATTTCTTCTTATGTAAGCTAGAAAGAAACATTTTTTTTCCATCATGGCCCTTTTTTTTTGGTACCATCTATTATGCCCCTTTTACTCAAAAATTTAATAGCAATTAATTATCATATGATGACAGATCAAACCGTTTGTTCCACTTGGGCTTCAGTATTTTTGTTGGAGTGCATACTGCATCATCAACAAAAAATAAAAAATAACCCTAAGAATATATAAATCTGCATAGAACTTTTTTGTGAGAAAAGGAAAATAAATATTCATAGTCTTGGTACTTAGAATCACAACCTAAATAGAGAGTCCTCGTAAGTTTAGCTCAGTTGGTAGAGACAATATATAATATATGCAAGGTCTGAATTCAAACCCCGACCACCACAAAAAAAACCCAAAAAAAGAGTTGTGAGCATATAGAAAAGTAATAGGACTAGTACACCCACTCTTGCCTAAGTAGTGAAATTTTATTTATTGAAATTTTAAAATATAAGTAGTTAGAAGTTATTATGACTAGACCACCCAATAGTCACATAATGAGGTGACCTAAATCCAATATTATATCATTCTTGATGTGTAATACACTATTAATCAATTGATATATAGTTAGGAAGTAACAATCAATTTTTGATTTCTAATTAAGATCATTTTGTCGACTCTAGTGATAAATTAGAAAAATTACTAATTAATCACATGAAAGAAACCTGTCTAGTTTATATTGGTGGGATAATTCTTAAATTAATGTTGGTATTAGTTAACAAATATAATAGAAAATTAAATTGAGAACCACTTCATTACAAAAATCAAACTTCAACCAGATATGTTGAATATGTACTTATGTACAAATCAATTCATCTCAACTAATCCCTATTGATAACGAAATGATTAAAGCAAATAGGTTTTAAGAAGATTCGTGCTTTCAATAAACAATTAGGTTTAATTCTTGTGGTAAAATAAACAAATATATGTGACTTTTTTTAACAAAGCTATATGCAAAATGGGATCATGCGCTAAACATGAGGTTAGAATGATGGTGTCATAATGTTTTAAAATTTTGGTTGCGATACTTACATGTCAACTATATGCTTAGCTTGTGCATACATTTTATAATTTAAGTCACATTTGATCATGCATATGCACTAGTCTATACAAGTATGTACATGCTGGGTGAATTAATTTTTATATTTTAGAAACACTTTTTTTTTAACAAGTATAAATAAAATATATTACTAATAAAGAAGTGTCCTTAATAGCACAAGGTGTGTCAAAAGAAACTCAAAAGTATACAGTCTAGTAGATCACAATAGAGGCAAAATTACAACAAATTAGTCGATGTCCAAACAAACAAATAGGCTCGACCACCACATATAAAAATTATGACGAATATTGATATTAGTTGTCTTCATCCACCGATATGATATATTTTAGAAACATTAATAACATCTGTCCCGTGAGCATAGCTCAGTTGGTGGACAATCAACAACCTTAATTCTAAAAGACTAAAACCCAATTTAAATTTAATTCTAAAATCCTAAAAGGCTAAAACAAACAAGGAAGGAGAAATTGGAGAATCAATTTACCTTTAAAGTGAGTGAGAGAACTGAGACGAGAGAGCTGAAACGTAGAGACAGATGAGACTTGAGAGCGCTGAAACTGAAACGAGAGAGGCAGAGAGCGTTGTTTCTGTTTTCTGCTTTGCGCGTGTGTGAATAATATGAGTTTGTCCAATTTTTTGTTTTTTTAGGTGGTTTAATGGGATATTGGGTTGGGTCAACTATAAAGCAAGTACCGATTGAGCCCAGGCGGGTGCCCGGGGTGGCCGGGAGGTGAAAACGTCCATGTATGCAGGGATCGAGGTTCGAACTCCGAACACCCCACTTATTCACCTTATAAGGTGAATTCTAGCCACCAGACTACCTGATAAAAATAAAAAATAACATGTATGGAAGTCATGAAATTTTCATTTTCATTTAACGTGATATATTGTGAAGCGAGTGAACAAGTGCAATGGGCTCAATATTCATGTAGAATATACATACCAACCCCATTGTTACTGTATTTTAAATGTTAAAGTATTTATTTTTGCTTGTTTTTGATCAAGTTTTCTTAGTATAGTAGAATATTTATATCAGTAATATATATCACTGTATTATAAATTATATATGGTACGTAATTGATTCGAATTTCTTAATAAGAATGCAACTACCCACTAAGTTGACTAGAAAATGTGACATGGTGGAAGCTTGAGGTGTCATGATTCATGATTATTATTTTTACCCAATGTGTGATGATAAATTATTTTTGGATAAGCAAAAAATATATATATGTTTTCCTTTCTTCATTTTATTTTTATTTTTACAACATATACTCTTTTTGTTCAGCATAATTCTAAATATATATTTTACTCCATTCCTCCTAAATTACAAGGTGCTTTGAGGAAAAAGATTATCTTAAATTATAAACATTTTACAATATCAATGAAACATTAATTTTATTTTTTCTATTATATCTCTAACAAATTATTACTGTCTACCAATATTTAACTGAATTATACTTTCATAAAATTAAATTTAAAATACACTTATAAAAATATTATGATGTGACAAACACGCAATGTCATGAACATTCACATTATTATTATTAGATGAAATATTATTAAACTCATAAATAGATCTTAATGACTAAATTTCCTAACAAACACACTACATTAACATCCACCCCATCCATCAAAACTTTCTTTTTATGGTCAATAATGTCATGAACAATGCTAAATCCCACTTTAGAAATGCCAAATCCCACTTAAAAAATGAAACTAAGTAAACCAAAGTCAAAACTCATCACTTTTTTAAAAGTGAACACAATGGTACATATATAATTTGGTTAGGTGTGTATCTCTTGTCCAATTGATCAATGTCATATTAATTAATAATTTTTTTTTGAGGGAATTAATAAAATATTTTTAAAAATTATAATATTATCTAATAATTTAAAATAAAACTTATATTTAAGATTCTCTTTTTGTTTTTCCAAATTGAGTTTAAAAACTTTTTTTTATATATATAAAAACACAAATACACACCAAACACATAAGAATCTCTCTATGGTTCTTCTTCTCAAGAACTTCAACAGAAAGAAGAAAAAACAGAGTCTCTCTCACATTCTCTGATATTCAATGGCAAAATCCAAGAACAATGCAAAGAAGTTATCATACATATCAGTTCCATCACAAATCATAAACTCTATATCATCTTCTTCTCTTCAATCTCTCATTGATTCTCCAAAGAAGTCTTCAAAAACTACCATCTTCACCAGAAAATCAACACTCTGGTTTCTTGCTCTGTTTCTTGTTGGTTTCTTTGGTATGTTCAAGTTTGGTTTCAACCCTGATACCCCATTTCCTCAAAAACCATGTTCCACAACTCTGCAGAAGTTCTCAATATCAAATCATCATTCATTTTCCAAACTTGGTTTTGGTAGTGTTCTCTTGCAGAAAGAGAGAAAAACATCTTTGAAGAATGATCATAATGATGAGTTTTTGCAACATGGTAGTGAGTTTTTGGTTTCTCATGTGCAACTTCAAGCAAAAGGGTCTAGTGAGTTTTGGAAGAAACCAAATGGTTTGGGATATAAACCTTGTTTGAGTTTTAGTAATGATTATAGGAGACAAAGTGAAAGGGTTTTGAAGGATAGAAGAAAGTATCTTATGGTTGTTGTTTCTGGTGGGATGAATCAACAGAGGAATCAGATTGTTGATGCTGTTGTTATTGCTAGGATTCTTGGTGCTGCTTTGGTTGTTCCTGTTTTGCAAGTCAATGTTATTTGGGGTGATGAAAGGTATAGATTAATAAATTAAATATCGTCCTTTTTTCTTAGTTTACGATGATTTTCGTTTTCTATGTTGAGTCTTGTTTAGCACTGATATTTCACATTGAAGGCGTATTTGGTGTCTGACATGTTTTGGTATTGGACACTGACACATGTGATAACATTCAATTTATTACCGATGTCACTGTCGTTGTCTGAATGAATCATACAAAGTTCAGCATAGTTTAGCTTATTGATATTTATGTTTTTCATTGCTTTGCTTTGGTTGCAGTGAATTTGGTGACATATTTGATCTAGAACACTTCAAAAGAGTCCTTGCAAATGATGTGAGAGTGGTTTCAGCATTGCCATCAACACACATAATGACAAGGCCAGTAGAAGGAAGACCTCCACTTCATGCCACTCCGAGTTGGATCCGTGCAAGATATCTCAGAAGAGTAAGAATAGTTCACTGCTTTTTGGTTTGTTTACTTGTTCATGTGTGAATAATTTTGAGTCCTAGAGTGTACATTTGTGGAATAATTTCTTAGATGTCATTTTCAGACAAGGTCATCGGACACAATACCGACATTGACACGTCGAGGTTAACAATAATTTGAGAAAATAGAATAATTGATTGTAACAATATGTGTCGGTGTTTTGTTAGTGTCATACACCAAACGCGTCTACAATCTGAATTTATACCGCATAGGTTATTTAAATATGACACCGAAATTAATATAACCAGAGGCAACCCGAGTAACTATCAATTTGTTGCCTGCAATTTTTTAGTAGAAAAATATTATAAGCTTTTGCATATTGTTCATCTTATTTGGAAAATGTAAGGCGTGTTTATGCTGTTGAATAAGACCATTTTTCTCCTTCTATATATGATATGATCCTTGTTGTACTATGCAGCTCAATAGAGAAGGTGTTTTGCTTTTACGTGGCTTGGACTCGAGGCTTTCAAAGGATCTTCCTTCTGATCTTCAGAAGCTTCGTTGCAAGGTATTGCAAAGTTTCTTCTTTTCTTGTATGGTTTTAGAAAATAAAAAGAAAAATGCTATTTGTCAGAACACGAGGAAGTGTATTTTGATTGATGATTGCGCTCGAGAAAATAAGTTAGGCCCTAACTCAATTTCTCAAAATCGGCCTGTAAGTTGAAGACTAATTAAACTTTATAAGCACTATTTAGACCATATCAGACCTTATTGTCAGGTGAACAAACATTACCGCGAGGAAAAGCCACGAAAATACTTAAAAAGACTAAGAAGTTTATTTATACGACAAGTAATTGCAGATTGTGAACGTTGTCATCTAAATTTTCAGGTTGCTTTTAATGCATTAAGATTTGCTGAGCCAATTGAGGAACTTGGTAACAAGATCGCAGATAGAATGAAAAGCAAAGGACCTTACCTTGCTCTTCATTTAAGAATGGAAAAAGATGTATGGGTGAGGACTGGTTGTCTCCCTGGTCTAACTCCTGAGTATGATGAGGTTATTAACAATGAGAGAATACAAAGACCGGAACTCTTGACTGCGAGATCAAACATGACTTACCATCAAAGAAAAATGGCTGGACTTTGTCCTTTGAATGTTATGGAAGTTATGAGGTAATTCTTATATCTATCTATTCGTTATAAGAATGATTTAATAGCCCTTTTACAATATGTCACTTATGTAGCGCCGACACTTCAAATGAAAGGCATGTCTGAGTGGGTGGTCATCACGAGTTGATGTCAAACACGAACACAATATTGATACTTGCGATTACATACAACACTTATATTTTTCTCAAATTATTATCGGTGTATGTCTGTCATAATCCGTGTATGTCATGTCTTGTGTCCGTGTTTGTGCTTCTTGTCCAAGTCTGCTATTAGAATATAGTTATTATGTTTTATGTGGATTATCAAAATTTTGAGTGTAAAAAACAAGATTTCATGATAGATGTTTTTGGTTTCATATTTAGGCTATTGAAAGCTCTAGGAGCTCCAAAAGATGCAAGAATTTATTGGGCAGGAGGGAAACCATTGGGTGGAAAAGAAGCCTTACTTCCATTAATCCAAGAGTTTCCTAATTTTTACAATAAGGAAGATCTTGCCTTGCCAGGAGAGTTACAACCATTTGTAAGGAAAGCTTCTTTAATGGCTGCCATAGATTACATAGTCTCTGAGAAGAGTGATGTTTTCATGCCATCTCATGGAGGAAATATGGGCCGTGCAATTCAGGTATGATTGAATGTCGGTGTCCAACTCGTGTTAGTATCTGACACATGTGATTACATTAAGTCACTACATTTTCATAAATTATTATTGGTGTCCACGTGTCTGTGTCAATGTCGTGTCTGATGTTTGTGTCTTGTCGGTGTTTCAGGGTCACAGGGCATTTACTGGACACAAGAAGTATATAACTCCAAACAAGAGACACATGCTTCCTTATTTTCTAAATTCTTCACTCTCTGAAGAAGAGTTCAACAGGATTATCAAGGAACTGCATCAAGACTCATTAGGGCAGCCAGAGCTAAGGACTAACAAAAATGGGAGAGATGTTACCAAGTATCCTGTCCCTGAGTGCATGTGCAATGACTCACATGCTCAATCCTGATTTACACATTCACACAAGAATCTGGTATATGAAAGTTACCCTACCACTTTGGATGGTTGTTTCATTTTTTGATCCCTTTGAAAGTACTTCAAGCTCATTTCAGGGGGAAACTATGAGAGTTCATAGCACATATGTAGCATCGACACTTCTAATTGAAGACATGTTTGGTGTACGAGACCGACATGACACCGGTACAATTTATTACATCTAATCACCTTTATTTTGGTGCCTACGTGTCAGTGTCGTGTCTAGTGTCCGAGACCGGCATCGACCCTTCTAATATCTATTGGGGTCTACGTGTATCTGGTGTCCGTATTTGTGTCAATGCTTCATAGTAGCACCATTCTTTTACACATACATCCCTGCAGGTGTACTCCCATCAATACTTAGTTAGGTTTGATAGCTATATGGAAATGTAGTTTATACAACAGATCATTGTTTTTTTTATTCTTTATACAAAGTGATTGTATAGGATACATGTTCTCTTCTCTTTTTTTTGTGTAATTCTTGTTATTTCATTATTATGAATACTTGTGAATATTTGTATAAATTAAAATATTTTTATTATAGTCATTTGGTATTGTAAGACAAGTTAGATGAAAAATATTGTAAAAGTTCTGATGGTGGTTTCAGAAAGGTTGAAAATGTGCTGCATTTTATGATAAAGTTGGTGTAAGTCAGTAAATCAGAAATAGAAGGTTACTTTATTAGCAAAAAAACAAACAAAAAAAAAAGTTACCTTGTATACCCTTCAATTTCCAAATATTAACATGATTGTAAGTTTGGCATCATGTGTTTGTTGTGGCATTATTCTTGTTAAAGTTTAATGTTCACTTTAGGACATAGTACTATTTGGCTATGGTCAACAAATGAAACATTGTCTAACCTCTTATATGAAAAAACATCCAAAAGGAAGCTAGCAACTATCTAGTAATGTATTATTTCATCATATATATTCATATAGCTATGGATTACTACTTTTGTTTCTTGATATAAATTAAATTTGGATCAAGGGTCCATGCAAGCTCATTGAGAACTATCAACCTAAAGTAAGTTTATATATAGCATGCCAACAAAAGACTTTAGAAACCATCTCAAATTATGACTAGTATGATCGGAAGTAGGGTTTGAAATAGTGGTCATAGTAACGCTTGACGTCGTTCGAGGATCTTTAATATTGCTGATTATCGAGGTCAAATGAAGATGATGCAACCTCAGTCGCACTCGTAGACCTTTATTTAAAACCTTGAGAACAGGAGGAACCATCGACCTTAGTGAAAGTTTATGATAAAATTTATATATAGCCTAGTGACAAAAGAATTTGGAAACAAACCAAAATCAAAGCTGGAGGCATGAAATAAATCCTTCATGTTCTTGCATGAATATGATTCAATTTTATGATCAAATTGACTTAATTTTAAGATCATCTAACAATGGATTTGATCCTAGGCAAAAAACATGTTCTGGTCACTGCAATTAAATAAGCAATAAAAAAACATCATGGCCTACTAGGATTTGGTTTTTTCTTCTTGTCAATGTTATCTACCATCATTGCCAACTATAATAATAATGGTACCTTCCTAAATGGTTTTGACTTAATTCTTTTTACAGCATCAACTTACTTCAATTCACTGCTTTGCTACTCTCATATAACACAGTGGTAGTTTCATTTTTTTTTTTGTTTGATTCAAATAATTTTGAATTCAACTTTACAATCTATGTGTGTCAGCAGTTTCAGGATCATTTCTTAGTGAAAGGTTGTGTCCTCCATGCTGGCAACTATGCATAATGTCCTTGATCATATAACTAGCTGGCCCCCATGACACAAACCATTTGTACTAGCTTGTAATCTTGTGCATGTACTTCACTGGAATTGAGCATCAGAGTAGTGTTTGATTTGGTGTCATGAGGGTCCTGAATTACTCAATAATCTTTAAGTGTTGGGTAAACATACATGAAGTGGTGACGCACGTGGGTTGATATGTTAGTGTAGGCTTAAGACTTTGAAGTGTGCTCCTCTATCGATCTCAGGTTCGAATCATCGTGCCAATTTCAGTAGGTTAGTTCATATAGAGCTTTGCTCAGACTTTGAAGGGGATCTCCGCTAGTGGACAGTGAGATTAGTCCCCTGAATTAGTCGTTCATTGGATCAAATGTTGAGTTATTTTATTTTTAAATTATACATGAATAGGGATTATTATCCATATTTGGCATACATTATGATCCTCTAGAATCATTGTATAGTGCAATCGGTTGTAGAGTCGTTAAATTTTCCAGTTGATTTTAGATTAATAATAATCTAAAGGCGGTTTCGCCCTGGGGCATGGTTGGTTTGGACCTATGTCCTTCCAACCTTCTAGTCTTGGGATCGAAACCAGCGTTCACGAAAGATCACTAGTAAATAGTAATCTCAAGGAAGGGAAAGTAGAAGAAACATAAAAGTTAAGGAAAATAAAGGACTCAAATTTTTGGGTGGAATGAAAGAGACAATTCTTTTTTGCATTGAAGGGCTCAACATTCACCACCCTACATTTCTAAAAGAATCCCATATTTTTTGAAAGTGTATTTGTAAGCAAATAATCCACGTTTTGTTTTCAAATGTGTATTGGGGGTGTGATAAAGTACCTCCAACATGTAAAAGCAATAATTTATGGAACAATAACAAAGTGATAGTCAAGCAACCAAAATAAGGTGTATGGAACAATTATAAACACAAGTCAAAAGTAGAAAACTGCAAGAGAAAAAAAGAGAGAACACAAAAGAATTTGTTGACCCAATTCGGCCCAAACAGAGTCCAAATCGGCCACCGTGCTCTGAAAATCGATCACTGATTTTCTGCTATCAGAATTTCAATTTCTTCAATTTTGAGGCACTTTCACAACATAGTTATTTTGATCGAGGTTTACGATGCATTGCCAGAGGATATGATGCAAAGCTTTTTGTTGCATAATATATGCATGAATGCATATTTGTTCATATTTGCTTACGAATTTCAAGCAAAAAATGAGAATAAAAAGTTGATAAATATGTAAATAATCAAAATCAAACCCAAAATTACACCAAAAAAAATGCTATTTCTAATGTATACACGTTTTTTTTTTTGGTACAATCTAATGTATACACGTTATTAGAAAATAAAATAAATAGAGTAGAGTACGATAACCGGCCATAAGCAGAGGGTTATACGATATATTCACAAATTAGAGTGTTTTGGTAAACTTGATCTCCGAATCAATAAAATTAACGGTATTTTTATGAATCAAAGAGATATTTACGTCTTTTATATTTTAAGGAAAAAATGATAAGCAAAAACATTATATTTGTATGTGTTTTATCATAAAGTATTAAATATCCAGTACTATAGGTCATAAAAAAATTATTTCTCTAAAAAATAATTATAAAAAATTAAATACATTATATTTTGGTAACACATTTGGTAAATAATATTTGTTTATTGTAATTATATAAATGATATGAAACAGTATTTTTTTTTTCAAAAGCAAAATTATTTAGCTATTATTTTAAAGATCAAATATATAATATATGTTAAACTTATTGAAGTTGTTCGTAGTTTGTTTGAAGTTTCACATTGCTCAAGTTCTCGGACTATTGGATGTATATATGCGATTGGACACTCCCACCGTTTGAGGTAGCCTTTGGGATCACACCAAACACATTTAATATGGTACCAGAGTCCGATTAAGAATTGCGATGTCAAAATTAAACATAGACCCACGCTAGGCGTAAAATAGGTGAGAAATAGTTCGCACATGATTCTTTGTTGATTGGAATCACACAGCGGAAGAGAACATGATGCAATGCAAGATGCCTCAGCTTCAGAACTCCAAATATTGTCTTTCATCATTGGTCCTTCCTTATCTTATGAACTCCTAATATTGACTTTCATCTCCTGCTTTTGCATTTGTCTTCATGAATACTAGTTTAGCTTAAATTTTCATCTCCCTACACAAAATCGGTCAAAAATCATTTTAACTATTTAAGGTGGTAGATCAGTTTTTTCCGATGTTTTTTTTATCTTTCGTCATTTACAAATCAACCCGATTAGGAAGTTGCACGCAATTTAATCCATAAGGGAATTGAAATTCTGCAAGTAGACAAAAAAACAAAAAAATGTAGAAATTTCTTTTTATACCATTATTCAAACATGAGAAATGGTTAAGTTAAACCAAACCTGATATGATGATCAATCATTATCACAAGATTAGTCATATTCAGCTTAGTCTATAACATGAAAATATCTATTCAAGTGGTCTGAGTATAGAAAGTTCAGTTTACATCAAGATGGATTCTGAGTCTGGTCTTATTCGACCGCCAAGAATTTTGGGAAATGACATCTATTTTGAAAGAGTAGTTACACACTTCACTAAATGAAATACAACTTTAAGCTATTAATCATAGAAATATTTTGCTACATAACCATATAAAGCATCGCTGATCGGAGCCAACTCAGAGCATAGTAAGGTAATGGAAATGGAAAGTGTGACAGTACACACAATGCAGCTGCAAAATAATATGTCACAACAGTCAGAATGACATAGAATAATCAACAAACAACATCCAATTCCAAGATCACTGAGTTCGTATAAACACTTTGAACATGGAAAGCATCGTCAATATGTGGTATATTACATCGAACAAAAGATTGTGAATTAATTTTCCAACTCGGTTTGGTCATTAACAAAATATTGAAAAGGGCTAATTTAAGTAGTACTAGTAAGATATGTTAAAATGGTAAAATAGAATTGGATGTAAGTATGAACCTTATTTATAAAGATACAATTAATGTACCTGTTAAAGATCTAAAATAACTTTGCAGAAGAATATCCTCCTCCTCCTCCTCCGATTATGTGCATTACCCAGTTCTGTATTTCAATATCCTGCACATGAGCTATTTTTTGCCAATCCTCACCTGTTTCCTTTTGACAGCATTTCCCTAACTCAGGGCACCCGTAAATTTTCAAACTTTTAAGACGGGTAAGGCGTTGAATGCTCATTGGAAGACAGCTCAACTTCGGACACTTAGAAATAATTAATTCGTGCAGCAAACCTAGGTTTCCCAACCAGTCAGGCAGGGATGGTAGGTTTGGAAGATCGCACAATATTAACGATTGAAGGGAAGTCATATGTTGTAAAGCCTCGTGCAAACCTTCTATTTCTGAGGAACTCTCAATCATCAATTTCTCAAGACAGGTTAGGTACTGAAAACTTGCTGACAAATTGAACTTTGGGCACCTCACAATATCTAATATCTTAAGAGAGTTCAATCCTTGTAAAACTTCATCTGGTAATGACTTGAGGCTATTACTACCGGAAATATATATTTCTTGGATAGAATTAAGACTAACGAATTCAGTTGGGAGCTTCTCAAGTTTGGAGAGCTCAAAAATGTCCAATACCTTCAGAGAAGTGAGGTTTTGTAGCATCCTATCTGGAAAGTAAACTAGCTCTTCATTATGAGCAAATCGAATGGTTTCAAGACTTTGATGTTTATGAATTGAACTTAGTAAACCTTGGTTGCATTTTTCTCGTACACGCATATCATTCAAAGATGGAAGGTAAGGCAAGCCCGACAATTTAGGACATTTAGTTATTTGAAGTGTGGAAAGACGTGGAAACATGTTTTCTCTATCCTCCCATGATAACCTTTTCAGGTTGGGCAGCTTCTCCAGCAACAAAAATTCTAGTGCCATGAAACATCCAACAATTCCATCACCGTTTGAATTCTCTTGTACATATATTATATGCATCATGTTGGATATCGTTAGCTTCTTCAGAGATGGTAGTTTCCCCACACGTGGAAGGTGTACACAGCTCTTACAATCCACAAGTTCCAAAGAATTTAAATATTTGAAAGACGGACTAGACATCCATTGTGGGAATTGTTCACCGGTATATCCTGCCACACCCAAACTTTGAAGTTTCTGAGTAAGAGGTTGAAGCGCTTCAAGAATCTCCTCAACATTTTCTTGTGATACAGACTCTTCATTTCTCTCCCACGACAACAACAATTGGTTCAAATGTTTACTCGACATGTTGGCTTCTTTGGCATCCATGACACATTTTACTCTCTCTAGGTGCTTGATGTAAAGGTCTCCTTTGAGGTTCAATTGTTCTAATTCTGCCAAAAGTAACCCTCTTTTCTTTCCAACAACATACATGCTTAAAGTCCTCAGGGAAGCCATCTTTCCAATATGGGGGGGAAAGTTTGAGAGTGAGCGACAAGCCCTTAACGATAAACGTATAAGGGCTTTCAATTGTACCAAACTATTTGGCAACTTTTGGAGGGATTGACAGTAATCTAAGTTAATCATCTGCAAATTTTTCAACTTACATAAGGATTCTGGAAGAGTTTGGAAGTCACCGTTAGAAAGATTCAAGTACCTTAGATATTTCAAACGACCAATTGAAGATGATAGCTTTTTCCTTCTCTCAAAATCAAGCGCTCTTAAAGAATAACATTTCAAAATATAAGGTGACAGTTGGTCATCATCAGCACTCACTTCCATTATACAAGTCTTTAATGATTTGGCAGCAGGTAACCAGATTGATAGTGTCTTTGCTTTGGCGTCTTGGATCCTTGGACACAAATCAAACATACATTGAATATTTGTTGTGGCATCATGGCTCCTTGAACATGTTATGGATATGCAGAAACAAACTTGCACTGAATCGACTTCATTGAAAGATTTCAACCTATAATTTGAAAGATGGCGGGTTCGTTCAGACATACTAGGCATGCCATTGTCATTTGTAACACAACAAACCTCTTCTGATATAGATTGAGCAAGATCATGTACAAGATCATGCATCTTGAAATATATAATTTTTCCAAATTCATCTGTCATAATATCTTGGAAAAATGATCTCCAATATAATTCATTCCATACCTCATTGCCAATATCCTCAGCTTCTAGAATTTCATTGGATGAAATAAAACCATTAGCCATCCATAGATCAATTAGGAATTGCTTTTTTATTAATTCATCTTTTGGAAAAAGTGCACAAAAGGCAAAACATTGTCTCAATTTTATTGGCAAATTCAAGTAACTTAATCTCAAGGCAGGCATGACTGTATTCTCACCTTGTAAACTCCATAGATTACTTTCCAAGACATAGAGCCACTCCTTTTCCTCTCTTTTAAAACGCAAGAGACTTCCTAGTGCTATTGCTGCAAGAGGTACACCCCCACACTTTTTTGCTATCTCCTTCCCTATGACCACAAGCTCTGCATGTTCATCCTCATCTGTTCCAAAGGCTCGTTCTCTAAACATTTCCCAACAATCAGTGTCACATAGAATCGATAAATCATGAGGTGGTCTTGTTCCCATGATTGCTGCAACCTTTGGAAGGCGAGTGGTGACCAAAACTGAAGCGCCTTCTCTCCCACAAGCCAATACAGATTTCAACCTCTGCCAGTTTCCTTGTTCATCATCCCACACATCGTCCAAAACGAGCAAATATCTTTTTCTTTGTAATATTTCTACAAGTCTTCTTTGTAGTGGCTCAAGTTCTAAATCAGCAGATGCATGTCCAGATGCTGATTCTATGATGGATCTTATCATTCTCTTCAAACTGAAATCTTCAGAAACACATACCCAAATTCTTAGCTCAAAGTGGTCGACTATCTTCTCATGATTGAAGATGAGTTGGGTCAGTGTTGTTTTTCCAAGTCCACCTAGACCAACTATTGGATAGACAGATAAATTCTGAAAACCAGAAGCATCACCAACAAGAAAGTCTATAATTTTATCCCTATCTTCATCTCTTCCATAAACTTGAGGTTGAGAAATGATTGACGTGGTTTGGCGCCAGTCAAATACTCCACTTCTCTTCTCTCTCACTATCTCAGTCAAATGAAACTTAGTTCTTTCTTCAGCAATTTCATCCAACCTCTTTCGTATCTTCTTCATTTTCTTAGCAATATTGTAACGGAAAGCAACATGCTTAGGATGAAAAGAGGATAAGCAAGAGCTTTGTACCTTGTGTGGTGGTCCACACGTGAATCCTCCATGCTCCAACTCCAGGGCTTGAGTGGAACATTCATCCAAGATGTCATCGAGGACGTGAGCAGCATCTTTGAGCTTAATCAGCCAATCCTTGACAGCTCTGTCAGTGAATTGTTTCTCCTCAGCATCTTCAAGTGTAGCCTTGATTGTTGTGAGCAAGCTGGCAAGACTCTTCAAGTCTTGATCAAAACTGAGAAATAAGTCAAGCTTCTTTTGAGCAAGGGAGCTCAAATTATTAAGGACAACTTCAATGACAGCCTCAGCCATATTTCAAATTCTAACTAATTAAATGTAAATGGAAGTGTTTGTTTGTTGCTAGTATCAAGCAAGAAGATTAACATATAAGGGAAAGGGACGTTTTGTGTAGACTTTGTGAAGTCAACAAGCGACCCACTATGACTATTATTAATGTATCTTTGATATTTTGCACAAAGTTGCTAAGGTGTCCATCTACTTATTATTACTGTTCCTTTGAAATTTCAAGGAAACAGTGTGAAGAAAATGAAAGGTTAGAAAAAATAAACAAGGTTGATTGATATTCACACTGAGATAACAAGCTTGAATTTGTTTTTGCTTCTTCAAAAAAAAAAAAAGCTTAAATTTGTCCTGTGAGACATTCATTGGTCACTTTTTCTTTCTTGTTACTTAATATCAATTGAGAATGTGTTGGTTTTTTTCCATTAAAATTTCATTTTTCAAATGTAAAATACTATCTCTCTACTGTACCAAAAAAAAAATCTATTTTTTTTAAAAAATAAAATAAAAGTGTGACTTAACTCACGCAGGGGTATAAAAGGAAATCATGTTGGGCGCGAGCAAAAAGTGCAAGGGGGAAGAGCAGAAATCTATAAATATCTCTGATAGTGGTTACAGTTCGACCATTCCTATTCCTTAAATTGGACATGATATGTCTTAGAGGAACCATAAAGTCTGTCAAGTCACGAATGAGTTTATTGTCATTTGGGTATAAACGTCCAACAGTTTTATGACCTTTCAACTCAACTGTCATCTTATGTTTGTGTGTTCTGTTACCAACTTTAAGGCTCTAAGCAACAAATAACCTCTCACACGAAACGGACACTCGTATTTCACCGAACTAGATATCTTACACTTGGACAACTTCTTGTACTCGATATATGAACTTCCTCTTCATATCAATATAACAAATGCATTTCTGGCATTTTCACGGTTATCTAACTTTTCGATAAAGGTTAAAAAGACTAGCTTCCTTACTTCTTCTCGAACCCACATCAACAACTTTGCCAGTGTTGAAAACTTTCTTTTAGAATTAAATTGAGCTCGATGATCAATAGAAACAACTGATGCAACAACTGGAGGTGAAACCTCAAATGGAGACACCTCAACTTTGGTATTGTCATGATCATCCAAAACATTGGGTGAAAAGGTCGGCAACACAACAGGAGGTACAATGTTAGGTGCCAAAGTAGGGGGCATCCATTGGAGCATCCATAAGTGAAACAGTGCAAAAACAAAATGAGAAAGGTGTTGCCACTGCGTAAGTTACTGTCATTCATTTCAGTTCAATTGCTCCCATTTAATCCAACATAGGCCAACTCCCTCTTCCTCCTTCAACCACACATGTTCATCTTCAATGTCTCCTCCTATCACTATGTAATACAATAACCATCAACCCAAATTCAAACTCATTCACTTCAAGGTATAACAACCTTGTTGATATAAAGAAAAATGCCACTATAGTCTGAAGATATTAAAAGCACTGACACATCAACATCGTGGTAATTTAAGAAAATGAGTTAACTCAATGTAATCATGTGTATCAGTGTCCGTGTCAGACCCTGGACATGCTTTCGATCAAAAGTGACGGTGCTTCCTTGTCTATACAAGTCATATGGGTGAGGACTATTTTTTTCCTTCCTTGGTATGATTTTATACTTTGTGATCTTTATATATTCTCCTTGTCTAGACAAGTCACCATATTATTTTGATTCGCCCTAGCTTTATTTTAAATTTGTTAGAGACAGATACCTCATTAAATTTTGTTTTGACAATGGTGCACAATTTTTGAATGAACATCAACACTTCCATGACAAATGTGACCGGAAGCGTAAGGGGTGGTTGTCACTACTACCTGGCCAGCTGCAAATCGCGGTGACCGGACGTGTAATTTAAGGGGTGGTTACCGCTACTACCTGGCCAGCTGCAAATTGCTGTGACCGGATGCGTAATTTAAAGGGTGGTTACCACTACTACCTGGCCAGCTGCAAATCGCTATGCAGCACGTGTTTGTGCTCAAGAGCAGCGAACGAAGAAAATTTTGAATTTTGGAGAAGTTTGCCCTGACCTTGTTACACATTATGAGAAGTTAAACAAAGTCAGGTCCCAAAAAACTGTTATCTTTCCTGGTGGTTTTAATGAGAGCTAATTTCACATGGTTCTTATCAAGGAGATGAAAGATTTAAAGACCGTATTTCTGCACTCGAATTACTTTCCAACTATCACTCTTATTGTAGCTCAAAAGCGACATCAAAGATGATTCTTGTTTTGTAGGAATTGGCCAAAATGGTGATAACTCGATAACTCAACAACTTTTCTTATTATTAGCAGCGTTGGTGACTCCAATCCAGTAGATGCATTTTTCTCATGAAAGTCCTTAAGTTCTGCAAACACCTGCGTGATTTCATATATCATGTTTGATCAGACATTCGACCTAGCATCGTCAAATGTTTAAATCATAAAAGATGGATTCGTATTATTAAAATCATAGTTGTGTATCATTCTATTAGGATCCTTTCTTTGAGTAAGAAAGAAATCTCAGAACAGAACAGTATTGAGCAATCATAAGAAAGAAGATTGTAAAAGAATGACTATAATTCTTTATCCAACAGCAATTGGGAAGAAAAAGTATAGAAGAATTTCAAAGGAGCAGTGTCCTTTCACACTGGATTAATCAGTCATAAAACTCAATTATTCAGAACTCTTCCTTCTATCATTTGAGGCCTATTTAAATAGATAGGTGCTTATAAAACCGAAATCAATGTTGTCGATAGCTGAATATAGTGGTTTGCTGAAAAAAAACTTGTGATGAAGCCTACATATGGAAAATTACTTACTTTTTGATGAATAGCTCTGGAGGTATCACATTAACCAAAGAAATTGTGCATGGTATCAGCTAAAAGATTTTCTACCTACAAGCCAAAGAAAAGTTATCACAAAGGAGTAAGACTAAATAATAAAGATAGTAGCCACAAGTCACAACACAATAGCCAGTAATATGAAGCCTATTACTTCGGGAGATTCGAATTCTATGAACCAAAAGTGTCTAGATATCCAGTCTGCTTAAAACAAATGTGATAGATATGAATCAACTAAAAGCAACATCATATCAATTATCCCTGAAGAAGGTACTTAAATAACAAAGATTGTTGAATCCATGAATTGAACTAAAAAACAAGTAACTTGAATGCTCAGGTGCCAAACACCATCAACTTGATACAACTGTAAACAAACAATGGTACAATGAAAAAAAGGTTAGAAAATTAAACTTTTTTATTTCTTGTAATTTTCTATCTCTTGATAGTCGCATATTTTAAATAGGCTGCAATAAGCAATTTATATAAACACATACACGAATCATTCCTAGTAACTAATTTAAACTTTGAGAAACAATAAAATAAAATTATATTCATAAAAAAAAACTAAAATTATAATACTAGCACCTTCCATCTCATTCTCATTTAAGCGGTGTAAAATCTGACCAACGTACAAAATCTGACCAGCGTCCTGCATTTCTGCTCAGAAAGTTTGCGACCAGGACCACCTGCCGATAGCTTCATTTACCAATTCATTCCCAAAGTTGTTATCTGCTGTAGAATTATCAAAAGCTGTCTTAGAAGCAGATTTGGTCAACTCACTCGCTGATTCATGATTACACGACATGGTGATTCTTGTAGGCTTCTTTTCCATTTCTATTTGTAAAAAGGTTTTTAAAGAAAAAGTTTCTTTGTTTTGTTTATCGACATCTTATACTGTATTCAGATCATTATCAGGCATGTATATGTGTTAGGCAGCTTTGTCACTAGCAAGAAAGTAATGAACCATTTTTGTGAGCTCCAACCCAGCTATATCCTGGAATTTTCTTCAACCCATGGTTGTTTATATGTGATCTTGTCCTTCTCGCATCATTCCACCTGCCACATTGAGCATAAATATCCGACAAAACTACATGATGAACTGGGTTTCTCGGTTCAAGTTTAAGGAGGTGATGCACGGCAACCTCTCCTAATGTGACATTTGAATGAATTTTACATGCTGCCAGGAGGGCGCCCCAAACTCGAGCATCAGGTTCTGTTGTCATTTTATTAAGTAAACTCAAAACTTCATCAAATAAACCAGCGCAGCCCAAAAGATCAACCATGCAGGCATAGTGTTCCATACTGGGTTCAACATGGTGCTTTTCACACATGGAGGCAAAAATGTCCCATCCTTCTTGAATTAAACCAGAATGTCTACAAGCAGATAATACACTGATGTAGGAAACTGAATCAACGCGGACATTACTCTCTTGCATTACTGAAAAAAGAGCGACAGCAAGTTCACCTTGACCATGCATAGCATATGCCGAAAGCATTGCGTTCCATGAAATAGTGTCTTTGTTTTCCATTTCATGAAAACATTTCTCAGAATAACGGAGTTGTCCGCATTTGGCATACATATCTATGAGACTGTTTCCGATAAGGGTACAGGATAGAAATCCCATTCGGATTATGCAAGTATGAAAAGCCATGGCCTCTCTTAGTATTGACAAATACGATACAGCAGGAAGGATGGTCACAAAAGTGACTAAATTGGGCCTAACATTTTCTAATTTCATCCGGCGAAAAGTAGAAATTGCTTCATTAGAATATCCATTATGCAGATACCCTGCAATCATCACATTCCAAGATACCTCGTCTTTTACATGCTTGGTTAAGAGAAACAAGCGTTCAACTGAGCAAAGGCTCCCACATTTGGCATACATGTCCATTAGAGCAACTTTTACATGAATGTCAGATTCAAAACCACTCTTTTCAATACCTCCATGTAAGCATGTTCCTAGATCTAGGTCATCCATAATGGCGCAAGCTGAAAACAAACCCACCATGGTTCCACTATCTGGTAGAATCCCACTTAATTGTAATCTATTGAACATTTCCAATGCAAGATGTGGGTCACCATATTTGGTAAACCCGTTTATCAAAGTATTCCAGACCACAATATCTTTAATTTGCATTCTGTTGAATAGTGTCATAGCATAAGTAAATAATTCAAATCTAATGTACATTGAGACAAGGGTTGTTACCATTGAGATATCAGACTCCATATCTGCTTTAATGGCATAGCAGTGCATAATCTTACCTAATCCGATATTTGAAATTTCTGTACAACCTGAAACAAGAATTGACAGAATCGCTTTATCTGGTTTCAAACCTTCATACTGCATCACTTGGAATATAGACAATACTTCTCTGGGATATCCAGTTTCCACAAGAGCCGATAAAAAAGCAGACCAAGCAACCAAATCTCTTCCTTCGAGACTCAAAAACAATTCTCTAGCCTTCTTCAACTCGCCGCATTTTGCATACATGCACACTATAGGAGTAGCAACAACAATATCTGACATTAACCCCATCTGTAAAGCATAGTTATAAATTTCCTTTCCTTTCTCTAGGTCTCTCATCTCCGCAACTACCAAAAGAGCATTTACAACTGCTACCTTGTTCATCTTAACATTACCACGCCTCATTTTATGAAGTAATTGAAGACCCTCAAAGTAACATCCATTTTTTACATATCCAGCCATCATCGTTGCCCAAGAAACATCATCCCTAACCCCCATCCGGTCAAAAACCCGCTGAGCCGAATGTACATCACCACATTTACAATACATATCAATCAACGAATTCGAAACCACACCACAAATACTCCTCCTAACCACATAACCATGAATAGACTTACAACAACCAACATCTCCTAATCTAGAAACAGCCGGAGCCAAATTCAAGATACTAACCTTATCAACCTCAAAACCCTCCATCTGCATTCTCCAAAACATCTCCAACGCCTCACAAGGATTCAAACTTTGCGACAAACCCGAAATCATCGCATTCCAACAAACACCATCTTTCACCGGCATTTTATCAAACACATTCCGTGCATTATCTAAACAACCCATTTTACAAAACATATCAATAAGACTAGTCCCAATATACACATCACATTCTAACCCATTAAAAACTATATCTTTATAAATATTCACACCTTCATGAAAATCTAAAGCACTAGTACAAGCCTTTAAAACAAAGTTAAATGTGAATTTATCAGGTTTAAGACCAATTTTTAAAATTGTGTGATACAAGTTTATAGCTTTATGGAAATGATGAAATTTGGAATAAGCTTTGATGAATGAATTGTAAAGAATGAGAGATGGGTTTTTGATTTGGAGGAAATGGGTGTGGATTTGGAGAAGAGGGTTTATGTATTTGCATGAATTTATGAGTTTAAGGTAGTGATTGTTGTTGTTCTGTTGTTGAATTGGAAAAATATGATGAGTGTGAAGTGAATTTGAATGTTTTGAAGTAAATAGTTTAATCTTCATGCTTTTTAATCTCATTTTGTAACAATATCACAAGAACAATAAGCATGCGTCGGAATTAATGAGTGTATGGTTTGTGGATTTAACAACAACAATGGGGAAGAATCCGAATCAGAAATTCTATCCGTTTTTAAATATAAACAAAATTAACTTTTCACGTTCATTTATCCAATGAAGTATTTAATTTATATTATGCTCGTTAAATGAATGAACTTAAAAAATCAATTTTTCGAAGGAGTACTTGTTAGACACCCCACTTAACACTCATTTAAATTGGATTTCTAATTATTAGGTTATTCGAAAAGAAAAGAAAAAAAAACTCAAACTAAGTCAATCTATATCTATACCTATTAATATTAATAAAAGCAATAGTACTATTTTTTTGTGTAGCCTTTTTTTGTAAATCCCAAAATGCCCTTACTTGATGTTAGTTTGCAGTTTTATCAAAAACAAAAATATAACTCCTTGGCAGTAGTTATAACATACATAGATTTTCACTTTCAAAATGGATATGTGAAAAAGAAGGGAGAATAGCAAGACAGTAATATGTGAGAGAAGCACCACATCTTACCAAAAACGGCGGTTACGGATCAATCTTACCCTTTGTTAGTCTTTTTTCCGTTCCATTGTCCCCAAAGTAAGTTTCTTTCTCCATGTTTTTTAATGCTTACGATCAGGCTACACATTCTTCTTTCCAACTTCTTTTTCTTTTATATTTCAATCTTCTTTTTTTATTTTCTCTTTTGATTGATGATGACCATTATTTTTGATAGATACAGGGGGGATAGCACGTGGGAGAAGAGAATTTACAAGGTTTTGAACATTGATTATTTTTTTATGTTTGTTTTTATAGGTTCTATATGAGGTTGTTTGCAGTTAATACTTTATTTATTATGGATTTGGCAGTTTCATGCGTACTGAATTTGCTTTTATCATTTATTTCAATTATCTTTTTGTTTTCTATTTATAATTTTCTCATGCTTCCTCAATGAACACCGTAATTTATAAGACTATTTGTTCCCTCCTTTTTAGGGAACCCTTCTTTTTATTGTTAGTGTCCTACCTTTCATTATTAATCATTATTGTGTATTTTCATCAATTCATTTCATACTTACACCAGACTTAAGAAAAGTGAAAGCAGTTGTGGAAAGGGATCGTTAAAGAACATTGTGAGTAAATACAATTGTTGAAATAGTGCTCTATACCTATTGTGCTCGTGATTTTTGGATATCAAACCATTATTTGATTTGAATCGTTAATCTTTGAACTCTCGATTTTTATTCGTGGGAAGGGAAAAAATGAGTAAAAACCCTTCTCGAGACTTTGGATTCGGGGGTTGGTTATGCGAAGGTAAGGTGCTAGCACCCTAAGCATCTACGGTATTCCGTAGGAACCTCTTACCTAAATTATCTTGTGCTAAATTGATTTTCTTATTTGAAAATTATTACCTAAAAGTCTAAGTGAAAGAATGGAGAGAGAAGAAGTATGTTTTTGGTTATTTTTATTTGATTTGGAAGGATTGAAAATCCTATGCCTACATACCCTTAAAGAAAAGGGATCAAAACCAATGTAGTTCACCTAAAAAGTTTCTTTTTGGTGGTTTGGTTGATTTTAGATTTTAGAAAATGGTTTTAAGAAGAGATAAGAGGCCTCAAGGCATGAGAGAAAATAAAGTGAGGTTGGTCAAATTTTAATTTCAAGAAAATCAAGTCTAGTATGAATATTAATTCAATTAAGCATTTGATTAAGAAAATAAAAGGAAAAAGCAAACTTGGGTTACAAACCAAGTTTTATTAAGAAAATACTTTTGAAGTTTTTTTTTTATTTGAATGTTTTTGTTATTTTGAATGATAAATAAAACTTAAAGCTAAAGCGTGAGGATTTTGTAGTGAGGTTGGATCACCACAAAATCTAATTTTTTTTTGTATTTTTTTATAACATCAGAGCAAAATAAAAAAATAAATACTTTGAAATCGAAAGGGACAGAAAGGAGTAGAAAAAGAAGAAAGACTCGTCAACACAAGTCAAAGAAGGGAGAAAAGAGGAAAAGCACAGGAAGCATCAACTGTGAATTTCGGGGTCCATAATGCATTGTGTGAGCCCTCTATTTATAGAGAAACTTCACAACTAATAGGTGAGAAACTTTGGGAACAAGTAATTCATCTAATACAAAAATATGCCAATTATCTACCAAAATATATCATATTGAGTACAAAAATATATTATTCAGTGCATAAATATGTTATTCAGTACATAAATTTATATTATTGAGTATCAAAATATATTTCAGATCAAGCACTAAAATTTATTAGATTGCCTATCAAAATATATCATATTGAGTACAAAAATATATTATTCAGTACATAAATATGTTATTCAGTACATAAATTTATATTATTGAATATCAAAATATATTTCAGATCAAGCACTAAAATATATTAGATTGTTTACCAAAATATTTTAGATTGTGTTCCAAAATATTCTAGATTGCGTTCTAAAATAATTTAGCAAAACTTGGGGACCAAGAAAGCACTTTTTAATAATGACCAAATTAATTATTTAATTTATCATTTCCAAATAATTTTTCTAGTGCTTACTTCGTTCACACACTTATGTACCCCCATTATATAATCTTAGGTCAAAATTGGGTATCTCTGCCGAAATTTTGTCTAAAACGACGGACATTTCCGGTTTTAAAAGTACGAACAAAATGTGTAAAAATAGAGAAAAGTGGTCAAAATTTGGGGTATGACAGATGCCCCTATTTAAGTTTCTCCGTCACGGAGATTTAAAAGAAAATTCATTAAATCAACGGGTCGAAGAGACTTAAATATTAAGTACACCAATTTTGACCAGTTGAAATGCTGAGAATGCAATGCTTATGAACATAATGGTATGAATGCCTATGATGCAATTATGAATGCAAAGACGGCAAGGATACACTGACTGGGGAACAAACTGATAGGTACTACTAGGGAGGAAATATTATTTATTACCGTTACTGCGGTAAAGACGAACATACGAAATGAAATACTGTCTATTACGTTTACTGGGGTAAAGAGCAACATAGGAAAGGAAATACCGTCAATTACCTTTACAGGGGTAACGACCCACATACGAAACGAAATACCGTCAATTACCTTTACTGGGGTACAAACCAACATACAAAAGGAAATACCGTCAATTACCTTTACTGGGTAACGACCAACATACGAAAAGAAAATACTGTCAATTACCTTTACTGGGGTAAAGACCAACATACGGAAGAAAATACCGTCCGTTACCTCAACACGGGTAACGACCAACATACGAAAGGGAAATACCGTCAGTTACCTCAACACGGATAACGACCAACATACGAAAAGAAAATACTGTCAATTACCTTTACTGGGGTAAAAACCAACACACAAAAGGAAATACCGTCAATTACCTTTACTGGGTAATGACCAACATACGAAAAGAAAATACTGTCAATTACCTTTATTGGGGTAAAGACCAACATACGGAAGGAAATACCGTCAGTTACCTCAACACGGGTAACGACCAACATAAGAAGAGGAGATACCGTCAGTTACCTCAACTCGGATAACGACCAACATATGAAGAGAAAATACCGTTAGTTACCTCAACACGGGTAACGACCAACATAAGAAGAGGAGATACCGTCAGTTACCTCAACTCGGATAACGACCAACATATGAAGAGAAAATACCGTTAGTTACCTCAACACGGGTAACGACCAACAGACGAAAATGAAATACCGTCAATTACCTTCTCAGAGATAACGACAACATACGAAAAGGAAATACCGTCAATTACCTTCTTAGAGGTAACGACCAACAAGATAAAAGTCATTTGCTACCGGTACGAGGATAGCTTTCACAAGTTACTGGGGAACTGAACTGAATTGGTACAAAGGTAGATTTGGTGGGACCTGCCCCTTGAAATAAATTTGATTGGTAACATACCTGAATCAGACACATTGGGGATGACACTTTTTACGGGATACACTGAAACAAGACACCCAGTAATAATGCAACCATGCATGAATGACATTTGTGTGCATGCTATGTATGCATGAATGAATGAACATGTACGAGACACATATGACAGTACAACGAAAGACTGTTGAGACAAGATTTGGACAGGTCCTAAAAGGAAGTAGTCCGGCATCGCAGCACAAACACTCGAGAATCTTCAACGGGGATACCAATACAGGAGGTGAGTCAAACACTGACGGGGTAAAACCCTCCAAACAAAACATTAATGGTGTAATACTCAAAATCAAACCCCTGATAGGAGAACAAACCAATAATCAAACTAATGATGGGGGCACAACCTAATAATCAAACCAATGATAGGGATACAACCCTATAATCAAACTGGGGATACGACTTAACAATCGCCCAACTGATGGGGTAAAATTCATATTCAAACCAACCGGTGGGGTCACACCTTATAACCATACCACTGAAGAGGTAGCAAAACGTTAATTCAACCGCTGAAGGGGTAACTGCCCACTAATCATACCGCTAAAGGGGTAACGGCCCATCAATCATACCGTCGAAGAGGTAACAAAGGTAACAAACCATTTACTCAACCACTGAAGGGGCAACTGCCCACTAATAAAAAACAACGGCAGGGTCACGCCTTATAACCATACCACTGAAGAGGTAGCAAAACTTGATTCAACCACTGAAGGGGTAACAACCCACTAATCATACCGCTAAAGGGGTAACGGCCCCTCAATCATACTGCTGAAGAGGTAACAAACACCATAATCAGGCCACTAAAGAGGTAACATCCCATTAGACAGACCTTTGATGAGATACGACCCAATAAAGAGACCATTGATGGTGAAGTAATCATGCCTTGGGAATAAAGCCCACCGATCAGAAACCTGGCAGAAGTTGCCATCAATCAAAGCACAGGAAGAAGTCGCCATTTAAACAAACAATTGGCATGAGTTGCCCTCAATCAAAGCATAGGCGAAAGTCGCCATTTCTCGGGGTGAAACCCATCGATCAACCATTCTGGCAGAAGTTGCTATCAATCAAACCACAGGCAGAAATCGCCATTTGTCAACCAGCACAAACTGATTCTTCCAATCGACCTACTTGGGTTGTGATGCGCCTCTATCTTTTTCATTCATTTTTTGTATATTTTTTTTATTATTTTTTTTGAATCCCTAACTTTTGTCTGGACCGTACTTTCGGGTTTTCAATCCACCGGGAATAAATCTTTTGTATGCCCCTAATTTTTGCCTGGACCGCCCTTTCGGGTTTTCAGTCCACCAGGACGCTCATTTTTTGGCTTAAGCCACCCTTCCGGGTTTTCGACTTAGGGAGGTTTTTTTTTTTTTTTTTGTATATATTTTTTTTGACAGAGGTCATCTCACAGCTTTTGGTCATACTTACCTTAGAGAGTTTAACTGTACTTGAGACGGATGTTGATGTATGTTTCACCTACTCATAAGTTCAAAGAATATGTACTTGTTGTTTATGTTTTTCATAATACATGAAAAAAAGTTTTTAAAAGTTTTTTTTTTTTTTGCTTTAGGTATTAACATCAAAAATAGAAGAAAAATTTGCAAACAGAATAAATGGGCATAGGATCAAATTAATGTAAATGGAGTGGTGGCCTGCCAAAGGCGTGGCTCCACGGATTTTAAAAAGTTTGGAAAATGGTAATTATATGGAAAAGGTACATTGAACACAATAACCACCGTTTTCCCTATCAACTTTGAATTCCACTGTTCTGAGTCTTTGATTTGCAGAAGCTTCAGATCGGAAACCCTTTAATAGCTAAGATGCCCCAGATGAATCATATTTGACTTGATGAAATTACCTTGCCATGAGTCAGAAACTTTTGACGACTGAAATGCCCCAAGTGAGTCATGTCCGACCAGATGCAGTTACTTTGTCATAATCCTTAACTTTTGCATAGGTCGCCCTTGCGGGTTTCAACCTATCAGGATAAACAATTTTTCACTCATTTTTTTTTTGTATGCCTCTAACTTTTGCATGGACTGCCCTTTCGGGTTTTCAGTCCATCGAGACGCTCTTTTTTGCCTAAGCCGCCTTTTTAGGTTTGCGACTTATCGAGCTTTTTTATTTTAACAAAGTATTTCTTGACTGCATCAGTATTCACCGGACATTCAAAGTTGTCACCATTCTTTATAATTAGGCATTCATTGCCCCTGGAACTTGGTTAAGTCAGATAGTATAACTTTGAGCACAAGGCCACTCTCTTGACACTCATGGGGACGAGCTTTCTCTAGTTGAAAACTTGCTTCATCCTTTTGATATAACTGTCCACGACATACGGCAATACCACTTTTAAATTCAATCAAGCTTAGCTTTCATTGAAACTTCCGTTGACAGGACTTTAACCTCCATGTGGGGCACTGCCTTTATATTGTATACTGAGGGATGGTGGGTGGGTTTGCCCCTGTTAAAGTGTGCATGAAGTACAATATCCCTGCAAGATAGACGGTAGCATCTCATGCCAAGTCTTTGTACATGAAAGTCCTTTTGTGGATAATCTTTCTTGATATTTGCAGCTTCGATGACCAAGATGCCTCAGTGGGCGAGAAATCTCATTGGAAACTTCTTCAACATCCTCTTCTTCAGCCTCGGATACAAGGAACTCAAAGTCGAGAGAGTACAAGGTTTAAGCGTTCAACAGGTTTATTAATGCATTATTTGATTATTGATATAAACATTATGATTATGCAAATATGTGAGAATTTTTTGGTTTTTTTTTTGTATTACCATTTTTTCCAGAAAAAGCACAAAATAAAAACAAGGTCGGGATCGAGACGACCTTTCATTAATGATGAAAATACAAAAAGCAAAAAAAATCCCTAAGCAAATTCACTCTCGCCTCAGGTGGGACGAAAGGGTTATTTTTATTTTTAAAAAAACATGAAGCAACAAACAAACATATTAATTGAACAAATGAGTAGTAGAAATAAACATCAGCAAAGACCCAATTATAACTAAACATTCCATGTGACCATAATAGATACCAAAATCCAATAGCGGATTAACTTGCATGTCAGAGTTCAAACTTGGAAGGGCAGAGCCTTATCTTGGATCGACTTCTGAACTTCATTCCTAAAAGCAAAACAGCGCTCAATATCATGACCAGGTGCCCCTTGATGGAAGACACAAGAGAGGTCGGGCCTATACCCAGTTGGCAATTTCTTAGGCATACGAGGAGGTGGTCTGGTCTGGACAAGCTTCCTCCTAAGCAAATCGGGAAACAACACTGCATATTTCATGGGAGATAAAACTGTGGTTGTCCCGAAGCTTGTTGTCGAGGCTGTTGTTGATATTGCTGAAACTGGGGTTGATAACTCGCATCTTGAACAACATTGGTGATGGGCCTAACAGCGGCAACAGAGTGAGAAGACATATGTTGTTGTTGAAGTAGCACTTTTATATCAGGGTCATTGAAGGACCAGACATTATTTTCAATCAACTTCTGAACTTGTTCCTTCAAAGGACAGTACTGCTCAGTGTCATGACCTGGTGCCCCCTTGATGGAATACACAGTTGAGGTCAGGGCGATACCAAGGTGACAGCGGATTCGGCACCCGAGGAGGTGGCAGGGGTTTGAACAAGGTTCTTCTTAAGCAAAATGGGAAGCAAATCTGCATATTTCACCGGAATTGGGTCACACTGAGATGCTTTTCGGGCCTGATTTTGAGGGATAAGCGGCTGAGAACCCTGTTGTCGAGGCCGTTTCATGCATATTGGCTGACATAGTGGCTAAGGCCTTTGCTGAACAAGCGGTGGATCCTTTGTGGCCATCAATGAAGATACTAGGCTAGTTAACTTCTCTACCTCAGCCCAAAGTGTTGTTACCTCTCCACGAAGCTCGTGGACCTCTTGCTCAAATCGATCCATTTTTTGTGTTTGCACGAGTGACTGCATATGCGAGCCGAACTTGGATGAAGACATCGAACCACTTTACTGACGTATTGACCTTTTGCTGATGGAAACAAAATATGAGACACAGACTAGAAACTATGAATGCAAAATGATGCATGATATGCTTATGCAAAAATGTACAATTTTTTTTTTATCGAAGGATTTACCAAACTTAATTTATAAACATTTTAAAGGAACATGGATTCATTTTAAAATTGTAAAGATATTGCAATAGGTTCTTTTTTCAAAAGGTAAGAATGAAACCAAGGAAAAAGTTCTTAATCAAAAGCTAAAGCTTAGTTAAGATTTTTTGAAGTTGTATCTCTTGATGTTCATTCTTACACGGTCCATATCCATAATGTTTGCAAAAAAACTTGTGTAAGTCCTTCAATTTTTGATGGAGAAAGTTGTTTGTGAATGAATGCATGTATGCATGATTATGCTAAAGTACATAGAGTACATGGTGAGGTTAAGTTCCACAATGTTGGAGTCAAGGGTAACAACGTCATTTGGTAAGGACTATGGTTTCAAATTGTACCTGTATCACGGGTTCTAACAAGTTCCCAAATTACAACTTCCCTTGTGAATATATCGGTGTATAGGAACGCTCCTAGTCCAATAACATCCATAAGTAAGTCTAGTTTGAGTGTAGTATCGCGTGTCGACCGAAGTCAAGAATGCTCTTGGTTCGGCCACGGCACTACGTCCTAAAAAGCCAAGATGGGTTAAGGGTTACTAAGGTCCAACGGCTTCACCGGACGCTCACATTGAAAGTAATAACGTCAACACGAATGCTCATGTTAACAAGACTACTACCTTCCGTGAGGCCTCCACCGAGTAGGGTTATCACATATAAACATGGTCCAAGAATGCTCTTGGTATGTCACTATGATTTTACCCCGTCCTAATCCTATATTTCACTCAAGCCCGGGTATAGGACTTATTTTCTCACCCCTCACGTAATAAGGTAAACATGTAAGCAAATATTTACAAAGCATAAACAAAAAATAAAGCACAAAATAAAGAAAGTAAGGTGGGTTTAACCCGCGTAGGATTTATGTCCCCAGTGAAGTCGCCATTTCTGTGCTCGTGATTTTCGGCTATCAAACCATTAATTGATTTGAATCGTCAATCTTTGAACTCTCGATTTTTATTCGTGGGAAGGGAAAAAATGAGTAAAAACCCTTATCGAGACTTTGGATTCGGGGGTTGGTTATGCGAAGGGAAGGTGCTAGCACCCTAAGCATCTACGGTATTCCGTAGGAACCTCTTACCTAAATTATCTTGTGCTAAATTGATTTGCTTATTTGAAAATTATTACCTAAAAGTCTAAGTGAAAGAATGGAGAGAGAAGAAGTATGTTTTTGGTTATTTTTATTTGATTTGGAAGGATTGAAAATCCTATGCCTACATACCCTTAAAGAAAAGGGATCAAAACCAATGTAGTTCACCTAAAAAGTTTCTTTTTGGTGGGTTGGTTGATTTTAGATTTTAGAAAATGGTTTTAAGAAGGGTGTTATACCCTGTTTTTGGACCTAAAAATACTGGGCCCAATTTCATTTCAAACTTTGTCAATTATCAAATTTCAACTGCACAGTTCAAATTGTCTCTGCCTCGCAGTATTTTCAATCACAATTTTACTTATGTTTTTCTTGCATAAAACTTTTCAAAATGTATTTACTTGTCTTGTAAGTCATTCAAAAGTGTCTCTGAGTCATTACATTGCTTTTTCTACAGTTTATTTCAAAATTTGCAAAAAAAGTCATACAGAAGGGTATTTTGGTCATTTCCTGCAGTGGGACCCATTTTCATCCTTGTGACTGTCTCTGAGTCTTTTCAAATTGCTTTTTAACATTTCATCAGTAAACCTTGTTAAATTCATTTCAAACTTGCATCTGAGTCAGTGTCAAGTCAATTTGAATCTGTTTAGGTCATTTTTAGCCCTAGGGGCATTTTAGTCATTTCACACAAAATTTTGGCATAGAGAGGTTACTTTGAAGTACCTCATTTAGGCCATTGGTTCGTTTTAGTCCGTTTTGTCAGTTTTATTTTTTGTTTCACTTTACGTTTAGTCAAATTACGTTTTTTATTCAATTTTATTTTTAATTGCATTTTGGTCCCTCAATTGAGGTCCCAAAATTGCATTTTGTCCAAACTGTTTTTTTTTTAATTTCATTTCAAGCTTTTTTTTAATTTTGCAGTTTAGTCCTCAATTTCTTTGTTTTTGCAGAAAGGTCCAGAAGCCAAATTTGCCAAGGCCGTGCCACTTTGATACAAGTCCAGATGTCACAATTCCATTGGTTCCAATGCACACATGTCAGCTATATATACATTGAATCAGATTTCAGAGCCATTAATCACACGCCACATCACAAACAGAAACCACACTCTCTCTCTTTTCAGTTACAGATCAAAATCATCAAATTCATCAAGAACACAAGAACCCTAGAAATTCCCAGAACCAAAATTCATACACAAATGCATTGATTTTCACAGCAATCCTCAGAGATTCGTGTGAATCTTCATCACTGGATTGAGGAATTCTCCTACAATTCAAAGTGCGAGCTCACATTGAAGCAAGCTCAAGCACTGATCATAGGAATTTTTCACGCAGATTCAAGAAGCATTGAAGCAAGCTCAAGCACGCAATCACAGAGAGAGAAGTAGAGAAAGAATCAGAGAAGATGAAGAAGCAGAACCGGTAGAACCGATTTATTTTCGGTCCAAAGAACAGATCAAAATCATCAAAATCATCAAGAACAGAATCGAAATTTCCAAAGATTTCCTCCATTAAAGGTTTCAGCCAAAACCTCAAGTAAAACTCAGATTTTCTTCTTAGAAAATAGAATCATAGTTTAAACCTGTAAAAAATCACGTAAGCAAGAAGATCAAAGTTTCCAGAATTCAAAGAAAATTATAACCGTAAACACCAAAACCTAGATCCGTGAGGATCAAAGTTTTGACAGCAAGAACAAGTACCAGAAAAGTAGTAAACAACAAAACGATGTAGATCCGTAAAGATCTAAACCTTTTCTTTCAAAAAAGATCAAAGAAAATCAATTTCAAAACCGTACGAAATTTTCAGATCTACATCGTATCAAGCCGTGTTTGAGAAAATAATTGCTGGATTCGTGTTTAGGGTTAAAGGACGAATCAAAAGACGTAAAAATCTTTAAGTTCTGGAAATTTTTCACCGGAAACTGCTTGAACTCGCCGGAGAAGATGAAGTTTCCGGCGGACCTTCAAGGTCTCCGCCGTAGCTTCATCCTCACCGGCGGTGAGGTTCTAGAGAGAAGTGAGAGGAGAGGGAAACTTAGAGAGAGAAAGAGATGAAAGAAATGGACTGGACCGGTATCCACGTCCTTATATAGACGCTTGAACCGGTCCGGTTTATTTCGTTTTTCATCTTGAACCGTAGGATCTAGGGTTTTCTCCTTTGGATGGCTGTGATGCGTTGTTACCATATGTTTATTTTACGTTACCATGCGCTGCGCGTTCTGAACCGTCAGATCTGAATCTGGATCAATCCAACGCCTCTGAGGCCTTTGGATGATCCAGGCCCAGTCTGTATTAGGCTTTGGGTTTGGGCTTAGTGTTTTTTTTACGTTTTTGCTTTTTTGTGTGCTATTTACACCGTATTCTTTGCTATTTGCACCTGTTACTTGCCTACTTTTTTTATAAAAAATTCCAAAAAATTACTACATGTTTTTACCACTTTCTTGATGATTTTTAATGATATTTTACTTGCAAATAACTGGTAAAAATATGTGCATAGGTCTCTTGTTCAAATTACTTCTCTAGTTAGCTTTGTCATGCTCTTTTTTAGGTTGATTCTTGTCCTAAAAATTTTGGTGCATAGCATGGCTAACTAGAATGCATTTACATGATGGATGTGATGATAATCCAATGATTGTGCTACTGTTTTCATTTGGTTCGTGTTTGTTCTTGCATTATAGGCCATTTGTTACACATTGTGCTTGATAAATTCTCATGTCTTTACCTCCTTTTTGCATATTCATTTGGTGCATTTTTTATCATTCCCATTATATTTTTCCTTGTTTCACTAACATTTTGTTCCTCATGTGACTTCACTCATAGCATTTCACTATCCCCTCCACTTTCTCTAGCTTAGCATTTATTTTTGCAAATCTTAATTCATTTGGTGATGTAATTTGTTATCATTGGTTTGTAGCTTGGCAAAGGGGCCATAGAATGTATTTAGGCAATTTTTGTAATATGGACTATGGACACTATGGCGCACCGGCACGCACACACTCACCCTAGATGTATGCCTAGGATTGTATGTGTAGATATACGGCTAGGGTTGCATGGTTAGACGAATGTTTAGGTTTAAACACTTAGAAGAGAATCCAACTTTTTTCCAAAATATGCAAATAACCTCATTTGAAAACATTTTTGCAAAAAATAAGATGGGAGTCAAAACTCCTCATTTCCCTTTATTTTTCTTAAGTAAAATTTCCAATGAATCTTAAATATACATAGACTTTATTTTGAAAAAGACTAATTCCACCTCACCTTTTCCAAAATCTCATGCCCTTGAGGCCTCTCATCTCTATTCTTCAAAATCTCTTTTCAAACTTAAAATCAACCAACAAAAACAAAAACTATTTTTTGAGAATGAACTACGATCGGTTTTGATCCCTTAAAAGGGTACGTAGGCAATGAGTCAAAACTCCTCCAAGCCGAAATAAAATCAAATTCTACTTCTTCTCACCCCCATTCTTCACTAATCATACCTTCCTTTTTTACAAATAAGCAATAAAACTAAAGCGTAGAAATAAACTTAGGAGAACGGTTCTTATGGAATACCATAATCGCTCCGGGTGCCTAACACCTTCCCGTAGTGAAAACGCCCCCGAACTTAGAATCTAAGGGTTTTTTCTCAATTTTGCCCTTCCCAAGAAAAAAGAGAGATATCAACGGTCGAAAGGTTCAAGTCCAATTAATGGCTTGGCACCCAAAAACCATGATAACAGAAATGGCGACTTCACTGGGGAGATTTTTAGCGGGTCGCGCCTAGTTTTCCTTAGTTTATATTTACGCTTTGTTTTATTGCATTTGTAAATACTTGTTTACTTTCATTTAACGTGTGGGGTGAGAATATCAAAAGTCCTAACCCGGGCTGAGTGAACTTATGTTTAGGTAGAGATATAATCGACAATTCGATCCGGGGGTTGCCTCGTGTATTGGATTATGCGATCAATCTCACATAGCTGAGGCATTTTGAAGGTGATATTGTCGGCGTGTGTTGTCATGCTTAGGCATTTCACTTTCAATTGTTCGACGAAGCTATGAACCGTAGTTACCAAACCCATCCTAGCCTTTTTAGGACGTAGTGCGGTGGCTAAATTGAGTGTTGTCTCAAACTTTAGTCGTCACGCGATACTACACTCAAACTAGACCTTCTCACAAATAATCATGGAACGGGTGTCGTCTTGTACTACCATGATATATGTGAGAGAGGTTGCAGTTTGGGAACTGTGTTAGAACCTTGGTTACTACTATCCAAAGCCTTAGTTCACCGGACGCCGTGCCCATCCGTAGCCCTGTTACTTTGAATCTCAACCCACCTTGTTCTTTGTAAACTAAACAACACAATCATGCATACATGCATTCATGCATAAACATTTTTCATGCATTCATCGAAGGGCTTAAACAAATGGAAATTTTTGTAAAATAATCACAGGTATGAAGAAGACTAAGTGCTACAAGTTCAAGGAAGTGGATTTGGTCAGTTTAAGAGAGTTGGCACTCAAGGTCAAGAGTCAAACAGGGTTCCGACTCCGGTATGGGGGATTGCTTACTTTGCTCCGAACCGATGTGGACGAGAAGCTAGTGCACACTCTAGTGCAATTTTATGATCCGAGCTTCCGTTGCTTCACTTTCCCGGACTTCCAGTTGGTTCCTACTCTCGAGGCTTACTCCAATCTAGTGGGTTTGCCTATAGCCGAGAAGACGCCTTTCACCGGTCCCGGGACTTCTCTTACTCCTCTGGTTATTGCTAAGGATCTCTACCTCAAGACTTCCGACGTCTCCAACCACCTTATTACCAAGTCCCACATCCGGGGGTTCACTTCGAAGTATCTTCTTGAGCAGGCTAATCTCAGTACTACTCGTCAGGATACACTCGAGGCTATCCTTGCTTTGCTTATCTACGGGCTCATTCTCTTTCCGAACCTCGACAACTTCGTGGACATGAATGCTATCGAGGTCTTCCATTCCAAGAACCCAGTTCCTACTTTGCTAGCGGATACCTACCACGCCATTCATGACAGGACTCTCAAGGGCCGTGGGTATATTCTTTGCTGCATATCTCTTTTGTATAGGTGGTTTATTTCGCACCTTCCGAGTTCCTTCCATGACAACTCGGAAAACTGGTCCTACTCGCAGCGGATTATGGCCCTCACTCCTAATGAGGTCGTCTGGCTTACTCCGGCCGCTCAGGTGAAGGAAATCATTATGGGTTGTGGAGACTTTCTCAATGTACCTCTTCTTGGTACCCGTGGAGGAATTAACTACAATCCCGAGCTTGCTATGAGACAGTTTGGTTTCCCTATGAAGTCGAAGCCCATCAATCTTGCTACATCTCCAGAGTTCTTCTTCTATGCGAATGCTCCTACCGGACAAAGGAAAGCTTTCATGGATGCTTGGTCCAAGGTCCGAAGGAAGAGTGTGAAGCATCTAGGTGTGAGATCCGGTGTTGCTCATGAGGCCTATACTCAGTGGGTGATAGATCGAGCTGAGGAGATTGGTATGCCTTATCCAGCTATGAGATACGTGTCTTCATCCACTCCATCTATGCCTCTACCTTTACTCCCCGCGACTCAAGATATGTATCAGGAACATCTAGCTATGGAAAGTCGTGAGAAGCAAGTGTGGAAAGCTCGGTACAATCAAGCTGAGAATCTAATCATGACTTTGGATGGTAGAGATGAACAGAAGACTCATGAGAACCTGATGTTGAAGAAAGAACTAGCTAAGGCCCGGAGGGAATTGGAAGAGAAAGACGAATTGCTTATGAGGGATTCCAAGAGAGCCAAAGGACGACGAGACTTCTTTACCAGATACTGTGGTTCAGATTCCGAGTCCGATGATGCTCCGACTACTTCCTATGCTTGAGGGCTTCATTTGTTTATTTTGTTGAAATTTCAAAGTCTTCCTTTTGAAAATGCTATGTAGTTTTGATTATTTGCAAGATTTCTAATTTGTTTAAAAATCCTTCGATGAAAAAATAAGTCTTTCGCATTTGCATTTGCATATCATGCATCATATGCATCATGCATTGGTCACAAAGGCTTCCAAGTGCTCACTCTCTCCTGGTTTCTCTGCCTCAGTGTGAAAAGTGGCTCGTGCTCAGAGGATCTACGAACCTGATAGAACCGATCGAACCAGAGAATACAGAAGAAAGAAAAGGGCTATGGAAGAAGAGAACACGCAGCTTCGTACCGAATTGGCATCTTTAAAGGAGGAATTGGCCAAAGCTCATGATGTTATGACTGCTCTGTTGGCTGCTCAGGAACAACCAGTTCCTGTAGTTTCTACAGCTGCAAATGTGACTCCTACAGTAACAACTGATCCCCGCTTTATCATGCCATCCGGGTATCCTTACGGACTTCCGCTGTACTATACTGCTAATACAGGGGCAGGGACCTCTGGTACTACCAACAATGGCTCAATCTCAGGGGCAAATTTAACTCCTGTTAGTACCGCCTTGACTCAAGCCGCAACAACTGTTACCGAGCCCATTGTGAATACGGTGCCTCTATTTGTCCATGCTAATGCGCACCACGGGAGTATTGCCACAACCGGAACTATGGAAGAGAGAATGGCAGAACTTGCCGAAGAGCTCCGACGGGAAATTAAGGCCAACAGGGGAAATGGAGACTCCATTAAAACCCAGGATCTCTGCTTAGTATCGAAAGTGGATGTTCCTAAAAAGTTCAAAGTCCCGGAGTTCGACAAGTATAACGGGCTGACTTGTCCTCAAAATCATATTGTCAAATATGTCCGGAAGATGGGCAACTACAAAGACAATGATTCCCTTATGATCCATTACTTCCAAGACAGTCTGATGGAGGATGCTGCAGAGTGGTATACTAGTCTGAGCAAAGACGATGTCCATACTTTTGATGAACTAGCCGCTGCTTTCAAGAGTCATTACGGGTTTAACACTCGATTGAAGCCGAATAGGGAGTTTCTCAGGTCCCTATCTCAGAAAAAGGAGGAAAGTTTCCGTGAATATGCGCAAAGGTGGAGAGGGGCAGCTGCCCGTATCACTCCTGCTTTAGATGAAGAAGAAATGACCCAAACATTCTTAAAGACCTTGAAGAAAGATTATGTTGAGAGAATGATCATCGCTGCCCCGAACAACTTTTCGGAGATGGTCACCATGGGAACCCGTCTTGAGGAAGCCGTCAGGGATGGAATCATTGTGTTTGAGAAAGCTGAGTCCTCTGCGAGTGCATCGAAGAGGTATGGTAATGGACACCACAAGAAGAAAGAAACGGAAGTGGGGATGGTGTCAGCTGGAGCCGGTCAATCCATGGCTACTGTTGCTCCTATCAATGCAGCTCAAATGCCTCCGTCATACCCATATGCGCCGTACTCTCAGCATCCGTTCTTCCCACCGTTTTATCATCAGTACCCTTTGCCACCGGGCCAACCTCAGGTTCCTGTCAATGCCATCGCTCAACAGGTACAACATCAACCGCCAGTTCAACAGCAGCAGCAGCAATATACTAGACTAACTTTTCCTCCTATACCAATGTTGTATGCAGAACTTCTTCCAACTCTACTCCAGAGAGGGCATTGTACGACTAGGCAGGGTAAGCCCCCACCTGATCCGTTGCCTCCAAGGTTCAGGTCTGATCTCAAATGTGATTTTCATCAAGGTGCCTTAGGTCATGATGTCGAGGGGTGTTATGCTTTGAAGTATATCGTGAAGAAGCTCATTGATCAAGGGAAGCTGACTTTTGAGAATAATGTCCCACACGTCCTCGACAATCCTCTTCCAAATCATGCCGCTGTGAATATGATCGAAGTGTGTGAGGAAGCTCCTAGACTTGATGTCCGCAACGTCGCAACTCCTCTGGTGCCTCTACACATCAAACTGTGCAAAGCTTCTCTGTTCAGCCATGATCATGCCAAGTGTCTAGGATGCCTCCGTGATCCTTTGGGTTGCCATGATGTTCAAGACGACATCCAAAGCTTGATGAATGATAATTTTCTGACTGTCAGTGATGTTTGCGTGATTGTGCCAGTTTTTCACGATCCGCCTGTCAAGAGTGTACCTTTGAAGAAGAATGCTGAGCCTTTGGTGATAAGGTTGCCAGGGCCAATTCCTTATGTTTCGGACAAGGCAGTTCCATACAAATACAATGCTACTATGGTAGAAAATGGAGTAGAGGTGCCTCTAGCCTCCTTTGCCACAGTAAGCAATATTGCCGAAGGGACTTCTGCAGTGCTAAGAAGCGGGAAAGTCCGTCCGCCGTTATTTCAGAAGAAGGTAGCTACGCCGACCATTCCACCAGTTGAAGAAGCAACTCCAACCGTTGTTTCACCCATTGCTACCGAGGTAAACCAGCCAGGCAAATCTATAGAGGATTCGAACTTAGATGAGATTCTGAGAATAATAAAGAGGAGCGACTACAAGATCGTTGATCAATTGCTGCAAACTCCTTCAAAGATATCTGTCTTGTCGTTACTCTTAAGCTCTGAGGCTCACAGGAATACCTTGTTGAAAGTGCTGGAGCAGGCTTATGTTGACCACGAAGTCACGGTAGATCGTTTCAGTGGCATAGTGGGAAATATTACTGCTTGTGATAACCTCTGGTTCAGTGAAGAAGAGTTGCCGGAAGCGGGAAAGAGTCACAATCTGGCTTTGCACATCTCGGTGAATTGTAAATCAGACATGATATCAAATGTGTTGGTGGATACCGGTTCCTCTCTCAATGTAATGCCCAAGACAACTCTAGATCAGTTGAGCTACCGTGGGACCCCTTTGAGGAGAAGTACTTTCTTGGTCAAAGCTTTTGACGGATCTCGAAAGAATGTGCTGGGGGAGATAGACTTGCCGATAACCATTGGCCCTGAGAATTTCTTGGTTACTTTCCAAGTGATGGACATTAATGCATCCTACAGTTGTCTGCTGGGAAGACCGTGGATACACGATGCGGGTGCGGTTACCTCCACCTTACATCAGAAGTTGAAATTTGTGACGAATGGAAAACTCGTTACAATCCATGGTGAAGAAGCATACTTAGTCAGCCAGCTGTCTTCCTTTTCTTGTATTGAAGCAGGGTCTGCTGAAGGGACTGCTTTCCAAGGTTTGACCATTGAAAGTGCAGAGCCTAAGAAAGCTGGAGCTGCTATGGCTTCTTTGAAGGATGCACAGAAAGCCGTCCAAGAGGGTCAAGCTGCCGGTTGGGGCAAGGTGATACAGCTCTGTGAGAACAAGCGTAAAGAAGGTCTCGGGTTCTCTCCGTCATCAAGGGTTTCCTCGGGAGTCTTCCACAGTGCTGGGTTTGTTAATGCTATCTCTGAAGAAGCCACTGGATCTGGTCTCAGGCCTGTATTTGTTACACCAGGAGGCATTGCGACAGATTGGGATGCCATTGACATTCCTTCAATCATGCATGTTTCTGAGTAATGTGTCTTGTTGCTTTAGTGCTTTGTTTTCAAAATAACAATCCTCTCGCTCTGCCCAAAGCGAGAGTGATATTTTCTGTAAGGGCATGTTTGTTTCGGCATTGCCGTTGATTAATAAAATTTTGTCGTTTCTTCCACGACTACTTTTTTTAGTGCTTTTTCCCTTGGAAACAATGGTAATGCCAGAAAAAACCAAAACGTCTGTATTTTCTTATTAATTTCAAAAATCTGCATGAAAGAAAAACTCTTTCTAAAATCATCCAATCATTATATGCAGGTTGAACCATAATAAACCCGTTGAACACAGTAATCCTACGGTTCCTCCAAGTTTTGATTTCCCTGTGTATGAAGCCGAAGATGAGGAAGGTGATGACATACCATATGAGATCACTCGGCTACTTGAGCAGGAAAAGAAAGCCATTCAGCCTCACCAGGAAGAGATTGAGCTTATCAACATAGGTACCGAGGAAAACAAGCGAGAAATCAAGATTGGTGCTACTCTAGAGGAAGGGGTTAAACGGAAGATCATCCAACTCCTCCAGGAATATCCGGATATTTTTGCATGGTCCTATGAAGATATGCCAGGTCTAGACCCTATGATTGTGGAGCATCGGATCCCTACCAAGCCTGAATGTCCTCCCGTCAGGCAGAAATTGAGAAGGACTCATCCAGATATGGCCCTCAAGATCAAGAGTGAAGTTCAAAAGCAGATTGATGCGGGTTTCCTCATGACAGTTGAGTACCCTGAATGGGTTGCCAATATTGTACCTGTGCCCAAAAAGGATGGTAAAGTCCGGATGTGTGTTGACTTCAGAGACCTGAATAAAGCCAGTCCAAAAGACAACTTTCCGTTACCTCATATTGATGTGCTTGTTGATAATACTGCTCAGTCTAAGGTGTTCTCCTTCATGGACGGTTTCTCCGGTTATAATCAGATCAAAATGTCTCCTGAAGATAGAGAAAAGACATCTTTTATCACTCCATGGGGTACTTTCTGCTACAAAGTGATGCCATTCGGCCTAATCAATGCTGGTGCTACCTACCAAAGAGGGATGACTACCCTATTTCATGACATGATCCACAAAGAAGTCGAGGTATATGTGGATGATATGATTGTGAAGTCAATAGATGAGGAGCAACATGTTGAGTATTTGACGAAGATGTTTGAAAGGTTGAGAAAATACAAGCTTCGATTGAATCCCAACAAATGTACATTCGGTGTCAGGTCCGGGAAGTTATTAGGCTTCATTGTCAGCCAAAAGGGCATTGAAGTCGATCCTGATAAAGTCCGGGCCATCCGAGAAATGCCAGCTCCACAGACAGAGAAGCAAGTCAGAGGTTTCCTGGGACGCTTGAATTACATCTCCCGATTCATATCTCACATGACCGCAACCTGCGGGCCGATCTTCAAGCTGCTCAGAAAAAATCAGCCTGTTGTGTGGAATGATGAATGCCAAGAAGCTTTTGATAGCATCAAGAATTATCTGCTGGAACCACCTATCCTTGTCCCACCCGTGGAAGGAAGGCCTTTGATTATGTATTTGGCAGTATTTGATGAGTCCATGGGATGCGTGCTTGGTCAACAAGATGAAACTGGGAAGAAAGAGCATGCTACCTACTATCTAAGCAAGAAGTTCACCGACTGTGAAACTCGGTATACAATGCTTGAGAAGACTTGTTGTGCTCTAGCTTGGGCTGCCAAACGCCTGCGTCATTATTTGGTGAATCATACAACTTGGTTGATATCCAGAATGGATCCGATAAAGTATATCTTTGAGAAAGCTGCTGTTACTGGGAAGATTGCACGCTGGCAGATGCTTTTGTCTGAATATGATATTGTGTTCAAAACTCAAAAGGCAATCAAAGGTAGCATTCTTGCCGATCACCTTGCTTACCAACCTCTTGACGATTATCAACCAATTGAATTCGACTTCCCCGATGAAGAGATCATGTATCTGAAATCCAAAGACTGCGAAGAACCGTTGATTGATGAAGGTCCAGATCCCAATAGCAAGTGGAGTTTAGTCTTTGATGGCGCTGTCAATGCTTATGGTAAAGGAATTGGGGCAGTCATTGTATCCCCGCAGGGGCATCACATTCCTTTTACCGCCCGAATTTTGTTCGAATGCACCAACAATATGGCTGAGTATGAAGCATGTATCTTCGGGATCGAGGAAGCAATTGACATGAGAATCAAACACCTCGACATCTATGGAGATTCTGCGCTCGTCATCAATCAGATAAAGGGTGAATGGGAGACCCACCATGCTAAGTTGATTCCTTATCGTGATTATGCGAGACGTCTTCTGACATATTTTACAAAAGTTGAGCTGCACCATATTCCTCGTGATGAGAACCAAATGGCTGATGCTCTTGCTACTCTATCCTCCATGTTTCGAGTAAACCATTGGAATGATGTGCCATTAATCAAAGTGCAACGCCTTGAAAGACCTTCACATGTGTTTGCTATTGGGGATGTGATTGATCAGGCTGGTGAAAATGTGGTTGACTATAGACCCTGGTACTACGACATCAAACAGTTCTTGCTGAGCCGTGAGTATCCGTCGGGTGCTTCCAAACAAGACAAGAAGACCTTGAGAAGATTGGCCAGTACATGACGGTACCTTCGGGACCCATGCTACAGGGCATACTATGTCAAGGAAGTTGTTACGAGCAGGTTACTACTGGATGGCCATGGAGCATGATTGCTACCAGCACGCCAGAAAATGCCACAAATGTCAAATCTATGCTGATAAGATTCATGTGCCTCCGCATGCTCTCAATGTTATGTCATCCCCATGGCCGTTCTCAATGTGGGGCATCGACATGATTGGAAGAATTGAACCGAAGGCTTCAAATGGTCATCGCTTCATCTTAGTGGCAATTGACTACTTCACCAAGTGGGTTGAAGCAGCATCTTATACCAATGTGACCAAGCAAGTGGTAGCTAAGTTCATCAAAAACAACATCATATGTCGATATGGTGTTCCCAGCAAGATTATTATTGACAATGGTACCAACCTGAACAACAATGTGGTGCAAGCTCTTTGTGAAGAATTCAAAATTGAGCATCATAGCTCTTCTCCTTATAGACCTCAGATGAATGGTGCAGTTGAGGCCGCCAACAAGAATATCAAGAGAATTATCCAGAAGATGGTAACCACTTACAAGGACTGGCATGAGATGTTACCCTATGCTCTGCATGGCTACCGTACTATTGTGCGCAGTTCAACCGGGGCAACCCCTTTCTCTCTTGTATATGGTATGGAAGCAGTTCTTCCTTTGGAAGTGGAGATCCCATCTCTCCGTGTGATCATGGAAGCAAAGTTATCTGAGGCTGAATGGTGCCAAAGCCGGTATGATCAGTTGAATTTGATTGAGGAAAAACGTATGGATGCCATGGCTCGTGGACAGTCATATCAAGCAAGAATGAAGACTGCTTTTGACAAGAAAGTCCATCCTCGAGAATTCAAGGTAGGGGAACTTGTATTGAAAAGGAGGATAAGCCAGCAACCCGACCCAAGGGGCAAGTGGACGCCTAACTATGAAGGTCCTTATGTTGTCAAGAAGGCCTTCTCCGGTGGTGCTTTAATTCTTACACACATGGATGGTGTGGAACTTCCAAATCCAGTGAATGCCGATATAGTCAAGAAATACTTTGCCTAAAAATATGAAAAGAACAGCGTGGTAGGTCGAAAACCCGAAAGGGCGACCTAGGCAAAAATGCGCTTCCCGGTGGATCGAAAACCCGAAAGGGCGGTCCAGGCAAAAATAAGGGACAAAAAAAACAAATATGAAAAGCTCGCTGAGATTGTACGCAACTCAGGCAAGAATGAGCGTCTCAATGAACCGAAAACCCGGAAGGGCGGTTCATGCAAAAATGAGATTGAAACAAAAGGCAAGTAACTATATCTGGCCAACCACCGTCTCCCTTGGGGCATCTGCAGCTGTTAATGACTATCTTCATCAAAAGCTCCTATGCTTGCGAATTCAAAGTTTTCAGGAAATGTAGTGATTACTGTGTTCAATGTACCACCAACCAATAAAATTACCATTTTCCAAGCTTTGTGGATCCGTGGAGTCATGCCTTTGGCTGACCACCACTCTTATACATCAATTTGAGCCTTTGCTTTTGTTTGAAAACTCTATTTTCTTCTACTTTCAAAGTTATATACAAAAATATTTTCTTTCTATTTTGATAATGACAATGCTCGAAACAAACATTTTTTGAAAATTGAAAACTTTTTGTCTATTTTGAAAAGCAAACCTGAGCAACAGGGTACATTCAAATGAAACATGCATGAGCGAGAGTATGTTGATGTCTATTTCAATATATGTTACAAGCAGGTTCTCCTCCAGGATAGTCTGTGGTCAATGGCAAGAATGAAAAAAAATAGAATGACAATGCATGAAAATAAATGAGCTCGCTAAGTTGAAAACCCGAAAGGGCGGCTTAGGCAAAAATGAGCACCCCGCTGGATTGACAACCCGAAAGGGCAATTCAGGCAAAAATGGGGCATTGAAAAGAATTTATTGCCCCGGTGGATCGAAAACCCGAAAGGGCGATCCAGGCAAAAATGGGATGCAATGAAAAATGAAAAAATGAAAATGAGAATGTAACATGCAAAAAGCATTGACCACAGATGCAATGTCTACAACATGCCCAGCACAACGGCGTTTTCCCCAGTGGAGTCTCTCAAGACTCTATCTCCAGCAAGTTACATACCTACCGGCCCTCGGCCATGGTTCCGATACGTCTCCCAACGACGTCATCTCCATAGAGGATTTCCAAGAATGTGTAATATAGCACGAGCCACCACGTGCCCAATACTCTAACGCCTTGTCTTCCCCGTGAAGTCGTGCCTACAAACTGCCAACAGTCATGCATTACAAGCGTTCATACATGCATAATCATGCATATTACGTGCCCATGCATTTAATGAAACTGTTATATCATCCATGCATATCGCATTTCCAATGTCAACATCAGTCTCAATTCAATACTCATGTCAGGTTCTCTGTCAAAACCTTGTGAGCCAATAATATCGGTCAATTTCTGCCTTTCAATTCAAATCGACGTCAAGTCAATCTCAATCTATATTTTGTCAAAAAAAAAAAAAAAAACAAACAAACCAATCCCCAGTGAATATGTTTCTGTTTGGTCAAGTGGCTAGTTCAAGTCCAAGAACAGCTTGTACCTATCAATTTGCTTATGTTATCGGTCGAGTGCCCAGCTCAATCCAAGAGCAGCTTGTACCTGTCAATATGTTTCCGTTTGGTCAAGTGGCTAGCTCAATCCAAGAGCAGCTTGTACCTGTCTATCTGTTTCTGTCTGGTGGAGTAACCAGTTCGCATCCAAGAACAAGCTCGCACCTGTCTGTTTGCCTTGCTTTCAGTCGAGTAACCAGTTCGAATCCTTAAGAACAACTCGTACCTGCCAATTTTACATGTTTTCAGTCGAGTCACCAGTTCGAATCCGTAAGAACAACTCGTACTTGCCAATTTTCTCTTTTTCCCAGTCAGGTCACCAGTTCGAATCCATAAGAACAACTCGCACTTTCCAATATCCCCAAGTGAGTTACCAGTTCGAATCCATAAGAACAACTCATGTTTGTCCAGTAACCTCTATCCCCTGCGAAGTGACCAGTTCGAATCCATAAGAACAACTCGCAGTTGTCTGTTTGTTTCATTCCCGGTCAAGTGGCTAGTTTGAATCCAAAAACAGCTTGTACCTGTCCAACTTGTTTCTAGTTTCCTGTTACTCTGCTATTCACTATCTTTGTCAATGTCTACCAATCCCGCAATGGATACGACATATTTTGTTAATTCCAATCCCCATGAGGTCTTGCATTCATAATCCAAATGATGCATGGCATGCATATTATTTGGAAATGGGTAGGCGTATTTTTATGTCCAAACACAGTGCAAATGCTAATATTTAAGTATCTTCGTCCTGTCAAGCCAAAGACTCCGTCTCTTGACTTTCCAGACAAAGAAACTTAAATAGGGGCAGCTGTTATACCCTGTTTTTGGACCTAAAAATACTGGGCCCAATTTCATTTCAAACTTTGTCAATTATCAAATTTCAACTGCACAGTTCAAATTGTCTCTGCCTCGCAGTATTTTCAATCACAATTTTACTTATGTTTTTCTTGCATAAAACTTTTCAAAATGTCTTTACTTGTCTTGTAAGTCATTCAAAAGTGTCTCTGAGTCATTACATTGCTTTTTCTACAGTTTATTTCAAAATTTGCAAAAAAAGTCATACAGAAGGGTATTTTGGTCATTTCCTGCAGTGGGACCCATTTTCATCCTTGTGACTGTCTCTGAGTCTTTTCAAATTGCTTTTTAACATTTCATCAGTAAACCTTGTTAAATTCATTTCAAACTTGCATCTGAGTCAGTGTCAAGTCAATTTGAATCTGTTTAGGTCATTTTTAGCCCTAGGGGCATTTTAGTCATTTCACACAAAATTTTGGCATAGAGAGGTTACTTTGAAGTACCTCATTTAGGCCATTGGTTCGTTTTAGTCCGTTTTGTCAGTTTTATTTTTTGTTTCACTTTACGTTTGGTCAAATTACGTTTTTTATTCAATTTTATTTTTAATTGCATTTTGGTCCCTCAATTGAGGTCCCAAAATTGCATTTTGTCCAAACTGTTTTTTTTTTAATTTCATTTCAAGCTTTTTTTTAATTTTGCAGTTTAGTCCTCAATTTCTTTGTTTTTGCAGAAAGGTCCAGAAGCCAAATTTGCCAAGGCCGTGCCACTTTGATACAAGTCCAGATGTCACAATTCCATTGGTTCCAATGCACACATGTCAGCTATATATACATTGAATCAGATTTCAGAGCCATTAATCACACGCCACATCACAAACAGAAACCACACTCTCTCTCTTTTCAGTTACAGATCAAAATCATCAAATTCATCAAGAACACAAGAACCCTAGAAATTCCCAGAACCAAAATTCATACACAAATGCATTGATTTTCACAGCAATCCTCAGAGATTCGTGTGAATCTTCATCACTGGATTGAGGAATTCTCCTACAATTCAAAGTGCGAGCTCACATTGAAGCAAGCTCAAGCACTTATCATAGGAATTTTTCACGCAGATTCAAGAAGCATTGAAGCAAGCTCAAGCACGCAATCACAGAGAGAGAAGTAGAGAAAGAATCAGAGAAGATGAAGAAGCAGAACCGGTAGAACCGATTTATTTTCGGTCCAAAGAACAGATCAAAATCATCAAAATCATCAAGAACAGAATCGAAATTTCCAAAGATTTCCTCCATTAAAGGTTTCAGCCAAAACCTCAGGTAAAACTCAGATTTTCTTCTTAGAAAATAGAATTATAGTTTAAACCTGTAAAAAATCACGTAAGCAAGAAGATCAAAGTTTCCAGAATTCAAAGAAAATTATAACCGTAAACACCAAAACCTAGATCCGTGAGGATCAAAGTTTTGACAGCAAGAACAAGTACCAGAAAAGTAGTAAACAACAAAACGATGTAGATCCGTAAAGATCTAAACCTTTTCTTTCAAAAAAGATCAAAGAAAATCAATTTCAAAACCGTACGAAATTTTCAGATCTACATCGTATCAAGCCGTGTTTGAGAAAATAATTGCTGGATTCGTGTTTAGGGTTAAAGGACGAATCAAAAGACGTAAAAATCTTTAAGTTCTGGAAATTTTTCACCGGAAACTGCTTGAACTCGCCGGAGAAGATGAAGTTTCTGGCGGACCTTCAAGGTCTCCGCCGTAGCTTCATCCTCACCGGCGGTGAGGTTCTAGAGAGAAGTGAGAGGAGAGGGAAACTTAGAGAGAGAAAGAGATGAAAGAAATGGACTGGACCGGTATCCACGTCCTTATATAGACGCTTGAACCGGTCCGGTTTATTTCGTTTTTCATCTTGAACCGTAGGATCTAGGGTTTTCTCCTTTGGATGGCTGTGATGCGTTGTTACCATATGTTTATTTTACGTTACCATGCGCTGCGCGTTCTGAACCGTCAGATCTGAATCTGGATCAATCCAACGCCTCTGAGGCCTTTGGATGATCCAGGCCCAGTCTGTATTAGGCTTTGGGTTTGGGCTTAGTGTTTTTTTTACGTTTTTGCTTTTTTGTGTGCTATTTACACCGTATTCTTTGCTATTTGCACCTGTTACTTGCCTACTTTTTTTATAAAAAATTCCAAAAAATTACTACATGTTTTTACCACTTTCTTGATGATTTTTAATGATATTTTACTTGCAAATAACTGGTAAAAATATGTGCATAGGTCTCTTGTTCAAATTACTTCTCTAGTTAGCTTTGTCATGCTCTTTTTTAGGTTGATTCTTGTCCTAAAAATTTTGGTGCATAGCATGGCTAACTAGAATGCATTTACATGATGGATGTGATGATAATCCAATGATTGTGCTACTGTTTTCATTTGGTTCGTGTTTGTTCTTGCATTATAGGCCATTTGTTACACATTGTGCTTGATAAATTCTCATGTCTTTACCTCCTTTTTGCATATTCATTTGGTGCATTTTTTATCATTCCCATTATATTTTTCCTTGTTTCACTAACATTTTGTTCCTCATGTGACTTCACTCATAGCATTTCACTATCCCCTCCACTTTCTCTAGCTTAGCATTTATTTTTGCAAATCTTAATTCATTTGGTGATGTAATTTGTTATCATTGGTTTGTAGCTTGGCAAAGGGGCCATAGAATGTATTTAGGCAATTTTTGTAATATGGACTATGGACACTATGGCGCACCGGCACGCACACACTCACCCTAGATGTATGCCTAGGATTGTATGTGTAGATATACGGCTAGGGTTGCATGGTTAGACGAATGTTTAGGTTTAAACACTTAGAAGAGAATCCAACTTTTTTCCAAAATATGCAAATAACCTCATTTGAAAACATTTTTGCAAAAAATAAGATGGGAGTCAAAACTCCTCATTTCCCTTTATTTTTCTTAAGTAAAATTTCCAATGAATCTTAAATATACATAGACTTTATTTTGAAAAAGACTAATTCCACCTCACCTTTTCCAAAATCTCATGCCCTTGAGGCCTCTCATCTCTATTCTTCAAAATCTCTTTTCAAACTTAAAATCAACCAACAAAAACAAAAACTATTTTTTGAGAATGAACTACGATCGGTTTTGATCCCTTAAAAGGGTACGTAGGCAATGAGTCAAAACTCCTCCAAGCCGAAATAAAATCAAATTCTACTTCTTCTCACCCCCATTCTTCACTAATCATACCTTCCTTTTTTACAAATAAGCAATAAAACTAAAGCGTAGAAATAAACTTAGGAGAACGGTTCTTATGGAATACCATAATCGCTCCGGGTGCCTAACACCTTCCCGTAGTGAAAACGACCCCCGAACTTAGAATCTAAGGGTTTTTTCTCAATTTTGCCCTTCCCAAGAAAAAAGAGAGATATCAACGGTCGAAAGGTTCAAGTCCAATTAATGGCTTGGCACCCAAAAACCATGATAACAAAGGGATAAGAGGCCTCAAGGCATGAGAGAAAATAAAGTGAGGTTGGTCAAATTTTAATTTCAAGAAAATCAAGTCTAGTATGAATATTAATTCAATTATGCATTTGATTAAGAAAATAAAAGGAAAAAGCAAACTTGGGTTACAAACCAAGTTTTATTAAGAAAATATTTTTGAAGTTTTTTTTTTATTTGAATGTTTTTGTTATTTTGAATGATAAATAAAACTTAAAGCTAAAGCATGCGAAATTTGTAGTGAGGTTGGATCACCACAAAATCTGTTAACATAATCTAATTTTTTTTTTGTATTTTTTTATAACATAAGAGCAAAATAAAAAAAATAAATACCTTGAAATCGAAAGGGACATAAAGGAGTAGAAAAAGAAGAAAGACTCGTCAACACAAGTCAAAGAAGGGAGAAGAGAGGAAAAGCACAGGAAGCATCAACTGTGAATTTCGGGGTCCAGAATGCATTGTGTGAGCCCTCTATTTATAGAGAAACTTCACAACTAATAGGTGAGAAACTTTGGGAACAAGTAATTCATCTAATACAAAAATATGCCAATTATCTACCAAAATATATCATATTGAGTACAAAAATATATTATTCAGTACATAAATATGTTATTCAGTACATAAATATATATTATTGAGTATCAAAATATATTTCAGATCAAGCACTAAAATATATTAGATTGCCTACCAAAATATATCATATTGAGTACAAAAATATATTATTCAGTACATAAATATGTTATTCAGTACATAAATATATATTATTGAATATCAAAATATATTTCAGATCAAGCACTAAAATATATTAGATTGCTTACCAAAATATTTTAGATTGTGTTCCAAAATATTCTAGATTGCGTTCTAAAATAATTTAGCAAAACTTGGGGACCAAGAAAACACTTTTTAATAATGACCAAATTAATTATTTAATTTATCATTTCCAAATAAAATTTTTCTAGTGCTTACTTCGTTCACACACTTATGTACCCCCATTATATATTAGAAGCATGTAAGATAAACCTGCGAGGCAGGCTAACAATAGACAATGGAGATAAACCTTACACCTCCAAGGATATTGTCGCAAAATACAGAAACTGTGGAAAACTTATGGACAATGGTGTATGCTTTCTTTGGGTCGTGGGTATTATGAGTTCGTTTTTGCTTCCTGTGAAGAATTGTGAGCGGTATGGGCACTAGGCACAGTCAATTTGAAGCCGGGTGTGATGCATCTATTTGAGTGGACGAAAGACTTTAACGTTCATACACAACGACAGACACATACTTAAGTTTTGATACGATTATGGGAATTGCTGCAAGAATATTAGATGGAGAGAAAATTGTATGAAATAGCTAGGCTATCGGAATACCATTGTTAATTGATAATGTTACTAAAAACATATTGTTTAGTCACTATGCCAGGGTCTTGGTGAATTTAGAACTTACCGAAAACATTTTTTATGAAGTTATGGTGGAATGGGAAGGTTATGCATTTTCGGTGTGAAATTCTGGCAGGCTTAAAACAGACAAATCAAGGTAAATATAACAGATGTTGAATTTTAGCGCGTTAGTTAGAAATTGTTCTATGTGATGTTTCAATTTCAGATGCACAGACAGCAGATGTTCCGTTTATTGTTCCAACATCGTGATAGCAGTAAGCATAAACAAAACAGAAAAATAAAAGACAAGAAAGTAAAAGGCACACAAAGTTTGTTAACCCAGTTTGGCAAAACTCACCTACATCTGGGGGCTACCAAGCCAGGAAGGAAATCCACTAGTGTAGTCCTTATTCAATAGCTCTCAGCAAACTCCTCGTTTACACTATATGACCTAAGACCTACCCGTATAGTCTTCAACCTAGGAACTCCTCTGAGATCCCATCTCACTATCCTAATGGTCAGTCACAACCACTGTGACCTATCAGACCTAAACAAACAACTGTGAAGTTACCTTCAAACAAACTACCTAACACCTTGTTTCACAACTTCGGTGTAGTGCACAATCTACCTATCTCCTTCCTTCACAGCTTCGGAGTAGTGCACATGAGTTTACAACTCTATAAATAGTCCTTGACTTGCATCACAAACGATACAAGAGAAGAACACACATGGAAGACGACTCAAAACCCTAAAAATCTAATCTTTTATCAATCGATGGTTTTGATACATTACAACTCAACTAAAGGTCCTGCTCAATGCATCAAGGTGATACAAAAGAGGCTCACAAATAAAGCACGAGTTGAAACCCTAACGACTCAATTCAATAACATTGAATTGGTGAGTAAAACTAGGGTACAAGTCTTCCTTATATAGCCATTCAAAGCATAGGCGTTTTCGTCATAGGCTAAACATATATTTGTATCAAATATTCTTTTCAGAAATATATTGAAACAAATATTCTTTAGAAATATATTTTCCAAAATTCCTTATAGAAATATATTTACATATATTTATATCAAATATTCTTTTCAGAAATATATTGAAACAAATATTCTTTAGAAATATATTCTCTTTTGAAAATATATTTCACAAATATGGTAACTCCTAAAAAGTAGGAACATCTTTAGGAACCGCCAAACACACCACCAAGGAATCCTAAAATATTGTTTATATTTTAGAAACAAATTTTCCAGCTGATTCTGGAGAAAAACGTGTTGCTTGGTGAACAAGAAATAGGGCGAGGTTTCTTTAATAAGATAAATATTGCGTAAACCAAGCCACATAAATAGGGCACACTGAACCGTGCCAAGATGTTGGAACATCGTATCCAACATACATGAGTATTTGTTTTAGCAAAAATGAAGCCAATACCCAAATACCCAACACGGTGGAAATCGAATACAAGGGACTGCCTGAATTTTGCACTCACTGTAAAACTATTGGCCATAATGTAACATCTTGCCGGTGGTTACATCCAAAAAAAGCACACAAAAGAGAGAAGATTCTTCCCGTTGATAAGGGGAAAAAACTGAACATTCGTAGAAACAATCCATGCTAGGATGGAAAGAAGGATAATCCTTCTGACATAGGCTCTGTTATCGCGATTTTCGGGTGTCAAGTCATAAATTAGGCTTGAACCTTTCAATCTTTGATATTCTCTATTTTTTCTTGGGAAGGGCAAAATTGAGAGAAAACCCTTAGATTCTAAGTTCGGGGGTCGTTTTCACTACGGGAAGGTGTTAGGCACCTGCGGTGACTATAGTACTCTATAGGAGCCGTTTTCTTAGTTTATGTCTACGCTTTATTTTAATGCTATTCATGAAAAAAGGAAATTTATTTATGTTAAGAATGGGGGGAGAAAGTGTTTGAGGTTTTATTTTAGTGGACTTGGAGAGGTTTTGACCTCATGCCTACATACCCATTTAAGGGATCAAACTCCATGTAGTTCTCTCTCAAAAAATGTTTTTTGTGTGTTTGGTTGATTTTAGTTTTTGTTGGAAAATGGTTTTGAAGAAGAGGAAGAGGCCTTAAAGGCATAAGAGAGAAAAATGGTGAATGGTTGGTTCAATTGTTATTAAAAAAGTCTAAGTAGGAATTAGGAGTCATTTGGATTTGTTTAAGAAAATAAAAGAAAAAATTCAATGGAGTTTTGACTCCAAGATTTGTTTGGAAAAATTTGAGTGATGGAATTGGTTTATTATTTTTTTGAAAATTGACATTTGTCTAAAAATCGCGTTTCCTAAGCATACATCTAAACGGTAATCATGCAACGTGTGTGCGTGTCGGTGCTTGTGTCGGTGTACATCATTTATAGTGTCCATAGTCCTTTACATTGAATCCTAAATACATGCTATGGTCTTGCAAGGAATTAAAAAAGGAACTAATCTATCTAAAATTATTACAAACCCAATTGATATAGAAATGAATAAAAAAGATGCTAAAACTATGAGATGAATGAAATGTGAGATGAAATGGTTAGTATCATAAGGCATAAAAATAGTAGAAAGGTAAACAAAATTGAATAGAATAGCAAGAGAAAAAAGAAAAAAAAAAGTAATGAAATGAAATAAAATGGCAAAATATACCTAAAATTGGTTATGACACTTAGACATGCATATGGCTTATAATTCCCTCATCATAGCCATTTTTAAAAGAGATTTGATTTTAAGCTACAATGTGAGGATCATAAGAACACACACAAGCAAAGCATCATACCATATTCCTAGAGATATCTTCACACATTATTTCACATGCAAAAATATCATAATATGTAAAAAATGCATCAAGAACATATATGGAATTTAATGAGCAAGAATTAAAAGAACAAAGTAAAGAAAATAAATGCAAAAATAAGCAAATAAACTCTAACACTTAGAGGAAAAATTAAAATGATAGGGAAATATTTTTAGAAATTTTTTAGAAGCATAAAACGCCAAGAAAGTGTAAAAAAAGTATTTAAAACACAATTAAAAAGCAATTAAAAAGAGGCTCAGCAGGATTTAATCTGGTCCGCTGGATGAAACCAGAGGTCCAGATCTAACTCCCAAGATCACATCACAGCCACTGGATCAAAGATCAAAGGGTCCAAAAAAAAGCACAAAAGATAGTGTAAAATGCAGGAAGCACAGTGACCGTTAGATCAAAGATCTAACGGTTCAAACAGAAGATATAACATATTCCACACAAAAAATCACACACAGGATTCAAAATCAAACACACAGCAGCCATCAGATCTTGGAACAATCCAGATCTGATGGTTCACAGAGCGAAGGAACACCACAGAAACATGCACGCGCGCGCGTGGGAACGGAGGGAGTATATAAAGGAATTTTCACACAAAAAACACATAAACCTCTTCTCCTTCTCTCTCTAAAACTCAAAATCACAAAAATGCTCTCCCTTCTCTCTAGAAACTCGCCGCCGGCGAGCTAAGTGGTGGTGGTGGCCGGAGTTGCTCCGGCGCGGTGGCCGGCCGTAGCGCCGTTGCGTCGGAGCGTTTTTTTTTTTTTTTTTTTCGAAATTTTTACATCAAAAGTTCCGTCACCACCTCCTCTACACAAATCCGGCGTTAGTTTTAGCGAGAACGGAGCGATTCGGACTAGATCTACGTTTTTACTTTGAATTTTTTTTTCACACTTTACGCAAAAAAAAACTACGGATCTAGATATCCTTTTCTCTATAGAGTCCGAATCCGGTCTCGGAATTTCTAAAATCCGAACGTACAAGCCTAGATCTACAAATACATACCCGTAACAAACTTTTTCACACTTTTTCTACACTATATGCGCGCGCGAAAATGAAGAAAAGGAGGAGAGAAATGCGTTACCTCTGTCGTAGAACGGAGAAAAATCTTCGGAAAACTTCGAATCTCCCTTTTTCCCCCTCCGTGCGCGCGCATTTCAACTCCGTTTATGGTTGTTTTTGCTCAAAAATCCGGTACGTTTTGGTGTTGATGTGATGATTCGCGGTGGTTTTGAGTGAATCCGGTTCGGATTTGTTGATTTTGTGGTGATTGGAGTTGATTCTGAGCAGATCCGGTTTAGATCTGTTGATTTTGGTGATGATGTGTTCTTGGTGTTCTTCCTCTTTTTTCTGAAATTTTTTTCTGTTTTGATTCTGTTATGGATGAGAGAGAGAAAAAGATTCTGTTTGAGACTGATTGTGATTGATTCTGATTTTTCTGACTCCTTGTGATGGATCTGACACATTTACTATTTATAGCCTGCCATGTGTATTGGAGACCCAATGGAAAATTGACACCTGGACTGGGACCTTTCTGCAAAATAAAAAATTTGAAGGACTGGACAGCAATAAAAAAAAGGACTAAAATGAAATTTTTAAAAGTTTTGGACCAAAACGTGATTAAAAAATAAAATTGGACTAAAAAGTAAATTTGACGCAACGTAAAGCGAAACCAAAAATAAAATTAACAAAAGGACTAAAACGAACCAATTACTGACATGAGGTATTTTAAAATACCTCCCTGCCGAAATTTTGACAGGAAAAGACCAAAATGCCCCTAGGGACTAAACTGACTCAGATGCAATTTTTGAAATGATTTTTTAAACAAAGACTCAACAATAATTCGTACAGACAAGTTGAAAAGACTCAGAGGCAAACACAGGGACTAAAATGGGTTCCACTGCAGGAAATGACCAAAATACCCTTTTGTATGATTTTTGAAATAAAATGCAAAAAAGAGTAACGCGACGTTTCAGAGAGTTCTTAAATGACTTGTAATGTCAGAAAAGACAGAGGCAATAAAATACGTTTAAAAAGAGAGTAAAGATTCAGAGTAAAATAACAGAGAATTGACAAATATCAGTGTTAAAAAAAAGAAATTTGAACGAATATTTTTAGGTCCAAAATCAGGGTATAACAGACTCCTCTAAAGCTTTTGATGCTTCGATACAAGCTGCTTCTCCTCCCCACCAGCAGGAGGTGCACGCAAACCATGGAATTGAGGTTGGAGACAGACAGGCAGAGAGCGTTGAGGTACCCATTACTCAGCATGAGCAGCCAGCAGACCATATTGATGGACATGTAGAGAGTCATATTTATGTTATTTATATTGATACAGCCCCATAACATATTGAAAAGTCTCAGACTTCATTTCATATGTGGTTACATAACGTTTAAGTTGAGCCAGTTAGGCAACAGTCACCATTACATGACACGACCTTAGTACAGACTCCCCGTGGTGTCCAGCCGGTCTAGAATATTACTGTTGGTCCTGATGACCCGGTTGATCCAGTTCTACAGCAGGAAATGAATTTAGCGCAAGATTTATTAGTTCAAAGTGCCTCAGCTGAAATTCCTTTCACTGCCTATTTATCGAAGGCACAGAAGAAGAAAATAGTTAAGATGACATATCAAACTCGATCTAAGATTTATGTTGTTTCTTTTCTATTTTTTGCATTTCTTTTTTAGGGTTTTGACCAAGTCCCCCCTTTTGTATATGTATTTTCCCTTTTTAAATAATATATGTGGAGTAGGCAGCTGAGAATGGGGTTTCAGTTAGGTGTTAACCTAGTTGGGACATTTCTAGTGTTCCTTGATGCACAACCTACTTCTTGCCTTATTAAAAAAAACACAAAAAAAAAAAAAAAAAAAAATCAATTTTATTATATTTTTTAGTGAATTACTACTATTGTTTAGGTAAGGACATATGTTATGTAAAAAATTCAATAATAATGAAAAATAGTACTATACTATTATTTGTATTTTAACTACATGTTTAACCACACTTATTTTATTATGCTTCATATGTTTACCTTTTTTTTTTTTTTTTTTATCAATCACCTTAACTATTGTTTATAAAAAACAAAAGATATATTATTTTTAGGCGATTTTTTCCGTACCAAAACAAGATAGATAATTGAAATACAATAAAAAAGTCAAAATACATTATGCTATTTCTTTCACCATTGCACATTTTTATCGTATGCAATCTATAGAATCAACCAAATAAAAATGGATACAGATCAATATATACAATATGAACCTTACGTGTATCCGATATTAGATGGTTGAGTAGCTCAACTCAATTGAGAGAATGATTAAATGAATTAGAAGTTAGAAGACCAAAGTTCAAAAATACTAAGGGAAAAAAATGCATACCAAATACTAATAGGTAGTACATGATACATGTAGTTCACCGTTTTAGACCCACTCATGTTTCACAACTAATGCTACACCCTTCATTTCAAAACAACAATTTTACGTACTCAAACTAGTAGGTACATTCATTAATTCACAAGTTTTTTGTGATTTCATTGCAAAATGAGATTGAGAAGCATGAAGATTACATTATTCACATCAAAACATTCAAATTCACTTCACACTCATCATGTTTTTCCAATCCAACAACATCATAACAATCACAACAATTACTACCTTAAACTTATTAATTCATGCAAAAATATAAACCCTCTTCTCCAAATCCACACCCATTTCCTCCAAATCAAAAACCCATCTCTCATTATTTACAAATTTCATCACTTGTATACCACACAATCTTACAAATTGGTCTTAAATCTATTAGTTTTTTTTTTTAAACAAACTATTAATTTTTTTTTCATATATATCCAATTTCCCTCCAACTGTTTGTTTCTTTGTATTTTACGGTTATTCATTTTCGTCGTTTAAATCATATTTAATTACTTGAAAATTTTATGCTACTAGGTTATACATATAAAAAATTAAGACAATTATAATTCTAAATCTACTATGCATCCATTTCCTTCTTCTTTATTCTCTAAAATTTTAATATTTTTTAATAATATAGATTATACACACATCCAAGTTTATAGGTTTTTTTAATCATTTAATTCATATGTTCTATATATAATAAATTAACCCACTATCCCAAAAAAATAAATTAATCCACTTTTTATGAATTATACACTCTTATACGTTGATCCGTCGTCTATCTTTTTATGTTGAACAATTATATGTACAAACACTACTCTTTTTATTATGCTAATGCATATAAATTAGAAAAAATAGTTATTATAATTTTTTTTATTAAAATTATCTTTATTTTGTTTAAAATATATGTATATATTTTTTGCGCTTTTGTATTATAACAAATTATACTTATCTTTTTCAATGAAACCAACAAAATAGAAAATATAATATAAATTCTTATCTTTTTTAATGATAGCAATAATATAGCATTTTTTTATGGGAATATAACATTCTTAATTATAGAGGTAAATTTATGTAAGGGTATAATTGGAGGTGAAAAACCGCCATAAAACCATTTATTTCATTTTCGCATCAATTGTATATATTATTCTATAACTCATAGTTTTGTTATCATATTTATTTTCCAAAAAATAAAAAATTAATTATACTATCAACATGTCTTCTTGTCTATATGTTTATTTATAGGTCTATATATTATATATAAGACATATCAAGTGAGAATGTTATATTTATGTGAGAAAGATATGAATAAATGGTAGCCTTCAGATGAAAATGAATGGTTGAGATTTAAACATCATGTGTTAGTTCTCACTATTGGATCATCATAGTAGTAGTTCCTCTTCCTTTTTATAGGATATGTTCATCACTCATATAAGTTGCTGAGTCATCCTGGACAACAGGATCATCACTATTGTCATGGCCACCATGATAATAGATTTGAGGAGCATCCTCATTAATAACATAGACATCATGTGTCTGTTCAGGATGAGCAGAGATACTACAAGTAAAAAAAGAGATATTATTATAATGATTTACAAAGGCCAAAAGAAATTAAGAAAAGAAAAAAAACCAAACCAACAATGTTTACTTTTGTTGTTGTTGTGCGTGTGTGTTCACAACTTCTGTTGGTGTAGGATCATGTTGTTGTTGTGCCTGTGTGTTGCCAACATCTGTTGGTGTAGGATCATCAGTAGAGCTAATTGGCATTGACTCGGGTAGTACTTGAGTGTTATTATCATCCTAAAAACCAACATAATTAGTAGAAAAAAAACATGTTGTATAAGAGGAAAGGAATTGAAAGCAAATTGCACTCACCTCATCAAAACATACTGTGAAATAATGATCATGCATATTAACATGATTTTGATCTTGAAGAGTGATTCCTCAATGTATGTGAATCATTAGAGGACCTAATACACATGTTATATAATTGTTTGTTAATAATATGATAAGATAAAACATTACCCTGTTTCAAAATCCAAATCCAGCTCATCAAGCTGGAAATTTTCTGGCAAAGTAATTGCATTTCTAGCTGCTACTTTTGAGTCACCCATGGCCATGGTATTCTTTGGTAAGATAATCACAGGGTACACTTTCAACAACCTCTTTTGTATATTATTGCAATCACTTAGAACATTGTCTACTTTTTTAGAATAGATCCGAACCACTCCAAAGAGCAGAATAGCAGACAATCTTAGTGATACTGGAACAGAAACCTTCAATATATGATCTGAAAAAACAAAAAACAAAAAACATTCAAAGCCCATGGTTCATGATCACAAAAACACTACCAATAGAAAGATAAAGCAGAGAGAGAATCTAAATGAGAGTGAATCTAAATGAGAGTGATAGTATCAAACAGAAATGACAACACATAAACTAGTGTTTGCTTTCAATCCAAGAAAACTAAAAAATGTATGACACAGAAACTAGCAATTTCTGTTTCATATGATTTTGAGAAAAAATTGTAAACCTTCTCCATGACACAACCACCCAAGTCTCTAATACACCCAAAAGACTAAGTTTTTATAGAGCCATTAAACCAATTGTTGTTTCTTTGCGTAATCGTCAATCTACCATTGCATCATACCGAGGAACCATACACTTATCACCAGAAATTATTCTTTATGATGTTTTAATTCTATACATTATCTCTTTAAAATTATTAATATGATTAAACACATTACATCATCTTCCAAATTTAGCAACTACAAACTCATTTTCTTCGTCAATAAATTGGAAAACTTGGTTGACGCAAACATACATCGTAATCTTTTACAAGAAAATATAAATAAAACAATGATCACATTTTTTCAAAATAAAAAAACTTACTAACTGTTGATTTAATATCAACGGAATGATATTTACTTTTCTTGATCTTTTCATCCATGTCCATATGTGATGCAAGCCATACTTTTGAGAGTGGGCCTTTCCTCACCAGTAATGCATGAGAGTAGAACTTCTTCTTCTTCTTCTTGATTTTTTTCTTTTTGTGAATAATTTATATTCAAGGACTGGAATTTGGATCAAAGAATTTTGGCGCGGCGTTTTCAGTGTTTTATAAGAAGTTTGTTTGTTGCGATATTAAAGCACATAATTTTCGGGAGTTTGTTATTTGCATTTGGTTTGTTACTTTCGTAATTAATTCAAAAATTATGATAATAACACATTAAATAGAGCACTACTTATCTACTTTTGTTAGTCAAATTGATCGTACAACTTATAATACTATAATATGAGCAGTGCTAGCGACAGGCGCTTTTGCACTCTCTCACGCACACTCTCTCAATTAGAAAGCCACGTCACTAGCCTTCTTTTGGTTACCGGTTGCTCTTTTTTTTTTTTTAAGGGATTTAAAACCATTTGTTTTAATCTTTTAATTATTTAAATCAAATAATAATCTGAACATGCTTTTTCACTTTTACCACCATTTTCACGTCTTCTTTGCCAAAAAAAAAAAATACTATTGCCCAGATTCACAATCGCCATTTATGTTGAGGGAGAGAGAAATGAAAACATGCTCAAATATCACTTGTTCATGACTCACATAATCACTAGTGAACTCGGCCCACTCGTTCCTTTTACTCATCTTCATAAGTTCTCAACAAAAACCGCCGCCGAACAGTCACGGCACCGGAAACGGAAAGTAATTTTGTAAATGAATGAGAAGAGGGAATCAATAATTTACAGTGTTAATTTGAAACACAATCATAGTTTTCAAGATACAAATCAATACAAATTTCAAGCTACATATGCTTCTAGATCTAGATCTCATTATTTTCTTGCAATTGTCTGTCCAGCAATGATGACAATTTCATTTCAAAAATACAATTAGATTAAGATACACTTTGAAGTTCATGGTGGAGATTGAAGTTCATAGTGGTGGCTGGGTTTTACAAAAGACACAGAATAATAAGACGTGGAATTGTATAGGATGAATTATTTAGCAATGCAAGAAGGAAAAAAAAAAATAAAAAAAAAACCTAAAGTGCCTGTAAACCGGTAACTAGTTTTAAAAAAATTGCCACGTGACCCAATACATAAGCGATTGCTTACCAGCGAGTGTGCTAGCGCCTGCAGCTAGCATTCCTCACTATAATATTATCTCTTACTTATAAAAATATTAACCCGTCTCCCTATACTTAACCTAATTTTTCCCTCCACACTTTTGCATTTAATGTTTATCTAAAGTAAAATAAAATTATGTTCGTAATTATATGCTATTTTTTTTGGAAAGGAATAATTGTTAATCCGTCTCGCTATACTTAACATAATCTCTTACTTATAAATGTTAATCTGTCTCGCTATACTTAACCTATTATGTTATGTTACGGTACCAAGGACGATGTCATGGAAATATTATGTTATGGTACAGTACCAACGTCTATGCTTCTTATTGTTATGAAATACTATATGACAATCGTGACATTCATCTAAACTATTTTGTTACCTGTTATCGTCAAATATTTGATATGACCCGTGCGTTAGCACTGAACGATGGTCTAGTTGTAATTTATTCCATAACTAATGTGTCAAGTGTAATAGTTAATTAGCATTTTCCTATTTAATAATGGTAATAAATAATTAATTTTCTTTTTTTAAATAATTTTGGCATTTTAATTTTTTTATAAAAATAAAACCGATAATTTGGCCTCCTGAGTATAGACTCAAGGATGAAAAAAATTAAAGATAAAAAAAATTAAAGAAGATGTGAGAATGTGTCTTTGGCTCTATTTGAAAGAAGGATGGTTTGGAGAAAAAAATGAGTATGATAATTGGCAGCTGGCTATTTTGGAAATAAATGTTTTTTTTTTTCTTTCTAACTGTGGTTAATTTATAGTTAAGGAAAAGTTTAAAAATAGACCAAATGTATTAAAATTCATCTTTTGAGGGAGGATTGTGTGTTTCAAAAGAAGAGGGAGAGTGTACTATAAAGATATCTTAAAAAGGAAGAGTGTTGTAATTCACTCTTAATTTTATTTCAAATAACTATACAAAAACTATATAAATATATATTATTCTATACTATATATAAATATAAACTTTTTTCTTCTTCGAATTATACCCTTAAACAAATTTGGTATAATGATGCTATTTTGTTGGTCTCATTCAAAAAGATAAGAATTTGTTATTTTTTAAAAAAAAAATATATAATCTATATTATATATAAAGAGAATAATAGATTTTGGGTTGACTTTTTTATTATTTCAATTATACCATTGGACAAATTTTCATACAATGATGTTATATTATTGGTGTCATTACAAAAGATAAGAATTTGTATTATATTTAATATATTGCTAATGTCATTAAAAAAGATAAACATAGTTTGTTATAAAAAGATGAATGTAGTTTTTTGGATTTGTTATAATTTGAAATTCACAAACATCAAATCTCTATATACTTTAAATCAAAATTAAAATTTGTTAAAAACAAACACCGTTCATTATCTACAAACGTTAGCATAATAAAAAGAGTGGAAAAATAGACACGTGAGTGTCCGTTTTTCACTATAATAAATAATTATGTTTACCATAATTTGAAAACAAAAGTAAAGTAATGGATATGTTAATAAATAACTATACAAAGAGCTATGTAGAGAGCTATATAAAGCTTTTCTCGTTTATAGATTAGAAAGGAATAAAAATTAACAACTCTTTTGTCACTCGGTATGAATGAATTAACCACCAACTCCAAGCACCAATAGATCATGACTACATAGTTGATGATAGCACATAAGTATTTTATCGTTTTTGTTTCATGACTACATAGTAGTTGATCATGACATGTTCCATTTGGTAACATGAGACCACATTGTTCTTAGTGTGAATCAGTTCTAAACCTAATGAAGAATATTCAATATTTTGTCATGTAACCCTACTTATGTAAACTAAAATGAAACAATTAAATAAAATTTCGCTTATATTATTCATATTGTATTAAACCCCAGCCACCATAAAAAACTAAAAATAAAGATTGTTCCTATTATAATGAAATTTAACTATTTTTTTATTAAAAATTTAATTGATATTCTTTAAAGAATAAAATTGTAAATACAGTAGTTTTAATGAATGTTGTAATTGAAAAGAATAAGCAGTATATCAAAACATATATTACCTATGTTCCTTTTTAACTGACACATTTTGACATTTTATATAAATCAAAAAAGTCCATAAATGTAACTACTTTTGTTATAATAATTTATACTTTTACTATAATAACCTTGTTCATTTAATATCTAATTTCATATATTTTTCTCTCGGTAATAAATAAGGGGAACATTGGTAAAAACAATATTTAATGTTACATTGAACTTTTTTAAAAAAATTAAAAAAAATAATATTACATTGAACTTTAAAAATGACAATTAAATAAAAACAAATATTTTTTTTTTTAAAAGAGACCGTTAAAAAGAAACATATAGAGTATAAAATGGTACGCGTGACATGAAAAATATATAGATCTCATTAGATTCAAGTGTAAGTATATATATTTGAATGTGTGGCATATTTGCGAAAGGCACCTCAAGAAACAATGGCAGTTCAAAAGGCTGTGGCTTCTAAAATAATTACAACTTAGCTTCTAAAAAGCATGGTTGTTTGTTGGATATTTTTATTTACTTTAAAGTTTTTATTCAGCTATTTCTATTTATTTTAAAGTTTTTATTCAGATTTTGTAGAAGTACTCAAAAAGAATAAGATTTTTTTTATCAATTATCGATTTTTTGATAATACATGTAACAACTAACACCTTATAAAACTTCATCTAACTTAATTTGTTTTATTTTTTGACCAGAACTTAATTTATTTATTAATTTGTTATATATTTTTTAATAAATATTAATATTTAAAAGATATATCAATACACATAGATGCGAGGATATCTTTTTTTAAAAAGAATATTTTAGTATATGTTTATTTATAAAATTTAATGTGAACTATGTACTAATAAAATATAGGGGGCTGTTAACTTACTCCCACCTAAAAATATGAAGGAATAAGTTAGCAAGCTTACTCTCACTTGGTTTTGACCAAAAAAAACATTTTATACTCATTTGAGTTAGTTTTAGATAAAGGACATTTTAGTCAATTTCATTTGATTTGTATTTTTTTTATAGATATCGTAAACATTTTTTTTTTTGAGAGAAGATATCGTAAACATTTGTTTTCCTCGTACGTGTGTATTTTTTTTTTTAGGGAGCCTCGTACGGGTGTATGTCGACCGCCAAATGCTATTAATCATTTTCCATTTACTAAATTTACGGTGACAATGATAATCATTCATTCAAAAGCAATAACATAGAAAAATGTTTTGCATGATTATATTATCCAGGAAGCTTATAAGATTGAACTGGCTAAGTCAACAGGGCTAACCCAGAACAATATTTTTTTTTTGAAAAAGTTAAAATGGAAAGTATATTAAACAACTCTAGACGCAAAAGCACAAGATGTACCAAAATACCTAGGCACAAAAGAGTTCAAAACAATCCTGTACAAGCCAAGAAGGCGCACAAACCAAAACGAAAACAAAGAACAAAAAGCTATAAAATTGTGTTTAAGCAAGTGAGAGGACTCTGCCGCCATTCTTGATAATGAAAATCAAAATTAATGTATTTCGATTTCAACCACTAGAATGACTGAAGCTTCACCCTTTCACCAAGCGCTAACAAATTATCCTCCTTTCCTTTGAAGATTCTATTATTTCGTTCTTTCCAAATTGTCCAAGCTACTGACAACCAAATAATCTGCATGGACTCAATTGACTTCTTTGAGAAGCCCCACAAACCACCAAACTGATGCAAATGTTCGAAAGGGACAATGCATAATATATGCAAGGTCTGGGGTTCAAACTCCGGCCACCACAAAAAAAAAAATTAACAAGTCATTTATATGATGATACAGATTTGTATTCATGTTACACAAAATAAACGTTATTGAGTAAATATAGTATTTGTAAAAAAAATATTTTATTTTTTAACAATTTTAGCCTTCAGAAAATATTTTAAATATCTTTTTATTTATTATGTTAATTCATAATAAATTCAAAGTTTTGTCCTCGTGAGTTTAGCTCAGATGATAGGAACTATTCATAACTATATGCCAAGTCCAGAGTTCGAACCCCGGACACCATAAAAAAAAAATTTAAAGTTTGTACAATATTTTGCCAAACAACATTTAACTTAAAAATAACTTTAAAACTAAAAAAACAAAGAAACCAAACAACTTTATCTTCTTTTTTAAAGACCTACATTTTAACTTTGTTTTGAAGTAATTTTTTGACCTTAAAAAACCTTGGTCAAACGGTATCTAAGTTTAGCTGAGAACACTGTTTCACTTTCTTCTTCATAAGAGGTCATTTTCTTCACTTTTTCATGGTTATGAGACCATGCATGACTTGAGTTGACTGATTTTTATGGCTTGAGGTGTTCATTTTTCGATACTGTTTTAGTTTTTGCTTCATCATAGCTGGTTTTCTTCCTTTTTTCACGATTCTGCATTATAAGGGTTTTTTTTTTGTTTTTTTTTTTAAAATTGTTAGTGGATTATGTACCAGAAATTATTTTGTTGCATGCCTGTAGAAAAATCTTCCTTTGTTATGTGGAGTATAGTAGAGGTCATGATGATTGAATTTTAGCTCATGGTAAGGTTTTGACACAATTGTTATTTTAGCTTCTGGTACTGTAGTTGAATTTTTTTTTGATGCATGTGAGTTATTTTAGTTTTTGTGAGTAATCCTAAAGTTGTAACAGTTTTTATATTTGGTTTATTCTTTCCTATATCATTGAGCCGTAGGAAAGTTGATTGGTATAAATTTGTTTTGGTCATATCAGTGAGGTCCAGAAATTTGATGATACCAAAATTTGTGCATTTAAGATCAGGTTGATTTGATGATACAAAATTGATCACATAGAAATATGTTAGCTTCTTTCGATATCATAATGAACAAATGAAATAAAATTAAAAGATGTATTATTGTATTTCTATATAGGACTTTCAATGTCAATGGATTATGACTACATTAAGGATCTCAAAAATGATTTGGACATTTGGAAAATAGAATTTGGAGTGCTGGATTCTTGGATTGTGACTGATAGTAATGGGAATTAACATATGAAGCTCATTATTTGTGATTCAAAGGTTAGATGAGTTAATTAATATTTGTTGTAATTTCCTTTATGATTTATCAATGTTACTTATTAGTGTACATTTTGATTTATTTATATTGTTTGGTTTCTTTCTCGGATTTAGGGTGATCGAGTTCATGTAATAACTCGATATAAAAAAATAACTCCCGGGAATAAAGAATTCCTAGGAAAAAAATAACTTCCACTTACCCATGATTTTATTCCCAAAGAAAGTGGGCGGGAATAAAAGATTCCCATGTAAATGGTACTAAAATGGAAATAACTACCCATATATCCACTATCACAAACAATTCCCATGAATCTGACAATTATTTACCAAACACAATTTTCTAAAAATACTCAGGAATAAGATGCCCATTATTATTTCCCAGGAAAGGTTAATCCCAGGAATGAAATTTTAAACCGTCAAACAAACGCCCCCTTATAGTTTGTATAATTGTCATGTGTTTAATAATGACATTTCATTTAATCCCTTTAAGGTTGTTTTTTGTTATGGTACAAAGGTGCAGAAGTATGACAAGTTAACTAACGTTCTTACTCATGAATTTCGCTTTAAGTCATTTAAGGAAATTCAAGATGGAAAATTCAAAACTGACGTTTTATATGGTATAGTTATGTGCTTTAATTTATTTATGTGTTTTCTCCGATTATAATGTTCTTATAGATGTAATTTTTTTTTTGGCTTAATAGCAGTTTTGGCCCCCTATGTTTTGCCCCCTTTGCACTTTTGGCCCCCTAGGTCAATTTTGACCAAGTCAATGCTGACGTGGCGCCACGTGTGTAATTTTTTTTATTTTTTATTTTTTTAATCATTAAAAAAATAAAAAAAATTCTTTTTTAATTTTTTTTTAGCAATTGTTGGCTGTAGTAATTTTTAAAAAAAATACTTTTTTTTAATTATGGCAATTTTATTAAAAAAATATTTTTTTTATTTTTTAATTAAAGAAAAATGCTATTTCTCGCGACAGATTAAATTGAAACTAATTCCCTTCATGCACCTGACTACAGATTAAATTGAATTTAATTAAAAAATATTTTGTTAGCTGAAGTCAGGTGCATCAAGGGAATTAGATTCAATTTAATCTATCGCGGGAAATAGCATTTTTCATTAATTAAAATAAAAAAATATATTTTAAAAAAATTGCTAAAAATTAAAAAAAGTATTTTTTTTTAAAATTACTACAGCCAACAATTGCTAAAAATTTAAAAATTAAAAAAAGTATTTATTTTTTTAATTAAAATTTTTTACACACGTCAGCATTGACTTGATCAAAATTGGTCTAGGGGGCCAAAAGTGCAAAGAGGGCAAAACATAGGGGGCCGAAATCGAATTATTTTAGTTAGGGGCCAAAACTGCTATTAAGCCTTTTTTATTTTTAAGAAATCATCGGGCTTCTTCATGAGATTGTCAAGACAACACCTATTGGGACTGGAAAGAAACCGTGTACGAACATTGTGTTGAAAGATAAAAGGTATTAGAAAAATGTCAGCATCAGATGATAGGATTTTGTATAAGTTTGATAATGACCTGAAAGATGTCTTTCCTTATGTAGTGGGAATATAGTTGATGTAGCATTATGAGAAAAATACTTTGTAGCTTTATCATTTACCATCTATTTACTTTGAGTTCTTTGCTACCATTTTGTAGTCAATGGCAACCCAAATATATGTAACAATTGGTCAGGTTCGAGTCTGCTCATCAACCCACATCATCCGGTTGTTAAGAAGTTTAAGACTTAGTAAGTTTGCATTATGATTTCACAATACAGTGTTAGAGTAACTTATTATTTCACAATCTGATTTGATTGTTTTTTGACCATGTTTCTTGAATTATTGTCGTGACCTTAACACTTCTCAAGCTCAGAGTCAAAGCTTCAGTAAGAACTTAAGTCAGAGTTCGGCTTCTTCTCAACGTACTTCGTACAACGATTTTTTCAATCTGTCTTAGGTTAGGCCAATTGCTGAATTTATAAACTTAGTAAGGTCTGCTTTTTTTATGCACAAACATGTTTTGAGTTTTTTTACGCACAAATTAAAAATACATATTGCATTATTCTTTATTTCATGTGCATAATTTATGTTATGATACATACTGCATCACTATTTGGAAAACAACTAAATTCAATCCTAACTAGTTTGGATGATATTATGAAAGTTGCACCATATGTTTGAAGATATCAATGTCAAATGGTGCTAGCAATAGATGCACATGCGAGAGTGATGCTTAATTTCCATTTGTTTCAACAATGTTAATTGGTTAACGGGGTACATATAATGCACATGCATGCATTTATCTAGACTCTATAAGAAGATAAGAGGAAGATAAATTAGAAGTCATGATACATTTCTTTAGCTTAAAATCAGCTACCTTTATTTTATAAATTATATGTAACTACATTCGCATACATCTTATCCATGTTAATATGCATTAGACTAATATTGCAGTTATTTCTCTGTTTAGCATTTCTCAAACGAGGTGTTAAGAACAATTCTGAAAGGAAAGCGCAAAACAATCACTCTCATTGATGACCAGACACAGAGAAAGTATAGGTGTCGCCTCATTACCGCTAAAAGAGCAAGCTATGAAAAATACTTGGGTGGACAGTGGTTCAATTTCTGCAGAGAACGTGTAATGGAAGAGGGTGGTAAGCTCATCTTTGATCTCGAAAAGTCACCGAAGAACTTGCACGTTCGAGTTGTTCCAAAGTGGATCTTTTCTGCTGAACTATTTGAACTTCTACTATTTTGACGTATCGGTTTGGACTGTAATCGTAAACAATCTTGCCTTTGGGATGCCATTTGTTCTTTTCATTTTGTCTGATGTAAATATTGACAAAAATCCCTTTTTGGTTAGTCTATGACACTTACAGTCTCTTTTATAAACCTAACTATTATGTAACGTTAATATGCACATTGTTGGTTCCTTCATTGGTTCCAATTAGTATCATGTCAATTATAATGTTGTCAAAGAGATAAGTGTCGCTTGATAACGTCAAAGAGAGCAAGTTACCAAAAATACTTAGGCGGCCAATGGTTCAACTTTTGCCGAGAACATATGTTAGAGGTAGGTGATAAGCTAATTTTTGATCTAGAGAAGCCACCTAAAAATATACACGTTCAAGTCGTTCCCAAATAAAGATTTGGTGTTCATGATCCGCACTTTCAACAGATCACCTTAACTCCAATCCTAGACTAGATTATCTTCACTCACTGATGCTACTTCTTTGCTTGATTTCATCTGATGTAAATATGAGTATCAATCCTTTTTTGGTAACTCTATAACAACAACACTTTTTTTTTTTTTTTTTTTTATAATTTTGGATAATATGTAATCATAATTCACACATCATTGATTCCTTTATTGGTTCCAATTGTTTTCATCCTAAATATTATGTCAATTCCTAATCTCATAAACTGATTATATGCTCTCTTAATCAGCCCATACATATTTTATGATGAATCACAATGTTCCGTTGTTTTAACATCTATTCTTTCGAAGATTTTTTATATCCAATACATTATTGAACCCGTGCAAAGCACTGGTTTGTAACTAGTTTTGAAAGAAAAAAAAAAGGAATTGAGAAGAGAGGGGGTTTTGGGGTTTAATATTTTTTTTTCATAATACTAAATTCTCTTCCGTTAGGGAACTCAAAAATTGTATTAGAGGAGGGTTTTATAGGGTTTATGAGTTTTAAAATTTTAATTTATGTTGTTATAGTATTTCTACAATTAAAAGTATACTAATCATAAGTACTAGTTTAATACTTCATCCGGTCTTATTTACAAGAGACAATTGACTTTTTAGATACATTGAATAATGTATGTATCTAGTCAAGAATCTAAACCAAATACATAAATTATTCAATGTATCTAAAAAGTAAATTGTCTCTTGTAAATAGGACCGGAGGTAGTATTATCTAAAAAACTGTTCTTTCAAAAAATAAAATAAAAATTTCTCTATATTTTTTTCACACCCACAAATATCCTCCTTCCCCTCCCCTCCAAACTCCCAAACAAAGAAGAAGGAGGAGCAGCACTAAACAGTGTAAAAGTGGTAGATAAGAGTGAAATGTCAATAAAGCTACCAAAAATGCGAAATAAGTCGTCAATTTTGATTACGTGTTACAATTTAAGAGGGGTGAGAATGTGTTATTGCAGTGGCCATAACAGCAACTGTAATCACAATTCGAAACCAGTACAATATGCTTACCTAGCAAGTGACAAGAACAAATGAATGGTGACAGAATGAGCATCTTCAAATTCTAAAAATTACATGTACGACTGAACTATGAAATCAAACAGAAGTTAGTTTTTCTCTGTTATCAAAGAATGATCCTAAATATCTTATGGCTAAAATTTTCACCTAATGACCAAGTAGACCAATCCAGGTTAACTATGGCCTCAAATGAAACCATTGTAGAGTACTATTTTGTTCCTCAGTTAAAAAATGAGCAAAATTTGTGCATGACTGTTTGTTCCAAAATACTTCTGCGCAAACCCATCAAGTTCAATACAAACCGCAACCCAAGTGCAGACAATCTTCATTTTCTCAAACATACGAAAATACACTCAAGTTACATGACCTTGAACCCTTTTGTATGCAAAGGTAATCCTTCATCTTCACAGTAATAATGTTTCACAAAAATTCATCATGTTTGCATTAAAGATGATTCTTGTTTCGTAGGCATTGGCCAAAATGGTGATAACTCGACAACTTTTCCTATTATTAGCAGAGTTGGTGACTCCAATCCAGTAGATGCAATTTTCTCAGGAAGGTCCTTAAGTTCTGCAAACACCTGCATGATTGCAGATAATAATCAGTCATTGAGATGAATTCTTGCTTATCATTCAACTGTCAACAACGACCATTCTGTTAGGATCCTTTCTTTGAGTAAGAAAGAAATGCCGGAACAGAACAGTATTTAGTAATCATAAGAATGAAGTTTGCAAAAGATTAACCGTTCGTAACTATTCAGATGTATCCTCTCCTCTATCAATTGAGGCATATTTTGCTAAGAATAACCAAATTATAACAAAAATAGTATACTACTATTAACATGTCTATCAACCACGTTAAAAACTAACAAAAGAACTAACTAATTTCTCTAACAACTCTTAACCACTCTAATTTCCTTAAGTCTATATCCTAACATATTCTGAGGTATAAAATCAAAAATTTGCCTCAGCTGTCATGTTAAGTTTATTGAAAGAATTAATTTGTCAAGATTAATGACAATAAAGGCAACAAAACTAAATGTTTGGATAACCTTCTTTTCCCTCATGAACATGTGGTGTAATAGGAAATTGCAGGTCCTGTGAAGAGTTGTTTTATGTTTCTCTCTTCAAATATTACGTTTTCATATTTTTAAAGGAAAAGAAATAAAAACCAACAAAAATAAGCGTGAAGATGTCATGAATATTGTTGTGTGGTCAGAGGCCCAAATGAATGAATTTCTATCTAGAGAAAGGTAAATGTTTGTTGTCTACATATAACTTACGCGAATGAATTTCTATGAGTAAAAAAAATAACTTTGAAAGAATTTATCAGATTGATAGCTGATTTTCATATTTCTCAGAATATAGGCTCACAAGATCTTAGGTATTGCAAAAAAGAGTAGAAGTAAAATTGAATATCAATAGTTCAAGCTACTCCAATCTTTTAGGATATCATATTAATTATTCATAAATATTTCATACGTGAAATAAAAATGGCCATTTCCATCATAAACCAACTGGATATGTTAGTAACTCTATATTTAATAGAAAGGAAACAATTATGTTGTGAAAAGGGAGGTGTGGTCAATCTCACCGTGCGCTGCTGAAGTGTGGTCCCTCGTTCAATGGCTACAGCTGGTGTCTGAGGCGACAAACCATGATGCATTAATTTTTGTGAAAGGGAAGGGAAAGTTGACAAGCCCATGTAAACAACCAAGGTAGAATCAGGATCTGCAGCATTTTCTGATACAAATAGAGGATCGGTTCCTCCTTTCCTCGAATGCCCCGTGAGGAATCTCACACTATTTGCAATACCGCGGTGAGTTAAAGGAATCCCTAGCTCTGCTGCTATTCCAGAGGCTGCTGTTATACCTGTAACCAATGAGAACTAATTAATTTATAATCAACCACCATCATTTCAATTTCATCGTTTCTTTAAGACAACATTGCATCCATAGATGTCTCTCCCAAACGTAAACCAAATGATGATTAAAACAAAAACGATGACATATACAGGCGCAATGTTTCAAGATTTCATTATGCATTCGTTTCAACGACTTTAGTATTACACTGTATGGATGACATGCTAACTTGACACGTCCCATTTCATTTTAATTTATGGACATGTATATACTTTTTGAGTTTAATTTTGATACACTTTCAATGTAAGAAGTTTTACAAAGTCAACAAATCACAACCAATCATATGTATGAACAGTTATGATCGATGTCAAAAATAAATTCAAACAAACATACACACACACACACAATCACAACGATGGAGCAATAGTACCAATTGACATTGACGATGATTTAAACATATTACCAGTTTCAACATGATATAGATAAAGACATCAATCAGCAGCATACCTGGAATAACTTTGACATGGATACCTTGCTGTTGCAAAAAGTCCATTTCCTCACCACCCCTTCCAAAGACCTACAAATACCAAACAATAAGACAAGTTTGATCATACAAACCATAACAATCAAATGCATTACTTCCTTCACCAATAATATCCTACACCAGAAAAAAATCTCAAAATGAAAACTCACCAATGGATCACCCCCTTTAAGTCTCACAACAGTAGCCCCAGCTTCTGCAAAACTCAAAAGAAGCTCGTGTATTTCTTCCTGCAACAAGTTCAAAATCAAACAAAAACAAAAATTAATTTCATCAGTTTCAAGTAGCCAAAACAACTCTATCCCAGCAAAATAAAAATCACATCTGAATCCTAAAATATAAAAGAAAGTTAAAAAAGCAACAAAAACCTAAAAAGGGACGAACGAATTGACATCTATACAGCACTAACACGTTATATTGAAGGCATGTCTCGGGATCTGACACATATCGACAGGACACTGACACATGGAACAAAATACAATCACTTCTATTTTTCAAACCATTATCAGTATTTACATGTCGGTGTATTTACATGTCAGTGTCAGTATCTTGTTTGTATGGTGTTTGATGATGTATGTGTACTTCATAGATTGACATCTAAGCATAACATTTTTGGCTTAAGCAAACAAATAATTAAAACAACCCCACTTGGGAAAACACAAAACAGACTGTAACTTTATATACCTGAGTTCTAATATGATCCCCTAAGAAGGGATATACTAATTGACTTCTATGTAAGAACCGACACGTCAGATTGAAGGTGCGTCTGAGTGTCTTGTCTGACACATGTTGATACTCACAAGACATATTGACAAGACACCCACACATGTAACTACATACAATTAGTTTCTCTTTTCTAAAACTATTACTGTTGTCTACATGTCAGTGTCAATATCGTCATCATGTCTGGTGGTCTACTTCATAAATTGACATCTAAGAAGGGATACAATAATTGACCCCAACACTTCAAAATCAAATATGTGACCAAGTGTATGCACTAACACGACACCGACACATGTAATTACATCCAGTCAATTCAATTTTTTAAAATTAGTGTCACTGTCTACGTGTCAGAGTCATCAGAGTCAGTATCATGTCTAGTCTCCATAATAGACTAATACATAATTAACATGTCATAAAAAGGGCAAAATAGGGCAACCCAGTGCACTTAAAGCTCCCGCATACGCAGGGTCCGGGAAGGAGTCCCACCATTATTGGTGTATTGTACGCAACCTTACCCTGTTTTTTACACAAGAGGCTGTTTCCAGGACTTGAACCCGTGACCTTTCAGTCACATGACAACAACTTTACCAGTTGCGCCAAGGTTACCCCTCATAATTAACATGTCATCATGAAGTTTTTTTTTTTTGCCTTAAACAAATAACCAACACAAAAATTAAAACAATCCCACTTAGAAAACACAAAAAAGACAGTAACTTTCCATACCTGAGTTCTACTATGATATCCAGCAGTTTTCCCAACATACAAAAGTTTAGCATGATCACCAACCAAATCCAAAACATCATTACTAACCAACCTATCATACAACAACAAATCAGCACTCTTAATAACTCTAACAGCCTTAACAGTCAACAACTCAGGATCACCAGGTCCTGTTCCAACCAAAAACACATCACCCTTCACACACTCCCCTTCACTACACTTCCCTTCACTTTCCCTCTTTTCTTTCAATACCTTAACAAGCTTTTTCAGCTCTGGAAGCTGTAAAGCTATATCATCCTCTCTTATTGAACCTCTTAAATCATCACAAGGGATGTGGTTACATGAGGTTGTTTTCTGATAAACCCATTGGTCTCTTTGGTATCTTTGTAAAGAGTGTTTCTCAGTGAAAGGTGAGGTTGATGAGGTTGTGCAGGAGATTGAGGAAATGGGGTGGTTTTTGTTGATTGGAAAATGGTGAATTGGAGTGAAAGATGGGATTTTGTGAAGAAGAGCCATGTGGGTTTGTTTTGGTTTGTGAAGAAAATGAAAGAGGAAATTATTGGTTTTAAATTAAGGTTGTTGTGTTGTGTTTGAATTGGACTTTGGAAAGATTAAGGAGACAAGACAGTGTTTGAGTTGTTCTTGTTCGCCTTTGGGTTTTGGGAGGGACATGCTTCACTTGATGGCTAATGCTTTTTCTCCTCTTTTTTTTTTTTTAATTGAATGTTTTGTTTTGTGTGATATATAATTATTTAAATTTATGTTGCATTATTATTTTATTTATTTTTATAAAGTATTATTAATTTAATTTTTATAGATCAGTAAAACTTTATTCCCGTAAGTTTAGCTCATTTTATAGGGATAATGGATAATTTATACGGAAGTCGAGTTTTGAAATTAAGACATTTCGCTTATTCACTTTTGAAAATGTTAAATTTTTAGTCATTAGGTTTACTTGATAAAAAGAAAAATAGTAAAACTTTAAAAATAAAATGCATTGTTCATCATAATTTTTTTTGTATTTATATAGATTGTTAAAATAAAATGCATATTGCACTAGTTATATATTATATTCAAATGCTTAAATTATATTAATTTAAGTTAGGCTTAAATGTATTTTGACCTCCTTATTTAACTTTTATAAAAAAAATTCAAACTAGTCCACCGAAATTAGTATCGGAGATAATCAAATTTAAGATCTTGAAGGAGCACATTCCAACGTTCTAAGCCAACATCATCAAGTCAACTCAAATGGTTTTTATTTACGTTAAATAAATTTTAGTCTCCCCAATTCTTTTTTCTTAAGAAGTTATAATTGACACCGAGGAGAATCGAATGTGACACCTTCTCAAAACACACTCCCCAATTCTAAAACCAGTTTTTTTATCCTCATATTATACATTTCTTGTTTTTTTTTCCACAATTATTTTCGACGATGTGTCCCTCTCATTAATAAGGTGCCACTAAAGTAGCATAGATGTGAGACTACATTGAATGGTTCAACTAGGAAGTTGTCCAAGTACGAGGAGTAGAAAAGATGAAATTATATTTGCTAGAAACAGGTCTTCGACAAAGAATCTATTGTGGTCAAAGATCCCATATTTTCAATGAGTTCCTCAACCTCGCAAAAACATACATCAGATACGAGGGCAAACAAAGTGCAGAAAACTTCATAAAATTAAGAAAAGATAAATGCAAGGAAAAAAATGGACCAAATGAGTTCCTCAACCTCAATAAGAATGCTCCAAGAGGCCAAATTAGGATAAATGCAAGGAAGAAAATGGACCAAAGGTTAGCTCTAAAAAATGTAAATATTTTCGATTCTACAAGTTCCATGGGCTCACCACCGATGGTTGTATCCACCTCAAAGGTGCCATCAAGATCCTCGTACAATGAGGAAAACTAAGACAATTTGCAAAGAAGAAATCTCAAGAAAAAGGAAGAACAAAGTTGAGGCTTCTTGATCAAATCCATTGTGATTTCTTGACAAGAAGCCTTCAACATGTTCCCCGCAAACATGGAAAGTACATGGAACAATTTCCCCACTGCCCTCATTATTTCAGGAGGAGGGATCATCCAGGTGACCATGGAGACACTAAAAGAAAGTTAGAGGCGATGATGAGTATAACTCATCTTGTTGTCGCCTCTGCAAAAGTCATGGGAAGACCACCCCTATCATTCTACGATGATGAAATTTAGACCTACTGCAAACTTTGCGATTCCTCTGCTCGTCCAAGCCTATATTTCTAATTTCGATGTCCGTAAAATTATCCTCGATTAAGGATCATCATGTGATATCATGTACTCAAATATGTTCTAAACTTTACAACTGTTAGAAAAGAATCTCATCTCCTACGTTGGGTTCGATTTGCAAGGATTTAATGGGGCAACTACTCGACCATGAGGATATGTAGAGTTGTAGGGTTTGGTGGCCTGTAATTGACTTGGCTTCGCCAAAAGGCCTCATCTCTAGAAGCCCGACTCGTGAAGCGTCCCTCTCGCAATCAGACGAGGGCCATGCGTACTGTGCCATCGTCCAATTAGTACAATATAGCTATTTCAAATCGCCCCGCGAAGCTTTCAGTATGAATACATTCATCAACATAAGTTTCATCCTCGGATTCCCACCTCAAACTTATTCATCATCGTTCTAGTACCGGCCGTCCTACTGCTTTTCCCTCTTATATCAAGGAACAGACATAAGTGAATCCTCCTAACCTTCGCGGATTCGAGGCCAAGAGAATCGTTAAGGTCCAATTCCTAACTGTGGATTGCAAGTCCATGTACAATTGCATAATAATTTTTCAAAGCGCCCTCCAAAAAGAAGACTTACCAATTCCTAACTACTACTGACAAGTGTATGGAAAGATTGATTGGTTCCAAACAAAAAGTGAATGGGAAGTCAAAATTGAACACAGATCATATACAAAATCTTACAAAATTGTGAAATCAACTTGTAGCAAGTGACAGTAAGAAACAACCATAATTAGAGTTGAGAACACAAGTTTTACATCTACAAATTAGATGGACAACTACTACAAACGAGAAGGTTGAGAATTAACAGGGAAATAAGAAACAACAATAGGAGCTGAAGATCGTTGAGGTTCCCCTTTGGGTTTCTTTGACAAAGAACCTGCTTCCACCACCACATGAGTACTCTTATCTTCTTCTTCAGACTTGAAGCAGCAGAATATGGCTGAGAGTATAGTCATGATTTTTGTGTGATGATGGACATGCTTTTGTGAGCTTTTGGGTATATATAATAATCGAAAGGAACTTAGGACCATGTGAATTTAATAAGGAAAATGTATTTTTATATTTTAAAATACAACCTTGCTTAGCAAGTTTTTGATTTAATTTAGTTTAGCTTCCACAACAAGGAAATGAGTGACCGCAAAGACTTTGACTATAACATCAATAACTATTTTTTCTTCAAAGATATTTTAATGGATAAAGGGTCTTGTTAAAGGTATTTGTTAAGGATTTAAAAATAAACATGCTCAAAATGGATGTAAAAAGGTCTTTAAATTTCTCAACAAGTGTTTTTAGGGTATTTCTTAGCATTTTTCTTTATAAAAATGGTATATTATGTGATTTTCAATAAAAAAGGTAACACATTTTTCAATAAATTTTTTAGTGATTAAAATTGACGAGTCCTATCAAATTTAAATAGAAGTCTGAATTGATGAGATCATGTGAATTCTAACAATCTTTCTCTCTTTTCCTTCAAAAATAAAATAAAATTATACGTTCTCTCTTTATAAGTCGTTTTGGTTATTTCACAAAGATTGTACACCCATGATCACTTATTTCTATGAATCTAAAAGGTAAATTCATAGTTGAATTCTACAACTTTGTAGAATACTATAAATACTGTTAGAATTCACACATACTACAACTATGTGGAATACTACACCCTTTCGGTCTCATGGTTCTAGTATTTTAATGCTAGATCAATCAAATATAAATATTACTCGAAATATGTAAATTTATGTAAAGATTTGATAACATTTTATTCATGATCCGTAAGATGTGATCTTCAGTCCATCCACATGATAGTCTATATGTCTTACAACTATCCTATTTCATAGTAAAGTTTTTGACTACAAATATGTTAAGAATAATATATTTTAGTTTTCCTGTTAACATTATGATTATTATCTTAGTTGACAAATATTAAATATTATTTAAAAATGTAATTTTATAGCATTTAATGTGTATTCACTAATTTAAGTGTTAATTTTATCAAACATTATAAATTTATGCTACTAGCTTATTCACTATAAGTTAGTTTATTCGATATCCACTTAACTTATTGGTTCGTTCTCTTGTGCATGAGTTATTTGAAAACATCATAACAAGATTTTTAATAATAGAGGAAGCTCTACTTATCACCTCTTGGATAAAGTTAAGTTGTTTTCTTACTGATGGCTTAATATAAAATTTGCTCATATTGCTTTTAACTATCATAGTTGGTGTCGCAACCCTATTGTTTGTGTGGGCATACATTAATTTTGGTTTTTAATCTTGTTTCAATATTGTTATTGTGTTAACATATTCCATTTTGCTTTGATAAAATAAAATTAACTTATCGATTATCTACTACTTTTATCAAATAGAGCTAAATTTGCTCTAGTTTTTAACACACAATTTTTATAATTACTGTTTGGATAAAAGTATTGGAAGATGTATTCAGTGACAATACATTATTAATGAAATAAATTTCAAATTATGTCAAATAACATGAGCCTACAATGTTAATTCTTTACGAATCATATATTTTTTCATATAGAAAACAAGGAGAAAAACGAAATAAAATCAAACACCAAAGTAAATAAAAAATTGTCGATTGCACTTTCTGATAAGAAGCAGATGCAGATTCATGCTACAAGCGTGAGAGACAATTGTTAACAGAGAAATAAGAAACTGCAATTGGAGCTCCCTTTGATTTTTCCTTCCTCTTTGGTTTCTCTTGACATGAATTTTCAGCATTATCAGAAACTTGAGAAGATGAGTTTGAAGAAGGACCAAAACAATTGAAGAATGATGAAATCAAAGCCATCAATAAATGAGGTGGGACTTGAAAATGAAATGAGGTTTTTGTACATGTTTTATAACTACTTTTTCTATGAGATTTTTACGTGGGTTATTATTTTATTTTTTTAGGGTTTTTAAGTGGGTTACTTGTTGTGTTTGGTCAATGCCTACTTTTACTCGATTTATTCTACTTATAGGTATATATATTTCTCATTAATAGTACCGTCATTTTTGGTTAGCCTTTCATGATGCAAGTGCTCCTATATTTATGCTTTGAGTAGCTCATTCAAAAGCTGGATTTTTCACGTGTCTGCAAAAACTCAAATAATACATCCCCATTCCTTTATTTTTTGTTGATATGGAAAGGGTCATACGTTTGACAAAAAAAAAAAAAGAGTCATATGTGAGAACATGTGTGTATCTATATATGAGAAAGCAACACATTATTTAATATAGAAAATATGGTTAAATATGTTTTTTTCCTATAAATATAATTTTTTATATTTTCTTTTAATAAAAGGGGCTAAGCCCCAAGCAAGAAACTAGAAACATATAGGAAAAACAATACAATGGAATAAAAACCAGAGAAAATTCAAAAACCTTAAAGCTTGTATCCAAACATATGGTATTGATTAATTTTTAATCTTATACAATTTTTGATGAATAAAATGTTATTTTGGTATTTTAGACAACTTTTAATTGGGGCAAAGAGTTGTGTCGTGGTTTAGTAGAGACAAGAACTTCAGTTTTTATCATGTTCCTTGACTCCAGTTTGTCTTGTCCTTGAAACAACTTTACAAATCGAACATTATACAACTAGAGTTGTCTTGTCTTATCCTTCATTTTTTAGTAGATCAAACGCACCCCAAGAGATTAAGCCGGAATAATCATAAATTCCATGGATATTGCTAACGATCATCCTTTGGACATGGTAGTAGTTGTAGGACACACATCTTTGAGCAAATTAATTGCAAGGGAAGAATCGACAAACACCTGAATATGCCTAAAGAGAAATGATATTTGTACAACCATTTTGTGACAACTTTGGTACAACTTTCTCTCTCATACTCACATGATGGTCTTATCATCTCTCTTCCTTTTTCTCTCTCCATTGTTTTTAGCCGATAAGAAGAGAGAGAAATAATGTTGTCACTAAAATTGTCATGAAATGGATGTACAAATATCATTGCTCTATGCCTAAATCCTCTACTCCAAGAAATTTTCCAACCGCGGAAAATTCTCCAAAGCTCATCTTCAAGCACCGAGCAAGGACGAATCTTAGCTGCAAAAGCACAAATAAATTTATCAACATAATCACCAAGAATTCCACCACAAGACGCTAATTCACATGTTCTTATTACAACACCATCGATATTCAAAGCAATATATCCATTTTTTTGGTATCTCCTAAGGAATAGTAGAATCTCGAGTCCTATCAACATCATGAATGCAAGCAATTTGAGTAAATGTGGAATTAATGCTTGCACTAACCCTTTTGATATTATAAAACAAATTCATATTATGCATCATACAAGCTTGAAAAACCCTTTTGATATTCAAAGCAATAATGATTTGACCTGATCAACAATACACCGTCTAGTGCAGTGAGCTTGTTGTCCTCGTAAGCTTGGAACGAAGGGGGTGTTGTATCTTCAGGCACTCTGATGCTCAAGTCAAGATATGAACAAAAAGGGGATGCTCGACACAATTGGCTGATTCAGCTTGCCCGCTTATTTAGGATGCTCGACATATGTGACGATGTGCTAGATCTTCAAATTCAATAAAGTATTCTTAGAATTTTTTATAAGTGAATTGAGTCCCGTTGTCGATGACCACAATTTTTGGTACTCCGAACCTTGCTAGGATGCTTCTTTTGAAGAAACGAAGTATGTTGTTTGTTACTATTTTGGCGATGGCTTCTGCCTCAATTCATTTGGTCGAGTAATAAACCGCGGACACTATGTATTTGACTTATTCCGCTGCTTTGGGGAAGGCTCATACTAAGTCGATTCTCCACAATGCAAAAGGCCTTGGTGAAGTGAGTGTTGTTAGCTCTGTGGGAGGAACAATTTGTATGTCCCCGTGTCTTTGGCACTTCTAGCATTTTGCGACGTATTATTTAGCTTCATGTTGCATAACTGTCCAGAAAAATCCCACTCGCAATATTTTCTTTCCAAGGGCTTTTCCACCTATGTATTTTCTTCAAATTTTAATCTTCCAAAAATTTTCCATCACCACGTTGTTCCATACTTCAACTTATGTGTACTCTTTATATTTTTAAATTAAATTGTGCAAAAATGAGAATATTATAACCTCTCCCAAAAAATTATAACTTTTTAACAAAACATGAATTAAATGTGAATTTTTAAGCGCAAAAAACAAAAACATTCATATTTAATTCATGTTTTGTTAAAAACATTAAAAAATTTGTTGGGAGAGATTTTTTTATAGTATTCTAGACATTTCTGAAAAAGTTTATTAAAAAATATGATGTCTACACATTAATTGACTTAAACGGAGGTATCAAAAGTGGTGATGGAAAACTTTTGAGAATCTAAAAGTTGAAGAATTTTTTTAGAGAGATTAAAATGAAAAGTTCGTATATTTATAAAAAGAAAAAAAAAATACTTTACCCAAGAAAATATACCACTTAAATGTGGAAAGAAGGAAAAACTCTTTTCTTGTCCATTAGATTTCATTTCACGGTTTACTGTTTTATTGGTTCATATGATTTCTTGGTTGTTTATTTTGATTGTCAACATCAAATTGCAACTATTTTAACGAGAAATAAGTTTAGGTCATCTATATTTTATTTATTCTGAATTGTACTTAATTGGTGTCACTATACTATTTCTCTTTAATTTATTATTTTTTATATAATTTTATGTCATGTTAGTCTCTTTTGCTTGGCGAGCAAGGAGAGTATAAATGGGACCACAACAGAGTAAGATCATTGAAAATTAATTTGGTCTATTTATTGTGTCTCCATCTTCACATATTTATGGTGTACAAGTCTAATATCACTAGACTATTTAACTTAAAAAAAATATCGTATAGGATATTGTGAAACAATATTGATAGGTTAGAAAGATACATGTTAGTCTATTTGCTTGACAAGCAAGGAGAACATAAATGGAACTACATAGTAAGAACATTGAAATTTTTCTTTGTGACTGTTTTGGATTCTTGTTAACTATATGTATTCGATATTACAATGTTGTTTCGTTTGTCTTTTTCAGAGCTTATTTTATTTGGTGCGTGCAATATGGAACAAGTCAAGGTCATGCTTGACAAATTGCGAAACATGGCATTATCAAATGAATGAAAGAGTGAATTTTTCATTAAAAAAATAAGAGAGTATATCAAGTATTTATACATAGTTGATATTATACTTCTAACTAACACGTACCATCTTATAACTGTACTACACCATTGTGACTTGTGCTACAAGTTACTTCTATTAACCATCTCATTTCCTTTGTTTTCATGGTACAATACATGGAGCAATTATTGCACAAATAAAGTTTGAATTATAGAGTAAATCATTAAATACGTTCTTGAGTTATCAAAAAAATCATTGATTTTATCAAATTTTATTCATAATAGTCATTCTATGAGTCAAAGACCAAATTTTATGATAACTTAATGATTAAATTGTGTGTGTGTATGTGTGTGTGTATATATATATATATATATATATATGTGTGTGTGTGTGTGTGTGGTTAAATAATATAGAGATTAACTTGATGATTAATGGCTTGTTAAAAAAAACTTGATAATTAATGGCTAAATTATATAGATGTAAATTCTCCGGTCCCTATTATAAGAAAACGTCTATTGTTTAGATTTATTCAATAAATGATGTATGTGGTATATTATATCCACATGCATCATTTATTGAATGAATTTAAAAAGTGAATTTTTATTTATAATACTGATCGGAGGGTGTAATTGATTGTTTAATAGCGTCAAACACCTTTTTAAAATATTGAGTTAATTGTTCAAATTAACCTTGTAATATACACTATGTTTGAAAAATGACAATGTAAAATAAAAAACATATATTCTAGCCTTGTAATTTGATATTCATCATATTTTTTACCCTACAATATACACACAGTCCAAAACATTGACTTAAATGTTGAATTTTTTCATAATTTTTTTCAGACATGTTTAAGACGTTAAAATATGGCTTTACAAAAAAAAAAATTAGATTTTTCTACTAGAGACAAAATAATTATCAATTTTTATTCCTCATAATTATGAATTTCTTAAGCAATTTATAATTAATTTTTCTTTCGTTTAAAAACTTTAAAATTTCATTGTGAAGGTTCTTATCAGGGAACAAAATTAGGGACCTAATCGTAAACTTTAAACTATGCCTACAAAATTTGATCTGTGAGTATACGCTTACTAGGAACAAAATTTCAATTTTGCACGTTTTGGTTGAAAAATAAAAATAAATTGAAACGTCTTTGAAATGCTATGAAACTTTGCATATCCTTTTTATATATTTTTATAGATGTCTTTGCAAACAATGAGCTCAAAATTTAATTTATAGGTCGAAATTTCCGTTTTGTTTTTTGAGTTTTTGTCACTTTAAAAATTCATAATTTATTTTTCGCTTGTCAAAAATTTCTAATATTTTGTGTAAAAACGTTCTTAACATCTCTCTAAATATGTGTCAGGGTCATAAATAATAAGAATCTTGAATTACATGGTCAAAATATGTGTTTTTTATTTTACAGGGTCATTTTTTAAACTTCGCGAATATTAGAAGTTCAAATCTCAAACATATTTGAGAGTGCCCTACAAAAATCAAAGATTAACTTGATGGTTTAGCTTTTATACTAGGTCTAGCTTTTATACTAGGTCACATTTAGGATAATATTAAGAGAATTTCCAGGGAATATTCCCCAACTCGACATGTACCATTCGATCATATCAAGAGACAAATGTATTTAAAAACGGATTCAGACTTAGACGGACAATGAATATTTTCGTTAATAACTCATGAAATGGATTTAATAACCAATTACGGTCATTAACAGAAAGGTTAAATCAATTAAAACTAATCCAGAGCATTTGTTATCATCTATATCAATGGCTTAATTGCATTTTTAGCGTCCCCATGAGCTTAACTCATTTGGTAATGGTTAATGCACAATATGTGCAGGGGTCGGAGTTCGAACCCCGAACACAATTATCGTTTAAATAAAAGATTTGGCAAAAGAATTCAATGACAGTACATTATTAATGAGAAGTGAATTTTAAATATACATCATATAATATCATGAGTACAATATTAATTATTTATATAACTCATGTAATTTTTCTTGTTAAAACAAGAAACTACAAATAAAGGAGAATCAAGTACCAATATAAATGTCTCAAACTAAAAAAAGTACCAAAATAAATAAATAAATGTCGATTGCTCTAGTCTCTTCATAAGAAATGGATGACTACAAACGTGAGAGATAAGAGTTAGTAGGGAAATGATATACTACAATTGGAGCTCCCTTTGATTTTTCCTTACTCTTTTGTTTCTCTAAAGATGAAGATTTCAATTTAGATGATTTTTCATCATAATCAGAAACTTGAGATGATGAGTTTGAAGAATGGCCAAAGCAACTTAAAATGGATGAAATCAAAGCCATAAAAAAAGTGATTTAATTTGCACTTTGAAGTGGGTTTTTTGTTTATGTAAGTGTGCAAAGCTGAAATGATTTAGTTGTGGGTTGAACTTCATGTAATTAATAACTTGATCTATTTATAGAGTTATCATTTCATATCATATGAGATATGATGATAGTCAAATTGCTTGGCGACCAAGCAGAACCTAAATGGGACCACTTTGAAAAAAATTCATTTGTGGCTGCTTTGGACACTTGTTAATCTCGTACATGTTGCTTCGTTTGTCCTTTTCAAAGCTATGTTTGGGAATATTCGGTTTTGCTGCTCTAGCGAAATTCTACCTACAGTACACACTTTTTGATCTTGGTCACAGGTTGAACGGTTAAGATTGAAACATGTGTTTTTTAATTAAAACAATCACAACCATACAATTTTGATCAGACAACCAATATTAATTACAACACTCTGTTGTAATAGCAGGGAATCCTATTCCCTTTATTTGGTGCATGGAACAGATGCCTGGCTTGGGGAGGAACTAGTCGTGGTCTTAGCCTATATTTTGTATCCGATAAATATGTTAAAATAATGGCGACCCATCGTTCAAGGCCAACAATGGTCTCCCCCTAGTTTTAGGTCGGGGAGGACCAGTTGGTTGACGCTCAATTCACATGAAGAAGTTTGATATCCCACCAGTGATGACGTTGGCCGTAGGAAACGGTTCCCATGTACATGAATATGGAGTTATATCCACATGCTCCACGAATTCATCCAGCTGCTCTACGGACATAGCGACCACTATGTCCTTATTTTTCTTGTCGGTGATTAATTTGACGGTCTGCTTCTCAGGCTCGGGGTTCTTGGTCAACTGATTGAGCCGACCTCGTTGTATGAGGATTTCAATGGTATCCTTCAGATGGATGCAGTCATCAGTCAAGTGTCTATGACACTTGTGGAATCGGCAATACTTTGTTTTATCGGTTCCCTTATTTTCTTGAGTAGGAGTTTTTGGCGGGTTTGATCCCAACTTCTTTCAGATCGGTAATTGCAATCTAAGCTAGGATTTTTTTTCCCTGGACAACGCCAAGGACATGTATTCCGTGAAGCGACCGACGGGTCCCTCGCCTTCACGGGCAGGCTTTCCTTCCTTCTTTTTCTCTTGGAATGGCTTTTTGGAAGATTCAAAAGCATGTTCTTCCTTCCTGGATTTGTTGAGGCTGTCTGTGTGTAGCTCCTCCTCGTACCGTATGTACGTCTTGGCGATCGCTAGGAACTCATTTAGAGTCCTTGGACGATCGAGCTGGACAACCTTTTTCATGTATGTGTCTGCACGTAGAACTTTTGCAATGAGATACTTTTTCATTAACTCGTCAGCACCTCGTACTTGCACAATTTCTTTATTGAACCTCTCGATGTAATCTCTGATAGGTTAGCTCTTCCCTTGCGCTATAGCTTCGAGGTACACCATAGTTTTGAGTTGGGTCCTTGAAGCAGTGAAATGAGCAGTGAACTCATGGCACATATCGTCCAATGAGTCAATATAATTCATCCTTAGGTTCTTGAACCTTGTCATGGCTCCTCGTCGTAGGGTGGTAACGAAGAGCTTACATTTCACGGCGCCCCGCACGTGTCTGTACGTGAGGACAACCTCAATGTTCTCGATATGCTCGTCCGGATCGATCGTCTCGTCATAAGAGCTCAAATTTTCGAATTATTGTTTAAATAGAAGATTTGGCAAAAGAATTCAATGACACAGTACATTATTAATAAGAAGTGAATTTTAAATATACATCATATAATATCATGATAGTATACAAATTAAAGAAAATCAAATACCAATATAAATGTCTCAAACTAAAAATGTACCAAAATAAATAAATAAATGTCGATTGCTCTAGTCTCTTGATAAGAAAGTGGATGCAGATTAATACTGCATGACTACAAACGTGAGAGATAAGAGTTAACAGGGAAATAAGAAACTACAATTGGAGCTCTCTTTGATTTTTCTTTGCTCTTTTGTTTCTCTAAAGATGAAGATTTCAATTTAGATGATTTTTCATCATAATCAGAAACTTGAGATGATGAGTCTAAAGAATGGCCAAAGCAACTTAAGAAGGATGAAATCAAAGCCATCAAAAAGTGATTTAATTTGCACTTTGAAGAGGGTTTTCTGTTTATGTAAGTGTGGAAAGCTGAAATGATTTAGTTGTAGGTTGAACTTCATGTAGTTAACTTGATCTATTTATAGATATCATATGAGATATGATAATAGTCAAATTGCTTGGTGACCAAGGAAAACATAAAGGGACCACTTTGGAAAAAAAAATAAAAAAAATAATTTGTGGCTGCTTTGAACACTTGTTAATTAGAATCAAAATGTTGTTTCGTTTGTCTTTTTCATTGCTTATTTGGTGCCTGCAATATGGTTATGAGGAACAAGTCAAGGTCTAAGTATGATTGACCATCGCCAAACAATTTTCTTTAAGAGAGTACATCAAGTATTATTTATACATTGTTGATATTATACTACTAACTTACGTTACATCGGACCTGGATCCTCTGCTGTAACCGCTTTATGCAGTTTCACGCAGTGGTTAATCTCAGCCATAAAACATTGATCTAACAGTTCATATTTGTTCTGCTAATTTTCACACAGTTTAATTTCAGCCACTTATTGTTGATCGGACGGGTCACACGCCTTACAACATCATGCTGTTACAGCAGGAAATCTACTTCCAACTAACGTCTACTATCTTAGAATTGTACTACACTATTGTGACTTGTACTACAAGTTACTACTATCTCATTTCATTTGTTTTCTTCATGGTGCAATACATGGAACTAAAAGTAAAAAAAGTAAGATGAACAATTATTGCACAAATAAAGTTTGAATGATAGAGCAAATAATTAAATACGTTCTTGAGTTATGTAAAATAATAATAATTGATTTTGTCAAATTTTACTCATATGGGTCATTCTAAGAGTCAAAGATCAAATTTTATGATAAGTTAATAATTAAATAAGAGTCAAAGATCAAATTTTATGATAAGTTAATAATTAAATTGTAGATAAGTGGTTAAATATAGAGATCAACTTGATGATTAATGGCGTCAAACACATTTTTAAAATATTTATGATCTCAAACTTATTTGAGGGTGCCTTACAAAGTTAAAGACTAGCTTGATGATTTAGTTATTATACTAGGCCACATTTAGGATAATATTAAAAGAATTTTTAGGGAGTATTCCACAACTCGACACGTACCATCCAGTCCTTGTAGTAACCGTCAACTATGGATTTAGAGCGGGTATATCAAGAGACAAATGTATTTAGAGACGGATTCAGAGACAAATGTATTTAGAGGTGAAATTTGAGATGGAAGATGAATGTTTTCGTTAATAACTCATGAAATGTATTTAATAACCAATTACAGTCATTAACACAAAGGTAAAATCAGTTAAATCTAATCTATGGTGGTTTTTATCATATATTAACGGTTCTTTTTTCCACTTACCATGGTCTAAATATAAAACGTGCAATTTTGACCCCTTAACTTTATTTCCTTTGGATTTACCACCTCCAACTTGGCAAATTGAGGTAATATCGATTTTTTTTTTTACACTTAGCATGGTCTAAATGGACAAGGTGAAAATTAGTTATTATTAAAATAAAAAATGTTTTCCTAGGCAACACGTACCCATTGTTCCAACCCATCCTGTTGAAAATATATTTTTTCAAATTTGATGATTGAAGGTTCGACATAAATTGTGGCATGATTTGGTAAAACTGGGGCATGATTTTGGTTAAGAATTTTAAGTCTGTCTCGACAATTTTCGTAGCACGAAGAGGTGAAATTTCGTGACACGATTTTGTGTATGGGGGTGTACGTGGGCTAGTTTGGGTTGGGTTTGGCCAAACCCAGAACCTAAACCATATAGGGTGCTCCAGTTTGGGTGAGGTAAAATAAACATCCATTATACCATTGTGTTGGTTTGGGCAAACCCGTTAATTTCTGGGTTGGGTTGGATTGGGTAATGGGTTACCCAACTTATTTTTTCTTTTTTTTTAGTAGAAAATTGCATTTTTGACATAAAAAACTTCATAAAGACACAAGTAAAATAATTTATTGCCCCTAACGGTAGTTAACTATCGTTGGTATAACCGCCGACAGTTAACTGCCGCTGTGACTCAGCGGTTGTTAACTGCCGTTGCTTTTTCCCCCCCAAAACCAGAAAAGCCATACCTCATATTCACTTATCACCTTACCATTCCACAAAAAATCCCCATTTCAAAAATCTTTTGTCAAAATCTTTGTTTCAAATCATTGCTGATCGATTGCTAGGACGTTTCTACGCACAATATGCATCAAATAACATGTATTTCAACGTTAAACACCATTACATTTGATTGATTTTTGCTGTTTTTTTTTTCTACTGTCACGAGATTTAGCGGCAGTTAACTACCGTTGGGAGTGAGTGGCTATTAACTGCCGCTGGATACTTAGAAAATTTTCAAATGGCAGTGCCACTGGCAAAAAAAAAAAAAAAAAAAATTTAATTTTTTTTTCCTTTTGTTTTTTTTTGTTTGTTTATGTTATTATATGATATTAGATACATGTTTATTAATTAGTTTACAAATTATATGTTGTTTATTTATAGATGCAGATGATGATCCGGGTGATCGAAAATCTAGTGTTGTCGATTCCGTTAAGGTTGAAGCTCCCATTAAGTTCGAAGCTTCTGTGAAGATTTAAGCTTCCGTTAAAGTAGAGGCTTCAAGCGTCAATTCCGATGTGTGTAAACTTCGTGACAACGAAGTGGACACGGCTCATTTCTTTTCGACACGAGATACATGGAAAGATAAAGAGGAATTGCTCGGTTGGGTCCGTCAACAAGCAAAAGGGATGGATTTATGGTTATCATTAGAAGATCTTGTGAAGGTAGAAATGCTATGTTGGAGTTGGTTTGTGAACGAGCGGCGAACACAAAGTACCAAATAGAAAAGTGAAGCATGAAGCAACGAGATCAAGAAAATGTGGGTGTTTGTTCAAGGTGCGTGGATATGTCGTGAGGGAAAAGAATGCTTGGAAATTGACCATTCTTAATGGCGTTCACAACCATGAGATGGTGCGGTATGTAGCAGGGCACCTTCTTGCCGGAAGATTAATGGAGGATGACAAGAAGATTGTACATGGAGAGCCAGCCAAAGTTGTCGGAGATTTGCAGTTTAGGACCGTTGGTTTTTCAATTATTTTACTTATGGTTTTTCAATTATTTTACTTATGTATATATATAAGTAAAATAGGGAAATTGGGGTCAATCATTTTCAGAATTTTTACACTCGAATTATCTAAATCATTGAGAGAAAAGAGTAACAAGAATGTATATACATTGTTTGATGAACCATTTTTATTAAATGCAATGCAAGTTTATTTCCTTTAAACTTTCTTACTTTTACCTTTGAAGTTTAAGTATTCTTTTAAAAGTCCTAAAATATTGTTTAATTGTGTCGAATTAAACTTTGATCTTCATCTTCTTCATGTTTCATCTCAAGAACATGATGAATATTCAAACATTTTTTGAAAAAACATTACACATCATGTCCTAGAATTTTTAGTTTAATCGTGCAAGTAACATTTTAAAACTAGCGTCTTATTTATCGGAAACAATTATAAACAATTGGCATGTCTAGAGGAACATTCTTGTGCAATTTTTTGGAAAGAAAATTCCATTGGTTGAAAAATTTTTCTAAGAGTGTTGATAAGACTTCTTTCATAAACTAATTTCTGGGAAAGTTTTTTCAAGTGTGTCGATAGATTTTTTTAAGAAGGTTTTCATTTGTGTATGCGTTTAAGAAGTGACAATGTCCTTCCAAAAATGGCTCGTCCTAATTCAACAAATAATTCATCTGCATCAAATACACAAAGTAACGTTCAAACCACGCAAAAACAATCAACCCAGACGCCAGTTTCGACAGTTAGATGCGTCAATGTGTCAACTGCTATGGGAGTAACTTATCCCGTGTCATTTTCAACGGTTAGTGACGCCGATGTTTTTTTTTCCTGAGTTGGGACAGGAGTTGTAGCTCTGCTCTTTGCTTACATACGCTCAGTAGGCCACTGGTAGCTATTAACAACTATAGATTCTACAAGATCATAACACTCTTTATAGGACTTTCTCAATAGTGCACCTCCTGAAGAGGCATCTACCATAAGATTTGTTGATGGAACAAACCCATTGTAAAAGGTTTTCATTTGAATGCATACACGTATCCCATGATGAGGACACCTTCTCAACAGATCTTTAAACCTTTCCCATCCTTCAAAGACTGTGTTTCTTCATTTGTTTGCCTGAAAGAGTTTATCTCATTCCTCTTTCGAGCATTGGAGGAAAATGTTTGACTAAGAACTTCTCATCAAGTTCTCTTTATTTGTTGTCACAATTTTTAAGATAAGATTTTCATTTTAAATTTCTTAACAACGTCCTTAGAGCACTTGTTAACATTTTTCTTAAAATTATGCTTGTTACATAAGAACAGGTACAACTTCAACTACTTAAATAATTCATATCAAGAGCCCAGAGGTGGTTCTAAGATTTCCAATTAATTATTTGCTTTAGTTTGCATACAATCTTTTTCGAATTATTGTTTAAATAGAAGATTTGGATGAAGAATTCAATGATTGTAAATGATTAATGAAGTGAATTCCAAATATACATATCATCATATAATATCATGATAGTACAACAATATTAACTATTTATACAACTCATGTAATTTTTCTCGTTAAAACAAGAAACTACAAATAAAAGAAAATCAAGTACCAATATAAATGTCTCAAACTAAAAAAAGTACCAAAATAAATAAATAAATGTCGATTGCTCTAGTTTCTTCATATTGGATGACTACAAACGAGAGAGATAAGAGTTAGCAGGGAAATGATATACTACAATTGGAGCTCCCTTTGATTTTTCCTTACTCTTTTGTTTCTCTAAAGATGAAGATTTCAATTTAGATGATTTTTCATCATAATCAGAAACTTGAGACGATGAGTCTAAAGAATGGCCAAAGCAACTTAAGAAGGATGAAATCAAAGCCATAAAAAAAGTGATTTAATTTGCACTTTGAAGTGGGTTTCTTGTTTATGTAAGTGTGGAAAGCTGAAATGATTTAGTTGTGGGTTGAACTTCATGTAATTAACTTGATCCATTTATAGACATCATATCATATCATATGAGATAGGATGGGATGATAGTCAAATTGCTTGGCGACCAAGGAGAACATAAATGGGACCACTTTGAAAAAAAAATTCATTTGTGGCTGCTTTGGACACGTGTTTGAAAATCTCATTTGAATGCATACATGACTTAATCATCAAGTCATGTATTCTACATGTTGTTTCCTCTGTCCTTTTCAAAGCTTTATTTGGTGCTTGCTTGGGGAAGAACTAGTAATGGCAGGATCGGTACTAAATTTTGTGTCATTCGCGAATCAATAAAATTTTAACTTTTTAACTAAGGTCTTGTTAACCAGGATAATGATTAAGAAATTTACAAATAAAAATTTTATCTTTTTTTTTTCTTTTTAATATAAGATACTCCCTTCGATTCTATTTAACTTTTTAGATTCATTGAGTAATTGATGTATTTTATCTAAAATATACCAAACACATTATTTATACAATGAATCAAAAAAGTCAAATGTTTCTTATAAATAGGACCGGAGGGAGTATTCTTTTTTATTAAGTAATTAGTACACATCTTTTTCATAAAAATTTACTCCATCCGTTCACATTTATAAGCAAAAAAACAATTTTTTAGGTACATTGAATAACTTATGTATTAGACATATAAATGTGACCAAATGTATTGGATGTTTAACCAATGTCCTTGGGACACTAGTTATCATTTTCCTTTTAATTATTTAAATGTCTCTCTTTTTGTATTTTTTGTTGTAAAAGGTTCATTAATAATCAAGGTTCTCTGAAAACATATTTTCAGTAGAGTTTAATCAAACAGAGTTAAAAGAAAATATACCTATATAATACTAACTATTACGTAAAAATCATAATTTTGGTGCCTTTTAAAAAATGGTGTCCTGAACTATCGTCCTTCCTATCCACCCTCACGGTCACCCTTGAGTCGTGGTCTTAGCCTATATTTGATATCCGATAGATATTTTAAAATCACGACGATCCACCATATTAAGGATAAGACTCTGTCTCCGGTGCATGACCCATCCATGCCTCCCACCGTAACAAACCTCATATTTTTTTGTTTTTTTTTTTCTTTCTGCAAAATGAATAAGTGTCATTGGATTAAATCCAATAGTTGAGTAAAAAAAAGATAAAACTGACACTTTTGTTATTTCATTATTTAATTAAGGGTGTTTTAGTAAAATTGTTAAACCTTTGCTTCCACCATCTTTTTTTTCTGTTAGCAACAGAGCAAATTACCTATTTTGGTTGCATAAAAGTCAGTAGCGGTTAGGACTCTTTGAATCCCCCCTATTTATTTTGTTGGATATTAAATAACATTCATGTCACGTTTAATTATCTTAAATAGACTATGCAACTGATGAGGTCGTTGTGACGTTCCTACCTAGTCGGTTGTCAAGCTGCACCCGCTGATCGCAAGGTGATCTTTACGTGCAGGATCTTGCTAATTCAAAGGTAATTGAAACATAGACTTTATAATAGCATTCCTAAATTTTCAAAGGCAAGATGGTCACACTAAGGTTATACGCGCGCTATGGTATTGGGTTAATAATCCTATAGGATTCTGCCACCTTCATAAGGATTATTAGTGTGGGGTCTGGCTAGTGTTCCTAAAGGTTCTCGAATCTATGAATCTTAGGACACTCATAGCACACTCTCCTTCTCCCTTTGGTAGTTCTAAAAATGGGCAGCCCTATCAGCGTCTACCTTACCAAGAGGTCGAGGAGATTGGTCTCACTAGGATCGATTCACTCCCCTTGGTACTTGTTTCCCTAATTAATAACGAGTTACATCATAGGTTCAACAGATTTTACTAAATATTAGTAATGTGACCTCCTAAATATTTACTATTAGGGTCAACTCCCTTTCAGTATCTTTCGTCTTGTTATTAACTACTTACTTCCTAGATAGCTAGTTATCAGTATAAAGATAAAAATAACAAGATATAAGCATCATGATAGTAACAGCAGTATTAGGTATTGTCACAACCTAAGTACCTAATCTAGGGTTGCACTTTGCCGAAATAAATTAATCCTAACAAAACTTAACTGGGTACCAAAAATATACAAAAATAAAACGACATTAAATTAAATAATTATCCAATAAAATAAATAGAGGTTCATCTTAGAACCCTAACCTATAATTATCTAGTTACACATGATAACTAAGACAAAATACAAAAATATAAAAATATACCCAAGAAAATATAGGAGAGGATAAAAGTCCTCCTTGCCTTCTGTAACAACCGATTTTTAGCTAGATTTATTTAATTACTTTTATTATGTGTTTGTGTGTGATTATTTGTGCTTGTGTGTATTTAATTGTCATCGGGTGCATTTACGTGGATTACCGTATTAGAAGGGTATTTTAGTCATTTGACGGGTAAGGGTAAAATAGTAATTTTGGTGAGAATTATTTTAATAATTAGTGAGAACCCTTATTTTACTAAGTTACTAGTGTAGTGATTAGTTTTTACCGTTAGTGACCGTTGATTACATTTTACCGTTATTAATTAAAATATCGTTTGGAGTGTAGTAATATTTTTGGTTTGAATAGAAATGGGTTGAGCCCACTAGAAACTAAGTTAAGCCCATTAGTGGAGATAACACTAGGGTTGTGTTAGAAGAACCAATTCATTCATTTCACAAACATTTCTAGAGAGAGGTAGAGAGAGAAAGAGGTGAAGAGAAGAGCAAAAGGGTTTTGGAGAGAAGAACTTGAAGAAATCCAATTGGGTAAGCTTAGGAGCTAAATTGAAGCAAGAGTTTGGGTTAATCTTCTTCTAAGGTAAGGGGGTTAGTTATTATCATAATCATGATTGTTTTGTTTGCAATTTTCCTTGTTTTATGAAATAGGTTGATTGGAATGAATTGATAATTGTTGTTAAATTCGTGCTCTTGTTTTGGTGATAAGTTTGAGTATGTTAATTGAACGATAAATGAATTGTTGGTGATGAAATAACATGTTCATAATGTATGAAAATTGGTTGTTATGAAATTATGCTTAATTGATGAATTATGACATGTTGTTGTTGAATTGAGGTGAGAATCAAGTTTTAATTGATGTTATTGTTGCTGAGACATGTTGTTGTTTATGATTATGGCTTGGGTGTTCATATATCATGATTGTTGGTGAGAAATAAGATGTTGTTGGTTGTTTTGCAAAAATGGGTCAAATGGTGATTTTGGTTTAAGATGATGTTTGATTCAAGTGATTATATGTATTCGAGTGTCTTTTCATGTTAAGAAACGTTTGGATACACTTTGGAATTGAATTTGGGTAATGGGAAGTCGAAAATTGGGATTTTTGGGGTGAAAATGGATTTTTCCCATAAAACTGAATTTTTCTGAACTGCGCGATTCCGCCGGGCGAGCTAATGGTGAGCAGCTACTGCCTTCACTCGCCATGGCGAGCAAACATTCCGCCAGGCGAAAATGCCCAGTTCCAGCATCCCCTGTTTCGTGTTCTTGCATCTTTTTCACCTATTTCTGTTTTGAATTGGACTTTGGTGTAAACATGAAAGTTGTAGATAATTTTATTAGCTTTCTAATGGCTTGGGTTTGACGTCCAAATGATTTTTAGAACTTGAGATATGATTAAATTACTACACATGGGTCATGTGGATTTTTGTGAAAACTTATCGTAACTTTTTCTATGAGCCGTGAAACTTTTCCAAACTTGATTTCGGGCTTAATGAAGTATTTAGAGTGAATAACTGAGTATGTAAATATGTAATTGGGATGTGATGATTATCATGAGATGTATCTTGCTGTCTTACTTGGAATATGAGAATGCTTGAATTGGTGAACTATATGTGATAGTTGATGTTGAATAACATTGTTGATTATTGATAATCATGTTGATGTGTGATGATGAATACTATGATTTATTTGTGTGGGCATGTTTTCTTGATAATGCAATGTTGTGGAGATAATCAATATAATTGGGTGTTGTCCTATATATTGAGTTGAGATTGTGAATTGTTGTCGCATTATCGAGTCCTTATACATGTCCATGCATCATAGTCGTTGTTGCTGTAAAAGGGATGACTCTTTTACTTCGAGATTATTGTAAGGCAGATGTGAGCCCTTACATTCGGTGTGCAAGTGGCATCGAAAGGTGACGACCTTGTTGAGATTTGGTACCGCATGCATTTATGTGTCCATAAGTGCATATCATAGCATGAGTCCTATGTGAATTATGTGATTGGTGATGAATTGAGATGAATGAATGTTGATAATGATTGTCTATGATTGATGTTGTGAATGAATATTTGTGATTAGATAAATTATTCATGTGATTGATATATGTGGATACGAACTATCAAGTGGTGATGTAAATATTTATGCATGACTATTATTATTCAAGTACATGATATTATTTGATTTGATTATTATCTGGATTATGATAATGTAATGCTTACCCCCAGTGGTTTTAACCGCCTACTTGCCTGTATGGGTGAGTAGACGTTGTGCAGGAGTAGTCTTGGTGAGTCTTTGCGTGGGATATCGGGAGCTTCCTCCGATATCGGGTCGTGTCGGTTCTGATCTAGGCTTGTCGTGTCGGTCTAGATTAGATTGTTATATTTTCCGTTGGATTATGATTTTGTTGATGATTACTCGTATGTTTGGGTTTTGAGATTTATCTTTGAGACATGATTTATTTGCTCATGACATGTATATATTTGATCACTCTGATTTGTATTCCGCTGTAACTGTTGAGGTTTACATACATGTCTATCGTTTTTTTTTGAATTTTGAATGAGACGTAATCTCTATTTCTTGAATAAATGTATTATTCGCATGTTTAATTGCTTTAATAGAAATAGGAGCGTTGCAAGTTGGTATCAGAGCCATGGTTAGTCGTGTTTAGATTAATCTTTGTTGTGTTGTTTCTTATCGGTTAGATGGTTGTGTAATGCGAACATGGCAGGAGGTCGTGATGATGCGGCGATTGCAAAAGCCTTGGCAGCGATGGCTCAGGTGTTGGCTCAATCGAATGAGCAAGCGGCGATTGGTCGTCGGAATGAGGGAGAAGTTGAGGAGCGGAGGCTTGATCGTTTCTTACGAAACAATCCACCTACGTTCAAGGGAAGGTTCGACCCGGATGGAGCTCAGACATGGTTGCAAGGCATGGAGAGGATCTTTCGTGCTATGGTGACTAGTGATGATCAAAAGGTGAGGTTGGCTACTCGCATGCTTGCTGAGGAGGCTGAGTATTGGTGGACCAATGCTAAGGGAAGACTTGAGATTGGTGGAGAGGTTGTGACTTGGACAAGGTTCAAGGCTGAGTTTTTGAGGAAGTACTTTCCAGAGGATTTGAGGACTAGGAAGGAAGTGGAGTTCCTGAATTTGAAGCAAGGGAGTATGTCCGTGGCCGAGTATGCGGCGAAGTTTGAGGAGCTTGCAAGGTTTTGTCCCTACATCAATGCTGAGGATGCTATGGTTTCAAAGTGTGTGAAGTTTGAAAGTGGGCTTAGGCCGGACATCTATCAGTACATGTGTGTTCAGGAGATCCGAGACTTTGATACTTTGGTGAATAAGTGTCGTATGTTTGATGATGCTGGGAAGGTTAAGTCTAATTACTACAAGGCTCAGAATGAGAAGAAAGGGAAGGGCTATGGAGTTGGGAAACCTTACAGCAAGGATAAAGGAAAGAAGAGAGAATCTGGTGGGGGCTCTAAGCCAAGTTTGGCGGATGTCAAGTGCTTTAAGTGTGGAGCTATGGGTCATTATGTTAGTGATTGCAAGAACGATTTTACTTGTCACAAGTGTGGGAAAGCGGGTCACAAGGCGGCCGATTGCAGAGGTGTTGCAAGAGAGATTACTTGTTACAATTGTGGAGAGAAGGGTCATATTAGTACCAAGTGTACCAAGCCGAAGAAGGCGGCGGGAAAGGTGTTTGCTTTGAATGCGGAGGAGGTGGAGCAGCCGGATAATCTTATCCGAGGTATGTGTTTTATCAATAGTACTCCTTTGATTGCAATTATTGATACTGGTGCTACTCATTCTTTTATCTCGGCTAGTTGTGTTGAACGTTTGGATTTGGTTGTAACTCCTTTGTTGCGTGGAATGGTTATTGACACCCCGGCTAGCGGTTCGGTGACTACTTCTTTTATGTGTGCTAAATGTCCTGTTAATTTTGGTGATGTTGATTTTGAGTTGGATCTTGTTTGTCTTCCGTTGAAGCATATGGATGTGATTTTTGGTATGGATTGGTTGTTAGCTTTTGGGGTTCGCATTAATTGTTTGACTAGGAGTGTGACTTTTTCTAAACCGGTAGAAGAGTTAGATAGGAAGTTTTTGACCGCGGGGCAAGTGAAGAAGTCTTTAGAAGGTGAGGCTTGTGTGTTTATGATGTTTGCATCCTTGAAGGTTAGTGGTGAGACAGGAGTTAGTTATTTGCCGGTAGTGCAAGAGTTTCCTTAGGTTTTTCCAGAGGATATTACCGAGTTACCGCCAGAGAGAGAAGTTGAGTTTGCAATTGATTTGGTACCAGGCACGAGTCCTATTTCGATTGCGCCGTATCGGATGTCTGCATTGGAGTTGGGTGAAATGAAGAATCAGTTGGAAGAGTTGCTTGAGAAGCAGTTTATTAGACCGAGTGTTTCACCGTGGGGTGCTCCAGTGTTGCTAGTTAAGAAGAAATATGGAAGCATGAGGTTGTGTGTGGATTATCGGTAGTTGAACAAGGTGACGATTAAGAATCGGTATCCACTTCCAAGGATTGATGATTTGATGGATCAGCTAGTGGGTGCAGAGGTGTTTAGTAAGATTGATTTGAGATCAGGATATCATCAGATTAGAGTAAAGGCAGAAGATATATCCAAAACTGCGTTCCGAACGAGGTATGGACACTATGAGTATTCTGTGATGCCATTTGGAGTATCTAATGCGCCAGGTGTCTTTATGGAATACATGAATAGAATATTTCATCCTTATCTGGACCGTTTTGTGGTGGTGTTCATAGATGATATTTTGGTGTATTCAAAGTCTGAGGAAGAGCATGCTGAGCATTTGAGGATTGTGTTGCAAGTCTTGAAAGAGAACCAGTTGTGCGCCAAGTTGTCTAAGTGTGAGTTTTGGTTGAAGGAAGTGAGTTTCCTTGGTCATGTGATTTCTAAGGGTGGTATTTCTGTGGATCCTTCCAAGGTTGATGCAGTGTTGCAGTGGGAGTCTCCTAAGTCTGTTTTTGAGATTAGAAGCTTTCTTGGTTTGGCCGGTTACTATCGGAGGTTCATTGAGGGATTCTCTAAGTTGGCGTTGCCATTGACGCAGTTGACTCGGAAGGGACAAGCTTATGTTTGGGATGCCAAGTGTGAGAAGAGTTTCCAAGAGTTGAAGAAGAGGTTGACTTCAGCTCCAGTGTTGATTTTGCCGAATCCGAAGGAATCGTTTGTTGTGTATTGTGATGCTTCTAAGATGGGTCTTGGTGGTGTGCTTATGCAGAATCGTCAGGTTGTAGCTTATGCTTCGAGGCAATTGAAAGTGCATGAGAAGAATTATCCGACTCATGATTTGGAATTGGCGGCAGTTGTGTATGCATTGAAGATTTGGAGGCACTATCTGTATGGTTCTAAGTTTGAGGTGTTCAGTGACCACAAGAGTTTGAAGTATTTGTTTGATCAGAAAGAGTTGAATATGAGGCAGAGAAGATGGTTGGAATATCTTAAGGATTTTGATTTTCAGTTGAGTTATCATCCCGGAAAGGCTAATGTTGTTGCGGATGCTTTGAGTAGAAAGACTTTGCATATGTCTGCTTTGATGGTTAAAGAGTTGGAATTGATTGAGCAGTTTCGAGATTTGAGTTTGGTCAGTGAGTTGACACCTGATGGTGTGAGGTTGGGTATGTTGAAGTTGACAAGCAATATTTTAGAAGAGATTAAGAAGGGTCAGAAGGAAGATTTGGAACTCGTGGACCGAATGACATTGGTTAATCAAGGTAAATGTGGAGACTTTAGATTGGATGAGAATGGTGTTTTGATGTTTCGTGATCGAGTTTATGTGCCAGATGTGTTTGAGCTTAAGAGGCAAATTTTGGACGAAGGTCATAGAAGTAGTTTGAGTATTCATCCAGGAGCAACTAAGATGTATCAGGATTTGAAAAGGTTGTTTTGGTGGCCTGGAATGAAGAAGGAGATTGCTGAGTTTGTTTATTCTTGCTTGGTTTGTCAGAAATCAAAGATTGAACATCAGAGACCGTCGGGTTTGATGCAACCATTCTTTGTGCCAGAGTGGAAGTGGGATAGCATTTCTATGGATTTTGTTGGAGCATTGCCTAAGACTAGTAAGGGTTTTGATTCGATTTGGGTGATTGTTGATCGGTTGACGAAGTCAACGCATTTTGTTCCTATCAAGACTGGTATGTCAGTAGCGAAGTTGGCTGAGATCTACATTGAGCAGATTGTTAGATTGCATGGTATTCCTTCTAGTATTGTGTCGGATCGGGATCCGAGGTTTACTTCTAAGTTTTGGGAAGGTTTGCAAGCTGCTTTGGGAACTAAGTTGAGATTGAGTTCTGCTTACCATCCTCAGACCGATGGGCAGACAGAGAGGACTATTCAAAGTTTGGAGGATTTGTTGAGAGCTTGTGTTTTGGAGCAAGGTGTCAGTTGGGACGAATGTTTACCGTTGATTGAGTTTACTTACAACAACAGTTTTCATGCTAGTATCGGAATGGCACCGTTTGAGGCTTTGTATGGTCGGAGGTGTAGGACACCGTTGTGTTGGTTTGAGTCCGGAGAGAGTGCTTTGTTAGGACCGGAAGTTGTGCAAGAAACTACGGAAAAGGTTAAGATGATTCAGGAGAAGATGAAGGCGTCTCAGAGTAGACAGAAGAGTTATCATGATAAGAGGAGAAAGGATATTGAGTTTCAAGTTGGTGATCATGTGTTTTTGAGGGTGAATCCTGTGACCGGAGTTGGTCGTGCTTTGAAGTGTAGGAAGTTGACTCCTCGTTTTGTTGGGCCGTTTGATGTCATTGAGAAGGTTGGGGTTGTAGCGTATCGGATTGCGTTACCACCGTCTTTGTCGAATCTTCATAATGTGTTTCATGTGTCTCAGTTGAGGAAGTATGTGCATGATGCTTCTCATGTGATTCAAGTGGATGAGTTGGAAGTCAGAGATAATTTGACCGTTGAGACTTGGCCAGTTAGGATTGAGGATCGTGAGTTGAAGCGTTTGCGTGGCAAAGAGATTGTTTTGGTCAAAGTGATTTGGGTTGGACCAACCGGTGAGAGTGCCACTTGGGAGCCGGAGAGTAGGATGAGGGTTTCGCATCCGGAGTTGTTTCCTTCAGGTAAATTTTCGAGGGCGAAAATTCTTTTAGGGGGGAGAGTTGTAACAGCCGATTTTTAGCTAGATTTATTTAATTACTTTTATTATGTGTTTGTGTGTGATTATTTGTGCTTGTGTGTATTTAATTGTCATCGGGTGCATTTACGTGGATTACCGTATTAGAAGGGTATTTTAGTCATTTGACGGGTAAGGGTAAAATGGTAATTTTGGTGAGAATTATTTTAATAATTAGTGAGAACCCTTATTTTACTAAGTTACTAGTGTAGTGATTAGTTTTTACCGTTAGTGACCGTTGATTACATTTTACCGTTATTAATTAAAATATCGTTTGGAGTGTAGTAATATTTTTGGTTTGAATAGAAATGGGTTGAGCCCACTAGAAACTAAGTTAAGCCCATTAGTGGAGATAACACTAGGGTTGTGTTAGAAGAACCAATTCATTCATTTCACAAACATTTCTAGAGAGAGGTAGAGAGAGAAAGAGGTGAAGAGAAGAGCAAAAGGGTTTTGGAGAGAAGAACTTGAAGAAATCCAATTGGGTAAGCTTAGGAGCTAAATTGAAGCAAGAGTTTGGGTTAATCTTCTTCTAAGGTAAGGGGGTTAGTTATTATCATAATCATGATTGTTTTGTTTGCAATTTTCCTTGTTTTATGAAATAGGTTGATTGGAATGAATTGATAATTGTTGTTAAATTCGTGCTCTTGTTTTGGTGATAAGTTTGAGTATGTTAATTGAACGATAAATGAATTGTTGGTGATGAAATAACATGTTCATAATGTATGAAAATGGGTTGTTATGAAATTATGCTTAATTGATGAATTATGACATGTTGTTGTTGAATTGAGGTGAGAATCAAGTTTTAATTGATGTTATTGTTGCTGAGACATGTTGTTGTTTATGATTATGGCTTGGGTGTTCATATATCATGATTGTTGGTGAGAAATAAGATGTTGTTGGTTGTTTTGCAAACATGGATCAAATGGTGATTTTGGTTTAAGATGATGTTTGATTCAAGTGATTATATGTATTCGAGTGTCTTTTCATGTTAAGAAACGTTTGGATACACTTTGGAATTGAATTTGGGTAATGGGAAGTCGAAAATTGGGATTTTTGGGGTGAAAATGGATTTTTCCCGTAAAACTGAATTTTTCTGAACTGCGCGATTCCGCCGAGCGAGCTAATGGCGAGCTAGTGGCGAGCAGCTACTGCCTTCACTCGCCATGGCGAGCAAACATTCCGCCAGGCGAAAATGCCCAGTTCCAGCATCCCCTGTTTCGTGTTCTTGCATCTTTTTCACCTATTTCTGTTTTGAATTGGACTTTGGTGTAAACATGAAAGTTGTAGATAATTTTATTAGCTTTCTAATGGCTTTGGTTTGACGTCGAAATGATTTTTAGAACTTGAGATATGATTAAATTACTACACATGGGTCATGTGGATTTTTGTGAAAACTTATCATAACTTTTTCTATGAGCCGTGAAACTTTTCCAAACTTGATTTCGGGCTTAATGAAGTATTTAGAGTGAATAACTGAGTATGTAAATATGTAATTGGGATGTGATGATTATCATGAGATGTATCTTGCTGTCTTACTTGGAATATGAGAATGCTTGAATTGGTGAACTATATGTGATAGTTGATGTTGAATAACATTGTTGATTATTGATAATCATGTTGATGTGTGATGATGAATACTATGATTTATTTGTGTGGGCATGTTTTCTTGATAATGCAATGTTGTGGAGATAATCAATATAATTGGGTGTTGTCCTATATATTGAGTTGAGATTGTGAATTGTTGTCGCATTATCGAGTCCTTATACATGTCCATGCATCATAGTCGTTGTTGCTGTAAAAGGGATGACTCTTTTACTTCGAGATTATTGTAAGGCAGATGTGAGCCCTTACATTCGGTGTGCAAGTGGCATCGAAAGGTGACGACCTTGTTGAGATTTGGTACCGCATGCATTTATGTGTCCATAAGTGCATATCATAGCATGAGTCCTATGTGAATTATGTGATTGGTGATGAATTGAGATGAATGAATGTTGATAATGATTGTCTATGATTGATGTTGTGAATGAATATTTGTGATTAGATAAATTATTCATGTGATTGATATATGTGGATACGAACTATCAAGTGGTGATGTAAATATTTATGAATGACTATTATTATTCAAGTACATGATATTATTTGATTTGATTATTATCTGGATTATGATAATGTAATGCTTACCCCCAGTGGTTTTAACCGCCTACTTGCCTGTATGGGTGAGTAGACGTTGTGCAGGAGTAGTCTCGGTGAGTCTTTGCGTGGGATATCGGGAGCTTCCTCCGATATCGGGTCGTGTCGGCTCTGATCTAGGCTTGTCGTGTCGGTCTAGATTAGATTGTTATATTTTCCGTTGGATTATGATTTTGTTGATGATTACCCGTATGTTTGGGTTTTGAGATTTATCTTTGAGACATGATTTATTTGCTCATGGCATGTATATATTTGATCACTCTGATTTGTATTCCGCTGTAACTGTTGAGGTTTACATACATGTCTATCGTTTTTTTTGAATTTTGAATGAGACGTAATCTCTATTTCTTGAATAAATGTATTATTCGCATGTTTAATTGCTTTAATAGAAATAGGAGCGTTACACCTTCCCTAAAAAACAGAAAAAAAAACTCCTGCTTTCCTGCTAGAATCGCCTTCCTCTTGAATGCTTAAACTTCATAAAGTTAAACATTCAACGTTTGACCTCAACCCTAGTGTTACAGATCACAACACATGCTTATTCGACTATGTAAATAATTAGATAATAGCTAAGAATTTGTAACTTAATTAGGTGGACCAACTTTGTTTTTTGAAGTCAAAGTATTCAGGGCATTAAAGCGATTGGAGGCTTTTTGCTTAACAGTTTTTGTGGTAAATGAGATGGGGCTATTTGGAATTTTCTTTTTTCTAGTGACGAGCAGCCAATCACCATGCAGTTCATTATTTTCACCATCAATGCTAATTATTGTGTCATTATTTGCTGATGATTTTGAGGAAAAATAGTAACTGTCTTACCGTTTTGGGTCACCGGAATTGAATGCGTGATGGTAGGGCTTGGTTATTGCGTTTGGATATGCTCCTCATGGTGGTTGACTGCGGCTGGCTTAGTCGGAGGTGTGGTGGTGCAGTTCCGTCCAAGGTGCCCGTAACAACCACAACTGGTGCAAATTAGGTGCAGACCCTCGTACTGGACTTTGTACCAATATCCGTTTACCCAAATCTTTCCTATGACCTGCATAGTCATATCAATCTTGTTATCGCGATTTTCGGGTGTCAAGTCATTAATTAGGCTTGAACCTTTCAATCTTTGATATTCTCTATTTTTTCTTGGGGAGGGCAAAATTGAGAAAAAAAACCCTTAGATTCTAAGTTCGGGGGTCGTTTTCACTACGGGAAGGTGTTAGGCACCCGCGGTGACTATAGTACTCTATAGGAGCCGTTTTCTTAGTTTATGTCTACGCTTTATTTTTAATGCTATTTATGAAAAGGGAAATTTATTTATGTTAAGAATGGGGGGAGAAAGTGTTTGAGGTTTTATTTTAGTGGACTTGGAGAGGTTTTGACCTCATGCCTACATACCCATTTAAGGGATCAAACTCCATGTAGTTCTCTCTCAAAAAATGTTTTTTTGTGTGTTTGGTTGATTTTAGTTTTTTGTTGGAAAATGGTTTTGAAGAAGAGAAAGAGGCCTTAAAGGCATAAGAGAGAAAAATGGTGAATGGTTGGTTCAATTGTTATTAAAAAAGTCTAAGTAGGAATTAGGATTCATTTGGATTTGTTTAAGAAAATAAAGGAAGAAATTCAATGGAGTTTTGACTCCAAGGTTTGTTTGGAAAAATTTGAGTGATGGAATTGGTTTATTATTTTTTTGAAAATTGGCATTTGTCTAAAAATCGCGTTTCCTAAGCATACATCTAAACGGTAAACATGCAACGTGTGTGCGTGTCGGTGCTTGTGTCGGTGTACATCACTTATAGTGTCCATAGTCCTTTACATTGAGTCCTAAATACATGCTATGGTCTTGCAAGGAATTAAAAAAAGGAACTAATCTATCTAAAATTATTACAAACCCATTTGATATAGAAATGAATAGAAAAATGATGTCTAAACTATGGGATGAATGAAATGTGAGATGAAATGGTTAGTATCATAAGGCATAAAAATAGTAGAAAGGTAAACAAAATTGAATAGAATAGCAAGAGGAAAAAAGTAATGAAATGAAATAAAATGGCAAAATATACCTAAAATTGGTTATGACAGTTAGACATGCACATGACCTATAATCCCCTCATTATAGCAATGTTAAAGGGGTTTGATTTTGAGCTATAATGTGGGAACAAATAGGACACATGCAAGCCAAGAATCATGACACATTTTTAAAGACATTTTGCACTTTATTTCTTGGTAAAAACACACATTACTTGCAAAACAAGAAAGAAATGAAAATCTACATCCACAATCAGCAAGACATACATATGATCAGCAACATATTCACCATGAAATTACACACCAATCATCCACATCACATGCCAACATTTTATGAGAAAATATACCACAAAAATACATAAACTTAGATCAAACACAAAATTAATCAAGAAAAATAACACACACATTTTTATCATTTTTTAAACCATTGAAAAATATCACAAAAGTATTAAAATGTATTAAGAAACATATAACAATTTTTTTTAGGAATTTTTAGAGAAAAGATTGAGCATGAAGAGGTTCAATTAGCAAAAAAGCAGGGTGCAGATAGCAGGAAAATAGCAAAAACGTACAAGAACCTTAGGCCCAAACCCAAAGTCCAACACCAGATCACAGGAAAGTACAGGGACCGTTGGATTGATCCAGGAGATGGAACCCTAGATCCAACGGTCTAGATTGAGGGAAAACGAACCAGAATTGGACCGGTCCGGTTCAGTTGGTTATAAAAGGGTTGGGGGACCGGTCCAGTTCATTCTTCTTTCTCCTCTCTCTCTCTCTCTAACCTAAACCTAGTGAGAGAAGCTCTCACACCTCTCCTCTCTTCCGGTCGTCTTCTCCGGTGAGCTTCACCGCTCCGGTGTGGTGGTTTGCCGGCCCAACAGGGCGGCGCCGCCGCACCGGAGATGAGAAACTCCTCCGTTTTCAAATTTTTTTGCAGATTAAGACATCCTTTTTCGTTCTAAGCATGAATATGGCATTGGATTTTGCATACAAGGTTCGAATCAACGTAGATCTGGAATTTTGTGTTTGCGGTTTACGAAATCTTTTTCTTGTTTTCTTAGTTCTTTTCGAATGGAAACTTTCAGAGCTTCACGGATCTACGTTAGATTCGTCCTTGTTGACGTTTTTTTACGGGAAAAAAAAGGTGCTTAGGTTTTACCTGGAATTTTGAATCGGAGATTTCGAAACGGAATCTTCAGGAAAAGCTTGAATCCGGTTCTGCTTGTTGATTTCTTGCTTTAAACCGGAAATAAATCGGTGCCGTTCCTTCTTCTTCTTCACCGGTCCAGATTCTGCTTCTTTTCTTCTTCTTCTCACTGATTCCTTCGTGATCGGTGCTGGAGTTTGCCAATGGCGAATTCGCACCTTGAATTGCGAAGGAAACTGATTCGATGATGAAGATTCAGTGATGAATCTCTGAGAATTGCGAAAGATCTTGTTGATTCTCTGTTGATTTGCACTGATTTGTGATGTTTTGTGTTGATTTGTGTTGATTTGTGATGATTTGTGTTGATTTGTGATGATTCTGGTGGAATTTTGAAACGGTTAGGGTTTGAGTGTTCTTGGTGTTCTTCGTGATTTCTGGAAATTGTTGAGTTTTGATCTTTGAGAGCAGAAAGAGAAAGTTGGAAAGTGTTTGTGATGTGGCATGTGATTAATGGATCTCCCTCTGACTTGTACAGTAATTGCACCTTTTATAGGCTGCCAAGTGTGCTTGAGACCCAATGAAAGAGGGACACCTGTAATTGGACTTATGGACATTGCTGCAAAAAAGAAAAAATAAAAGGACTAATCTGCAATTATGAAAAAGGACTTAAAAATGCAATTTTAAAAAGTATTGGACTAAAATGCAATTTTAGAAACTGTTTCAGGGACTAAAATGCAATAAAAATAAAATTGGACTAAAATTGGACAAAACGTAAAGTGAAACCAAAAATAAAATCAACAAAAGGACTAAAATGAACCAGCTACAAAAATGAGGTATTTTAAAATACCTCTCTGCCGAAATTTTGACAGGAAAAGACCAAAATGCCCCTAGGGACTAAACTGACTCAAACTGACTCAGATGCAATTTTTGAAATGATTTTTAAACAAAGACTCAACAATGATTTGTACAGACAAATTGAAAAGACTCAGAGGCAAACACAGGGACTAAAATGGGTTCCACTGCAGGAAATGACCAAAATACCCTTTTGTATGATTTTTTGAAATAAAATGCAAGAAAAGTAATGCGACGTTTCAGAGGGTTCTTAAATGACTTGTAATGTCAGAAAAGACAGAGGCAGTAAAATACGTTTAAAAAGAGAGTAAAGATTCAGAGTAAATTAACAGAGAATTGACAAATATCAGTGTTAAAAAAGAAATTTGAACGAGTATTTTTAGGTCCAAAATCAGGGTATAACAGCTGCCCCTATTTAAGTTTCTTTGTCTGGAGGGTCAAGAGACGGAGTCTTTGGCTTGACGGGACGAAGATACTTAAATATTAACATTTGCACTGTGTTTGGACGTAAAAATACGCTTGTACATTTTCAAATATCATGAATGCCATGCAACATTTGGATTATGAGTGCGAGACAAACGAAAGCTGGAATTAACAAAAGATGTCGTATCCATTGCGGGATTGGTAGACATTGACAAGATAACAGATAATAGGGTAGATAGGAGACTAGGAACAAATTGACGGGTACAAGCTGCTCTTGGATTGAGCTGGGCACTTGACCGGGAATAAAAGCAGACAAACAGGTGCGAGTTGTTCTTGAATTCGAACTGGTTACTCCACCGGAGACATGGAGAAGACGGACAGGTACGAGTTGTTCTTGATTCGAACTGGTCACTCGACTGAAAGCAAGGCAAATAGACAGGTGCGAGCTTGTTCTTGGATGCGAACTAGTTACTCCACCGGAGACAAAGACAAATAGACAGGTGCAAGCTGCTCTTGGATTGAGCTAGCCACTTGAACGAACAGAAACAGATAGACGGGTACAAGCTGTTCTTGGACTTGAACTAGCCACTTGACCAAAATCATAGACACATGGACAGGTACGAGCTGTTCTTGGATTCGAACTGGTAACTCGACCGATAACATTGAAAAGCAAACGGGTACAAGTCGTTCTTGGAGGCGAACTGGTAACTCGACCGGAAACGTAAACAAATAGGTAGGTTCAAGCTGCTCTTGGATTGAGCTAGCCACTTGACCGAACAGAAACAGATTCAGTGGGGATTGTTTTTTGACAAAATATAGATTGAGATTGACTTGACGTCGATTTGATTTGAAAGGTAGAAATTGACCGATATTATTGGCTCACAAGGTTTTGACAGAGAACCCGACATGAGTATTGAACTGCGACTGATGTTGACATTGGAAATGCAACATGCATGAATGATATAACAGTTTCATTAAATGCATGGGCACGTAATATGCATGATTATGCATGTATGAATGCTTGTAATGCATGACTGTTGGCAGTTTGTAGACACAGTTCCGCAGAGACAGACAAGACACTGGAGTGTTGGGCACGCAGTGGCTCGTGCTATATTACACATTCCTGGAAATCCTCTTTGGAGATGACGTCGTTGGGAGACGTATCGGGACCATGGCTGAGGGCAGGTAGCTATGCAACTTGCTGGGGATAGAATCTCGGAAGACTCTACTGGGTATAATGGCGTCATCGTGGATGTCGCATCTGTGGTCAATGCTTTTTGCATGTTATTTTTCAATTTTCATTCATTCATTTTTTTGCATCCCATTTTTGCCTGGATCGCCCTTTCGGGTTTTCGATCCATCGGGGAAATAAATTCTTTTCAATGCCCCATTTTTGCCTGAACTGCCCTTTCGGGTTGTCAATCCAGCGGGGTGCTCATTTTTGCCTAAGCCGCCCTTTCGGGTTTTCAACTTAGCGAGCCTATTCATTTTCATGCATTTTCATTCTGTTTTTTCATTCTTGCCATTGACCACAGACTATCCTGGAGGAGAACCTGCTTGTAACATATATTGAAATAGACACCAACACACGCTCGCTCATGCATGTTTTGTTTGAATGTACCCTGTTGCTCAGGTTTGCTTTCCAAAAAAAAAAAAAAAAAAAAAACTTTTTCAATTTTCAAGATGCTTGTTTCGAGCATTTGTCATTATTAAAAATAGAAGGAAAATGTTTTTGTACATAACTTTGAAAGTAAAAAGAAAGCGGAGTTTCAAACAAAAACACATGCTCAAATTGATGTATAAGAGTGGTGGTCAGCCGAAGGCGTGACTCCACGGATTCACAAAGCTTGGAAAATGGTAATTTTATTGGTTGGTGGTACATTGAACACATCAATCATTACATTTCCTAGAAACTTTGAATTCGCAAGCGTAGGAGCTTTCGATGAAGATAGTCATTAACAGCTGCAGATGCCCCAAGGGAGACGGTGGTTAGCCAGATATAGTTACTTGCCTTTTGTTTCAATCTCATTTTTGCATGAACCGCCCTTCCGGGTTTTCGGCTCATCGAGACGCTCATTCTTGTCTGAGTTGTGTACAATCTCAGCGAGCTTTTTCATATATATTTTTTTTTGTCCCTTATTTTTGCCTGGACCGCCCTTTCGGGTTTTCGATCCACCGGGAAGCGCATTTTTGCCTAGGCCGCCCTTTCGGGTTTTCGACCTACCACGCTGTTCTTTTCATATTTCTAGGCAAAGTATTTCTTGACTATATCGGCATTCACTAGATTTGGAAGTTCTACACCATCCATGTGTGTAAGGATTAAAGCACCACCGGAGAAGGCCTTCTTGACAACATAAGGACCTTCATAGTTAGGCGTCCACTTGCCCCTTGGGTCGGGTTGCTGGCTTACCCTTCTTTTCAATACAAGTTCCCCTACCTTGAATTCTCGAGGATGGACTTTCTTGTCAAAGGCAGTCTTCATTCTTGCTTGATATGACTGTCCACGAGCCATGGCATCCATACGTTTTTCCTCAATCAAATTCAACTGATCATACCGGCTTTGGCACCATTCAGCCTCGGATAACTTTGCTTCCATGATCACACGGAGAGATGGGATCTCCACTTCCAAAGGAAGAACTGCTTCCATACCATATACAAGAGAGAAAGGGGTTGCCCCGGTTGAACTGCGCACGGTAGTACGGTAGCCATGCAGAGCATAGGGTAACATCTCATGCCAGTCCTTATAAGTGGTTACCATTTTCTGGACAATCCTCTTGATATTCTTGTTGGCGGCCTCAACTGCACCATTCATCTGAGGTCTATAAGGAGAAGAGTTATGATGCTCAAATTTTGAATTCTTCACAAAGAGCTTGCACCACATTGTTATTCAGGTTGGTACCATTGTCGGTAATAATCTTGCTGGGAACACCATATCGACAGATGATGTTGTTCTTGATGAACTTAGCTACCACTTGCTTGGTCACATTGGTATAAGATGCCGCTTCAACCCATTTGGTGAAGTAGTCAATTGCCACTAAGATGAAACGATGACCATTTGAAGCCTTCGGTTCAATTCTTCCAATCATGTCGATGCCCCACATTGAAAACGGCCATGGGGATGAAATAACATTGAGAGCGTGCGGAGGCACATGAATCTTATCAGCATAGATTTGACATTTGTGGCACTTTCTGGCGTGCTGGTAGCAATCATGCTCCATGGTCATCCAGTAGTAACCTGCTCGTAACAACTTTCTTGACATAGTATGCCCTGTAGCATGGGTCCCGAAGGTAACGTCATGTACATCATGCATCAACTGCTCTGCTTCATGTTCATCAACACATCTTAACAATACCATGTCATAATTTCTCTTGTACAGAATATCTCCATCTAACAGGAATCTACTGGCCAATCTTCTCAGGGTCTTCTTATCTTGGTTGGAAGCACCTGGCGGATACTCACGGCTCAGCAAGAACTGTTTGATGTCGTAGTACCAGGGTTTATAGTCAACCACATTTTCACCAGCCTGATCGATCACATCCCCAATAGCAAACACATGTGAAGGTCTTTCAAGGCGTTGCACTTTCATTATTGGCACATCATTCCAATGGTTTACTCGAAACATGGAGGATAGAGTAGCAAGAGCATCAGCCATTTGGTTCTCATCACGAGGAATATGGTGCAGCTCAACCTTTGTAAAATATGTCAGCAAACATCTCGCATAATCACGATAAGGAATCAACTTAGCATGGTGGGTCTCCCATTCACCCTTTATCTGATTGATGACGAGCGCAGAATCTCCATAGATGTCGAGGTGTTTGATTCTCATGTCAATTGCTTCCTCGATCCCAAAGATACATGCTTCATACTCAGCCATATTGTTTGTACATTCGAACAGAATCCGGGCGGTAAAAGGAATGTGATGCCCCTGTGGGGATACAATGACTGCCCCAATTCCTTTACCATAAGCATTGACAACACCATCAAAGACTAAACCCCACTTGCTATTGGGATCTGGACCTTCATCAATCAACGGTTCTTCGCAGTCTTTTGATTTCAAATACATGATCTCTTCATCGGGGAAATCGAACTCAATTGGTTGATAATCATCAAGAGGTTGGTAAGCAAGATGATCGGCAAGAATGCTACCTTTGATTGCCTTTTGAGTTTTGAACACAATATCATATTCAGACAAAAGCATCTGCCAGCGTGCAATCTTCCCGGTAACAGCAGCTTTCTCAAAGATATACTTTATCGGATCCATTCTGGATATCAACCAAGTCGTATGATTCACCAAATAATGACGCAGGCGTTTAGCGGCCCAAGCCAAAGCACAACAAGTCTTCTCAAGCATTGTATACCGAGTTTCACAATCGGTGAACTTCTTGCTTAGATAGTAGATAGCATGTTCTTTCTTTCCAGTCTCATCTTGTTGACCAAGTACGCATCCCATGGATTCATCAAATACTGCCAAATACATAATCAAAGGCCTTCCTTCCACGGGTGGGACAAGGATAGGTGGTTCCAGCAGGTAATTCTTGATGCTATCAAAAGCTTCTTGGCATTCATCATTCCATACAATAGGCTGATTCTTTCTGAGTAGCTTGAAGATCGGCCCGCAGGTTGCGGTCATGTGAGATATGAATCGGGAGATGTAATTCAAACGCCCGAGGAAACCTCTGACTTGCTTCTCGGTCTGCGGAGCTGGCATTTCTCGGATGGCCCGGACTTTATCAGGATCGACTTCAATGCCCTTTTGGCTGACAATGAAGCCTAATAACTTTCCGGATCTGACGTCGAACGTACATTTGTTAGGATTCAATCGAAGCTTGTACTTTCTCAACCTTTCGAACATCTTTGTCAAATATTCAACATGTTGCTCCTCATCTGTTGACTTCACAATCATATCATCCACATATACCTCGACTTCTTTGTGAATCATGTCATGAAATAGAGTAGTCATTCCTCTTTGGTAGGTAGCACCAGCATTTATTAGGCCGAACGGCATCACTTTGTAGCAGAAGGTACCCCATGGAGTGATAAAAGACGTCTTTTCTCTATCTTCAGGAGACATTTTGATCTGATTGTAACCGGAGAAACCATCCATGAAGGAGAACACCTTAGACTGAGCAGTATTATCAACAAGCACATCAATATGAGGTAATGGAAAGTTGTCTTTTGGACTGGCTTTGTTCAGGTCTCTGAAATCAACACACATCCGGACTTTACCATCCTTCTTTGGCACAGGTACAATATTGGAAACCCATTCAGGGTACTCAACTGTCATGAGGAAACCCGCATCTATCTGTTTTTGAACCTCGCTCTTAATCTTGAGAGCCATATCTGGATGAGTCCTTCTCAATTTCTGCCTAACAGGAGGACATTCAGGCTTTGTGGGGATCCGATGCTCCACAATCTTAGGATCTAGACCTGGCATATCTTCATACGACCATGCAAAAATATCCGGATATTCCCGGAGGAGTTGGATGATCTTCTTTTTAACCCCTTCCTCTAGAGCAGCACCGATCTTGATCTCTCGCTTGTTCTCCTCGGTACCTATGTTGATAAGCTCAATCTCTTCCTAGTGAGGCTGAATGGCTTTCTTTTCTTGCTCAAGTAGCCGAGTGATCTCATATGGTATGTCATCACCTTCCTCATCTTCGGCCTCATACACTGGGAATTCAAAATCCAGAGGGAATGCAGGGTTACTGTGTCCAACGGGTTTATTATAGTCCAATCTGCGTAAAATGGTTGGATGATTTTAGAAAGAGGTTTTTTTATGCAGATTTTCGAAATTAATAAGAAAATACAGATGTTTTGGTTTTTTCTGGCATTACCATTATTTCCAAGGAAAAAAGGCGCTAAAAAAAAGCAGTCGTGAAAGAAACGACAATTTTTTATTAATCAACGGCAATGCCGAAACAAACATGCCCTTACAGAAAATATCACTCTCGCTTTGGGCAGAGCGAGAGGATTGTTATTTTGAAAAAACAAGATACTTAAGCAACAAGGTATATTACTCAGAAACATGCATGATTGAGGGAATGTCAATGGCATCCCAATCTCTCGCAATGCCTCCTGGTGTAACAAATACAGGCCTCAGGCCAAATCCAGTTGCTTCCTCTGTGATCGCGTTGACAAACCCAGCACTATAGAATGCCCCGGTGGAAACTCCTGAAGTTGGGGAGAAGCCAAGACCTTCCTTATGCTTGTTCTCACGAAGCTGTATTAACCTGCCCCAGCCAGCAGCTTGACCCTCTTGGACGGCTCTCTGTGCATCCTTCAAAGAAGCCATTGCAGTTCCATCCCTTTTAGGCTCCGTACCTTCGACAGTTAATCCTTGAAAAGCGGTCCCCTCCGCCGACCCTGCTTCTATGCAAGAGAAAGATGATAGCTGGCTAACCAGGTATGCTTCCTCTCCATGAATGGTAACAAGCTTTCCACTTTTTGCAAATTTCAACTTTTGGTGCAAAGTAGAGGTCACCGCTCCCGCGTCATGTATCCATGGTCTCCCCAAGAGACAGCTGTAAGAGGCATTAATATCCATGACCTGAAAGGTGATTAGAAAGGTTTCAGGGCCGATAGTTATTGGCAAGTCTATCTCCCCGAGAACACTCTTACGGGTTCCATCAAAGGCTTTGACCAGAAAAGTGCTCCTCCTCAAGGGAGTTCCCCGGTAACTCAGCTGATCCAGCGTTGAATTGGGCATCGCGTTCAAAGATGAGCCAGTGTCTACTAACACATTTGAGATCATGTCGGACTTGCAATTCACGGAGATATGCAAGGCCAGATTATGATGCTTTCCTGCTTCGGGCAATTCATCTTCATTGAACCACAGGTTGCTGCAGGCGGTAATGTTCCCCACTAGGCTACCAAAGTGATCCACAGTTACTTCATGATCCACATAAGCCTGCTCCAATACTTTCAAAAGGGTATCTCTGTGGGCAGCGTGTTATACCCTGATTTTGGACCTAAAAATACTCGTTCAAACTTCTTTTCTAACACTGATACTTGTCAGTTCGCTGTTATTTTTCTCTGAATCTTTACTCTCTTTTTAAAAACATATTTTACTGCCTCTGTCTGTCTTTTCTTGCATTACAAGTCATTTAAGACCTTTCTGAAACGTCGCATTACTTTTCTTGCATTTTATTTCAAAAATCATACAAAAGGGTATTTTGGTCATTTCCTGCAGTGGAACCCATTTTAGTACCTGTGGTTGCCTCTGAGCCTTTTCAATTTGTCTGTACAAATCATTGTTGAGTCTTTGTTTAAAAAATCATTTCAAAAATTGCATCTGAGTCAATTTGAGTCAGTTTAGTCCCTAGGGGCATTTTGGTCTTTTCCTGTCAAAATTTAGGCAGAGAGGTATTTTAAAATACCTCATTTTTTGTAGCTGGTTCATTTTAGTCCTTTTGTTGATTTTATTTTTGGTTTCACTTTACGTTTTTTTTCAAATTACCAATTTTAGTCCAATTTTATTTTTTAATTGCATTTTAGTCCCTGAACGGTTTCTAAAATTGCATTTCAGTCCTAAACAGTTTATAAATTTCATTTTAGTCCACTTTTTCTTATTTGCTGTTTAGTCCTTCAAGTTTCTTATTTTGCAGAAAGGTCCCAAATTCATTTCAAGTCCAAGGCCGAGCCAAAAAGGTCCCAAACAGATGTCACCACCTCATTGGTCCAAGATCACACATGGCAGCCTATAAAAGGTGCACAGTGCCACACAGACCCGTTCAATCAGTGCCAACTCACAAACACGTGAGAAGTTTCTCTCTCCATTCAGTTAGATCAAAAATCCAGAAATCATCAAGAACACAGAACAATCACAAACCCTAACCGTTTCGAATTCAACCAAAATCATCAAAAATCAACACGAGATTCAACAAATTCATCACAGTTCTCAGTGATTCATTGAAGAATCATCATCATCGAACTGATTTCTCTGCAATTCAAGTGCGGATCCATCACCGTTTGGCGACAAATCCCAGCACGATCACAGAGGAAACCGTGAGAAGAAGAGGGAAAGAAAACGAAGAAGATTGAACCGGTGAAGAAGAAGATAAAGATCCGAATCTGTTTCGAAGCAAGAAATCTCACCGGAAACGATTCAAGTTCTTCCTCAAAGATTTCCGTTTGAATCTCCAACTAAACCACAGGTAAACACATAAACTCCATCTTTCTTGCTTAAAAACAACAACGAGGACAAATCAATGTAGATCTATGGAGTTTTAAGAAGTTTCGTTCAAAACTGGAAAACCTAAAAAAATTTCATTCGAAAACCGTGAAGAAATTTCTAGATCTATGTTGATTCGAACCTTGCATGTGAAAACCAGTGTTAAATTCGTACTTAGGGTTAGAAAGCGAGTTGATTGATGTAAGATTTGTGTTTTTCCGGTGAGGATCTAGGTTACCGGAACCTGGAGATCTCGCCGGAGAAGATGAAGTTTCCGGCGGATCTATGAAGATTCCGGCCGAGCTTCATCATCTCCGGCCGCTCAATCCAGAAACCGGCGAGGAGGGGAGAGAGAAGAGAGAGAGAGCGTACAAGCTAGAGAGAGAAAGAAAGAAGGAAATGAATTGGACCGGAGTCCGTGTCCTTATATAGGCGCTTAGACCGGTCCGGTTCGCCTTCCTTCATTCTCAACCGTTAGATCTAGGTCTTGAATTCTTGGATCAATCTAACGGTCCTGGTACTTTCCTGTGATCTGGTTTTGGGCTGTTGGTTTGGGCTTTGTTTTTTTCTGCGTTTTTGTTTTTTCTTGCTATTCACACCCTGTTTTCTTGCTGATTGAACCTCTGTGTGCTTAATTTTATCTCTAAAAATTCCGAAAAATTGTTATATGTTTCTTAATACATTTTAATACTTTTGTGATATTTTTCAATGGTTTAAAAATGATAAAAATGCGTGTGTTTTTTTTTCTTGATTAATTTTGTGTTTGATCTAAGTTTGTGTATGTTTGTGGTATATTTTCTCATAAAATGTTGGCATGTGATATGGACGATTGGTGTGAATTTCATGGTGAATGAGATGCTGATCATGTGTATGTTTTGCTGATTGTGGATGTAGATTTTCATGTCTTTCTTGTTTTGCAAGCAATGTGTGTTTTTATCAAGAAATAAAGTGCAAAATGTCTTTGAAAATGTGTCATGATTCTTGGCTTGAATATGTCCTATTTGTTCCCACATTATAGCTCAAAATTAAACCCCTTTAACATTGCTATAATGAGGGGATTATAGGTCATATGCATGTCTAAGTGTCATAACCAATTTTAGGTATATTTTGCCACTTTATTTCATTTCATTACTTTTTTCTCTCTTACTATTCTATTCAATTTTGTTTACCTTTCTACTATTTTTATGCTTTATGATACTAACCATTTCATCTCACATTTCATTCATCCCATAGTTTTGGCATCATTTTTTTCATTTCTATATCAATTGGGTTTGTAATAATTTTAGATAGATTAGTTCTTTTTTTTTTAATTCCTTGCAAGACCATAGCATGTATCTAGGACTCAATGTAAAGGACTATGGACACTATAAGGGATGTACACCGACACAAGCACCGACACGCACACACGTTGCATGATTACCGTTTAGATGTATGCATAGGAAACGCGATCTTTAGACAAATGCCAATTTTCAAAAAAATAATACATCAATTCCATCACTCAAATTTTTCCAAACAAACCTTGGAGTCAAAACTCCATTGAATTTCTTCTTTTATTTTCTTAAACAAATCCAAATGAATCCTAATTTCTACTTAGACTTTTTTAATAACAATTGAACCAACCATTCACCATTTCTTCTCTCTTATGCCTTTAAGGCCTCTTCCTCTTCTTCAAAACCATTTTCCAACAAAAACTAAAATCAACCAAACACACAAAAAAACCATTTTCGGGAACGAACTACGTTTGGTTTTGATCCCTTAAAAGGGTACGTAGGCAATGAGTTAAAACTCCTCCAAGCCAAGTAAAATAAAACCTCAAACACTTTCTCCCCCCCATTCTTCACTCAAATAAAACCCATTTTTTAATAAGTAGGCAATAAAAATAAAGCGTAGAAATAAACTTAGGAGAACGGCTCTTATGGAATACCATAATCGTTCCGGGTGCCTAACACCTTCCCGTAGCGAAAGCGACCCCCGAACTTAGAATCTAAGGGTTTTTTCTCAATTTTGCCCTTCCCAAGAAAAAATAGAGAATATCAAAGATTGAAAGGTTCAAGCCTAATTTATGACTTGACACCCGAAAATCGCGATAACAGAAATGGCGACTTCACTGGGGATTACTTTTAGCGGGTCACGTCTAGTTTTCCTTAGTTTATATTTACACTTTGTTTTATTGCTTACATATGTGAATACTTGTTTATTTTCATTTGATGTGTGGGGTGAGAATATCAAAAGTCCTATACCCGGGCTGAGTGAACTTATGATTAGGTAGAGATATAATCGACAATTCGATCCGAGGGTTGCCTCGTGTATTGGATTATGCGATCAATCTCACATAGCTGAGGCATTTTGGAAGTAATATTGTCGGCGTGTGTTGTCATGCTTAGGCACTTTGCTTTCAATTGTTCGACGATGCTATGGACCATAGTTACCAAACCCATCCCTGGCCTTTTTAGGACGTAGTGCGGTGGCTAAACCGAGTGTTGTCTCGAGTTTTAGTCGTCACGCGATACTACACTCACACTAGACCTTCTTGCGAATAAACATGGAACGGACGTTGTCCCGTGCTACCATGATATACGTAAGAGAGGTTGCAGTTTGGGAACTTGATTAGAACCTTGGTTACTATTATCCTAAACCTTAGTTTACCGGGCACCGTGTCCGCCCGTGGCTCCTCGACTTTAATCTCAACCCTCCATGTTTTCTCTGTAATTGAAAAAAAAACAATCATGCATACATGCATTCATGCATAAATTTTTTCTCATGCATTCATCGAAGGATTGGACAAATTAAAAAGCTTTGTAAACATTACAGGTATGAAGAAGACTAAATCCTACAAGTTCAAGGAGGTTGATTTGGTTAGTTTGAGAGAGTTGGCACTCAAGGTGAAGAATCAAACAGGTTTCCGACTCCGGTATGGTGGTTTGCTTACTATTCTCCGGACTAATGTTGAAGAGAAGCTCGTGCACACTCTAGTGCAATTCTATGACCCGAGTTTCCGCTGCTTCACTTTCCCGGATTTCCAGTTGGTCCCTACTCTTGAGGCTTATTCCCACTTATTGGGTTCACCTATAGCCGAGAAGACGCCTTTCACCGGTCCCGGGACTTCTCTTACTCCTCTGGTTATTGCTAAGGATCTCTATCTCAAGACTTCTGATGTCTCCAAGCATCTTACTACCAAGTCTCACATCCGAGGGTTCACTTCAAAGTATCTACTTGAGCAAGCTAATCTCGAAACTACTTGTCAGGACGCACTCGAGGCTATTCTTGCATTGCTTATCTATGGGCTCATTCTCTTCCCAAATCTCGACAACTTTGTGGACATGAATGCTATTGAGATCTTCCATTCTAGGAATCCGGTTCCTACCTTGCTAGCTGACATGTACCATGCTATCCATGACCGGACTCTCAAAGGTCGTGGGTATATCCTTTGCTGCGTACCTCTCCTGTATAGGTGGTTTATTTCTCACCTTCCGAGCTCCTTCCATGACAACTCGGAGGATTGGTCCTACTCACAACGGATGATGGCTCTCTCTCCTAACGAGGTGGTCTGGATCACTCCCGCCACTCAGGTTAAGGAGATTATTACTGGTTGTGGAGATTTTCTCAATGTACCTCTTCTTGGTACCCGTGGGGGAATCAACTACAATCCGGAGCTTGCTATGAGACAGTTCGGGTTCCCTATGAAGACAAAGCCCATCAATCTTGCTACATCTCCGGAGTTCTTCTATTATTCGAACGCCCCCACCGGACAAAGGGAGGCTTTCACAAGGGCTTGGTCTAAGGTCCGTAGGAAGAGTGTGAAGCATTTGGGTGTGAGATCTGGTATTGCTCATGAGGCCTATACTCAGTGGGTAATAAACCGAGCTGAAGAGATTGGTATGCCATACCCTGCTATGAGACATGTGGCTGCATCTGCTCCATCTATACCTTTACCTCTACCTCCCGCAACTCAGGAGATGTATCAGGAGCATCTGGCCATGGAAAGTCGTGAGAAACAAATGTGGAAGGCCCAATACAATGAGGCTGAGAATCTAATCATGACTTTGGATGGTAAGGATGAGCAGAAGACCCATGAGAACCTGATGTTGAAGAAGGAATTGGTTAAGGTCCGAAGGGAACTTGAAGAAAAGGATGAGCTACTTATGCGGGACTCCAAGAGAGCTAGAGGACGACGCAACTTCTATGCTAGATATTGCGGTTCGGATTCGGAGTCTGAGTCTGAGGATCATCCCACTACTTCCTATGCTTGAGAGTTTTATTTGTTTACATTTCAAAGTCTTCCCTTGGCTTAGTATTTCAAAGGGATTCATCTTGTAACCGCTTCATTTTGCTTTGTTTGTTTAGATATTGTTTACAAAACTCCTAATTTGTCTAAAAATCCTTCGATGTCCAAAAAAAAACAACTTTTGCATTTGCATTTGTACATATCATGCATCATGTGCATCATTCATCAAGTCACAAAGGGTTTCCAAGTGCTCACTGCCTCCTGGTTCTTCTGCCACAGATTGAAAGGTGGCTCGTGCTCGGAAAGTCTACGAACCAGATACAATACATCGGACTAGACTCTACAGAAAGAAGAATTCGGCAGCCATGGAAGAAGAGAATGCTCAGCTCCGTACCGAGTTAGCCACTTTAAGGGAAGAATTGGCTAAGGCTAATGATGTCATGACCGCTCTGCTAGCCGCTCAAGAACAATCAGCCCCGGCTATCCCTATAGCCACAGCTATACCGGTGACTACAAGCGTGCTCCCAACCGCATCTACAGACGCTCGCTTTACTATGCCAGCTGGGTTTCCGTATGGGCTTCCACCGTTCTTCACTCCCAGTACTGCAGCGGGCACTTCAGGCACTGCTTACAATGTTCTGATCCCTGCAACAAATGATGTCTCCATCAATGCTACTTTGCCACAAACAACGGCAGCTGTCACTGAGCCTCTTGTGCATACCATGCCCCAAGGTGTTAACATCAACACACCATACGGAAGCATCCCCGTGACCAAAACCATGGAAGAGATGATGGAGGAACTTGCTAAAGAACTCCGTCATGAGATCAAAGCCAATCGAGGGAATGCGGACTCTTTCAAAACTCAAGATCTCTGCTTAGTGTCAAAGGTGGATGTCCCTAAGAAGTTCAAAATCCCGGATTTCGACCGATACAATGGGCTGACTTGTCCCCAGAACCACATCATCAAGTATGTTCGAAAGATGGGCAATTACAAAGACAATGATTCCCTTATGATCCACTGCTTCCAGGATAGTTTGATGGAAGATGCCGCAGAGTGGTATACTAGTTTGAGCAAAAATGACATCCATACCTTTGATGATTTAGCCGCTGCTTTCAAGAGCCACTATGGGTTTAACACCCGACTGAAGCCGAACAGGGAATTCCTCAGATCTCTCTCCCAGAAGAACGAGGAAAGCTTCCGTGAATACGCACAGAGATGGAGGGGGGCAGCTGCCCGCATTACTCCCGCTCTTGATGAAGAAGAAATGACCCAGACATTCTTAAAGACCTTGAAAAAGGATTATGTTGAGAGAATGATCATTGCTGCCCCGAATAACTTTTCGGAGATGGTCACCATGGGAACTCGTCTGGAAGAAGCCGTCAAGGATGGAATCATTGTGTTCGAGAAAGCTGAATCCTCTGTGAATGCATCAAAGAGGTATGGTAATGGACACCACAAGAAGAAAGAAACGGAAGTAGGGATGGTGTCTGCCGGAGCCGGTCAATCCATGGCTACTGTTGCTCCTATCAATGCAGCCCAAATGCCTCCGTCATACCCATATGCGCCGTATTCTCAGCATCCTTTCTTTCCGCCATTTTATCATCAGTACCCTCTGTCACCGGGTCAACCTCAAGTACCTGTTAATGCAATCGCTCAACAGATGAAACAACAGTTGCCAATTCAACAACAACAAAATCAGCAAGCTAGACCTACTTTCCCTCCGATACCGATGTTGTATGCTGAGTTGCTTCCGACTTTACTCCACAGAGGGCATTGTACAACCAGACAGGGCAAGCCCCTACCTGATCTGTTGCCTCCCAGGTTCAGGTCCGATCTCAAATGTGATTTTCATCAAGGTGCCCTGGGTCATGATGTCGAGGGGTGCTATGCTTTGAAGTATATCGTGAAGAAGCTCATTGATCAAGGAAAGTTGACTTTTGAGAATAATGTCCCACATGTCCTCGACAATCCTCTTCCAAATCATGCCGCTGTAAATATGATCGAAGTATGTGAGGAAGCTCCTAGACTTGATGTCCGTAACGTCGCAACTCCTCTGGTGCCTCTACACATCAAGCTGTGCAAAGCTTCTCTGTTCAGCCATGATCATGCCAAGTGCCTAGGATGCCTTCGTAATCCTTTGGGTTGCTATACTGTTCAAGACGACATCCAAAGCTTGATGAATGATGATTTTTTGACTGTCAGTGATGTCTGCGTGATTGTGCCAGTTTTTCACGATCCGCCTGTCAAGAGTTTGCCTTTGAAGGAGAATGCTGAGCCACTGGTGATAAGGTTGCCCGGACCGGTACCTTATACTTCAGACAGGGCTATCCCGTACAAATATAATGCTACCATAATCGAAAACGGAGTAGAAGTGCCTCTGGTGTCCTTGGCTGTGATGAACAATACCGCCGAAGGAACTTCAGCAGCTCTTAGAAGCGGAAGAGTCCGTCCACCGTTGTTTCAAAAGAAGGCAGCTACGCCTACCGTGCCACCCATTGACAAGCCAACCCCGACTGATGTTTCTCCCGTTAACAGAGACGTGAGCCAACCAGGCCGGTCTATAGAGGATTCTAATCTGGACGAGATTTTGAGGTTGATCAAAAGAAGTGATTATAAGATTGTAGATCAGCTGCTGCAAACTCCGTCGAAGATATCCATTTTGTCTCTACTCCTGAGTTCCGCTGCCCACAGAGATACCCTTTTGAAAGTATTGGAGCAAGCTTATGTGGATCATGAAGTAACTGTGGATCACTTTGGTAGCATAGTGGGGAACATTACTGCCTGCAGCAATCTGTGGTTCAGTGAAGATGAATTGCCCGAAGCAGGAAAGCATCATAATCTGGCCTTGCATATCTCCGTGAATTGCAAGTCCGATATGCTATCAAATGTGTTAGTAGACACTGGCTCATCTTTGAACGTGATGCCCAAGTCAACGCTGGATCAGCTGAGTTACCGAGGAACTCCTTTGAGGAGGAGCACTTTTTTGGTCAAAGCCTTTGATGGAACCCGCAAGAGCGTTCTCGGGGAGATAGACTTGCCAATAACTATTGGCCCCGAAACCTTTCTAATCACCTTTCAGGTCATGGACATTAATGCCTCTTACAGCTGTCTCTTGGGGAGACCATGGATACATGACGCGGGAGCGGTGACCTCTACCTTGCATCAGAAGTTGAAATTTGCAAAAAGTGGAAAGCTTGTTACCATTCATGGAGAGGAAGCATACCTGGTTAGCCAGCTATCATCTTTCTCTTGCATAGAAGCAGGGTCTGCAGAGGGGACCGCTTTTCAAGGATTAACTGTCGAAGGTACGGAGCCCAAGAGAGATGGAACTGCCATGGCTTCTTTGAAGGATGCACAGAGAGCCGTCCAAGAGGGTCAAGCTGCCGGCTGGGGCAGGTTAATACAGCTTCGTGAGAACAAGCATAAGGAAGGTCTTGGCTTCTCCCCAACTTCAGGAGTTTCCACCGGGGCATTCTATAGTGCTGGGTTTGTCAACGCAATCACAGAAGAAGCAACTGGATTTGGCCCGAGGCCTGTATTTGTTATACCAGGAGGCATTGCAAGAGATTGGGATGCCATTGACATTCCCTCAATCATGCATGTTTCTGAGTAATATACCTTGTTGCTTAAGTATCTTGTTTTTTCAAAATAACAATCATCTCACTCTGCCCAAAGCGAGAGTGATATTTTCTGTAAGGGCATGTTTGTTTCGGCATTGCCGTTGATTAATAAAAAATTGTCGTTTCTTTCACGACTGCTCTGTTTTAGTGCCTTTTTTCCTTGGAAATAATGGTAATGCCAGAAAAAACCAAAACATCTGTATTTTTCTTATTAATTTCAAAAATCTGCATAAAAACCCTCTTTCTAAAATCATCCAACCATTTTACGCAGATTGAACTATAATAAACCCGTTGGGCACAGTAACCCTGCATTCCCTCCGAATTTTGAATTCCCAGTGTATGAAGCCGAAGATGAGGGAGGTGATGACATACCATATAAGATCACTCGGTTACTTGAGCAAGAAAAGAAAGCCATCCAGCCTCACCAGGAAGAGATTGAGCTTATCAACATAGGTACCGAGGAGAACAAGCGAGAAATCAAGATCGGTGCTGCTCTAGAGGAAGGGGTTAAAAAGAAGATCATCCAACTCCTCCGGAAATATCCGGATATTTTTGCATGGTCGTATGAAGATATGCCAGGTCTAGATCCTATGATTGTGGAGCATCGGATCCCCACCAAGCTTGAATGTCCTCCCGTCAGGCAGAAATTGAGAAGGACTCATCCAGATATGGCTCTCAAGATTAAGGGCGAGGTTCAAAAACAGATTGATGCGGGTTTCCTCATGACAGTTGAGTACCCTGAATGGGTTGCCAATATTGTACCTGTGCCAAAGAAGGATGGTAAAGTCCGAATGTGTGTTGACTTCAGAGACCTGAACAAAGCTAGTCCAAAAGACAACTTTCCATTACCTCATATTGATGTGCTCGTTGATAATACTGCTCAGTCTAAGGTGTTCTCCTTCATGGATGGTTTCTCCGGTTACAATCAGATCAAAATGTCTCCTGAAGATAGAGAAAAGACGTCTTTTATCACTCCATGGGGTACCTTCTACTACAAAGTGATGCCGTTCGGCCTAATAAATGCTGGTGCTACCTACCAAAGAGGAATGACTACTCTGTTTCATGACATGATTCACAAAGAAGTCGAAGTATATGTGGATGATATGATTGTGAAGTCAACAGATGAGGAGCAACATGTTGAATATTTGACAAAGATGTTTGAAAGGTTGAGAAAATACAAGCTTCGATTGAATCCCAACAAATGTACATTCGGCGTCAGATCCGGGAAGTTATTAGGCTTCATTGTCAGCCAAAAGGGCATTGAAGTCGATCCTGATAAAGTCCGGGCCATCCGAGAAATGCCAGCTCCACAGACCGAGAAGCAAGTCAGAGGTTTCCTCGGACGTTTGAATTACATCTCCCGATTCATATCTCACATGACCGCAACCTGCGGGCCGATCTTCAAGCTACTCAGAAAGAATCAACCTATTGTATGGAATGATGAATGTCAAGAAGCTTTTGATAGCATCAAGAATTACCTGCTGGAACCACCTATCCTTGTCCCACCCGTGGAAGGAAGGCCTTTGATTATGTATTTGGCAGTATTTGATGAATCCATGGGATGCGTGCTTGGTCAACAAGATGAGATTGGAAAGAAAGAACATGCTATCTACTATCTAAGCAAGAAGTTCACCGATTGTGAAACTCGGTATACAATGCTTGAGAAGACTTGTTGTGCTTTGGCTTGGGCCGCTAAACGCCTGCGTCATTATTTGATGAATCATACAACTTGGTTGATATCCATAATGGATCCGATAAAGTATATCTTTGAGAAAGCTGCTGTTACTGGGAAGATTGCACGCTGGCAGATGCTTTTGTCTGAATATGATATTGTGTTCAAAACTCAAAAGGCAATCAAAGGTAGAATTCTTGCCGATCATCTTGCTTACCAACCTCTTGATGATTATCAACCAATTGAGTTCGATTTCCCTGATGAAGAGATCATGTATTTGAAATCCAAAGACTGCGAAGAACCGTTGATTGATGAAGGTCCAGATCCCAATAGCAAGTGGGGTTTAGTCTTTGATGGTGCTGTCAATTCTTATGGCAAAGGAATTGGGGCAGTCATTGTATCCCCACAGGGGCATCACATTCCTTTTACCGCCCGAATTCTGTTCGAATGTACAAACAATATGGCTGAGTATGAAGCATGTATCTTCGGGATCGAGGAAGCTATTGACATGAGAATCAAACACCTCGACATCTATGGGGATTCTGCGCTCGTCATCAATCAGATAAAGGGTGAATGGGAGACCCACCATGCTAAGTTGATTCCTTATCGGGATTATGCGAGACGTTTGCTGACATATTTTACAAAGGTTGAGCTGCACCATATTCCTCGTGATGAGAACCAAATGGCTGATGCTCTTGCTACTCTATCTTCCATGTTTCGAGTAAACCATTGGAATGATGTGCCAATAATCAAAGTGCAACGCCTTGAAAGACCTTCACATGTGTTTGCTATTGGGGATGTGATCGATCAGGCTGGCGAAAATGTGGTTGACTATAAACCCTGGTACTACGACATCAAACGAGAACGGCTCTTATGGAATACCATAATCGTTCCGGGTGCCTAACACCTTCCCGTAGCGAAAGCGACCCCCGAACTTAGAATCTAAGGGTTTTTTCTCAATTTTGCCCTTCCCAAGAAAAAATAGAGAATATCAAAGATTGAAAGGTTCAAGCCTAATTTATGACTTGACACCCGAAAATCGCGATAACACAGCGGAACTCAGGAGTAGAGATAAAATGGATATCTTCGACGGAGTTTGCAGCAGCTGATCTACAATCTTATAATCACTTCTTTTGATCAACCTCAAAATCTCGTCCAGATTAGAATCCTCTATAGACCGGCCTGGTTGGCTCGCGTCTCTGTTAACTGGAGAAACATCAGTCGGGGTTGGCTTGTCAATGGGTGGCACGGTAGGTGTAGCTGCCTTCTTTTGAAACAACGGTGGACGGACTCTTCCGCTTCTTAGGGCTGCTGAAGTTCCTTCGGCGGTATTGTTCATCACAGCCAAGGACACCAGAGGCACTTCTACTCCGTTTTCAATTATGGTAGCATTATATTTGTACGGGATAGCCCTATCTGAAGTATACGGTACCGGTCCGGGCAACCTTATCACCAGAGGCTCAGCATTCTCCTTTAAAGGCATACTCTTGACAGGCGGATCGTGAAAAACTGGCACAATCACGCAGACATCACCGACAATCAAAAAATTATCATTCATCAAGCTTTGGATGTCATTTTGAACAGTAAAGCAACCCAAAGGATTACGAAGGCATCCTAGGCACTTGGCATGATCATGGCTGAACAGAGAAGCTTTGCACAGCTTGATGTGTAGAGGCACCAGAGGAGTTGCGACGTTACGGACATCAAGTCTAGGAGCTTCCTCACACACTTCGATCATATTTACAGCGGCATGATTTGGAAGAGGATTGTCGAGGACATGCGGGACATTATTCTCAAAAGTCAGCTTTCCTTGATCAATGAGCTTCTTCACGATATACTTCAAAGCATAGCACCCCTCTACATCATGACCCAGGGCGCCTTGATGGAAATCACATTTGAGATCGGACCTGAACCTTGGAGGCAACGGATCAGGTGGGGGCTTGCCCTGTCTGGTTGTACAATGCCCTCTATGGAGTAAAGTCGGAAGCAACTCAGCATACAACATCGGTATCGGAGGGAAAGTAGGTCTAGCTTGCTGATTTTGTTGTTGTTGAACTGGCAACTGTTGTTTCATCTGTTGAGCAATTGCATTAACGGGTACTTGAGGTTGACCCGGTGGCAAAGGGTACTGATGATAGAATGGCGGAAAGAAAGGATGCTGAGAATACGGCGCATATGAGTACGACGGAGGCATTTGGGCAGCATTGATAGGAGCAACAATAGCCATGGATTGACCGGCTCCGGCAGACACCATCCATACTTCCGTTTCTTTCTTCTTGTGGTGTCCATTACCATACCTCTTTGACGCATTCACAGAGGATTCAGCTTTCTCGAACACAATGATTCCTTCCCTGACGGCTTCTTCCAGACGAGTTCCCATGGTGACCATCTCCGAAAAGTTATTCGGGGCAGCAATGATCATTCTCTCAACATAATCCTTTTTCAAGGTCTTTAAGAATGTCTGGGTCATTTCTTCTTCATCAAGAGCGGGAGTAATGCGGGCAGCTGCCCCCCTCCATCTCTGTGCGTATTCACGGAAGCTTTCCTCCTTCTGGGAGAGAGATCTGAGGAATTCCCTGTTCGGCTTCAATCTGGTGTTAAACCCATAGTGGCTTTTGAAAGCAGTGGCCAATTCATCAAAGGTATGGATGTCATTTTTGCTCAAACTAGTATACCACTCTGCAGCATCTTCCATCAAGCTATCTTGGAAGCAGTGGATCATAAGTGAATCATTGTCTTTGTAATTACCCATCTTTCGGACATACTTGATGATGTGGTTCTGGGGACAAGTCAGCCCATTGTATCGGTCGAAATCCGGGATTTTGAACTTCTTAGGGACATCCACCTTTGACACCAAGCAGAGATCTTGAGTTTTGAAAGAGTCCGCATTCCCTCGATTGGCTTTGATTTCATGATGGAGTTCTTTAGCAAGTTCCTCCATCATCTCTTCCATGGTTTTGATCACGGGGATGTTTCCGTGCTGTGTGTTGATGTTAACACCTTGAGGTATGGCATGCACAAGAGGCTCAGTGACAGCTGCCGTTGTTTGTGGCAAAGTAGTATTGATGGAGACAGCATTTGTTGCAGGAATCAGAACATTGTTAGCAATACCAGAAGTGCCCGCTGCAGTACTGAGAGTGAAGAACGGTGGAAGCCCATACGGAAACCCAGCCGGCATAGCGAAGCGAGCGTCAGTAGAGGCAGTTGGGAGCATGCTTGTAGTCACATGCATGGCTGTGCCTATAGGGATAGCTGTGGCTGATTGTTCCTGAGCGGCTAGCAGAGCTGTCATGACATCATTAGCCTTAGCCAATTCTTCCCTTAGAGTGGCTAACTCGGTACGGAGCTGAGCATTTTCTTCTTCCATGGCTACCGAATTCTTCTTTCTGTAGAGTCTAGTCCGGTGTATTCTGTCTGGTTCGTAGACTTTTCGAGCACGAGCCACCTTTCAATCTGTGGCAGAAGAACCAGGAGGCAGTGAGCGCTTGGAAACCTTTTGTGACTTGATGAATGATGCACATGATGCATGATATGTACACATGCAAATGCAAAAAAGTTTTTTTTTTGACATCGAAGGATTTTTAGACAAATTAGGAGCTCTGTAAACAATATCTAAACAAGCAAAGCAAAACGAAGTGTTTACACGACGAATCCCTTTGAAATACTAAGCCAAGGGAAGACTTTGCAATATAAACAAATAAAACTCTCATGCACAGGAAGTGGTGGGATGATCCTCAGACTCAGACTCCGAATCCGAACTGCAGTATCTAGCATAGAAGTTGTGTCGTCCTCTAGCTCTCTTGGAGTCCCGCATAAGTAACTCATCCCTTTCTTCAAGTTCCTTTCGGACTTTAACCAATTCCTTCTTCAACATCAGGTTCTCATGAGTCTTCTGCTCATCCTTACCGTCCAAAGTTATGATTAGATTCTCAGCTTCATTGTATCGGGCTTTCCACATTTGTTTCTCACGACTTTCCATGGCCAGATGCTCCTGATACATCTCCTGAGTTGTGGGAGGTAGAGGTAAAGGTATAGATGGAGCAGATGCAGCCACATGTCTCATAGCAGGGTATGGCATACCAATCTCTTCAGCTCGGTTTATTACCCACTGAGTATAGGCCTCATGAGCAATACCAGATCTCACACCCAAATGCTTCACACTCTTCCTTCGGACCTTAGACCAAGCCCTTGTGAAAGCCTCCCTTTGTCCGGTGGGGGCGTTCGAATAGTAGAAGAACTCCGGAGATGTACCAAGATTGATGGGCTTTGTCTTCATTGGGAACCCAAACTGTCTCATAGCAAGCTCCGGATTGTAGTTGATTCCCCCACGGGTACCAAGAAGAGGTACATTGAGAAAATCTCCACAACCAGTAATAATTTCCTTAACCTGAGCGGCGGGAGTGATCTAGACCACCTCGTTAGGAGAGAGAGCCATCATCCGCTGTGAGCAGGACCAATCCTCCGAGTTGTCATGGAAGGAGCTCGGAAGGTGAGAAATAAACCACCTATATAGGAGAGGCACGCAGCAAAGGATATACCCACGACCTTTGAGAGTCCGGTCATGGATAGCATGATATGTGTCAGCTAGCAAGGTAGGAACCGGATTCCTGAAATGGAAGATCTCAATAGCATTCATGTCCACAAAGTTGTCGAGATTCGGGAAGAGAATGAGCCCATAGATAAGCAATGCAAGAATAGCCTCGAGTGTGTCCTGACAAGTAGTTTTGAGATTGGCTTGCTCAAGTAGATACTTTGAAGTGAACCCTCGGATGTGAGACTTCGTAGTAAGATGCTTGGAGACATCGGAAGTCTTGAGATAGAGATCCTTAGCAATAACCAGAGGAGTAAGAGAAGCCCCGGGACCGGTGAAAGGTGTCTTCTCGACTATAGGTGAATCCAATAAGTGGGAATAAGCCTCAAGAGTAGGGACCAACTGGAAATCCGGGAAAGTGAAGCAACGGAAACTCGGGTCATAAAATTGCACTAGAGTGTGCACGAGCTTCTCTTCAACATTAGTTCGGAGAATAGTAAGCAAACCACCATATCGGAGTCGGAAACCTGTTTGATTCTTAACCTTGAGTGCCAAATCTCTCAAACTAACCAAATCAACCTCCTTGAACTTGTAGGACTTAGTCTTCTTCATACCTGTAATGTTTACAAAGTTTTTTAATTTGTCCAATCCTTCGATGAATGCATGAGAAAAATTTATGCATGAATGCATGTATGCATGATTGTTTTTTTTAATTACAGAGAAAACATGGAGGGTTGAGATTAAAGTCGAGGAGCCACGGGCGGACACGGTGCCCGGTAAACTAGGGCTTAGGATAATAGTAACCAAGGTTCTAATCAAGTTCCCAAACTGCAACCTCTCTTTCGTATATCATGGTAGCACGGGACAACGTCCGTTCCATGTTTATTCGCAAGAAGGTCTAGTTTGAGTGTAGTATCGCATGACGACTAAAACTCGAGACAACACTCGGTTTAGCCACCGCACTACGTCCTAAAAAGGCCAGGGATGGGTTTGGTAACTACGGTCCATAGCATCGTCGAACAATTGAAAGCAAAGTGCCTAAGCATGACAACACACGCCGACAATATTACTTCCAAAATGCCTCAGCTATGTGAGATTGATCGCATAACCCAATACACGAGGCAACCCTCGGATCGAATTGTCGATTATATCTCTACCTATTCATAAGTTCACTCAGCCCGGGTATAGGACTTTTGATATTCTCACCCCACACGTCAAATGAAAATAAACAAGTATTCACATATGTAAGCAATAAAACAAAGCATAAATATAAACTAAGGAAAACTAGGCGTGACCCGCTAAAAGTGTCCCCAGTGAAGTCGCCATTTCTGTTATCGCGATTTTCGGGTGTCAAGTCATTAATTAGGCTTGAACCTTTCAATCTTTGATATTCTCTATTTTTTCTTGGGGAGGGCAAAATTGAGAAAAAAAACCCTTAGATTCTAAGTTCGGGGGTCGTTTTCACTACGGGAAGGTGTTAGGCACCCGCGTTGACTATAGTACTCTATAGGAGCCGTTTTCTTAGTTTATGTCTACGCTTTATTTTTAATGCTATTTATGAAAAGGGAAATTTATTTATGTTAAGAATGGGGGGAGAAAGTGTTTGAGGTTTTATTTTAGTGGACTTGGAGAGGTCTTGATAATGCAATGTTGTGGAGATAATCAATATAATTGGGTGTTGTCCTATATATTGAGTTGAGATTGTGAATTGTTGTCGCATTATCGAGTCCTTATACATGTCCATGCATCATAGTCGTTGTTGCTGTAAAAGGGATGACTCTTTTACTTCGAGATTATTGTAAGGCAGATGTGAGCCCTTACATTCGGTGTGCAAGTGGCATCGAAAGGTGACGACCTTGTTGAGATTTGGTACCGCATGCATTTATGTGTCCATAAGTGCATATCATAGCATGAGTCCTATGTGAATTATGTGATTGGTGATGAATTGAGATGAATGAATGTTGATAATGATTGTCTATGATTGATGTTGTGAATGAATATTTGTGATTAGATAAATTATTCATGTGATTGATATATGTGGATACGAACTATCAAGTGGTGATGTAAATATTTATGAATGACTATTATTATTCAAGTACATGATATTATTTGATTTGATTATTATCTGGATTATGATAATGTAATGCTTACCCCCAGTGGTTTTAACCGCCTACTTGCCTGTATGGGTGAGTAGACGTTGTGCAGGAGTAGTCTCGGTGAGTCTTTGCGTGGGATATCGGGAGCTTCCTCCGATATCGGGTCGTGTCGGCTCTGATCTAGGCTTGTCGTGTCGGTCTAGATTAGATTGTTATATTTTCCGTTGGATTATGATTTTGTTGATGATTACCCGTATGTTTGGGTTTTGAGATTTATCTTTGAGACATGATTTATTTGCTCATGGCATGTATATATTTGATCACTCTGATTTGTATTCCGCTGTAACTGTTGAGGTTTACATACATGTCTATCGTTTTTTTTGAATTTTGAATGAGACGTAATCTCTATTTCTTGAATAAATGTATTATTCGCATGTTTAATTGCTTTAATAGAAATAGGAGCGTTACACCTTCCCTAAAAAACAGAAAAAAAAACTCCTGCTTTCCTGCTAGAATCGCCTTCCTCTTGAATGCTTAAACTTCATAAAGTTAAACATTCAACGTTTGACCTCAACCCTAGTGTTACAGATCACAACACATGCTTATTCGACTATGTAAATAATTAGATAATAGCTAAGAATTTGTAACTTAATTAGGTGGACCAACTTTGTTTTTTGAAGTCAAAGTATTCAGGGCATTAAAGCGATTGGAGGCTTTTTGCTTAACAGTTTTTGTGGTAAATGAGATGGGGCTATTTGGAATTTTCTTTTTTCTAGTGACGAGCAGCCAATCACCATACAGTTCATTATTTTCACCATCAATGCTAATTATTGTGTCATTATTTGCTGATGATTTTGAGGAAAAATAGTAACTGTCTTACCGTTTTGGGTCACCGGAATTGAATGCGTGATGGTAGGGCTTGGTTATTGCGTTTGGATATGCTCCTCATGGTGGTTGACTGCGGCTGGCTTAGTCGGAGGTGTGGTGGTGCAGTTCCGTCCAAGGTGCCCGTAACAACCACAACTGGTGCAAATTAGGTGCAGACCCTCGTACTGGACTTTGTACCAATATCCGTTTACCCAAATCTTTCCTATGACCTGCATAGTCATATCAATCTTGTTATCGCGATTTTCGGGTGTCAAGTCATTAATTAGGCTTGAACCTTTCAATCTTTGATATTCTCTATTTTTTCTTGGGGAGGGCAAAATTGAGAAAAAAAAACCCTTAGATTCTAAGTTCGGGGGTCGTTTTCACTACGGGAAGGTGTTAGGCACCCGCGGTGACTATAGTACTCTATAGGAGCCGTTTTCTTAGTTTATGTCTACGCTTTATTTTTAATGCTATTTATGAAAAGGGAAATTTATTTATGTTAAGAATGGGGGGAGAAAGTGTTTGAGGTTTTATTTTAGTGGACTTGGAGAGGTTTTGACCTCATGCCTACATACCCATTTAAGGGATCAAACTCCATGTAGTTCTCTCTCAAAAAATGTTTTTTTGTGTGTTTGGTTGATTTTAGTTTTTTGTTGGAAAATGGTTTTGAAGAAGAGAAAGAGGCCTTAAAGGCATAAGAGAGAAAAATGGTGAATGGTTGGTTCAATTGTTATTAAAAAAGTCTAAGTAGGAATTAGGATTCATTTGGATTTGTTTAAGAAAATAAAGGAAGAAATTCAATGGAGTTTTGACTCCAAGGTTTGTTTGGAAAAATTTGAGTGATGGAATTGGTTTATTATTTTTTTGAAAATTGGCATTTGTCTAAAAATCGCGTTTCCTAAGCATACATCTAAACGGTAAACATGCAACGTGTGTGCGTGTCGGTGCTTGTGTCGGTGTACATCACTTATAGTGTCCATAGTCCTTTACATTGAGTCCTAAATACATGCTATGGTCTTGCAAGGAATTAAAAAAAGGAACTAATCTATCTAAAATTATTACAAACCCATTTGATATAGAAATGAATAGAAAAATGATGTCTAAACTATGGGATGAATGAAATGTGAGATGAAATGGTTAGTATCATAAGGCATAAAAATAGTAGAAAGGTAAACAAAATTGAATAGAATAGCAAGAGGAAAAAAGTAATGAAATGAAATAAAATGGCAAAATATACCTAAAATTGGTTATGACAGTTAGACATGCACATGACCTATAATCCCCTCATTATAGCAATGTTAAAGGGGTTTGATTTTGAGCTATAATGTGGGAACAAATAGGACACATGCAAGCCAAGAATCATGACACATTTTTAAAGACATTTTGCACTTTATTTCTTGGTAAAAACACACATTACTTGCAAAACAAGAAAGAAATGAAAATCTACATCCACAATCAGCAAGACATACATATGATCAGCAACATATTCACCATGAAATTACACACCAATCATCCACATCACATGCCAACATTTTATGAGAAAATATACCACAAAAATACATAAACTTAGATCAAACACAAAATTAATCAAGAAAAATAACACACACATTTTTATCATTTTTTAAACCATTGAAAAATATCACAAAAGTATTAAAATGTATTAAGAAACATATAACAATTTTTTTTAGGAATTTTTAGAGAAAAGATTGAGCATGAAGAGGTTCAATTAGCAAAAAAGCAGGGTGCAGATAGCAGGAAAATAGCAAAAACGTACAAGAACCTTAGGCCCAAACCCAAAGTCCAACACCAGATCACAGGAAAGTACAGGGACCGTTGGATTGATCCAGGAGATGGAACCCTAGATCCAACGGTCTAGATTGAGGGAAAACGAACCAGAATTGGACCGGTCCGGTTCAGTTGGTTATAAAAGGGTTGGGGGACCGGTCCAGTTCATTCTTCTTTCTCCTCTCTCTCTCTCTCTAACCTAAACCTAGTGAGAGAAGCTCTCACACCTCTCCTCTCTTCCGGTCGTCTTCTCCGGTGAGCTTCACCGCTCCGGTGTGGTGGTTTGCCGGCCCAACAGGGCGGCGCCGCCGCACCGGAGATGAGAAACTCCTCCGTTTTCAAATTTTTTTGCAGATTAAGACATCCTTTTTCGTTCTAAGCATGAATATGGCATTGGATTTTGCATACAAGGTTCGAATCAACGTAGATCTGGAATTTTGTGTTTGCGGTTTACGAAATCTTTTTCTTGTTTTCTTAGTTCTTTTCGAATGGAAACTTTCAGAGCTTCACGGATCTACGTTAGATTCGTCCTTGTTGACGTTTTTTTACGGGAAAAAAAAGGTGCTTAGGTTTTACCTGGAATTTTGAATCGGAGATTTCGAAACGGAATCTTCAGGAAAAGCTTGAATCCGGTTCTGCTTGTTGATTTCTTGCTTTAAACCGGAAATAAATCGGTGCCGTTCCTTCTTCTTCTTCACCGGTCCAGATTCTGCTTCTTTTCTTCTTCTTCTCACTGATTCCTTCGTGATCGGTGCTGGAGTTTGCCAATGGCGAATTCGCACCTTGAATTGCGAAGGAAACTGATTCGATGATGAAGATTCAGTGATGAATCTCTGAGAATTGCGAAAGATCTTGTTGATTCTCTGTTGATTTGCACTGATTTGTGATGTTTTGTGTTGATTTGTGTTGATTTGTGATGATTTGTGTTGATTTGTGATGATTCTGGTGGAATTTTGAAACGGTTAGGGTTTGAGTGTTCTTGGTGTTCTTCGTGATTTCTGGAAATTGTTGAGTTTTGATCTTTGAGAGCAGAAAGAGAAAGTTGGAAAGTGTTTGTGATGTGGCATGTGATTAATGGATCTCCCTCTGACTTGTACAGTAATTGCACCTTTTATAGGCTGCCAAGTGTGCTTGAGACCCAATGAAAGAGGGACACCTGTAATTGGACTTATGGACATTGCTGCAAAAAAGAAAAAATAAAAGGACTAATCTGCAATTATGAAAAAGGACTTAAAAATGCAATTTTAAAAAGTATTGGACTAAAATGCAATTTTAGAAACTGTTTCAGGGACTAAAATGCAATAAAAATAAAATTGGACTAAAATTGGACAAAACGTAAAGTGAAACCAAAAATAAAATCAACAAAAGGACTAAAATGAACCAGCTACAAAAATGAGGTATTTTAAAATACCTCTCTGCCGAAATTTTGACAGGAAAAGACCAAAATGCCCCTAGGGACTAAACTGACTCAAACTGACTCAGATGCAATTTTTGAAATGATTTTTAAACAAAGACTCAACAATGATTTGTACAGACAAATTGAAAAGACTCAGAGGCAAACACAGGGACTAAAATGGGTTCCACTGCAGGAAATGACCAAAATACCCTTTTGTATGATTTTTTGAAATAAAATGCAAGAAAAGTAATGCGACGTTTCAGAGGGTTCTTAAATGACTTGTAATGTCAGAAAAGACAGAGGCAGTAAAATACGTTTAAAAAGAGAGTAAAGATTCAGAGTAAAATAACAGAGAATTGACAAATATCAGTGTTAAAAAAGAAATTTGAACGAGTATTTTTAGGTCCAAAATCAGGGTATAACAAATCTCAACACAAACTCTTGCGAATTTACCTTGTTCAATTTTCAGTGTTTGTATCAATCTTAATGGGGCGGCCAAGAGCAGAAGCCATAGCTAAGAGAAAGCTCTCGTCATAGTAAACTAGGTTCAGCCCTGGAAATCTCACTGAAACGATTGTTTTGTCCACCTTAGCATTTGGAGATGCAAATTCTGGCATTCAGTGTGTGACTGCAAGACAATGGTCGAATATTAACTAAGGGCCTCCGGTGATGATCTTTTCTTTGTATGCAGCTTCATCGAATTTCACCATATAGAATCCGTTATTGTTGTCCATGATTTCAAAACCTCCCTGGGTTCTCCAAGTTTTTTGTAATCGCTCCCTCATTGTGTGGTAGCTGAGGTTTTTCCCTAGCAGCTTGACGACAATTGCATCCTTCCATGGTGTACAAAGTTGTTGAAAGACTGATTGTTCGAGATGAACCTTGGGTAGAAGACGGTTTCCATTCTCATGTTCGATACAGACAAGCTTTTTTTCGATCATGTCCTCTTTTTCTCGGATTAGGGTTTCTTGGGAGGGGCCTTTGTCACGGAAAGAGATCTTTGGGGTTGGAGGCTGTTGTGGATCAGGCGGTTTTTTGGTGGCGGCTTGAAGGTTGTGATCACTCTGAGCAGAGAAAAATTCTTCCATTGCACTCGATTCCTATCGTACTTAAATTTTTAATTCTGCAGGATGAAGCTCATGAACGACGACGATGTGAACCAAATTTTATTAAAATTAAGTAAGTATTAATTTAGAAGTTTTCAATTTTATAAAAACCAAAAACATATTTAACCCTTTATTACAAAAGTTATAGATTTTTTTATTAGTATCCAGGTCGTTACACAATCGTACCAGTGATCAATTAGTCTATGCGATGATCTAATTACCTAACGTCTTGACCGGTCTAAGTTTAAATGTATTTTTATATATAAATACATATATACACACAAACTAAGAGCCAAAACCTCATTCACGGCTTACCCGCCGTAACTGTTTGAAGAAGAAGGAGAAATGCCGCAAAGGAGAAGTTCAAAAGCAGCGGCGACCGCCGATAAGATCAGCGGTTTACCGGACGATGTTCTTTGCCACATTCTCTCACTTTTCACCACCAAAGAAGTTGTTGCAACAAGCATTCTTTCAATAATTTAACTTTTCTCATGCTTTTATTGGTATCAACATGTCAGGGTGGGTGTTAGTGTCAGTGTTTCGTTCGTAGTCCTGAATTGAATACAATACACTAATGTAACAATGTGATTTATTTTCTTTTTTCTTTTGGAAATTTCCCCCTAATTTGTTAGTGTCTTTCCATGTAATATAGGTCAGTCAGCCTCATTCCCCATATGAAAATATTCCTATCTTTCATAATTTGACATACTTGGAGCTCCACAACAGTTGACATTTGAAATTACAAGTTCTTCACCACTGCCCTAAGCTTCAAAATCTCAAAATTTACGAGGTTTGTTAAGTTTAAAAATCATATTTGGTTTATCATTTCTTAACAAATGCTTATGTTTTGTTTTATTCTGTGTACAATATATAGGAGTCATATGCGGCAATGGGAATTGAAGATAATCAAGAAAATTGGGTGGACCCAGAATTTGTTCCACAATGCCTTTTATCACACCTTAGAACTTACACTATTCGGAACAATGCAGGTCCACAAAGTCAACTTATGTTAGGGAAATATATTTTGAAGAATGCAAACTCTTTACAAACCATGACAATCTCAAGTGAAAGTGAAAAAAGAAAATTGTCTGAATGTCCGAAAGCCTCTCCAACATGTCAACTTCTACTTCCCTCTTCATTTTTCTGTGTCTGAAATGCTCCAGCTGCCATGATCAAAATCTAGTTATAGATAGATAGTTTGAAAATACCCGTCAAAACATGTTCCTGGATTCTCGAATCTTTTAGTTTTTAAAAGTTTACCAGAAATGGAATAGCCCCTACTTCTGCTATCTTCTATTGTCCATTCCGGTTGTTGCGAGTAAGCCGAATCTCGTATGCCCATTGTTGTTGGATATTAATTCTACCAGTTCCCAATTTTCCAACAAGAAATAGCATTCTCATTCTTGTGCCTCTTGGTGGCACTGTCTAGGTAGTAAAACTCTGCAGTAATCATTCCCAACCATATTTTCTCTACTGAGGCAGAAGAATTCTACAGTTGCAGAACATGGATTCTTTGTAAATAGGATCCGGAGGTGGCAGTGGCAGCAGGCCAACAAATTTTATCAACAGGAAATCGAATTAGTACATGAGGTGGAAGCAATTCTGCAAATTTGAATTCTGAACTAGTACATTTCAGGTCAGCGGCAAGTAAACTTGGATTCTAATCTTTCACTTGCCTTGAATCTTATTTGGAAAAGCGAAGCTCCATAAAAATGTGTTTGATTGGAGACTATTGCATGATAGAGCACTTACAAGAGAAGCTTTGAACCAGCAGTGCTATATGGTGTGGATATATTTTCGCATAAAACACACGAACAAGTGGCTGATGCGCTGAAAGAAACCTGCGGACTAACAAACCTTTCACTATCGACCACATGCGTCAAGAGTTTGTCTCTGGCATGACTCACCTATGCAATGTTACTGCATAGCCACCTACCTTAATCCATCTGATAAGTTCCTTTAACCTCAACACCTTGACAAATAGTAACATTTCAAGTAAAACCGAGCAATCAACTAATCATTGAAGTGAGATTGATGATAGACTCCAAGTTCCTTTAACCCTAACACCTTGACTACAAGGAAACATTTTGCTAGTTCTCATGCGCATTGTTCAAGTTTGAAATTAAATAAGTCTTCAATATTTATTGATTTTACAGAATTAATTAATATTTTTACAAATTGTTACTGTATTTTTCACGGGGTTAAGGCTTGACGCACAAACTATCTGGACAAGCATAAATGGAATAATTTTCAGGGGTGATATTGTAGAAATTATGAAAGATGAAATGAGTTTTGTTAACACGTGCCTTAAAAGGCATTGGCTATGAAATTCATTAATAGAAACTTTGTCTTAAAAATACAATTATTTTTTAAATGGATTTTATCGACCTCATTAATGGATTTTTTTAAATGAAGACCTTAATTGCTTCAACAATATCATCGACCTCATTAACTTTATCGCTATAAATATCATTACGAAGTCTCTAAGTCACCCAAATCATCGCATGTAAAATTAAGCAAAGTCGCTTTTCCCTAAAAATGGGGCCACTTTTGTCAATTTATTTCATAGAGGGCTAAAGTCGCAACTTTCTAAAACATAAGGGGTGAAAAGTGCACTTTAAAATTGAATTTATTATAGGCTTAATTGCACTTTTGGACCCCTATCTTTCCAAAAGTTGCGGTTATGGACCCCTAACTAATTGGCTTAATTGCACTTTTCTCCCCTATATTTTGTCAATTGTGCGATTTTGCACCCAATGTTTTTAAACGTGCGATTTTGCACCCTATCATTTTCCCCCTTTCTGATTTTATGGCCCCCTGCGTGTTTTACCGATGATCTGTCTGTTTTTTATGACGTGTCCGCATTTAATTCATGCCATATGTGTAAATCAAATTTAAAAAAAAAAACAAAAAATAAAATTTTTGGATTTAAAGAGAAAGGAGTCACGTGACTCCCATTCTTTAACAAACTAATCAAACATTACTAAAACATAGGAAACAATGTATCCACAATCATTAAATTTTAACATTATCTTGATCAAAAAGAACTTCAACATTACATTACAACTTCAACATTGTCACAAATCAAAAAGAACTTCAACATTACATTACATCTTAAACATTACATCAGACCTTCAACATTAAAATCACAACCACAAGGAACATTACAATCAATCCTAAACATACAACTCCTTTAACAATTTTTCTGTTCATTTTTTCCAGTGAATCATTTTTCCTCAACAAAGCATTTATAAGTTTCTTCTCTCTTTCAGAACAAGCTTCATCGTACCATTTGAAGAAGTTACAAAATCAAGAATAAACGAAGAACTAGGTTTTCGAAAATCCATGAATCTACAACGGTTCAAAATCGATTGATAGACACGGTTCAAAATCAAGGAAGGATGGGAGAAAAGATGAGAGATCGATAAAAGGGTAGGAGAAAGCGAGCAAAACGAAAGCAGAAAAGAGGAAGAAAATGGAAGAGGCAGTCGATAGAAGTGGGGAAGAAGATAGAAGCGGTAGTCGATAGAAAGGGGGGGGGGGGGGGGGGGGGGGGGGGGGGGTGCGGTGGCGGTGGCGGTAGGATTTTGTGAAGGTAAAGAAAGGGAGTCGCGTGACTCCTTTCTCTTTAAATCCAAAAAAAAAAAAAATGTTCTTTTGTTTTAATTTGATTTACACACATGGCGTGAATTAAATGCGGACACGTCATCAAAAACAGACAGATCATCAGTAAACACACGCAGGGGACCATAAAATAAGAAAGGGGAAAAAGGATAGGGTGCAAAATCGCACAATTGACAAAATATAGGGGGGAAAGTGCAATTAAGCCTAACTAATTTAAATACAAAACATCCCCTTATGTTTTGATTCTTTGGCAATTTTGGACCCACAAGACAAAAAATAAATAAAAATTTGACATGTGGCACCTCACTTAGGGTGCCACGTCAACGTTGACCGAGTCAACAATGGACTGGGGGTCCAATACTGCCAAAGAATCAAAACAGAGGAGACTGTTTTGTATTTAAATTAGTTAGGGGTCTATAACCGCAACTTTTGAAAAAATAGGGGTTCAAAAGTGCAATTAAGCCTTTATTATATTGAGAGGCTCAAAAGCCTCGTCTCGTTTACGCTACACCCCAAAGGAGAAGAAATGCAGCGACAGAAACGGAGACGGAGAAGTTCAAAAGCATCATTGACAGTGGCGGATAAGATGAGCAGGTTACCTGATAATGTTCTTCACTACATCCTCTCTCTTGTATCCACCAAAGAAGCAGTTGCTACAAGCATTCTTTCAAAGAGATGGAATAATCTTTGGCTCTCTCTTCCCAATATCGATTTCAACAACATCAAAATCGATAACATTGAATCTAATTCAAGATTTAACGATTCTGTTTACTCTGTTTTAGTCTCTCGAGACACTGCTATCGGCGGTTCTCATTTCATCAACCGTTTCTGCCTCGACGTTCAATTCTGTAACCCTCATCTTGAGTATAAGCGCAGTTATCCCAATGTTGTCAAATGGATTAACCTTGTTGTTCAACGCAGACTAAAGTATCTTCGTCTCAATCTCCGTTTGAGTTATGATGATGATGATCTCCATCTCGACGTAGATGATTATGATAATAGCTACTTACCAAAATTGCCTATTACAATCTTCACCTGCAGAACCCTTGTTAGTCTTGACCTCCATCGCTTCTCTGTCAAGGGCTTTTTTTTTTTTCCATTGGATTTGGATTTCCATCACTCAAAACCCTTTGGTTGAGAGCAATTAAATTCGCTACAAAACGAGATTTTATCTTGCTTCTATTTGGATGTCCAGTTCTTGAGGATCTAAAATTATTTCGTATATACTTGCGTCGTGGTGATGACTCTGTTGCCATTCAACATTTTAAAACCTTAAGCTCATGCTTACCCAAATTGATTAGAGCAGATATCACTCAACGTGTGTGTTACCGTTTTCTGCTGAAAGCACTTTCTACTTCTAACTCTCTGCGCTTAGATACATTCAAGTTGTACCGCAGCGTCTACCAGGTCCGTTTTATTATTATGAATACAATGCTGATTTATTTTCTTTTTCTTTCGGAAATTTTACCCTAATTTGTTACTGTCAGGTTGGTCAGCCTCAGCCCCCATATGATGATATTCCTATCTTTCAAAATTTGACCAACTTGGAGCTCTGCAATAGGTGGCGTTTGGTAGTACAAGTTCTCCACCACTGCCCTAAGCTTCAAAATCTCAAACTTTACACGGTTTGTTGAGTTTAAGAATCATACTCTGTTATCTTTTCTTAACAAAAAAGCTTTATGTTTTGTTTTATTTTGTGTACAATAAACAGGGGTCATATGCTGCAAAGAGAAATGAAGATGATCAAGAAAATTGGGTGGAACCAGAATTTGTTCCACAATGCCTTTTATCACACCTTAGAACTTGCACTCTTCAGTTCTTTGTAATCCGACGTAAACGAATGATAGCAAAATATATTTTGAAGAATGCAAATTTTTTACAATGCATGACAATCTTGAGTGAATGTGAAAAAAGCATATTGTCCGAATTCCCGAAAGCCTCTGCAACATGTCAACTTTTAGTTAATGCTAACATATAGACTATGTAAGTAGTAGTTTCTCTATTATGCCTGTTATTTATTATAGATCAACTCTTATCCATTTTCTGGGTACTTGTATGCGAAATTCAGATTTAATGCATAACCACAGGGAAGGACGCACACACGAAGAATAAATTAGTAGTTGTTTTCTAAAAGAAATTCATGTCTTTCTTTTGAATCCATATAATGTTTTGATAGCGCTATGAAGGACTTAGATCTAAATGATCTTTTTGAAGATTTAGTTTTGCTGTCATAGGTTACCAGGTAGTTTAGTAGTCAGGAAAAGGTGCTTAAAATTTACTGCCCGGCAAAATTTTGTAATTAGATGACTTGTGATTTGCGAGATGCTTACGATTGGGATATTAAGAACCAATGTGTTAGATTAAGGGCTGTGACTGTGATCTGGGCTACAAAATCAAGGTTTGTGATGTTTCTGTGATTGCAACATGACCATTATTGAGGTCGCATTTGACCGCAATTCTACGCAATAGAAAGGATTGCGAGACAACTACGACAACAGTTTAAAACCTTGTTAGGAGCCTATGATTAGGCCTTCAACTTTTTAGCACTTTTGAAGAAAATAAAAAGGACAAAAAGTGTTTAGTTTTCTTCCAATGCTTTTGCCCCAAAGATTGAAACAAATCTTTCAATCTGGCAAGTTTATTTGGCATAATAGACCATTCTTTCCTTTCTCTTGTTTGCTTGGATCTAGTTGGAACTGACAAAAAGATTTGTTTGACGATTCAAATTCTTTTGTTCACTTGATAAATTCATTGAGTTTATCTTTAAAAGCATTAGTTGTTGCACCAGATGATTCAGATTCTTTTGCTCGCTTGATAAATTCATTGAGTTCTCTGCTCACTTGACTTGCTTAATACTTGTTTTATTCCTTTCTTCTGTGCAGCTTTAGCTGGTGGTGATTTCAACAGAGAAATATTTTGTTTTTCTCAATGATATTACATTTCAATGATGTGAAGATGTTGCCCAATGAAGGATTCACAAGCCATGCAAGGAATAAACATCTTAACGGTGCTTCAAACGTTTAGAGTAATGATATTTGTACAACCATTTGATGATGTAAGACCCGGATATTTTATCTTACCTCGATGGTAAAGTAACATATCTTATTTTGACATAAAATAATTTATATCTTAGAGTATTTAAGTGATAGCATCTATTTATAATTTTTTTTCGATATTTAGTCTAGTTAAAATTAAAATTTAACGAATGCCCTATTTTAGTTTAACGTATTTTGGAAATAAAGAAATGCTAGGGTTAAGATGATTAATTTTATTAGACAATGAGAAGATGGCACCTAGGTAACCAAGAGAATATATATGTATAAGTTCTGTTATAGATTTTTAAGGCAATGACTATGATATGCAATGACTATGATGCCTATTATTTAGGAAGAGATATTGACTTGTTTGTACCACGTACTAATTCTTGATGTACGATGTACATGCATATGGCTGATTTCCATTTAGTAATTTTGTTATCTAATAATAGGAAATTAAATGTTACTAAAAGAAAATAAAAAGGGGACACGTTCTTGAGTTCTGAATAAGTAGTGCGTGTATTTGGAAGTAAATTGTATAAAAGATATGAAATAGTACATATGTGTGATTTGGAGGAACTAACTTCCTAACTAACTTTCTACTATAGTTACCACTAAGTAACTCTAATTTATTCTCACTGTATTAAAATAGCAACTTCCATTCCTAGTTGACATAGAGTCCCACTTTCTTCTATTCCACATTCTAGTTCCACTTTTTGGAGAAGGAGTTAATAGAGGGATTATTATTTATAACATTTCTCCATTATTCATTCACCGTTTCCACGATCAGTAACATGAAAAATTTGTGTTTCGTGGGACACTATTGCAGGATAGACCACCCACAAAACAAGAGAAGCTTTGAATAAAAGACGTGTCTTCAACGACAGTGGTTGAAGTTCTAAACAGAACGACGATGGTGGGAGACTGGAGTAGAGGAGATTTATCATGGGGAGGTGACAGTGAGCGGATAGATAGGAGGCGACGGTGGAGAAAAATTTGTCGCTAGAGGAATCTCAATGGTGAGAGAGAGCACCAAAGGGAGGTGAGAGACATGGTAGTTGATGGTCAGATTAGGCAAGTATACCAATCGTTTACCAAGTAATGAAGTGATAAGTAGAATATAGTATCCACAGGGATTATCGTTTCGTACAAACAATTCATGTTACTTATTTTAAGTTGATGATATAAAATACAAGAGATAAGAGTTAGAGATTGCAATTTTTTTTTTCTTCTGTTAGCAACATAGCAAATTACCTATTTTGGTTGCATAAAAGTAAGCAGTGGTTAGGACTCTTTGAATCCCCCCCTATTTATTTTGTTGGATATTAAATAACATTCATGTCACGTTTAATTATCTTAAATAGACTATGCAACTGATGAGGTCCTTGTGACGTTCCTACCTAGTCGGTTGTCAAGTTGTACCCGCTGGTCGCACGGTGATCCTTACGTGCAGGATCTTGCTAATTCAAAGGTAATTGAAACATAGACTTTATACTAGCATTCCTAAATTTTCAAAGGCAAGATGGTCACACTAAGGTTATACGCGCGCTATGGTATTGGGTTATTAATCCTATAGGATTCTGCCACCTTCATAAGGATTATTAGTGTAGGGTCTGGCTAGTGTTCCTAAAGGTTCTCCCATCTATGAATCTTAGGACACTCATAGCACACTCTCATTCTCCCTTTGATAGTTCTATAAATGGACAGCCCTATCAGCGTCAACCTTACCAAGAGGTCGAGGAGATTGGTCTCACTAGGATCGATTCACTCCCTTTGGTACTTGTTTCCCTAATAATAATCCTTCAAAAAAAAGTATTATAATAATAATAGAAAAAAACTTGAATTAGAAAATACATTCGTGCAAGTCACCTGCAAAATATTTGGATGTGTTTGGTTGTGAGAAGAAAGTGAAAAGAGAGAAATGGGTGAGAGAGTATGAGAAGAGAGAAATAGATAAGAAATAGAGTAGATTTGATAGCTTGTTTGGTATAAGAGAAAGAAGAGAGAAATAGAAGAGAAAGAAATATTATTGTTTTTTGAAAAGACAAAAATATCCTTAAATAAAAACAACATATAATTTATGATTTATTAATTTGTTTTGAGTGGGGATTGACTCCAAGATTAAGTTTGGTTACTTACTCCAAATCTTAGCTTTTAATTTTATTATCAATTGATGGCTTGGATTGAATAATAATAAGTGATATGGTAGACTTTAATTTTCTTATGTATTAGAGTTAACACTCATCCCCTCAAAATAGTAAAACAATTAATTACTTTTACTTGATTTTTTTTTTTTTGGATCAAACTTGATTGTTTTTTCTATTCTCCTCCCTTTTCTTTTTTATACGCGTTAGAGAAACTTTTTTGTAAAGATCCTGAACCAGAAAAGTTGAGGATTGTGCATCATATACTGAAAATGCTAGATATCAATAATGATTTTATAAGAAAGATTCAAGAATGACATGGCACAATAATCACCTTTAGATTTCAGTCTCATTTATTAATCTTTCATAAAAAAAAAAATACATAACACCCACTACCCCCATGATTTCTGGCCAGGCTGAGATTTTATTGGCTAACATTAATTTCAAGACTATTTCTTGATAAAATTTAAGGGTGATTATTTTGCCATATCATTCTTAAAATTTTCTTGATAAAATCTTTCTTGATATATAACATTGCTCCATCTAATACTCACACTTAGGCTCTGTTTGGTAAAAAGAAGCTATAAGTTAGCTGATAGCTGATAAGCTAGCTGATAGCTGAAAAGCTAGCTGATAGCTGATAGCTTATAGCTGAAAAGCTTGCTTATTAAAAATAATGTGTTTGGTAAAATTAGCTGTTGAAGTGGCTGATAAGTATAAAATGACATAAAAGGACATGTTTTTTTTTTTTAATATACATATAGACACACACATTTTTTTTTATAATGTATTTATTTTTTAATATTTTTAATTATAGTTAAATATTTTTTTGGTCCCTATAAATATTCAAATTTTTGGCCTTAGTCTCCATAAAAAAATTCTTCGACCTTTAATCCTAAAAAAAAATTCACTAACAATTTTGATCTCTGCTTTATGAGTTCCAAAAATAAGAGAAATGTGGAAACAAAATGTGAGGTAGAATATATAAAATTTTACAACGTACAATAGACTAGTTATTTTTTCCTTTAAAAAAAAATAGGCTAGTTATTTTTTGTGTGGTGTACGGCAGGTTAGTTATAACAAAATATAAAGCATTTCCATAAAATATATATATATATATATATAAAGTGCTCCTTAAAAAAAATGACATTTTATTTAAGGGAAAAAATGGGGCGGTTATAAAGATGAACATGGGTACTTGTTTAATTAAAAAAATAATTAATTAAATTAATAGGGTTAAAGTTGGAAGAAAATATAAAAAGCTACCAGCTATAAGCTAAAAAGCTATTTGATATAGCTTTTCAAAAAACGCTATAAGCTCATGAAAAAAGCTTGTTACCAAACACGTCACGTTTTCTTCTAACGAGCTTATAAGCTAATCCAACAAGCTATAAGCTAGCTTTTTTGTGTTACCAAACACAGCCTTACATCTTTACATAAAAATAAAAAAATAAAAAAAAACATTTAGTCACAAGAATACGACGAAGATAAAAAAATAAAAATCACAAACCAAAACATGTGTAAGAATTGAATACTTAATTATTTCAAAGTTTAATTTAAATTGATAATGGAAAAATTACAATGATTGCTTTTCTACCATGCCTTGTTTTAAAAAAAAAAAAATAGTTATCTTTTCTGTTCACGGTACCCCTTGTCCTGTTTTTTGATAAGCCTTTACCAAAAAAATTTCTTATGTGTATGAAAAAAAATAAAGAGAGAAGAATAAAAAAAAACAACCAATTAAAACTCATTAATTGTTTTACCATTTTGAAGTGATGAGTGTTAACTCCAATAGAGAAAAAAATTAAAGTCTACTACTACCTCCGTCCCTAATTATAAGACCCTTTTGAGAATTTTTTTTGTCCCTTTTTATAAGACCCCTTTGCTATTTCCAACTACATTAATTATTTCTTTACATACATGCCCCTATTAATTATACATCTTTTTCTTCAATCAACAATAAATAGCATGTTGAAAACATAAAACATCTCTCTCTTAAAGGATAAAACTGTAAAAACAATACTAATTACAAACATATTTAATACAAATATTCACTATCTTAATTCCCGTTATTTTTTCAAAAGGACCCTATAATTAAGGACGGAGGTAGTATATCACTTATTATTATTATTATCCAAGCCATCAATTGATAATAGAATTAAAGGCAAAGATTTAGAGTAAGTAACCAAACTTACTCTTGGAGTCAAAATATCCCTCCTCATTTGTTTTTGTACAAATTAAATTAATTTATTAGTTTGATCAAATTAAATTTTTTTAATTGATTAAATTACTAATATATTTTAATTCGATTTAACAAACTTAATTAATTTATTTCCAAATAAAAAAACTTAGTTAAATCAATTGGATTTAGCTTATTATATATTTTTCAAACGTTGTTGCTTAGCAGCTAACTCAGCCCATGTTTTTTTTTTTTTTTTAAATAAAATTAGTATGCGTTGTAACTTGTAAAATGTCTAGCATAAGTACGTACATGTGAATTACAGTACCCCCAATGTGAAATTGGGGTGGACATGACCGTAAATTGCTCTCTCCACTTCACTTTCTCTCATTTTCTTCGCATGATTGAGAAGAAGTAAAAATGTGGTAGGGTCCATCTGTTTTTATTCTCTCCTCACAAATTCTTTGCTATTCAAACAGGAGAAATATGATACTTCTCTTCTCTTTCTCTCTTCACTAACTCTCTCTTCTTTAATTCTCTGAACAACTTTTCCTTCAAAAAAAAAGTAACATCATCTCTGGGTGTTTCACATAATCACAGCGAGTCATCGTGATTTTATTATCTTTACACCAAACTTGCACAAAATGATTTGATAAATGGTAGTACATAACAAAGACACCTCATATATCCCCATAGAAGAACTTCTTAAAAAGCTCTAAAAGTGCAATCTGAAAATGCAAACACACAAGAACAGATCCATCTCCATCAGGACTATGAAGAATCACTGCCCTATCATGTGGAGACACAAAAGCTAATCCAAAATAAACAGGCTTCCCCCATCCAAAATCAGCTTCGTAAATAGGCATACTCATCCAACTAGTAAAATTAAAATTTGGATTTCCAAAATATGGAATATTTTCTCCTACACCACCCATAAACAATTTCCTTGCATCATCCAAATGTTCAAAACCCCTAATAACATCAATTTGTGACCTTATAAACTCATCACTTACTAACTCAGTTGCTTCCCTTATCATTTGTGCAACATAACCTAAAGGCTTTGATGTGATTTCTCCAACATACCCTATTGCTGCTGTTTGTGTCAAAGCATTCCCAAAATAGTTCTTTGGAAGAGGTGGAACCAATCTTGTTCTAATATCAGCATTGAATCTAACTACACTTTCTTGATTCTCTTCAAGCTCACGTGCCCTAGAAGCACATTTCCATATATGTGCACTAATTGCTTCGTATCTACTAAATGGCCTTGACCCTTTATTCTTGATTGCAAGAATGTCATTTTCATTTGCTTTTTTCTTCAACTTATCAACTTGTTCCGGCGAAAGTCGCAACAATGTTGCTGAAGTTTTCTTCTTTTTTTCTTCACTTGTGTCTTTTCTTCCTAGAATGAGTGGTAGTGGCTTCAACTCCTTGTGTTCAAACCGTACCAATGGCGTGTGTGAGAATTTGAGTATTGTTCTATCTAAAAAGGGTAACTCATTTACCTCAAGGGTTTCTCCTCTTGCTATTTTGGCCCATGAGTTGATGAGTCTAATGGCTCCAAGTCCATCTGATAAAGGGTGAGAATAAGCAATACCAATTGCAAGACCTTCATCTTTGTTTTGAAATCTTGTGAGTTGAACCACAAACAATGGAATATCTTCCACTGGTTGATTGTAATCTATTATTGGAACAAGCTCCATGGTTGAATCAGAAGGTGAAAAATCACCATAATCATGAATTGTTTTTGTGGTTTCAGCTTCAAGCAAAATAGCACCTTTTGCATTGAGATTCAACTCTATTCTACCACCTTCTTTGTAACAATAACGACCAGCTACAGGATAGTAGTAAACTAGGATTTTGCTGAGTGAATTCTTTAGGGTTTCTATGGCTTTATCTGTGTTTTGTTTTGATTTGTAAATATAAATGGTTTGTGTGTGGCGGAGCTTTACCACTTGGTCTATATCAGAAAGCCATAAACAACCTTGTGGAGTTGCATCTTCTGGAATCACGGTGTGAGAAGCAATAATGGTTACCATTTTTTTAAGATATGGTGCAAAGTTTTACTTTGAATATGACAATGGCAATAACATTTATTTATAGGCAATTTCTATGGTACACTCGATAATTTTGAGTGTCCCGGTACACCCATGTATTTAAATGAATAGTTTAATGATTTATTTTCTTTAAAAAAAATATTTTCTATCATTTATAATTATAATAATTATATTTTATTTTTCAAAAGTGTCGGCAAAGCAAAATTCAAATTTTTTTAATTTTTATTACTCATAATAGTGAATATTGATTAGTTTTTTTCAATATAATGTTAAAATATTTAGTATAATTCTTATAAAAAATGAAATGATGTTTTTTCTTATGGGATATTATTTTCTAAAATATAAAATTCGATAAATATCTCTTTATCACATAAAAATTATCGTTAACTTATAGATTTATGAAATAGGTGTACTGGTACACCTTAATTGACGGGTGTACCGTAGAAACTCCCTTATTTATATAATAAGCCAAGTTTTGTTGGTGATATGTTTGTGATAATATGAAAAGAAAATAAAATAATAAAACGAGGTATTATATAAGTGTTGAAAAATAAATAAAATAATAAAACGAGGTACTTATATAAGTGTTGAAAAATTATAGATGTATACGTTGTACTCCGTCTTTATATATAAGTATTTGTTTGATTAAAAATAAAAAAGGATAATCTGATGCACTAAAGTTCTCGCATACGCAAGGTTCGGGAAAAAGTTCCATTATTTTTAGTGTATTGTACGCAGCCTCACCTTGATTTTACATAAGAGGTTGTTTGATTAAAAAGATGTTATTAAATATTAGCCGATTTAAAAATTATTAGTTACATTTTTTTTCTTTCTTAAATATACCTTTAATTAATACTATTGTTAACTTATTTTAAAATATGAAAATTCAAATTTAATACCCATACAAACAAATGATAATTTAATTGCACAAACTAAATACATTAATTGCACTAACAAATTTTCTTAAAAAACGGAAAAAAGCAAAGGGATTTATATATAAGAACAAATAGAGTAAAAAAAAAGGAAAATACTTAAGCCAATGAAAAATATCATAACAAAAATATCACCAAGGCGTATTATTGCTATGCAATTAAAATTTAAAGAAGTGTAACTAAAAAATAAAAAGTAAACAAATAAATTATGCAATTAAAACTTACGAAAAAATTTTAGATGCAATTCTTGTTAGAGAAATAACATTTTCCAATTTCACTCCCCCACCATCCCTTTTCTGACGAGCATGTGATGTGATTGATTTCACAGCAGTTCGGGACGAGATCGTGCAAAAAACTATGTGTATACTCCCTTCGTTCTATATTCTATTATTAAATTGTCTATGTAAATGCATTCGACTTAATTATCTCTGCACACTCTTAGTTTTTTATTTTATTATACTAATGCTAGTAGTATCTTGCACGTCTCAAATATGAAGACTTGCACCGACTCCTGTGAAAGCACCACTCAATTTATATAAACCATGCAGGTCACATGTGTCCATGACAGCAACTGAGAGGTTCAAAGTCAAAGCACATTCTACAATGAGTCATAAAATATGACTGAAATTGTTCTTTTCACTTAAGATATTGCTATTTCACATCATAAAATTATCTAAGAAACTCTTTAGTCCTAGTTCTTTAATCCTAGTGAAGTCTTCAAATGTCTCCTACTAGAAAAAAAACAAGCATATATGATAAATATGTGTTGGTAGGAATAAAAAATAGATTATTTGGCTAAAAGAGAAAAACTTCATCCAATTAATTATATACAAAAAGAATGTTAACCAATGCTCTAAAGACATTGATTAAGTATCTAAAACAAATAAGTTTTTATGAAAAGTGGTGTAATCATTGCTTGATCAAAAGTAACATATTATATTTTTAAAACAAAATTTCTATTTGAAGATTTATTAACCATTACTCTTAGAGTACTCGTTAACAAAACTCTTATATATACCACTTATTTGAAGAAAAGATGATACACCACTTAATTTTTTTGTTGATGCGGCAATTAACCATCGGTGCGGCAGTTAACTACTGTTAGGGGCGAGCGGCAGCTAACTCTCCCTTGAAGTACTGCCTTGGAATTAATTATATAATTTTGCGGTGGTCGAAAGATTTTCGTTGAATATGACAATGGCAAGGGTGGAGTTTAGCATGGGAAAAAGGCTAGTTTTTCCCATCATGGGAAAGCTTTTTTCTAACCATTAGATCTAGTGAAGAACACGTCTTTATCATGGACTGTCAGTATTATATCTAACCACCCATCTTCCTCCTTTCCCCACCACCATTTCACCTTGATATGATGTGAAGAAATTGAAGTTTTATTATTGATCCCTGACATAGTTTTGACTGGAAAAATGTCGTGGCATATTTGGCTTCATAATTGAGCATAAGAATTGTAATTTTTGGCACTAGATTGGCCACAGTGAAAACTTAAAAGACCATGTTTATGACCTATCCTTTTGGAACTGTACTTTTAAGTTTCAAAGAAATTTATGTCTTTAGTTTCAGTTTCTATCATGCAAGAGTGACATAGGTGTTGTATTGTGCACAATATGCACCACCACCGATCTAATGGTGCACACTTCACATTGAATAAAATCAGAACCATGCTCTGATGCATGAGGGAGAGACAGCGGTAGTGATGATGGTGAAAGGGAGAATAAGTAGCGTGGTATGCAGTTTGAATCAAAAGGAGCTTGTGGAGCTTGTTTTGATAGCTAAACAGAACATGAACAGATCCGGTGATTTGGTGGTGGAGCAAGGAGGAAGATGAGTGGTTAGATATAATACTGACAGTCCATGATAAAGACGTGTTCTTTACTAAATCTAATGGTCAGAAAAAACTTTCCCATGGTGGAAAAAATTAGTCTTTCCCATGCTAAACTCCACCTAGTATTACTTATATAAAAAGGCAAGTTCTTGTTGGTGTATTAAATATGAGTAAGATATCCCACATTTGATCTTAAAGTAGATACTGAAACCCTTTACTCAAAAAATATTGAAAGTCCATACATTTAAATAATAGCTTAAGAAAACAAAAAAGAAGAAAGTAGATGTGATATACGAGATATGTTGGTGATAATACGAAGGAAAAAAAATATAAAATAAACTGATGTATTAATAAAGTGTCGAAAAGTTATGGGTGCAAATATCATTTCAATACAAAGAATATTGTATCACGGATTTCCAATTGCTCTCCCATTAGTTGCATCAAAGATTCAAAGCTACCAAGATATGAACGACTCCACTTACCAGCATTAAGTTGCACAGTTTTCTTAAAAAATAAGGCTAAATTGCTTTTTTATCCCTTAACTATTTAATTAATATTGATTTGGTCTCCTAACGTTTCTTCTATTAAAACTAATAGAAATAACTAAATGTGGTAACAAAGATAAATTTAAAGGACCAAAATAAATCAAAATATAGTTAAGGGACCAAACCGATACCAAATAAATAGTTAAGGGATCAAAAAGACTATTTATCCAAAAATAAAAGTTGTCTGTAAGAGTTAATTAGGTTCACTTACCTTAAATAACATTTTTTGTTTGAAATTCATGTTGTGTGCAAGTGTGAGTTATATGTCCCACATCGGATAAAAGAGTAAAGGATGAATATCTTATAAGTAAGAGAACCCATAAACGTAATGCCTTAAGGTTTTGGGTAAGAGTGTGGTGTCTCTCTCACAAGTGAGTGCAGTTGTTCTAGCCTCGATGTGGACGCTCCCCTGAGCTCCTAGTGATCCAACTGTGGTATCAGAGCCCGGTTCGACAAAGGCAGCCGATCCGTTTGCGCAGAGAGCAACAACGGCGATACAAGCAGTGTCGGTCCGTTTGCGGAGAAACCAGCAACGGCGATACAAGCAAGTAAGAGCTTCCGCTTGAATCGGTCCGTTTGTGGAGAAACTAGCAACGGCGATACAAGCAGTGTCGATCAGTTTGCGGAGAAACCAACAACGGTGATACAAGCAAGTAAGAGCTTCCGCTTGAAGGGGGAGATCGATGCATTGATGGACTCACACTTGAGGGGGGTGTTGTGTGGTGTCTCTCTTGCTTGTGGGGTTGTTTTAGCCTCGATGTGGACGGTCCCACGAACTCCCCTCAATGACCTAACAATTCGTAGATGAAATAAAAGAAAAAATATAAAGTAATTTTTATTTTATTCTCTTTTAGATTAATTTTCTTATCTTTCAATTTTTAAAATTTTGAATTGAATTATCTATTTTAATTTTTTGGGGTTTTTGTTTTACTTCTTAATTAGTGTTTCTTTAAAAGGGATAGTTCCTTTCACTTTTTAAACGTAATTGTTGAATTGGAAATTGATTTTTAGTCATTCTTTTAGAAAGGGAAATTATTTACGGAAAGAAATTTTGGAGATTTATATGTCAAGGAAATCAGAGGTTTTTTTTTATTTACTATATTTACTTGGAAGAAAAATAAATGTTGTCTTAAATAATGTGACAGGATGTGATAATAAATTTTCAGTACTGCATCGAATCATATCATTAGATGTTGCCTTAAATGATTTTCTATTTGTAACCAAAAAAATGATTTTCTATTTACATGTTATCTATTCTGTCTTTTTTTTTTTTGACAAACAATGTTATCTATTATGTCTTTGTTTGGTGGCTCCAATTCACACCAACAAACACTTTCTTCTCAAACCCTAATATGACATCCCTCGATTTGGCCTACCCAAGTTATAGACAAGCTAGGCTTTTGTCTAAGACCTCAAAATATATATTTTTCTTTTTACCTATTATACACAAATTCTCATATTTATTTATGGAGCTAAAATTTTCAAGAGAAATGATATAAGTGAAAAATGATACACCAATTGATATACTTAATTATATAAAAATATTTTATTCGTTTTAAAATGTGTATATTGCTTATAGAATAATATTAACTATTCATATAATTGTTGTGTCCGTCGAAAAAAGTTTTTCAAATCAATGTTAATAATATTTTATTTAAGATCAACAACATGAAAACAAAGATGAAATGAATTTGTTTTACCGTCGATTGAAAAATAGTTGTTAAATGAAACAGATTACAATAATTTAATGAATAATTTTGCATCTAAGAAAGTTAAAAAATTGAAATTTTTAATAAAAATATTACTTTCGTAAAACAAATACTATTAAGAGAAGTGTCAAAACCTCTTATAAACTAGGGATTATTGGTACACATGCTTGAGATTCCAAACCTATTTATAGAAGTGTCAAAACAAACTATCGGACTTGTTTATTGTTTAAAATCGGTTCAAACCCAATTTAATTATTTACTCTAAAAAACTACATTGAACCCGGCCTTATACGGGCCACGGGCTAAATGGTTTGGTCCTTCTTTATTTTATTTTTTTGAAAATTATAAAATGGTCAACAAAATTTAGTACAAGCCTTATTTTTTATTGATAAAAAAAATATAATTAAAAATTAAAAGAATTCATAGCTGTTGTATAATGACAACCATAGTTTGACACTATTCTTGTTTTATGGTCAATTGAAGTTGGTTGATGTGGAATACATGTTGGATACTATGTGAGAAAAAATAGTAGAAAGAGAGTGAGTCTATAGAATAGGGTGCATTGGATGAAGGTGATGGAGTTTTCTATGTTCTTGTTTTTCTAAGTTTTGAAGGGTTTGACTTTGATGATATGAAGGTGACGAGGGTTTGAGCTTTTTGGGTTTATGTTGTCTCTGTTCTTCTTAATTTAATTTTTTCATTTTGTCATTAATTATCTAATTTTTAAAAATATTAATTAAAAAGTTACATACGTGGCGGCCAACTCATGTCAATGACGTGCCACATTATATGCATTGATTGGGTTAAAATTGGACAAAATGACTACTATTGTAAAAGGGGCAAACATGAGGGGGGACTTTGGTTTTTTTTTTTTTTTTATTAGGGGGGTCAAAATCGCTACATTTTAAAAATTTGGGGGGGGGGGGGGGGGGGGGGGGGGTGTGTGAAAAGTGCGTTTAACCTAGAGAAAAACATCATTTTCCCAACTTCTAGGTCCAGTCCCTTTTGGGTATATAAATTAGAGAAATGATATCATTTTAAAATTTTAGAGACAACTCTCTTATACTTTTATATACTTATACTTTCTCTCTATTGTTTCTGTCACAAAAGAAAATAAAAGAAAAAAGGCTTGTCTCGGAAGTTGTTTTAAAATGATTATACAAATATCATTTCTATAAATTAATATTAATTTGAATATTATGAAAAGTATAGATATGTGAGATTATTGGATAATATTTCATGGACATTCATTTCTCTATACACATTTTGTATCACCCCATGTGAGAGTGTATGAAAGATAATAAATGTGAGTTTTTTGTGCATATGGGGACCACATGGACATATATCACAATTGTGTGTGAATGTACAAGTGGTACATGCCATCTAAGGTGGTCTATGTATCACTACTCGAGATTATTTGTTGTAACCATTCAAAAGTTAAGAACAAAAGTTGTGTTTTTAGTAATGGAGATGCTCTAATGTTTCAGTTAATATCCGATGCGGATGTTTTAAATCTTCTCTAGAAATGTTCAAACCCCTCAATTTTCTGTCAGAATGAAAAATTTTAAAAGGAATCCAAATTACCAGCAAAACAACCCAAAAGGGGCCTCTATGGTTACAAAAAGTACCACTAGAGGATGCATATGTACCAATCAAAGAGCCATCAGTATTTACCTTAATTCATTGCTTGAATGACGACTTCCAGATTATGAACAAAATACTACGTAAACGCCAATGAAGACGAGAGGCAAGAAAACTATGAAACAACTTGATATCATAAGCAATATTCTTGTATGTCGGCATTTTCTGATGCGTCAAACGTCAGGAAAACAAAAGAGTGAGATGGAGGAATGCATGACTACCAATTAAGAACGGCCCAAGAAACCGACACAGATAAAGGATGCAGAATTAACATCTAAAAATTGCAACCAAATTAAACTAGCTTGTCTGGAAGAGGTGAAACAAGCAAAATTAACTTCTCAAGGCCAGAAGCAACTGTTGGAATATTTTATTATTTATTATATTCCAATATCATTATGTGGACAAATATCGTAACAATAATTATATTAGCTATTTATCAATTGTGGACCTTAGTTGATTAGTGATCAAATTAAGTAATAAGGATATAAGATTTCTAATTGGATAATTAATTAAATATTTAATCAGTTGATATGGACTTAATGAGTGGATGTCCGGATGACCCATTAACGGAATAATGGGAAACCCTAATGGTCATCCAATATAAAAGAGGCTATGGTCCCCAATACACTGTACACGGCAAACTCTCTCTTCTCCCCATCTGAAGAGAACTTGAGGCATAAAGGTACCGGTTGAGGAAGAACCAAATCAGCCGCCGCTAACTCTATTGTGTGTTTTAGATCATCTCCTCTCTTTGGTTATCGTTGTTGACGAGAGGGCTGCCTTGAAAGCTTTATCCAGGTATTCCTAATAGCCTAATTCTTAATATCCTTGATAAATCAAACATGTCGTAGATCCGATCATAATCATGTTCAATGTTTTGTTTGCTTCCGCTATTGATTTATAATTGTTGAACATGTTTTATAAAATCTATTTATATTAAGAGCTAAATTTCCAACAGCAACATCATGATGATTCAAAATCTTGGAGACCCAGCTCAACCAAGATTTATAAGAAAAATCATGTACCATAATAAATGTCTCAAAAAAAATAAAAAATACCAATAAAAATAAATAAATGTCGATTGTGCAAGTCTTGATAAGAAGTGGATGCACATACCATGATTTTTTCTGTGCAAGTGTGCAAAGCTGAAATGATTTAGGTAATTTAACTTGGTCTATTTATAGTGTCACCATATCATAGTATATAATTCCTTGCTTAAAAAAAAAATCATAGGATATAATAGTAAAAAGGTTAGGAAGTTATCGTTATTATTATTTCAAAAGTTATTTTGCACTTGTTTCATTTCTTCATCTTTTAACTACATTTTCTAAGATTTTTTACGTGGGTTTTCTGTTGTGTTTGGATAATCCGTCTTTACTCATTTTATTCTACTTATTTTTAATAATAATAACTAAGTGTTAATTCGGTAGAGCAAGTCTTGCATAGACACAAATATAAATGAAAAATGTTTAGGCACACTCACATAAATAGAGAAAAATAAATGAGAAAAAATTTAATCACATCATTCAATTATGAGAAATTCATTTCTCTTTTATTTTTTCCAATTTATGTGCATGCCTAATCACTTTTTATTTGTGTTTATGACTAAGTAAGTATTTCTCTAATTGAGTATTTATTCCATTCCATTTAATTCCATTCCATTCTATTCCACCACTTGCCGCCAACCCAAACATAACCTAGATATTTTTATGGTGTAACTATGAAAAGTTCAAAACAAAATTAAGTGTAGAAATTCCAAACCCATTTTTCCCCACTCCGCACGTATTTGAGCAATTTGTAAAAGAGGTTGTTGTTTTGTTCCATCAACTAAAAATTGAGATTGTATAAATAACAAAATTTCTCTAGTTTTTTTCCTTCATATAAGACAAAAGATTATCTTTGTTAATGAATATAATTTGAACATTAAATGGATGGACGATAAAATTACAGGTTTAAGATAAGAAGGAAGCAGGAAAATACACCTTCCTTAAACACAATTTTCTATATGTGTGTGTTTGTATAACTCTTAAGAGGGAAAGATTCCTACTCAACTTGGGAATCTCTCACAATTGCAACACCTTAATCTCAGACTTAATGATCTTGTTGGAAAAATCCCTTTCCAACTCGAAAATCTTTCATTGTAGCAAAATCTCTCATGCTTGGTTACAACTTTGATCTTCCAAACTTCTACTTAAACAACAAACGAAATTATGGAAATAATATATGTAATTTACATATATTATTTCCATAATTTCGTTTGTAATTACATATATTATTTCCATAATTTCGTTTGTTGTTTAAGTAGAAGTTTGGAAGAATGCCATGGGAGCTTATTATTAATTACTTAAATTAAATGGAGGATTAATTGGATATCTCAATTAAGATAAGATAAGTTAATAGATCCGGAGGTTCCTAATTAAGACGGAGAAAAATGCTCCATTCGTCCTATATTGTATGATGTTTTGAGGATTTCACACATATTAAGACATGCAATTGATATTGTGTGGAAAAGAGATATTATCAGTTGTTTTACAAAATTATCCTTAATAAATAATATGGGAAAAATAAATGAAAGAATTAAAAGAAGAGAGAGTAATAAATAGTTAAGGTTATAATAGAAAAAGTAATATTAATGTTGCATTAGTATTGTAAAACAACATATAATTTTTGACAATTTTTTTTCGCTAAAGCGACATACAATTTGTGACGGAGGAAGTGGTATTTTAATACAAAAAAAAAAAAATTGTTAACTAGTGTATAAGTGAGCTATTTGGGGTTCGAACCCCAACCCATATATATTATATTACATTGTCCTGCAACCGAGCTATGTTCAAGGATAATAATTTAATCAATCTAAAAGGAATTTTAATTATATATCGAATAATATAACTTTACAATATTAATCCTTACAAAGAAAAATTAAATTAAAGAAAATTAAGCACGGAAGTAAATAAATAAATAATTAATTTAATGTCGATTGCGCTCTTGATAAGAAGCAGATTAATACCGCCTGACTACAAGCGTGAGGGGATAATAGTTAACGAGGAAATAAGAAACTACAATTGGAACTCCTTTTGATTTTTCCTTTAACTTTGATTCTCCTGAAGATGAAGGTTTCGATTGAGAAGAATTTTCAGCATTCTCATAAACTTGTGAAGATGAGTTTGAAGAAGGACCAAAACAATTGAAGTATGGTGATATCAAAGCCCACTACAACATTTTGGCTCTACGAGAACGCCTAATTTATGGAATGTAAAATAACTGTTTTGGTAGAGTACCTTACGCAAGGGTTTTCTAATTCTGTTTTGTAAGGGTATGCGATTTTTTAATATTTTTATATAACAATTCAAAAGCGTCCTCATATAGAAAACCAAAACGGTATTGTTCTGAAAATTTTCAATAACAATTAATAATCGTTCTAAATCTTTTAATTATTTTTTAATAAAAAACTATCGTTTTTTTTAGAGGTGTGTGAAATTTTGTTTTGTTGAGCCCGCTAGTTTTTTTTGGTTAATTCTCAATCAATCAAACAATATTATTTTTGTTAATTAATAAAATAGAAACCTTCTATCTCTTTCACAACAACTCAGAACCATTCCTATCAAACCCTTTGCACCTTCAACCCCCAAAATCTGATCGAACCCTACTGAAACTTCAGAACCAAAGTAACAAAGAAAAAAGGGCAATGGAGTTACAGAACTCATACCCACACAACACTCTCTTGGTGTAGATCAGAGTCTCTCTTTCCTCTCTTCTCGGATTTTGATCTCTGATTTCGATCCCTGAATCCCCCAATTCCGGCAAATCGATTCATCAAATCCTTCTCTTGCAATTCGATCTGATTCAACTTTCCCGGCGAACACACTCAATCATCGATTGTGAATCCTTTCTCTACAGGAATGTTATTGAGGTAATAAATTGAATCCTTTGAATCGAATCAACTTCACACTGTTCGTGCAATCCATGTGTAGCTGCTCTTTCTTAATGCTGATTTTATAGCTGAGTAGGAATATTTTGATTTGTCTTCACGTTTTTTATTGAGTTGGAATTTATATAGCTTTTTGAGTTCTAGATTTTAGAAATTGAAATTGGTGATGTTTGATGATAATTTTTATTTGTTTATGGTTTTAATGCGGTTAGTTAAGTTATGTTTTTCAAACAATATCTGGATCATACATTGAAATTGAATGAAATGTTGTTATAGTTTTTACATATACATGTTGCTGCAATTCAATTTTAGTATGTAGCATCCAACTTAAATTTAAAGTGTATCATTGCTCATCTTCAATTATGAGTTATGTCACCGACATTAACTCGTTGACACCGGTAATAATTTTATAAAGTGAATTATTTGAACATAATCACTTGTGTGGGTGTCGGATACCGGACACACTTGATCAAAGGTGTTGGTACTTCAAAGATCTTCAAAGGCGAGGTTCCATTGGGTACAATTCATTAAAAGCACATATTTTGGATATGAAAATAAAATCCAAAGCATTTTCTTGCGTAAGATCTCACCCACTGCATCGAACTAGCCGCCACACTGGCACACTTACGACCTACATCTTCTCGGCTCTTTCTCAAACCCATTCCCTTATTCTCATTTGGTTCCTCTTTCGATTCTATTTCTTCTATGAAGAATGACCCAACTTGAGCCCTTTGACGATTAAGTTTGTTTACACACCAACATCTTTTGTTGATTCAGTTTTCTATTCTCTGTTGATTTGGTAAGCACATGTTAAGTTGGGGTTTCTGTTTGTGATTTTTTGTATTTTGATTTATTAATTTTCTCCTACGGATTGTGATTCAGATTGTAATTTTTCTATATTCTGATTGTGATTGCTATTCTCAATTGATTTTTATTTTATTTAAAAGGATTAAGGAATATCAATATCTAGAATAATACGCTTTATCTATTTGATATATCCTACCTACTTGAATTTTTTCGTGATATGTCTAAATTAAAGCAATGTCATTCTTTGGAATGAAAAGGTTAGGTTCTGTTATTTAATGTCAAATTTGGATTTCTCTGTTTTTTTTTCCAGGCTATTGGTTGTGATTGTGAATTGTGACGTTTCAGTTTGTTATTCAAAATCTATGAAGCTTAAATTCTGTACATGACACACTACCACCGACAATAATTGAACAAAGTTGAATTTCTCTATGTTGTTTGTTTTTATTTGGCTTAATAATATTTTTGGTCCCCTAACTTTGGAAAAATAGCGATTTTGGCCCCCTATTAAAAAAACAACAATCTAGCCCCCAAAAGTAAGGTGTTAACCGCTCAAAATTGGCCACTTGTAAAAGGGGGTAAAGTTAGGGGGCTAGATTGTTGTTTTTTCAATAGGGGTCAAAATCGATACTTTTATAAAGTTAAGGGGTCAAAAGTGTGTTTAGCCTTTTTATTTCTTCTATAAGATTGTCTCTAACAAGGTCTTAAAGTTGAATTGCAGAATTCTGAGGTTATATGACAGTTTGGTTATGTTTCTGTTATGATACAGGTTTCTGTTCTTGTGCTACTTCATGAATCTTTTTTCTAGGTACTTATATAAAGCATATTATTTGCTAATGTCCATAATTAAAAACATGATAGTGACTTTTTTTTACGAACTCTGCATCCTGAAAGTGCATTATAAAGTGACAACCATGAATCTAAAGTTTCACTAACAATGTTGTCTATTACTAATCAGTGAGTGGATTCATGTTGGAGGTATCATAAATTGAATATCATTTTTTGCATGTAAGTGATAAGTCTACATGTTCTCCATGTTGGTGTGGTACTTCGAGAGAAGGTCTCAATGTGTGCTTTTATTTATCTTGTTCTTAGTTCTTATTTAACGATATATAAATACAACTAGGCATTTTGTTTGGTATCTATTTGCTGGTGTTATTATGTTCAAGAGTGATTCTATTTTGTTTTATATTCCACTAACAAGAGTCATTTAGATTTTTTTTTGTCTCTATTATAATAGGTCATTTACCTAGCTCTAGTTTTGCCCTTAAGCTTACCTAGCTCTAGTTTTGCCCTTAAGCTTATGTTTTTGTTAGAGTTTTTCATGACACCATCATCCAAAATGATTGTGATAGTTTGTCATATGTTACAGGAGTTGGAGTAATTAGGCACAATGCAAAGTTCATATGATATTGAGCAAGCATTATTTAGAAGTGCATGGTATGGAGGAAGATGTCTAGCGAGTGGAAGTGCACTTAAGATAGTTTTTTCTTCATCAGGTTTGTTTCAAATGGCATGTCAATTACTATATACTTCGCTAATTTGTTATGTGTACTCTCTATTTTAAATTACTTGATTGTTTTTAGCCTTAATAATTATTATATTTAATATATTAATTCATCTATATTTTAGTAGTTATTTTTCTGAAAAATTATTTTAATAGTTAATACTATATTTTGATTTTGGTGGGATCTTACGATCTTTGTGAAGATACTGTCAGTTACGATTTTTCGATACCCAAACGATCTTAGGTGAGATCTGGAATTTGACAACCATGGAGGGGAGAGAGTATTTCAATTTTTTGCATTTGATTCAAATTTTTGGAGGGGAGGGGAGCCAAATTTTTACGTTCGTTTGTTTCCATTGAACAAAATATGAAATGCATGAACCAATGGTCTTGAACTGAAGGATTATAGAAATGCATGATATGTCCATTACTGTCCTGCAGAAAATTCCATTCACATCTATGTTTGGCTTTAGCATTATTCAAATAGTATGATTAAAAAATTATGGAAGGCATTGAACATGGAACAAATATCCAAAGATCGGATTATATGCTTGTCTCAGTTTTCATTTTCTGATGTTGAGACCTGGTGTTTTGGATTAGTGTAGTTATATTGTATTATAACCTTTCTCGTCCTTCGCTTTACTATGGGCTATGTGAGTTTTGTTTTTTTTATGTCATTTGCCATATCTGATATTTGTTCTGAGCAAAGAATGTTTGTTTGTACTTATTACTAGTTGATCATACCTTTTTTTTTGTAGATAAATAATGATGGTATCGATTAATAATTTCAAGATTTGGAAGCACAAGACGATGAGTTAGATGTTTGATGGTTACGATTTTTTTACAGATGTTATTTTGATTGTGGTCAATAATGATTGGCCTTATGTCTTTTTTTTTTTTTTTTAGGGAGTTTGCCTTATGTCTCACTATGTACCTTTAAGACTTGAGTACTTATTTTGACAAATATTTGAAGGTTAATAATAACAATTAACACAGTTTCTAATTTTATTTTTTTTCAAATTGTTTTATCACAACGGTTAAAAACGGTAGCAGTAGCTTATTATGACTCATTTTAAAACTGCTCTATCAAAACGGTTTCAGTTATACCAACGGCAGATACGTGTTTGGATAGCAATTTATAAACCGTTTTGCAATAATAGATAGGACAACGGTTTTTCTTGGCAACGGCATAAAATCGTTGTTGTTGTGAAATTTATAAACCGTTCTTTAAAGGATACCTAGGCTTACGCTTTTATTATTGTCGTTGCGGTCTTGCTTAAAATCCGTTGCGAAAGGAAAAGACAACGCCTCGATTTACCACAGACAAGAAACCGTTCTGGTAGAAAACGACAACGTTTTTTTTGGATTAGCCAACACTTTTCTTTCGTTGTCTAAGAACAGAAATGTTGTTGTGGCCATAAAAAATGATTTAGTTTGCATTATGTAGCAAAAGGTGCAATGCATATGTTATGCATTGTCTATACTAAGTGAGCTTGCTAAGCTCACGAGAAATAAATGATTGGTTTGAATTCAGGTTATTGATGATATCTTGGTCTATTTATAATAGGGTTAATTAAGTTTTTGGTCCCTATAAATATCTGCAGTTTTGTTTTTACTCCCTATAAAAATAAATCACACTTTTTAGTCCCTACAAAATTTTCTGCTAGTGTTTTTAGTCATGGTAAATTAAAATTGGCTAAAGTGCACTTTTCGCCCCCTATGTTTCAAAATGTTGCGATTTTGACCCCCTATTAAAAAAAATGGCAATTTTGGCCCCCTTCATCCCAAAATTGCTGAGAAGACGCCACGTGTCCCAAAAAAGAGGCCATAATCGCAACTTTTTGTAAAGATAAGGGGTCAAAAAGCATATTTCTATTATGTTAGGAGGTCAAAAAAGCATATTTCCCTAAACATAAGGGGTCACTTTTGCCATTTTTTTTAATAGGGGGCCAAAATTGCAACATTTTGAAACTTAGAGGGCGAAAAGTGAAGTTTAGCCATTAAAATTTGTTTAATTATTATGCTTAAACTTTTAAATTTTTGAAAGATTTTTTACATACATGTTCATAACATTGTAAGACACTCTTTTATAATTTTTTTTAGTTTCTTAACATATGTAATGAATTAAATATGAATTTTTCTAAAAGCCAAATTTTCAAGATTATATTAATGAAAATTTGGACCTAATAATAAAATTTTAAGTTACTATTTTGCGGAGGAACTTTGTATAATATTTTAAGTAAGTATGTGAAAAATATGTTACAAATTTAAAATTTTGAGCATAATTAAGCAAATTTTAATTTTACACGGACTAAAAGTATGTGTTGGTCCCTGTAAAATTGAAATTTGTTTAATTATACTTAAACTTTTATATTTTTAAATGATTTTTAGCATAAATGTTAATATAATAATCTCTTTTATAAAAAATTAAATTTTTTTATCAAATGAATTAAATATAATTTTTTTTAAAACGCCAAAAATTCAAGATAAAACTAACGAAAATTTGACCTAAAAATAAAATTTTGAACTATTTTATTGCGGCGGAACCTTTTATAATGTTTTAAACAAGTATGTAAAAAATCATTAAAAAATTTAAAATTTTAAGCATAATTAAACAAATTTTAATTTAACAGGAACTAAAAACACTAACGAAAAATTTTGTAGGGACTAAAAAGTTTGATTGATTTTTATAGGGACTAAAAATAAAATTGCAGATATTGATAGGGATCAAAAACTTAATAGAATCATAACAAAAAATTTAGGAAGGTACTATGTTAGTCCATTTGCTTAGCGAGTAGGGATGACAATGGATATCCAATAGGCAGGGTACTCTAGTATCCATCCCCATACCCGCGTTTGTAAAAAATGTCTGTACCCTCGTGAAAAACAACTTTAATGCCCTTCCCCATACCCAATGGGCACCTAAGTGCCCATACCCGCACCTATTACCCGCATTTTAACTATGAAAAGACAATAAAAAACCACCACAATTGAAATAAAACTATGATCCAAAAAATTTCGAATCAACTCATAAAATAGTATGAATCGTAGTAGCCAAATAAAAAAAAATTCAAAATATCCCTCGAAAATTAAAATAAAAACATATATGCAGGTTGCGGGGCTGGGTAGTATAGTGCCCATACCCGTGTCCGTACCCTTTTAAGTTTACGGGTAATTACCTGGACCCATGCCTATACCCACGAAAGCGGGTTTTACCCTACCCGTTGCGGGTTTTTTATTCGGGTACCCATCGGGCCTGGGTCCAATTGCCATCCCTATTAGCGAGCAAGGAGAACATTTTTGGGACCACATTGAACTTTGAAAATTCTTCAATGTATGCATATATTTTGTGGCTGCTTTGGAAACTTGTTGATTATGCATTCGAAATTACAATGTTATTTCTTCTGTCTTTTTCAGAGCTTATTTCATGTAGGTCCTTGCTTGGGGAGAAACTAGTCGTCGTCGAAATAGAATGACTTGACTATCAACTCTCTGATCCATAAAAAGTTAGACATGTAAGATGAACAATCCTTCATTATGGCTCAAATTATTTATGAATTTATTTATGAATTAATATTCATAAATAAATTATGGCTCAAATTATTTATGGTGTCATCATATCATAGTATATAAATCCTTCCTTAAATAAATATCATAGGATATAATACTAAAAAGGTTAGGAAGTTACGATTATTATTATTTCAAAAGTTATTCAAAATTATTTTATTTTGCACATGTTTCATTTCTTCATCTTTTAACTACCTTTTCTATGATTTTTTACGTGGGTTTTCGGTTGTGTTTGATTAATCCAGTCTTTACTCAATTTATTCTACTTATATTTAATAATAACAATAGGTTAATCGGTATTCATTTCATTCCACCACTTTCCACCAATCCAAACATAGCTTAGATATTTTTATTGTGTAACTATGAAAAGTTCAAAACAAAATTAAGTGTAGAAATTCCAAACCCATTTTTCCCCACTCCACACGTATGTGAGCAATTTGTAAAAGAGGTTGTTGTTTTGTTCCATCAACTAAAAATTGAGATTGTATAAATGACAAAATTTCTCTAGTTTTTTTCCTTCATATAAGACAAAAGATTATCTTTGTTAGTGAATATATATATGTGTGTGTGTTTGTATAACTCTTACAGGTTTAAGATAAGAAGGAAGCAGGAAAATACACCTTCCTTAAACACAATTTTCTATATATATGTGTGTGTGTTTGTATAAGAATATAAACATCCATTAGAGAATCTCATCTTTATTTTGTTGTTGAAATAATGATGGGAAACTATACTATTATTACATTCCATGCATTGTTGGTGTTGTCCTTCATTGCTGGGTTCAACTCAAAAATAATTAATGGCGATACAAAGTGCAAAGAGAGGGAGAGACACGCACTCCTCACGTTCAAACAAGGCGTTCGAGATGATTATGGCATGTTGTCCGCATGGAAGGACGGTCCAACTGCAGATTGCTGCAAATGGAAAGGAATTCAATGCAACAATCAAACCGGTTATGTTGAAAAGCTTGATCTACACCATTCACATTATTTGAGTGGTGAAATCAATCCTTCAATAACTGAGTTGTAACATCTAACATATCTTGACCTCAGTTATTTGAATACTAGTGGTCAAATTCCAAAATTTATTGGATCGTTCAGCAACTTACGATACCTTGATCTCTCAAACGGTGGTTATGAGGGAAAGATTCCTACTCAACTTGGGAATCTCTCACAATTGCAACACCTTAATCTCAGTCTTAATGATCTTGTTGGTACAATCCCTTTCCAACTCGGAAATCTTTCGTTATTGCAATCTCTGATGCTTGGTTACAATTCTGATCTTAGAATGACCAACCAAATTCAACGAAACTCTGAGTGGCTATCAAGTCTCTCTTCTTTGAAAAGACTTAGCTTGAGTTTTGTTCAAAATCTCAATGATTCTTCTCATCACACCCTGCAATTCCTAGGGAAGCTTAAAAGCCTTGAAGAGTTGTATCTTACTGAATGTAGCCTTTCTGATGCCAACATGTATCCTTTCTATGAATCCAATTTGAACTTTTCCACTTCTCTTACTGTCCTTCATCTTGGTTGGAATCAGTTAACATCATCGACGATATTCCACTGGGTGCTTAACTACAACTCTAATCTTCAAGAGCTTCAACTTCATGATAACTTGTTAAAAGGTACCATTCATCATGATTTTGGCAACAAAATGCATTCACTTGTGAATTTCTATCTCTCTGGTAACAATCTAGAAGGCAATATCCCAAAATCCATTGGGAATATATGCACCTTGGAGAGATTTGAAGCTTTTGATAACCACTTGAGCGGAGAAATTTCAGGTTCTATCATCCATAATAACTACTCTCATTGCATCGGAAATGTATCCTCGCTACAGGAGCTATCCTTATCGTATAATCAAATTTCGGGCATGTTACCTGACCTTTCAGTCCTATCATCTTTGAGGGAATTGATACTTGATGGAAATAAATTAATTGGAGAAATACCCACGAGCATCGGGTCGCTTACAGAGTTAGAGGTTTTGAGCCTGCGCAGAAACTCTTTTGAAGGCACCCTCTCTGAATCCCATTTCACTAACCTCTCATCCTTGAGAGTGTTGTATCTTTATGACAATAAACTAATTGGAGAAATACCCACGAGCATCGGATCACTTACGAAGTTGGAGAATTTGATCCTAAGCAGAAACTCTTTTGATGGTGTCGTCTCTGAATCTCATTTCACAAACCTCTCAAAATTGAAAGAACTACAGTTGTCTGATAACTTATTGTTTGTGAAGGTTAGTACTAATTGGGTTCCTCCTTTTCAATTACAATTATTGTTTCTATCATTATGCAATATCAATGCTACATTTCCTAATTGGATCCTCACCCAAAAGGACTTATTGGAGCTCGACATTTCAAAAAACAATATCACCGGCAACATTTCCAATTTGAAACTCGATTATACCTACAATCCTGAAATAGATTTGAGTTCAAACAAACTTGAAGGTTCCATTCCCTCACTTTTATTGCAAGCAGTAGCATTGCATCTCTCCAATAATAAATTTTCAGATATAGTTTCCTTACTATGCAGCAAAATTAGACCTAACTATTTGGGACTTTTGGATGTATCAAACAATGAATTAAAGGGTGAGTTGCCCGATTGTTGGAATAATTTAACCTCATTATACTATCTTGACCTTAGTAATAACAAGTTGTCGGGAAAGATTCCATTCTCAATGGGTAACGTTCCAAATATCGAAGCTTTAATTTTAAGAAGTAATAGTTTGAGTGGACAACTTCCTTCCTCCTTGAAAAATTGCTCAAAAAAGTTGACTTTGTTGGAAATTGGAGAAAATAAGTTTCATGGTCCATTACCTTCATGGATTGGAGACAACTTACATCAATTAGTAATCTTAAGCATTCGAGTCAATAACTTCAATGGAAGTATACCTTCAAATCTTTGTTATTTGAGAAAACTTCATGTCTTGGATCTGTCGCTAAATAACTTATCAGGAGGGATTCCACCATGTGTAAATTTTCTTACTTCATTAGCTGATGACCCCATGAACTCAACTTCATCAACGGGTCATTGGTATATACGCACTGTTATACCCTGTTTTTGGACCTAAAAATACTGGGCCCAATTTCATTTCAAACTTTGTCAAATATCAAATTTCAACTGCACAGTTCAAATTGTCTCTGCCTCGCAGTATTTTCAATCACAATTTTACCTATGTTTTTCTTGCATAAAACCTTTCGAAATGTCTTTACTTGTCTTGTAAGTCATTCAAAAGTGTCTCTGAATCATTACATTGCTTTTTCTACAGTTTATTTCAAAATTTGCAAAAAGTCGTACAAAAGGGTATTTTGGTCATTTCCTGCAGTGGAACCCACTTTAGTCCCTGTGTTTGTCTCTGAGTCTTTTCAACTTGTCTGTACAAATCATTGTTGAATCTCTTTTTAAAATCATTTCAAAACTGCATCTGAATCAGGTTGTGTCATTTTAGTCCCTATGGGCATTTTGGTCTTTTCCTGTCATTTTTGTCCAATTTACCAATTTTAGTCCAATTTTATTTTAATTGCATTTTAGTCCCTGAACGATTTCTAAAATTGCATTTTTTGTACTCAAACAGATTCTAAAATTGCATTTTTGTCCAATACTTTTTTTAATTGCATTTTTTTAGTCTTTTTTAAATTGCAGATTAGTCCTCATATTAACTTTTTTGCAGATTAGTCCTTAAGTCCAAAACAGTCCAGGTGTCAATTTTCCATTGGGTCTCCAATACACATGGCAGGCTATAAATAGTAAATGTGTCAGATCCATCAAAGGAATCAGTCAGAAAAATCAGAATCAATCACAATCACTCTCAAACAGAATCTTTTTCTCTCTCTCATCCATAACAGAATCAAAACAGAAAAAACTCAGAAAAAAGAGGAAGAACACCAAGAACACCTCATCACCAAAATCAACAAATCCGAACCGGATTCACTCAAAACCACCGCGAATCATCACATCAACACCAAAACGTACCGGATTTTTGAGCAAAAACAACCACAAACGGAGTTGAAACGTGCGCGCACGGAGGGGGAAAAAGGGAGATTCGAAGTTTTCCGAAGATTTTTCTCCGTTCTACGACAGAGGTAACGCGTTTCTCCTTCCTTTCTAAGCCATTTCCGCGCATTTCTTGCTTGAAATTGCATGTGAAAAAGTTTGTTACGGATAAAGATTTGTAGATCTAGGCTTTTGTGTTCGGATTTTGAGAATTTTGAGGCCGGATTCGGACTCTACAGAGAAAAGGATATCTAGATCCGTAGTTTTTTTTGCGAAAAGTGTGAAAAAGATTTTCAAGGCAAAAGCGTAGATCTAGTCCGAATCGCTCCGTTCTCGCTAAAACTAACGCCGAATTTGTATAGAGGAGGTGGTGACGGAACTTTTGATGTAAAAATTTCGAAAAAGAAAAAACGCTCCGACGCGGCGGCGCTACGGCCGGCCACCGCGCCGGAGCAACTCCGGCCACCACCACCACTTAGCACTCGCCGGCGGCGAGTTTCTAGAGAGAAGGGAGAGCATTTTGTGATTTTGAGTTTTAGAGAGAGAAGAGAAGAGGTTTATGTGTTTTTTTGTGTGAAAATTCCTTTATATACTCCCTTCGTTCCCACGCGCGCGCGTGCATGTTTCTGTGGTGTTCCCTCGTATTGTGAACCATCAGATCTGGATCGTTCCAAGATCTGATGGCTGCTGTGTGTTTGATTTTGAATCCTGTGTGATCTTCTGTGTGAAATATGGTATATCTTCTGTTTGAACCGTTAGATCGTTGATCTAACGGTCATTGTGCTTCCTGCAATTTTACACTATCTTTTGTGCTTTTTTTTGGACCCTTGGATCTTTGATCCAGTGGCTGTGATGTGATCTTGGGAGTTAGATCTGGACCTCTGGATTCATCCAGCGGTCCAGATTAAATCCTGCTGAGCCTCTTTTTAATTGCCTTTTAATTGTGTTTTAAATACTTTTTTTTACAATTTCTTGGTGTTCTATGCTTCTAAAAAATTTCTAAAAATATTTCCCTATCATTTTAATTTTTCCTCTAAGTGTTAGAATTTATTTGCTTATTTTTGCATTTATTTTCTTTAACTTTGTTCTTTTAATTCTTGCTCATTAAATTCCATATATGTTCTTGATGCATTTTTTACATATTATGATATTTTTGCATGTGAAATAATGTGTGAAAATATCTCTAGGAATATGATATAATGCTTTGCTTGTTTGTACTCTTATGATCCTCACATGCTAGCTTAAATTCAAACCTTTCAAAAAATGGCTATAATGAGGGAATTATAGGTCATATGCATGTATGAGTGTTATACCTAAATTCTAGGTGTATTTTTACTACTTTGTTTCATTGCATTATTTTCTTTCTCTTGTGCTATTCAATTCAACATTGCTTGCATTATTTTTACTACTTTGTTTCGTTGCATTATTTTCTTTCTCTTGTGCTATTCAATTCTATATTGCTTGCATTTTTTTATTATCATTTTGTACTTGTGTTACTAACTCTTATGCTTCATATTTCACTCATTCCATAAGCACCTAATCTTTGTACCCTCATTGCTCCTAGTTTAGGTTTTCTTTTTGTATTCATTTCTATGCCATTTGGTTTGTAATAAATTTAGTTAGTTTAGTTTAGTTTACATTCTTGCAAGACCATAGAATGTATCTAGGACTCAATGTAAAGGACTATGGACACTATAAGTGATGTACACCGACACAAGCACCGACACATGCACACACCCCACATGGATATTCTAGATGCATGATTAGGGAATGTATGTTTAGATGTATGCTTAGGTTTTATAATGCTTAGACAAAAAATCATTTTTTCCAAAAATGTGAATAATCTCACTTGAAAACCTTTTTCCAAAAAAGTAGGAGTCAAAACTCCTCATTTTCCTTTTATTTTCTTAAGTAAAAATCTTAATGAATTTTAATCATACTTAGACTTCATTTTGCAAAATAACTAACTCCACCTCACTTTTTTTTTCCAAATCTCATGCCCTTGAGGCCTCTCATCTCTATTCTTCAAAATCTCTTTTTCAAACTTAAAATCAACCAACAAAAACAAAAACGATTTTTGAGAATGAACTACGATCGGTTTTGATCCCTTAAAAGGGTACGTAGGCAATGAGTCAAAACTCCTCCAAGCCGAAATAAAAATCAAATTCTACTCCTTCTCACCCCCGTTCTTAATTAATCACACCTTCTTTTTTTACAAATAAGCAATAAAACTAAAGCATAGAAATAAACTTAGGAAAGCGGTTCTTATGGAATACCATAATCGCTCCGGGTGCCTAACACCTTCCCGTAGCGAAAACGACCCCCGAATTCGGAAACTCAAGGGTTTTTCTCCTTTTACCCTTCCCAAGAAAAAAGAGAGATATCAACGGTCAAAAGGTTCAAGTCCAATTAATGGCTTGGCACCCAAAAACCATGATAACAGAAATGGCGACTTCACTGGGGAGTTTCTTAAGCGGGTCACGACTAGTTTTCCATAGTTTATGTTTATGCTTTGTTTTATTGCTTACATATTTGAATACTTGTTTATTTTTCATTTGACGTGTGGGGTGAGAATATCAAAAGTCCTATACCCGGACTGAGTGAACTTATGTTTAGGTAGAGATATAATCGACAATTCGATCCGGGGGTTGCCTCGTGTATTGGATTATGCGACCAATCTCACATAGCTGAGGCATTTTGGAGGCGATGTTGTCGGCGTGTGTTGTCATGCTTAGGCACTTTACTTCCAATTGTTCGACGACGCTATGGACCGTAGTTACCAAGCCCATCCTTGGCCTTTTTTTTAGGACGTAGTGCGGTGGCTAAACCGAGTGTTGTCTCGAGTTTTAGTCGTCACGCGATACTACACTCAAACTAGACCTTCTTGCGAATAATCATGGAACGGACGTTGTCCTGTGCTACCATGATATACGTAAGAGAGGTTGCAGTTTGGGAACTTTTATTAGAACCTTGGTTACTATTATCCTAAACTTTAGTTTACCGGGCACCGTGTCCGCCCATTGCTCCTCGACTTTAATCTCAACCCTCCATGTTTTCTTTGTAATTGAAAAAAAAAAAAAAAAACAATCATGCATACATGCATTCATGCATAAAATTTTTCTCATGCATTCATCGAAGGACTAAGCAAAATTTTTTTACAAAGTTTCCAATTTGTCTGAAAAACCCTTCGATGACAAAAAGAGTCATTTTTGCATCTGCATTTGTACATATCATGCATCATATGCATCATTCATCGGTCACAAAAAGCTCCCAAGCACTCATTGCCTCCTGGTTCTTCTGCCACAGTTTGAAAGGTGGCTCGTGCTCGAAAAGTCTACGAACCTGACAAAATCCATCTGATTAGACTCTACAGAAAGAAGAATTCGGTAGCCATGGAAGAAGAAAATGCTCAGCTCCGTACCGAGTTAGCTTCTCTGAGGGAAGAATTGGCTAAGGCCAATAATACCATGATCATGCCAATTGCCCAAAATGCCGCCATAATCCTTGGGGTTGCTACGTTGTTCGAAATGACATCCAGAGTCTGATGAATGACAATTATCTGACTGTCAATGACATCCAAGAAGGACAGGCTGCTGGCTGGGGCAAGTTAATACAACTCCGCGAGAATAAGCACAAAGAGGGTCTCGGATATTCCCCAACTTCAGGAGTCTCCACAGGAACCTTCTACAGTGCTGAGTTTGTCAATGCAATTACCGAAGAGGCGATTGGATTTGGTCCTAGGCCTATGTTTGTTATACCAGGAGGCATTGCGAGAAATTGGGATGCCATCAATATTCATTCAATCATGCATGTTTCCGAATAATTTGTCTTGTTGCTTAAGTGTTTTGTTTTTTAAAATAACCATCCTCTCGCTCTGCCCGAAGCGAAAGTGATATTTCTGGAAGGGCGTGTTTGTTTCGGCATCGCCGTTATTAATAACAATTGTCGTTTCTTTCACGACTTTTATTTTTTTTCAGTGTTTTTTTCTTGGAAATAATGGTAATACCAGAAAAAACCAAAACATCTGTATTTTCTTATTAATTTCAAAAACCTGCATGAAAAAAAAAAAAACTCTTTCTAAAATCATCCAATCATTATATGCAGGTTGAACCATAATAAACCCATTGAACATAGTAATCCTATGCCTCTTCCAAACTTTGAATTCCCGGTATATGAAGCTGAAGATGAAGAAAGTGACATACCATATGAGATCACTCGGTTACTTGAGCAAGAAAAGAAAGCCATTCAGCCTCACCAAGAAGAGATTGAGCTTATCAACATAGGTACCGAGGAAAACAAGCGAGAAATCAAGATCGGTGCTGCTCTAGAGGAAGGGGTTAAAAAGAAGATCATCCAGCTCCTCCGGGAATATCCGGACATTTTCGCATGGTCGTATGAAGATATGCCAGGTCTAGACCCTAAAATTGTGGAACATCGGATTCCCACGAAGCCTGAATGTCCTCCCGTCAGACAGAAATTGAGAAGGACTCATCCAGATATGGCTCTCAAGATTAAGAGCGAGGTTCAAAAACAGATTGATGCAGGTTTCCTCATGACAGTTGAGTATCCTGAATGGGTTGCCAATATTGTACCTGTGCCAAAGAAGGATGGTAAAGTCCGGATGTGTGTTGACTTCAGAGACTTGAACAAAGCCAGTCCAAAAGACAACTTTCCATTACCTCATATTGATGTGCTTGTTGATAATACTGCTCAGTCTAAGGTGTTTTCCTTCATGGACGGTTTCTCCGGTTACAATCAAATCAAAATGTCTCCTGAAGATAGGGAAAAGACATCTTTTATCACCCCATGGGGGACTTTCTGCTATAAAGTGATGCCATTCGGCCTAATTAATGCTGGTGCTACCTACCAAAGGGGAATGACTACTCTGTTTCATGACATGATTCACAAAGAAGTCGAAGTATATGTGGACGATATGATTGTAAAGTCAACAGATGAGGAACAACATGTTGAATATTTGACAAAGATGTTTGAAAGGTTAAGAAAATACAAGCTTCGATTGAATCCCAACAAATGTACATTCGGCGTCAGATCCGGGAAGTTATTAGGCTTCATTGTCAGCCAAAAAGGCATTGAAGTCGATCCTGATAAAGTCCGGGCCATCCGAGAAATGCCAGCTCCGCAGACCGAGAAGCAAGTCAGAGGTTTCCTCGGACGTTTGAATTACATCTCCCGATTCATATCTCACATGACCGCAACCTGCGGGCCGATCTTCAAGCTACTCAGAAAGAATCAGCCTATTGTATGGAATGATGAATGCCAAGAAGCTTTTGATAGCATCAAGAATTACCTGCTAGAACCACCTATCCTCGTCCCACCCGTGGAAGGAAGGCCTTTGATTATGTATTTGTCAGTGTTTGATGAATCCATGGGATGCGTGCTTGGTCAACAAGATGAGACTGGAAAGAAAGAACATGCTATCTACTATCTGAGCAAGAAGTTCACCGACTGTGAAACTCGGTATACAATGCTTGAGAAGACTTGTTGTGCTCTAGCTTGGGCTGCCAAACGCCTGCGTCATTATTTGGTGAATCATACAACTTGGTTGATATCCAGGATGGATCCGATAAAGTATATCTTTGAGAAAGCTGCTGTTACTGGAAAGATTGCACGCTGGCAAATGCTCTTATCTGAATATGATATTGTGTTCAAAACTCAAAAGGCAATCAAAGGTAGCATTCTTGCCGATCATCTTGCTTACCAACCTCTTGATGATTACCAACCAATTGAGTTCGATTTCCCCGATGAAGAGATCATGTATTTGAAATCAAAAGACTGCGAAGAACCGTTGATTGGTGAAGGTCCAGATCCCAATAGCAAATGGGGTTTAGTCTTTGATGGTGCTGTCAATGCTTATGGTAAAGGAATTGGAGCAGTCATTGTATCCCCGCAAGGGCATCACATCCCTTTTACCGCCCGGATTCTGTTCGAATGTACAAACAATATGGCTGAGTATGAAGCATGTATCTTTGGGATCGAGGAAGCAATTGACATGAGAATCAAACACCTCGACATCTATGGAGATTCTGCGCTCGTTATCAATCAGATAAAGGGAGAGTGGGAGACCCACCATGCTAAGTTGATTCCTTATCGTGATTATGCGAGACGTTTGCTGACATATTTTACAAAAGTTGAGCTACACCATATCCCTCGTGATGAGAACCAAATGGCTGATGCTCTTGCTACTCTATCCTCCATGTTTCGAGTAAACCATTGGAATGATGTGCCAATAATCAAAGTGCAACGCCTTGAAAGACCTTCACATGTGTTTGCTATTGGGGATGTGATCGATCAGACTGGTGAAAATGTGGTTGACAATAAACCCTGGTATTACGACATCAAACAGTTCTTGCTAAGCCGTGAGTATCCACCAGGTGCTTCCAAACAAGACAAGAAGACCCTGAGAAGATTGGCCAGTAGATTCCTGTTAGATGGAGATATTCTGTACAAAAGAAACCATGACATGGTATTGTTAAGATGTGTTGATGAACATGAAGCAGATCAGTTAATGCATGATGTGCATGACGGTACCTTCGGAACCCATGCTACAGGGCATACTATGTCAAGAAAGTTGTTACGGGCAGGTTACTACTGGATGACCATGGAGCATGATTGCTACCAGCACGCCAGAAAATGCCACAAATGTCAAATTTATGCTGACAAGATCCATGTGCCTCCGCACGCTCTCAATGTTATGACATCCCCATGGCCGTTTTCAATGTGGGGCATAGACATGATTGGAAGAATTGAACTGAAGGCTTCAAATGGTCATCGTTTCATCTTAGTGGCGATTGACTACTTCACCAAGTGGGTTGAAGCAGCATCTTATACCAATGTGACCAAGCAAGTGGTAGCCAAGTTCATCAGGAACAACATCATCTGTCGATATGGTGTTCCCAGCAAGATTATTACTGACAATGGTACTAACCTGAACAACAATGTGGTGCAAGCTCTTTGTGAAGAATTCAAGATTGAGCATCATAACTCTTCTCCTTATAGACCTCAGATGAATGGCGCTGTTGAGGCAGCCAATAAGAATATCAAGAAGATTGTCCAGAAGAGGGTGACCACCTACAAGGATTGGCATGAGATGTTACCCTATGCTTTGCATGGCTACCGTACTACAGTGCGCAGTTCAACCGGGGCAACCCCTTTCTCTCTTGTATATGGTATGGAAGCAGTTCTTCCTTTGGAAGTGGAGATCCCACCTCTCCGTGTGATCATGGAAGCAAAGTTATCTGAGGCTGAATGGTGCCAAAGCCGGTATGATCAGTTGAATTTGGTTGAGGAAAAACGTATGGATGCCATGGCTCGTGGACAGTCATATCAAGCAAGAATGAAAACTGCTTTTGACAAGAAAGTCCATCCTCGAGAATTCAAGGAAGGTGAACTTGTATTGAAAAGAAGGATAAGCCAGCAACCCGACCCAAGGGGGAAGTGGACGCCTAACTATGAAGGTCCTTATGTTGTCAAGAAGGCCTTCTCCAGTGGTGCTTTGATTCTTACACACATGGATGGTGTTGAACTTCCAAATCCTGTGAATGCTGATATAGTCAAGAAATACTTCGCCTAGATATATGAAAAGAACAGCGTGGTAGGTCGAAAACCCGAAAGGGCGGCCTAGGCAAAAATACGCTTCCCGGTGGATCGAAAACCCGAAAGGGCGATCCAGGCAAAAATAAGGGACAAAAAAACAAATATGAAAAAGCTCGCTGAGATTGTACGCAACTCAGGCAAGAATGAGCGTCTCGATGAGCCGAAAACCCGAAAGGGCGGTTCATGCAAAAATGAGATTGAAACAAAAGGCAAGTAACTATATCTGGCAAATCACAATCCCCTTGGGGCATCCACAGCTGTTAGTGACTATCTCCATCAGAAGCTTCTGTACTTGCGAATTCAAAGTTTCCAGGAAATGTAGTGGTTACTGTGTTCAATGTACCACCAACCAATAAAATTACCATTTTCCAAGCTTTGTGAATCCGTGGAGTCATGCCTTTGGCTGACCACCACTCTTATACATCAATTTGAGCCTTTGCTTTTGTTTGGAAACTCTATTTTCCTTCTACTTTCAAAGCTATATACAAAACATTTTCTTTCTATTTTGATAATGACAATGCTTGAAACAAACATTTTGAAAATTGAAAACTCTTTGTCTATTTTGAAAAGCAAACCTGAGCAACAGGGTACATTCAAATGAAACATGCATGAGCGAGAGTATGTTGATGTCTATTTCAATATGTGTTACAAGCAGGCTCTTCCCCAGGATAGTCTGTGGTCAATGGCAAGAATGAAAAAAACAGAATGAAAATGCATGAAAATAAATGAGCTCGCTAAGTTGAAAACCCGAAAGGGCGACTTAGGCAAAAATGAGCACCCCGCTGGATTGACAACCCGAAAGGGCAATTCAGGCAAAAATGGGGCAATGAAAAGAATTTATTTCCCCGGTGGATTGAAAACCCGAAAGGGCGATCCAGGCAAAAATGGGATATGAAAAAATGAGAATATAACATGCAAAAAGCATTGACCACAGATGCGATATCTACAATATACCCAGCACTGAAATGCCCAGCAATAACGGCGTTATCCCCAGTCGGGTCTTCCAAGATTCTATCCCCAGCAAGTTGATTAGCTATCTACCCTCAGCCATGGTTCCGGTACGTCTCCCAACGGCGTTATCTCCAAAGAGGATTTCTATGATGTAGCACGAGCCACTACGTGCCCAATACTCTAATGTCTTGTCTTCCCCGTGAAGTCGTGTCTACAAGCTGTCAACCATCATGCATTTCAATCATTCATACATGCATGATCATGCATATTACATGTCTATACATCTGATAAAAATTGTTATACCATCCATACATGTTGCATTTCCAATATCAATGTCAGTGTCAAATTTCAGTTCAAATGTCAATGTCACATTCAATTTCCAATACAAATGTCAAATTCAATATCAATGTCAATCTCAATTCAATGTCAATATCAATTTCAATTCAATATCAATGTCAATTTCAATTCAATGTCAATGTCAATTTCAAATTCAATGTCAACGTCAATTTCAATTCAAGTATCAATGTCAATTTCAATTCAAATAGCAATGCCAATTTCAAGTCAATAATCAACACCCCTGTTACCTTGTGAGCCAGTGCAGTTTGGCCAGTTTCCACCTTTCAAACTAAGATGACGTCAAGTCAGTTTCAAATTCTTATTTCAATCTCCAGTGATTCCCATACATGTTCGGATAAGTGGCTAGTTCAGTCCAAGAACAGCTTGTCCCAGTCAACTTACTTCTACCTCTGTTATCCTGTGAGCCGGTGCAGTTTGGCCAATTTCTACCTTTCAAAATTGAATCAACATCAAGTCAGTTTCAATCTATATTTTGTCAAACAAACCCAATCCCCAGTCAATTTCTTTCTTTCTGGTCAAGTGGCAAGTTCGATCCAAAGAACAGCTTGTACCCATCAATTTCTTTCTTTCTGGTCAAGTTCGATCCAAAGAACAGCTTGTACCCATCAATTTCTTTCTTTCTGGTCAAGTGGCAAGTTCGATCCAAAGAACAGCTTGTGCCCATCAATTTGTTTCTGTATGGTCAAGCGGCAAGTTCGATTCAAAGAACAGCTTGTACCTTTGTTTCCGTGAGATCAAGTGGCCAGTTCAATCCAAGAACAGCTTGCATCTGTTTACCTTTCAATGTTATCGGTCGAGTCACCAGTTCGAATCCATAAGAACAACTCGTACCTGTCATTTTTTTTCTTTCTTTTTCCAGTCGAGTCACCAGTTCGAATCCATAAGAACAACTCGTACCTGTCATTTTTTTTCTTTTCCAAGTCGAGTGACCAGTTCGAATCCATAAGAACAACTCGCACTTTCCAATATCCCTAAATGAGTTACCAGTTCGAATCCATAAGAACAACTCATGTTTGTCCAGTAACCTCTATCCCCTGTGAAGTGACCAGTTCGAATCCATAAGAACAACTCGCAGTTGTCTGTTTGTTTCATTCCCGGTCAAGTGGCAAGTTCGATCCAAGAACAGCTTGTACCTGTCCAACTTGTTTCTAGTTTCCCGTTACTCTGCTATTCACTATCTTTGTCAATGTCTACCAATCCCGCAATGGATACGACATATTTTGTTAATTCCAATCCCCATGAGGTCTTGCATTCATAATCCAAATGATGCATGGCATGCATATTATTTGAAAATGGGTAGGCGTATTTTTACGTCCAAACACAGTGCAAATGCTAATATTTAAGTATCTTCGTCCTGTCAAGCCAAAGACTCCGTCTCTTGACTCTCCAGACAAAGAAACTTAAATAGGGGCAGCTGTTATACCCTGTTTTTGGACCTAAAAATACTGGGCCCAATTTCATTTCAAACTTTGTCAAATATCAAATTTCAACTGCACAGTTCAAATTGTCTCTGCCTCGCAGTATTTTCAATCACAATTTTACCTATGTTTTTCTTGCATAAAACCTTTCGAAATGTCTTTACTTGTCTTGTAAGTCATTCAAAAGTGTCTCTGAATCATTACATTGCTTTTTCTACAGTTTATTTCAAAATTTGCAAAAAGTCGTACAAAAGGGTGTTTTGGTCATTTCCTGCAGTGGAACCCACTTTAGTCCCTGTGTTTGTCTCTGAGTCTTTTCAACTTGTCTGTACAAATCATTGTTGAATCTCTTTTTAAAATCATTTCAAAACTGCATCTAAGTCAGGTTGTGTCATTTTAGTCCCTATGGGCATTTTGGTCTTTTCCTGTCATTTTTGTCCAATTTACCAATTTTAGTCCAATTTTATTTTAATTGCATTTTAGTCCCTGAACGATTTCTAAAATTGCATTTTTTGTACTCAAACAGATTCTAAAATTGCATTTTTGTCCAATACTTTTTTTAATTGCATTTTTTTAGTCTTTTTTAAATTGCAGATTAGTCCTCATATTAACTTTTTTGCAGATTAGTCCTTAAGTCCAAAACAGTCCAGGTGTCAATTTTCCATTGGGTCTCCAATACACATGGCAGGCTATAAATAGTAAATGTGTCAGATCCATCAAAGGAATCAGTCAGAAAAATCAGAATCAATCACAATCACTCTCAAACAGAATCTTTTTCTCTCTCTCATCCATAACAGAATCAAAACAGAAAAAACTCAGAAAAAAGAGGAAGAACACCAAGAACACCTCATCACCAAAATCAACAAATCCGAACCGGATTCACTCAAAACCACCGCGAATCATCACATCAACACCAAAACGTACCGGATTTTTGAGCAAAAACAACCACAAACGGAGTTGAAACGTGCGCGCACGGAGGGGGAAAAAGGGAGATTCGAAGTTTTCCGAAGATTTTTCTCCGTTCTACGACAGAGGTAACGCGTTTCTCCTTCCTTTCTAAGCCATTTCCGCGCATTTCTTGCTTGAAATTGCATGTGAAAAAGTTTGTTACGGATAAAGATTTGTAGATCTAGGCTTTTGTGTTCGGATTTTGAGAATTTTGAGGCCGGATTCGGACTCTACAGAGAAAAGGATATCTAGATCCGTAGTTTTTTTTGCGAAAAGTGTGAAAAAGATTTTCAAGGTAAAAGCGTAGATCTAGTCCGAATCGCTCCGTTCTCGCTAAAACTAACGCCGGATTTGTATAGAGGAGGTGGTGACGGAACTTTTGATGTAAAAATTTCGAAAAAGAAAAAACGCTCCGACGCGGCGGCGCTACGGCCGGCCACCGCGCCGGAGCAACTCCGGCCACCACCACCACTTAGCACTCGCCGGCGGCGAGTTTCTAGAGAGAAGGGAGAGCATTTTGTGATTTTGAGTTTTAGAGAGAGAAGAGAAGAGGTTTATGTGTTTTTTTGTGTGAAAATTCCTTTATATACTCCCTTCGTTCCCACGCGCGCGCGTGCATGTTTCTGTGGTGTTCCCTCGTATTGTGAACCATCAGATCTGGATCGTTCCAAGATCTGATGGCTGCTGTGTGTTTGATTTTGAATCCTGTGTGATCTTCTGTGTGAAATATGGTATATCTTCTGTTTGAACCGTTAGATCGTTGATCTAACGGTCATTGTGCTTCCTGCAATTTTACACTATCTTTTGTGCTTTTTTTTGGACCCTTGGATCTTTGATCCAGTGGCTGTGATGTGATCTTGGGAGTTAGATCTGGACCTCTGGATTCATCCAGCGGTCCAGATTAAATCCTGCTGAGCCTCTTTTTAATTGCCTTTTAATTGTGTTTTAAATACTGTTTTTTACAATTTCTTGGTGTTCTATGCTTCTAAAAAATTTCTAAAAATATTTCCCTATCATTTTAATTTTTCCTCTAAGTGTTAGAATTTATTTGCTTATTTTTGCATTTATTTTCTTTAACTTTGTTCTTTTAATTCTTGCTCATTAAATTCCATATATGTTCTTGATGCATTTTTTACATATTATGATATTTTTGCATGTGAAATAATGTGTGAAAATATCTCTAGGAATATGATATAATGCTTTGCTTGTTTGTACTCTTATGATCCTCACATGCTAGCTTAAATTCAAACCTTTCAAAAAATGGCTATAATGAGGGAATTATAGGTCATATGCATGTATGAGTGTTATACCTAAATTCTAGGTGTATTTTTACTACTTTGTTTCATTGCATTATTTTCTTTCTCTTGTGCTATTCAATTCAACATTGCTTGCATTATTTTTACTACTTTGTTTCGTTGCATTATTTTCTTTCTCTTGTGCTATTCAATTCTATATTGCTTGCATTTTTTTATTATCATTTTGTACTTGTGTTACTAACTCTTATGCTTCATATTTCACTCATTCCATAAGCACCTAATCTTTGTACCCTCATTGCTCCTAGTTTAGGTTTTCTTTTTGTATTCATTTCTATGCCATTTGGTTTGTAATAAATTTAGTTAGTTTAGTTTAGTTTACATTCTTGCAAGACCATAGAATGTATCTAGGACTCAATGTAAAGGACTATGGACACTATAAGTGATGTACACCGACACAAGCACCGACACATGCACACACCCCACATGGATATTCTAGATGCATGATTAGGGAATGTATGTTTAGATGTATGCTTAGGTTTTATAATGCTTAGACAAAAAATCATTTTTTCCAAAAATGTGAATAATCTCACTTGAAAACCTTTTTCCAAAAAAGTAGGAGTCAAAACTCCTCATTTTCCTTTTATTTTCTTAAGTAAAAATCTTAATGAATTTTAATCATACTTAGACTTCATTTTGCAAAATAACTAACTCCACCTCACTTTTTTTTTCCAAATCTCATGCCCTTGAGGCCTCTCATCTCTATTCTTCAAAATCTCTTTTTCAAACTTAAAATCAACCAACAAAAACAAAAACGATTTTTGAGAATGAACTACGATCGGTTTTGATCCCTTAAAAGGGTACGTAGGCAATGAGTCAAAACTCCTCCAAGCCGAAATAAAAATCAAATTCTACTCCTTCTCACCCCCGTTCTTAATTAATCACACCTTCTTTTTTTACAAATAAGCAATAAAACTAAAGCATAGAAATAAACTTAGGAAAGCGGTTCTTATGGAATACCATAATCGCTCCGGGTGCCTAACACCTTCCCGTAGCGAAAACGACCCCCGAATTCGGAAACTCAAGGGTTTTTCTCCTTTTACCCTTCCCAAGAAAAAAGAGAGATATCAACGGTCAAAAGGTTCAAGTCCAATTAATGGCTTGGCACCCAAAAACCATGATAACAGAAATGGCGACTTCACTGGGGAGTTTCTTAAGCGGGTCACGACTAGTTTTCCATAGTTTATGTTTATGCTTTGTTTTATTGCTTACATATTTGAATACTTGTTTATTTTTCATTTGACGTGTGGGGTGAGAATATCAAAAGTCCTATACCCGGACTGAGTGAACTTATGTTTAGGTAGAGATATAATCGACAATTCGATCCGGGGGTTGCCTCGTGTATTGGATTATGCGACCAATCTCACATAGCTGAGGCATTTTGGAGGCGATGTTCTTTTACGGTTTAACTGAGTCACAAATATTTTTGATCTTGCATATACATGTTTTGCTACTACCACTGTTGATATACATCATATATGTATAGCTAATGCATTTCTACTATTTGTATTGCTTTGCTCATCGATTTTGGATATATCAGCTATAATACACCATATCAATCTCATAACATCACCTTTGTTTGCACAGTTAAGTTAATCTATGTATTTCACTTGTCCTGATTAATGATTAGGTGCTTGATTTATCTTATATCATGACCATTTATTTGCTGCCCCCATATGCAATTTATTCCCTGGAAATGGCAATGCTTTGATGTTGTTTCCAAGAACTAAAAGTAATTTTTGTTTTTGCAGGATCTCCTATTGGTACCGGACAAGATGAGTACATCTTTTGCTGTTTTAGAATAATGTAGTTTGGTTATCAGTGTGCCGTTTGGTTATGGGTAGGATGAATGCCTATTCTGGGTGTGTACGAAATAAAATGAATTACATTTTGTTAAAACTTTCTTGTAATAAAGTTTGATTGTGTTTTGGTAAGCTTTCATGTTTGGTAGTTTTGGTATGAAAATGTAATCTTTTATATGCTATCTGGCTTTTTGTCAATAGAAAACTAGTTCATTTCATCATAAATCAAAGAGTCAATACAAGACGGAATGTCATGAATAAGAGAGCTGACATTGTATATGACCGACCACCTTTGCAAGGATATGAGCAACCATATTAACATCTCTCTCAGAAAACTCGACATAGTAGTCGTTACAAAAGAAGATTAAATAGCCCTACAGCTAGCTATGATGGATTCTAGTTCCGTGTTATCTTGCATTGATGAATTAAAGGAATACACCACACCTTTTGCATCCAATGTGAAAACGATTTGCATAAACTCCGTATTCCACATCCACTCATATGCTGATAATAAACGCAAAGTTTCGCCATTATTCACTTCCAACATTGGTTGGAACCACGAAGTTTTGGCTTAGATAAACATGCCAAGTCCATATCTCAAACCAATGCCATTCCCGTCTCTTTTATTTGACTCCGAAAACGAAGCATCATTGCTGCTTTTTATGAAGTTATGAGGAGGACGATGCCACGGTGGACTGTCATGGGTATGGTGCTGTTTTGAGGCAGCCTGCATTCGCTTAGCAAATAATTCCCTCTGTAAATAATTTCTTTCGACCTCTTATTCTTATTCTCCTAAATGGTAAAGTTGCAACTCCTCCACCAACTCCAAATGGTGATTGAAAGCACACATTTTTCCTCTTTTGACAAACCGCCCAGCACGCCAAAACTTTTCTGGCCAATTTTCCCGCTCTGCATCTGAACTCGTGTAATTTGCGGCCACGAATTTAGATTGCACCAGGTCTGCCTGCTTTTATTGCAGAACATCAACACATGTTCCGCCCTCTCCAGATCAGCCATACAACATGGTCTGCGGGCAATTGGCGCCTACTTGAACACTTTTATCCCATAATCATACACGAGTTGGAAGACAATTTCGTTCTAATCGGAAAAAATAATTTCTTTACCTTGGGAGGCACCTGCATCTTCTACATCAGCTGCCAATCGCCCTCAAGTTGCCGATCTGCATTATTTATAATTTCACTAAGACAAAACCTGTGAGCTGACTGTTTCCATGTCTTTCCAGCCTCCAAATACGCTCGTCCGGCCCCACAAAGAGGAAAAGGGGTACAGCTGAACTGCTGAAGCACATCTAATTTCCACTTTTTTATCCATTCGGCAGCAAATCATGGACGGTAAATTGCTGATTCGGTACAATGTGCATCAATGGTTGTGACACGCTCTTGTTTACTAACCAATTGTCATGAAATACCCGGACGTTCTCCCCACTACCAACCTTCCATTTTTTACCAAACTTCACAATTGTAAGAGCTTATTGAATGCTCTTGTTTCGTAAGATAAGTTTAACAAAATTCTCTTCAAAACACATTAGTTCAAGTGATTTATGTTGGGTGTGGCCGTGTGGGTCACTGCTGCTGAGTGATATAGATATTATGAATAGAATTTTAGTCTTGGGATTTCTTTCTAGCTAATATATTTCTACAATTTTACAACCATTGTTGATATTCGTATAACTAAAATTTTAAGCTGAACCAGATTCTTGTGCCGCAAGCAACCAATCATTGAAGCAAACTCGGTTGCGAACGGATTGTATAATTGGTCAAAATCGTCTACTTTTTTGAATTTGGTTAAAATTAAAACTAAAGCATTTCTATAATTTGTATCTTATTTAATCTTGTTAAAAAAAATAAATCATCAAAGTTAAACTTGTCTACCATTATCATCCAAATTTTGGAATTATTGTTTAAGTAGAAGTCTTGGAAGAAGAACGCACCGGCAGCACATTATATGAATTTTAAATTATACCTTACAAGAATAATCAAATTATAAAAAATAAGCACCAAACAAATAAATTAATTAATTAATGTTGATTACACTCTTGATAATTAAGTAGCAGATGTAAATTAACATTGCATGACTACAAGCGTGAGGGATAATAGTTAACAGGGAAATAAGAAACTATAATTGGAGCTCCCTTTGATTTTTCCTTCCTCTTTGATTTCTCTTGACATGAATTTTCAGCATTATCAGAAACTTGAGAAGATGAGTTTGAAGAAGGACCAAAACAATTGAAGAATGATGAAATCAAAGCCATCAAAAAGTGATTTAATTTGCACTATGTAGCTAAAGGGGCAATGAAATGAAGATTTAGGTGTGACTTAAAATTGCAGTGTGCAAAGCTTAAATGATTTAATTAGTTGTAATATTGGCTTGAATTCAGCTTATTGATATGATGATCTATTTATAATGTCATCATATTCATATGATATCAAAAAAGGTTAGGAAGGTACTATGTTAGTTCATCTGTCATCATATATATTGAGAAAATTTTTGGGACCACATAGAACTTTGAAAATTCTTCAATGTATGCATATATTTTGTGGCTGCTTTGGACACTTGTTGAATATGCATTCGAAATTACAATGTTATTTCTTCTGTCTTTTTCAGAGCTTATTTCATGTAAGTAACCTAGCATGGGGAGGAACTAGTCGTGGTCTAAATAGTATGACTTGATTAACATGTCTTGTAAGATAAACAATCATGAATTAATATTCATAAAGAAATTATTGCTCAAATTAAGTTTAGGCCATACCATGCTATATTTTATATGATTTTTTTTATTTTTTTATTATGTGCATGGATTTAGGAATTTTAATAAGTGGGACCAATGTCTCCTTCAAAAAATAAATGGGATCAATGTCAAATAACAAAAATTTATATAAGTTATTTTGTAAAAAAAAAATTATATAAGTTATGCTTATAATTGCTCTCAAATATTGATATTTTTTTAAATATTTTTCCATTTCTCGTTTATTACAAAACTATATATATCACATTAATTAATTAATTAATTTTTCAACCAACAACTTCAATCACACGTCCATTTTCAATTAATATGATTAGTAATTTTAGGATGTTGCTAACAAATGTCCTAAGAGAATTGGTTAAATATTTCATAGAAGACACTTTTTATGAAGGTGTCTTTTAGCAAGTTATTCTATGAGCATTTGCTAAAAGACACCAACTAATTTTTATGAATGTGTCTTTTAACAAAGTTATAACTAAAAAATGGAAATCACAAGGTGTGGGTTGCTAAAAGACACCTTCTTAGGTGGTTTCTAGCAAAACCCTATATATATATATATATATATATATATATATATATATATATATATATATATATATATATATATATATATATATATATAGGGGGCATATCAAGTGAGAATGATATGTTTATATGAGAATGGTAAGAATAAATATCAATATATGGATCAAAACAGACGGCTTTGATCAAAAGCTTCATTTTAAACAACACATGTTTAAAATCCTTCAATTTGATGGGTAGAGAACGCTGAAGAAAAATGTGTTAAAAATCCAAAAAAAAAAAAAAAAAAAAAAAGATAGATAGAAAGAATCATAAACAAAGAAGAAGAAACAGATTGGAACGAGGAAGAAGAGAGTCAAGGGTGAGAGAGATGCAGAGGAACCAGAACAAGAAGCATGAAAAACCAGAAATTCTGATTGTGGGGAGACTTTGCGCCGGTGAAGGTTGGGGTCGCCGGAGAAGAGGGTTGCCGACAGTATGGGTGTAGGAAAGTGGTGGTGGCACCTCGAATCAGTGGTGGAAGGTGGATACGGCTGACTTTGCGCCCGGTGAAGGTTGGGGTCGTCGGAGAAGAACATAGTTGTTGAGGGGGGAAGAAGAAACAGTATCTCCGGAAGGAAGAAGAAAAATCTCAGGAAGAAGAAAAGCTAACTATACAATATTAATCCTTGCCAGAAAAATCAATTGAAAGAAAATTAAGCACCAAAATTAATAAATAAATAAATAAATGTCGATTGCACTCTTGATAAGAAGCAAATTAATAGAGCGCGACTACAATCGTGAGGGATAATCTATGAAGCTCGGATACATGATACGACACGGATACGATACGATACCGATACGATGATACGTGAAAATTTCAAAATTCAAGATAAATACGGCTGAGATACTTTAATAAAAATTTAAATTTTAAATTAAATAACTAAATGCAAAATATATAAATATAAGTAATATTGATGAATTTTTTTCCCTAAAAAAAATGGAATATATATTATTACCACACTAGACGTTAAAGCACAATGTGTACCAAAATGTCTAGGCACAAAAGAGTTCTACAATCATGGCAAGTAATATAGATAATAAAGAAAATGACAACAATTATTCTATTACATACATTCGAAAGAGATGACATCATTACTTAATCAATTACATATATCCTAAAAAGATAACAAAATTATGTGATATTATATCGCAAAGAGAACATCATTACCTAATGTATATATTATAATGTCTTTTCATTTTTCTTACTATTTCTTTTTAAAGAAAAAAACGAAACTAGAAAAATCATGTTTCATTTTTTATTATAAGAAAAAATGAGAACAATAAAATAGAAAAACTATGTATCTTGCATGTATTAGTTCACTGTAGTATCCCTCATGTATCTCGGACGTATTTGAAACTATCGAGCAATTATAATTTTTGAATAAAATTTAATTATTGAATACTTTTCCGATACGTATTGGGGCGTATCAGGCAAATATCGATGCAGAAACATATCAGATACGGGTGCGTCATCAATTTTGAAGTATCCGTGCTTCAGAAGGGATAATAGTTAACAGGGAAATAAGAAACTACAATTGAAGCTCCATTAGATTTTTCCTTTCTCTTTAATTTTTCTGAAGATGAAGATTTCGATTGAGATGATTTTTCATCATAATCATAAACTTGAGAAGATGAGTTCGAAGAAGGACCAAAGCAATTGAAAAATGATGAAATCAAAGCCATCAAAAAGTGATTTGGTTTGCACTGCAATGAAATGAGGATTTAGGTGTGACTTGAAATCGCAGTGTGCAAAGCTTAAATGATTTAGTTGTAATATTGGTTTGAATTCAGGTTATCGATAACATGGTCTTCTACGGTACACCTTACAAATTGAGGTGTATTGGTACTTCTGCTTCAAATATTTATAATTTAACGGTTATTTTATGAAATAAAGAGTTATTTATCAATATTTATATTTTATAAGACATCATTTTATAAAAATAAACATCATTTCATTGTTTATAAGAATCATATTAAATTGTTAAAATTTCTCATAAAAAATAATAAATATTCTTTGTTATATGTAATAAAAATTCAAAAAATATAAAATTTTATTTCGTCAATATTTTTGATAACTAAGATCTAATTATTGTAATTGTTAATGATAGAAAACAATTCTTTTTCTTCGAAAAAACAACTCGTTTCAATATAAATTTAATGATTTTGTGTACCATAGAATTTGCCCTATTTTATAATGTCGTCCTATATATCATATCATAGAATAATAACAAAAAATGTTAGGAAGATACTAGTCCATCTGTCATATATATTCAGAACATTTTTGGGACCACATAGAACTTTGAAAATTCTTCTACGTATGCATATATTTTTGTGGCTGCTTTGGACACTTGCTGATTAAGTATTCGAAATTACAACGTTATTTCTTCTGTCTTTTTCAGAGCTTATTTGATTTAGAAACTAGTCCTGGTCTAATTAATAGTATGACTTGACTATTCTTGTCTGGGAAGGTCTATGTTCCATAAGTTATTTCTTCATGTAAGATGAACAAGCACGGATTAATATTCATGGATAAATTATTGCTCTAATTAAGTTTAGGCCATACAATATTTAAAAAGGTTTTTATATCATATATGCAAAAAATGTAGAGGATCCAAACATATACTTGCATAAATTAAGAAATAAAAAATAGCAAGTTTATCTTAAAACATGTGCTGTTAAAAAAACCGTTTGTAAAGGTAGCAATGCTCTATTATGGCTAAGGTTTCGTTTTCAGTAACCCGTCGTTTTGCTAGATCCCCTTTTCGTGTAGGTAGTTTTATTGGAGGTAAGGGAAAATCCCAATGCTCTAAATAATTTGCCCTATATGAAAAGATTCGAATTGTAGAGTTACTCATAAGGATGAATATGAAAATAAGGAACGGATCCAAAAATTTCAAAAAGCGAGGTCAAGATCGTTTATCATAAATATTTAAACAAAAATATATAAAACCATAACCATTAAAATGATGAAGTCATTACCATTAAGCAAAATAGTGAAAATTACAAAAAGTATATGACTATATCAAAAAACTAAAGACGCGAAGAATTACAATTTCCGTCTTCGTGACGTCATATTTTGAAAGCGTTGCAAGATTTTTTCATTTTCAACACTATCAAATATATCACTCTCAATGTATGTTACCAAGCAACCATTCAAAAACTGATCTCCCATACGGTTGCGCATTTGATTCTTCACAAATTTCATAGCAGAGAAACTCCTTTCAACAGTTGCAGTAGCCACAGGTAAAAGTAATGCTAACTTCAAAAGTAAATACACCATTGGATAAGCAATATGTCTTCTAGTTTCCACCATCTTTCTTGAAAGATCACTAATCCCATCTAAATTAGAAAACTGTTCACAAGAACGAACATCCTTGATATAATTTTCAAGTTGATTGTCTATTCCCGTAAGCTCCAAAGAAGAAAATTCTTATGGATAAAATCGAGCCAAATTAACCAACTTCTCCTTGTCAAAGGCAAAAAATGAATCTCTTGGATTTAAGCTTGCTACACAAATAAGCAATTCACTACTCACCTCGATGAATCGATTATTAAGCTCTTGAAGTTGTCTATCAATCACATGATAAAATATTATAGTGGGTCTTGTATTAAGCTCTTGTATAAATTGAGTTATGTGTGAGCAACCTAAAAAATTAAAGTGAGGTTTTCTTAAAGAAGAATATTATAGTGTGGTCAAACATATAAAAATATGGTATTATTGGTTAACACAATTGACAAAGAGTGGGGTCAGCTGACCCCAAAACCATGTACTTGCATCCGTGCCTGATGAAAATAAGTACTTATATTGAAGGACTGATATGACAATACTATGAAACATTTTAAAATCAGAGTCTATTTTGATTAACAAAGTGCACAATTGGAGACTATTATGAAATTTCAATACATCAAAGACTTTGTGGCTAATTGTTATACATTTAAGAAGCAAAATGACTATAACCCTTTTTATTTGTCTCTATAGCAAAAGAATGGCTTCATGTTAACTGAAGGTGTCGTAGATTGTGTTGTTTGCTTTTACAAAGGTTTAGTTTCAGCTTACAAGGGATACATTTGAGCCTATGATGAGATCTATGACCTACATCAATGAACGACCAAGTGTTGTAAGAAATTCTTTTATATTTATTATTGTGATTTATGACGATGAATCGGAAGATGAACCCCAAATTTTCAGAGTTTATCAAATACCAATTTTATTTTTTTTATTTAAGAAATTTTCATTTTTGTTTGGCCTATTAGGGGGGTAAATCAAAACAAAAATATTTTACAAGGGGGTAAATCAAAAAAAATATTTTACAGGGGGAAAACCAGAAATGACCTATATTACAGGGGGGTAAAGACCTATTAACCCAAAAATTTATCATTCTCTAAGAGTTCAAGTAGCACATAAATACATTTTTTATAGAAAAAACAAAGAAGAAACTTAACTAAGAGAAAAAAAATGTCATTTTATTAAAGTTTTCATTAAATTTCTATGAGTATTGGTCTAGATGATGTATATTTAATTAGTGTTTACTTATATTGCGGTTTGGTTTGGTTTGATTCGGTTGATAAAATCAAAACTGCAAACCGAACTAAACCATGTGGTTGAGTAAAAAAATAATCTAAATACATTCAAACCAAATGCATTTTTTTGCGCTTTCAGTTTGGATTGGTTCGGTTTTGAACAACCCTATCAAATACCTTGAAATCAAACTTTCAAAACCAACCCTTTGGTCTATAATCACCCCACTCTTGTGATTCAATCTTTTATCAAATTTGCTCACATATTTTAGAGTGAGATTAAAAAAAGTTTTCAAACAAATTCATTTAAAAAAAAAAAGTTATGAAAAAATGCATATGAATGAGGGTAACTTTTGTATTATGATTAATTTTTCATTATATTTAAGTGTAACTGAATTTTCAAGGAGTGATACTAGAAAAAATCAAAATTTATTCATTAATAGAGTACAATGGTACTTAAATCCGATTACAAACACAAGATACAACTTTCAGACATTCAATCGTATTAGAAAACAATTCAAAAATTGCTAGTGACTACAAGAGTGAGGAATAATTATTGTTGACAGGGAAATAAGGAACTACAATTGGAGCTCCCATTGATTTTTCCTTGCTCTTTGGTTTCTCTGAAGTTGAAGATTTCATTTGAGATGAATTTTGAGCATAATCAGAAACTTGAGATGATGAGTTTGAAGAGAGACCAAAGCAATTGAAGAACGGTAAAATCAAAGCCATGATTAATTGAGATGTGACTTGAAATTGAAATGAGGTTTTTGTTTGTGTAATTGTGCCAGTTGCTGAAATGATTTAGTTGTAATGTTTATAGTGTCGTCATATTATAATCATAAAAAGGTTAGGAAGGTTCTACGTTGGACCATTTGCTTAGCAAGCAAGGAGAATATATTTGATACCACAGCATGTGTTTGAAAATTCTTCCATATTTGGGAACATAGTATTTGTCTTAATTAATAAGCATGATTTTTTTTTTGGACTCAAGTGTTTGCAAAATTCCGACGATGTTTCGTTGCTTTCGAACAAAATAAATTTTTCCAAATTAATTTCACTAATAATTTATGAAAAATGCTATTTGGTGCGAAATAAAATTCATGAGAAACACACAAATGAGTTGCAGCAACCATTTCTTAATGTGTTGGTTATTCTAGACACTCTCATTTGTTTCGGTGCTTCACCTTTATCTCTTTTTTTATCAAAGCACTACAAAATAAAAATAGAAGAGGCCTGAACCAATACAAGAAAACCAATACAAGAAAGTCACACAGTAGAAAACATGTAAAAAGAAAATCCAGATCTATCCTAAAAATGATATAGGAGTACTTAATCAACAAGTAAATAAGGATTCATAGTTATCATTCACCACCTTATATATAGGAAGAAACTGTGCAACAGTGTTTTGAATAGCATATCATAGGCTCTCACTTAGCTTATATTTAGGAGTTAGTTGCTTATTAGCTTCTATATATACAAACCGATGTAAATAAATATTATTCATTCAAATATACATTGTTCCTTCTATAAAGAAAAGATCATAGGAAAAAAATTGGTTTTCTCCACTTTACAAAAAAGTCAGGCAGATTATGACCATTCATGATTATAACAGCTACTACAATACTACCCTCTTTATCAAAGATTTACAAAAGCATTAATATTCCTTGTTATTTTAATGCAATTAAACCAACTATTTCGTATCTGTCAAGATAACTTTGAAGAAACTCTTTTGGACACGAGTCCTCATTTTGGCTGAGTTAAAGCTAGTCTTTATCTCATCCACGTGTTCAGTGACAAATTTTGAATGAATGTATTTACATATAAAAAGTTGCAATATGATGCATAAAACATTTGTACTTGATGGATGTTTTTTCTTTTTTTTCCTTCTTCAATTGAAGCATGATCTAACATTGTTCTTGTTTGACAAGCTTCATTTTCTCGAATAAGAGCGCATAACAAACAAGCAAAATTGACATTGACCAAGTGGATACCAGAATTAGGTACGTAAATAACAAGATTATGAATGTTAATTTTATTCTTTATCAAATATTGATCTTGGTATTTAAAAACTATTTAAACTAATGTTAAGACGGGCACTCCGCACTCGTCGGTCTAATTTTCTTATAACGCTAATTGTTATAAATTACAACAATAGTTTTTATGAAATTTTAATTAATTATTTTGATTTTGACGAATGCTCGAATGCCTAATTTACTTATTGCGCCAATGCATATAAATTACAAACGGTAGTTTTTATGAAATTTTGATTTAAATGATTTCGATTACAATCATAATAAGTATTTTTTTTTTTTTTAAGAATACAATCATAAGTATATAAAATAGACATTTTACACTTTTATACTGTAAGAAACTATATTTATTTATTTTCTTAGTTATTTTAATTATACCAATAATATAACGAATATAATATTTTTTTTTAAAATATTACAAATATAATATAGTCAAATAACATTCTCATAGTCATATATATTTACTTACGGGTAATAATTAGAAGACAAAATATCCTATTTTCTTTATATATATATATATATAGACAATGTAAAGACTCTAGTTACATTTTTTAAAACTAAATTCCACCATCCAAATTTCTAATTTCAAATTAGTCATTTATCTTGATGGATGATTGTGTGTTTCAAAACAAGAGGGGAGGAGAGCGTACTATAAGGATCTAAGCATGCTGTAATTTACTCTAATTTTTATTTCAAATAACTATACTAAAAACAATATAAACAAATATTTATGTTTACCCACATTTGGAAACAAAAGTGAAGCAATGGAAGAGCTATATGAAGAGTTATGAATAGTGCAAACAAACAATGAATTTTTCGCTGTATAAAGCATTTCTTGTTTATAAATTAGAAAGTAACGCAAAATTAACAACTTTTTGATCATTCGGTATGAATGAAGTAACCACCCATCATGAGTACATAGTTGATGATAGCACATAAGTATTTAATCTTATTGTGAAATTAAAGATAAGCATTCTTAGTGTGAATCAGTTTTTTTTTGGTTACATGACTTAACCACTGAGCTATGAACATCTTTTTTTAGTGTGAATCAGTTGAAACATGTATAATGCAATGAAAATTAAATATTTTGTCGTATAACCGTACTTATGTAAACCTATTTTCAAGGTTAATTAATCTGTAATATTCTATAAGACCTCATAACCACCAAAGGAAAATATGGTCCCTTGACATAACTCCAATTTGATTTCAAGAAAACACATTTATAAATGAAAAATATATAAATCTTGCTATTAATTTTTGCTGACATTAATTAATTTTGTAATTTCCCCTAATATAAACTTGTATAGGAAAAAATTTGCTTACTTATGAATTATGATTATGAAGCTAATTCCAGTATTAAAACATCTTTGAAAATGAACAATGTTCTGATATAAGAAAAAAAAATCTAAAGCAAAATAAACAGGGGTATACGTGATTGGTAATATCACTATGCTTTTTGTTCTATTTAATTTCTTCTCGTCATTGAAATCCTTGATTAGTTCTGGAACATAAATGAGAGTGAAGTTAGTGATCTTGAGAAAATTAGGGATTTGACAAATAAAACGGTCTATTAATAAATCAAGATTTATTTTTCCTTAAAAAAAACAACATTTAATTTTTGTAAATAATAAAATAATAAATTTGTTGACATGTAATCGTCAACGTAATCGTTGCACATTATCCTTTAATGCATGATGCCATGATTCCATCCTTTAATGATGCCACTTATTTATATGCATGATGCTATCCTTTAATGTGCACTTCCACCTGCTCTTGGTGCGTGTCACCTAAAGTTTAACAAGCCAACCCTATCCTTTAATGCATGATGCCATGATGTCATGATTCCATCTTTTAATGATGCCACTTGTTTAAATGGATGATGCAATCCTTTAATGTGCACTTACACCTGCTCTTAGAGCTTGTCACCTAAAGTTTAACAAGCCAACTCTATCCTTTAATGCATGATATCATCCTTTAATGTGCACTTCCACCTGCTCTTAGTGCGTGTCACCTAATGTTTAACAAGCCAATTCTATTAGTGAAAGTGAGAAAGGAACCGCTGGAATTCAGTGTGAATTTTCAGTGTAATTTAAGTCGCGCTGTGTGAATTAAGTTACATTGAGTTTAACACTTGTGTGAGTTAACTTACGTAGGGTTATTTTTGAAAGTTTAGTTGGAAATGAGCAAATCTTGTTGGGAGAGGAGCATTCTTCTAAAAACTTCTTCTCGTAGATTTTGCGTGAACTTAATTCCATAAACTTTAGTCTTTCGTTTTGCATTCTTTTTTCTGTCTCCCTTAGATTACTATAAACAAGAAAATATTAACATATCTCTGAATGAAGATATGCTATGAATTAATTATTAATGGAACAACTTGTCAATCTTTTATCAAATTTGATCACATATCCATTGATGTCTATGAAAGACAGGTGAGATTTAGAGTGAGATTAAAAATGATTTTGAAAATAATTCCTTTAAAAAAAAGGGTTTTGAAATTTTTTTTATATAAATAGGGTTATTTCAGTACTATGGTTAAATTTGTAACTGGATTTTTATGGGATGTAACTAGAAGGAAAAAAAAATCAAAATTTATTAATGAGAGTACAAATGCTACTCAAATCCGATTACAATCACCATGATAAAACTTTGAGGCATTCAATCTAGTGAGTAGTGACTACATGAGTGAGGAATAATTATTGTTAATCGGGAAATAAGTAACTACAATTGGAGCTCCTATTGATTTTTCCTTGATCTTTGGTTTCTCTGAAGTTGAAGATTTCATTTGAGATGAATTTTCAACATAATCAGAAACTTGAGATGATAAGTTTGAAGAGAGACCGAAGCAATTGAAGAAAGCTGAAATCAAAGCCATGATTAATTGAGATGTGACTTGAAATTGAAGTGAGGTTTTTGTTTGTGTAATTGTGCAAGTTGTTGAAATGATTTAGTTGTAATGTTGTAGATTGAAATCAGGTAATTATCTTGGTCTATATTTATAGGTCATAATATTTGAGACCACACAGTCATAAAAAGGTTAGGAAGGTTCTACGTTACTCCATTTGCTTAGCAAGCAAAGAGAATATATTTGAGACTGTTTGAAAATTCTTTCATATTTGGGAACATATTTATCTTAATTAATGAGCAAGGTTTTTTTTCTTTTTTGGACTAAAGTGTATGGAAAATTTCGACGTTGTTTCATTTGTCTATGGGGTAGCAAGATTTTACCGTTGGGATTAATGGAATTAAACCATGGTTTGGAACAAAATAAATTTTTCCCAAATTATGAATTAATTTTACTAATAAATTATTTTTTGAGATAGGTTAATTAACAAATCTTGTATCGATGGATCTATTTGAATAAGCGCGTTGCAAAAAGATGGAATAAAATTAATGCATGGCTTGGAACAAAATAAAAATGAGTTGCATACACAGCTCATTGCAAAATAAAAAAGGATGGTGAAAAGTAAAAACATTTCAATTGTCTGGTTGATTACAATTTGGGGTGTTCAAAATGCAATTTTTATCGGTTTTGAGACAAAAAAAAATTCACATTATTCAAGGAAAAAAGTCACATAGAGAATAGACGACAATTTTTATCTATCAAGACGTTTTATAAGAGTGAATTAAACCTAATTTAAAAATGTAATATCAAAGTTTAAATCATACAGAGTTTGATTTGATCATTGAAAAAATATAAGTCAAATCCAATCCAATTAAATACGATTTTAGATGGATAAGTATTTTTGACTAATCCAATTTAATTACAGTTGTAAAAAAAATATATTAATACCGATATACTATAGTCACGATAAATTAATATGTTTGATGCTTTAAAAAAAAAAGGATATATTTGATGCAAAATATATCATATAACTCACTAAAACTAGCATTCTCGAATAATAATGATAGATTTTGTTTGAAATATATGAAATAGTAAAAAGCATTCATGAAGTTAAACTAATAAGTATTGTTGAGGAAAAAAAAAACCAAAACAAAAAAAAAAAACAAATTAACAATAAATTAAGGAAAATGCTAGATATCAAGAATGATTTATCAAGAAATATTCAAGAATGACATGACACAATAATCACCCTTAGATTTCAGTCTCATTTATTCATTTCATAAAAAAAAAAAAAAAAATACATGACACCCACCACCCCATGATTTCCGGCCCGACAGAGATTTTATTGGCTAACATTAATTTCAGTACAATTTCTTGATAAAATCTAAGGGTGATTATTCTGCCATGTCATTCTTGAATTTTTCTTGAAATTTTTTTTCTTGATATATAGCATTGCTCATAAATTAATCCAATATTGTTTGTTACATTACACACCAAAAAAAGAAAGTAATCTTTGAATGAAAAATATATATATTTCAGCTTGAGGGGATGTTAATTGTAGTTAGAAGTGAGATTATGAAGGTTACTTGTCAAACTAACTACCTAATAACCAATTTTCAACTAGAGTTAGTTGTACCATCAACTATAATTAGTTAAAGAATCGTGTATTGTAAAATCTATAAATATGCACATAAGCAGTACATGTAATTCAGTTTTGTGATTTCAATCAATTACATTGTTCAAGTTTCTTGCTATCTAAGCTTTAGTTTTAGCTTTAACAATTATGTTACCTTGTTTAATAAATATTGTCAAAGAGAACAACACACCAACCAATAGATTATATATACTTTAATCTAATATCAAATAGGTTCAAACTAAGTTGCTTGGGCTCCAGTAGCAAGGAACTCCTTCTAAGGATCGGGGAATACCGGGTTCAATTCCCAGTGGAAACAACGTTTGGCCAGTCCGCATGCCTCTACGCATGAGCCAAATTAGTCGTCCACCTTTAGTGGATCCGAAACCGGTGCGAATGCCAAAAAAATAATATCAAATAGGTTCTATTTTCACGTCATTTTCTGTTTTATTGAGGACAATATTTACGTTGTGGTGTTACTTGTATTATGTCATGTTCATATAGTATTTGCAGCCAATCTTGAGATGGATATCAATTCCCACACCTTATAACTTTCTTCCAACATAGAACAGGAGTCTGCAAATCACCATCAACAGTTAACGGAAAGTTTAAAAATAGTTAAACTGGTAAAAAAATTCATCTTTTAAGGGAAGACTGTGTGTTTCAAAACAAAAGAAGAGGATATTGTAATTTACGGATCTCTTAAGGATAGTTCTTATTTTGATGATGTTTGATTACGATGCTAGATAATTTGGTGATGTTTATTGTTTCTTTTATAATATTTATCACATGTTAAAGCACCTAGCAATCCATACTCTTAGGGTTCCTCAAAGTGTCTTGTGTGTCAAGTTTTATTTTATGGCAAAACTATTTGTGTGGCAAAACCTTCAATTTCTAAGCCCTTGATTCAATTCAAATTTTCTTGAGTAGTATTATTCTTATTCTCTGGTCTTGGCCCTTGTTGGTCATGTAAATTTGATTCGATTCATTACTTCTTGATTCGTATCATGCCTGAATAGATTCACAAAATGTTGAATCGTATCAAGTTTCCTCTCTGGTCTTGTGTTTTGCCTTGTTGAATCGTATCATTGTTCTTTGATACGTATCAACCTTCATAGCTACAGATCTGTCCATTTATACATGTTTGAATCGAATCACACTTTCTCTGAATTGAATCATATTGTTTTATTATTATTTTTTGCTTAAAATATTGCTCTTATCACTCCTGCCTATATATAGTTATACCCATACACCTTTCAACTAACTGAATCAATTGCCAATAACATTCTAGAGTCTTCAAACCTCTCTCTCTCCACTTGTTCATTAGATGAAACACTTTTTCTATTTTTTGTGTGGATTCCACTTGTTCACTAGATGAAACACTTTTTCTATTTTTTGTGTGGATTTTGAGTCATAGATTGCTAGAGTACTATATGTATTGTATATTGGTTTCTTTCAAGGAACTTGGTTGAGGACGAAGGGTCCAAACGAAAAGAGGGATTTCTTTCCACCTCCAAAGTGACTTGTGGGGGTCTTTCTAACTTTTCAAGTTCAAGGGGATCCAAGCTTTGGATATAGCAAAGAAGGATTCAAGGTGAAGGAATTCCAAGGATCGCATGGGAGCTTAAGTGTTGAAAACTTAAAGAATCACCGATTTCAAGGGTAACTTGAAGACAGGCCCGGCCTTGAGGGTGTGCAAGGTGCTCAACCAGGCCGGGCCTCCAATTGCTACGGGCCTCTAACGAAAAATTAAATCTAATATCCACCCCCCACTTAAATAAAAAATATATATGTTATATCCTTTTCTTTCTTTAGTACACGTTTGAGTTTTTTTCTAGACTCTTGTTCTCCTTTTTGTACATAAATCGGATCCTATCAAACCACCCCTAATTTGTATAATCACTTAATCAGTCAATTTGGAAAGTTATTTCATTGAAAGAATCACAACAATCATTTTTTTTCTTCGCACAAACCATTTGTTTTACCCTTTTCCACAACAGAGGAGAGACAAATCCAAACGACACCGTTAGATAAATTTCACCTCTTTCACTTAATGTTTTTTAATTCCTTTCATGTTTAGAACTTCTTCTGATTCTAATTTTTTTTAATGAAATTTAGCAACACAAAAAAATTACGTTTTATTTTACTATGGGCCTATTTTAAAAAGAGAGTCGAGCCTCCTATTCCACAGGGATGGCACTACTTGAAGATTGGTGGTGTTGTGGTTGTTTAGGATTGAAGATTAGGATTATCGATGGAATTCTTTGCAATCATAAAAATTTGTAAACAATTTTCAACAATAGTGGAAGTCCTTGATAGAGGCGTTTTTTATCAAGAGTAAACGTACTCCAAAATGAGGACGAAAGGGAAAACTACTATAAAATTTGGTGTTCTTCTCTTCCCTATCTTTTTAGATTTTTGCATTACTATTTGTATATGAATTTTGTGTTGCAGACCATTTGATTTGATTGTGATTAATGTTTACACTTAATTGATTCATTGAATTAAGATTTTTTTCAAATTCATTTTTATCACAATTAAGTTTCAAATCATTAATTCATATATTTTGTGTTTCTTAATGTTAGTTTGTTTATTGCAATTAGGTTTGGTTTGAGTTTGTCTAGTTTTGAAATTTATATGCTCGATTATTGATAATTAATGTTCTTAATAAGATTCAATATTTGAACCTCTCAATTCTACTTTCAATCTTAATTAGTGATCATTGTCTTAGAATCGTTATTGTTGTTGTGCACGAATCCAATAAATCATACTTTTTCAATTCAGGTTTTCGCAAACTCTTTTGCAAATAGAAAAACGTTATTCACCCCTATAGAGCACCTTCTTGTTCGCCATATAGATCAACAATTTAGTCTAAATTTTATTTAAAGCACCTATACAAAAAGCAGTATAAATAATAAATTGTGGAATGCTAACGAATGCCCTTGGGGTATTGGTTAAAGTGTTAAAATTAGTAAGTTTTCAATAAAAAATGGTGTAATTTTTTATTAGACAAAACTAAAAACTTATATTTTCAAAACAAAGTTTTTATTAAAGTATTCCTTAACCACTTCCTTAAGGTACTAGCAGACCCATAAATAATTATGTTTACCATTTCTCAATGAGCTATATGGAGCTGTAAACACTATAAACAATGGATTTTTTTGCTATATATTAAAATTTCTCATTTGTAAATTAGAAAGAAAAAAAAATGACAACTCTTTTATCACTTGGTATGAATAAAGTAACCACAAACTCCAAAGCACCAATTACATATATGATGATAACACATGAGTATTTGATTGTTTTAACTTCATGAACGTTGAGACGAACAAATATTTCTCTACAAATATGCAAAATCTATAAATTTTAAAATTTGATATTTAAACTTATGAATTTGTTGTTTTAAATTTATTGTATCAATTAAGAATTTCCCATAAGCTTGTGAACATTAGAAAAAAGAGTGTATAGCTTAGAAATCTCATACCAATCATTTTAACACCAAAAAAGACAAAAGACAACTATTATTGATATCCTTCTTAAAAAAAAAAAACTATTATTGATATCATAAAGACATTGTTGGTTCATTCAACGAACTAGTCATTTGACATCTGGGCCAACTACTGATAATAGATACGACAGTTCTATTAGAGCCCCTACCACATCTAGAGATAATGTAAAAATTGTTTTTTTTTTTTTTTCAATTGAAGCATGACTTAATTGTTCTTGCATGGCAAACTTCATTTCTGGAAGACGAGCACATATCACTAATCGGTACAGGAAAAATTGACGTTGACAATATGACTTTACAGACACTTGTGAGTGCTTCTCTTGTGGATTTTAAACAAAAAGGTCTTGCACTAATTTCGAAATTACGCAAACTGATACATTAACTCAGTTTCAAAACATAAAAAATTTGATATTTTGATACAAACTTGTAACCAGTGGCGGAGCCACATACAAGTGAGGGGATGCAGATGCATTCCCTGGATTTTCAAAATTTGCACATGCTGCATGTAATTTATTTCTATTTGAACCTCCTAACTTTGTTATATTGAACCTCCTAATTTTATTATATTGCTGATAGTCAAAAGATTTTGCACCTACAGCCCATATGAATGGCACGGCCCAGTTTAATTATTAGCTTTTGATACTTCCATTTTTAGTTTTTCCTATTTTAAGGCACTTACTTGCTTTTAACTACATGTTTTTGATACATTTCTTTATAATATATTTTTTTATTGAAATGATACATTTCTTTTATGTTATTTTCTTATTAATAATTAAATTCATGTTGAAGTAAAATTGAGTTATTTTGGGATTAAACACAATTCCTACAAGTCATTTGAGAAGGCTTTAGCACTAAATCAAGTATGTTCTTGTGTTAGGATTTTGCAAACATCGTATTTCATTTTTTTTTCATAACCTAATCCTCCTTCCATCCTAAATTATATGCATAAAAATTTACTTTATTTGTCTCAAATTATAAGCAAAAAAGACAAGCTTTTACCCTATTTAGTCATTTTGATAAATATTGAAATTAGTCATTTGATTGGGAAAAAATGACAAGTTTATAAATTTAGTAGTTTAAATAAATGATTAAATTAAAAGAAAAAATAACTACATAGACCTTTGGTATCTGTAATAAAGTTAAAATGTCTGAACCCCTTGATCAAAGATCTTGGCTACGCCACTGCTTGTAACAGATGCAAAGTGACAGCTCCTTCCAGTGCATTGTTCATATTATTAGCATCAACATGTAGTAATTTGTATATACCGATATTTGATAGTCGATATGATAAAATTTTGAAACTCATGACTATCTTTAACGTGTCAACATTACTAAAGTGCTTCGATTCCTTAAAAAAAAAACATTACTAAAGTGCTTCGATTAAATATTTTTTTATTTTATGTACAAAATATCGTTAAATATTTATATCACAATCATCGTAGATTTTATATGCTTATATCTCAAAAATCAAATTTAATATATACCGATATGAGAAAGTTTACATGCTTAATTTTTGAAAATTAATTACTATTTTAAAATACCAACAATACATATATATATATTAGTGAGATTAAGAAATTAAAAGAGAGATCAGAATAAACTATTTTCCTATACTTATGGATTAAAAGAGTATAATAAACTTTTTTTCTTATATTTATGCGGTAATACAGTGCTTTTTTTTTTTTTTTTACCATATTTAAGAGAATTAAACAGTAGAAGAAGGAGGAAAAATTTGGTTTTATATTTTGTAAAATTACCGTTAGACACATAAAATTAATAAAATCGTGAGTTTAAATAAGGGTAATTATGAAATTTTGATGGAGTACAATTTTTATATCTTGTTAGTGATATATTTCAAATTAGTCATTCATCTTTTGAGGAAGAATGGCGTGTTTCAAAACAAGAGGGGAGGAGAGTGTTCTATAAGGATCTTTTAAGTAAGCATGTTGCAATTTACTCTAAATTTTATTTCAAATAACTATACTAAAAACAATATAAACAATAAATATTTATGTTTACCAACATTTGAAGAAAAAAAGTGAAGCAATGAATATGTTCATTAAAGAGCTATACAAAGAGTTATAAACAGTACAAACAAACAATGAATTTTTCGTTGTATAAAGCATTTTTCGTTTATAAATTAGAAAAGAACACAAAATTAACAACTCTTTTATCATTCGGTATGAATGAAATAACCACCAGGCAAATGGATCATGAGTACATAGTTGATGATGGCACATAAGTATTTGATCTTATTAGCTCATGAAGCAGAGCATGGATTCAATGAAGTATGTGGAAATTAACCTGGTATATTTGTAGCGTTACATGATAAGAAGTAGTTGTTACCCTAATAAATTTTATAATAAATTTTTGCTGACATTAATTAATTTTGTAATTTCCCCTGTACTTGCAAAAAGTACAATAAGGGATTCTAGGTTTAAGAATCGTATATTAGGATTTTAGACTGACTATTGGATATTTGAGAGTGTTCTCAAGGGTGGTATTTATAGCCTTCTATGGGCTTGGGTTTCGGTTACTTAGTCTCCAAGTAATAGGGGTATTTATGTATTTAAGGGCGGTTTCTAGAAGATTCTAGAGATTATTGAGGCGGCGCTATGGGTAATGCGCGCCTTGGGCCCTTGGGCTCTTTTTAAGGGTGCTAAGGCCTTCTTGAGGGGTCTAAGAAGCCCTTTTGAAGGTCTTTCAGGTCCTTAGGAATATTATAACGGTCCATCCCCTAATATAAACTTGTAGAAGAAAAAAGTTGCTTACTTGTGATTATGAAGCTAATTCCAGTATTAAAACATCTTTGAAAATGAACACGGTTCATATAACTTATGAGAAGAAAAAAATCTGAACCAAAATAAACAGGGGTATGATGAGTGTTTAGTTGGTGAATGGGACAAAATTCAATACAAATACAAGTGGAAACTGAACTATACGTGATTGGTACTTCTATCACTATGCTTTTTGTTACAAGTTTATATTAGGGGAAATTGGCACGAGAATCAAACCTGAGACCTCGAGGATGAGCACACTACCAGGTTTCAAGTCAATACCACTAGGCCAACTCAATTGGGTTTATACAGATCTCTCATTAGATTTTAGTGTAAGACAATTGATTTTTTTTTTTTAAGGAGTGCAAGACAATTGATTTATACTCATAATCTATATCAATTAAATTCTTTAAGAAACTGTCTCCGTGAACATAGCTCAGGTGACATGGACAATGCATTGCAATATGCAGAATTTGAGGTGCGAATCTAAAACACCACATTTATTCACTTCAAAGGTGAATTCTAACTACTAGGAAAAAAAAACTCTTTGAAAAACATACTCCTACAAAATACTATATATTTTTTGTCTTAATTAGATAGACAAATTCTAATTTTAGTTCAATAATATGTTTAATTGATTTTCATCCCTCCACAACGTATTAGCATTTCACACACGAGTGATATTTTTTATTTGAGCTCATAGGATATTATATTTTGTACAATACTCACAATGATCCAACATATATATAAACAACAGTGATTGAGATTCTCATTAGTGATTGAGAATGTCTTTTTAATGTGAGTGAGAATGGTGAGATTAAAAATCCTCATTTAATAAAACATATTTTTCTCTCTACTCTATCATTTCTTTTAAACCTAGCTACATTATCTTTTAAACCTATATAATGTAATGTAATATTCAACAATAGGATACTTAATTGATTCAAGCCTCAAGGCATCAAAATTCCTTTAAACTCGACTAGTTTGCTTCCATTGCTCAACTCCCGTAAAAAAAATAGTTGTACTTACTTCGTAGATAAGTTTGATGCTTCTTCTAATTCACATCTAGAATCAATCTAATATGTTTAGAGATCTAAAACACTTTCTATTATGTGATCTTTTAAAATAAATAAAAATTACATAAGACATACAACAAACAAAAAATATATATAAAATTTGCCAAGGCCAATAGTTGTTGTTGGACCAGGAAAATAGGAGACCTCCACCTTCACAAACTTAACTAAAGAAAAACATGTTAACCAATTGTAATATTATATATTTATAACTAAAACTCTAACTTTTGCCACTTGGTCCATGGGCCGGCTTAGTTCACATCTCTCCTCCGGGAGCTTAATAAAACTTCAAGAAATGCTATTCTCACAACATGATTTGTTCACTCTCTACCAAACTTTTGAAAATACTCCCACGTGACACGATTTCATCAACGTTTCATGATTTTTCAGGTAGTGAGCATGGTTTGCAGGGTGCTCAATCGTGTCACGATTTTGGGAAAACGTGACACGATTTTCAAAATTGCTGGGAACGTTTTTAGGATAAGGTTGGTCGTACCTTGGGTTGTACGCACCAATCGTGTCACGATTTGGAAAACGTGACACGATTTTGACAACTGAAGACTGCTATATAAGCGTTCTTGTGCAGATTTTGAAGAAGAGCTTGAAGAGAGAGAAACTTGGATTACAAAGGAGGTAACTTTAGGGTTGAGTGTCTTTGTAGTGAGGATCTCTTGGGTTGGGAAACATTGTAAACATCTTGGGTAGTGAGATTTCACCATTGGAAGGATCAAAAGTTTCCTTTTGTGTTTTCTCTTAGGATTCATATTGTGAGAGTGGGTGACACAAATGGGTAGAAATTATGTCTTGTTCTTGTGTAAGCTTTTAAGCTAATTTCTTGTAACTCTTTGTAACACTTTCATCATAGTGGATTGGAGAGCTGCTCTCTCCCCCAGATTAGGTCATATTGGACCGAACTGGGTCAACAATCTTTTGGTGTGTTTGTTCCTTTCTTTCATTGCTTATCTTTGTGCTTTGATTATGCTTGTGGTGTTGCTCTACACTTAGATCTAGGTCTGTTTTTGTTGTTGTTGCTTGGAGACACTTTACACATTGATTACCTCTTCCTTTACTCCACACATCTTTATTTTTCATTGATGTGATTTTTTTACCGGAATTCACAACATGATATTTATTAATAATAGGAACTTAACACATTTTCTTCATTACATAATGCTCGTCATTTAACTTATGGTACTTTAAGGTACTTTAACTCATGACAGATTAATATTTACACTATCTTACCCTATGAAACAATGTTTACTTGACGGATTAATGCTTACACTATCTTACCCTATCAAAATTTAACTCATGGCAGAAAACTGAGTAAACATGATAGGAGTTAACTGGCAAAATACTTCTGAAATTTGTCACTTATAGTCAATTACCCCTTTAAATATTTTAATTTATGCGAGTTACCCCGCACAATACATACAAACTAGTGCACAACAAACACATACTAGAACACAACACATATACCATAACAACTTATTAAGTTAACACATATCAGAACACACACATGAGTAGTGAATAGTGATAGTGTAACACTCTAGTCGTTGTTTTAATTATTTTTAGGCTTAATACATCATTTGATCCCTTAACTTATTTTTTGTTTTCATTTTGGTCCCCTAACTATAAAATGTCTCAATTTGGTTCCATAAATCTTCTGCAGTTTACTATTTTGGTCCTCTCCGTTAGTTTTTAACATCAAATATCTAAAGCGAACCGTACTTAGAGGTGGTCCACCATGGACCTTAGTAAATTTTTTAATTTTAACCCTTTGATTTTTTCTTTAAAAGAGGATTGTTGGATCATATATAGTCTATTGTATTCTATTGTAAACCACTAACACCTAATATTTTCTCACTTTTCTTCATCATCTTCATCAATCATTCACTAACCCAGAAAATCAATCCTATTTTGCTTTCTTTCATCATCATTATCATGAATTAAAATAAAAAGAAAGAAAAGAATAATGAAGGAGAATACAGAGATCCAAATTAATTTATTTATTTCAATCATGAAATCCAATTGCAACACTTATCCCCATTCCATCAATTTTATTTCTTCACCCCTTTCTTGTTTCCATCATCATCATCATTCATCAGCCGGTCTCATTCTCTTCTATTCTTTTCCACACAAATAAACACAGATTCCCACCCCTTTCTTTTTCCAGAACCATTTTAATACGTTAATTTATTTTTAAACACAAACATCATTCAACAAATAAGAAAATAAGAAATTTTTAACAGAAAATCCAAACAAATAAATAAAGAAAAAATCCCTATTTTTTACATTCTTCGTTCCTTTCTTCTCAATTTCCATTTGTGCAACTGAAGCTCATTTGCAAAATCAAAGTGATTGGGTTGCGATTCGTCTTTGATTTTTGATTTTGGTTTCTTCTTCTGTTCAGTTTTTAATTTCAATTTCGATTGCTACTACTGTGTTCAATTTATGGTTTGTTGGATTTTTGTTGGATCATCGTCTATGTCGTCGTCATCTTTGTTGTTTCCGGCGAGGCAATCGTTTCCGACGTGATATCATGGCACAACAGTTTCTGTCTCTTCTTTTCTTCACGTTTTTCTTCCCCCCCGTTTTTTTTTATTTTTTTGCTTCTATCTCTTGTTTTCTTCTAAGTTAACAGATCTGTTGTATTGAATTCTTGTAAGTTGAGAAAGGTATTGATTTTATTTATTTGTTGTGTTGAATATGTGGAAGCAATGAATTCATCATGTTGGAGGGATGACTTGATTTGAATATGAGATTTATTTGTTGTTAAATATTGATTTTCTTTTGCTGGATTTTTTATTAGTTATTGTATGAATGTTGATGAATTTGGTACGAATATGAAGAAGTGGTGGAAAGAAGATGAAGGAAGGAAGGAAAAAATTAGGTGATGGCGGTACACTGTAAATATAATGGACCTGCAATCGAATGGTTGAAATCATATCAAAAATATTAAACATTAAAAAACTAACGGAGGTGACCAAAATAGTAAACTGTTGTGGATTTATGGGACCAAATTGAGACACTTTATAGTTAGGGGACCAAAATGAAAACCAAAAATAAGTTAAGGGACCAAACGATATATTAAGCCTTATTTTTAATTCATTTTAGAGTCTTTTGTATGATTTTAATATGAATTATGTTGATTGGTGTTGATGTTTGGTGTGCTATATTTTATTATATCATTTATTACGATATTTATTAAAATAATGTGAGAATTTTTATTATTTTGAAAATTGGGGAGTTAATTAGAATTTAGTGGGAATAAGGTATAGTTAAAGGGAGTTAAGAAAATAGCAAGGAGGTTAAATTAAGAGTTAGAAAGATAGAAAAATGTCTGCACGTATAATTGAACCTTTGAGAGGAAAGCAAAGAAAACCAAGCCAAGGGGAGAACAAGAGCAAGAGGGGATCAATTTTGCTGTAGCTTTGTGTTGTGCAATTGAATTCAGGTAAGGGTGAGGTTTGCTTCAGTAGTGTAAATGTTAATTTCTGATTTTGAATTTAACAGGTTTTGGTGAGAATGGGAGAAAATGGGTTTTGATTTTGATTTCTAGAATTAGAAGTGTATAGGAACCATGTTAATTGGACTTAGCTTGTGTTCTGGGCGATTCTAGGATTGCATAACATTACTGTAACCTGTTTTGGGGTTTGAATTGGGGAAAATTGGGATTTTTGATGAAAAACTGCAAATTCACGATTCTGGAACTGTCACGACTCGCCCTGGCGAAATTTCACCATTCCCTCGCCTTTGGTTCGCCCTGGCGAGAGTGTTCAGAAAGTTTCCCGAGAACACTGCCTTAGTTCGCCATTCCATCGCCTTTTGTTCGCCTTGGCGAAAGTGCCCAGTAGCTTTTCGCCTTACGCTCGCCATGGCGAGTAGCCTTTTGTTGAATTTCGCCTGGCGAGTTTAGTAGTTCGCCTGGCGAAAGTACCCAGAACTGAATCAAAATTGAGTTTTGTATACTCAGTTGTACGCATTGTTTGGTTGATTCTTTTGACTGTGCTAATGGTTATATATGACTATTATTTACCAAGAGCATGATTAAATGTTGAGTGATGATTTATGTATATTTACACTTAAATAAATTATATAGATTGTTGGTGCTGTTTTGATGATTGCTGTTTGATCTTGATGTTAAGCATGGCTATTATAAATGGTGTATTTTTCGGGGATTACTGATTGATGATATTGATGATGACTGTAATGTATGTTGTATTTGCTAAACCATACATGTCGTTTTATTCCGGAGTCATATGAGAATGTATGCATGGTCAAGTTGTATGTAGATATACACAAGTGGGTCCATTGCATATGCATAAACAGCGGGAGGACTCATGTCCTGGAGCACTAGTTCTTCACAGCGGTGAGGGCTTTGGTCCTGATGAATGCTTTAACCATTCAAAAGCGGTGAGGGCTTCGGTCCTGTTTGGTACCACATGCATATTTGCATTTATTGAGGGGTCTTAGAGGTGTTGTCATGTCATGCATGAGTCTTTGTTGTTGGTTGTAATTGCCATATTGTTGATGATGATGATGTTGTTGATGAATATATATTTGTCCATATATTATGATGAATTGATATGATGATGATGATGTTGTTGATGAATATATATTTGTCCATATATTATGATGAATTGATTTGATGATGATGATGTTGCTTTGTGAAATATATATATACTTATATTTACAAGATGATGTATCGATGTTTAATTAGGGTGTTAGATTCAATTGATGATTTTAATATCTATATTTTATTATTGTGAATCTCACCCCTTCTGCTTGAAAATGTTGTCCTTCCTATGGGTAACTTGCAGGTGATCTTGAGTAGTCGGTGATGGCTCAGTTGTCGTGTCTAGGGCTCTGATACATTCGGGATGGGTTTTCTTTGTTTGTTTTCATTCCTTATGTATCACATTTTTGGATTATATGGATTTAGCCCTTTAGTTGATTGTTGGATTTAATGTTGAGGCTTTTATGCCAAGATTTCTATTGGAGAATTATTATGTTGATGATGGATTTTAGTGTTGAATATATATTGCTGCAAATTGATGTTGGCTTATGAATAAGTTTTATTAAATAGTTTTATTTTCTATTTAAGAAATTTGAAAATGTAGTGTAGCATGCCCGATTGGTGAATTACTCTGATAAATATTTTATATTTAATTACTTTTGGTAACAGGGTGTTACATATAGACCAACAGTAGCAACTTAGCATCGCAAATTTTCGTTCTCTCAAATCTATGTAAGCATATGATATCGTGTTATAGTATCCGAAGTTGGTATTAGAGATAACTTTGAAGCAAAGAGCTCGGAGTCTGAGAAAATTGGTATTTGTTGTAAGTTTTCATTATCATTCATAAAGTGATGGATGTGAAAAATATAAAGAATCCATTAAATTTCATTATCATACAAAAAGCGTTTATTAGTGCTAGTCCAATCAACAATGAACCAGACATTTACACACCAAAGCCAAATACTGAGGATACATACAACAGTCCTGTTAGATCCTCTACCAAATCTCAAGATAATGTATAAAACATTTTCACTTAATTAATTAATTTTTTTTTTTGTTAATTGAAGCTCAACATTATTCTTCCATGGCAGCACATACCACTAACTAGTACATACAAAATTGACATTCACAACATGACTACCAGGAGTAGTATATCAATAACAAGATAATGAATCTTAATTATTATTCTTTATCAAGTGGCTTTAAAGACGTTTGCGAGTGTTTCTCCTGTAGATCTTTAAAAAAGACTTTACCCTGCTGTCGAAATCACACCGATTAATACTTTGATTCAGTTTCAAATCTAAAAAATTTGTTTTTTTTTTCTTTTTCGTATCAATGTTGTAACAAATACAAAGTAATAACTCTTCCCGTGCACTTGATACTATGATAAATTCTACATTGCATTGTTCATGTTATCATCATAAATTTAGAGTCATTTCACTTGCAGAGGGTGAGAGGTTTTTTAAAGATTTAAATTTGAGTGATAGAAATCTAAGTTTCTGTGAGTTAAGATAGTGGTTCTATGAGTATTTATGAAGATATAGTAATGACTTGTTTAAGCATTGCAGGAAACAATGCCTCCAAGACGTACTCCGGAGACTATTGGAACTTCTGGAGATGTTAACGCCCAGATGGCTCAGGCTATGACTGACATGGCTGCTGCTGCTGCTGCACAAACAGCCGCCAAAATTCAGCGAGACCAATTGAAACAGCAGAGAGAAGATAGGGAAGCAGATTCAAGGGGATTGGCAGATTTCCGTCGTCACAATCCACCTCAATTCCATGGAGAATTAGACCCAGAGAAGGCTGATTTGTGGCTACAAGAAGTGGAGAAGATTTTGAAAGTGATTAACTGTCCTGAAGAATCAAAGGTGAAATATGCCACACATTTGTTGCTTGGTGATGCAGAGTATTGGTGGAAAAATGCTAAAAATATGTTAGAAAATGCGCAAGAGGAAATCAGTTGGGAGGTTTTTCAGACCAAGTTCTTGGAAAGATATTTTCCTCAGAGTGCAAGAACTAAATTGGGTGATGATTTTCTAAAGTTACAACAGGGCAACATGACGGTAGGAGCATATGCAGCAAGGTTTGAGACACTGTCCAGGTACTTCAAGTTCTTCGTCAGACTGTGGATGAGGCCTACATGTGCCACCGATTCCAAGAAGGGCTCAAGGATGAAATTCAAGACATGGTAATGCCATTGGGAATTCAACAATTCCATCCTTTGGTAGAAAAGTGTAGAGAAATAGAAGCGATGAAGAATAAGAGACTTGCTCGAGGGAATAACAATAACTGTGGGGGACCAACTCGTTCCAGCAATCAAAATCGTGGACGAGGAGGAAATGGGAAGAAGCCCTACGAGGACTCTAGAGAACCTAAAGGGGATTATAATAATTCATTGGAACCTAGTGCTGGAGACAGAGGAGACCTCTTTAAGCCAAAGGCTTATTGTTTCAAGTGTGGAGATCCAGGACACTATGCTGACAAATGTTCCGCAAAGAGCGATCTATGTTATCGTTGTCGTGAGCCAGGACATCTTGCTAGGGACTGCAAGGCATAAGAAGAGGAGGATCCAGTATACGTGGCAAGAGCAGAACGTCTGAATGCACCTAGAGGCCTGTATTCAATTGTGGGAAAGGAAACTTTCAATTTGTATTATCCTGTTGCTTGAAGTACTTCAATAAGAGTTGGAGGTATTAGAGTTATTAGTTAAGAAATAAATGAACGTTGTCGAGACTTTCTCTAGTGCCAGTTTCGAGGACGAAACTATTTTAGGTGGGTAGAATGTAAGATCCCGGTATTTTATCATATTTTTATTCTAAATTATTTTATCTTACTTTAAAATAATTTACCTTTGTGATTTATTGAGTGATAATATATTATTTTGTTTTTTTTCTTTCAAAGTATATAGCCAAAATTCATTATATTAATTATTAAATAGTGTACCCTATAACTATTTATTCCTACTATTTTTATGTGTGCACGTGTAGAATTTCTCATCTTTATCTCATGTTAGTATTAATTTAATTAAGTATAATGATCAGCCAATAGTATAGAACAAGAAATGGGGACGTGTATTTACAGAGAAAACAATAATGTAACCTCCTTTCCTAGTTACATTGGTCAATTTCACTTCACACTCCTTAAGCATAGTGCCACTCTTTTAGGAAGGGAGTTAGTGGGAGGGTTATTTCACAATTAATAACAATCGGTTACCTTCTTTATTCCATTCATTCACCACTTTACTGATTCTACACTCTGAAGAAAATAGAGAGAAATTTAGAGAGAGAGGGATAGAAACATAGTGAGTCTTGCAGGAGAAAGAAATGAGAACAAAGATCAACTCTAAAACTAGCATTTAGACCTATCACAAGTGTAGATTCGATAGAGTAAAGACTGTTGGTGGAAATCTTAAGAGCTGCTGTTGTTAAGGTAAGGGAAAGGGCGCTCCATTTTTTTATTTTATATATGTATTTACTTGTTTTTATAAAAGGATGATGTTTTTAACATGTTTATGTATTGTATCATGCTTATTTTGTTAGTATAAATTGATTTTGTATTGCTTGGTTGTGAGTATAAATTGTTGTTTCATGCCTGGATTGAGGTCTTGCATATTTTGTTAGTCAGCGTTACTGTCGGTGTAATCAATGTCTCTAGCAGGTGGTTAAGACAGTGATTAATTTAGTCGGATATTCATTGTGAGTTGTCTATTTTGTGGAGTTAATATGCAGGTGTCGCATGCATACATTCATTGTTGCGTGGTGCCCATAATTGGTTGGGACCCGAAGTCTTGAGTGCCCATAATTGGTTGGGGCTTATTGTTTCCTTGTGAGTGCTCATAATTGGTTGAGGCCCGTTGATTTCTTTTGGTGCCCATAATTGGTTGGGACCCGTGGGGTATGTGGTGTCCATAATTGGTTGGAGTCACGGCGGAGTGTTCATAATTGGTTGGAGCCCACAAATATCTACGAAGAACTTTTGTTGTCCTTTAAGGGAGGTGATATCCGGATCATTTGGAGTCGCATATAGTTCGGTCTTTAGGGTGTTGTGCATTTGTCGAGTCCACATGTGTTTTGGGTGTTGACATTTTGTGTAGTTATATTAATTTTTGTACAATTTGCTTGTCTTGAAATTCATGTTCAATATATGTACAACTTGTATGTTTGTTGTTGTCTGGGAATTGACCCTTTTCCGTATTTGAAAATCAGATAATGATAATGACTTACAGTTGGAGGCTTCGAGTGATGTGGACTTTAGGTGCGCCTTAGCGAGAGTCTCGCAAGCGTCCAAAGTTATGACCAGCTAGGATGTGTCTTTGGGTAGTTAAAGGCCAAGGGCCTTACTATATATTTTGATGTAAAACAATACTGATTTATTATTTAAAAAGGTTCAAAGAAAAACTTCTTTATTTATTATTTATTGTTACTTTCAAGCGAGTGAGTTTTAAGTCATTGTTATTATTATTATTTTTTTTAAAAATAAATAAAATATGCACCATTTTTCGCTAAATATTATATAAGTTAATGTCTGAAATTTTTGGATCGTTACATTTCACATTATAAAGTAAAATTAATCGAGAATTTTTAGTCTTTGATTCTTTCTCCTAATTTCCAATCTCAAATTAGTCATTCATTTTTTGAGTGAGGGTTGTGTGTTTCAAAACAAGGGAGGAGAGTGTACTATATAAATCTCTTAAGGAAGCATGTTGTAATTTACTAAAGATTTTATTTCAAATAACTATACTAAAACAGTATAAACAATAAATAATTGTTTACCATCATTTGAAAACAAAGTGATAAAATGCATAAATTCATAAAGTCAGCCGCGATCTTTATACGAGGGTCTCAAATATAAAGAAATAAGATAAAATATATATTGACTGGTGTCTTGATAATTTTTTCCATTAGTAAAACTCTTTTTGTAGTTGTTTAAGATATAAAAAATGTCAAAATAAAATAAAATACATCTATAAAACATATGAATATCTTACTAACATTTTTATTTATACTAAATTTCAACAAATAAAATCATTTGTTTGTGGTAGTTAAATATATATTATCTTAGTAACTATTTGCTAAATATACTAGCTTTAAATACTATAAATACTATAAACAATGGATTTTTTGCATTTCTCGTTTATCATTCGGCATGAATGAAGTAACCACCAAGCACCAATGGATCATGATTACATAGTTGATGTTAGCACATAAGTATTTAATCGTTTTAGCTACATGAAGCAACATAGATTCAATGAAGCAGCTTATATGAGCAAATTAACGATACCAACTATAAGTGTGTTGTTCCATTTGGTAACATAGAATCACATTGTTATTAGTGTTAACCTAGTTTAAAACCAATTTTAAAAAGATTAGCATTCTTGGTGAGAATTCAATATTTTGTCATATAAATGTACTGACTTCCCAACTGAATATTGAATTTATTTTGGAACCGATATGCAATGAAAATTCAGTAAATGTATTTTCAAATTGTGGTGCATGCGACATGAAAAAGATATACTACCTCCGTTTCTAATTATAAGATTTTTTGAGAAATTTTTTTTGTCCTTTTTTATAAGACCCATTTGATATTTCCAAGTACATTAATTATTTCTTTACCAACATACCCTTATTTATTTTGAATTTTTTTCTTCAATCAACAATCAATATTATGTTGAAAATATAAATTAACTCTCTCTCTTAAGGATAAAATTGTAAAAACAGTAGTAATTATATACAAATTTAATACTACAACTAACTTTCTTAATCTCCGTAATTTTTTCAAAAGACTTCTATATTTAGGGACGGAGGTAGTATAATGTAATATTCAAACAATGGGATACTTTACTTTAAAAGAAACAAAAAAAAAAAAAAAAACACCAGGATACTTAATTGATTTAAGCCTTAAGGCATCAAAATTCCTTCAAACTTGACTAGTTTGCTTCCATTGCTCAACACCCATAAAAAAAAAAAAAATAGTTGTGTAGACTTCTTAACTAAGTTGACTCTTCAACTAGTTTATATTAAGGATCGGTCTAATATGTTTAGAGGTTTAAATCAACTTCTAATGTGTGATCTTTTAAAATAAATAAAAATTACATAAGGTATAGAACAAAAATAAATTATATGAAATTTGTCAAGACAAAACCAAGAGTTTTTTTTTTTTTTGCTGAAAGGAAGACAAAACCAAGAGTTGATCCTTGGATATAAGGAAAATATGAGACCTCCACTTTCACAAACTCAACAAAAAAAACACATGTTAAATAATTGTCATAAATTCCATTCGATTATATTTATAAGCAAAACATAATTTTTTAGGTTTATTGAATAATTAATATATTTGATCTATAAACAAGATTAGATACATTTATAAAAAGTTATTTTTTGCTTATAAATATTACCAGATTGAGTATGATACATTTATAACAGAAACTCTAAGACTTGACACTTATCAAATATGTTTCTAGTAGATTTTGTGGAAACTTAGTTTCATAAACTTTAATCGTTCTCTTTGTTCTCTTGTTTCTGTCTCCCTTAGCTTTGTATAAACTAAAATATTTTAAAATATATGCGAATAAAGTTTGCAAATGATATTTTTAATTTTGAGAGGAAAGTTTGTAAATTATTTTGGATGTTATAAAAGATATTATAATAACTCAAAAAGAATAATTATAAATAATGTTACGGACATTATTGATACTGTTCATTTTGTATATAGATGGATTTAAGTCCAGGTACATAGTTTGTTATTTTAGTCCAGGTACATAGTATACTTGGTTCTTCCTTTACAAATATGGGTTAAAGAATTTATAAATATAATTTTATTTTAAAAATATAAGTTGTTATTTTTTTTTTTCAAGTAATAATTACACATTTTTTTTATAAAAAATGTTTGTTTGTGAATAATAAAAATTTAAATATCCAGAAGTCCTAGCTCAACTGGCAAAATGCCGAAATTGTTAGGCCGGATGCCATGACCGGGGTTCGAACCCCGGTACCTCCACTTGTGTGTGTGAGTTTATAATGGCTTTGCCATTTCGTCTATCTACCAAAAAAATAAAAATTTAAATGTTTTAGTTGTTTAATCAATGTGCATGACACATTGTTTAACATTTTTCTTATAAAAAGAAAAATGTTGTGAACACTCTTTCTAATACTTTTTTTTTTTTTGTTATATCTTTCTAATACTTTCTAACATCAACTCTTTTATTGAAAAAAACTCACATGAGTATCACTCTTTGAAAATGAATCCCACATAAAATTGTAAGATCCACATAAGTTTCATCTCAATGAGTGATATAGTGAGTGATATAAAAAGAATATTCATATAATTTCTCTTATAAAAACATGCACTATCATTTTAGAGATTTTGTTCCAAATTCTTTAGTATAATAAATCATTAATTTTATAATATTACTAAGCAATTTAAACTCAAAATTTTATAAACATGTACTATCCTTATCAAACATTTTATAATAAATCATTAATTTAAACTCAAAATTATCACTCTCTACGATATAATCTCTAAATTATATAAATTTTATTAAGCAATTTTTAAACTATTTAAAATACATCAGCTTAACCTTTAATGTACATAAAAATCCATTAATTCAGTTTTAGATTCAAACCTCATTGCCTGGATTGTAAAAAAAATCCATTAATTTAATCCTAACATCTTTCTTTTTAAATATTTTCAAATAAAATTGGTCAAAATATTCGGATGCATTTCTTAATTTTCCAAATAAAATAGTTTGTCTAAAGTGAGATTCAAAAGAAAATCAGATTCAATTATTAATTTTCGAAATAAAATATTTTGACCAATGTGAGAATGTTATTTTGTTATTAATTTTACATACATTGTGGACTATTTATTAATATATTTATATAATTTATGTTTTAAGTTGAATTAGCAATGACAATTTAGATATCAAATCGATTGATGTCCTCGTGAGTATATCTCAATTGATATGAACAATGAATAATATATGGAAGGTTTGATGTTCAAACGCCGACCACCACAAAAAAAAATAAAAATCAAATTGATTGTTTATTAAACTATTTTATCTTGTCTCCATCATAATTATTCACTTTAAAACCCCTCACATCCCCTCCCCTCTCCTTCGTTGAACCAAACGGACTTTAAAAATTAATTTTTCATTTTTTTTATGCGGAACTTGATTATACCGTGCATAATTGAAGAGACTAATCCAACAAATCGAGTGAGAACACAATTAGTAACATATATTTTTGCAAACTTAAAGAAATTGAAAATATTTTGATAAACGATAAGAAATGGAAAATATTTTGATAAAGGATAAAAATTCTCGTTCTATTGTTTAAAAAAAAAAGAAATAAATCAATTATTTATTTCCTATATAACCCTTGTTTGTAGCCAAGTTCGTATCATATTCACAAACCCGAATCTGCGAGATTGAGATAGCGTTTATTTGCAGAAAGAAGTGAAGAATGACGTTGAAGGTGTTTACCTCAACAGTTTCAAACTTTGATTCTGTTTTTGAGAAGTTCCGATCAGAGATTCCTCAACACAAAGCCAACCTCATTCTCTTCTTGGCTGATAATGACCCTTCTACCTCTCTCAGCTGGTGCCCTGGTATTGTTTTTTATCTGACCCAGATGAATTTTTTGATGTTTTGGTTTGAATTTCTTGGTAAAAACTGGTTTTTGAAATAAATAAGTTGATATTGTATCTGATGATTTTTTTTTACAATATTAGTCAGGTTTATTTGATTACATAGTACCTTCATTTGATTGAAGGTGTCTGGTGTCTGACACAGTGTCGGATAACCTCTTTAGGACAGACAATTCTGATGGAAGATGTGTCCTGATGATGTCTGATGCACGTGATTACGTTGAATTATATCACTGTCTTCATATTTTATCTGTGTCGACGTGTCAGTTTCTATTTCGTGTCCACTGTCCATGTATGTGTCTTGTGCTTCATAGTCTGATACTTACACGGCAGCACATGTGATTATATTCAATTATGTTATTATTCTCAAATTATTATTTTTGAGGATGTGTCAGGGTCTATGTAGCACGGACACGGACACTGGACACGACACGGACATTGACACGCCGACACCGCTAATAATTTGAGAAAATCATATAATTCAGTGTAATTATAAGTGTCGGTGTCGGACACGTGTCATCTAATCCAAAGAGTGTCTGTGCTCAGAGGCCAGTGTTGTTGTATGTGTCTGTGTTGGTGCTTCATAGATTACATAGCATTATACAGACAAAATTGGCAGAAATTTCAGAAAAGAAAAATTGGATTCTGGAATCGCTTTTGATAAAGGATTTGTTAAAGAGAGTAGAAGTTTAGATTAATCCTCTATAGAAAGGAAAAAAAAAAAGCTAAGTGAATGTTTAGAAATAGGATACATTTGACAAAATCACGTTGCTGTCGTGAAGGTCTAGAACTTTTGCCAAAGTCACATGGTATGTGGTGATTCTGCAAAACTCATCACTAACACAAACATGGACTAAGCCTGCGTTAGGAACCTCGCTGGACATGCAATTCTTGCGTTTCGATACGTTTTTTCACCATGAAAACCAATAGCTCAAATACATAGGTTCTCCTTCACGGCGAGTCTCTACTGTGATTTTGCTAACCACACCACAATACCGAACAAAGGCTAAAACTTTTTTGAACTCTGAAATGAAAAGTATGTTATAAATATGAAGTTTTAATATTAATCCTAACTCAATTATCGACATAACAAATCCAATTGTGCTGGATAGACAAAATGATGTATGTGTGTGTGTGTGTGTTAGAGAAGAAGAAATTTCTACATGTTATATGTTTCTGTTTTAGTTGTGTTAATCACATGTGGATGTTCTATACATTTGATTAACATTTTGTGAAGCATGGACTTCTCCACTTAATGAAAATCCGCGATGAATATGACTAGTTTTGGCCTTATGTTTTTCATGATACGTACTCTTTTTCTTCTTAGACTGTGTGAGAGCTGAGCCAGTGATCTACAAGAAGCTGGAAGCTTCACCTAATGAAATTGCACTTTTGAAAGCTTATGTTGGAGATAGACCAACATGGAGGAACCCACACCATCCATGGAGGGTGGATCCTAAGTTCAAGCTCACTGGTGTGCCAACGTTGATCCGTTGGGAGAATGATGCAGTTAAAGGTCGCCTCGAGGATCATGAAGCTCACATTGAAAAAAAAATTGAAGCCCTTGTTGCTGACAAATGATTGTCATTGTGTCTAAGATAGTTGTTATCAGCTTCTACTTTAAAACTTTGTGGTGAATACTGGTCACAAGCGAAGGCTTGAATAAAGAAGATAGTGGTTTGTTCTTACTGTGTTTTGAATTTTAAGCATCATAAATGTGATTTTTATTCCTATATTATGTGAAGTTTGCTGTGTATTTAACCTTTGGCCACCAGAATTTGACTATAAATTTGTAGATATCCTTTAAAACAATGATTACTCTAAAGAAGTTCTGTGATATAAAACTATCATAAACTCTCTTCTTCTGACTTTCTGGGATTCAGGTTAGCTGTTGCTTAAAAAGAAAGACACATCATTTAAAATATAATCAGGTGGCATGCATTTAAAATCCCATTTCCAGTACAAATACTAATAATATAAGGATATAATTAAAAAAACGCAGGGAAGGGCAGTTGGGGGAACTGGGCAACTTAAATTATCAAAATCAATTTACACTGTCGTAGAAGCTACTATTTGTAGCTTCAATTGAAATTGAGTTTGGACCCAAGAATTGATTTATCAAAAAAACATCCAAACACTTGTTTATCAATGTAAATTCACTTTTAAGCTTTGGATTGGAACCTAAGTTTATTAAATTCTACCGTGCAACCAAACACCTACGTAATGAAGTGTATTGGGAAATATCTAAGTTCCACCTTGAAAACATATATATATGACTTGATAGAAACTTAATAAAGAGTGGTGATAAAATTGGTGTCTGATTATTAAAAAAAAAAAGGTTTTTAGCTGTGTGTTAGTTCATATTTGGAAGTTATTCATCTTTTGATGTTTTATATATTTGATTAGAAGTTTGATAAGCATGCTAATTCTTCAGCTTATGGGAATTTATGATGATTATGACTAGTTTTGTCCTTAGATATTTTTCATGATATTTAATCTTTGTCTTAGTTATCTCTTGTTATGTAAGGCTAAAACCTTTTCTCTCCTCTTCCATTGCCATTCCTTCATCTTCTTGCCTTCTCATTTCAGAGTCATTTCACCACATTTTTGAACAAAGCTTTCTCCCCATTTCTGTAGAGCAAGCTTCATTTAAAAGACACATCATTTGTAACCTCACAATTCCATTCATGATTTTTCTTTTGCAATTTTAGTTTCATTTATGTGATTTTATACTTCGCTTAATTGATCATGTATCCGACCGATTTCATGTAGGAAGTAGTGGTTTTCTTTGGGTAGTGATTTAAAGTACTGATTAACATTTTCCTTTTCTTTGTGTGCAAATTTTGATTTTCCAATAGTATTTTTGTGAGGGGTAATCGGGAATTCAAATCGGGTACAAAGTTAATTCCATTCAAGAAGCATCGCAAACTAACTTTAAGTATGAATACTTAAAGTCAAATTACAAACATTAAAGTTGGGAAGTGGATGGTTGTTAGGGTCTGGAACAAATTTTCGATCTCCAATAGCCATAAGTTGTTTTTTTTAAAAGAGATCCTAATATGCTGTTTTGCATAAATAAGCTGTTTTTGAAAAGAGATCCTAATAAGCTTTTTTCCATAAATAAGTTGTTTTCAATAAGCTGTTTTTGAAAAACAGATCCTAATAAGTTGTTTTTCATAAATAAGCTGTTTCAAATAAGTTTTTTTTTTTTTTTTATATAAAAAGAGATCCTAATAAGCTGTTTTGAATAAGTTGTTTTTGAAAAAGAGATCCTAATAAGTTACTTTCCATAAATAAGTTGTTTCGAATAAGCTGTTTTGCATAAATAAGCTGTTTTTGAAAAAAGAGTTCCTAATAATTTGCTGTGCATAAATAAGTTGTTTTTGAAAACAGAGATCCTAATAAGCTGTTTTCCATAAATAAGTTGTTTCAAATAAGCTGTTTTTGAAAAAGTGATCCTAATAAGTTGTTTTTCATAAATAAGTTGTTTCAAATAAGCTGTTTTTATATATATATAAAAAAAGATCCTAATAATCTGTTTTGCATAAATAAGCTGTTTCGAATAAGCTGTTTTTGAAAAGAGATCCTAATAAGTTGTTTTTCATAAATAAGTTGTTTCAAATAAGCTATTTTTTTTTATAAAAAGAGATTATAACAAGCTGTTTTGCATAAATAAGCTATTCCGAATAAGCTGTTTTTTGAAAAGAGATCCTAATAAGTTGTTTTCCAGAAATAAGCTGTTTTTTTTAAAAAGAGATCCTAATACGTTGTTTTGCATAAATAAGTTGTTTCGAATAGGCTGTTTTTGAAAAAAAATATCCTAATAAGTTGTTTTTAATAAATAAGTTGTTCCGTATAAGCTGATTTTGAAAAAGAGATCCTAATAAGCTGTTTTGCATAAATAAGCTGTTTTGAATAAGTTTTTTTTTAATAAGAGATCCTAATAAGTTGTTTTGCATAGATAAGTTGTTTTGAATAATTTGTTTTGCATAGATAAGCTGTTTTGAATAAGTTGTTTTTTAGAAAGAGATCGTAATAAGCTGTTTTATAATTATTATATTATTCATTTAAATTATTTATATATTAAATTATTTAATTAAAAATTAATATAAAAATCTGAAGAAACCCTAAAACCTTGGCACAAAGAACTTTTCCTTTTTCGAGATGAACTTTTTAAGGCTATCAGATGTTACATTGTAAGCCAGATTACTCACATACAAATTTTAGGGAGTGTCAACAAATTCCAATTTCCTTAACTTACCTGGAGTGCAAATCTACCGTTGTTAGTGTCAAGATTTCAAGAGTTCATGTCATAAAAATATATAAGCCAGATTTCCCACATAAAAACATAGTACTCCTTTAAGAAACCTAATTTGTTGAATGAACATTCGCAATGAAACTTGTAGTGTCATTGAGTTTCTGAGCTTCTGAATTTGTATCCTCAATGGTTTTCATTATAAGAAATGCTAAGCTCGGGAAAATAGGTCAAGGTTGCTTGATTAAAGACGATGAGCTTGATTTTCAGTTCAAGAAATCAAATGACACCAGTGAAAACACTGCACTTAAAGACATTTCCAGTTCCATGTGCTTAGTGTGCATATTAAGGATTAGTTCTCGAGAAAGAGAAATTGTACTCAAATTGTACACATATATGATTGGCTTTACATGAACATCAAATGGTTGTTCAATTGCAGTAAAGATGTAGAGTTCAATATGAGGCATATAAAACATGAATAACAGAAACATTGCTAAGTAGATGTGAAGATGCACTCCATGATTCCAAAGTTCCAATAGTAAAATATGAATCACACAAATCCTAATCAAGAGAAAACAAATCTCAACACGAGAAAACCATCCCAAAACAGAAGTAAGAAAAGCTTCATAGATTTCAACACATGAACACATTGGATTGCAGTCTTGTATTCTTCATTACATGTGAAGAACTCCAAAATAGAAAACCATCGATGTAATCATAGAATACCTTCTCCAAATAGCAAAACCATAAAGCCATAAGAAAATCTTCCTCACATATCAATCAATTCCATAAGCAAGGTCTAATCACCTTGTTTGTTGCTTTTCTCCACTTTGTCTTCTCCACCTGTATTAGTCATACCACACAATATAATTTTAGGGCAAACGAGAACCTAACTACTGAAAATCAATTTGTAAGGTAGGTTGATAGAATTAGTGAATTGATTGTACACAACACCATATACAATTCAAACATTCAAGAATTAAAGCACTACGAGAATTTCAAGAATTAAGAGTTGGTTATAGTTGTTACTTTATTTTCACCATCATAAAAAATAACCATTGCCAAAGAATGCTTCAAACACTTTGGATCTTCTAACTCTTTTAATTCGTTAATATATATTTATCACAAAGGTAAGTTAAATAGTAGTTAAAAAGAGTACTCAGATGTATACACTATGACAAAGAAATTAACAATGAGATGCATAATTACATCAATATGTTTTTTTTGAATGTTGTGATAGTTAGTTTCATGGGATCCGACTCATAATAATTCATTGGTGGAGCTTGTTGAACAATTGAATTAGATGTACCCTCTTATGGATCCACCAACTTGTTGATAATTATGATCTACTTCATTTGCCAACAAGGGGAGCTACTTTCACTTGGGACAATAGAAGAAATGGAAGAAGACACTCTAAAAGAAGTCGGAATCGTCCTATTTGCAACCAGCTTGTTGGATCCATAAACCACCGACATCAGTTCATTGGTGAAATCCATTGAAATATACTCACAAGATAGCGAAATCCTAAGATAATAAAATATCAGAGTATTAGAGAAAGAGAGATAGATCAAAATTGAAGTTGTACATAAGCAACAAACACATGTATATATAGTCCAAAAATCAATGCTAACGTTATGCATACACATCCATATTTAATAGGGATACACTAACTAGTAAAAGTACACCCCTATTAAATATTGATGTTTATGCACAATATTAACTTTGATTTTTGGGCCATAAATACTTGTGTTTGTTGCTTATGTACATTGTCAATTCTGATCTATCTCTCTTTTTCTCACACCCTAATATTTTATCATCTTAGGATTTCATTATGCTTGTGAGTATATTTCAATGGATTTCACCAATGAACTTATGTCGGTGGTTTATGGATCCAACAAGTTGGTTGCAAATAACACGATTCAAGCTTCTTTTAGTGTGTCTCCTTCCACTTCTTATCTTGTCTCAGGTGAAAGTAGCCCCCCTTTGTTAGCAGATGAAATAGATCATAACTACCAACAAGTTGGTGGTACCAGAAGATGGTACATATAATTCAGTTGTTCAACAAGCTCCACAAATAAATTATTATGAGTCAGATAAAAAAAACCGATGGATGTAAGTATGTATCTCATTGTTAATTTCTTTGTCATATTGTGTACAACTAGAATACTTTTTTTTTTAACTAATATTTAACTTATCTTTGTAACAGATATATATTAACAAATTAAAAGAGTTGGAAGAGCAAAGGATTTAAATCATTCTTTGGCAATTTTTATTTTTTATGATGGTTAAAATAAAGTAAAAACTATAGCCATCTTTTAATTCTTGAAATTCTCTTAGTGATTTAATTCTTGAATGTTTTAATTGTATATGGTGCTATGTATAATGAATTCACTAATTCTAACAACCTACATTACAAATTGATTTTCAGTTATGTTTCCTTTTTTCCTAAAATTATAATGTGTGGTATGACTTATATAGATGGAGAAGAGCAAAATTATTGGACCTTTCTCATTACTTCTTTTATGAAATTACATATTGGATATTGTTTGATGATCGTAGTTAGCGGTTGTTGATGACGATGAAAGATAAACTATATATCAAAATTTGATAGGATTGTACAAAAGAAACATAGATATTTTATATTAAGGGATTAAAAAATTATCTACCTCCAATATCCGATTATTGCAAATTATCGTTGTCGTCCATTGCGCTCTTCAAAACCCTAAATAAATTTCACCCAAGAATCACATAAATTAAATTTGATTACTTTGTTTGTTAGAAGATCTAAAAGCTAGGCAAATAGTAAATCTATAAAAATGAATACTGAGAAATATGCTAGAAAAATTAAATCAGGAAGGGTCTCTTAACCTTTATTATTAAAAGTCGTTGGTTCGGCCAAAATGGCTCCACTGCGTCCAATTTTGTCGTTGCGATGCAAAGTGGAAAGAGATCAATGCAGACGATTTGGAATGTTGTTGTGTGGCGTCAACTCGGGAGAAACGGAAACTACAACCTTCCCATTCAAAAAAGGAGAAGAAACAAGAGAGAGGAATATGAGACGAATAAAAGAAGCAGAGATAGCATCGATAGAAGAAATTATGCAAATAGAGAAATAATGGATGAGATAAAGATCGACAAAAAGAAAGGATGCAAAGAGAAAGAAGAGAACAATGGAATGGAGAAAGATGAAGAACGAAGATGTGTTGCGGCGGCATCATATTTATTTAGGGTTACCGAAATAACTTAAGCTATTTGGGCCTAATGTATGGACTTAGGTTTATTGAAATCTAAAAAAAGTGAGTTGTATAATGTATACCAAGTAGTACATTTAGCAAAAAAAAAAAAAAAAACAAATAGCAACTTAACAAAATATAAAATAACATATAGACCTATAAATTTAATATTGGATCATTTTTTTGTCGACATTTTTTTTTTTAATTATATTTTATGTTTTTGATTTATAAAATCAATTAATTTAAATAAGCAGACATATATATATTGATACTAAACATATTTTCGTTTATATTGATATTGAATCAAATGTAATCTATATTAATACTAAATATATTTCAACCCCACTTGGATTGGTCTAGTGGTATTGCCTTGAGACTTGGAAGTGTGCTCTTCCTCAAGGTCTTAGATTCGATTCTTTCTAGTGTCAATTTATTTAGCTTCTTATTAAAAAAATACTAAATATATTAATTATCTTTTACATTTAATTTATATCAATATTAAATATATTTTTTCATTCTTTTTTAGTCAATAGCTAATAATATTTTTTTTAGTAGTATTAATGTTTGCGTCACTAATATAGCGTCTACTTCGTGACGTGTTCCCACACCGCAATTTTGCTTTAATAAATATGCTCTCAACACCCTCAAATATTGTTAAAGAAAATTTACTGTCACAAAGTAAATCTCTGAGAATAAATGTTTGTGACCTAATGGATAGTAGTTTATACGAGTGTTCCCCAAATGAAATTCGAAATTCATATATAGTTGGCCTTATAATTCGAAATTCAGAATGGATAGTAGTTTATAAAGCGATTTTTGTAAACTTGGCTATCATCTCGAGTGAATCCTTTTGAAATGAAAGCTACCCCAAAATTTTGTATACTTGGCCCATCTTGTAAAAGTTTCTCTAGCTTCGCCACTGCTATCAAGGCCATACTTAATATGTTTCGTAAAATTTATCCACAATGAGCTATGTTTGTAATCGAATAAGGGCTCGATTTTAATATGAATTATGGGTTTTAGTTGTTTTCCGATTGTATAATCCGAAAATCCTAAAAAAAATGGTTGGAATTATATAATCCAAATGAAAGTAATTTTGAAAAGGCTTAAATATGTAAAACGTCCCTGTAATTTCGCGTGTTTTTGCAAATCGTCCTTGTATCTTTTTTTGTTTCAAAATCATCCTCGTAAGTTACTAGCCGTTTGCAATTCGTCCCTCCCGTTACAAAAACGTTGTGGTGGCAGACCGAGACACACACGGCGAAGTGTGAGTTGGCAAAAGCTTGCTTATGTGTCAAGAGAGATGATGAGTGGTTAGAAAGGAGGGACCAAAACCAAAAACACAAAATTGCAGAGGGGTGAAATTAAAAAAACGTACATTTTGTTCATTCCTCTCCCTCTATTTTTTCTTCTTCATCTCCAACCCCAATTAAAACTCTACCATCTTAAGCATTAACATATTTTAGTCTGCAAGTACCAAACATCACTCACAAGTTAAACCACAACAGGAACAAAAATAAACCCATTTTTCCCATTTAGTGTTAAACCCAAACACAAAAATTCATAAATCCTCAAACAAGACAGATCCAAAAGCACCCTTTTGTTCATGCAACAACTCAATAATCCAACACATACATGTTTTAATTCATCCAAAAGGGTACTCGATTCAACAAGAAAAAGCAAATTTTGGAAGAGAAACTTGAAAGGAGAAATTGTGAGTAAGTGAGTTAACTAGAGATGGGTGAAAAGGAACCATTTACTTGCAAGATTCGAGAATGTCCCACAAATTATTGACCCCCATTGTTGTAATGAAGAATGAGTGATTGTTCTACAGGTTTGAGAGGGATAATTTCAGAGTATCAAATCTCAAACGCTTGATCCAAAAATACACCTAGATGTGCAATGTTTCTTCTTCTCCTTTCCTTCCATGATTCTTTTTCTTGTTTCAATAGAAAAGAAAGAAAAAGAAGTAGATATTTGCAATTCGTTCAACCATGTTTCTGTTGGTGATTCCCCATGTTACTTCTCTTTTTTAAAACAAACACACTCAGCTCACCCTTCTTTTCTATTCTTCACATGAAATCAATGAATTCAAGTGGTATCATGAGCCTTTACCTAGTGTGAAGTGTTCTTGATTTTGGGGAGAAAAACTAAGAATATGTTGATGCACTCTTATCATAAAAAATCCAACACATACACATTTTTAACTGGGGTTGGAGATGAAGAAATTGGGGTTGGAGATGAAGAAGAAAAAATAGAGGGAGAGGAATGAACTAAATTTACTTTTTTTTTAATTTCATCCCTCTGCAATTTTGCGCTTTTGGTTTTGGTCCCTCTTTTCTAGCCACTCATCATCTCTCTTGACACATAAGCAAGCTTTTGCCAACTCACACCTCACCACGTGTGTCTCCGTCTGCCACCACAACGTTTTTGTAACGGGAGTTAACGGGAGGGATGAATTGCAAACGATTGGCAACTTACAAGGATGATTTTGAAACAAAAAAAGATACAGGGACGATTTGCAAAAACACGCGAAATTACAGGGACGGTTTGCATATTAAAACCTTTTGAAAATGAGTAAAGTGTAAGAAGAGAGTAGGGTGGAAAAAGAAGTTGTATGAACCTTTATTTGAAGAAGCTAAATCAGCCCACTCAAATCAACACCGAAGAATATCAAACCTAAAATATTGAAGATGAACACACTCGCAAATCTCAAACAAATACTATCATATTAACTCAAGTGGGTTAATTGTCTGAACCTTACCAAGAAATTCTCATAAATAAATTGGGTGGTAGGGGTGACATTTCCTCACATTTTGTTTTGGCGCATATATGTTTGACCATTAATGAATTCTATAACGTGATCATAGACCAATTGATAAGTATCCCTATCCCTATAGTAAAACTTGTGATCAAAGAATGTGTGACTTGACGGCAATAGCATGTCACAATGTTATTCACCAACCCCACGAATCACATGAACAAATATAGGTCCAAGTTTACAACAAATCTATGAACAAAGAGTGTGTGAATAACTTTAGATTTTAGATAACCTACCTAGTTTAGGAAATAGTAACGTCATAGTTACCTCTTTTTATATCATATTTTTGACTTTTGATAATTAAAGAAAATGTGATATCAAAAAAATTATCAACGTTATAAATTGTGTTACTAAAATATTTTTTGAATAAAAAACATATTCTCTTGTTTGAAAACCAAATGCTTGCATAACTATATAAACACGTGAAGTCTTATTCTTAAATTATCTATATACTAATATAAAAGTTAATGTCCTTTGAATTTACCATTTTGCCCCTATAAGGGGCAATTTGGTAAATTACAAAATTGTTGAGTTTTTTTTTTTGAATGTTGGCTTATGAATTTCCATTTTTGCCCCTAACCAATTTTTTTATTTATTTTCTAATTTTTATATTTTTAACTATTTTTAAATTTTTTTCTCCCAAATTCAGTTGCTTCTACATTGCCGTTGTGGGAGACTAAGGTATCGTTTGACCCGACTTTTTTCAAATTTCTCTATATTTTTAAGGAGAAGTTAGGCCAAACACAATATCAATTAAGTACTTACTAAAAAAAGAACATTTTTTGAACGCATAAAATTGAATGAAATGAGCTTTGACCAGAAGCTCTTGAATGTTACTTTAAAAAACTACTTCTTGACAATTTATTTCACAAACACCTCTTTTCAACTCACGCTGGGAACCTTTTCTTTATTTTTTAATATTATATTTCAATATGTTTTTTTTCTTCCATTTAACTTTATTTTTTCAACCGTTCCATTTCATTTATTAAAGAGGTTCCATTTAATTTTATCCTTTTTTCAAAAAAATTGTATTATCTTTTTAACGCACATATATTTAATTTCAATATCATTTAATCATCACAACCTCACAAATATCCTAGCCAATTTTTTTTAATTATTTTTAAATTTTTAAATTTTTAATAACTTTTAATTATTTTTCAATTTTATATTTTTAACTATTTTTCAATTTTTTTCTCTCAAATTCAGTTGCTTCTACATTGCTGTTGTGGGAGATTAAGGTATCGTTTGATCCGACTTTTTTCAAACTTCTCTACATTTTTAAGGAGAAGTTAGACCAAACACAATATCAATTAAGTACTTACTAAAAAAAGAACATTTTTAAACACATAAAATTGAATGGAATGAGCTTTGACTAGAAGCTGTTGAATGTTACTTTAAAAAACTACTTCTCGATAGTTTATTTCACAAACACCTCTTTTCAACTCACGCTGTTAATCTTTTCTTTATTTTTTAATATTATATTTCAATATTTTTTTTCCATGTAACTTTATTTTTTTCAACCGTTCCATTTAATTTTTTAAGGAGGTTCCATTTAATTTTATCTTTTTTTCAAAGAAATTTTATTATCTTTATCACTTATATATTTAATTTCAATATCGTTTAATCATCACAACCTCACAAATATTTTTATTCATGCTGTCATTTAATGATTCTAAATATTGTTATTTCCTTTCTTCAATCTTGCGAATATACACACACACATTAACGTTTAGAGTAATATTTTATGTCCATCTGTTTGTTTTTTTGTTACGTTAATGCATATAATTTTTTTAGTGTTGCTTGGTTGAGTGCTACCTCACCAATTTTTTTAACTATTTTCCAATTTTTATATTTTTAAAAACTTTTAACTATTTTACAATTTTTTATTTTTAACTATTTTTCAATTTTTTCTCCCAAATTCAGTTGCTTCTACATTGCCGTTGTGGGCGAATAAGATACCATTTGACCCGGTATTTTTTTCAACTTCTCTACATTTTTAAGGAGAAGATAGGCCAAATACAATATCAATTAAGTACTTACTAAAAAATGTACTTTTTTTAATGCATAAAATTGATGGAATGAGCTTTGGCCAAAAGTTGTTGAATGCTACTTCAAAAAAATACTTCTCAACAATTTATTTCACAAGTATTTCTTTCAATTCACGTTGGGAACCTTTTCTTTTATTTTTTAATATTATATTTCAATATGTTTTTTTCTTCCATTTAATTTTTTTTTAATTGTTGCATTTAATTTTTTTTAAAGGAGGTCCCATTTAATTTTATTACCTTTTTTTCAAAGGAATTTTATTATGTTTTTATCATTTATATATTTAATTTCAATATCGTTTAATCATCACAACGTCACAAATATTTTTATTCATTTTGTCATTTAATGATATCAAATATTTTTATTCTCTTTCTTCAACCTCACAAATACACACACACACATTAGTGTTTTTTTTTTTTTTTTGGTAAAACACACATTACTCTAAACACACATTAGTGTTTAGAGTAATACTTTATGTGTGTATGGTTTTTTGTTACGCTACTGCTTATAATTTTTTTGGCGTTGCATAATGCGTATGATTATTTTTATAAAATTTTGATTTTAATAAAAGTAAAATTGTAGATGTCTTTTCTTCAAAATTGTAGAAAGAAAACATAATAAGATTTTGTCAAAGAAAACAAAGATTATGATAGCTTTGGGAGAGAAATTTCAATTAGTTAGAGTAATTTCGTAGAAGACTAACAAATAATCACAAGCTGATTTGGTTAAGAGGGAAATTATAGTTTAGTTCTACTATTGTTCAAATCCAACTTAAATTAAGCTTTCATTGATTCCAAAAAAACAGCATATAATTGGGAACATCATTTTATTTTACCTTAGATAAACATTAAATGCAAAAGTGTGGAAGGAAAAATTAGGTTAAAATTAGAGATAACATTTTTGCATAAATTAAATCTAGGGTTAATATAGTAAAGTCACACGAAAAAATAGGTTAAATCTAGGGTTAATATTACGTCACGGATTAACATTTAGAAATAAGAGATAACATTTTGCATAAATTAAATCTAGGGTTAATATAGTAAAGTCACACAAAAAAATTAGGTTAAATTTAGGGTTAATATTGCGTCACGGGTTAACATTTAAAAATAAGAGATGACATTTTGCATAAATTAAATCTAGGGTTAATATAGTAAAGTCACACGAAAAAATTAGGTTAAATCTAGGGTTAATATTGCGTCACGGGTTAACGTTTATAAATATAAGAGATAAGAGATGAAATTTTGCATAAATTAAATCTAGGGTTAATATAATTTGTTTAGTAAAATTAAGGAGAAAAATTAGAAGCAATTTGTTTATTTTGATTTCCCTAACAATTAACGTTAACATTTTGATTAAATTAAATTGGGTTAATACAGTAAAATTAAGTAAAGAAGTTAGGTTAAATCTAGAGCAAAATTTTGCGTTTAAGTTAACTTTAAGGAATAAGAGATTACAATAGTTGTTATGTTATTTTTTATGTAGTGCTTTAGGCTCTGTGTTACAAAATTTTGGTTTACGCAGCTTTAATTTTCACGTTTATAAAGAACACCAATTTTTCATAATTTATAAGATTTCTCCTTCAGAACTAAATTTTTTAAAAAATACGTTATTCAACCCGTGCGAAGCACGGGTTTGTAACTAGTTTTCATTTGAAAATGAAATTCATTTTATTTTTATATAATAAATTTACCGTAGACTTTTTAAAATTCAACTATGCACTACAGATGTTTACATCTACTTTTTTTAGGGAGTTAACATCTACTTATGTGTTCAGTTTTTCTTGGTTTGCTTTTTCTTTGTTTGAGAAGGTTTTGGTTTTTGCCCCCTTTTCCTTTTGTTCTTGTTTCTCTTTATCTATATATTTCTAGAGTGCTGCAGTTGATTCACCATTGCACCTCTTTTGTTCAAAAAAAAAATGGTTTCGATTGGTGCAAAAAAATAAATAAATTATGTATTCAGTTTAAAAATATCCAACATTCAAATCCCTAATACAATCCTTATTGTATGGCACACAAGTACAATAGTGTTGATCCCTAAAATAGAAAATACAATATTTTTGCAAAAAAAAATTCTTTTCTCACTGTTGGATCAATAGTTCGATCATATCTCATGTTTTCATTTGATTTATCGATGAGACTTAATAATTCAATTATAAAAACAAATTTATGAATGATAGGCCTGCCCCTTGGGGGAGCAAGCAACTCAACGGAGATGTGTCTCTCCAAGATATGGGCCTCAAATTTTTTTTTTTTTATAGTCCAGTACTACTACTCCCACAAAAAAAAAAATCTTTATTCTCATTTCTCTTATGAAAATTGTTGTTCACACTTCTTAAAAAGCTGAAAAACACCAGTAAAAGACTGCAATGCCCTGACAACATTTAATTGCCGAAAAAAAGAATCGGCAACAGTTATTTGCCGAGGAAAAGAATCGGCGACGGTTAATTACTGAGGTTCCTTCGGTAGTTAACTGTCGATGCTCTGTTATAAGAACAAAACAGACATAGTAATTTCCAAAACTTCATTGTTGCGTTTTGAAATTCTTAGATGCGATTTTCACCAAGCTTAAGTCTTCCAAGCCAATTACAAGCACAAAATCAAGTAAGTGTTTTGAATCCTATTGCATTGGTTTTTTTTTATTGAATTGTTAGATTTTTTGGAATTTTTTGACATATTTAGGTTCTAATGATTTTAGATTTGATGATGATTTTTGATTGATTTTTGATTTGTTGTTTAGAATAGAATTGATTGAACTGTGTTAAAAAATGTTAGGAATTGTTAGAAATTGTTAGGTATTATTAGAAATTGTTAGGAATTGTTAAAACTTGTTAGGTATTATTAGAAATTGTAAAAATTGTTAAGAATTTGTGGTAGAATTTTTTATCCGATATTAGAATCGTGTAGAATTGTCTCAAAAACAGGGTGATGTTGCTCAATTAAAAAGAGGGTGGGAAGAAGAAGAAAGCTAAATCGACTGTGACATGACACGGAATCGAATTCGATGGTTCCGTTAAAAAAAGTGATTGGAAACTGCGGTTTACAACCATTTCTGAGGGAAATTTGAATTTGAAAATAGCATTAAATGATGTGTCTTTAGCTTGCATAACACACTTTTAGGGATTGCTTAGGAGGGAAAAGCCAAGAGCTATTAGGGTTTAGCAAAAGCTTGACCTAATAAGCTTTTATAGTAAGTAAGATGATATGATATGATATTGTTTCACACCGGTGTGTAGCGATTGTGGCACAAAAATGTTGACTATCATGCAGACTAATAAACAATCCAACCATAAACTTAAATCAGTCAATATTGATAGATGACAGATTATAAGTGAAACTCATTCAGTAAATTATAAGTGAATCTTCTATCCCTACCTTAAATGACTTATGATACAAACCTATTTTGCAGCTTAAATACAAGAATAGAGTTTTAAATTGATTTACTGATAAAACAACCAATTGATCCATACAAAACTGGTCCATCTTGAATCTCATTCCCCTAACCTTTTAAAATAAAATGTCAAAGATCAAGCAACTTATTGCAATCTTAAAACTTTATAAAGTCTAATAACACTTTTCGTATTCCTAGTTTGACCAGAGTTAGATCAGCAAAGGAAATCATGTTTCTGAAACTAGGGGCTGCTATAAGATGTATAGAATCAAAAGTTCCATTAAGCCAAAAAAAGAAGAAACAAATTGCGGCTTAAGGCATAAAGTAAAGTATCAAGTAATTATTTTAGGGTTAAATATGTTTTTGGTCCTTATAAATATGCCAACTTTTCGTTTTAGTTCCTCCAAAATTTTCCTTCAACTTTTAGTCCCTGTAAAGTTTTCAATCTTCACTTTTGGTCCCTCTTTTAAAGTAAACTCATATGTAGAATTCATATTATTTAATAAAAAATTTCAGAAAAATTCAAAATATTATAAGAATCACTCCAAAAAAAATTCAGAATTTTTTAACAAAACATGAATTTAATATGAATTTTTATATTGTTTATCGTTAAAAATTCATATTTAATTTTTGTTTTGTTAAAAAAATCTAATTTTTTTTAGAAATTGTTTTTAGAATATTTGACACATTTATGCATAATTTCATTAAAAAATACAAAAATTAAATTAAAAATAGGGACCAAAAGTAGTGATTGAAAATTTTATAGGGACTAAAAGTTGAAGAAAAATTTTAGAGGGACTAAAACGAAAAGTTGACATATTTATAGGGACCAAAAACATATTTAACCTATTATTTTATTACAAAGAGACTCTAATGCACATGAACCCATGATGTCCAAATTAAATAAAGTATCAAACATATGACCCAAAAATATTCAAATACATAAATATAATCCCCAAAAAGTAGAGTAGAACCATTAAAAAATAAAGATAGTAGAATACATGAAATAAAATAGGAACTAGAATATAGCAGAATGCAGGAAAATAAATAAAATCTTAAACATATTATCTAGCTAGTTGAAAGATTGTTCATGGTATTCCAATATCTTGTCAAGACTTCTACATATCACATTCCTCTAAAGGCTTCTGTATCCTCCATCACCGTGCCTTCAATGCAAAACCCAGCATCTATAACTGATATTCTTGTGAGTTTCTAGGTCTGGTTTCAACTGAAAAAGTAACACCATTGTTAAGAACTCGTATCAAATTAAGAATACGAGCCTTATATGAACTGAAACAAGGATGTCATTTTCATTTTACAAGACCAGTACAAGATCAAGAAAAAATGGAAGCAAATCCAAAAACAAACAAAGGAGGTAATAAGAAACCAAACTAAAAACAAAAATATAAAGTCATTTCACCTTCATAGTTAAATGGAATGATGTTAACCTTTGCTGATGGTGAGTTTTGAAGCAAAAATTAAAGTCCACTACTCCATCAGGTATAAATGTATTTGTGTTCATATAAAAGTTAGCACCTTCATTCTCATTCATGTACTTGGCTCTCAGTTCCTGGTATATAATAGAAGCAAGGGGTTTCATTTTGACAATTGAGAGAATTCGGAAATAAAATTTTGCGATAAAGGCCAAGAGTAAGGTGAAGAGAAAGGTGAAGAGAAGTTAAAGTTTGAGATGAAAATAAGAAAGATGGAAATTGTTGAATACCTTAACAAGTTATAGTGATTCCTAATAGCTGGACACGATGTGAAACAGCGAATTCTACAATACTTTGAAATACTTTGGATTCCACAAAACCGTGATTGTCATGAAAATGAAGAGTGGGGAGTGGAGTTGAATCATCACGCGAAGACAAAATTTGAGACACTGATTTGGTGAAACTGTCGGAAGAGGTAAAGCTTTCGGAACATAATTTAAGGAATGGAAGATGTTTTGTGAGATGGATCCATCTTGTTGAGAGTACACAAGTTTGAAAAACTTCTTTGGTTTTCAAGAAGGAGAGAATGTGATGGATAATGGAATCAGGTAAATTGCTGAGTCTGTCTTCATTGTTTTCACTGCTCATTTTAGGGTTTGTTCTTCTTCTATTCCTTTTGGGTTTGTGTGGAAGAAGAATCATTGCTGCAGATTGGGATAAGTGTACAGAAATATTGATAATAACAGGTTCGGACTAAAAGGAAAATTATATTTAAACTTACATCATTTTCTTTGTTTCTTCATTGACATCAAACAAGCCACCGATAAACTCCAAAGGCTTGGTCTAGTGGTAAAAAGACAGGTCTTGAATCCGAGAGAACCCGGGTTCGAGCCCCGCTAGTGCCTTTGGAGGGAGGTAAATGTAATTACCTTTGTAAGTGCTCTTTGAGCCCGAAGGTCTTCCCTGCCTTGGACTGGGGCACCATCCCCTCACCCTAAAATTTTATGTAACCAAAAAAAAAACAAGCCACCGATAGCATTCAAATTAGAGAGGCGAATGACGGCCTAGTAGGGTTTATGCTTGTTAAAAAGAAAAGGTCTACTTGTCGGAAAAAAGAAGAAAAAAAAAAGGTCTAGTCTAGTAGGGTTTATTGTTTTTTTTTTAGAGATAGTAGGGTTTATTGTTAGAAACTCGGATAAAATAAAATAAAAAACGGGTATTGATGGACGAAAGGATAAATATTGACAAGTGCACTAAATTGTAAGTAATAAAATAGTAAGTTTCTCGTTTCTATAGCGACTTTCATTCAACTCTATAATTAACGGAACTTATTTGAAAGAGAATAAAAGTAAAAAAAAAAAAATATTAAAAGGGTTGTATGGTTAATATTGCCTTGCCCAAACGAGATTAAGTTGGTTTGATTCAGATGCGTAACGACAATCTCGAAATCCCTAATTTGTTGGAATTAACTCGCTAAATCATTAGTTTATGTCATGTCTATTTGATTTAAGAAAGTAGCGTTAGGACCTCAATTTAAGAAAGTAGCGTTAGGACTTCATAATATATAAGTTAAAGTTTATTTTAATATTCCTGCAATTCAACCGGTTACAACTGCGGGGTATCCTTAAGATGAGTCAAAACTTTAAATTCGTACTTAGGTTCCATTAAAAGAATTTAATAAAGAAAATAAACAATTTACTATTGTTAGGATAGGACGGAAGTATGGTTGCCAATACTATTGCCGATTTAGATTCTTAGTTGAAAAAACATTAGAGACCAGAAATATACATATTAAATCTAAGAATCGAAACATAAACTGAATAAAACTTTATTAATTGAATCCAACAAATAAGAAGGGGTTCATCGTGGAACCCTAATAAAAAAAGTTTAGTTGCACATGGCAACCGACATTATTACAAAACAATATAAAAACATACCCTAGAGATAACAAGAGGAGGATGAAGATCCTCTGCCATGAAGCTCATGGTCCTACTTGAAATACAAGCAAACAACAACTTCTGTCAGCATGCCATGCAGACTGAAGTTAGAAGATCCACCGGAGATAGTCCTTTCTTTGACCTACCTTGACTTTAGTGGGTCTACGAATCCGCGGAGGGACAAGTCTGCTAGTGACCAAGCATCGAGTCAAGATAGGAGCAACCCCCCATTCAAACCAACCTATAAAACAAGTTTTCACTAGGTTTTATCTGGAAGGCGGGAAGAGCTCTATTGGAGCAGGCGGGAAGCCCTACAGTAATGGGATCCGTTACTTGACTTGTGAAGCCCTGTGCTCGAAGCGCATGCGACCACACACAGTGAGGCAGTAGCAATTGTTGCCTCATGCGATAGGTGCTTCCAGAAGCCCTTTCCTGTGTGAATTTTGCAGTTTTCGTCCCATTTTCTCACATTCTTCCATCTTGCAATGTCATGGAACTTGAAATGAATGTTCTTCACTTTATATTTTCTTCAAATACCTTTCGAAGAACCATAGTTCTTCAATCTTCATATCCTCGATCCTTCACTTGATGTCTTGATCTATCGATTTACACGATTCCTCGCTAAAAGACTCAAAACACCTATGGAGTTGCATGATTTAAGATAAAAATGAATTACAACGACTCGAATGAAAACAATACAAATTGTTCCTCAAACCATTGACAACTCCTCTAAATTACATCTTATTTGCCTTCAAATGCAAAGTAAATACATAAAAACATAGTCTAAAATATCATATGATGCTCTGTCATCACAACCCCAAACTTAAATCGTTGCTTTTCCTCAAGCAACAAAATTGCAGGAAGATAGAATTTACAGGAATTTAAGAGAAACACACTAGTAGAACTACTTATTCTTCTTTCTTTTTTGTTGGAAGAGATCAAACTTTTTTTTTTTGGCTCTTGATTTTTTTTTTTTTTGTAGACCATCATTTTGATGTTTTATCTACATTTTTCTTTTTCATTTTCATTTTTTCCTTTTTTTATTCAATCAAGTTTACCAGTACTCCACTCCAAACTTAAGATTTTGCTAATTCTAAAGAGCAACCTCAAACTTAATTTCAAACCATGACACGTATTTCACTAATCTATCAAACTCCAAAAGAAATCAAATAGATATGACATTGTAAGGTTTAAAACTTGTGACATGATCCAAGTAACAAATAGCAACCAAGAAAGAAATAATGCATGGAGGCTCAAAGTGGTTTCACATCGAAAAGAAATCAAATAGATATGACATTGTAAGGTTTAAAACTTGTGACATGATTCAAGTCACAAATAGCAACCAAGAAAGAAATAATGCATGGAGGCTCAAAGTGGTTTCACATCGAAAAGAAATCAAATAGATATGACATTGTAAGGTTTAAAACTTGTGACATGATTCAAGTCACAAATAGCAACCAAGAAAGAAATAATGCATGGAGACTCAAAGTAGTTTCACAAAGCTCTAGGTACCAAAACAAATTTCTCGTGTGTATGACAATATAACCGATAGTTCATAGTGGTAAAAATGGACATCCTCATGGAACCCTCATATATGAGCGAAAAAAGAGTAGCAAACAGTGGACATATATATTTGGCTCAAAATATCACCGGTTATGCTACACAGAACTATAATAGTGACATTTTTTTATGTATATTTTATTTGTATAAATCAGTTATCTTCTGCAGAGAAATTAATCATTCAAGCCAAAAAGAACCACAATGTGCTATAAAACTCTCCTCTAAAATATTTCTAGCATTTCTGCATATTCCCAGTGTTGGATTTATATTCAAAACATCTGGAAAAGTTAAAAGAGACATCAACCATATCATTGATACTCTATTCTTTTTTCTTCCAATTTTTGGAAAAAAGATACTCTATTTTTTTTTATCTAAATATGGGATGGTTAAAATTGATGGATGAAAGGCAATGGCAAACTATAGCATAAGAACTCCAACTTTTGCCTCTGCATCAGTGAATGTTCATAAGGGTTTTCAATTCACATACACAAAAAAAAAAAAAAAATGGAATCAAATACATAAATATGTTAACAACAATAGACACAATGTAGCATGTAAAAAATATGCAATATAATTAGAACCAAAAGAAAAATGTAATATAAATGTGAAGAAAGTAACAAGGTCTCAAAATCATTCTGGACAACAAGGAGAATTGAGCTGCACTAAACACTATTTTACTCATGAATCTCCTTGGAACTCTATCAGCTGAGAAACATGATCTGCTACATTGATAATTTTCTACGCCTTATTCACACGTATTTTCTGCCCTTCTAACAACTGCAGTTAACAAATACCAAATCATAGTCAGCATTGTATTTAGAACAAACTAACACTCATTAAATCCCTGATTATTTTCAATCTATAAAATTAAATCCCATTGAACAGAGTCACCAAACCATGATAGAAATTGTATGTCATGTTAATATATTTGGAGATGTGAAACTTGTATCATGATTCATGAAAAATATAAAGATACATAAATCTACAAAAAATTGAGGAAAATTATACATGAAAATCAACAAGGAGACAAAAAGGGATGAGAGTCGCTATTTCATTAGGTCCACAAATGTGATGTTTATGAGGGAACTTGTGATGACAAGTGTGAGTACACAATTTAGTTCCAAAAATGTAGGACCATATCAACTTAGACACCAAAAGGATCGATATTCTAAAGTGATGCATAGGATTGCAGAATGTAAATCAGATTGATCACTACATTGGTATTTTTAGGATTGATTTGATAAGAAATCCAAACGGAGGGACGGACCAGATTAACAATTTTCAATTTCAGGGATCATTTTAGAAATTTATAATGAGCATGCTATTATGATTTTGTGATAGATCTGGTCAGAATGGGTATGTAATTGATGGAATGGAATAACAATATACACACTCTTGGAAATAGCTTCCGCAAGTTGGTTACACAAATGGTAACTGCTGGAAATTAAACAATATTCGCAAAACAGAACAGGACAGAGCAATATATATGTTGAAAAATAAAAAAGGTATGCGGTAGTTTTGATAGTCTGCGTCTACCACAAACCCTTCTAGTAGGAGGTCTACTAACATTTTGCCAACGTTAGACGCCCTTTGTAAACTGTTTTTTTTATCTTATTATATTAACAACACATTGCTGACAGAAGACTGCTTTAACAAATATATACAAACAACATCATTATCATCATCAAGCAAGGTTTGGAGAAGTAACTCTAACGGCGCCATCTACTTAGTATATCAGGATGTTTCTGCATGCAAAATAAACAGGAAGGGCAGTGAAAAACTTACAGCATTGTTGAAAGATGAGATAGCAGCTTCTACATCCTCATCTGATGAAAAAGTAACAAAGCCAAAACCGCTGGATTTTGAGGTCCCAGGAGCCCGTGAAACCTTGGCACTAAGAGCATTTCCTTTTTCCGAGAAGAATTTTTTAAGGCTATCGGATGTTACATTCTTAGCCAGATTTCCCACATATACCTTGTAAGGACTGTCAACAAATGTGGATTCCCCGGCCTGGACTGGCAAACCTTCCGTTGTTAAAGGTTTTTCAGTTATATTCACTTTAATCTCACGCCCTCCAATTTCCTGTCATGAGATAAAAACATGAAGTTTGTAAGTTCTATAAAAAACCTAAATTGTTGAATGAACATTAGCATTCTTTTAATGTATTTTGTAAACTCTGTAATGAAACTTACAGTGCCATTGAGTTTCTCAGCTGCTGCGTTTGCATCCTCAACGGTTTTCATTGTAACAAATGCAAAACGACGGCTCCTTTTAGAGTATTTATCATACATAACCTATGAATCAATCATAAAAAAAAAGTTAATAGTGTGCTTGATGCTCTCAATATTTGTGGTATATAAAATGATAAAACATACAAAGAAAGTTGGCGTTGTTTAACTACTTAAGAAGAATATAAGCAATGGCCCTGTCAACTAATATCCCTAGGTTATATGATAAATCCTACATTGTATTGTTCAGTACATGTTATCAACGGAATCTGTAGTCATTCCATTGAACAGTTTCCCCTTATAAAGGAGTAAAATTCATTAAGGCTTTGTTTGGGAGTTGGGTTTTGGAGGGGAAGGGAGGGAAAGGAAAGGCTTGTGAGTGCTAAACCCTTGTTTGTGAGTTTTAAAAAAATAAGGGAAAGGTTTTGGGGGGTTTTGAAGGGGTTAATTTATCCAATTTTAGAGTTCCCCCAATTTGGGGGGTTTTGGAGGGTTAAAGATACGAATTGACCATATTACCCTTACAATAATACAAAATTCCAATTTTAGCCCTAACCTAATTTCATCTCATTCTAACGATTCATTTCACTGTAACTGTGCACGCTCTCTCTTCTCCCGACGGCGACGTGAATGGCGATCTCAACCTGAACGGCGGCGAACGGCGGCGAGCGGCGGAGAAGGAAGTTGAACAACACAGTTTCCTTCATCTCTCTCGATCCTCTTTCTTCTGGTATCAATCTCAAACTATCTTCCATTCTTTTCCAATTTCTTTTCCTTTTGCTATTCATTCATGAATTGATTTATGTTTTGTTGTTTGATTCACAATTTGATTTATGTTTTTGTGTTTGATTCACAATTTGATTTCTGTTTTGCTATTTGATTTTTTAGAGTGAATCACATCTACTCAATGGATACTGTATAATCACTATTATTATGATTTCACTATTATTATAAATAAATGTTGCTTGTTTCACAAAAATGTATTATTTTTTGTTGGATTCAGTTTAAATGGATCATGAAATGGCTCGTCAAACAATTATGGAATTGATTAGATGGAGAGCAAGACTTCGAATGACACTTGTTCATGTCATATGTCTTGTAGTTTGTTACTATAGGATTAAAATCCATTCTCAAAGTAGGATAGTTGATCGTAGTTTGACTCTTGAGAAGGATAGAGTACGCAATAAGATAATGAATATAGTTGTTACTAGTGAAGGTCGGAAGATAATAAGAATGAGTCCTAAGGCGTTTTTGGACTTATGCTCTATATTACAACAAGAGGGTGGTCTTCTACCAACACAAAGGGTAACCGTAGAGGAACAAGTTGCTAAAACTCTTTACCTTCTAACACACAATGTTAGAAATAGAGAGATTCAATTCTGGTTCCGACGCTCTGGCGAAACTACTAGTCGTCATTTTCATCGGGTGCTCCGATCAATAATTGAGATAGGGCGTACCTATCTCAAACAACCAGATGGATCACGCATTCCGATAGAAATTCTTGGAAATCATCGATTTTACCCCTACTTTAAAGACTGCGTTGGAGCAATTGATTGTACACATGTTCGTGTAAAAGTACCATTGGCTGAAGCTTCAAGGTATCGTGGTAGGAAAAGTTTTCCTACACAAAATGTGTTGGTCGCATGTTCTTTTGATCTTAAGTTCACTTATGTTTTGCCTGGATGGGAGGGTACTGCTTCTGATTCTAGGATATTAAAACATGCACTACAGAGAAGAAATGGTCTCAAAATACCTAGAGGTAGTTAAAACTTATTGTTATCATTTTCCCTTTTTTTCCGCTTCTTTTTCTTATATATGTTGGTAATAATTATTTGCTTTTAGGTAAGTTTTATATTCTTGATGCTGGATTCATGTTGAGAAAGGGGCTAATTACACCGTTTAGATCAACACGTTATCATTTGAAAGAATTCTCAGCCAGAAATCCCCCTAGAACAGCTCAAGAGTTATTCAACCTTCGACATTCATCGTTGCGTAATGTTGTTGAAAGGGCTTTTGGAATTGTGAAGAAAAGATTTCCTATCATTTCAAGTGGCGCTGAAGCAACTTATGGAATCAATACTCAAAATTATATTATCCTTGCATGTTGCATTTTGCATAATTTCTTGATGGGGGTAGATCCTGATGAAGACTTGATTGCTGAGGTAGACGAAGAAATCGCCAATCAAAGTGCATCTCAAACTGGTCATGGCCATATAGAAGTAGATGAGGATGAAGAAAATTCAGATTTAGGTCAAAATTTTAGAAATTCTATACTTGGTGCCATGTGGACCAATTACCTATCATATCATAGTAGATGATAATGATTTACTTAGCTATTATTCAGTGTGTATGTTTCCAAATAGCTATTGCCAAAAATATTGGAAACTTGTTTGTTCAAAATATTCTATAATTTGTAGCTTTAAGTGGAAGAATGTGTGTTGTTATTGTTTCTAAATATTGGAAACTTGTTTGAGTAACTTGGATATTGATGTTCCTGATATATTGAATAAACATACTATTTGTTGCAACTGTTATTCCAAGAGTCACCAAAGAAAGGTATACATGAGTTCATCTCAAATTTATCTATAAATTTATATGATGATTTTATAATATGATATCTTTTCTTCTAATATAACAGAATCATGTCTACCTCTAAAAGAGAGACATGGACAACAGAGATGAACAATGCTCTTATTGATGCGTTTGTTCATCAAGTAAGTGCGGGAAACAAACAAGGTGGGACCTTTACATCAATAGCATACACCAATATAACAAAGGAGATGTCCGAAAAGTTTCAAAGACCTTTTGACAAGGAAAAGGTGAAAGATAGATGGAAATTGGTGAAAAGAAATTTTACTAAATGTCATGACATTTTCAATGGCATGAGCGGTTTTGCTTGGAAATCAGACACACATATGTGGGATGCTTTACCTGAAGTTTGGAAAACATTAATCGAGGTACATACTTATAACTTACATTAATTGAGTTGTTGGGTTTGCTTGCTTATATATATGGCCTGAACCTATGTCAGCATGTGCACTTATTTGAATTTTTTTTGATAGGCAAAACCTGAAGCTGCACAATGGATGAACAAACCTTTTGCCAATTATGACAAATTGGTTATTGCTTGTGGAGATGAAAGGGCCACTGGAGGAAAGGTTATGAATGATGAAGATATTCGCCAAAATCATCCCCTCAATCGTGAGTCAGAATCCATTGGTACTAGTGACCAGGTGACACTAGAGAGTTTGCAAGAGGGCGGCAATGAGCAGGATGTCACTTCTCCTGAGGTCCAAATTCCCCCAGAACCTAGAGCCAAAAGATCTAGAAAGTCCCGAGATGAAGATGAAGTTGAAGGGATAAAAGCTGCCCTTTTGAACGTTGCTGATGCTTTTAGAGAGAGTACTGCATCTCATGATAAGTATTTTAAAGACAGCATTGCAGCTTATGAGAAAGCTAATTTAAAACTTCCAATTTCAGAAGAAGAAGTTTTTAAACTTCTTGAGGAATTGCAAGTGGATAGTCATATGATCATTCGGGCATATTCTTATCTTCTAGAGTTTCCTGAGAAGGTTAGAGCTTTACTTGGACTTCCAAAACACTTGCGGAAGAGTTTTCTATTAGAATCGATGGTTGGTCAAGGTTACTCGTCAAGGTAATTTACCCATTTTCTCATCAAGTCAATGTTATATCTTGGCATTGGTGTATGAGTAGGTTGAAGATTGCAGCTTGTTTATTTTATTGATAGTGTTTGTCTATCACATATTAGAACCCACCTATCATCATGCTACTGATGGTTGTTTCATCTCTACATATTGTTTTGGTCTCTAATGAGGATCTTGAAGTCCTAGATTATGACATTAGTATAGAATTTTGTAATCTTGTATTGGGATTTAGTTACTAGCATATTTGACACATTTGTCATTTTTATGTCATGTATTGATATAACAGGATATGTTGCATTTTCATTTTTAAATGTCTTATTTACAAGTAAGATATTTGTCAAAAACTTTCTCTAATTTATTTGAAAATAAATAAGTTGTTTTGAATAAGCGGTTTTTGAAAAAGATGTCGTAATAATCTGTTTTGAATAAGCTGTTTTTTTAAAAGAGGTTGTAATAAGTTGTTTTGCATAAATAAGCTGTTTTGAATAAGCTGTTTTGAATAAGCTGTTTTTTTTAAAAGAGGTTGTAATAAGCTGTTTTGCATAAATAAGCTGTTTTTTTAAAAGAGGTTGTAATAAGCTGTTTTGCATAAATAAGCTGTTTTGAATAAGCTGTTTTTTGAAAAGATGCCGTAATAATCTGTTTTGCATAAATAAGTTGTTTTGAATAAGCTATTTTTTTAAAAAAAGAGGTTGTAATAAGATGTTTTGCATAAATAAGCTGTTTTTGAAAATGAGGTCGTAATAAGCTATTTTGCAGAAATAAGCTGTTTATAATAAGTTGTTTTTGAAAATGATGTCGTAATAAGCTGTTTTGTATAAATAAGTTGTTTTGAATAAGCGGTTTTTGAATAAGCGGTTTTTGAAAAAGATGTCGTAATAAGTTGTTTTGCATAAAGAAGCTGTTTTTGAAAAAAGAGATCGTAATAAGTTGTTTTGAATAAGTTGTTTTTTTTTTTTTATAAAAAAAAAAAAGATCGTAATAATTTGTTTTTCATGAGATAAGCTATTTTTTAAAATGAGACTGTAATAAGTTGTTTTGTATAAATAAGTTGTTTTTTATAAAGTGATTGTAATAAGTTTTTTTTTATTCTATATATAATTTGTTTTTTATGAGATAAGCTCTTTTGAATAAATTAGAAGATAAATTACAAAGTATAACATAATGTATTAATTTTAAGAGAAAAAAGGGTAAAATTGTCAAATTATAACATAAGCCCTTCATCTCCTTTCCTTGTTGGTGTCTTAACTCCCAAACAAGGGGAAGGTTTTCCTCCTTTCTCCCTTCCTTCCCTTTCCTTCCCTTCCCCTCCTTAGCCTTTCCTTTCCTTCCCCTTAAAACTCGCAAACAAAGCCTAAAGGTTTCAAAGTTCAATATTTATTTTGTAACATGAACTAAATATTTCTTTTTCCTTTAAGATTCTTGATAGACTAAGGTAGGTCCTGACTCACCATCACTACTACATTAATGCTTACGAAATCAAAATTCTGCTACAGGGGTGCCCAGTGCACAAAGCTTCCGCCTATGCAGGGTCTGAGAAGAGGTCCCACCAGTTGGTGTATTGTGAGCAGCCTTACCCTGTTTTTTACACGAGGCAGTTTCCAGGACCTGAACCGGTGACCTTTCAGTCCCATGACAACAGGTTTACCCCCCTCTCCCCCCAGAAATCTGAATTCTGCTATTTTAATATTAATGTAACCTTTGCCAGGGAGAGAAAACAGGATGTGTGCAACTATGTTGCATTTTGATTTCTACAATATGCATCTATGTGAATCGCACCACTCTATTCCTGCCTTAAAACCCAGCGCTGCACCAGCACCATTAATGTGCGATGCAAATGGCGTCAACATGACGACCAGCCACTGTTTCACTGCACAGAGATACGACCGTGGTGCGAATACCACTTGTGACTACTATAATCTTGTCTTGCAGACCAAAAGGGATAAACGGCCATAAACTTAACACAGGAAATCTGGCCATAAACTTAAAACATGAAATCTTCTTGTACCTTTTATACCAAAGGAAGGTTCTCCATGAAAGTAGCAGCATAATACACACATCATATCCAATCCAAGGATACGAGTACAATAACATGAAAGTAGCATCATATTACACAGATCATTGAGGACCTACTAAAATCATCATCCCATTTCTATGTTGCTTTGAATGGATAAGGGTACAAATAAATTTATACAAGATGAACAAAACATAAAAGGAGAGTAATTTGTTCACATTGACAACAAAATTCCAATAGTCTAAGTTTAATTTAATAGCTAAACATACCAACTTCCACAAATTAAAAATGATAAAAGATTCTAGCATCAAAATCGGATATAGAATCGAATATACTCTCTCCCTCCCCCTAACAGAAATAAGCAAATCCATTCAAACACTTCAGTGCCAAACATCCCAAATCCCTCTAAAACAAACAACTGAAACACTGCCATTTTCAAATATACTTTATTATTTATCAATACAAAAGAAAATCATATGGGTTTAGGGCTCATATCAAGTTTAAATTTGAAAGATCTCTCACCGTGGAAAATACCCGATTTCAAGTTAAGAGACGGTAAGAGAAAAAGGAAGAGGAGAATGAAGATCAAGACAGAATCTGAGATACCAAAGCCAAACCCCTTTGGTGAAAAGAGTGTGGCGGCACCTTCATGTTCTGACCTTTCTTTGGTGTATTTTTCTTCTTCTTTTGGTTTTGATATTAATAGAAGTTGGGATCTGATTTTCCCATAGAATTGGGTACTTCCCACTAAAGACTTCTCTCATTATAATCATCGCCCATTTAATTCTGCCTTCAGCAAAAAAGTCGAGAGGGATTTTCAAATTTACTGAAATAATAATAAACCACCACACCTACAATGCACTCCTTTGATAAAATTAAACATAACAATAATCAAACAAAACTTGCTTATTTATTTCAGTATTCTAAATAGTTAAAAATACTTGCTTATTAGCCAAACCAAGTTTTCTTCGAACTTTTTCATTCTCCACTCTTCTGTATGAGATGTTTCATTTACCATTTTACCTTAAATCTATTTTACTTCATTACTATGAACTTGTTTTTTACAACTTATTTTGTAAAAGTTCACTTTATAGAAAAATAACAATCACTTTTGAAAGTTTTCATTCATCTGTTTGTTTGTTACAGATTATTAAAAATAAGTTTTAAAATAATCTCAAAACTGCTTGAAATGAAAAGTTGTTTTGAGTGGCTTTTCTTCAAAATCATTTTTTATGATTTGATTTAAAAATGATTTTTGTTTTGGCAAAAAGACACAACAACTTATGTTTTTTTTTTTGAAAAATCTCTATAAATTAATCTCATTATTTACAATCAAAATCACTTTTTTTAACATGTAACAAAAGGACCCTAAAATATACATTTCTTCATAAGCGGAAGGCTAGAATCATTTAATCAAACCTAATTTTGCAAACTTCAGTTCAAACATACACTAACCCACATAGACTAATCTCTCATGCCGGCTAGAACAACAATGAGCGATGAAGCACAAACATTCCTTGGATTAGGCATGTCTTGGTGTCGGACATTTGTCGTGGCCGACACGGACACATAATTAAACTGAATTATGTGTTTTTCTCAAATTATTAGTTGTGTCGGTCTGTCAATGTCCGGTGTCCGTGCTTCATTGAGCGGCAAACTCCCCTACAAGAGATCTAACACCACTACATTTCATTACTAATTCGAATCCAGAACCTCCGGTTAAGCTGGAACTGAACCACCGCTCTTGGTCAAACAAATTACATTTTGTAACACACACATTTAAGAAAATTTACGAAAAAATAAATTAAGCAGAATAAACAAACCCATTTCAACCAAAATTAATTTCAAAAAATCAAAACACACACTAAACGTTACAAAAAAACAATGTTTAAGAAATCACAAATTTGCAACAAAAAAAAAAATTATAAAAGAAAAAGAAAAAAGAGTACCTCAGCTTTTTCAACAGCACCATGTTCTTGAACAATTTTCTCAAGTTCATCATTACTAACAGTACGAGGAATGTTACCAACGTAGAGTTTTCTAAGAGCAGGAGAATCAACCGTGGCTTGTTCAGAAGAAACAACAAAGTGTTTTCTAAAACGACGTGTCGTAACGACAAGAGAAGAAGGTGTTGTTGTTTTGGGTTTTAAGGTAAAGTTTGTGTGAGTGTTGTTGTGAGTTAGAGAAAGGAAATTGAGTTGTGAGAGTAGAGAAGCCATTGTTTGTTATGAAGAATTGAGGATTGAATGAAGAAGTAACTGGAAATGGTGGTTTTGTTTTGTTTTGAGGTTTATCTCGTTATCTTGTTGGTGCTGTTGGAAATGAGTTTCTAGATTATATAACTGTGTTTGTTGGGTCGGGTTGACCATTAATCCGATCCGGAATAATGTACTTTCTCAGTCTAAAAATGTAAAAAAATTGGTCAATATAAATTGACGTATTTCATACAAATTTTGAATTAAATGTATAAATTTTTGTTAGATCAATTTTTGCTTATATTTTAAAATGAAAAAAGTATATAATTTATAATGTAGATCAAATACATTATTTTTGTTTTTTTTAAGGGAAATACCTCAATTTTGTTGACTAATTAGTTTTTTTAATGACAAAAAATCCTTTGTTGTTCAACCGACAAAAAAAATGTTGAAATTGTTCACTGGCACAATGGCAGATCCAGAAATTTTACTAAATTATGTCAAAGTTATATCATAAAAATTTATGTTATACTCTATAAACTTGTACGCGTGCAAAAATTGTATAGGTTTATAATTTCTCTAATGTTGATTCTTTAAAAATATTTTTATATTTCTAGCAGAGTATTAAAAGTATAATCATATAGGTATTTTTCAACAAAGAATAGTTTAGAATATAATAATAGTTTATGGTATTGCTAACGATATGCTCTAAGAGAATTGGTTAAATATTTCATAAAAAAATTATTATAAAAATAAACGCTATTTTTATCAATATAATAACTACAACAACTTTATATAAAAAAAAAATTACATTTATTAATTAATGCTCTTAGAAAACTCATTATGATCCTTTTTTGTTTTGTAATTTTTTGTAGGGTCGTGAATGAATTATGTGAAGACAATAATTCTATATAAGTGGGATCAAACTACATAAATATATAGTTTTGGGTTAAAAATACAATAAGCAAATGGAGGCAAGTGATCGGTTGACCCCAATACCCCCACATTGAATCCGTCCCTGGGCTGCCATGACCAGGTTCGAACCCGACTCCTCGAGTTGCGTGTCTTAGTTTTCAATGTTTAATGTTATTTCGTCCATTTATTTTTTGTAATAATCAAGGTAAAATTGAGCTTTGAATAATTTGGTTAAAAAAACTAAAGAATTTGGTTAACTTTGTCTTTGATTTTGATTAACTTAAATATATCTATATAATGTAATGGAGTTCGGTCATATAAACTCAAATACTACTTGAAATTGTATCTAAAAAGACGTTATAAAATATTGAAGAAACACTATAAACTAAACTTTTAATAGAAGGATTATTTTTTACTAAACCTTACTTTGATCATACGAGCTTATATGGCTTCTTGAGTCTTACATCTGTGTGCTTTTATGTGTCATCTCTATATTTCTTGTTTGTTTTTGTTTTACTTTACCTTTTGGTGGAACTTATAACACACAAGTTACACAATTAGACATCTATTTATTCATTGATGTTGATGATACATATAACAAGTAAATTACAGCACAGTCCTAATTTAGCATCTATTTTTTTTTACCATGAAACATTAACAGAAGATAGATTTTGAACAGTAAAAGTAATATGAAGAAAATAAACAATTATCACAGCATGCTATCTGTTTGAGCTGGTAATCTCTTGAAGAAATTGCTTGGCACAGAAGGCATCTTGCTCCGAAACTTCGGATGCCGAAGAAAGTACAAACCAGTTACCAAAGCCACCACTCTTGGTGGTGTTGCATAGAGAATAACTGCAGAACACAAGCTGAACACTATAAAGAGACTAGTTGCTCTTGTATCTCTCCAGCTCAGTAGAGAATGAAACCTCTCTCCTTGTGTAGCTATGTCTCCAACAACCGTTTGAATCCTTCCCGCAACACTTCTAAGCCTATCATACCTCATTCTCACCACATCATGAGGTTTAGAACTTGGAAATGTATCAAACTCTTCATCGAGTTCGTCTGGATTAGCTCCTTCGGCCCATGAGAGTTTAGTATCCATGTGAGGTGGATTTCTTGGACGAAATCGATAGTTCCATAAACCAATTAAGAACATGTAGAGAAATATAGTCGGAAGAATCAATTCTGGATACAAAATCAATATTAGGAATAGAATGTGTACTAGTACCGATGTGACCGGATTCTTCCAATTGCAAACTTGGTTGAACCATTTCCCCATTGTGATCGCGCTAGAAAAAAGCGACATCATGCGAAAGAAGTTGGCTTTGCTTCTTCTCATGCTCCACATATGTGAATCAACATCTAACATGTACTCAACTGCCTCTTTCCTAAGAGGAGGTTCGGCTCTACCTAGCCTCATAGCTACGATATTCATCGCTTGGTACCTTAAATTTTCAACTTGATTAACTGTGAAGGGACTTAAATAATGCATCTTTGGAAGCAAAGGTTGTCCATAAATATAAACCATGTTAGCTATTGAAAGAGTAGTGAACCTTATTGCTAGTTGAAGCTCACCCATTTTCTTGACACCATTTTGATGCAAAACAAGAAGTGGATAAGAGTTTGTGTAAATTCTATTAGCTTCAAGTGTTGAGAGCCTAATCCTAACCTTTCCGATCCTTGAATCCCTAGCTGCATTGCTTCCACCACTAGGAGCTTTTTCTCCTCCACCACCTAAATGGCAATTATCAAAAACTCCTAGTGTTATTACAGTGCAAGGATCATAAACTTCCCATGTGTATTGTTCATTCCATTTAGGACTAAAAGTGTCAAGAATAGTTCTAGTTCTGATCCATTTCTGACCATACTTGGCTACGCAGTACGCATCGGTGCTTCCACGGCTATTGTTCATCTTCATTGGAAGAAGCTTTTGTGCTCCTAAGATCCCTACTTCAAGCATTCCTATAGGCTGCTTCCATAGCTGTCTAGCTGTTGGTCTATGATCACTTGCATACAAAGTTGATTCATCTAAGACATGGTAACCACCTTCGAGGCAAATTCTCATGTGAATCCTGCTTGAAAATTTAACCTCGTTTCTTCTATCACCTTCCATCATTCCAAAACCGTATTTCTCAAGATTGAACCATCGAGAATGAACCGGCCTATGGTCTAGCCGCTTCTCAAACAGTGTCAATGGTAACATTATCTTTCCAAGTACCTCATCTTTTGAACCGTGCACACGATCCTCCACGGTAATCGTCAATTGCTCCTCAAATGGTTCGGCTGCCACAAAAACTAAATCTTCATTCCAAATTTGTGTTGTTGATCTAGTTGGACATACCTGTTAGAATATAAGAAAAATACTTTATAATATCAATGATGTTATTTTAGAATATCTTAGTTTATTTTCTATAATCAGTTTATAATCTTAGAGTTAGATTCTCTCTTAAGATTAGTTTTTATTTTACTTATTATTGTTTTGATTTTTTTTTCTTCCTAATTTCCCTATTTAGTTACAACTGAGTCTATTTATCCCTATTAATAGGGATTAATGTTTAGTATCAAGTTTCTATCAAGATGTTAGTTAAAACATTTCAGATCTTATTATTTCTCTCCTATTTTTATTTAAAACTCATAACTTTAACAATACCTTAGTTCTCAGTACTTGGCTGCCCATCTGAGCTTTGATAAAAACCTCTGGCACCCGGTTTCTGTCGCTCGATATCACGTCTTGTGCTTCGATCACATTGACCCTTAGATACCATAGTTTCGGTGAAACATAAACCTTTGATCTGATATTGAAAACACCTTCTCCATACACAGTTGCAGCATCAGAATGCCAAGCATCTGAGAAAGCTTCATCGGCTTGTGTTCCATTCCAAACCGCGAGCATAATGTCGCCTCTAACCCTTCCTTCTCCTCTTCTGTCTTCAAGTCTATACCATTGAGGAGCCAATGGACTATCTGGTGGAACTCTAGTTGGAACTTCATTGAGGTCAAAAGCTACTCTTCCAATGTAATCATCTCTACCAACCGTTTCTTTATCTTTCACAATCACTTCTAAAATAGAAGATTGAATTTGATCTTTGGAGAAAGCATAGACTTGGTTCCATTCCGGATTCGATCTCTTATCAAGATGTTTTGTTCTTCCTTTATAGTTTCCTAGCCTCACTTCAACATAAGGATCACATGTTGAAGTGAGACTGTTCAAGGTGAGATTCTTCGCTTTCACGACTCGGACATAAAGATAAAACATCTGCTCAACAAGGTCATAGGTACTTGTTGATCTTTCACCACCACTCATCCATCCTCTTCCATTATAATTTCCACCATTTGGCCACCGTTCGCCGAGTTGTGGACTTGTGTCTCTCACATTATAGTCCTCTTCATGATGACTATTTGGATGGCCTTGTTGAACTTGAGGGTTAATTGCGTGCATTGTCATTGGATTATTACCTCTTGGTCTTCTCTTTATTGACATCATCTTGGCTTCTTATAGAAAACTTGTTTCTTCTATTTGAATCTTGAAAACTATCAATGCTTGTAAGTTTGATAGATTTCTTCACCTTTAACAAGATTTGATCAAGGTATTCTCACCCTTCCGACGATATTTCAGCCGAGAATAGGCCTCGTCTCGTGGTGGATCGAGATTTCAGTAGTTTGGTTATATCCAAAAGGAAAAAAAAGTTTATGATTCTAAATGGTGTTAAGGTTTTTTGTGTGGTTTGTTTTCAAAGTCTAGTTTCACTAATGAAATTGTTCTGCTTAGTGTTAATCCAATAGGTAGCTAAAGCTATAAGTAGCTATTCACAAGTAATCCAATATTCGATTCTTAATCAACCAAATTATAGTTAAGAATTCAAAATGTGGAAGTTCACATAGTTAAGGTTGTCTCACTTTCTCACACATTAGTAGAAGTGTTTGCAACTTCTTTGGTTTCAAGAAAGGAATAGTTTGATCAAGAAGTTGCATAAGCTTAAAGCAGAAAAGTATGAAGAGAAAGCTTATGTTTGATCAAATGTAAAATATATGAAACTAGTAAGCGTGTGCTTGGTTTTATAAGCTGAATATACAATTATTTATGTTTTAAAATAATCACCTATAAGTAGTAAGTTGAAAAATAAATTTTAGAGCATTTTGAAAACAAAAACTATTATAGCATAGAACATTTAAACATTTTAAACTCAATTTTACGCACATAAAATCACTTTTGTACATGCACCATGTGTGAATCAAAGTCTAGGTTTAGATTCATTTTAGGAGAGCCAAAAAGGGATTATGAAGACTTAGAATTAATTTTAGGGTATTTTTGGCATTTGGGGTTCCCAATTAAAATTTATTTTAATTATAGAATTACTGAAAATATGGAATTTAGTTAGTTAGTTAAAGTTTGTTATTAGGTAGTTAGTTTGTTAATTTCTCACAAGATCTCTATATAGAGCAAAAAGAATTAATTATAATTTGTAAAAAGAAATCATTTTAATTTGAAGTTATATAATTTGTAACTTTGCATCCAAATGCAATGTTCAGACTTAAACTTATTGTTCAACTCGTTTTCCGTAAATATATTCAAACATTAATTATTTTAATTTCCTTTAAACTTTTTTTTTAATTAAAATCAATTATAAAAATTAATTTTTTTCAATGTAAAACCAAAAAAACACACGTTAAACAATAAAGGAGAATTATCATTAGCTTTTTGATAGTTTAGTATTAATTCCATAAAGTTACTTAATGAAGGTGTTTATTTGGATAAAGGGAATGGTTGAAAGGATCAATTCTTTCTTGTATATGCAGCAATGTCAAAGTGAGAAAAATAGAAGTGCCAAAGGCTGTTGATTTGAGTAGCAAAGCCGTCCAAAGATACTTTCCTTGTGCTTTATTTTTCTTCCTCCTTTTAAGATTGTATGTCATAATTGGTAATCTATCTTTAGATTTATGACATTTTTTAATTTGTTTTTTACTTAATTCCTGCAAAAGTTATTAAGATGGTGCTATTTTTGGAACAAGTCATTCATGCAACCCACAAAATAGGGTAATATCAACGTGGGAGGACAAGCTAAAAACAAAGGATAATGCAGTGACATAAACACAAGTTAGTTTTTTCTTTAAGATGAAAATTTCATTTTGTAAGTTATTCGTTACTTCATGTTGATGAATATTTGTCACAAGAAATTATAAATTTTCCTTGCTAATGAATTGATAAAGTAAAAAGATGTTACTAGATAGAGCTTGATTAATTTTCTGGAAATGGCTTTACATTTAAAACTTTTCTTTTGATTATAGGCTTGATAGATTCTTAAATATGCATTTGATTTTTACTTCAGTTTGAAATACAAATTCCAAAATGAATAATGTTGTAACTAAACAAAAGAAAACTGCTCTTCTTCTATACACAATTGTTCACTCTCATATGAACCGACTAACATATCTTCGACGTTCGCTATATATCAACGTAAGTTAAGTCATCTAGATACAAAGTCAACGTGACTTAAGTCATTTTGGGATAAGTTTAGATTCCGACAATTTTTAACAAGATGCTCTTTAATTACACAAGTACGCGAAATCAAATTTTGATCATCCTTAATTATATGTCTAAACCAGACAACGTCGGGTAAATACACAGAGTCGGACCTTGGGGTGTGCAAACCACTCAATGGAACTGGGCCTCCAAAAAAAAATTATAGCCCAATAGGACTACTAAGTACTACCCCACTACTCTCCAGGTTTCCACTTTCCTTTTCTGTTGTCTTATTTTAGGCATATTAGAATTGGGTTCTCTTGCTTTTGGTGTTAGGTGGGTGTTTTTTTGGAATGGTGGTTTGAGGTTCCTCGTATATACGGCAGTGATTTTCACATTTGGGTGTACAACATATATACGGCACCTTGTATTTATCTTTTAAAAAATTTAAATAGAACATTATTCTTTTAAAAAAGAAATACATTTTTATTTTATTATGGGTCTCTTTTCACCCGAGCCTCCGGATTCGTAGAAACGGCCCGTAAATACACTAGTAATTATGATAAAAATGTGGTCCGATGTTACCAAATGGAACAATGTCATGATCAACTACTTCTTATCATGTAACGCTACAAATTTGCCAGGTTGATTACCACAAACTTGTAGTTGGTGTCGTTAATTTGCTCAAATCAGCTGCTTCATTGAATCTTTGCTGCACTAAACCTTCATGTAGCTAAAACGATCAAATACTCATGATCCATTGTTGCCTTGGAGTTGGTGGTTACTTCATTCATACGGTGTGATATACGAGATGCCAGTTTTTTTCTCTTCTAGTTTATAAATGAGAAATGCTTTATATTTCAAAAAAATTATTGTTTATAACTCTTTATCTAGCTCTTTGCACAACTCTTTGTAAACATATCCATTGCTCCCCTAATATCCATTGCTTAACTTTTGTTTTCAAATGATGGTAAACATAATTATTTATATTATTTTTAGGATAGTTATTTGAAATAAAATTTTGAGTAAATTACAACATCCTTTTTCAAGAGATCCTTGTGGTACATTCTCCTTCTCTTGTTTTGAAACACACAATCTTCCCTCAAAAGACGAGTTTTAATATTTTTAAACTTTTTCTCAACTATAGATTAATCTCGAAGAAAGAAAAAAAGAAAATTCCTAAAATAGCCTTAAACCACCTGCCAATTGTCATATTCATTTTTTTTTCTCCATCAATTCGAGATGAGCAACTAAAGTGAAAACCATCTCCAAACCATCATTCTTTGTCAAAAACCATGCCTTTCTCAACCCAAATAAGACGAAAAACACATTCTCACACATTGCCTAACGTTTGAATAGAAACCCAAAGACACATTTTTACATCTTCCCTCATGATTCTTTCGCTGGGAAATGGTAATTCCGTACCGTACTCACCACAAACACCAAAAAAAACCTTTGTCGCACCATGGGCCACTTATACATACCGTTATTTTAATCTCTTTCCTTTTAAATTTTCAAACGTGTAAACCACTAAATTGGTCATTGTCTTTTTAAATAACTCTCAAATTAAATCTTGGCTCTATTATAATTTTTAATTAGTCTCTGTCTTTGTCAAAAAAAATTCAAATAGGTCCTTGTTTTATGTTTTTGTCAGATGATGGGAGACCTAATTTGAGAAAATTTGACAAATACAAAGAAGACTAGTTTGAAATATTTACACATTCAAAGATTAATTAATTTCGGAATGACTTACATAGACAAGTATCAATTTGGTGATTAATCACATACATAGACGGTAATAAAGAAAGATTTGGGATACAACTTAGAAAAGGTGGGTGAAAAATAACAACAACGAGGATAATAATGTAAATTTAAATAATTGAGTTTCTATTTAATTAAAAATGTTTTTCTTTTTATAAAAAAGTTTCTATTTTAATTAGAAAAGTGTTTTTTTTTTAACGGAATATCTTTAACAATGTTAGATAAATGGATTAAATTGTTACGAAAATTGTGTTTTGAAAATTGCCCATGAAAACATGCTATCATGGGCTGTTATGCGGTTATGGAAGAAGACAAGAAACAAATAATGGGAGACTAACTTGAGAGAGAAACCAAGAGAGATGCTCTCACACGGAATTGCATTGCCATGTCATTCGCGAGACTCGTGAAATAAGTTTTCGCGAGATCCAGCATTTTCCTTCTTCATATGAATCTAGAATTCATTTTTGAACTTGTGAATCTATTCACTAAATGAGTGATTTGATTCACAGTGTATTTTTCACCATTTTTGAGCTTTCATTTGTTCTAAAACTCTCCAACTATAAATACATTGAAAACATTTTTTCATTCTCTTTGAAAAAACTTTCTACAGAACTCATTTTAGATTTGAATCAGTGGTTCCCTAAAAAAAAAATAAAAGATTTGAATCATTGGCAGAGGGATACAATTAGAATTTTCTTGTAGATACAAATCTGAAGGAATTTGAAGGAGTAGCTTAGAGTTGAAGATATCTTCGTAAAACTAGCCGAATGAATATCAAGTCAAGATCATTGAAGTTGGAGGGTTTGTGATCAAGTATCAAGGATTGATATTTGGTTTGAGGAGTTTAGCTCAAGAATTAGAGCATATGCTTTTATCTGCAATATCATGTGGAAACCTGTTCTCATATATTAGACATTTCTTATACACAAAGGAGCCTTGGTCCTCTTCTCGAATAGCAATGTAAGATGGCAAAGGGAAATAAAAGAGATTTTGCTCCTTTAGAAGGGAAGCTCTCTTAGCCAAAAAGAAAAATGAAGAAGGAAAGAAAGAAAAAATATACTTACTTCTTTTTAATGCAAAAGTTTTCATTAGCATTTCCCTAATTATAATTAGACATTAACTACTTGGTAATTGCTTCCATAATAAGTTAAACACAATATTGATAACTCTAATAACCAAGGTTGGAAGAGAGCAATTCGTGGCAGAGTGTTGTATGGTTATGTGGGCTCATGGTTTATGCTCAATCCTTTTTTCTTTCGAAAATTGTTTTTCTCACATTCAATTTTGTTTAAAAACACATTGAAATGACGAAATTACCTTCAAAGATATATAGTTAACTACCGTTCGGATTTTCCTGCGGTAGTTAACTACCGTTGATACAACGGTAGCTAAATGTAGTTGGTCCATCTACAGTTAACTACCGTTGCGCTTTGGCTTTCTTGAGGACACATATATTCTCAAACTTATACAATTAAAAAAATCAAACAATCTAACCATACATGATAAGATGGTGTTTTTGAGCTAGATCCTTCTGGCCTATCAACTGACATATTTTTATGTTAATTATTAACTAACTTTCAGGTTCCTATGACCTTACCTAGAGTTGCTACAAGTATAATATTATACAAATCATATATCAAAAAGTTCCACGTGATTTCAGATTTCTCTTGAGCAAGTAGTTGTGAATACACGAATCATGTATTGTCTATCAGATTTGCTGAATTTTGTTTAGTTTTCCTAAAAATCTATCCTGCTACATAAATCCACTAGGTGGCTAGGACATAACTAACATGGTTGTAATCCCTTTTTTCTTTCTCAACTAATTCACAGAAAGAATAAAAAACACTGTACCAATTCCAATTCTTAGAAGAGAGAGTCTCATTCATGCTTAGACATACATTTTTGTTATAGAATGGAAGTCACAACTTATGAAGCTATAAAGATTAATGATTTTGCCTATCATTGAGATAAGATTTGAAATTTGTGTTAAGGGGTCTGTCAAATTTTAAAGGTTTGTGACATGAAAAATTAGTTATTGTGCCATAAATGTGAGACTAAGGATCTCACTTGCTCATACTAGGAAATTGTTACTAGTAAGTATTTAACATCTTATTCGATGATGAAAAGTTTCCACCAATTTACTTTACTTCTACATGGGTAATTAAGTTCACCCTCAATTATAAGAGCAACATAGTTCCATTTACTTTTTCTTCACAAGTTCACAACCACAGACCCACCATTGACCCATTTTTTGTTTCACATAGTTTGTAGTATAAATCTAGGTGTCATTTAACATGGGAAAGGTGAATCCTTTCCCACCATAGAAAGTGGGAAAGGCTGATTTTGACTTACAAGTGGCATTAACCAAGTTGCATGTAACTTTGTTTGGTATTTTGGTTTAGACAAACAAACTTTAATGAGATATTAAACTAAACATTGAATTACACCTCCTATTTGAAAAAACACTACTATCTACACCACCAAAATTCTCTACTACAATAATATATTTATCTTGAAATATTTTTATTTATTTCAAAGTATTTTTTCTTTTTAAAATGATTAATGTGATATATGAATTTGTTGATATTTTTTTAATTTAACTTATTTAACTTTTTTTTAAATAAATAAACGATATTCATTTAAATTGAACTTATTTAACTTGACTTCCACTAACGCACTTGTATGTCTGTTTTTTATATAGAGATGGAATAAATAATTTTTATTTTATTTTCATTGAAAGCAATTTTTTTGTCTGAGCAATTATTGAAAACATATTATTTATTCAAAATGGTATACATATATAAAACGGAAAAAAATAATGATAAATATGTATATGGTTCTATAGAAAGAGCCAATTGTTTTTCAACAAAACAAAATTATCGAAAATAGGAGAGAGTTCATCGTTTAAAAAAAAAATAGAAAGTAGTGCAAACAAATGTAGCGTTGTTACTTTTCTACTGAGCGTGTGTTTAGTATAGCGGTGGTCATAATTGAATTTGATAGAATTGAGTTTGAGAGAATTGATTTTGGTTAAAAGTGAGTTGAACGTGAATTGATTATGTTTGGATACACTTCAATAGAAGTGATTCTTATGAGTTGATGTTGTTTGAATAGTTTGAATCAAAATTGATTTTGAGTGTGTAATGACTAAATTATCCTTCAAATTAAAACTAAATATCTTATTCTTACTTAAAATAATTATTTGAACTTATCTAAAATCAAAAATGGATTTTTATTGGTTCACAAATTTATTTAAAAATAATTTCAGATTATAAGAGTTTTTTAAAAATAATTTAATATTATAAGTGTTTTTTATTGCTCCAAAAACATACTTATATAGGCAAAATAAAATACGTTTTTCCTTTTCCATCGTCTTAGATATTTACGAAATAAAACATCTTTTTATGTCAGCAGCTTCTTAGACAAAAATAACATTTACATCAGTGGCGGAGTCAGACAAAATTGTTTGGGATAGCCGCCATAAAAAATAGACTAAAATATATAAATCATATTTCATACAACATATTTAAGTAATAAACCAAAAATCGATCATTCAAAATTTAAAGTGCATAATACATCGATAATTAAATATTTAAAGTGACATTTTACGCTTTCCGAGTGACTTGAAATCATCAATAATTGACTCGGAACTAATAGATGCACTAATTTCCCTTTCAATATAAACTGACATGCTATCTGCTAGATACCCAGGGCTCATCTTGTTTCTCAACTTGGACTTGATAATTTTCATTGCTGAAAAAGATCTTTCTGTTGTGGCTGTAGAAACTGGAAGAGTCATAATAAGGCGCAACAACTTATCAATCAAGAAGTATTCTTTGTTTTGTCCAGTGGCAGCCAAACATGAGCACAATTCTTGAATAGTTGATAAATTCTTGAAAGTTGATGATTGGCGAACATCAAAAAGGAAATGTCGAAGATCAAATGGCAATTTAATCTTCGCATGATCACTAAAATCCATGGGATAATATTTTTGAACAAAATTACATATAGTGTCAACATCAAAAGCTTTATATCCATCCTCGGGAGACAAAGAACAACTTAGAGTCAACAAATCCATTGCTCGCTCACTAAATCTACTATTCAACTCTTGTAATTGTTTGTCAATGGTAGTAAAAAAAAATTCAACTCTAATATAATGCTCTATTGTTACCTGATTCTCTTCAAGACGAGAACGCCCAAATCTTGTTGTTGAATGAAAATCATTGAGGTCAGGAATTTCAATACCATGTTTTTCACAAAAAGACACCACATTAGCAAACAATTTATCCCAACCATTTTCTCTCAAATCTTAAATAAGAGCTTTTGTTGAACGAACCAAAAGCATAGCATTAACAACATCCTGAGATTGTTTTTGCAAGGATTGACAAAGCAAATCTGTTGTTCCCATAATTTCTTTCATCAAATGCAAGATAAATATAAAATCAAAAGACTTCAAATAATTGTAAGAACTATCGGCATCTGCCACTGATTTACATGGCCCAGGTCTATAAGAAGATACATACACTTAACCCTAATTATTTTGTTGCTTATCTCTAATAGGAGAGTAGTCGTCATATCCTCATCTTCTACTGGGTTCTACTCGTTTCAAAAGAAAACCAACTTTGTGCTCTTCTTCCTCCTTCGTGCAACACCTCTTCTTCACTTATTTTTCTTCATCTTTTTTATTTCTTTGTGAGAAAGATGTTCTTTTTAAGGGAAATTGGAGAAGAAAAGATGGATATATTGGTAACTATACATGTCATTTAAATCAAAACCGAGTTTCACAAACTCAGAAGCTAGGAATTCCTGCTTTAGCTGTACCGGCGTTTTGATCTCAAAACTGAGTTTTTTGGAAGCGCTTTTCATTCATCAAAACAAGTTGAATTCTCTGAAAACGTGGGTTGAAAAAGTAAACACTCAATAACGTGGGTGTTTTTTTTTTTTTTTTAAGTGGGAAATTATTTTATTTTATAAAAAAATGATAAATATAGTAAAATAATATTAAATGTTAAAATTGGACGAAAATGTAAGAAGCTATAAACTACTTAAATAGCATCTCAAGAAAAGCCATAAGATCATCAGGGAAGCTTGTTACCAAACACAGCCTTAATGTTTTGGTTATATGCTATTTTGAAGAAACAAGTTTATAAGCTATTTTAATAAGCTATAAGCTAGTTTATAGACATTACCAAACACAACCTTAGGCTTTGTTTGCGAGTTTGGAGGGGTTCCAATAAAATGTTTTGATATGGATTTGATAATTTTTAGTTTAGTCACATAGGCCCATTAAATAAAACAACATTAACCTATATAATGTGGGGTCCCAATTTTTGTAGATTGTTCAAAACTAAAAAGTTAACAAAAGGTTATAGGTAACCCATCTCAACCATTGAATATATTTATTAATATATCTATGGTTAAAACAACACCTTTCCCATGATGGGAAAGGATTCACCTTTCCCATCATGGGAAAGGATTCACCTTTCCCATCTTAAATGACACTTAGATTTAAGGTGACATTTCACATGGGAAAGGTTAATCCTTCAATGATTAGATTAAATGAAGAACATATTCTTATCATGCTCTCTCAACACTAGATTTTTCTTCACACTATCTTCCAACAAAAAAAATTGTTCAGAATTTTATTTCAAAAACCTTATTTTTCAGAATTTTATTTTCTTAGAAAAATAAAAAACTTTAATTTCAAAATATTTTTTAGGATTTTTATTTTATTTTTCAGAATATCTTATTTTATTATGAAATTAAAAAATATATTCTTTTTAAAAAAATAAAAATTTATCTTAGTTTCCAAAATTTTATTTTTATCGAAACAAATTTTATTTTTCAAAAAAAATAATTCTAACATTCAATAAATGAATTACAGAATTTAAAAAAAAAATTATCTAAATTTTTTTATATTTTTTTTCGTTTTTTTAATTTTTGAATATTAATTTTCATAATTTTTAAATTATTGGAAGATAGTGTGAAGAAAAATCTAGTGTTGAGAGAGCATGTTAAGAATATGTTCTTCACTTAATCTAATCATTAAATCTAACTTTCCCATGGTGGGAAAGGATTAACCTTCCCCATGTGAACACATACCCCATAAATCTACTAAAACAATTGCAAAAAGTGTCAAAGCAATGACCCTCTCACACATGCATTTTTTCTTTCCACAAAGTTTGTATAAAATAAAGTGCCTATCCTTTTCCTTTTCTATTTGTTCTCGTTCTTGTTAAAAAATGTGTCCTAGACCCTTTATTTTTTTTTAAAGAAAGATAAATTATACGAAAGATTTTGTAAAAAAAATGTATTCTTGTTCTTGTTAATTAACCCCACTCCTTGTTTCTCCTACTTTACATAATATGGCGTTTTTCTCGACCGACAATGGTCTTAATTACCAATATGCGTTGTATTATACATTACTAAAAAAACAAAAATTAGTGAGGGATATTTAGTGAGGGAAAACATGAAATCTCTCTCTAATTCCGTCACTAAATTTTACGACCAAGGAATTTGTGAGGAATTTCATTTTTTCCGTCACTAATTTCCCTCGCTAATTTTATTTTTTCTAGTAGTGATAACAAAAGATAAAAAAAGAGGAAAGAGCAAGAGGTCTCCCCTTTGTCCATTACAAACCTGTGACAACAATGAGCATAGCTCACCGGTTCTATGTAAGTCTCCTTCCATATATTCTCTCAGTGTCTCACCATCACGTCTCTCTCATTCTCTCTCTTACTCACATACTTTTCGCATTTCTACTACCGGGTTACTTTCCTTTGTTAAGGGTTTGTTTTGATGTAATGAAGGAATGAGAGAGATTTTAATGAAGGGGAAAATCGGGATAAGAAATAAGGATAGTAAACTTAACGAACTTTAATTAAACATTGTTTGATTCATAATGGGAGGGGAAAGGTTTAAGAACTTATTTACCTTTTTATCCTTCTAATCTTAAAGTTTAATCATTTTTATACCTAATTGTTCATTTTTATAGCACTCAAATATCATCTCACAAAGTTCATAGTGTAACTCAAATTTCTCTTAAACATTTAAATAACATAACAATAACACACATGAATTGATCTAAATCAAATCATCTATTGACATCTATTAACACACATATTCATTTCTCTTATTAAAACACTATTGACTAGCAATCTCATAATTTTGACAGAGAAAAAAAGATGGCGCAAAGAGAGACTTGGTGCTATGTCTTATATGTTCGTTCACACTTTAATAGTTCAAATGATATATGAGTCTACAATTATAGCAAAATAGGATCCTCAATGGACAAGATTTGTCTCTCTAGGGTTCTTTTTTACTATTATTGTGGATTACTATAAATCAATTGGATGCTTAAAGCTGGGACAAAAATATAAATTAAGCAGACCCTCATGTCACTCCCTTAACATTCTTCTCTTTGTGTGTCAAAACGGTCAACTTCCTAGAGAAGTTATCTTTAGTAGAGAAACAAATTTGAGTCTCATTTCACATAAACACTGGTTAGTATTATCAAGAAATAGAAAACTTAGTTGACTAATAAAGATTTACGTTGGTTTGGAAAGACAAGACAAATATTTGTTAGTAGAAATGACAAAGAAACTCTAAGGGCATAAAAATTTGAAGTTTTTTGGTATAGATGGGGATGATTAGGTTATATTGCATCTTCACATGTTATTACGTACACCAGAATTAGTATACTTCGAAACCCATTGTAGCAAAACTATTATTACATTGCTATTAGAATAATACTTCCAAAGATATAATTTACTTTGCCATTGTTGTAGATTCCCTTGATTCCGGAAATTTTCTTTTAATTTTTTTTAACCGTACAATACTATAATTTGAAACATTACTTAACCATTGAACCATGTAACAATTAGATTTTTAAAGTGAAGCAGAATTCTTAGTTTCATGAACACTTAAATTACTTTTATTCATGAAAAATGGCTACAAAAGAATGTAAATATGCATGTAGCACAAAAATAACTATGAAAACAAACATCGTGTTAAAAACCGCAGTTAAGGCATTAAAAGAAAATTCAAACCTCTAACCAAACATGTAGAGATAGTCAAGTTAGATAAATCGCATGACAAAACATATTAGAACAAGATAGAGAGATGTGAGATATACCTCATTTCTCATTACATGCCAAAGCATGTTCTGACTAATTATAGAAGTTGATTACCTTATACCAAGAACTTACTATGTTTTTCCAGTGCCTCTAGAGTGATGCTTAATGGATGCTCTCTCGTGACAATCCAATCGTGATAAGAGAATGGTGAGGTTCCTTGTTTGAGTTTCTCTTGTACACCTTCAACACATTTCCACTCATAATGTCTTCTTGTATAAAAGGAGCTTATTGTGAAGCGTCATCCTCGACTAGGTCCTTGATCAATGATCCTAGCGCACCAAAAAGTAAAATGACCTTTCCCGTTCTCTTCGGAGTGAGCTATAATAAAGGAACTCTAAAATTGATTTGCGTGACTGTATGAGATGTACCTCCATTTCTTCCTTGTAAGAGTAAAGAACCATGGATACTCCTCAGTTCAAGTGCCTTTTACAACCATTGTTTAAAAACAGTTTTCTCTACATGGTTGTAAGGCACTCAACACTTATCAATTTGGTACATTTATGTCCCCAACAAAGGTTGCGTCCTTGACATTATTTGCAGAAACAAAATACTTGGACATCCACATTACCCCTTCACAAACTTTAATATGTCAACAAAACCTATACCCACGTACCCGTTCTAACCCTTCCTGATTTGACGAGTTTTCCCTGCTATGATTGAGTTTGGGATTTCCCCGATTTCAAAACATGGGTTCTAGACAGCTAACATGGATAAGTACAAACCCCAAACTGATACCCAAACTCGTCGGCAAAAGTAGAAAATTATTTTATTACCCCTTTATTATTCTAAACCATTTCATTTAGGCAGTCATAGTGTCAATTTGTGAGACGACACTCCCCATTATCTTCACTTTCTCTATCAGAGTGATCTTCAAAAGAAATATTAAGTAAACATTTTGCTAATGCTAGATAATGCATTAGAACAATTCGCTCGAGGTTAAAAAACATTTGTTTTTTATTAAAAAAAATTATTCACTGCGTGTACGGGGCGGGGCAGGGATATCCGAACCCGTCGAAGACAGTAATACCCGAACACGTTGGATATGGGTAGGGTAAAGTATATGAGAATCAGAGACAGAGGCGGGGAACGTAAAACTCGTCTCCATCCCGCCCCATTGCCATACCTCAGATACTCTTAGTTTTACTCAACGGGCAGGTTGAACTTGCTAATATAGAATCATTGACACTCGATTCATATATTTTTCAGTTATTACCACATTTTTCTTAATATGCTTGCATATTTATCCTAGTTTTTATCTTTTTCAAAAGTTATGACTTGCGATAAATTGATTCTAATCCATTCTTATTGCTTAGACTCTCTCTACCTAGTTCCTGATTTATGGAATATTGATTTCCCTTCCTTGCGTAACTTGACGTCACGGAGAATTAAAACACACAAACCTTCATCAATGCCAGAGGGAGCATTGGACTTTTTTCTACAAAATGCATCGTGAGCAGAGATTGACATCATACATCGATTAAGGTAAATATGCATGCAACTTTTTAAACATAGTTTTTCAAATTTGGAGTTTATGTTTTCATGTTTTTTTTTTTTTGAAACGGCAAAATATTATTGATCAAGAAGCCCGTGCAAGATGCACTAACAAGCTCGGATGGAAAAAATAAACACAAGGGGAAATCGGTTGCAACAAAACACCGGCTCGAACAAAAACCCCTTAAAAACCACCCCAACACTAAGGCACTAACTACCGGTCAAAAAAAAAAATGACGCAGACATATACAAATGACAATCCGCAAGCATACCCCTGCATCAACACTCATAACAGCCAAAACTACAGCACCACACCAAAAAGACAGCAGCAACCAAGTATATTTTCATGTTATAATTTTGGATCAATGGGTAAATTGCAAGTCACTTGGGTAGAGACACAAATTATACTCTGTTACGTTTGCCCATATTGTATATTTTGCATATAAGTATAATTAGACATTAATTAGTTGGAAATTGCTTTCATATGAATGTGTTAAATACAATGTTGATAACTCTATTAACCAAGTATATGCTCAATCCTCATGGGTGAATTATGAAGAACTTTGTATGCCCTTAACTAGAGTAGCTACAAGTACAACATTACAAAAATCATATATCAAGAATTTCCATGTTAGAAAGTAGCTGTGTTTACAAGTTAATGCAACATATATCAATTCATGTAATATTTAGCTAGGCAAGCTTAATTTAATTTACATTCGAGTATTTTTCCTTATTTAAGTAATTGAAGAAGAAAAAAACTACCAATGATATAGTATTGATTTTCCTACATCATAGATCATATTTGCTGCATTTTGTTTAGTTTTCCTTAATTTTTATCCTACTACAATGAAAGTTTCACATAAATCCATTAGGTGGAAGTGATACAACTCATGAAGCTATAAAGATTAAGGGTGTGTTTGAATGGAGGGTTTACGAGGGGAAGAGAGGGGAGGACTTACTTTTTTTTTTAATTACAGACATTATAAAATGATTTTTACAAAATTGAATTAACAACATGATAAATAATTTTATAATACTTCAAAAACACTTAATTCATTTTAAAAAAACATTTTTCATTGTTCGTAGTTTAAAAATTAAAATTGAACCCTCGTCTCCTAAACCCTCAATCCAAACACATAATATTACCGATCATTGAGCTAAGATTTGAAATCACAAGTTCACAACTTATTCACTTAGGAAACATAATAAGTTTCAAATTTTTACATATTTTAGCATAAATTTAATCCATGTGACAAAAGAAGAAATAGAAAAATAACATTTCTGTTTGTTAATGAGTTAATTTCATTTGTATTCAAGAAAGCATGTTTTTCTGTTTCATTCTTTGGCTGCCAACACAAAAGTACATTATCCCAACAACTCCTAACAGACAGGTACAGTTTTTGTTCCTAACAACTCCCATTTACTATATCTTCACAAGCTCACAACCTCAGACCCAACGTTGATCCATATTTTGTTCCACAAAGTTTGTATAAAATAGTGTCTATCCTTTTCTGTTTGTTCTTGTTCTTGTTAAAAAATGTGTTCTAGACCCTGCATTTCCTTTAGTTTTTGTTTCGTTTAATTTACTTTTTGTTTTCGGTTTTATTTATTACATGATTATTTGTTCTTTTTCTTCTAAGATTTGAAGCCAAATGATAACATATATGATTTTGTCGGATTGTTCTCAATGAATATATTCCAAATATCATGATTTTTTTATTATTTTTGTTTATAGATGATTAAAGATATTCAATGTCAAAATTGTGCATAGATGCAACCATTCGACTATGAATCAGATTGCATCGTATTTAACCATTGCAACTTTTCAAGTTTATATTTTGGAAATTCCTCTCACATTTAATATCAATCTACGACTCCTAGGAGCACTAAGGTAGTTTTGTTTAATGTATCTATTTTTTCGTAAGTCAATAACCATTTCATCATAAAGTTTGCATCCATATTTGTAATTTACTAATCAAAACATTTGCATATATAAAAACTATTTGTATCATCCATATTTGTAAATTACAAATAGGGTTAAAAATAACAAACTATTTGTAATTTACTAATAGGGTCAATAATACGGCAAATTCTACGGTACACCCAACATATTTGAGTGTACCGGTACACCAAACCCTTAAAATTATAGTTAAATGAGTTGGTTTTTGAAGAAAAATATTATTTTTTTATCATTTATAATTATAATGATTAAATCTTATTCACAAAAAACATCAACGAAATAAAATTGAATTTTTATCGCTCATAATAGAGAACTTTTATTATTTTATACGATAACATGTAAAAAAATTACTATGATTCTTATAAACAATGAATGATGTGTTTTTATTATGACATGAATTTTCTAAAATATAAATGCCGACAAATAACTATTTATTTCATAAAATTAATTGTTAATTTATAAATTTAAGAAGCAAGAGTACCGGTACACCACAATTTACAGATGTACCGTAGAAGTTCTCAAATAATACTACGTACTATTGCAAGTTTATAAACCGTTGTCAGCACTCTAGGGTCATCATACTGCAAATATACAAAAACATCGACTAAAATTATGTAATAACACAAGAGAAAATAAATAAATTTTGTGCTTTTGTTCCTCATATTAATTAGGAAAAGTCTATATGTTTCCCCCTCTTTCTGCCTCTACTGTTTCCAATACACCTCTAGAATTAACTTTTAGTCTTTTTTGATTAGCCCCTATTTCATTAATTAAGGCTTTCATTTACCACCACATTTATTTATTGTATACTCCCTCCGATCCTTTATACAAGAGATAATTTAAACTTTTTTTTTGTTCTTTTTATAAGAATACCTCTTTAAATTTAAACTTTATTAAATAGTATGTAATTCCATTTATACCCTTATTAAGTTGGAGACATGCAACCTATTCCAATGCAAATGCATTTAGTTTGATACATATTCCCCATGTTGAACTACTTTAGCCGTACACACAAACCAACAAGTATTACAAATTTGGCAGGTACATTCCTCTAAAAAAAAGAAAACTAATTGGCGGGGTACACACTATAAGAGAGTGTGATATTGTAATTCAAAAGCTTGTATCATTTGACAGAGATGCCTTTACATATATAGAATAATGTATATGCTAATTGATGCAAATAAATACAATAATAATTACAATAAATAAAATGCTGTAAGTTGGTAACCGAATGGTACAGCTGAAGATATGCATATAATTATACATAATGTAATTGCAACAAATTAGGAATTCTTGTTTCTTTGGTCAACATAACCGTTGCAATGTACATGGGCTCCAATACACACATGCCAACAAGCTATTAATATATGCATCATTCACTTTCATGTGTTATGGTTATCTTGGGCATGGAGTCTAATAACTCTAATGAAGATGATTTGAAGTCTCATGCAAAACTGAAAAATCTTTTTGATTTGAATGAGCTTCCTGAGTCTTTTGATTCATATGAAATTGATAGTGAGAGTTTTGAGAAATCAATTGATGCTACTGAAACCGGTAAGAATTCACCTGATGTTGTTGAGATTGTTGAAGAATCGGATATTGAGAGTGAGGAAGAAGGTAGAAAACCTGTTATTAGAAGGATGAAGCAAACATGGCATGAGAAAGATGCAGAAGAAAATACTAAAGTGATGGACTCTAGAGAGTGTGTTTCTTCAACTTCTGGTGTAAAAGTGAAAGGAACATTCAAGTCTATGTTAAGGGACGTTTTTAAGTATGGCTGAAAGTTCATACAAAGCTCTCTTTATATAGAGAATGACTGGATGTTTAAACTTCATTTCTACTCTATTCAAAATTTGAAATTTCAAAAATTTATTTGCTCAAAATTTTGGTGGGAATTTTATGAAAAAAAGTGGTGGGAGTTTGCCTACTTTTTTCAATTTGAAGATGTATTCTTGTGAAGAGGGAGAAGCATGTTTGTGAGGCTTGAATTGGTACTCATACAATAGCTTTAATGATAGAATTACATTAATTGTAGGCAGCTGTAATGTAAGGTAGGAGTAGTTTAGTCCAAGGATATTTTTGGAATATCAACTAGTATTTTAAAATTATTAATAGAAAAAATACATTTCTTTAGTCTGTGTGATTTTCTCAAATTGTCTCTTTTATAAAGGACCGGAGGGAGTACAAGATTTACCGAGATAAATCTATTAAAGCATGCTTCCGATTGTTTCACGACCATTCAACGGTTCAAAACCTTGGTGGAAATCAATTTTCCTACAAAGTTAAAGCCATTGAAACACGTTGTGGGTGGTGAGTTTAGGTTTGTCACCTCGTTTCTCAATCAAAAAGGTATTGAACATTGGATATATGTCTGCACACCCATTACCACAATGGTTTCTTTGAGAAGAAAAACAGACACATGTATTAATTACCTCATTTTATTTTCCCGACAACCCTTCCTCTTGGATTTTGGGATCATGTATTCCTTACTAGTGTGTATATATACTCTTGAATTCTAACTAACAGGGAAACATCAATGAAGTGTAGTGTGTATTACATCTAGGATGATATTCTTAGAGGAATATTCCTAATGTATTGTACTTCAAAAAATTCCTACCAAAGCTAGGTGGGGTTTAGTATGGGTCAGTGGAGATTTTTCCCACCATGGGAAAGTTTATTTTGGATCATTAGATTAAAAAGGAGCATAGATGTTATCATAGTCTGCCTACACCGTATCTTCTCCCACTTTGTCTTCAACCTATCTTCCTCCTTTCACCACTACCAGTAAACTCGAGTCTTTGTTGCCACCAACATTCCAACAGACCCACCTTATTACACCTCCAAAAAAATTCTAATGGGCATCCATTGCTTAGGAGCTTCAGTTGCCACAATCGCTTGTCCATATTCAATCAGTTCAATCAGACTAATTGCATAAAGATAAGATAATCAACCCATACAAAAACCCATAACTAAATCACACCAAAGAAGAACATAAAAAATTTTGGATTATAAATTTCTTGAATGATGGATTTTAGTTTTGAGAACATATATTCACCAAAGAAGAACATATTAAATCGTTTGTCCATATTCACCGTGATGTTATGGTTATTGATACTGAAACAACCTTTTTCAACATTAATGGTAGATTTTAGTTTTTTCATGTCTAATTATTAAAAATTGGTTTTCATTTTGGAACCTGTTACAATCGTAAGAAATGGATGGTGTATGGTGGTGCTATGGTGGTCAAAGTGGTTGCATGATAGAGAGAGTGGAAGATAGTGTAAAAAATAATCTAATGTTGAGAAAGTAGTATAAAAATGTGTTCCACATTTAATCAAATGCACATTATCAACTTTTTCATGGTGGAAAAAAAATCCACTGACCCATGCTAAATGCCACACCCTAAAGCTAGGCTCTTATACCTTAAAAAACTACTCTCCGAAACAACTCTTAGAAAACTTTATGAATGCCTCAATCTCTAGGTTTTCCTCTCTTTAAAAGGAAAATGATTGGTAGACCACTCATATTTCCATACCACTCATACACCCCCACATATTCTAGAGGAGAGAGATGGATGAAAGAGAAGAGAGACAAAGTGTTTGTGGGGTCTAAGACACGTGTCATATATTTATGTAGAGGTTTAAATGTGTATGCCACCTATGGGTGTACATATATCACCACTCCTTTAAAAACCCCATTCACATGACAATAAATGTCACATCATAAATAATTTTGAATTGATGATTTAATTTCCTTTTCCTCTCCTCATTCACATGACAATTAGTGCCACCTTATTAACTACTCCCTCTGTCCTACAATAGATGACTTGTTTGACAATGTGGATTATTGACCTAACATACATTGACTATATTTTTTTTACTAATATACAAAGATAAATAATATCATATAAGATGTTTTTGGATTCGTCTGGATGAATATTTTTAAAATATTATATTTTATAATTTTTTATAATAGAGAACTAAAGATGTTAAAGATAAAAAGTACACATTGGTATAAGTGATAGAGTCAACTGTGTCACTTAATAATAGACAGAGGGATTAACTATTACTCGCCATCCCTAAACCACCTTGACCTTTCAGGCTCCAAATTAATACTACCTCCGGTCCTATTTATAAGAGAAATTTAGGTCAATAAAAGTGAATGTATTTGGACTGAATTTTTAACTAGATACATCAACTTTTGTTGACTCAAAATTCTCTTATAAATAGGACCGGAGGGAGTATAATAATGCCACCCTCTTATAATAACCTTGTCGACAGATAATATTTGGCTAGGCAAGCTTAGTTTAATTAACATTCAAGTATTTTTCCTTGTTTAAGTAATTGAAGAAAAGAAAAGATTGTCAATGGATAATTTTCTTTTCCGATGATCATTTCTGGTGGTCGAGCCCTATGTCATGTTTAGGCATTGGTTAACCACTTTTTTAATTACTTAGATCAACTTGTATCTTTTATAGTAGTTTTTCGGCATATTTTGTGCTGTGAAGATTGCTATGGCAGTGTTAATATATTCCATTTTTGCTTGTTAAAAAAAAAAAAAATTCTTTTTGTTTGTTTCAATTTTTATACCATCTATGGAAGTTTGGATCGGCGACTGAAGTTTCCGGTGGAACTTGTTTTTGTTTATGATTTAGTGTAAATAATTGTTTTGAGCTTTTTTGTTTTTTTTTTTTTTTTTTACTAAAGAGTATAATAGCATTAAAATAATAGAATTAAAATAGAATAAAAAATATAAAAATTGAAAATATTCTTTTAATAGAATGTATAATTATTGATCATACTCCTAATATGTAATTCTGTATTATTATGTAATACAAATTACAAGAAGACAATGTAAAAGAAAAAAAACAACAAGGTAGACCGACCATAATAAAAACTACACTAGATGGAAAATATTTCTCCTTTCCACTAGATGGAATTTAGGGTGGAAAAGACAAAGAATTTCCTTTTTTTTTTTTTTTTAGGAAGAATTTCCTATTATAAAAGTTTATTTATGTTAAATTAAACAGAAGTACTGATTTTATCATGGTCCGTCTATATTATATATTTTTTTTCTTTGTATTTCTTATTGTCTTCAACTCCATGAATGCTGATTTTTTTCACAGATCTATAATTCATGCTGCTTTACGAAAGTCTTTCCAGGTATATTGATTATTGGCCTTTATTGCAATAATCTTCTCATGAATTCATCATCTTCACTAATTTGCCGGAATTACTAATTTTCTAGTGTTTTTCCGATGAATCATTCATCTTCAGATTTTCAACTCGGTTTCTTAAAAAGTCCCTAATTTTCAAAAAATTTCATTTATCAATATTAGAACGTATAAACTAATTTATTTATTTCTTCAATACAACCACAAAGTTCGACTAAACCCATAAACTAATATTAGAACCCATAAACTAACTTTCAAGTGGTGGATGAGAGAGACATGGAAGAGAGTGAAAAAAATCTTTGTTAAGCTTCTATGATAAAATTGTATTTCTTATTTGATCTAATGGTAAAAAAAAAACTTTCCATGTAGAAAACTCTTTGCCTTTCCCACTTTAAATGCCACAGAGAACGGTGTCTTTCTCTTTCTAGTAGTCGTTGTTTTTGTTAAAAAATGTGTTCTTGTTCTTGTTAATTAACCACTCCTTGTTACACCCACTATACATAATACGGCGTTTTCTCGGTCTTAACCTATATGCGTTGTATTATAATTATAAATAAATTATACGAAAGAGGATTGGGCAGCACTTCTATGCCTTTAAGGTCCCAAAGGCACATACCTTTGACCCAATCAGGCAGCGCCACGTACATTTTGCAGAAAGCAACTTAGAAGCAGAACATAACCTAGACCCAATCTTTGCAACCTCGCTTCAACCAGTGTGTATATATACTCTTGAATTCTAACTAATAGTGAAACATCAATGAAGTGTACATCCTCCGGTCACTAATATAAGCAAAAAACTACATTTTAGGTTCATTCATTTAATGATGTATGTGGTCTATAATAAAGACTATGTGCATCATTAAATGAATGAACCTAAAATATAATTTTTTGCTTATATTAGTGACCGGAGGGTGTAGTGTGTATTACATCTAGGATGATATTCTTATAGGAATATTCCTAATGTATTGTACTTCAAAGAACTCCTACCAAATCTAGGTGGGGTTTAGTATGGGTAAGTGGAGATTTTTCCCACCATGGGAAAGTTTATTTTGGATCATTAGATTAAAAAGGAGCATAGATGTTATCATAGTCTGCCTACACCGTATCTTCTCCCACTTTGTCTTCAACCTATCTTCCTCCTTTCACCACTACCAGTAAACTCAAGCCTTTGTTGCCACCAACATTCCAACAGACCCACCTTATTACACCTCCAAAAAAATTTTAATGGGCATCCATTGCTTAGGAGCTTCAGTTGCCACAATCGCTTGTCCATATTCAATCAATTCAAAGAGACTAATTGCATAAAGATAAGATAATCAACCCATACAAAAACCCATAACTAAATCACACCAAAGAAGAACATAAAAAATTTTGGATTAGAAATTTCTTGAATGGTGGATTTTAGTTTTGAGAACATATATTCACCAAAGAAGAACATATTAAATCGTTTGTCCATATTCACCGTGATGTTATGGTTATTGATACTGAAACAACCTTTTTCAACATTAATGGTAGATTTTAGTTTTTTCATGTCTAATTATTAAAAATTGGTTTTCATTTTGGAACCTGTTACAATCGTAAGAAATGGATGGTGTATGGTGGTGCTATGGTGGTCAAAGTGGTTGCATGATAGAGAGAGTGAAAGATAGTGTAAAAAATAATCTAATGTTGAGAGAGTAGTATAATAATGTGTTCCACATTTAATCAAATGCACATTATCAACTTTTTCATGGTGAAAAAAAACTCCACTGACCCATGCTAAATGCCACACCCCAAAGCTAGGCTCTTATACCTTAAAAAACTACTCTCCGAAACAACTCTTAGAAAACTTTATGAATGCCTCAATCTCTAGGTTTTCCTCTCTTTAAAAACCTCATTCACATGACAATAAATGTCACATCATAAATAATTTTGAATTGATGATTTAATTTCCTTTTCCTCTCCTCATTCACATGACAATTAGTGCCACCTTATTAACTACTCCCTCTGTCCTACAATAGATGACATGTTTGACAATGTGGATTATTGACCTAACATACCTTAACTATATTTTCTTTACTAATATACAAAGATAAATAATATCATATAAGATGTTGTTGGATTCATCTGGATGAATATTTTTAAAATATTATATTTTATAATTTTTTATAATAGAGAACTGAAGATGTTAAAGATAAAAAATATACATTGGTATAAGTGACAGAGTCAACTGTATCACTTAATAATAGACAGAGGGATTAACTATTACTCGCCATCCCTAAACCACCTTGACCTTTCTGGCTCCAAATTAATATAATAATGCCACCCTCTTATAATAACCTTGTCGACAGATAATATTTGGCTAGGCAAGCTTAGTTTAATTAACATTCAAGTATTTTTCCTTGTTTAAGTAATTGAAGAAAAGAAAAAACTGTCAATGATAATTTTCTTTTCCGGTGATCATTTGTGGTGGTCGAGCCCTATGTCGTGTTTAGGCATTGGTTAACCACTTCTTTTAATTACTTAGACCAACTTGTATCTTTTATAGTAGTCTTTTCGGTACATCTTGTGCTGTGAAGATTGCTATGGCAGTGTTAATATATTCTATTTTTGCTTATTAAAAAAAAAAAAAACTTTTTGTTTGTTTCAATTTTTATACCATCTATGGAAGTTTGGATCGGCGACTGAAGTTTGCGGTGGAACTTGTTTTTGTTTATGATTTAGTGTAAATAATTGTTTTGAGCTTTTTTTTTTTTTTTTTTTTTTTTTTTTTTTTTTTTTTACTAAAGGTTGAAGACAATGTAAAAGAAAAAGAACAACAATGTAGACCGACCATAATAAAAACTAAACTATCCACCTGTTTGATCAATGGATAAAAGACATTGTTACCATGGGAAAATATTTCTCCTTTCCACTAGATGGAATTTAGGGTGGAAAAGACAAAGAATTTCCTTTTTTTTTTTTTTGAAAGAAGAATTTTCTATTATAAAAGTTTATTTCTGTTAAATTAAACAGGAATACTGATTTTATCATGGTCCGTCTATATTATATTTTTTTTTCTTTGTATTTCTTATTGTCTTCAACTCCATGAATACTGATTTTTTTCACATATCTATAATTCATGCTGCTTTACCAAAGTCTTTCCAGGTATATTGATTATTGGCCTTTATTGCAATAATCTTCTCATGAATTCATCATCTTCACTAATTTGCCGGAATTACTAATTTTCTAGTGTTCTTCCGATGAATCATTCATCTTCAGATTTTCAACTCGGTTTCTTAAAAAGTCCCTAATTTTCAGAATTTTTCATTTATCAATATTAGAACCTATAAACTAATTTATTTATTTCTTCAATACAACCACAAAGTTCGACTAAACCCATAAACTAATATTAGAACCCATAAACTAATTTTCAAGTGATGGATGAGAGAGACATGGAAGAGAGTGAAAAAAATCTTTGTTAAGCTTCTATGATAAAATTGTATTTCTTATTTGATCTAATGGTAAAAAAAAAAACTTTTCATGTAGAAAACTCTTTGCCTTTCCCACTTTAAATGCCAACGGTGTCTTTCTCTTTCTAGTAGTCGTTGTTCTTGTTAAAAAATTGTGTTCTAAACCCTTCATTTTTTTTAAAGGATGATAAATTATAAAAAAGTTTTTGTTAAAAAATGTGTTCTTGTTCTTGTTAATTAACCACTCCTTGTTACACCCACTATACATAGTAGGACGTTTTTCTTGACTAACAACGGTCTTAACCTATATGCGTTGTATTATAATTATAAATAAATTATACGAAAGAGGATTGGGCAGCACTTCAATGCCTTTAAGGTCCCAAAGGCACATACCTTTGACCCAATTAGGCCGCGCCACGTACATTTTGCAGAAAGCAACTTAGAAGCAGAACATAACCTAAACCCATTCTTTGCAACCTCGCTTCAACCAGCAATTCACCTTCTCCCATTTTCTCAATTTAATTTCAAATTTGATGAATTTTGATATACAGTGGAATCAATTTGAGATTGATTGAGGATTGTTATCTCTTGAGTAGTGGATTGATTTGGGATTGAAATTGTTTGTATTAAATGGAGATTGAAAAAATAGGGATTGAAATTGTTTGAATTGATTTGAAATTTGAGATTTTGGATTGAAATTGTTTGAATAAAATGACCCTATAAAACATTATGTGATATAGGTTCCAGTTTCAAGTTTCTTATAAGATAGCAGAAGTGAAGCCCCTTTAATATGATTCCTTTTCTATCCGAAGAATAAAAGCATCATACAAAATAAAAATAGATAAAAAGAGGAAATTGCAAGAGGATTCCCCTTTGTCCATTGCAGATCTGTCACATGAATGAGATCCATATCCATCCAATCCATCCACTACAAAATTCATCCATCAAACAAAAAATTTTGTTAATGGATTGGATTTGATCCATTCACCTTATTTTAAAAATTCAATGGATCACCTCTTTAAATTAAAAAAAGTCCAATAGATATCTTAAAACAACTATTAAAGGTTAGATAAGAAATAAAAAATAATAATGAAACTTTGATATACAAGAACTGTTTTTATATTAGCTATATCGTAAGAGTTAAAGGGACAAACATGATACATAAAAAACAATAATGACGTCGAATTACACGCAATAAATTTGTGAAAACTTTATTCTATATGCTAGAGGAACAAGCAAGATACGTCAATATAGTTTTGAAACATTATTTAACATTTGTTCTAATTTTATTAAAGAAATAATTGCAACAACATTATTATTGAAAATTATTTAATTGACAAAACTATATCATGATGATTTTACTATATAAAGTTATGAAACAATTTATATGTGTTACCTTGTTTTGTTTTATTTTTTAAATCATCAATTTATTGAGCCAACCTTTAAAATCAGACATTCTAATTATTTTAAAAAAGTGGTGATTATTATTTCTTCTATGACATGAAATTGTTTAAAAAAAAAAATAGACTCGCACAGTTAAAAATCAGGGTGTTAGAACGCTAAATAAATGAAACAATAAAGAACAATGAAAAATGTTGGATTAAGCAAATAAATGAAAGTATAAACATCTTATTAAATACTAATCAATAAAGTAAATCAAATAACTTATGAAAGGCTAGATAAGAAATAAAAGATATTAATGAAAGGTTTGTAAACAAAAATGAACTATAAAGACAAGAAATATTTTTACATTTCCTCTATTATGAGAGCTAAAGGGACAAACATGCTACATCAATGTGCTTTCAAAATACTTAGCAATTGTTTTAATTTTAATGAAGGAATTCTTGAACGAGAATTTTCACGATATAAAGTGATAAAAACAATTTATATTTCTTAAACGTAAAGGTAAAAAAATGGCTGAGATTTTCAAGGTTTTCTATACACTGATAATTTTTGCTTCCCTATATTATGTTGTAGCTTTAGTGCAAAGTAAGCACATTCTCTATTTTCTTGTTTATCTTATTATCAATCTTTCACCCCATTTTTGTAATATTTCTTTATTATTACTTTATATTTTAGACGAATGTGTTACTGATGGCGATTGTCGTAGATTATATCCCCATTTAATTCCTCGATATCCGATGTGCAATGAAGGTACTTGTGTGTGTATTTTTGAATAAAGGTAAAAAAATATTTATTTATTATGTCTAAGTCTTTGATTTTCTATGCTCATCATAATCTTTTTACTTTTATAATTACTCTCTCTAGTTCATATATTTCATCAATTTTGTAATTTTCTTGATAGCTATTAATTATTATATATTTATATACGAATGGAACATGTTGACTCTATGAGTACATTCTTGATAAGTTACTATGTTTAATAACTCATTATATACAATTAATTTAACTAATCTTGAGACGAGTCACCTAGATCAATAGAGGAAGGGATGGTTCACTAGTGATTATGTGTTTATTATGCACCTATATTGTGAAAGCGAGGATGGTATTAATATTTTTCCGATGAGAATTAAATGATGATATTGTTTTCATTTTGTTTTTTAAACATTAACATACAATTATTCATTATGGAAATGACAACATGATTTATTATGAAAAACCTAATGACTCTTGCTAATCCCGAGATGTTGGGGATTACTTATAAAGTCATGCAATCCTTACTAGTGAAAAAACAATAATACACTTGTATGAGTGTGATCTGCTAAAGTTCACCTCGAGGGGTGCTATTCTTTTTTTACTTCTGATGTCCTCCAAGTCTACTATTTTGAGTATGACCTATTGGTAAACATGCCTGTGGAGAGGTGTATGAACATTGCATTTGAGATACATATCCTGTACAATTCTATGTGCATCTAGAAAATTATTGTATTATGAATGTATCTTTGTGTATTTGTTTCTATTCCATCCTATTGTTATACCACTTTAAGTGACTTGGAACATATTCCACCAATATTTACCAAGTGTTTCTCTTATATGAATTATATGAAGGATATCCCCAAGATATGAATAAACAACAATACAAGGTTTTTGCTTATGGGAATAAAGTGTAGAACTATTCTCTCACATATGCTATGATGTTCTTGAAAGTTAGTTTGAATATTGTTTTTGTTTAAATTATGTTGGAAGGATCTATAATTGTGGTAGCAGGGTCGGGTTTAATAATCTGGTCTTGACATTTTTTTTGGGTCCTTAAAATAATATTATGTAGACTATTTTACTATGAGGATAATTGTAAATCTTTAAGAAGCAAAAATATTGTACCTCAAATTATGATATTCAGTTGTTATTTTCCACGATCTAATATTGCATGAATATTTATTATTCTACCAAACTTTTTTATTAACATTTTTCATTGTATTTTACATTTTTATGAAAAATTAAAAGCGCTATTGTCTCAACGAAATACATTAACCTCTCAACTATGTTGTCACCCCAATGTGATGCCAATAAGGTCCATTTAACATGGGAAAGCTAAAGATTTTCCCATGATGGTACGGTTTGTGATATAGCCATTGATATATTATTGTTTATTTGAACGGTCTAGATTTTGCACTTGTTACAATTGCAACTTGTTGTTAAACAAAGAAAATACCACACATATCTTTTTCATATATAAATTCCTCTAAAAAATAATTTGTTTATTATTCTTATTAGAACAATTTACAAGTGACAACACCCTATGCATTCAATTTACCTCTTATTTTATTTTGCATATAGATCTCAACAAACCAAATCTAATTTTTTTTTATTATCTCAACAAACTCATCCAATTAACTATTCAAATACACACATATATACATATACATTATTTATATTTATGCATTCCATTTCCCTCCAATTTTTTGTGTCTTTATTTTTTACAATTATTCGACATTTATGAGATATACATATGATGATCAAATTAGGGAAGTAATAAAGTGTAAGTAGAGTATTGTGTCCACATGGATTGTCGTTTCGTCCAAAAATTCGCGTTACATGTTTTTGAACAAAAAAATAAAATAAAAGAGTTTGGGGTTAGAGATTGCAATTTTTATCAGTTTGCAACAGAACAAGTTACCTCCATTGGTTGCAGAAATGTAAGCAGTGGTTAGGATTCTTTGAATCCCCCTATTCATTTCTTTGAGTTAAATAACATTCATGTCATGTTTAGTTATGTTAAGTAGATTATCTAAGGGATGAGTCTGTTGGGATTTTCTAAACTAATTAGTTCGTTAAGTTGCACCTGTTGATCATACGATGATCCTTACGTGCATGGTCTTACTCTCTCAGTTGATTTTAGCCTATCCCTCCAATGTTGAGTTGAACCTACTGGTCACACAATGATCCTTACGTGTGGGGTCTTACTCCCTCAAAGGTAATTGAAACATAGACTTAAATTGGCATTCCTAAATTTTCAAAAGTATGTTGGACACTGTTCCTAAAGAGTTTTTCCATCTATGAATCTTAGGAGCTTCATAGCACACTCTCCCTATCGGTAGTTATACAAACGGACAACCCTATCAGTGTCTACCTTTCCAAGGGTCGAGGAGAATAGTTCCACTGTGTTGATTTACGTCGCGAAGTCGCTTGTTTTCTTAATTAATAACTTGTTACATCCTAAGATTAGCAGATTTTGCTCAGTATTAGTAATGTCACCTCCTAAGTACTTATTACTAGGGTCAACTTGCTCTTGGTATCTTTCATCTAGTTACTAACTAATTACTTCCTAGATATACAAATATAAATATCAAGATATAAATATCAATATTAGGCCATGTCACTACCTAAGTGCCTAAACTAGGGTTGCGCTCAAGAGGAGATTTTTTTTAGATAAGCAAGGAGAGAGACAGACATCAGGAGATAACACCGACATACCAACTAATTGGCACCCCAGGAAGCCTCCATCCTATGCCTGTCAAACTCTAAAATTCAATAAAAAAGGGGGAAAAAGTCTGTACAAAGAGAGGGGGGATTAGGCCAAAACCCTCAAAAAAGAAAAGCAAACAAAGCAAAAAATAAAAAATAAAAAATGACTAAGGAAATCTATAAAAGGGATAGAAATCCATATGCAACTTTGTCGGAAGAGTTTCTAACCTAATAGAACCTTGAATCCAATGACCCATATTCGCCAATTTGTCCGCACAGCTGATACCTGCATGAAATACAACGGACATTCCAATATAACAGAATTATTTGGAAGATGGAGGACCACCCTTTGCACGGGTTTGATAGGTCTTGCCAATGACTTGCATTTTACGATTTTGCTTCTGCGCCTTTGTAAGAACTTGAGTGAAGCCTTCGTCAGCCATTCGTTGATCATATTCACGGATTCTGGCCCATAAATCAAGACCATTCTGTATGTTCCTGCTGCTGTGAACATGTTGCTGTACGGGTGGGACCTGAAACTCATGGTCTACGTCGGCAGCAGTGGAGTCTTGCTCATTTCCCCGATCGACTATGTTCTCCTCAACATCTATCTCCTCCAACACGTGTAAAGAAGTGCTAGGAAGCCGGTCGGTGCGAGTTGTAGTAACTTCTGTCTGATCCTCAAATGTGTAAGTAGCTTCAAACTCTTTATTGACAGAATGCAGATTTTCCTGAGGAGAAGATGTATCCCCTTGTTGTGCCAAATTTTCATCTGCAATGGTATGTTCTAAGACATCGTCAGCTTGCAAAGTTACTTCCAAAGCTATAAAAGCCTCGGTTGATGTGTTGTTTTGCTCGTGCACTTCCTGCTCGAGTGAGTCTTGCTGCGGTGATGGAGGAGCAACCGGCTCTGGATGTGTTTCCAATTGTTGCTGCGGTGATGGGGGAACGACCGGCTCTGAAAGCTTTTCCACTACAGTGGGAGTTGGAACATGCTTCGGGTCTTGAAAAGCTGTAGAAGAGCCTATACCTGAGGGGTTATCCTTATGAGGTATCCACTCTAGTCTCTGTTGAGGAACTTGTTTCTTACCCTGAGCTACCTTTTCTTTGACACTTTCTTTTTCCTTCCGGGGGTAAAGCCACCGACAAGCAGTAACATCATGGCCTATGTTATGACAATGAGTGCAAAAATCCGGCATACGTTCATACGCTCAAGAGGAGATAAATCTAACACAATAAGACTAAATAGCAAACAAAAAATAACTAAATAAACGACATTACATTAAGTAATTATCCAAAAAAATAAATAGAGGTTCAACGTAGAACCCTAGCCTATAAATATTTAGTTACTCCTAGTAACGAAACAACTATTTACAAAAGAAATAAAACTTACCCTAAAAACTTGGAGATGAGAGAGAAACTCCTTTGAAAATCTTCTAGAATCCGCCTTCCTTTTGTACTGCTCCAGTTTTGAGGAAGGTGATATTTATATGGAAAGTTTCCACTTGGGTTTGGGCTAAAAACGCGAGCTTTCTTCCTCAAAAAGTCACAAAATTGTGACTTTTTCGCAAGTTACCATGCTCAGGGCGCCTAGGCCATGCGCTAGCCGCATGTGCCTTGGAAGTAAACTGATTCCAGTCTCTTAGCGCCCCATTTCATGGGCCTGGAGCATGTGCCTTGTTACTCCATGTTCTAGGCACCTACATCCATGCCCTGGGCGCTTCTGAGTGCGTTCAGGGTGCTGAAATGCTTGTTTCTTTGCCTTTTTAGGTGTTTGCTTTTGCGTATGTTGTCTTGGAACTTGGGAAAAGAATTCCTTCGTTTGTAAAGTCTTTTGAGGCCTCTTAAATCTTCATTATTTGTCTTCCTAATGACCACCTAAATATTTGGATGTCTTTGCTTTGTCGATTTGCATGATTTCGTTGTTAGTTACATCAAAAACACCCTAAAATTGCCATGTTTCGGTAAGAACAAAAATACAAACTCAAATATAGAAAACATTACAAATATCTCGAAATCATAGGCAATTGCTATAATACTCCTCTGTTTTTCTAAGAAAGAAGGAAAAATAATCTAAGAACTAATTTCATAGATTTTCCATTAAAAATAAAAATAAAAACAATGGTTGGATGTCAACTGTCCTCTTTCTTTAATTTCATTTATTTTCACTTGAATCTCAAAGCATGGTTGCGACTGTTTGTGTAAATTCTTGTATTTTTAATATAATAATAAAAACAATAGAATTACAAAATACTCCCTCCGTTCTAAAATACATGTTGTCATGCACACAAGTTGTAGAAAATGGCATGGCCCGTGATATAAGTTTGATAAAAAAAAAATAAGTTACACTTCCCTCCCCTCAAATATGCTTGAATTATTACACTCCCCTCCCTTCCTATTCAAAACTTATTAGAAATTTTTTCACTCCCCTCCTTTAAGAGAAACTTGAATTACATTCCCCTCCCCTCATGTTAAAATCTACACTTTACTCATTCAATATTTTTTTTTCTAAATTTATAATAATCTAGCAAAATAATAATAATCTATCACACTTCGGGAAAAAAAATAGTATTACGATTCTATTTTAATATAATAAAAAATTGAATGCATATTCTTTGTTTTTTGAAGAAGAAGAAAAAGAAGAAAAATGCATATTTTTTGTTATTTTTTATTTACAATTTTATTCACATGTTGTTTTAAACCCTATTATAAAATATGAAACAACCTAAAATAAAATTAAAATATGTGAAAAATTACTAAAGACAATAAATCATGGTTATTTAAAAGTTAATTTTATAATTTAAATTATAAAATCAATAGCAAAATATTTAAATTTAATTATTATTGACATTTAAATTATAAAGAAATGAATTAATTTTTCTTAAATGGTGGTTCAAAATTAATAGATATCATAGAAATATTTATTTATGTTAAAATAGATTAAAGTGTATTGCATATTTAATAATTAAGGAAAGGGGGTTGTAATTTAAGCATCGTATAAGCGAGAGGAGTATAAATTTTACTTTTCTAGGAAAGGGAGTGTATATTTTAACATAAAAGTGGAGGGGAGGAGAGTGTAATTCAAACATCTTTGAGGAAAGTGGAGTGTAATTTACCCTAAAAAAATTATGTATGCGGTAAATGAAAATAGTCCTTTATTAAATTTATATTAGAGTCAAACTTGAGTCATTAGAAGAAGTATACTCTAAGATCTCAAGTCAACATCTCTAAATCAACTAAAGCGGATTTAAACAATACTTTACTATTTTATAAAAGATGAATATAGTCTTTAAACAATAATCCTTTATTAAATTATAAAAAATGAATATAGTCTTTAAACTTGAATCGACGAATTTATCTTTAAGAACGTAATTCATGTATACTCAATAATAACTCAATAATAACTTGTCCGTTGATTTATCTTTAAACTTGATTAGTTCCCACGAACCTATGCGTATTGGATCTGAACGGGTATAAGTAAATCTCTTTCGGAATAGTTTAGAAATTAGAGACATTTAGATTAGAATAATTTGTTCCTTTCTAAGTATTTAGCCAATTTATTATTGCCCATTTATTATTGATGTTGTTGATCTTATATATAGGTCATGCTCCCTCTGTGTATCAATAACAATTATAATTTCATCAATATCAGATTTTTTCCTATCATCAGAACAAGTTCTGTAATAATGTGATTTGCATAAGCACATTAGAAGCATTTTTTGATAGAATTTTACCAAAAAAATGTTTTCTATTCTTCACTGATGCATTATAGAATCGAGGATGATTTAGAGATGGAAAATGAAAGAGAATTGGTTGATAATAATGGTCAAATTCAATTTTTTTTTCTTCTGATGTGCACGTATCATATATTTATAATACAAGATATATCATTTTGCACATGAAAAGTAACCTTTCACAAAGTTACAATCATATGCAATCAGAATTTTGAATCAAGAGATGTGTAGGTTCACTTCAAGTTAAATAATAACAATGAAATAATACATCATAATCTAATCTATGAAGGGATACAACCATTGAAAACCAAAAACACGAGGAAAACCGCAAAAAACACAAATTCAGACTGCCCAGAACGGCGAACGCACCTAGCACCCAAGACAGAGTCAGCAATTCATGTATACTCAATAATAACTCAAGCATTATAGCATATTATTGATCAATCAACGGACAAGTTATACGAGTATTACAGTTTGAGATCATCACAAATCTCTGTTGCTCTCTCTTCTTGTCGAGGCCATGCATACTAATGGTTGAGTTTTTTTGCCTACCCCATGTTATCCCACTTCGAGTTATCGTCATTTTTGGTTCGGTTCAGTTTAGTTTTTTCTTGGTTCTGTTCGGTTCATTTCAAGTGTGATCAGACATTTCATGAAACTGGACCCAGAAGTATATAAAAGTTGAAGCATGTTATATCTTCTCTTAGTGTCATAATTTTCTAAGAATCAATTTAAAAGTTCAGCAGTACCAGAATAGGACTTGAAGGCGATGTAGCACTAACACTTCAGATCGAAAGATTGTATTTGACACGCGTGGGTTTGCTAAAACCGACCCATACCATAAATTGCTTACATTTTCTTAAATTATTATTGGTGTCTATGTTTTTGTGTTAGTGTCATGACACGTGTCCGTGTTTGTGTTGTATTTTCATAGCTTAAAGGTAATAAAAGAAACAAACAACTCCTAACACACAAGAGAAATCAATATTTTGTGATAAAGAAAAAAGAATCAAATAAAACCTTCAAAATTATTTAGTATCATTTTCAAAGAAGGAAATCACAGATGCATAAGAAAAGCATTCATAAATAATGTACAAAGGATCTTTTACAATGACTTCCAAAAAGGACAAAAATTAATGTGTTGCCAAAATTATATTTTCCAATAAAAAGCACAGTTTCTCAATAGAGATACATACACCTAGTGATGCAGATAGATAGACCTATTCACAAACTGAGAAAAGTAATGAATTTCGATCAAAGATTACGAACACTGAGCAACCGTTTTGAATCCAATCAGAAGGACTGCAATGAAAGTAGTGTATGAACTTTGAAGGAACATACATACATACAGTAAATTAAAAAGAGACTGAAAATTAAATGAAACTTCTGAGCACCGAGTCAGAGGTTGAAGAGGATGCCCGAGTCCTCACATCACACAATGCACACGATCTTTGTAAAATAGTTTCAGGAGACATTTGCAATCAGGAAACTGACAAGAAATGAATGAAACAACAGTTAGTGAAACATAACATTGAATCAAAATCACCTTAGGAGCAAAGGAACGAAGATCTCATCATTCAACATTTAACATAAAATTACTTATAAATGGAAACACAGTCTTATCATTATGCAAACAAAAAACATTAATACTTTCTTATGTCAAAATTAAAAATAACTAGTTAAAAGAAAAATAGCATAAGGCTTGTACTTGCCTGCGGCAACATCTCATTTCCTCTGCCAAATGTATAAATTTTCGTCAAATCATAACAGAAGGGATGTTCCCTCAAAAAAAACAACACAAGGGATGTGACAAATTGTATCCCGCTGCTCTCCTCCCTCCTTTTGGTACTTCACCTTAATTAATGGACAATCTTTAATCCACAAACTATAAAGGGAGTTGGGTAGAGCTTCCTCTGGTAATCTCTCAAGACTAGGACAGTTGATGATATATAGAAATTCGAGGGATTTAAGGTGGAGAAAACCCTCGTTGTTCATTATTCTGAGCTTTGAACAGTTATTCAAATTAAGATACGAAAGAGTTGGTGGCAGCAGACTCTCCTTTGGAAAGGACTCCACGTTTTCAAAATCATCACAAACAAAGAAATATTTCAAGGACTTGAGTCCCCACTCCTGTCTTGAAGCAATCAGTTTTGGGCAATTGGTTATTGTAAGACTAAGCAAGTTGCAAGGCAAACCTCCCTCTGGAAATGAATCCAAATTCGGACAATCGACGAACCATAGAGAATAGAGATTTGTGAACAAGTGTAGTGAAAAAGACAAGGAGGAGGAGCACCATCTTGTTATTGAAAGTTCACCAAGAGAATTATAGCAACACAAATCCAAAGTGGGACATTTTAAAGAGCCATTCAAATCCAACTCCAACACTTCAAGAATGGTACTGTTGACGAAAATCTGCTCTACGGAGAACTCCGTGTACCGGTTTTCAAGAATGAATAACTTTTTCAAGCTGGTCGGCAATTCATTTACCAAAATTCTATCACATCTCTTTATATCTAAATCTATGATATTATCACCGTTGGGAATTGATGCTTCCAACATCTTGCAATCATTAATGAACAATTTTTGTAAAGAAGGAAGGTGTTGAGGCAGGGACATTTTCAATTTGGGACATTCTCTTATATAAAGCTCTTTAAGCAAAGGAAACCCTTCAAGACACAACCATTCCTCCCAATTGTTCATCTTCTCAAATTTCAAAACTTCAAGAGACCTGAACAGCACATTTATTGAACTACTGTCGTAAAACTCTTCACCTATGATCTTTATTCCATCACAGTCTGAAATAGAAAGCATCTTGAGAAAGGGGAGTGTCCCAAGTGGTGGCAACAAAGAACATAATCCACAAAACTGTAGATTAAGAGATACTAAGTTTGGTAAATGATAACCCCTTATCCAATTTGGAAAGCTATTACCTTTGTATTTTGAGATGGTAAGCCTCTTCAAGTTTCTATTTGGTTGGAGAGCCTCCAAGACTGACACATTGCTTTCAGCCATTGACTCATCCATTTCTTCTCTTCCGCCATCAAACTTCATATGTAATTCTTCTAAATATTTCGTATCTTTCAAATTTACAGTAGCAGAATCTGCAAGATCGCTAACATTACCCAACCCTTCAATATCAATTGCTCCATGAAGATGGTTTAGTTTTGCCAACTCTTTAAGATCAGATACATTCTGCTCTTCCACAATAAAATATGACAAGCTTTGAAGATTGTTTAGCTTTCCCGTATGCTTTGGCATCGTCTTAATACAAGGGCGTCCATTATGACTTGGAAGTTTAAGATGACGTAAATTGACGAGTTTGGAAAAATTTGAAGGGAGCTCTGTCAATTCACAACAGCCTTCCAGCAAGAGTGTTTGCAAATTATGCAACATACAAATGGTATCAGGTAATATTTCAATCCATGTGTAAGAGAGGTCTAGATAACGCAAAAGTTTTAAATTGCTTATCTCATCAACTAGTTCTAAGAGACCGCAACCTCTAAATGATAACATCCGCAAAAAATTTAGTCTTGAAAACAAATCTTGTTGTACATTGTTGCTTATCAACATAGCTCTGGTGCCTTCTAGTATCAGACTATGTAGTCCCTCACAAGTTAGCTCTAGTAATTTATCAACACTATTTGATTGAAGAGAGAACCAAATATGACGTGTCCTTTCAACGCTACGTTCCACTCTAGCATCCTCTATTTGGATACTAAATTCTCCAGATACTGATTTTGTTAAATCATTGACAAGATCATGCATGACATAGTGCTCATATGTATCATATATTTCATCAAATGATTGTTGGAAAAAAGAAATTGACACAAGATCAGCGAAACTTTCATTACCAAACTCTTCTTCACTTCTGTTAGATCCGCAACACTTCAACAAACCTTCTGCCATCCAAAGCATGATCAGTTCATCTTTTTTAAATTTATGACCCTTGGGAAAAATGGAACAATAGGAAAAGCAACGCTTTAGATTAGAAGGGAGATTATGGTAACTCAATCTCAGTACTGAGTTAACGTTGTGATCTACTTTTGATAAACGCCACATATCAGTCTCCAATATATTAATCCATTCATGTTCAGAAAATGTTTTCCGCAGAAGTTGGCCCAATGATTTTATAGCTAAAGGCAACCCTCCACACTTTTCCACTATTTTTCTACCAACTGATTCAAGATTTGGATATTCAGACACACTCTTTCCTTGAAAAGCATGTGTCACAAATAAACTCCAACAATTGCTTTTGTCCAATTGTTGTAAATCAAATAACTCTGTCGATTTCAGGACATTATCTGCCACCTCCTTCTCACGTGTTGTCACGACAATCTTACTTCCAAAAGATCCATGGTTAAAGGGAAGTAGTAACAACTCCCAACGTTCCGCATCCCCGTTCCAGATATCGTCTAAAACAAGCAAATATTTCTTGCCCATTAGCATGTATTGGAGTTGATGTTGGAGTAGATTTAAGTCTTCACCATCTGCTGAAGAATTAAACGACTTGAGAATTGCTTTGGTGAGTCCAACAACATCAAAAGATTCTGAAACATAGACCCATGCTTTAAGTTCAAAATGCTCCTTTATCTTGTTGTCATTGTACACAAGCTTAGCAAGGGTGGTTTTACCCATCCCTCCTAAACCGACTATGCTGATTATTGGAACCTGGTTGCCACTATCATTGCCTGCAAGTAAAAACTTGATTAATTTTTCCTTATCAACATCTCGACCATATATGCTCGACTCATCCACGAGAGCTGTAGATGACAACCTTTTTGAAGGTTTCCAACTGACTAAGCCTTCATTCCTAGCACAAGGACCTTCTCCCAATCTCAACTCTTTCCTTTTCTTTGCAAGAAATTCTAGTTTATCCAGTTGTTCATTGAGCCTAGATTCAAATGGATTTCTAGATAAAGCTGAAACCAAGCCCAATAAATTGGTGGTAAGTGGTTCAGATTCTGCTTTCAGGTTATTTAGCATTGCATCAGTAGAAATCTCATCTAATAGTTGGTCTGCTTCATAAACAACATGTTTAAGATCATCAAGCCACTTCTTCACATATTTGTTTTGGTACTGCTTTATCTCTGCTTCGTCTAGTACTTGGTTGATAGAATCAAGTGCAATATTAAGTTCTTTCGCAAGGGCATCAACATTGTTACTACTGAAGTAGTCTCTAATATCAACCGAAGCTAACTTCTCGATAATCAATTGAAAGGAAGACTGAAGAAATGCCCCAGCTACCAACTCTGCCATGATATAACAAGTCTTAAAACCCTCTGCAAAATGGAAATATGTTCTTTCTGTCAAGTAAAATTAAATGAAACAATATTTATAGATGATTGATTAGTTTAATGAAGAGAAAATCTATTTTTGAAAATTCAATGTAATCAATGCACAATTCTCCGATCCAAGGATCTCTAATCCGATCTCACCGCCCACTTGCAGGGGGTCCCATTTAAAGCCAGAGCAAGTTATGTATGGACTTGCCCATCAAAATTGGTACTAGAGAGAATCGAACCTAAACTCCAGATCCAACCACTAGGCCAACCCTAAATGGGTGTTATCAATTCGGTTATTATTATTAGTGACACTAGCTAGTTAATATTTTATTTTATTTATTTATTTTTTGAAAACTCGGTATCCGATTCAAGAATCGACTAATCCGAGGGGACCAATCCCACTGCCCACTTGCGGGGGCCCCGTTTAAAGCCAGAGCAAGCTCTGTATGGACTTAGCCCACCGAAATTGGCACCAGAGGGAATCGAACCTGAGACCTCTGGAGGAGCAAACTCGAAGATCCCAAGCCAACCACTAGGCCAACCCCAAATGGGTTTAGTTAATATTTTACCTGATATAAAATTTAAATTTTGTCGTATTTGTAATATGGGCGAATTTTTTTTTCATTTTGTTTTAATAAGTATGTATGTTTTTAAGACAAAAAAAAAAAAAAAAAAAAAAGCTAAAGTGCACTTTTTCCCCCTAATTTTCAAAAACTTGCAATTTTGGTCCCCTAAATACAAAAACTACAATTTTGGCCCCCTAAGATTTAGCCTCATTGCAAATTTGATCCTTTTAGTCAATTTTGACCTAGTCAACGCCTGCGTGGCATGCCACGTGTGTAAATAATAAATTACAAAGAAATTAAAAATGTCATAAAATCATTTTATAAATTAAATAAATAAAAAAAGATATTAAATAATATAAAAAAATCAGAAAAAATTAAAATTAAAAGGAAGCGAGGTGATGAACTCTCGCCGGATCTTATCTCCGGGAAGAGTCTCCCCCCTTGGAAGACGCCGCCGTCGTTCCCAATGACAACCCCTCCTGATACAACTTCGCCGTCGTCAAGATCTCGTAGCTTCCGTGCACCTTCCTTGGACAACGGCCGCATTCTCGTCGATTATAACATCCAGAACGAATCCACTCTCCACCTTGATCTTCGTCTTGGTGGTGGAGCTAAGAAGCGTAAGAAGAAGACCTTCACCAAAATTTCTCACAATCGGGTCAACATGAATCTGGGTCGGGTCAATTTCTGGAACTGAAGCTGAAACTTTTGCTGCTGAAGAAGTGGATGATGTTGATGGAGAAGATGAAGATGGTGTTGTTGAACGTTTAGAATTTGATGAAAGTTTTGTAACTTTTCTTGTTCCAACACCAACTGGTATGTTCCTTAAAGCACCACATTTTGTCCAATATCTTTTACAATGTTCTTGTTCTGGAAAATTTGGTTTCATGGGTTGAAATGTTGTTGGGTCTTGCATTTTTATGTCACTAAAAGGTAACAACTTGAATAAAAATAAAAATAAAAAGTAACAACTTTGATTAGAAAATGAATACAATTTTGTGCCTTTTGAATTAATTTTTTTTTTTTTGAAGCTTGTTATGAAGACATGAAAATTGAAGATCGAAGGTCAAGAATATTCTAAATCATGATTTGGCAGTTGTACAATACCGTGTGTCGGATAACTGAAATTGTATTTGGAGTTTAAAATTGCCCCCAAAGGTCAAGAATTTCCTATGGAAAGTTTGTCGTAATTGTTTGCCCACAAGAATCTGTTTGCAATCAAAAGGAGTTCAGTGTACTGATAGGTGTGCAGTGTGTGATGATTTTGGCGAGGATAGTACCCATTCGTTATGTTTTGGCCAAGACTAAATGGATGTCTCCTCTCCTTGATGTGGAGTTGGGTGAGGCTTTAGGTTTATTATCAGCCATGTACTGGGTTCGCGATCTGCAGCTAGGAATTGTGGACTTTGTGCTTGATTCCAAAATTATGGTAGATAGCCTTTATGGCAGTAAAAGTGACGTCTCTAATTTCAGCGCAGTTATCAATGATTGTAGACACCTGTTAGCTTTTGATTTAGTAACCTCTGATGTTAGGTTTATTCGAAGACAAGCCAATGAAGTCGCTTATAGCTTTGCTATAATGGCTTTGCGTCATGCTAGTTTTCATATTCATATTAGGATTTCATCTTGTATCTCTACTATTATTATGAATGAAATGCAATAAGTTTCTTCTTGTAAAAAAAAAAAAGTATATATGTTTTATGTATATATTGTTATATATCTTGTTTGTTGGGAAGAGGCTGCTGCACTTGAAACCTGAAATGTTTAATGATCATGCATGTAAAACTCAAAGCGTATGGGGTTGCCACACTAACCTTTAGGTTCGATTCGCCCCCACCAATAAATGTATATTGGATGCAATAGGAATGACCGGCGAATCCCCTTCAGGATACTATGAGTTCCTTGACGTGTATTGCACAACCACACCAAGCGTATCTCCTAACAGTATTTTACAGATTTATGGTTCCAGCAATTCACTCATGCATTAGAGAATTGATGGATGATTTAGAATAATAGAATGATGAAGAATTATGTTGTTAATGTAACAAAATTCTGTCCAAATTGTGTGTAGTTGTGTGGTTTTTGTATATTCAACTAATGCCCAAAATGTCAAGCATTTATAGTGCATTATATGACTCTTCACATGAGAGAAAACACCTCTTTAACTTGAATCAATGCCATGATTCATTAACCACCCTTTTGCCAAAGGTTATAACCATATATACTTGAATCAATGTTATGGTTCATTATTAATAATAAATAATAATGTTCCAATGTATATGAATGGTTCCCATGAAGAGTTACAACTTTTAGTTCTAAAGTGATTCCATTATTTTGGAAATCACCAACAATACCCCACCATTTTCAAAATACTAAATCACATAAATCCGGAAATTCTATACCTTCAGATAATGGTATCTCGCGATTTGAACCATTACTTAGTAAGTTAAGTTTGCGCTCATTCCCAAATAGTATGGTAGGCAAGCTTTGAACCAACTATCCATTAGAACAAGTGTGCATAACTTACACATAGAATCTCGGTACCATTGATAAAGAGACTTGTAAGATGACACATTAAGAAGGCCTTGTGTCATATATCCCTTTTCATGAGAATTTAAGAGTCAAGCCCTTAAACTCCGTGAAGCGGCCAAACTTCATTCTCACATAGGTAGACTATATCGGGAATGCCCCATAAGTATGCATTCCAGGAAATATATGCTATATGTCCATTGAGAGGAAAACCTCATCCTACCTTTTTTCTTCTTATGGTCCAAGTACTTTTACCTTTGGGATGTATCTATTGTCAAGTACTACAATTACTCTAATAGTGTACTTTCACCATTGAACCCAAGACTTGATGCTACTCAAGTGTGGGTTGAGTTTCCACTATTGGTAATCAATTAGATATGGGCTTGAGTCCCATCCCCAATGATGTCTTCAACACCATATCCTTTGTCAGACCTTTCGTCAAAGGATTTGCAAGATTCTTCTCTGTTCTTACGAACATGATGGAAATTATTCCATTAGAAATCAAGTCTCTTACATAGCTATGTCTTAAACCAATATACCTTGATTTCCCATTATAAATTTGGCTATAAGCTTTTGATAGTGTGGATTGACTATCACAATGTATGGATACTGGCGCCATTGGCTTTTGCCAAACTGGTATGTCATACAATAAATTTCTTAGCCATTCTGCCTCTTTACTCCCTGCAGCCAATGCAATAAATTCTGCAGCCATGGTGGAGTCGGCAATGCATGTTTGCTTCTTTGAACCCCAAGAAACTGCACCTCCACCAAGGTTGAAGATCCATCCACTTGTGGAAGCATGATCTTCAACATACGTTACCCAACTAGCATCTGTGTATCCTTCCAAAACAGAAGGGTCTCCACTATATGTTAAACAATAATTCATTGTTCCCTTTAAGTATTTTAATACTCTTTTCACAGCGTGCAAGTGTTCTTTACTTGGTTGCAAACTGACAGTTTGGTCAAATGGGGTAGAGATCGGTTTACAATCTAAATGATTGAATTTCTGAAGCACCTTTTCTATGTAATGAGATTGGGATAAACCAATATGGTTACCATCTCTTATGATTTTAATTCCTAAAATCACATCAGCTTCTCCTAAATCTTTCATATCAAAATTGTTGGATAAGAAAGCTTTAGTTTCTTCAACCTCATTTATACTTGTACCAAAGATCAACATGTCATCTACATATAAGCAAATCATGACACCTTTTCCATTTTGGAATTTACTGTAAATACACTTGTCAGATTCATTTATGATGTATCCGTTGGCTAACACAACTTGGTCAAACTTTTGGTGCCATTGTTTGGGTGCTTGTTTCAACCCATATAAAGACTTAGTTAATTTACACACTTTATCTTCTTGACCTTTGATCACAAACCCTTCCGGTTGTTTTATATATACCTCTTCATCCAACTCTCCATTTAGGAAAGCAGTTTTAACATCCATTTGATGGATTACAAACTTATGGATGGATGCCAGTGCAATTAGCATTCTGATTGATGCAATTCTTGCAACAGGTGCATATGTATCAAAATAATCAAGGCCTTCTTTTTGCGTAAATCCTTTAGCAACTAGTCTAGCCTTGAATTTATCAATGGTACCATCCACTTTCATTTTCCTTTTAAAGATCCATTTACAGCCTATCGGTTTGGATCCGGGTGGGAGATCTACCACTTTCCAAGTTTTATTACCCATAATTGAATCCATTTCTTCTTGAATAGCTTCTTTCCAAAAAGCTGAATCTTGAGATTTTATAGCCTCTTCATATGTTACCGGATCACTCTCAAGGTTAAAGCAAATTGGTCCATAACTATTTATGGATTTACCTGTTCCTTCTACAAGAAACATGAAGAAATCAGATCCAAAATCTTTCTCTTTCCGGATCCTCTTACTTCTTCTAAGTTCTGAACCATCCAATGTATCTATATCAGATTCATTGTTTTCTAAATTTTGAACATTAGAATGAACAATATCCTTGGGATAAGAAATTGAGTTAAATCTATCTTCTTGAAAAATTGCATCTCTTGACTCAATTACTGTATTAACAGAATATGAGTCATTCGATTCAATAGTCAAGAATCTTTATGCTTTGCTATTTTCTGCATAGCCTAAAAATACACATTCAATTCCTCTTTCACCCAATTTCTTTCTTTTTGGTTCAGGCACTTTCACAATTGCTCTACAACCCCAAACTTTCAAATAATTAAGAGTAAGCTTTCTGATAGATTTGTTTAGCAAGTGTACTAAATACTATCGAAGTAGTAAAAATATCGTTCACATGAGGAATGTGTTAATCTCAATTTAGAAATAAAGTAAATATTTAGGATTTATAAATTATTTTGTTTGTAGATTTGATTTGATTGCATAAAATTAAATAAACAGAAAATAAAGATAGTTTTGGAAAAGATAAAGAGAGATGAGATTAGGTCTTTCGAATCATCTATGTTTCCCTAATTGGTATACTGCACCTATTCTTGTGAATGATTCTATAGTTCCATGATAGTTAACAAAATAGTCCTAATCAATCCCTTGAGTTAGAATCCTCTTCTCAAACTACAGCCCCTAATTCCTTAGGTGGTCTAATAATCTTTGAAGGTTTAAAAACGTTAACCTAGTATCACTAATAAAGGATTATCCATTCCTAGACTAACCATGTTTATTAGAACAATTCAATTAGGTATAAGTCGAAAGCTAGGGTCAGTAGTCATTCGTTCTCACTAAATCATGTTTATATTTGATCAGGATATAAAAAGCATTAAGCACAATTGAATTGAATAAAAACTAAATTGTCATTCACAATAAATAGAGTTTCACAGCAACATGGTTCAATTTAGGGTTACACAAAATCATCTCAGACCTAATCAAAATAAACTAGCTAGACATGATCAAATAAGCAAATAACATAAAAAGAAAATAAATCGATAGAATTCAGTAGTTGCTGACGGTGCACCTCAATTTTCTTTCAATTGGATGTTGCTTTCTTTTGTGATGCGTGATGTCACTTCCTGCTTGTTTCCGTTTCCCTCTCCGAAAAAGTGCCAAAGCGTTGAAGCTTCTTGCCTTCTGGTATCGGGATCCGTGCCTCCCTTTATATCCAAACGTGATTCACTTGTGACAAAACGTGAATGGTATTGTGTTGTGCAGCTTGCCCTTATATATATATCACACAAGTGACCTAGTTAGTTGCTTTTTCAATTAACGACACTTGAATTCTCTTGATCAAACATAAGCCCATAAATTCTTAAATCCATTGCTTCTTGACACATCCTGTTTTGCTCTTTTTGATCATATTTTCTCTTGCCACGTGTCCTTAAAATCGTGTCACGAAATAGCCATCGTGATACGTTTTAATCAATGTCGAATGAATCTTTCTTGAAAGCTCCAAATCGTGACACAATTTTCAGTAATCGTAACACGATGCCCTTTTTTAGTTTCTACTCTTTTGCTGCATAAGTTGCCTTGTGAACTCCAATTTGTGATCAAAATACATATAAAAAAGACTCTAGAAATAGCGAATGACGGACTGTCATCACTTTCTTTGTTTTCAAAGTTCATATGGGGTTATTTTATTCCTTTTGTTTGGAACCCTATTTAGGATGTAACATGCTGTTAGCATTGCTTCACCCCAATATCCTTTAGATAATCCAGAATAGGACAACATGGCATTAACCATTTCTACCAAAGTTCTATTCTTCCTTTCTGCTATTCCATTTTGTTGTGGGGTGTATGGTGCAGTTACATGATGCACAATACCAGTGGATTCAAAATAACTCGGATGATAGAACTCTCATCCCCTATCACTTCTAAAGCATTTAATGAAAGTTTCATGTTGAAGTTCTACTTGTGCTTTAAATATTTTGAATTTATCTAAAACTTCACCTTTTGAATGCATTAAATAAACATAACAAAATCGAGTGCAATCATCAATGAAAGTAACAAAATACTTTTTACCACCAATGGTGGGCCAACCATGTAAATCACATACATCTGAATGAATTAAATCTAGCACCCTAGAACTTCTTTTAACACTTTTAAAAGGTTGTCTTGTAATTTTAGTCAACATGCAAGTAGTACATGAATCAAAATTTTTATCAAAATTAGGAATTAGATTTGATTTCATCATATCCTCCAATTTTCTAAAATTAATATGTCCCAATCGCATATGCCATAAATCACAAGACTCAACAATATAAGCAGAAATCATATTATTATTATTATTATTATTATTAATATTTGCAACATTACATTTGAACATATTCTCACACAAATATCCCTTTCCTACAAACACACACCCTTTGAGAGGATAAATTTATCTCCCTCAAATACAGATTTGAACCCATTCTTATTAAGTAATGGTACAGAAATCAAGTTCTTCCCAACTTCAGGAACATAAAATACATCTTTAAGAGTGGGTGTTTTTCCAGAAGTGAATTCAATCTCTATGGTCCCTTTTCCTTGGACTTGCACAGTTGAATCATTTCCCATGTACAAAACACTCACATCTTTATTGATGGTCTTGAACATTTTCTTGTTTTTGCACACATGGCGAGTAGCACCAGAGTCTATCCACCATGAATCAACATCTTCAATCATGTTGATTTCAGAAATGACCGCAACAAAATCATCATTTGTTGCCCTTGAATTCTTTTCTTTGTTCTTCTTTTTAAAGAACCTGCATTCATTCTTGAAGTGTCCTGCTTTCCCACAAAAGTAACATTCACCTTTCCTTTTCTTTTTGTTGTTATTACCATTGTGGTTATGATGAGACTTATCATTTTCATGATTTCTCTTTTTGGAAGATTTGCTTGAATTTCCTTCTTCCATAACATGAACCTTCTCTTAAGTAACATGATTCTTAATACCTTCTTGTTTTCGGTATTCTTCTTCTAAACGAAGGTGATTGCCAAGTTGCTCAAGAGAAATGTCTTCCTTCTTATGTTTCATGGTTCGTTTGAAATCTTTCCAAGAAGGAGGAAGTTTGTCAATTATGGATGATACAATAATTGTTTCATCCATATTCATGTTATGTTGTTTGTAGTTGTTAAGAATACGTTCAATCTCATATAATTGTTCCATAACAGACTTATTATCTACCATTTTGTAATTATTAAAATGAGAGACAAGAAATTTCTTACTTGTTGCATCTTCACGCATGTATCTGGTTTCCAATTTGTCCCATAAGTCTTTTGCAGAAGGGCTGCTCTGGTAGATATCGAACAAAGAGTCAGACATACCATTCAGGATGTGTCCTAAGCAGATGTAATCATCGTTGTCCCATTTCTGCCTGTCTCTTGTCTCAGCAACGGTTTCATCATCCTTGTCCTCAGGCCTTGCCATGTTCAGAACGTATGCCACTTTCAATGTTGTAAGAAGAAACTTCATCTTCTTTTGCCAGCGGATGAAATTTCCCCCATTAAACTTTTCCAACTTAACAAAGTCAGAAGTCATTTCTTTCAATGAAGCAGCCATAGAAATCGAACCTAAAGATTGTTATATATCTTGTTTGTTGGGAAGAGGCTGCTGCACTTGAAACCTGAAATGTTTAATGATCATGCATGTAAAACTCAAAGCGTATGGGGTTGCCACACTAACCTTTAGGTTCGATTCGCCCCAACCAATAAATGTATATTGGATGCAATAGGAATGACCGGCGAATCCCCTTCAGGATACTATGAGTTCCTTGACGTGTATTGCACAACCACACCAAGCGTATCTCCTAACAGTATTTTACAGATTTATGGTTCCAGCAATTCACTCATGCATTAGAGAATTGATGGATGATTTAGAATAATAGAATGATGAAGAATTATGTTGTTAATGTAACAAAATTCTGTCCAAATTGTGTGTAGTTGTGTGGTTTTTGTATATTCAACTAATGCCCAAATGTCAAGCATTTATAGTGCATTATATGACTCTTCACATGAGAGAAAGCACCTCTTTAACTTGAATCAATGTCATGATTCATTAAGCACCATTTTGCCAAAGGTTATAACCATATATACTTGAGTCAATGTCATGGTTCATTATTAATAATAAATAATAATGTTCCAATGTATATGAATGGTTCCCATGAAGAGTTACAACTTTTGGTTCTAAAGTGATTCCATTATTTTGGAAATCACCAACATATATAGCTACCCCAATCAACAGCAAAGGTAGCAAAAATTGTACATACGGGCCAAATATAAAAAGTTTTTTTTTTTTAGAACCTAACATATTAAATTTAAGGGTAAAAGATAATTTTAGTTCCATAATATTACAAAAAAAAAACGAGTGAAATTAAGAACTAAAATGAAACGAAGTCTTAGAAGTTTAACTTAAATCTTGGGGTATCAAATTATTAAGGTAGGATACTATTATGAGTTGTCTTTGATCTGGATGTTAAACCTACAGCAAAATAGGAGAGAATGAAATCAAAATATTAAAGAGAGAGTTACCTGAGCTTGTTTCTTCAACTAGCTAAGTCTGTCTGGAATAAGAAAAAAGAGAGAGAATGAACACAGAGAGTGAGTGAATGAATGATGAACAGAGAAGCATCGAAATGAGCCACTTATTGTATCAAATATAGCACAAAAATCCAACACCTACTACCATTATGAATTATGATGTTTGTTTATTGTTAATCACTTACTACCACTTAATTATGATGTTTGTTTATTGTTAATCACCTACTACCACTTACACTTTGTTCACGTATATCAAGATTCAAGACTATGGCATATACGTTTGATAAAAAAAAAAAAACCTACGTACTATACGTTAAATACACACAATCCTATATTTTTTTTTTGGTTACACACAATCTTATATTTGTTTATTGTTAACCATCAACCATTATGATGTTTTTTTGGTACATGTTTTTTAATTTATTTATTGTTAATCATCTACCATTTGCTTGTAAGACTTTAGCACTTATGTTAGGTAAATACCTCGAAAAATATTTTGATAAATAATCAGGTAACATCATAAAAAAATTAACAAGGTTCTATATAAAAGGATGTTCAAATAACATACTCATTATAATTATATTATAAAAGAAAATCAGTGTAGTCTTTATAAATGAATTGAATAGTATGTTTTTAAAATTGTCACTTCTTCTACGTAATGACTTCATTTACACAGTCTTATACACAACTATGAGACCAAACATCGGGTAACTATGTGGTGGCAAAATACGCCTAGTGATTTTGCACGCTTCAGTCAAAACCGATAATTTTTATATTCTCTAGTCAATTTTGATGAGAGTCATATTTATTTGTGTCAATGTTTATTGTTGCTTTATTACTTAATAATAATTCTCTATCTAATTTTTCCATCATTCCAATGAAGAAAAGATGGAGCAGTGAACAAGTTTGAATTAGAAGTTCCAAACCAATTTTTTACGTAGACTGTGATCCAAACCCCATGGAAGCTCCCCATCCAGCAAAGTGTCATATATCAAATATCAAATGAACCAGGAATTGAATAAAGTTAGTTTAATTTTTTGTACCAAAAAAAAAAAAAGGTTAGTTTAATTTCATATCAAATATTCCTCTACATTTATATCGTATGCACTAAACTTCTTGTATATGTAATTTATTTGAGGACAAATCTAGAATTTAGTAAAGACATATGCTATCTGATCATTTGAATTGATATAGCTGGTCATGATATCTCAAGATCTGATATTATTCCTGATAGAGAGAAAGTCTATATTAATGTGTTTGTCATCTCAAAAATCATTCGATTAGCGAAGCTAATTGATTCTCATGCAAGTATCATTTGCATTGTCTTCCCAATAAAATGCTTCATTTTTCTGATTTCCAGTTTTCATCTACTCAATTAAATGTAGCCTAAGAGTGCTCTGAGTACAGACTGATTACAACAACAGAAGAGAAAAATAGAGGGAAGAAAAAGATTTGAGTGGAATGTGACAGTTTAAAATGGATTCCCTTCCAATGTAAACATTGTGTGTTGCCAATAAATATATGTTAGAACAGCAAACCAGTTCAAAAACACAAATAGCGAAAACACAATGTTTGGTAACGAAGTTCGGCCAATATTGCCTACGTCTCCGACTGTAGAGAAGCTGCAGTTCCTTTGTATTATCAATGAAAGATTAGGGTTTACAGTGCACAACTTATACTTAAATACTACAATTCTGATTACAACATCATCCCAGAACCGTACCCCCTGTCGCCACCCGACATCAATTCTTTGGGCTTGGTATGTCACTCTTGCTCTACTTGGTTGACCTTGCCCACTCATCATGTTATCACTAACAATGATCCATACTAAGCAAATGCTAAAAAAAAAAACATTGTTCTTTACTCATTTCTTGGTCTTTTCCCTCTTTGAACTTGGATATTTTTCCTTATCGCCATCTTCTGAGATTTTCCTCCTATTCTTCTTCCTCTTTTCTCTTCAGCACTCTGCATCCAAAAAAAATTAACAAATTATTAGGTATGTTACCAGCATTTTCTTTTAACAGGAAAAAATTTTAAACCATGAGTTTCATAACACTACACTACCTAGTTGATCAAACTACAGTCGTGATCTCTTTGTTGAAATTGGCTTCTTTTCTAAAGTATGATGTGTTCTGGGCAGACACAGAGAGAAAAGAAGACAATTAATGTTACAAATACTTCAAAAAAATAACACAGTCAGAATACTAACAAAACAAAATTGTGCTTTCAATTGGAAAACATTGATGTTTTTAGTAAAGCATTCATTTTTGCACATTTAGAAAGATTATTCAGAAAATAGAATAACAATGACAGGAAAACTGGATACAAAGTTTAAGTCAAGGTGGTTGATGCATTTTTAGGATCAGAATGTAAGCCAATGCTTCATCTCTAACTTATGAATACACATGCTTCAAAGTATAAGTGAACATAAAAGTATTCTATCACAAAATATAAATATATAAAATAATAAAATAATAGTTTCAGGAGACTTTGCAATCAGGAAACTGGAAAGAAATAAATGAAACAAAAGTTAGTGAAACATGTTTCTTTATAATGCTTGAATACAAACCATAACCCCATTGGAATTGAACAAAACATTGAATCAAAATCATCTTAGGAGCAAAGGAACAAAGATGTCATCATTCTTAGGAATTTAACAGAAAATTACATATCGATTATATGTTGTAGCGAAAGATATCAAAAACAAAAAGAAAGCCAAGTCAGAGGATATATAAATTACACAATTAAGAGGTAAAACATGTCATTATATCAAATACCTCTGATTAGGCAAGACTTTCTTTAAAGGGCAAGCTGGAGCAAATCTTGTTGAACCGATGGAGTGTGTGAAAATGTGGTTATAGCTGTTAAAGTTTAAACTTGCCACTGTTAGTATCATTTGGTTGCTTAAAAAAGTGCATAGCAATCATTAGTATTTTCTAGCTGAAGAACTGAAATTAGATAATCTGTAAGTTGTATGGTATGCAAAATATGCTCTGATGATAATCTATATTTGTCATATGAAATGAATATAGCACAGCAAAATGAGAAATTCTTGTAGCCAGACACGTTTCTGTTTGATGCTATGACAAAAGAGAGAACCTAAATCACAATTCTTAATATGGTAGTGCAGAATGTGATGATCTAAAACACCAAAATTCCTTTTGACAACAAGTGGAAATACATTCAATTTATACAATAATAATCTTAATCACTTCTTCCTAACAATATTAAATTAAAAAAATGAAAATCATAGTGAAAGACCAAGTCCTGACCTTGTAATTGGTTGATGCAAGCTAGCTACCGACTTTCTTCTTTTCTCATGATTCATGTTTTGTAGACAGACACAAGTCACACAATGACAAATGGAAACTGGATAATTAACACTAAAGAGACTCAAAATAAAAGGGTGTATGGGAGTTAACATAGAAGAAATACAGACACTTGTTAACAACACAAGAAGAAAAAATTGTTGAAATTCATAGAATTATTTATTTACATATTTTCGAATTGATGGAATTATTAACAATGTCCTTGTGCTTCATTGGCAGGAATGGCAAGATCATTCACCAATACACAGTCTTATTATTCACAGTCGCAGATTAATCGCGACCTCCTGTTGCCTCTGTTCAACATCAAATACACAGTCTTATTATTATGCCAAACAAAAATAAAATACTAGTTTCTATAAAGAAAAATCGATTGTACTTGCCTAAGGCATCAATAGGTTCCTGCTGCAAATTTTCGTCAATCGACACATCAGGAAAGTGACAAATTGTATCCCACGGCTCTTCTTTCTTGTTTTGGTACTTCTCCTTAAGTAATGGACTATTTAGAATGTACAAATTAGAAAGGGAGTTGGGTAGACCCTCCTTCTCTGGCAAGCACTCAAGACTAGGGCAGTCGACAATATATAGATCTTTGAGGGATTTGAGGTGGAGAAAACCCTTGTTGTTCATTATTCTTAGCTTTGAACAATTATTCAAATTAAGATACGTAAGAGTTGGTGGCAGCAGACTCTCCTCTGGGAAGGACTCTACGTTTTCAAACTCATCGCTAACAAAGAATGATTTCAAGGAATTGAGTCTGAACAAACCCCACTCCTGTCTCAAAGCAATCAATTCTGGGCAATTCCATATTACAAGGCCTCTCAAGTTGGAAGGCAAACCACCATTAGGAAATGAATCCAGCCTCGGACAATTGTACAACTTTAAAGAATGGAGATTGGTGAAGAGGTGTAGTTCCAAAGGCAAGGAGGAGGAGTGCCATCCTGTTATTGAAAGATCACGAAGAGAACTATAGCATCGCAAATCCAAAGAGAGACATTTTACAGAGCCTATAAAATCAAACTTCAACTCTTCAAGAATAGTATTGTTGATTAAAATTTGCTCCACGGAGAACTTGGCGAACCAATTTTCACGAAAGACGAACCTTTTCAAGCTGGTTGGCAATTCATTTATTAAAATGTGATCACATCTCTGTAGATCTAACTCTATGATATTATCACCCTTGGGAATCGATGCCTCTAACAGTTCACAGTCAATAATCTCTAATTTTTGTAAAGAAGGAAGGTGTTGAGGCAATGCGCTTCTCAATTCGGGACAGCTTTTTATAGAAAGCTCTTTAAGCAAAGGAAACCCTTCAAGACACAACCATTCCTCCCAACTGTTCATCTTCACAAATTTCAAAACTTCAAGGGACAAGAACGGAACATTTGTTGAATTGTTGCCATGAAACTCTTCACCAATTATCTTTATTCCATGACAGTCACAGATAGCAAGCTCCTTGAGACACGGGAGCTGTCCAAGTGGTGGCAAATGGAGACATGATCCACAGCTCTGTAATTTAAGAGATACTAAGTTTGGTAAATGACAACCCCTTATCCACTTTGGAAAGCTTTTACCTTTGTATTGTGAGATGTAAAGCCTATTCAAGTTGTTATTTGGTTGAAGAGCCTCAAACACATTGGATTCACTTCTGTTGTTGTTGAGTTTGTAATTGTCACCATATTTCATATTTAATTCTTCTACATGTTTCTTATCTTTCAAATTTGCTCCTGCTGCATCTTCGGGATTAATGACATGTTCCAACCCTGAAATACAAAGTTTCCCTCGAAGACGATTGAGCTTACCCAACTCCTGAATATTAGACCCATTCTCCTCTTCCACAACAAAATGACTCAGCGTTTGAAGATGGATTAGACTCCCTATCTGCTTTGGCATTTCCTTTATATTACAGCCTTCAAGATTGAGATGGCGTAAACAAACAAGTTTGTAAAAATTTGAAGGGAGTTTAGTCAATTTAGAACAGCCTTCTAGTATTAATGTCTCTAATTTATTCAGCTTACAAATTGAGTCAGGCAACCTTTCAATTAATGTTCCAGCCAAGTTTAGATAGCGCAAAAGCTTTAGATTTCCTATCTCACCCGCTAGCTCTTTGAGTTCACAATGGCAGAATGACAACATCCGCAAATATTTTAGTTTTGAAAATATATTACGTTGCAAATTGTTGTCTATCATGAAGCAGTCTTTACCATAGCCTCGTGATTCTACCAGCAGGCTGCGTAACCCCTTTATCTTATAAATCTGCTTTAATATTCTAGCACCATCTTTCAAATCAAGATAACAGCAAATGTGACGTGTTCTTTCAGATATATCTTGCACACTATCACCCTCAATTTGTAAGCAAAACTCTTGGGACTCTGATTTTGCCAAATCATTGACAAGATCATGCATGACTATACTCTTATGATCTTCTAGTGATTGTTGGAGAAATGAAATGGACTCAAGATCATCAAAGAATTCATTACCCAACTCTTCCTCACTTTTGTCTCTTCTGCAACATTTCAGCAAACCTTCTGCCATCCAAAGCTTGATCAATTCATCCCTGTCAAACTCAAAACCCTTAGGAAATATAGAGCAGTAGGCAAAACAGCGCTTCAGATTAGAAGGGAGGTTATGGTAACTCAATCTCAATGCCGAGTTAATGTTACTGTCACCATCAGCTAACCGCCACATGTCAGCCTCTAGTATCTTATCCCATTCGTGTTGAGAATATTTTTTCCGCAAAAGGTTTCCCAATGTTTTCACAGCTAAAGGCAGCCCTCCACACTTATCTACAATATTTTTGCCAATTGATTCAAGATTTGGGTATTCGCTCAATTTTTTGCCAGGAAAAGCAAGACTGGAAAATAAACTCCAACAGTCACTCTTCTCCAATTGTTTCAAATCAAATAACTTTGTAGATTTCACAATTAATGCTACCTCTTTGTCGCGTGTTGTCACAATAATCTTACTCGTAGAAGATCCATGGTTAAAGGGAAGTAGTAACTTCTCCCAACTTTCCTCATTCAGTTTCCAGACATCATCCACAACAAGTAGATAGTTCTTGCCCATTAATATTTCTTGCAGTTGCCGTTGGAGTATATCCAAGTCTTCACTATTTGCAGAAGAATCAAATTTTCTAAGAATTATTTTGGTAAGTGCAATAACATCAAAATACTCAGATACATGGACCCAAACTTTAAGTTCAAACTGCTTGTCCATCCTCTGGTCATTGTAGACAAGCTGAGCAAGGGTGGTCTTCCCCATCCCAGGCAAACCCACTATGCTGATAGTTGATACTTGGTTGCCATTGTCGTTGTAAGAAAGCAAATACTTGATTAATTCTTCTTTGTCACCTTCTCTACCACGTATGGAAGATTCATCCACTAAAGATGCAGTTGGCGATCTTTTCGAGGATTGCAGGCTAACTGCACCTTCATAACTAGGGAAACTTCTCTGTGTTAATCCCAACACATCCTTTTGATCGGCAAGAAGTTTTAGTTCATCTAGCGAATCTCTGATCCTAGATTCAAATCGATTAATGAAAGCTGAAAGGAAGTGTTGAACCTTGCTCTTTCGTTGTACACTTGTATCAAACTCATCCAACAATTGATCTACTTCATATACCTCATGTTTTAGACGATCAAGCCAATTCTTAACATTTTGGTTCTGGTACTTCTTTGTCTCTGCATCATCCAACAATTGATTGATAGAATTCAATGTGATTTCGAGTTTTTTAACCAACTTTTTATTGCAGAGGTCTTTGAAATCTCTTGAGGCAATGCTCTGAAGAGTGACTTGAAAGAATGATGAAAGAAATGCTCCACCAATCAACTCTGCCATGATATTTGTAGTCAAATCCTAAGAGACTCACTGCAAAACTATAATCTATCTTCTGTCAAACAAAAATAATGGATTGTTTAATTAATGACACACTATTCAGTTATAATAAATAACAACTGTATGTACATGCCATCTTCATTGCAAGCAACGAAGAAAGATCGTTGTTACTACAACTAAATCATTTGTGCCTTTTATATTTCTTTATCACTGTTGTTTTTAGAAATCAAATTTTTTATTAGAAATGAAAAAGTACAAAGAGTATGAGTTATTTCTCTGGTTTCTTATACACAATAATTCTTGCACAAACTCAGTCCAATTATTAAGTCAGCACAATTTATGTTTTTAAAATTTTTTAATAAATTTTGAACTTTGGGTTCATTGTATATAATAAATACAATGTCCAACCCAGTAATTGGGTTCACTTGATACTAGGGGTGGGCAAAAAAACCAAAAACTGAACTGCTGAACTGAACCAAAAAAAAAAACTGAACCATTACTAACAGTTCTGAAACTGAACTGAAACAGTTCAATTCAATTTCATTTATTTTTATTCGTATTTTTTTCAAAAGTATCAATAATAACAGTTCGGTTCAGTTCGGAACAGTTCAATTCAAAATGCAAAGAGTTCAGTTCAGTTAGTTTAGATTTAGCAAACAGTTCAGTTCGATTCAGTTTTCATCCTGAACTGAACCATGTTCACCCCTACTTGATACACCCTCGTTCATCATTATCATAATTAACTTAAATATAAATATAAATTTTTTTTGAAGAGAAATATAAATATAAGTATAACCGGAACAAATCACATAACATAATTTGAAAGATTAACTTTTGTTAAGAAATGAAGAGATTACCTGAAAGTGTGAAAACAAACAAACTGAGATCTGTCAAGGAAAGAGAGAAATTACTTGAAAGTGTGTGTGGAACAAACAAACCGAAGAACTTTAGAGATCTCCCAAGGAAAGACTTAGAGGAAGCAGAATAAGATATCAATCATGAAGTTTGGTATGGAAGAGAGAGGAAAGAAGTTTTTTTTTTTTTTTAAAGGAAAGATGTTGAAAATGAATGAGATGATGTACCTTTTTGAAGGATGTCACTTTCCAATCACTTGCAAGGAAATTGAAGTATGTGGCGCCTGTTGCAGTTTTAATTTGTTTAAGTTTGCGAAAGCAAATTTTTATGAATTAATATGAGATGCGTAAAAAAAAGTATGCTTAATTACTTTATCATCCTCTAACTATTTAGTTGGTATCGGATTGGTCCTCTAACTAAAAATTGATTTATTTCGGTACTCTAAGTTTCTCACTGTTACTACATTTAGTCATTTCTGTTAGTTTTATTCAAATAAACGTTATGATTTGTGTTATGTGAGTATCTGACCTCTTGTTTCACACATACATATGAACCATAACAGTTATCAATAATATCAGTCACTATTTAATCATAATACCTTAACAAAGAATATGACCAAAATGATACTAATAAATAAAGTTAGAGGACCCACATAACACAAACACTAACGTTTATTTGAATAAAACTAACAGAAAGGACTAAATGTAGTAACGGTCATAAACTTAGAGGACCGAAATAAATCAATTTTTAATTAGAGGACTAATTCGATACCAATTAAATAGTTAGAGGACCAAAAAGGTAATTTAACCAAAAAAAAAGTACTTATGTCAAAAAGTCGATATAATAAATTTTGAAAACTTATGCCTATTTTTAAAATATCAACTGTAATATAATGTTATTTAATATGCAAAACATCGTTATATATTTATTTTCATTGTATCCGTTGCAGATTTTATATATCTATACAGAGGTAAATTTCTATGTACGATAGCCTCTTTTATATTGGATGATTATTAGGGCGTTTCTTATTATTTCGTTAATGGGTCATCCAATATATATCAATTAATTAAATATTTAATTAATTATTGAATTATAAATCTAATAACATTATTACTTAATTTGATCACTAATCAATTAAAGGCCCACAATTGATTAAAAGTTAATATAATTATTATTACGATATTTGTTCACATAATGATATCGAAATATAATTAAATAATAAAATATTCAAACATGATTTTCTTGTATAGAATAATTGTATGAGCTTGTAAGAACTTGCTGGGAATTTTTCCAATTTTTCAAACAATGTCAAAAACACTCTTTTTTAAAATAAATATATATGTTTAAAAAATACAATCTTGGTGGGTCATATAACCTACAAAACTCAACCATTCAAAAAAATTCAACCACATCTAATGGTTGACATCCATTTTGCAAGCAAAAATAAAATAGTCCAGTCTCCTACGGTAGGAGACCTAAAAAGGTCTTCCACCGTAGCCTTTGTCGAAATATGGGCATGATGTTGTTAAAGAAGAGTGAGTTTAACTCAAATCGTAAAGATACTTTATATTATCCGTAGGGTTGTGGCTTGAACTTCGGACTCACCTATTTGACAAAAATAAATTAATTTTAAATCTTTGAAGAGTGTCATTTAATTCATTGAAGAATGCTATATGAACACTCTCTTTTAAACATCTTCTCTAACATTCACTCTCTTATTGGATGAAACTAATGTATGTCTCACCGCTTTAAATGGAACCCATTTCCAAAGTGTGAGACCCACCTTAATTTGAACTAATAAGAAAGTGAGTCTTTAAGAGAGTGTTGCTACCACTACTCTTAAGTCTTAACTCATTTGTTAGTAAGACTTTTTATTTATTTATTTATTGTTATTTTAACATCTAATCAGATATTGTATTTCAGTCTCGTGAGCATAGCTCAGTTGGTAGGACAATGCATTATGATATGCAGAGGTCGGGGTTTGAATCCCAGACATCCAACTTATTCAGTTTATAAGGTGAATTATAGCCACTAAACTACCTGATAAAAAAAATTGTATTTCAATAACGTATAAAAATAAATAAATTGTGTTAAGAAAAAACATATAAAAATAAATTATTTATAACTATTAACGTGACATAAAGGAACAAAAGAAAGTAATTAAGAAACTAAATTGTATATGCGCTATGGTGGCGTTTAGCGTGGGAATGGAAAGTTTTTTCCACCATGGAAAAGCTCCCATTTTCAGGACACCTGTAAGTTGAAAACCTGTTGAGAATTGCTGTTTACATATTACATAAGGTTGTGCCACACGAGTACTTTACGAAAATGTCCTTCGGCAGTTAACTGCCGAAGTTTTAGTAAACCGGCGGCAGTTAACTGCCGAGGAAAACCTCGGTAGTTAACTGCTGAGGAAAACTTCAGCAGTAAACTACCGAGGAATACTACTGAAAACTTCGGCAGTTAACTGCCGAGGAAACCTCAAACCTATTTTTTATTTTTTTTTAACAAAAACCATAAATTGTCATTAATAATATTTATTGATTTTGAATGTTTCAATCATAATACTCTATCATACAACGCCATAATACTCTATCATATACCATATCTCTATCCAAATTATTAATCTTTAGATCTTTCTTAAAAGTTTCCTTTCTAGTTTTTTTAGATCTTCCTCTATCTCATGATCTTTCTTGAGAGTATATACCAGGAGTTATATAGTATCAGGAACTATCGATACAAGTACCTAAATTAAGATGATGATATGTTGGTAAAAACTATATCGTTAAGCAAAACAAACATAATATTTCAAAAATCTAAGGGTGTGTTTGTTTCAAGTTATAATTGTTGATTCCCGGGAATAAAATGATTGGAATGTATATGCCTGTGTTTGTTACAAGTTTACTAAATTTTATTCCCGGGTATAAAATGTTCCTGGGAATAGAAAAAATTTCCCAAGGAAAAGGGTGGGAATAAAGTTCCCATGGAGATGGGAATAAATTCATAAATAGTTTACCTATTATAATCCCTATTTTTATGGTTCCTAGGAATATTATAAAGCTAACCAAACATATTTTTCCTAAATTCCTTGGAATAAAATTTCCATCTTTATATTCCAAGGAATGTTATTCCTAGAAATAAATTTGGTAAACTTGAAACAAACACACCCTAAGGGTCTGTTTGGGAGGGGAGTTTTGGAGGGGAGGAATTATTTTTCGTTTCCAAATTAAGCAAGCTATAAAATGTTTTGAAAATGGCAGAAGTTTAATTGAATTGTTATGTTATACAATCATATATTATGGTACTCTTTCAAAAAAATTTAACCCTCCACCCCAAAATCTCCCCCCTAAATAGACACTAAAAATTGGAGCAAGAACTAATTCGAACATATTATTTGAAAGATGTGATGACATTGACTAGTCTTATTTGAGGGTTTGAGAGCTCTGGTAGGGTTTCTGTTCGATTTCCTCCACTGTTGCACTATTCGATTCTTACTTAGAGTTGTCCATAGGGCTAAACAGAATTGGGGAAACGCAGTCGCGCTAATGCTCAAGGTTATTACAAAGATTGATTCACGTTTATCTCTAAATAGTTGAAACCAACTGATAGTTCTTCCTTTTTTGTCTGGACTCAATCGCTGCCATGCCTTTTGACTGGCAGGCTGAGTTTCCCCCGTTGGCCACTGTTGTGAATCCGGTATAAAACTCACACCAATGAAAACAAAGATGTGTGGAGCAAAAGATAGTGGTAATCAAAGAGTAAAAAGTTTCCCAAGCAACAACAACAAAACCAGCCCTAGACTAGTGTAGAACAACACCACAAAGATAATACAAAGCAAACAAGATAAGCAAGAAAGAAAGAACAAACACACCAAGAAGATTGTTGACCCAGTTCAGCCAATATGGCCTAATCTGGGGGAGAGAGCAGCTCTCCAATCCAATATGATGAAAGTGTTACAAAGGGTTACAAGAAACAATAGCTTGCAAGCTTACACAATAAACAAGACCTAGATTCTACCCTTTGGTGTTTCCCCCACTCTCACAATATGAACCCTAAAAGAGAAGACACTAGAGGAAGCTTTAGATCCTTCCAACTAATGAACTCCTCACTACCCAAGGTGATTACAATGTTTTTCCCAACCCAAGAGACACTCTCTACAAAGACACTCAACCCTTTGGTTCCCTCCTCTGTAATCCAAGTTTCTCTCTCTAAGCTCTTCCAAGCTCTCTTCCAAAAATGAACACAAGAACACTTAAATACTAGCCTTCCTCTGAAGCAATCGTGTCACGATTTCCAGATCGTGTCACGATTTGCGTACAACCCAAGGTATGACCAGTCCTTATCAAGGATACTTAACGAGCAAGTTTCTCAATCGTGTCACGATTTCCCAAGATCGTGCCACGATTTGGCATCCAGCAAACTAGCTCACGGCACCTCGAAATCGTGTCACGATGCCAAAATCGTGTCACAATTTCTCTGTTCTTCCAGACCACAAATTTGAAGCCAATGTCAACAGCCATTCCTGCTGTTGCGACGGTGTGTGCTCAACCAATCCACCGGTTGCAGCCTCTTTTGCTCAGATTTGTTCAGCATCGAAACCAACTTCATCTAATGATGATCTACCTCAGCCATCCATTCGAGGGGAGACCCTTAGTATCAACATTTCGCAGGGAATGTATGAGAAAGGCATGGCTTTTTGTAAGCGAAATTTGCGAGGTCGGCTAGTTCTTAACAAGGGAGACAAACCGTACCCGAAAAGGGATATTGAGCTGAAACTTCAGAAGCTTTGGAAGACATCAGGCGCGTGGTCCCTTCTTTCTTTAGGTAGGGGTTATTATGAATTTTATTTTGCCTCCGAGGAAGATTTACGATCGGTTTGGGCGATGGGAACGGTAAATTTGAAACCTGGTTTGTTAAGATTGTTTGAATGGTCCAAAGATTTTAATTTGTACACACAACGTAGTACACATGCACAAGTTTGGATCCGTTTGATGGCTTTACCCCAAGAGTATTGGATGGATAGGACTCTTCGTGAGATTGCTAGTGCGATTGGTACTCCGCTTCTTATTGATAATGCGACGTCCAAGCGTCTTTTTGGCCATTATGCACGCATACTTGTCGACATGGATTTTACTCGCAAGCTTTTCTATGAAATTGTTGTGGAAAGAGAGGGCTTTGCTTTTTCTGTTGAGGTTGTTTATGACCGTATGCCGGATTTTTGTACCAATTGCAAAAACATAGGGCATCATATTTCAGTTTGTCGGTGGATTCATCCACGGAAAGAAAACGAAAATAATATAGAGAAAGAAAAACTTGCTCAGGGGAAGAAGCCAATGCCAACACAGAGGACTCATGAATGGGTTCCTCTTAAGGACAACCCTTCAGGTATAGGCTCATCTGCAGCCTTCCAACAACCTGTTTCTCGGCCAGCTGCTACCAAGGAAGCTATTCCGACTCAGAACTCAAGTCCAGTCCCTACAGAGCTAACCAACTTGCAATCTCAGCCACAATAACAACTCTCTCGGCCTACTTCTGCAGCAGAAACTCTACCTCTTCAAAATTCAAATCAGCAGCATGTTCCCTCCGAGGAGGAAAATTTGTAGACTTTCAACACTTCCCAACAGCAGCCCACGAGTGAACAGGAAGGGACACATCAGGATATCAATTCCACTCACGAATTTGTAGCTTTGGAGGCCACCTTACAACACAATGAGGCTGAAGAACACAGTACAAATGAGGGAAATATTAGTTTGATTCAAGCAGCACCAGTTCAGCAAAAAGAAATTACGGAGGTAAATGTTGAAAATGTTAATGATGTTATTCCGGTTTCTCAAGATGAAGTGCAGACAGACTTGCAGATGGACAAAGCACCTTCGGACATGACATTCAGCTTTGAAAATGTTGACATCGGTATCAATCAAAAGATGCTGCTTTCAACATCTGTTCATATTATTGAGGAAATTGTAGATGCAGAAGTCGCAACTCCACAGGAAAATGTAAGTGGTGACACTGCCGTATCACATCAGCAGCCATCATTAGATGTTATGGCATTGGAACATTCAGCAAATGTGCAATCCAGACCAGCAGAGACAGAAGCGAATTCAAGTGCAGCAGCTAATGAGCTTACTGCTGATCAGGTGCGTGAAGTTTCAATTCAGTCCAAGGAAATCCAGGTTTCGAAAAATGTTCAAAATGACTTGGATTTATAGGCTCGCATTCGGGAGTATGATCAACGTATGGCAGCCGAAGGATTCACGCAAGTTTTGTCTAAAAAACAGCAGCAAACATTGAAAAAGCAAGTTTTAGGGAAAACTTCGTACAACACCCGTGTGAAGGGTTCAACTCCCCCTTCTCAATGAATTTCTGAATGTTAAGAGAGAATTGAGAAGTTGGCTTCGGTTGATATTAGAGACTACTTCAGTAATAATAATGTGGATGATTGCACTCAATTCTATCAACCATGTGCTGGGATATAGCAGTACCAACGCATAGAAGAATTGACTTGATGAACTTAAACATGTTGTTTATGAAGCAAACCAACTATTACATGAGATTTCTTGAATCTCTTACGAGCAATTTATTGGGCTTGGTTTCAGCTTTAATGCAAAGCAAAAAGAGTTGGGATTGGGAGAAGGTCCTAACGCTAACAATGAAGGCTTAGTCAATAATATGGGTCATGAGATTCAGGGTTCTTTTTGGTTAGTCTCGTTGCCTCATGATATCTATCTCTCTTCCTGCTTAGAAAAAAAAAAATTCGAACATATTACCATGTAATACTCCAGTTTGCAATAGATGAATTAAATGCATGGAAGGAATGACATAAAAGATATTACGACTGCATCAAATTAATTACTTCTTTCTTTGTACCAAAAAAAAAAAACATCTTTCTTTTGAGTCCGGTCCCACTCAACTTCGAGGGTGGACCTGAGTCGTCGGGGCGAACCGGGGAATAGTCAGGACCAAGGGAGGCTGGATTGAAATCAAGTAGGGAAAATATCATTAAAATTATATGTAATTAAATTTATTTTCTAATATAGTGAAGAAAATTTTTCTTAAAAAGAAAAATGTAATGAAGAAAATTATTTTCTTCACATAATTTTATGAAAGGCTTGGATGGATGATTATCCATTACAAAGATTTTTATTATTTTTTTAAACACAAAGAGGAGCAGCAAAGAGCTACTACCTCAAAACGATATAAAGATAGAGTCCATTACAAAGATGATTATAGATGATTATAAATGGATTAACGAATTCTTTTCATCCATCGATTACAATTCAAATTACAACTGTCAGGTGGGGTTCAAACTCTACACTTAAGCAGACAAAGTCAACTAAAGCAACAAATAGGTCAACAAGAAATGAACCAAAGAAGCAAAGACTGTAATAATAGATTCTAAAAATTCATGAAAAAGTTATTCATGAGAACACATATGAGAAATTAACTAACACAACCAAATTTATAAAAATTGAGACAAAGCAAATAAAGAAAAAATCTTTTAATTTTCTCAACTATTCGTTTTAGTGCACCAAAAGTTCTCCATGAACATTTTTTTTCCTTATTTTTAAGTCAACTAAATATATAACATTAACATAAAATTGGTTTCAATAAAATTGGTCTTAGGTCTCTAAAGCAGAATCTCAAGTGCCTTTTGGATAAACGAATTTGATTACAATGGGAGACTCGACATGGGATTTGGTTTTAATGGAGAGGGGGAGAGGGGAAGTGAAAGGGAGAGATTTTAAACACAAAAATTGTGTTTGGTTCGATAAGAGAAGGAGAGAAATATCAATGGAAGAAAAGTACAAAATTACGTTTTTATTACAATCGTGGTGTTTAAGGGTACAATGAGACACCAAGTTTATAAAATGGTTCTGATGCAAGTTCAGCAACAATGTGAATAATATTGAAGGCTACTGAAGTATCAGAATAGTTTAGTCGGTAGAGACTATACATTGTGATATGCAGAGGTTGAAATTCGAACTCCCAATACCTTACTTATTCACCTTAAAAGGTGAATTCTAGTTATTATTAAGCTACTTGAACAAAAAAAATATGTGTGCAGGCGATATTGTGAAGATTAAAAATAAAACAATGAACAAAATACAGTGACTAAAATCATGACAAAAATTCAGTTTAAGTATGGATACGAGCGAATCAAAAGATAATAGTTTGGTGTGCCTAAATTATGAAAGAAACTATGAACTAAATTATATTAAAAATAAAAACTAAATACAAGAAAATTAAGATATAATATGTCATAGGAAAACTCCGACTTTTTCCAAATATATACTATATATGGGCCTAATAGTTATTTTGCAATTAAACAACTAATTTATTGTGACATAAATATAAGAAAACAGTTTATTATCCTATCTCACGTCATAAATATTGGAAAACAATTTGTCTCCTTCTTATTTGATAGAATATAAGAAAGGTTTAAATATCATTTTCGTCCCTATAATTTGGATCCATTTTGATTTTCGTTCCTATAAAAAAAAAGTTTGAAAAACATCCCTGTAAAATTTTTTTGTTTGAAAAAGATCCCTGGCCCCATATTTTTTATGACATGGCATGGGTTTTGCCACGTGGCAGTTGCTGACTGTGCAACTTCTGCCACGTGGCAACCACGTAATTAAAAAATTAAAATTATTTTTAAAGTTTTGAAAATTATTTTTTTAAATTAAAAAAATATGAAAATAAATTCAAAAATCATTTAAAAAAATCGAAAAAAAACTGTTAAAATTAAATTTTCAACCATTAATTTTTTTTAATTTGAAAATTATATTTTTTCTTCATATTTAAAAAAAAAAAAAAAATCATTTCATTTTTTTTTCAGAAATTTCAGATTTTATAATTTAAAATAAAAAATAATATTTTTAATTTTTTTTCAGATTTTTTATATTTTTAAATTTTAAAAACAATTTTTAGAATTTAAAAATTAAATATTATGTTGCATGCCACGTCAGCAACTGCCACGTGGCAAAAACCATGCCATATCATCAAAAATGTGGGGCCAGGGACCTTTTTCAAACAATTTTTTTTTACAGGGATGTAATTCAAAATTTTTTTTTTACAGGGAGGAAATTCAAAACCGACCCAAATTACAGGGACTAATATCATATTTAAGCATATAAGAAAACAATCTATTCTTATCTCTTAATCTAACTAATTAAAATATAAAATGAAAAATATATATCTACTACTCCTTAAAAAAATCAATTTTCAATAACATTTCATAATTAATCTCGGTGAAACTCATAATCGTGTTAGTTCCATGGGCCTGATAGTTATTTTATAAATAAGAAATCAATTTGTTTGGGCATAAACTATTAAAAGACCCGCTCATTTCCACATGTCGCGTAACATTGTTGTAATTATATAAAAATATTATATTGGTAATATTGTAAAATGTATAAAGACGCTAAATAAAAATCATCAACATTAATATAATGTTTATATTAAATAGTTTTCTCTTTTATATGTATAAATCCGTTATATTTGCATCACGCTCGTTTCATTCATTATTTGCTTATATCTGTGAGGAAAAAAATTTAAAGGGCAGAAGAAAATTTTTATGTAATGATTTGAGAAAGTCAATATGATAAAGTTTTGAAAACTAATAACTATTTTTAAACATTAATGTACTATTTCTATTAAAAAAGAGTAAGAGGATAATCAAAGATGAGAATAAATCGTTTTGCTATATTTATATCATAAGAGAAGAGAATAACCCGTCCTCCTATCATTTATTCCATAATACATTTTTTTTTATATGATTGGTTTTTTATTTGTAAAATGATCATTTGGCCCATAAAATTAAGAAGATTACAAGCTTAACCGAGGTTAATTATGAAATTTTGTTGGAGATATATTTTCCTATAGTAGTACTAGTAGATATAGGAAAATAGTTTGTTCTCCCACTACAAGAAATCTGACATAGAATGACAGCGAAATTCCATAGGTAAGGGTGAAAAACTGTAGTTGTAGCCCAAAAACCCTATTCCAACAGGCGTATTACTCCATCCTTTTAATTTTGCAATACCAACAGCAATATTAGGCTAACGAATCACCTGTTTTCTTAGGTGGTCTCAAAGTTAAGTTAGGTTGCCTCAAATTTGGAAAGAAAAAAAAAAGTTTATCTTGGCACAAAATCCGTCACTAAATGGCTATTGTTCGTAGGTAAAAGATTAAAATACAAAATTTGGTTGTCAATTATACATAGTCAGTAGATAAATGTCTAATGTACCTATAGGTAAAGGCATGCCTGAATTATAACTAATATATTTAAACTAAGCCACCCATTTTATTGGACTGGCCCTAATTGGAGCCCTAGGTTGCAGTGGTTTATTATTAGACTATTACTTTACCCACCCTATGCCTTTTCTCGCACGCCCTATGTTTTTTTTCCAATTTTACCCCTGGTCCGAATTTCGTTTTTCGGATTACATTGTTAGAATTTTGGAGATGTTTCCGTATTTGACAATCCGGAATAGTGTTTTTCCAGAACTTTTACAATTTTAAGCTTTGCAGTTCGTAAAATAAAATGCGAATATGGTAAAAGACAGAAATAAAAAGACACAAACATAAAAACAACTCATTTTCTTAATATATGAACAATACATTACAATAATTTCAAGCTTTTTAAGCTTATTACATAAGATCCTAAATCTATTTCTACTCTTAACTTATTACATAAGCAATACCGGTGGCTCCAGCCATCGATGGAGAGGAAAGAGGGGGGGGGGGAAAGAAGATGGAGGGGAAGAAGAAACCAATGCTGCCTAATGGAACATACCAGTAGCTTTGGTGTTTATGGGGAGACATAGGGGGCACAGGGGCCTCTAGGGAACAAGAGACCATGATGGTCAACATGACACCCAGGCAAACCAACCTCACACCCAGACTGACCCCTTCCCTATTGACCGATCATATGACCCCTGATGGATTTCAAAGAGACCTCTTTCTATCAAAGGCCAACGATGAAAACACATCGTTGTAGAAGGAAGAAGAGAAGAGAAGAAAGAAGAGGGTGTGAGAAATTGTGAGAAAATGTTCTTCTATTTATACGGAGGGAGGGTTAAAAAGTAGGTGGGTAAGCCATTATTACAGTCAAAAAACGTGTAAAATCGCGTTTTTCAACTTAACCACCGCCTAAAATGTTTTCTTTGTGGTGCAGACCACCGGCCAAAAGCTTTTAGTGTAATCCGGAATACGCATATATTTCGGATGTTGTATTCCGGAAAAATACGATACTATGGTGAACAAAGGGAAACTTAGGACTTTGAGTATGGTGAGGGTTTGTTTGGATTTTAGAATCCGGATTTATTCAGCATTGGATTCTTTTGTGTGTCCCACATTGCACCGACAATTTTTATGGTCCACAACGCCCATATACCTCTATAAATAGGGGTCCCTGTTTTCATTACAAGTAAACTACATCAGACCTAAAACACATGGAATCCCCTGGCTTTGATCCGAACACCAAGCTAGCGGCAGTCTACTACAACGGTGGAACACAACCAATCTGTTTAGGATTCGAGACGATGTTACCCTCTCTAGGCTGAAGGATGAGCTGGATCAAGTCAACCGTCAACTCAACCACAAAGACACGAGGAGGGTGGTCGGACTTGAATATAAATGTCCATTGTCCGACTCAGCCGGATCTCTTCGCTTTAGCCGGATGAAACTCAAGAACGACGACGACATGCGAACCATGTTCTTTGTCTTTGGTCAGCACAGTACAAGAGGACCAATCAAGTTGGACGCTTCGTTGGTTAGATCTGTTGAACAAATTCTGAAAAGTTTGCACTGGACCAGGAACTTCCGAGAGATCCGGGCTCTACTGGAGGGACTAGAGGAGGAAAAAGTTAGTTTAGATGATCCGTGACAATGTTCTATGCTTTAATTAATCGTGTGTTTTATGTTGTTTTAATTGCGTGTTAGTTATGTGTTGTTGAATTAAGTTGTTGAATTATGTTTTGAATAATATATATTATTTAAACTTTCATTATGTTTTAATTTACGTGAAATATGTTCATTTATTAGATAAAATAACGAAAGATATGCTTTTCGGATTACGAAATCCGGAATTGTCTAGGGCGTATGTGTGTTCCGGAAAACGAAATCCGGAATACCTTAGCATATAATTCTTTTGTATGGACCACATTGCACCAAGAGTTTAATTATGTGGTCCACAACATCCAAGGACATATATAAATACATTCTCTCTGGTTTTCAGCTTCAACACCATCAAAACACACAAACAAAACAAAGAAAACCATGCACATTTTTGTCATTAAGCTAAGGATCTTCCTCACGTTGTCGCAAATAGATGAGTTAGCTCTCTATTTGATGGCATGATGAAGATCTTCTGCATGCTGTCAAAAATACAAAAAAGTACACCAAAGAGACCATGCAAATTTTTGTCATTGTACTGAGGATCTTTCTCATGCTGTTTTAAATATATAGATCTCACTACTACAAAAATGACATTTCACATCGGTTGAAATCGACATTTCACATCGGGTACCAACCGATGTAACTAAGGGTGAGGTTGTAACAGCATGATGAAGATCCTAAGCATGATGTCAAAAATATATAGATACTCCTTGATGCCTCCTTGATACATAGATAACTCAAAAATATCAAAAGGTTACTATGAGTTAGATTTTGCTGCATGCTAGATGAATATGTCATTTGGCAAGGTAGCAGGATCTAACTCAAAGAAATCCTCTTGAAAACACATTCCCAAAAGATTCATCATTTATGTTATTATGGTTTTTTTTAACTGTTTTTTTGTCTTTTGTTGCTTCAATTTATGTTATGTACCTTTGTTCTATTTTTTTTCCAAGGCAATTGCAACGAAAACGATCCAAACAAAAGGGTCTGATGCAGTTCGCACTTTAAAATCCGGAATAGCTTCATGCATTTCAGATTATAAAATCCGGAAACCCTCAGGAACATTTTGGCCGGTGACGTTTCACCAAAGGTTAGGCCGGTTAGTGAAGTTTTAATACATTTTTTGGATGGTTTTGAATGAAAACACGTTTTTCTTGACTTCCAAATTACCTATGACTTGTTTTAGGCTATAAAAAGGCATGAATCTTCAACATTTTCCTTCATTCTTCTTCACCCTCCTTTCTTACATTTTCTTAAAAAACAAATTAGTTTTTTAGGTAGATTTTAGGAGTGTTAGTGGTGTCATGGTCATTGTTGACCGCTCATACGACCCCTGCAATTGCATTGCAGCTTATGCGGGGGTTGTATAACGGTCAACGGAGACCCTTGACATCAAAGAAAGACACAAAATATTCATATTGTATTTGTCCGAATTATTTGTTTCGGAAACACTAACAATCTGGTCCGCTATACGAAATCCGGACCAGGAGTAATTTTGAAATTTTTGCATGGCGCGCGAGAAGACAACGGGTTGGAAAAAGTAATAGTCTTATTATTAAGTAGTGGAAGTTTTTTTTCCTGTACACGGAGGTATTTTTCTGCTCTGTGGTTACCTGTATGCTGCTGGGAGATTTTATATTCGGCCTTGTTGTGTTAGTGGACAAGTAGGAATTTTTTTACTTCACTTTTTGGTGCAGTTTTGCTTGTTGTGTGTTTTCTCGGCTCCTATTGTTGTAGTTGCTTATTTTTATTTTGCATGTGTTGTGGAAACTTATGCTTCTTTATCTTTTACTACACGTTTGTATGAGTTTGGGGTTGTTACTAAGTACATCTTGTCCTCTATTTCGGGTGTTTTAATAACTTTTAGCTTAAATGATATTTTTTATCTCTCCACTTTTATAAACTGACGATTTTAGTATCTCAATTTTTAAAATAACACATTTGGCCCCCCCGGTTCAGTCTCTTTTGCAAATGTGAAAACCCATTCACGTTGACCAAGTCTACTCCGGGGTTGGGTGCCGAAATCACTGGTTTGTGAAAGTTGGGGGAGTAAATTACAATTTAGCCAAATAATAAAATAGACATGTGGAATCTGAGTCATGAAATTTGTGTACACGTATGTATTATAAATTGTGGTTGGACCTAACACAACTCCAGAATACCAGCTTGTGAGGTGAGGATTGTCCCACTTATAAACACATGTTCATGCCATCTTTTGTCTCATGTGCTCTTCAACACACCCCTTCACGACCACAATAGGGCTTATTTCACACTGCAACGACCACAATTTGCAACTTAGAAACTGCAATGATCACAACGACACACCCATCACAAATACAAGTTGTGATACCATGCATTTAGCCGGAAACATACTAAGACAAAAAAAAAAACATGCTAAAAGCAAAATATAACATAAAAGAAAGGGTTAGTGCTTTACCCCCTGTAATATAGGTTATTTTTTGTTTTCCCCTGTAAATTTTTTTTTTTTGGAATACCCCCTAATAGGTCATAAATAAAAATGAATATTTTACAGGGGAAAAACAAAAAATGACCTATATTACAGGGGGTAAAACACCATTAACCTAAAAGAAATTAACAACAAAATGAGATTTTATTGATGAAAAACATAGAAAAGTACAAGTGATATTGGATCCAAACCAAAGTAAAAAAAAGCACAATTGTAGACCAAACATTCAGCATGCAAGAGACAGTAACTCAAACATGGTTCACGTATAGGTGGTCACACAAGCTGCTTACTAGCAGATTCTTTATTTATATATTGTAGATAATTATCATAAGCTCCATGCATGCATTAGTTATCATATAGCCTGCAACTTGTCTGATGCACTGCTTGCAGTTGTTTTCAAGTCTGAAGTGGTCAATGACCATGAATGGATGTCGTGTGCAAAACCAGTTATTGAAGCACCAGATAGACCAAACCTAACCTTGTTAGGGAGCACTGTTTTCAAATCAACTATTTTCAAATCAACGATTTTTTAAGGATGAGTTAGACCCAATTTAAACAAAAGATTTTAGTCCCCGTGAGCTTAACTTAACCCAGTTGATACGAACATTGCATAATTATGCAGGGGTTCGAACCCTTGACACCTCACTTCTCCACATTTAAAATGTGTGAGCTCCAGCTACTAGACTAGACCAAAAACAAAAAACAGAAGATTTTATATTTTATATTTGCATTTTGTGCCAAGTTGCCAAGACGAGGAAATGGAGATAAAACTAAGCAAGAATCAAGGCCACTAAGACACATGCCACAAATTAGAATATTGAGATTTTGGTAGGCAATCTAATATATTTTTGTACTTAATATAATATATTTTGGTACTCAATTGATATATTTAATTACTAGATCTAATAGGTGCATTACTTGTTTCCAAAGTTTCTCACTTATTAGTTGTAAACTATCTCTATAAATAGAGAACTCACACAGTCATTCTACACACCGAAAGTTACAGTTGATGCTTCCTGTGCTTTTCTTCTCTTCTCCCTCTTTTGACTTGTGTTGACGAGTCTTTCTTCTTTTTCTACTCCTTTCTGTCCCTTCGGAATTAAAAGTGTTCTTCAGACCATAATCCCTCTTCAGTTTAATATCCTTTTAGAGAAGAGAAAGCGGTAGAGTCCTTCGTCGATCAATCCAAAGGTAAGGGTGAGACTAACTTTGCAATTCTATTAAGTATGTAAATCAATGGTTAGGTTTAACATGATGTAGGATGAGTTTTTGAGGAATTGAAAAGTAGGTTAAAATTGTAGAATTAATGAATAAACGGTGGAAACTTGTTAAAAAGATGTAGAAACTGTCCTTAGACCTTAGATAATGATTAAGATGATTTGATGATATTTATAATGTTATATATTTAGATATATATTGCATGAATTATGTTTGATGATTGAGATGTTGATGACGTGTATTTGTAATTGTTATATATGATGATTATCATTATTGATTGATGCTAATTTGTTGTTGTGATGAATATGATTTACTTTAATGATATGATTAATGAGAGAATATTATATACTGTGATTTAATTATTAAATGCATTGCTCGAAATATATTATTGAATGATCAAGATGTTGTTGAAATGAATTGTTATTAAGCTTGATGTGATTTGATTATGCTGCAATTGTTATTTAACTAAGTTGCATGAGTATGAATAAGTTGATGATGAACTCCAAATTATTGGATGTATAAGTGATAAGTTGATTAAGGTGTCTTGTTGGTAGAGTCCATGCATTAGCATTCATTGAGCTTTGTCCTCCGCACGATTAGGAGCTTTGTCCTCCGCACGATAAAAGTATATTAATACTTATGATGACGATTGATACCACATGCATATAAGTGTCTAAGTTGCATTGTCGCATTTGTCGAGTCAAAGTCGTTGTTGATGAATTTTCATCCATGAGTTGTTAAGTTGATGAATTATCATCTATGAGTTGTCGAGTTGTCTTCTACCCATGTGTTGTTAAAGAAGTACCTATGAAGATTATACGATGTTTATGATGTGAATTATATGATACTGATTATAATGTTATGATGTTGTTTAAGATATTGATTATGATATTGTTATGTTGCTATGTTGTTTAAGATATTGATTATGATATTGTTATGTTGTTATGATGTTGTATATAATTGTTACTATTAAGTGATGAATATGTTGTACTATATATGATTAATTATTATTAAGTGAATATTATGTTATGTTGTTGTAAGATGATGCGTATGTTGTGATGTATATAATTGTTATATTAAGTTATGAATATGTTGTACGATATATGATTAATTATTATTAAGTGAATATTATGTTATGTTGTTGTTATATTATTATAAAATGATGAATATGTTGTTGTTGTTATATTATTATAAAATGATGAATATGTTGTTATTTTTATATTATTATAAGAAGATGTTTATGTTATGATGTATATAATTATTATTATTATTAAGTGATGATTATATTGTGTAGTTTAAGTTATTAGTGATGGTGATTACTGTTGGAATAAGCCCTAATAGCCAATCTATATTGATTGGGTTTGGCTTTGTATCATGATATTGATATAAATATATATTGTGAATATATAATAACAAGGCATTTCTTTATTGATTTTGTTTTGTTTCAAAATAATAAAGTCCCTAGAATAGTTAGTCTGTTTAATGGAACATTAAGTATAACTTAATTGTGAGACCCCATTAAACATAAGGAAACTATTCTCAAAGTATCTGTAGTCAAGCTTTGTTGAGAAGTGGGATATCATTAAAGCATAGAGACTACAGACGATTATGTAGGTAGACTGATGATCACATCTCACAGATCATGGATAAAGAGTTATCAAGTCTTCACATAGATATAAATATTAGGAGTAATATTTATATTGGATTGATCCGCCATGAGAATACTACATAGTAAAAGTTATGAAAAGTGTCATAAGATATTCTCATAGTGATAGTGGTGTATTCCACCCTTCGACCTGAAACCACTATGTACCCTAGATGTTGGAGTCGAGTGCTTTGTCACCATTCAAACGTTGTCCGTAACAGGATGACTATAAAGTTGGTTGATGGGTACTCCATGAATCATGCTGAGGGACATGAGTGACCTAGATGGAATTTGCCCCTCCTACATAACAGGAGAAATGTCTACGGGCCCAATATTGAACTAGACAAGGATGACACGGTCTATGCCTTGTGTTCAATATAGACATGAGGGCAAAAGGATAATTATACACATGATCATTATCACAGAAAGGTTTCGTCATATTACATGACATTCTCGTCACTTGGGTAGCAGTGATGTGTTGCTAGATACCGCTCACTGTTTATAATATTAAATATGTGATTTAATATTATTGCCAACGTTACGGGAACCTATAGGGTCACACACAAAGGACAGATAGATGAGAGAAATAAATAAGTAAGACTTATTTATAAAATAATAAGTGAGACTTATTTATAAAATAATAACTGAGACTCATTATTAATTAAATAATTAAATATGATTTTATTATTTAATTTACCAAAAATAGAGAAACCCTAGCCGCCGCTCTCTAAACCTTGTTCTCTCTGAATCTCCGTTGGAATTGGCTAGCACCGATCATCGGAGAAGTTCTGTTCGTGTGGACTGAGTAGAGGCATCGCTGCTTTGCTTTGCTCGTGATCAGAAATATTTCTTCTACAAAGGTTCTGCTCTTCAAGAGGTAAACACATGAATCTTAAAGTGTTTAAGTTTCTATTTGATTTGTGATTAATGATTTAATCAAGATCCGTTTCAATGGGATTTCTTCCGCAAAGAGGATTAAATTTTTGAAAAACCCCTCTTAAAATCCCTTCAATTACATGATGTTATCTAGGAGTTGTTAAATGTACTTGATGATGGTTATGTTAAGTTGATAAGTTGTCTTCTATTCATGAGATGCTTGGTGGAGAAATGTTATTACGAATTAAGATGTTGTTATGTCGTATATGAATTAAGATTAAGATGTTGTTATGTCGTATATGAATTAAGATTAAGATGTTGTTATGTTGAATATGAACTATGAGTATGATGTGATGATCTATGTTGTTATGGTTTGGGTAATACGTGTTATATATGATGATGTTATAATGTGATGAATATGAAGTAAATGATAATAAGAAGTTGGTTGGACTATTAAGAATTATACATGAAGAATTATTATTACTAATAGATGAAGTTATTTGTGTTGTTAAATATAATTATTGAATTATATGCTTGATATTATTGTTTTGTGAAATCTCACCCCTTTTGCTTGGAAATGTTGCTCCTCGTATGAGTAACTTGCAGGTGATCGAGTTTAAGTTGCTGTTAGATTGCTGTTGTGTGTGGATTAGCTCTCATGTGTGTCTTTAGGTGCTCTGATACGTAACGGGATGAGAATTTTATTGTTGTCTTTCTATTCCTTACGTATTGTTTTAAGAAGAATTATGACTATGGTTTTAGATTTGATTATATGAGAAATTTATGAAGAGGCCTTCGTGCCAAAGACTGTTTAGTTATTGAATAAATTCCGCTGCGAAGTATTAAAGATTTTGTTATTGAATTTTAAAGGATAAATAGTTATTTATTCAGTTTATGATTTTAAGAAAAGAACTGTAGCATTCCGTTTACGTGAATAACTTTGATTATTAAATGGAATTTTTATGTTGGGAAAACAGGGTGTTACAATGAGGGCTTGATGCCCTGGTTGGTACCACATGCATGATTAAGAAGTTGAAGTTGCATTGTCGAGTCGAAGTCGTTGATGTCGCATCGTCGTTGTCATTTTTCAATGAGTTATTAATGAATTACTATATGAAGAATTATTACTATTAATTGATGATGTTTAAGTTGTTAAATGCATTTGATGAATTCTATGCTTATTATTATTGAATGTGAAAGCTCACTCCTTCTGTTTGAATGTTGCCTCGACATGGGTAACATGCAGATTAATCAAGGATAGCTGTTGAAGTGAGTTGACTCTCTCATGTGTCGTCTTAGGGTCGCTCTGATACGTAACAGGATGGAGATCTTGTTTGTTTTCCATGTGTTACGTATTTATTATGATTTTATGTTGAAGAGTTGTCTAAATTGAATTTTAATAAGTTGTTTAAGTTGAGACCATTGTGCCAACACAATGATGAATTTAAATGTTTTCCGCTGCATTAAAATTTAAATTGATCACATGAGATGATTGAAATAAATAGTCATTTTACTATGTTTATACTTGAAAGAAGTACAGCATCCTGTTTTAGTTGTTTACTCTGATTCATGCAAAAAATTTCAAGTTGGAAAAACGGGGTGTTACAAATACTATTGAAGGCTAGTGAAGTATCAGAATAGTTCAGTTGGCAGAGACTATAAATTGTAATATGCAGAGGTCGAGATTCGAACTCCGAACACCTTACTTATTCACCTTAAAAGGTGAATTCTAGCTATTAAACTACTTGAACAAAAAAAAGTTTGTGTGTGCAAGCGATATTGTTAAGATTAAAAAAAAAAACAGCGAACAAAATAAATTGACTAAAATTATGACAAAAATTCGGCTTAAGTATGGATACGAACGAATGAAAAGATAATAGTTTGGTGTGCCTAAATTATGACAGAAACTATGAACTAAATTATATTAAAAAGAAAAAATAACATTGTTCAACTTTTGCCAAATAAAAAATAAAAAATAAAGATATAATATGTCATAGGAAAACTCCGACTTTTGCCAAATACTTACCATTTATATGGGCCTAATAGTTATTTTGAAATTAAACAACCAATTTATTATTACATAAATATAGAAAAACAGTTTATTATCCTCTCTTATGTCATAAATATAGGAAAACAATTTGTCTCCTCTCTTATTTGATAGAATATAATAAAACAGTCTATTATTATCTCTTAATCTCTTAATCTAACTAATTTACATATAAAATAAAATGAAAAATATTTATCTGCTACTCCTAAAAAAAATCAATGTTCAATAAAATTTTATAATTAATCTCGGTAAAACTCCTAATCGTGTTAGTTACATGGGTCTGATAGTTATTTTACAAATAAAAAAGCAATTTGTTAGGGCATAAACTATTAAAAGACCCACTTATTTCCACATGTCGCGTAACATTGTGGTAATTATATAAAAATATTATATCGGTAATATTGTAAAATGTTTAAAGACGACAAATAAAAATCATTTCATTAATGTAATGTTTATATTAAATAGTTTTTTCTTTTATATGCACAAATCCGTTAATATTTGCATCACACTCGTTGCATACATTATTTGCTTATATCTGTGAAAACATTTTTTTGATGGGCGGATGAAAAATTTTATGATACTGATATGAGAAAGTCAATATGATAAAGTTTCGAAAACTAATAACTATTTTTAAAATATAAACATTAATGTAGTATTTCTATTAAAAAGGATTAAGAGGATAATCAAATATGAGAATAAATCGTTTTGCTATATTTATATCATAAGAGAAGAAAATAACCCATCCTCCTATCATTTATGCCATATTACATTGTTTTTATATGCTTGGTTTTTTATTTGCAAAATGATCATTTGGCCCATAAAATTAAGAAGATTACAAGCTTAACTGAGGTTAATTATGAAATTTTGTTGGAGATATATTTTCCTATAGTAGTACTAGTAGATATAGGAAAATAGTTTGTACTCCCACTACAAAAAATTTGACATAGAATGACAGCGAAGTTCTGTAGGTAAGGGTGAAAAACTGCAGGTGTAGCCCATAAAACCTATTCCAACAGGCGTATTACTCCACCCTTTTAATTTTGCAATACCAACAACAATATTTGGCTATACCAATGGCAAGTCATTGTCACAAAAGCATATAGCGATGGTAATTCATGAAAGTGGTGAGATGATAACTCTCTTACTTGAAATGCTAACGAGTTACATGTTTTCTTAGGTGGTTTCAAAGTTAAGGGGCCCCAAATTTGGAAAAAAAAAAAAGTTTATTTATGGACAAAATCCGTCACTAAATGGTTATTGTCCGTAGGTAAAAGACTAAAATATAAAATTTCGTTGTCAATTATACATGGTCCATAGGTAAATGTCTAATGTACCTATAGGTTGTCAATTATACATAGTCAGTAGTTAAATGTCTAATGTACCTATAGGTAAAGGTAATGCCTGAATTGTAACTCGTATATTTAAACTGAGCCTCCCATTTGATTGGACTGGCCCTAATTGGAGCCTCTGGTTGCAGTGGTTTATTATATATTAAGTAGCGGAGGTTTTATAAATCTCAATTTTTAAAATAACACATTTGGCCCCCTACTTCACTCTCTTTTGTAAATGTGGCCTTGGTTGGGTGCCGAAATCACCGGTTTTTGAAAGTTGGGGAACTAAATTACAATTTAGCCAAATAATAAAATAGAAATGTGGCATCTGAGTCATGAAATTTGTGAATATAATTATTTCACACTGCAACGACCACAATTTGCATCGTAGATACCGCAATGATCACAACCACACACCCATCACAAATACAAGTTGTGATACCATTTAGCCCAAAATATACCAAGACAAAAAAAAAAAAACATGCAAAAAGCAAATAATAACATAAAATAAAAAATTAACAACAAAATGAAATTTTATTGATGAAAAACATAGGAAAATACAAGTGATATTGGATCCAAACGAAAGTAAAAAAGAGCACAATTGTAGACCAAACATTAATTCAGCAGCATGCAAGAGACATTAACTCAAACATGGTTCGCGTATAGGTCATACAAACTGCTTACTAGCAGATTCTTTATTTATATATTGTAGATAATTATCATAAGCTCCATGCATGCATTAGTTATCATATAGCCTGCAACTTGTCTGATGCACTGCTTGCAGTTGTTTTCAAGTCTGAAGTGGTCAATGACCATGAATGGATGTCGTGTGCAAAACCAGTTATTGAAGCACCAGATAGACCAAACCTAACCTTGTTGGGGAGCACTGTTTTCAAATCAACTATTTGAGCAATGGTGGAAAATTTTCCATTGGCATAAGTGACAACAACACTCAATGTGTTTGAGGAAGAGTCATAAGCTATGCTTACTTTAGTCAATGATCCACTCGCAAATTGCCAATTCACGGTCTTGAGAGAAATTAAAGAGTTGACATCGATTCCAATATGTCTCGTATTGGGATCAAAACTATTGGGATAAAGGTCAAACTCTACACCAACAAATTGATTGTAAGAACTTTTTGAATCAACTACTCCAAGATGTAGACTTTCTGAGTTGGGTGGAATCACAGTGTCTTGTGGTGCAATAAAGAAGACCAATCCATCGGTGGGAACACCATAACCTCCGGTGCCCTCTATTAGGAAAGAAAAGGAAGTGACAAAGCTAGCAACATTTCCGGCAGTGTCCCAAAGGGACACAGGTGGGGTTAAGATACGACCAGTACTTGGTATAGTTGTACCATAAGGAAGTTTGATACGCTTAGTCAGTGCGATGACCCCATTGTTTAACGTCTTAGCATCTCCTTGGAAGGTTATACCAGAAGGAAATGTCTGAGCATTAGGAGTGAACTTGGTGAAATTGAAGGAAAGGGCTTGTACTGAGTTTATATTTGTTGCTAGCAAAAGAAAGAAAGTTGTGTATATCATGCCTAAAACAAGTTCTTGAGTTGGAAGATTTGTGCGGTAAAAAGCCATGGTACTGTAAAATTTGATACCAAGTTATGAGTGAGTATTGTAAGTTGACAAACACACACATATATAGACACAAATTTAGATGATCTTATTTACACACTCCCCCGAAAAAATGAACATATTACTTAACTATTATTTTTTGAGTATTGATACATAGACCACCTTAGGTGGCATGTACCACTTGTCCACCCACATACAATTTTGACAAGTGTCTTTGTGGTCCCCCACACGCAAAAAAATACTCATATGTATTGTCTCTCACATACTCTCACATGGAGTGGTAGAATGTGTGTATGAAAAAAAGTGTGTGCATGAAACATTATTCTTCTTTTCTGTGTATCAATATGTCCAAATCCTTTTGTCCACATAAAAAAATATGGGTTTTTTCTAACGAGTTTAAGGATTCTTAACTAAGGAAATGTTTATAAAAAAAGTTAAATAATAATTTACTATTTAAAGGTAGTTAAGGAGTGTCCTAAAGGCAAAATATTTGATAGACACTGCATGGGGTTCGAACCCTTGACACCCCACTTCTCCACATTTAAAATGTGCGAGCTCCGGTCTGAACTACTAGACCAAAAACAAAAAACAAAAGATTTTATATTTTATATTTGCATTTTGTGCCAAGTTGCCAAGACGATGAAATGGAGATAAAACTAAGCAAGAATCAAGGCCACTAAGACACATGCCACAAACGTGTAACAAGGAAAACAAAAAAATAAACGTCCCACTCCAAGTGTACATAAACGTTTAATGAGCTTTCTGACATTTCTTAAAAATGAGTTTTATGACATTGAACCGATGGAAACATTTATATATTTTTTATTAGTAATTTTGAAAATTTGCGCGTTTTAAATTTTTCTATCATATGTAAATTTGGCCATGTTAAAAACTTTAAAATTGTAATTTTGCATTGAAACTTGTATGTTTTATATTTAATAAATAAGTTTTTAATAATTAATTGTAATTTTTCAATAAAAAAGCCTTATTACTTTTAGTTGTTTTAACATGTGCAATGTTGCACATGTTAAATAAACTTTTTTGATTAAAACAATCATACGAGCAAGGCTTCTTGCATTTAATGCCATGTTGGCAGCAAAGGAGATAAATCTAAGACACAAACAACAAATTCAAAAAACATAGGTATGGGCAGCTTCATCTTGTGGGATAACCAAAACATACAAAGAAATGTAGGATAACCAAAAATATAACTTGTGAACCAAAATATACAAAGATACGTTACTGTTGTAATACAAATCAAAGCAAAATAGAGAAAATAAGAACACATGTGAGAATGAAAGAAAATTGTTCCAAAAATTGTCACAAGATAAGCGTTCAAATATTATTTCTCTAGTAAATAATCATACCGCAAGACATGAGCAATAATCTATTCAAACATTTTTAATGAGTTTTGTGACATTGAATTGATTGAAGTTTTTTATATTTTGGAAAATGCTAAAGAGTACTCTTAAGACATTGGTTAAAAGGATAAAAATAGAAATATTACATCGAAAAATGGTGAAAAGCGTTGAATTTAACTTTTGAAAAAAATAAAATATTGTTGAATCTAATGCAAACCTACTACTCCCTCCCTTGTATAATAAGTGAGCAATTTGCAAAAAAAATATATTTTCCCAAAAAAATTGATCCATTTCACTTTTCAATACAATATTAATTATTTTTTCCAACTATAACTATAAGTAATTCTACTTTTACCACTCTCAATTCAATATATTTTACTCTGCATTTAAGGTAAGGAGGAATGCACCAATACTTAACCAAAACACTCAAAATTATATTTCTCTCTCTTTCATTGATATACTTTATCTTAATATGTGTGATTTTAGCAAAAGACTCACTTATAATAGTATGGAGGAAGTATATTTTTGTTTTCTTAAATAGTATTTAAAGACACTTGTTAACATAATCCTTATATTTTTTATTAAAAAACATCATACGCGCAAGTTGCCATCAGAGGAGATATGTAAGACAAAACAAAGACACAAACAACAAAGCAAAGCATATGCCACAAAACAAAACAAAAAAACATATATAAAAACGTTTTTAATGAGTAACCATAGACGTTTATAATTTTCGTTTCATAGTTGTTTCAACTTTCAAGTGGTCATAAGTGTAACACCCCGTTTTTCCAACTTAAAAATTTCACATATAAATCAGAGTATCTCAACATAAACGGAATGTCACACTTCTTTTCAAAAATCGTAAATGGAATAAATAACTATTTATCCTTCATAAATCAATAACATAATATTTAATACTTCGCAGCGGAATTTATTCAACATCTAAAATAGTCTTTAGCACGAAGGCCTCATTAAAACATCTCTTAAAAATCCAAATTAAATCATAGTCATGTAAAAACATAAGCAATACGTAAAGGAATAGAAAATAGCCACAACAAAATCTCTTCCCGTTACGTATCAGAGCACCTAAGACACACGAGAGGGAAACCTCACATGACATCAACTATTCTTGGTTACCTGCAAGTTACCCATGGTGGGCAACATTTAGAAGGGGTGAGATTTCACAAAACAATAATATTAAACATATAATTCAATAATTATATTTAACAACATGAAAACATCATAATATTCATCATAGATAATAATATATCATATATCACATCATTAATAGTTCAAATAAAGAATCACAGCTTAAACAACTTGACAACTTAACACTTTTGACTCGACAAATGCGACTCCAACTCGACTATGCAACTTAGACCTCTTATATGCATGTGGTACCAATACAGAGCATCAAGCCCCCATCGCTATTTGAGTATTAATATACTCCAGAGCATCAAGCCCCTATCGCTATTTGAGTATTAATATACTCTAGAGCATCAAGCCCCTATCGCTGAAATGCTAATGCATGGACTCGACTTCTTAAACATCTTAAATCGACAACCTCTTATATAATCCAATAATTTGGAACCTCATCATCTTAATCAACTTAGACCGACTCATGCAGCTTAGTTAAATAACAACAGCGACACAGTAGTATACAAAAACAACATGACATAATAATATCAAATGCAAGTCAATCAATGTCTCAATTATTCACAGATAATCTAATTAATGCATATACAATTATATCACAATATAAACAACATCAAATGATAATCAACATCTTAAAACATCATATATACATATAAAACTTCATTAATCATGGACAATATCGTATTCACAAACATATACATACATATACTAATTCATCAATCATAATCAATTATTCACTGTGACCTATGTTCCGTAATTTCACCATAACTCAAGTTCTATAAATCCTTTTGAAGTCAAACCAACGGCATTAGAAAGCTAACTTCCATATCTACAACTTTCGTGTTTACACCTAAGACCAATTATGTACCAATCAATACCAGTTTTCATTTCAAATTCGGACAAAGTTGTGCTGAAATTCATAAAAATACACTGTGACCTACGTGCAGTAACTTGACCATAACTCAAGTTCTATAAATCGTTTTGACGTCAGACCAACGGCATTAGAAAGCTAACATCTATACCTACAACTTTTGTGTTTACACCTAAGACCAATTCTATATCGATCAATACCAGTTTTTATTTCAAATTCGGGGAAGAGATGAAAAGAAAAATCAGAAAAAGCAACCTATATTATTCAACTTCACTTTCATTCAAAATCATCACAATCATCACTCTTAACCCTAATTCTCCAACCTTTCTAATTCAATCCTACACTTGCTAAATACAATCATCAGAATTACATAGATTAATAGAATTGTAAGTTAGTCTCACCCTTACCTTATAACTCAAAATCGCAGCACTCCTAGGTCTCTTGCTCTTCTCTTGGCTTTTTCTCCCTTTTCTCCAAAATTGATCGTACATTATGTTTTTTTTAAACTAGGTTTCTCCTATTTATAACCCTTTTTCTATGTTATCTTATTTCTCTTTCTCCCCCAAAACTCTCTAAAATCTCATAACAAACTCTCAACTCAATCTTATTTCTATTTTCAAATCTTATTCTATTAAATAACAACATAAGCCACTTAATAAATCACATAATCAAATAAATATATTTTAAACTCTTCTTAATAAATTTTAGACTCAATTAAATAAATCAAATAATTCAAAGAGGGTGTTACAATAAGTATGAGAGTGTGCACGCTATATTGTGAAGATTCGGGAAAAATAAATAGAATTTTATTTCATAGTTGTTTCAACTTTTAAGTGGTCATATAAATATATGGAATTTTATTTTATTCCTCATAAAAAAAATGTTACACGGTTGTTTCCGGTAAAAATAAAAAATAAAAAAATTCAGCATGCAGTTTAGTCTCTACTAAATTAAAATTTATTTAATTACGCTTAAACTTATAAATTTTTAAATGATTTTTTACTTGTTAAATAAAATGGCTTAATTAAAATTAAATTAAAATTTATTCAATTATGTTTAAACTTATAAATTTTTAAATGATTTTTTACTTGTTAAATAAAATGGCTTAAGTGTATATGGGCCAGGGATGGATCCAAACATAATAGTTTGGTGTAATTAAATTATGCACTAAATTACATTAAAAAAATAGCACTATTTGTCCTAAGAAAGCACAAGAAAATTAAAAGATAATATGACATCAGAAAACTCTTAGTTTTGCCAAATATTTACTATTTTTGTTAATGTTTTTTCTAACAAAACAAAATGAAATATATTACTAAAGATAAAACGCTATGCCTATCATAGGATGTACCAGAGTAGAACACCAAAGTTTAGGAAACGGTTACAATTCAGAATGAAAACAACAAAAGGGAAAAGGAAACTATTAGTCAATGCTCAAACAAGATAAATGACTAAGCAATCAGCTATGGTAACCAAAAGCAAAACTAACATTTTTTGTCTTCAGCCACTAATAAGAGAGTAACTTAATGTTGTCCAAATGCTGATAAATTGAATCTTCCTTATTTTATATTTATTTTTTAAGAAACTAAATTAAATAGCTCATTCAAATTGGCACCGAGGAGAATTGAACCTGAAACTTTGAGGAGGAGCACACTCCCAGATCTCAAGTCAATCTTACTTATTTCTAAAATTGAAAATATATAATTATTTCAAATGAATACATATTACTTAATTATTATTATTTTTCTTCGATGTGTCTAAATCTTTGTGTTCATATATATAAAAATATTTGACTGTAACTTATACACCTAGCTAACACTTTAAGAGAGAGAAATAGAGAGAGTCACGTCAATGTGTCATCATAGTCGGATTAACAAACAAATCTAAACGTTTAAAGTTAAATTTAAAATGATACCTTTTAAAAATTAACAACAAAATTTGGCATCTATAAATAATTTTTACATTAAAAGACAACATGAAAGTAAATACCTTCACAAATTAACTTTTAGTAAATCAATTCGTAACAAAATGAATGAGTAAAGTTTATTAAATAAATTCAAATAATAAATTTTAGACATAAACAAATATGACGCTTTTGATCCTTAAGGTGGGCGCCTCCTATTTGTCAAAAACAAACCACAAGCCCACCGGAAGGAAAACGACCCGTCCGACTGTAAGGATGCAGTAAATAGAGATATGTTATTGAATCGTCTATTTTTTGCGACAACTTATAGGATAATCAAATTATACAAAATATAGGTATTAATATAAAAACTAAAGCAATAGAGAGAGAAATTACGTACACAATGTGAATATGAGAATTTTTTTTTTCTTTCAAAACTTGTCATAAAATGATTGTTCAAATACCATTTTTTGAGTAAATAATCATACTCAAAAGACTTTAGTGATACTTTATTCAAACGATTTTAATAAATTTTGTGACATTGTACTGATCGAAAGATTTATATTTTTTAATTAAAAAATCATACGTGCAAGATACAAGTTCTTGCATTTTGTGTGAAGTTGCCAAGTTGAGGCAAAGGAGATACTCCCTTCGGAATGAAATATAACCAAAAGTAATATTTGAAAGGTCAATGTGTGTGGCTAAAAATGTAGCCCACGTACATCAAATTTTCATCTATCATTTTTGTTTATATTTCATTCTAGATGGAGTACAATTTTGCACCACAATTAGAATAAAGGTTACCAACATAAAGATCTAGCAGAAAAAGAAGAAAAGAAATAGACAACAATACGAACTAAACCGCAAACCAATAAAACACAGTAACTAAATACACCCCTACTTCAAAGTCGAAGTAATTAGAGAAATGTTATTTGAACAACCATTTTCTGGAGAACTTGTGTTAATTATAACCAAAATATACAAAGAAATTTATGTATTGAGATAAAAATCAAAGCAATAGAGAGAGAAAGTAAGAACACAATATGAGTAAGAGAGATAAAATTATTTCAAAAGTCACCAAAAAATGATTATTTAAATATCATTTCTAAATAATCATACTCGCAAGACACTAGTAATACTTTATTCAAATGTTTTTAATGAATTTTGTGACATTGAACTGATTGAAAGAGTATATATTTTTTATTAAAAAGATATATAATACTCATTCAACAATTTCTCGAGTAAAATATTATCATACTTACAAGACATGAGTTCTTGCATTTTGTGCCAAGGTGCCAAGATGAATAAAATGAGATTCTCCTTCCAAAATGAAATATAAGCAAAAATTATAGTTGAAAGGTCAATGCATGCTGTGCTTAAAAATATACTACCTCCATCCCTAATTATAGGGTTCTTTAGAAAAAAATAACGGGAATTAAGAAAATTGATAGTGATAATAAATTTGTTGGTAATTACTATTGGTTTTACAATTTTATCCTTAAGAGAGATATTTAATTTATGTTTTCAATATATATAGTATTTAATGTTGATTGAAGAAAAATATACAAAATAAATAGGGGTATGATGGTGAAAAATTAATTAATGCGCTTGGAAATAACAAAGAAGTCTTATAATAAGAGACAAAAAAAATTCTCAAAAGGGTCTTATATTTAGGGACGGAGGTAGTAGTACTCATTCAACTTTTCAAATTTTATTTTAGCTTATATTTCATTCTGGATGGAGTACACATTTTCACAACAATTACAAAAACACCAACAACAAAGATCTATCAGCAACAAAAACAAACTACAACACCAACTAAAAAACAAAGCAAGAAAAACACAAGAACAAAAGACACCTCATTGCAAGGATGAAGCAAATTGAGAAATATTATTTGTACAACTATTATTTTGTATAACTTGTGGGATAATCAAAATATACAAAGAAATGTAGATATTGGCAGCTTCATCTTGTGGGATAACCAAAACATACAAAGAAATATGGGATAACCAAAAAATGATTTTTGGGATAACCAAAATATACAAAGAAATGTAGCTATTGGCATGAAAAACAAATCAATAAAGAAAAAGTAAGAACACATTATGAAAATAAGAGAAAAAGTTGTTCCAAAAAATTGTCATAAAATAAGTGTTCAAATATTATTTCTAATGAAAATAATCATTAGTGCAAGACACGAGCAATACTCCATTTTGTTGTGGGTTTTCTCGGCTCCTATTGTTGTAGTTGCTTATTCTTATTTTGCATGAGTTGTGGAAACTTATGGTTTTTTATCTTTTACTACACGTTTGTATGAGTTTGGGGTTGTTAGTTGTTACTAAGTACATCTTGTTAGGAATCATGAAATCCATGGAAGGAATGAGAGAAAACTCAAATAAGCTTTCTATTGATGATAAAGTGAATATCACAAATGAGTGAATTGACCCTCTAATTTGGTTGTTACAAGTTATTTATACTACTCTTTACTAGGACTAATATGCCACTAATCTATATATCTCTAATAGTCCCCCGCAAGTTGGAAGGTGTTCACAACACTTTCAACTTGGGATGAACAATACAATAGTATATCAAACAAAGGAAAATACAAGGAGAGATGCCAGTAGAAGCAACTACGCTTAACCACCATTGTTCAAAATTGTTCTTGATCAAAATTTGGTTGTTACAAGTTATTTATACTACTCTTGATCAAAATTGTTCTTGATCATAGGAAGCTTGCCAAAGAAGCAAGTCCCTAAAGATATTATAAAAAACTCAAAAAAGATACAAGAAAGAGGGGAACAAAAAACCAAAACCCTCGACAAAACTAACAAAATCTAAAGTAGGGCAAGCCTAATCTATTTCTAGCAAAAGCTTCCCTAATATGATGAGGAACATGATCCCACCAAAAGGGAGTATTCAGACTTAAGCCTACATTAACTAATTGATCAGCACGATGATTTCCTTCCCTATAAACATCCTTTATTCTTAAAATTTACACCCTCCGGTCACTATTATAAGCAAAAATCTACATTTTAGATTCATTCATTTATTGATGCACATGGTCTTTATTATAGACCACATACATCATTAAATAAATGAACCTAAAATGTAGTTTTTTGTTTATATTAATGACCGGATGGTGTATTAGGTTAAGCAAACCACTAAACCTAGAAATTTCCATCTAATTGTGCTGCATTAAATACTTAAGTGGTTTACCCTAACTAGATCTCCCGCCCGTGCTCCCGCACGGGTCATATATAATTCACAACATCACTTGCAATAGATTAAAAATAGTGGTTGTGATATATTATGAAGACATCTTAAAATCATCTTGAAATCATCTTAAATTCTTATTACTCAATTCATATTACTTGCAACTTGAAATCGTATGAAAATAGGAGACATAATACATATAGAACAGACTCTAATAGATAGTGCTCTTTCTTCCTCATTTTCATCTGTCCTTGGAACTGGAAACGACAATCTAAGCCTAGTGGCCATTATGCCACTTTGCCTTCATAAAATAGTTCAAAATAATAATGAGCAAACAACTAAATAGAAATGAGGAAATACTTGTGTCTTCGTTGAAGTCAATAGAGCTTATCATAGAGAAGAAATTCTTTCTTACATCATTATTCACAAAAAAAAAAAAAAAACAGAAACTAACTGATAATCTATTCTAGAATTTGTTAAGAAAAATTTCTTCAATAGACTATAATAGTGACAAAAAAAAAAACACAAAGTAAAGAATAGTTGGTCCAAGAGCCTTATTGACAAAGAAGAACATTAAAAAACAAAATCTCCAGACAAATGGTACTTGATCCAAGGCAGCAAGTAAAGTAAAATATTAACAAATGCGACTGTTTAGATGTGGGTGCTAAGTGCAGCAAGGCATAAACAAATGAGACGGTTTAGATGAGACTGTTTTGTGTGTGTATCACTTGTTTACAAAACCACCTGTTGAATAAATTAAAATAAGTAACCAAGATTGCCCCATCAATTCGACCAAGGACAAAATTGAGAAACAACTTCTTACAACAAAAAAGCAGTAGAACCGGTCTCATGTATCCATAGCAATGACATGCATCTTGAACCTATATTAAATAAACACTACTATTGAATTTTGTCTAGCAATTTGGAATTCAAAATAAGGAAGTTGCAAATTAAATATTAAAGTAACAAAAGTAAGCATTTCCCTTCTTGAAGTTTGACTAAAGTGTTCATGTATATTCCACACGTTGTTCATCCAACATAACATGATAAGTGGAAGATACCTATTGCACACCTGCTCTAGATCAATTGGGGTGATCTAAGAAAAATAAACATATCTATCATTAGCATAAAAAAAAATTAAACTGCCATATTAAAGTCATTTTAATTATAAAAAATTAAATAAATAAAAAAATTGATCAATGGCAGTATTTTGGCATAGAACTCTGTAAATAGAAAAGCTATAACAAAAAACAGTAATCATGTAAATAAAGAATGTGTCAAAATTGGCAGTAGTCAAAATCTCAAAATGGTTGGGCATGAATACGCAACTGAGTGAGCTTGTAGTTGGAGAGGAGAAAATTGCAAAATTAAAAACAGAAAAACTCACTTAAATCAAAATATTTTAAAAAATAGATGAAGAGTTAGTTGGAAAAAATTTGAGACGATGAAGCTTATATGAATAGCAGAAAAGATGAGATGCGTTTACAAAAAAAAAAATAATATTGAAATTAAGTGTTAAAGGAAGAACAAAACAAAACCTATCACAATTACCCATAGGCATTCGATTTCGCAACGGAGATGAGATAGTGGGAAGGGTGCGGTTGATTTTTTATTCACAACGGGAGATGCAAACTCGATCGATAGATAAAGAAATGAAGAGATGTCGAACCCTAGAAGTCAATATAGGAGAGATGGCAGCGAGGCTGACGGCAGCGGAAGAAAGGTTGATGGTGACGGGAGGTTAGGGTGGCGGATCTGAAGGTGAAAGGAATATATGAACAATTTTGGGAAAAGAGAAATTGAAACATCTCAATTAGAGAGGGAGAGAAACTTAGAATCAATGAAGAATACATCGATTCCAAAAGAAGAAGATTGAATCAATGAAAAGGGTTGTAGGGTTTAAGAATGAAATTGAGAACAAACTGAGGTGTTGATATGTGCAGTGAGATGTGTTTCTTTGAAAATACACGTAAGAAAGGAAGAGAAAGAGCTCACGTTTCTTAAGTCTGTATTGAGAAAAGTGTGCATAGTAATTGTCATAGTCTATGGTTGTGTATGTTACCAATGAAGTTGTGAGTTGAAATTGAAAGACAGTGTTTATTGGGAACAAATGGATTATGTGGAGATCAATACAAATTCATCCAAGGGTCATAATAGTTTGGAGCCAAAACCATCAAGATTAAGGGTTGGCACAAATTGTTAACAATATTATTCACTAGATTGTCGACCCGTGCGTCGCACGGATCTTATAGCCAAATGATTTAGTATATAATGGGATCAAATGAGATTATTGTTGATAAAATACAGGTACCTTAAATTCAATGTCTAACCAATATTACATATGATAATTGTAAAAATAGAATATTTTTAAAACAACACATTAGATATATTCATATCACACGTTTCGAAACACTTTTTCGTATTCAACATTAGACGTCTCATTTGTATCTTCGTCATCTTCATCGGTTATTAGTATCTTCAACCCTTCTCTAGGAACAACAACATATAACTGTTGTTTTACACTTAAGCTGGACAACAACTTCTCAAAAAAAAAAAAAAAAAACACATAATAGCAGTTAAACTTACGATTGGTTATATATGAAGGTGGACTCCTTGAATGTTGAATGCAGGTCCCTGGAGATTCTGGTGGCCGATTTTCACTTTGTGTGGTCATGATGGATAACTTCATCCTTTTCCTGCTGTCCATCTTCAAGATTTCTACTATAAACTATGGGACATCAAACTATGCGTTCAATTCAAAGAGCAATGCATACAATATTCTTTAAGAAACTTTAATAAATTGAAAATCAATTTCTGAAAAATTCATCCACTATAGTGTTTTAGTGCAAATAGAACATGAAATGTATCCAGAAGTCTTAGCTCAACTGGAAAAATGCCGAAATTGTTAGGCCGGATGCCATGACTGGGGTTCAAACCCCGGTACCTCCACTTATGTGTGTGAGTTTATAATGGCTTTGCCATTTCGTCTATCTACCGAAAAAAAAAAAAAAAAAAAAATAGAAATGTCATACATTGATGACACACCACAAAAAAAAAACGTGTTTACTGCTGAACATATCCAATAACTGCTTCGTGACCTTGGAATATGAAAGATTACAAAAAGATTGTGAAAATTATTTTATACAAAAAGAAGTTAGGACATAAAGAATGCAAGAGATTTAATGGAAATGCAAAGAACCGTAAAATAATTAGTTTTTTGAGGGAAGTACAACCACATTTTTTTTTGACAAAAGTACAACCACATTTGTAACTTGTATTTAATTTTTTTTTTCAATACATAAAATTTGCATAAATAGTTATATAGCTTACACCAATTTTGGATAAATTTGCATAAATAGGGGATCAATATAATACAGAGAGCCTTTTTTGAATAAATTAAACCTGGCAACATCACTTGATAGTTTGAAATGGAAACTTAAAAGCAATAACATGTCTTTAGAAGAACAATAGCAAACCAGAACGACTAATTAGTGTGGATACTCCTCAGCCAAAGTACACAGCAAACAGAAAATGAAGGACCAAAAACACAAAACTAACTATGAAATTTATATAAACTCCTTTGTGACAATATATTATTGATTTGTTCAAATTGTTAACAATGTTATTCATATTAGAAATAAGTAATGTTAGAAAGATATATTTCCCTCCTATATACTACATGCCAATTTGAATTTCGAATTTCTTTTATTGGAATTGCAGTAACAAGCTTCATGGTAAAACGTGACACATTTGACCTTCCACCATTAATTTGAACAATTTATTTTTTCAAACATTATTTTTATTTTTAATTAAGAAAACAAAAACATACGAGAACTTTCACCTTCCACCATGTGTATTCCATTGCTTCCTCTATCATTGCACAAAAAAAGAAAAAGTTTTTCAATTCATCAACCATTTCCATCTTCCCAATACATTGCTCTTATCTCTTCTAATTTCCAATTTCAAATTTGAACTCCAAAGTTATCTATCTACATATAGTTGTGGTCAATTTCCAGTGCCCAATTTTATCACTATCTAACCATCCCCCCAAATCCTCTCTTCACATTTTCTTGTTCTCTCTCTTCATGAAAACTTTCTCTGCTGCCATTTCTGCTTTCACGCTGAAAATATTGCTGTCATCCCCATTTCTCTTTCAAATCATCAAATTCAATCTCCCTCTCTATACGATTTCAGTTTCTTCAACCCTTTCTCTGTTCGTTCTCCCATCTCTAACACCAAGCAAGCACCACGAATCTGAAGCAAACATTGAAAGGTTTGAACTTGCTTCTCCATCTCTTATATGATTTGATTTTGTTTTAATCTTCTGCTATTGAATGCATTGTTTGTTCATGTTAAAAAATTAGGTTTTGTCCTTTGATTAGGTTGTTCATTCTATGCTATTGAGAAAATAGAAGTTAAATATGTCCAACTTCTTCATGAATGTGGCCAATTGTTTGCTTGCTTATAAGGTTGTACAATTCTTTCATAAAAAAAAAGGTTGGACAATTGTTAGTACATTTCAAAATTCAAAGAAGTAAGCTTCTATGAGTAGTCTAGGTTTGAATGTGTGTTGCAGATTTTTCTTTAATTGGTTTATCTTATTGTCATATGTCCTTCAATATATAGTAGCAAACTAAAAGAAGAATGTATTGCAACACTTTTGAAAGAAGCATTTAGGTAGTTTATCAAAATGGCATTGTTTTCACTTATTATAAATGTTTTTGGATTAATATATAGATTTAATAAAAGATATGAATTTACTAATCATTCAGTAAATTAATATTTATTTGTGTAAAATATGAAAATATTATTCTCTATCTTCGTATATTCATACTCCACTTGAGTGTATGTAACCAAAAAAAAAATACTCCACTTGAGTGTTCCCGCTCTTTATGTTAACAGTCTATATTCCGACGACTATTATTACTGCTGCTTTTTGTTGATATAACCTTTGAGTAAATTTCTATTTTTGATGTACTTGCAGATGGATTATGGAGAGGAATAGTGCTCATCAACCATGGATATGGACTACAAAGAACCATGACATTTATATATTGCTGCAGAATATTGTGTAAAATTCTTCATTGTGTTTCGGGACATTTATTTTTACCATACGATGTCATTATAAAAAGCTATATATAATCTTTTGGCTAAAATATGGTTTTAGTCCCTGCAAATATGCCTCTTTTTGGTTTTAGTCCCTGGTAAAAAAAAAATTTGTTTTTGGTCCCTGCAAAATTTTTTGTTTTTGAAAATAGTCTCTGACCCCACTTTTGTGATGATTTGCATACGTGGCACATTATAACTGAACCAATTTTGTAGTTTTTGGTCCCTACAAAATTTGTTGTTTTTAAAAAAGGTCCTTGCAAAATTTTTTTGCTGGGACCAAAAACAAATTTTTTTTTTACCAGGGACTAAAACCAAAACGAAACATATTTGCAGGGACTAAAACCATATTGTTGCCTAATCTTTTCAAGTCCTTCATGGTGTTTCTTGATAATTCAATGCTTAGTTTTAGGGTGGTCAGGTGCATAGATTTCTAAATCTTAGTTGATGATAAGACCACGTGATACATACAAATGTTGTGCAGTCTGCTTATCAATAACATTTAATAGCCAACCATTTTGAGATGTATCAGATAGTTATGGCATGAGTTTGTAGAGCTTTTGTTGTTGAGATCAATACATTTTTTATGAGTTCCTTCTTTTAATAAGTCAATTTTATTCTTCTTTTGATAAGTCAATTTTCTTATATTCCCTTCTCTTTTTATATTCCCTTCTCTTTTTCTATTTTCAATTCATCTGTTACAAACAACCGGCACCTAAATCCAATGCCAAATCAAAACAAATCCAAGAAGTTGTAAAACAAAAGATTACATGATACCCATACAAAAAAGATTTTAATGTTTTCTTGGAACAACCGAAGTCGGAAACCGCGGCGGAGACAAATCAAGTCAAAAACACCGGCGACGGTGGAGACGGTGGTTGTTGTCGGCCTTGAAGTATGGACGCCCCAACGTTTCTTCTTTCCGCCCAAAGGGTCGCAGAAACCACCATAGGTTGCAGTCGTGAGTCACAGTTGTTGTTAACCTTAAAAATAAGGGATTGAAATTGAATAGGGTTGTTAAAAAATGAATTTTAGGATCTGCAGAATTACAAAAGAAATAAAAAGGGTGAAGAATCATCATGGTAATTTTATTGAAGAATCATCCATGGTGATGATGGTATTGATGAAGTTGTTTTTGTGTTTTCCTCCTATTCATGAAGAGAAAAAAAAAAACATAACAAGGCAAGAAGAATCTAGTGCGTGAATTATTAAGTAGGCCATTTAATCTCAAGCCATAATGATCATTGAACTAACTCAATTGAGATTTTGTAGTGGTCAAATCAACTTAACTTATTAGTTTTGTAATAATATCATGCTGTAGAGTTAATCAGAGTTGTAATGACAAAAGAAGAAAAAAATATACTACTCTTCTAAATTGAAAAAGAGAATGTGTCATTAAAAATTTATTCGAATAAAAAATACTTAAAAGGCCAATTCGAAAAAGAGATCAAACTTAAAGTTGACTCATGCATTTCGATGGGTCATTCTAATATGCTTCATTCATTTTTTGCTCATCCATTACATTATAATGATTTCTTTAATCTTTCAACATTACATTGGCTAAAAAGTTGTGGTCGTACATGTACATTGACTTGAAAGTCATTGTTATCGTATTATAGGAGCATTGATTGATTTCCTATTTTTACTACCTGATTGGTTTTATTTTTCATCTCACAAATTTTTCACATCATATCTATACTTATTTTATACGATTTATGATTCATTTTTAAGAGTAAAGTCAAAATTTTATTTTAAAATCAATTAGTCTAGTGACAAGAAATTCACTTGTTGAGGCACCTCTAATATGAATCAGCGAGAATTTTAGGGTTCGAAACTGTTGTGAATCCGGCTCAACTAATGAACCTTCACACCAATGAGAATAAATCAATGATGTGTGGAGCAAGTGATAGAGATAATCTATGAGAGCAAATGGCTTCCAAGCTAACAACAACAAAACAGCCTAAGCCTAATGTGTAGCACAACCACACTAAGAGTTAACAAGCATACAAGATAAAACGATAAACGAAAACGAACAAAACACCGAGCAAGATTGTTGACCCAGTTCAGCCAATGTGGCCTAATCTGGGGGAGAGAGCAGCTCTCCAATCCAATATGTGAATGTGTTACAAAAGAGTTACAAGAATCTAGCTTATCAAGCTTTACACAAGACAAAACCCTAGACCTACCCTTTGGTAATTTCCCAACCTCACACTATGAACCCATAATCCCAAGGTGATTACAATGTTGTTTTCCCAACCTAAGATACACTCTCATCAAAGGAACACACCCCAAAGGATCCCCTCTTTGATCTCCAAGTTATCTCTCTTCCAACCTCTCAAGGTTGTCTTAAGGTTGTCTCTTAAGGTTACCTTCAAAAGAGCACAAGAACACTTTAAATACTAGTCCTGTCCTGAGGAAATCGTGCCACGATTTCCCTAGATCGTGTCACGATCTGCAACGGTCCCCAAGTTGACCAGTCCTTATCAGAGATACTTAACCAGCAAGTTTCTGAATCGTGTCACGATTTCCCAAGATCGTGCCACGATTTTGCTTCCAGCAAACTTAGCTCACTGCCTCCCTGATCGTGTCACGACTGCAAAATCGTGACACGATTCCTCTGTTCTCCCAAACCACTAATTTGAAGTCAATTCCAACATTTCTCCACCTTGACTTCTAATTTGGTGGTGATGTCAATTTAACCATCAACCACCATGCTGCTCTCTCCAAAAGGGAATTACTATTCGACAAACTTGATCAAGTCCAAGCAATGCTTGAATCTTGATCGAGGCAATGACTTGGTGAACACATCCGCCGGATTCTCCTCCGATGCCACTTTCTCAACCACAATCTCTTTTGATTCAATCATGTCTCTAACAAAGTGCAGGCGAATGTCAATGTGCTTTGTCCTTTCATGATACACTTGATGATTTGCCAAGTGAATGGCACTTTGACTATCACAATGTATCTTCACACATTCTTGAGTAATTCCTAACTCACCAATCATCCCTTTCAACCATATGGCCTCCTTCACACCTTCAACAAGTGCGATGTACTCCGCTTGAGTTGTAGATAATGCCACCACGAATTGTTGATTTGCCTTCCAACTAATCGCCGTGCCATAGAGAGTAAACACAAAACCCGACAAGGATTTCCTAGTGTCTACGTTGCCCGCATAATCCGCATCAACATACCCCTCCAAAGCGTCTTCATCTTGAGCTGCCCTTGTGTACTTCAAACCGCCCTTCAACGACCCATTCAAATACCTCAAAACCCACTTCAAAGCTTGCCAATGCACAATTCCCGGATTTGCCATAAACCGACTCACAATGCTAACCGCATAAGCCAAGTCCGGCCTACTACAAACCATTCCATACATGATGCTTCCAACCCCACTTGCATAGGGAGTACCTTCCATCAATTGCTTCTCATCCTCGGATTGAGGACATTGTTGTATGGACAACTTTGTGTGGTGACCCAAGGGAGTGCTCACGGTTTTAGAGTTTGACATTCTAAACCGCTCCACCACCTTCTTCAAATAACCGAGTTGAGATAAGAAAAGTTCGCCCTTGTCACGATTCCTCTTGATATCTATCCCAAGAACTCTCTTCGCCGGACCAAGATCCTTCATCTCAAATTCACCATTTAGTCTCTCCTTGAGCTTCATAATCTCATCCTTGCTAGAGCTTGCCATCAAGATATCATCCACATATAAAAGAAGATAGAGAATGACTTTCTCGTTCTTCTTCAACATGTACACACAAGAATCATATCCGCTTCTCACAAAACCGGTCTTCAAAAGAAACTCATCAAACCGACGATACCATTGCCTAGTGCTTTGCTTCAACCCATACAAAGATTTCTTCAAAAGACACACCTTAGACTTGTCCTCTACAAAACCTTCTGGTTGCTCCATGTAGATTGTCTCTTCAAGGTCACCATGTAAGAAAGCGGTCTTCACATCCATTTGTTCCAACTCAAGATTGAATTGATTCACTATAGCCATAAGTATCCTTATGGAACAATGTTTCACCACCGGTGAAAAGATCTCGTTGTAGTCGATCCCCTCCACTTGAGTGAAACCCTTTGCCACAAGTCTTGCTTTGTACCTTGGACCTTCAACACCCGGAATGCCATCCTTTTTCTTGAAGATCCACTTGCATCCAACTACCCTTTGGTGATTAGGTAGCTTCACAAGTTTCCAAGTTTGGTTCCTTTCCAATGAATCCATTTCTTCATTCACCGCCTTCAACCAATACTTGCTCTCTTTGCTCTCAAATGTCTCCTTGAAGTTTCTAGGCTCCGAGTCTTGCACATCCTCCGCCGCATTTAGAGCAAAACACACCAAGTCCGCATAACCGAATCTCTTAGGAGCCGTAATGGTCCTTCTTTCTCTATCTCTTGCCAATAGATACTCAGGATCCACTACCGGTTGAGTTCCACTTGTATCCGATGTTGAAGCTTCATCTTCTACATCTTCTTCTTCTTCATTTGGAAGCTCCACCTCAAACTGAGTTCTCTCCACCATAGTTTCCGGTACTTGAGTCTCTAAGTCTTTACACTTCATCCCCATCCGGGTCTCATCGAAGGTAACATCCCTACTTATCAAGACTCTTGATCTTCCACTAGATTCCAATTTCCACAACTTGTATCCCTTCACACCTTCCGGATAACCAATGAAGACACATTTCAAAGCTCTAGGCTCAAGCTTGTCTTGCTTGATATGCGCATATGCCAAAGCTCCGAAAACCTTCAAAGAGGAGTAATCTGCCGGTTTCCCACTCCATACCTCCATAGGTGTCTTGAAGTCTATTCCCGTTGATGGACATCTATTGATCAAATAAGCAGCCGTTGTCACGGCTTCACCCCAGAAACTCTTAGGTAACCCAGCTCCTAGAATCATACACCTCACACGCTCCAAAAGAGTCCTATTCATGCGTTCCGCAAGACCATTTTGTTGAGGTGTTCTTGGTACGGTTCTATGCCTCTTGATTCCTTTCAACCTGCAAAACTCATTAAACTGCTCTGAAACAAACTCCAGGCCATTGTCAGTTCTTAAACCTTTTAGTTTAGTTCCCATTTGATTTTCTATGAGAGTGTGCCATTCTTTGAACTTTTCAAAGGTGTCACTTTTGTTTTTCAAAACAAAGACCCACACTCTCCTAGAATAATCATCAATGATAGAAAGAAAATAGGAACCTCCCCCATGAGTAGGAGTCTTAGAAGGACCCCAAAGATCCGAATGCACATACTCAAAAGGTCTACTAGAATGATGCATGCCACTTCCAAACTTCACCCTATGTTGTTTGCCTAGTATGCAATGTTCACAAAATTCTAGCTTGTCCAATTTATCTTTCCCTAGCAAACCTTGTTTAGCTAGTTCAACTAAACCCCTCTCACTAACATGCCCCAATCTCAAATGCCACAATTCAGAATTATTATGAGATGCAACACTAGCTACCGATGCATTACCAATTACTATGGAACCATCTAAAATGTATAAACCATTCATTCTAGACCCCTTTACCGTAATCAATGCACCATGCGAAATTTTACAAACCCCATGCTCTATTCTAGTGCAATAACCTAGATTATCAAACATGCTTATGGAAATTAAATTTCGCTTAAGTTCGGGAACATACCTCACATCCCTTAAAAGGAATTCACGGCCATCAAACATCTTTAGACGAACGTTTCCCATGCCTTGGACTTTGCAAGCTTTGTTATTTCCGAGTCGAACAACTCCTCCTTCTTTTAGAATCAAAGTCTCAAAATATTCCTTTCTAGGGCTCATGTGATAAGAGCATCCCGAGTCCAAAACCTAACTCTTCTCCGGTTCCCAACTTGTTACCACTAGTGCACCCGCACTCTCATAACCTTCTTCATTCGAAGCCTCCGCAACTTGAACCGAAGGACTACCATCGCCCCCCTTATCCGGACAATCTTTCTTGAAATGACCTTGCTTGTGACAAAGAAAGCATTTATACTTTGATTTGTCAAAGCCCTTGGACCTAGACTTGGATCTTGATTTCCCTTTGCCTTTTCCTCTATGCTCATTCCTCCCTCTTGTAACATTCAAGCCTTCACTACCTTCATCAACCCTCATGTCCTTGAACTTGGTCAATTCTTTGGTTCTCAAAGCCGCTTGGACCTCCTCCAAAGTAGTAGTGCCCTCCTTACCATAAAGGATGGTATCCTTGAAATGCTCAAAGGACTTTGGTAATGAACAAAGTAACAACAAAGCCTTATCCTCATCTTCCATGTTAACCTCAATGTTGGCCAAATCATCAAGAATCTTGTTAAACTCCGTTAGTTGCTCCGAGATCGATTTAGACTCCACCATCTTAAATGAATAGAGTTGTTGCTTCAAGAGTTGCCTATGAGCCAAAGATTTCGTCATATATAATGACTCTAACTTTGCCCACATCGATGCCGCGGTAGCTTCCCTCGCGACATCCCTTAAGACCTTATCTCCGAGACATAAGACAATAGCACTCTTTGCCTTGTCTACCATCTCACGCTTCTCCTCTTGTGTCAAGGTTGCCGGCATCGCCGCTTCACCCTTCAATGCTTCTACACACTTTTGTTGTGTCAATACCGCTTGCATCTTAACCTTCCATAACCCGAAATCATTACTTCCGGTGAACTTCTCGATGTCCCACTTTGACCCCATGATACTTCCTATCAATCACGCCTATGCCCCACGGTGGGCGCCAATTGTTGTGAATCCGGCTCAACTAATGAACCTTCACACCAATGAGAATAAATCAATGATGTGTGGAGCAAGTGATAGAGATAATCTATGAGAGCAAATGGCTTCCAAGCTAACAACAACAAAACAGCCTAAGCCTAATGTGTAGCACAACCACACTAAGAGTTAACAAGCATACAAGATAAAACGATAAACGAAAACGAACAAAACACCGAGCAAGATTGTTGACCCAGTTCAGCCAATGTGGCCTAATCTGGGGGAGAGAGCAGCTCTCCAATCCAATATGTGAATGTGTTACAAAAGAGTTACAAGAATCTAGCTTATCAAGCTTTACACAAGACAAAACCCTAGACCTACCCTTTGGTAATTTCCCAACCTCACACTATGAACCCATAATCCCAAGGTGATTACAATGTTGTTTTCCCAACCTAAGATACACTCTCATCAAAGGAACACACCCCAAAGGATCCCCTCTTTGATCTCCAAGTTATCTCTCTTCCAACCTCTCAAGGTTGTCTTAAGGTTGTCTCTTAAGGTTACCTTCAAAAGAGCACAAGAACACTTTAAATACTAGTCCTGTCCTGAGGAAATCGTGCCACGATTTCCCTAGATCGTGTCACGATCTGCAACGGTCCCCAAGTTGACCAGTCCTTATCAGAGATACTTAACCAGCAAGTTTCTGAATCGTGTCACGATTTCCCAAGATCGTGCCACGATTTTGCTTCCAGCAAACTTAGCTCACTGCCTCCCTGATCGTGTCACGACTGCAAAATCGTGACACGATTCCTCTGTTCTCCTAAACCACTAATTTGAAGTCAATTCCAACAGAAACACGACCTCAACATATATAATGTGAAGTGTATTAAGCAACTGCCAAAAAAACTAGAGGTTAAAAAAATTGTGGTTTGAAAAAAATTGAGAATAGACGAAAGAAAGAAAAGACGAAGGAGTGCACAAAGAATAAGTATTGTTTTTTTAAATGAGTTTGAAATATTTTATTTCTGGTTTTCAATTTTTTAGTTTGATGAATATTATTTATCAAAAAAAAAAAAGGTTGATGAATATTGAATAAGAGGAACAATTTTCTTGTATCATGAAAAATCTATTCCGATAAAAAAAAAAACATAAAAAGCCGATTCTTTAAAAAAGGTATGTTGGTTGTGATTTTTCCTAGTAGGTCCATATATTCGTTAATTTTAAAATTTTTTTAAAATCATAAAAAGAGTCGAACCCAGAACCTTACATATTATTATCCATTCTCCATACCAATTGATCTAAGGTCACAAGAATATAGAAAGAGTCGTATTAGTCTCTCTATATAGTCATTGTCTAAGTAACAAAAAAACAAATTAGTCCTTGTCTTTTTTTTTTTTTGGGACAAATAGTCTTGTCTCTCTATTTGCCATTCTAATAAGAATTATTTATTTTCTACCCTATTTGTTACGTTATGATGACTATTTCGTCTTTAACATTACAATATCATTTTTATAGGTGTAAACTGAATCTCTTCTGCATGGAACTACAAAAACTAATATATTGAATTGGATAGAACTATAATAAATGAAAAAAAATTCCCTCAAAAAAATTAATACTGATTTATTTTGAGAATATTGTAATAAGCATCGTTCATTTTCTAAATCATCTACATTATAATGACTTTTCCAACTCTTTCAAGATTATTTTGGCTAAAAATTGTGGTTGTACATCCACATTGACTTATGAGTTTTTTCTCCTAGCCCATCGACTTATGACTTTTCTACAGCTCATTGGTTCGTTTAATTTTTTCTTCCTAACTGATTGGTTTGATTTATCATCTCACAATTTCTTCCCCTTCATATTGTTACTTTAATTTTTATGATTTATAGTTTATTTTTAAGAATGAAGTCAAATTTTAATTTGTGAAAAAAATCGTAAAATTTAATTTGATCCCTGACAAATTAAGCAATTTAGTATCAATGAAAAATAGATTGTGTCAACTTGGTTCTTCAATCAAACCAAATTAATCTCTCTCTCTCTTTCGACATTACCACTACACCATTTATCCTTTTTAACAACAATCGAAAAATGTTGCCAGAACTATGAAAAACGTCCCCTAAAGGTATAGGGGACGTTTTCCGGACGTCTCCTATACGAGCGTCGCCTATAGTCTATGGGGACGTTTTTTCATGTTCTTTGGGCACAGTTTTTGAAAACGTCGCCTAAACCTTAGGAATAGGGGACGATTTTTTGGGGATTCTGAGGGGACATTTTTAAATGTTCCCATAGGTTGCTTCAATTAATAATCGTTGCCTTAAATTTGAATCTTTAAAAAATCATAAAAACGTCCCCATAGCTTACAGGAAACATTTTTAGAGTGTCCTTGTAAAATTTTAGAATTTTCCAATTATTTTAGAAATGTAACTATAGCTTAAAGACAATATTAAAATTGTGAATTATAACTCAAACAAGATAACAATACAACCACAAAAGATGTAATATAATAAAATAGTTCAAACATTAATTCAAGACATAATAGTAATCAAAATGTCAAACATTACTTGATAAGTTTAATGCTTCGAAGTATAAGCCTAGCAAAATAACAAAACTATAGTTCGGACAAGTTTAGTGGTTTAACTACAATCCAAAATAAAACACCATCCAACTCGATCATTCAAGTTTATCTTGTAATTCATCAGCCAAATCGTCCACTTCAAATTCATCATCCAGGTCATCCTCTTGAAATTCATCATCTATATCATCCTCCTGAAATTCATCACTTAAGTTGTCCTCAAGAAATTCATCCTTAAGAAATTCATCATCTACGTCTTCCTCTTGAAATTCCTCATCTATATCATCCTGTACATGCATGCAGGCATTAAGAATCAATAACAACGAGACTCAAACAATAAAAGAATTAAAAAAATTAATATTTCATACTTGCAAATTGGCTTTTTCCCCTTCATTGTAATTAGATTCAAAGTTTTCAGTTTTTTATTTACCCAAAATGATTGATTGATCCAAATCCCACCATTGTGATCGTTTCTCGTATCGGGAATTTTATATGTAAGTTCAACCTCAGGCAAATGTGATGTGTTAAAGAAAGGATCATCCTCAACATCTCTAATTTCACATTCTTGATTGTGGTGATCAAAATGTGATGTGTTACTTGAAAATTAGACAACTTTTCATCGGCAGGTTCATTGACATATAAAATACAACAAAGATAAAATGTGAAAACGAGAAAGAATATAGCAGACATGTATAAAAATACTTACTTTTTTACAAAGAATTTTTTAGTTCCAAACCAACAACTCACTAATTATGGCAACCAACACAATTTTACAAAAGCTGTAGAAATGAAAGGAAAACCCAGGACCACTCGACAAGCAAAAGAATGACAAATAGAGAAATTCAACAATGAAATACAAGATAAAATGCATTATAGGATCTGTTCATGTCATATTAAATCAAGCTGGTTGGATTAGTATGACAAAATGCATTATCATCTTCATATTATAGCAGGCTGCTCTTGTCAGTTGCAGATCCTATATATAGACTTCTTATAGGATAATATATAACATTCAGGCAGTAGCTGCAACATCAAAATTTAGTGTATGTCCTAAGTTACTTCACAGTTTGCATTTCATTGAACGAGAATTTAAAGTGCTAAATAATGACTGTGAACGTTTTGTAAGCCATCAGGGGCATCAATTTTTAAGAATCATTATTAAATATTTTATGTGTGGCTTATGCAGGATCATATATATGCAATTGAGGGTACCATATATCATACAATAACACATGATGTCACTATAAGCTTATCTTACGTAGGAGATTTGAACAATAAGCATGTCTAATCACAACATAATAGGCACACTAAAAACACTACATTTTTTTATTGTTTTTCTTTTTATCACAAATAGCCTTTTTCTTAAAGACTCTTTTATCACAAATAGCCTTAACGTTACTCTCTTTTTATTGCAAGTTCAAATTGCATTCTTTTAAATAGAAAATATAAAATAGAAACAAACACAAAATACAAATTCTAAACAAAGAATGCTAATGAGCAAGAAATCTCAAGTGGCTCAAAACAAAGACAAACAAGAGCACCCCAAACAACAACACTAGTACGTAGTGAACAACCGCAAAACATACCAAAACAATATTCTTGATCAAAACACATACAGCCAACACATGGCTGAAAGAACCTGCGAAAAAAATCTCAGGACGCCTCAACAGAACTACTACCCCATCGCACCATGGCTGAATAAGATATCCTTTGCTTTCAACTAAACAAACTAATCATCAAAACTAAATAGGACCGTAATGGATGACAAAACTATTTCTCTTAAGATTTAATGTGGATTACATTGTGGGAGATCATTCTAACAAGCATCATTCATTTTTGGTTCATCCATTACGAATACCGACTTTTTTGAATCTTTCAACGTTACATTGGCTAAAAAGCTGTGGTTGTACATGTAGATTGACTTTAAAGTCATTGTTATCGTATTATAGGAGCATCGATTGGTTTGTTATTTTTTCTAGCTGAGTGGTTTGATATTTCATCTCACAAATTCTTCCACATCATATCTTTACTTATTTTATGAGGCTTATAAATTTAAATTTTTATGAGTTTTTTTTTCCCTAGCTCATTGATTGGTCTAATTTTTCCCTAGCTGATTGGTTTGATTTTTTATCTCACAATTTCTTCCACTTCATATTGTTACATCAATTTTTATTATTTATAATTTATTTTTATTAGTGAAGTCCAATTTTAATCTCTCAAAATAATCGTAAAACTTAATTTAATCCCTAAAAAAAATTATGCAATTTAGTATCAGAGAAATTAAGTGTGTTCCTTTCGTTTCTCCTCCTGATACACTGTGAAAAATAAACTTAATTTCATCATATCAAAAAATTATATCATTACACCACATTGGCATCTGCTCTGCATAATTATGCAGCAGATTCTTATAAAATTGTAAAATTTCTTGTAAAATCTGTAAATGATCGCCTCGTTATGTCCATACCAAATTCCCAGCACACTTCTAAATAGATTTCTTTAGCTAACTAATCATGTAAATATCACACTTATCATGTCTATTTTTTATTGTTTTCTAAAGAATGTGTTTAAAAAGAACAAGAGTTTGTATTTATTGGATTGGATACCTTTTGTAAAACACAATTTTGTACCAATTATGCACCAAATAAGCCAAAACAGAATAACAAAGTTAAAAAGGTCATATAAATTTGAATTATATTTTATACACTAACATATACATGAACTTGGAATTTTATTATATAACACAACTTGTGGCATGCACTTATAAACAGACCTGAGACCATAAACTTACAACTGAAAATCAAACTAGCAAGATCAAAAGAGTCAAGCTTGTTTTAACAGAAAGTAAAAACCCAACAGACAAAAGAGAAAATAATTACAACAACAAAACTACGACATTTGCACCATCTGATTCTGATTCTGATTCGTGATTGAACTTTGGTTCCTCGTCATTCTTGTCCTTCTTTTCACTCTCCTCTTAGGCTGACCACCAAATATCATGACAAGCCATCTAGGCTTTCCAATTAAAAACATATAATATCCAATGCCTATTCCAATCACAAATCCACATCCGTATCCAATTGCCACTGGTTTCCATCCAAATTCAAACTTCTCTTCACTGCAAAAGTTGTTGGCTGAAGGTGCAGAATGTTGTTCAGGTCCACACATTTTTGACAAGGGTAATCCACATAAATCCAAGTTTCCTTCATAAGAATCATTTGTAAATGTATTGAATTGCTTTCCCTGAGGTATTTCTCCCACAAGACGATTATTGGAAAGATCCAAGACTTCAAGACTGTTAAGATTGGTTAATTCCAAAGGAATCACATCGGTTAACATATTTGAGGAAAGATCCAAAGATTCCAAGTATGTCAAGTTTCCTATGGATTTGGGAATATGACCTGTAAGTCTGTTATGGGAAAGGTTAAGCCCTATGATTGCATGAAGCTCACCAATAATCTTTGGAATCTCGCCTTCAAATTTGTTTCTTGACAAATCAATAATTACAAAGTTGTTTGGAATTTTCACTAGTTTCATTTTGTTCCCTTTTGTCGCCACAATCACAGAATCATAGTAAGATGAGTATGGGTTCCTACCATCACCATCTCCATTCCATATTCTATTCCTCATGTATTCCAACTCAGTAACATTCATCATGGCTTCAAACTTTTTGAAATAGGATTTTGGTAGAGGACCACTAAAGTTATTGTTTGAGATATCAAAAATAGTTAAATCTGGAAATGGATGCTTGATCTTTGGATTAACAATGATACCATGCAACTTATTGTCTCGCAAAAGCAACACTTTCAAATAATGCAGTGTTTCAAGCCAATGAGGAAAATTGTCTTCTATTATGTTGTTGCCAAGGTTTAAAAACATCAACCCTTTACAGAGAGACAAGGATTTAGGAATATGACCTTCTAATTGGTTGCCATAGAGATTCAGAGTCTCAAGTTCACTTTCTTTTGAAAAGTTACTTGGCAAAGTTCCATGAAATTTGTTCATTTGTAGATCCAAAACTTCAAGGTATGATAAATTAGCAAGACATTGTGGAATGGTGCCTGTCATCTGATTGTATGCCAAACTGAGAAATACAAGGCCACTTGCATTGCAAATTGACAAAGAGATGTCACCGGTTAGTAAGTTATAACTAAGATCAAGGCGTCTTAGGAAATCAACTTCATGTAACCAATTTGGCACACTTCCACTAATTTTGTTATTAGACAGATCAAGATATACCAACATTGGGAGTTTTTCTGAGAAGTTAGGAAACTCAGTCAAACTCAAAGAAGACAAACCCAATTCCATTAGATCAAAAAAACTATAATTGACACTGGATTCAAAGTTTACTGATAATTGGCTATTATCTGAAAGCTGCAAAAATTTCAAATGTTGAAGGTTGGAAATGTTTTGGAAATTGACAACACCACTCAAGTTGTTTGATGATAGATCTAGTCTACTTAGGTTTGCAAGGTTGAAAATGGATTCTGGAATATTGCCTTGTAGCCTGTTGTTACTTAGAGATAGAAACTCTAAGGAATATGATGAGATTGCGCTGATATTCCCTGTAAGTTGATTATTTGATAAATCTAATACTAGCAAAAATGGCAAGGATAACAAGGAGGGAGGAATTGTACCATTTAGCAAGTTGTCATTTAATCGCAAATTAGTTAGCTTTTGAAGACCTGTAGTTTTGTTGGGTAAGGGACCATCTAATTTATTATGAGAACAATCTAAAGTAACAAGATGAGTCAAGTTAAATAATGAAGAAGGGAATTGACCGCTAAATGAATTGTATGAAACATCCAAGTAAATGAGATGACGAAGGTTTGATAGTGATGTTGGAAGCTCACCTTCAATTTTGTTATTACTCAAAACTAATTCTTGAAAATTGTTTGAAATTTCAAATGCATTTGGAATTGGACCACTGAGTTCGTTGTAAATGAGACCCAAGTAAGTTAGACGTGGAAGTGTTAAAAGTGAGGATGGGATTGAACCATTTAGGTAGTTATATGAGAGTGTTAAAGAGGTAAGGTGTGTTAGGTTAGAAAAAGACATTGGAATTTCCCCATGGAATTGACAATTTGACAGATCCAAGATTCTAAGAGAAGTGTTGCAACTTAATTCTGGAAGTTGGCCTTGAAGTTCATCATTAAATGACATATCTAGTTCTTGAATACCTGGTAAACAAAGAAGGCTTCTTTTCAGTTTTCCGCTTAATCTTGTCTCTGCAAGATTAAGAGTGACCAAAGAGGAAGATTGGTTGAATAGCAAAGCAATGGAGTTTGGTCTTAATGAAGACAAATCTGTATCATCCAAAAACAACTCCCTCAAGTTTGTTGCGTTTTGCACAAGTCTCTTCAAGGTGCTCTCTTTCCAAACTAAATTGTATTGATAAGACCCAGAGAGATGAAGTGATTGTAATTTGCAAAGGTGTGAGATTTGAGTTGGAATTTCACCTTTAAGGTAACTATGAGACAAGTCAAGATGTGTGAGACTCAAAAACCCACCAAACTTTGAATGAAAATAAGAGCCAGAGAAATCATTGTTAGCAAGGTTGAGTTTTTGAATATAAGCAAGATGGAAAAGGGTACTGTTAGGATTGAGTATGCCTTGAAGACCTTCACAGCCAAGGTTGAGGCCAATCACGTGACCACTGATGGTGTCACACGTGACACCATCCCATGAGCAGCAATCAATCTCATTTTTCCATGTTGCTGTTTTCAAAAGACGAGATTCATCACAAAAATAAGAATAAGCAGGTTCAGAATTTATAGTGAAGGATGACTTGAAATGAAGCAAAGCAGAGCTCTCATAATGATGGCAAGAAAAATTGAAAGAAGAAGAAAAGGATGGAAAATGGAAGAGAAAAAGATGCAAAAACAGAAGAAACCACACCATTATGAATATATGATTTTGTGGAAAGTGTTACCAAATGGTTTATGTGAATGAAAACTAAGTGTGGATGATATTTTAAGGAACACAACGTCTATATTTATATCCAAATTGAAAATACAATATTTTCAAAAACAATATTTAGTGATTGTTTTTCCTTGGTGGACCAACACATCGCAACATAAATAATTGTTAATATTTCTATTGGAATCTATGGCTCGAGAATGTCGATGCACAATTGAAATATATTGTAGAGTCATCTTAAGATTTTTTTTTCATATTATTACACACCTGAATGTATATGTGTAGAATGATCGTGAATTCAATGAATGTATAATCTTCATACAATTGAAGATACACTATTACAATCGTTCCTCATCTATTGACTAGGAAGCTGCAGTGTGATTATATACATTGACTTGAAAGTATTGATTGACAGGTTTGAATTGTTCTTTTTTTGTTTTGTTTTGCCAGGTGATTGATTGAATTTTTCATGTCACAGTTCCTCGCACTTTATTTTTGTTAAGGACATATAATTTATTTTTTAAAAGTGAAGAAAAATTTTAGTTTCTGAGAAAATTACAAAACCCAATTTATAAAATATGTGTATGTATAAAATTACACAAATATCCTTAATAGAAAAACTGTAAAATCAATAGGTTTATGAAAAAGAGATGGTTTTTTTCTTTTATTGTATTAAGTAACCACCGAAAAAAACAATGACTTTGTTGCACTTTTTTTTTTGAAAGACATAAGTTACTTTTTTTTGGTAGATAGAAAAGATGATAAAGCCATCATAAACTCACACACACAAAATGAAAGTACCGTGATTCGAACCCCGATCATGACGTCTGACCTAACAATTTTGTTATTTTTGCAAGTTGAGTTAAGACTTATGAGACAAACTCATAAAAGAGTCATATTAGTCTTTCCTTCAATTGAACAAATGTAGTTCTTGTCTATGTAAACAAAACAAAAAAAACCTTGTCTCTTTATTTATCATTTCTCTTCTATTAAGGATTATTCATTTTCTGTCACATCCATTACATTATGATGATTGTTTCAAATGGTTCGATATTACACTGTCCTCTTTCTTTTGTTTTAGCTGGATATTCTCTGTGTGTTACTGCGTAGACTAATTTTTAAATCTGGTAAGATTGCAATGGATGACTTTACTATATTAACCCTAGATTTAACCTAATTTTTTCGTGTGACTTTACTATATTAACCCTAGATTTAATTTATGCAAAATGTCATCTCTTATCTCTTATTTTTAAATGTTAACCCGTGATGCAATATTAACCCTAGATTTAACCAAATTTTTTCATGTGACTTTACTATATTTACCCTAGATTTAATTTATGCAAAATGTCATCTGTTATTTCTAAATGTTAACCCGTGATGCAATATTAATCCTAGATTTAACCTATTTTTTCGCGTGACTTTACTATATTAACCCTAGATTTAATTTATGCAAAATGTCATCTCTAACTTTAACCTAATTTTCCCCCCGCACTTTTGCATTTAATGTTTATCTAAAGTAAAATAAAAGTATGTTCCAATTATATGCTGTTTTTTTTTTAAAGGAATAACCGTTAACCCGTCTCGCTATACTTAACTTAATCTCTTACTTATAAATGTTAACCTGTCTTGCTATACTTAACCTATTTTATTTTATTTCTTAAAGTTAACGCGGACGCAAAATTTTGCCCTAGAATTAACCTAACTTCTTTGCTTAATTTTACTGTATTAATCCTATTTAATTAACCCTGTTTAATTTGATCAAAATGTTAACGTTAATTGTTAGGGAAATCAAAATAAACAAATAGCTCCTAATTTTTCTCTTTAATTTTACTAAACAAATTATATTAACCCTAGATTTAATTTATGCAAAATGACATCTCTTATTTCTAAATGTTACCCCGTGACGCAATATTAGCCCTAGATTTAACCTAATTTTTTCGTGTGACTTTACTATATTAACGCTAGATTTAATTTATGCAAAATGTCATCTCTTATATCTAAATGTTAACCGGTGATGCAATATTAACCCTAGATTTAACCTATTTGTTCTAAAAGTACTTTTTTTAGTAAGTACTTAATTGATATTGTGTTTGACTTAACTTCTCCTTAAAAATGTAGAGAAGTTTGAAAAATGTCGGGTCAAACGATACCTTAATCTTCCACAACGGCAATGTAGAAGCAACTGAATTTAGGAGAAAAAATTGAAAAAGTAAAAAATATAAAAATTGAAAAATAATTAAAAGTTATTAAAAATATAAAAATTAGAAAATAATTAAAAAAAATTTGGTTAGGGGCAAAAATGGAAATTCATAGGCCATTTTTAAAAAAAAATATAATATTAAAAAATAAAGAAAAGGTTCCCGGCGTAAGTTGAAAAGAAGTGTTTGTGAAATAAATTGTCGAGAAGTAGTTTTTTAAAGTAACATTCAACATCTTCTCGTCAAAGCTCATTCCATTCAATTTTATGTGTTCTAAAAAAGTACTTTTTTTAGTAAGTACTTAATTGATATTGTGTTTGACCTAACTTCTCCTTAAAAATGTAGAGAAGTTTGAAAAATGTCGGGTCAAACGATACCTTAATCTCCCACGACAATGTAGAAACAACTGAATTTGGGATAAAAAATTGAAAAAGTTAAAAATGTAAAAATTGGAAAATAATTAAAAGTTATTAAAAATATAAAAATTAGAAAATAATTAAAAAAAATTGGTTAGGGGCAAAAATGAAAATTCATAGGCCATTGTTCAAAAAAAAAAAAACTCAACCAATAAATATATTACCAAATTGCCCCTTATAGGGACAGAATGGTAAATTCAAGGGACATTTCTTTTCTTATTAGTATATAGATTATCAACATGTTTTCTGGTGTCGATTTATGCAGTGTGCGGATTCATAGATGCACTGTAATTTCCTATGAATCTTCATCTCCTACACCCATTTTAATTTTGGACTAAAAGCAAAATATTTAGAACTTACAGGGTTTGTATTGCAACAAATGAAGATACATGGGCGAAAACCAAATACACGTGAACTTACTTGGACGATTTAACCATTTAAGCTTCTTTTTTTTTACAACTAATCATTGTCTCTTTATTTGCTATTCTAATAAGCTTTATTCATTTTCAAGCTCATCTATTACATAATCATCACTGTTCCGAGTCTTTTGATATCACATTAAAAAAATGGAATCGAATATCTTTTGCGTACAACTCTTGAGATTAATTTTCAAATTGATTATGACTGCAAACCACAATGATTGACAATTCTCTCCCCCAAGGAGACTAACCCTTCACCACAACCATGCATAGTGAAGGATGACTTGAACTGAAGCAAACATAGTTCACATCATGATGGCATAAGAAATTGGAAAAAGAACAAAAGGATAAAAAATTTGAAAGTGTGTGGAACGGAACATAAATTGACAATACAATATTCAGTTTTGATGGTCTTTTCTTGGTGACAGTGGTCATTTTCGTTCAATATAATTGTTTAATATTTCTATTGGGATCTAATGGCTGGAGAATGTCTATCAACATAAAATATCGTAGGGTCGGTCATAATTTTTTTTATTTTGTTATACACATCGATACATACCTCAGTGGACTTTTATAAATTATTTTAGGAAATCGGTTTGAAACTTATAAATTTATTATTAACTTTATTGTCTTTAATACATAACATCGTTTATAGTTTTTCCCTTAAAAATATCGTTTATAATGTAGATTATTTTGAAAAATAAATCATTCTTGCCGTACTTAGAACTCCTTGTACGGGGCAAGTAAACAAGGTTGGTTGTTATAATTCCATTTTAACTTCTTAAAAAAATTAAAAATAACCATAACAAAATTCATAATCATAAAAATATTTTTCTAATTTTATATACATGGTGGTATAATTAATTATGGTACAGTTAGAATGAAAACCTACAATTTCTAAACCAATAATAAAACAAATTCAATTTACTCAAAAGTAATCAAACATATCAAAATCAATTTCACGATTAAGCACGCCCAATTATTGATTTTCATTATCTTCAGTTTTTGTTAAATGGGTGCGATAATGTCCTTGGTTAAAATTATAGATTTATTATTAGAGATTACGATAAGTCTTTTATTATCTTAATCAAAATTGTTCTTGATCATTGATTATTGTACATATAAAAATTAATAAATCTCATTTATTAAATTATACATATAGATGATGCATATGGTGATATGATCATTGAACTAACTCAATTGAGATTTTGTAGTGGTTAAATCACCTTAACTTATTATAGTTTTGCAATAATATCATGTTCTAGAGTTAACCAGGGTTGCAATGACATCAAAAGCATAGAAAGAGTCGTATTAGTCTCTCTATGTAGTCATTGTCTATGTAACAAAAACAAATTAGTCCTTGTCTCTCTTTTTTCTTGACAAATAGTCTTGTCTCTTTATTTTTCATTCTAATAAGAATTATTTATTTTCTAACCCATATGTTACGTTATGATGACTGTTTAGAGTCTTTCGACATTACAATATCATTTTTATGTGTGTAAACTGAATTTCCTCTGCATGCAACTGTAAATACTAATATCTCGAATCGGATAGAACCGTAATGAATTAAAAAACTCTCCCTCAAAAGAATTAATATTGACGCATTTTGAAGGTCATATTATTAAACCATTCATTTTCTAACTCATCTATATTGTAATGACCGACTTTTCCAACTCTTTCAGGATTACATTGGCTAAAAAATTGTGGTTGTGCATCCACATTGACTTATGAGTTTTTTCCTAGCCCATTGACTTATGACTTTACTATTGCTCATTGGTTGGTTTAATTTATTTTTCCTAACTGATTGGTTTTATTTTTCATCTCACAATTTCTTCCCCTTCGTATAGTTACTTTAATTTTTATGATTTATAATTTATTTTTAAGAGTGAAGTCCAATTTTAATTTATGAAAAAGTTCATAAAACATAATTTCATCCTTGAAAAAATTAAGTAATTTAGTATCAGAGAAAAATAAACTGTGTCAACCAAGTTCCTATGTTCTTTACACTTTGTTTGTACCAAAAACAATAATGTAAATAAAAACCTGTTCAAAAAATAATGTAAATAAAAACTATATCATAAAGGGATGTACGTCTATATCATCATCGACATCACTAAACGATTATCAGGTTAGAGAAAAGCAAGATTTACAACCATAAAAATTCAGTTTTAGCTCACAAATGTGCTATATTTATTGTGCACGTCTTCCTTTTTATGTTGTGCCTAAATTTATCAAACATAAGCCTTTGTTTGGAGGTTTGGAGTTGGGGTGTTCAGTTTGATTCGGTTTTGAGGTAAAAATTTATCCGATTCAAGAAAAAATTATACGTGGTTCGGTTCGGTTTTGGATGATTAGTTTTAAAAAATCGATCTGATCCAAATTAATGCAGTTTAATTTGGATCGGTTTTTGGATGTCCAAATTAGAAATTGTAACTTATTTTTGTTTATAATAATCTTATAAAAAATGATAAAATAATAGGTTCGATACAAAATATAACATATGACTTATGAAAAATGAATAGTGCGGAATAATAATGATTGATTATCTTTTAAACATACGAAAAAGAAACAAAATTGATTAAATTAAACTCATATGTAGTATTAAAAGAAAAAAAAAAGAATTAAACAGAAAAAAATAGTTTAATATAATATATTATACTTATAAAAATGGAAATATATATTAAAATATTTGTATGCGGTTCGTTTCGGTTTTAAAAAATCAATCCAAAATCCAATCCAAGCAGTTTTCACAAAATATCATCCAAACACATCCAATTATATTCAGTTTGGAGGTTCCAATTTGGATCGGTTTGGATTTGAACACCCCTACTTTGGAGGAGAGGGAAAAGGAGGGTTTTGGAGGTGAAATTCTGGCACGTAGGGGGCAGATGTCAAATACGATGTCAGGACATCAAGAATGTCGAATGCAATGTCAGGACACCGTAACAACACCGTTAACAATAAACAAATTAAAGTAGATTACATGAAGTAAATAACACAGTATTTGTTAACCCAGTTCGGTGCAACGTCACCTACCTCTGGTGGCATCCAAGCCAGAAAGGAAATCCACTATAATAGTATTAATTCAAAGTCATATGTGAACAACCTCCAGTTCACTACTGATGAGTCAATAATTAATGTTTTTAATATATTATTTCAGTCTATTTTATTTAGATTTTTATGTTTTTTATTTCCTCTTTAGAACTATAGTACTTCAATTGCAAGTTAATTAATTTCAGGAACAAATATTTGAAAGATTGAGTTTTGGAGCAAAAGAAAGGAGATTTGGAGGCGATTTGGGCCAAAAATACGAAGATTTGGTACAAAAATATGAAGCCAACCAATCAGAAGGCTTGGCACGACCACAAACTTCATTTTGCTACTTTTTCTTCCTCGACAAGCTACCTATTTTGTTTATTTATGACCTAAAGCCCATGCTTTCTTGTGGAACATTCTATTGATGTATTTCTTGGGGCTTAAGTAGTTATAGACTATAAATAGAGTAGCTAGCAAACATATTCATTCATCTTTTATTTTTAGAAATATAATAAGTGACATTTGTTTCTTTGAATAAAAGTTCATCTTTATTTTCTTGTTATTTTATTTATGTTCTTCTTCTTCTTTTCTATGTCTACAATGAACATGAGTGAAAAGACTCTTCTTGTCTTGGGATTGTTGGATAAGTCTAATGACCTAATCCAAATCAAACCAAGCCTCGAACCCAAATTTTATGTAAATCGATTTTCTAATCTATTTCACCGTTCTTATAATCAATAACAAATATTAATCGATGGATCGAAAGATGAAGTTTAATAATTGTTATCGATTCATCACAAATATTAAGCTATGGATCGAAAGATGAAGTTTTAATATTGGAACAAGTGAGTTTAGACAAGGATTGCAAAACATGAAAATAGTCTAGCAAACCTTGAGACAATAAAGTTTCGAGCTTCAAGGATTTTAACAGGAATCAACCATGAAAATAGGCGTGGTTGCTAGAGAAACACACTCGCTGAAATCGAAAGGAGATGTGATAGGCTAAAGAGAAACTTGTCTTTAGAAAATAGGTCCAACATAAAAGTTCTAGGTTTAGGGTTTCGTTTGTGAAGGGTTTGTCACCATGATCAACCAATAATCCCAAGGCGCTTTTTATTATTGTTTTTAAATCGTTAAAAATTCCAACTTTTCAACTGAAATTTCTCCTAATCATTCATAAAAGTTAATTGAATTCAAAAACTCCCGGAACGATACTCTTATTACTACATCGGTAAATCGTGCACTTGCCGATTTACCCCATCAACCTCACTTAATCACTATCCGTGGTATTTCTATCTAAGACTCTCCTAAGTATGAGACCCCTCTCACTTCCTCTCAATCACATCCCCTGTGATTTCAACAATGATAACAATCAAGAAGGAGACACACTCCAAGAAACAAAACCTTCTCTTTGCTTAAAAGCTTCAAAGAGATTCACAAGTACAACTCAACTAACAGCCCAGTTCAATGCATCAATGTGATATAAGAGAGACTCACAAATAATAAGTACAACCATGAACCCCTTAATGAATCTTTTCTCAAATGACGGTTACAGTCCTTTTACAACATAACTAAGCAAATCATCTCTGTGCTTTGATAATTAGTGGCAACACACAGATAGGTATACAAAATACAGCACAAGACTTACCAACGAACTACTAAAAAGACTTAATTCAATAATATTGATTTCGTGAAGAAAACTAGGGTTTGAGTCTTCCTTATATAGCCATTCAGCAACTTGGGTTTTTTCTTCACATGCTAAACAATCAGCAGACCAAAACGTATATACGGTGTTCACAATATTCTAGGAGAAAATATATTATTTCCTAAAATGTTTTGACATCCAATTTAGGAAATACGGCAATGGCTAAACCGACCTCTACAGCTTCTAGAAACACACTTCTTGGAGCACAAGCTACGTAAATCATATCTTGATCAAAGAAGAACATTTATGGCATATCTGGCTAGTGCTACAAACTCTTTGTGTGAAAACACTTTATGTCAACCTTAAGAAGTGGTCATTCTTTACCAACGAAGTCAATTTTCTTGGATACATCATCACTGTTGAAGGCATAAAAGTTGACCCAAGCAAGATTGAAGCTATCAACAATTGGTCAACTCCAAAGTATGTTCATGATATAAGGAGTTTTGGCAAAAGGTTCATTAAAAACTTTAGCTCAATTAATCAACAATTAGCTTCTTTCTACAAAAGGTTCATTAAAAACTTTAGCTCGATTGCCGCCCCTCTTACATAATGCATCAAAAGAGAGAAAATCAGATGGTCAGAAGAAGCCAATAAGAACTTTGAGGAACTAAAGAAGCGTTTGACGGAGGCCCCGTGCTAGCCCTTCCTAACTTTGACCAAGTATTTGAAGTTAGTGGTGATGCTTCAAACAATGGAATTAGAGCTATTCTCAGGTAAGAGGGACATTTTCATTGAGAAACTCAACAATGGAAAGCTCAAGTACTCTACACATGAAAAGGATTTTTACGTTTTTGTTCGTGCTCTTCATCATTGGAGCCACTACTTGTCGAATAAGGTGTTTGTTCTTTACTCTGATCATGAATCCCTCAAGCACTTGAACCCTCAACAAAAGATCAGTCGTAGGAACACTACTTGGAGTGACTTTTTTGAAGTCTTATCCCTTTCTTCTCAAACACAAGGCAGGAGTCCAAAATGTTGTAGCATATTCCATCAGCCGACACTATAGTTTACTTACTATTCTTCAAACGAAACTTATCGGATTTGAGATTATCAAGGATTTGTATTAAGATGATCCCAACTATGGTAAAGTTTGGAATTCCATTAATCTGAAGTCATCTCAAATATATTACAAACATCACATATTCTTGTTGAAAAGAAAAAACTATATGCATTCTTCAATGCTCTTTAAGTGAAGCAATTATTTAGGAGGCCCATGGAGGACTAGCATGATATTTTGCGCAAGATAAAATAGTAGCCTTAGTCAAGGAGAATTTCTATTGGCCTAAGGTGGAAATAGATGTCAATAGACACATCCATAGGTGAAAATTTTATCACTTGGCCAATTCCAAAAGTCAAAATACAGGATTATATACGCCACTTCCAGTTCCTAAGGCACCTTAGGAAAATATTAGTATGGATTTTGTCCTTGGACTACCTCAAACTTAGCGTCAAAAGGATTCTATAATGGTAGTCGTACACAGATTTTCTAAAATGGCCCATTTCATACCATGTAAGAAGACTAATAACGTTGTCTAAGTTGCAGACTTATACTTCAAGAAAATTGTTCGTCTTCATGGCATCCCAAAAATCATCACATCCGATCGATATGTAAAATTCATAAGCCACTTTTGGAGAACATTGTGGAAGAACATGGGTACTAAACTCCAATTCAACAGTGTTAGTCACCCTCAGACAGATGGAAAAATAAAGGCAATTAATAACTTTTGGGTAACTTACTTAGAAGCATTGATGTAAATAATTTGAGGAAATGGAATCTTATCCTTGCACATATTGAATTTTCCTATAATAACTCTAGGAAACAAGCTACCGGGAAGTTTCCATTTGAGGTGGTTTATGGCATGCGTCCTCTTAGCCCATTGGACTTAACTCTATCACCTAGCACTCCGCAGTACAGTGCAGATGTGGAACAAAGGGTCAATAAAATCAAGAAGTTGCATGAACAAGTTTGTGAATGAATTGAAAAGCAAAATTCAAGGTATAAGACTCAGCGAGACAAGCATCACAAGCTGCACACATTCATGGAAGGAGAGTTGGTATGGATCCACTTGCGAAAGGAACGCTTTCCTAATAAACCAAATGTCCAAGTTATTTCCAAGAGTTAATGGTTCTTTCAGAGTTACGTAGAAAATCAATGATAATGCCTATAAAATAGAGTTATCAGCTGACTATGGAGTCTCTGCTACCTTTAATGTTGTTGATCTTTCACCATATTTTGACAATAAAGAAGATTTTCGATTCGAGGACGAGTCTTCTCCAACCCGAGGATAATGATGAAGTATAATATGGAAGTTTTTAGATATATAGAATACTAAAGAATTTTATTGAAGCTTCTAGACACTCTACTAAATAAGATAAAATAAAGCACTAGAAAAATCTTATTTTTTTTTAGATCCTTCTAGTCATATAAACTAAAGTATCCATATCTCTAGACTTTTCTTGTAATAAATGCTTCTAAATCTGTCTACTTTGTAATGTGAAGCCTTACTAGAGTAATATAAATTGGGTTCACCATCAAGTGTTTAGGCATTCAAGATTTCAATCTTTCAAGCATTCAAATAATAACAACTTTCTTTTGAGAATATTAATAAAAAAAACTTCACAATATCATCCACATCTTGAAAGCCTTCGACATAGTGGTTTTTCAAATAAAAACAATTATGAATATTTTAACTAGTGAAATCATTTTCATGACTTGAGAGATAAAAAAACATGAAAAGATTAAAGATCTTCTTGGCACCAAATTCTTTAGAAATCGACATAACTGCATTCATGTTGGGAAAGAATTATCTAATTTTTAAGTATGGGTGTGCTTTGGTTTTATATACAAAAAAAAATTATTCTATTGGAGGAGTTCAACACATAAATGAACTTCCAGTACGATTTTATTCTATTGGATGAGTTCCCTTTCAACACCATTAACAAGACTCTATTACAGGATTTCTTTAGTATAAAAACACAATGGTCAATGACAGAATGATATTCAAATACCTTACGTAATGAAGCATTATCAATGCTCAATGCCTCTCCAAAAAAAACATGGTTCATCAACCCTTCGGCCATCACAATCTTCAAATCGTCATTGTAAATATGCAGAACAACTGACCTATGAATAACAGATTGTAAAATGAATAAGTCAAGAAGAAAAATATGCACACCGAGGTCAGTAATACGAACCAATGCCCATTAATTGGAAATCAAAATGGAAGGTAGCGAGAATCCATATATTTCTGACATAGTACGGAAGTGTAGGCTAGCAAGTGCTAAACCTAGATAGAAAAAAAAAAATCAAGGTTGCAAGGGACAGACTTTTGAAAATAGGATTCCGGAATCCACCAGAAATTGAGGAAACTCTCTAAAATATTATCTAATGAATAAAAGTTGCCTCTTAGGCTACAACTGTCAAGCTTAAATAGGGAAATAACAAAATACTAATGGGTCAAAATAACAAACTGAAATAAATAACATAAAATTACTAAAATTGAGCTAAAATAAAAATACTATAGAAATAATATGGAAACCCTCCTACATCAGCCTCTTCCACCTCTAAAGAACTCGACTCCGAGTTCTTATTCTGATAAAAAGTTTCTCATATATGTTGACTCTTCCAATGAACAAGAGATCACCCTCCTGGATCCCATTGAGTAAAATGCAAAGATGGTTTCGTTTAAAAACTATAGCAGTTGCCTTTATGCCATTGAAGAAATATAGTAACATGCTGAATACTCTCTAAATCCATCATTTTAGCCTCAAATTTAATCTGCCAAACATCTTTGTTAGTAATAAATTCAAGGAAACACATCTTCTTGATTATCAACGCATGCTACCACAACATTTGAATTTACATAAGCTGATGAAGCCCGTGAAGGATAGAAGAGAAGATCTCTTTGCTTGTAAAAGACAGAAAGTTTCATAAGTGTCGTATTCAATTCTGATATTCCATTGAACATTGCTACTCATGTGAGTGTGAAAAATAGTGCTCCCATGTAAGCTCATCCATCCTCCACAATATCCTTATGCATCTTACTTTAAAAACAATGTTGTTGTCATGATTGCTAAATAATGTGGACAAACGAATTTCGCTTCGTAAGCAAAAATTCTCTGCTAACACAATTTGTCCATCTGTGAGCAATATGATATCATTAAATAATTCATAAGTTTCTGGTGCTGGTTGTCGCAGAGACAATGTGCAATTCCATTTAGAATATGGATTGATTTCCTGATTGAGCTTATTATTTGAAAAGTTTTTAAACTGTCCAAGCCAGTTGATATTTCATCCATGAACAAGACCCTTATAGGTCCAACCAGCATCTCCCCTGTTGTAACTCTCTTTTCTGCCCTCCTGAAATACCTCTTATATATCATTCCATTTCCTACCTTAGTGTCAGCACATATTTCCAGTCCAAGCTCTCTTTCATTAATATTAAGTTTAATTTCTCAATCGACAATTTTCATTTCAAATAGCGTTGAGATATGTAGACATCAAATTTAGTCAGATGATCTAATCTAGTGATGGAAAAAAATAGTCCATCATAGACCATTTACTTCCGTTGGTCCAAACTAAACGCCACCCTTCAAGAATCATGTCAACTCTCTTGTTTCCTTACTTATATTCCATCCAATTCAGTTATGAATTGAAATAACATTTTCAGTAGGCTATATGAAGCCATCGAATTCAAGAATTTGCAAATGTGATGTAAAATGAACGTGTATTTTGTATAATAGATACTCAAATAATACTTGTGTCACGCTTTTAAGTCGTCAAATTTACAGTGAGTTATGGTTGTTGGCAGTTTGGAATGGAACATGCTTATCAGTGTGGAGGTTGGATTGAATTGAGGGGTGATGTTGGGGAGTAAACATTTAGATGGTCGATATTAATCTTGTAATGTTAAGTCCAAGAAAGTTGTCAATAGTTGAACACAAGAATGAGAAAAGGAAAGGTTGGTGATAGTGTATCAAGGACAGAGATACTGGAAGAGTGAGAGAGCACTCATGCATGTGAATGGACTATCATAAAATCTATACATCTTATTTAACCAATGGATATTAAATACACAAACACAATACTTCATTTCAAATGAGAAATACATAAACTACCTAGGAAATAAATAATATTCAATGATAAAATGCTCCAACAACAAAATATAGTCTAATAGCAAAGAGGAGCACTTAAAGCAGCCTTAGTTTCTAAAACTTGTGTTTTCTGTTGAATGATAGTCTCCAAAATAGCTTCAGAAACTGTCAATTGTTGCTTAAGATCTTCCACATGTTGATTTAAAATGTTAATCTGTAAACGCATCTCTTCAGCTTCCTTTGTTTTGCTGGGAATCCAATATCTTTTGCAATGCATTTTGAGAGAATTGTAAATCAGGAAACAAAGCGCGCTTTTCAACACGATCCAACCAATCCTTATCAAAACCACATTTTCGCACATCTTGTAATAACTCAACAAATTCAGATTGGCTTGAACCTAACACATCCAACACAATATGAGTTTGGAGGAATTTCAATAGCTCAGCTAGACAGTTGTAGGCATAACCCTTGTATCTGTTACTTAGTGAAGCGTCCGTTAAAAGAATTGAAGGATGGTTAACAAGGAAATTGGTCAACAAGGACATGTTATCAATAGCCAAATGATTCTTGGAGACTAGATTTTCAAGCTCCCTTGTGACAACCAAAGAAGAAATTAAATCTTCATCTAATTGAGAAGGGTCCCCTGAAAGCATAGGAAAGAATAATATTGTGATTTTTTTTTTGCTAAGCCATGATATAGGACAGACATCAAGGGAAAACACCGACATCCCAACTAGATTGGCACCCCGATAACCCCCATCTTATGCAACCAAACAAAAAAAAATTCTTTTTAAAAAAAAGGAGAAGAATATGTACAAGTGGGGGGACTATACCAAAACTCTCCAATAACGATAAAAAAAAAATAAAAAAATACCTTCAGAAGGCTTTGAAGGAGACTGAGATGGAATACAAGAGAGTCTTGATTTGGAAACTAATATTTCTTCATCCTTAGGAAACTCATTCTGAATATTTGAGCTTACTTTCATGGCAACATCATCATTTAGAAAAGCTGAACAAAGGGTGGGAAAGAAGAGAGTTCAACTTCATGAAAATGAAAAGGGTGACAAGGTAACTTAAGAAAATAAAACTGATCCAAGGATTCTTCACCTTGATTAATATTAGTGTTACTAGTTTCCTGCCAAAGTTTAACATCAACATCTTGAGTGGTAACATCACCATCTTCCTACAAAATTCATATAAAAGAATGATATTTTTTCATGAATTCTTAATATTATAGGAAGCAAAAGAATTCAAATGTCAAAAGAAGTAGACTCCAGTTATGTTCTCTTTATATCAAAATGACTCTTATAAATGAAATTTCATGGAAATTTAATAATAAAAAACATGACAACAATACTTGAGGGCTTTGTTAAATAAAATAAACTCACTTTTGAATGAGGTGATGAAGTTTTTGTATTGGCATTAGCTGATGTAGTTCCTTCTTCAACACTTATTTCAACACCCTGCTTAAAATTAAATTAATGTTTAGGATTGTAGTATAATTCAATTCCTGCATTGGAAAAGTGTTAAAAAGAATACAAGAGATGCCTTTTGTTTAGGAGAAACTTGTTGTACAGGTGGCTCATTCTTTGCACCTACTAATTTGTCTGATGTAGAACCCTCCAACTGATTGCATAAAATGAAAATGTAAATTAGTTGCGTCATATTTTGTAAGTATTAGATGAAGAAAAATGTATTTTCTTTATTATTTCTTTATTTAGATTTATATGCATTATCTCACTTTATTTCCCTGAGAAGATTTGATGGTAGTATCAATTGCTTCAAGTGACTGTTGCTCATTCATGAACTCCTGTAAATATTTATGACATTAGTGATATGAAACTATTTAGGATTAAATAAGTAAATAGTCCCAAAAAAGAGCATTAGCTTGAACATCCTCTCCTCTTCTTGTTGCCCCATCAACACGTTGCTTAACAGTTGTGCTTTCTATTTCCAATCTAGCTCTTTCTTCTTCAGAATCATTAGCAATGCACGGGAAGCAACATATATAACTTGACTCTGAGATCACCCCATTTATCAATTGCACCACATAAGACTTCGCCAAATCAGTCAGAAAACTAGCCATCTAAATAAATTTCAATAGATCGAAGTTAAACATATATATGTGTGTGTGTTTGTTGTATTGTGGATTGAAAAATACAATGGTTGATAATGAATATCGTTCTCATAGCATATCATTCATATTCTTTTTGGATTAAAAATGATACATGATGACTAACTTTTCATTGAAGAATTTTTTTTAGCTTGTTCGAACAAATATTTGTGAAATTTCAAATTGGGAGTCTATCCGATATTAAAGTTTAAGATCCTTTAAGCAAATCTCTAAATACCTAATTTATCTTTGAAAACAATAAACAAGTTATGAAAAAGTGATCATGTAGAAGAGTAGAGTGGAGACTAAAATTGGAAATCATATACCAATAGAAAATCTGAGAAGTAACTTAAGTCAGTATCAATCTACTGTTATTTCCCATTTTTCAATACTTGGAAGCAGGCTTCAAGGTTTAAGCTTTAGTTTTTGAAAAGTAAAATTAATATGTTTGATTCTATCCTTATTGACTAGAGTTGGTTTCTCTAAAAAATAATACAAAAGCACATAAGAAATATAAAACTTGGTCCCTGTAAACAATTAATTAAAATATCGACTGAAAATTGTTAAAGTATGAAATGTTCATTGAAACTCTGTTGTAGAAATATACCATGGAGGCTTAATTTTAGAAAATCTACTCTGTCTTCGTAAGGGTTTAATATTGTAAACTGAATCGTAGTAGTACTATATATACAGCTTGTAAAACAGAAACCGCAGAAATAGAAACAGAACTATAGCTGTTCTATAGTCACAGAGATAGGCACAATTGGCCGCAGGGGCGGATCTCTTTAGAGACCCCCAGGTGCCACTGCACCCCCCAACATTTATATAAATATCATATTAGTCATAATATTCACAGTATGTGTTGTCGTTCCAAAGGTCCTGGGTTCGATCCGTTGGCACCTTCTTTGTGAATATATATTTATCTAGCGTTTACTTTATATTTTATACCAGAAAAGGCTCCTAGCAGGAATTGAACCGGGGTCCTGTAAGTTAAAATCAAACATTTGCACCACCACACCAGTTTACAATATTGTATGTTGTTTAAAACGGTTTAATATATATTCCACAAATATTTGGTACCCCCTAGAAATGATATCAAGATCCGCCATTGAATTTGGCCGAACTGCGTTAACAAATATCGTGTGTGCGTTGTCTTTCTCTCTTCGTTCTCTTATTTAATCTTTTGTTAATTTGTTGTTGTTCTAACAATATATGAATGAACGATCAAGAAAAATGATATTGTTATTTACCTGATCTTTCCAACAAAATATTTTCACCACATTCACTGCATACTTAAGTCTCTTGAACAAGAATCAGAAGAATCTATAAAGATAGTGCAAACAATAAAGACAGGAACAATGTTTTTGGATAATTTGATGAGTTTAGATAGTGCAAACAATTCATATTTGTGATAGATTCTCATTAAAGACAATTTTGAATACTTTGGTTTATTGGATTATTTTTTGTTTACGATAGTTAAATATTAATATAAGTATCTGGCATGATATTTTAATTAATAAAAATGTAAATCCTATTGAATCAGACCAAACCAACATGTGATCATCGATTTGGTTTAGATTTCGTCATAAATATTACAAAACTTGAACAAAACCGACTATTCTACCAACAAAAGTTTGACCTTGTAACCTTTAGAGATTGAGACAGCAGTAGAATGTTCATTACATTTTAATTAATAATAATTTTCTCTCCTCAATTTTTTTTGTTGTTGAAGAAACTAAGAGAAATATATTAAAGAGATAATCAGTCCCTCAAGCACAAGGTGTGTCAAAGGGAGCTGAAAAGAGTTAATTACATTACAGTAAGGCTAAAACAGCCATAAATCAAAAACCAAAACAGAATTTACAAGCAGTCTGTAAACAACATAAGGGATTTTGTGTCCAAAAGGGATAATCGAAAGCGAACGTGATGTAGTTAGCTTTCAACCACCAAAACGTTCGAAGTTTAACCCTTTCAAGAAGAGCTTCCAGATGATCAATTTGGTTTTGGAAAATCCTCCTGTTACGATCTTTCAATATAGTAAATAAGACCAAAATCAAAAATAATATTAAAAGCTTTCATAGAAGTAACTTAAGTCAGTATCAATCTACTGTAATTTCCTATTTTTCAATACTTGGAAGCAGGCTTCAAGGTTTAAGCTTTAGTTTGAAAAGTAAAATTAATATGTTTGATTCTATCCTTATTGACTAGAGTTGGTTTCTCTAAAAAATAATAAAAAAGCACATGAGAAATCTAAAACTTGGTCCCTGTAAACAATTAATTAAAGGCTAAACTTCACTTTTCGTCCTCTAAGTTTCAAAATGTTGCAATTTTGACCCCCTATTAAAAAAAATGGCAAAAGTGACCCCCTATGTTTAGGGAAATATGCTCTTTTGACCTCCTAACATAAGGGAAATATGCTTTTTGACCCCTTATCTTTACAAAAAGTTGCAATTATGGCCCCTTTTTTGTGACACGTGGCGTCTTCTCAGCAATTTTGGGATGAAGGGAGCCAAAATTGCCATTTTTATTAATAGGGGGCCAAAATCACAACATTTTAAAACATAGGGAGTGAAAAGTGCACTTTAGCCTTAATTAAAATATGGACTGAAAATTGTTAAAGTATGAAATGTTCATTGAAACTATGTTGTAGAAATATACCATGGAGGCTTAATTTTAGAAAATCTACTCTGTCTTCGTAAGGGTTTAATATTGTAAACTGAATCGTAGTAGTACTATATATACAGCTCGGAACTATAGTTGTTCTATAGTCACCGAGGTAGGCACAATTGGCCGAACTGCGTTAACAAATATCGTATGTTCATTGTCTTTCTTTCTTCGTTCTCTTATTTAATCTTTTGTTAATATGTTGTTGTTCTAACAACATATGAATGAATGATCAAGAAAAATGATATTGTTATTTACCTTATCTTTCCAACAAAGTATTTTCACCACATTCACTGCATACTTAAGTCTCTTGAACAAGAATCACAAGAATCTTTAAAGACAGTGCAAACAATAAAGACAGGAACAGTGTTTTTGGATAATTTGATGAGTTTAGATAGTGCAAACAATTCATTTGTGATAGATTCTCATTAAAGACAATTTTCAATACTTTGGTTCACTACTAATAAAAAAAAATTAGTGAGGGAAATTTTGTGAGGGAAAACGTGAAATCCCTCTCTAATTCCGTCATTAAATTTTGCGACCATGAAACTTGTTAGGAATTTCATTTTTCCATCACTAATTTCCCTCGCTAATTTTGTTTTTTCTAATAGTGGTTTATTGGATTATTTTTTGTTTACGATGGTTAAATATTAATATAAGTATCTGCAATGATATTTTAATTAATAAAAATGTAAATCCTATTGAATCCGACCAAACCAACATGTGATCATCAATTTGGTTCAGATTTCATCATAAAAATTACAAAACTTGAATAAAACTGACTATTCGACCAACAAAAGTTTGACCTTGTAACATTAAGAGATTGAGACAGCAGTAGAATGTTCATTACATTTTAATTAATAATAATTTTTCTCTCCTCAATTAAAAACAAAAAAAAAAAACTAAAATTATTTACCTTATTTCCAGCAGTTGTATGAACAATCTTCCCCTTTCTCCAAAAGCATAAGAGATTATAACAGTTTTTTTTTTTTCTTTCTTTTTTTATTTCTTACCCAACTCATTTGTGTTTTAGTGACAAATTTATTTATAGTCCAAAAGAAAAACAGTAGAAGCAATCGAATAAAGTAAAGTATAATGGAAAGGAACCTCCTTAGAATGAACATTATTACAACATGAAGCAAAGTACATTCACTGAGTGGTGAATGATTCATATTTTACAATTTTTTACTATTTTACTATTTTACACCTGAAGCAAGCAAGGCACAACATAAAGTTAGATACTAATTTTTTCTACAAGGCACAATTTTCTACTATTTTACACCTGAAAAATTATATTTTACAAATCCTCGAAAATTCTGAAGTTAGATACTAATTTTTTCTTAATAAAGTATTACATATACTACAAGACTTAAAAAAAAATCAGGCTTTTTTTTATTTAGGACTGTAAAAAACATGAAAAACCTGTATTCTACACATTTGGATTGCTAGAAATGTAAAAGTCTTAAAAATTTAAACATCTACACAAAAATTTGTTAATCCAAAGTGAAACCGGATGTGAAATGTAGAAGATGTGAAAAAAGGATGGGCTAATGATCCTAAAAATGATTGAAGTTAAACTTCTTATAATCATATTAGAGAGATAAAGTTGGATAGAAATAAGGAGTTGAAGTTCTCCGTTCAAAACCGGATGTGAGTAAATATTAATTTAATAATTAATTACTAATATTTGTCATTCAAAACAAACTATAAAGAGAGATAAATCGGAAAAAAGGAGAAAGATGGTTGGGGGAGGACATTTTCATATTACAAATATAAAAGAATCAATGTACACTTGAAAATAGTATTGGCCGCACATTCTTTCATTGAAACTTTAAGGTTATGTTTGGATTAATGGAGCATATCAGGATGAAACAAAGTGGAATGAAACAAAAATTATATTCCATTATTTGAATATATATGACGTGACAAAACAAATTTTTTCATTGTTTGGAAATTAGACTAAATTAAACAAATTAGAACTTTTTTATTCAGATTTTACCCGTATAAAAATACTATTATGCAAATTAAAAATATATTATATTTTATTTAAATAATTAATTTAAGATAAATTCTTGATTTCTACACCAAAGGGAAAAATCAGCATATTGATGCCCCGGTGGTCTATGAATAGGGTGTTGATCTCTAAACCGGGTGCATGCTCGTGTTCCATGAAAACACCTCAAAAACTCCTTGAAATCTCACTAACTTGAATGTTGGAGTTTCTTTGCAAATACACCTCCCTTATCAGCGAAGGATTATCTTCAATTGCACAAAAGAAGATTCGGCCATTGTGAACCACTACGAGTCACTACGAAGATCAACTAGCACCACCTACGACTTAAAATATGGTTTTACAAATAGAAACCTTAAATCTTTTGTTTTTTTAACAAAACAACCTCCAGTTCATCACTTGTGATGTTGGAGATGCCCAAGATCCAATCAATTATGTAACCAATTTTAGAATTAATAAATATTCATTATCTTATTTACTGTTTAGTGAAATAGTTAATTTGATAATGTCCTTGATTAAAAACTATAGACTTGTTATCATGATAGAGATTATGATAATGAGAAACAAGTCTTTAATTATTTTATAATCTAAATTGTTCTTGATCGTATGATTGTTGTGAATAGGACATCAATAATTCGGATAGATCAATATATATGTGATAATCTTTATTGGATAAAGATTAATAAGTCTCATTTATTAAATTACATATATAGATTATGCATATAGAGATGTGATCATTGAACTGACTCAACTGAGAATTTCTAATGGTCGATATTACCTTAAATTGTCAATAGAAAAGTTCTCAAGAAAGAATATAACAATTTTTCTTGACCTGAGATTGTCATAGTAATCAACATGTTATTTATTGTATTTTGGTTCTGAACACCTAATACCTTAGGGTGCTAGTTGAAAGGATATTGAATACGATTAAATGCTTGTATAATTAATGACTAATTAAGATGAGATCCGTCAACTCTTGGTAATGAGTTTGAACTGTATGATAAAATCAAAACCCTGGCCAAGGAAATTAAATGAAAGAAGAAATGAGTTTCTTAAATCATCATATATGTTAACTTATTAGAGTTTGACAATTGTACCATGCTCTAGAGTTAACAAGAGTTGTAACGACGGAAGAAAATATCATATTATCCTAATTGATTCTTGAAGGTAAAGTAATACTTCATGCTACATGGACGTCAAGGAGTGTTACTAGACGCCTACCTTGATTAATATGTTAATTTGATTAATCTATTACCACTACTAAAAACGTGAAATCCCTCTCTAATTCCGTCACTAAATTTTGCGATCATGGAATTTGTGAGGAATTTCATTTTTTCCGTCACTAATTTTCCTCGCTAATTTTGCTTTTTCTGGTAGTGTACTAGTTTAGCATTGAACCTACAGAGTCACACACTAACGAGTGTTCTAGTTCTTGCTAAAGAATTATTTTATTATTTGATGATTAAATTGAAGAATTTAAAGAATCAAAATATAAATTTTTTAAGTGGAATATTATTGTATTTTTTGCTAGTACAAACAATACAAATAATATATGTGAGCATATTATAATTATTTATTTTTGAAATAAATAAATAAAAAATTAAATTGTATGTTGGAGATTCTTAATTGATTCATATAATTGTGCACACATATGAAAATGGTCTTTATGTGTATTATACACAATTATATGAAGTTAAAGATGGTCAGTGTTTGTACCAAAAAAAAAAAAAAAGATGGTCAGTGTCCTTGTTCAAAAAAAAAGATGGTCATTGTCTTCATAATAGTCAAACACGTTTTTCTTTCTTTTAAGTAAATTAGCATTATTGCATTAACATATGTTAATTACTTTTTACAATGATTGACTATATGAATTTAAAAGAGTCATTAAGATGAGTCAATACCATCGACCTCCGTCCTTAATTATAAGACCCTTTTGAGAATTTTTTTTGTCCCTTTTTATAAGACCCATTTGTTATTTCCAACTACATTAATTATTTCTTTACATACATGTCCCTATTTACTATACATTTTTTTCTTCAATCAGCAATAAATAACAGGTTGAAAACATAAACCAACTCTCTCTCTTAAAGGATAAAATTGTCAAAACAATAGTAATTACAAACATATTTAATACAAATACGCACTATCTTAATTTCCGTTATTTTTTCAAAAGGGTCTTATACTTAGGGACGGAGGTAGTATTTGATAGTAGTGTGTGTGGCTTATAAATAGACCTTAAGTGATTTAATCACAACACAGAACACAACAACAAAATATACAATAGAAATATGCTCTAGTTTTCTAGTTCCTCTACTCAAAGGTTGAGGGTAAGAATTGGTCTCGGTGTGGATCTAAATCTCTAAATACCTAATTTACCTTATTTCCAGCAGTTGTATGAACAATCTTCCCCTTTCTCCAAAAGCAGAAGAGATTATAACAGTTTTTTTTTCTTTCTTATTTTATTTCTTACCCAACTCATTTGTGTTTTAGTGACAAATTTATTTATAGTCCAAAAGAAAAACAGTAGAAGCAATCGAATAAAGTAAAGTATAATGGAAAGGAACCTCCTTAGAATGAACATTATTACAACATGAAGCAAAGTACATTCACTGAGTGGTGAATGATTCATATTTTACAATTTTTTACTATTTTATTATTTTACACCTGAAGCAAGCAAGGCACAACATGAAGTTAGATACTAATTTTTTCTATAAGGCACAATTTTCTACTATTTTACACCTGAAAAATCATATTTTACAAATCCTCGAAAATTCTGAAGTTAGATACTAACTTTTTCTTAATAAAGTATTACATATTCTACAAGACTTAAAAAAACACCAGGCTTTTTTTTTTATTTAGGATATTAGAGAGATAAAGTTGGATAGAAATAAGTAGTTGAAGTTCTCGGTTCAAAACCGGATATGAGCAAATATTAATTTAATAATTAATTATTAATATTTGTCATTCAAAACAAAATATAAAGAGGGATAAATCGGAAAAAAGGAGAAAGATGGTTGGGGGAGGACATTTTCATATTAGAAAAATAAAAGAATCAAAGTACACTTGGAAACAGTATTGGCCGCACATTCTTTCATTGAAACCTTAAGGTTATGTTTGGATTAATGGAGCATATCAGGATGAAATAAAGTGGAATGAAAGAAAAAATTTATTCCATTATTTGAATAATATATGACGTGACAAAACAAATTTTTTCATTGTCTGGAAAATAGACTAAATTAAACAAATTAGAACTTTTTTATTCAGATTTTACCCGTATAAAAATACTATTATGCAAATTAAAAATATATTATATTTTATTTTAATAATTAATTTAAGATAACTTCCTGATTTCTACACCAAAGGGAAAAATCGGCATATTGATGCCCTGGTGGTCTATGAATAGGGTGTTGATCTCTAAACCGGGTACATGCTCGTGTTCCATGAAAACACCTCAAAAACTCCTTGAAATCTCACTAACTTGAATGTTGGAGTCTCTTTGCAAATACACCTCCCTTATCGGCGAAGGATTATCTTCAATTGCACAAAAGAAGATTCAGCCATTGTGAACCACTACGAGTCACTACGAAGATCAACTAGCACCACCTACGACTTAAAATATGGTTTTACAAATAGAAACCTTAAATCTTTTGTTTTTTTAACAGAACAACCTCCAGTTCATCACTTGTGAATCTTATTGTCTTGTGCTCTTATGTTTTCCTCCTACTGGTATAATTTGGACTTTGATATTCGAACATTGTTTTGTCTTGTTCGAATTTTGAAATCAGGATTACATACAAATTGTTTTTTAACGAGGAAGAAATGCTAGGTTTGCTTTTTGTATTTAACGAGGAAGAAATACAACCATTGCCTTTGTTCTCCACGAACAGAAGCTGCTAGACTTGAAAGACGCGAATCCTCTCAAACGTAACCATAATTTGAAGACCCTTTGAAAGAGAAATAAGCTCAGGAAGAGCCTCATGATGATCATCCACAAGCACAGGGAGAGGAGGTTGTTGAGCTCTGTCTGGTAAAGGAGAAGATGTGTGGATGACTTTGCTTGTTGAACAAGCAAGATTTTTTGAAAGTGTAAAGTAGTATAACTTTTCTCTCTTATCACCAGGATTGACCATCTTCGGTGTATTCATTTCATGAATTAAGCATTGGAAACCATTGAATGTCATTGTTCAATTTGATGAATTACACAGTACTTTTGAAATAGAAACTAAATTGAAGTTGAACTCTGACTCATATAATACACTTGTGATTATAAAATATGAAGAAAAATGAATGGTTCCAAACTGTTTTAATATTGCAAAATTACTAGAAAACAATTTTACGTGTATGGGAGCAATTTCATTATAAGAATGAATCACATATATGATAACTAGCACATGAGTCTATAACCCAGGAACTTAGAGTAAAATTGTGACATATTAAAGAAAAAATAGAACTAATACCTTACCTATTAGATGGTAAAAGACCAACAAACATTGAATTTTGGTTAATAGATGAATTTTGAATTATCACAATTTGAGAAATTTTCCACGTTATCATTATCATCGTTAGTGGATGCAATATGATTGGAATAAGTGCAATTAGGAACAGGCAAAACATAAATTTCTTGCATGAGTTCAAAGATTCTTACCAAATCGCCCTATGCAAAACAATGGACTGTGCAACTGAAGGAGACACAAAATATTCCAACAATTACAAGATGTGCGCAAATGTGGTTTTGATAAGGATTGGTTGGATCGTGTTGAGATGCGCAAAATATCCTGATTTACAATTCTCTCAAAATGCATTGCAAAAGTTCTTGGATTCCCAGAAGCGTGTAACCAAGGAAGTTGAAGAGATGCGTTTATAGATTAACATTTTAAATCAACATGTGGAAGATCTTAAGCATCACTAACCTTTCCTTTTCTCATTCTTGTGTTCAACTATTGGCCATTTTCTTGGACTTTACATTACAAGATTAATATCGACCATCTAAATCTTTACTGACCAGCATCACCCCTCAATTCAATCCAACCTCCACACTGATAAGCATGTTCCATTCCAAACCGCCAACAACCATAACTCACAGTAAATTTGACGACTTAAAACAATATTTTCAGTGGCAAAAACAACAACCAATGTCGTGTTCAATCAAGCAATCCGATCCCAAGTTAGAACCAATGCTGTCGACTTTTCGTTAAAAGATATTCAGGCATAATTAAGAATAAGATCAAAGTTACAATTTTAAGTTTAATTTCTCAATCGACAATTTTGATTTCAAACAGCGTTAAGATATGTAGACATCAAATTTAGTTAGATGATCTAATTTAGTGATGGAAAAAATTAGTCCATCATAGACCATTACTTCTGTTGGTCCAAACTAAACGCCACCATGATTTAGATCTTTGCTGCAAAACATGGCAATCTCAAGTAAGGAGTTCAAATTTCTCAAAAACATTGTAAAATGGTCATTCGTTTCATTTAACTAATATAGTTTCTTTCTGATACAAATTTCGACATGTTATTTTGTCTTCTTAAAAAAAAAACTAAAAATAGTTTTTCTCTTCAATTATTTTAATCCTATTTTGTCTAAAAGAGAAGTTATTTAGTTACTCTATATGGTACAGTTAGTTATATACAAACTTGTATAAAATAATAAATAAAAATAGCCTCATTTTTAGTGGGTGAAGTTAGCAATGTAAAGGAATAAATTTTTCAAATCCATAAAACTTTGTACATATATCTTGCAAGAGAATAGATATAATTAGTATTATCAATCTCTCAATTTAAAAATCATAAATATATCTTGTAATTTAGCAATGACAGAGCCCAATATTGTTCAATAGTTAGAGAGGCCTAAGCCAAGTTTTAATATATGAATTACTTTTTGTCTCTAGGCATTTTGCTTATAAAATCTAGCTACAAATAATTATTTGTTATTAAAAAGCAATAGGAATTGAGTAGGTAACATCAGCATGTAAAATAAAAGCTTTTAATACCAAGACTGGTACACCAATAATTGTAAAAAAATATTCTATTTAATATTGCCGGCCTAATTGGCATAAAAATATGATTTAGGGGAATTGACCTGTATAAATTACAAATACTACATTTAAACAAAGTTGAAATACTACAAATTAAAAGGGATTAAACTTCAATAATATGATGAATTAAGCTTTAAATTCTGATAAGAAAGATATTCATATTTATTACCTGATCATGTCTTGAATATGATTACATCATGTAGAGAACTTGTGAAGAAAAAAAAAAAGTTCTCTATGTATTCTTTGATTTTTAATTAGATAGTTCTTTTTTTTCATTTTCTTTTAGTTGGTCACTTCCTTGCATCTAGATGCCGTCCTCCCTTAGAACTAAATAAAAGATGAACAAGGGACCCATAATAAAATTCAATGGGTCTAGATCCTTTAGAATGATACTCTTTTTTTTTCTATTGGTTTTGGGGATTCGAACTCTGGACCTTATGTAAATTATGTATTGTCCCTAACAGCTGAGTTAAGCTTAGAATGATACTCTCTAATTATATATATAAGTGGAAGTTAGATTAACTAAAATTAATATATCTAGTCGCAATTTGGATCAAATTCATCAATTTTTGTTGATCTAACATTCTCTTGTATATGGGATCGGAGAGTAAGTAATATGATAATGGAACACGCACAACAAGGCTTGTGTCAAAAGAAGTATTGTTAAAGTCGAAGTTGATACTCTCTATGGTGACCATCTCTTATTTGATATGAGATTCTTTGACAGACATCTTCCGTCCAACACTATTGGATTTGGTGTGTGGATATAAATGGTGGGTGATCCCTGATAGCATATGATCAATTGGATTTTGAACAGGCTCTGATGGCATCTTAAAAATTATGGTTGAATCTTACATAATTCCATAAAACCAACTTGTGAAGTGAAAATTACCTTCACTTATAAACACATTGTCCAACCTTCTCCTATACAACATGAAACTCTTTTAACATAAATTTTTTCTTATAATAAAAATTGGAGAGTATTTTATTCTTGATGTTAATTGTATATGCACAATAAGTAAAGTCCATAAATTATATAATTACATTACATGATTCTAATTGTTACACTGTTATAGTTCTGCTTATCATTTTTTAACAAACTTAGAGTTTGATAGTAATCAGCAGCCTAATAGTAATTACGGATTTTTGTGGTTGAAAGCGGTGCCCCTAAAAGTGTTGATTTTTGCTTGGCGCCTTTTATTAAACCGGATTCCCACTAGAGATAAACTCTTATAACGGAATGTTCTGCGTGCATCTGAAGAGGGTTGTATTGCTAATTGTGGTGTTATTGAGGACAGAGAGCACTTATTTATTATGTGCAGTTTCTTTGGTGGAGTGTGGAATGTTGTGGCGGATTGGCTTGGTTTTTCATCAGCTTTCCATTGTCAATTATTTGCCCATTTGCATCATTTTAGTGGTTTGCGGGGCTTCTCAAAGAAGTCTACTGAGTCCATGCAGATTATTTGGTTGTCTGTAGCTTAGACAATTTGGAAAGAGCGGAATAATAGAATCTTCAAAGGAAAGGGGGACAACTTGCAAGCGCTTGGTGAAAGGGTGAAACTTCGGTCATTTTGGTGGTTGAAATCGAAATACTTTAATTGTGTTTTCAACTATCAAGAATGGCGGCGGAGTCCTTTAACCTGCTTAAACTCAATTTTATAGCTTGTTGTTTTTGCTTTCTTTTTTGATTTTGCGCCTTTGTTGCATGTACAGGATTGTTGAACTCTTTTATGCCTAGGCGTTTTCGCACACCTTGTGCTTTAGCGTCTAGTGTTGCTTATTATATTCCCTTTTGGCTTTTTCAAAAAAAAAAAAAAAATATCTACTATATTTGATGTAGGCTTCTTTTATTCAAATTTTACGGTATTTTCTTCCTACTAGATTGAACCATGAATATTTAACTCATTTAATTTAATAGTTTAATCAAGTGAGTTATCCAACTCTTTTTATAATTTTGGCATATAAATAAATGATTTTGATATAATCGCATAAAATATTGTAATTTAGTACCTATATATAAACACAACACTATATTTTGATGTAGTCATTTTTTCTTCAACTTTTATCTGTCACTTTTATTTACAAATTTATCACTCTTTACTCAATTAAATAAAGTTTTTTGAATAATCATATAAGATATAAATCTTCTCACCTAAAAAAAAAAAGATATAAATTATTTGGTGGCTTGGCCCTTGGGCAGGTCTTGAATCTACATTATTTGGTGGCTACAGATAACCAAGCTTATTACATTGACCCAATCAACTACATGATGGTGACCTAAAAGATCAACAAATTTTCTGTATAGCTGCAAAGTATAACCAAGCTGCACTATTTGGTGACTATGGATTCTTTCCAATTTCCTTTTTCTCCCACAAGGTTTTAAATCATATTCACGTAACTATCATGATTCTATCGCAATCTGTGATACTATACTGCAGAGTATCACATCAAATGTGGTTGATACAGACTCAATGTGTTGTAGTTGTGGTAACTTTAAAACCAATAATGCCACATTCAAGATTACAGTTACAAACCTTATTCTTAAACAGTGCGATTGACGTCGTGTTAGCCACATGGACACCCTCAAGAAAAATCACCATCACCACTCTCCCTGAAAATCTCAGTCTACTAGCAATACCAATCAAGAATATATGGCAATAAAATACTTGGACTTTATAACACAATTTCAAAAACAAACACAATTGTTCTATCTAAAGAACCACACAGATCATGTAATGTAAACACCGGCAGCGGAGGAATTGTCAATGATTGCAATGATTTAAATATAACTAATTCATATTGAAATAAACTTCTTAATTACATATTTAATAGATTCTGCAATATCTTTTTAATAACTCAAAAGCATTTAAACTTAGTCTTGAATAGTCAACTCTCCACAGTCTGCACAACACTTATGAATAAACCTATAAACTTAACAAGATTAGGATCTAGAAGTTTCCAAGATTGTTTATTTCATCCTAGTAGCCAAAATATTTCTTCCTGCAATCCATATAATATTTCATCCTGCAAGGCACAATAAAAAACAAGAACAAAATATACTAGTAAGCAAGCAATCAATTTTGAACACATTAAAATAACAATGCCAATTATGAAATTAAAGGAGGAAACAATGTGGAACAAGTGATTAGACCAAGTTATTTTACCCCAATTATGACTGCAATTATCCTCAATATCAAAAAAATCACGATGCAATTGCAATATTTAAAACAAATAGTATTTCAGAATTTTGAAAACATTATTATGAGAGAAATTGAACATATATTTATGAGATGATGGGATACTGAACCTGATATTGGGGATAAAACTGTTCTTGAAATCGAGAAATTAGCAGTTTTTGAAGCTTCGAGGCTTGCATTTTGGTTGCTTTGATTGTTCCTTTTAATGCTTCCATTGATTTGCAATGGTTGAGAAATTAAACGGATGGTGCGAAGGTTGTTCAGAGATATTGAAGCCACAATTGAGGGTTTATGGTTTCACAAGCAATATAGTTATAATATTTCAATTTATAAAGTGTAAACCGCTTTAAAACCTGAAACTTGGCCACGAAATAAGTGTAAGCAGCTTTCGAAACCTGAAACTTCTTGGCCAAGAAATACATCAACAAAAAGAAAAACTTCTTCGCCAAGAAAATAAAGTATATCTTATGTTTTTCAGAATACGTGTCTGCATCATTGCATGCCAAAGAATTAGCTAATTAGAAAGGCATATTGTTAATAGCGATTAAACAGACAATTATGGATGAAATTGGGTTCAAACGCATTTTTTCAAACGTTTCTAAATAGCGAATTTTATGTTAAGTTCTTAAGATTTGTTAATTTTAGTCCTTAATTTTTTGATAGAGATTAAATTCAAGACTAAAAACACTATTTTTTTTTTTTTGTAAAATTTTAAAAAATTGAGACAAAAATTGAATAATTTTTTTAAGGACTAAACCTAAAAAAATATAGGCTAAAATTATGCCTCATTTTGGTTTTAGTCCCTGTAAAAAAATTTTGTTGGTTTTGGTCCTTTCAAAAGTAAAATATTTTGCAGGGACCTTTTTAAAAATCAAAAGATTTTGCAAGGACTATTTTTCTAATAAATTGGTTCAGTCGTCGTGTGACACGTGTGCAAATCATCACAAAAGTGGGGTCAGGGACCAAAACCAAAACAAGACATATTTGCAGGGATCAAAAACAACAAAAAAATATTACAAGGACTAAAACCAAAACGATGCATATTTGCATGGACCAAAACCATATTTTAACCAGAAATATAATTTATGGAACTAAAAATATATTTTATCCTTAAAAAATTCTTTATAGTTGACCTTTAGGTAAATTTTTTGCAAGCTCAATTGAAACTTTGCTCTTCCACAATTTGATCAACCGTCATTTCCTTCAAAAAAAAAAAAAAAAATTTGATCAACCGTCACAAATCAAAGTAACTAACTCTTTTGGTCTGAAAAAAATAGCTTAATAATTTTGTAGACTATTCAATATTTTTTTAATTCTATTGTTTCTATTATTATATTTCAAAATCAGAGAATTTAAAGAAACGGTCACAGCCATGCTTTGAAATTCAAGTGATAATAAACGAAATTAAGAAAAGAGGACAATTGACATACAACCATTTTATTTATAAAAAAAGGTACTTATAGCATTTCATTAATAATAATGTTCTCAATACAATGAGGAATATTAAAATAAGTAGTGGAACTAACTAGTAATGTGATATCTCTCCTACAAGAACACGAGCTACCGAATTGACTTGTCAGGATAAACTCGACCCTAGAGTTTGTGAACGAAGTGGTAAACAAAGTCCAACACGTCGTAATAAGGTGACCAAATTCCGTGATGTCGATTATATGCGTCGTTTGTAATTTTGGAGTCTACCTAGAAATCAATATGGTCAAACTGTTATCACTCGGCCATTGTAGCGCATGATACAAACCCAATGCTTCTCCTGCTTCAATTGTGTAAACAAGATCAAATAACAAAGTCTGCGCCAAAAGAAATTTTCTCATCCGTCACACAAATTCCTATCCCTGTCCGATTTAAATGATCAGTAAAAGCTGCATCTATGTTGCATTTATACGACCATTGTTTTATTTTTATTTTTGATGGCAAATCTAAGAAATTAGCTTTTAGATTTCGGAAACTGCAAGTCTCAAGCAACTAAAAAATTAAAACTTGAAATTATTTTCAACATCGTTCAATTGAAACATTCTCATTTGTTTTTTCCTAGTTTTCATTTTTGTGCAATCTACACCCTTGCTGCAGGCTCGCCTTGTACCGGCCTGCAACCAACTTCTCTTGGCTTCTTTCTCATCCTACAAACAACTTAGACATTGTTCATAACCATCAATTAAAAATCAGATTAAAAAAGATACAAAAAGGAGGGGTTGGAACAATGTAGAATACTCACAATCTTCATAACCATCAATTAAAAATAAACATTAGAAAGTAAAAATAGACTCTCAAACCCACACCAATACGCTCTCTATTAAAAAAGCATGTGTTAAAAACTAGTTGCTTAATTTTCTTGCAGGATGAGTCTTGAATAATTGTTTTTAATTTCTTTAAGAAGTCTTGTGCAATTGTTAAGTTGATACGTGTTTCCTTCAAAAAAAGAAAATGTTGGTATGTGTTACAAATCAAGTTAAACACACAACCTTTTTTTTTCCATTGGATTGAGAAGTGTGGGTACTTTTTTTAAAATTTACCCTTGATCTCGATTCTCAAGCAACATTTTTATGTGTTACAAAATAGTAATCCACAATCGAGGGGGAGGGATAAACCAAATTTTTGAGAGAGTAAGACCCCGCACATAAGGATTACCGTGCGACCAGCAGGTGCAACACGATAGCTGATTAGGTTATCACGTCTAACAAACTTATTACTTAAATAGTCTACTTAGAATATTGAATGTGATGTGACTCTTAATGAGTTCCAACAAATAAATAGAGGAGATTCAAAGAATCATAACTGTCGTTAACATTCTGCAATCAAAAGAGGTAAACTTTACTATGTTTCAAACATATTATATTGCAAAACTCTAAACCCTTATCCTTTTTATTTTATTTTGTTCCCAAATAAGTAACGCAAATTGTTTAAATGAAACGACAATCCATGTGGATACGATACTCTACTTATCACTTTATTACTCGGTAAATAGGGGTGTTCAAAACCGAACCAATCCAATAGAAAACCTCAAACCGAACCAATCCAAACCAAAACCTCAAAAAACAGCATTTGGTTCGGATGTAATAGGATCATTTTCTTGCTCAACCGCATGGTTTGGTTTGGTTTGTGATTTTCATTTTACCAACCAAACCAAACCGCAACATAAGAAAAATGTTGATTAAACATATCTCACCTAGACCAATACTGATAGAAACTCAATGGAAACCTTATAAAATGATTTTTTTTTTTCTTGTTAGATTCTTTCTTTACTTTTTATTTAAAAATGTATTTATATGCTATTTGAAATTTTAGAGAAAGATTAAAGGAAAATGTTAACTAGTGCCTCTGGGGTATTAGTCAAGGAGATTAATATGGAAACTTTGCATTGGGAAATGATGAAAAGTGGAATGTTTCACTTTAGAAAAGTCAATAAGTTGTTGTCTTTAATAAAAAGTTTCTATTTCTAACTTTCTTAACTAGGGCACTGGTTAACACAACCCAAGATTAAATCTTAGTCTTTTGCATTTCTTACTAAATAGGATTATGTTTTGTGCATGTTTTTAACTTGGTTTATGTGGTTGGAAACATTGTAAAATGAAAATGAAATTGTAATATTTGATGAAATTTAAAACATTGCAGAAAATATGTTGTGTTTAAGCTTTTTAACTTGATTTTAATGTTGGAAACAAAAAATTGTATCGTCTAAAAAAAACCGCACAAACCGATCCGACCCAAACCGCATTGGTTTGGTTTGGTTTGGTTCGGATTTTATTTTTAAAGTCAATCAAACCGAACCAAACCGCAAGCTTTTTTATCTTGCAGTTCGGGTGACTTTTACCCTCAAAACCAAACCAAACCGCGAACACCGCTATTGCTAAACGATTTGATACACTTGCCTAATCCGACCATTAGAGAGATTCCTATCATATTTTTTCACAATCATGCAAAAGGGAATTCTAAGTTTCGAATGCTAAATGAATTGACGTAAAAGCAAGGACCAAAAATGTTGATGGAAAACTTTTAGTTGACTAAAACAAAAAGTTGACTTTTTTACAACTCATCAGCGTTGACTTGATATTTTATTTTTTTTGAAAAGCCTTAATTTTTTTTTTTATTATCTTCCTATTTCTTTGCAGGTGGCGGGAAGGTGCCATTCTTCTATTTATTTTTCTTAAACGGCAAAGACAAATGATAATATAATAATCTATGCACAAGACGTGTCTAGAAGCAAAAAAATATTACAAATTGAAAAGAGAGAAAGCAAGCTACCCAACACTACCAAACAAAAAACAATCTTAAAAAACAAAAACTCTGAAACTACAATCCAACACAACATCTAAAACCAAGTAAAAAAGATTACAAATACAAAACATCCATTCTATTCTGCCACTCTGTGCTGCTGGAAATCTTACATCAACAACACAACACAACACTCTCAAGTAATCCTCTCTCTCTCTCTCTCCTATGTGTTCTCATGAATAATTTTTCATTAATTTTTAGAATTTATTATTACAGTCTCTGCTTAATTGCTTCTTTGATTCATGCCTTGTTTACCTATTTGCTGCATTAGTTGACTTTCTCCACTAAAGGAAGAGTTCTAACCCCACCTGACAGTGTTGTAATTTGGATTGTAATTGGTGGATCAAAAGAATTCGTTAATGCATTTACAATCAACTGAACATTCTTTAAAATAAAAAATCAAATACAATTCATTTAATAATCATCTTTTTAATGGATAGTTATCCATTCATAAAATTATGTTATGAAAATAATTGTGTTCATTACTCCCTCCGTCCCTTAATAAATGACCTAGTTGACAATATGCATTATTGACTTGATATACTTTGACCATACATTTCTACTAATTCACAAAGATAAATAATATCATGTAAGATGTTGTTGGATTCGTCTCGATGAGTATTTTTAAAATATTAAATTTTTATAATTTTTTTTAGTAGAGAATTGAAGATATTAAAGATAAAACATATGCATTGGTATGTGTGTCAGAGTCAACTAGGTCATTTATTTAGGGACGGATGGAGTATGTTAGAAAATAAATTTAATTATTAATAATTTTAATGATATTTGCCCCACTCGATTTCAATCCAACCTCCCTTGGTCCCGACTCTTCCCCGTTCCGCCCTGACTACTCAGGTCCACCCTCGAAGTCGAGCAGAAGTTATTAATTTGATGCAGTCATAATATCTTTATATTAATTCATTGCATGCAAAAAAAAAGTAGAGTATTACATCTACATGGTAATATGTTCATATTAGTTCTTCATCCTATTTTTAGAGTCTGTTTAGGAGGGAGATTTTGGAGGGGAAGGTTAAGTTATATTTTAACATATGTTTGAGTTTTTTAAAAAAAATGAAAGAGTACCATAATATATGATCGTATGAGATAACAATTCAATCAAACTTCTTTAATTTTTAAAACATTTTATAGCTTGCTTAATTTGGAAAAGAAAAATAATTCCTTCCCTCCAAAATTCCCTTCCCCAACAGACACTTAGATTTTTGAAATATTCCTACGTATGTTTGTTTTGCTTAACGATATAGTTTTTACTATAACAAAAGACTTTTGCAACATCATGTCATCATCTTAATTTAGGTACTTGTACTGATAAGTCCGGCTGCTATATAAATCATGGTATACACTCTCAAGAAAGATCATGAGATAGAGGAAGATCTAAAAAAAACTATAGGGGAAACTATTAAAAGATCTAGAGATTAATAATTTGGATAGAGATATGGTTATATGATAGAGCAGTACGGCGTTGTTTGATCCATGTAGCCCGTGGCGGATCTTGAGTAAATTTGTTGGGGGTGCCAAACCACTATGAAATGTATATTAAACAGTTTGGTGTGAGTTTCGAACTCGCGACCATTGGGAGATTTTAGAGACTACCTTTCCATTGCGGCAGCCGAAAACTAACAATAATTAGTACACCTAATATAGTATATATTGAAAACCTAGGGGATGCCATGGTTCCCATGCGTCTATACCAAGGTTATCAAAATCGGGACTTTACTTCAAGTCAAAAGGGAGTAGCAAAATCGAGACTCGTGAAATCGCAATCAAAATCGAAGGATTTTACTCAAGGTTTTTTGTAGAATCAATATAGGATAGCAAAGTCGGGACTCGTAAAATCGCAATCAAAATCGATGATTCTACCAAAATAAAATAATGCTAAATATATGTTATAAATTGCAAAGACAACATAACTTATGCTCTCCTAGGGTTTCCTCCACCTAGGGTTTCTAGCGCCTTCCTTTTTTGGGCTGCCGCCGCATCTTGGGCCGGATTCCTCTTGTGAGAAGTTGATCTACATCTGATCCATGATCTAGATGCTTCTATCCAGACGTTTATATACAGCCAAATAGCACTAGCTTTGCTTCACGATTAAACCCTAGTCTTGTGCTTTCTTCTCCCTCGTTTTCCTGTGTTACTATTCCTGGTCTGTCAGTTTTCTTTCGTTTTCTGTCAGTTCCTGTTAGCCAGTCGTCTTCATGGATCCTGTTAACCTTAACCTTGCTGGCTTGACCTTGTCTGAGGAGGGTTTAACCCTAAACCTAGAGTCCGAACCTGAAACTGCTGCTGTACTTGAACACTGTTTGATTGGTCGTGTCCTTGCTGATCGTGAGATTCAGTTTGCCTATTTCAGCGAGCGCATGTCTCGTGCTTGGAAGCCAGGCAAACGGGTCACGATCACTAAGTCTGTGCCTGACCGTTTTTTGTTCCAATTCCACCATCGAGTCGATGCCGCTCGTGTTCTTGAGGAAGAACCATGGCTTTACGATAATTACCATATTGTCATGGACCGCATCTCCCCTGGTGTCGTACCTAGCTGTGTTCCCTTGAATCACATTGATTTCTGGGTTCAGATTCATGGTCTGCCTTTTGGCTTCATCCAACCGAAAGTAGGTCAGGGAATTGGTAGCTTTTTAGGTACCCTCAAAACCTATGATGATCGCAACACTATCCACAGTTCCTATATGCGTCTCAAAGTTGCTATCGATGTCACTATCCCATTGAAAAGAGAATGGCGTGTTCGTGCTAGTAATGGTTCTTTTGTTACTATTAATTTTAAATATGAGAAACTGGGTGTTTTCTATTACAGGTGTGGCTTGCTCGGACATACGGACAAGGTGTGTCCGGAGCTGTTTGAATTAGAAGCTGATGACGGCATTCGTCATTGGGGAGTCGGCCTGAAGCCCGTCACACAAAGTCTTGGAACTACTGCTACGAATCGCTGGTTACATGACCCCATTCCTGCATCTCTGTCGCACCAAAACCATCCCCAAGGTGCTGTTCCTGCTGGTCGTGCCAAAGCTGCTGCTGGCGTTGGTAATTCTGCATCTTTCAATGACCGCATGCTTGCTTTTCAGTCACAACTTACTGCTATGAAACACGATGTGCTCGCTGCCCACAACTCAATGCTAGCTAAAAAAGGTATCGGTGCAAATTCTGTTTTTCAAGTGCAGCTGTTGCCCTCTTCTTCCACAGGTACTTCAGCGTCTAGCTTGCTGCCAGGCCGCCCTTTGGTGCTTGGTTTACCTGCTGCCCCTTTTCCAAGCGACTCCACTGATGAAACACCCGAGGAAAGTGGTTCGGATTTGAAGAAACGGAAACGTATGCTGGCCCTTCAGAATGGGGAAACATTTGCTGCTGAAGGGGAAATGGGAAATTTTGTAATTGGTTCAAATGTTAGTCATGGGGAGGATATTGATATGAATGTAATTGCTACATCTTTAGGTGATGAACAAATTGTAACGGCAGGCCCTGATGTTCAGGCCTGCCTAGATAAATGAGCCTAGTGGCGTGGAATTGTCGGGGTGTAGGTAGCCCGAGTACAATTCTCGACCTTAAGTACCTAGTCCGGCACTTCAACCCGGATCTTCTTTTCTTAAGTGAGACTCTAGCTCACCGTAATAAAATTGAAGAACTTCGTTTTTTGCTTGGTTACGATGCTTGTTTTCATGTAGACCGCACCGGGAGAGCCGGGGGTTTAGCTTTGTTTTGGAAAAATTCTTTACATTGTCAGCTTGTAAATTTTTCTAATAATCACATTACTGTTGAAATTGTAAACACTTCTCTTGGTACTTGGAGACTTACTGGCTATTATGGCTATCCTAACGGAGGTCGTAGAACAGCCGCTTGGAATTTTCTCCGACAACTGTCTGCTGAATTTTCAGGTCCTTGGTGTATTTTCAGTGATTTTAACGACATCTTGGACGCTAGTGAGAAAAGGGGACACACCACTCGGTCTCCTTGGCTTATAAATGGCTTTCGTCGAGCTGTACTTGATTCAGGTCTATCTGACGTCCCGTTTGAGGGCTATCCGTATACTTGGTTCAAAAGTCTTGGCACCACACGTGCGGTGGAGGAAAGGTTAGATCGTGCACTTGCTAATGATTTATGGTTTACTATGTTTCCAAATGCTTCTGTTGAAACTCTTGTGGCACCAGCTTCCGATCATTATCCTATGCTTGTTATTCTTGCACCTTTACCTCGGTTTCATATGCATAAACGACATTTTCGTTATGAAAATGCGTGGCAACTTGAACCGGGGTTTAAGGAGCTCGTTACTAATTCTTGGCAGGCACATTCGTCAAGCACTCTTATGCCAAAATTATCCTCTTGTGCGGAAGACATGTGCGAGTGGAAGAGAAATCATTGTAACAAGCTAAAGCGAGACATTGAAGATTGTCGTAAAAAATTGCATGACACGCGGCTGCATTCTTCGGGGGAGGATCAAACTCGCATGGTTGAGCTTCGGAAACGTATGCAACGATTGCTATCCCAAGACGATGCCTATTGGCGTCAACGTGCTAAAACTCACTAGTATAAGGATGGTGACAGAAATACAAAGTTTTTTCATGCCTCGGCAACAACTCGGAAGAAGGTAAATCGCATAAACTCTCTTGACGATGACGGTGGTCATAAAGTTACTAATGAACATGGTTTGCAAGAAGTAGCGCGTAATTACTTTGTGAATATTTTTCAACAGAATAGTGATTTTTCTTCTGTTATAGATGTTATAAATCCGTCTATCTCTGCTAATGATAATGACCTTCTTACGGCACCTTTCACTAAGGCCGAATTTCGTGTTGCTATTTTCTCTATGCATCCGGACAAATGTTCCGGCCCTGATGGTTATAGTCCGGGTTTTTACCAACATTTTTGGCATTTATGCAGCGATGACATCTTCAAGGAATGTTGTGGTTGGCTTGACACAGGACAGTTTCCACCTGATTTAAATATTACTAACATTGCACTTATTCCTAAAGGTTCTTCGCAGGTTAGCATGAAGGATTGGCGGCCAATAGCACTTTGCAATGTTTTATATAAAATTATTTCTAAAGTGTTAGCAAACAGGTTGAAGCATGTGTTGTCTAAGTGCATTTCTGATAACCAGTCTGCTTTCGTCCCCGGTCGCTCCATTCTAGATAATGCTATGGTAGCAATTGAAGTTCTCCATTTCATGAAAACCAAGACACGTGGGGAAGATAGGCACGTTGCTCTAAAACTTGATATAAGCAAAGCCTATGATCGCATGGATTGGAATTACCTGATGGCTGTCTTTAATAAAATGGGTTTTCATAATCGCTGGATTCACTGGATGCGTATGTGTGTAGAGTCTGTCGATTACACTGTGCTTGTTAATGGTGAGCAGGTTGGTCCTATTATTCCAGGACGCGGTCTCCGTCAAGGGGATCCTCTGTCCCCCTATTTGTTTATTATCTGTGCAGAGGGCTTATCCGCGCTAATCACCGATGCCGAGCGCCGTAGTGTACTTACGGGAACCAAGGTTTGTCGTCAGGCACCTTCTGTTTCCCATCTTTTGTTTGCTGACAATTGTTTTCTATTTTTCAAGGCTACGGAGGAGCATGCACATGTTATGAAAAATATTTTATCCACTTATGAGTTAGCTTCGGGCCAGGCGATTAGTTTGCCAAAATCAGAGATCTACTGCAGTCGCAATGTCCCTAGCGATCTCAAAACGACCATAACAGACATTCTTGGCGTTCAAGTTGTTTTAGGTACAGGTAAATACCTTGGCCTACCTTCTATGATAGGCCGAGACCGCAAAGCTACTTTTGCGTATATTAAGGATCGTGTCTGGAACAAAATTCATTCCTAGAGTGGCAAGTGTCTTTCGAAAGCGGGTCGTGAGGTAATGATAAAATCAATCTTACAGTCTATTCCCACTTATGTAATGAGCATTTTTCAGCTTCCTAGTACTTTAATTGACTCCATCGAGAAGATGATGAACTCCTTCTGGTGGGGTCATGGAAAAACGGCTCAACGCGGGATACATTGGATGAAGTGGGAGAAGCTGTCGGCACCAAAGATTCATGGAGGAATGGGTTTTAAGGACCTATCTGCTTTTAACTTGGCTATGTTGGGGAAACAGGGATGGAAATTTATTACTGAACCCGACTCTCTGGTTGCTCGTATTTTCAAAGCCCGTTATTTCCCGTCTGGTTCCTATCTCACGGCTAATGTTGGCCATAATCCGAGTTATGTCTGGCGTAGTATCATGCGGGCTAGATTTATTGTGTGTGGGGGAGCACGATGGAGTATAGGGTCAGGTGCTACCATTCCCATTCTCAACGAACCTTGGTTGCCTAACGGGGAATTTATTAGTAGTGATCTTCCAGGTGCACATTTTGTTCATAATTTTACTATTAATAGTCTGATGAATTTACATGACAAGAGTTGGAATGAACAGGTAGTTCGAGATGTCTTTAGTGCGGATATTGCAGATAAAATACTTTCTACGCCACTTATTTCTCAAGTAGAGGAAGATAGACTTATCTGGAAAGCAGAAAGGCATGGACGTTACTCCGTGCGTAGTGCTTACAGATTGTGTGTCACAGATTTAATTGACTCTTCCTATTTATGGAGGCCGGGGTATTGGTCTGGTATTTGGAATCTTAAAGTTCCACCGAAGGTTAAGAATTTAATTTGGCGTATGTGTCGTGGATGTCTACCCACCCGTGCACGTCTGTTGGATAAAGGCGTCGTTTGTCCTACTAACTGTTCTAGTTGTGACTCTACTTATGAGGACCTTTTACATGTTTTTTTCGATTGTCCTTTTGTTGTACAGGTGTGGAACCGGGCAGGTCTTTGGAGCTCTGTGCATCACGCCCTCACGCATACCAATTCAGTTACGGATGCTATTTTCTCTCTTTTGGAGACGTTGTCAGCTGAGTTATCTCAACGTCTGTCAACGGTCATTTGGAGTCTATGGAAACATCGTAATCTTCGAGCTTGGGAAGATGTTACAGAAACAAGTGCGATGGTTGTCGAGCTAGCTCGAAATATGGTTACGAATTGGCAATTGGCGAATTCTCCGGATGTTCTTGCATCCACTTCGTCTCCTCAGCATGCCATGCCTACGCATATGGGGGCTTCCTCCTCACATCATCACAATCAAGTCTTGTGGCAGCCCCCCACTTCAGGTAGATATAAATGCAATATTGACGCAGCGTTCTCATCTCATCACAATCGCACAGGTATTGGTATTTGTATTCGCGACTCAGAGGGTGGTTTTGTTCTGGCTAAGACCAATACTTACCCTTGTATAGTCTCGGTGGATGTTGGAGAAGCGCTAGGGTTGCACTCTGCTATGCAGTGGTTGGGTGCAATGCAGTTTGATAATGTGGACTTTGTGTCTGATTCCAAAGTAACAGTTGATGCCTTCCTCTCTACACGGAACGACCTATCTGAATTTGGTTCTATTATTTCTTCTTGTCGTTCTTTGTACCGTAATTTATTTTCCAACTCTAGGGTGGAGTTTGTTAGGCGACAAGCTAACGCGGTGGCTCATGCTCTTGCACGAGAGGCCACGTCTTTAGCTAGTCCCGCTGTCTATTATGATATACCCAATTGTATTGAGACTATTATGATCAATGAAATGCTATAAGCATCTTTCCTTCAAAAAAAAAATGTTATAAATTGCATATAGTCATAAATGACTAAAGTTCGAAGTCCACAAAATACATATACATAAATGACTCAAAGCCTAGATGCAATTATTCTTTAGTAGTCATAATAATGCTAACTAACCTAGAAAAAATACTTAAAGGCAAATCCTAAATGCATGACAATGATGCATTGAAGGAAAGGATGATAGATTGAAGGAAGGAGGCAATCTAGTTAGGTTTAGACGTTCTTTTTGAACTAGATGAAAAATGAACAATCCCGTGTAACTATTGAGGAAGTGTGGGGGAAGTGAAAGAATGAAAAATTTTGGCCTTTTGAGTATTTATAGAACCGGGTCATGGATTCAAATCGGGTCAATTTACGAACCGGATCAAAAATTGATCCTTATCAAAAAAATGAACAAAATCCTGTGATTTTGAACGGATTTCACGATTTTGTGCGATTTTTATAGGATTTTGCCTGTTTTTAGGACTTTGCTAAGATCTGCCACTGCATGTAGCCGACCCCACTTAGTGGGATAAAGCTTGGTTGTTGGTTTATTGGTATATACTCTAGTTTCACTCTATTCTTTTGATTGCACAAGACAAAATTCAAAATTGCATTGGATTGGAAATGCATGAATTTTGATCTTACTTTCAAATTAATATATAAATAGACTTTTATGGAAGCAATTGCCAGAAGTGACATGCACCATATCTTCTTTTGATTTTAAATGCAATTAATATGCAACTTATGCCTTGAAGTTTCATTGCTTGCTATAACATTCATAATGAAACCAAATCCCTAAAACCATCTTTCTCTCTTTCTGTTTTACCTCGTTGCCACTGCTACTCTGCTACCTTTAGTATATTCTTGCATTTCTAAAGCATATTTCCTATGTTTTCTTTGCATGTAGAAATAAAATGAAAACTGCTACCTATTATTGATGCTTTTCTTAATATCTTTTTTTTTTTTTTAAAAAATTATCAGATGTTTTGTTAACTAATTTTTATTTGGGTGGATGGATTAATGATTGGATCATGGATAGTGGATTAATGGATGTAATTGTCACCCCTAGTTTTGATTACTGATTTTTGTGCTAGATTTTTCTTGATGACAGTCTTCATGCATTCTGGTTTTGTGCTTATATAGGGCTTGTTATGATTTCTTGATTTCCAACTTTGCTTGCTGTTTGTGCTAGCTAAATAGACTGCCGCCATGTAGTGAATCATTGATCACCATGTTGATAGTTGTTCAGATATTGTATATAACAGACTCGCCTCATGTTATAATATTAAAATTTGTGTTGAATCCATTTTAATATTATATATGAAGTTTTTGATTGTGTTCAATTGGCTAAATTGTTTAATTGAGTGAAAGCAACTAGAGAAATCATTCATATACTTTTTGCATTTTCTTTTCGATCACAAACATTAATAACATTTTATTTTTCTTTCTTATCAGTGATATTACTCCATTTCATTTATTATTTTTATATAATGTAGAGGAGTGGGAGAAATATAAGTCGCAAATGGTTTTGATATAGAAACGGGTGATTATTCTGCGTTTTTTGCAATGAGGATATTCGATAATTCTTATTATAAAATGAAAATTTTACATGTTTGATAAAAAATAATTCCTGTTCCATTCAATTCACTTGACTAAGGAAACTCAAACATATTGCAGAGAACCTCACAGGCTTGCGTATCACATTCAGATCTTGAGACCCTTCATTTGTGCTCAATATCATGGCAGAGCTGATTGCGGGGGCATTTCTTTCGTCTGTCTTTCAAGTGACTATTCAGAGGTTGGCTTCAAGAGATTTCAGAGGCTGCTTTCGTAAAGGGTTGGTGGAAGAACTTGAAATCACACTTAATTCTATAAATCAATTGTTGGATGATGCAGAAACAAAGCAGTACCAAAACACATATGTGAAGAACTGGCTTCATAAACTAAAACATGAGGTATATGAAGTTGAGCAACTATTGGATATTATTGCTACCAATGCACAAAGAAAGGGAAAGACGCAACACTTCCTTTCAGGTTTTACTAATCGATTTGAATCTAGGATCAAAGATTTGTTAGACACGCTAAAATTGCTTGCTCATCAAAAGGATGTGCTGGGATTGAACCAAAGAGCCTGTACTAGTGAAGGTGCGGTTAGATTGAAATCCTCAAAAAGATTGCCAACTGCGTCTTTGGTGGATGAATCTTGCATATATGGTAGAGATGATGATAAAAATAAAATAATCAATTATTTGCTTTTAGACAATGATGGTGGCAACCATGTGAGCGTAATAAGTATTGTGGGTCTAGGTGGGATGGGTAAGACCACCCTTGCTCGACTTGTCTACAATGACCACAAGATAGAGAAGCAATTTGAACTTAAAGCTTGGGTCCATGTTTCAGAATCTTTTGATGTTGTTGGACTCACCAAAACAATTCTCAGGTCATTTCATTCCTCATCTGACGGTGAAGACTTGGATCCACTCAAATGTCAACTACAACAGATATTAACAGGCAAAAAGTTTTTGCTTGTTCTAGATGATATCTGGAATGGGAATGAGGAATTTTGGGAGCAGTTACTACTTCCATTTAATCATGGATCTTCAGGAAGTAAGATTATTGTGACAACACGTGACAAGCATGTTGCATTAGTCATGAAATCTGAGCAGCAACTTCATTTAAAGCAATTGGAGGAGAAAGATTGTTGGAGTTTATTTGTGAAACATGCTTTTCAAGGAAAGAATGTGTTTGAATATCCAAATCTTGAATCGATTGGAAAGAAGATTGTAGAAAAGTGTGGAGGGTTGCCTTTAGCTGTGAAAACATTGGGGAATCTCTTGCAAAGAAAATTTTCTCAAGGTGAATGGTCTAACATATTGGAGACTGATATGTGGCATTTATCGAAGGGTGACGATGAAATTAACCCAGTATTGAGATTGAGTTACCATAATCTCCCTTCCAATCTCAAGCGTTGTTTTGCCTATTGTTCAATTTTTCCCAAGGGTTATGAATTTGAAAAAGATGAATTGATCAAGCTTTGGATGGCAGAAGGTTTGTTGAAGTGTTGCAAAAGAGACAAAAGTGAAGAAGAGCTGGGTAATGAGTTCTTCGATGATCTGGAGTCCATTTCATTTTTCCAGCAATCGATAAATCCACTGTATAGTCGTACCATACTGGTAATGCATGATCTTGTTAATGATTTGGCAAAATCAGAATCTCGAGAATTTTGCTTACAAATTGAGGGTGATAGGCTGCAAGATATATCTGAAAGGACACGTCATATTTGGTGTGGCTCTCTTGATTTGAAAGATGGTGCAAGAATATTAAGGCACATTTATAAGATTAAGGGATTACGCGGTCTACTGGTAGAAGCACAAGGCTATTATGACGAATGCTTGAAGATAAGCAACAATGTTCAACATGAAATTTTTTCAAAACTAAAATACTTACGGATGTTATCATTTTGTGATTGTGATCTCACAGAGCTGTCAGATGAGATATGCAATTTAAAGCTTTTGCGCTATCTAGATCTGACTCGCACAGAGATTAAAAGGTTGCCTGATTCCATTTGTAAGTTGTATAATTTACAAACACTAATATTGGAAGAATGTTCTGAATTGACCAAGCTCCCTTCATATTTTTACAAACTTGCCAATTTACGCCATCTTAATCTAAAAGGCACTGATATTAAGAAGATGCCAAAGCAGATCAGGAAGCTGAATGATCTTCAAACCTTGACTGATTTTGTTGTGGGAGTGCAGAGTGGATCTGATATTAAGGAGTTGGATAATCTCAATCATCTTCGAGGGAAACTTTGTATTTCAGGTTTGGAAAATGTAATTGATCCAGCGGATGCTGCAGAAGTCAATTTGAAAGATAAAAAACATCTAGAAGAATTAAGTATGGAATATAGTATCATATTCAACTACATTGGAAGAGAAGTGGATGTCTTGGATGCTCTTCAACCAAATAGCAACTTGAAGAGGCTCACCATCACATACTACAATGGCAGTAGCTTTCCAAATTGGTTAATGGGTTTTCTTTTACCCAACTTAGTATCTCTTAAACTACACCAGTGTAGATTATGTTCCATGTTGCCGCCACTTGGGCAGCTCCCCTATCTCAAGGAGCTTTCTATTTCATATTGTTATGGTATAGAAATCATTGGCAAAGAGTTTTACGGCAATAGTTCAACAATTATTCCGTTCAGGTCCCTTGAAGTTTTGGAATTTGCATGGATGAACAATTGGGAGGAATGGTTTTGTATTGAAGGGTTTCCTTTGCTTAAAAAGCTTTCTATAAGATATTGTCACAGATTGAAAAGGGCCCTGCCTCGACACCTTCCTTCTTTACAAAAACTGGAGATCAGTGATTGCAAGAAGTTGGAGGCTTCAATTCCCAAGGCTGATAATATCGAAGAGTTATATCTAGATGAATGTGATAGCATTTTGGTAAATGAATTGCCATCCAGCTTGAAAACGTTTGTCCTTCGTAGAAATTGGTACACCGAGTTCTCCTTAGAAGAAATTTTATTCAACAATATCTTTCTTGAAATGTTGGTCTTGGATGTTAGTCGCTTCATTGAGTGTCCTTCTTTAGATTTGCGTTGCTATTCTCTTCGGACACTTTCTTTAAGTGGCTGGCACTCCTCCTCCTTGCCTTTTACCCCACACTTGTTCACCAATCTTCATTATCTAGAGTTGTCCGATTGTCCACAGCTGGAATCATTTCCAAGGGGAGGTTTGCCTTCCAACTTGAGCAAACTTGTAATACAAAATTGCCCAAAATTAATTGGTTCAAGAGAGGATTGGGGTTTGTTCCAACTTAACTCTCTGAAATCATTTAGAGTTGTTGATGACTTTAAAAATGTGGAATCCTTCCCAGAGGAGAGTTTGCTGCCACCAACTCTTCACACTCTTTGTTTGTATAATTGTTCAAAGCTAAGAATAATGAACTACAAGGGACTTCTCCACCTCAAATCTCTCCAATCTCTAAATATTTTGTCTTGTCCTTGTCTTGAGAGCTTGCCAGAGGAGGGTCTACCAATCTCCCTTTCTACTTTGGCCATTAATAGATGTTCATTGCTTAAGGAGAAGTATCAAAAGAAGGAAGGAGAACGTTGGCATACAATTCGTCACATCCCTTCAATAAAGATTGACTATATTGAGCAGCAGGGATGAGATGTTACTATAGGCAAGTGCACCACACCATCTTTTTATATTCGGCCAAACATTAGCCAATTTTCTTCTATGGAAAAAAAATATTATTGTATGAAATTCTATATTTCTTGATGTTTAACATATGTTCACGAAAGCATTTCTGACATCTTTCTTACAGGTGACCAGAAACCATACTTTTGTTGTCATCGTCTCTCGTGGAAACCCGAAGGCCCCACATTTGATTTAGTAAGTGTGAAGTTCTTTCATAAGCCATATGTCCTACATCAATTCAAAAGTATGTGTAAATAAAACAATGAGTTTCAGCTATTTTCTTGTTAGATGATAAGATTGGGCTTATGCTATTAGGCCCTTTAGGTTTCTAAGTTAGTCTAGTCCATTAGGTGTAACCTAGCCTTCAAAAAGGGATACAATTTGTACAAGTATTTCATACAGAGTTTCTTGATATGGACTTGGGAATTATAGGGTGCTCAAGTCTGACATGAGTAGAATTGAATGTTCTGTGTAGTATAGAAGTGGATTGATTCGTGTTTTTAATAGTATTTAAGTGTACCAATGTAGGGAAAAGTCAAGCTCTCGAACCTTGGTAGGGAAACCAATGTACTGTCACATTCCGCTCGAATCCTTTTCTTCTCGCTATTTTTCTCTCATGTTGCTGTAATCAGTCTTTATTCAGTTATAAAAATCCTGTTTCAGTTTTAATTCTTATCAATTAAAACCAGTTTCAATTCTTATTAAGTAACAACATGCTGCTGCGTACATCAAGTGTCTTGACAGAAATTATACAAAAGAGATTTAATTTTCTTGCCTTTAATTGTTTCTAAACCAATCTTGATATTTATTGGCAATAGAACTTAGGTGATACGCTTGTGCGAGCAAAGACTGATTTGGAAATTTCCTCACTTTCTAAATCGTACCGAGTATTAGAAGGTTGTGACTTATGAGGGCTTCTTTCAAATATAGTTGTATTAATAGCTCTTTATAATGCTCATTATGAAGTATATTTTACTTTGAAAAATGTAGCTGGATGACATATAATAATTAAAACCAATGAGACAAATCTCTATCATGAACTGAAGGAAGCTAGGGCGTCGACCCTGCACATTGAAAAGAGATACAAACCAAGAGCAGTGACATCTAAAACACTTATTGGCATATTCAACAAAGTGAGAATTAATGAAACAATGCAAGGGGAATTTTTCATATTCCAACATATATATGAACATTCATCTCCTAAATTTCCAGGCGGATACAGAAAAGAGTGGTCTATCACTCCAGCAGACAAGCAAACAATCATTCTCTTCTTTAAACTTGTATTTGTGACTATATCGCTGCAATAGATTAATTAGTTGCTTCTATCCTCCCATTGTAAGTCAAAGGTACCTTCACAAATCCAGTCATTTCAAGCCTTTGAATCTATTTCTCAAGCTTCTCATGTCTTTCCTTTCTATCAACTCCCTCACAAGCAATGATGTTCTTTATCTGTTCCCCAAGATGCATGCTCTCTAATTTTTGTCGTCAGTGACAAGGAGAGAATGCAGCTGAAGAACAGAAGTAATTGCAACAGCATCTCCTATCTTGACAGGCAAGTTTTCGAAATCGACATCTTCAGGTTTGCTAATTATTCGATTGAACCCTAAAGGAAAATCCAAAATTCCTGCTTCAGTTGTCAAGTGAAAGCTCATTTGCTCCAATACCTCTTTCTTTTCATGAATTCCTGTAATTTTCAGAAAGGGTGGACCTCCCGGACGTTTCTTTAAAGTTTGTATAAGATTTATCCATTGAGCTGGCTCGGAACAATGGAGATCAATAATATGAACGACCTTTTCACATTTCCAACGATTCAATAATTGCTTGATTTGTAATCAGGTATGAAAACTTCAAAAAAGGACAGTTCATAGAAGTATTTCTGAACAAGGATGTCGTCTGAAGACAATGATGTTTTCGACGAATGTGTGGGCTCAAGCTTATATCTTGCATTTTTTTGCTTCCAGATGGAAAAGATTTAGCACACTCAATTAGAAGGCTTATTGGATTTGAGTGAGTGAATGAGGTATGTTTCAACCAATTTATGCATTGGAGACTAGCAAATTTCTGCACAAAGTTAAAAAGAAGAAGATGTAAACGTAATCTTTGGTTTATCAATAAATCAAGAGGAAATGCAACCAACTCTCTTGTCTCTTGATAACCAACTTTGAAACAACACATCATTCTCACATAACCCTTGAAAGCTTCAAAGTAGACAGCTGAGGCTGATTTGAAAACATTTATGTGGATTGAATTACGCATCGTTTTTAGAATTAGAGTGTTCTCTGCAAAGCAATTTTCAAATTCAAGTATAAACACAGAAGAAACCTTGGGCGTGACGAAGACCCTTTTGCTTCGATGAAAACAAGACTTGCACAAACTTTAATGCAATATTAGAGAATGCAATTTTGTTGGTCAACAAGGGCTCATGTAATGCTAATGACGCAGAATCCATAATTGTATCATTAATAGGCAGCAATACTTGGGGTATGGTGTTGCTGCAAAATGCTTTGTGGAGGTAATAGGCGGGGATATATTGAGAGATGAAATTGGAAAGTCCACTGGATAAGGTAGTTCCGGTGGCAGTGCTAATGTTGCTCGGTGGTTGGAACGATTGTCTTCTTGAAGACACTTCTACGATTGCCAATGAAATTCGCACAATATCTCACAAAACCGAAATGAAATCAAAACGAGATGTCATGGTAGAAATGAGAGCTGTATCGACCCATTTAGGTTACAAATCTCATAATGACTTCAATTTGATTACCACCATGAATTATGGCCTCCAGAATTTACAAGTACTCCTACAGTTTTATTGATTCAACAAACTATCAGCATTCTTGTAAACTTATGCCAATAAAAGCATCAAATTAACATGATATTTTAAATTTTACAAGAGAAATTGTCTTAAGTAGTATATTAATAGCATTCCTTATGGTTCTGAGATAGTCATCTAACTATAGCCGTTTTAAAAGATAAAATAAAAACACCCTTCAATTAACTCACGTTGTGTTGCGGAAAATGCATCCCCAAAAACACCAATCAAAATCCGTGGAACAGGCACAAAACCTATGAGGAAAATGCATCCCCAAAAACTGTAAACACAGCCGCAACACAAGGCCCTCCAGCCCAAAAAATCCAGGAAAAAAAGGAGCAGACCACGTGAGAGAATTGAAACAGAAAACTTGAGGCGCAACTTGTAGAGGTGTCAATTAAGCCCCAAAATACAAAGCTCCGCATAAAAAGCCCTCACCAACCCTTTAATGTTGAAAAAATGCTTCTTCCATCATGTTTTGCTCGTTTCCAACCGAACTTTCAAATTGTACCGTGCGACTTAAGTCACGCAGTGTTAAAAGCTGCGTGACTTAATTCACGTTGAATCACATCTGAACACCAGCATGAATTAACTCAGGTTGTTTTGTTTCACGTATAATTGATTTGAACTTGGAAAAGAACAGCATAATGGATGGCTTTATATATGCATCTACAGCATAATGGACCCTAGTGGTGTTATGTTACCTTTATCAACCTTCCTCACAAATTCTTTCAATAATATATATGATAGAATATATTCTTATGAGTAATGATATAGTAAAGGTGGAAAAAAAAGTTGGGTTAATTATGTTTAAGGTCCCTACAAATAAGTGAGCTTCCAACATTGATCCATATTTAAATTTTATTAAATTTTTCATCCCCAACGTTTTTTTTCCATTTGTAAGTTTGGTCATTGCCGTTAAACTGTGCTGACTAGGCTAACAAAATGCTGACTTAGACATGCAACATGGACATTTCAAGTGACATGGCTGTCATGTGGTAAATAACATCATATGTTTTTTGTCCCTATAAAATTGGAATCTTTTAAGTTTAGTCCTTACTTAATTTTAATAGTGTTTTTAGTCCAAATAAAAAAATTATGCACTCAATTTTAGTCCCTACTAAATCTAAATGTGTTTAACTATGCTTAAAGTTTTAAGATTTTGAATAATTTTTTGCACAAGTGTTAAGAAAATTCTAAATTTTAGTAAACGAACCTTTTGTAATGTTCTAAACTTGTATCAAAAAATTCGTTAAAAAATTTAAGAGTTTAAGGATAGTTAAAAAATTTCCCATAATTTTTGTCAAAGCCTATCACTCTCCTTCATTCCTTTTTATTCTTCTAGATCCATAAAATATTTCCCCTACAAATATTTCCGGTCATTCACTGAATTTTCTGGGCAAAAAACCAAATATGTGTTATTGTTTCTCTTTGTTACTATTTCGCTCTCTTCAATCTTCTTCGCTCCCAATCTTTGTTTCCCAATCTGAACCTTGAAAATCGAATGGTTCCGCTTCTCTGTCAAAAAGGTTGTTGCTGATTTTTTCAATGGTGAAGATTATTGAGTTTTTGTGTGTTGAAGTTGACTTGTGATTAAGTTGTTGAAATTGATGTCTTAGATGAATTTGCAAGTGAAGGTTAGAAGATCGTCGCTGACGTGAACGAGGTGGTGAAAAGAGTAGGAGGAGAGAGTTTAAATTTTTCACCACCTCGTTCACGTCAGCGACGCTCTTCTAAAAACTCTTAAACTTTTCAATGATTTTTTTTTACACAAGTTTAGAACATTACAAGAGGTTCGTTTACTAAAATTTAGAATTTTTTAACATGAAATGAATTAAATATGAATTTTTTTTAAAAGACAAAAGTTCAAAATAAAAGTAACAAAAATCTAGACACAGAAATAAAATTTTGAGATAATTTTTTGCATATGAACTTTTCCTAAATGTTCTTAACACTTGTGCAAAAAATTGTTCAAAATCTTAAAAGTTTAAACATAATTAAACAAATTTAGATTTAGTATGGACTAAAACTGAGTGCATAATTTTTTTATATGGACTAAAAACACTATTAAAATTAAGTAAGGACTAAACTTAAAAGGTCTCAATTTTATAGGGAGCAAAAACATATGATGTCATTTACCACATGGCAGCCATGTCACTTGAAATGTCCATGTGGCATGTCTGAGTCAGCTTTCTGTTAGCTTTAGTCAGCATAGTTTGACGGCAAGGACCAAACTTACAAACAAAAGAAAAAACGTTGGGGAAGAAAAATTTAATAAAATTTAAATAGGGACTAATGTTGGAAGCTTGCTTATTTGTACGGACCTTAAACATAATTAAAGTTCAATAGAAAAGGTAAAATTGATTTTTTTTTTATTTTAGGGTTTAGGGTTATGTTTAATTATGTTTAAAGTTTCAAAGTTTCAAACCCTCGGGTCCAATGATTGGAAAAAGTTATAAGCAATTAATAAATAAGCAATTGATAAATCATCGAAAAAAGTTATATATTTAAAAACAAGAGAAGTAAGCTCCATGTCCAATGATTGAGATTTTCAAACATTGGTCATAAAATTTACTTTTTTTAGTTGTAAATATTTAACTCTAACGAGATTAATAATTGCTTATTTATTAAATTCCTTCTAATGCATATTCAACACTTCATCATTCAACATAATTTATTTTTGAGAGATCATTCAACATAATTTGTCTCTTAAGGATGATCTTTTACCATTATCACCAATTGTCGTCGATCATGTGAATTAATTAAAGATGAGAAAGAATAGATACAATGTATCAAGAAAATGATAAAAAAGAGTCTTCTCTTTGTTAGAATCAAAGGACAAAGAGGTAAAATTAACCCGACCCTCAAATTTTTTGATATATATTTTCTCTTCGCTAAAAAAACATTTTATTGGATTGACTGAATTATCAGGATCAAGAAATTGATATAAATAATTAAATTATTCCCTAAAAAAAAAAAATATTGTAAGATTACAAGAATAAAAAAGTAAATTAAGTTTAAAATCTCATCCTTCATTTTGTGGACTAAACAATATTTTTAATTAAAAAATTTATCCTCTCTTCCTTTCCCCTCCCTTTTCGATCCCTTGTTAATTTCTCAGCCCTGTTTGTACTTTACCAAAAAACCCTAAGCAAAATAAGAAAATAATGGTATGCAGAAACGTGAAGAGTGTAAGAGAGAGAGGTTTGAGGAAACACAAAAATGTGATGGTTAGAGAGACTGAGAGAATTATTCACCAAACAAAAAGTATGTTGAGAGGATTGAAGGAGATGCACATGTTAATGTTAATGGTGAGGTTATGAAAGGAATCATATTATATGGATTGAAGAAAATGATGGTAGCTGGAATGATCTCTCCAAAACTCTTATTGTTCTCAAATGTGTGCTTCTCACTTATTTATACTACAACTCATCTAGGTTAAGCTCCATTGTTAATTAAATGAGGAAAATTCCAAATTTTGTATAGTAGGTGGAATGAAAAGAAAAAAAAAATGGTTGTACAATCCTGCAGAGTTTGTTACAACTAAAGAGGTGTGGCCATGTGGTTACTGCTTTTCCTTTCACTTGCATATGTACAAGTGTTTGTTAGAGTACATGGAATAACACGAAAAAACTAATGTTTTTTTGGTTTACTAAAGAATATTGAGTCAATTTAAAAAATGAATATTCCAACAGTTGGTTTAAATATCTCTGATCACTCCTTGTGAGTATAACTCAGATGGTAAGGACAATGCAAAATATCTGTAAAGTTTGGGGTTCGAATCCCGAACACCACAAAAAAAAAAAAAAAAAATCTCTGATCAACCTTCCCACTAGTTGTTAAATTTCTTAAAATTTGCAAATCAATGGAGCATTAAAAGGAAAAATCGACGCAACCAAAATGCGAGCCTAAGAGCTTCAAGAACCGTTTTATCTCCAATATCATGTTCATTATCCATCACCATAAAAACATATCTTCAATTTCTCTCATAATATTGTTTTGAATACTTGCCAATGTGTGTGCTTTGCATTTAATAATCGTGATTTTTAATAATAGGCTACTTATGAAAACTTTGAAGATTGGTGTGAGGAATATAATAGATTATACTCTTCGGAGAAAGAAAGAGAAGCGCTATAGGTACAAAGTGTTTAAGAAAAGGTATGCAATGATCACACACCATAATCAAATCGGAAATTCTGGTTCCAAACTCGGCTTCAATGATTTTGCCGATCTATCCTGTGTTGAACTCGCTCATCTTGGGGAAGGACATCCATCACCGATGGTGTTAGGGTACAATAACTTGGTCTACATCATTTTCTCCTTTAATTTTATAATTGGCATTGTTATTTTAATCATGTGTTCAAAATTGATTGCTTGCTTACTACTCTATTTTGTTCTTGTTTTTCATCGTGACTTGCAGGATGAAATAGTATATGGATTGCAGGAAGAAATATTTTGGCTACTAGGATGAAATAAACGATCTTGGAAACATCAACATCGTTATCTTGTTAAGTTTATAGGTTTATGGAGGTTAGAGGATCCATAAGCAAAAATTATCTTTTAGTTTATGAATTTATGCATGAGTGTCGTGTGAACTGTGGAGAGTTGACTATTCAAGACTAAGTTTTATATCTTGAATGCAGCAGCATTATTGTTTTTCAAGTTACCACAACTACAATACAATTGTGATTGATTTCATATCAGCCATGTAACGTCCTAGTTGTTATTTATTTTATTTTGAATTATTTGGAGTCTCATATATGATTTTATATGATTTTTGGTGATTTATGTGGTGTGTGCATTTTAATATATGGTTTAATAAAATAATAATTAAAATTAGTGGGAATTATTATTATTTTAGAAATTAGGGAGTTAATTAGGATTTAATAGAATTAAGGGGAGTTTAATGAAATAAAAGGGGAGTTATAGTTTGGGAGTTAAGAAAAGAAAAGGTCAGAAGCAGTTTTACGTCAAACAAGTTTTGGGAGAGAAAACCAAGAACAAAGGGGAGAGAAGAACAAGTAGAACCAAGATCAACCGTGTGCCGTGCGATTTTCTGAACTAAGGTAAGGGTGAGATTTACTTTCAATAGTATAGATTGTAATTCTGATTTTGATTTAACATGTTTCTGGTAGAAATTGAGAAATTTGGGATTAGGTTTTGATTATTGGTTTTGAATGAAGAAGTGTAGAAACCATAGAATTGAATGGTGGAAAGAGTGGTTAATCAGGTAGTTTTATACCCTGTTTTTGGACCTAAAATTACTGGGTCCAATTTCATTTCAAACTTTGTCAGTTGTCAAATTTCAACTGCACAGTTCAAATTGTCTCTGCCTCGCAGTATTTTCAATCACAATTTTACCTATGTTTTTCTTGCATAAAACCTTTCGAAATGTCTTTACTTGTCTTGTAAGTCATTCAAAAGTGTCTCTGAATCATTACATTGCTTTTTCTACAGTTTATTTCAAAATTTGCAAAAAGTCGTACATAAGGGTATTTTGGTCATTTCCTGCAGTGGGACCCATTTCCATCCTTGTGACTGTCTCTGAGTCTTTTCAGATTGTTTTTTTTTTGCGTTTCATCAGTAAACCTTGTTAAATTCATTTCAAACTTGCATCTGAGTCAGTGTCAAGTCGATTTGAATCTGTTTAGGTCAATTTTAGCCCTAGGGGCATTTTAGTCATTTCACGCAAAATTTTGGCATAGAGAGGTTACTTTGAAGTACCTCATTTAGGCCATTGGTTCATTTTAGTCCGTTTTGTCAATTTTATTTTTGTTTCGCTTTACGTTTTATCAAATTTGTTTTTTAATCCAATTTTATTTTTAAAATTACATTTTTAGTCCAAAAACATTTTAAAATTGCATTTTTTGTTTTTAAAAGAATTGCTGTTCAGTCCTTATTTTTTATTACTTTGCAAAAACGCCCCAAAGGGCATTTTGGTCCAAATTTTTGTATCAGTCCAGTCCCCAGTCCAGGTGTCTTTTTTTTCATTGGTTCAGGTACACATGGCAGCTTATAAAAGGGGAACAGTGCCACATAATCCAGGGCCCATTCACACAGTGCCACATCACAAACAGATCCAAACTTTCTCTCTCCATTCTGTTAGATCAAAGAAAACAGATTCACCAAGAACACAAGAATCAAAACCGAAAATTCATCAGAAATTCTCAGAGATTCGTGTACGAATCTTCATCATCGAATCGATTCCACCGCAATACAAGGTGCGAATTCCTCACCGGAGGTGAAGAACTCAAGCACCGATCACGGTGGGAGAAGAAGAAAGGGAAAATCGAATCTGTACAGAAGCAACAAGAACGTGAAGCAACCGCGAAAAACGCGAAGCAACAGAACGTGAAGCAACCGCAAAAACGCGAAGCAACAGAACGTGAAGCAACCGCAAAAACGCGAAGCAACAAGAACGTGAAGAACGCGAAGAACACGAAGCAACAACGCCAAGCCAAGAGTCACCGCAATCGTGAGGTAACCGCCGTCGTTCTCCCTCTTTTCCTTTCCGTTTTCTCAAGTTTTTTTCATCAAGGTTCAAGTTTAGATCTACTCCGATTCAAAGCTCTTTTGAAAAATCTAAGCTCGGATTCGAGTAGTATATAAAAAAGGATGTTTAAAAATGTAAAAAAATTTTGAATCGGAGCAAGAAAAATTTTTCCGGCGGCGGCGCCGCCACCTGGAGGTGGCCGGCCACCGCGCCGGAGAAGCTAAGCATGGCTGGAGAAGACAACCGGATTCTAGAGAGAGGACAGACTCTCTCTCTCTAGAATCCAAAGAAGAGAGAGGTTTTTTTTGAAGATTTTGTGTTTTTTTTGTTGAAGCTCCTTTTATATACTCCTCTGTTCCTACGCGCGCGCGTGTATGCTTTTGCTATGCTCCTTCGTATTGTGAACCATCAGATCTGGATTGTTCCAAGATCTGATGGCTGCTGTGTATCTGATTTTTGTTTCCTGTGTGTGATCTTTTGTGTGGAGTATGTTGCATATTCTGTTTGAACCGTTAGATCTTTGATCTAACGGTCATTGTGCTTCCTGCAATTTTACACTATATTTTGTGCTTTTTTTGGACCCTTGGATCGTTGATCCAGTGGCTGTGATGTGATCTTGGGAGCTAGATCTGGACCTCTGGATTCATCCAACGGTCCAGATTAAATCCTGCTGAGCCTCTTTTTAATTGTTTTTTTAATTGTTTTTTAATACCTTTTTTACACTTTCTTGATGTTTTATGCTTCCAAAATTTTTCTAAAAATGTTTCCCTATCATTTTGATTTTTCCTCTAAGATTTAGAATTTATTTTCTTTACTTTGTTCTTTTAATTCTTGCTCATTAAATTTTGTTGCATATTCATTTGGTGCATTTTTCATCATTCCCATTATATTTTTCCTTGTTTCACTAACATTTTGTTCCTTATGTGACTTCACTCATAGCATTTCACTACCTCCTCCACTTTCTTTAGCTTAGCATTTATTTTTGCAAGTTTTAATTCATTCGGTGATGTAATTCGTTATCATTGGTTTGTAGCTTGGCAAAGGGGCCATAGAATGTATTTAGGCAATTTTTTGTAATATGGACTATGGACACTATGACGCACCGACACGCACACACTCACCCTAGATGTATGCTTAGGATTGTATGCATAGATGTATGCCTAGGATTGTATGGTTAGACGAATGTTTAGGTTTAAACACTTAGAGAAAAATCCAACTTTTTTCCAAAATATGCAAATAATCTCACTTGAAAACCTTTTTTTTGAAAATAAGATAGGAGTCAAAACTCCTTATTTCCCTTTTTCTTAAGTAAAATTTCTAACAAATCTTAACTATACTTGGACTTCATTTTGGAAAAGCTAACTCCACCTCACTTTTTTTTCCAAATCTCATGCCCTTGAGGCCTCTCATCTCTATTCTTCAAAATCTCTTTTCAAACTTAAAATCAACCAACAAAAACAAAAAAACATTTTTTGAGAATGAACTACGAACGGTTTTGATCCCTTAAAAGGGTACGTAGGCAATGAGTCAAAACTCATCCAAGCCGAAATAAAAATCAAATTCTACTTCTTCTCACCCCCCATTCTTAACTAATCACACCTTCTTTTTTTACAAATAAGCAATAAAACTAAAGCGTAGAAATAAACTTAGGAGAGCGGTTCTTATGGAATACCATAATCGCTCCGGGTGCCTAACACCTTCCCGTAGCGAAAACGACCCCCGAATCTAGAACTTTTTAAGGGTTTTTCTCCTTTTACCCTTCCCAAGAAAAAAGAGAGATATCAACGGTCAAAAGGTTCAAGTCCAATTAATGGCTTGGCACCCAAAAACCATGATAACAGGTAGGTTAGTGATAGGTTAACGTTTTAATGATAGGGTAATCATATGGTGATGTTTATGGATGATTTTGGAGAGTTTAGGGTTAAGAGATGGAGCCAAGGAGGTTCCCATGGTAGAAAATCGCAGAAAATGTGTAATTTTAGGATGTCTGATATTGTCGAAATCATGAGGCGATTCTAGGGATCATGAGGCGATTTTGACAGAAAAATCTGTAATTTTAGTATGTCTGATACTGTCGAAATCATGAGGCGATTCTGGTGATCATGATGCGATTTTGACAGAAAATCTGTAATTTTAGTATGACTGATGCTGTCTTACCATAAACCCTAAAATGCAATTTTCTTCACTCCAAATGCTTCCAAACTTCTTCCTAAGTGTAGGGAATTTATCCTAAACGTATAGAGATGTTTTTAGGAAAGATATAACGTTGTATAAGGGTCTAATGAGTTCATGAGTGGTCCTTGGGGTAGGGATGGAAGTTGTCTATAAGGGTATAGCCTCTCAATGTATCTAAGCTAATATAATTGATGTTGTTGATTACTAATATCCTTGAGTTGTTGAATCCTGTTTGAACGTTTTGAATGGAGCTTGATGTATGAGCATGATTAAGATAAATTGTGCATTTTTCTGGATTGTTGGATTGATTAATGATGAACTATTGATGACTGTGTTGTATGTTTACATTCATTAAATCATACAAGTGTGGAGTTATGGAGAGTTGAGTCATATACATATATATATGCATTTGTTGAGTTGTATGTAGATATCCATAGGTTGGGTAGTTGCATAACATCAAAGTGGGAGAGCTTCGGCTCTGGAACGCCTTGTCGTTCAAAGTGGTGGAACACTAGTTGTTCAAAAGCGGTGTTGAGCGGTGAGGACTTAGGTCCTGATGAGAATGCTTTAACCATTCGACAGCGGTGTGGGTCACGGCCCTGATTATGGTACCACATGCATATTTGCATTTATTGAGGAGTCTAGGGTGTTGTCTTAGCGGTGTTGTCATGTCATTTGCATGAGTCGGTGTTGTTGGTTGTAGTTGCCATATTGACGATGATGATGTTGTTTGATGAAGTATATATTTATACCTATATGATGATGATTGATTTGATGATGATGATGTTGTTTTATGAAGTATATATACATATGCATATAAGATGATGAACTGATTATATTTAGGGTGTTAGATTCAATTGACGAATTTTAATATCTATATCTTATTGTTGTGAATCTCACCCCTTCTGCTTGAAAATGTTGCCCTTCCTATGGGTAACTTGCAGGTGATCCTGAGTAGTTGGTGGTGGCTCAAGTGTCTAGGGCTCTGATACATTTGGGATGGGTTTACCTTATTTATGTTTCATTCCTTATGTATCATATTTTGAAACTTGTTGTTGTAGCCCTTTTTAGTGGTTGAATTTATGTTGTTGAGGCTTTTATGCCAAGGATTATCATGGAGAATTAAACAGTTAATGTTGTTGCTCTTAATGCAAATATTCCGCTGCAGATTATTGAGGTTTAATTAAATAGTTTTATATTTCTATTTAAGAAAAATTTGAAAATGTAGTGTGACATGCCCGTTTGGGATTTACTCTGATGTATGTTTAATTATTTAATTACTTTTGGGTAACGGGGTGTTACAAGCCACATTCCATGTGATACTCTGCAGTATAGTATCACAGATTGCGATACAATCGTAACGTGAATGTGATTTAAAACCTTGTAATCAAATAGTCCTTATAGGAATCGTGTAAATGATATAATATAAGGCTACTTTGCAGCAATACAGAAAAGAATGTTGATCTTTTAGGTCACCAAAATGTAGCTGATTAGGTCAATGTAATGTTGAGATAACAATAGTTAGTAGAGTTAGTTAAGGTAGTTATAGACTTATAGTTGGGTAAAAATTAGTTACAGAGAACTATAGTTAGTTACTTGTAGTTAGGAAAATTGAGGTCTATAAAAGGACCAACCATGTACTCATAATGAATTCTAAGGGTTTTCCCTATGTTTCTTCCTATCAATCATACTTATCTTATGAAGCTAATCTCAATCTATTCGATACTATTATTTCTGATATGTAATAAGCTATCATGTGAGATGATCTACTATACAGAAAACCTATATAAAACAAGTGGGAATGAGTTGAATCAATATACTACTCATTACAATTATGAGTAACAAATTTTGAGTCACTAGTTGGTAATAGGTCAAAACTCCCTTATAATTAAAACTCAACATGATAAAGGGTGTATAATAAGGAAGAAGTTTTTATGTGAGTTGCCGACTTCTTCCTTGGTCCTCCACCTTTTCTTGCTTACTTGAGGTCCGTTGGCGTGAAGTCTATGTGAATGTTGTAAACCTCAGGATACCGAGTTCAATTTCAAATTTCTACACATAAGAAAACTCTTATACGGCATGCTGGACAGTTATGCACTATACAGGTCTTACCATCGACATATTATCTACAAAAGAATGAAATCAATAATACCTTTCATCAATATCAGAACATAGAATAATCTGAAATTCTCTCAATCAGGATTAATTATATGATTTTGAAAAATGAAACAGATTACGTAATCCCCAATAATGGTGGACCAGTCTTGAGTGACAGGGAGTTTTGTGTTCTTTCTTTCTGCATAAGGAATGTTGCATTTACTTCCACTGCTGTCTATGCATACAGGTTTCAAGAAAGGAGATATTTTAAACTATATTCAACAAATGCATGTAAGATTAGATGACTTTCCATACAATCCATACTTAGCTTTTTAACAAAGATAACAAAGAGTAAAGAAAAATGTTATCTGTTAAAAATAGTAACAAAGATTAGATGTAACGGAAAAATAGTTGCAGGCTCTCAGAAAACAATCAGTTAAAAAGTATGCAAGGAAGATAATCTCGAAGAAACATCAAATATCTTACAAAATATATGAATAAATTCTTCCTAACTATGGACAGAATAAAAAGGTTCATAAAACAGGAGTGAATAAATTCTTCCTAACTAGTTAAATTACCTGGCCATTTATATTTATGACAGGTATGTGAGCAATGTTGGACCAATGTTCCTCTCTCTCATTCAGAGAATAAAGAGATAAAGAGATAAATGTTCTTCGGAAAGATCATAAAGAGATAAATGTTCAAGAGCAGTGAGGGTGTCCATCTGTTGAGGCAGTGCCTTACAACGACTGATTGAAAGTCATTGGATGGTTGAGGAGCGAGGGAGAGAACGTTCATATAAAAAAATGGACTCTAGACTCCGACAGCCATAAATGTGAATACTTTGGAGCGCAGGGAAACCATCCAATGAGAAGGCGGTAAGTCCTTGACAACTATTCCATAACTCCAATTTCACAAGTGATGTGTAACTGCTCCATGTTTCAGAAGGGGAGAATGTTAAATTCGAACACGTTCAATAACAAGTGACTGTAGTGAAAGGGGAAGATCATCAACTGGAAATGCTTCAAAAAAATTCTGTAATTCCACCAAAATTGGGATACAAAGTGCATATATCTTAAGTTACCGATAATCATGGTCTTTGAACCAAACATGCAGCTAACCCGCTTCCTAAACAACTATTATCGTCATTTTGCCTAATTTTATGTAAACAAATCTCCCTACATATTAAGTTAAAAAGAAAATTTATTCTTGGAATGTGATGCATTTGTATCATTTCTTGAATCAGCATTAGCATATCTGACAAATATTATTATATTCTAAACCTTTTTTGAAACGAAAAATTTACCTTATATACTTTAAGTGTCATCATTTCCTAAGAATCAATTAAAAAGTTCAGCAGTAACAGAATAGGACTTGAAGGCTATGTAGCACTAACACTTCATATCGAAAGATTGTATTTGATACACATGGGTTTTCTAAACCGACCCATAAATTGCTTACATTTTCTTAAACTATTATTGGTGTCTATGTTTTTGTGTTAGTGTCATGACACGTTACGTGTCCGTGTTTGTGTTGTTTTTGAAGGTGAGAAAAACACAAGAAGGGTGTTTATGTTGTAGCGAAAGAAATCAAAAACAAAAAGAAGGCCAAGTCCAAGGATATATATAGATTACACAATTAAAAGGTAAAACATGTCATTATATCTAATACCTCTGATTAGCAATGAATTTCTGTTGAAGTTTAAACTTGCTAAACATAGTGTTATGTTAGTATCATTTGGTTGCTTAGAAAAGTACATACTAATTGTTAAAATTTTCTGGCTGCAGAACTAGAGAATATGTAAGTTCTTTGGTATGCGAAAGTTGTGATGATGATAATCTGTATTTGACATATGACATGAATATAGCATAGCAAAATGAGAAAAAGTAATAATTTTAATATGGTAGTGCAGAATGTGATCTAAAACACCAAAATTCCTTTTGACAACAAGTGGAAAGACATTCAATTTATACAATAATAATCTTAACCACTTCTTCCTAACAGTATTGAATTAAAAAGAAATAAAAAATGAAAATCATAGTGAAGTTGCTATGAAGCACGGACACACATGTCCGACACCGACACTTGTAATTACACTTAATTATGTGATTTTTTCAAATTACTAGATGTGTCGGCGTGTCAGTGTCCGTGTCATGTCCGGTGTCCGTATCTGTGCTTCATATTCACCTTGTAATTGGTCGATGTAAGCTAGCTACCCATTTGCTTCATGTTTCATGTTTTGTAGACAGACACAAGTCACACAACAAAAAATGGAAACTGGATAACTAACACTAAAGAGACCCAAAAGAAATACAAAGAATTATTTATTTACACATATTTTTTAATTGATGGAATGATTAACAAGGTGCTTGTGCTTCATATACATGGTCACATACATAGTCTTATTATTATGCCAAACAAAATTGCCACTGTTCCTTTTGTGGCAGGAACTGAAAGATCTTCTTTCAGGAAGAAAGAGGTTACATACACTTGCACTGTTCAACATCAGATACATAATCTTATCATTATACCAAACAAAAAATTACTAGTTTCGATCCAGAGAAAATTAACTATATGAGTTGTACTTGCCTGAGGCAACATCTCATTTCTGCTGCTCAAAGCTCAATCCTGTCAAAATATCTGCACAGAAGGTATGTGACTAACTATATGCCAACGATCTCCTTCCTCGTTTTGGTACTGCTCCTGAAACAATGGAGAACCACTAATCCACAAAGTAGAAAGGGAGTTGGGTAGACCCTCCTCTGGCAAGCTCTCAAGACTAGGGCAGTTGTAAATTTTTAGATATTTAAGAGATTTGAGGTGGAGAAGACCTTTGCAGTTTATTATTCTTAGCTTTGAACAATTAAACAACCAAATAGACTCAAGAGTTGGTGGCAGAAGATTCTCCTCTGGGAAGGACTCCACGTTTTCAAACTCATCACTAACTTTGAAAGATTTTAGAGAATTGAGTTGGAACAAACCCCATTGCTCTCTCGAAGCAATCAGTTTAGGACAATCGAATATTACAAGGTCGGTCAAGTGTGAAGGAAAACCTCCCCTAGGAAACGATTCCAACTCTGGACAACCGCACAAACGAAGATAATCAAGATTGGTGAACAAGTGTAGTTCCAAAGGCAAGGAGTAGGAGCGCCATCCTTTTATTGAAAGTTTCCGGAGAGAATTATGGCAACGCAGATCCAAAGAGGGACACTCCACTAAGCCAGTAAAATCCAAATACAACTCTTCAAGAAATGTAAAATTGATTAACTTTCGCTCTGTGTGCCGATTCCCACCAAAAAATAACTTGTCGCAATCATCAATGGATAATTTTTGTAAAGAAGGAAGGTGTTGAGGCAAAGCCCTTTTCAATTCAGGACATTCACTTATAAATAGCTTTTTAAGCAAAGGAAACCCTTGAAGGCATATCCATTCCTCCCAATTGTCCATCCGTTTAAATTCCAAAACTTCAAGAGACCTGAATGGAACAATTGTTGAGTTATTTCCGTAAAAGTCGGCACCAATGATCTTTATTTCTTTACAGTCTCGCAGCTGAAGAGATACTAAGTTGGGTAAACGACTTATCCAATTTGGAAACCTATTGCCTTTGTATTTTGAGATGGTAAGCCTCTTCAAGTTTCTATTTGGTTGAAGAGCCTCCAAGACAGACACATTGCTTTCAACTATTGAGTCATCCATTTCTTCTCTTCCACCATCAAAATCCATAAGTAATTCTTCTAAATACTTCTTATCTTTCAAATTGGCTGTCACAGCATCTGCAGGATCAATTACATTACCCAAACCTTTTATATGAATTTTCCCATGAAGATGGTTTAAATTCTCTAACTCCTTAAGATCAGCTCCGTTATGCTTTTCCATTATAAAATAAGGAAAGGACTGAAGATTCTCTAGCTTTCCTACATGCTTTGGCATTTTTGTTTCATAAGGGAGTTTAAGATGGCGTAAATTGATGAGTTTGGAAAAATTTGAAGGGAGCTCTCTGATGTTACACCGTTCCAACAAGAGTGTTTGTAAATTATACAACATACAAATGGTATCAGGTAAGCTTGTAATCAAAGTGTAAGAAAGGTCTAGATAACGCAAAAGTTTTAAATTGCTTATCTCATTAACTAGCTCTGAGAGACCACAACTTCTAAATGATAACATTCGCAAACATTTCAATCTTGAAAACAGATCATGTTGCACATTGTTGCTTATCGACACATTCTTATGGGCTTTTAGTATCAGACTACGTAGTCCCCGAAGCTCACAAATTGGCTCTATTAATTTATCAACACAATTTGATCGAAGATAGCAACGAATGTGACGTGTCCTTTCAAAGATACCTTCCACCCTGGCACCTTCTATTTGCACACAAAATTCTCCTGACACTGATTTTGCTAAATCATTGACAAGATCATGCATGGCATAGTGGTTCCAATCCTCATTTGATCGTTGGAAAAATGAAATTGACTCAAGATCACCGAAAATTTCATTACCTAACTCTTCTTCACTTTTGTGTGATCCGCAACACTTCAATAAACCTTCTGCCATCCAGAGCTTGATCAATTCACCTTTTTCAAATTCATAACCCTTGGGAAAAATGGAACAATAAGAAAAGCAATGCTTTAGAATGGAAGGGAGATTATGGTAACTTAATCTCAGAACTGAGTTTATGCTGTGTTCCCCATCTGATAAACGCCACATATTAGTCTCCAATATCTTAATCCACTCATGTTGAGAAAAATTTCTTCGCAAGAGTTGGCCCATTGATTTTACAGCTAAAGGCAACCCTCCACACTTATCCAGTATTTTCTTGCCAGTTGATTCAAGATTTGGATATTCACACACATTCTTTCCTTGAAAAGCATGTGTCACAAATAAACTCCAACAATCGCTTTTGTCCAATTGTTGTAAATCAAATAACTTGGTGGATTTAAGAACATGATATGCTACCTCCTTTTCACGTGTTGTCACGACAATCTTACTTCCAGAAAATCCATGGTTAAAGGGAAGTAGTAACTGCTCCCAACATTCTGCATTCCCGTTCCAGATATCGTCTAAAACAAGCAAGTATTTCTTGCCTGTTAGTATGTGCTGCAATTGATGTTGGAGTAGATTCAAGTCTTCACCATCTGCTGAAGAATTAAATGAATTGATAATTGCTTTGGTGAGTCCAACAACATCAAAAGATTCAGAAACATAGACCCATGCTTTAAGCTCAAAATGCTCTTCTATCTTGTTGTCGTTGTACACAAGCTTAGCAAGGGTGGTTTTCCCCATCCCTCCTAAACCGACTATGCTGATTATTGGAACGCGGTTGCCACTATCATTGCCTGCAAGTAAAAACTTGATTAGTTTTTTCTTATCAACATCTCTACCATATATGCTCGACTCATCCACAAGAGCTGTAGATGACAACCTTTTTGAAGGTTTCCAACTGACTAAGCCTTCGTTACTAGCACAGGGACCTTCTCCCAATCCCAACTTTTTCTTTTGCTTTGCAAGAAGTTCTAGTTTATCCAGTTGTTCATTGAGCCTGGTTTCAAATGGATTTGTAGTTAAAGCTGAAACCAAGCCCAATAAATTGCTGCTAAGTGGTTCAGATTTAGCTTTCAGCTTATTTAGCATTGCATCAGTAGAAATCTCATCTAATAGTTGGTCTGCTTCATAAACAACATGTTTAAGTTCATCAAGCCACTTCTTCACATATTTGCTTCGGTACTGCTTTATCTCTGCTTCGTCCAGTACTTCGTTGATAGAATCAAGTGCAATATTGAGTTCTTTCACAAGGTCATCAACATTATTACGACCGAATTAGTCTCTGATATCAACCGAAGCCAACTTCTCAATAATCACTTGAAAGGAAGACTGAAGAAATGCCCCAGCTACCAACTCTGCCATGATATAATGAGTCTTAATGCCTCTGCAAAATGGAAATGTATTCTTTCTGTCAAATAAAATTAAATGAAACAAGAATTATATATATGCATAATAATAGATGAATATCTCTCGTTTTGATTTCTCTCTTGTTACATCCTCATGCAACAATCACTCTCATACAATGATTCTAATTAAAGAAAGAAAAAAAAGAGGTGATCATTATTATTGGTGAGAATATGCAAGAGTTGATTATAAAAGTAAATATGCAAATTTTGTACTTAGTATATTTTGTGTGATGGATAAGACATAAGAGATCATGCCATGCCAAGTTGCCACTTCGGATCTACATCCCTTTGTCTTTTCTATTCTTGTCCCACATGTTTTTATCTTTTTTAAGTATTGTTATATGTATACTAGTAATATACCCGTGCTGAGGCACACACAAGTACCCATTGGTGTGGATGATTTATTTTAGTTGAAAATTTTGTTCGTAAAGATTTTATTCCCATATTTTTATTATTTTTTATCAATAAAAGTGTATAACAAGATCATACATACAAAAAGACATCAAAGTACAATTTCTAAAGTCATATTTCCGACAAAGTACTAACACAAGTTTAAAACACAATAAGAAGTTCATTGCTCCCAAAGCTGACTATATAGCAATCTCGGTACTTTTAACTAACCTCGTGTTTTAATACACAAAAGCGACTATAGTTGACTCCTCGTCTTGTGTCACCCATTATAAGCATTTGATCGACTTAGGGGTATTGCTACAGTGTGGACTTTTTGGCTAGCCTCATCCCATATCTTTTAGGCTTTATGTGTCTCTCATACCATCTATTAAACAATGTCTCGTCATAGATCTCACACTCAACTCGATCGTGTATTGATTTGTACATCAAAGTACGTACACATCAAACGTCATATGTGTCTGATTTGCCAAACACCATCATTCACAAAGCTCTTTTCTCTTCATCGAGCCACTATATATGTGAAATATCATACCTTTCTTGATAAACTATGAGTTTCACTCTCAAATGACTCGTGTTTTGCCGAAGCATGTCAGTAGGACAGTTTGTATGTATTGTGCTTAGAAAGAATGTCTTTGTATGTATTGAAGTTCATGTAAAAAGCTTTAATATTGTTCAATTAACGCTTATATATATCAAGAATTACTTACACATGAATATAAGGCAAGTGGGTAACAAGCTGCGCCGCTGGGCCTTTTTGGATGGCAAAATCAATCCGCTAAACACAATATTGATGGACCTAGAAGGCGTGACATTGATATGCATGACTCGTTGAACTCTATGTTATTCTTGTACATAGAGACATTAACAAGCAAGGTTGTCGAAATCGGGACTTTACTTCAAGTCGAAAGGAAATAGCAAAATCGAGACTCGTAAAATCGCAATCAAAATCGAAGGATTTTACTCAAGGACTTTTGTAGAATCGATATAGGATAGCAAAATCGGGTCTCGTAAAATCGCAATCAAAATCAAGGATTCTACCAAAACAAAAATAATGATAAATATATGTTATAAATTGCATATAGTCATAAATGACTTAAAGTTCGAAGTCCACAAAATACATATTGACTCAAAGTCATAATAATGCTAAACAACCTACTTAAAGACAAATCCTAGATGTCTGACTCAATAGTATAGTTGAAAGTAACACTCATTTTACTACAGATTACATAACATAATTTGAAAGATTAGCTTTTGTAAACAAAGGAAAGGATTACCTGAAAGTCGGAGAACACACAAATTGAGATCTTTGTCAGAAAAACACAAACTGATATCTGCCAAGAAGAGAGTATAAAAAAAAAATTAGAGAAAGATTTAGAGGCAATATAAAAGAAGACGAAGTATTAAGTAAAAAATGTGTTCACTATTCAGAGAGAGAAGTTACTTGAGAGTATGTGGAACAAACAAACTCAATAACTAGACAGATCTCCCAAAGAAAGACTTAATGGAAGCACAACAAAATATCAATGATGAAGAAGATGAATGAGATGATGTACTCTTTTTTTATCAAATGATTGAACATATAATATACGCATCTTTCTACACACCACCCAAAAGGATAGAAGTAGAACCTTCCCACCACTTGCAAGTTAATACGAAAGTATCCATTTTTACTAAGTGATTTTCTTTTTTTTCTTTTCTTTTTCATGTCAGATTTACAGTAAAAGTACAATAAAATTCCTTAAAAAAACTAAAAGAATGTAATATGTCATATTAATTAATTACACACGTGGTCTGCCACATAGGCGTTGAATAAGTCAAAATTAATCAAAATTGACACAGCTACTAATTTGGAAAAAATCACATAATTCAGTATAATTACAAGTGTCGGTGTCGGACATGTGTGTCCGTGCTTCATAGCAATTTCACTATGATTTTCATTTTTTATTTCTTTTTAATTCAATACTGTTAGGAAGAAGTGGTTAAGATTATTATTGTATAAATTGAATGTCTTTCCACTTGTTGTCAAAAGGAATTTTGGTGTTTTAGATCACATTCTGCACTACCATATTAAAATTATTACTTTTTCTCATTTTGCTATGCTATATTCATGTCATATGTCAAATACAGATTATCATCATCACAACTTTCGCATACCAAATAACTTATATATTCTCTAGTTTCAGTTCTGCAGCCAGAAAATATTAACAATTAGTATGTACTTTTCTAAGCAACCAAATGATACTAACATAACACTATGTTTAGCAAGTTTAAACTTTAACAGAAAGTCTTTGCTAATCAGAGGTATTAGATATAATGACATGTTTTACCTTTTAATTGTGTAATCTATATATATCCTTGGACTTGGCTTTCTTTTTGTTTTTGATTTCTTTCACTACAACATACAATTTATAGGTGATTTTGATTCAATGTTATGGAGACATCTGCTGCTACTAGGGAACAAGTTTGATCTAAACGGGAAGTGTAACGTACGTAAGGGGTCCTAATGATTGAAATGGACAGCTAGCTGGATCAGAAGTATGTTAATGATCGTGCGCGTTGTGTGATGAGGACTCGGGCATCGTCTTCAACCTCTGACTCGTTGCTCAGAAGTTTCATTTTATTTTCAGTCTCTTTTTAATATACTGTATGTATGTTCCTTCAAAGTTCATACACTGGAAGTTGACTTGTCAATTTAGTACTTCTGATTGTATTCAAAACGGTTTCTCACTGTTTGTAATCTTTGATTGAAATTCATTATTTTTTCTCAGTTTGTGAATAGGTCTATGTATTTGCATCACTAAGTGTTTGTATCTCTATTGAGAAATTGTGCTTTTTATTGGAAAATATTTTTTTGGTAACACATTCATTTTTGTCCTTTTTGGAAGTATTCTGAAAATTGAATAATGGTGTTATGGAATATTGAGAGCATCATTGGGTTGATAATGTGAGTCAAAGTCTTGTTTCCTTGACCATCCTAAGGAAAGAAGGAAATGTTAAAGCTATGAAAAAACAACACAAACACGGACACGCCACGGGTCATGACACTAACACAAAAAATAGATACCAATAATAATTTAAGAAAATGTAAGCAATTTATGGGTCGGTTTTAGGAAACCCACGTGTGTCAAATACAATCTTTCGATCTGAAGTGTTAGTGCTATATAGCCTTCGAGTCATATTCTGTTTCCGCTGAACTTTTTAATTGATGACACTTAAAGTATATAAGGTAAATTTTGCCTTTTAAAAAAAGGTTTAGAATATAATATTTGTCAGATATGCTAATGCTGATTTCAAAAAATGATACAAATGCATCACATTCCAAGAATAAATTTTCTTTTTAACTTAATATGTAGGGAGACTTGTTTACATAGAATTAGGCAAAATGACGATAATGGTTGTTTAGGAAGTGGATTAGTTGCATGTTTGGTTCATACACCATGATTATCAGTATCTTATGATATATGCACTTTGTATATTAATTTTATACACTTTTTTTTTTTTTTAAGAAACTAAACGAAATATATTAAAAACACAAACAGTCCCTCAAGCACAAGGTGTGTCAAAAGAGCCTAAAAATAGTTAGTTACAATACAATAGGTCTAAAAGAGCCAGGAAACAAAAACAAAAACAGACATTACAAGGCAGCCTGTATACAACAAAAAGGATTTTGTCTCCAAAAGGGATAATCAAAATTGAACGTAATGAAGTGTGCTTTCATCCACCAAAAGGTTTGAAGTTTAACCTTTTCAAGAAGAGCTTCAAGATAACCCATATGGTTTTGGAAAATCTTCATATTGCGATCTTTCCAAATAACAAATAAAACCGAAATCCAAACAATAGACAAAGCTTTCGTAGAACTCTTTGAAAAACATCCAAGGGCACAAAATTGGTTAGCATGGGTATGTAAATTGACATGAAACACCGTAACAAAACCAAGCGAATTTGATATCAAGAGCCATAAACGACCATAATAATCACATTGAAAAAACAAATGGTCCCTTTCCTCCTCCTTAGCACACAAGGCCGCACAAGAAGCATCTGTAGCCTGAAGGATATTCCTCTTACGAAGATTGTCCTTTGTAGCAAGTCTATTCAGAAAGAGACGCCAAACAAAAATGTTAACTTTTAAAGGAACCGCTTTAAGCCATAGAAATTGATCAAACTCTGCAATGATATTGATGTCCACTGATGTTAAGTAAGAGTAAGTTGAATACACCGTATATGATTGTGATGAATGGAGTCTCCAAACCCACCGATCAGACATGTCTACCTGCAAAACAAAGTTAGCCAACCTCTCCACACACTCCCCCACCAACTCTTCCTCCCAAGCAAATAATCTCCGCTTCCACCTCCAAGCATCCCCATCAACCCCCCATCCCAACATAAACATCTCCCTAGCAGTGACATTTCTGTTTTCCGACAAATCAAAAAGTCTAAAAAACGAAACTGCTAACGGAACATCTGACAACCAAGCATCCTCCCAAAACATGGTAGTACTCCCATCTCCTACCTTCCTAACTATGTTATCAACCAACCAAGTATTCTCCGCCACACCCACACCAGCTCTAATTTGGTTTAACTGACGCCACCAAATCGACCCAACTCCCTCACCAAACCGCACCCTCCCATCAACCTCTCCGTATTTCGCGCGCAACACCACATTCCACAAACTTTCCTTCTCCTCCAACACCCTCCACACCCATTTCCCTAATAAAGAAATATTGAACTCCCGCAGCCTTTTAACCCCCAAACCCCCATTCTCCTTTTTCAAACAAATATCATCCCACTTTATCCATGAAATTTTCCTAGAATCCTCACCACCACCCCAAAAAAAAAAAAAAAAAATAGAATCAAGGATAGAAATGATACATGAGAGAGCTTTGAAGAAAGAAAGGAAATAAACCGAAATGGATGACAGAACGGACTTTAGCAAAACCAACCGACCACCCAAAGATAAATTTTTACACTTCCAACCGGATAACCGACGACGAATTCTCTCAACCAACGGATACCAAAAATGAAGTTTGCGAGGATTCCCACCAATAGGCAAACCTAAGTAAATGAACGGCAATCGACCATGTCGACAATGCATTACCCCCGCTGCCTCATGTAGCCAAGACTCATTAATATTCACCCCAAACAACATGCTTTTGTGGAAATTAACTTTCAACCCTGAAACAGCTTCAAAAAGCAAAAGAACAGCCTTCATTGCCCGAACATTAGCCCAAGACTTAATACCAATCAATAAGGTGTCGTCAGCAAACTGGAGATGAGACACTGCAACTGGGTCTTGCGCCCCTACTTGATATGACGCAAACAAACCGTTTGCAACAACCGCTGACATCATTACATTAAGACCTTCTGCTGCTAACAAGAACAAAAACGGGGAAAGAGGATCCCCTTGACGAAGGCCTCTCTCAAAATGGAACTCATCTGTCGGACAACCATTAACTAAAACTGATGTCGTAGCCGTTGTAACACACTCCATAATCCAAGAGCGCCACAATTGCGGAAAATTCATTTTAATCATCACCTCATCTAAATAACTCCAATCAACGGAATCATATGCTTTTTCAAAATCAATGGAATGCCAGTTTCATGAAATGCCTGATCACACTTGAAATAGTCAAAATTTTACGAGTTAAGATCCTCTTCATTTGGCAAAATAAATGAGACAATTGTTAATTTTATACACTTTTGGGTCCAGTTTCATGAAATGCCTGATCACACTTGAAATAGTCAAAATTTTACGAGTTAAGATCCTCTTCATTTGGCAAAATAAATGAGACAATTATAAATGGAGAGGATCTTAACTCTTCTTGAAGCTCTGAGGCTTGCATTTTGGTTGCGTCGATTTTTCCAATGCTTCCATTGATTTGCAAACTTTAAGAAATTTAACAGCTAGTGGGAAGGTTGATCAAAGATATTGAAGCCAACGGTTGGAATATTCCCTTTGTTTTTTATATTGAGTAAATATTTTTTTAGTAGACCAAAATACATTAGTTTTTCGTCTTATTCCATGTACTCTAACAAATACTTGTACATTGCAAGTGAAAGGCAAAGCAGTAACCACATGGCCACACCTCTTTCGTTGTAACAAACTCTGCAGGATAAATAAGTGAGAAGCACACATTTGAGAACATTAAGAAAAACAAAAATGAAGGGACAAAGGAGTCCAATGAGAGTTTTGGTGAATAATTCTCTCAGTCTCTAACCATCACATTTTTGTGTTTCCTCAAACCTCTCTCTCTTACACTTTTCACGTTTCTGCATACCATTATTTTCTTATTTTGCTTAGGGTTTTTTTGGTACAAACAGGGCTGAGAATTTAAAAAGGGATCGAAAAGGGAGGGGAAAGAAGAGATGAGATTGATAAATTTTTTTAATTAAATATTTTTAGTCCAGAAAGGGAAGGATGAGATTTTAAACTTAATTTACTTTTTTTATTCTTGTAATCTTACAATAATTTAATTTTTTTTAGGGAATAATTTAATTATTTATATCAGTTTCTTCATCCTGATAATTCAGTCAACCCAATAAAATGTTTTTTTAGGGAAGAGAAAATATATATCAAAAAATTTGAGGGTCGGGTTAATTTTACCTCTTTGTCCTTTGGTTCTAACAAAGAGAAGACTCTTTTTTATCATTTTCTTGATACATTGTATCTATTCTTTCTTATCTTTAATATTCACATGATCTGCTGAGCCAATTTCTTTTCTTTTAATTGTTCAAAAAAAAAAAAATATTCACATGATCAACGACAATCAGCGATGATGGTAAAAGATCATCCTTAAGGGACAGATTATGTTGAGTGGTGAAGTGTTGAATATGCATTAGAATGAATTTAATAAATAAGCAAGTATTAGTCTCGTGAGACTTAAATATTTACAAATAAAAAATGTAATTTTCATGATCAATGTTTGAAAATCTCAATCATTGGACATGGAGCTTACTTCTCTTATTTTTAAATATATAAGTCTTTGATGGTCAATCGGTTGCTTATTTATTAAATTAGTTTTGTTGTACAATTCAACATTCTCACTTAATTATTTCTATTCTTAATGGGTTCACTTTTACGGTTGTCGCCGACTAATATAGGTATAGGGAAATTTTAACATGGACATAACTCCAAATCAATTTTAGTTGGACACATACTCATAAATGTAAAAAATTAAAAGATAAAAAGATTTAAATGATGTAACTATATAATTTATCTTTTAATTTTTTTTATTTGTGTGTCCAAATATATTTGATTTGGGTTTGTGCCCATGTTAAAATTGCTCTATAGGTATAATGTATTAATTGAAGGTGTGAACCAATGTTCCACAAATCGCGTGTCAACTCGGCGAGTTTACCGAGTTTACGTGTTTAGGTGCTAAAAACGTGTTAACTCGGAGGTAAACTCGATTTCTGGTAAAATCGGAAAGTTTGACGAGTTTGACCGAGTTAACACTCAGTAAACTCGTGTAAAATCGGGCGAGTTTACCGTTTTTTGCGAGTTTACTCCTATATTTTTTTTCTTCAAAAATGGCCCTTTTTTTTTTTGGCCCATTTTTTTCAAGCCCAAACTTTCTACGTTTCAACTGAAGTGAAAATTACTACGGGGTCCCATCCAGATTTTAACGTTTCGTTTCATTTTCTTTCCGTTTTCAAGAACAGGGGAGCGGTGGAGAAACCTAGAAATTCTGACGGTGGAGAAATATTGAAATTCCGATTCCGATTCCGATTCTTTGCGTTTTCGAGTTGGGTTGCGGTGGTATTGTGGTGGTGTTTGTTGTCAGCTGTAACGTTAGATTAGAAGGCATATATACAATCTTGTTTGAACGAAAAACAGAGCTTCAAAGTTCAAAAGGTACTTCAAAGTTCAGATTCAGACTATCTTTTTCCTTTTCTTTATTGTTTCTTTTATCATCAAAGCTTCAAAAGGCATCTTTTCTAAATAGTTGTTACATGTTATTGTTAGGGTTTTTAACTTTGATCATCAGGTTTCTATTTCTGTTTCTATTTCTATTATTTAACATAGATTACATGTTTTTTTCTAAATAGCGGTGTTACACTGTTACTGGTTTAGTTTAGGCATCTCGTGAATTTGTGAACGTGCATTTTTTCTAAATAACTTATTACTGTTTGTTAATATTCAGAAGCTTGTTATTTAAACTTGGTTATGTTTTGTTTTCTAGGTTCACAACCATGTTTTGTTTTCTAACTTATTACTTTGCATTTATAATTAAGTCTATATTTTTCATTATTGATCTTTTTACAGTATTATATTAGCTTACATATATCATGCATATAATAAATTGTATAAAATTTCAATTTTAGGTAAACTCGTGCGAGTTTACGATTCGAGTTTACGAGTCGAGTTTACCTAGGTAAAACGAGTTGAGGTAAACTCTCGAGTTGCAAAACCTTGGTGTGAACGATATATAAGAAGATGTAACACCAGGATATTGGTAATTAACAAGCATGTTAGAGCCAAAGGATAAACAATTAAAAAGATTCAAAGTTTCAAACCCTCGGGTCACATTCCCATGCCAATATCATAGCATAGCATATCATATTCATATTCCTTCAAAACTAATGATGCAAACTATTATTACACCACTTACTACTAAAAAGGTGCATGTTTGCACGAATTTTAATACAGACGGATTTTAGATGAAATATAAGTTTCCGTAGGATTTTGAACATTAGTTAAAGTTTGTACATTAGTTGAAAATGTACAAACTAAGATTTCTCCATTTTCAAATAATGTTAGTTATGAATGAAATGATAAATTCTTGAAGTTGTTTGCTCCAATTAAGCATGGTTCGGTTAACTATAAAAATTGAACCAAATTAAATTGTTAAAATGGTTCAAAAAAACCAAACAGAATCATTTAAAGTTTGAAAGTACCCAAATTGAATCAAAGTTATGGTACGGTTAACCATTTACTTACCTATGAATCAAACTGAACCGAACCAAAACAAATATCTTTTATCCAATGAATAAAACCACTTTTATTAAAAAAATAACAAATTAAAAACTTAAAAGCTAGAATAGTTTATTTCTTCAAAACAACTTATCTCATGCAAAATAGCTTATTTTATGAAAACAACTTATTTAAAAAAACGGCTTATTCAAAACAACTTATTTCATGCAAACAACTTATTTTAAAAAAAAAAAACAGCTTATACAAAACAACTCATTTTAAAACATCTTATTTTATGCAAAACAACTTATTCAAAACAGCTTATTTTATGAAAATAGCATATTTTAAAAAAAAAAACAGCTTATTCAAAACAGCTTATTTTATTCAAAACAACTTATTTTATGCAAAACATCATATTTTAAAATAAGTTGTTTTGCATAAAATAAGTTATTTCGAATAAGTTGTTTTTTAAAATAAGTTGTTTTCATAAAATAATCTGTTTTTTAAAATAAGTTGTTTTCATAAAATAATCTGTTTTTTAAAATAAGTTGGTTTGCATAAAATAAGTTGTTTTAAAATAAGCTCTTTAGAATATGTTGTCTTGCATAAAATAAGTTATTTTGAATAAGTTGTTTTTAAAAAGATATCGCGATAAGATGTTTTTCATAAAATAAGCTTTTTTGAATAAGTTGTTTTTAAAAAGAGATTGTACTAAGTTGTTTTGCCAAAAATAAGCTGTTTTTAAAAATAAAAAAAAAGATCGTAATAAGTTGTTTTGCATAAGATAAGTTGTTTTGAATAAGTTGTTTTTTCAAAAGTTATCGTAATAAGTTGTTTTGAGTAAATTGTTTTTTAAAAAGAGATCATACTAAGCTGTTTTGCAAAAATAAGTTGTTTTATAAAAAGAGATTGTAATAAGTTGTTTTGCATAAGATAAGTTATTTTTTAAAAAGATATTGTAATAAGTTGTTTTGAGTAAGTTGTTTTTTTAAAAATACTGATAGTACTAAGTTGTTTTTGCATAAAATAGATATGGTTAATGGTTCGGTTCGGTTCGGAATTGAGGTTATTAACTGTTCAATTCGATTAGTGAATTGTTATCAAAATCATGATTCGATTTGAAAATTGATGAAGTTCAGTTAATTTGTTCGATTTGGTTTTTAGTTATTTTTGACAACACCTAACTCGAATTTTGATTGATATTTTAGTTTAGTGGTTATGTCATTTTACAACAACCTTGTCAAGTCTTTTTGGGTGTCGTTCTAATAAAAAAACATAAACTAATATATGTAATAGCAAGTCGGACATTGTTTCACTAAGAGAAATGATATTTGTACAATCATTGTGGACTATTATTTTTCCCACCACATGCTTTTCCTCGCGCGCCTTATTTTTTTTTCAAAATACCCCTAGTCCGGATTATATAATCCGGAACCATTTCAGAATATATAATCCGGAATGTTTTGTGGTTTTTGGCACTTCATCATGCTGGTGGATGAAGATGTAAGTTATGAATAGATGGATCCGGATTATACAATCCGAACAATTTAGAGAATTTCCGGATTATAAAATCCGAAAGTATAAATCACCTCGTTGAAAGTCAACAAAAGGGGGTGGTGAATGATGGTTCCGGATTATATAATCTGGAATCTCATAAATTTGTTCGGAATTTATAATCCGGAATGCATCAGTACAGAGGCAGAAGCCATCTGTTTTTGTTGAGCCTCTGTTTTGGCGCATTTTGCTTGCTTCCAAACAGACATATCATGCTGCTGACATGTTCTAACAGTAAATCGAAGTTATAATCATCAACAACATATAATTTTGCAAACATAACATTAATCAAACGTAATTAAAAATTATTCAAGATTACATAACATTAAAAATTATCCAAATGTTACATCACCAAAAATTATCCAAGATGTTCAAACATTAAAAGTAAATAAAATACAATCAATCCCTAATAACTACACCCTCAGTGTAACACCTTATTTCTATTAAAGCGATAAAACACGCAAATAATATAAATATTCAAGAAATAGACGCTACGTCTTCAACAAAAGCCAAACATACATGCATATATAAAATTTCTCAACAGTCGCAGCGGATATAAGTCATACATCTCCAAAATATACATGTCATAAGATCAAAATACATCATCATATAAATTCTCCAAGTCCCGACATATGGGTAAAATCTCAATAATAATAAATCCGACAAAGACATAAAGACCAACGTCCTAATCAGAGCCTAAATCTAAGACTCCAAGAAACGATAACGGAGATAGCTCCCGCTATAAAAGCAATCACCAAGCAGACTAATCCTGCACTTCGTCTACCCATCCATACAGACAGGTAGACGGTCAAAACCACTGGGGGTAAGCTTTACATCAATCATAATCAACATAAACAAACATAGGCATTCAAGGATTCATGCATATCACATATACATAACCATCCCTCCTAAAATACTAGCATCATATGATTATTATCCCACATCACATACATTTCAAGCTATCAAATTACTAACATAGCATAGCAACATATTCAATCACTAATCAAGTCATCGACATAAACTCATCATTCATCAAAACAATCAAGAAAGGATTACTCACCTTATTCTTCATTTAGCATACTTAACTCAACAAGTACAATTTTCATTTCAAAGTTATAATCAAGCAATCATCATCAAGGAATCACCACATCATTTGTATATACATATACAATTCTCACCTCATTGCTATTACCAAAATAATTATCATCAATTAGATTCACCAAGTGTATAAGCACAAGCAAGTGAGACATGCAATTAGAGCATAGTTTAATCATTCGCAACCATCAACAAAATCCACCAATGTACATATACATTAATCCACATAATCACAACATTCACCAAATTTCACCAATGCACAATTCAACAAGTCACTTATTCAATTGTGACACGACTCATCAACTATTCAAATGCATGCAATGTTCTAGACTCTTCTAGATGCATTCGGTACTGTCACCAACAATGTCTAGGCCGTCACCCCATGATGCCAACTGAAAATCATATGTAAGAGTACACCTCCTCTTACAATTTGGATATAAAATCCGTCACCATCAGTCATGAATGCATAAACATATGTCTCAACAATAATGCATATGTTCACACAAACAATTCAGCACACCAATATCATATATGCATTCCTAACATATACTCATTCAGCAACAACAATGTAAAAGTACACCTCCTTTTACATTGATCAACTTCAACAACGATTGCATTATCAAGTATTTACGTCCACGCAATCAACATGACATTATTCAATTAAGAGTCATCACCAAAATATCACAATCAATTGATATATATGTATTCACCAACAATATCCTTATCAATTAACACATATGCATTATTCAACATCAACTATATCATATAGTTCAACAACATCATACTATTTCTCACAATCCAAGTAAAGGAGAAAATACAACACCTTATGATAAACATCATATTCAACACCTAACAATCATTCACATATCTTCACATAATCATATCAAACTATCCACAAAAAGATTTGCAAAGCAATTGGCCTTAAAAATTATTTTTCGACAAAGTTCGTCTCTCATTTTACAACTTTAAAATAATTGAGACAAATGAACCAAAACCAAGTATATAAACTCTAGGGCCTCGACTATGTATACACTTAGATCACATATGAGTGCAGTTGCATATATACGTGTGTTTCACCGGCCAACTATGACAAAATCAACAAAATCACAAAGTTACGACAAGTACGTAACACTTTACCATTTTCCAAGTTATCCAACAAAACAAGGCAACACATTTGGAATCCTCAACTAAGTATATACACAAATCACATATAAGTGCAGTAGTGTATACATCAACGTCTCATAGGCCAACTCACTTAAATTTCAAGTTTTGCAAAGATTCGTATCATAATTACCTCATTAATGTCAAGCCACATAAGAACTCACTAGACCCTTTTTACAAAGTTATTTCTTTCATAAAAGCACCCCTAGATGGTTAGGATAAAGTCCCTACACTTAGGAATAAGTTTGGAAACAATTCGATTGAAGAAAATTGCATTTTTAAGGTTTCTTGTCTGACAGCATCGTGGCACGTTGGTCTCCCATCGTGGCACGATTTTTTCAGGATCAGGAAAACTAAAATCCTGATCAAAATCATGGCACGATGGTCCCGCATCGTGGCACGATCATAGCTTGACAGACAGCATCAGATTTTCAACCTTCACGTTTTCGCGCATAAAAATCAAACCGTTAATCTGTTTTCGATGCCGTTTTCACCTACATGTTCCTGACACTTAGCCCTATCATAATGTACAGAAAAATTCAAGTTTCAACAACCCCAAATTCATTTTCCAAAACCTTACACAAACACTCATTTTCCAAAACGGTTAACAATTGAATTTTCACACGAAACTCCCGTTTTCTCCCAAATGACTCGACTATCACAACCACAACATAAAAACAGAAATTCTACGAAGTTTAACTCACCCAACAACACCGACAACTCAGTCAACAACTTTGTATATCAAAATTTCATTTTGGGTCCTTCACATGAACATCTTAGCACAACTTCACCAATTCAAACAACAACTTCACAAAATGGAATACCCATGGTATAATTCAACAACAACAACATATCTAATTCAACAAAACTTCATTTAGACATGAATTCAACCATAATTCAACAACACAATATCACAATCCATCAATTTGAGCAAAACTCACAAGTACCCATTTTCACATACTATGAACATGCAATTTCATCAACAACAATTCAATTATTACCAATTTCATGTACTCAAACATATCATCATAACAAGAGCACGAATTTCAACAACTAAGAGCAAAATAATGACTTGTTCAAATAAGCACTTAAGCATACAATTAGGGAAAAATTACAACTATGTGATTATGATTGAACTCTAACTCTTTACCTTAATTAGCAATTAATCCTAGCCAAAGCTTCAATTTAGCTCCTAGATTCTCTAACACCTCTTGAGTCTTCAAGCTTCCTCTATTCTAACCATTTTCCTCTTCTCTTGCACTTTCTCTCTCTACCTCTCTCAAAATCTTATGAAATGAAAATGAAACTTATTTTCTCTTAAGACAATGTTTATATAGGCTATTCTCAAATGAGCTTAACTCTAATGCCTTAGTGGGCTTAACCTACTCATACACAATTTCTAAAATGTTTCTACTCACTTAACGGTAAAATAATAACAAGGGTCACTTACCGGCTCACAACTAATTACTACACTAGTAACTTAGTAAAATAATGGTTCCCACTAAAACACTAAAATAATCCTCTCCAAAAATTACTAATTTACCCTTACTCACAAAATGACCAAAATACTCATGAGTCCAAAATGATTAAATTACCCTTCTAACACGAAAACTCATTAAAATGCACCCAATGATAAATAATCACACACAAGCACATAAAAACACATATTAAAACAATTAAAATAAATCTAGCGAAAATCAGGTTGTTACACTCAGCACCTCTGCCACCACCCCTGCCACCACCTCTGCCACCCTCAGTAGCTCGCCGGCGACGGTAAACTTTCCTATCCTGCACCTCTTTCAAAGCATCCTCCAAATGTTGTCATTCCTCAGTCCCTTTCGGCACGAGACCATTTCTCATCACAGCATAGATGTGATCTCTGATGCGGCTCATCCTTCCACTAAGTTATAGGTACGCAAGGTCTCCATCCTCCTGAGCAGCTCGCGCATCAAGGATCTCACGCTCCGGTGGCCTCGGCACCGGTAGCGGCATGTCATGAAGAATCATGCGTGGATGGGAATGTCGACAAAACCATTCGATAAATCCATCTTCTGCCTCCACACCATGAACTGTAGGCTATCCCAATTGTTGAAATGTCAGCACATAATCAAGTGCACGGCGAAAGCGGTTTGTGATTGTCATACCCCAATTTTTGACCTAAGAGCCCACTGAAACATGTCACTCGACTCTAATCGATCTCTGATTTTTCAGTAAAAAATTTGGCAGGGAGGTATTTTAAAATACCTCATTTTTTGATTCCGAGTCGGACCCTCTTTTCTCTTTTTATTTTCTTTCCATCTTTTATTAATTTTAATTTTAAGATTAGTTTTTTTTTTTATATTTAATAATTTTTATTTTCCATCTTTTAATTTTATTTTTCTTTAAATAATTTAGTTTAATTTGTTTTTATTTTATTTCGTATTAGATTTATTTTATTTTTATTTCTTTTTAATTAATTAGTGTCCAAAAAAAACAAAGTGTCAATAGGTCCAAAATAAAATGTACAAGGTCTAAAAAAATTTCAAGTCAAGTGTCAACTTTAACATTCCTTTTTCAAAATTCACCATAATTGTCCATCATTTCCATTAAACCAATTTTCCATTTTTCATCAACCTCCTCACCTATAAATAGAGCCCTCATTCCACACAATTTCACACACCAAAAGTTCTCTTGAGTTGTCAAAGAACTTTTCTCTCTTCTCCCTCTTTAGCTTGTGTTGACGAACTATTCTTTTCTTCTCCCTCTTTTTCTGTCCCTTCAGAATAAGTCCCTTCGAAAAAGTCCCTTCGGTAATTTTTGTCCCTTCGGTTGTCAATTTCTTTTATTTTCTTGCATTTTATTTCTTTTTAGCATTTTTGCATTTTTTTTTATTTCTATTTAGCATTTTAATTATTGTTATTTATTTTCCAGCAATTAGAATGTATTTAGGTCCAATGTAAATATAAATGAGAAAAATGTGTGGGTGTGTGTCCTTTTATTTCTTTACCGCCTTAGATATATCCAAAAATGCAAAAAAAATAGATTAGGGATTTTGTGGTGATCCAACGTCACTACAAAAATCCACGCGCTTTTATTTTTATTGCTCCGTTAGTTTAATTTTTATTTAATATTCCAAAAAAAACAACAAAAAACATGCAAAATAATCAAAAATCACAAAAATATTTTCATAATAAACCTTGATTCCAAAATCAAGTGATCCTTTTTTTATTTTATTTTTCTTAATCAAACTTTCAATCAATTTAATCATACCTTGAGTCCATTTTCTTTTAAAAAATACAAACCTAATCTTATTTGCCACTTGGCTTTTTTTTCAATTTAAAACCTTTTTCAAAACTAATAAAAAACACTCAACCAATCAAACGTCATTTTCTACCCCGAACTACGAGGTTTTGATCCCTCACGGGTACGTAGGCAGAGGACCATGTCCTTCCAAATCAATAAAAAATGTAGATAATTAGGTCTTTATTTTTCCACTTTAATTCCTTCTTTTCAAAAATAAGTAAGCAAGTTATAGCACATTAATTAAATAAAATCAAGAGGTTCCCGTAGAGTACTACGGACATAAAGGGTGCTAACACCTTCCCTTTATGTAACTAACCCCCGAACCCTAAATCTTTTCAAAATGGGGTAGTTTGAACTTTTTTCCCCTTTTAATAAAAAATTAAATGTTCAGTCGTCAAATAATTAGTGAGTCAAAAGCTAATCTAATAGCCTTGATCTCCAAAAAATGACGCGACAGAAATGGCGACTTCACTGGGGACCCCCTAAGAGGGTTAAGCCTAACTTGGTTTTATTTAATTCTTTGTGCTATAATTTGCTTAAAACAGGAATAAAAAAATAAAGGATGGAAATACTTGTATATATGTTCTTCCTTCCTCTTTCTTCTTTCTAACGTGAGTGGTGAGATAAGTCCTACACCCGGGCTTGAGTGAAATATAAGATAGGACGGAGTACAACCATAGTGCCATACCAGGAGCGGTCCTGTGTTATGTGTGCATGTGGTATAACTCCACTCAACGGAGGTCTCTCAAAGTAATATGATGTCACCATGAGCAGTCGTGATTGGCACTATTATTTTTGAATGACCGTCGAAGTTGAGAAACCTTTAGTCACCTTTAACCCATCTTGGCCTTTTTAGGACGTAGTGCGGTGGCTAAACCAAGAGCAGTCTTGACTTTGGTCGACACGCGATACTACACTCAAACTAGACTTACTTATGGATGTTATTGGACTAGGAGCGGTCCTATACACCGATATGTTCATAAGGGAAGTTGTAATTTGGGAACTTGGTAGAACCCGAAATACAGGTACATTTGAAACCATAGTCCTTACCAATTGGCGTTGTTACCCTTAAGCTCCAACATTATGGACTTAATCTCACCATGCATTCCATGTTCTTTAGCATAATCATGCATACATGCATTCATTCATAAAAACTTTTTTCCTCACTAATATCGAAGGACTTAGATAAATTCTTGTAAACATCAAAGATATTGTCCTTGTAAGAAGGAACACCAAGAAATACAACTTCAAAAAATCTTAACTAAGCTTTAGCTTTTGTTAAGAACTTTTATCCTTGGTTTCATTCTTACTTTTGAAAAGGGAACCAATTGCAACATCTTCACAAGTTTCAAACAAAACAATGTTCCTCATCAAGTTTACAATTACTTTGATGAGTCCCTCAAAAAAAAAATGTGTCTATTTTTGCATAAGCATAGCATGCATCATTTTACATACATAATTTCAAGTCTGAGTCTTACACTGTATCTTTTCTACTAAAGGTCAATCCATCTCAAAGGTGTCCCAACTGTCCTCGTCCAAAGTCAACTCGCACCTACAACACTCGTGCAAACAAAAAAGAGAACGTATCAGTTTGAACAAGAAATCCACGAGCATTCGTGAAGAGGTAACAACACTATTGACGTTCCTTCCGCTACTTTTTGTTCAATTAATGTTTGTTTGTTGCTTTTCGCTTTTCAAAAAAAAAAAAAACATCCTATCGTCCCGCCTGAGATGAAAGTGATCTTGTGTAGGGCTTTTTGCTTTAAGTATTGGTCATCATTAATAAAAAGGTCGTTTTGATCCCGACTTTGCTTTTTATTTTGTGCTTTTTCTGGAAAAATGGTAATACAAAAAAACCAAAAAAAAAAAATCTTTCTTTAATCATTCTCAAATATCTGCATAATCATAACTTATATTTACTTGTCAAAATCAATAATCAAATCATGTATTAATAAACCCGTTGAACACAATAACCATGTACTCTCTATGAACTTTGAATTCCTTGTATCCGAAGCTGAAGAAGAGGAAAATGAAGAGGCTCCCGATGAGATCTCTCACATGCTGGGGCATCTTAGCCGTCAAAACTGCGAACAAAAAAGAAGATTGCCCAGAAGATGGCTTTTATTTACAAAGACTAGCTCGAGGTGCTACCATTTGTTTTGCTTCAGTACACATTTGACCAGGGGGCAAACCCCCCTCCTTCCCTCAAGTATGCAACATGGAGGTCATGCTTCCTGTGGAGGTCGAAGTCCCAACAATAGGAGTTCTGCCGAAGTCCAAGCTTGATTGAACTTAAAATGCTTGACGACCTTGTACAACCATGTCAAAAGAGTTTGAAACAAACTTCCAACGAGAAGGTTCGTCCCCGTGAAATTCAAGAAAGAGACTTTGTGCTAAAAAGATACTACCTTTCTAATCGTACTCCAGGAGCAAGTGGACGCCTAACTATGAAGGCTCATGTGCAATGAATTTTACAACTATGGATGGTGACAAACTTGTACTTCCCATGAATGCCGGTGCAGTCAAGAAATACTTTGTCAAACATAAAAGCTCGATAAGTCGCAAACCCGAAAAGGCGGCTTAGGCAAAAATGAGCGTCTCGGTGGACTGAAAACCCGAAAGGGCGGTCCAGGCAAAAATTAGAGACATGAACAAAAATATTATCCTGATAGATTGAAAACCCGAAAGGGCGATCTATGCAAAAGTTAAGGATCAAAAGACAAAGCAACTGCATCCAATCAGGCACAATCCACTTGGGGCATCCAGCTATCAAAAGACCTCCGATATGAAGCATCTACAGATCAAAGACTCGGAACAGGGGCATTCAAAGTTGTTAGGGAGAATAGTGGTTATTGTTTTCAATGTACCATCCCATACATCTACCATTTTCCAAATTTTTCAAAGATCCGTGGAGCCATGCCATTGGTAAGTCACCACTCAATTCATCAAATTTGAGCCTATGCCTATTTGTTTGGAACTCTCATTTATTCTATTTGCGAAATTTCTTCTACTTTTTATGGCAATACTTAAAGCAAAAATTTTCAAAAAAAATACAAAAACTTTTTTTTTTTTACATCTTTTGAACAGTGTGAACAACAAACACACTCACTTTGAACTCATGAGTAGGTGAAGCGTACATCAACATTCGCCTCGAGAATGGTTACACTCCAGAAGAGAAACAGGGCTAAGCAATATGGAAAGGACCTCTGCCTTGAACAAGATGTTGTCACAGTAAAAAAAAAATGTACAAAAAAAATAATAAAACAAAAAAATCAAAGCTCGCTAAGTTGAAAACCTGAAAAGGCGGCTTAAGCAATAGAGAGCGTCCCGGTGGACTGAAAAACCCGAAAAGGCGGTCCAGGCAAAAATTAGGGGCACAAAAAAGGAATATAATCCCGGTGGACTGAAAATCTGAAAGGACGGTCCAGGCAAAAGTTAGGGATCTTTTTAAAAAAAAAAAAAAAAAAAACGACTGCTGAAGCATACCAATGGAAGAATACTCTCTGCCGGTTTACAAATGGCGACTTTCTTCCAAACTTTTTATCAACAATGGGCTTACCCCCAGGAGGCATCAATTGCTACCTTGTGCCAGGTTCTTACATCGTTAGTGGCTCGATTTGTTCACAATAGTATCATCTCCAAGGAAGTTTGCCGAGTGTTTGTACTGCGATATCAGTCCACCTCCCATCTTGTCTGTCTTGTCTCGTTTCATCGAGTCACCTATCATATACAGTCTATATAGTCATGCAGTTGCATATTTATACATTCACACATTCATACATTCACACATCCATACATTCATACAATCATGCATTCATCAATATTTTCACATATTCGTACGTTTATACGTACACATCATATGCACAACATCAATTCACACATAATTGCATAAGTCGTCCAGAATCTCAATTCGGTCGTGTCTCTTCGGTTCAGTCTTAACTTACCATTGTGTCAAGCCGCAAGTTTCTACAAATAAGCCTCTTCCATTTACCTTCTTATTGTCAAAGTGTCATCCCCGGCGTGAAGCCGTGCTAGTCATGACACTAATCACTAATCAATTTCAATTTCAAAAAGTGTCATCCCCAGCAGTAGCTGTGCAAGTGGTGTCACCAGTCAATTTCAACTCTCAATAGTGTCATCCCCAGTGTGACTGACCAAGTTGTCCTTTCAGTCTTACCTTTGTTAAGCTATCTCATCGATAGTTAGGTAAAAGTATCATTTGTCTTTGTTAAGCTATCATTTCAACGGTAGTTAGACGGTGGTTTTTCTCTCATTCTTACCTTTGTTAAGCTATCTCGTCGATAGTTAGGTAAAAGTATCATTTGTCTTTGTTAAGCTATCATTTCAACGGTAGTTAGACGGTGGTTTTTCTCTCATTCTTACCTTTGTTAAGCTATCTCATCGATAGTTAGGTAAAAGTATCATTTGTCTTTGTTAAGCTATCATTTCAACGGTAGTTAGACGATGGTTTTTCTCTCATTCTTACCTTTGTTAAGCTATCTCATCGATAGTTAGGTAAAAGTATCATTTATCTTTGTTAAGCTATCATTTCAACGGTAGTTAGACGATGGTTTTTCTCTCATTCTTACCTTTGTTAAGTTATCTCATCGATAGTTAGGTAAAAGTATCATTTGTCTTTGTTAAGCTATCATTTCAACGGTAGTTAGACGATGGTTTTTCTCTCATTCTTACCTTTGTTAAGCTATCTCATCGATAGTCAGGTAAAAGTATCATTTGTCTTTGTTAAGCTATCATTTCAACGTTAGTTAGATGATGGTTTTTCTCTCATTCTTACCTTTGTTAAGCCATCTCATCGATAGTTAGGTAAAAGTATCATTTGTCTTTGTTAAACTATCATTTCAACGGTAGTTAGAAGATGTTTTTTTTTTCATTCTTACCTTTGTTAAGCTATCTCATCGATAGTTAGGTAAAAGTATCATTTGTCTTTGTTAAGCTATCATTTCAATGATAGTTAGACGATGGTTTTTCTCTCATTCTTACCTTTGTTAAGCTATCTCATCGATAGTTAGATAAAAATATCAATCGTCTCTGTTAAGCTATCAATACGATAGTAGACAATCATTTTCCCCAGTGAAACTACATTCCCCTAGCGGAGTCAGATCCATTCTCTTCAACGAATTAGGGTATCCCGTTGTTGTTTCTCATTCGAGTCAAATCATCCTGCATTCATAAATTGCATCCATTGCATCTTAGGTCAAAAATTGTGTACTTTGTATTTAAGTCTCTTCGACTCGTCAAATCAAAGATTTCATCTTCAAATCTCCGGACGAAGAAACTTAAATAGGGGCATCTGTCATACCCCAATTTTTGACCTAAGAGCCCACTGAGACATGTCACTCGACTCTGATCGATCTCTGATTTTTCAGTAAAAGATTTGGCAGGGAGGTATTTTAAAATACCTCATTTTTTGATTCCGAGTCGGACCCTCTTTTCTCTTTTTATTTTCTTTCCATCTTTTATTAATTTTAATTTTAAGATTAGTTACTTTTTTTTATATTTAATAATTTTTATTTTTCATCTTTTAATTTTATTTTTCTTTAAATAATTTAGTTTAATTTGTTTTTATTTTATTTCGTATTAGATTTATTTTATTTTTATTTCTTTTTAATTAATTAGTGTCCAAAAAAAACAAAGTGTCAATAGGTCCAAAATAAAATGTACAAGGTCTAAAAAAATTTCAAGTCAAGTGTCAACTTTAACATTCCTTTTTCAAAATTCACCATAATTGTCCATCATTTCCATTAAACCAATTTTCCATTTTTCATCAACCTCCTCACCTATAAATAGAGCCTTCATTCCACACAATTTCACACACCAAAAGTTCTCTTGAGTTGCCAAAGAACTTTTCTCTCTTCTCCCTCTTTAGCTTGTGTTGACGAGCTATTCTTTTCTTCTCCCTCTTTTTCTGTCCCTTCGGAATAAGTCCCTTCGAAAAAGTCCCTTCGGTAATTTTTGTCCCTTCGGTTGTCAATTTCTTTTATTTTCTTGCATTTTATTTCTTTTTAGCATTTTTGCATTTTTTTGTATTTCTATTTAGCATTTTAATTATTGTTATTTATTTTCCAGCAATTAGAATGTATTTAGGTCCAATGTAAATATAAATGAGAAAAATGTGTGGGTGTGTGTGTCCTTTTATTTCTTTACCACCTTAGATATATCCAAAAATGCAAAAAAATTAGATTAGGGATTTTGTGGTGATCCAACGTCACTACAAAAATCCACGCGCTTTTATTTTTATTGCTCCGTTAGTTTAATTTTTATTTAATATTCAAAAAAAAAACAACAAAAAACATGCAAATAATCAAAAATCACAAAAATATTTTCATAATAAACCTTGATTCCAAAATCAAGTGATCCTTATTTTATTTTATTTTTCTTAATCAAACTTTCAATCAATTTAATCATACCTTGAGTCCATTTTCTTTTAAAAAATACAAACCTAATCTTATTTGCCACTTGGCTTTTTTTTCAATTTAAAACCTTTTTCAAAACTAATAAAAAACACTCAACCAATCAAACGTCATTTTCTACCCCGAACTACGAGGTTTTGATCCCTCACGGGTACGTAGTCAGAGGACCATGTCCTTCCAAATCAATAAAAAATGTAGATAATTAGGTCTTTATTTTTCCACTTTAATTCCTTCTTTTCAAAAATAAGTAAGCAAGTTATAGCACATTAATTAAATAAAATCAAGAAGTTCCCGTAGAGTACTACGGACATAAAGGGTGCTAACACCTTCCCTTTATGTAACTAACCCCCGAACCCTAAATCTTTTCAAAATGGGGTAGTTTGAACTTTTTTCCCCTTTTAATAAAAAATTAAATGTTCAGTCGTGAAATAATTAGTGAGTCAAAAACTAATCGAATAGCCTTGATCTCCGAAAAATGACGTGACAGTGATCTCCGCCAAATTAACATCAACAGCTGCACTCTCAACCGGATGTCTTGGTATGGCCTGAACCCACCCAAACTGACGAAGCGCCCTCTCCGGCAGATATCCCAGCATGCGCTCTCCGAATCTTAGCCATCTAGAGTAAAGGCTGACCCGCTCAAACTGACGTGCCTGACGTGCTCTCCATATGGGGCCATGATAACCCTCGTCAAATCCAGCGCATCAAGATAGTTTCTGTAGTGGTCCACTATGCCTAAACTAGACAATGGTAAAAAAAAGCATTGCGTGTGGATACTAATTCTCTACTTACTTTTCCCATACATCCTTGCTTCCCATACCTAGGAAGTGATGAAACGCCCAAGCCTGCACCAAAGACAACCACATATAAATATACAAACCATATACACTTACATTTTAAAAAATAAAACAGTTTTAATTTATACCTGCAACAAAGTCAAGTATCCTGCCACCTGACTGCAGTTCCAACAAGTGAGCTAGTGCTGCAGCTCCCCATGAAAAACCAGAAACAATATCGAGGTCTCTAAAGTACTTCAGGTACACAACATCCACAGCCCACTAGCTCTTGTTAGTGAAGATCTTGATCCTCACCAAGTACAACAAATATATGCGGACAGCCTGGTCCCGCAACCTCAGTCACACCATACTCCGTCGCGAAATCCCTCTGCTCCTTTGATAAGTGCTCAAAAGTAACATATTTCATGTGTTAACTTAGGCAAATTAGTGACTTGTTTGCAAGTTATCTAAGGAAAAGCTACCATTTGAGTGCAATTTTACCATTTATGCTTTACATGCCTGATTCTACCCAATTTATGCAGGAAATGACAAGCAAGGACCAAAGGAAGGAAGCTTCTGAACCAAGGTCCGTTCGCTTAAGCGAACCTATTACAGAGAGCAACCGTTCTGTTCGCTTACAAGCACGCTTCCAGTTCGCTCATGAAGAAAGATCAGTTCGCTTAAGCGACCTACGATTCGCTTAAGCGACCAAGTTCCAGTGAGCTCCAGGAAAGTTCGCTCACATGTTCGCTTGTGCTTCGCTTAAGCGAAGTTCATCCAACTTCAGAAGATAGGGACCACGTGGCAGCACCTCAATGGTCAACTGGAGATTTTCTGGATGTTCGCTTAAGCGAACTATGCTTCGCTTAAGCGAACCAGCACGCAGTCAGCCCATATAAATAGTTTTCTCTTCTCTTTCCATAGATATAATTACATTTTTATTCATATTTTTCTGGTTTTAGAGAGAAACTAGGGCTTTTCTAGAGAGAGAAACACAAAGCAAGGTAGTTAGGAGTAGATTCAAGCCAAGATTTGTTGAGACATCATGGATCTTATCATGGAATCTTCACCCTTTCTTCATCCTTTGCAAAGCTATCATAGACATATGTAGCTACATCTACTCTTGTAGTTTTGAGGTATTCAAACAAGCTATTATGTAATCTTTTGATCTTTTAATATATGGTTCTAGCTTATTTATTCAATATTGTTGTTATTCTTGCTTTTATTGTTTTATTGAGATTCAAAATGATATGGACACATACTTTTGAATCTAGAAATAGAATAACAATCTATCTTAAGTGTCATACCCCAATTTTTGACCAGAGATCCCACTGACACGCGCCATTTAACCCTGATCGGTCTCACGTTTCAGTGAAAAATTCGGCAGGGAGGTATTTTAAAATACCTCATTTTGTTCCGAGTCGGGCCCTCTTCTCTCAGTCTTTAAAATTATTTCCATCTTTTAAATTTTTATTTTAACTTTAGTCTAAATTTAATTTAATTTCTTTTTATTCCCATTAAATCCAAATTTCATTTTTTTATTTTTATTTTTATCAAAAAACCGAAAATGTAAATATTATTTCCTTTTTATTTTATTATTTATTTCATTTTTTAAAAAAATTTAAGAGATAAGTCCAAAAGTGTCAAAAAATCCAAAAAGTGGTCCAGATGCATAAACACGTTTTTTTCTTTTCAATCCAAAAAAACAGTCTGTCACGCCAGTGCAAACGCGTTTCCCATGCTCATTCAATCCAAATCCAGTCGTGTTCTTCATCTCAATCCAAAGCCACATTTATCTGCTCTTTTAACAAACCCTAAACCCAAATCCCAGCACTATAAATTGCAACCTGCAAAACACAATCAAGGACACAGGAACAATACAGGAATCCAGAAGCACAGAATCACAGCAGAGCAAGAAATACAGAAGCAGCGAAGCACACAACACATAGAAGCGTGCACAACACAGAAACAAGAAAAGCCAGAATCGTGCATCATCAAGGGGGAGTCCGAATCGCAATACAAACACAATTTCCAGATCGCAATCGCACACACAGGCAGTAACAACATCACAACAAAGCCAAACAGCAAGCATACAGAAGCGACACACACACAAAGGGGGTAATTTTCGCACTTTTTTGTAGATCTAGAAATTTAGGTGTAGTATTTGAGTATTGTGAGTGAAAAAACGAAATTAGGAGAGCGAGCCGGTCTTAAAACCAAAAAAAAAAAATCAAATAAAAAAAAAGGAGCTTTTTAGCTCCGGCACGGCGGCGCAGCCGCGATGGCTCGCCGGCCACCGCGCCGGAATCCCACCGGCCGCCCTGCCCATCCGTCGGAGAAGGAAGAAAGAAATAGAGAGAGTTTGAGAGACTTAGGGAAGAAGAGAGAGAAAAGGAAAAGGAAAATGAGGAAATTAGGGTTTACACCCTTTATATACCTTTCAAATCCGGGTCGACCCACCAGGCTTAACCCATGACCCGCTCCATTTCTATCTAGGCCCAAACCTGTTTTTTTTTACTTTTTGCAACTCCCCTGCTTACTTCTGCACCCTACCTTATGATTGGACCAACTCTTTTTATTTTTCAAGTCTTGCATGCATGTTTATTTTAGACATAGTAAATTATTTAGAATTAGATTTATTTCTTTGTTCATTCATTTATTTTTTCCATACAAATAATTTAGAAAGTAAAGAAATAGGTCCCTATGTAATTTATTTATCTTTTTTTGCAGACTTTAGAATGTATTTTAGGCTTAATGTAAATCATGCATGTGTGTGTGTGTGTGTGTATGCCTTTATCTTCTTCCTAGCTTAGGTCTTTGTGGTGGTCTAATACCCCATGACGGTACCTACGTTTTATTTTCATGCTCCGTTAGTTTTATTTTTTAGCAATTATTCAAAAATCACAAAAAAACATCAAATACCAAAAAAAATCACAAAAAATATTTTCATAAACAAACCTTGATCCTAAATCAAGTGATCGTCTCTTTTTATTTTTATTTCTTTAACCAAATCTCAATCAATTTAATTTCAACTTTAAGTCTTTTTCTTTTAATCTAAAAAATACAAACAAGCTTATTTTGCCACTTGGCTTTTCATCTTTTAAATTTTTTTTTTCAAAACTAATAAAAGACACTCAACAAATCAAACGTTGTTTTCTACCCCGAACTACGAGGTTTTGATCCTTCACGGGTACGTAGGCAGAGGACACTCGTCCTTCCAAACAATAAAAAATGTAGATAAATTAGGTCTCACTTTATTTTCTTTTTTTTCATCATATTAATTCCTTCTTTTCAAAATAAGCAAGCAAGTTATAGCACATTGAATTAAATAAAACCAAGAGGTTCTAGTAGAGTACTACGAACATAAAGGGTGCTAATACCTTCCCTTTATGTAACTAACCCCCGAACCCTAAATCTTTTCAATATGGGATGTTTTGAACTTTTTTCCCTTTTTCCTTAAAAAATAAATGTTCAGTCGTGAAATAAATTAGTGAGTCAAAAGCTAATCAAATAGCCTTGATCTCCGAAAAATGACGCGACAGAAATGGCGACTTCACTGGGGATACCCCCTAAAGAGGGTTGAGCCTAACTTGGCCTTATTTAATTCTCTATGCTATAACTTGCTTAAAACAAAAAAAAAAAACAAAAAGATGGAAATAGTTGTACATATCTTCTCTTTTCTTTCTCCTCTTTTCTCCTAACATGAGTGGTGAGACAAGTCCTACACCCGGGCTTGAGGGAAACATAAGATAGGATGGTGGTATAACCAAAGTGCCTTTCCGAGAGTCAAGTCTCGTGTTTTGGTTCATGTGGTATAACCCCACTCAATGGAGGGATCTTGGAAGTAATTTATGTTGGCATGAGTAGTCGTGTTGGCATTGTATTTTCAAGTGACCGTCGAAGTTGAGGACCTTTAGTTACCATTAACCCATCTTGGCCTTTTAGGACGTAGTGCGGTGGCTAATCAAGAGTAGTCTTGAATTGGTTGATACGCGATACTACACCCAAACGAGACTTTCCTACGAATATTGTTGGAATGGGAGTAGTCCCGTCACCGGATAAATATTTGAAAGTGGTTAAAGACTTTGGGAACTTGGTAGAACCCGTGATACAGGTACAAATGAAACCATAGTCCTTACCAAATGGCATTGTTACCCTAAGCTCCAACATTGTGGACTTAACCTCACCATGCATGATCATGCATACATGCATTCATCCATAAAAAACTTTTTTTTCATCAAAATATCGAAGGACTTAGATAAGTTTTCGTAAACATCAAAGATATGGTCCTTGTAAGAAGGAACACCAAGAAACCCAAAACTTCAAAAAAAAAGCTTTAGCTTTTGTTAAGAACTTTTTCCTTGGTTTCGTTCTTACTTTTGAAAGGGAACCAATTGCAACGTCTTTACAATTTTTAAATAAAACAATGTTCCTTATCAAGTTTACAATTACTTTGACAAGTCCTTCAAAAAAGAAACGTGTCTGTTTTTGCATAAGCATGCATCATTTGCATTCATAGTTTCAAGTCAGAGTCTTACACTGTGTCTTTTCTACTAAAGGTCAGTCCATCTCAAAGAGTCATGGCATCCTCGTCTGAAACTCACTCGCATTTACAACACTCGAACAATCATGAAGAAAGGATGAAGTTTCTCAAACAAGAAAATCAATTGCTCCGTGAGGAGGTGGCAGTCATGCGAACTAAGATGGATGAAATGACTGAATTGATGAAAGCATTGACGGCTGCACATAATCAACCACCACCTCCTCCTCCTCCTATCAGCACTCAAGCCGAAGCAACTGTCTCTATTTTTCCTGAATGGACGATACCTGTCAGTACTTCCCCAAATTCTAGGCCAGAAGATCGTCCTTGGAGTGTCCCTATTTGTCTCAGTGAAGTATTATGCCCTATTGCTTCTGAAACTCAGATGCCTACTCATCAATATGCAGCTCATGTTCCTCCGCTTCCTGTAAGAGCTCCTCCAGTTGTCATTCAACACCTATGACGCATACCATTCCATAAAATGAAGAACCCATCTTCCATTCAGGGAACATGGAGCCCGATGATAGAATGAATGACTTGCGGGAAAAATATGATGAAATGCATCGAGAAATGAGGGCTCTCCGTGGGAAAGAAAAATTTGGAAAGACCGCTTATGATCTCTGTTTGGTGCCGAATGTCCAGATACCTCACAAGTTCAAGATCCCAGATTTTGAGAAGTATAAAGGGAACTCCTGCCCCGAGGAACATTTGAAAATGTATGTAAGAAGGATGTATGCATATGCTCGAGACGATCAGGTCCTCATTTGCTACTTTCAAGAAAGTCTGGCTGGTCCCGCCTCAAAATGGTACACGAATCTAGAGAAAACGAGAATCCAAACTTTTCGTGATCTATGTGAAGCTTTTGTGGAGCAATACAGTTATAACATGGATATGGCGCCGGACCGAAGTGATCTTCAGGCTATGACTCAAGAGAGCAAGGAAACGTTCAAGGAGTATGCCCAGCGATGGAGGGATACCGCTGCCCAAGTCAGCCCGCGTGTAGAAGAGAAAGAAATGACCAAGCTCTTCTTAAAAAACTCTCAATCAGTTCTACTACAAGAAGATGGTCGGAAGCACGCCCAAGAACTTTGCTGAGATGGTTGGTATGGGTGTACAATTGGAAGAAGGAGTCCGAGAAGGACGATTGGTCAACAATACCCAAGAAATTGCCGACTAGGTGGAGACAGGATCTCTCTTGCACCTTCCATCAAGGGGCACAAGGTCATGACGTTGAGCACTGTTTCTCCTAGGAAATTGAAGTCCAGAAGCTGATCGACGACAATGTGTTGCATTTCAAGAAATTGAATCTGAGTGTGTAGCTGCAATTGGGTCGACGTTTTGTCTTCTGCTATTCAATTTGTTTCCAGTGATGTGTTTGTTCGTTTATTATCTTTTTAAAAAAAACATCCTTTCATCCCGCCCAGGATGAAAGTGAACTAGTGTAGGGCTTTTTGCTTTAAGATTTGTCATCATTAATAAAAAGGTCGTTTTAATCCCGACTTTACTTTCATTTTGTGCTTTTTCTTAGAAAAATGGTAATATAAAAAACCCAAAAAATAATTAATCATTCACAAATATCTGCATAATCATAACTTTTGTTTACTTGTCAAAATCAACAATAAATCATGCATTAATAAACCCGTTGAACACATTTACCATGTACTCTCTTCCAACTTTGAGTTCCTTGTATCCGAAGCTGAAAGAGACATGAATGAAGAGACTCATGACAAGATCTCTCGCCTACTGGGGCATCTAGCCATCAAAGCTACCAAACAAAAATCATGAAGATAATCCAGAAGATGGCACTCACTTACAAAGACTAGTTCGAGGTGCTACCATTCGCTTTGCTCGGATATCGTGCTTCAGTACACATTTCAACAGGGGCATCCCCCCTCTTTCCCTCAAGTATACAACAGGGAGGTGATGCTTCCTGCACGATCAAAGTCCCAACAATAGGAGTTATGTCAAAGTCCAAGCTTGAACAAACTTAAAATGCATGACGACCTTGTACAATCATGTCAAAAAAAAGTTTGAAAACAAACTTCCAACAAGAAGGTTCGTCCCCGTGAAATTCAAGAATGAGACTTTGTGCTCAAAAGGATACTATATTTTCAATCAGACTCCAGGGGCAAGTGGACGCCTAACTATGAAGGATCGCGTGCAATAACTTCTCCAACTATGGATGACAAACTCGCACTTCCTATGAATGCCGGTGCGGTCAAGAAATACTTTGTCAAAAAATAATAAAGCTCGATAAGTCGCAAACCTTAAAGTACGGCTTAGGCAAAAATGAGCGTCTCGGTGGACTGAAAACCCAAAAGGGCGGTCCGGGCAAAAGTTAGAGACATGAACAAAAACGATTATCCTGATAGATTGAAAACCCGAAAGGGCGATCTATGCAAAAGTTAAGGATCAAAAAGACAAAGTAACTGCATCCGGTCAAGCACAATCCACTTGGGGCATCCAGCTATCAAAAGACCTCCGACTCGAAGCATCTGCAGATCAAAGACTCGGAACAGGGGCATTCAAAGTTGTTAGGGAGAATAATGGTTACTGTGTTCCCATTACATTTACCATTTTTCCAAAATTTTCAAAAAATCCGTGGAGCCATGCCCTTGGCAGGTCACCACTCAATTCATCAAACTTGAGCCTGTGCCCATTTATTTGGAACTCTCATTTATTCTATTTGCATAATTTCTTCTTAAAGCAAAAAAATTTCAAAATACAAAACTTTTTTTTACATCTCTTGAAAAGTGTGAACAACAAACACATTCTCTTTGAACTCGTGAGTAGGTGAAGTATACATCAGCATCCGCCTCGATAACGGTTACACTCCGGAAGAGAAACATGACTAAGTACTATGGAGAGGTCCTATACTTTGAACAAAATGCTGTCACAGTCAAAAAATACAAAAAAATAATACAAAGAAGCTCGCTAAGTTGAAAACCTGAAAAGGCGACTTAGGCAACAGAGAGCGTCCCGGTGGACTGAAAACCCGAAAGGGCGGTCCAGGCAAAAATTAGGGGCAAAACAAAAAATATTCCCGGTGGACTGAAAACCCGAAAGGGCGGTCCAGGCAAAATTAGGGATTTTTCAATAAAACAAAAGGCATGACTGCTGAAGCATACCAATGGAAGGACACTCTGTGCCGGTTTACAAATGGCGACTTCTTCCAGACTTCTTTCATCAACAATGGGCTCACCCCCCAGGAGGCATCGGTGGCTACCTAGTGCCAGGTTCTTACACCATCAACGGCTCGATTTGCTCACAATAATATCATCTCCAAGGAAGGTTGCCGAGTGTTTGTAATGCGATGTCGGTCCGACTCCCATCTTACCTGTCTTGTCTCGGTTCATCGATTCACGTGTCATGTACATTCATATATCCATACATTCATAGAATCATGCATTCACCAATATTTTCACATAATCATACGTTTATGCGTACACGACATATGCATAACATCAATTCACACATAATTGCATCAGTCAAAGCTTACCATTGTGTCAAGCCGCAAGTTTCTACAAATGAGCGTCTTCCATTTCAACTTCAAATTCAAAAGTGTCATCCCCGGCGTAAAGCCGTGCTAATTATGTCACTAATCAATGTCTATTTCAATTTCAATTTAAAAATGTCATACCCGGAAATAGCCGTGCTAGTTATGCCACTAATCAATTTCAAATTCCGAAACGTCATCCCCAGCGTAGCTGTTCCAGAGATGTCACCAATCAAACATTTCAAGCGACCAAGTCCAACCAACGAACAGCTTGTGTTTTTATTTCAAGCGACCAAGTTCCAACCAACGAACAGCTTGTGTCTTTATTTTAAGTAACCAGTTCCAACCAACGAACAACTTATGTTTCAAGCGACCAAGTCCAACCAACGAACAGCTTGTATCTATCTCTTTACCTTATAACGAGTAACCAGTTCCAACCAACGAATAGCTTGTGTTTTCATTTCAAGCGACCAAGTCCAACCAACGAACAGCTTGTGTCTATCTTTTATCTTTATGCCAAGTAACCAGTTCCAACCAACGAACAGCTTATGTTTTTATTTCAAGTAACCAGTTCCAACGAACGAACAACTTGTGTTTATTTTTTTCCCTTCTTTATAACGAATGACCAGTTCCAACGAACGAACAACCTATATTCACCTTTATCAAGTCACCAGTCCACCAACGGACACTTGAGTTTACTTTTTATATTGTTTCAAGTCACCAGTCCACAAACGGACACTTGAGTTTACCTTTTATTTTGCTTCAAGTCACCAGTCCACAAACGGACGCTTGAGTTTACTCTTCATTCTCTCGCAAGTGTCATCCTCATTATGTCTAATCTATGTCATTTTGTCTTCATACAGCTATTTTACAGATAGTAGACAACCCTTTTTCCCAGTGAAACTGTATTCCCCTAACAGAGTCGGATCCCTTTCTTCAAAGAATTTGGGTATCCCAGTGTTTTTATTCCAGCCAAGTCACCGTTGTCATCATGCATTCATAATTACATCATGAACATTCATAGTATCTTAGGTCAAAATTGGTGCACTTTTGTATTTAAGTCTCTTCGGCTCATCGAATCAAAGATTCCATCTTCAAATCTCTGAACGAAGAAACTTAAATAGGGGCATCTGTCATACCCCAATTTTTGACCCAAGATCCCACTGACACGCGCCATTTAACCCTGATCGGTCTCACGTTTCAGTGAAAAATTCTGCAGGGAGGTATTTTAAAATACCTCATTTTGTTCCGAGTCGGGCCCTCTTCTCTCAGTCTTTTAAATTATTTCCATCTTTTAAATTTTTATTTTAACTTTAGTCTAAATTTAATTTAATTTCTTTTTATTCCCATTAAATCCAAATTTCATTTTTTTATTTTTATTTTTATCAAAAAACCGAAAATGTAAATATTATTTCCTTTTTATTTTATTATTTATTTCATTTTTTTAAAAAATTTAAGAGATAAGTCCAAAAGTGTCAAAAAATCCAAAAAGTGGTCCAGATGCATAAACACGTTTTTTTCTTTTCAATCCAAAAAAACAGTCTGTCACGCCAGTGCAAACGCGTTTCCCATGCTCATTCAATCCAAATCCAGTCGTGTTCTTCATCTCAATCCAAAGCCACATTTATCTGCTCTTTTAACAAACCCTAAACCCAAATCCCAGCACTATAAATTGCAACCTGCAAAACACAATCAAGGACACAGGAACAATACAGGAATCCAGAAGCACAGAATCACAGCAGAGCAAGAAATACAGAAGCAGCGAAGCACACAACACATAGAAGCGTGCACAACACAGAAACAAGAAAAGCCAGAATCGTGCATCATCAAGGGGGAGTCCGAATCGCAATACAAACACAATTTCCAGATCGCAATCGCACACACAGGCAGTAACAACATCACAACAAAGCCAAACAGCAAGCATACAGAAGCGACACACACACAAAGGGGGTAATTTTCGCACTTTTTTGTAGATCTAGAAATTTAGGTGTAGTATTTGAGTATTGTGAGTGAAAAAACGAAATTAGGAGAGCGAGCCGGTCTTAAAACCAAAAAAAAAAAAATCAAATAAAAAAAAAGGAGCTTTTTAGCTCCGGCACGGCGGCGCAGCCGCGATGGCTCGCCGGCCACCGCGCTGGAATCCCACCGGCCGCCCTGCCCATCCGTCGGAGAAGGAAGAAAGAAATAGAGAGAGTTTGAGAGACTTAGGGAAGAAGAGAGAGAAAAGGAAAAGGAAAATGAGGAAATTAGGGTTTACACCCTTTATATACCTTTCAAATCCGGGTCGACCCACCAGGCTTAACCCATGACCCGCTCCGTTTCTATCTAGGCCCAAACCTGTTTTTTTTACTTTTTGCAACTCCCCTGCTTACTTCTGCACCCCCCTACCTTATGATTGGACCAACTCTTTTTATTTTTCAAGTCTTGCATGCATGTTTATTTTAGACATAGTAAATTATTTAGAATTAGATTTATTTCTTTGTTCATTCATTTATTTTTTCCATACAAATAATTTAGAAAGTAAAGAAATAGGTCCCTATGTAATTTATTTATCTTTTTTTGCAGACTTTAGAATGTATTTTAGGCTTAATGTAAATCATGCATGTGTGTGTGCGTGTGTGTATGCCTTTATCTTCTTCCTAGCTTAGGTCTTTGTGGTGGTCTAATACCCCATGACGGTACCTACGTTTTATTTTCATGCTCCGTTAGTTTTATTTTTTAGCAATTATTCAAAAATCACAAAAAAACATCAAATACCAAAAAAAATCACAAAAAATATTTTCATAAACAAACCTTGATCCTAAATCAAGTGATCGTCTCTTTTTATTTTTATTTCTTTAACCAAATCTCAATCAATTTAATTTCAACTTTAAGTCTTTTTCTTTTAATCTAAAAAATACAAACAAGCTTATTTTGCCACTTGGCTTTTCATCTTTTAAATTTTTTTTTTCAAAACTAATAAAAGACACTCAACAAATCAAACGTTGTTTTCTACCCCGAACTACGAGGTTTTGATCCTTCACGGGTACGTAGGCAGAGGACACTCGTCCTTCCAAACAATAAAAAATGTAGATAAATTAGGTCTCACTTTATTTTCTTTTTTTTTCATCATATTAATTCCTTCTTTTCAAAATAAGCAAGCAAGTTATAGCACATTGAATTAAATAAAACCAAGAGGTTCTCGTAGAGTACTACGAACATAAAGGGTGCTAATACCTTCCCTTTATGTAACTAAACCCCGAACCCTAAATCTTTTCAATATGGGATGTTTTGAACTTTTTTCCCTTTTTCCTTAAAAAATAAATGTTCAGTCGTGAAATAAATTAGTGAGTCAAAAGCTAATCAAATAGCCTTGATCTCCGAAAAATGACGCGACATTAATTTATCACTCTAGACATGGATGTTAATATTTGATAATCACTTTTAATCTAGGACTTAATGCTTTTGGGTAATTTAATCGATTGGGAAATCGTCGATTAAACTACCCAATCGACTTTGTGATCGTTTAAATGTTTGGGAAATCGATGTTTAAACGATCCCTTAGAAATAACGATATCATTTGGACACGAATGATATTGTCGAGTGATTGTGATAATATAGTTTAAAAAGCTAGAATCCGTTAATCGATCGAGAGATTGCAGCTGTTACGCTTGGTTGATGTCTCTGACCGCAAGCGAAATAGCCCTATCTCTTCTCATTTTACTTTTATGTCTATTAGGAAAATAGTTTTACACAAACAAACAATTTATACCCAAACACTTAACGTGACAAATATTGTGAAAATGCTTATGAAATATGCAACTCCCTGTGGACACGATCCTATATATACTTACGTGTAAATAGTTTTATGAGAGGTAAAAATCCTTCATCAAAATGTTCAAACGCTCCTTGAAGATCTCCTCCAAGTAGCCAAATCGGCAATGTGAACCTTTGGTCATTTTGACCTCTCTACGAGCATCAAACGTACTAGACCCCGAGTACGTCTGCATAAATTCCACCGCCTCGCCTCGTGATATGGACCCGTGGGACAGGAGCATGCTGTCAATGGGGATATGCAGCAAAGAGGCCATATCGTCAAGTGTGACTGTCATCTCCCCAAACGGAAGGTGGAAGCTGGAAGTCTCCTCGTGCCACCTATCCACAAAGGCACAAATCAGACCATGGTCAATCATGTTGTAGATGGTGTCCTGGAGCCAACCAAGGTCGGTGCCTTGCAATTTGTTCTCCCACCACCGTGCAGCCATTGATAGGTCTAGTGTCATTATCATGCATCGCTTCTATCTTTTTTTCATTGTTGATACATTTTAATTTTCCACGCCACTGCAAATAATTAAAATTAATAAAGTGAGTTTAAACTCATGGCTTCACAAACAGATTTAACATTACATAAACACGCAATTTCACAAATATCAACATCATTTTGACACAGATTAACATTAATTAAGTGAGTTTAACATTAATAAATACCTCGCCATCACCCGCCTTCCTGGCCATGTGCACATGGTACTTCCAAAGCAAGCCAGTCTCGTGTGGGCCACCGGGATAGTCATCTTGTGGCTCAGGCTCCACCACCTTCTCCTTCTTCTTTCTCCTTTGTCGTGGCTCAGCATTTTCCATTTCCTCGTCCATAGCATGCAACTCCTCCTCAAGCTCATGCTCCTCCATGTGCTGCAAGCCCACATCAGGCTGCTCTTGCTGCAAGTCCATATACTCTTGCTGCTCCGGCTGATGCTCGACATCAGGCTCTACATCAGCACGACATCTTCTAGCACCCCAACGCCTCGGAGGAACACCACCTTCATCCTCCAGCTGTTGACTACGCGCTCTCCTATGGGAAGCATGCCCTGCCTCCCTTACGCGCCGAGTATTAGATGTTGAACCTTCTGTAACATTCAAATTAGGGTAATCAAACATCACAATCAAACAACACAAAACAGAAGCAAAAAAATGTTCTGGGTTTGTCCGGATTTCAAACTCCGAAAATTAACAATCTAGTCCGGAAAAATAAATCCGGATTGCATCAAACCAGAATTCCAAAAAAAAAAACTATCAAATTAACCATGCAAATATAGAGAAATCGAACTTACCTTCCATGATGTTTGACAAGGGTTGAAATGCGGTGCTTTTGAGCAACAATACTCCAAATTTGGACAAGATTTGTGGTGTTCGAATTTTGGGATAATGTAGAGAGAGAGTGAATGGTGAAAGTGAAACTGTAAAAATGGGGGTGAAGTTCCTTTTATACTTCGCAGTTGTCCAGATTTTATAATCCCAAAGGCATTTTCGTAATTTGCATAGGGCGTGCGAGAAGGCCATAGGGTGGAAAAAGTAATAACATTTTTTGACAATTTTCTCTCTCATACTCACATTATCTTCTTATTCTCTCTCATTATTTTTTTCTCTCTATTATTTTCAACCAATAAGAAGAAAGAAAAACAAAATTATCATAAAAATTATACGAAAGAATTATACAAATATCACTACTATTTCACTAAAATCACTCTGACCACGAGTATGCCTAAGTAGCAAAGACGAAACAGAGGAAGCAAAATCACATTTTAATTGAAACTAATAATTCTTTAATAGGATAAAAAAAAAGTTATATGTCAAGCAATTAGATTTTTTTGAGAGGGTCAAGCAATTAGATTAAAATAATATTTGTTTTGCTTTACATGGCTGCATAAAAAAATTTATGTAGATGGCGGAGTCAATTGTTTTTAAAAGTGAATGTAACCTTTCTTTAAGAAAAAAAAAGAATAATTGTAACCTCGCAATTTCCTCTCCGTAATTAAATCTCGATTAGGATCCAATCTTAGTATTGTCAAGTGATACATGTAAGCTCTTTGAATTTTGCTCTTCTCCATGCACATATCGCTCGCGTCAGTTAAGTCACGCACCACTGGTTGGTGGGCAAGTTAACTCACGCAGGTGGCCGGTGATCAGAACTGAAGAACAAAGGATTTTTAGTCTTTGGTCAGTTTTTCAACATTCAATCTACACGTTTTTTTATCCATTATACACGTTTTTTTTACCACATTAATGATATTTACAACCTATACTACCATTCCCACCTATAAATATCCCTCCATACTTCCCTATTTACTCACACTATCTCCTACCACTCTCTCCCCCTCTTTCTCTTCTTCTTTTTTGCTTCTATAGTCTCTAGGCTCTTTATACCCCTTTAGGTATATACTAGTAACTCTTGGGGGAAATAGTGGTCAGTCGAGTTGGAGAAAAAGACATCATCCCTTGAGGTAAAAAGAATCATCATGGGGGTATAAAATGAACCAAATTTAAATTTATCTCAAGGGATCTTGATGTCGTTTTCCCCAACAGGACAGATCACTATTTTCCCCAAGAGCTATTGGTATATACCTAAGAGGGTAAAAATAACTTTTTACCCCAAGAGGGTAAAAAGATATTAAGTAGATTAGTGAATTCAAATAAAATATATGTATTGCTTATTGTAATGGTTGAATGATAATAATAAAACGAGAGTTATATTTATTAATTTTGTTTTTTATTTGTATTTATATTTGCATTTATTTTATGTTTATGATTATGTATTGAATAAATAAAGTCAAATTTATTTTCTAATTTTGTATTTAATGAATAAAAAAATTAGAATAAATATTGAATTAGAATAAAATTGAATTTATTTTCTAATTTCAAATTTATTTTAAGTGCATAAATAAATTAGAATATAGCAAATAAAATAATTTAGAATAAAGTAAATAAAATAATTTAGAATAAAGTAAATAAAATAATTTAGAATAAAGTTAATTAATTAATTTGCATATAGTATATAAATTATAAAAAAAATAAAAAAAAATAGCCACTATGCACCACTTAACTCAGCGTGAATTAGAATAGCGTATTGAATAAATTCGAATAAAGTTATGTATTAAAAAAAATTGAAAAAAGGCCTAATTAAACTTAGCGTGAATTCGAATAAAGTTATGTATTGAATAAATTCGAATAAAAGTTACATTACATTACATAAACGACATGTATGTCAACTATATATGTTCATAAATATGTTATATCATATCATTACATTACATTACATTCGGGTTGTGTAACACTTCTATTTCTATTAAAGCAATTAAACATGCGAATAATACATTTATTCAAGAAATAGAAGCTACATCATCATACAAAAATTCAAAACCATAAACATGTATATAAACTTCAACAGTAGCAGCGGAATATAAACCAGAGTAAATCCAATTATACATGTTATGAATCAATAAATTACATCAACATAGATGCATCTCAAAAATCCCAACAAGCGGGTAATCTCCAAACATAACATAATCCAAAATCAACTAATCTAGACCGACACAACAAGCCTAGATCAAAGCCGAGTAAACTCAACACCGATATCGAAGAAAGCTCCCGATATCCATCAAACACAAAACTCACCAAGCACTACTCCTGCACTACGTCTACCCATCCATACAGACATGTAGGCGGTTAAAACCGCTGGGGGTAAATATTACATCATCATAATCCAAATAACAGTTAATCATGGATATTTCAATTTGATCAATAACAATATCCACATACATATACTTACATCAAACCCCAATATCTCACATTCATAATCTCCAATCACATGTGTCATGAACAAATATCAATTTACAGTTATTCATGCACAATTACCAATCACATATGTCATGAACACTCACCAATCATATTCCATGAATAATCATCAAATCACATTTCATGAACAATCACCAACCACATTTATCATGAACAATCATTAATCACATTTCTAAATAAGACTCATGTCATGATATGCACTTATTGACACATAAATGCATGTGGTACCAAATCACCTCCAGGTCGTCACCTTCGATGCCACTTGAACATCGTATGTAAGATTTCACACCCATCTTACATAATCTCCGAAGTAAAAGAGTTCAACCCTTTTACAACTACAATCTCAACACGACTATGATGCATGGATATGTAACAAGACTCGATAATGCAACAACAATCACAATTTTCACCACAATATATAGGACAACACCCAATTATATTGTTCATCTCCACATCATTTGCATTATCAAGAAGACATGCACATACACAAATAAATCATAGTATTCATCATCACACATTATCATGATTATCAATAATCAACAAAGTCATTCAACGTCAATTATCACATATAGTTTCACCATTCAAACATTCCTTACATTCCGAACAAGATAGCATACACATCTCATGATAATATCATGCCTCAAACAATCATTCATTCATACAACTTCACTTAGTCATATAAGAATAGTCACCACAATTCATAAGACAATTGGTTCAAGAAACATTTTCAACCAAAGACCGTGTCAAGTGGCAAACGGCCAACATTGACAATTCCCAAGACGAAACAACATAGCCAAGTTGAAAGTTCTCAAACAACCTTAACCAAGTAAATAAAATCTAGGACCTCAACCACGTATATACACAAGTCATATATGAGTGCAGTAGTGTATACATCAACGTTTCATAGACCAACTCATTTAATTTCAAAGTTTTGCAAAGTTCATAACACTTTACTCATAATGAAAAATTAATTCATTTTCAAACAAAACCAAGTTAGATTTCAACACAACTGAAGTTAAATACTCTTAAACCTTTAGTTGAGCTCATAATAAACAACTTTAAAGTTGGAAAACAATCCATGAGGTTTGGGATGATTTAGAATTAGTTATACGGAATTTTCGTAAAATTTCAATAAGATCTCCTTGGAGTGTTTTCAACATAACTCAAAAACTAAAAATCATTTTCAAGTCAAACCAAAGCCATTGGAAAGCTAACATCATTATCTAAAACTTTCTTGTTAAAATCAGAAGCCAGTTCAAAGCAAAAATAAGCGAAAAGGGCGCAAGAACACGAAACAGGGGATGCTGCCACTGGGTAGCTCGCCTCGCGAGTAAGGTTACTCGCCATGGCGAGTAAGCACAGTAGCTGCTCATCTCCTGCTCGCCTTCCAGCTCGCCTCGCGAGTTGTGATAGGTTGTAGAAAATTCTGTTTTCGAAGAAAATCCATTTTCACCCCAAAATCCCAAATTTTGACTTCCCAATACCCAAATTCGATCCCAAAGTATGTCCAAACGTTTCTAAACATGAAAAGACACTCAAATCCATATACAAACTTGAATTAACATCATCTTAGCAAAAATCACCATTTGACCCATTTTCACAAACAACAACAACAACTCATTTTCTCATCTTCAATTCGTGAATCATGCAAACCCAAGCCATGAATGATCATCAACAACATGACATATCAACAACAACATCAATTTGTTATGAAACTTATCACAATCCAACAACAACAAAGCATAATTCACTAAATAAGCATATTTTCAACATATACCAACTTCTCAAACTTTGAACATGTAATTCAACTAACAACAATTCAATTATCCATAACTTCATACATCCAAACATGTCATCATAATTAGAGCACAAATTTCATCACTTAAGAACAATTAATTAATTCATCCAATTAAGCACTTTTCATACAAATAATTGAAAATTGCAATAAGTGATTATGATGAATCCTAACCCCCTTACCTTAGATAGAGTAATCCCTAGCTTAGGCTTCAATTTTGCTCCTAGCTCTCACCCAATCCTTGATTCTTCAAGTTCCTCTTCTCTCTAACCCTTTTCTCCTGTGCTCCCACTTTCTCTCTCTAACTCTCTCAAAATATCTTAGTGAAATGAAAGTGTGTGGAAATTTCTCATAAGTGTAGGTTTTTCCAGTGATTCTCACAATTGGGCCTAACCCTTAACTTAATCGACTTAACCCATTTCTATTCACCTCTCAAATGTTTCTACACTTTAACCGGTAATTTATTAATAACGGTCGCTAACGGTAAAATTTTAATTGCTACCCAGTAACTTAATAAATAATGGTTCTCACTAAATACTAAAAATGATCCTCAACAAAATTTACAAATTTACTCTTATTAGTGAAATTACCAAAATACCCCTACATCTAAAATGACCAAATTACCCTTCCAATTCGAAAACCCAATAAATGCATCCAATGACAATTAATCACACACAAGTACAAATAAACACATATAAAAACAATTAAAATAAATCTAACGAAAATCGGGTTGTTACAAGTTGCACCTTCAAACTACAACAATTATCTTACCTCTGAAATGGTAAATTCAAACTGGCTAAACACCAGGACTCCAACATTCACCCATAAGTACTTTTGTTCCAATCAAAATATTAAATTCTTGTTAGACTTTGTTTAAATGAGGGTATTGAAGTGTCAAAAGAATGAGGTACATTCCTTGACACTTCAATATTTTCATCTAAACCAGCCTAACCTGAATTTAATCTTTTGAATGGAACAAAAGAACTTTTAGATGACTGGTGGAGAACTGGCGTTTAATAAGTTTGAATTTCCATTTCAGGGTAAGACAATTGTTGTAGTTGGAAGACACCTTCCAACTACAACAATTGTGTTACCTTTGAATGGGGTAAATTCAAACTTGCCAAGCAGCAAGACTCCAACATTCGATCGGCATTTCCATTGTTCCATTCAAAAGTTTAAATTCTTGTTAGGTTTGGATTAAATGATGGTATTCAAGTGTCAAAAGAATGAGGTGCAATCATTGACACTTCAATACCTTTATTTAAACTGGTCTAACAAAAATTTAATCTTTTGAAAGGAACAATAGAAATGCCGATCGAATGCTGGAGTCCTGCCGTTTGACAAGTTTGAATTACCTCATTCAAAGGAAGACAATTGTTGTAGTTGGGGTGCATTCGGTACCTAATGACGATCTTCTGGCGGAATCAGACTGTTGATAATATCTTCAGATGATCGCAACAACGTTACCCGCATATCGATCCACTGGAACACGTTGTCATCCCAAAAAATATTCGTCACGTTTTCGTCGTTCGTTAATTCCACCCAACTGAATGATACTCTCCCCTCGTCGAGCGTTGGATGTTTATACCAAACGTATTCCACCCTCCTTGTGTCTCCTGTGTTAACTCCTTGGTTGAATTCATTCAGTTCATCCATGAGACCTCTTAACGTTACACCAAGACACCAAACATTTAACCTATGAGGTTCTCCGCCGTTGAATTGTGCATGAACGTCGATCCACCCGACCATTGCTTCAAATTTACACAATAAGAAATTAAAAACAATCAATGAAAAACTCATTCAGACATTTCATCGAACACTTGGAGTGCAAATTATACATATACCCTAAAGCTCATAATTACAACATTAACATGCAAACATCCACATTTTGATTTCTTCAAAAAAGAACATGCAAACATCCAAACACAATTAAGCAAGATAAGTCATTTACATGTAACATTGTATCATTTCTTGCAAAAATATCAAAATTTAAACAAACCCTAAATTTAAAAAAATTCTCTAAAACTCAAAACTACAACATAAACATACAAACATCTAAACATTTAAGCAACACAGGTCATTTTCATGTAAACATTGTATGATTTATTGCCAAAAAAACCAAAATTTAAACAAACACTAAATCTAAAAAAAAAAAAATTAAGGCAAAAAAATCTAACATATAAACATAAAAGGTAAATGATGTTTGATTATGAAAACTTACTTGTGATTGAAGTGTTGTTTGATTTGAACTTGAAGAATTTTTGGGTTTGGGTGATTTGAGAGAGATTTTTGAGATTTTAGATGAGAAATGAGGTGTTCTGCCTTGTTTAAAACAACACGTAGCGTGAGTTAACTAATGTTGCGCTAGTTAACTCACGCAGAGTTTAACACTTACGTTACTTAACTAGCGCAAGGGCATTTATGGCATGGCTGCAGGGTACGAGCGAAATGTGCAAGGGGAAGAGCAGAAATCAAGCTCTTTTCCAATATTTGATGATTTAGGATTTTGTGTATTATTATTAGGAGTGTATGTATATTGGCAGTGCACCTAGTAATAATTGATTTCATTTTATCTAAACTTAAACTCACTCAACCCATCTTAAGTTGTCAAACCACCTCTCAAATTCAGCAAAATCATTTCTAATTTTTCCAGTTTCATCACCTCATTCATATCACTTATCTCTCTAAAACGAATTGAGAAATTTAAGAGCTTGCAACAGAAATATGCGCATGTCAAAGGTTAAAGCTTTAAACCATAAGATAAGATCATCAACACTAATCTTCTCCATTTCTAACTTCCTTTACAATAAATAAAAAATCAACTCAAGAACATCCTTACTCCTCCTTTGGTGTTGTGTTTAGAGGTAGAGACTTTCACTTCCTTCATAAAATAATCAAAGATTTTTGAGCTAGCTTTAAATGAAAATACGAACATGTTAGGGATGTTCAATTTAGGATCAGGTGTAGATGGATGTGGGTGGATTTGGAGACGTTGTTTATTTGCTTGGAAATAGGAATTAGTTCAAGTTATGTACACTACAGGAAAATCTAAGATTTGCTATCATGACTGTGCAAAGGAAATGTAATGGTAGTGAATATCAAGATATTAGCTGCCATTTGACTAAAATTAGTTTTATTTTGATTTTTTTTTTATGCTTAAATAAATCTATGTAAAATATATTTTTTGTTAAAAAAAAACTCATTCTCTCCAAATCACACACACCGGATCACACTATCACAAAACCGTCTCACTTCTGATCTCGATCTTGCTTTGTGATCACCATCGCCTTTATGACCTACATCGTCTCTGCGTCACCACCGCCTTTGTGATCTGCATGCTTCATCTGTCAAAGTCGATGCTCAATCCGACGAGTTTATCAACACCTTATACTTCTACATTTTCGATTCACACAATTTGTCCTCTCTCTAATACAATCAATTTTCTGATCCGTGTTTCTTTGATAAGAACCCTAATTTTTTATTCATTTCACACCATTGTTCAATTTCATACCATTGTTTTTCAAGGTCTACCATGAGTATTTATGTTGGTTGGCTGCTTGGTGGACGGACCAATTTGTGGACACTGAAAATACTTTGTCCCCGGTTGTGAATGTATACTTGACGGGTGTTTGATATTGTTCGTTCTTTGGCAAGATTATCCATGACTTTATCTAACTAAATCTTATTAGATGCGATCATTGTTTTGACCTCACTTCCTTTCTTTGCAAAAAGTTCAGTAGACATGTAATAGGTTTCTTCAACCAATGAATTACACCCCTCTTAGTACATTGTTGACACACTCAAAAATGTTAGTTGTCATGTGCCTCTAACGTCTCCCTTCATCATGTGTGTATATCCATTGTTTCTTTGGAATATTGTTGACCCACATCACAAGATCATCATACCAATCCTTGACTTTTAGGTCTGAGGGAAGCAATGGTTCGAATCAAATGGCTCAATGAGAGGCATTTATTCGAATTAAAGTGTAGGTTTTAGAAAATGAATAATGCCAACTTGCTTCTATCCTTTCCACTAACTTTCTAAAAACTAATTTCATATGGAGTGAGTGATCTAGAACGTACGTGTGTTGTACAAAAACTTACTAAAGACGAACGTGTTTTGTACAAAAACATACTAAAGGCATCATCAAAACAAAACTATAAATATAAACTAAAAGACAAAATATCTTTTAAAAACTTACTAAAGCTCAGTTTTATTTGTTTTTAGGATACCTTTTGTAAAAGGTAAGTACTAGACAAAATAACACAAAATATACCACTATAACACAAGACATAACATAACATCATAACACAAGACGCATAACAAACTTTTACGTACTTTAACAATTTTTTATCTTGTCTTGTCTTCAAGTAAAATTACCATCCCATCCTTATCTCCAAATTGGAAACCTGCGCCAACGCATTTTGCTTCTCCCACAAGATTAACCCAATTCGTATTTTTTTTCAGACGCATTTTTTCTCATTTGTATTACCACAACAAAGATTAATATTAATATTAATAAATAATTAAAAATTAATAATAAGAAACTTTTTTGAAACTCTCTCATCACTGTTAAATCCCTTAAACAATTACACTTCCAAAAAAAAATTCTTAAACACTAGAACCTTCGTTTCACTCTTCAAAAAAATTAGGGTTTTTCGATTTAGGGTTTAGATTCATAAACCCTAATCATCTTCTTCCCCAAATGGTTCGCTCCAATGGCGTCAAGCTTCTTCTTCGTTCTCTCTCCCCTAATCTCCTCCGCAACAAATCCGTATACTCTCTCTCTCTCGATTACGCTTTTTGAGAAATTTTGGTGGAAAGATTGTTTTTTTGATTGATTTTTTGGTGGTGTTGGTGAATTTCAGGTATATGAAGGAGTGTTGCAAAGGGGATATAGGACATTGAATTCAGGATTATGCAATCGTTCTTCCAAAGTTACTGGAAATTATTTTCACAATGGTATGTGATAAAATAGGCGTAAAAATTTGTTTTTTTCTTTCTTGCTGGTTTGATTGATTTGGCTGTTATTGTTGTGGTTCTAGTTTGTTTTCATTTGAATGATGGATTGTGAAAATAATCACTTTTTTAAACAAAATAATCTCTTTTAGAAGTTTTGAAATTGATGGAATAGGAGTAAAATTCTGTTTTTTTTTTTTTTTTTTTTTTTCTTGTGAAAAATAATCACTTATTATTTTTCACTGTTATTATATTATATGATTTTTAAAACTAATTTAGAGTCTGTTTCAAATGAGAAGCTATTTTGAGTAGCTTCTCTATAAACACGAAAATAGCTTCTGTTATTATTTTCACTGAAAGTAATTTTCATTATGGTAAACAAACACGAAACATCTTCTGCTATTACTCAAAATGAGAAGCTATTTTGAGTAGCTTCTCTATAAACACGAAAATAATCACTTATTATTTTTCACTGTTATTATATAATCTCTTCTGCTAATGTTGTTGCTAATATTTTCACACCTTATACTGATTGCAGTTGGAGATGGTGTTAAATTGAAGAACTGGGTGCTATTGGGAGCAGCAAATACTTATTTGGGGGCAACTAGATCTATTCATGGATCAGGTATAAAGAAATTTTGTTGTTAATTTATGTTATCCATTTCATTCTTGATTTTGTTATGTAAGACTTGCATTGTCCATTATTATTTTGATTTGGTGACAAAGCAGATGGTTTCGTCATATTTAATTATCAGTCTTTATCATCTATGAATTTATGAATCAGTGTATGCGTATTTGTTTATTGTCCATTACATGTCACTGACTTTTTTTGTCCCCTTGACGCATTTTCAGCACCATTGGCAAAGGACTTTTATGATGTTCTTGGAATCAGTAAGAATGCAAGTTCTTCTGAAATAAAGAAAGCATACTATGGGGTATGTTTTACTTAAACCAGTGCCAATATACATCTATTCCTAGGTCAAATATTTTTTAGGGGCACACACCAGACTGATTTCCTTGTAAAACTTTGCATTTTCTTATGTATTTCCTTGTTAAAAACTTAAAATTGATCACATTGCATACTTCGTTTTTAATTTAATTATTTCTAATTTCATATGCTGGGAAAACATTTAGTTTTTTTAGTTTGTGATACTTGTGTTATTTTCCAAGTGGCTGTCTTCAAATAATAGTCTAAATTGCACGAGGAAGTGTTTTATATCATGTTGCTCTCATAAAATTGAACCATGTTTTCTATTTGCATTAAAAATCTGCACTTGAGACCATTTTTACAGCTCTCTTAGCCAGAATATAAGTCCTCTTGTATTATTATTTTAATGTTTGCATTTCACATACGTTTTGTGCCTAAAAATTGCGAAAATATCAGTTACCTCAAATTTTTCCTTCCTTCTTTCTTTCTCTCTCTCTTTTTTTTTTTTTTTTTTCTTTCTTCACATATGGTCTTCAAACATATTTGACAAGCATAAGTTATTTGCACGAAATGATTCTGTATTTTTCTTCTAATAGTCTTTTTTTATGTTCTTCAGCTTGCAAAAAAGTTACATCCTGACACAAACAAAGATGATCCTGAAGCTGAAAAGAAATTTCAAGAAGTTTCAAGGGCATATGAGGTGTGCCCTTAATGCTCTTGTTCTTGATACTATTTAGTGGTTTATTTTAAATTGTATGATTTGTGAACTGACTTTTGGTCTCTTGGCCTTTCTTCCCCATTCTTTATGTAATTGCATTGTAGGTTTTGAAGGACGAGGAAAAGCGTCAAGAGTATGATCAGGTTTCATTTCTTTCCAGTAATTTTCTCTTTGGTCAATTCGTTGATCATTTTATCTTGTTACTATGTGTTAGGCCTACTATTATTAGTAAACATTATTAGGCAGTTATTATTTTATTAGGCAGCAATTATTATATTAATGTGGAACAGTTACGTATTAGGAGGCAATTATGTTTATAGGCATTTATACTAGATATATAGGAAATCTGAAGGACAATGGCGGCTGACATTTTATTGGGGACTGGTTATTGGTTGGGAGAGAACAAGCTCTCTAATTCTTGGAAGGGAGAGACCCAAGACTCTCGAAATTCTTGGGAACCCGTTGTAATTATTTAATTAATTAATTTGTATTTTGGTACCTGTTGAGATAAATAGAAGGATACATAATTTATCATATGCATGAGACTGTAATTTGTAGATTAATAGTAACAAATAAGCACATAGTTGGATAACAACGAAAATAAGAACATAAGCAAAGGACATTTGTTTATGGAGATTGGGGAACTGAACCTAAATTTTTTAGAGATTTGAGAGAAAAAAGTAGGGAATGGATTGGGGATGAATGGTACATTTCTTTTAAGTCTATTGCTATTATTATCTTATTTATTTGTTTAACCGGTTTCATCTAAATTAGTTCCACATGGATATGTAGGTTGGCCATGAAGGTTTTGTAAACCGAGAAAATGGTTCTGATGGTGGCTTTGGTCCCTTTGGAGATGGTGGCTTTCCCTTTAATCCTGTAATAACTTGCCGGTCTCTTCAACTTTTTTTTTTTTTTTTTTGAAGAATCTTCAACTTTTTTATTAATCTTGTCTTTTAGTAGATTTCTTTCCTTTTTTAGGCCAGTCTGCATTGTAATATAAATTTCATCAGGATTTCTTTTATAGCAATAATAAATAGTCATTCTAGTTTAACGTTGCATTGTTAAATGCTTACAAGCGCTAACTATCCAACTGCACCAGGCAAAAGAAAGAATGATCAATTGAGTTTTAAAAAAAGTTGTGCAAATATCCATGTTTAAGACTCAAGCATTTGTACAAACATCTTTTTTTCCCAAGTAAAAGCCATATTAGTATATATTGTGTTTGGTTATGCATCTGTTCTTTTCATGTTATAGTAGAAACTTTGTAAATTATTTCTATCAATAATTATAATTGTCCCTTGAGTTATACATTCCATTGAAGACTAGTATGTATATGTATATTACTTCTCTGATTAATCTCTCAACTGCGATCAGGATATTATCCATGACATCTTTAATCGGAACATTGGCGGACAGGATGTTAAGGTTCGTTTTTATTTCTATTTGGATTGGACATCTTTCACTATGTTAAGGATTTGTTTGAGGCAATAAATCTAAATCTATTTTTCAGACGTTTGTTGAACTTTCCTTTATGGAAGCTGTCCGTGGATGCGCCAAAACCATTACATTTCAAACAGATATGATTTGTAACACTTGTGGTATGCTCATATCTTATTATCATCTATATTCTATTAATTAAGGTGTCACCACCATATTCAGTTCTGTTTGTAAGAACTATGCGCCTTGAAAATCACAAATTCTCTCTTTGGCTGACCAATTGCAGGTGGCAGTGGGGTTCCTCCTGGTACAAGACCTGAAACCTGCAAGCGTTGTAAAGGGTCAGGAGTGGTCAGTATTATCTTTGCCTTGAAATTAAAATTTAACCTTCTTTAACAATGTTAATGTTTGTTTATTTTTTAATTTTTTTGTTAATTTGATGGCTATGTTATATTATCCGGCAGACATCTGTACAAGCTGGCATATTTAGGATGGAGACTACATGTGGTGCATGTAGGGGATCTGGCAAAATTGTCAAGGTATGGTGTGCAAATCAATTATTTTCCGGTAAATTCTCATTTTAGTTTATTGATTATGATATCTGGACTTTTCTGTTATTCATGTTACTCGCTTATTGTTGATCATTTTTTCTTAATTGGAAGTGATCCATTCCCCCCCCAAGATGAGCTAGTGTGAAGTCTTTTGTAGTTTATGATGATGATAGTGACATGAAACACATTCAAGAAATGTTGTCATAGTACAGACCTTTTGTTGATGATACAGTCTTAGGAGACTTTGAGAGATGAGATCGACTAATATTTAGAGATACGGTGGCAAGTTTGAAAAAAATTGTTTCAACCAATATAGAAGTAAAATAGAGTTTATGGAATGCAACTTAGCAAGAACAAACAAATTCTTATATAAGGTGAAAATTGGTGGAACATACAATACCACAAATCACATGTTTTAAGTATCTTAGATCCATTATGCCGAATGACAGTGATAGAGGGGGATTTCAACTACAGTATTGATTCTATGGAGGAATGTTTTAATGGTAATATGTGACAGGAAAATATCACTCAAGTGTATAAGAAACTTTTTTTGCACAAATGTAAGGCTTGCATTGTTGTATGGAACTGAATGTTGGACAGTAGAAAGACAGTAGGGAAGTGAACTGAGTATCCCTGGAATCATAATAATAGATAATTATAGGTTCAACTTGAAGCATATTGATATGGCTATGCCTGGTCTTTCGTACCAATAGCTAATACACTGTACAAATATTATTAATTTTTTTTTGGTTTAAAACAGAGTTTCTGCAAGTCATGCAAGGGTGCAAAGGTTAACAGAGCAACCAAGTCAGTCAAATTGGATATTATGGCTGGTAATCATTATAATTTTTTTTAGAATTTTAATATGCTTTGCTATTATGTGACATATGGTTTAAAATGAGAGAACATCAACTCATAGACCAATTTCCCATACAATTTCCTTTGCATTGTGCTCACTGGTCTCACAGTCTCTCTATCTACTGATGTAGATAATAATTTCTTATTTAGATACTTCTTACCCACTAATGTGAACCAATCTGCCTTCTTTTTTAATTTATTTAAATATTTTAAAAAATTATATAGTCAATTTTTTGTTCAAAAAAGAAAAGACTATAATAGTTACGCCACTAACTATAAGATCCTGCTTTCAGACTAAATAAAATTTGTTTGGTATTAGTTTTAATATGACGATGAGAACAAGCAGTAACAGAAATGAGCTAGAAATTTCTAATTTTATAAAAAAAAAAAAAAAAAAAAAGGAGCTAGAAAATTTCTAGTATATTGTGCTCCATAATTCAGAATTCTGATTTTTGAATAATTTGACTCCATCAATTATGGTGCCAAACAAGACAATTATTAATATTTGCCTTTTCATATTGCTCATGCATTGTGTTCAATTAGGATTTATGACTTTTGGAAAAAGTTCACTGGTTTACATGTTTTAGTTTGCATTTACATTTACATTTATGTTAATATATATTCATACATTTGAAGGGATTGACAATAATGAAACCATCAAGGTTTACAGAAGTGGTGGTGCAGATCCTGAAGGAGATCGACCTGGTGATCTTTATGTTACTATCAAGGTAAAATAATTAATCTCTTCATAGTTGAGGTCATTTCCCTTTTTCTTTTGTATCTCATCACAACCCCAATCATTTTTTCGTCCTTTATCTTCTTGCAGGTCAGGGAAGATCCTGTCTTCCGTAGAGAAGGATCGGATATTCATGTAGATACTGTATTAAGCATCACTCAGGTAATGTGCCTTAATAATAAATTCTTGATTCCTTAGCTTGTGCGGGAACTAATTTTCATGATTGTTTTTGTTCCAACTTTCTTTTTTCTTTTTGGGGGATCTTGAACGTGAAATGTCAAAATCAAGATATCACCCAAGATCGTTTGGGTATAGAAAAATCGTAAATCGTGAGATCGTAACAAGGATCGTAAGATCCCACCCAGTTATATCTTTTTAGGAAAGAGACCATTATATTATAATTAAGAAAAATAATTAATATTACTAAGTATTGAGTATTATATTATTAAATTATATGATTAAATTAAATAGTACTATGTTAAACAAATAACCAATTAACTATTTAAATAATTGTCATTAAAAAAAAAACGATTTAAATGATTTGTTAACAAACAAGTTTTAAAATATATATGAAGTATTTTGTTCAAAAAAAATATATATGAAGTAATATATTAAATATAAAATTTATTAAGGCTAAAAACAATGAAATCATTTAAAGAGTAAACTTAGCAAATTAGCATTCAAAAATTAATATTCCTATAAAAAAAAGCATTAAAAAATAAAATTAAGAATAGCAAGCAATTAGAAGGCACACTTTCCAAAAATAAGAAATCTGCTTTTATTATTAATTGCGTGAAAGGCACGCTCAATTGTTTTGACTTTTCAACATTCATGTCTCTGCGCTTCAAAGCATGTCGTTTTGGGCAACGAAATCTTCCCGCGAACCGGGTCAACACAGGTCGTATGGATCAAAAGGTGTGAATTCGGTCGCCGCTTCCACGATCTTGCGATTTACCTCTGCGCGCCGGCCTCTCCAACTTTTTTTGTACCGCGCTGGCACGGTTGAAGGAGAAGATCGCATGATATCATATGATCTCATGATCTACAGTGCGCGTTTAACAACCATGTCGTGGGATCTGTTTGGAGATTTCAGTGATAATGGAATATCATTGGAATTGAAAGGGATGGTATGGGGCAAAGAAATGGGGAAGATGGGAGGAGAAAAGGTGTGATGTTTTATACCAAGAACCTTATACCAATTCTGCTCCAATGCAGGAGCAGCACTAAGAATAGGAAGAATGTATGTAAAGAATGTAAATTCCCTGGTTATTCGCAAGATCTAGGTCACTCCATTCTCTCCTTCCTATTACTAAGTTAGTAGATCTATCATTTTGAATTGAATAACTAAAGTTTTTAGGCTGAAATCACAAATGAAAAGTTTTTTGTAAGTGTAAATGAAAAGTTCAAGAAAGTGAGTTTGTGAGGGAAAAGGGTAAATTCTTCTCATTCCACCTTCCACCATAAATGTTTTAACTTTCAGTTGGTTTCTATCACTCTCCTCCCTCTTTCCAGGGTAAACCCCCTGCGTTCCTAACCATTGTACTGGAGGGTGCTGGATAGCGGTGAAGATGAAGGGTATTGTGTTTGAGGGTTCCTGGTGATGGTGGTGATAGTGATGAGGGAAGGGTGCCAGTTTGAGGCAGTGACAGCTGTGGTGGTGGACGCTGGATGGTGTGATATCAATGGAGGAGAGTGACCCATGACATGGTGGAGAGTGGAGCCATGGTAGGTGCCACACAGTGCTGGTTATAAAGGGTGCTGTGAGGTGGAGGGTGACAAGCAGTGATGAGTGGTGACAGTGTCCCATTGTGGAAAGTGTCGGGGGTGGAGGGGGCCACATTTTGGCGACAATGGTGGTGGAGGGTGTCGAGCACTGATGGTCACTTACGGAAATAATGAAGTTCACCAACTTTTTGAAACTGAAATTCATAAACATTACTGAAAATGGTTTTTTATATTTTAGAACGGATTTAGTATCAAACTTTTCTTGTCAGGTTTTCATCATAATTTGTCAGGCTTAATGTAATTTCATGGAAGATATTTGACCAAATAAACTTATCACTTTTTTTTTTTAATTAGAATTAAACTAGAATAAATCCAAAAAAATAAAAAAATAAAAACTTAGCAATTATAACAGTTTAATCATTTTTGGGGCTGGTTTATTTGAGTCATTGGTTACAAAATACATTTCTTGTTATATCCCATGTTGATTTGAGGTACCAAATAGAAGAATTGAATGATGTTACAACACTACCTTCACCACTCTTCCCTTAAATAATTCCACAATATGTACAAATGAAAATTTGTGGATTTGAGAGTTTGGTAGTATAAGAGAAGGAACTCAGAATCAGTTTAGTTAGGCTTAGTTAGTTTAGAGCTAGCTAGTTGAGGGATGGCAGCTGTATACAGCTGGCACTCAACTGCTGTTAAATTACTGACATCTGTCAGTCATCCATAGATCAATCTGCTATAGCAGTTAAGTCATCAAACTACTATATATGCTTGTTTGTTACTGAATCTGTTTAATCAATGAAAAACAGTTTTCAGATCAAAAGTTAGTTAAGAAATTCTGTATGAATTCTCTCTGAAATTTACAGGTAGTTTGAAATTTCCTGAATGACTTGTAGTTTATGGACATTTAATAGGATTTGAGGCCAATCTTCAATTTGTCTGCTTTTGGCAGATTTATCTGTTCTTATTTATTTTGATGTGTAGTGATTGGTAGTTTGGTACTGGATGCTCCATGTTCATACACATTTTGTATCTCAAATATGTCTTCAGTTGTCTGTGTTGCCTTATGGTACTCCTAAACATCACTTAAAATAATCTATATTTTCTGTCTTTTTTCAGGCCATTTTGGGCGGAACCATTCAGGTCCCAACTCTTACTGGGGATGTTGTTCTCAAGGTTTGTGGTGTTATTGCAGTATAAATTTTACCACATTTTGGTCTTAGTAACCGATGAAAGTTTAAATGGGGTGTCTTGTTTCGCAGGTGCGTCCTGGAACACAACACGGTCAGAAGGTGGTTCTGAAACAGAAAGGTGAGCAAGTTGATATTGTTTATGGATGATAATTTGGGAGACATTTTGAAGTTAGTTTGAGATTATCTTCTTACTATCATTAACTTGCTTGTCATCCTCTTAACAGGGATCAAGACCAAAAAGTATAACTCATTAGGCAATCAATACGTTCATTTTAACGTCAGCATCCCAGTGTGAGTGTTAGATTTGATGTCATTATTCTATGTGGTTTACACAACTAGAAAACAGTATTTACCGAAGCGCGAAAGCCCTTTGAACCGACAAAAACCTGTTGGAAAACATCCCTTCTGACAGAAAGGAACTAATTGAAAACCATTTCTGGAGGAAGAGTGCCTGGGAAATTACTTCAAATGGAAAAGACTGAAGTATAAAGCATTTTGCTAAAAATACAACTTTTGTAATTTCCGATTGCTTTGTTGTTGGTTCAAAAGGTCTTCTGCACGTCTATTTAATGTTGTGCATTCTGATGGACAAACCCTTCAGAAACAAAAAAATGATTTCCTACAGCCTTGATGTCGGAGATGAATTAGTAAGTTTCAGCCGGCACTGAAGGAAATTCCCGTCGAAACGTGTAAAAATTTCGACGGGTCTGGGCTGTCGATACAAATGTGCAGGAAATAGTTGTTTTTCTTGCAGTACTCATATGTATGATACTTCTGTATGCTTGATATTTAAATGTTTGTTTCTCTGTATCGTTCCAGAAACCTGACAGATAGACAGCGGGAATTGATTGAAGAGTTTCAGAAAGAAGAGCAATATGAATCTTCCGATAAAGGAAAAGCTGCTTCGGCTTCTGGTTGAAAACATCTTGGAGTATGCAATCGGCAAACAATTACAATCAATTTGTGGTCAACCGGGCAAGAAACCGCCGCCTGCTATTGAAGTTTTGTAGAAGTATTAAATTATTTTTTTCTTTTCATTTTTGCCCCTCCACTTTTGAGTATATGTAATATTATCTCGTCATAAGAGATACTCACTAATTCTCAATTAATTTATAAGGTTAGAAGACAGTCCTTCATGCACCTGATGCAGTATCCTAGTCTGTGTTGTATATAATATTCATTAACATAAAGGGGTGCAAGTCATGAATTGACATTCTTTTTGCTTTTATCATAAGTGGAGGAACCTTGATAAATTATATTGGATCATGATGGACAAACTAGTTGACAATTTCTGCATCAATACAGAAAGATCATATATTTATATTTTCTTGATTAGTATAATGATGTTCTTTTGGACTGGTGATGAATATTTGGATCAGTGTAGTGACTATATCACGTGAAGAAAAAAAATTGGCATCAATATTGAATATTCACTTTTGCCATTTTTATTATGAAACCTTACCATTTGAAATAACATTTTGACACTGAAATTTGTTTCTAATTTGTTATTCAACTAATTGAAAGTTATTTGCATTAGTTTCATATATAGAATATTTCGAATGTCAATATCGGTCCTTATTGTTTAAGTTTTAACATAATTTGACATATGAAGGTTAAGTTGCATGTATCTAACCATAAACTGGCGAGTTTTAACATAACTTGTTTAATAGAGCAATCAATCATTTTATTACTTTAAATTATAATTTACCTTCTTCTGGTAATCTTATAAGACAAAGTTCGAATCCGAAACCTCTTTGGATAACACGAAGAGTTTGAATTTAAAACCTTCGAATTCAAGACATGTTTCAACCACTAGATGAAACTATTGAAATTAACTTAGCACTTGTTTGATTGTGCGTTTTCACCACAATTTCTAAAAGCTACACATTCAAGCTTCTTGCCTAACGTGCGGCCACGTTCAACCAAACGTGAGAACAAACACGTACGTAGTGGTTGCTTTGTTATTATGATAAAAACACACATATATCACCATATATGATTGAAATATCTATCGAATCATAAAGTAAAAAAATTGACATTTTTGAAAAATTATTTTCTTACGTTTTATTACTTCAGAACTATTGAAAACTAAGAACAATCAGCAGAACCTAAAACAGACTTAAAACATAATCCCATGATTATTGGAACGTTATTTTTGGAACCAGTACATAAATTACGCCTAAAATAAACGCTTATTTCTAATGGCATTCCAACTTCATGCTCTTCAACTTCACTTCATCACATGATTTCACCTGCATATAAAGAGATAAAGAAAATTAATCTTACTTTCACTTGCTAATAATTACAAATTTCATATTCATGTTAGGAAACTTTTTTGATTCACACACAAATACATTACTATATATGTCATGTCATAATCATGAAGTCCAGAAATTTATTATAAGTCGTATTTTACACATTTAAGTTGGGACACTAGAAGCTACTCCTTCCGTATTTTATTATAAGTCGTTTTATTTTCCAATATTTGTTGTATATGGAAAAAAAGTTTAAAACTTGTTATATTCACAATTCACAATTTAGTGTTAACATTTAAAAGAACCATTTTTCAAAGTAAACAAATATAGAAGAGAGGGGATAGAGAGAAACAAGAAACACACAAGGATCAAAGCTTGTAGCACACTTGTCTGGAAGTTGAGAAGCCATGTTACGATCAACACCAGAAATTGGAGGACCATTAACAAGAACACACAAACATGGTTGCCCTAAAGCCCTAAGGGCATTACAACAAGAATCATTGGGTGGAATTGGACTAAAAGGAGCAACTGCTCCCCTACAAGGAATGAGTTGCACAAGTGATGAGAAAAATGTGCTTGAGCAAGGACTGCTTTGAACTTGTGACACCAATGTTACCATGATTAAAAAAAAACCTAGTAAGGACATAGTCTTATAGCTAATAAAAAACTTCATTTTAATTGATTTGAAATGTTGTGTTTTCCAATTAACACTTTTTTACTATAATAGTTATGCTTGTAGAGTTACTATGGTTTGTATTTATATATACATGTGCATATGCTCATGTCATAAGGTATGGATACCATGTTCTAACAAAAAGGGTCATTGTGATTATGCTTATTTTCATCAGAGACGTCACCATCAATGCGATTGGTACTCTATGGTCACAGTTAGAAGATTCGAAGTTCATGATTTCTCCCAATATTTGTGAAGTTTTTATTTAAATAAAATATTGTAATACATTTTTTTTTAGAGGAACATGTTGTAATACATAGTAAGGTGTGTGTAATTGATTAATTATGATCTCATAGGGTTTTTTTTTTTTTAAATTAGATTTGTACAATCTGAGTTTCGTTAATTTAATCACAAGGAGATGGTTTTTTTCATAAATTAGTAAAATGTAAGGTGGAATGTCGATGTGGGACAATATGACAAAAACTGGAATTTGTGTCTCTTATTAAATTATATCAGAACTTTTTGTCACAAGTAAATGAGACATGACAAAAACTGAAATTCTTGTTCCTAACTAAACTACATCACAACTTTTTGTCACAAGTACAAATTGTCTAAAATACCAAAATAATCTTTTGTCCACCAAACATCATATATGACAAAATTGTTCAAAGTACTTGCATTTGTTCATATCAAATATGTTGTGTTGTGCTGCCTTGTGATGTGTTGTTTTGTCTTATGACGTTCTATCAAGTACTTACCTTTTAACAGATAAACATGTCCCAAACGATTTAGATTTGTGATTGTAACCACGCAAAAATTATTCTAATGTAAGACATATTCAACACTCAACATTGTATAAAATTAGCAAACTTAAGCATCATTTAGTAGATCAAAACATCAGTCTTTTTTTAAATTAAAAACATTCCATCTTTTTAGGGAAAAATATTCCATTTTATTGTACTCAATAAGATCAGAAAAAATATATTTTCAAAAAAATATTAGAAAAATTGTAGAATTATTTACCTTGGACAACCATTTATGTAGTTGAACTAGATGATATTATATATCTAATTTTCACCAAAAATGATTTATACTTTGTTTAATACTAGTATACTAATACTAGTAGTATTTTTTATAAAGAATCTAATAGTTAGACTTATATCCATTGGTTACAAAAATAAGCGTTTTCAATGCCTAGTCATCAATGTGTGGATATAGCAAAGCAAACAATTGACATGCCAATGTAGTAAATGTCATACTGTCATTTTCTTTGTCATTTTTTAAATTTCTCTCAAATTCACAAAAGCATATCGTACTTATGACATCAACCAAGTATATATTTTCTTCATCTCAAATTATAAATTGATTTCATCATATTTTTTATAAATTAAAAAAATATAATTAGTTTTGTATGATAGTGAGAAATCAAGAGTCGTTTTATAAAATTACTCTTCATTAATACATGAAAGTTAAATTAAAGAATTGAAAGAAGAGAGTGATAAATAGTTAAAAGTGTAATAGAAAAAATAATATTAATGAACTATTTATACTGTAGAACGACTTATAATTTAAGACAAAAAATTTCATAAAATTACTTATGGTTTAGAATGGGAGGGAGTAGGCTCTTACTGACATTGATTGAGCTTTAATTTTTGTATTTTGTACAAATAAACAAAATTATATAACAATAAATCCAACTCATCGTTTATATAATGCATACTCTTAATAATCTCAAATTTTGGAGAAATTTAAAGTTTTGAACTCGTAAATAAAAAATCATAATTGAGTCTAGTGAAAGTGATTGATCTGAAATATCTAAGAGCATCGTAAACTCCAAGGTGATGTAAGACCAAAATATTTTACACTATTATTATTTAAAGATATAGAAAGGATGTAACACTAATGCATTTGCCTCTGCATTTCTATTCAACTTAGTTGTATATGGAAAATGATGTGTAAATTCTTTCTCTCATGCACCACTCCATTTTGTTCTTTCTCTCTCACTCAGTTTTTCTAGGGTTTTCATGTGAGATTGAGCATGAGAACATGACAAAATCTTTCGTAATCGTCATATTCTCTTTGATTTTCGTTTTGATTCCTCTCATACTGGATCTTTGAAAAAGAAGGAAGAAGATAGACTGAGCTTCGAAGGTGTAAGAAGAGAGATCGAGCTTCAATTTCCATTTTTTCATACTTTCATTTCATTTTATTTATGTTTTCTCTTCCATTTTGTTTCTGCTTTCACTTCATTCAAGAACAATAAAAGTAACAATTTTTACCATCTCTTTGAAGTGATTCGCGAAAGTGTAAGAAGATAAGAGAGGGTTTTAAAAGTTTACATTTTTATACTAAATTCTACTCTCTCTATTTGATACTTTAAGGTATTTTTTATTTTATTTTTGCTACATTGCACTTGAAAGAAATTATATTTGTCAGAGGCCTTATGTTTTAATTTTTTTGTGTGTATGATTCAGTTATGGTTTAATGGTTAATATCCATATGTTTATGCTCCTGCTTATGCTTAAATTAAACACATGCAAGTGTATAGCTAAAACTTGTATGTTAGTGGTGTATATGCATGCACTTGTAAATGTTTTCTTGTTGTATTCTATGAATTTTATGTTTAAGGCAAATTTAAAATAAAAATAAAACTTGAGCAAACTCGACCTAAATTAAATCTAAATAAACACAAGTAAACTTATGTGTACATTGTTTTATGTTTATGTATATATTTGTTTATGTGTATGTTAAATAAAATATGTACGCTCATGTGTATGTCAATGTCCAATGTAAAGTTAATAAAATTCTAATAAAATAATACTTTGAAACTCATAATAATTAATTGGAAATTTCCACTATTTGAAATAGTTAGATACATTTGAAAAGTTTCAAGTTGTGTTTGATCAGTTTAAATATTAAGATGTTGCCTATAGGGATTTCTTTGGGGAAATTGATTCCCCTTGCACTAGACTTGATTGAGAAAATATTAGGATTTTCATTAAATTTTTTAAAAGATTTTTTGATGTTACGAAAGTGTTTTCAGACTCAACACAACCATGTTTGCATGATATTTTTTTTCCATTTCGGTACAATTTTCACTGAACTTAAAAAATCAACCATAGACCTCAATGGTTGTTTTGCTCAAGTGGCTAGAAAAATGTTGAAGTACAACAAATATTAGAGTAAAATAAAATGAACAGACTTATTTACAAGATAACACTACCAACTATTTTTCTCAAGATTAAACAACCCTCTATTCTAATAAACAATTAAATTTATTCTTACGAAAAATGTTTCAAATGAGAGGAGTTTTTAAAATGAGAGATGAGAGGGATAATTAATGTCCATTAGATCAAATTAATGGTTTGGATTAAATTCACTTTTTGAGAATCCACAATATCTTGTTTTTACTTCGCTTCTTCCTCTTTCTGATAGAAAAACGCAAACACACTTCTCCAAACTGGAAGATATTTCTCAGGATTTGGATCCAATTTTTAATAAAATCAAGTAATTCCACGTGGCTTAGATTGTATATGTGAAACTTATTCCTGAATTAATTTCAGAGTTTAAACTTAACTCTACTATTCGTTTTCGCAATCACGACCCCTTTATAGTTTCTGATCCTTTTCTCTGTTGCGGTTCTCTTTTTCTTTTCATAAGCAATTAATCCTCCAAATCATTTATTTGGAATCTAAGTTTTCCTATAACAAAGCCATAAATCCCTAAATCAGATTATTGATCTAAAGGAAAACTCTAGTTTTTTTTTTTGTTATTTGTGTAGGTTTTTTTTTTTTGCCATTAGTAGAACAATCATGAGTGAATGTTGTTGATTTCCATCGATGCATGACATTTGAGAAAAACTTTGGAGGAATTTTGGAAACGATTTCAAAGGAGGAAAGAGAGAAGATGAAGAGGCTATGGAAACAAGAGATAATTGTGTTTTTCTTTTAAGATGCGATTGTATTTCCTAATTAAATCATAGGCGTTGATTTAATCTGATGGACATTAATTATCCCTCTCATCTCTCATTTTAAAAACTCCTCTCATTTGATACATCCTATATATATATATATATATATATATATATATATATATATATATATATATATATATATATATATATATAAGGTTTGCTACAATAGACCCACCTCTTTTCATGAAGGTCTATTTTACAAGGTGTGCCTTTTCCTTTAGACACAAATATCCATATTTTTGCTTTTTGAGAAAGAGGAAAGGAAGGGACAAAAGTGTAATTATCTCTCTCTCTCTCTCTCTCTCTCTCTCTCTCTCTCTCTCTCTCTCTCTCTCTCTCTCTCTCTCTCGGTTCCCCTTCGGTTTCCTCTGTTATTCCTCCTTTTTTCCATTCTCTCATTGTTAGTCCTTAGATAATAAGGAATCAGACATAGAAAAATGAAGAAAAACATTATGCTTGCTTCATAGCTTCTTTGTTAAAAGCCACAGTCCTTTATTTTGCTTGAAAGAATTAGATAAAATGAAGTAGTTTCTTGATCTCTTCATTCATTCTCCAACAACAATCACCATCATAACACTTACTCACTTATATCTTTGGATTCAAAAAATTGTGAGTGTGATTCAAAAAATTATGAATGGGAATACCATCTTATTACCTTTTCACTTGTGAATTTGATTCAAAAAATTGGATTTTTTTTTCGCTTGAGTTTGATTCAAAAAATCGGATTAAGATCTGTTAAAACTTTGAAATTTTTGTTATGGATTCAATTGGGTTTCAAGAAATTTTGGTTATGCAGTGAGCTTTGTGATTAGGAAAAAAAATTGTGTTGAAGGTGGCAATGGTAACTAGAAAGTTAGGTGGGGTTTAGCATGGGAAAGGGGAATCGGTTCCCACCATGGGAAAGTAAATTTTCACCATTTGATTAAATGAGGAACACATTTTAATCCTACTCTCTCAACACTAGATTTTTCCACATTATCTTCTACCATCACTCTCTCTCCTCCATGGTCAGTCACCCACCACCTCCAGCATAAGGCCACTGTTTCTGTCCAAGCTCTCATCAACATTGTTCAATTCTTCTTGAATTGCAAACAGTAATTAAATTTATTTATTATCCAAATCTAATGAATTTTCAAATCTAATGAAGTTGTGGACACTGCAAGTCTACAACAACACAAATCAAAAGTTAATTCCGAGAGAAAAAAACATGATGGCTTACAATATTTCCTTTTGCATTAAGAACACAACTTCCACATACCAATTATGACTCATGAACAAAAAATAAGGTAAAAATTGAAAATGGGTGAATTTTGGATTCGGATCGACAGTATCGTTCTCTACCGCAATACCTACCGCAAATATCTCACTGTTTGATTAACTTAATGGCTGGGATGTTAAATGTAATTATGGAATCAAAAAACACTTCATTTTTTTGGGAGCAAGGATTAATAAACCCCACTTGCAACGAACCCAATCTACCACAAACTTGTTGGGTTGGGTTATTTCAATTTTTTTTCTTTTCTTCTCAATTTCTAGTTTCATAACTTTGATGAGATTACTACTTTCTTCAGCCATTTATGTTTCTGCAGATTTATGACTGTAAATTTTTTAATGGGGTTGAAGAAGACCGTGTGTTTTGGTGGTGGTAGTGGTGGTTGGTGAGTGGGGACATGAAAGAGAGAGGGGGAAGATAGTGTAGAAAATGATCTAGTGTTGAGGGAATATGATAAGAGTGTGTTTCTCATTTGATCAAATGGTTAAAATTTACTTTCTCATGGTGGGAAACAATCCCCCTTTTCCATGCTAAACCCCACCAGAAAGTTAATGAAAAAAAAAAAGAATGGGAGAAGAAAAGAAAAAGGGGAACGAGAGAGAAAATGAAAGAGAGAGTAAGAGAGAACAAAAAAAGAGATAAAAAAAAACATTAGTAATTTCAGTAAAAAAAAAACATTAATGATAAAATAAAATTACACTTTTGTCCCTTCCTTTTCTCTTTCTTAAAAAGCAAAAATATGGATATTTGTGTCTAACGAAAAAGGTGCACTTTGTTAAAATAAACCTTCATGAAAATAGGTGGGTCTATTGTAACGAACCCATATATATATATATATATATATAAAATAACCTGAAGATAATTAACAAAGAAAACCATTTTAAAAACTTATTAAACCTTTATGAATACATGCTTTATTAATTAAAGGTTAAAACAAAATTACACCATCAATATTTCATTAATTTTATACCCTTAAATTGTAATTTTTCAATTATACCCTTAATCTCTCAATTACCACAACTTATATATTAATTGCATGCTCCATTATGATAATCTAATGTAATTCTTGTATTTCATGGACACCATTTTACCAAGGGTTCAAATTGTTTTCTAGTAATAAAAGCAAAAAAACTCTCGACGTGTTAAAAAAATAGAGTTCAACAAATCTAACTATTTAAATATGTATATGTTAACCATACTTGGTGTGATGAAATAACCGAAGATCCTTCGAACAACTTTTCTAAAAAAATTTACCAAAAATTCCAACAATTCACAAAATGATTATGTTATAAAAACTTATGTTTGCATTACATTTTTGACAACACATTAAGTTAGAAGTTTATTTTACAATACTTGAAGTTTGTATGAAAAGAAAAAAATTGTTTAGTGAACAATTGTTGGATTTGTCATTCAGGCTTCCCAGACTCCAGTAAGGATAAAATATGGATTATATTTTTATAAAAACGGTTGATACAATAAATATGTGGCAACATGTTCATCAAATACCAAGGAAAAGTTGGAGTAAATAAAGGTAGAGAGCTGCTTAACCTTTATAATAAATATGTGGCAACATGTTCATCAAATACCAAGGAAAAGTTAGAGTAAATAAAGGTAGAAAGTTGCTTAACCTTTGTCTTGGTTGTGGTGAATTTGGCTAAAACGACACATATAGAGGAACAGAGGGAGTAATATTTTAATCATTGTAGTTGGTTATTTTTAAAACATTGTTAGAGATTATCTTGAACACGTAGAAAATTGGAGTAAGACAAACAATTAATAAATATGAAGTACATTATTGTAGTTAATTGATTTGCATATTACATTTTTTTTCATTTTCTATAACAATACAAGAATTTGTGAATTACAATTTTGTTAAAATATATGATTTGGTGAATATGTTAATCTTGTTGTTTGTTGATTTAATTTAATTGCGAAATGAGAAATGTTGCTAAGTTAAGGTGATTTTCCGTTATGTATTTGATTTAAGACTTCCGTAACTGGTTAAGAACAGCGAAAAATTTGATAAGATTGAGATGCATATCACTGTAGTTGATTGATTATTAAGTGCCAAATGTGACAATTCAATTGAATTTTAAGTGCTAAATGGGGTGATTCAATGGATTTTTAAATGCCAGACGGGGAGATTATTATTATATGCCAAAAGGGGCGATTCAATGGACTTTCAAGCGCCAAATGGGACGGTTACTATTATATGCTAAATGGGGACAATTCAATGGATTTTTAAGTGTCAAATAGGGTGATTATTATTATATGTCAAATGGGGCGATTCATTGAACTTTCAAATACTAAATGAGACAATTATTATTATATGCCAAATGGGGACGATTAAATGGATTTTTAAGTGCCAAATGAGGTGATTATTATTATATGCCAAATGGGGTGATTCATTATTATATGTCAAATGGGGCGATTAAAACTATTATGTCAATTGAGTGATATTCGGATAATGGTCTACTTGCATTTCATGCATCAACATTGAGTTTTCGATCTTGTGTTTGTTCTTATATTATATTTTAGAGTGATAAATATTTTAAATTAAAAAGAAATGTTTTAGCATAATTCCTTGATGATGGTTGTATATTCTTATTTGATGCTGTAATTTATTATTGATTTTAGTTCATGGTGTTGAAGACTAACCCTTAACCAACATTTTAGGTACCAAAAACATATGATGTATGTCTTGATGTTTTTGCTTGAAGCGCGTACGCAGGAAAAAAAAGGGTTTTGCTGAGTTGTAATTAAATTATTTAACTATTTTTGTTAAGTTCTAGTTATAAATTTATTATGCTTTTCCGTTTTAACGTGACTTTTGAAAAACATACAAACTGAATATGTAATTCACCTTACATGTCAAGTTGTCAACTAATTTAGTGAATAGGTTCCTATATTTAATAACTTGAAAAATCATACGCATTATCTATTTGTCGTCGTTCTTGTAATCATCCATTTGTCAATAATTTTTGAACTTATCTCTTAATTTATTTTGTTTCTTCTAGATGATTTCAACAAACTCGAATACTAGGTAAGACAACTACAAGACTCTAATTAAATTATCCCCCGTCCTATTGTGAAGTGATCAAATTACATTAAGTTTTCTAAAATAAGTTATACTTTTATTTTTATTAACCAATCATTTAAGATTTAAATTTTAATACTTGTTGATGTAAAAAGTTTTACACTCCCATTAAATTACAATCAATTATATGTGTGACTTACACTATAAAAACACGACCCAATTACATGAGTTATGAAAACGGCTACTCATACAAGTAACTGGGTTATGGTGGTTTGGCAGGGTCGGTCTCGGGTGGGGTTTTTCAGAACAGCGAAATCCGATTCCGACCGACCCATACCCATTAGTGTAAACACCAAAGTCAAACTCACTTCATACTTAGATCCAACCCAAAATTGAAGCACAATTTTAACATAGTTCAGATATATATAAGCTTAATTTAGAGAGAAACCTAAAATTTTTCTCCATTGTGTTGTCTGTTGCGCGTCGCTATTTGCCTGAGAAGATCAAACCATAGTTTTCTTCCCAAGGCATCTTCCATATCCGCCGTTGTTGCTCTCTCGTTTTCCATTAATCACCATCTCTAACCTTTAATCATCAAACAAAGCTCACAACAACAATGTTTGAGATTTTTCACCTTCCTTTCGTTTTTTACTTTGTAAAATAAACCCAATTATATTATGTATATTCAAAGAAAACTGCATGTCTTGCAGTAAAATTAATACACGTCAATAACAATTACGCATGACATATGCTTCATCATAATAACCTTACTAGCGAAAACACCGGCACCAATCTCATATATCCCTTTTTTCTACTATGAAATATTATACTCTCTAAACTCTAACCCGTTCATTTTGAAGCACATTTTCTCCATCTCAACATCATTTTCAAGAGTTTGGATCCAGAAAACTCCTTAATTATTCTCATACGAATGCATGCTTTCAAACAATTGTATCATCCAAATGTATATTTTAAACAATACAATCATCTTTTATCAACAAAGACGTGAAAAAGTAATGTCTTTTATCATAGAATTTCTGAACAACCAAAATCATTCATTTCAATGACTAATAAAAGAGACCCAACTTCGTGTTGGAGAATACACATCTAAAAAAGACCCAACTTCGGGTTGGAGAACACACATCTAAAAGGAGTTCGGGTATGCTCCATTTACTCCATTTAGGGTTTGAATGCAAGACATGTGGCAAACAAATATCTAACGGTTGAGATATTTTTCATTTTTTTAAATTTTTCATATTCTCAGAAAAATCCGAAAAAATTTGCATTAGTTTTATTTGATTTTTAGAATTTTTTAGTGCTATTTTTATATTTTTATGATTTTATTTGACAGGTTTTTAGCATATTTTACTTAGTTTTTTTTGTTGTTTTTAAAAGTAAAACTCAAAACTGCTGAAATGTGAGAGATTCTGATGGCTGATTATACATGAGAATTGTCCGGATTATAAAATCCAAAATAGTAAACATGATTCCGGATTATGAAATCCGGAAACCTCAAGGACATTTTTGAAAAAAACGCAGGGCGCGCGAGAATCCTATAGGATTGGAAAAGTAATACTAAAAAAAAAAAAAAAAACATAGAAGGCCCAAGCCCAAAACAGTGATGGGTTCACCAAAATGATTACATTACACATTTCATTGAGAAGCCGCCTCTCACAGCCACTTCTTTTCTCTCTCGCAAACCTCTCTTTAGCGTTTCTAAAACCCTTTCACTCATTTCTATGCTTTTTCTTCTCTAAATCCATATTCTCTAACTACATTCCTTCATCTCCTATTCTCTCTGGTAATCAAAACCTTCTTCTTTCTTAATTCTCTTCATTTTTTTTGCTACAATTTGATATAATTTTTTTGAATTTTTCATGTGGGTTTTTTGTGTTGTGTGAAATTACGGTAACCCTTTTTTGTGACCATTGTCAGTGACCCTTTTGAGTGTTTGTTGAAATTATGTAGCTACTTTTTTTTGTTTGAAGTGTGAATTTTTAATTTTTTGTTTGGATTTTAAGTAACCATGAATTGTTTTGATTCTGATTGTGGATAAAACTGATTAAAAATTTAATCTTTTTGGTAATTTAAGGTTAAGTGTGAACTTGTATTTGTATTTGTATTGGTTTCATATTTAATTATTTGATGATGATGATGTTATTTGTTCCATGGTTTTGTTGAATTCATGTTTAGGTTTATGGTGGTTTATGGAGTTTGAAGTTGATTATATATATTATTGTTTATTCATTTATTTTGATTTTTGTGAGACGGGTTTCGATTATTTTTAATTATTGTGAAATATTTGTACCGGTTATTATGTAGGTTACGTTTCCTCTAAAAAAAAAAAGATTTTTTTTATGTTGGTTTTTTGCGCCCGTTTATTGATATGGTTGTTTGGATTATGCAGTGGGAGAAAATGGCTGGGAAATCGAACAAGGGGAGGAACAGAAAAGGGTCAAATACTGCTGCTGTTGCTGTCGCCACCGCTGCCGTGTCCGGTGGTGTAGAAACGGCTATCCAAGCTGATGTTCCGGCAAATGATAACGTGGAAGCTGTCACAGAAGTTGCGAATATTGATGCAGTAGAAGTTGCAGCAGTGGGCGATGGAGCTGTTGTGAGTTCAGAGGTGAACGAGAATGAAGCAGCGAATGAAGAGAATCAGCCCAAGCAAGGTGAATCTGGTTCGAGAACTGATTTTGTTTTGCATGAATGGGTAGTTGAAGGCGAAACACGCGCCAAATGTCTCGAGGCAAGATGCGCGCGCCAAATGTCTTAAGGCAAGATGTGCGCGCCAAATGTCTTGAGGCAAGAAGTGCAAACAACAAAAAAAAAAAACTGTATTTAGGAAACACCCCGAATTTCTGGACGAAGTATCGGTACCAACTAATTTTTTTTATTTTCTATATAGAAATAAATTAATGTAAAAATGCATACCTTATTTGAGTGTATCTTTAACAGTTTTAAATTGTGGTCTGCAATGACAATTGCGGCTGCAGTCGGTTTCAGAAGTCTTCGCGACCACATCGTGGCTGCAATTCTGGCTGTATCAGTATGTGATTTTCTTCAATTTCGGTAATTGCAACGTAATTAATATCATGACTGCAATCATGATTTAGAACCATTATTTAAGTGTTGGTCGGAAATCCCAAAACTGAATTTTGATGCCCAAAGTAGATTGACTACCCTTCGGGCTTGCTTGGTTGTTTGTTACTTTGTGAACACATTATTGGTTCATGCTTTGCTGTAGAATTTTGATACTAAAATGTTCCGTGACATTGGGCAAAACTAAACCAAAAAATAAATGAATTGAATGCACCTCATAGAATTTTTTTTTGTTACTCAACTTGTTGTCGTATAGTAATTTAAACCTAATTTCGACAGACTCTTTGCCATGTCATTTTTTCTTTTGACTGCATGAAATAACTTATGCTATTTGTAACTTCAATTTTATTGGCGCATAATATTCTCATTTGTAAAATTGATGTAATCAATCTGTTTGAAATCTAGAATCTCATCAATTTTAAACACACGCCGTCTGGGTCATTTTTGTAAATCTGGTTGGTCTTTATTTGTGAAAAGAAATATCAACTGTAACTATGTAATTTTAAATGGTAAATTCGTCCTTACCGACGTCATATGAGAAACCAAGAGCCGCTCCCCTGTCATTAGGTGATTGTGCAGGTTTTCTCATATTTTATACTATGCACTTTTTTTCGATAATTTATTCACTCCAATTGTGGTTATTAATGAAAACTTAGTCAAATTTATTTCATTTTTTCTGGTAATGGATTTGATAGGATTTCATTCACTTAATAGCTAATATATTTCCCATCTTGATGGTGCAGGTGATCTTCAGCTATACCCTGTTTCTGTCAAAACACAAACTGGGGATAAACTTGAGCTTCAGGTGAGCTGACTTCATCATGAAGCTATTGACTGACATGCATTCTTATTGCCGTAAAATCTGTTTGATTTTTGCATTGACCTTTTGAACTATTCATCATATCAAATTTACTATTTGATTATATATCATGGAATTCATTTTCTAAGTTGTTTAATTGTTTTACAGTTGAATCCAGGAGACTCTGTGATGGATATAAGGCAGTTCCTTCTTGATGCTCCAGAGACATGTTTTATTACATGCTATGACTTACTACTGCACACAAAAGATGGATCCACTCATCATATGGAAGACTATAATGAAATTTCTGAGGTAGCTGATATTACTACTGGCGGTTGCTCCTTGGATATGGTTCCTGGTATGAACTTTTGCTCCTGCACTAATATGATATTTAGTTGCAAGTGTATTACAAATTACAATGTAATATTGATGTATTTATAAACCGTCTTTGCAGCATTTTATGATGATAGATCTATTAGGGCTCATGTTCACCGTACAAGAGAATTGCTTTCCCTTTCCAACCTCCATGCTTCACTCTCAACTTCACTTGCTCTACAGAATGAGGCAGCACAAAATAAAGCTGCAAATGCAGCTGGTGTGTACTAGTTTTCCTACCCTTAATTGAATTTTTCGATATTAACTTGCTTATCTATACCTTCTCTGAAATATTTAGTTACTAGTCTGCTTCTGCATTTGCTAAAACAGTGGATGCCGCAAAACCCGAGGTTCCCGAGCTTGATGGGCTTGGTTATATGGAGGACATCTCTGGTTCATTGGGTAATTTATTGTCATCCCCATTAAAGGATATTAAATGTGTAGAAAGCATAGTGTTTTCGTCATTCAATCCTCCTCCAAGCTATCGAAGGTAACTCAAAGAACATCCTCTCTAGTTAATATCATTTCATGGGTGTGTTTAGTTTATTTATTTATTAAGGATGCTCTCTGGTATGCAGGCTTGTTGGAGATTTGATTTATTTGGATGTGATAACTCTCGAGGGAAATAAATATTCAATTACCGGAAGTACAAAAATGTTTTATGTCAACTCAAGCTCGGCAAACACTCTTGATCCAAAGCCAAGTAAAGCTACTTCTGAAGCAACGACTCTTGTTGCTCTCTTGCAGAAGATTAGCCCCAGGTTCAAAAAAGGTAGTGAAGTGTGCTTGTAGAGTAACTGTTTCACACATAAATCTCTCAACTTTACCTTACAACCCAAACTTATTCTGCATCTTTCAATTTTGAAGCATTCCGTGAAATATTGGAGGGCAGGGCTTCCGCCCATCCTTTTGAAAATGTCCAGTCTTTGCTGCCACCTAATTCTTGGCTTGGCTTGCACCCGATTCCTGGTAAGCTCAGCCTCTTACAGTTTATGTCATCAGTGTTCATGTTACATTTTTATTTCGCAGTAGTTCTGCTCCAGGATTTGGATGCTATTGCTGCTTATTTTACCTTCTGTGTTCGGTTGTATGTTTTCCTTATTTGTTATCCATAATGGTCAACTTTTAATGGAAAATATATCTTTTATCCCATATAATGTTTTGATCTAGTTGATAAGTAGTTTCCACTCAACCAATTGGGGCATGTGATGCTATGACCTGATAATCGTGTGATGAATAAATTTCAACAATTATTTTTGTCGATAACTAGATGGAATCAATTTTTTTAAGATTTCATCCTATCCGGTAGCTTTTTCGAATGGATCTGAAAATTTGCAGTAATGATGAAGGATGATTGAGAAAATGCTGTTGCTTTTACTTAGTGTGATATAATTAATGCTAACAAGTGCATACTAAGAATTCTATAGAGTTGCAAATGTTGCAATGAATGAGTGAATACAAGAGGAGATAAGAGTAAGTGAATGCGTAAAGAGAGAAAGTCGGAAATGGAATAGTACCAACTGACTGAAAGATGGTATAATTGTTCCTAAGAGGTTCAATTGTACCTCAGAAGAAAACCAATAGATATGCCACCTAAGGAGTTTGAGGAAATCATGAAAAGCTCTAACCTAAATTATTAGAAAGGATCTAGATACAAATAGCCTACTTGGTCTTTTACGAAACACATAAAGCCAAATTTGCCTTTTAAGACTAAAGATTTGGTTGTTTGGTATGTTATCGTTGTTCTATATGCTTGTATATGATTTGAAAGTCAACTCCACAGTAGCTTGAAACTATGAGAACCTTCAGGTTTTTTATATTTGAACTATAGATTGGCTTGATATATTTTGTAATATAGTTTGGTGTGTTGGCAGAACACAGACGCGATGCTGCCAGGGCTGAGAATTCCTTGACTCTTTTATATGGAAGTGAGCCAATTGGCATGCAAAGAGACTGGAATGAGGAGCTGCAATCCTGTCGAGAATTTTCTCATACAACTCCCCAGGAGAGGTACCTTCATTTTCTCTCATTCATAGATTGATAACTTCGGAAGTATGCTTGTTCTTTAGTTTATCTGATGGTTATGCCTTGGTACCCTTCATAATCTCTTGGGTGATCTGTTTATCGCAGGATTTTGCGTGATAGGGCACTTTATAAAGTGACATCAGACTTTGTTGATGCTGCCATTAATGGTGCTATTGGAGTGATCAGTGGCTGTATCCCTCCAATAAATCCAACCGACCCAGAATGCTTTCACATGTTAGTTGTCTTTAATTGTTTTAATTAAGGCTTAAGCAATTTGTTTAATGTGTTTTGAAATTTTGAAAATTGATCTTCAGTGGAAGTTGAATAGTACATTTTTCTTCTTTGGGATTGGGAGGTATTGAAAATATTCATCATCTGGCCCTACATTTTTCCTTGTGAAAGAAGCAGTCCATATCTTAATGACTTGACTGTTCCCAGAGAACGGTACATGGTTTTGGCAAACGATACCATGGCATTATGATGTAATATCATTGTGTTTATAAATCCTTTTCAGATTGTTGTTTTTCGAAACTCTTGCTTTGGTGTTATATATGTGATATTGCACTTGAGTTTTCCTTCGAACTAGGAATGCTTTTTGACTCGTCACTGTAATTTTGATGATAGGTATGTGCACAACAATATTTTCTTTAGTTTTGCTATTGATGCTGACCTTGAGAAGCTGTCGAAGAAACATGCGGACAGTAATTCAAAAACATCCAGCTCAAGCATTTCGCTACCTTCTTCTGATAAGGTTCCCAATGGAAGGAAAGAGGATGGTTCAAGTTTGGAAGACACAGAAACCACTCAAGACATTTCTCCTGAAGTGCTGGCTGAAAATGAGCAAGCCACATATGCTTCAGCAAACAATGATTTGAAGGGCACCAAGGCTTACCAGGAAGCTGATGTCCCTGGACTTTATAATCTTGCCATGGCAATAATTGACTACAGGGGTCACAGAGTGGTAGCTCAGGTGTGTAATAAAGCTCAAATTCACCTATTGCTAACTTTCTCTTTTCACATGAAACGGTGGTCATTTATTATTTGGTTCACATGTTTATTAAATCAGTTTACTACTGTTGCACGCTTGTGTCTAAGAAGCACATATGTGATTATTATGTGATTTTACCTATACGTTTCCTTTTTGGGATAGTTGATTTATGAGATGACATAGCCTCTATGGCCAAATGGTCTCCAGTCACTGCAAGTTGCCATCTTCACTCTTCTATCAAGGAAGTTTATGCCTATAAAATAGAAGTTTAATATTAAATTGTTTAACATGAGTAATGTGGTGGATGTTATACTTGAAATTTTGATTCATTGTTTGTAACTCATGAATCCTTGTTCTCAATTCAAAATGCTGTTTTGATTTTGAATTATATATTGTGCTGCAGAGTGTTTTGCCAGGCATTCTCCAAGGGGACAAGTCAGACTCTCTCTTGTATGGCTCTGTCGACAATGGAAAGAAAATCAGTTGGAATGAAGGTTTTCATGCTAAGGTAAGAAGGGTGGAGAATTTAATTTAGTAATTAGTGATGCTGTTAGTGATTTGAAACCGTTGTATTTATTGTGTGATATTAAATAGTAAACAAATTTTTTGGAAAGGGAAATATGTGTTTAAAGTTGCATTATCTTTATATATTAATTTTAACTATGTATTCTTTTTAGCTGTGTTCTCTATCAGATAGATTTTTTTTTTTTGTATATCTTCTAAGCTTTTATTGTGTTAGGTGTCAGAGGCTGCCAAACGCCTTCATCTGAAGGAACATTCAGTCCTTGATGGATCAGGAAATGTTTTGAAATTAGCTGCACCAGTGGAATGCAAGGGGATTGTTGGGGGTGATGACAGGTAGTTGTTTTTGTTTTGTTATAATTATAGCGTGTGTTGTTTATTGGTGTCATCTCTGTAGATTTGCGAGGCTATTGTAGGAGAGTTATAATATCCAACTACATCGAAGATTTTGATTTGAAAATTGGTCATATATTTGATTTTTTTTAACTCCACTCTTGCTGTTTTTTGTATGTTATTTGTTTTCGAATATATGTTATTAACAGTAATAGATTCGAAGTTAGTCATGGATTAATTATCCTCCCCTCTATTTCCCCTGAACCAACCAAACCCCAAAATAAAAATATCCTTCAGCTCATAGAGCTGTGACTGCGTGCCCAAGTATATTGCCGAAATATTCACAAACTTCAGACTATCCTCTATCTACCTCTCGGTGAATTTGACACCATCATTATGCAGGCAACATAATACCTTTATATATCTCCCTCTCATATGCTCCCTATTTTTGTTTAAAACACTGGTTTTGCTCCATGCTTGAGCTAATCTCGCATTTGGAATTTTGTCCGTGTTTTCTCTGGGCCTTCCTACGTATTGGGCTTTATCCTAATCAATAAATGATTGTGCTGGTGCTATGCACTGATGCTCTACTCTTTCTGTAAAATGATCAGGCATTATCTTCTGGATTTGTTGAGGGTGACACCTCGGGATGCCAACTATACTGGACCCGGTTCTCGATTTTGTATCTTGAGACCCGAATTAATTAATGCCTTTTGTCAGGTATGTATTCCACCATAGTGCGAATAATATATGGATTTTCTTTGTATATCAAATTTATGCAGCTGGCTCTTTGTTGGAATAGGTTCAAGCAGCTGAGGCATCAAAGCCCAAGGACATAACTTCTGAAGGGGCGGAAAACATTTCCACTGAGTCTCAAAATGCCACTGATGAAGACAAGCCAGTAAGTAGAATCATACCCCTTCTATATATATATATATATATATATATATATATATATATATATATATATATATATATAATGTGTTGTGTGTATGTGTGTTTTGTTACAATCCTACTATCACAAAAGTTTTAGCTGTTGGGTGAAAATACACGAAATATTTTTTGTATTACATCTCAATTACTTTCTCTGAAGCAAAGTCACATTTGGCTTGAAGTGTGGACAATGCAGTATTGATTAAAGAAATCTTGTTTGCTCTCCTTTTTTATAATTAATTTTCGTGCTGTTGTTTATAATGGCTATCTAATCTTATTATGATTTCTTTCCGGTTGCCTCTGAAAAAAGTGCCTGTGCTTTTGTGATTTGATTAGTCGTCTTGTTGAGCAACCAAAACCATCTTGTAAGAATATCATATTTTTGGTATAAGATTAATTAATTGATTGCTTTCTGCAGGATTTAACAAAGGAAGAAAAAACTGAGGATGTCAAAGAACAAGCATCTGCATCTAATGAAGCTTCTTGTTGTAAGGAGGATATTGTTTTCAATCCGAATGTCTTCACTGAATTCAAACTCGCTGGGAGTCCAGAGGTTTTCTTTAACCTATATCTTTGCCTACTTCTAACTACATATTTATCTGCTTGAAAACATCATGAAACTTCTTACAGTATTTTGTGATATTCTTACATGGCTCTGTCTAATCATATTCTCTAGGAAATAGCAGCTGATGAAGAAAGTGTGAGAAAAGTTAGTCAATATCTTACTGATGTTGTACTGCCGAAGTTTGTACAAGACCTATGCACACTAGAAGTTTCACCTATGGATGGCCAGACATTAACAGAAGCACTCCATGCTCATGGAATTAATGTTCGCTATATTGGCAAGGTAAGCATTGTATTTTTTAGTTTAATTGCTGTAAGTAATAATTTATTTTGATAGCTGGTCAAGTGAATCGCGTGCCATTTTATTTGATATATCTTTCCTTGTCTTTTGATAGACATTTATTGTACTATTCCTGATTTGCCCATGTTTTTGTGAAGGTGGCTGGGGGAACTAAACATCTACCTCATCTGTGGGATCTATGTAATAATGAGATTGTTGTCAGATCAGCGAAACATGTTATCAAGGTGATAAAACTGTCTTAAGCATTTCATTCTCCTCTTTTTTTCCTCTATCATTAGCTAATTTGAAATCTGAGAATTCTCTGTGCTCTTCTAATTGACGTGGGAACTCAAGTACTCTGAATAATGACGGGAATCATCAAATGCATAGTAGTCTTCTATAATAGAATGGGAATTCTGTGTCTTCATTTTTGTGGAAGTATATTTTATGATATTTTTAATTATTAATCACGAACCTTTTAATTATTGATTTGTATAACTTGCAAGTGTTTGAGTGTTTAATCTGCCAGTTCTTGTTTGAAGCTCCAAAATTATCCTAAATGTCTTTCGTGATCAAGAAATATTTTTAGCTTTTAGTAGTTTGTTATTATAGATAGTTTAGGTGTTACTGATTTTGTTCCTAATTATGAGGGACGCCTATCATGTCTCCCTTGCATATATAGCTTTACAGATCCTTTTTAAATTCATAATGAGGTCATTCAATTTATTCAAGTACTCTGTTTGATGTTAACACGGTGTGTTATGCTGAGTATAAGCTATATTCCAAAATTAACATTCTGATAAGTCTGCTTGCATGTGCACATAAATGATGTTTAAGTGTATCTTCTGAGATGAGTGGAAAATCATGTTCTGTTTGCAGGACTTATTGAGAGAGACAGAGGATCACGATCTTTCACCGGCAATATCTCATTTCTTGAACTGCCTATTCGGAAATTGTCAAGCTTTTGGTGGAAAATTAGTTACTAATCTCACACAGTCCAGAACTACTAAAAAGGTATATCCTGTATGGTTGAAAACGAAGATAACTGCTACTCATGTTTTCCTAATTTGTTGGTTCATGTTTAACGCGAACCAGTGAATTAACCTGTAAACTTCTCCTTCTCTTAGGTTTTATATGCAGCTTTTGTTTTCCTGTAAACTTTATAATCTGTGAAGTAACCCATTGCTGTGTTTGTAATCCTTACTCTTCAATGTACAGGATCATGCCGGGCATCGGTCTCCAGGAAAGAGTTCCAAAGGACATGTACGGTGGAATGGCAGGGCATCTTCAAGAAAGACCCAACCTTCATATATGAATATGAGCTCTGACACTCTTTGGTCAGAGATTCAAGAATTTGCAATGGTCAAATATGAGGTACCGATTATCTACGTGTTGTTCAATTGTTTTAATTGAATGTGGGGGGCTTGGCTGTGCAGTTGTCATTTTGGGAACTGCACCAGATCTATATTATTTGTTGAGTTCTATCTAAAATATGTAATTTCAACTTAAATTCCTTTTAGGCACAAGCAAATTAGACAATAATGCTCGTTTTGTGTTTTTATTTTGTATATTCTGTAACTCTTTTTATTCGTTTTGTGTTTTTATTTTGTATATTCTGCAACTCTTTTTATACATGTCTATCTTTTGCAGTTTGAGTTGCCAGAGGATGCAAGGTCGCGTGTTAAGAAAATTTCTGTTCTTCGTAATCTCTGTCTGAAGGTAGGTACATCATCATGATCATTTGCAGTTTAGTCATTTCATATTTGAATTTGTTTGAGGTAAATAGTGTTAGACTTATCATGGTAACTTTCATAATCTTTTAATAATCCCAATAGCATAAAGGTGTTGAAAAGTTCTTTCTTAATATTTGTTCACAATTTATTTAATTGATCTTTTAGATCATGTAAAACACTTCCTCCTTAACCTTGTAATTCTTAATTTATTTCAGAAAAGATACAATGTGATAGAACTGTTCTTTCCATTTTATCATGTTATGAAAATAGTATTAATTTTTTAAAATTTACAATACTGTAGGTATTTTGATCTTTCTGATTTTACTCTCCTAGAATACATGTTTATACTTCGTCTCAGACAATATTTTTAAAAATTTAGTTAGATTGCAATATTAGTTGCTTTATAGTGTCAGACAATACATGTTTTTATAGTGTCTTTTACCATTTTGCCACTGAGGCCTTCAATTTTATTGCTTTTATATTAGTGTTAGTGACATACCTTGACACTGTTTGCTTTTCAGGCCGGTATAACCATAGCAGCACGTAAATATGATCTTAGTTCTCCAACACCATTCCAAACTTCAGATGTATTTGATCTCCGTCCTGTGGTCAAGCATTCAGTTCCTTCATGCTCTGAAGCCAAGGAACTTGTGGAAACTGGAAAACTTCAATTAGCTGAGGTTTTAACCATGCTTCATATTTCTTTTTTATTTTTATTGAAAGTAGTATAATTAATTCTCCATCCGTTTCAAAATTCGTATCATTTAAGGTTTTTATACAGATTAATAAAGGCAATAAAGTTGTCAAGAGGACATGACTCTTGCATGAATGCAATGTGGAATATAATCCTTTGCAAGCAGTGTACACAGTTTTAATTAGAAAGCATATTTGCAAAATAATAATTAATTCTACCTTGAAAAGTGAAATGACATTCATTTTGAAACAAATAATTAATTCTAGACTCTTTGTGAAACTGAGGGACTGCATTTTAAGTGAAAAGAAGTGGACTGGTATTGGGTTGTTTGGGTAGGTTTTAGCATGTCACTGTCAGTTTTCAGTACAGACCTCTTTGCAAATGTTTATGAATGGAGTGATACGTTTATGTACAGTTGAAGTTGTGGTTACTGGTTAGTATATTTTGCATTATTATCAGTCTCTTCAACTTGGAGAGAATTGTTTTGGATGAATTTGTGTTTAGGCTAACCAAAACCCAAATATTTCAATACTACCAGACTATCTTCCTAAGTTGACATTTTTTTTTTGAAGGATCCTAAGTTGACACTTGTAGATGTTTAATTCAGAAATTATGGACATTTGGTAAAAGATTATTTTGTGTGAATGCTAATGTGTAAGTTTTGTTTGATGCAGGGCATGCTCAGTGAAGCCTACACGTTATTTTCGGAGGCATTTTCCATTTTACAACAGGCATGTAATTCAGTAATTTTGTTTTTCTCATTGATGAGTTTCTTGTGCATAAAATAATTGTTGTTAAATAACCTGCAGGTTACTGGTCCCATGCATCGGGAGGTTGCTAATTGCTGCCGGTATGTCAATACTTATTTCTGTCATGTTGTCATATAATCTTTAATGCTTTTCTAGTTCAATTACAGTTTTTACTTCATCTGCAATTTTGCTTGCCATGCTGGTTTAGACCTGGGATAATTGATGTCACTTACTCTCATTTGTGATTTTTGAGTTTCTTACCTTTATAAGATTCATGCCTAATAGAAATTCAGTGTTTCTAATTTTAAGTTGATTTATTTGTGTGTTGTGCATTTGATCTCAATAGAAATGTTTAAATTTCAGGTATCTTGCAATGGTTTTGTATCATGCTGGAGATATGGCCGGTGCTATTATGCAACAACATAAGGAGCTAATTATAAATGAACGCTGTCTTGGTCTAGATCATCCTGACACCGCTCACAGGTATTTTCCATTTTATTTATTGTTTTAACCTTTTGCAAATGGTCGTATTTGTTGTAATTATGCCAAGCCACATTGGTATCGTCACTCTGGCCAACAAAACAAAATTGGGAATCGAGATGTGTATATGATTTCAGAAACTTGACTCTTCAGACCTCTAAAACTAGAAAAGATCAAAAGCCAGTGTCACTGTCAACCATTCATTCTGGTTCATTTTTTTTTTTGGGATCTCCTTTTCTGATTGATGCATGTCTTTACTTGTTAACTTCTCATTTTTCTTATATTGTTGGTTGTTTGATCATTTTATGGTTAGTATTTGAATGATGTGTTGGCATATTGTATGTCTAATAGAAATTTGATTATGTTACACTTTTTAGTTTGTACATAATTTACCAATATACTTGGCTTATATTGTTTTATATATTTCCATATATGTATATTCGTAAATGCACATGTACAAAACCTGGTTCTACCCAGTTGGATCACTAAACCTTGAACCTCTCATAATTGGTTCAAGGACTGCTATAGTTTTCAAAAAGTTTAGGGTATAAATTTTTTGTAATTGAACATTTTATGATCCATATTATTGTTGGTGCAGCTATGGAAATATGGCTCTGTTCTACCATGGACTCAACCAGACAGAACTTGCCCTTCGCCATATGTCCCGTGCTTTGCTCTTGTTAAGTTTGTCATCTGGTCCAGATCATCCTGATGTTGCAGCAACTTTCATAAATGTTGCAATGATGTATCAAGATATAGGAAAGATGAACACGGCTCTTCGCTATCTGCAAGAAGCTTTAAAGAAAAACGAAAGGCTTCTTGGCGAGGAACATATTCAAACTGCTGTTTGTTATCATGCTCTCGCCATTGCATTTAATTGTATGGGTGCTTTCAAGCTCTCTCACCAGGTATATGTAGTGGAATGATTGTTTTCTAGTAGTCACAGTGGTCTGGGTGTGGTTGACTGATTTTGACATTTGGTTTGGCAGCATGAGAAGAAAACATATGATATACTTGTCAAGCAACTTGGTGAAGATGATTCAAGGACACGGGACTCACAGAACTGGATGAACACATTTAAGATGCGCGAGGTACAGGTATACATTACCAAATGGAATCCATCAATTTATTTGCAGTACTTAACTACAGAGTGAAAAAATAAGACACTATTACATTAATTGGGGGAATTAAACAATGGTTCACATAAAATCAGGAAACGAATACTGGAAATGAGGGAAGAGAGATGGAGTGTTTTTGTATGAATGCTTGCATTTTTTGTGAGAGGGGGAGTGGGAGAAATATTATTCCAAAAAATGGGAGTACATTAATTGAGATCAATAGTGGTAGATGGAAGGTGGGAAATTAATTCATTGGGTTAGGAGTCGGCTCTAGGTTTGGGTGCCGGAGTGATAGATTATGCACTTGAGATAATTGGTGGCACAATTGATCCAAAAGCCAAGGAGTTAGCTTTAGCTCTAAGGTGGTTTGGGATTTGGCAGGTTTAGTTACCTGACTAGTTCTTTTCCTTGTATTTTTTTTTCTTTTTAAAATTTTCGGGACTATAAATTGTTTTGAAAGTAAAGTCTTGCATTCAACTCATGTATTTACATTTCCCTATTTGTTTTGGCAGATGAACGCTCAAAAGCAAAAAGGTCAAGCTATAAATGCTGCTTCAGCTCAGAAGGCTATTGATATCTTGAAGGTACGCTAAACAACTTCGAATAGTACAAACCTTTGTAGGTTTCATGGTCATTATTTCTCTACTATTTCGTTGGTTTTTCTTTTGTCGGTTAGTCTTGTAGCTTGACTGGGTGACCTGTCAAATATTCAACTTGTATTCATTGTATTCCAACACTCGAGTGATTAGCAACAATCTCTAAGTTTGTACACACTGATAATTTCAAGAAAATGATCATACAAGCTTCCTGATTGATATCTGATTCTACACTTTTTTGATTGCTCTGGCGTAGTTTATTTTCGCTGACTTGTATAAAATGGCAGGCACATCCTGATTTGATACATGCATTCCAAGCTGCCGCTGGGGGATCTGGAAGTTCAGTTGCAGCTGCTAACAAATCCCTCAATGCTGCAATGATGGGCGAAGCTCTCCCCAGAGGAAGGGGAAATGATGAAAGGGCTGCACGAGCAGCTGCAGAAGTCAGGAAGAAGGCTGCAGCAAGGGGCCTCACAGTACGACCCCATGGTGTACCTGTACAGGCTGTGCCACCCCTCACACAGCTTTTGAATATCATAAATTCTGGTACGGCTCCGGTCGCTGCAGACAATGGGAATGCAAATGGAGCAAAACAGGATGAAGATGTAGCAAAGAAGGAAGCAAATGGTGCACAAACCGAAGCAAATGGCCCTCCATCAAGTGATTCAACTGATGCCGAGAAAAGCGCGCCTGTGCAAGAACCGGCCCCGGTTGGACTTGGCAAGGGGCTGTCATCATTGGATAATAAGAAACAAAAATCAAAACCAAAGGCTGGGGCTTGAAATTTTGTACATTAAGCTCTGGTTGGTTGCTGCAATGGTACATTTGTTTGAGATCATGAATTCTTTGATTCATCAGGTACTATGCTCGGGTTTCGAAAAGCGTGTTGAATAGCGGTTAAAATAATCATTTTTTGTGCTCTTTCCTTGTAGGTTTTTGGTAGAATTTAGGCAGCCTGGTTAAGGTGCTAATGATTGTGATGAATACAATAATTTGATATTTTTCTTTTCATAAATGTTTCAGTAAATTACATATTTTGGGATATACAGGGTTAATAAACTTTTGATTTTTGACATGAACCCTTGTATCTTTAACAAGTTTAATTGCCAATTGAATTGAGGCAAATTAAATGCAAAATGCATTTTGTAGAATATTTTACACCAACTTATGATTGATAAATTGTTGTTGGCTTTCTTTTAGAGAATTAGTTTAAATAATTCAAATCTACCTCACTTCATTGGTTCAGGTTGCATCAAATGTAACAAAGTTTAAATATTTCAGCAATGACTTTTGTTTTATTAGTTTTGAGACTTAACAAAGTTTTGCAGTTCAGTAAAAAGAAGTGTTTGCTATTAAAAACACCTCTTTCAAATTTTTCTTTAGTTTCATAAAATTCATATTTTTTTAAGTTTACTTTTTGATTTTTTTTTTGAAGGATTGAAATTTAATGTCTGAAATATGGATATTTTCATTTTAGATATATTTTTTCAGAATGCTTAAATAAAATAGAAATTAAACTGATAAATATCACTTTCAATTTTCAATGTAGTTTGTCAAAAAAAAAATCAATATAGTTGGGTTCGTTTGTTTCATTTTCATAATATTTTTTGTTGCAGAACCCATGTTGAGAAAATTATATCACAAATTAAGTATAAGTAAATATAGGCTTAAAATAATATCATTTAGAATAAAATAAAAACGAAAACTTATCAGATATGTTACCTTAAGCTGGTCTCCAAATAAAGAATCTTGGTCTCAAAATAAAGATTCTAGCTCTTTTCTCTCATGAATAGGTATTGATTCCAAGTGCTATTAAGAGATGCTTGTGAAAGAGGACTTCTGGAGATCAACAAGGAACAACCCGAATTACTTTGAGAGTGAAGTACCATTTGACAGTCTAGAATCCCTTGAGAGTCATATTGTAAGGGCAAAGAAGTCTAATTATCTGAAATGAGTAGAAAACTATAAAGTCGGTGCTAGTGTGCCTCGAATTTATACCGACAAGGAAGAGAGAGCGGCAACACAACTATAAAGTATTTAAAGAATCGTTCTGCTATTATGGAAGAACCTTTCATTGAGGTAGTGCCAATAAAAGCAAGAAGCTAAAGGGTTTTCTGGTTCATTTTATCTGCTCTAGGGGCAGACATCTAGGTTGCTTTGCCTTGTCTCTTTGGTTATGTTTCTTATGCTGTTCCTTTTATGTTATCTTGCTTTCTTTTTCTTTTTCTTTCTTGGAAGCTTTTTTCGTTTGTGAATGTTTTGGATTTTGTCCTCCTTGTCCTTTTGTTCTTATGTCACACACACACACACACAACTTCCCATTTTCTGAAGTATCATTCCAAGTCTGGTATTTGTTTTACTTTCAGCTGGAGATCAGGTTCTCATCAAGCCTTCTAAAAAAAACGACCTCTCGTACGTGGGGTCTGTGAAGAAAATCTTGTTGGGTACAAGCACAAGTGATACACAGGTAACTGTGACTTGGTTTTACAGGCCTAAGCCACCGGTTACGCCAATAAGAAGTTCAATGGTAAGAAGAAGTTCTTATACTCTTCAGAGACATAATCACATAATGCTGAAACCATTATAAGCAAGTGTTTTGTGCATAATTTCAAAAACTACTGTAAGCTTGAAAGTGTCCGCCCTACGGATTTCTATTGTGTATATATATATATATATATATATATATATATATATATATATATATGCTCCTGCCACTCATAGTCTCAAAGCTCAAACATATACCATTGTTATGTGAGTTTTGTTTTTGATATGTAGAACATAATTACTTAGGTTTGTGTTTTTTGAAGGTATTGCAAATGTTGGTTGCCTCATAACCCGGATCGTAGTATGATGAAGTTCTATAGATAAAAAATAAAACTAATAAAAAACTCACAACAACAGTATCTGTTTGAGCTTTGAGACTATCAGTGGTAGGAACACACACACACACACACACACACACACACACACACACATATGAGTTTTGCTAGAAGACACCTTTTATGAAAGTGTCTTTTAGCAAGTTATTTTATGAGCATTTGCTAAAACAGACCAACTGATTTTTATGAAGGTGTCTTTTAGCAAAGTTATAACTAAAAAGTGGAAATCACACCTTGAGGTATGAATTGCTAAAAGACACCTTCATGGATGGCTTCTAGCATATATATATATATATATGCAGTGAGAGAGAGAGAGAGTAGAAATCCGTAGGACGGACACTCTCAAGCTTAGAGTAATTTTTTGAAATTATGGACAAAACATTTGTTTATAATGGTTTCAGAACTTCATATTGACGTAACTGATGTCTTGTGCTTGTTCCCAACAAGATTTTCTTCACAAACCCCACTTACGGGAGATTGTTATTTTTAGAAGGTAGAACGTGATCTCCAGCTAAATATAAAACAAATACCAAGCTTGGAATTTGCTAAAACTATATAATACCCCTCACACTTTCTCTCCGTTTCATTGTAAAGTAAAACATAATTCAGTTATATAAATTAATTGTAATTAATCTTCATGAATATATTTTTAACTGATAGAAACCATCTATTAAAACATTTGTAACCGTAAAATAACATTGAACATATTTTTAACGGATAGAAACTATCTATTAAAACATTTGTAACAGTAAAATAACATTTGATGAATTCCAAACCCAAAAAAATTAATCTGAAGAAAAACATGTTTGTTTAGTTGATTTGGATAAGCATTTTAAGAAATTAAAAAATTAATTCTTAAAATGTATATTTTTAGACTATCCCCCAAAAAAGTTTTTTCTAGACTATTGATTGATACAAATAAATAAACTGCAACCCTTTTAAACATTTCAAAATAGAAATGGATAAATTTGTTATGTTTTAAGACTATTTTTTTAATCTTACCCTCAAACTAATATTATTTTGGACAAAACTTATGTGTGTTTCCTTAACTCTTCTCGTATGGTTGTCATATAAAAAAACATCTAGTTAATAACCATACCAAAAGCACAAACTAATCATACCATATTCCTGTATTGTATTATTCACCGTTCATGATAACGAACATCATTTACAAGACGATTCTATTGTATAATATCATTCCCCATTACTCTCACGACTTTATTAGTGACTATTCTCATCAAGTCCTATTGGAATATAAAAATGACATTATAAGATAATTGATAGACTCCTTAAACGGATCAATTCTAAACCTAACTGACAGGCCATCTTAAAACGATCTGCATTGATACCTGATAACCAAAAAAATGTTGGTATTTACCTTTGATTTTCCCCCAATATTTAAGGACCCATTGAGTGATTGCATGGCCTAAATCTCCTATTATGTGTCTATTTAGGAATTTATGAATGTATTTAACTTTTATTTTTATTTAGTCATTTAGAAAAAAATATATAGTCGTTAGTGTTTGTAATTACAATGACCACTTGTAGGAGAAATTACAAAAAGGAATAGCTAGGAAGGACAAGATTTGTATTATAAAAGGACATCCATTTGTAACGACTAGGGTCTAAAATTCTAATCAAATTTTAATGGACGTTTCAGCTGCTAACCTAACTAATTTATATCTAAAATCCATATTCTACCCTTCATCCTTCTCATTACAAAGGTATGAGAGAGAGATAGATCTTTGATAGTCAGAGTTTTATGAGCATTTTGTACTAAGTAATGCAAAAATCTCATTCCTTTTCAGCTAGGATTGTATTCCTTCTTTGTAAGCTCTAAACTTATATATTCTTTATGCAATGATGTTTTTATTTACTTCTTATTCCACTTATGGTTTTGTGTTTAATACCATCATGAGCTAAACCACTTTTATGGTTGAGACATGATGATGTTATGAATATGTTTGCACGAGTTTGTTTAGTTAAATACTTAACTTTTTTAAAAAAAGTTGTAAAAACACTAATCTTTAAAATAAAACTTGATCACCTTTATTTTATTGCCAAATTTCATCAGCTCGAGAGTGAATCAGAGTAGAATTGCTTGTTTAATACAAAAAACATTTTTACTTTCTCTCTCACTCACCCTTAAAAGGCTTATTAAGTGTTTATCTACAAATCTTGTCACCAGAAAGATAATTTACCTTTTTAACAAAAGAAATAATCATGATTTGACCTTAATATTGTTGCGTGGTTAACTTTGTAGTCACGAACACCGAGAGAGTAGTTCCCTTAATTTAACCATGATGGTTTTGTTGACAAACCCCTTTGGCCACTTAATCTCCAGAAAGTTATACAAAGTTATAACTTTTCACCACTTTACGAATCTCCGTTCTTCACTAAGTTATGATCTTTAGCACATTTCTATACCTGAGATCTAAAAGTATTTTTATACTATTGTCTTATTGTTGAAATTATTGAATGATTAACTTTGTTTTTACGCAAACTATTTTTTTAGTTGAAAAGATGCAGAAAGTAACAGTGCCCCAATCCGAGTCGGTTCGATCTGTTTATACTATATAACTTGAGACAATTTTTACTTACACTCGTTTATGTGATTAGAATATATAATATTTTAACAAGCATTAATACCAAATTATAAAGAGTGGGAAAACTTATTTAAATAAATTTGGAGTCTTTAGAAATTAATTTAAAGAAGAGATTACTTGAAAATTAATTCCAAAAGAATCAATTGTAGTCTAAAAGATTTACAATGAAATTAAACTTCGGTAAATGTTTACAAAGACATTTTGAACTTTGGAGATATCAAACTTTGGATCATATATAGACCTGACATATGATCCAGCTTCAACATAACATGTTGAACAAATAAATTAACACTCGTAACTTGGTGATATTTACAATCTTAGCGAGTTTCCAAATGAAGGATAAAATATCATAATTACCTTTTGTCAAGGATATCAATCTTCATTATTAATTCAGTAAAAATTATTTGTCTTTGTCCACTTAAAACATATTTTAAAAACAATCCAAAAATCCAACATATTTTGAAAACTCTAGATTCACCTTGTTGCACAATATTATTATTATTTTTTTCTAAACAAGGTACGTACAATTATAAATAAATATTTATTTGTGAGAATTAAAAAAAAGAAGCAAAAATACAAATTTTTTTAAAGATCCACATTTTTGTTATTATGCTTAATATCTTTTGATTTGGTAATAAAGTATAATAAATAGAATGAATGACCTGATTATATATTAAAGACCAATAGTCTAGAACCGCGAACCATAGAGTACTTGCCACTGATGCCATAAAGAGATATGTTTTTTGAACTCAAATTTCAAATCCTCGCGGGGTAATTCACATCGATGTAATGAAAGTGATGGTCCTAAGACTGTAAAACCCATACTAAATTTATCTAGAATATTTAGCATGTGCGTTAAACTTAGTACTTGATACATTAAAATTACAACATAAACAAATTTCGACCGAATAAATTACATTCATGTTTCCATATACCAGACAACTACGTACAATAAAACAATTATACATAAGAGTTACATTTGAACCATGTACACTAACTACTAGTATGTAGGTACAAGGGAACATCTACTACGTCTGAATCATGACATGAACTTGCGCATCATCCAGCTTCTTCTACTCCTCGTTACCTTGATCAACTTGTTCATCTGAAATAAAAATAAAAGGAATTGGGGTGAGATAGGTTGTCTCAGTGAGTCCCACTTATCCTAGGCTATAGATAATCTCGGAGAAACTATGATCGCCATCTGTCTGCACTTAACATGTTTTAGGATTTACTATTGTTCTACATAACTTAGCGATCGGGGAAAAGCTAGGATCGGTAATATGTATACTATCATAATTTCTGTCTTAGTCGTTTTCATGTTCATAATTAAGTTAGAATGTTAGCGTTGAATAAACAATTATTATCTGAGTTTGTTTTACAGAATGCACCGGGTGGAGTAACCCCAGCCACATTCCACTGCTAACCAGTTAAATTCCCTATATGAGGGCTAGAACCGCACTCCTCCTACTACGTGTGGTTTACCAACTAGGGTAAAACCCATCCAGCCTAATCTGGAGCCCGCAAGGGACACAAATTATCTAATTATATTACGATAACATATATAATAGGTCGTTTTCTAAGAATATGTCTTATACTTTTACACATTTGTCTGAGTATGTCTCTGATTCATTTCTAAAAAATAAATAGCTTCGATTAACTAAGTCGAAGTTTCATAACTAAAATTCTCTATTTCTTATGGGTTAATAATCTACCCAAACAATAATAATTAAAGTAAGAGTGCAAGCTCTCACGATATGTCAAGTGTCAAACATGTCTTTGGCTTGGGTTTCCTTTAAGGGACTTAATTGATGTTAACGACAAACTTAGGGAAGGTTTGATGTAAGTCGGGAAGGAAATTCTATCGTTGAACATCAAAATCTTGAGTTTTTAAAGACTGGTAATCGATTACCATAGAATTCGACATTACAGAATTCACCATGGTAATCAATTAGCAATGTTAGGTACTCCCTCCGTCTCTAAATTATAGTCGTTTAAGATTTATGCACGATTATTAAGGAAATGATTAATTGTGTTGATTTCAATGGTAAAATTAGTAGCATTTACTAAAAGATCCTTATTAATTATAGTTAGTGAATTAATTAAGTTGGATGAAATTCAATAAATAAGGGTATAATAGTGGAAAAAATAATAAATGATGCATTTGTTTTGTAATTGTGAGACGGAGGGAGACAATAATTGATTACCTTTGCCCTGGTTTCACATTTTCAGCTTTTAAATAAGTACTCTTCTTCCCTAAGCTTAAAAAAACGACCAATTGACACTATTTAGTCAAAATTCAACATTTTTAGTTAAGTAACACAAGCCAAGAACACATTCAATACAACACATCATATATGGAATCAATTAACTAGCATGCATTAATCAAATTTCATGTTTTCTCACAAATCATACAAAATAAACCCATGGTGGGAGCTAATCTAATATGAACTCACTTTTAATTGCTTCTGGAAATTTTGTTAAGCAGCTCATCAATAGCCTACAACTTCTGCTATCTCTAAATCTCCATTATCACTTTCTGCCAGTTTTTCTAAAATAGCTTAGTTACAGCTTATGGCTTCTGAACAATTCAATTTCAATCCAAACTCTGAAACAACAGTTCTAACATATATAATCAGTCCCAAAATTACTTATACAATAGCTTAAATCAACAACTTAGTCATTCAAGGAAGATTTCCCAAAAACAGCTTAATGGCATAATGGTCTCCAAAATGAAAGGATATGGTAGTGAAAAATGTAATTATGCTTCAAGATAATTTTAGCAATATCTGAATTCTTGTTAAGATAGTTTTTGTTTTCATTTCAATCTTACTTGACCTCTTACATATCATCCTATATAATTTAATGGAAAGTATTTTATTTTAACATCTTATCCTCTATTGATGATGCCATTTAGTTCAAAGCTTAATTAGATTCAATTTGATTTTTAGTTGTACATGATGGATTCTAAATAGGAAATAAATGAAAGTAGTTTTTTGCAGTGTATCTATAGAGTTATAATAGGTGTGATATATTGCTAGGTTTGGTCAAAGGACATTTTGAAATGAAAATTTGGTCACTTAGGTGGTTGAATTGTGTGAAGACTTCATATATTTGATCATAATGGTTGCTACTACATATATTGGATATTGTTACTGTTTGTGACATTTATTATTTATGACCGCTCATGAATAAATATACTAAAGGATAGTTAGGAATGAGAGAGTGAAGGCGAATATTTGTTGGATATTTTAGTGAGATATATAAATTAAGTTATTACTATAAGATATACATTTATTAAAAAGTATACTTGAGGATGTGTTCCTTTGTATAATTTTGTGATGAACATTATTGAAACGAGTCATCTAATCTAGTTTGGTAGAGGCGAGAATTATGATAAGTTAATATCCTATGTAAGGAGGAATAAGGGTGGATATTAGTTGACATTTGTTTTATGCAAACATGCACCATATATTAGAGAATGATTACGCAGGGGGTAATGGATATGAATTGGATTGTGGACATCACTTACGAGGCCATGGGGTGATTTTTGAGTCTATATATTCGATGAGGAACTCTTAAGTGACTCATGTTGATCCCACGATGTCGGGACAAACTTATAAAGTTGAGCAAATTAGAGCTCTTACCTGACAATATTTTACTAGTGAGAGTGTCAAGCACCGAAGTAAACTAGTATGGTGTTCCTTCAACAAAGACGTTGGACATGTACTCCTGGTATACTATCTAGAGTAGGAAAATGGCACCACATGCATGTGGTTTATATGTGAAGGTGCATTGCATTTCCATTAATTTTCCAATGTTTCAATTGTATGTTTGTTTTATACCCATTGCTATATTTATACCATTAACATGATTTAAAACCTATCTCACCCCTTTCTTTTTGTGTATCATGTGATTTTATGTTTTTGTGTACATATAAGTATTAGTCTTATTTTTCAAAGTGAACATTGATTTTCTTTCAAGACAAGATGCGAAGTAAAGGCCTACTCTTTGACCTATGTTTATTTGTGGTAAGACTAGTCTATTTGGATTAGTTTATACTTGGACATATGATATGGCTCTGTATTGGTCGAAAGTTCTATTTAATTACCTTGTTCCATATTTTACTATAAAGTTTAAAGTTTATTTTCAAAATATTTCTTTGGTTGTTGGACTAAAAGTAATTTTAAATGTGATACTCTTAACTCATGAGAAGCGATATTTTGAAACTCATGTTTTTACTTTTCAATAAAAGAACTTATTTTTAGTTTTATCTATTTATAAATATGTACGTGGTAAGGGTGTCACAATATTATTTTGCTTTCCCGTCCTGTTGCGGTGTTTATTCAGTTCAGATCGATAAATTATGTTTAATTCATGCAGATTAAACAATGCTTTAGACGTCTTCAATGTTATAGATATGGAGACATGAGCATGTCTGACAATTTATAATTGTTATAATTACAGTCTTTTTTTTTTTTTTTTTTTTTTCTGTTGGATGTTATTAACTTGCATGATGTGAATTTGTTCTTAGATTTATCCTATTTGATTTTAACAATTTTATTCTCAATCGATGTATTCAAGAAATTTGGATGAATTAATGTTGTTATTTTGTAAAAGAAAATATATAATTAAGAATAACAACAAACTATGCCCCTTTAAAAAAAACAAGAGTGTATTAATTATGTATAGTGTGGGAGCCCAAAAGAATATTTCTTTAAAAATAATTTCTTGACTGAAAAAAACATTCATGAAACATTTTTACACCTCATTAAAATGATAAATGTCTCTTAAATATAAAAATCAAATTTAACAATTTTTTTATGGTTTAGTACTCCTTTTGGTCTCAAATGTAAGCAAAATATCTCTTAAATATAAGAATCAAATTTAACAATTTTTATTTTTTTATTTTTTTTTATGGTTTAGTACCCCTTTGGGCTCAAATGTAAGCAACTTTTTATTTTTTATAAACTTATGAAATAATTGATGTATTTAGTCTATTATTAGACTAGATACATCAGTTATTTATGCCTAACCTCTCTCTTGGCCTTATAAAAAAAATATGAATATGAAAAAGGAATGGTTTCTTATATTTGAGACCAAATTAAATAATTATATAAAATTCAGTCAACGATAATTATGAAAAAATATCATTATGGTAACATATTATTAAATATAACTTATTGGATACATCCCTTCAAAAAAACTTATTCAATATATATTACAAGACTTATTCATTACAATTACATTGAATTAAAAGCCAAATACATAATAGATACTTTGATTTTTTTTTGGTCAAGTACTTTGAATCATTTTATACATTTACTATTTACACTATATTCACATTGAATAAAATAAATTTATAACCAATTCAACAAGTTGACTATATTAATTTCTTTTGACCATATTAATTTTTTTTGAGGAAATTTGACCATATTAATTGTTAGTTGCTCATTACTAATGTTTGAGAAAAAAAAAACATTATTTGTCATGATGTTTGTATATAAATAACCTGCTAGACATTCCATTTGTTATGAAATAATATTTGTTATATATGTTTATCCCATGACTATCATCTATTATATGCAAATGATGTTTCTCTTTAGGTTCCCTCAATATCTTTAAGGTCCCCTAAATATACATCTGCTAGTTAAATACTATACGTACATTGATTTGAAAAATTTACATCTGATAGATAACTACCAGATATGAAATTAGAGGCCTTTAGAGGTATTAGGAGGCCTAAAGAGAAACATTCATATGCAATTGCACCAATTCTGACCTGGGCTGAAGCCTACCATTGCTAAGTTCCAAAGGGCTCATCCCAGAAGAAGTCTAAGGGGCTATGGCATGAAAGCAAACAGACCCACAAGAAGACAGCCTAAGCAACTGTCAGCATGGAAGAACTTTGATCAAGCTGAACAATCAATAAGGTTTGTGACACATGAAGAACACATATACTAAAAGGTGAAAACCAGAATGGTCGGATGAAAGGGTTCTATACAAAGTCCAGTCAACACCATCAACCCAAGGATCTCGAATTTGGTAGGATTAACAACCTTAGCAAATGATATGTTTTTATCATCCATTCAAATCAACAAAATACAAAATGACCATTATCAATTTACAAAGTAAGCGTTCTCTTAAATTTCAAATGCATAAATATATAATTTTGATCACTCTTTTTTTTTTTTTTGACATTCGCATAGGTTTCCGACCCACCAAAGGTGGACGACTAATCCGGCTCATGATATTATGTTAAATGATTTTGCATATGCTTGTGTCTCACAATTCTTTTGTTTTCATTTTCTTGTTTAGAACGATAATATATTTAAACACTAGTTACATTTTGAATTTAATTCCCAAACGTACAATGGTCGTACCATTCACCATATTTATGTTAAATTTTTCTTTAAGGTGTCTCCTCATTTATGAAGAAAGTTACACAATTGTATAAATCCCTTTGTTGAGTGCACTTGTTTACTATACAACATATATATCATTTTAGTTAATTTTTTTTTTCAAATCTCACTTATATTTTTCTAAGTTTCGGTATTTATTACAACACCTTTAATACAAAACAAGATTACCATGCATAACTTCTTTTGATGATGTTTTAAATGCGATTACTAATAATTGTCACTATAAAAGTGTACATAGAAAAAACTCAACTTTTAAAGTATATTTTTTGTATTCATAATTATATTTTAGAGATAACTTTGTATATTTTATCATGAAAGATAACAGTGAACAATAATTTTTTTTTTAATTAATTTCTATACAAATTTTTAGCTGTAACTTTATGAATTACTTTTATCTATATTTTCATATAAATGGATGATTTGTATTGTAGTAAAGGTTTTGACTATATTCTATCAAAAAAAGTTTTTTTTTTTTTTTTTGATGCAATTATCTTATATAGATGCAATTTGAATTGTTAACCAAAATGATCTTACAAGTGTTATTGCAAATTCTGTGAAGTCACTTGTAAAATTCCTGCATGCAAAGAATATTCAAAGCTTATATATTTAGGAATAATGCATTTTATTATAAGAGGTTTGAATAAGTAGTTGCTGATAAGTCTAACGAGGAAACAAGTAGCATAAAGAGACATAGGCATGATCTATAGTGCACACAACAAGATGCTAAATATCAATGTTGTATTTCGGTTTTTATTTTTATATTCATGATTATAAATATCCATAAAGATTTCTTATTTATAACCTTGTCAATTGATCAATGTGAAAATAGAAATGACTACTTCACCCTATCTCACTTCGTGAACCTTAATAATGGATTTTTCCAAGAATGTTAATCGACATTCATTTCGAAAAAAGGGATCTCAAAATGATGTTTCATGTAAGGATGCAAACTGGACTTGCACAACTTGTGGAAACTTAAGTTTTTCTTTTAGAATTGTTTTCTGTTGAAGACATTTGTATTGCTTCAAAATCGTATGTAACTCTGTCAACCCAAGTAATGAGCCCATATTGAAATAATCACACTCTATTATTTCTTCGATGATGATTATTTTTATATGAGCTCATTATTTTGAAAAGTAAAATTACATATGGTCTTGAAGCATCACAATGTCTTCGATGGCAAACGACTCTAAATGAAATTTTTAAGTTCCCACAACTTGTGAAAGTCCAATCCACATCATTTCAAGTTCTCTTTGTTCCAAATGAAGCTTGATTGTCTTCCTTAGAAGAAGCCATTAGTAGGGGTTCATAAAGTGAGAGAGAGATTGAAGTAATTTTTCGATCCTCAATGATTAATTGCAATGTTACAAATATACAATATCAATGCAAGACCATATGTAATTGTACTTTTCAAATTAGACCTGTTCAGTATTTCCATTTATTGCCTCTTTGACTATATATGTATGTAATGTGTTACCGTAAAGAATCAATGCAAAACAATATCATTTATATTACCTCTATATGGCATCAACCTTCTCTACTTAAAACATTTCTTGATCCAAAACACCATGTCTTCCTCGACCACATCTGAAATCCAAATCAACTCAAATGCAAACACTGTCATTGCTCTAAACAACACGGATCCCTCAAGCTGAACAGTTCAAATTTTCCTGCTTGGTGATGTAGTAAACCCGCAAGTGTACGGTTTATTGATGTAGTAATAAAACATATCGTTCAGACATAGAGTTATGAATTCAATTAACTTTCAATAAGGATTAAATAAGAATTCAAGTTGAAAGGTTTTGTATTTTGTTTTAAAAGAAAATATAATAATAAAAAGCGCCTTTGGATTATTGGTTCGTCATGGTGACAAATCCTTCACAAACCAAACCCTAAACCTAGAACTTTATGTTGGACCTATTTTCTAAAGACAAGTTTCTCTTTGGCCTATCACATCTCCTTTCGGTTTCAGTGAGTGTGTTTCTCTAACAACCACACTTATTCTCATGGTTGAAGCTATTGAAATCCTTTAAGAACTAAACTATATTGTCTCAAGGTTTGCTAGACTATTCTCATGTTTCACAATCCTTGTCTAATTTACTTGTTCCAATATTAAAACTTCATCTTTCGATACTTCGCTTGATATTTGTGATTATGAATTAACAAGTACTAACCCTTCGCTGTCGCTTTATGAATTTGATACTTGTTAATTCATTATAAAAACGGTGAAATAGATTAGAAAATAGATTTACATAAAATTAGGGTTCGAGGCTTGGTTTGATAGGGATTAGGTCATTAGACTCATCCAACAATCCCAAGACAAGAAGAGTCTACTCACTCATGTTCATTGTAAACATAGAAGAGAAGAAGAAGAAGAAGAACATAAAATAACAATAAAATAAAGGTGAACTTTTATTCAAAGAAACAATTGTCACTTATTATTTCCAAGAACAAAAGATGATTCAATATGTTTTCTAGCTACTCTATTTATAGTCTACAACTACTTAAGCCCCAAGAAATACATCAATAAAATGTTCCACAAGAAACCACATGCTTTAGGTCAGAAGTAAACTAAATAGGTAGCTTGTCGAAGTAGCAAAAGGCTGTCTAGAGTGGTGGAACGACCGTGTGGCTGGAGGCACGGGCCGTGCCAAGCTCTTTGATTGTTTATTTGGCTTTGAATTGTTGGAGGCACAGGTTGTGTCTTCAAGGCAGGGGCCGTGTCTATATTTTTGAACAGAAACTTCATATTTTTGGCCCGAATCAGCTCCAAATCACCTTTCTTTTGCTCCAGGACACAATCTTTCAAATATTTGTTCCTGAAATATAATAACTTGCAATTGAAGTAAAATATTTCTAAAAACGAAATAAAATCAAATTAAAACAGACTCAAATAATATATAAAAAACACTAATTTATGACTCATCAAACTCCCCCATACTTGAATCTTTGCTTGTCCTCAAACAAAAAGCATAAACAATAGCAGCATAAACAAGATTTAACATATGACAACATTATTAAAACTCATGTCTCCTCCAAGGTTTTGTTCTAGTAGTACACTAATCAGAACTTCAAGCATTTCTTATGAACCTATTCAACCCAACAACAAGTCTTAAGTGAGTGTGTGTGTGTGTGTAGTCCATCCCTTTTCTTGCTCCTGTGTAAGAGATATTATGAGGAAACAGGTTGTAACCTTAACACTAAACCAACCGAGAAAAGTCCTTTCTTCATTTCATATAAGAGAGATGGGAATTATTTGATCATTGGATCAATTGACATTTTTTTTTTGTAAGAAGGAACTACAGAAGCTACTTTTTGTTTTCAGGATGACACCATCTTCATGTGGGAAGTTAGGTAGGGCAGCTCCTGACCCCAGAGTCAATGATGTACCCCTATAAATATATTTGCTTCCGACCCTCTTGATAATCAACGTAGTTTTAGGCATTTGATCATTTTAATGTCTTTGTGACCAACCATTACCGGTTTCTTTACGGTCACTTTTTTTTTCAAGTCTTTTCTCCCCACACAAACTTATACCACTTTTACTCTGAAGACTTTTAAAGGTCAATTTACCACAAAAGTTAGAACGTACTCCTTAAAATACATATCTACACAATTACTCAAAGATTGTAACTTTGTACTTGTCTCAAAGAGAATTTTCACAATAAAACATGATGTGGGTATATCAAGAACACTCAAAACACAAGAAATCACTTTTATGTACAAGAAACAACCATTTTGGAAGAGACAACAAAAAAATTTATGTCATAATTTACAATAAAAACAAGCTGCTTTACATGCCTTTCGCAACAAAACAAAACAAAAAATTAAAATTCAACGGAGTTTGGAAACACTACGACACTTGACTAAAACAAGACACAACACTTTATTGGCTCCCCCATACTTGGGTGAAGCATTTTCCTCAATGATTTAAAAAGAAATAAATTTTTTGCAAGAGATAAAAGAAAAAGGAAAAGGGAAAGCTCACAATTTATTGGGGGCCTTGTGGAGGATCCTGGAGGTTAAGGTGTTGCATCATTCTCAAGAGTATACAATTATTTTTCTCGTGCATGCGATTGCCCCTTTGGACATCACCACGTAGCCCTGAAATTTCAACACCTTTGTCTTTGTTGCTCGGTGCTTATCCTTTGGATTTCATGTTGCATCAATGTCCATCAGTCATTGTCATATTGTCCGTCGGCTTCATGGTTATGGTGCACCGGATCATCATGCAAGTGTGCTCTTCCCTCATCCTCATCACCACCATCATCATCAACATTTTGTACATGTGGGTTAGTGTAACGCCCTACTTCTATTAAAGCGATAAAACATACGAATAAAGCATATATTCAAGAAATAGACGTTACGTCTTCAACAAATAACATCAATATGGATATATAAAATTTCTCAACAGTCGCAGCGGATATAAATCATACATCATCAAACATACATGCCATGAAATCAATATACATCATGATATAAAATCTCCAAATCCCGACATATGGGTCAAATCTCAAAAACAAATAAATCCAACAAAGAGAAAAACAATCTTATCATGGTTGTGAGACAACCTTATCATGACATCATCAAGTTGTGAGACAACCATTTATGAGAAAAACAATCTTATCATGGTTGTTAGATTGTAAAGTTATTCGTGTAGGGAATCTAGTGCGGTACGGGACGAACTTGAATGGTACCAAGACATATGAACTTGTGACAGGTCTAATTTGCAATGGAGCAATCATATGGATTTGTTGCGGGGATAATTTTTTTTTTTGGAATTTCGAGAAGCACCTTGGAATTTCATCCTTTATTCTGATGTAGAGGTGTTTCTGTTCTTCTGCTAATGTATGGTATACCAAAAAAATTTGGATAACCCATACCATATTTTGGTATACAAAATGATAATGTTCTCTATCCTCAACCTCGTGCATCTTATGGGACAGTACCCACTATCCCACATGAAATATTTTGAGTTATTTCTAGTGCAATTCCTACAACTATATCTTTCAAGGGTCTCTAGTGGATGCAAGAAAAATAACATATAATTTTGCATCTTATAAACATTGTAGATAACTAGATGGTTTACATGAAAGGGACTATATTTGTCCAAAATATGATAATGTTGACTTTGATTTTAAGATAAAATGAGGCATTTCGGTTATGAATACAAATTTAACATTCTCACATTTTGAACAAATCCAATTCCCTTTATGATAAACCATCCAGCCCTCTACGATGTTTATGAGATGCATACTATTTGTTATTATTCTTGCTTCCCTTGGAGGAGGACCTTGAAAGTCAAAGCCATAGGGATTGATTTTAGGCATTGAACTACAAATACTTCTAAATATTCCATGTTTGATAGAGGGTATTTAACTATAAGATACATGATGCCAAGGATAAAGACCATTATTATTTTGTATACTTGAATGTGATATGGTTGATCCAAATTAGTTTGGATAGTGTATGAATCAAAACACCTCGATAATACAATTGGTGATGATTATTTATATATGATCTCATTATTTGGAAACTAGAATTACATATGGTCTTGAAGCATCACAATGTCTTCGATATCAAACTTTTCCAAAAGAAAGATTTAAGTTCCTACAAGTTGTGAATGTCCAATCTACATTGTTACGTGAAATATCATTTCGAGATCTGTTTGATCCAAATGAAGCTTGATTGTCATCCTTAGAAGAATCCATTAGTAGGGTTCATAAATTGAGAGAGTAAAGTCCTCATTTTTATTTCCTCAATGATTAATTGTCAATGTTAAAAATACATTCCTCAAGGATATTTCTAATCAAGATTATAAAAAGATAAACCAAACTTCAATATTGATTTTCAAATCCCCATTGTATGTGTGATAGACCTTACCTACAACTTCATTTGTTATATGTTTCCTCTTCATACTTATCCACAACTACGTATTCAAAAATCTCTTGTTAGAAAATATATTATTTTCAGATATATATATATATATATATATATATATATATATATATATATATATATATATATATAAGCTTTAAGAAATCTTTGCATGCAAAAATTGTACAAGTGGACTTCACAAAATTTTCAATGATACTAATAAGATAATTTTTGTTTTCAATTCAAATTGTGTCTTTAAGAGCATTAAATCCAACTTTACCCTTTAAATTGTGTCTATAAGTACATATTCCCGAAAGAATCAAGATGTTCTTATGAAGGGTGCTGAGAGGTGTTCTCCAAACTCGTATGAGACTACAAGATAAAGGTGTGCAGTGTTCGAATAGTTGGCCATTTTGTGCAACAAATTATGAGAATGATTAGCATGTTTTTATAGGGTGTGAAGAGGCGAAAAAAATGTATGGATTTGCGGCAGGAATGTGGCATCTAGTTCAGGATGCGGCTATTGTTACTGTAAACTTGGCAGATTGGTTTTTTTCTCTATTATGCAAGATAATAGATGGTGAAGGTGCTGATTTGGAAATGATTCTTTGGTGCTCGTGGCATCGATGATATGATTAAGTATGGGACAAAGATATGAAACCAATTAATGTCGCAATTCAGATGGCGCGCGACACTCTTTTCCAATGGAAGGCAACTAGAAATGCGAATTGTGTGCATGTCCGACAACAACAAATTAATATTGTGCAATGGCATCCACCAGAGACGAATTATGTTAAGTACAATGTTGATGCATCACTGTTTGCAGAGCAACAAAGCTTTGGAATTGGAATGTGTATCTGGAATCATCGTGGTCAATTCATCAAAGCGTAAACAACATGGCATGACGGAAATCCACCACCATAGGAAGCATAGGCAATCGGTTTACATGATGCTATTCTTTGGCTTCGACAATTGGGAATATCAAATATGCACTTTGAGCTAGATTGTAAGCTAGTAGTTGATAGCATAGTTGATAGGACTAATATTCAGGCTGAGTTTGGTAATATAATATCTATATGTAAGTAAGTCTCTACTATTCCAATTTCTAAACTTTAAGATAAGTTTTTTTAAGGGGCAAGTAAATTATGTCACTCATAGATTAGAAAAGGTGTCACAAATGCATGCTCGTCACCAGGTGTTTGATTTGATTCCATCGTGTATTGACTCTATTGTGAGAAATGAAATAATATGAGTTTTTGTTTGTCAAAATAAACAAAACAATCTTCTCAACACATTCATTTTCCCTAAAAAAATATTGCACAACTAAAATGACATTAAATTGAATTTTAAAAAAATATCACATTAATTAAGTGAAGTTAAATTAAAGCAATACTTGTTCTTAGAATATAAAAAAAAAATACTTTGATCTTTATATCTTGGTGCATAATAATAAAAAAAACTTATACTCTTTTATAAATATCATGTACCAACATCCAAAGAAAATCACACATCAAACACAAAATAAAAAAAGTTTTATATATATATATATATATATATATAGAGAGAGAGAGAGAGAGAGAGGAGAGAGAGAGAGAGTTAACTAGTGGAATGTATAGTAGTTAGTCACAATGAAACTGAAAGTAAAATACAATCATAGACATATATCTCTATGATCAACACTTTTAATACAAGACAAATATAAAAGTAAATCATGAAGTTACAACTAAATCTTTGTATAAAACTAATTAATACTCTTTTTTTTTTGGTTACAACTAATTAATACTCTTTTTGAATCAACATTGTTTTTTTATGATAAAATATATTACGTAATCTCTAAAATTATCGTATATTACAATACCATATTTCTATATTGTACTATTCCCGGTTCTACGAGAACCAAAATCATTATTTACAAGACGATTATGTTATATAGTTTCATTCCCCATTACTCGCATGACTCTGAGTGACCATTTTCATCAAGTCCTCCTAGGAATATAAAAATGACATTATACCATAGAATAATTGATAGACTCCCTAACCGGATCACTTTTAAACCTAACTGACAGGCCATCTTGAACCGATCTGCATTGATATCTGATAACCACATAAATGTTGGTTATTACCTTTGATTTCCCATCATTATTTAATGATCTATTGAATGATTGCATGGCCTAAATATCTTATTATGTGTCTATTTAGGAATTTATGAATGTATATAAATTTTATTTTTATTTAGTCATTTAGAAAAATCTATGCTCGTTAGTATTGGTTGAATGAATAGGTTACACATTTTATTTTTTTGCAAAGTAGACCAAAGTAGCTTTAGTTGGAGCGAAAGATGAAGCGTCGTAGGATTGGAAGTACATATAAGTGTAATTGTACGAACGTGGGTCCAGCAAGGATGTTCATTTGGAGCTAAAGTCTCTAATGATCTTAGATAGTTGGAGTTTTATGATCATTTTGTAGTGAGTAATGCAAAAATCTCATTCCTTTTTAGCCTGGATTGCAATCCTTCTTTGTAAACTTTAAATTTATATATTATTTATGAAATGAAGGGTTATTAAATGTTAATCTACAAATCTTGTCACAAGAAAAAGAATTAACTTTTATAATGAAAGAAATGACTATGATTTGACCTTAATATTCTTGCATGATTAAGTTTGTAGTCACGAACATTTAAAGAATAGTTCTCGTAATTTAACCATGATGGTTTTGTTGACAACCCCCTTTGGCCACTTGGTATCCAGAAAGTTGTAACTTTCCACCACTTTGCAAATCTCCATTCTCCACTAAGTTATGATATTTACCACATTTTTATACTTCAGACTACTTTTCCAATTGCAACATAAGGTTTTTGTAATGTATATGTGACCTCCATTCTCTACTTCCTTTGGTCATTATTATAACCAAAGATTCTCTTTTCAGGTATATTGAATATGTGACGTATTTGATCTATATTATACACCAAGCCAAAAGCTTGGCATAGGCATGTGGTGCGACAACCTAAGGCTCGTGCATGTATGGAAGTATTTTTATAGGGGGTGTGTGTATATCAAGACTTGTTTATAGGGAGTATATATAGAAAACAGAAGAAAGACAGCCCATAAATTTATCTGACTTCAGCCCAACAACCCTTCATCTTTTTTTTCAACTCAACATAATTTCCTTTCCTTACCCCGCCCAATGCTTTCATTTTTACACCCCAACATTTCATTAGCCAAAATAAAAAATTGAGAAGTAAAACCTAAAATGCAGAAGAAAAAAAGAGTAGAATCTCTACTCCTTCCCAGAGTCCAGCGTTGCACCTCTGTCTTTGAGTCTAGTGCTACCACCCACTCCTAGCCGTACGCCACCTTTAGTCTTTGGATTCAATTAGTCTCATCAAAATGACTTCACACACTTTAGTATGAATGAATTTTTCAAGATTTTGATTTTGAATGAATGATTTTTGTATGATTATGAATGAAATAAACGAATGAATGAAAAATGAATTGATTTTGAATCATGATATTTGTAAATAGTGATTAACTATATATCTCAACTATAAAGATAACAAAAGTATAAAAACTAAAGTTAATATCAATACTTGGACTTTCCAAAAATTTAAATCAAATGATCATATCATTAAGATGCCAATCTATAAAAAGAAACATAGAAAGAAGAGAGAGGTAGACAACCTGAATATTTCGGGGATTTGGTTTAAAAGATAAGGTTTCCATAAGTAAGAAGGTAGAGTTCTCAGAATGTGAGAAAAACATAAGAAGGGGGGTTGAATTGTGTTAGTTTTTTTTCTTTTTAAACTAAGTACAGAGTCCAGAGTCTGATAAAGTTCAGATTCTGGAGCAATGTTCAGAGTCTAATTCAGCGGATAAATTAGAGAGAGAGAGGGAGATATATATATATATATATATATAGAGAGAGAGAGAGAGAGAGAGAGAGAGAGAGAGAGAGAGAGAGAGAGAAGAGAGAGAGAGAGAGAGAGAGAGAGAGAGAGAGAGAGAGAGAGAGAGAGAGAGAGAGAGAGAGAGAGAGAGAGAGAGAGAGAGAGCAATTATCCTGGTTCCTTCAAAAATCTGGAAGTAGTGCAGTCCCCCTTGGACAATATATATATATATATATATATATATATATATATATATAGAGAGAGAGAGAGAGAGAGAGAGAGAGAGCAATTATCCTGGTTCCTTCAAAAATCTGGAAGTAGTGCAGTCCCCCTTGCTTGTCCAAGGAGATTTCACTATAATCCAATCTGATTACAAATGCTCAAGCATACAAGCAAGAGACTTCAAATACTCAAGCACTCAAACAAGAGATTTTCTATGCTCAAGCAAGAGACTTCAAATACTCGTCTAAGACGTCGTCACCTCTGCCTAATCACTCCTACTAATCCTCGTGCCCCCTTTCTCCATCTAATAACATGAGGGGGCGTAGCGACCTTTTCGGCCCGTGCACTACCGATAGTGGTCTCTCCGCCTCCTCTAAGTCTGTCAGGCCTCTTAGACATATCTACACAATATTTTCAAAAGAAAAAAATCAATGATTTTTTCTATAGGGACATTGTATCATTTCTAACTATTCAACAACAATAGTTAAATTTTGACAGTGTCATTTTAATTTGTAAACTGCCAGATTGCCAATTTCTAGCTAATTTCATCATTAACAATGCAAAAAACAAACAAATTTTCATTAAGACATTTTATCAAACACCTAGAGTGCAACTTTCAATCAACATAAAATCTAACAATTTCTAAACCCTAAACTACCATATTGGAGTAAAACTTACTCTAAACAACATCTAAACTACAGTTCCTAACTTAATTCATCACTAACAATTCTAAAAACTAACATGCAAACCAAATTTCGAAAATCTAAAAATGTAAAATTTCTCAAAAAAAAAAAAAAAATTAAACAAAAAAAGGCAATGCAATGTGATAATCAACACTTACTTAATTTTGGGGTACAAATTGACTTTGATTGGCGCAAGAATGAAGAAAATCGCACTTAGAAATTGAATGGTTATGTGTCGGACTTTGTTGTTTTATAACAGCACGCAACGTGACTTAACTCACAGTGGATTAAAACTTGCATGAATTAACTCACACTAAAAGTACCGAGGGTAACTTAAGTCACGCATGGATACTTTTAACTTTTCATGTGGGAGTGAGCAAAACTTAATGGGATAAGAGCAAATTTCTCTTAATAAGTGTGACCCAATAACTAGGTCCATGTACCTAAGAATACAAGATCACATTCTAAGGAATAGAGCCCCTTTAACTCATGCTCACAAATTTTCTCAAAGTGTGGTGGAGAAAGGAAAACAATAAAATGTGTATTAAAGTTTTTGAACTTTATGTCAAAATATTCTTTGAAACGTATCTTTATGTCAATATTCTAGGAAGAAATTCTGGTGACTGTTCCAAGGCATCTCTACTCCTTATCTTTTGCACCCCATTAGTTTTTCATCGAGATTCTAGACTGAGTAAATGAAACACACTCAAATATCACTTTTCTTTTTTAACAATACTCGAATATCACTTAATTAATTGAGAATTTAATAATTATACTTTGTGAGTTAACAAATTTTTTCGCAATTTACAACTATATTTTGGATTTGGATTCTCTCGATTGATTTTTTTTTCTTCAAGTTTTCTCAATTTTCAATCTCTACAATGTAAAAGAAATTGAAAACTCAAGATCCATTATATGCAATATGGACCATGTAAACAGAATTATTTAAATTCTAGAGGCTTCATATTTTATCTTGTGATGTTTTTTCTTCTTTATGGCCTTTGGTGCGCCATTGGTTGGATATTATAGGTGTTGACACCAATATTCTTTTGGATCATTTTATTCAGTTTGTGAACTTGATAGGTGGAGGTAAAGCTACTAGAGACTTTCTTCAGCTTAGTTGGCTCTTATGCGTTTTGGTTTTATGGAACGAACGTAATAGCAGGGTTTTCAACAATGTTGTAACTTCTATTCCCAGGTTGTTAGATAAAGTTAAATATATGTCTTTAGTCTGGTTGAAAGCCAAAAAGGTGGTCTTTAGGTTTGGTTCAGATAGGTGGTGTTCAAGTCCCTTACAATGCTTGGGCATCGCGTAATGGTTTGTTTTGGTTGGTTGTATAACTCTGTATTTGTAAAGTAGTTCTTGTGGCACACCTTGTGCTAGAAGAGTTGCTTTTGGTGGTTAATATAATTATATTTTTGTTTGTTAAAAAAAAACATTTTCTTTAGGCCTAAAAGCATGTTAAGGAGACCCTTACTAATATCCTTATAGAACTCAGTATTAAGTACTGTATCACAGTTTCTAGAAGATTATTATACAATGCAATCAAATTTCTTTTATGTAATATGATAGTACATAATGATTATTTTCATCCATTACATAATGATTCTTTAATCAAAGCTAAAAGGAAAATCAGAAAAGAAAATTGAAAAACAAAATTTTATGGACCTAAACTCATACTAGGCAAATATCAGCATTATTTTCTATAATTACACAATTGCAAACTATGGCACACTCTTTTTTTTTCTTGATATATACACAAAATTTTTGCTCCCATTTTCTATCTAAAAGGAAGGATTAAATCAGCTACAAGGTTTACAGTGTTTCTTCTCATGACTTGCACATTTGCATTTGTCCTTACAATCTGTGAGTATCTGCAAGAGGTGAAAGAAATTTAGTTAGACATTATAGATTTTGATGGAATTTAATCATTCAATGTGTTTATTCTTTTCATTTTTAGGGCAAGGTATATAATTTTCTTGTACCTGAACTTGTTCTTGTAGGTCTTTAATGTACTCAACTGCCAAATCCAACATATCTGCTGTGCTTGTTTGCTGCGAAATTAGAAGTACTAAGTTACTGAAATGTATATAAACTATGTACCACCGTCACTTTAGATTGAAGACATGTCCGGTGTATGAGACAAGTGGTGTCTGAGACGGACACATATGACATTCAATTACTTTCATTTTTTAAAGTCATTACTGATGTCGGTGCCAATGTCATGTCCTGTATCCATGTCTGCGTTACTAAAATGCATATGATATGCTTTTGAGAATGTTAAAATACCTTATCTGATTTTGGGAAAAGACCTTGCAGTTTCTTGATTCTGTCACTAATTCTTGTTCTTCTGACCTGAAATTTTCAGATTAACATATATGAAACTATTGAATCACATAGGTTTAATAATAGTAATGTAGAGTAATTAAACATTTATAATTGTGAGTACTAGTAGTAGAATTTTACCCTCTCTGCAATGCTTCTTGGATGAGTTGCGAACCCTCTTTTCGCTCGAATTTTACAAGGAACAGAACCTTGAACTTGAAGAAACTTCTCCATAGATGTCATCTTAGTAGAAGAACTAGGAAGACTCAAATGATGAGTCAAACCAAGATTTTGATAGCCAAAATCTGCTTCTTGAGAGTCCAAACCATTTGTAGTAGAAAACATTATTTCATCTTCATTTTCTGTTTTGTGTGCATTGAATGCAGAGTTGTCCCAAAATTCATTGGTGAATTTGGAGCTACCATTTTCATTTACTAGGTTTATAGTTTGGTCACAATTTGATTCTAAGCTTTGAATTCCATTTTCAGCTATTTGTGGCATCCTTTTCAAGCATGTAGATGGCCTAGATGAGAAGTTAAGTGTACCATTTGAGATACCATTGGCTTTAAAGCTTTCTACCTCTCTCAATGTCAATGTTGCAAAACCTTCAATTAATAAAAATATTCACAATACCAAAATAAGTCAAACAATTTGGTTTGATTTGATTTAATGCTAAGTAACTTTCAAAGTGTAGTTAATTCATGTGTAGCACTGACACATGTCAATATCTCATACTGACACGATGCCAACACATGTGCTTACATTCAATCACGTTCATCAGTGTTATTGTCATGTCAAGTGTCCTATCCCATGTCAGTACTTTATATGTTAATTTTCAACATTTTCATAGTTTAACAAAGATGATCCTAGCCATTCATACAAGGGAGAAAACTCCTTCAACGCTTATATTTTATATTTACAAGACTCAAACCCGAGATCTTCCTAATGATGAATCAAGCTCCTAACTACTTGGACCAACAAACATTGGTCCAATTGTTCATTTGTTTTTTTTTGGTTTCATACAAGAGAAGTATTTCAATTTAAATCATAACATTTATCTTTCAATTATATGAAAACATTAAGCCCTGTTTGGATAAAGACTTATGGCATAAGAGTTTTAGGAAATAAACTCTTTATAACTCTTTATGTATAAACTATTCCTACAATAAAAGATAGAATAAAGTCAAATTTGTTTTCCTATAAGCTGTTTTTCTAAGCTATCTAGGAGAGCTTAAGGAAATAAGATGGAAAAACTTAAAGACATGTCATAAGCTCGCCCAAATAGTCTGATAATAAGTGTGTATGTTAGTGGATAAGCCCAATAAGCTAATCCAAACAGACCTTAATTACTACCATAGGGGAAAAAGCACATAGTAAAATCTATAACAGTTTGCAAATAAGATAAAATTCATACCATTTTCATTAGAGAAAAATTCAGCAGGTGAACTCTTTTGCCTAATAAGATTGGAGCAATTCCTAACACCAATTTTAGATTGATTAGAATCATCTGATTCCATAGTGTTAACTCCACCAAAAGAGCCATAAAAACCATTACCAGAACCATTTGAAAAGCCTTGGTAAATCAACTCAGATCCACCATAAGAGTAATTACCATTCTGTTGTGCAACAGATTCACCTATTTCTTGTTTCACAGGTTTCACATCAAACTCTTGCAAATTTTCTTCAGAATTGTTCCATCCATTGTTGGATGATATCAACTTGGATAACATGGTATCCATTTCTGAACTTGTGGATGGAAGATAACTCTCATTTGTAAACGATTCTTCATTGTTGATAAAGTTTTGAGCGTTGTTGTCGATTAGGTTTGTAAACAACGAGGTTGGAGCCGAGTTATACCTCATTAGTAGTCCAGAATTTTGTTGTTGATAATGTTGTTTTGAATGAATAATACTTGAAGAATCCATTTCTTGGTTTCTTCTTAGCTCTTCATACATAGCACCCATCTTGCTTATACAATTATCTGCATAAAAAAATATCTTTATAATTTCTTCCTATAAACTAAGCAACTTTTTGACTTGCAACATAAACCGAATGCTGCGACTGCAATTTAAAACCTTTTGTGTGATAACCTCAAACAGTTAAACTCATGGTTTTATATTGCGGTCTGCAACTGTAATTGTGGCTGAAATATAAGTTTTTTTGAAGTCTATGAAACGACATCGTGATTGCCGAAATAGGAAAGTTTGCGGCATAACTTCGGCCGCAACCACAATTTAAAACTAAAATTAGACTCAAACTTCCAAAGGGTAATCCAACATGTTAGTTTGCTTCTATAAAAACAAATTACCTTAGAGATTCTTTCTTGATTTATGTGCCTTTTGTAATCAAGGTTAGTTTTTGTGACAAGAAAACTAAGAAAAAGCCAATAAAGGATATATATGCAACTCAAAAATTTTGGTGAATTGAAATCAAAACTTCAAGTCCTTCAGCTTCTTGAGTCAAACTAAGAACTCTTTAATAAACACACAAACAGGTAAGAGACAAGAGAGGAAGCAATGAGGAGGCTAAGAAATTATTGTTGTCTTGTCTTCCACTTGTGACATATATTTATCAAGTGTCTTGTTTAGTATTTAACCTTATGTTTCCACAATAATAACGATTTTACCTTGATGACCTAAGTGGTCTATAACTCTATATCATTGTGCCCTTCATTTATTGCAGTTGACCATTAAAAATAATCAAAATTGGGGTCTTGACTTTATAGATCTTTTGGCTGTGAACATTTAATAGTGAAAGTGGACTTTAATATATCTTATTTATGTGCTTATAATATCATTAGACTTTGTAATTACCTAAAATTGAAGTACAAATTAAACTATGATATTATAATTTAGAGAAGTGAGTATGGTCAAACTTTGCCTATCTATTGTTCATTTTATTTATTCTATTAGAATAAATTATTTAAATATCATTCTTCATTATTTTCTTACAATCAAAAGTTTAGATTAGGTAGAAAAGTTTAGATTAGGTAGATCTTGAGACTCACTAGATAAATAAAAGTCTCATAGCTCAAAGAGTATCTACATAGATATATGTACATATTACTCTCCTATAAGCATTAACAATAATATTTATTTCTTTTTTGATTTTTTACACGTTCTTTTTAACGAGATTCAAACTTTCATCGTTAAATGTGAATATCTTCTTCTATATTCCAAGTTTGATTCACTACATTTAAGAAGAGTAGTTCTTTCAATGACATCTGATAAAATTTGAGCGATACAGAGAAGTGTAACCTCTTTCACTAGACCCGCAGAGCATACTAATATTTGTTGGATCTTTATTCTTCATATAAGTCAAACTACTAATTTATTAAATTTATATAAAAATATTAGATATATTGACGTGGCAATGGATAAGATATAGTGATGCTTTGCTTATGAACCAAGCGACGTTTGTGTAAGCATTAGGACGATTGTGGTGCAAGGAAAATGTACGGTTGGTGTTCTTTGGTTGCAGCAAGGGGCACACCACCTTTTTTTTTGCTTTTAATTTTATTAGGTACGTGCATTATCCCTTGAAACTATTCTATCATGTATATTTTTTCAAAGAAAATTGTCTTTTTCATCAAGAGTTGATTAATGATTACCATAGAAAGGTACTTTTGGAAAGGTTGGTGATTCTTGAACGTTTGTGGTTTTCCTTTCTTTGTTTGTAGTTATCTAAAATGAGGATGATATTATTATGTGAATGAATTACACTCATATGAATTAGACTCATGAGGAGTGTTATGGACACTCTCTTTCTAACACTCTCTAACACTCATTATTTGGTGTTCAGATATTGTTTAAGATATATGTTAACCTATTTTATTTATATTCTATAATAATATATTTGAATATTTCAATAATTAATGTAAGCTCTAAAGATGAAAAGAAGAAAAAAAAAAAAAAAAAGGAGGGGGAGGGAGTGAATTGTGTTGGTTTCTTTCGTTTGGATCTCTTTAGTAAGATAAAACAGATGTTGAAAGTAATGTGACAAAGGAAGAGAGATGACACAATATGTTTACTCTGGTGGGAATAGGTCAGACCGCTCGATAGGGCCTACAGTCTAGTCTATTTAAAATTTAGTTCGGTCCAGTTCGTTTTATTAGAAGGTTGGGCTCAAGCTTTTTATAAAGCCTATTTAATTAAATAGACAAAGCCTATTTAATTAAATAGGCTAGGCTCAGGCTTATAAAAAAGAGTATTAAGTCTATTAGGTCTGTCTATTAAACTTTTTATATATAGTTTCTATTCCATTATTAATATTCTTGAAATTATTTTTTATAAACTCACACCTTCATAAGATTTTGTTATTTAGTAGCAGACTTATTCGTATGTTTTTGGCCTTCATATGATTTGACCTATTTAATAGTATGCTTATAAGAGTGGCTAGACTTTAGTGTAAAAAGGCCTTTAAAGAGGCTTTCAGGCTTCATCGGGCCTTTAAAAATGTCAGGTCAGGCCTTAAAAATAGCCTATAACGAATAATAAGTCAGGCCCAGGCCTATACTTTTTGAAGTAAGCTAGACTTAGGCCTTATAAAGTCCAGCCCGACCTAACCCATGTCCACTCATACGTCTAATTCTCTTACACTTTCAAGGAATTTTTCCATTATAATCAAAATGTGATTAGGACAACACTAAGACAACCTTGTCTTAGATTTTCTTACCTCAACCTAGAGGACTTCCTAATCTCAATATATATATTTACAATAAGAGATCACAATAGCGGTGTTTACACGAACTCTAGAAGTAGTTTGTCTCTTTTTTTCGTTTGGATCTTTTTAGAAAGATAAAACTAATGTTGACATTAATGAGACAAAGAAAGAAAGATGGCAAAATATGTTTACCCTGGTTTAGGATCGGGTGTAGGTCACTATCAATCGGTCTAACCTATTTTAGCCTTCAGGGATTATGAATGTCCCAACTTGAACATTATGTCCAAGAAGTTCTTCAAGCCTAATATAATTATGAAAATATAAGATTGTTGTTGTGGTTTAGTTGCAATGGAGGTTGTCATAGTTGGTCCTAGATTTTCGATGACCTGAACGAATCAATAAATTTGTGACCTTTTAATTATTCGAATGTTTTTGTTCTTGTATTTTTGTTCTTGTATGTTTGGTGTGACTCGCTAAAAACCGTCGAAAATCGGCGACTAGGTCGGTTTGGTGAACCGGACCGGATCAACATAAAAAAATCAAAAAAGCTGGAAAAATTTCATAGAACAGGCTGACGAAAAAGGAAAGAAGATGTGAGAGAGATTGAAACTAACTAACTCGCGGTTAACATGTACAGAGATGAAGAAAATTTTAGATCTCACATATGTTCTTTATTTGAGATCTATTCGTTTGAATGAAAGTAGATTTTAGTTTAGAAAGAATAAAAGATGAGGGTAAGGGAAGAGATGACACTGCAACATCAAAACTAGGTTATGTTTCCAGCTTCAGTTGGCATTTGGCATTAAGACCTAGTAAAATTTCACTTCTTGGTCCGCATTTAAGACCTAATAAGTTCTAGTATCTTTCTTAGGTGATGTTATCTTGTGCCTTTAGGGCTAATGTTAAACATTAATTTCATTCCATTAATTGTAAAAATTTAATAGAAAAAAATTAGCACTAAATAATTTGAGTAATAAATTAACACAATTTTCAATACATAAATACTATCTGTGGAATTTTTAACATGTGTCAGAAGGGCTGGCACAAGTTAACATTTCCCATCTTTCTTTTGTCGTAAAAGTTAACATAACTATTGGCATTACTTTTCCAAAAAAAAAAAAAAAAACTATTGGCATTACTTCACCTTTTAATATTTTTAAAAGGACTTTCCTTTTTAAATATTATATAATTTGTACAATTATATTTTTTATATATTTGTATAGATTTATTTTTTGATAAGTATATATTTGTAAAGATGTAATGAGTTTTTTTTTATAATTTTTTATATCGACTAAGTTATCTAATTTAATATACATACGAATGTTTTATAAACATCGAGTTATATGACTGAGTCATCTGGTTCAATTCGATTCAATCATGCGGTTCAATTGATGATCTAGTGGTTCAATCAATGACTCAGTAACCTCGCCGAGTCAATGACCGGTCTAATTTTTAAAATTATGCTATAGGGTTTCTTTCAAAATTAAAAATAAAGCCCATATTTCCTTTTAAAAAAAATAAAATTAAAGCCCAAATTCAGTTAGGATAGGTTTCACCGAATTGATTCATTGAATTAGGGATAAGAAGACAAAACAGCTGAGTCTCACTCAAAGAGTTCGCAAATTTCCCAGCTGTATTAGCCGTAATTGATAAACTAATCAACTTTTCTTTAATGCTTCGATTTAATAAGGAAATTAAAAGAGGCTTAGTAGTCAAAGTTTGAAAAAATACATAAGCAAAAAAAAAATTTAAGTTCATAAAAAAAAAAAAAAAAATTTAAGTTGTAATAAGCATTACTTGTTTAATGGAAATATTAACGAATGCTCCGGAGTACTCTTTAAGACCCAAAAGTAGTACTCCCTCTGTCACATAATATAATAAAAAAAAAAACTCGTTTTCTTTGTCCCAAATTATAAGAAAAAAAACAATATTTTATCCTATTTAATCTTGTTTTTTTTAAAAAATCTCTTTTCCAAAAAAAACTTGTTTATTCTCATAAAATTAAATGCAAATTACATTAAATTTTCTTTCTCTTTCATTTTTCCATAATCAATAGCCAATGAAATTGTTTTTACATCTTCCTATAAATTTTTTTCCAAAAACACACAAAAACTATACTCCAAATTCTTATGTTTTAGTTTTTTTAATAAGTGTGATTTTTTTTTATTTGCTTATAATTTGGGACAGAATATTTGACTTTTTTAAAAACTATACTTTTAAAAATGCATGTAATGATTGCCTTAGAAATCAAAATATTTAACTTTTTTAAATAACAATTGCTTATTTTAGAATGCTTAACGAGTGCCGAAATAATAGAGCTTGGCTAAAAAACTTGAGATGGTACTTTAAAAAAAAAAAATTTCATATTTCACAACTGTTATGTATTATAAAAATTATAAAATATTAGAAGGGAGAATTTCTTTTGTAATAGTACAATTGTTAATTTGGAGATTTTTTTTATTTGACAAGACAATATAAAATTACCTCAAATTAAAAGGTATGCTAACCTCCGTTAAACATCCAAGTATAAATACGACAAATATCATGCACAACACTTTGTAGGGTGTTTGAAACTGCTGAAAAGATAAACCGTTGCAAAATTATTTATAATCTTGTAAAATGGATTAGTGGTTTTTTTTTATTTGTTTTATTTTTGCAGGTGGGTCGTGGTCCACCATAGTCAATGAAAAGCTCCGGAACGATTCATCATTTAATGAAACTCATTAGTCACACTTGATTATATTGACTCATACTATAGTAACGAAAAAAATTCAAATACTTTCATTTTTTTTTTTAATGACAAATATTAGTATGCTATTTTTTGAATGAATGAAAATTATTTTTTTAATGGAGGGGGTTGACCATTATTAGCAAAGGCATCAACAACAACAAATTTCCTTCCAAAAAATGAGAACAACAAGTCAACCTAAACTTCCTCCAAAATAAGTCAACCTAAACTTAAACACCAATTGGACCACCTAATTTTAAGAATCCAAAACACCGACAACTTTCCCTTAAATTGCTACTTTCTACCTATAAGTTTTTGCTAAGACTTTGAACCCTAAAAATTGAAACTCTTTAACTCCTTTAATTTCTTAATTCAATCCACTTGAGCATCCGACCCCAACACTTTCATTTTCTAAAATGATTAGTTCAAGATTATTACATGAAATAAGGAATTTAAATAAGGGAGTGTGAAATATTTTCTTCGGAAATTGTGTGTTAAACATACTTCCTCTCAAAAAAAAAAAAAAAAAACTTATTTTTTTTTAGGGATGTTAAACATACTTATTAAAAATTGATAAATGAAAATTATTTTACTGAGAATATTGTATTAGAAATTTAAAACTTTTAATTTTGTCTAAAAATTCTTTTTTTTGTTTACTGTCTGTTTCATAAGTATTGTGAAATTAAAAGACTCGTTAAATTAAAACTTTATTCAATCTAAGTATTGTTTGGTTGTATTGTATATGACAAGGTTAAAGTTAAATGAAGTTCAAATAAAATGATTATTTTCTTGTTAAAAAAATGATTATTTTTCTCAAGTTATTTAAAACTGATGGGTTTTTGTAACAAAAAAAAAACAAAACACTGATGGGTTTTTAATTTAATTATCAGTAGACTTAGATCGAATGGACTAGATTCATTCAATTTAGATACCACGCTTTTCCCGTGTTGTGTGGCACTGTCCAAAACTTCGTCATTCTATATAAATAATAATTAGTTGACACAACTTGTCAGGAAAAAAAATTAGTTGACACAAGTAAAGCAATTATAAAAATAAGGGTGGATTAGTCAAAAAATAAATAAATAAGAGTGGAGAATCATACTCGTATATGAGGAAAAAATATGAAATTTATTTTGGTTTTTAAGAAAATATTAAGTTTTCCTTTCAAAAAAGAAAATATTAGGTTTTGTTGGATACGTGTGAATCATTTTAATGTCATGTAATTTTTTTCCTCAAAAAAAATGTAATGTAATTTTTATGTATTTAACGATACACACGTAAACCATTTTTAAATAAATTTTAATATTAATTTAATTTTATCGGTAAAGTATCGATACTCAACAAATAAATTAAGAGCTTGTGGAAGCGTAGGAATTTAAAATTGTGACAACAACAAAATGAAACATGTGTGCAGGTTGTGGAACGGGCTAGGCACCTCTTAGAAGATTGGAGAACCGCCCAAGAAGTCAGATCACATAAAGCTAATGACAATCATGCTCAACCGAATAGTGTTATTCACGGTCATGTCATTGAGTGGACAAAGCCGGTGTATGGTAGGTACAAATGTAATATTGATGCCTCTTTTTCTGACTCTCTGAATATGGTAGGTATTGGCATATGTATCTGTGATGATCAGGGTAAGTTTGATATGGCAAAGACGGACTGTTTCTCTCCTCTTTGTGATGTTGATGTCGGCGAGGCTGTTGGACTCCACACGGCGCTACAATGGGTGGCTGATCTTCACTATGACCATGTTGATTTTGTTTTGGATTCCAAGTATGTTGTTGAACGTTTTAATTCAAACCTAGTTGATAGTAGTGAACTAGGTTGTATTATTCAGGCTTGTAGGCAGTTGTTTGATTGTAATTTTCAGAACTCTCATGTCGAGTTCAATAGGAGGCAAGCTAATGAGGTCGCTTATGAATTAGTTAGGGTAGCCCCATCTCATACTAGCTCCCACGTTTATGATGATGTACCATCATGTATCCGAGATTTGATGGTTAATGAAAAGCATTGAATTTCTTTCCTCAAAAAATAAAAATAAATAATTGGGACACCAAAATCTAAATATAGGGGTTCTTATAGGATTTGAATCCTCTCATGCTCATTCTCTTATGATGTCCATCATACCTTGATCTCAGCCATTTACTAACTTTTTTTTCTCTCTTCTATATTATTATTCTTTCCTTCATGTACTCCCTCCGTCTCATAATAAGTGAACCTTTTGTCAAAAAATAATGTCCTAAAAAAACTGACATGTTTCACTTTTCAATACAATATTGATTACTTTTTTCTAATTATAACTCTAATTAATACTACTTTCATCACTCTTAGTTCAATATATATTCCACTTTGCATTTATGTGAAGAATGCATCAATACTTAACAAGAGCACTTAAAATCATTTCTCTCTCTTCTTCATTTATACATTTTTTTTTTAATATGTATGAAATCAGCAAATGACTCACTTAGGCTATGTTTAGTTGATCAAAGAAAGTAGAAGGAAAGAAAGTGAAAGGAAAGATTGTGAAAGGAAGAAATGAGAGTAGAAAGTGAGATGATTTTATTAATTGTTTGGTATAGGAGAAAGAGAAAGGAAAAAAAGATAACACATTTAAAATAAAAAATGTTAGATTTGGTAAATTACATAACTATCCACATATTAAAATGATATATATATATATATATATATATATATATATATATTATACCACAAAAAATGTACCAAAGAAAAAATAATGCCAAAAATAAGAACATAGGAAGAGTAAGAAAAAGTTATTAAAATCTGACACACAAAAACGACACTCATTTAAAAATAAACGCTGAAAATTAAAAAAAACAATGAAAATTATAAAAGTAATAAAATAAGGGTATTTGTGACTTTTCATGTTATAAATGGGTTACTTGTCCACTTTCTGTCCAACCCAGCGCGGAAACATTTTATGTGTGGGCTCCATCAAAGATGTTTCTTTCCTATGCCTTTCTTTGGTGTTCCAAACTATAGAAACCTCTTCTTTCCACTTTCTTTTTCTCCACTCACAATCTTTCCTCACTCTATCAATTGAAACAAACAAACCCTTAATCCGGGACGGAAGGAGTATTAATCAACTGTTGGATTGGAAAAGGAGATTAACCAATGTTCTTCAATGCCACTTCCCCAAAAGGGCAAGCTTAACCAACCTTGGATCTCTAATACCAAACCATCCTTCACTCTTAGGCTTACGGATATATAACCATCGGACCCATGGAATTTTTCTCTCCCCCTTCCCCCCACAAATAGCGATGCTGAATCCTCACAATGTGACTCCAAACACCATTTGGCATTTTCAGAAAGGAGAGGAAAAAGATTGGAATAGAGTTAAGTACCGAGTTTAGAATCACTCTCCCTCCCAAACCAACTAACCTATTAATCCACAAGCTCAGACAAGTTAGCAACGTATCCAACAAAGGCTGCCAAGTAGAGAGTTTCCTAGAATTAGCCCCAACCGGAAGAGTCATATACTTAAAAGAAATGAACTAGTACTATAGTGGAGAAAATTTGCAGCCAGACCTAAGAAAGATGCATCAACATTAATTCCCATAATACAACTATTAGCGAAATTAACACGAAGACCCTGAGGCAAGTTCAAAACACCTTAAGATAGTGTTTTGGCCCAAAGGTTCTCCATTGCTGTCTTTCCTATAAAAAAAAAAGTATCATCAACATATTGAAGATGTGTTACAGACAACCCGAATCTACTAACTTTAAAACTTGTACATATACCCAACGCCTCTGCCTTCTTTACATACATACTTAACGCCTCTGCAACTGGAAGAAAAAAGAAAGGTGTTAGAGGATCTCCTTGCTTAAGTCTTTGTTGACTAGTGAAAAGATATCATGTTTACTAAATTTAAGGGCAATTTGGCCCTTCATGATTGTTATCGTTTTGTGACCAATGAATTCTAAAACATCGTAAAGATCCCCACATTATACAAAAAGCACTCCACAACTCAAATGACTAAGACAACGGATTTTCATCCAAAATTTAAAAGCATAAAGGGTCCGTTTGTTACAAATTAAAAAAAAAGTGATTTTCACATAAAATAATTTAGAGATTATATTTTATAGATTTTGTGAAAAATCAGAATCTATTTTGCGTTTGTTTACCGTAATAAAAATCACCTTTTTTAAACAAATAATCTTGTTTGTTTTGATACAACTATATAAAAGAAATTTTTTGTTACAAAATTAGTTCAATCTTTTAAATCATATTTTCTCTCTCCTCTAAAAAAAAATCTATTTTTTGAGAAGCTGCTCTTAACAGCTTCTCATTTGAAGCTGTTTTTAGATTCTATTTTTTTTTTTTTTTTTTTTAAATCTGTAACAAACGGATGCAAAGCTCTTAAAAGTTATTATTTTCTGAAGAAAAAAAAAAGATTTTTTTTCTTAAAAAAGCTATAACAAACGGGCTCTAAACATTAAAGAATTTAGGATCAATTTACTCTAGGAGTAAAGTTTTGTAAGAGCTATTCCACTTAATAAGTTATTATACATTTTTCACAAAGAAATTTATTGAAAAAAATGTCTTACCGATTATGATGTTAATACCTTTTTTTTGTAAACATATATACTTAAATATGATCACAATAGAATATAGTAATTAGATATCTATTAAAAAATATCGTAAACCAAAATACATAATAACTAAATTCTTAGTGAATTTTTTTTTTTCATTCAAAAGACAGTTCTGTAGTTTTTAACAAATTTTTTATTCAATACGTAATAAATATTAATTAGGATTGACCTCGTAAAATATCCTGCACAAAAAGACTAAATAATTGGATAAGAATACTAAGAAGGTGCAAACATATAAGTCTCAATCTTCTTTATTAAAATCTAAAACCACAGCTGCCGCAGAAAGCAATGCAGCAGCATGCATGGATAAGAACAAAACAATAAAGTCCAATGTGCAAGTTGAGTTTCATATGTATCCAAATCCAATGTCCCATTAACATCAGAATTCAGAAGTTAGACTAAGATTAAACTTATATAAATACGAAAAATTATTTTCTGTAAATAATTGTAATTTCTATCAATATTTTTATTTTCATTATGTGATCTTTATGTGTTAGTTCATGTGAGGGAAAAGAGGAAAATATATACCACTACATGTTGACTCGAGTCATGTACTTTACGTACTCAATACTCATAATTTTCTCCTGTCCTTTTTTTTTTGTTGAAGAACCCCTGTCCTTCTTTTGTGTAAAAAAAAAAACAAATAAATAATAATGTTATAAATTAATTTAAATTAGTAATATAATAAACTTAAGTTTTATTTCAAAAAAATACTTGTAGTAATTTTTTTCTAAATGGAAAAAGGGACTAAGCAAGCCCAAACAACACAAAGGAGAACAAAGAAAGTAAAACGAACAAAAACTATAAGTCTCATAGAATGACAACAAAACTCCTACAAGGAAAAATGGCAAAGGAGGCAAAATCAATAAGATATTTGAAGGTTTTATACGGAACTAACACCGTCAACCATATTTTAGCGAAAGAGAAATGATATTTGTAAAAATAATTTGCGACAACTTTTTCTCTTATATTCACATTATATTTTTTTTTTTTTTTTTCTATTGCTTTGGTTTCTATGTCAATATCTACTTTTCTTTATACTTTTATGGTTGTCCCAAAAGTTGTCAATCAGATGATTGTTGAAATAACACACCTCTTAGCAAAATCATAAGCTGCTTTATTTTGTTTTTGGCTGAATCAAGAGAAGGACATGCATAGGGAGAACCTCATACATCTCATGTAGGTTGACACCCCTAAAAACCCTATCCTTTGCCACCAACCACATAAAATAAATATTATTAAACAAAGATAGAAAAAGTATATGGGAGGGGGGGAGGGGGAAGCCTGACCCTCAAAGGAAAAATACGGTAGAAGAACAAACTAAGGAAAACGATACATGGGCAAACCACAACAATTCTAAAAATAGTCCCTCCCTAATGAAATCAGGTAAAACAGTCAACCACAAAGAGCCCTGAATAGAATGCCCATGGTTGGCAAGCATGTATGCACACTCATTGCCCACTCGAAAGGTATGCTAAGAGTTGACCTGAATGCCAGAGTGAAGACAATTATGCCATCTGTCCCGAAGCCGAATAGGAACAACAATAGACGCTTTGATGAACCTATAAAGCTTTGACTCAAAAACCGAAACAGCTCTCAGGTTACTAGTAAAACTTCCCAATAAAGTGTCGCAGCTGTCCCTGAAGATTCCACCACACGCCGCATGAAAGACAATTATTAAGCCATTCATATTCATTTTACCCAGGGTGTCGTAGGAGGCTTCCAAACCGCAACAACTATCTCCTTAAATCGACGATAATGAGGTGGGATCAAGAAGGTGTCAAGAATCAAAAAATCAGAATGAAGACAATCGCTAGTTGAATTATGACCACTCAAAGTAATTGAATATGAAATTTTTACCTTAGCCGCATACAACGACATCTTATCAGAAGAAAACAAATTGTGCAAAGTATGAATAATAGAAGTAGTAAGGATAACTTCAAGAGACTTCTATTGCTCAAGCACACAGGCAAGAGACTTCCAATGCTCAAGGAAAACCCTAAGAAACTTCTGTTGATCAATCACGACTAATGAGACTTTTGGTGCTCAAGGTTTCACCTGTTATGCATGCTTGAATGATTGGAGTGATAATATGTATGATATATAAGTTGTGGTGAGGTAACATCAAACTAAATAAAATCCTTCAAAATAGTATATTAAGTTTAATGTTTTCCAAAAGGATAACACCCTTCTAGACCAATATCAAATGTGTCTGTTTGCCTCCGTGAAGCACACGTTCTATACTAGTAAGTTGCGGTGTGGTAATTTCATTTACCAGATTGTTATTCTTTTGGGTAATTTCATATATATGCTAATAAAGTGGGGGGAAAATGGATGTACATGTTTTACAATTTTTTTTGACTTATTAGCCTTTTAAAAAATATATATTTATTAGCCTTTATAAATACGTCAAATGTTATATTTAAAATTGTTAGTACAAATTAGGCTTTTAGACAGGCTAATAGGACAGGCCGGGGTTTTATAAAGGCCAGGTCAAGCTTAAAATAAAGCCTTTGAAAGGCTAATAGGCCAGACTTAAGCTTAAGTTTTTTCAACTAGAATACTATGTATGAAGATCTAGTGAAAGGTCAACCAGAAGTTAACATCCTAGTGGACAGGTGTCTCACAGAAGCTGGGGAATCCACAGATTCTGTGAAGGACATCAACACAAAAGCTGACTAGGCTACGTCGTTCTAAGGGACCCAGAATCGGCGTAAGGTTTTGTCTTATTATGTGAGTTGTGTCTATCACTACATCTGGCAGAGCGGCTATTTTGTATTCTCATGTCTACTTGTAAAGGAAATCATGAATGAGAACGAATAATTCCCCTTTCAACAAAGGAAATTCAAAGTAATTTCCAACGGGATTGAAGCTTCTCAACGACTCTATTTGCGTTGGGACTCTTCTCTAACATCTCTCAAATCACTGTCTGTATAAGGAGCTAAAGACCCGAAGAAGAAGTAATAAGACTCTGCTATTCAATTGTGCCATTACTTTGTCAAATTTAATAGCGCAAAATCAATTAGGATTAATTTTCAAGTTTATTCTTAGAAATCCTAGGGAGTTTGTTAATTTGTTCAGTTTACGCTTACTAGCTAGAAAAAATGTAAGAAAAAATTAACGTTATTCCAGTTGGGGCAAACACTTTAAAAAATCTCTCGTATGCGTGCTTGAGCATATAAGTCTCTTGGTGAAACATTGAGCACTTAGGAGTCACAATCAAGGGCTATTGAGCAAAGGGAAGTATCAAGCAGTTGTGATTAAGCAATGAGAAGTCTTTAGGTAGAGTCCTAGAGCATAAGTCTTTAGGTAGAGAGTCCTAGAGCATAAAAGTCTCTTGCAGTTGTTCTTGATCAAATAGAAGTCTCTTAAAGTTGTGCTTGAGCATAGGGAAGTCTCTTAGAAGTGTCCTTGAGCAATTTGTAATCATATGTGATTATAATTAAATCCCTTGGAAGCGCAAGGGGACTGGACTACTCCTGCATTGTAGGAGGAACCGGTATAAAATTGTTGTGTCTGCTTTATTTATCTCTATCTCTTTATCTTTTTGTTTTGTATCTATCTGCTGCACACAGACTCTGAATCAAAATCTGTATATCTTAGATTTTTTTCAGGCTGTTTAACCTAGGAAAAAGAAACCCATGAAAAATCTTACTCAATTCGACCCCCTTCTTGTGTATTTTTCTCACCTTCAACCTTGTCCTCCACAACTCCATATGGATGTTTAATTGACCTATCTGCAAGTGTTATATATAGTGGTGTTTGATAGCTTCATCTGAACACTTCCAACCTTCTTTAGCATCGTTAATGACATCAATTTGATGCTTGTACCTAGATCACACATACCTCTTTTGATGGATAACTTCCAAATGGATCAGTTAAAACATTCCGACTCATTCTTTTTTGGAGGTAGATTCTTTTTCCTTTAACTTCTTCTTCAAATAGAGGTATGGTATTCTTGCTTCCTTGCAGGATCTTCTATCTCTCTTTCCCTATTATGGAATCTTTGTCAATGCATGTTTTAGACATTCTGGCATGCGCCTTTTCTCCTGGATTTATGTCTACTGAAACTTTCCTCTTTTGTGGAAGCTTCTTTTGGAGAACTAACTGGCGACCGATAGTTTTTCCTCTTTCGAACACATGATAAGACTTCTTTTCTTTCATTCCCTTATAAATTAATTATCTTGTTTCCACATTGATCATGGGTTTAGCGGTTGCAAGAAAAGATCTTTCAAGGATAGGTGGACATTTTCGATCTTCTTGCATATCCAAGATTACAAAATCTGTCAAAAAGATAACTTAGTTTACTTTTACCATCAAGAATTCTACTATGCCATAAGGAAATTTGATTGTACCATCTGCCAAGGTGAGATTTATGTTTGGTGGTTTCATCTTCACCTTTTTTCAGTTTTTTGAAAATTGATTACGACATCAGGTTTACACTTTCTCTGAGATCACATAAATCATATTTGATTTTTATGTCCTTAATTCAACAAGGAATGGTGAAATTACCAGGGTCATTCATTTTCTTTGGCAGCAACAATTGAACTACAAGTTTCAGCTAACATAATTACCTTTTAAATTGAGCTTTTATCTAGCATTTCTAGGTGAGGTGTGAAAATTTTGAACAATTGTTCTACCATTTCTTCTAGTTCATCCATGTCTTCTTCTTCTTAATTTGGGTTTCCCCAAGGTGTAGGATATGGTGTATCCCATCCTTGTTCGTAAGGATTATTGAACTGATTGAAATGGTTAACAAATGGTTTCCTTGTGTAATTTATCTGCATGAGTTGTTAGCACAAACTAGAGGTAACACAAATTTGTGTTTCATATGAATTAGAGATTTTTTTGTTTGTTTAGGGTATTAAAAAAATTGACTAAAATTTAAACAAAATAATCTAAACTAGATACTACCCTAGAATAAAACAGACTAAATTTTTTTGGTATTTTTGGAATAAGATAAAAACAAACTAAATCTATTCTAACCTAAAAACAAGGGGAAAAAACTAACATAATCCATAAATATTTAAAATTAATCCTAATCTAAAAAGATATACCTAGCTATTAAATAGGAGTTAGCCTTAATTTGTAGGATCTACCTAGCTATTAAATAGGAGTTAGCCTTAATTTGTAGGATCTAACCCTAAAACTAAAACAGAAAAATAATCTAACCATAATAACAAAATAAAATCGAAAATAAAAATAACAAAAGTGAAAATAATAAAAACTGAAAAATGAAAAGCAGAAAATAAATTTACCTAACCTAACCTAATTACTCACAAAAATAAATTCTACCGATTACCTTGTCGTAATATCAACAATCCCCGACAATGACGCCAAAAACATGATGGAAAATTTAGGAAAGTATACAAAATCATACCAAGTAATAAAGTAGTAAGTTAATCGTTTCCACAGGGATTGTCATTCAAATCAGTAAGTAGAAGAGCCTATTTAGAAATGCAAATAAAAGAGAAGATTTAAAGTTGATGCAGGGTTTAAATTGTCCTGCCCAATGCAAGATTAGGTTTGGTTGATTCAGAAGATTAACAACGATTAGGGAATCCTTGAATCCCATCTTCATCTTTGTTGGAAATTAAATTTTGAAATCATTCGTTTATAACTTGTCTTATGTTGGATTTAAGAAAGTAGAACATAACCTTGTCATGAATCAGTTGAAGTTTATTTTAATCCTTGCAATTCAACTATTCAAATTGTGAAGTTCCATTAAGATTAGTTATAGCCCTAAATTCATACTTAGATTCTATTATATTAGAAATTAAACAATTCGCTACTTCCTTGTTCAAATGGAGACGAGGGTTGTCAATCCTAATATTAATGCATCTAAGATATCGTATAGAAACGGACATATACAAATTATGGTGTGATTTACATAGGTTTGTCTTGGTGAGAAAGTAAGAAAATAGCCGTTAGGAACTATCCATTTTTTCCTTTAGTGCCTTACCTTGATGACAAAGTAACTCTTGAAACTAGTGTTTATTCCTTGTACTTTGCTTTGCTGCTTCTGATATGTGATTCTGGTCTTTTGTTGCACATTTTAGGTTGGTTTCTTCCATTAATTCAGTTGGTGTTTTCTAAATGTCTGTTTCTTATGTCGTTCTAATATGCTTTTAATCTTGAAATTGTGATCTACCTTATTTGCAACCTAAAGTATAGTTTATTTATTTCCCTTTCTTCATAAAGCTTCATCTTGACTTATGAAATGAGAATCAATGTTGAACACCAATTTTAAACTTTCTATATAGCTATTATGAGGTGCTTCTGAACTGCAATTATGTTCGTACGATGTGCATTCTAAAGTGCTTCTGGTATCTATTTTGAATTTCATTTTTATTGAATAATTATGTTCCTCCGAATGACATGGATCAAAATTTGATATCATATTCCCTTCATCAGTCTGGCTCTTCAATTTTGTAGTGCCCATGAGATGCTTCTAATCTTATTATGAAGTTTTCTAATCATTTTGAAGTCTTTCTTAGCATTTGGTATTATTGAGATTCATGTTTAATTTGATATCTACGCATTTGTAATATCTTTTTCTAACAAACACTTGAAGAAACTTTTTAGAGAACAACACATATCAGAATCACTCTGATCTCATTACTTTAACGAAGTTTGTTATCTTTAAACATCAACTTAAGAAGTATTTTGTGATATTTTGTGTGATGTCTTAGTGGAGAGCTGATTGTATCCGAATCATTTAATTTATAGATCATGCATAATATTGTATAAAAAAATTGGGACAAAAAAAATGATGATTATGATGTTTTTCTTTCTTTTTCGACTTTTATATCTTCAAGATTTATTTTATAACATTGTGCGTATGTTGATTTTATTTGTATTGTTTTGGTTAATGGAAGTTGACATGTTACACCGATATTTTAGATACCAAAGAAGAATTTCAAGATTGATGTTGTTTGGCAAGGTCTATGGGGAAAATAAAGTTTTGCAAATAAAAAATCATTTATAATAAAATCAATCGTGCTATTTATTTTATGGAGAATGCTAACCATTGTCCTTAGGGCATTGGATAAGGGGTAAAAATAGAAATATAGCATTGGAAAATGGTGAAAAGTGATAAATTTAACTTTTTAAAAGTCAAAATGTTGTTGAAACCAATGCAAACATGCTACTTTTAGCTTCCTTAACCATTACCCACAGAGCAATATGGTTAGCAAGACCCTTATTTTATTTCTATTAGTTAACTTCGGATGTTGTTTACATGTGAGGAGGTGGTTTTTCTCACACTTGTTATAAATAATTAACTATCGTTAAGTTTTAAATGAAATTATTTTATTAATTTCATTTATATTATTTTTTGTTAAATTAGCAATAATGAACATTATTTTGAGAATAAGTTATTGTTTTCTCATCATACCTAGAAGAAACTACTTATTTCCATTGTATTATTTTGAGTAATATTTTCATGCATGAATTGTACAACACATTTATTGTACAACATTTTCCAAAAGATATTGTTGCTGCTGATAAAATCAGGTCTTGTAACATTAAATATTATGATATCTAATCAAACAAGTTATGAATCAAAATTGTATAAAATTGTGTGAAAGGAAAGATTTACACAAAATTGATTAAGGAATACACAAAAGTGATTAAGGAAAATGGTGTCTCTAGACACACAAGGAAGAGAGTTTGCTACTGCAATGTCATCCTACTTTAATATGAAAGAAGTTTTATTGTAAACTAGAAAAATACACATGAATTCATACAATTTGTAAAATTATTGAGGGAAAATCAATACTCAAGAACCCTTATGATGATCGAACTGTTCAACCAACCCACAACCTTAAAAAAAATGAGCACATCAAATTATAAACTTCAAAAGACAGGGTGTAGGTTCCTTCTCAAAAATTTGGAACATTGTGTCCAAAATTTGATGTAATGCAAAAAAAACCGCTATGTTGTTGCACAAACGTAAACCAAATCTTCATCATCTTATAAAATTTTATGAATTATAAATGTTGCGACCTGCAGAGATAACAAAGAAATATATCTTAAATTTAGAACAAGATAACTTTCACATGAAATTGTGTTGATCACATACCCAACAAAAATGAATAACAAGAAAAAAAAGAATGAAGTAGCAAAAAAGTCCAGTTCAAATAACCAAAATACTCCTAAATAAATAAAAATAGAGAAACTCACTTTGTTTAATATTTCATTTCCGATTTCCATGTTGCTCAAGCACAATGGAATTATCTCGCTTAAAATAAGGTAATCTAAGACTTCTTTGGTGTTGACGTGTGAATATAAAGTAACAACAAAAGAAAATTATTAGAATTGGAAAAATCCAAATAAAAATGGTAAGTATGTAGTAAAAACGGTAAAATAAAATTCTATAATCATGGTAAGAGCTTAAATAGCGAAAATTTTAATTTATTAATGATATATTTGAATTCTACAATCTCAATTTGTATTAAAAGTGTTGTAGTAAATACCCAAACATAGAAGAATAAAAGTAAGACTTGATAAAAAGAAAATCAAACTAATGGTACTATTAGTAAAATGATATAGATTTTGCATGGTAAACAACCTCACTATCAACATTGGGATTCGCATAACCTTGTACATAAATAAGTAGACACCCATAAGAGAAATTGAACAAAAATTTGGTGAAACGTACAAATATTTTACTTTTGGGATTTAAAATTCAACCATGACAAGTATTTAAATAAATTATTGTTCTAAACAACAAGGAAAACAAGAATTTAGAGAAACAAAAAAAAAAAAAGAATATATGAAAACATTTAACATAATTGTTTGGTTCAAATCAACATAATAAAAAATTTAGATACAAGTATAGTTTGCACAATAATAGTGATAAAATTTATATATTTATACATATGAAGTTTAAGAAAACACTTACTTTGTAAATTGATAATGATCATTTGGTATTTCGCCGATTTGATATGATGATAAAAAAAATATCACTGTAAAAGGTTGTATTTGCATCATGTTGCTTGGTGTTGGATGAACATATATCACAAACATTATTTCACAACAAGTGTCATGCCTGGTAGATTATTTATATACAAACATGATAATGAAAAAAGTATTTTCTCCTAATATTATTATTAGTAATGAGAAACTAACAATTAATATGGTCAAAGTTCTATTAAAAAAATATTAATATGGTCAAAGTAATTAATATGGTCAATTTTTCAAACCTATTCACCTAAAAAATTAAAACTTTTCAAACCTATTAAATGAGCACACATTGAAAAACACGCTGTAAATGTTAAATGTAGAATTTGATTCAAAGTATAAAACATAAGATCTATTGTATTTTGAATTTAAAATATAAAGTAATGTAATAAAATAATTTCTTCTTAGATTTTTTTTGAAAAATTCGTAAAATATATATCTAATATGTTATATTAATAATTCTTTAAAAAAAAATGTTATATTAATAATATATTACACAAAATAGAAGTTTTAAATAATTCCTTTTGACTGAATTTTAATATATTGATTAGATCATGAAAAATATTTGAAGAATGTTTTTTTGAGCTAATATTGTATTTCAAAGAAATAATAATTAATATTTTACATGAATTATAATTAGTTATATTTGTCCATGTGATCTTAGCTCAATCGGGGCAAAAGTTATGGTGCATAAGGAAATCCTTATGCACCGTACATAAATACTTCACAACCATCAGATCTAGTGTACATGTGTAATAATCCTAGGCTTCTTAAACTACACCAAATCAAACTTCATTTGTTTAAAACATTTCTCTCACTAAAACATAAAGCTTTCCCTCTCTCTCTCTCTCTCTACAATTTTCAACATTCTGGAAAAGAAAACGAAGAAATCAGATGAGTCTTCATCTCTTCCGGCCACACATGATGATTCCGGCGCGGTGGTCACCGGCCAGAGGCGGCGGCGGCACCGTGCCGGAGAACCAAACTCACCCTTTTTAAAAACTAAAGCCATTTTTCAACATTCATTTTCGTTTTAAAGCCAAATTCGAACTCGGATCGCGCAAAAACACAACGAGAAGGAGTAGATCTAAAGATTAAAACACAAACGAAATTTTCTTTGCTTCACTTGTTGTTGAGCCGGTTCGCTCCTGTTCTTCCATTGCATTTTCTTCTTCTTCTTCGATCCAGTGGCGCTGTGTTGATTACTATATGTTACTGTTTCGTCACATTTTGTGTTCACGGTTTCAGATCTGAAGTTGTTATTGGATTCAAAAACTTTGTGATGTTAGAGGGATTTATGGCTGGGAAACTACTGGAAACCATTAAGTACATCTAATAATTTTGGAGTACAACTCACAAAAACCATTTCTTTCCTCCTCCTCCAATTGTGTCAGTTCAAAACTGAATGATGGCAATGGCTCTAGGTCCTTAGTTTTTTTCACCTGTTGGAAACCATTAAGTACATCTAATGATTTTGGAGTACAACTCACAGAAACCATTTCCACAACAAAATGGTTTTGGCATAATTTTATACAAAACATACTATAATAAGGACATTTGTGACTGTCATTGAACCAAATCAACACTCTGAAATCATCATTGAACTAAAATGATGATTTTCGCGGTTGTAGTGTTGCTTCATTTTGTTTCGTTTGGTTTCGCTTAGGGGTGTAGGAAGCAATTATGCTGGGCTACCGGTCAATGGGTTGGGATTTATGCACGGTGCATAAGGATTTCCTTATGCACCATAACCGCTCCCGTCAGTTGGTAGGGACATTACATTATTTGTGTAGGGTTAAGGTTCGAACCGCGGACACCCCACTTATTCACCTTAAAAAAAAAAACAAAAGAATTGGAAACCACTAGACTGTTGGTCTATATGGCCAATAAGGTTTCTGATGAGTCAATAATTAGTTATTTTAATATAATATTTAAATCCGCTTTATTTATATTTGAATTTATTTTATTTAAGTTTATTTCATGTTTAGAACTTTTTAGAACAACACATATCAGAATTACTCTGATCTCTTTACTTTAACGAAGTTTGTTATCTTTAAACATCAATTTAAGAAGTATTTTGTGATATTTTGTGTGATATCTTAGTGGAGAGCTGATTGTATCCGAATCATTTAATTTATAGGATCATGCATAATATTGTATAAAAAAATTGGGACAAAAAAAATGATGATTAATTAGGATGTTTTTCTTTCTTTTTCGACTTTTATATTTTCAAGATTTATTCTATTACATTGTGTCATATGTTGATTTTATTTGTATGATTTTGGTTAATGGAAGTTGACGTGTTACACCGATATTTTAGATGCCAAAAAAGAATTTCAAGATTGATGTTGTTTGGCAAGGTCTATGGGGAAAATAAGGTTTTGCAAATAAAAAAAAACATTTATAATAAAATCAGTCGTGCTATTTATTTTATTTGTATTAGTTAACTTCGGATGTTGTTATCTACCAATAAAAAAAAAACTTCGGATGTTGTTTACATTTTTTTTTGAAGGATTCGGATGTTGTTTATGTAACGCCCACTTTCGTTTAATCGTTATTTAATTGAGTTTAGGCAATTATATTATAATTATATAGTATATGCATGATTTTGTTACGTTTTGGTGATTCACGATGAATTTAGTGATTTGATTGATGACGTGATAAGTTATGAGTTTTGGAGGATTTGATTATGATATGAGAATTATTTTATTGTTAAATAGAATAAAGATTTGAAAATAATATAAAATATTTAGTTGAGGGCTGTTTTGATATTTTAGATAGTTTTGGGGGAGAAAGTGAGATAAGATAAGTTATTAGAAAGAGGTATAAATAGGAGAAGACCTAATATTTTAGAAACTCATTGTACGTGAAAACTTTTGAAAAAGGGAGAAAAGCTTAGAAGGGAGAAGAGCATAGAGAGGGCTGCGATTTCTTCATAACCAGGTAAGGGTGAGACTAATAACTCAGTATTGTTAATTGAATGTGATTCTGATGATTAGTTAACAAGAATTAGGAGTGATTTGGAGAAAACGAAAACTAGGTCAAAACCTTAGAATTGATGATCAAACGGTGAGAATTGGTTTAATTGATGTAGAAAGTGTTCCTAGACCTTAGATAATGTTTAGGACGAACTTTGGGATCAAAAACAAGCTTAGAACCATGTGAAACGTCGAGTTTTTGTGAATTTAGGAAGTCTGGCCGTAGCGACATTCATCGCTCGCCACGGCGAGCTATGAATCTCGCCTCGCGAGTGATGAACATTCATCGCTCGCCTCGCGAACCCTGTTTCCTCGCCTCGCGAGTTGTGCAATGCAGCTCGCCATAGCGAGCGACCTTACTCGCCATAGCGAGTTAAGGCAGAGTGCATGTTAGATTTTGTGTTTCGACCTTTTTAGTTGGACCTTGAATGCCTTAGTGTGCCTGAACATACCTAGTAATGATTAGGAATGAATGTAGGGCAAGATTAGACCCAGAACAACTTTAGTTTGGGAATTGTTTAGTACTCGCCATGGCAAGCAGGAACCCTCGCCTCGCGAGCACCTCCAGCCTTGAGTGTTGTGAGTGTTCGTGCGATTTGTGTCGCACGTTTTGATCAAGAGCGAACCCCCTTATGATAATAAGACCTAATGATGACGTTAAATGCAGTCTGTAAGCTGTTTAAGATATGTTGATATTGATTGAGTATGATTAAGGTATTGTATATTTATGTAAGATATGGAAGTTTAATTATGAAATAATTGATGTGCTATTGATATAATGATATCATCCTGTTATGTGACTTGATTATGCTGCTGCTGTTATTTAACTAAGTGCATTGTATGTATTTATATATGATGAAATGATGACGTTTAGCTCCAAATTGTTGGATGCATGTTGATATGTTGATTACGATGTTTTGTTCATAAGAGTCCATGCATAGCATCTCATTGAGCTTAGTCCTCACCACGTTTATTAGGAGCTTTGTCCTCCGCACGATTATTAGGAGCTTTGTCCTCCACACGATTAAAGTATATTAATACTTATGATGACGATTGGTACCACATGCATATAAGGAGTCTAAGAGCATTGTCACATTGTCATGTCCATAATGCTATGTTGTTGATGACGGTTGAATAAGTGAATACATGATATTGTTGAATATATGAATACGTGATACTTGTTATTTGAATATGCAAAGTTATCCAAGAATGATTATGATGTTAATGTTAATTATGATTCGAATTACTTTGATTAGCATTATTTTGTTATGAAATCTCACCCCTTCTGCTTGAAAATGTTGCCCTTCGTATGGGTAACTTGCAGGTGATCGTGCTTAGTGTGCAGTTGCTTCTGTGAGTGGCCTTGCCTCACTGTGTCGTCTAGGTCGCTCTGATACGTAACGGGATGGGGTTTATGTTTATGCATGCTTCATTCTCTTACGTGACTAATATGTTATTTTTATAATGTTATGGATTATGATTATGAACTTTTGATGGGGCCTGCGTGCCAAAACGTTTTATGAATTATGATTATGATTTTCCGCTGCAATGTTTAAGATATTGGTTAAATTATTATTTAGCTGTTTTTGGATTATGTTTTATGTGATATCCCGTTGGTTATGATGCTTACTCTGATAAATGTTTTTAAGAATTTTTATGTTGGGAAAACGGGGTGTTACAGTTTACATGTGAGGAGGTGGTTTTTCTCACACTGTAAATAATTAACTACCGTTAAGTTTTAAATGAAATTATTTTAATAATTTCATTTATATTATTTTTTGGTAGATCAGCAATGAACATTATTTTGAGAATAAGTTATTGTTTTCTCATCATAAGAAATTACTTATTTCAATTGTATTATTTTGAGCAATATTTTCATGCATGAATTGTACAACACATTTATTGTACAACATTTTCCAAAAGAAATTGTTACTGCTGATAAAAACAGGTCTCGTAACATTAAATCTTATGATATCTAATCAAACAAGTTATGAATCAAAATTGTATAAAGTTGTGTGAAATGAAAGATTTACACGAAAGTGATTAAGGAAAATGGTGTCTCTAGACACATAAGGAAGAGAGTTTGCTAATGCAATGTCATCCTACTTTAATATGAAAGAAGTTTTATTGGAAACTAGAAAAATACACATGAATTCGTACAATTTGTAAAATTTTCGAGGGAAAATCAATACTCAAGAGCACTTATGATGATCGAATTGTTCAACCAACCCGCAATCTTAAAAAATAACGAACACATCAAATTATAAACTTCAAAAGACGAGGTGTAGGTTCCTTCTCAAGATTTTTGAACATCATATCCAAAACTCGATGTAGTGCAAAAAACCATTATGTTGTAGCACAGACGTAAGGCAAACCATCATCGTCTAACAAAATTTTCTGAATTATAAATGATGCAAGCTGCAAAGATAAGCAAGAAAATATATCTTAAATTAAATTGTGATAATCACTTACCCAATAAAAATGAATCACAAGAAGGAAAAAATAGAATGAAGTAGCAAAATAGTCAAGTTCAAATAACAAAAATACTCTTCAAAAAATAAAATAGAGAAACTAACAGTTTTGGATATTTCATTTCCGATTTCCATGTTGCTCTAGCGCAATGGAATTATCTCACTTGAAATAAGGTAACCTAAAACTTCTTTGGTGCTGACTTGCGAATCTAAAGTAACAACAAAAGGAAATTATTACTATTGGAAAAATCCAAATAAAAATGGTAAGTATGTAGTAAAATCGTAAAAAAAATTCTACAATCATGTTAAGAGCTTAAATAGTTGGAAAATTCTAATTCATTAATGATGCATTTGAAATTTACAATCTGAATTTGTATTAAAAGTGTTGTAATAAATACCCAAACATAGAAATATAAAAGTATGAATTCATAAAAAGAAAATCAAAATTATGGTACTATTATTAAAATGATATTATATAGAGTTTGCATGGTAAAGAATCTCACGATCAACATTGGGATTCACATAACCTTATTCAACCTTGTTCATAAATAAGCAGACACCCATAAGAGCAGTTGAACAAAAATTTGGTGAAACGTAGAAGTACAAACGTTTTACTTTTGGGATTTAAAATTCAACCATGACAAGCATTTAAATATATTATTGTTATAAACAGCAAAACGAAAACAAGAATTATGAGAAGAAAAAAAAAAAAAAATCATTTGACATAATTGTTTAGTTCAAATCAATATAATACAAAATTTAACTACGAGTATAGTTTGCACAATGATAGTGATCAAATCTATAGACTTATACATTTGAACTTTAAGAGAACACTTACTTTGTAAATTGATAACGGTATTTTGGTATTTCATCGATTTGATATGATGATAAGAAAATATCGCTATCAAAGGTTGTATTTCCATACAGTTGTTTGGTGTTGGATGAACATATATCACAAACATTATTTCACAACAAATGTAATGCCTGATAGATTATTTATATACAAACAAGATAATAAAAAATGTATTTTCTCATAATATTATTATTAGTAATGAGAAAGTAACAATTAATATAGTCAAAGTCCTTTAAAAAAGTTATATGGTCAAAGTAATTAATATGGTCAATTGTTCAAACCTATTCACCAAGAATTTTAAATGTAGAAAGTTATTTTGTTCCAAACATGCAATTAATTAAGCTTAATTTCTACTTTTTTTTTTTTGAAGAAATCGTAAAATTTATATCTAATATGTTATATTTATAATATTTTACAAAAATGGAAGTTTTTAATAATTCTTTTTGACTTCTTTCAAAAAAAAAAAAACTTTTTGACTAAATTTTAATATATTGACAACATCGTTAAAATTATTTAAGCTTAGCTCAGTTGGTAGGAATAATACATAATACTCCCTCCGTCCCAAATTGTATGTCGTTTTGGAAAAAAAATTTGTCCCAAATTATATGTCGCTTTACAATACCAATGAAATATTTATGTTACTTTTTCTATTATATCCTTAACTATTAATTACTCTCTCTTCTTTCAATTATTTCATTTATCTTTTCCATACCATTTATTAGGGATAATTTTATAAAATAACTCATAATTTATCTTCCCCACGCAATATTAATTATATTTCTTAATACGTGTGAAATGGTCAAAACGTCTTACAATTTGGGACGGAGGGAGTATATGCAAGGTTCGGAGTTCAAACCCTAGCCACAGGAAAAAAAAAAAAAAAAGATCATGAAAAATATTTGAAGAATGTTTTTTCAGACAATATATTTTTTTCAAAGAAATACTTATAAAATATTTAAAGATGTTATATTTTATTGTAAAAAATTTAATGGTGAAATAATTAACCTTTTAGATGAATTTTAATTAGTTATATTTGTCCATGTGAGCATAACTAAGTTGGTAGGGACATTACATTATTTGTGTAGGGGTCGTGGTTCGAACCGCGGAGACTCCACTTATTCACCTTAAAAAATGAATTTCTAACCACTAGACTACTTGATAAAAAACTAGTTATATTTAAACAATGAATAGTGTAAAGACAAACACTAATAGAAGTGTAGTTGGAGTGAGTACAATTTCTAAAACTAGGGTTTATTCTGTTTAGGTCCTCCTTTGAGAATGCTCTCAAGGGGGTCATTTATAGCCTTTCTTAGGTTTGGATTTTCATGACTTAGGCGTTCTTGATGTTTCTAGAAGATATTTCGAGGCGGCGCCCTAGAGGGACTCGCCTAAGGCTATTTCGGCCCTTATGAAGGGTGTTGTGCCTTTATCTAGATATTATCGGTCCACAAGTCCCTCAAGCACGAGTCTTAGGACAAAGCGAACTGGTTTATAATGAGATTATTGGTCCACAAGCCTCTCAAACACGAGTCTTGGGACAAGGCGAAGTGGTTTAGGTGTGACTATAGGTAGTATCTCTTCAGTCCTGTGGCGGAATACGCCGAGTACCTGTCAGGGTCAGTTAAAGCTTGCTTTGGAGGAGAAGAAGACCGTTGAAGACGCCAAAAAGGAGGCTGATAAGGCTTTGAAATCTATAAAGACAAATGTTGAACAAATATGCACTTCAATTTATCCTTACCCACTTTATGAGTTTGTTCACTCTCCCTGTCTCTCATTGTGATGAAATTGAAAGAATGATGAATTCCTTTTGGCGGTGTCATTCAGGAGGTCAAAGTAGAGGTATTAACTGGATTTCATGGGATAAACTGTCTATGCATAAGAATGATGGAGGTATGAGTCTCTAAAATCTACTTACTATTAATCTACCTATATCAGGTAAACAAAGCTGGAGACTTATGACAAATCCTATTTCCTTGGTAGCTAGAACTTACAAGGAAAGATACTATCTTAGATGCATTTTCTTTGAGTCGACTTTGGGATGTAAGCGAGGCTTTGTATGGCGACGCATATGTAATTCTAAATTTATTCTCAAAACTGGAAGTAAATGGATGAATAGTGAGGGTTAGGATATCTCAGTTTGGTATAACAAGTGGATTGCAAATGATGTTACACTTATCCCACAGGTTGATGGAGATTTTCCTCTAATTGATCTAGGAGTCACAGATTGCATGCTACATGACCGCAAGGAATGAACAACCCACTCTACCCATTAGTGATGGAAGAACGAATCATCTGAAAAAAAGATAATCAAGACGAATACTCTGTTCGTAGTGCAGCCGACTTTTCTGTGCAAGAATTACTTGATACATCCCACTTCAAGGTACAAGGCTCCCAGAATCTAATTAGGAAGCTCAACATTCCCCCAAAGGTAAAAAAATTTATGTGGCGAGTTTGTAGGAATTGCTTACCAACTCGTGTACGCCTAAACTATAAAGGAGTCGCATGTCTTGTGAGTTATACATTGTGTACAGTGGATAGTTAGGATACACTTCATTTTTTTTTTCAATGTCCAAGTAGCTTAAATGTTTGGAGTATGCTTCCTTTCTTTTCTTTTCTTTCTCTTTTGCTACAACAAGATATAGATAGCAAGAATATTATCTTCAAAATATTAAATGATTTAAATAAGGAAGATGCGGCTCTATTTTGTTGTGTGTTGTGGATTATCTAGAAACAAATAAACAACAGTGTTGAACGAGGTAATTGATGTTCATGTTTGTGTTGTTGAGAGAAAAAAAAGTTATGCTTCATGACTGGCAAGATGCACGTAGGATTTGTAATACATCTCGTGCACAACCATGATAAGGAAATGTGAAATAGATCAAACCAGCTGAAGGAAGATTTAAGTGCAAAATTGATACTTATTTCTTTCAACTTTTTAATAAAATGGGAATATGAGTTTGTATAAGGGATGATATATGCACTTTCGTTTTGGCAAAAAATGAATGGTTTACTCCAATCCGTGAGGAACATGTTGGTGTTGATCATGGATTGTTATCAGCTTTAGAAAGGGTTATTTCGCTTGAGACCTATCGATTTTGAGCTAGATGCCAAAAAAGTGGTGGATACTTTTTAATCAGCACATTAGGATGTTACAGAGTTTGTGATGATTATTCATAAGTGTAAAATTATCTTTGAACAGTATCATGTCAACTCTTGAGTTGAGTTGATGAGGAGAAAAAAAATGAGACAATCGAAAGATTAGGTAAGGCGGACACATCTTCAAATAGTTTTCAGATTTTTGTAGAAAAACCAGATTGTATTGAACACGTTCTTTTTTGTTAAACACATTTTAAATAATGAAATGCTATAAACTTCTTTCATTAAAAAAAAAAAAAAAAGAAGTTAATAATAGCATAGTATATTCGACACATTTAGTTGCCAAAGAATGTTATTGTATACCGGTACAATTAATTTGAATTTAAGAAAATATCATATTAACTAAGTGAAGATAGAGTGAAACAATAAATGTAGGTTGAAAGACTAATTTTTTTTTTTTATCTCTATTTAGTGATGCATAATACAAAACTTGTTCGCTTTCATATCACGAACCAAACATTCATAGAAAAATCACATATCGAGCACAAGATAAAAAAAAATAAAAATAAGGAGTTTGTATATTCACATAATAATATGAAAGCTGAAACAACTAATGGATTGTCAATATGAAGGACCCGCGTACAACCCTTGAGGAGTTGGTCACAATGAAAGTTAAAGTAAAATATTATCATAAACAAATCTCTCTATGTGAGAGACTTACTTGTAATCAACACCTTACTTTGATATAATATAACCATTACCTTTAGTAAAAGATAAATCACTCGTTTGTATGAAAATATAGAGAAAAATTAATCATGAATTTACGACTAAATATTGGGAATAAATACAAATAAATGAATAAATATTAAAGGTAAACAATTAACATTTAACTTTAATACTTTAAACTCTACAATATTACAATCCAATATAAATATTACAATCTAATATTACAATTAACATTTGGATTCTTTATTACAATCCAATATTTTAGATAACAAAAAGCAAAAGAATATACAAGTCTGTAGCCACTTTGTAATATTTTATTAGATATGGAAATTCAAACTCAATAATACTTCATTTGTGAATGACTTAATTGCACTTTTGGACCCCTATCTTTTCAAAAGTTGCGGTTATGGACCCCTAACTAATTTAAATACAAAACAGTCCCCTATGTTTTGATTCTTTGGCAGTTTTGGACCCCCAAGGCAAAAAAAAATAAAAAATTGACAGTGGCACCTCACTTAGGGTGCCACGTCAGCGTTGACCGAGTCAACAAGGGACTGGGGGTCCAAAACTGCCAAAGAATCAAAACATAGGGGGTTGTTTTGTATTTAAATTAGTTAGGGGTCTATAACACCGAACTTTTGGAAAGATAGGGGTCCAAAAGTGCAATTAAACCTTTGTGAATACAATGAGCACTTGACAATCAACCTAAACATTACCCTATGGAGCCTAACACTATTTAGCCTAACACTATTTGTCAATTTTGATGTGTTTGACACCTATGTTGGGAGTCATAAGCTAGAATTCCAAAAAGAATTTCAATTCGGCATTGATTTGATAGAAAAAGAAACAGATAAAAAAATACTCATTAGGTAGGATTGCATACATGGATACAAAACGGGATTACGCCGCTATATTATATATGACTATACTTTGTAGTGTTCTTATGATATGTTAGACATCTAATTATTATGTTATTACGATGTAGTTATTATGTTATTAGGCAGCAGTTACTATTAAGAAGTTATTGAATAAATAGGGATATCAAATGAAAATTAGTAGGCATTTTATTTGGGACTGAATATTGGTTTGGGAGAGACCAAACTCTCGAATTCTTGGAGGGAGATATTGTAACAAAATGTGTTTAACAATACCACTTTGAGTTTTGAGGATAACAAGGTATAAAAAATGTCAATTAGATATGCTAATATTTGTTCAAGTGTGCAGGACCATAGACAAAAATTAATATGTCTTTAATTCAAGTATAGGTTCTGGAAGAACAAATGAGAGCAATGGAATTTACAAAAAGGAAGCTTGTGTTGCAAGATAGCGTCTGAAGACTATCAGAAGTTGCCTACCAGAAGCTGACGTCATCTTAGTCTGAAGAACCATCAGAAGCTGAAGTTCATCAGAGTCTGAAGACTGGAAACTGAAGTTTGTTAAATGTTGTTATTTTGAATGCATATGATTGCAGAAGGAATGGAAGCCTGGAGCAACGACTATTTTAGAGGAATTAGAAGGCATTGGATGCTTATCCACTGAAGAGCGCATGAAAAAGGACATAGTACAATTGTACAAACCACTACTCCACTCTTCATGTCTACAATAGTACAAGATAACAGTTGTGACTACGCTGGTTTCTCTCTATTCTTGGAATGAATTTGAAATTGTTCTTTCATATGACAATAACCAAATCAAGCAATAGATCATTGGTAATTATCAAGCTTCACAACGACTCTTTTTGATGTGATGACAATCCTCAATGTATCTTTCACACCTCTATATAAAGGAGTGAAGACTTGAAGATTGTAAGAGACTCACAACAATTTTACAAGTGCCAAAACTCTGCTGAAATTGTTTTCACATCAAAGTTCACTTAGAATTTCTTAACAACTTTCATATCTTAGAAATTCTAGAGTCTTAAGAGTGTGTATCTGATTTGTATTGTGAACACCACTGATTATATATCAAGTGTTCAACCTCAAACATATTTCTGTGTAATTGTGTTTGTTTAGAAGTCTCTTACTTTTGTGCTTGAACATAAGAAGTCTCTTGCGTCAGTGCTTGAGCATAGGAAACCTCTTGCTTTTGTGTTTGAGTAGCTTGAAGTCTCTTGCTTTTGTGCTTGAGCAATTGTAATCAGATATTAATTTTACAGAACTCTCCTTTGAAGTGCAAGAGGGACAGGAAAAAGGACATAGTAAAGGAGGTACCACTTCATACAAGCAGTCCTAACCCTTTTCAACTCCTTTACCTCCACTGGCATCTCTGCATCCGACAATCTATTAGCAGCATCGAGGTGGCCCTTGTAACATCCCGATATTTTTTATGCTTAGTATATTTCTTTATAGTGTTAGTAATACTCTTGATATATGATTCATTCAACAATTTATTTATTTTAAATTATCTACTTGGTTGGTGTGACTATAATAGTTAATAGAGATTTTAATTGCCAAATAATTTCTATGCATTAGCGACAATGTGTTCTATGTTTAGACTAAATTGCAATTCACCCTTTCTCAATATCCCTTGCAAAACTAGTGTAGGATAACTAATATGTGTTGGATATTGAAATATTGCAAGAATGCTGCAAAAATATTGTTTTGAACAAGCTTCTTTTCATCATATCCTTGAACTATCTTTTCTATTAGTACGTGGATTACTCTTTGCTTAGTTAATTTCTATTTTTACTCACATTATTCTTACTTATTTGACTATCAGTGTTCTCTTTTGTTGCTGAGTCAAAACACTACTCTCTCATTCATTAGTCATGTTGTCGTTAACAAGGGATCCACCTTTCACATATGAAATACTTCCTATAGTTATGCTGTGAGTGGCACATTAAAATAGACCTAGATTTCACTTGTGAGTGCAGATATTATTCCTTTATTTTTGCTGATTTAGTTCAAAAGTAACTGTCACATATGTACCTATAATATCCATGTTATTAATAACACAATTAAGAAAATACTTAGAACTATTCTTATTGGCTGCTAATTCATTTTGCTCAGGCTTTTTCCTGTAACGATCGATCATTCATCAAATAGTTTCTCAAGTCTAGTTGCTTTAATTTCGTTCCATTTTTGTTGTGTGACGTAAAGGTAAACACCTTTTCAACCATTTCTATATATATTCTTCCTGTTTCTATTATGTCTCTAATTTTAGGATTTATGCTTTTGAAGCTTTGAACTCTTTCTCTTGCAAGTCGTCCGTGAGGTTGTTGATTTTTCACGTTTGAAAAACAAGTCTTTAAGGTAAGGGTTTTCCCCCATAAATTCTTCCTAAGTGCTAGGGCTATGTTATTAAATAGTAGTGGTAATTCTTGTCTTTTAAAAAGAAAAATAATAAAATGTATATTTTCAGGGTAAAATTTAATCTTTTATAAAAGTTATTAATTCTCATTATGTTTTATATGATAATTGTGTTTGATGAAGTGATGTTGAATGATATATTTATTTTATTTTTATTATTTTTATAATTTTTTGTGATGCTTGAGAAAGAAATGTTTGATATCAGATAAATTAAAGAAAACAGAGATGAAAATATGAGTTTTATTAAAAAGATTATTTTTATCGTGTTCATGTTATGTAAGATATATAATTATTTGTGGTGCCTTAGGGGCGGGTTAGTATCATATTGCTTTGTGATGTGTAAGTGGTGGAATTTAGTCTTCATTTTCATGATCATGCATTAGCATAAACATCTATGTGGTGCCTTAGTAGTGGGCTATATTAATGTTTAGGAGCATGCATCTTACTCATAAGCATTTCATTGAGTATGTCGTGTATTGGTGATTTCATAACTGAACATTAATGAGTTGATAACCAATTAACTTTTTTTTTTTTGTTTTAAAGGAAATAACTTTACCTTAAAGCACATAACTTCAATGTATTTTTCTAATTTCTTTTTGATTGATAAGTCTTGATACTATCTATTTTATGGCATTGTTTCTTGTGCTTTGAGTATGAACCAATTTGGATAAGGAAATTGACCCCTTACATCAACATTTTAGGTACTAAAGAAGACATGGTTTGAATTATACGAGACTGGCAATGCTACATGGTTGGCATAAGAGAATAAGAGAGATGTATATTCCGGTCCTCCAGAAAAGGGTGGTTAATCAGGTAACGTCGTTGGGGCGGACGCTTCTGCAATATCATCCTGTCTAATACAGGGACAACATCATCCGAAATATGTTGGTCGTCATAACCACCATCAGTGGCATCGTGGTGTATCTGATCCTGATAATTCAGGTACTCGACCTGGGTCAGATCAACCACCTGCGATTGTTCAGGTGTGTAGCCTGAGAAGTCCCTTCACCATCCGCCCTCCAACCACCTTTACCTCTTCCCCTCTTTGGGATGTCCGAGTTTTGCCTATTCGGCCGCGTGCTTTGTGTCATAACACGTCTACCACCAATCATCCTAGAAAACTGGAGCAATCAGCCGTAGTAGCTTCTCTTGATCGTATCCGAATGTCCGATAACAAACGACTATCAATATTTTGTGCATGGATGAAATTTACGCTAGTTTTCCCATACTCAATTTTTATGAGTTCCACAGGTTGCCATGAATGATTCAATCCTGCTTCAAATGCTGTTTAGAAATAAGAATTAGAGGAAGCAAATATAATTTATAAATATTAATGAACGTGCACATCGAGTAATGAAAACTTGTTCTAATTAGTACCTACAAGATTTTCAATTACATTATTCAGAAATGAAAGTACACTTGAAAATCCAATGCATAGCACATCTAGTTAAACGACATTTAAAATCATGATTAATGTCTTATTGGTTGAGTTTATGTTACTGAGTTATAGGCACCTTAAATATATCATACAAATATCATATTTATCCAACGAGTTAGACACATACTACGTGCATCATGAATATCCATTATAGCGCTATTATCGAATGATTATCTTTTCAATATCACAAAGTCAATGTTGTAATCCATTGATAATTTTTTTAAACATTATTCTGTTGATTTTTTTTCTCATGCATGTATATATAATAATAAATCAAGAAACAGAAGAGATAAAACTTACGATAATAGCATTGAATGGATGTTTCGATTGATGCAAATAACTTTTTTCAGGCGCCATTGAATTAGATTTTTAACAGTTAACAAATCCTTCGATGTTTGAATCTTCAGTAGTTGATATGTAGGCAAAAAATTAAACACAAATTTCAATTTACAATTAATCACGACATATTAAATATCTTTCAATTGGACCGGATTTTTTTTTTTGGAAAAAATAAAAGATAAAAATCTTGATATACTTGAATTGAAAGTATTTTCTGACAAATCAACTTACATTGAAGTTGTGAAAGTTTTGAACTTCAAGAGCAAACGATGTGGATCAATCGCAAGATGTGATTAGCGTAATATGTTAACGTGAACTCAAGCATCAAACGGAGATCGGCAACATCAACACGTGAGGATGCATAATGTTCCCCACTTCCACCACCTTCTCGATTTCCAAAGCCTATTCCGGTTCCAAAGCCTATAGATGTTGGAACCGGAATAGGCTTTGGAAACCGAGAAGGTGGTGGAAGTGGGGAACGTGATGCATCCTCGCGTGTTTATGCCGCCGATCTCCGTTTGATGCTTGAGTTCACATTAACATATTACGCTAATCACATCTTGCGATTGATCCACATCGTTTGCTCTTGAAGTTCAAAACTTTTCACAACTTCAATGTAAGTCGATTTGTTAGAAAATACATCCAATTCTAGTATATCGAGATTTTTATCTTTGATTTTTTTCCAAAAAAAAAAAATCTGGTGCAATTGAAAGATATTTAATATGTCGTGATTAATTTTAAATTGAAATTTGTGTTTAAATTTTTGCAGACATATCAACTACTGAAGACTCACACATCGAAGGATTTGTTAGCTGTTAAAAATCTAATTCAATGGCGCCAAAAAAAAGTTATTTGCATCAATCGAAAAATCCATTCGATGCTAATTATCGTAAGTTTTCTTTCTTCTTTTTCTTGATTTATTATCTTACATGCATGAGAAAAAAATCAAAAGAATAATATGATCGTACCTGATCAGAAGGTGACTGCCGGCGCTTTGAATGAGGTGGTTTAAGTGGTGGTGGAATGCATCAAGAATGCTTTTTGGAACGGGAGGGGGTGTGTACCTGCAAGCACTCTAACACTCAAGTCACTAGAGATCAGAGAATGAAGGTTTAGAGAGAGAGAGTAGATTCTCCGTTGGGACCTGTTAGAGTCCCCTATATATAGAGGTGGTTGGCTAAAGAACCGTTGTAATGGCAGACGTGTGTATGGCGATTACAAAGTCGTGAAAAGTGTAACCGCCGGGAAGAGATTCACATGAGCGTGCGAAAAGACGTTGTAGTTCGTTTGAACTGGTCTTGTTTGCTCCGTGCACCCCCTGAGGGGGTGTGTTGGGAGTAATATTGCCAAAAAGAATTTTTACATACTTATCAAAAAGAATAAACCACTTTATTCGACCAAGTGTACTTGGGATGACATCACACGCTCGTATAAATCCTATTCTATAAAGAAAATATATTTAACATTATAAGTAAAAATTATAAATATGTTCACATGTCAATGATGATAATTTTTGATTTTATCCTATAAACTAGGTATGTTGTCAAATTCAAATATTTTATTCAACATATTTAATTGGTATATAATGTATGTTTATAATTTACTGCATATATTTAGTAAATTATAAATATGTTCACAAGTCAATGATTATATTTTTGTTTATTCCTAAATTTTTATCGAACATATTTTTTTAAAAGATCTTATCGAACATATTTAATTAGTATAAAATTTATGTTTATAATTTACTATATATATATATATATATATATATTAAATATTAAATATGTTCACATGTCTTGTCAAAAAAAAAAAAAATATGTTCACATGTTCGATTCTAGAAAAATAAATATGTTCACATGTCGATGATTGTAATTTTTTTGATATTATCCTCTAAATCAGATACGCAATCAAATTTTTATTTTTTATCAATCATATTTAATTTGTATAAAATCTATGTTAAATATATTTTTGACCCCTATAAATATACCAAATTTTCGTTTTAGTCCCTCTAAAATTTTTCTACAACTTTTAGTTTCTATAAAATTTTCAATAACTACTTTCAGTCGTCCCTATTTGTAAGTTAACTTTTGTATTTTTTTAATGAAATTGTGCAGAAATGTGTAGAATATTGTAAAAAAAAAATTCCCAAAAAAAATAGAATTTTTTAACAAAACATTAATTAAATATAAATTTTTAACCGTAAAAAATATAAATATTCAAATTAAACTCATGCTTTGTTAAAACATTCGAATTTTTTTTTAGAGATTCTTATAATATTATGAATTTTATTCAAAAATATGAATTCTACATATGAGCTTACTTTAATTGAGGGACCAAAAATTAAGATGGGGAATAAACTGTATCGAATAAGATGTTTCTTAAAAAATAGATCCTAATAAGTTGTTTTGTATAAATAAGTTGTTTCGAATAAGCTGTTTTTTTTAAAAGAGATCATAATAAGCTCTTTTGCATAAATAAGCTGTTTTTTCAAAAGAGGTCGTAATAACTTGTTTTGCATTAATAAGTTGTTTTTCAAAACAAGATCATAATAAGTTATTTTGCATAAATAAGTTATTTTTTAAAAAGATATCGTAATAAGCTATTTTGGATAAGATAATTTCTTTTGAATAAACTATTTTATAAAATTTAATATTTCTAAATTATTAAATTAGTTGGGCTTAGGTCAAAAATATTTTTGGGCTTGAGAAAAAGCTTTTTGGGCCTTGGTGTATAAAATTTAGAGTTTTACTTTTCTCACACTATGTCTTTCCTTGCACGTCCTATTTTTTTCCCAAAATGCCTTTGAGTTTTCGGATTTCATAATTCGGAATGGTGTTTTCCTTTGTTAAAGGGTGAAAAAAAATAAGTTTTTTACCAATTCGGATTTTGTAATCCAAAAAAATCCAAAAATCTCAAAAAATAGGGTGCGCTATTTGATTTTTTCGGATTATAGAATCCAAAAACCCCTAAACACCCTTTTTTCATGGTGTTGATGCAATCCAGATTACGAAATTCGGACAGCACCAGCACCAATTCTGAACATGTTTATAACATGGATAGTCATTTTAAGGACAATATTAATATTCCTAGCATTCATCCTTGTGTTTTTATGATCAAGACTACCTTAGAAGGAACTTCTTAGGAGACTCCGCCCTCAAAATCCAAAATTTCATATTTAGACCCTTTTTTCATGGTGCTAATGCAGTCTGGATTACGTAATCCGGACAACATCAACACCAATTATGAACATGTTTGTAACATTGATAGTCATTTTAAGGACAATATTAATCTTCCTAACTTTCATCCTTGTGTTTTCATGATGTTATTTGACATGAATAAACCCTTTTTCTGGTTGTTTTTAAAAGCAAAATTCAAAATTGTTGAAATAAGAGAGATTATGATTGTTGATGCAACCTTTTTTCATGGTGCTGGTGCAATCCGGATTGCAAAGGGGCATTTTTGGAAATTTTACAGGGCGCGCGAGAAGACAACAGGGTGGGAAAAGTAATACTCTAAAATTTATTTAGATTGAATTCACAAATAAAACACTTCAATTAATAATACACCTATCAAAAAAATAATACACTTTGATTTATGGATCGGATGGATTATCCATCCATTAAAATCAAATAATGGATGGATTGGATGGACTTTATTCTAAATGGATGGATTTGATGGTTTTTTTAAGGAAAAAAATAGTGGATTGTAATGGACTAATGAACCTTTTTTTATTCATCCATTAAGATTCAAATTCATATCCATCTAATCCATCTATTTTTCCACCTCTAGCCGACGCTATGCACAACGTTGAATGCCCACTATCATAAAGTTGTCACATGAAGGCACATTTTTCTGCACAAAGCTGAGGATCAGAAAGATAGAACATACAGCTCCTTGGCAGAGCCCTAATCACCTCAGGGTTTTTGACAAGTTTTTGATGGCGGACGGAAGTTGCCCTAAATCTGAAAAGGTTTTTAATGCCAGAAGCTACAATCTTTCTGACAATAGGGAGCAAAATGTCATATGACATATTCTCCATATTTTGCAAAGTGTAAGTTTCTGGAAATAGAAGATGGTTAGAAAGAGAAGGGATAAAGGGGTTTTATAGGCGGTAGAATGGTCAAAGAAGTTGGTATAACAAGTCTTTTTCATGGTTCAACAAACTGCCCCATGTCTCCAAAGAGGGTGTGATTTTTCTAGTTAGTGGGAAAGTTTAAGATCTCGAGGGGAACCGATTGACAAGAATGAGGTGCCATAATGACGATAAATGAGGAAACGTGAAGGATTCAAAGATGAAGGGTTAACGTGGGACACTTGGCATCTTAGGATAAATGGAGAGGCGCACTAACTTTTCAACTACAAAAATGGTGGCCCACCAAATCTCGAAGACGTGTGACGAAAGGGAATATGAAAAGACTACTCTTGAAAGCCATGATTACCATGACATCATGCTTTGAAATACTTATAGTTTTTCAAAAATGCCAATCTTACCCTTTGAAAATTTTTCAGTCGAAATGACATTTTTGGGGGGTAATTTGTTAGCCTGTAATTTCAACAGGCTCATTTAATACGGTCAACATTAGTTAACTTTTATCTTTGCAGGAATCGCAATTTTTTCCTTCAACTTAAGGAGTTCATCGAGATTCAGACTTAACGTCAAAGGGTCTAAAAGCCCTAGAGTTTGACATGATGCAAGTCACGAATGCAAGACCGTCGAAGCTAAGCAATTACTGTTGAGGCGGGAAGATTTTGAATTTCAAAGAGAAACGGTTTCCTTATTGGAAACGTGGGAGACAAGCATTTGTCCAAATGGAAGAAGTGGTGTTCGTGGAGTTAGGCTTTTTCAAGTTATTTTGCTATGTATAAATAGTAGTTTTCCACAGGAAAAACGGGTTGCAAATCACATATAGAAATTCTACAACACTTGAAGTGCAGTCGCAAGAGAAAACAATGCATGTAAAGGATTTGTTGAACCACCTTTATTTTAAATGCAATGCAATTTAGCTTTTCTTTAACTTTCTGCACATTTAACTTTTAGTCTTTGTTTCGCATTTACTACGTTTCTTTTTATTTTAAACCTTTTTATGTCGAAAGACGTCATACGGTCTCTTCTTGTTCATAAAGAAACCTATGAATTTAATGAACGTAAACTCTATTTTCTTAAAAACAGTGCACAACATGTCCTAGAATTTCTAGTTTGATCATGCTTGTAATAATAAAAACCAGCCCTTATTGTTTACCAAAAACACCTGCAAATAGCTGGTTGCTTGATTTTTAAGCTGTTTTTAGTGGATAAACCCTAGTTTTCTTCTCTTAACCCTAGTGAGTGTGACAAATTCTGTTGAAATTGCTCGCACCTTACCAGAAGAACCCAACCAGATTTTAGTTAAACCAAACAATGACATCCAACTATATCAAGCTTAAACAATGGTACCCAACTTTTAATACCACTCTTTGTGCACAATGGTACCCAACATATCATTGAGAGTGTGTATACCAGCGTACTACCTCACTCCTCTCTACCAAAGACCTTGAATAATTGTTTAGAAAATTTTGTGCAAGGGCATGCTGAATATTCTCCAAAAGTTTAACGGTTGTTTATTCTAAAAGAATCAATTATCAATGGGATTGTCTGCATGATTCTGTTCATCAAACTCTTGGGTATTTGAAGCGTCAGATGGGTACCAATATAACAAGGGCTCAAATGAAGTGGGTGAAAGAAGTAAGAAGAGAAATGGAAGCAGTGGAGCTCAGAAGAAACATATGCAGACAATTGAGAATTGAACCTATAGAGTAGTCCTACGAGTATTCTCTCATACCTACTCTAATTCAGCAATCAAATCAAACTCTGCAACCAACTCAGCTTGAGGAACAAGTTCTGGAACTTCAAGTGGTTGATGGCAGAAGCAGTTTGACTAATCAGGAAAGACTGTCAAGGTTGGCTGAGATGGCTTCATTGAAGGGGACACATGAAAGCTTGATTACATAAGTACAAGGTCTATCTCCAGCTCAACAAAGGGTGGAGGCTTCATCAGAGGAAACAAACAAATATGTCAAGAGGTTGATTCAGATGATGGTTGAGAAGAACATAAATTAGGCTTTTTTTTATCAACCTTTTCTGTTTTATAGTTTATGATTATTACTTTTATTTTTAAATATGCATAATTTATTTTTTGTTGATGACTAAAGTGGGAGTAGGATAGAGTAATTCAACACTAAGCCTAATAAAGGCTAAAGAACCATATTTATTTATTTTGTGTTGATATTGGCTTCAAATTTGTGGTCTGGAAGAACAGAGAAATCGTGACATGATTTCAAGGTGCCGTGAGCTAGTTTGCAGGACGCTAAATCGTGGCACGATCTTGGGAAATCGTGACACGATTCAGAAACTTGCTCGTTAAGTATCCTTGATAAGGACTGGTCATACCTTGGAACGGACGCAAATCGTGACATGATCTGGAAATCGTGGCACGATTGCTTCAGAGGAAGTCTAGTATATATTGTGTTCTTGTGCTTTTTTGAAGGAGAGCTTGGAAGAGCTTAGAGAGAGAAACTTGGATTGCAAAGGAGGGAACCAATGGGTTGAGTGTCTTTGTAGAGAGTATCTCTTGGGTTGGGAAAAACATTGTAATCACCTTGGGTAGTGAGGAGTTCATTAGTTGAAAGGATCTAAAGCTTCCTCTAGTGTCTTCTCTTCTAGGGTTCATATTGTGAGAGTGGGGAAATACATATGGGTAGAATCTAGGGATTGTTCTTGTGTAAGCTTGAAGGCTATTGTTTCTTGTAACCCTTTGTAACACTTTCATCATATTGGATTGGAGAGCTGCTCTCTCCCCCAGATTAGGCCATATTGGCTGAACTGGGTCAACAATCTTCTTGGTGTTTTGTTCTTCCTTTCTTGCTTATCTTGTTTTGCTTTGGTATCTCTTTGTGTGGTTTTTGTTCTAAACAAGTCTAGGGCGGTTTTTGTTGTTATTTGCTTGGAAACCATTTGACTCATAGATTACCACTATTTCTTGCTCCACACATCTTTGTTTTCATTGGTGTGAGTCTCAACCGAATTCACAACATTTTGTATAAAATAAATTAAAAATTAAAAATATTGCACTTAATTGTTAATCTTATTAGACTCTGATAAGGTATCATATTGGACTTAATCGGAGCTTGCAAACCTATGTGTGACAAAAAATCTGATATCTTGTTGATGTTGTGATATGTTATATTGTTATTTGTTCTAATGCACTCAACAGTGATTAAGGATGAACTTAAAGAACTCGGATAAGACTTAGGGGGAGATCGCAAACCTCGTCTTAATGGACTATCACAGACTTAGGGGGAGCTTGCAAACCTTAGAACTTGAGACTGACATGTTGGAACAAAATGTGTTTCACAATAAACCTTAATGAGTTTTGATGATAACAAGGTATTAAAAATTGTCAATTGGTTATTGCTAACAATTGTTCAAGTGTACAGGACCATAGGCAAAGTCATTCAATTTCAATAGGTTTTGGAAGAACAATAGAGAGCAAAGGAATCCAAAGCATCTGAAGAAAACTGCGTCTGAAGCTCAGAAGTGCTTCTGAAGTAACAAGTGCCTCTGAAGTAATGACGTCATCAGAAGCAGAAGTTCATCAGAAGCAGAATACCATCAGAAGCAAGATTTCATCAGAAGCTACATCATCACCAGAAGCTACAAGTGATCATTAAATTTAAACTGAAGATTCAAAGGAGTTGTTTTTCGTTTCAACCTCGTCTAGAAGAAAGAAGAATTGAAAGGGAGGTATCAACGGTCATTTGAAGAACACTGAGTACTTGTCCTTCGTTATCAGAGTTGACAAAGTACAAGTGTACAACCACTACCTCCACTACTCTGTTCTTGTCCACGCTACAAGACAAGACAACAGCTCTGCCTGCAGAATTGCTCCTTCAAGATGGGAATGAATTTGAAGTTGATCCTTCAAAGGACTTCACCCAAATCAGGCAAAAGATTACTGGTGGATGATCAAAGGAACACAACGACTCTTAGACGTGCTAAAAATCTCAACGTCTCTTTCACACTTCTATATAAAGGAGTGAAAACTTGAAGATTGGCAAGTGACATCAACACAAGTTAAAAGCGCCAAAACTCTGCCAAATTTGATTCTACAAAGCACTTGAATTTCTGCACTGATTTGATACATCTTAGAAATTCCCAAGTCTAGAGTCTTTATTGCATTGTATTGTGAACACCACTGATTGTATATCAAGTGTTCAAGTCAAACATTTTTCTCTGTATTTTTGTTTGAATAGAAGCCTCTCGCCTGCGTGCTTGAGCATTAGAAGACTCTTGCTTAGTGCTTGAGCATTGGAAGACTCTTGCCTGTGTGCTTGAGCATTTTGAGAAGTCTCATACTTAGAGAGTATTGAGCATTTGTAATCTTTGTGATTATTAGTGAAATCTCCTTGGAAGAGCAAGGGAGACTGGACTACTTTCGATTTGTGGAAGGAACCAGGATAATTGCTTGTGTCTTTCTTTCCTTTCTCTTCTCTGTTTTATTCCGCTGCATATCTGATTCTGAACATCACATCAGAAGCACTCCTAACCAGCTTCTGAAGTGTTATCAGAAGAAGAATTTTTAGAGAAAAAGAAAACACAATTCAACCCCCCCCCCCCCCCCCCCCTCCCTCTTGTGTTTTTCTCACCTTCAATTGGTATCAGAGCTTGCTTTGTTATCAAAGCACTTAACCGTGTGACAGATCAAGATCCGAGAAAAACATGTCTACTGAAGAGGAATCTACTACATCTACAAAATACAATAGTGTCAAACATGACTATGATACAGCTGAAAGGAAATCAGATTCTGGAAAAGCTCCAAAGTTCAATGGAGATCCAGAAGAGTTTTCATGGTGGAAAACCAACATGTAAAGCTACATCATGGGATTGGATGAAGAGCTATGGGATATTCTTGAAGATGGAGTTGATGATCTGGATTTGGATGAAGAATGAGCTGCTATTGACAGAATGATACACACTCCTGCTCAGAAGACTAAATTTTAAATGATTAACAATTGCAAGGCTAAATTTACGATCAAAATCTTTAGTATTCTCCTTCATCCTCATGAAAATAACAATAAAAATGTTGTCATTATTGAGTAAGTGGGTTTATTGGATTTGGATCTGATTTTACCCGAAATCAGTCATATATTTTTGGATTTTTTATTTTTAAAACCATACTCATCTATTTTTCCAACCCAACCCACTCTTTGGTTTTTTTTTTTGGATGAATTTGACCAAATTTTCTGGATTGACCCAACTCACGTACACCCCTAATTAGGTGTCAACTTAATTGAGATTATTCTAATTCTTATGGGTGTCTGCTCATTTATGAATAAGGTTATGCAAATCGCTATCTTGATATTGATCTTCTTTATCAAGCAATATGTAACACTCTAATTTTTATTTAATTATTTTTAATTGCGTGATGTCATTTATGTGATTTTTGGTGATTTATGTAGTGTATATTTAGTTATTATATGATTATTTTATTAAATAATTAAAATAATATAAGAATAGGATTAATTATTATTTTGGGGGTTATGAAATAATTAACATAATTAGTAGGGAGTTAATTGCTAATTAGGGAGTGGGAGGTTACATTTTGGGAGTGGAGAAAAGGAAAGAAAAATAGAGAAAACAGTTTTACGTGAAAACAGTCTGGTTTTGGGAGAAAAGCTAGTGCAAGGGAGAGAAGCTTAGGAATCATTTGCTGCTGTATTTTTTCTGCAATTCTAAGGTAAGGGTGAGGTTTACCGCAATTATATAGATTCTGAATGTTGATTGTGTTCTAATAGGTTTATGTGAGGATTTGGGAGAAATTGGGTTTTTGTTGATTAAGGAGTTTTGAGTGTAGAAATCATAGAATTGAGGGTAGAAATGGGTTCTGGGTGCATAAAACCTTTCATTGCATATCTGTAAAGTAATTTGGGGAGTGAATTGAGGAAAAATGGGATTTTTGGGGAAAACCTGCATTCTGCCCGTACTGAAGTTCATCGCTCGCCTCGCGAGTAGCCATTGCTCGCCATAGCGAGTGAACAACTCCATCGCTCGCCTCGCGAGTGATACAGCTCGCCATGGCGAGTAACCTTGTAAAAATCTGGATTTTGAAAAAGTTGTTATAAGCCGTATTTTGGGTAGTTTCGTGTACCTAGATGATTCTTAGAGGACTAGAGCAAGTTTTAAGTTCAAAAGATGATTAGGGAGCTTAGAATTGAGGTTTGAGTGAGAAAAATGTCATTTTTCCCGAGAGCACCATATTTCTGTTCGCCTCGAGTTCGCCTCCAACTCGCCATGGCGAGTACCTGTTTTCCTGAGCTCGCCATAGCGAGTAGATGAGCTCGCGAGGCGAGCTGCCCAGTATTTGGTTGGTTAATTCTGTTGTTGTTTGGATTGTGTATTTTGTTGAATTATTGCATGGCTTGTATGCTGATATATATTTCCCTGGATGCTTAGTTGGTTTTGATGAATGGATGTTGACTGGTGTGTGTTGTATATAATTAAGATTCCCTTAAAGGTGTAAGTTGATTGGTGAATCATATATATGTATATGTATAGGTTGGTTGGTATGTAGATATACTCTATGGGGATTAGTTGCATAAACATAACAGTGGGAGAGCTTCGGCTCTGGAATGCTTAGTCGTTCAAAGTGGTGGAGTACTAGTTACTCAAAGTGGTGTAGTGGTGAGGACTTATGTCCTGTTGAGAATGCTTTAACCATTCGACAGCGGTGTGGGTCACGGCCCTGAATTTTGGTACCACATGCATGGGAGTTTAGAGGAGTCTTAGTGGAGTGGTGATAAGTTGCATATATTGTTGAGAGGTGTATGAATTAATATTGTGATAAGATGCGAAAATGATGTTATGTAAATAATAATGTTGATGATTTATGATAGGGTGTTAGATTCAATTGATATATTCTTTATCTATATTTTGTTATGAATCTCACCCCTTCTGCTTGAAAATGTTGCCCTTCCTATGGGTAACTTGCAGGTGATCCTGAGTAGTTGGTGGTGGCTCAATGTGTCTAGGACTCTGATGCGTGGGTTGGGATTTATAGTTTAAGTTTCTACCTATGTATCAAATTTTGGAACAAAGTAATGTAGTCCATGTTTTATGTTGAATTTTCATGTTGAGGCTTAATGCCAAGATTTTTTTTGGATAATGGAGTTTAATTTAAAGAATATTCCGCTGCAGTTTAATGAAGGATGTTGTTAAATAGTTTTAATCTATTTAAGAATTTATATTTTGTAGTGTGACATGCCGTTTAACGTGGAACTCTGATTTTATAATTATAATTAAATTGATTTTGGGAAACGGGGTGTTACAATTGGTATCAGAGCAGGTTGGTCCGTCCGGCCAAGTAGTAGAGTCGTGTTGAGCCACCTAGGATAGAGTGTCAACTCTAATATTGTTGTGTTGTTGTTGTTGTTGTTCTGAACTGTTGTTCATTATGTAGAATCTTAAGATGGCTGGTAGAAACGACGCTGCTATTGCTGCTGCACTTGAGGCCGTAGCTCAAGCTGTTCAACAGCAACCGCAAGCTGGTAATGGAGAAGTGAGGATGCTGGAGACCTTTTTGAGAAATCATCCCCCAGCATTCAAAGGAAGGTATGATCCAGATGGTGCCCAGTCATGGTTGAAAGAAGTGGAAAGGATTTTCAGAGTCATGCAGTGCTCTGAAGTGCAAAAGGTGCGGTTCGGGACGCACATGTTGGCTGAGGAGGCAGACGACTGGTGGGTAAGTTTGTTACCAGTGTTGGAACAGAATGGAGCTGTAGTGACCTGGGCAGTGTTCAGAAGGGAATTTCTGAATAGGTACTTCCCGGAAGATGTTCGAGGTAGGAAGGAGATTGAGTTCCTGGAATTGAAGCAGGGTGATATGTCTGTTGTTGAGTATGCTGCAAAATTTGTGGAGCTTGCAAAGTTCTATCCCCATTATGCTCCGGAGACAGCTGAATTCTCCAAGTGCATAAAGTTTGAGAATGGCTTGAGAGCTGACATCAAGAGAGCCATAGGATACCAGCAGATTAGAATTTTCTCTGATTTGGTGAGTCGCTGTAGGATCTACGAGGAGGACACCAAAGCTCATTATAAAGTGATGAGTGAGCGAAGAGGTAAGGGACATCAGAATCGTCCTAAACCGTATAGTGCCCCGACTGATAAGGGTAAGCAGAGACTTAATGATGAGAGGAGGCCGAGTAAGAGGGATGCTCCTGCTGAGATAGTGTGCTTTAAGTGTGGCGAGAAAGGTCACAAGAGTAACGTTTGTACCAAGGATGAGAAGAAGTGTTTCAGATGTGGACAGAAGGGTCACATGCTAGCCGATTGCAAGCGCGGTGATGTTGTATGCTATAATTGTAATGAAGAGGGCCACATCAGTACTCAGTGCACACAACCGAAGAAGGTTAGAGTTGGTGGAAAAGTTTTTGCTTTGACTGGTACACAGACTGCTAATGAGGACCGTCTCATCAGAGGTACTTGTTTCTTTAATAGTACTCCTTTAATTGCTATTATAGACACTGGTGCTACTCATTGTTTCATTGCTTTAGAAAGTGCATATAGGTTGGGTTTGATTGTGTCTGATATGAAAGGAGAAATGGTTGTTGAAACTCCAGCTAAGGGTTCAGTGACTACTTCTCTTGTTTGCTTGAGGTGTCCAATTTCTATGTTTGGTAGAGATTTTGAAGTAGACTTAGTTTGTTTGCCGCTGACGGGAATGGATGTTATTTTTGGGATGAATTGGTTAGAGTATAATCGAGTTCATATCAATTGCTTTAACAAGACTGTGCATTTTTCTTCTGCTGAAGAAGAGAGTGGAGTTGAAATTTTATCTACAAAGCAGATGAAGCAGTTAGAACGTGATGGAATTCTGATGTTTTCTCTAATGGCATATCTGTCGTTAGAAAATCAAGCTGTGATTGACAAGCTAGCAGTGGTGAATGAGTTTCCGGAGGTGTTCCCCGATGAGATTCCTGATGTGCCGCCAGAAAGGGAGGTGGAGTTTTCAATTGACCTTGTTCCTGGAACAAAGCCGGTGTCGATGGCACCGTACCGTATGTCAGCTTCTGAGTTAGCTGAATTGAAGAAACAGTTGGAAGATTTACTTGATAAGAAGTTTGTAAGACCCAGTGTTTCGCCGTGGGGAGCACCTGTGTTGTTGGTGAAGAAAAAGGATGGTAGTATGAGGTTGTGCATTGACTATCGTCAATTGAACAAAGTTACAATTAAGAATAGATATCCGCTTCCGAGGATTGATGACTTGATGGACCAGCTAGTGGGTGCAAAGGTGTTCAGTAAGATTGACTTGAGGTCAGGTTACCATCAAATTAAGGTGAAGGATGAGGATATGCAGAAGACGGCCTTTAGGACACGATACGGTCATTACGAATACAAAGTGATGCCTTTCGGTGTTACTAACGCGCCCGGTGTGTTCATGGAGTATATGAATCGAATTTTTCATGCTTTTCTGGATAAATTCGTGGTGGTATTTATTGATGATATTCTGATTTATTCGAAGACTGAAGAAGAGCATGCAGAACATCTGAGAATTGTGTTGCAAGTTTTGAAAGAAAGGAAGTTGTATGCCAAACTGTCGAAATGTGAGTTTTGGCTAAGTGAAGTGAGTTTCCTTGGTCATATTATTTCTGGTGATGGTATAGCGGTTGATCCATCAAAAGTTGATGCAGTATCACAATGGGAGACTCCGAAGTCGGTGACTGAAATCAGAAGTTTCTTGGGCTTGGCTGGTTATTATCGTAGATTCATAGAAGGATTTTCAAAGATTGCATTGCCGATGACTCAGTTGACCTGTAAGGGTAAGTCCTTTGTGTGGAATGCTCAGTGTGAGAGTAGTTTCAATGAATTAAAGAAAAGATTGACAACTGCTCCTATTTTGATCTTGCCTAAGCCGGAAGAGCCATTCGTTGTTTACTGTGATGCGTCTAAGCTGGGTTTAGGAGGTGTTTTAATGCAAGATGGCAAGGTGGTAGCATATGCTTCTAGGCAACTGAGGGTGCACGAAAAGAATTATCCCACTCATGATTTGGAGTTAGCTGCGGTGGTTTTTGTTTTGAAAATTTGGAGACACTACTTGTATGGTTCCAGATTTGAAGTGTTCAGTGACCACAAGAGCTTGAAATATTTGTTTGACCAGAAGGAACTGAATATGAGGCAGAGGAGATGGCTTGAGCTGTTAAAAGATTATGATTTTGGGTTGAATTACCATCCGGGCAAAGCTAATGTAGTCGCGGATGCATTGAGTAGGAAGACACTCCATATGTCTGCTATGATGATGAAGGAATTTGATTTATTGGAACAGTTTAGAGACATGAGTTTGGTTTGTGAGTTGTCGCCTCATAGTGTACAGTTGGGGATGCTAAAGATTAACAGTGATTTTCTGAGTAGTATCCGAGAAGCACAGCAAGTGGATGTCAAGTTAGTTGATCTGATGGTTGCTGGTAATGGCGTTGAAAATAGTGACTTCAAGGTTGATGAACAGGGTGTGTTGAGATTCAGAGGTAGAATTTGTATTCCTGATAATGAAGAAATGAAAAAGTTAATCCTAGAGGAAAGTCATAAGAGTAGCTTAAGCATTCATCCGGGAGCTACGAAGATGTATCATGATTTGAAAAAGTTGTTTTGGTGGTCTGGGTTGAAGCGAGATGTTGCTCATTTTGTGTATGCATGTTTAACTTGTCAGAAGTCTAAAGTTGAACACCAGAAACCTGCAGGATTGTTGACACCATTGGATGTACCGGAGTGGAAATGGGATAGCATTTCTATGGATTTTGTGACGAGTTTACCAAACACTCCGAGGGGACATGATTCGATTTGGGTTGTGGTTGATAGGTTGACGAAGTCGGCACATTTTATTCCTATCAACATTAGTTATCCGGTAGCTCAGTTGGCTGAGATTTATATACATAGTGTTGTGAAGCTACATGGAGTTCCTTCGAGTATTGTGTCGGATAGGGATCCGAGGTTCACTTCTAGGTTCTGGAAGAGTTTACAGGACGCTTTGGGTTCGAAGTTGAGGCTGAGTTCGGCTTATCATCCTCAGACAGATGGTCAGTCGGAGAGGACGATCCAATCATTGGAGGACTTGTTGAGAGTGTGTGTGCTTGAACAGGGTGGAGCTTGGGATAGTCACCTACCATTGATAGAGTTCACCTACAACAACAGTTATCATTCGAGTATAGGAATGGCACCATTCGAAGCTTTGTATGGTCGAAGGTGCAGGACTCCGTTGTGTTGGTTTGAGTCAGGAGAAAGTGTTGTGTTGGGACCGGATTTGGTTCAGGAGACTACAGAAAAAGTCAAGATGATCAGAGAGAAGATGAAAGCGTCACAGAGTCGACAGAAGAGTTACCATGACAAGCGGAGAAAGGCCCTTGAGTTTCAAGAGGGTGATCATGTATTTCTAAGAGTGACTCCGATGACGGGTGTAGGACGTGCTTTGAAATCGAGGAAGTTGACTCCGAAGTTCATTGGTCCGTATCAGATTTCAGAGAGAATCGGAACGGTGGCATATAGAGTTGGCTTGCCACCACATCTATCGAACTTGCATGATGTGTTTCACGTGTCACAACTGCGGAAGTATGTAGCAGATCCTTCACATGTTATTCCGAGAGATGATGTGCAGGTTCGGGACAATCTCACAGTTGAGACTTTGCCGTTGAGGATCGATGATCGGAAAGTAAAGGCATTGAGGGGCAAGGAAATACCCTTGGTGAGAGTAGTTTGGGGTGGAGCAACTGGTGAAAGTTTGACTTGGGAGCTGGAAAGTAAGATGAGGGACTCTTATCCTGAGTTGTTTGTTTGAGGTAAGATTTCGAGGACGAAATTCAGTAATTTGGGGAGAGTTGTAACACTCTAATTTTTATTTAATTATTTTTAATTGCGTGATGTCATTTATGTGATTTTTGGTGATTTATGTAGTGTATATTTAGTTATTATATGATTATTTTATTAAATAATTAAAATAATATAAGAATAGGATTAATTATTATTTTGGGGGTTATGAAATAATTAACATAATTAGTAGGGAGTTAATTGCTAATTAGGGAGTGGGAGGTTACATTTTGGGAGTGGAGAAAAGGAAAGAAAAATAGAGAAAACAGTTTTACGTGAAAACAGTCTGGTTTTGGAAGAAAAGCTAGTGCAAGGGAGAGAAGCTTAGGAATCATTTGCTGCTGTATTTTTTCTGCAATTCTAAGGTAAGGGTGAGGTTTACCGCAATTATATAGATTCTGAATGTTGATTGTGTTCTAATAGGTTTATGTGAGGATTTGGGAGAAATTGGGTTTTTGTTGATTAAGGAGTTTTGAGTGTAGAAATCATAGAATTGAGGGTAGAAATGGGTTCTGGGTGCATAAAACCTTTCATTGCATATCTGTAAAGTAATTTGGGGAGTGAATTGAGGAAAAATGGGATTTTTGGGGAAAACCTGCATTCTGCCCGTACTGAAGTTCATCGCTCGCCTCGCGAGTAGCCATTGCTCGCCATAGCGAGTGAACAACTCCATCGCTCGCCTCGCGAGTGATACAGCTCGCCATGGCGAGTAACCTTGTAAAAATCTGGATTTTGAAAAAGTTGTTATAAGCCGTATTTTGGGTAGTTTCGTGTACCTAGATGATTCTTAGAGGACTAGAGCAAGTTTTAAGTTCAAAAGATGATTAGGGAGCTTAGAATTGAGGTTTGAGTGAGAAAAATGTCATTTTTCCCGAGAGCACCATATTTCTGTTCGCCTCGAGTTCGCCTCCAACTCGCCATGGCGAGTACCTGTTTTCCTGAGCTCGCCATAGCGAGTAGATGAGCTCGCGAGGCGAGCTGCCCAGTATTTGGTTGGTTAATTCTGTTGTTGTTTGGATTGTGTATTTTGTTGAATTATTGCATGGCTTGTATGCTGATATATATTTCCCTGGATGCTTAGTTGGTTTTGATGAATGGATGTTGACTGGTGTGTGTTGTATATAATTAAGATTCCCTTAAAGGTGTAAGTTGATTGGTGAATCATATATATGTATATGTATAGGTTGGTTGGTATGTAGATATACTCTATGGGGATTAGTTGCATAAACATAACAGTGGGAGAGCTTCGGCTCTGGAATGCTTAGTCGTTCAAAGTGGTGGAGTACTAGTTACTCAAAGTGGTGTAGTGGTGAGGACTTATGTCCTGTTGAGAATGCTTTAACCATTCGACAGCGGTGTGGGTCACGGCCCTGAATTTTGGTACCACATGCATGGGAGTTTAGAGGAGTCTTAGTGGAGTGGTGATAAGTTGCATATATTGTTGAGAGGTGTATGAATTAATATTGTGATAAGATGCGAAAATGATGTTATGTAAATAATAATGTTGATGATTTATGATAGGGTGTTAGATTCAATTGATATATTCTTTATCTATATTTTGTTATGAATCTCACCCCTTCTGCTTGAAAATGTTGCCCTTCCTATGGGTAACTTGCAGGTGATCCTGAGTAGTTGGTGGTGGCTCAATGTGTCTAGGACTCTGATGCGTGGGTTGGGATTTATAGTTTAAGTTTCTACCTATGTATCAAATTTTGGAACAAAGTAATGTAGTCCATGTTTTATGTTGAATTTTCATGTTGAGGCTTAATGCCAAGATTTTTTTTGGATAATGGAGTTTAATTTAAAGAATATTCCGCTGCAGTTTAATGAAGGATGTTGTTAAATAGTTTTAATCTATTTAAGAATTTATATTTTATAGTGTGACATGCCGTTTAACGTGGAACTCTGATTTTATAATTATAATTAAATTGATTTTGGGAAACGGGGTGTTACACAATATATCCATCATTTTACTTATAGTAACATTATTTTCATTTTTTATCAAGCCTATCTTTTAGTTTTGGGTATTCACTCCAACACATTTTAATACAAAACCAGATTACCTTATATATATTGTTTTAACAAATTTTTTATTATGATTACTCCGAGTGTGTTTGGATTGAGTAATGTTTTGAGATAATGTAATGTTTTTTTTTTTTTTGGTCAAGTAGTCTAGTGGCTAGAGCCTCACACAATTTAATTGTGGAGAAGTGGGGTGTCCATGGTTCGAACCCCGACACCTGCATATAATATGTAATATCCCTACCAACTAAGTTAAGCTCACGGGGATGAGATAATGTAATGTTATGAGGGAATTCAAATACTTTGATGTGAATTCCATTGTTTGGATGGGAGAATGTAATGTAATGTTGAGAAAATGTAATGTTATGAGGGAATTCAAATACTTTGAGATAAATTGCCTAGAATTTTAAATTCTTTAAAATTTTCAAATTACCTCATCCAAACACACTCTTAATGTTTTTTAGAGGAATTGTGATTGCAAATAGTTGTCGTTATAATGGTGTATATGCTAAATTCTAAAATTTAAAAATAAATTAATAAATAAAATTGAATTGATATATATATGTTGAATCAAATAATAGAATTAAAGATGAATAAAATCACAAGTCAACTATTCCCTGTTGAAGTTACTATTTTCTTGTCACACTAAGCTCTAGAGCATTCAAATGCTACACAATTATACAAAATGTTTATTTGAATTTTCATGTTCTTATCCATTGCAATCATAGTACAACCTTTTCCCCTTTCCTATATCTCTATTTGCAATTAAATCACACACATTTGAAGGTTATATGTTACAAGGTTCATCTAGGCAGATGACCAACGATTGAGAAGGATCAAACGCAGAAAGAAGTGTCATTATGCTATCTCCATCATCATATTCCCGATTCCTTAAAAAATCATTATGATCTTCGACATATTATGGATTTATCTGCTTCTACAATAAACCCTTCTACAAGATCAAAAACCACCATGAGGGGGGGGACACCTTTTCCATCATGGTTTTGCACAACTTCAAATTCTTAGTGTCTTCCTTTGACAAGACTTGACTTGCATTCCCCCACATTCAAGATCAGGAGAATTAGCATCACTCGATGCTATTTCAAACATATAAGTAAGCTCATTACTGATCTCTGTTTTAGTTTCAATCAACGTCGTTGACACCGATGCCATTTGTTCCAATCCCATCTTGAAATCATCATCAACACAAATGAAAACTAAAGGAAGTTGTTGTTGTTTGTGCCGAGTAATGATTTCAAGAGGAGATTTGAACAGATGGCATCGTTGGCAACAGCGTTGACTGCAACCAAAGCGGAGTTCAGTAACGAGCTTACGTCTATGTCTGGAATAGCACCGAGGGATGCTAATTATCCTGCTATTGAACGTCGGGGAATTCAAGTGTTGACAAAAGAAGACACTTAAGACTCTAAACTTTTGCAAAACAATAACAGAAAGAGGTTTCCCCCTCATGGTTGTTTGTCTTATGGAAGGGTATTCTGTAGAAGCGAATAAATCCATAAAATTTATCTTCAAATATGGATTGCACAAAAAGAGTTATAAAAATTATATATTTATGAATTTGAAATTTAAGAGAACACTTACTTTTCAAATTGATAATGGTCATCTGGTACATCACAATTTGATAGGGTGATAATCGAATATCACTATCAAAGGTTGTATTTGCGATGTTAATTAGGTGTGGGAGGAAGAGGAACATATATCAAAAATATTATCTCTCATACAATATTATTACATCTGATAGATTATTTATATACAATAAGATAGCATGTAATATTTTATAAAATATTATTAATGAGAAACTAACAATTAATATGGTCAAGATTTCGTCAAAAAAATTTAATATGGTCAAGATATATAGTTTTTTAAAAATTAATACGGTCAAGACTTTTTAAAAAAAAATTAATTTGGTCAAGATATTTTTTTTCAAGATATTATCAAGATAGTCAAAATAATTTAATATGGTCAAATTTCCAAATCTATTATATATTTATTAGGTTAATAGTGTTTTTCACCCCTGTAATATATGTCATTTCCGGTTTTCACCTTTATAAAATTTTCGGTTTGATTTCAACCCTCGTAAAATTTTTATTTTCCAGAAAACATCCTTAATAGGTCATTCAAAAACCAAAATTTCTTCAAAAAAAATTATGAAAATGGCCTATTAGGGGTGTTTTCCGGAAAATAAAAATTTTACGAGGGTGCAAATCAAACCGAAAATTTTATAGGGGCGAAAACCGAAAATGACATATATTACAGGGTGAAAAAATGTGAACACATCGTAAATGCTAAATATATATATATGTCATCAGTCCCATAATAGCCATTTGTAAAAAATATTGTCTCAAAAAATTAACCCATTTCATTTTGGTTCATAGAATAATTAATGTATCTTGTTATAAATATAGATTAGATACATCACTTACACAATAAACTTAAAAAATCAACTTTTCTTATAATAAGGATCGGAGGGAGTATATTTTACTTTGCATTTATGATGTTAAAGAATGCATCAATACTTGACAAGACACTCAAAAAAATTCTTAAATTTTTTCTTAATATTTGTGAAATGAACAAAAAAACTCAGTTAAAATAGGACGGAAGGAGTAATTTGATTCAGAGTATAAACCATATGATTTATATGTATTTTGAATTTAATATTGAATGTCATGTAAAAATTACTTCTTAAAATATACTCCCTCCGTCCCAAGTTGTAAGGAAAAAAAATCACACTTATTAAAAAAACTAAAACATAACAATTAGGAGTATAGCTTTTTGTGTTTTTTTTAAAAAAATTCATGGGAAGTTGTAAAAATAATTTTTATTGGCTAATGATTATGGTGAAAATTGAACGTAATTTGCATTTAATTTAATGAGAATGAGAAAAAAAATCTTGGAAAAGATGTTTTTTTTTTTTAAACAAGATTAAATAGGATAAAAGTTTGTCTTTTTTGCTTAAATTTTGCGACAAAAAAATTGAGTTTTTTTTTTTACTTGTATTTTGGGACGGAGGGAGTAGTTATAATGTATGTTAACTTAACAAAGTTTATGTAAAGATTTTGGATCAATTGAGATCAAAATTGCGGTTTTGGGGAAGATTTGGTGTGAGTTCCCGAGAGGAAACCCAAAATTTTGGGTTCTTGTTGTTGTGTACCTCGTCGTGGCGAGCAGCCACTCATTGTGGCGAGTTACGCAGGTGATAATCGGATTAATGGCAGGTGTACCAATCGTTAACCAATTAATAAAGTGATAAGTAAAGTATCGTATCCACATGGATTGTCCTTTTGTCTGAACAATTCTTGTTACTTAGTTTTGTAAGTTTGACAGTATAAAAGTTAGGTTGCAATTTTTATATGTTTGCAACAGAGCAAGTTTACCTGTTTTGGTTGCAGAAAAGTAAGCAGCAGTTAAGATTCTTCGAATCCCCTTTGTATATATGTTGTTAGATAATAAGTAATAAAAATGTCGTGTTTATTTATCTTAGTTAGACTATACTACTGATGAGGCCGTTGGGACATTCCTACTTAAGTAAGGCACCACCTGACTCAATGGGCATCATCCACTGAGTACCTAATTAGGTCTATCCCTCCGATGGCTAACTGCACTTGCTGATCGCACGGTGATCCTTACGTGCGGTGATCCCTCCCAAAGTCTTGCCGATCTGCATGATTTCTTCGTGAATTACTTCAAAAACCCCCTAAAATTGCTATGTTTCAAGAAAACTAGAATTACAGACTCAAATATAGAAAACATTACAAAAGTCCCGAAATCATAGGAAATCGTTCTAATACTCCTCTTTTTTGCAGCTAAAACCTATTGAAAATGACTGAAAAACATGCTAAGAATAACGTAGGATGATCTATCATCACAACCCCAAACTTAAACGGTTGCTTGTCCTGAAGTAACGAAAGAAAAACATATTTTATTCTTTGCATTTTTTCCATGAAAAACATACATTTTCGAGAGTTGTGCTTAGGACGTCATCCATCGGATTTATAAAAGAGCATCAACTAACTTACCACAGTACATTCAAGTGGGTCTGGCTTGGTAAAAGTAACTTATATTTACAACCATACTCTTTTCCATGATACACGTATGTATCTCCTAAAGCCAGTAGGGATGGTCACGGCATTTGCCCACCCAATCGTCACATGAATGTACCTTGCTATAAATTTGAAACAATTCTAAACAGACAACCAAAATCAGATTATTTACACACTTAGAGGACTTTGAGGGTTATAACTTGACTTAGGTTAAGGGTGGATATATTTGGGAAAGTAGGCTAACAAAGTTAGTTTACTAACCTAGGGATTCCTACTAAAACATTACTGCACTGCCATCCTTCCTTCCTTGGTTCAAACAAGATGGTAAAACAGTAGAACTGTTTGTCATTTTATTTGACAAAAACATACTTTTTTTTAAGAGACCATTTTTTTTTTGGCTGTTTGATTTTTTTTTTTTTTTGTGTAGATCCATGTTCATCTACATTTTTTTTTTCTAACAAATGTGTTCTACTGTTACCCCACCCCAAATTTAAAATGTTGCTAATTCAACATAGCAACCCCAAACTTAGTTTCAAAACATGTGCAATCATAAAAATACCTATCTAACTCCAAGTGAAATCAAACAGGGTTCATGTAAATGCAGGGCCGTGACATGATTCGTCACTAATAAAGAAAATAATTTTTCATTTGGAGGCTCAAAATGGTTTCGCAAAGGATAATAAGAATATTAAAAAGGATGGCTTGAAAGGCTCAAGGTACCAAACAAAATTGCCTCGTGTGTATAATAACCTAACTGATCGTCTGTAAAGAACGGACGCAAATTCAAGCAAAAATAACATTCATATTGGAAATATTTAAGTATCTAACAACCTAGAATGGATATGGAAATATTTGGCTCTGAATCTCACCGGTTATGCAATTCAGAAAAGAGTTGGTGATCCTATAATTACCTTTACTAGCAAGCCCTAGAAATTTACATTATGTGGTTGTGCTCTTGAATGTATGGATAAACTAGCCTCTGCCTTAAATGCTTTGAAATGAATACCTAAGACTAAAATAAATTTAAGCATAAAAGGAAAGGTTGAAAATGTAATGCAAAAGAAATAAAAATTTATTAGATAGTACTTGAAAGAAAAGCAACAGAAAAAGAAAAGAAATTGATTAGTCAGATCATCTCAGCTTAGCAAAAATAAAATGCAGAAAATAAAAATAATGGGTTGCCTCCCATTAAGCGCTTGCTTAACATCTGAGTCCCGAAGGTTCCCATGGATTGCCTCCCATGCAGAGCTTCATATAACAATTATTAGCTCAACGCCTCAATCGCTATATTGATATTGATCTTCTTTATCAAGCAATATATCTATCATTTTACTTATAGTAACATTATTTTCATTTTTTATCAAGTCTATCTTTTAGTTTTGGGTATTCACTCCAACACATTTTAATAGAAAACCAGATTACCTTATATATATATTGTTTTAGCAAATTTTTTATTATGATTACTCTTACTGTTTTTTTAGAGGAATTGTGATTGCTAATAGTTGTCGTTATAATGGTGTATATGCTAAATTCTGAAATTTAAAAATAAATAAATAAATAAATAAAAATGAATTGATATATATGTTGAATCAAATAATAGAATTAAAGATGAATAAAATTACAAGTCAACTATTCCCTGTTGAAGTTACTATTTTCTTATCACACTAAGCTCTAGAGCATTCACATGCTACACAATTATACAAAATGTTTAGTTGAATTTTCAAGTTCCTATCCATTGCAATCATAGTACAACTTTTTCCCCTTTTCTATATCTCTATTTGCAATTAAAAGAACCCAGCTTTCACCATCAACATTAAATCACACACATTTGAAGTTCTACTTCTTTTTTCCTTTAGTTGTGTGATTTTTTATGCCATTAATGAAATGCGATATGTTACAAGGTTCATCTAGGCAGATGACCAACGATTGAGAAGGATCAAACGCAGAAAGAAGTGTCATTATGCTATCTCCATCATCATATTCCCGATTCCTTAAAAGGTCATTATGATCTTCGGCATATTATGGATTATCTGCTTCTACAATAAACCCTTCTACAAGATCAAAAACCACCATGAGGGGGGGCACCTTTTCCATCATGGTTTTGCACAAGTTCAAATTCTTAGTGTCTTCTTTTGACAAGACTTGACTTGCATTCCCCCACATTCAAGATCAGGAGAATTAGCATCACTCGATGCTATTTCAAACATATAAGTAAGCTCATTACTGATCTCTGTTTTAGTTTCAATCAACGTCGTTGACACCGATGCCATTTGTTCCAATCCCATCTTGAAATCATCATCAACACAAATGAAAACTAAAGGAAGTTGTTGTTGTTTGTGCCGAGTAATGATTTCAAGAGGAGATTTGAACAGATGGCATCGTTGGCAACAGCGTTGACTGCAACCAAAGCGGAGTTCAGTAACGAGCTTACGTCTATGTCTGGAATAGCACCGAGGGATGCTAATTATCCTGCTATTGAACGTCGGGGAATTCAAGTGTTGACAAAAGAAGACACTTAAGACTCTAAACTTTTGCAAAACAATAACAGAAAGAGGTTTCCCCCTCATGGTTGTTTGTCTTATGGAAGGGTATACTGTAGAAGCGAATAAATCCATAAAATTTATCTTCAAATATGGATTGCACAAAGAGAGTTATCAAAATTATATATTTATGAATTTGAAATTTAAGAGAACACTTACTTTTCAAATTGATAATGGTCATCTGGTACATCACAATTTGATAGGGTGATAATCGAATATCACTATCAAAGGTTGTATTTGCGATGTTAGGTGTGGGAGGAAGAGGAACATATATCAAAAATATTATCTCTCATACAATATTATTACAACTGATAGATTATTTATATACAATAAGATAGCATGTAATATTTTATAAAATATTATTAATGAGAAACTAACAATTAATATGGTCAAGATTTCGTAAAAAAAATTTAATATGGTCAAGATATATAGTTTTTTAAAAATTAATATGGTCAAGACTTTTTTTAAAAAAATTAATTTGGTCAAGATATTTTTTTTGTCAAGATATTATCAAGATAGTCAAAATAATTTAATATGGTCAAATTTTCAAATCTATTATATATTTATTTTATTAAATGTGAACACATCGTAAATGCTAAATATATATATATATATATATCATCAATCCCATAATAAGTGAGCCAATTGTAAAAAATATTGTCTCAGAAAATTAACCCATTTCATTTTGGTTCATAGAATGATTAATGTATCTTGTTATAAATATAGATTAGATACATCACTTACACAATGAACTTAAAAAGTTAACTTTTCTTATAATAAGGACCGGAGGGAGTATATTCTACTTTGCATTTATGATGTTAAAGAATGCATCAATACTTGATAAGACACTCAAAACTTTTCTTAAATTTTTTCTTAATATGTATGAAATGAACAAAAAACTCAGTTAAAATGGGACGGAAGGAGTAATTTGATTCAGAGTATAAACCATATGATTTATATGTATTTTGAATTTAATATTGAATGTCATGTAAAAATTACTTCTTAAAATATACTCCCTCCGTCCCAAATTGTAAGAAAAAAAATCACACTTATTAAGAAAACTAAAACATAACAATTAGGAGTATAGTTTTTGGTGTTTTTTTTAAAAAGATTCATGGGAAGTTGTAAAAATAATTTTTATTGGCTAATGATTATGGAGAAAATTGAACGTAATTTGCATTTAATTTAATGAGAATGAGAAAAAAAATCTTGGAAAAGATGTTTTTTTTTTTTAAACAAGATTAAATAGGATAAAAGTTTGTCTTTTTTCTTACATTTTGCGACAAAGAAATTGAGTTTTTTTTTTTTTGCTTGTATTTTGGGACAGAGGGAGTAGTTATAATGTATGTTAACTTAACAAAGTTTATGTAAAGATTTTGGGTCAATTGAGATCAAAATTGCGGTTTTGGGGAAGATTTGGTGTGAGTTCCCGAGAGGAAACCCAAAATTTTGGGTTCTTGTTGTTGTGTACCTCGTCGTGGCGAGCAGCCACTCATTGTGGCGAGTTACGCAGGTGATAATCGGATTAATGGCAAGTGTACCAATCGTTAACCAAGTAATAAAGTGATAAGTAAAGTATCATATCCACATGGATTGTCCTTTTGTCTGAACAATTCTTGTTACTTAGTTTTGTAAGTTTGACAGTATAAAAGTTAGGTTGCAATTTTTATATGTTTGCAACAGAGCAAGTTTACCTGTTTTGGTTGCAGAAAAGTAAGCAGCAGTTAGGATTCTTCGAATCCCCTCTGTATATATGTTGTTAGATAATAAGTAATAAAAATGTCGTGTTTATTTATCTTAGTTAGACTATACTACTGATGAGGCCGTTGGGACATTCCTACTTAAGTAAGGCACCACCTCACTCAATGGGCATCATCCACTGAGTACCTAATTAGGTCTACCCCTCCGATGGCTAACTGCACTTGCTGATCACACGGTGATCCTTACGTGCGGTGATCCCTCCCAAAGTCTTGCCGATCTGCATGATTTCTTCAAAACCCCCCTAAAATTGCTATGTTTCAAGAAAACTAGAATTACAAACTCAAATATAGAAAACATTACAAAAGTTCCGAAATCATAGGAAATCGTTCTAATACTCCTCTTTTTTGCAGCTAAAACCTATTGAAAATGACTGAAAAACATGCTAAGAATAACGTAGGATGATCTATCATCACAACCCCAAACTTAAACGGTTGCTTGTCCTGAAGTAACGAAAGAAAAACATATTTTATTCTTTGCATTTTTTCCATGAAAAACATACATTTTCGAGAGTTGTGCTTTGGACGTCATCCATCGCATTTATAACAGAGCAACAACTAACTTACCACAGTACATTCAAGCGGGTCTGGCTTGGTAAAAGTAACTTATATTCACAACCATACTCTTTTCAATGATACACGTATGTATCTCCTAAAGCCAGTAGGGCTGGTCACGGCATTTGCCCACCCAACCTTGCTATAAATTTGAAACAATTCTAAATAGACAGCCAAAATCAGAGTATTTACACACTTAGAGGATTTTGAGGGTTATAACTTGACTTAGGTTAAGGGTGGATATATTTGGGAAAGTAGGCTAACAAAGCTAGTTTACTAACCTAGGGATTTCTACTAAAACATTACTGCACTGTCATCCTTCCTTCCTTGTTTCAAACAAGATGGGTAAAACAATAGAACTGTTTGTCATTTTATTTGACAGAAACATACTTTTTTTTAAGAGACCATTTTTTTTTTGGCTCTTTGATTTTTTTTTTCTTTATATTTGTTGTGTAGATCTATGTTCATCTACCTTTTTTTTTTCTGACAAATGTGTTCTACTGTTACCCCCACCCCAAACTTAAAATGTTGCTAATTCAACATAGCAACCCCAAACTTAGTTTCAAAACATGTGCAGTCATAAAGATACCTATCTAACTCCAAGTGAAATCAAACAGGGTTCATGTAAATGCAGGGCTGTGACATGATTCGTCACTAATAAAGAAAAGAACTTTTCATTTGGAGGCTCAAAATGGTTTCGCAAAGGATAATAAGAATATTAAAAAGGATGGCTTGAAAGGCTCAAGGTACCAAACAAAATTGCCTCGTGCGTATAATAACCTAACTGATCGTCTGTAAAGAACAGCCGCAAATTGAAGCAGAAATAACATTCATATTGGAAATATTTAAGTATCTAACAACTTAGAATGGATATGGAAATATTTGGCTCTGAATCTCACCGGTTATGCAATTCAGAAAAGAGTTGGTGATCCTATAATTACCTTTACTAGCAAGCTCTAGAAATTTACATTATGTGGTTGTGCTCTTGAATGTATGGATAAACTAGCCTCTGCCTTAAATGCTTTGAAATGAATACCTAAGACTAAAACAAATTTAAGCATAAAAGGAAAGGTTGTAAATGTAATGCAAAAGAAATAAAAATTTATTAGATAGTACTTGAAAGAAAAGCAACAGAAAAAGAAAAGAAATTGATTAGTCAGATCATCTCAACTTAGCAAAAATAAAATGCAGAAAATAAAAATAATGGGTTGCCTCCCATTCAACGCTTGTTTAACATCTGAGTCCCGAAGGTTCCCATGGATTGCCTCCCATGCAGCGCTTTATATAACAATTATTAGCTCAACGCCTCAATCCTGTTAGGGTGGCTTATACAAAAGAAAGAACACATCATCTTTCCTCTTTCTCTTGTTTGGAAGGAACTCCATGAGTTTGGCATAGAGTGGTAAGTGTTCACATGCTCCCATCAGTAGGATTTCTGAATCAATGTATGTTCTTCTCTCAGAACAATTACACTTCTTTTTCCAATGAACCTTCTTTTGTGTCTTTGATATCTCAAAGGTCTTGTTAGCTTCCACCACTGTTTCCTCCACTACTTTTAATGGATCATAGATTAATCTATATGCAAGTGTTAGAGGGAAATTTGATGGTTTTACCTGAATTCCTTTGATCTTTCTTACCAGAGATGATGGAATGCTTTCACCCTGACTACACCATGCTTTTTTAATGGACAACTTCCGATTAGTAATGCTGATTTTTCCTTTGATAACTCCTTCTTCTTTGACAAGACCTCTTTCATGAATTTTGTGTAGATGGGCATTTTATTTAATGCATCGGCAAAGGAGATGTTTACTTGTAAATTCGTCAACAATTCAATGAATCCCTGAAATTCTTCCTAGGAAATGGAACGGTGATCCTTACATAGCAAGGATTGTGATGCTTCCTATAATGAAAGAGAAGTTAACTATAATGAGAGTTTCCTATAATGAAAGAGAAGTTAACTACCTCACCAGTGCTAGTTTTACCTCAACCAGAGGAGCCATATGAAGTGTATTGTGATGCTTCATAGCAAGGATTGAGATGTGTGTTAATGCAACATAAACAAGTGGTAGCTTATGCCTCAAGACAATTAAAGACTCACGAGAAGAATTACCACACTCACGACTTGGAACTGGTCGCAATCGTATTTGCCTTAAAGATTTTGAGACATTATCTATATGGATGTAGTTTTGAAGTGTTTAGTGTCCATAAGAGTTTAAAGTACTTGTTTGACCAAAAGGAGCTCAATATTAGGCATAGGAGGTGGATGGAATTTATTAAAGATTATGCCTTCAAATTGCAATACCATCCAGGTAAAGCGAATGTTGTGGTTGATGCCTTGAGTAGGAAGAGAGTTCATGTCTCCTCAATGAAGGTGAAAATTTGAGTTTGGACAAAACGACGAGCAAAGTATTTTGTGGAATGCATACTATGAGCAATGATTTGATTGATGATATACGAATGCTGCAAGAAATTGATGAGGTAATACAAGAAAAAAGGAAGTTATTTGAAGCCGGTACAATTACCGAGTTTGAAAAGAGCATTGATGGCATATGGAGATGCAATGGGAAATTTGTGTGCCCGACAATCTTGGCTTGAGAAGGACTATTTTGGGTGAAGCCCATAAAAGCAAATTAAGTATACACCTTGGTGCTACCAAAATATATCGAGACTTGAGGCAAAGATATTGGTGACCGGGAATGAAGAAACAGGTCGCAGAGTATGTGGCATCGTGTTTGACTTGTCAAAAGGCCAAGGTTGAACATCAAAAACCGACAGGGATGCTACAGTCATTGGAAGTACCACATTGGAAATGGGATAGCATATCTATGGACGTTGTGGTAGCATTACCTAAGACTTAGAGGAAGTTTGATTTACTTCGATAATTGTTGACAGGTTGACAAAGTCTGCACATTTTCTTCCTGTTAAGACTACTGATGATGTTGCGAAACTTGCAGAGATTTATATCTCCGAGATCGTTAGGTTGCATGGAGTGCCTTCCAACATAGTGTCAAATAAAGATCCTAAATTTACCTCTCGGTTCTGGGAAGCCTTGCATGAATCTTTAGGTACTCAGTTAAAGTTGAGTTATGCTTATCATCCCCAGACTGATGGGCAGATAGAACAGACTATTCAAACCTTGGAAGACTTATTACACAATATGCATCAAATAACAGGTATTGCAAGTTTTAACTCGTTTGCATTTGATTGGTTTTGCTGGTTTTTTTTGTACTATCACGAACATCAGCGACAATTAACTGAAGGTGAGAAAAACACAAGAAGGGGGGGTTGAATTGTGTTTTCTTTTTCTGTCTAAAAAAAATTCTTCTTCTGATAAAACTTCAGAAGCAGAGTGAGAGTGCTTCTGATGAAATGATCAGAATCAGATATGCAGCGGAAAGAACAGAGCAGAGAAAAGAAAGACAAAGACACAAGCAGTTATCCTGGTTCCTTCCACAACACGGAAGTAGTCCAGTCCCCCTTGCACTTCCAAGGAGATTTCACTATAATCACAAGATTACAACTGCTCAATACTTTCTAAGTATGAGACTTCACAAAACTATGCTCAAGCACACACGCAAGAGTCTTCCAATGCTCAAGCACTAAGCAAGAGACTTCTAATGCTCAAGCACGCAGGCAAGAGACTTCTAATCAAACAAAAATACAGAGAATTGAGTTTGAATTGAACACTTGATATACAATCAGTGGTGTTCACAATACAATACAGAAAAGACTCTAGACTTTGAATTTCTAAGATGTATCAAATCAGTGCAGAAATTCAGTGTGCTTTTTAGAATCAAATTGACAGAGTTTTGGCGCTTTTGAACTTGTGTATATTTCTATTTTATCTTCAAGTCTTCACTCCTTTATATAGAGGCGTGAAAGAGACGTTGAGATAATCAGCACGTCTAAAGAGTCGTTTGAAATCCTTTGATTATCCACCAGTGATCCTTTGCCTGATTTGGGTGTAGTCCTTTGAAGAATAAACTTCAAATTCATTCCCATCTTGAGTTGTACAACTTCTGCAGGCATGGCTGTTGTTTTGTCTTGTAGCGTAGACAGAAAACAGAGTAGTGGAGGTAGTGGTTGTACACTTGTACTTTGTCAACTCTATTAATGAGAGACAAGTGCTCAGTGCTTTTCATATATCCGTTGATACCTCCCTTTCAGTTCTTCGTTCTTCTTTGATAAGACTGAATTGAGAATCAGCAACTTTGAATCTTCAGTTTGATTAAAGGATCAAATGTAGCTTCTGGTGAAGATATTGCTTCTGATGAAAACTTTTGCTTCTGATGACTTTCTGCTTCTGATGACTTTCTGCTTCTGATGACGTCATCTCTTCAGGAGCAGTTTAGCTTCAGGAGCAGTTTAGCTTCAGGAGCAGTTTTCTTCAGATGCTCAGAATTTCTTTTTCTTTCCATTGTTCTTCCAAGACCTATTAAAAATAACTTGAGTAGCCTTTGGTCCTGTACACTTGAACAATTATTAGTAATAACCAATTGACAATTTTTAATACCTTGTTATCATCAAAACTTAATAAGGTTCTTTGTGAAACACATTTTGTTCCAACAATCTCCCCCTTTTTGATGATGACAAACAATAGTATTTAAAATGTTCAATTGTTGTTGATCTAATTAATAAGTTGACTACTGGGACAGAGGTTTGTAAGCTCCCCCTGAGTCTAATAGATCTTTAAGGTGAGGTTTGTAAGCTCCCCCTAAGTTCTATTCTTATTAATTAAATTTCAATAAAATACTCATAAAAATCAAATCAGAGGTATTTAAAAGAAATGTAGAAGTTGTTATAGTAGGGCTCAGTGCCTTAAAAATACTATACATTTACTCCCCCTTTTGTCATCAACAAAAAGAGTAAGAACAAAAGACAGAGTAGCAGAGCATATAACCAAATAAAAACATAATAAGTATCAGAGCAAGAAGTATCAGAGCATGTGACATTAAAATCAATAAATATCATTAGAGTTAAAAAAAAATAGAACATAATATTTATAAATGAAGGTTAAGGTACAAAGATAAGACTACACAGAACAAAAGTAAAAACAAGCTAGAGTTGGGTGTGCAACTAAGGTTGGGCTTGCTTATACAGCTGTTCTAAGAGATACTTGATCTGTTCATCTTTCTTCTTAAGTAGCTCATCCTTTTCCCTCATTCTTCTTACATGCCCAGCATGAATTCTTGCAGCTCTTGTGATATACTCTTCTTCAGGATAGAAAGGAGTGATGTCCAGAAGAGGTACAAAATTCAGCTCTTTGTCCTTAGCTGCTTCATGCATATCATCCAAAAGCTTCTTCAGCATTGCAGAGTGAGATGACACACATTTGGTTCTGAGTTGATCCAGCAACTCATCAAAGCTCTTCTGAAGATCCATCCACTGATCATAATAGTGAATAGGAGGTGCAGGAACTGTTCTGCGAAGAATCAGTGCCTGAATCTCATCACTAAGTCTGATCAGCTGTTCCTCTATATACTCAGACTCTAGGATATGGTCAGGGATGGGTGAAGGTTCAGTTTGAGTTGTATTTGATGTGGTTGGTTGGTCAGAGGTTAAGTCTATTATTGTGGGTGAGTTTGGTTGTTGTTGGTCTGTTGTTTGATGGTCAGAGGGTATTGTTTGATGGTCAGGAGCTGTTTGGTCAGAAGCAACTTGTTCAGAGGCAGTTTGCTCCTGAACAGTTTGCTCAGGGATGGTTTGGGTTTCTGTTTGGGTTTCCAAAACAGTCTTTTCAGGAACTGTCTTAGAGGCTTTAGTGGGTGTTGGTTGCATTTCACCACCTAGATGTTTTTCTAAGTTGTGAAGGGTTGAGGATTCTTGGTGTTGGGGGGTTTCTGAAGTAGTTGCATCTGAAGCTACTTCAGAGGCTTTTTGTGTGGTTGAGTTATGTGGTGAGTTTGTTGTAGGTTCTGGGTTTGGTTGAGGTTGTTGTACACTAACAGGTTCAGGATTATCTGGATAGAGAGGATGAGTAGGAGGCAAATTGAATTTCTCACAAAGTTTAATTCTATTCTTAGAAAATTCTATTTGAGTTTGCTCCCAGTCAAGTGTTCCTAAATCTGTTAGTTTGGTAGGTTTGGTTTTTAGAAGCTTGTCTATGTGTTGGCTAAGGGGTTTGTCATCTGATTCTGTTGATGATGAAGAGGGTGAAGAGGGTAGAGATGGAATCTGAGTATTAGTTGGAGCATTAGATGGATTACCTGAAGACTGAGCTTCTGGATGAACTGCTTCTGGAGCTTCTGAAGCTGGTTCTGATGAAGTTGCTCCTGAAGCTTGCTTATTCTTCAAGGCTTGAGAAAGCAGAGTTGCTCCATACTTAACAGTTTCTAACTCTGATGATAAAGCAGCAATGTCAGGAGTAGGCACATACCCTGCAGCCTTGAGACGTTCATCCCTTTCTTCTTCATACAACATCTTCATCCTTTTCTTCTCGGCTATCTTGGATGCAGCAACCTCCCTAGTATACTGCTTCATTTCTTCAGTCATTTCGAAGCTGGGCATGACTATGGGCTCAGAAGTTGCAGTCCTTTTTGCTTTCTTAGGGCTTGAGTCTTCATCCCAGTTCTCTTCCAGTTCTTCCATCATTTGTTCCCTTCTTCCTTCAGCTGTCTTCAGATTTCTTGTTAAATTAGACCTCTTCCTTTTGATGGTCTGAAGAGCAGCTTCTCTTTTCCTTTTGGGACTTGGAGGCTTTTCAGAAGCAGCTTGTTCAGAAGCAGGCTGTTCTCCTGTTTCTTGAGTGCTCCTTGTCCTTTTCTTGATAAGAGGGACATCATCCAAATCCTCCACTTCTTCCTGAATGGTGGACATAGCAGATTTTTCTTTCATAGCTTTCTGATGCTTCTGAGCACCCTTCTCAGTAGCATCATCAGCTAGATACTCTTCCTTGGTGATCTGCTTCTTCTTGGACTTTCTGCTTTTGGCCACAGGCAGAGCACCACCATACATTTCATCAGGGACATCCTTTAAGCTGATTTTCTTGTTGTAGGTTGTGTAGAAGTCCAAAATGTATGCCCTTTGAACATCCAGAGGATCCTTCTTGCATATGTGTATCTCATTAGAGACTAGATCAGATATGACATCAGATTCATGCATATCTGAATCTAGTTTCTGGCAAGTTGAGACCAGCTTCATTTTGACCAAGGTTGCCCCATTTATTATCTTTCCTGTGACTGCTCCCAGCTTCTGATTGTCATAAATGCCCACATCCTTTAGGACACTTAAGATTCCTCCTTCCTGGAAAATTATGGAGAGCAGCCTTCCATAAGGAACGAACTTTCTGTTCTCCATCTGGCTCTTCTTGAGTTCCTTGATCATGTACTTAAACATGTACTTGGGAACATTCATTGTTGTTTCTTGAGTGATGGTGTGATGCAGAAAGACCTTATGACCAAGAGAGGGTTGATCATTTCCTCCACCTTTGGGAAAAATGTTTTCATTCTGGATCTTCAGCAGCATTTTCTTTTCCATGCTTAAGGTGCTGTAAGACTTAGCATCCTTTGATCCGTAGATAGTGTAGTTTACTATCTCCTTCCATGGGCTTGTTCTGGGGTTAGGAATCTCTTCTCCATCATAAGTCCCAGAAGCATCCCTTCTCATGGCTTGAGCAATCACTTGCTCATTGATTGTTACAGGAATGCCCATGACAGATGATCTAATCTCAGTCCCCTTGAAGGCGCTTAGACCCATCTCTTCTCTGGTTTTTCCTTCCAAAGTAGGATTAACCAGAATCATCTGAGCTTCTTCCTGTTTAGCAGCAACTTTGTCATACACTGAAGCTCTAACCCAGAATTGTCTTACCAGCACTTCATAAATGGGACCATTGAGAAGACTGAAATAACCCATCAATTTTTGCTTCTTGTAAAATTTTACCAAGTCGCATCCATGGTGAGTTAGAGAAGCGAAATCCACTGGATTTTCCGCTTGAATAATTAATTCCCATTCTTCGATTGACATGGTTCTTCCCTTTATCTCATATGCAGGAGCTTCTCCTTGTTGTTTGTTTGATGATGAACCAGTTGCAGAACTTGAAGAAGCCATTGATATGAAGTGGTTTTAGGGTTCTAAAGAGTTTTTGAGAGGATGAGAGAATGCGCTTACGTTCGCAGAGGGTTGAGAAGAAAAATAGAAAGTGTTTGTTGTGAAGTGAGAAGTGTGTGAAATGACTTAGTGTTTTTATTAAAACGTTTGTAATTCAGAGGGGACAAACAAACACAGCATTAATGACAAATTGGGGGCGCGTGTAAGTACGTCAAAAAAGCGAATAAAAACATCATTGCCCTTTTTGTTATACTCCAATACAAATAGACCACGTCAGAGACTCTTCAGAAAACTACCTTTTGGGTAATGAGACAGCTGTTACATAAAGTAACTTCCACCGTTCCCACTAACCAAGCTATTCAGAAGCAAAGAATAACACTTCTGAAGTTTTAGTGCTGACGTCATATTCAGAAGCACATTTTCCTCAGAACCTCAGTTAAGAGCTTCTGATGAACCAAAATGCTCCTGAATAAACTTCAGAACCAAACTTCTTATTCAGAGGCAAGCAATTTTTCAATCAGACACAAAATGCATGTTCAAATTTTTCTTAATAAAATCAAATCTTTCAACAGACAAAGGTTTTGTAAATATATCAGCCCATTGATGTTCAGTATCAATGAATTGTATATCTAAAATTCCTTTTTGAACATAGTCTCTGATAAAATGGTGTTTGATTTCAATATGCTTGGCTCTTGAATGTAGAATTGGATTCTTTGACAAACAAATAGCAGCAGTATTATCACAATAAATGGGAATACTGTTAGCATTGATCTGATAGTCTTCCAACTGATGTTTCATCCAAAGCAGTTGTGTGCAACAACTTGCAGCTGAAATGTACTCTGCTTCTGCTGTAGACATAGCAATAGTTGCTTGTCTTTTGCTTGCCCAGGATATCAGATTCTCTCCCAGGAATTGACAATTTCCACTGGTTGATTTTCTTTCAATCCTATCACCAGCATAATCAGCATCACAGAATCCAATCAACTTATAATCTAGGGATTTCCTATACAGGAGTCCAAGATTAGTTGTTCCTTTCAGATACCTGAAGATTCTCTTAACTGCAGTTAAATGAGATTCTCTAGGATCTGATTGAAATCTTGCACACAAGCATACACTGAATAAAATATCAGGTCTAGATGCAGTGAGGTATAACAGAGAACCAATCATACCTCTGTATAGCTTCTGGTCTACTACTGTTCCAGTATCTTCTTTGCTTAAGGTGCAGGTTGGATGCATTGGAGTGTTCATCACTTTACAATCTTCTAGCTTGAACTTCTTCAGAAGCTCCTTTGTATATTTTGTTTGATGAACATATACTCCTTCTTTACTTTGGTTGATTTGAATTCCCAGAAAGAATTTCAATTCTTCCATCATACTCATTTCAAATTCATCCTGCATTAACTTAGAAAATTCTTTGCAAAGAGATGCATTAGTAGAACCAAATATTATATCATCAACATATATTTGCACAATCAAAATATCTTTCTTAAGAGTCCTTCTGAAGAGTGTTGTGTCAACTTGTCCTCTTTCAAAATCATTTTTAATTAAGAAATTACTTAGTCTATCATACCAAGCTCTGGGAGCTTGTTTCAAGCCATATAGTGATTTCTTAAGTTTATAAACATGGTCAGGATGCTTAAGATCCTCAAACCCAGGAGGTTGTTTAACATACACTTCTTCTTCAATGACACCATTAAGAAAAGCACTTTTGACATCCATTTGATATAATATTATGCCATGATTAATTGCGTAGGATAGAAGTAACCTGATTGCTTCCAATCTTGCAACTGGAGCAAATGTTTCAGTGTAATCAATGCCTTCTTGTTGACTGTAGCCTTGAGCAACAAGTCTGGCTTTGTTTCTGGTTACTTCTCCTTGTTCATTCAGCTTGTTTCTGAATACCCATTTTGTTCCAATAATGTTCTTCTGAGAAGGTTTGGGTACCAGATCCCACACATCATTCCTTTGGAATTGATTTAGCTCTTCTTGCATAGCTAATATCCATCCATCATCTGAGAGAGCTTCTTCAACAGTTTTAGGCTCAATTATTGAAAGCAGTCCTATCAATGATTCTTCTTGTCTAAAATGTGATCTTGTTCTCCTAGGACTTTCTTTGCTTCCAATGATTAGCTCCTCAGGATGTGAAGATTTGTGCTTGAATTTAGGTTGAATAACCTGCTGAGTGTTATCTTGAAGGTCCTCAGAAGCAATTTCATTCTGTGCTATTGGGCTAGGTTCTGCTTCTGAATTAGACTCAGCTTCTGGAGTGATTTCAGCTTCTGGACTAGATTCAACTTCTGTATACTTTTCAGAATCAGAAGGTTGATCAGATTCTGATGCATCTTCAGAATCAGTTGTACCTGCATTACTTTCACTTTGCTCTGAAGTTTTACTTCCAGGCTCTTTATCATCAAATTTTACATGCATAGATTCTTCAACACATTGTGTTTCTGAATTATACACTCTGTATGCCTTTGACCTTTCAGAGTAACCTAAAAAGATTCCTCTTTGAGCCTTGGCATCAAATTTCTTCAGATAGTCTTTAGTGTTTAAGATGTAACAAGTACATCCAAACTGATGAAAGTAAGAGATATTGGGTCTTCTTCCTTTAAAGAGTTCATATGCTGTTTTCTCCAACATAGGTCTGATATAGATCCTATTTTGAATATAACATGAAGTATTGACTGCTTCTGCCCAAAAATGTTTAGCTAAATTGTTTTCATGGATCATGGTTCTGGCCATTTCTTGTAAGGTTCTGTTCTTTCTTTCTACAACCCCATTTTGTTGTGGAGTTCTAGGAGAAGAAAACTCATGGAGAATCCCATGTTTTTCACAAAAAAGTTCAAATGGCTCATTTTCAAATTCTCCACCATGATCACTTCTGACTTTCAAAATTTTCAGTTCTTTTTCAGATTGTATTTGAATGCAGAAGCTGCTGAACACTTCACATGCATAGTCTTTACTTTTAATGAATTTTACCCAAGTCCATCTGCTGTAATCATCAACAATGACTAATCCATATTTACTTCCATATAAAGATGCAGTGTTAACTGGACCAAAAAGATCAATATGGAGTAATTCTAAGGGTCTGGAAGTTGATACAATGTCTTTAGATTTGAAAGAACTTTTCACAATTTTCCCTTTCTGACATGCACCACAAAGTGCATCTGAATGATAATCAATGTTGGGCAATCCTTTGACCAGTTGTAACTTACTAATTTTAGAAATTAATCTCCAATTAGCATGTCCCAACCTTTTATGCCATACCCATTTTTTATCATTCATTGACAGAAGGCAAACTATCTTCTGATCAGCCAGATCAGAGAAATTTATTTTATAGACATTCTCAACTCTCTTTCCCTTGAATGTAATGGATTTGTCATCCTTGTTGACTAGTGTGCAGTTGGTCTTACTGAACGTTACATCATACCCATTGTCACAAAATTGACTAATGCTCAATAGGTTATGCTTCAGACCATCTACTAGCCACACATTATTAATTGAGATGGAGGAATTACCAATAGTACCTGTACCAATGATCTTTCCAGTTTGGTTGCCACCAAACTTCACTTCTCCTCCATCTTTCATTGTAAGGGTAAGGAACATAGCTTTCTCTCCAGTCATGTGCCTTGAACATCCGCTGTCTAGGTACCATGACCTTTGTTTCTCTCTTGCCCTTAAGCACACCTGCATTTTTGGACAATTCAGATTTAGGTACCCATATCTTTATGGGTCCTTTTGAGTTAGTTTTGGAGGTTTTACTTTTCCTCCCTTGTACCTTAGGGTGAATGCTGAGTGGCTTCTGATCATTCAATACTTTAGGTTTGACACCTTTTGGTATTGTTTTCTCAGAAGCAGTAGCTGCTTTGTTCTTCTGATCCTTTTGTTTTGGGATTTTAGATTCTGGTTTAATCAGATTCTGATGAGCAGTTTCTGATCTTTTCAGAATTGTAATCTTTTGACTCTTAGGAACAGATTTTGTCATTACCTTGATCTTAAGGTTTTCTGGCTTTGATGTGATCTTAGCCTGTGAACCAGAAGCTTCAGGTTTTGACTGAACAGCAGTTATAGCATTTGTACCTTCAGGCACAAAGGTGGATTTCAATCCATCCTTGATACAATCACAGTAGCTCTTGAGACTGTATTCTTTGGATTTCTCCTCAGAATATCCAATCCCTTTGCCTTTGTTCTTGTATGTGCTGTAGATCATAGAAGCAACTTTGCTTCTGTCTATTCCAGCCATAATAAAATCATCCAAGGCAATCTCATGTTTATTGCCTGAACCTTTATCACATTTTTCTTGTAGCTTCTGACAAAGACTCTTGAGTCTATCTTCATATGTTGCTGATATGAGGTTAAACCCTTTGAGTTCTTCTTCAGAAGCTTTTAGTTCCAATAAAGTTGACTTTTGTTGTTTCATCAAATCAACATATTTTTCTTTTAAATCTGTCAACTCATTGGTTCTGTGTTCAAACAGTGATAAAAGTTCTTTTAGAGAATCAACAAGTTCTTGTCTAGGGATTTTGGAATATACCTCATTTTCATCTTCTGAATCTGATTCAGCTTCTGATACTGCTTCTGATGATACTGTTGCTACTAACCCAACGGCTGCCTTAGCATCATCATCAGCTTCTTCTTTATCAGAACCAGACTCACTATCCAAATCTTCCCAGGTTGCCATCAAGCTCTTTTTGATTTGCTTTCTGAATTTACTGGAGTTGAAGCTTGATTTCTTGGATTTGCCTTTAAACTTCTCCTTTTGAAGATCAGGGCAATCAGCAATGAAATGACCAGGCTTCTTACAATTGAAGCATCCCTTCTGATCTTCTTTCTTGAAGTTCTTGTAGCTACCTTTCTTGCTCAAAAATTTCTTCTGCTTCCTTGCCAGATACTCAAGCTTGTTGGACAGCATAGCCATCTTTACAGATTGATCTTCATCAGAATCTCCATCAGGTGATTCTTCTTCAGATTCACTGGCTTTGTAGGCTTTGGAAGACTTTGAGGTCCTTCCTTTAGATGGTAAAGCAATGGATTTACTCTTCTTAGAGGTTTCATGCTCATTTAGACTCATTTCATGCACTTTGAGTGAGCTAACAAGATCTTCAACACTTAAAGTATTTAGATCCTTAGCTTCCTCAATGGCAGTTACTTTGGGTCTCCATCTTGAAGGTAGGCTTCTCAAAATCTTACTAACATGATCAGAAGAAACATAGCTTTTCTTCAGTATTTGCAATCCAGAAACTAAAGTTTGAAATCTTGAGTACATTTCTTCTATACTCTCATCATCCTTCATTCTGAAAAGTTCATACTGATGAACTAACATCAAAGCTTTAGCCTCTTTTACTTTCTTGCTGCCTTCAAAGTTTGCACATAGAGAAGCAAACATGGCCTTCGCAGTAGATTTGTCACTCATTTTCATGTATTCGGTGCGAGGTATAGAAGCCACAATGATTCCTCTTATCTTGTGGTGTTTCTTATAAAGCTTCTTCTGAGCAGGAGTATGTATTCTTCTGTCTATGGCAGCTCCTTCTTCATCCAAATCCAGATCATCAACTCCATCTTCCAGTATATCCCATAGCTCTTCATCCAATCCCATGATAAAGCTGTACATATTAGTTTTCCACCATGAAAACTCTTCTGGATCTCCATTAAACTTTGGAGCTTTTCCAGAGTCTGTTTTCTTGTCAGCAGTATCATAGTCATGCTTGACACTTGTGTATTTTGTAGTAGTTGATTCCTCATCTCCAGACATGTTTTTCTAATAGATCTTGAACTGTAACACGGTTAAGTGCTGTGATAACAGAGCAAGCTCTGATACCAATTGAAGGTGAGAAAAACACAAGAAGGGGGGGGTTGAATTGTGTTTTCTTTTTCTGTCTAAAAAAAATTCTTCTTCTGATAAAACTTCAGAAGCAGAGTGAGAGTGCTTCTGATGAAATGATCAGAATCAGATATGCAGCGGAAAGAACAGAGCAGAGAAAAGAAAGACAAAGACACAAGCAGTTATCCTGGTTCCTTCCACAACACGGAAGTAGTCCAGTCCCCCTTGCACTTCCAAGGAGATTTCACTATAATCACAAGATTACAACTGCTCAATACTTTCTAAGTATGAGACTTCACAAAACTATGCTCAAGCACACACGCAAGAGTCTTCCAATGCTCAAGCACGCAGGCAAGAGACTTCTAATCAAACAAAAATACAGAGAATTGAGTTTGAATTGAACACTTGATATACAATCAGTGGTGTTCACAATACAATACAGAAAAGACTCTAGACTTTGAATTTCTAAGATGTATCAAATCAGTGCAGAAATTCAGTGTGCTTTTTAGAATCAAATTGACAGAGTTTTGGCGCTTTTGAACTTGTGTATATTTCTATTTTATCTTCAAGTCTTCACTCCTTTATATAGAGGCGTGAAAGAGACGTTGAGATAATCAGCACGTCTAAAGAGTCGTTTGAAATCCTTTGATTATCCACCAGTGATCCTTTGCCTGATTTGGGTGTAGTCCTTTGAAGAATAAACTTCAAATTCATTCCCATCTTGAGTTGTACAACTTCTGCAGGCATGGCTGTTGTTTTGTCTTGTAGCGTAGACAGAAAACAGAGTAGTGGAGGTAGTGGTTGTACACTTGTACTTTGTCAACTCTATTAATGAGAGACAAGTGCTCAGTGCTTTTCATATATCCGTTGATACCTCCCTTTCAGTTCTTCGTTCTTCTTTGATAAGACTGAATTGAGAATCAGCAACTTTGAATCTTCAGTTTGATTAAAGGATCAAATGTAGCTTCTGGTGAAGATATTGCTTCTGATGAAAACTTTTGCTTCTGATGACTTTCTGCTTCTGATGACTTTCTGCTTCTGATGACGTCATCTCTTCAGGAGCAGTTTAGCTTCAGGAGCAGTTTAGCTTCAGGAGCAGTTTTCTTCAGATGCTCAGAATTTCTTTTTCTTTCCATTGTTCTTCCAAGACCTATTAAAAATAACTTGAGTAGCCTTTGGTCCTGTACACTTGAACAATTATTAGTAATAACCAATTGACAATTTTTAATACCTTGTTATCATCAAAACTTAATAAGGTTCTTTGTGAAACACATTTTGTTCCAACATTAACTACCGCTGGGAGTCGGTGGGTGTTAACTGCCGCTAGACACTTAGAAAATTTTACAAAACTTCATGAATTTGGAATAGTATGATTCGGTAGTTAACTAGGACTATTCAAACCTTGGAAGATTTATTAGCAATCGATCAGCAATGATTTGGAACCATGATTTTGACAAAAGATTTTTGAAATGGGGATTTTTTTGTAGAATGGTATGGTGAGGTAAGGTGATGAGTGAATAGGACCTAGGGGTTTTTTGATTTTGGGGGGAAAAAAGCAACGACAATTAACTACCGTTAGGGGCTCTTAGGTCATTTACATGTGTCAATATGAAGTTTCTTAAGTCAGAAAAACATTTTTCCAATATTTAAAGGTCAAACCTTACAATTAATCGGGCTTGACGAGTCGGCTCTTACGAGCTAGCTTGTTTTGACAGCACTATATCTTATAAGATCCTAGGTTTCACTTAAGACCTTAATCTCAAGTGGAATCAACTTTTTCTTTTTAATAGAAAAAAATTAAAAAAAATATAATAATATAAATTATTGATAATTGATTACTAAGTCCGGTTAAAAAATTTGTGTGAGATACGATGGTTATTGTGGATGCTTTTAGTCACTCAAACAAGTGAGAGCATGCTTCCAAAGGGAACACTCGTCTCTCTCTCTCTCTCCCCATCGGATAGACGGAAAGAAGCAGCAGCAGCAGCATTGTCAAGCGATGGACATACCATTTCCTGCTGCCCTCAGACTGAAATCCCTCAACCTAGCAGCAGCAGCAGCAAATCCTTATCATTTTCGATCCAAACTCTCTCTTTTTCGTCAACTTCACTTCAAACCCACCTCACCTTTTCCCTCCATTTCCTCCCCTCCCCACCTTCTCCCCCTTTCCTCTTCTCTCGCTACTAGTAATCTCTCTCTCTCTCTCTCTCTCTCTCTCTCTCTCTGTATATATATATGGTTAATTTGCTTTTGTTTTTTTTTTTTTTTAAAACTTGATATCCGGCCCAAGGACTGATTAATCCAGGTGGTTCAGTCCTACTGTTCACTTGCGGGGCATTTAAAGTTAGAGCTTAGCAAAACTCTGTATGGACTAGCCCACCGAAATTGGCACTGGGAACCTGAGACGTTGATTTTGTTATTTTAATTATTTTCTAATGTTGTTGTTTAAATGGTGATATAGATGGTTCTGTTGCTGCTGAAAATGAGATAAGCAGTAAAGAAGGTAGTTTGCCACAGGGTGTGGGAGAAGGGGTTAATCAAGCATCGCATTCCAAGATTCTTCAGGTTGTGCTTGTTTCACCTCAGGTATAACATTCTATAATTCAAATCCAGATTTACCGTAATATATACGAATAACTATCCATTTGAATACTTGAATATATGTCAAGCCATGTCACTATAGTTCGTGACTGAGTAAACCACCAAATTAGTCCGCGACTTTGTAGGATGCTGTCAAATAGGTAACTGATTTTATGAATATTTCAGAAAGGTCCCTGACTTTGTTAAATTTTACTATATTAGTTCTTCAAAGAATATGCTAAGGACTAAATCGATAGTACGTGGATAAACTTAGGGACCAAATTGATAGTTACTTGTTAAAATATAGGGACTTGATTGATAGTAGGTGATTAAATATAGGGACAAACCTGACACTTTAATAGAGTCAGAGACCTTTTTGAAATATTCATAATCTTAGGGATTTATTTGAGAGTTCCCTACAGAGTCAGGGACAAATTTGGTGGTTTACATGTTCCCCTGAGTATATAAAATTTACAAAAGCATCGACGAATGTGTCTTTTGCTAGTCAGTTTCGTTATTAAGCATGTCTTCTGTTAGTTTCGTCATCAATTTGTCTTCTGTTAGTTAATTTGGTCGTCAATTTGACTTTTATTTGTTAATTTCATCCATGAATTAATAACAGAAGACACATTCGAGGATGTTGTTTATGTTTTGATACAATTAGAGACTACAATGATATCGTCTCGCACATTTAGGGACCGAAATGAATGTTTACTCTTTAATACATACAAAAAAAAATACACTGATGAAGTAAAGTAGGGGTAGGTGGGAGCAAAAACTTTATAAAACTAGAGGTGTAAACAGTTACAATTGTCTTTGAACATGAGGCGGTGTCACTATAGTTCTTGAATGTATGAAAATTATAGAAACATCTTTGAATGTATATTTTGGTACTTTGTTTGGTCCTTGATATGTCTTTCGCTTTAGTTTGATCCTTGAGATTGCTAACGGAAGACACTCTTTAGGATATTTTTGTATTTTTAGTACTATTAGGAATTATAGTGACAATGACTCACATATTCAGGGACTGTTAACAAGTTTTCGAAGATTTTCAAATTCAATGACTATTTTGAAATTTCAAATTTTCAAACATCCTACAATTTCACAGACTAAATTTACACTCTTACAGTTTTAGAGACTAAATTGGTGATTCACTTGAAATTTATTAGCAGTTGTATGATAAATCATGGAATTGCAAGGTTATTTTGGACTATGTATAAAGACTTTATTGAACTGTTGAGTATAAGCTTTAGCAACAAACATGATAGCAAATAGAAATCATAATCCTCTCAGGGGTGTGTCAAATTGTACTCTTTTACGCTCTAATCTATATGTGAATATAAAATCAATCTACAAAAGACAATTTTTATTCTTGGTTAAAGATTGGGATTTGACTATTTCTAGAATGATGTAATTGTTGTAACTATTATTTACTTTCGTGTACATATTTTTAGCTTCGATTAAAATCTCAATTACCAAAGGGTTCTTTGATATTTATGTTGTTCTTGGTAGATTCCAGGAAACACTGGCTGCATTGCTAGAACATGTGCAGCATCAGCTGTTGGACTACACTTAGTTGGGGTGAGTTTTGTTTTCTAACTCAACAGTTATTTACATTTGATAATATGATTGTCTTCTATTTTCAAATTTGTTGCAAATTACTTGCGTTGTCATCCGCGAATCGCAAAAAATAGCAGTTTCTTATAACGGCAGCGCCACTATAGCCTCTATTTGACAACATTTTGTATTTAATAGTGTATCGTGGAACAATATTAATTCGTCCAAATTCAGCTACCCTATTGCGCCACTATAGCCGCTATTTAACAATGCTGCAAAATACTAATTATAGCCTTTGTATTGCTCTATCTTTTCAGCCATTAGGATATAAGGTGGATGATACCAAACTAAAGCGAGCTGGATTGGACTACTGGCCGTATCCTTAGATATATGCTTCTTTAATGTTGAAACCTTTATTTCATTTGAATCTCTTATGCTATTTAAGAAAAAAAGTATTAGGAGTGTTCAACAAAAACCAAAATCTGAATCGATCCAATAAATCAAACTGAACAACACGGAAAAAAATTGAACTGTGATGGGAAGCTCACGAACTGAACCAGTTCAGTTCATGAACTATCCCACAGTTTAGTTCTTTTTGGTGCAGTTCAGTTTAACAGTTTGGTTTAGTTTTTGTTTTTTTAACGGCTTAATATTCGGTTCGATTTTTGAGTTTTTAATAGTCAGTATGAAGCACGGACACTCCTCGGATTAGGCGTGTCTCGGTGTCCGACATGTGTGTCGTGTCCGACACCGACACATATAATTACACGGAATTATGTGATTTTCTCAAATTATAAGCCGTGTCGGTGTGTCTGTGTTGTGTCCGGTGTCCGTATCCGTGCTTCATACAAAGAGTTAGTTTGGTTCGAAAATGTACATTTCAGTTTTTGGTAAAGGACTAAATGTAGTTCTGGTTGGGATTGGAAACACAGAACCGGTGCACAAAACCTTTTGTATTATACCAGTTCGGTTCAGTTTTACCGAACTGTTGTAACAATTCGGTGAAACGAATCACGAATAGGCTACTAGTACTGTTACCTATCTGTCCATCGTGATTTATTTCAAATTGAGTTCTGCTTGATCCTTATTGGCTCCTATGCTTACTCTAAATCTTGTTTTCACTTGTTAAAGGGCGTTGCTTTTCAAAAAAAAAATCAATGTTTTGAATGGCAAATGTTTGTAGTTAGTTATTAGATTAGTTTGTCTCCGTTGTCTGGGTTTGAACCCAGGACCTCCAACTCTGTGTCCCTTAGCTCAAACCAGTTGAGCTGCCCAACCCCCCTCCCCCCCTTCCCCAGTTTCACCTGATCTAATACTGTTTTATCTTAAAAAACATTATATTAACACAATTGCATTGGTGTTTTATATTTGTTTCCATTAACACAAAATTGCAGATATGTGGTTGTTAAAATTCACGATTCTTGGGAAGGTTTTCGTGATTATTTTTTGCAACAGGTGATTATCATCCTAAATGTTAAGTTGCTGGAATCTTCGTCGTTTTAACTGTACATATCTATTATTTGGTACAGGAGGGTGAAAAGAGGTTGCTAGCATTTACAAAGAGGGGAACAAAAATTCACTCTGTAAGTTTAATAGCATAGTCCCTTTAATGATAGCATTTCTCTATTTGATGCATGGTGATTAACCTATCTCTTATTATGTCGTTTATTCAAAAAGTAAATTTCCAAGATTTTATTTTCTGTTGAACCAATTGTTTGTACAATATAAAATATTATGTTCCTTTCAATTGCATCAAAACATGAGAGAATAAATAACTTGTCTGCAGAAACAGACCAAGTGTATATTCTACAATGTATATACACCATACAATGTAGATTTTGTTTTTCTATTGAAACCAGTTTAAGTAGACTGGTTTCACTAGAAATACAAAATCTACATCGTATGGTGATTATTAATCATTATATAAGTGTATTAGAATGAATCATTTTCTTACCATCAAAGTAAAGAGAGTATTAAGCCTTGTATTTCAGTATAAATAAATATGCAGGTCATAAGAAATCTAAATCTTTTTACTGGAGATGAAGTAATTTATCAATTCATGTTAGAGAAAATGTCTAATATTTTCTTATTTAGGGTCCATTTGGTATCAGGAAACTTTTTCTGTTTTTATTTTCTATTGAGTTTTAATTACAAAAAATCTGCCTTGTTTTCATTAAGTTTACATATCTTTGAAATCAGGAAACAAATTGAAAACAATATGCCAAATTTGTAATTAAAAGTGAAAAGAGAAAATATTTTTTCAAACTCTTATGGATGATCCAATATTGCAATAGGACTAAACTTTGATACAATGCTTATGGTGATGTTCTTACTTTTTCTCGCAAAAGACGGTTTTTTACTCGAGAAATAATTTTATCATGCTATTTCAAAATTGTCTGTGACGGTTAATTCTATCTTTTAGTTCAGAACAGTAGGAACAGTGTCTATAGCGCCGTACCTAAGCTTTATCCATTGCAATATTGCAAGCAATATATGGTAACTGCGAAATACGTAGGCCATTTCGTGGACGGGATTCAAACAAAAATGCATGAGATTGCTTATTATGTGTTAAAAGGATTATTTGTCTTTGCTTCCAAAACAAATTAATATAAGGAAAATTTGAATGGACCTATGGTTTCTTTGTATGTTGCAGGACTTTTCATACAGAAAAGGCGATTATCTTTTATTTGGTGCTGAAACTACTGGTCTTCCACCTGAAGCGTTGTTAGATTGCAAAACTGAACCATTTGGTGGTGGAACTATCAAGATCCCAATGGTTGAAACATATGTCAGGTGTTTGAATCTATCAGTAAGTGTTGGCATAGCTTTATATGAAGCTTCTAGACAACTAAACTATGAATCACTTCAGATACCTTCAGAAACATGTATTGATACTGAGGAGGAATCCTTCATTACTGAAGACATTTTTGGCTGACCATTATATAATTTATTTCATTCATTAGTGAAGACATTTTTGGCTGATCATTATATAATTTCATTTCATTTCAATATAGAGAACATTCTCTTGGCTTTTTTCTTAATTGATTATGCTTGTCATGACCTGAAACCTGATCAAGGCACAGTCCTATTTAGGGAGCTTTAAGAAGAATTAATCTGGGTTTATCATATGATTTACATACTTATATTCAGTGTTTTAAAAACTCGACCGAACCGGCCAGTTCAACTAGTTGAATCGGGAACTGGCGAGTTTGTCGGTCGGTTTGATCCTGTTTACACTGCAGTCTGGTTGAACTGGTTTGTACCACGATTGAAGTGGTTAAACCGTGGTTGATTCAACTAAACTACACGTTTGTTGGTTTTGATCATGTTTAAGCAAATTACTAGTGCAATTGTAACTCCCTCATAAACGACCTTGTCTCGTACTGTGTTGGAGGTTACAAACTACCAAGATTCTCTTCAACAAGGGAGCCACAACTTACTTTCTCTGCACCAAATAAGTGTTCTTGCACACTCTTTTTGAGCTTTCTTGGACACTATGCATCAGCCACTTTTATTCAAACAAAAACGCTTACCTGTCATTGTTTCTCAGGAAAACCATCATTTTGGTCCCTAGATGTGCACCTCACGGTGATAGTAGTCTCTGACTCACGCAAAAACACAATAATCTCTTATTCAAATTTGTTAGCCATATTGGTCCATGACGTTAACTTTAGCGATTTGCTTTCATTTTCGTCCCTGGGGCCACATATTCATGCTCCAAAAAATATATATTATAAATCAGCTCTCTAGAATTGTTAACAAAGTTGTCCCGTAAAACATTTCAAAATTCAAATAATAGTTTCATGAACATTTGGTATGTTGAAAGACATGTCTGAACCCGCAATATCTCATTTCTTAATGTTTAGTATGTGCCATTTAGAATCTTTCAAGCAAAATGAATCCTTTCTCCAACTTTTTTTTTTTTTTAGATAGACGAAATGGCAAAGCTATTATAAACCCACACACAAGTGAATGTACCGGGGTTCGAACCCCAATCATGGCATCCAGCCTAACAATTTCGGCATTTTTACCGGTTGAGCTAGGACTTCTGGATAATCCTTTCTCCAACTTATCAATTTACTAATGGTTAATATGAAAAGGGTAATGCATCAAAATTTGTACTTGATCATGTTATCTTGTGGAAGTGTGAAACATCGATGTATTTTTCTCTACGTTGTCGCTTGGTTGATGGTGGAGGAGAGAAAGATGGAATAAGGGAAACTTTTAACAAAGAACTTAACTTATTAACACCAATAAATTCACTATTGTTTAAACTAACGAAATGACTTTTTGTTCAAATGAAAAAGGTGTAAGATACACATGTACATATTGGTAAAATTTAGTAGAACATCATCTAAAAATCCTAGAAATAAAAAATCAAATATTTATTTAAAAAAGTTAACCTAAGGAGTTTGTTTAATTGAGAATGACCTAACTTTTATCCAACATATTGTAGATTTGAGCTTTCACTAGTTTCTTAATATAATTTATTTTGTATGTGTTCACTCACCTCAAAGGTTTTAACTTTTAACTACCTTAAACTATGACATCATTTCATCATAATAAATTTGTCTCAAAAAAATATTTAGTATTAGGGGACTAGCCCTTTGCCTCCGCTCAAATAAATTCTAGAATAAAGACTAATTTTAGTCTCTCATAATTTGTAGTGTATAACTCAAATTTCCAACAAAATATAATACTAAATTAGTCTCTCATATTTCTATATGTGGGACAAATTAGTTCTTCTGTCAATTCAATTGAGGGGTTGATTTGTCCCCTATATAAAAATGTAAAGGACTAGTTTGGAATTTAATTTTTTTGTCAACAGTGTTTTTTTTAAAAGGCAGATCAATATATTAGATAAAAAGGTGGAAACGCAATGGGTATGTCTCTCCCATTAGACATGGCCACACAAAATAGGGTTTGCAGCCATTATGCAGGAATTTTAGCGGACTTGGATCTCTCGCGAAACATCTTTGACGAAGTAATGGTAGAAAGAGATGATTTTGCCTTCAACTTGGAAGTGGTCTCTAAATGGTTACCCGATTTTTGTCTACATTATAAAAGCATTGACCAAAGCGTCACTGAATTGCTGGTTACACCTTAAGAAGGTTATTGGCCAGGTTGATCGAGGTAAAAAATTGGAGCATGTTATTAGGCCAACGATTCATAAATATGTTGAGAAAGTTAAGGATGTTGGTACATCTAAAACATTTGAAGCTCTTGCTGACCAAAATGTTGTTATTTTAATTTCACCTCCATATCTTAATGTGGTTATGTGTCCAAAAGATATTCGGAGCAGCCTACAGGACCAAACAATGTTATGCGACCGATCTCTAAGTCTTCCCTTTGCTTTAGATAATGTCAGAGATGAAGTAGGAAATGATTCTACTTTGGTAAGACAGGGTAGTAAGGAGCATATTCTTTTTATTTTGGATCCAATGGCTCAACAGGTCAACCCTTAACATATGCCTTCAGTTGTTGAGGAGAACGCTGAGTAGCACAACTCCCGTTTGAATGGTCTGATTGAATTAGCAGTTCATGAGCATGAAATCATGGGAAGAATTGATACAATGGGTAAGGTTCAACATTTTGGATGCAACTCCCCTATTTTAGAAATTGTCTACCATTAATGCCTCGCCTTCTCAAGTTGCAACTGCCCTAGAAGCACAATTTCATGCAGAAAACCATGATGTATCATCACAAGATGAATTTTTTCGCGAAACTCAGTTAGCTAAAGCGCTACCAGTGGTGCCTCTACATTGATGCCCTATGTTGGAGATAGATCTTGAATTAGTTCAACATGTTTTCGTTACTGCGAACAAGGTTTCAGAGGCTCTTTTTACTCCTTATCTAACGAAGAATCATAAGAAGAAGAAAAAATTAAAAACAATTCCTATAACACTCACACCAAGGGTGAACCCAAGGGTGGTTAAGTAGTCCCACTTTTCTTTAGTGTTGTTTCTATTTGTTGTTTTTCTTTTTTGCTTGCTTTTGGCCTTTTTTTAGGGTATTGGTTTGGCCTCCGTCGTGTACATATTTTTTTCCTTTTTAATAATATATTATGGAGTGACTGGTTGAGGATAAGGGTTCTTAGAGGTCTCAACTGAATTGGAATGTCTAAGTTTCTCTTTGATCTTTAGTCTAAATTCAAACTTTGAGCTTATATTTGTAGTTCTTTTTTAATATAATTTTTTCTTTTTTTATGAGACTAAATATGATTTTTACTCGTTTTTTAGGAGGAAAAATATTTTTCACTCTTAAATTTGTTAAATATACTTTTATGTAAATATTTTTTTTAATTGAATGATGGGAAATTTAATTTTAGTCATTACAAAACTAAACACACTATATTTTTTTATTATGTTATTTGTACAAAATGTCCATTATCATTTAACACCGACTAATCTCCGTCAAAAAGTTTGTAGGACACACAAAGTGAATTTTACCTTTCAATCAAATTTTTTTCATATGTAAAAATTCAAACTTAAAGGATCCATATCTCTAACCATTTAAATCAGTTCTTTAGTCACTCCTTCAAATAAAAAAGAGTGAAAACTCACTTTAATCCAATATCATTTTTTGACGAACCAGTTCATTTCCTAACAAAAATAAAATACAAGTTAGTCTTTGATAATTGCATACTAAACATAAATTTTTATGGTCAAATATTATTTGTGATCCTTTAAGTTACATAATTATAACTAGTTAGTTATTTAATTTTCTTAGTTATAAATTTGTCCTTTAAGTCATAAAATATTTGCACCATTATCCTAATTTCATCAAACTCAATCAAAAAGTGTTATGTGGATGTTTAATGTTAAGTTGGTTTGTCCAAATTCATTGCTCTCAAAACTAGAGCTCATAAGTGTGTTATTCGGTCTTGATTCAAAACAAAATTGATCAATTACTTGATTTATAATATTGTTGATCAAATATTTATATGTAAAATTATGTTTGAAATTCAAAAACAATAAGAAGAAAATGTGTATAAATAATCATGCATGATGTCATAAGTACTTTTGGACCTACCATCTTAATATTAAATGGTTTATAAGCACTTTTTAACGAAGTTGCTTGAAAACGGTGTAAATATTTTATGATTTAAATGACTAATTTGTAACAAAAAATAGGCTTATTAGATCCATTGATCCCCTAAATAATTTCAAGTTTTCATTTTGATCCATTGAATTTTATTTTTTTTGGTAGTGTACAATTATAATAGACATGCATAATCCTTTTTTTTTTTAAAGAAGCTAAACAGCCCGCTCAAATTAGCATCAGAGAGAATCGAACTTGAGACCTTGAGGAGGAGCATACTCCCAAGCCCCCGGCAATACCACTAGGCCAACCCAAGTGGGTTATAGACATGCATAATCTAATATTGTATTTTTAGAAAAAAGATTTCTTAAAAAAAAATATCAAAACGGTTTAAACTAAACAATTAATGAGGTTCACCATATGCATTTGGGGTTAACAACAAGAGATTTATTTGGCTATTTCAAAAAGAAAAAAAAAAATTATTTGGCAAACGAAAGAAAACAGGAACAAAACATGAGTTTTATTAATTGTGAGACTAAAATAAAAATTTGAAATTATTTAGATGACCAATGATTTATTTTATTTTTTTTTAATGGTTGAAGTTTGAACCTGAACTTTGCATATATTATGCATTGTCTCTAACTAAGTTAAGTTCACGAGATCAAGGACCAATGAATCAAAGATAAATATATATATATTTTTTTTAGATAAAAAGATTAATATACTATAAATATATAATTTAAAGGACCACCGAAGGTAAAATATTTAACCTATTTTTTTCAAAGACTAATTGATCCCTTGGAAAATTGCAAGGAACCAAAACAAGTTTTTACTCAAAATATATTTTTGAATTAAATATCGCAACAATGGTCTAAATATTCGAAGTAAATATAATCCAATGAAATTTTGCTTAAATAAAATAATAAACCAATGAGACCCCACCGAATACGTGCTATAACCAATCAAAAACAAGAATCACTCCATTACTCCGTCACTTAACACTTCTTTCGTTTCTTCTTAAACCCCTCTCTCTCAATTTTATTTCTCTTAATTTTCATCAATTGAATCAAAATGCATTCATTCGGTTACAGATTGAACGCTTTGTTCACCTTTGCGGTTACGATTCTTGGTTTCATCTGTGCAATCGCTTCTTTCACTGATACTCTCAATTCTCCATCTCCTTCTGTTCAAGTCCAGGTACTTCTCTCCCTCTCTCTATATCACTCACTCGCAATTTTCTCAGACATTTTTATACCGAGCACGAATTAGTTTCTGATTTATTATAATAAATAGACTAATTTGTCCTTGATATAAAAATGTCTGAGAGAAAATTGTGAGGGACTAAATTGAGAATTCACTTGTTCTTAAATTTATATGCGTGTTTGTGTGGATGTGTAGGTGTTGAATGTTAACTGGTTTCAGAAACAGCCCAACGGCAATGACGAGGTAATTCATCTTTCAATTATTTTGATCCTGGTCTGACACTGACACGACACCTGAGCATGTGATTGCATTCAATTTTTTTTTTTTCCTTCAAATTATTGTCGGTGTTGATGTGTCAGTGTCGTATCCGGTGTTGGTTGATAGCCTGGATGTATTGAAGTTAAAAAAATATTTGAGTGAACAGATATTTTGGTTTTTTGGTCCTGAGATAAGTCGGTCATTGTCAATATAGTCTTTGAATGTATGAAAATTACAAAATTATCCTAGAATGTGTAAATGATAAGCTAAAATTACAGAATTAGCTAGTTTGGTTGTTGAATACGTTTTTTGTTAAGGCTTTGTTTGGATAAATGCCTTAATTTGCAGCTTGTAGCATCTGCGCTTATGATGATAAGTGCCTACGTATAACCTATTTCTATAGCAAAAGAGAACTTATGAAAGTAACCCGAAAACAGCTTTTGAATGTTATACGATGTTTTCATAGGTTCTCCAAACAGTATCACAAGTATTTATGCCAGTAGATAAGCGCAAATAAGACAACCTAAACAAGCCCTTAGTCAATAGTCAATTTAGTCCTTGAAATTACATAGAAAAGATACACTACGGGATGTCTTATAATTATAATGCATTCTGGGACAGTTTTGACACCGTCTCACACGTTTAGGGTCCAAAATCAAGATTTACTCTTAAAATACCCCTAAGGTTGTTGTTGGTAGTTTTAGACACAAAATTGACTAACCGAAGACAAATTTGAGGACAAAAAATCGACCAACCAAAGACATACTTGAGGATCAAACTAACTAATAAAAGACACGTGAGGATCAAATTGATCACCGAGAGATGCATTTATGTATGTTTATGTAAATTTGATAAATTTAGAGACTATTGTGACATGGTCTCACATATTTAAGGACCAAAATGATTGTATACTTTTGTATAAGCGTAATAAGTTTCATAATTATGAGAGTGATAGGTGGAAATTCAATTCATATTGTGATGTGCTAGAATTATATTGAAAAGGGAATTTAGTGAAGGGGAAAAAGAGAGGAAACATTAATGATGAAAGAATCCTATGGAAGAGACGGATTACATGGAGAAGAATTCAGTTTAGTCAATTATCTCACTCTACTTGATGGATGGGTGTTTGTGAAAGAATTCAAAGGAGAAAGGAATGTATGTGTTTGAGGGTATGAAATCTGGATATAATGAATAGGGGGGAATGTCATTCTTTGCCTTCTCTACTGTTAGAATAGAAACACACACCGATGAACATATGGTCTGATCTTTTGCTCAGATTTACTGTGACTTGAGTTCAAATCTGAAATTTCTCTGATCATAGGTTATGGGTAAATTCCATTATAAACCCTCACATAGGTTGCTTTGTTGTGAATAGTGAATCTATAGCTGAGCGGAAATGTCCCGTTTGTGGTGCCTAACAACACTGGCTATCCAGCGGTTTAGCAGACGCAAATTGCAGAAAAATAGCTCTTTAGCTGCTGCTAAATGGTTAGGGTTTGTATTTCCCTTAAGTTTGATTTCTGAAGGCTTGCTTAATTTCTGAAGGCCTGCTTATCCTTATTTTCTCTAAACCTTCCATTTAGACTTGTATGTATATGAGATGAGATTCCAAAGTCTGTTTGATCTTAATATATCTAGAAAGGGCTCCTTTTTTTAACATATAAAATTTGTATATCAAATCTAAGATCCAAACTCCTTTCATGGGTGTGACTTCTATAATATTCCCTCAATTGACTTTCTTTTTAGTGTTGAATTACAAATAAGGGGCTGACCTGAGTTATACTTGTTCCATTGACCAAAATTCTGGTATACAGGGTCCCTTTGGTCTTACCAGATTTTGTGCATCGTAGTCTCTAATAAAGCTTTAAAAGTCAAGATTTGGTCCTCATGATCCAGACTGAGCTATACTGCACCATTGACCTCAGGTTTTGCAGACGGATAACAAAACTGTCTGAGAAAGTTTCATCTCAAAAGCTTATCTGGTTTAACACTTCTGCCGTCTTAATCTTGAGTTCGGGTATGCTCCATTTAGGCTAGGCTCCATTTACTCCATTTAGGGTTTGGATGCAAGACATGTGGCAAAAATATATCTAACAGTTGAGATTTTAAATTAAAAAATAATAAAGGTTGTTGCGATATGAGAGAAGAAGGGAACATGATTTGTTTGTTATTATTATGTATTTTTATTAAACAAATATTTGTTTTTTAATTTAAAATCTCAACCGTTATATATTTTTTTGCCACATGTCTTGCATCTAAACCCTAAATGGAGTAAATGGAGCATACCCGAACTCATTAATCTTAGGCACTTTTATATTACTTATGGCTTGGCTTTTGAACTTGTCAAAACAACTTAGAAATAGAAATTCAGGACTGGTATGACAGTAACTTGGGTGATTGGAAATCAGTTATACAGATTGCCTATTTAGCTTAATAGTATCCTGGGCTTGAGGTATATAACTGGAAGTTTAAACTGCCAACTGTCTTGTCAAACCTCCAAATCATTATGTCTGAATCGAATCATGACAGCATGTCTGTAGTTAACAAAATTTCTGCATAAGTAAGCACAAAATGACTTGTAATCTGAGCTGAAGTAATGTTTTGGTATCATAGCAAAGGCTATTTGGCTAGGAAGTAACTTGCATTTTAACCCTTTGATTCACTCCTTTGTCGCTTTGTTACCTATATATATTCCCGTAACTATTTTACCAAAATTCATACTGCTTACCTATCTGAAGCGTGAGCCTTTCTATTCATGCAGGTTTACTTGACACTTAATATATCAGCAGATTTACAAACCCTTTTTACATGGAACACAAAACAGGTTCGTGACTTCAATTTGCATTTTCACATTTTTTTTTTTTCCTTTCTGAAAAGTATATAAAAGCAATAAGTTAATTATCAGGTACGGATGGGAAGTATGGAAACTAATTTTGCATATCTTGTTGTATCGTGAATTTAATACGCACTTGGGTTTCACCCATCGTAGTGTTTTGGGGATGTACACGGACTTAGTTTTGCTTCTTTTCTATGCTTGCAGGTTTTTGCATTTTTAGCTGCTGAATATGAAACTCCAAAGCATCCCCTAAATCAGGTTAGTTAGCTAGTTTGGATCAGTTGAAATACACACATGAGGGTTACTTAGCTAGTTTGCATATTCTGCTGAAATACACACATAGGGCCCGGTCATTGTCCAGGTTTCTTATTTCGATTTCACTTCAACTAATAAACATCTTAGAATACAGATCCAATATTTCTCACAGTTTTCAAAAGTAGATATAGTATTTTCAGAAATTTTGAAGAATGCCAAAACACTGTTTCTATTGTTTCTGAAAATGCATTCTTCCTAGCTTGTCTTCCATATTTTTCCCATCATAATTGTTCACTTCATCTCCGTGGCAGCAATTTAAATTCAACACAAATTTTAGAAAATGAAAATCGAAAATAGTTTTTAAAAGTTTACAGACCCTTAAATTTTAAACTTGCCAGCTCCTTTTTCGAAAGAGAGAATAGATAGAAGAACGTCATGGTAATAGATTGGTTGGTGGATCTCAAATTTCCATTGTTGAGGTGGCAGCTTCAATGTTTGTTTACGGTATTTATGCTGCATGCATCTGTCATGTATATGTTGTATCCTATTTCTTAAACTCTTGATATGCAATTTTACAGATATCCCTCTGGGATGCCATCATTCCGACTAAAGAGCACGCAAAGTTTACAATTCACACATCAAATAAATACCGTTTCGTTGATCAGGTATTTAACTCTTCAAGAATATTTTATCTAATCTGAATTGCTTTAAATTTCATTAAGCCTTATTTATGCCATTTTTCGTGTCCAGGGAAGCAATCTGCGTGGTAAAGAATTCAACTTAACTTTGCACTGGCATGTCATGCCAAAGACTGGCAAAATGTTCGCTGATAAATTAGTCTTGCCAGGTTACCGGTTGCCTGCACAATACAGATGATGCCTCTTTGTCATGTTAATGTATTTTGTTGTGTAACTTTAGCCTTTTCTATAACAAGTATACAAGGTTTCTTCAAAGAACTAGAATCAGAGGAAAGAAATTCTGGTCTTGGATTGTGGAAATGAATAGCATTTAAATACTTGAATATTTGAAATTTTATTGTGGTGTGTTCTCCAACTGTTTAAAGTTTATAGTTCATCTGGTTAACTCCTATTAGATTTTGAAACTCCTATTAGATTTTGAAACTCCTATTAGATTTTGAAACTCCTACTGTTTTTTAATATTATTTTAACACATACACCCCTTCTATTCGACAAAAGTAAAACATACCCTTCTGAGGTGTCTTTGCTTTATATATGGATCGTCTGCACTGAGTAAATCTTACTTAATGGCAATCCCAAATAAAAAAATATTTGGACACAGAAAAAAATTAAAAGAGAGAATAAATATAGTCACATTATTTTTCAACATTTAAATTCTTTTTATTTGTGCAAGTGTTCAAATATTTTTCATTTAGGATTGTGATCAAGCAAAACTTCTCAATCTACAATTGCACCATGATGCTTTGTATATATTTGGTTCCACTTCTAGATTGATTAGAATTGATTTTTGAGGTGTATAATTGATTTTCACATGTTTGGTTGGTGTTGAGTAGATTTGATTTTGTTTTGTTTGGTTGGTGTTGAGTAGATTTGATTCTGTTTTGTTTTGTTTGTTGATTCTACTTGAATTTAGGATTTGTAGTTTTTAGTTTTAGAAATGATTTTCACACAAATTTATAGTACAAATCACATTTTACATACTAAACACAAACCATTTTTAATCTAAATCACGTTTAACCAAAATCAATTCTACACAATCAATTTTATTAAAATCAATTCTTTCTACCGAACAATCAAACACCAATCTTTAGGGATCATTGGGTATGCTGATGAATCAATTCTTCCCACCCTTGGTTCTCCCTTGTTTAGTACAGTCTCCATCACGTCTGAGCTCATTACTATAGACTATAGAGGCATGTTTATAAAGTGAATCAGAACCAAATGTATAATATATGCAAATGTTGGGTTCGAATTCCGGCAAAAAAAAAAAAAAAATAGGAAGTGAAATGTAAAAAATTTAATACTCTCTTTTTGAGATGGATATAGCTTTGTTGAGAAATTTTTTTAATAACCTAAACAAATTATAAAACCAATATAAAGTTTCATAAAATGGTTGTTCAAATAGCATATCTCTTGTAAAATTTTGAGATCAGTCGGTATATATCTTTCATGCATTTCTTTAAATTTTATAAGAAAATCCATTTAATTAGACTATTTTGCTTTTAAATAGATCTACATATAGTACATAATATATTCACAAACTCGAATTGATATTTTGAATTTTTTTATAAGATTGATTAATCTCAACCCAAGGTAATCAGACAGTATAGAAATCTCCGCCCCTATCCCAAATGTGTTACGCATAAGTTGACCCTATACAAGCCACCTCATGTTTTTTTCGTACTACTATATATAAGTCACATCTATTAAATTATAGAGAAAAAAATTTATAACTGGTTTTAATATATATGTCCCTCGCATAAAAACTAATTTAATATATTTTTTTAATTTATTGTGAAGATTTTATTTATGAAAAGAAAAAGAAAAGTCTCATAGACATACATATAATGCAGTAGAATATAAAAGAAATAAAAAAAAAACAAGAAAATAAAGAAAAAAAATCTCACATTAGTATGTGTTGTTTAAAAAATATTATCATGTGAGGGACTCGTAACAAAAGCTTGGTGGATTTAAAAGCAATGATAATTTGTGAACCTGAATTGAGCATTAACTCTCAAACTAGGGTCCGTAGTAAATTAAGAGGTAGAAATCCTTGGTTTAAGTATAATGTCTCGATCAATGTCATTATCAAGTATCACTAAGGAACCAGTTCCTATATAAACTCAATTACTACTACACGTTGTAGATTTGGCGAATAATCAAGCCAGGAAAAGTAATAGAGGGTCAACAAGGTAATACATCCTTATATGAGGATTTTATCTCTTCTTATTTTTTATATTCTACTGCGTTAGGTTTATGTCTCTCCAACTTTTATTTTTCTTTTTTCATAAATGAGACAAACTCTTAGAGCAGCTTGAACTTGACAAATAACTCTTGCGTTTCTTAGAATTAGTGGCCGACTTCCGTTGCACGCGAAACAGATTGAAGAATAAAGAAAGAGTAATAGCAATAAACACATCTCTTGTTATGTTTCTTGCGTTTCTCGTTGACCTTTTTTAATGTTGACTTTAGCGTCGGTAGGGCTGACCCTATACGATTTGGTTGACTGATATGAAGTTGACTTTAAATGATTTAGTTAGTGTCGGTTGGCTGACTCTTCATGATTTGGTTGACCTTTTGGATGTTGGATTTATTAGCTGGTATGAGTGTGAGTCGGGCTTAAACTCAGCTAACCAACACTATATTAGCCTCGGATGTTAGGAAGTCGGTGCTACAAGTTTGCTTAAGCTTTTTTGGTCTTGCCCTGACTCCGACGATAACCTGACGTTATATCAGTGTTAGCGTCCATTTTAACCATGTTAGCTTGGGTTTCAAGCTGACGCTTAAATGTAGTTTTCTTGTAGTGGTTGTTCTTGTGAGTGGGGTTCTTCGAAGTGGGAATAGTTGACCACTATCAACGCTTTATGCGAATATTTCAACAAACATGTTGAAGAATTGAGAATAAGATGCAGTAGAAAAACATATTTCTAATAGAAAATAAATCAAGATTGATTGCAAGAATGAAGTAGAAAGAAATTTATAGAAAACAGTAGAGATTGGTGAAGACGCGTAGAACAAGACGAAAAGTCGATAGAGATAAGAAATGAGATATCAATTGCGACTGATACCATATGAAAGGATAAAGTTATATATATATATATATATATGTCATACCCCAAATTTTGACCTAAGGTCCCACTGACACACGTCTCCGAACTCGGATCAGACTCACATTTCAGTGAAAAATTCGGCAGGGAGGTATTTTGAAATACCTCATAAAGTTCCGAATCGGGCCCTCTTCTCTCAGTCTTTAATTATTTATTTCCATCTTTTATTTTTTTTTTATTTATTTATTTTATTTTAGAATTCTAATTTTAATTTTAGTCCAAGATTAGATTAAATTTTTCTTTTTTATTTATTTTATTTAAAACCAAAAAATATAGATATTATCCTTTTATTATTAGTTTTTCTTTTTTATTAAATCCCAAAATTGTCCAAAGTCCCAAAAATGTCCATGAGTCCCAAGAACAGTCCAGGTTCATGCGTAACAAATCACAAACCATCATCCTCATCCTCATCCAGTCTGTTACGCGCCTATCTCCGTCTCAATCTCCTAAAATCTGCAATTTTTGTAACAAATCCTTGTCCCCAAACAGCACTATAAATACATAACCTGCATAACAAAGGAGAACACAACAGAACAACAGAGCCGAAATTCATCACAGAAACCCTCGGCCGAAAAGACACAAGTATTCCAAAACACTAGCCAACAACACAATCTTCACAAGCACACCGCTGCTGCTTATTTTACTTTGAGAATCCATCAAAATTGACCGGTGGCTGCTGTGGCTTGTTCTGTTTCATTCCAATCGGAAGGTTGTGGCTGCGCTCCAAAGTTAAAGAGGTTTCATCGTAAAGAGAACTGGTGGCCCCTTCGTATTTAATCTCTCTTGCATTTTTATCGCATATTTATTTTTCATTTAGAATATATATTAGGTTAATGTAAAATCATTCATGCATTTTTAGTTTAGGTTTATTATCATGCATGTTTACTTTTCCGTCATTTATTTTATTACGCAGACCTTAGAATGTAAATAGGCTTTGATGTAATAGTCGTAGGTGCATGTGTGCGTGCGTGTGTGTATGCCTCTTATCTGCTTTGTAGTTTAGGTCAAAGGTCCTCGTGGTGGTCCACCGCCACCATGAGGTACCTACGCTTTATTTTTTATGCTCCGTTAGTTTATATATTTATTCAAAAATCACAAAAACATGCAAATAACCAAAAATCACCAAAAACGTTTTCATAAACAAACCTTGATCCAAATCAAGTGATCGTCTTTATTTTATTTCTTTCATAAATCAAAATTGCAATCAACTTTAAATCTACTTTAAGTCATTTTCTTTTAACAAAAATACAAACCAATTCTTATTTTGCCACTTGGCTTTTCCTTTTAAATTTTTTTCAAAACTAATAAAAAACACAAAACCAATCAAACGTTGTTTTCTACCCCGAACTACGAGGTTTTGATCCTTCACGGGTACGTAGGCAGAGGACACTCGTCCTTCCAAACAATAAAAAATGTAGATAAATTAGGTCTCACTTTATTTTCTTTTTCATCACATTACTTCTTTCTTTTCAAAAGCAAGCAAGTTATAGCACATTAAATTAAATAAAACCAAGAGGTTCCCGTAGAGTACTACGGACGTAAAGGGTGCTAATACCTTCCCTTTATGTAACTAACCCCCGAACCCTAAATCTTTTCAATATGGGGTGTTTTGAACTTTTTTCCCCTTTTCCTTAAAAATTAAATGTTCGGTCGTGAAATAAATTAGTGAGTCAAAAGCTAATCAAATAGCCTTGATCTCCGAAAAATGACGCGACAGAAATGGCGACTTCACTGGGGATACCCCCTAAAGAGGGTTGAGCCTAACTTGGCCTTATTTAATTCTCTATGCTATAACTTGCTTAAAACAAAACAAAAAAAAAAAAATGGAAATAGTTGTACATATCTTCTCTTTTCTTTCTCCTCTTTTCTCTTAACATGAGTGGTGAGATAAGTCCTACACCCGGGCTTGAGAGAAACATAAGATAGGACGGTGGTATAACCAAAGTGCCTTTCCGAGAGTCAAGTCTCGTGTTTGGGTTCATGTGGTACAACCCCACTCAATGGAGGGATCTTGGAAGTAATTTTATGTTGACATGAGTAGTCGTGTTGGCATTGTATTTTCAAGTGACCGTCGAAGTTGAGGACCTTTGGTTACCTTAAACCCATCTTGGCCTTTTAGGACGTAGTGCGGTGGCTAATCAAGAGTAGTCTTGAATTAGTTGATACGCAATACTACACTCAAACGAAACTTTCCTACGAATCTTATTGGATCAAGAGTAGTCTTGTAACCTGATAATATTCAGAAGTGGTTAATGACTTTGGGAACTTGGTAGAACCCGAAATACAGGTACAAATGAAACCATAGTCCTTACCAAATGGCGTTGTTACCTTTAAGCTCCATCATTATGGACCTAACATCACCATGCATTCCATGTTCTTTAGCATAATCATGCATACATGCATTCATTCATAAAAACTTTTTTCTCTCACTAATATCGAAGGACTTAGATAAGTTTTTGTAAACATCAAAGATATGGTCTTTGTAAGAAGGAACATCAAGAAATACAACTTCAAAAATCTTAACTAAGCTTTTGCTTTTGTTAAGAACTTTTTTTTTTCTCCCTTGGTTTCGTTCTTACTTTTGAAAAGGGAACCAATTGGAACATCTTCACAATTTTCAAATAAAACAATGTTCCTTATCAAGTTTACAATTACTTTAACAAGTCCTTCAAAAAAATGTGTCTATTTTTGCATAAGCATGACATGCATCATTTTGCATTCATAATTTCCAGTCTGAGTCTTACACTGTGTCTTTTCTGCTAGAGGTCAATTCATCTCAAAAGAGTCATGGCGTCCTCGTCTGAAACCCACTCGCATTTACAACACTCGAACAATCATGAGGAAAAGATGGAGTTCCTCGAACAAGAAAATCAATTGCTTCGCGAGGAAGTGGCAGTCATGCGAACTAAGATGGATGAAATGACTGAATTGATGAAAGCATTGACGGCTGCACATAATCAGCCACCACCTCCTTCCCCTATCAGCACTCAGGCCGAAGCAATTGTCTCTATTGCCCCTGAATGGGCGATACCTGTCAGTATTCCACCAAATTCTATGCCAGAAAGTCGTCCTTGGGGTGTCCCTATTTGTCTCAGTGAAGTATTCCAGCCTATTGCTTCTGAAACTCGGATGCCTACTCATCAATATACAGCTTGTGTTCCTCCGCCTCCTGTGAGAGCTCCTCTAGCTGCCATGACTTCCATCCCACAAAATGAAGAACCCATCTTCCATTCAGGGAACATGGAGCCCGATGATAGAGTGAATGACTTGCGGGAAAAATATGATGAAATGCATCGAGAAGTGAGGGCTCTCCTCGGGAAAGAAAAATTTGGAAAGACCGCTTATGATCTCTGTTTGGTGCCGAATGTCCAGATACCTCACAAGTTCAAGATTCCAGATTTTGAGAAGTATAAAGGGAACTCCTGCCCTGAGGAACATCTGAAAATGTATGTAAGAAGGATGTATGCATATGCTCGGGACGATCAGGTCCTAATTTTCTACTTCCAAGAAAGCTTGACTGGCCCCGCCTCAAAATGGTACACGAATCTAGACAAAGCAAAAATCCAAACTTTTCGGGATCTATGTGAAGCTTTTGTGGAACAATACAGTTATAATGTGGATATGGCTCCAGACCGAAGCGATCTTCAGGCAATGACTCAGGGAGACAAGGAAACAATCAAGGAGTATGCCCAGCGATGGAGGGATACCGCTGCCCAAGTCATCCCGCGTGTAGAAGAGAAAGAGATGACCAAGCTCTTCTTAAAAACTCTCAATCAGTTCTACTACAAGAAGATGGTCGGAAGTACGCCCAAGAATTTTGCTGAGATGGTTGGTATGGGTGTACAGTTGGAAGAAGGGGTCCGAGAAGGACGATTGGTCAATGAAAGTGTCCCCGCAGGCAGTTCAAAAAAGAAAGACCAAGAAGTAAATATGGCGAAAGGTCATCCTCGACGACAGGCTCATCCGCAATTAAATCCACCTCATCAGGCTCAGAAAACACCGCAGTATGATCCGATTCCTATGAAATATGCGGAGCTGCTTCCTTCATTGCTTGAAAGAAACCTTGTCCAGACCAGACCACCTCCGCCGATACCTAAGAAATTACCGGCTAGGTGGAGACCTGACCTCTTTTGTGCCTTCCATCAAGGGGCACAAGGTCATGACGTTGAGCATTGTTTCTCCTTGAAGATTGAAGTCCAGAAACTGATTGACGATGATGTTTTGCCTTTCAAGAATTTGAATCCGAGCGTGTAACTGCAATTGGGTTGATGTTTATGTCTTCTTCTGCTACTCGATTTGTTTCTAGTGATATGTTTGTTTTTTTACTACCTTTTCAAAAAAACATCCTTTCGTCCCGCCCGAGATGAAAGTGAACTGGTGTAGGGCTTTTTGCTTTAAGAATTGTCATCATTTATAAAAAAGGTCGTTTTGATCCCGACTTTGCTTTTATTTTGTGCTTTTTCTTGGAAAATGGTAACACAAAAAACCAAAAAATCTTTCTTTAATCATTCTCAAATATCTGCATAATCATAACTTATACTTACTTGTCAAAATCAATAATCAAATCATGCATTAATAAACCCGTTGAAAACAATAACCATGTACTCTCTACCAACTTTGAGTTCCTTGTATCCGAAGCTGAAGAAGAGGAAAGTGAAGAGGCTCCCGATGAGATCTCTCGCATACTGGGGCATCATAAGCCGTCAAAGCTACAAAAATCATGAAGATAGTTCAGAGGATGGCAATCGCTTACAAAGATTAGCTCGAGGTGCTATCATTTTCTTTGCTCAGATATCCTGCTTCAGTACACATTTCAACAGGGGCATCCCCCCTCCTTCGCTCAAGTATACAACATGAAGGTCGTGCTTCTCGCGGAGGTCGAAGTCCCAACAATAGGAGTTCTGCTGAAATCCAAGTTTGAAAGAACTTAAAATCACAAGAGGTTGAAACAAACTTCCAACAATAAGGTTTGTCCCGTGACTTTCAAGAAGAAGACTTTGTGCCCAAAAAGGTACTACATTTCCAACTAGACTCCAGGGGCAAGTGGACGCCTAACCATGAAGGCTCATGTGCAAGGACTTTTACAACTATGGATGGTGACAAACTTGCACTTCCTATGAATGCCGGTACAGTCAAGAAATACTCTGTCAAACATAAAAGCTCGATAAGTCGTAAACCTGAAAAAGTACGGCTTAGGCAAAAATGAGCGTCTCGGTGGACTGAAAACCCAAAAGGGCGGTCCGGGCAAAATTTAGAGACATGAACAAAAACGATTATCCTGATAGATTGAAAACCCGAAAGGGCGATCTATGCAAAAGTTAAGGATCAAAAAGACAAAGTAACTACATCCGGTCAAGCACAATCCACTTGGGGCATCCAGCTATCAAAAGACCTCCGACTCGAAGCATCTGCAGATCAAAGACTCGGAACAGGGGCATTCAAAGTTGTTAGGGAGAATAATGGTTACTGTGTTCAATGTACCCTCCCCATTACATTTACCATTTTTCCAAAATTTTCAAAAAAAATCCGTGGAGCCATGCCCTTGGCAGGTCACCACTCAATTCATCAAACTTGAGCCTGTGCCCATTTATTTGGAACTCTCATTTATTCTATTTGCATAATTTCTTCTTAAAGCAAAAAAATTTCAAAATACAAAACTTTTTTTTACATCTCTTGAAAAGTGTGAACAACAAACACATTCTCTTTGAACTCGTGAGTAGGTGAAGTATACATCAGCATCCGCCTCGATAACGGTTACACTCCGGAAAAGAAACATGACTAAGTACTATGGAGAGATCCTATACTTTGAACAAAATGCTGTCACAGTCAAAAAATACAAAAAAATAATACAAAGAAGCTCGCTAAGTTGAAAACCTGAAAAGGCGACTTAGGCAATAGAGAGCGTCCCGGTGGACTGAAAACCCGAAAGGGCGGTCCAGGCAAAATTAGGGGCAAAACAAAAGAATATTCCCGGTGGACTGAAAACCCGAAAGGGCGGTCCAGGCAAAAATTAGGGATTTTTCAATAAAACAAAAGGCATGACTGCTGAAGCATACCAATGGAAGGACATTCTGTGCCGGTTTACAAATGGCGACTTCTTCCAGACTTCTTTCATCAACAATGGGTTTACCCCCAAGAGGCATCAGTTGCTACCCTGTGCCAGATCTTACACCGTCAACGGCTCGATTTGTTCACAATAGTATCATCTCCAAGGATGTTTGCCGAGTGTTTGTACTGCGATGTTAGTCCACCTCCCATCTTACCTGTCTTGTCTCGGTTCATCGAGTCATCTGGCATATACGGTCTATATAGTCATGCAGTTATACAGTCTATACAGTCATGTAGTCACACATCCATACAATCATACAATCACGCATTCATCAATCTTCTCACATATTCATACGTTTATACGTACATAGCATATGCACAACATCAATTCACACATAATTGCATCAATCGTCCAGAATTTCGTTTTGGTCATGTCACTTCAGTTCGGTCTTAACTTATCGTTTTGTGAACCCGCAAGTTTCTAACAAATGAACGTCTTGTTTTACTTTCTTTATCAAAAGTGTCATCCCCAGCGTAGCTGTTCCAGAGATGTCACCAATCAAACATTTCAAGTGGCAAGTCCCAACCAACGGACAACTTGCATCTCCCTTTTACCTTATTTCAAGTGGCAAGTCCCAACCAACGAACAGCTTGCATTTATCTCTTTACTTTATGACAAGTGACAAGTTCCAACCAACGAACAGCTTGCATTTATCTCTTTACCTTATAACAAGTCACCAAGTCCACCAGCGGATGCTTAAGTTCACCCTTTTATCTCGTTTCAAACTATCAAAGTCCACCAACGGACCGCTTGAGGTTACCCTTTTATCTTGTTTTTTCCATTTGTCTTCGTACGACTATCTTACGGATAGTAGACAACGTCTGGTTTCGTCTTACCTTTTTACGACTACCATACGAGTAGTAGGTAATCTATGTCATTTGTCTTCCTACGACTATCTTACGGATAGTAGACAATGTCTTGTTTCGTCTTACCTTCATACGACTACCATACGGGTAGTAGGTAATCTATGTCATTTGTCTTCGTACGACTATGTTACGGATAGTAGACAATGTTTTCTGTGTCTTACCTTCATACGACTATCTTACGGGTGGTAGGTAATCTCATTTATTCGCCTTTATACGGCTATCTTACAGATAGTGGACAATGTTTTATTTCATCTTGCCTTCATACAACTATCATACGGGTAGTAAGGTAATACAACTCTTGTCTTCTTACATCTACCATACAGATAGTAGACAACCTTTTTCCCCCAGTAAAACTACAATATTCCCCTAGCAGAGTCGGATCCCTTTCTCAAAGAATTTGGATATCCGTTATCATTTCTCATTCGAGTCAAATTATCTTGCATTCATCACATCAACGCTTCCATGCACTCATACAACCACAAACTCATAACAATCATGCATTTACTGATAATCATGCATTCGTGCGTACACAACATGTGCACGACATCAATTCATACATAAACTCATCAATCGATTCGGTCATGTCACTTCGGTTCAGTCTTAGTTTACCATGGCATCGAGCCGCAAGTTTCTACGAGTAAAGCGTCTTCCATTTCAAATTTCAAAGGTGTCATGCCCGGTGAAAAACCGTGCTAGGTCATGTCACTAATCAACGTCAATTTCAACTTTAGTTTCGAAGTGTCATCCCCGGCGGAAAGCCGTACTAGTCATGGCGCTAGTTAATCTCGATGTCAACTTCAACTTTAGGTATCATCCCCAGCATAGCTGTTCCAGAGATGTCACCAATCCAACTTTTCGAGCAACTAGTTCCAACAAACGAACAACTCATGTCAATCTTTTATCTTTATGCCCAGCGATCGATTCCAACAAACGAATAGCCTATGTTTTTTCTTTCGAGCAACTAGTTCCAACAAACGAACAACTCGTGTCAATCTTTTATCTTTATGACCAGCGACCAGTTCCAACTAACGAACAGCCTGCAACAAGTGGCCAATTTCAACCAACAAATAACTTGTATCCTTCTATTATTTCATTTTCAAAACCAAGTCCACAAATGGACATTGGAGTCCGAACCATTGCACTTTGTTTCGAGATATCGAGACGATGAGGAACAACCATTTTCCCCAGTGAAACCAGATTCCCCAGTAAAGTTGGATCCCTTTCTTCGAAGAATTTGGGTATCCCAATGTCTTTTCATTCCAGTCGAGCCGTCTTTGTCATCATGCATTCATAATTAAATCATGAGCATTCATAAACATCTTAGGTCAAAATTGGTGCACTTTTTGTATTTAAGTCTCTTCGGCTCGTCGAGTCAAAGATTTTACCTTCAAATCTCTGAGCGAAGAAACTTAAATAGGGGCATCTGTCATACCCCAAATTTTGACCTAAGGTCCCACTGACACACGTCTCCGAACTCGGATCAGACTCACATTTCAGTGAAAAATTCGGCAGGGAGGTATTTTGAAATACCTCATAAAGTTCCGAATCGGGCCCTCTTCTCTCAGTCTTTAATTATTTATTTCCATCTTTTATTTTTTTTTTATTTATTTATTTTATTTTAGAATTCTAATTTTAATTTTAGTCCAAGATTAGATTAAATTTTTCTTTTTATTTATTTTATTTAAAACCAAAAAATATAGATATTATCCTTTTATTATTAGTTTTTCTTTTTTATTAAATCCCAAAATTGTCCAAAGTCCCAAAAATGTCCATGAGTCCCAAGAACAGTCCAGGTTCATGCGTAACAAATCACAAACCATCATCCTCATCCTCATCCAGTCTGTTACGCGCCTATCTCCGTCTCAATCTCCTAAAATCTGCAATTTTTGTAACAAATCCTTGTCCCCAAACAGCACTATAAATACATAACCTGCATAACAAAGGAGAACACAACAGAACAACAGAGCCGAAATTCATCACAGAAACCCTCGGCCGAAAAGACACAAGTATTCCAAAACACTAGCCAACAACACAATCTTCACAAGCACACCGCTGCTGCTTATTTTACTTTGAGAATCCATCAAAATTGACCGGTGGCTGCTGTGGCTTGTTCTGTTTCATTCCAATCGGAAGGTTGTGGCTGCGCTCCAAAGTTAAAGAGGTTTCATCGTAAAGAGAACTGGTGGCCCCTTCGTATTTAATCTCTCTTGCATTTTTATCGCATATTTATTTTTCATTTAGAATATATATTAGGTTAATGTAAAATCATTCATGCATTTTTAGTTTAGGTTTATTATCATGCATGTTTACTTTTCCGTCATTTATTTTATTACGCAGACCTTAGAATGTAAATAGGCTTTGATGTAATAGTCGTAGGTGCATGTGTGCGTGCGTGTGTGTATGCCTCTTATCTGCTTTGTAGTTTAGGTCAAAGGTCCTCGTGGTGGTCCACCGCCACCATGAGGTACCTACGCTTTATTTTTTATGCTCCGTTAGTTTATATATTTATTCAAAAATCACAAAAACATGCAAATAACCAAAAATCACCAAAAACGTTTTCATAAACAAACCTTGATCCAAATCAAGTGATCGTCTTTATTTTATTTCTTTCATAAATCAAAATTGCAATCAACTTTAAATCTACTTTAAGTCATTTTCTTTTAACAAAAATACAAACCAATTCTTATTTTGCCACTTGGCTTTTCCTTTTAAATTTTTTTCAAAACTAATAAAAAACACAAAACCAATCAAACGTTGTTTTCTACCCCGAACTACGAGGTTTTGATCCTTCACGGGTACGTAGGCAGAGGACACTCGTCCTTCCAAACAATAAAAAATGTAGATAAATTAGGTCTCACTTTATTTTCTTTTTCATCACATTACTTCTTTCTTTTCAAAAGCAAGCAAGTTATAGCACATTAAATTAAATAAAACCAAGAGGTTCCCGTAGAGTACTACGGACGTAAAGGGTGCTAATACCTTCCCTTTATGTAACTAACCCCCGAACCCTAAATCTTTTCAATATGGGGTGTTTTGAACTTTTTTCCCCTTTTCCTTAAAAATTAAATGTTCGGTCGTGAAATAAATTAGTGAGTCAAAAGCTAATCAAATAGCCTTGATCTCCGAAAAATGACGCGACAATATATATATATATATATATATATATATATATATATATACACCTAAAAACACTAAGGTGCAAGTTAGCAACCTACATCCACTAGATTATTTACACTCATTTTTATAAGTATTATTAAGGTGCAAGTTAGCAACCTTCACTAATTTACACCCACTTTCATCATTCCAAATATTGCTTCCTTAAAAGTTTATCTTTATTACATGTTTTGTACTTTAAGTATGTCATTGTCTTTTTTGTTTCTTTTTTTAAGGATCTTTTTTAAGCTAGTTACAAAATTGTCATTCTATTTAAAATTAATTAGAATATAAACAAAATGGTGTTTTGGTAAATTATAAGTGGGTGCAGCTTGCTAACTTACACCTTAGTGTTTTAGGTGGGTGTAAGTTAGCAGCCCCATATATATATGTGGATTTTGCTAGAACACACCCACTAGGATTTATGTGGGAGTGTTTTAGCAAGCTACACCTTAAGGTGTATTGAACTACTTTTTAATCATAACTTGCTAAAACACACCTTCAAAAAAATAAGTGGGTGTATTCTAGCAAATGCTTATAGAAGTTGCTAACATACACCCACTTATTTTTTAGAATGTGTGTTTTAGCAACATTCACCTTAGGATGTATTTAACAATTTTTTAGTTATATCTTTGCTAAAATACACCTTAATAAAAACTAGTTGATGTATCCTAGCAAACCCCATATATATATATATATATATATATATATGTGTGTGTGTGTGTGTGTGTATTCTAGCAAATGCTTATAGAAGTTGCTAACATACACCCACTTATTTTTTAGAACGTGTGTTTTAGCAACATTCACCTTAGGATGTATTTAACAATTTTTTAGTTATATCTTTGCTAAAATACACCTTAATAAAAACTAGTTGATGTATCCTAGCAAACCCCATATATATATATATATATATATATATATATATATATATATATATATATATATATATATGGGGTTTGCTAGAACACACCCACTAGTTTTTATGTGGGAGTGTTTTAGCAAAGCTACACCTTAAGGTGTATTTAACCACTTTTTAGTTATTCACTTGCGAAAATACTCCTTCTAAAAATAAGTAGGTGTATTCTAGCAAATGCCTATAGGATTTGCTAAAACACACCCACTTGTTTTTTTAGAAGGTGTGTTATAGCAACATACACCTTAAGGTGTATTTATTAATTTTTTAGTTATAACTTGCTAAAACACTCCCACATAAAAACTAGTGGGTGTGTTCGAGCAAATCCCTATATATATATATATATATATATATATATATATATATATATATATATATATATATATATATATATATATATATATATATATATATATATATATATATTATAGTGTAACTAGAGTTAATTATTTACCTACAAGTTTAACTAACTAACTTAACTACTCGACAAAAAAAAGTACTTAACTAGTTACACTGTCCTGAAATGGCTTGTAGTGCAATCTGTTGGTCTATAAGAAGAACTAGGAAGTGCGTTATAGGGGCGATTTGTAACGTTTTTTATTTTTTCAAAGGTTTTAGTAAGTTTGGATTACCAAAAGCATGACTATCGAATGTGGGTGTGATGATGATAACAAAATTAAGACAATGAATTACGAATAACATTCAAAGCTGAATTGAGAGGTTCAAATAATGAATCTTATGTTGCAAAAGATTCCTCTCTTCGTGATAGAAAACGTCTCTACCACGATCTTCCATTGATGAAAAATATTTACAAATTGTTGTGATTACAAAAGATTCCTTTGATTCTGTAGTCTTCAATCCTAAGCAACCACACTACCACTAATATTCAAGTTCTCTTGAAATTGGAGAGCCTGTAGGTCTTCGAAACTCAAGCTTCTATGCAATTCAAAGACATAGTGCGCAAACATACAGGTATTTTTTTGTGTGTTTTCTTTTTCTTTTTTTTGTTTCCCTGTTACTCTATCTTCCCTCACTTCTCCACTGTTCGTTCCTCTCTCATAACAAACATCACAACCGTTAAACATTCTCACCCCTCCACAACTCTCCACCGGCGACCACCGTCGTTCTCCTCTCCGATCGATTTTGTCTGCAAAAACGAATCCAAACATAGATCTGAAACAACATAAGCACAACAAGGCAGCGGCCGAGAGAGAGGCGACGACCGGTGAGAGGACGATGAAGGCGTGGTCGGCATGAGGGAGAAGAGGAGGAGGTCATGATGGATTGAGGCAAGATGGTGATGGCTGATGATGAGGTAGTGGTGGTAGTTGCTCCTTTTCACTGGGGTACTCTCTGGTCTGATCTCCTTCACCAGTGGTGATGATGGAAGAGTTGGAGAATATGGAGTTGAGATTCGGTGGTGGGTTAAGATGGCCAGATGGTGACTGATGAGGACAACCGGCGATGGTGGTGGGAAGGTCTCTAAACCGTGTTTAGAGAAAACGATAAAGAAAGAAGAGAACGATGAGAGAGAAATTGCAGCTGAAAACTCAATTGTACCCCTGCATTTTAGTGAATATTACCAGATTGTCCCTGATGTCGTATTTGTGTCAAAAAAATGTATTTATTTATCATTATTTTTTAAAAAATTTTGATACACTGAAAAACTATTGTTGTTTCTTATTACACATTCAATTGAGAGACCAAAATAATCATTATCTATTTTTAAAATAAATAAATGACACATGACACTGTTTAAAGCTTAAGATTGATCTCATGGTCAAATAATGTTGAAAGTCACCTTGACTTTGGCCCACAAAGTTTGTCAATCTGATCCAAGTTTATTCTTTTTTTTTTTGGGTACTACAAGATGAAAAGTTTATTCTATTGCTGAATAATACTCAATCCGTTTTAAAATAAACGTCGCTTTAGTATAAGAAATGTTTTAAAATGAATGTTATTTTCAGTTATCAATGCAATAATAATTTTTTCCTTCAATTGTACCTTTTAATTAATATATTATACACACTACTTCTAATGTATTATTTTTTCTTTAATGAAAAATAAATCAATAGTTGATTAGAATAATTTGATAAAATAACGTCTCTCTTTCTTTTAATTAATACATTTCTTAATATATTTGTAAAAACCTTAAAAGACACTTATTTTAAAACGGATGGAATAATAATACTCCTTCCGGTCCTATTTATAAGAGAATTTTGGGTCAACAAAAGTTGATGTATCTAGTTAAAAATTCAGTCCAAATACATTCACTTTTGTTGACCTAAATTTCTCTTATAAATAGGACCGAAGGTAGTATTTTTTTACCCTGAATAATAATCTGAACACGTTATAATGACAACTTTTTCTGTGAAGTCTCCTAAAAAGAATAACGTTTTCAGTGATGCCAATGTAAAGTTCCACAACATCGAATATGATGCCAGAAATAAATTTTGTGAGAGTTTATAAAAATTTCAAGAACAGCCCGCATCTTTCATGTGCTTCAAAAATTTATAAGATAAGGATCCACTTAATTAGACTATTTGATTTTTGGGCCTTTCTAGTAAATGTCCTAAAGACACATTTTAAATCTAATAATTCAATTTCTAATGTATTTTTTTTTTATAAATATTATTATCTAAAGTCTTTTAAAGAGTGTTCGAAGACATTCATTAACTTTTCGCTTTACTTTTAAGAAAAATGTTAATTAATGCTCAAAAACAATAGTTAAGGAATCAAATATATCTGCTTCATCCGTCTCTAACATTTTCCTTTACTTTTTAAATAGATCTACTTCATCCGTCTCTAATTACAAACACTCTTTGAGAAAAATTGTGGTCTCTAAATATAAGCTTTTATATAAATTACTAGATGTATTTATTATTATTTTTTAAACACACCTCTAGTTAACATTACTAAGATACTTGAAATATAAAAAGTCAAATTTAATATATATATAAACAAATGACAATTTAACAATATTCACACGAATATAATTACATTAATTTATTTAACAATTTTTGTTAAGAAATGTGAAGAAAAAAAAGTTTTATGCATAAGAATGAAGAGAGTAAAAAATATATTCACAAACTTGAATATTTTTTTCAAACAAACTATAACATTTTAAATTTGTTATAAGATTAATTTTTAATTGTTCTCGTAAGTTTAATTCAGTTGATAGAAACAACATATTATATACGCAAAAATTCATGGTTCAAACTAAGAAAAAATATTATTCTCAACTAACGCGATTAGACAAAATAGAAATATCCGCCTCCTCTCCCAATTTTGATAATAAATGTTACACTCTTTAAAAAAGATAATATGTGTTACACATATATTGAACCTATATAAGTCACATCTTTGTTTTAGTACAGCTATATAAGTCACATCTATCAACCCTAAGAAAAAAAAGTAACATAACGTGTGGGTCATATACAGAGAGAAATGTTACGAACATTATTTCTACATTTTCTTTTGAAAGAAAACATTATTTCTACATATCCACTTTATTTTTGGTGCAATCAATATTGTTTCACAATTTAAAAATTGATTCCCACGTAAAATAGTAAGATTAACAATAGTTTTATTAATAAATATTAAAATGAGTGTTTTTTTTTAAAGAATTACAACGAGTGTTAAAAATAAAATGTCATAAACATTTATTTACTAAGTAATGGTTTGAGTACCGCCTATTAACAACGTTAACTTTTTTGCGGAAGAAGCGAAACCATTATTGTTAATATATATATATATATATATATATATATATATATATATATATATATATATATATCATTTTTGCATGTTAAAAAAAAAAAAAAACAACGTTAAATTTTTGTATATCATGTATTCATAAATCATTATGTAACTTTGTCTTAACAAAAAAAAAAATATCCTTTCAATGCTAGTTTATTTTTAATTAGACGAAACGAAAATATATTAAATAAAAATAAAATGATATAGAGACTTTAGAGACATTAGACCTGACCCACATATAAATGAAATGAGAATACATCGTGATAATCAAAGGACCAGCCGTAATCAATCTTAACAAGCAAACATTCTTCACGTGCGTAACCTAGCGAACCCGCGTACAACCACGAAACCAAATTACAAAAAAAAGATGAAGAGTGCACGATTGTATGGATAAAAAGAGTTATAATTTGGTGAATGGATCCACCGCCAATACGGTTTCAAGATCCACGTACCAGCAACCCACTGAACAAATCAGCAGGCATAGTAGCTCTTTTGAGCATAACATTCATCAGTCCACAGTCACCTGGACTGAGACGGAAACGAAGACAGTACTAGAGTGGAGGCTGGCCTGAAGACTTGAGACCTACAGATCTCAACAGACCTGGAACATCAGAGAATCAATCACAAAACCACTAACACACCAGTTTCAGGATGCGCTTGAACCCAGATCGTGGGATGAGTTCAACGCATTGTAACCAAACAACCCTTTCAAGTTAATAAATCCAGACCCTTTCGGGTTTACGAAACCAAACCAAGGCCACATCTGTTACCACCAATCTCAAATTAGAAACACAAACATAAATAAACATAGACATACAAAATAAACAGAATCAAACAAAAGAAACAAACACCGGCGAAATCACACAGAACCGAACACCACATCCAGCAACCGAAGAGCAGAAACTTCACATCCAGCAACTGAAGAACAGAAACAACTCCACTGCCTAGAAAAAAAGACCCCCACCGTCCGACGTGGAGGAGGCGCACCCAAAACCATAAAAAAACCACGAACCGAGCTCAATCCAAGGAATATCACCACCAACCAAACCGGAACCTCCCAAACGCTTGCAACGACGACTGAGATAGAGCAAGCTTGTGTCCAAACTAGATCCGACGACAACCGAAGAGCAGACACGAAAGGAAGTTGAGGGCCGCCGGTTTTTCAAAACTAAATTTACTAAACAAATTTTATACTTGTTTAATAAATTTAGTTTTATAATTTAATTGCTCAACTTTCCCCCTCATTAATTGCTCAACTTTCTCCCTCATTTTGCAAGGATGGGTCAACTTCCTTACAGTTTTATAAAATATTAAATTAATCTCCCGTCTATATATTACATGTATCATTAATCATAGCGACCTTATGATTCATCGTATGTAATTTCTAAGATATTTGTTTATGGACTACTCAGAATCATATGCTTGACAATTTTATATTGGGCAAAAACTTAAATTCAATAAACTCAAAAATGTATTTCATCTCTATTATATATCAAATATTGTTCACGTATGAAAACACAAGTTAATTACAACAGGTGAGCTGCTCAGTAGAATGTCCTATGTGAAATTCCAAGAGCACTCTGAATAAGACTTAGATGAAAAATACATTGTTCAAGATAATGAATTTGATGTCCCTACTGCTCTCTAGGTGTCTCCTTTTATAGGTCTCACTTTCTTCACCTAATGGGCCTTTCTTTGGATGTCTAGACCATTAACTCCAAGGTCTGTATGGCTTATATGTACCAGGCGCATAGAGCTGATCAAGTTTCCTTGCTCTGCTCGTCCGTATAAGGCACGTGGAGTCAAGGGTAAACAACTCACGTCACTTGTCTGTGCAGGATGAGTGGCACGTTATGAGATACCCTCAAGGGGGTGGACCATAATGTCTCTTGGACAACGACTTGAGAGAGCGCTAGTGATGTTGATAGTGGAGCTCACATGACCTGAACAATCAAGCTGAGCTAAGCAGATGGAGCTCACATGGCCTGGACATTTAAGCTGAGCAAAGCAGGTAGCTCACATGATCTGAACGATCAAACTGAGCTAAGTAGGTGGAGCTCACGTGACCTGAATGATCAACCTGAGCTAAGAAGCTGGAGCTCTCGTGACTTGAACGATCAGGTTGAGTTGTATATGGTGAATAGTCAATGTATAGGAGAGTCCACGTGGCATGGTCCTCCATACTAGTCCATAGTCCACCAAGTGTCAAGCCTATTAAGGCGTCAACGTTTGTTATTCATAGGGTCGACCTAAACTAGTCCACCAAACGTCAAACCGGTTAAGGCGTAGACGTTTGTTCTTCATAGAGTCGACTTGAACCAGTTCAAATATATTAATTATTGAAAGAATATATACCAAATACATTATTCTATGAATAAATATAAAAATAGAACTTTGTTTATAATTGAGATCGAAAGGAGTATGTATTTTCACGCATGATATTAGTGGGCAAACAAACACCAAAACAAACACACACTTAATCAAACATGACAAGCTTTTTAAAGATGAAGAGATTATTAACTAACTTTCATCGAAGTAGAAAAGTAACACATAAACCAAATAATTTAACTTAAATAACTGATTAGCTTCGTCAAATGACAAATTATTCAAAAAATTACAAAGTTGATTATTTGGCAAATGTCATACTATATATACTTACATTTATTTTTAGAGAAATGATATTTGAACATCTATTTAGTGACAACTTTTGTAACAACTTTCTCTCTCATACTCACATTATTTTTTACTTTATCTCTCTATTGCTATGGTTTCTGTGTCAATATCACTTTTTTCTTTGTAAAGTATGGTTGTCGAATCTCTTTCCTCAAAATCAAAGTGTTACGGAAAAGAAAAAAAATTAACATGCAAAATGAACTTATAAAAAAATAAAGAATAATAAATTGTGAAATTTTGAAAATTGTACCAAAAAAATTATTGAAATTTTAAAATAGTACTAACGTCATATTGAAAATGTTACCCCACCATGTCAAGCACCGGCAACACCACATGGTTAATGACAGTAAAACACAGAGCGCAATAATACCCACACAAGGGGCAATTTCGTCACTCACCTCATATATATAAACCCATGCAAACCCCAACAAAATCACTTAACCCAATCCAATGGCTTCTTCATTCACGTTCTCCGTCGTAACCGTTTTTCTCGCCACCGTCATTCTCACCGTACACGGTTGTTCTCCGTCAGACAGAACCGCACTCTTATCCTTCAAAGCATCCCTCAAAGAACCCTACCACGGCATCTTCAATACATGGTCCGGCGAAAACTGCTGCGTAAACTGGTACGGCGTTAGTTGCGACTCCACCACCGGCCGTGTCACCGACATCAACCTCCGTGGCGAGTCAGAAGATCCAATCATCTCAAAATCCGGCAAGTCTGGTTACATGACCGGAAAAATCTCACCGGAGATTTGCAAAATTGACAGCCTCACTTCCTTCATACTCGCCGATTGGAAAGCTATCTCCGGTGAGATTCCACAATGTCTCACTTCTCTCTCCAATCTCCGCATTTTGGATCTTATCGGAAACCAGCTCACCGGAAAAATTCCGGTGAACATTGGAAAGTTACAACGACTGACTGTTCTGAACCTCGCTGAGAATTCAATCTCTGGCGAGATTCCAACGTCAGTCGTTGAACTATGTTCTCTTAAGCATCTTGATTTAAGCAGCAACAGTTTAACCGGTTCGATTCCGGTTAATTTTGGAAATCTTCAAATGTTAAGCCGTGCGTTGTTGAACCGGAATCAATTAACCGGTTCCATTCCGGTTTCAGTTACGAAAATTTACCGCCTTGCTGATTTGGATTTGTCGATGAACCGGTTAACCGGTTCACTTCCATATGAACTAGGTAAAATGCCGGTTCTTTCGACTTTGAATTTGGATAGCAACTCGCTTTCGGGTCAAATACCTTCGAGTTTGTTGAGTAATTCGGGTTTAGGTATATTGAATTTGAGTCGAAACGGGTTTTCGGGTACCATACCCGATGTTTTTTGTCCTAATTCGTATTTCATGGTTTTGGATATGTCTTTTAACAATTTGAACGGGCGGGTACCCGGATCGTTGTCATCGGCCAAGTATATCGGGCATTTGGATCTTAGTCATAATCATTTGTGTGGATCGATACCGTTGGGTGTGGGATCGCCTTTTGATCATCTTGATGCGACGTCGTTTAGTAATAATGATTGTTTGTGTGGAAACCCTTTGAAGACTTGTTAATAATGTGGGTCAATTCTATCAAAGTTTCATACGGTGTTTGCCACTGAATCTACTGATCCATCCAAGAATATATGGGTCACCCATTACTCGAAATAAGTGGATTACCCGATTCGTTTATGATATACTACTACTAGCTATGAAGTAATGAAGATAAAGTGTGATATATTTTTTTATGTAATAGTTTTGGTTTTATGAAGTGATGTAATATTGTAGTGGTAAAGTTGAAATGAACAAAAAGAAGTTTGTTGAAAGGAGCATAGGCAATTGAATGCACGTGCATGGCATCATAATATGGCTTTGAAGGAAAGAATTTATGTTTAATTGTGCATGGGTTAATTAATCTTTGTACTGAAAATGTTCCTGTTTTGCATGTGAGCTTCCTTATATAAAATATTTGAATTTGGATAATGATCCCATTATTACTCTACCTATTCAATTCAAAGTGTTTGATTTAAATATGTTATCACTTTGGGTTTGAATGTTTTTAATGGATAACTTGAATTAGATTTGTGTCAAATCTACATTATTAGAGGAGATCATGACATTATTAAAGCCAACTTTACAAATAGTTTAGATTCCAAATCTTCACATAAAATAGTAGTAAGACAACAAAATATATAAACTTTTTTACTTTAATGTCGGTACATTCATATTTTCATCTTATGTCAAAATTCTTACTTGCACTAAATACTTCAACAACTTTATATATGCACATTCTTTGTTAAATGGAGTTTCCAGCAGTATATGAGGGGCCCACTATGGGTTAGATATTTGTAGTTTTGTTATAAGTATCATCCCATGATTTGAATTTGAAAATATACAACAAAATTGTTAAGTAAATTTGCAAGGTAATTGACTTAAATGTGCAATTTGTTGTTATGGTAACCTCCAACATGAAGCTTATTGCATTGTGATATGGTACTTTTATTTATTTTTAATGGCGAATGATAGTGTTAGAATATGTTAGTACATTCTGTTGTTATGGTGCATTTATATGAACGTGAAAATTAAATTTATATCTAGATTTTACGAAGGGGATATCTGTTCCCATGAACATAGCTAAGAAAAGAAGATATTTTTTATTAACTTATATCGAACTTCGAATATCTATTTATTCATCTCAAAACTTAATTCTATCAACTAAAATAATTTGGAAAAAAAATGAAGAGATATTTAGGAAGTACTTGTCACTATAGGATGATCAGCTTAAGGGGAGTGTATAACTATATATCTATATATAGCTGTCTTCAAAGGCCAGAAAGGATTGATACAGTTTTTGTTCTTTTGAGGCAATTTCTCTCAAAGGCTAGTTAGGGTTGCTACAATTTTTCCACTTTGAATCCACTCAAATGCAGAAAAAAGAATAGTGAAATTAAGAGAACAATAATACAAGCCAACTACTACTTGGGGGGCACATGATACTGCCCTATGCATTAACTATGAGCCAGGTCTTTATGTGCTTGCTATTCAAGTCCACATAACATGTAAAATAAAGTTGAAATAAATGCAAATCTCAGAAGTAAATGAGGGATGCACTATCACCTCCCAACCATACATATGTCTTTTTTTACTATACCAAACACATACAATAAATATGGTCCAATCGTTTCCTAGCAAAAATAAGGACATGTACCCTTCATTTCTCTGGCACCCTCATTTTGAGTGACCCTCTCTCATGTGGACCTATGCAGTTGCCAATAAGGACTATTGTGATTCAGTACAATCAATTACAACCATCCTCGGAAATGCATTCTCTATTTTTAAATAGTGAAATTTTATAGAAGAGTAATTAGCAACATTCTGTTTTGAACACTCTCTTTAATACTCACTCTCTTATTGGTTTAAATTATTGTGAGTGTAGACTTTGAAAATTGAACCCGCATAAAATGGTGGGACATATATTGATTTCATCTAATAAAAGGGTGAGTACTAGAGAGATGGTTGAAAAGTGAGTGTTGGTAACATATATTGATTTCATCTAATAAAAAGGTGAGTGTTGTTAGCATTCCTCCTTATAGAACACCGATAACAAATGTACTTAGGGAAAGTTTTTATGAAAATTCATGTATTTAGTGTATTGAAAATTAAAATGTTTGATTTTATTAAAAAATATTTTTAATTTTACTCATTTCGGACCTTATTAATTAATTAATTAATTAAACTTTTTAAATATTTTTATAAATATACCCTTATAAAAAATTGTGTAGCATTAAATACACTCATTAATATTAAAATAAAGTCATTAAATGAAGGATAGAAAAGTCTTTTAAGCAATAACTACACCTTAAAATTGTGACATTTTCTTATAAATAGGACCAATTTTTTTTTGAAAATTTTCTTATAAAAACAACTAGAGGGAATAGAATATATTTGAAGAGTGGTTCGGGGTATTCATTAGTAAGACCCAATTTTATAATAGTACAAGACTTGTTGTGTTGTGTGATATCCCCTCATCTCAAATTAGAGTACTCTTTTGAACTTTACATGGTTATTAGAAAAATGATTAGTAGTGTTGATTTCAATGATAAAATATGTTTTATTCCCTCTGGTCTTATTTACAAGAGACGAATTACTTTTTAGATATATTAAATAATTTATGTATTTGGTTTAAGTTCTTGACTAGATACATATATTATTCAATGCATCTAAAAAGTCAGTGGCTAAAAGGGCAGGGTTAATAGTTTTGGAACAAAATACAAGAGATTAGGAAGAAGGTTACCCTTATTATTTACACAAAAGAGTTTCATTCCTAATCTCTTTAACCAGTTAAGGGAAAATTTTGAAAAATTCATCCAGGATTCACATACAAAACAAAATTATGTTTTATGAGTATTCAGTAAAATTTTTTAGAGCCAACTTAGTAAGGGAGTTGGACAATCCTCTCAATTTTCAAAATTTTCACTTCATTTCAAAGGATTGGAAGGGCCAATCTTTGATATGGTACTATAGTTGATTTTTAACAAAGCATCTTTCTGAGCTTTTCTAGTGCCTTTTGATATAACTTGATGGTAAGCTTTATCATCAACTTCAAATTGTGGTATATTTTGATATTCAAATCTTCTTGTAACATTTTCAGTGGGGCATGTGCATATTTACCTTTGCTTGTGCTATTAACGTGTACCTCAAGGCACCTAACCCGTTGATCTCCAGTTTCCAATTCTGCAAGGTTTGCCCAGGGCTACTTAAGATACTCAATATATTTTTGAATCATGTCTACCTTAGAAAGAAGACTCTCCACACTCTTCAATGAACTCTCATGATTCTCTTCCTAAGTAGCTGCCACAAATTCACAACCATCACTGCTATTTTCCTTATCTGATTTATCTTCATTCAACATAGAAAAGAAACATTATGAGCTCATATTGCCTCATTGATTTTATTCTCTAATGCTATGTCTTATTTACTTTTCTCATGAATAATAAACACTTACTATCCAGAAGTCCTAGCTCAACGGACAAAATGCCGAAATTGTTAGACCGGATGCTATGATCGGGGCTCGAACCCCGGTACCTCCACTTGTGTGTGTGAGTTTTATAATGACTTTGCCATTTCGTCTATCTACCAAAAAAAAAAAAAACACTTACTACATTATTTACAAAATAAATATAAATTATTAAAAAAAATAAAGTCAAAGTTTTTCTTTCTTCAAAGTATCACATATATATGCTTTGAATTTAAAATTTAATGAAATATTTATAATAATTTAATTAATATTTATAATAATTTTAATATAGTATATTAAATGATAATTATTATTGCATACTCTCTCCAATGGCCAATATAAGCAATTTTTGGGTCTCTAGTAAAAGAAAATATAACTTTTTTTTGACTTTATTTAATAATTTATAGTCAAAATTACTCTCTAATTAATATAGATTTTTCTTTTCAACATATTTACTCCTATGGAAAGAGTTTCCATGAATGACAATTTTCAATACTCTTATATTTTTATGAGATGAAGAAAATTAATAAAATATATCTAAATTTCTCCACAATTTTTAAATTAGTTGTTTTCTTTTTATAATCAAGACATGAGTTCATATAAAATAAGATTATTCATAGTATTTTTTTTTCTACACAACAATGATTAAGATCCTTTAAATCATTTGGCATCCCAAGGTATCACAAACAATGTGGACTTTTGAACGTGTTATGAGATTAATCCTCAAGTTATCGAGACATCTTTTTTAGTATTATGAGATTAATCTTCAAGTTAACGTGAGACATCTGGTTTTTACAGGGGAAAACTGGAAATGACCTATATTACAGGGGGTAAAGACCTATTAATATATATATATATATATATATATATATATATATATATATATATATATATATATATATATATATATATATATATATATATATATATATATATAAGAGAAATATAATTCAAAGTCAAATGTATTTAGTCTAAATTTTAGAATAATTACATTTGACTTTTGGAATTATTAAAACTTGTTACAAGTTACAACTTCAATTTTAATTACATCTATTCTAAATTTTAGAATAATTACATGACTGGTGCTAGTCACAAAAAAAAAAAAAAAAGTTACACTCCAGAATGACTAATATACCCTTTAATTAAAATAAAAATTTCAAATTAACTAAATTTACATTAACGTAAATTGAACATAAGTAAACTTAATTTACATTAACATAAATTGAACATAAGTAAACTTAATTTACATTAACCTAGATTGAACGTAATAAACTGAATTTACAAACTTAATTTACATTAACCTAGATTGAACGTAAGTAAACTGAATTTATATTAACCTAGATTAACATAAGTAAACTTGATTTACATTGACCTAGATTGAACGTAAGTAAACTTAATTTACATTAACCTAACCTAGATTGAACGTAAGTAAACTGAGTTTACACTAACCTCTTATATACATACGTAAACTAAATTTACATTGACTTAAAATTGAACATAAGTAACCTCAATTTACATTAACTTAGATTGAACGTAAGTAAACATTTACATTAACCTAGATTGAACATAAGTAAACTTAATTTACATCAACCTAGATTGAACGTAAGTAAACTGAATTTACACTAACCTCTTATATACATACGTAAACTAAATTTACATTGACCTAAATTGAACATAAGTAAACTCAATTTACATTAACTTAGATTGAACGTAAGTAAACTGAATTTACATTAACCTAGATTGAATGTGAGTAAACTGAATTTACACTAACCTAAATTAAACATCCGTAAACTTGAATTTACATTAACCTACATACGTAAACTACACTAACCCCTTTTATATACATACACGTAAACTTAATTTACATTAACCTCTCACTTAAAATCAAATTGACTGACATGCATATCTCATACCAAAACAAACAATAAACAAATAGAAACTCATCGAAAATGAAATTCATGAAATTCACCGACCTTTATGAATATAGTACAGATCAATAACAAAGATGTTGATTCAGATATTGGTTGCACATCTATGGTGATTTGTGGATGAAAGGGGGTAAGAGTTCAGAATGATCATAAAAGATGGGTTTTTAAAAATTTACATGACGAGGACAATTTTGGTATTATTGTAAAATTTTAAATAAATTTGGATGTAACTTATTTTTTTTTTGATGTGACTAGCACCCGTCTAATTACATTTGATTTATTAAACTTAAATATCAAGATATTGTTTAAATATTTAACATTTAAAGTTGTTTATAACTAGAGATATATTTGTACTTATCCAAAGATGAGCCGGTCAAAGGGCTAGTCTACCAAGACAATGACCTTAGACCTAAAAAATTAAAGAAAAAATGACTAATTAATTTATCCTATTTTCAAAATTAAATTAACTAATACAAATATTTTGATTATTTTTTCTTTGTATGATAATGAATCAAGTGCAATATTTCTTTATTTTCATACATATATATTATTCTCTTCTAAGTATGATAACTAAGAAAATAAACGTCATCATATAGTTAAAAATATTGTCAAATAACTCTACGTCCATAACTAAATTACTATTTTATCTAATATTAATATTAATATTAATATTACTATATCAATAAATTAATTAAAAAAACCACGAATACATAAAATCGTAAGAAAAATAAATAGAGAAATACTTTAACATGACCGTGATCATAAAGTAGACATAACCAAGTAAAGAAAGATTAAATTTCTACCATAAGCTTGATTCATAAGAATAGATTCATAACATGTCCTTGATAATACGTGTAAAAAAGGATCATTCATAATCTATTGTGAATGTCAAAAATTAAAATCAAAATTTAACTTAAAAGTTTGGTAGTAGTGAATTTAGTGCTGACATGTTCATACTTGTATCCAAATTTATGCTAGCTGCATTCTTGAATAATTCTCTTAGAAACATCTCAAGCATGTTTTAGTTGTTTTGTAAATGAGCCTAATGTTTTAGTTTTTGTTATTGTTGTTGCTGTTGTTTTTTCTTATCTCAGTTGAAGTTTCAGTTCTAAAAAGAACAACCATGTAGTAACAACATATCTCACTTGTTAAATATGGTATATATACTTTTGACCTTTCATTGTAACAGAATGAGAAATGTTTATGAAATGTATCGTCATAGGAGAGATGAGAACCATCCTTCTTTGTTGATCAGTTAAGATTTTGATGTCCACGTGTATAAAAGAGGTGGCCACCTCATTTTTCGTGAAAACAACAACATTGAGAAGCAACACTTTGAAAGATAAAACCGTGAATGATTTCTTCACCTGGTTTGCAAAAAATAAGATGTATTATTAATTCCCTTCAATAATAACAATTGGTAGAGGAAAATCATGATCTATGATTCATAATCTTATTTCAATGAGCTTCTCAATTGGTTCAAGTTTTTTTTGCCACATTTTAAACTTATGGCCTTGAAAATTAGAGTAGGAACAAATTTAGCTGTGTACTTTTCATCTAGATAGTGTATACTTTCTTAAATTTAGCTAGTAAGTTCCATAAAAGAACTATACTGTGATGTATGATTTTGTAGAGTTAGTTATGTTTTTTTGTTATCATGAATCCATTGACTCAATGATAAACCAAAAATATAGATCTTTAAATAAAAACTTAACTACTTTGAATTTTTTTTAGTAAAAAATTTATGTGATAAATTTAATTTTTAAATTACAATACATGGTTTTTATTTTGTGTGTGTGTGCGCGCGCAATAGATTATAAAACAACTACACATCCATGAATCATTTACTCTATTCTATAATATTATTACTTACATTACAACCACTACTGTTGTTGCTGCTGCTTCAATCATGCTTCTGAACATGCAAATTGTGTGTCAAAGTCGAGAATATCAATCAAATTTTCACATTAAAAATATTGATGACATATGAAAGTAAAAATACTATCAAAGAAAAGTCTAACCTGCGTTGGCCTAAAGCTTTGATGGTAGCCTCTCTAGTATTGTGTCTGCTCCCCATTGACCTTGACAATACTTGTTTGGTAATTCGTCGATTTGATAATATGATATGAAAATATGGTCATATACTATATTTGAAAATGGTACATGAAAGGTGTTTGAGGAAAACAATATTTTTTTGCAAAAAATGTGAAGAACATGCATCTTCTCAGACATGGTAGCATATATCAATGAAAGTGTTTCGCAAGAAGCTTATTTGTTGTGTGTGTGTTTCATCTACCACAATGTTAGTAACAATCTCAATTGTTCATTGTGTAATTAATAATTCATTGAGAGAAAATAGTGAAATGTTTCTAGTATAACACAAAGAAGGAAAAAAAGGGTAGAGAAGAAGAGTGAAAGAAGAGTATATGATAACTTGAGTAGCATTGTAAAGTCTAATTTATAGATGGTCACTACTATCTTACAGTTGACTTTCTTTAATGGGCACTTATTATATTTATTACAAAGTAAAGATAAATTAAAAAAAAAAATAGAGTCAAAGTTTTTCTTTCTTCAAAGTATCAAATATATATTTTAAAATTAAAATTTAATGAAATATAATTAATATGTATATTAATTTTAATATAGTATATAAAATTAAATTTATTACAGCATTATACTCTCTCTGATGGTCAATATAAGCAAACAAATCTCATATTTTTTGGTATCAAATAAAAACAAATATAACTTTTTCACATTATTTAATAATTTATGGTCAAAATTACTCTTTAAATAATATAGATTTTTCTTTTCAATCACACTTTTTTTTTTTAAGACTTTGAACCCTGAATCTTGCATATATTATGTATTGTACATACCAACTGAGCTAAGCTTACGAGAACTTTCAATCACACATTTACTTCTATGGAACGAGTTCCCATGAATGACAGTTTTCAATACTCTTATATTTTTATGAGATCAAGAAAATGAATTAAATTTATCCGAATTTCTCAATAATTTTTAAATTAGTTTTTTTTTTTTTTTATAATGAAGACATGAGTTCGTATACAATAAGATTATTTTATAGTATTTTTTTTCTATACATTCATGATTAAGATCGTTTAAACTCAATTGGCATCCCAAGGTATCACCAACAATTTAGACTTTTGAACGTGTTATGAGAATAATCCTCAAGTTATCAACATACATTTGTTCTTTTTTTGTTTTATAAGAAAAACTTAGGTACAATTCCTTAGGTGCTTTTCGTATGGTTCTAAACTAAAAATACATATTTTTTTGGATATAACAAACTTTGAGAAAATTATGGATTTGAAGAAATCATGGTGAATTTAGTTAAGAACCATACGAAAAGCACCTAAAAAATTGTACCTAAGTTTTCTCTTTTTTATTATTATGAGACTAATCTTCAAGTTAACGTGAGAGATCAAGTTTTATCTTTAATAGGGTGTAATAATCCCTAATAGTAGTGACTCTATATGGATCATATTTAATAATATAATTTATAGATTTAATAATAATTTAATAATATATATATATATATATATATGAAATTAATATGATATATATATATATATATATATATATATATATATATATATATATATATCAGAAATATATAATTCAAAGTCAAATGTATTTAGTCTAAATTTTAGAACAAATACATTTAATTTTTTGAAATTGTTAAAACTTATTATAACTTCAATTTTAATTACATTTAGTTTAAATATTAGAATAATTACATTTGACTTATCAAACTTAAATACTAAGACAGTGACTAAACATTTTACATTTAAAGTTATTTATAACTAGAGAGATATTTGTACTTACTACTTATTCAAAGTGGGGATGGACAAAGGGTTAGTCTACCAAGACAATAATGACGTTATACCTAAAAAAGTATAGAAATAATAACTAATTAATTTATCCTAAATTCTTCTATTTTCAAAATAAAATTAACTAATATATGTTATAAAATAAAGTAAAAGCACGGGATCAAAGGAGAAGAGGAAGGAGAGGATGAAATCACTTTGTATTATTCTCTTCAAGACTGTGTCTTTGCAATACAATATGAACCCTATTTATAGTACACAAGATGAGTAAGTGAGTGATCAAGGCAGCGGCGAAGCTCGCAAAAAATTTATGCAGGGACCAACTATAAAAAGATTTTTTATTTTTTTTTTTAAAACGAACATATATTTTTAAGGATAAAATATATTTTTAGTCACATAAATAATTATAATTTTTTATGTTTAGTCCTTAATAAAAATTATTCAATTTTTATCTCAGTTTTTTAAAATTTTACTAAAACAAAGTATTTTTAGTCTTGAATTTAATCTTTAACAAAAAATTAAGGACTAAAATTAACAAATCTTAGAAACTTAACAATAAAATCGCTATTTAGAAACGTTGGGCAAAATCGCTAAGTTTTCCTTCCCAAACACCAACAAATCCAACAGACACCGCCTCAACCATCGTGAAACCCATTTTAATTCCATGACCTTGTTTGTGTTCTTAGACACCTACACCTTCACCATCATCATCCAAACCTAGAACCTTACCTAATGCTCAGCAAAAAACTTTTTCACAAGCACTGAACAATGTTTGTGATATCCATCTTAGCCAATTTCCCAAAACTAGTGTTAAGGGCGATCATCTAGATATCACCATACCTAAAGAGGAATATGAAGCTGGTTTAGAAGCGTGCAAGCATAAACTTCAAGGTAGGATCATCTGGACCAAGGGTTTGACACCAATAACACTAGATAGCTTGAGATCCAAGCTATCTACAATTTGGTCACCATGTTAGGGTTTTAGTAGACATAAATCTTGCTGAGAAGTTGAGATATAGAGTTTTGGTTGAGAGAAAGGGCTATGCCTTTTTTGTTGATATGGAGTATGAAAATCTACCAGACTTTTGCTCTTATTGTATGGTTCATGGCCATCATATTGGTAATTGTAAAAGAATGAAAGCGATGAATAGATAAAATCATGAGAAAAGTTCAGCCTAAAAATGCTATTCTTGTGGTGATTAGGAAAGAATTTAGCCCCAAAGAGAAGGATCCAGAGGTTATGAACTTGGAGGGAAACATAACTCAGAGTGAAGAGTTAAGGAGAAAACAAACAGATTTAGAGATTGAAAAAGTGAATGATGAATTGGAAGAAACTCAAGCCTCTAATCAAGCTAGTTATTACACAGTTCAGATTCAGATAATAAAAAGCATGGAAATACAAAAGCTTGTGGTACAAGCAACTTAGATAGTGTAGTACAATGAGTACTTTCTTGTAGTACAATTCACATTAACAAGTACAATTCTCAATTGTATATATACCTTGCTGTAACACCTTTTCAATCTAATGAATCAATTCACTTTTTCACACTTTCTTAATATGGTATCAGTTTTTCTTTCTCTCTCCTTTTCATGAGAGAGTTAGTTACGATCCGTTTTCCTTGCTTCCGCCATTGTTGCTTGTTCTTCAAGCTTTCTACTTTTCTCCAATTTTCTTGATCTTTTATTGAATCCTTCGTGATTCTTCTCCCTTTCTTCTCGATCTTCTCGTTTTTCTTGTTCTTGATTCTTCTTTTCTTCGCTTTCTTAGCGAATTGCTTGATTTCTGTTTTTTCTCATACTCTGTTTTTCCCTTCATCTTCTTCGTTGCATTTTTCTGGTTTTTCACCATGCCACCTCGTGCAGCTCCTGTTATTCATCAACAATCTGACACTACTTCTATTTACTATGTTCATCCTAGTGAAGGACCAAACTCGGTTACGGTTACACCACTTCTCACCGGTCCAAATTATCTTGCATGGAATCGTTCTATGAAACGTGCTCTTGGAACGAAGAACAAATTCGTTTTCATTGATGGATCTGTTCCTATTCCTCCACTGGATGACTTGAATCGTAATGCTTGGGAACGTTGTAATAATCTCATTCTTTCTTGGATTATTAATTATGTTTCTCCTCAAATTGCTCAAACTATTGTCTTTCATGAATCCGCCATTGATGTTTGGATTGAATTGCAAGAGCGTTTTTCTAAGGTTGATCGTATTCGTGTTGCTTCACTACGTTCTTCCATTAACAATCTGAAACAAGGTGATAAATCTGTTCTTGATTACTTCACAGAGATCAAATCTCTATGGGAGGAACTTAATTCTCATCGTCCCATGCCGTTGTGAATCCATGCGCGCTGCTCGTGATTTCAGAATGGAAGATCAAGTTATTCAATTTCTTACTGGTTTGAATGATAGCTTTTCAGTTGTGAAAACTCAAGTTCTTCTTATGGATCCTCTTCCTTCTATCAACAAAGTATATTCTATGGTGATTCAAGAAGAAAGCAACATTATTCCACCTACTTCACTAGCTTCAAATGAAGATTCTAGTATTCTAGTTAATGCTTCAGATGCAAGAAAGCCATTTCTGCGTGGTAAATCTTCTGGTACATCTCAATCCAAAAACAATTCTAGGTATTGTACCTTTTGTCACAGAAATAATCATACTGTGGAGTATTGCTATCTCAAGCATGGTTTTCCTAATGCAAATAAACCCAATGCTTCTTCAAATGCTGTTACTTCTGAGCATGTTGTGAATTCTCATACCTCTAGTGAAGGAACTTCTTCTTCTTCCCAGACTGGTTTGACTCAAGAGCAATATGATCATCTTGTATCCTTGTTACAGCAATCATCTTTGGTGCCTGCAGCAACTTCTCCTAACCCTGCCAGCACCAATCATGTTGCTACATCCTTCCCTTCTTCAATTGATTTCACTTCAGGTATAAACACCATTTTTTCTTGCTCTTTACATGTTCCTTCTGATCATTGGCTTATTAATTCTGGAGCCAATGAACATATTTGTTCCTCATTACATTTATTTCATTCTTATTATAGAATTAAACCTATATGTGTAAATTTACCAAATGGTTCATCTGTTATTGCTCAATATGCTGGCACTATTGTTTTTTCACCTCATTTTCACATCACACATGTCTTATATTCTCCTTCCTTCAAAGTCAATCTCATATCAATTTCTAAAATTTGTCAATCATTACCTTATCATGTACATTTTTTGCTCAATACTTGTGTGATACAGGATGTGAAAACACAGAAGATGATTGGTTTGGGTAATCTTTGTGATGGCCTTTATAGATTGCATCCTTTTGCTCCTGCTACACCTCAAGCTCACTTCATTTCTTCTGCTGTTTCTCCTGCTAATAAAATGTCTTGTAATTCTGTTTCTTCCAATAATGTTTCTAGTATTCCTTCTAATGCAATCTGGCACTTTAGATTAGGACATTTGTCTAATCAAAGATTGTCCATGATGCATAGTTTGTACTCCGCTATTACTATTGATAATAAAGCTGTCTGTGACATTTGTCACTTTGCCAAACAAAGAAAATTACCTTATAATTTGAGTACCTCTATTGCTTCATCTAAATTTGAACTATTGCACTTTGATATTTGGGGTCCTCTTTCTGTTACTAGTGTTCATGGACACAAGTATTTTCTCACCATTGTTGATGATTTTAGTAGATTTTTATGGGTCATTCTGCTCAAAAATAAATCAGAAGTCTCAAATCATGTCAAAAATTTTGTCACATTGATCCATACTCATTATCACATTACTCCCAAGTACATAAGATCTGACAATGGTCCTGAGTTTTTAATCCCTGACTTTTATGCTTCTAAGGGAATCATACACCAAAAATCTTGTGTTGAAACTCCCCAACAAAATGGTAGAGTTGAAAGAAAGCATCAACATATTCTTAATGTTGCTAGAGCTTTACTTTTCCAATCTAAACTTCCCAAATTTTTTTGGTCATATGCTATTATTCATGCTGTTTTTTTAATAAATAGAGTGCCTACCCCTCTTCTTCAACAAAAATCTCCTTACCAACTTCTTTATGATTCCTTACCTGACATACATTCCTTCAAAGTTTTTGGTTGTCTGTGTTTTGCTTCTACTCTTCTTGCTCATAGGTCAAAATTTCAATCTAGAGCAAGAAAATCTGTTTTCTTGGGTTACAAGTCAGGATCTAAAGGCTATGTTCTTTATGATCTTGATAACAGAGAAATATTTCTCAGCAGAAATGTTGTTTTTCATGAACTCATTATACCCTATAATTCTTCCACTCCATCTTTTACATCAAACTGGCAATATAATTCATCTTCACCTTCATCCCTTGATATGAATAAACCACCTTCATTTCCTTTATCTCCCACTATATCTCCTAATCTTTCTTCTGACCAGACCATCAATTCTACATCACCATCCACCCTTAATCCTTCTTCCACTCTTAGAGTCTCTTCTAGATCCAAGAAAAGTCCATCTTATCTGCAAGACTATATATGTAACCCCTCCACTAATTCTGTTTCTTCTGTTAATAAATCTTGCATTTCATATCCTTTATCCAATTTTATTTCCCATAAATTTTTATCTAACTCACAACATACTTTTGCTATGTCTCTTGTTTCCCACATTGAACCAAAATCTTATGCTGAGGCTATCAAATCTGATTGCTGGAAACAAGCTATGCACCTTGAACTTAATGCTCTTGATCAAGCTGGTACTTGGACAGTTGTTGACCTTCCTTCACAAGTTAAACCTATAGGCTGCAAATGGGTTTACAGAATCAAGTACAATGCTGATGGTTCTATAGAGAGGTATAAAGCTAGACTGGTAGCTAAGGGATACAATCAAATTGAAGGGTTGGATTATTTTGATACTTTTTCACCAGTTGCCAAAGTCACTACAATCAGACTTGTCATTGCCTTAGCTTCAATTAATCATTGGTTTCTTCATCAATTGGATGTCAATAATGCTTTTTTGCATGGTGATCTTCAAGAAAATGTTTACATGAAGATTCCACCAGGATTATCCACATCCAAACCAAATCAGGTCTGCAAATTATCAAAATCATTATATGGTCTCAAACAAGCCAGTAGAAAATGGTATGAAAAGCTGACCACTCTCCTCATTTCTAATGATTATAAACAAGCTGCATCTGATGCTTCTTTGTTTACCAAATCAACTCCTGAGACTTTCACTATCATTTTAGTCTATGTTGATGATATCATTTTAGCTGGCAATTCTCTCAGTGAATTTCAGATCATCAAAAATGCTTTACATCAGGCATTCAAAATCAAGGATCTTGGAATTTTGAAATATTTTCTTGGCCTTGAAGTAGCTCATTCTCATAGTGGGATCTCTCTCTGCCAAAGAAAATACTGTTTGGATCTATTGAATGATTCAGGCCTTCTTGGTTCTAAGCCTGTTTCTACACCCTCTGATCCCTCTATCAAACTCCATAATGATACCTCACCTCCTTTTTCTGATGTTTCAGCATATAGAAGACTTATTGGCAGATTGATTTACTTGAATACAACCAGACCTGACATTACTTTTATTACCCAACAATTGAGTCAGTTTCTTAGCAAACCAACTCAAACTCATTATCATGCTGCTCTTAGAGTTCTCAAATACCTAAAAGGTTCACCAGGCAAAGGAATTTTCTTCCCACGAGCTTCAGGGTTACACATTCAGGGATACACTGATGCAGACTGGGCAGGATGTAAAGATACAAGGCGCTCTATCTCAGGACATTGTTTCTTTCTTGGACAATCTCTTATATGTTGGAGAACCAAGAAACAACCTACAGTTTCCAAATCCTCTTCTGAAGCTGAGTATAGAGCAATGGCATCTGCTACTTGTGAATTGCAATGGCTATTATATTTACTCAGAGATTTATAAGTTCAATGTGTTCAACTTCCTGTGCTTTATTGTGATAATCAAAGTGCTATGCACATTGCATCCAATCCTGTTTTTCATGAAAGAACCAAACATCTTGAGATTGATTGTCACATTGTGAGGGAAAAGCTACAAGCAGGCATCTTCAAACTTCTTCCAGTTACCACTCATGATCAAATTGCTGATTTCTTTACAAAGGCTTTATAGCCTCAACCCTTTAGCCTCTTGCTTTCCAAGTTGGGGATGTTAGATATTTACCACCCTCCAACTTGTGGGGGGATATTACACAGTTCAGATTCAGATAATAAAAAGCATGGAAATACAAAAGCTTGTGGTACAAGCAACTTAGATAGTGTAGTACAATGAGTACTTTCTTGTAGTACAATTCACATTAACAAGTACAATTCTCAATTGTATATATACCTTGCTGTAACACCTTTTCAATCTAATGAATCAATTAACTTTTTCACACTTTCTTAATACTAGTAGAAGCAGGGCTGGAAAAGTAATAGACACAAATGAAGAAGTTCAAAGCTCAACTTGCTCAGAATTTATGGATGCCACACAAATTCATGAAGATGGTAACAATGAGAAAAATGAAGAAGTAGCTATTCCAGATGGTGAGAAAACCCCTGATGTAGTTTTGAAGCATATGAATTTTCTAAAGGAATCCTGGGCAAAATTTGATGAGTTGGAAGAGAATGTGGAGGATTTTGTCCTTGAGGAGAATCAAGATTTTAGAACTACAAGAAATGTTCAAGTTAGAAATAACAGTACTCCAGCTATCAATGTTAGCACTTGAGGAAACATCTTTCCAGAGACAAGCAAAATGAATTGATTCAAAGGTTGTATGGAAATCATTTGAATCGAATCAAGGTTTTAAAAAAACAAGGCATTTTGAGAAGAATAGAATACCAAAAAAACACTTAAGCTTAAGGGTACTGTTGTAGTTTTATGACAGAGATTAACTAGAGTGCTTTAACATATTCAACTAAACTAATTAAGAACAAAAATAACACAAAACATCAACATAAAAAAACATCATCAAAACTTAAACTAAGTAATTGAAGGAGCAACTACAATTCACTTAGTACCGCTTTAGTTAAGCATAGTTACATATAGGTGATTCCACAAATCAATCACAATTTTATTATTAACACATCGTTTATAAAGCGCTTTAATAATAATTGCTATTGACTTTTGCATTAATCTGACAAAGAAGTCGGAGGGTATTTGAAGAATCGTAATTGTCGTCTAACCTCTAAAACAAAATATTTACTTTCTACTGCTCACATTGAGCATACAATTCAAAAGTGCAAATCCTTAAACCCCTTTTTTGCTTTCTTAGTTTAAATAGATATAGCAAATTGCTTCGTTGACGACAATCAATGTAGAGACGATAACTTACTACTTTATTACTTATTACGTTTTGATGCACTTGTCAAATTTGTCGTTATATATTAGTATGAGTAGAGATATTTGTATAACTATTTGTGACAACTTTTTTTTCTCTTTCTCTTTTTGTTGGTAAAAAATAATAGAGAGAAAAAAAATAATAATAAGACCATAATTCAAGTATGAGAGAGAAGTGTTGTTCAAAAATTTTCATAAAATGGATGTTCAAATATCATTTCTATATTGATATAGATTATGCAAGGATCAATGTGATAGTAAGTTTTATAACTGATGACAAATTTGCTTCATTTGGACAAAATTATTAAAATTTGCTTCATTTTCGATCAAAATAGTCCTTGTGAAAAAAAATTACTTTCCATTTTTTTATCAAATTCGTCTATGTACCTGAAAGCTGACTTAGAACCCCGCCGGTTAATGTGACATGTCATCACTTTAAGGGCGAAATTTGACATGAGACTAAATTGATTAAGTAACAAAGTCCATTTCAATGGTTTCATGGATTACTCAAACTAGATATGTTTAGGTTATTCCATGCAACATTGAAAACTTGCATGCTCCTAAAACATCAACTAAAGCCTCTAACGTATTGTTGTTCATTTCTCTCTCAAACCTCTCTCCAATTCAATGCCATTTCCACACACCATTTTGACCCTTTTCTATCCACTCTAATTCTTCATCTGAAATCTTCATCATCTGTCTCCATTTGCAGAATCATTCATGCCCATGTGATCAAATCTCTTGATTACCGTGATGGGTTCATTGGTGATCAATTGGTATCTTGTTACCTTAAAATGGGTCCAACAAAAGATGCATATTTGTTGTTTGATGAAATGCCAAAGAAGGATTTTGTTTCATGGAATTCTTTGGTTTCTGGGCTGGCGAAAATTGGGCAGCTTGGTGAATGCTTGAGTGTGTTTTGTAAGATGAAATCTGATTCAGAATTGAAATTGAATGAGTTTACGTTTTTATCGGTTATCTCGGCTTGTGTATCGGAGAAAGCGTGTGATGAAGGCTATTATGTTCACTGTTGTGCAATGAAATTGGGTTTGGTGTATGAGGTGAAGGTTGTCAATGCTCTTGTTAATATGTATGGGAAGTTTGGCTTTGTTGAATCGGCTTTTAGGTTGTTTTCGGAAATGCCTGAGAGTGAGAAGAGTATTGTGTCCTGGAATTCAATTGTTGCTGTTTGTGCCCAAAATGGAATGCCTAATGAGGCTTTTAATTGTTTTGATATGATGAGGGTTAATGGTTTTTTTCCTGATGATGCCACAATGGTGAGTTTGCTTCAAGCTTGTGAAAATTTTCCTTTGGGAAGAATGGTAGAGGTTTTGCACGGCGTAATCTTTACCTGTGGTCTTGATGAAAATTTAACAATTGTGACTACCCTTTTGAACTTGTATTCGAAGTTAGGGAGATTGAATAATTCTCGTAAGGTATTTGAAGAGATAAGTAAGCCTGATAAAGTGGCATGGACTGCGATGCTTGCAGGCTATGCAATGCATGGGTGTGGGAAAGAAGCAATTGAGTTCTTCGAAAGGATTGTAAGGGAAGAAGGAATGGAGCCTGATCATGTTACTTTTACTCATTTGTTAAGTGCATGTAGCCATTCAGGGCTTGTCAAGGAAGGAAAATACTTCTTCAGAGTTATGTCTGATGTTTACAAAGTTCAACCACGATTGGATCATTATTCGTGTATGGTTGATCTTCTCGGTCGATGTGGTCTACTCGATGATGCTCATGAGCTGATTAAGAACATGCCATTTGAGCCAAATTCTGGAGTTTGGGGTGCCCTTCTTGGTGCTTGTAGGGTTCATCGGAACATTGATCTAGGGAAGGAAGCTGCCAAGAATTTGATAGCATTAGATCCGTCAGACCCTAGAAACTATATCATGTTGTCTAACATGTATTCTGCTGCAGGTTTGTGGAATGATGCATCAAAAGTGAGGACTTTAATGAAGAATAAGGTTCTTACTAGAAATCAGGGATGTAGTTTTATTGAACATGGGAATAAAATCCACCGCTTTGTTGTCGATGATTACACTCACCCTGATTCGCACAGAATACACAAAAAGTTGGAAGAGGTTATGAAAAAAATTCAAGATGTTGGATTTGTGCATGAAACAGAATCAATTCTCCATGATGTTGATGAGGAGGTGAAAATAGATATGATCACCAAACATAGTGAGAAGATAGCTCTTGCATATGGACTTTTGGTCACCAATGCAGATATGCCGTTAGTTATAATAAAAAACCTAAGAATATGCCGTGATTGTCACAACACTGTAAAATTTGTGTCGATGGTAGAAAAGCGTACTATCATTATCCGAGATACAAAGCGATTTCACCAGTTCTCAGGTGGGTTATGTTCTTGTGGTGATTATTGGTAGTGTTCATCAGAGAAAGAGTTTAAGAGATAACTCAATGTGTTATTCTGAAACAAGAGTACATGAAGAACTACATAGTGTGAAGTCTTTGCCACACATGATGAAGTGTAGAGAGACGATTTTTTCCTAACAAAGAAGAGATCAAGCTTTATATATACAGAAGGTGTAGCAATTGAAACCTGGAGTTCATAAATGAAGGATTACACCCTATGAAGCACGGATACGGACACCGGATACGACACGGAAATTGACATGCCGACACCGCTAATAATTTTGAAAATCACATAATTTGGTGTAATTATATATGTCGGTGTCAGACACGACACATGTTAGATATTGAGACACGCCTAATCCGAGGAGTGTCCGTGCTTCATAGATATACCCAATGTGATTTTGCTGCAGAAAGGGTCTAGCTTCGATGTTCAATCTCAGTGCTAGAATGAGCTACAATGATTGTTTCTTAGAGCACTAAGATTTAGTGTTTGGGCCGAGGAAAATGTAAGAACGATAGATGGATCGTCTATCTTATTGACTGTTTTGGCCAATAAGCACTGCACAGAAGGTGTAGGCATGAAACATTAAGGGGCATATCAAATTAGCAGGATGAAGAACATGGGTTGAGAGACAGTACCTTCTAGTGTTTGTTTGGATAGAGTAACTTTAGGACTTGATGTATTTTTAGGAAGTAATTAAAATTACTTGGGTTAAAAAATTCATTGTATGTATTTTCATCCCTTTCTTAAAGTGGCTCATTACCTTCTTTTTTTTTCTCTACCTTTGCTTTCTTTTCTTTTTTTCAATTGATAAACAAATCTGAAGCTACAAGTTCCATTATTACACGTGGGATCTACAAAGTTTTCTTTACTTCTCCACCATCCTTTTCTCTTTTAAACATTATACACTTACGTTGTTTGCGTCTGCAGTGTTTGTACAAACAACAATGTTGCCATGAAGTATACTATTAATAAGCAACTAAAATTTTATTTAATTCCTAGAATGTGTATAATGTTTTTTTTACAAAGAATGTGTATAATGTTTTTTTTACAAAGAATGTGTATAAAGTAAATAACCAAACCATAATAAAGGTTTATTCAAGGTTTTTTTTTTTTTGGTCAAGGAAGGTTTATTCAAGGTTTTAACTAGACTAGATGAAACATATTGTAAGGTGAGAGAATTATACAAATGTACTCCTATCTACGTAGATATATGTCTTCTCGGTAGAGGTGACACATATCTCAAACAAAAGTATTATGTACAAGTTGATTTTATAGGTGGAGTCCATGATCAAAACAATCAGAAAAATGTTGAACAACTTATTAGATTCTGGATAATAAATTTGGGATGAGCCAAAAATATGGTTTGAAGAGTAGTAGCCTCAGAATCTGTTCTAGTGAAATGAACATAATTGTGCTTCTTCAAGTTTATGACCAAATGTTGCAGCTCAGTTTTGCCATCTCTTTCAGACTTTTACATCTACGACATGCATTATATAGTTACTTTATATTCGTCAAACTATCTCTATTTTTAGCCTTCAAATCCAACAGAATATGCCTATGTTGTACCAAACTCTTTGTGAGGTCAACAACTTTCTTCTTGTTTTCTTGTCTTAATATACCCGTAAGAAGGTGACTGTCTAACTTTGGCTCCATCTTATGGTTGTGAACTCGATTAAGAATAACCAACCAGCACTCAATTGTTTTTTTGTCTAAGTAACCACGCAAACTAAACTCACATCCACATTTCCTTGAGCATGTGTCTTCAAGCTTCGATTTCTTCTTCCTCTTCGGTGGTTTGTATTCAGTGTCCCTTTCACAACGCATCATTAACATTGGTTTTTAGAGAATGGATCTCCTTATAGCTATAGTAAATCCTGCCTTTGTTGCTTGTCGACGAACCCAATTAATCACATCATCTAAGACTTTCCATCTATCTTTGTATAAAAATAGGCATAGTGTTTACTTGATTGTCATGAAGCATGGAAACAACGGAAGCTTTCACTTCAATGGAAGAGTCAATATAAGGTTTCATATTAATGGAAGCTTCAATAGAAGATTTGACATCAACAAAAGCATCAACAATATTTGGTTACACATCAAAGGAAGCTTCAAACTAGGCAATTTCAACTCGACATTACTTGGTTTTTAATCAACAGCCTCATCAACCGCATTTTCAACTGTAGCTATCAATAAAGAATAAAACATTGCAACAAAAAAGTTATCGATAATTATTTCAATGACTCGACGAAAAAAAAAAGGCACAGAAAATCAAAATTGGGCACCAACGGCAGTGAAGCACTGGTTGCCCAACACTAGTTAACAATCGTTGACTCCCAACAACAAGCAACTGCCGTTACGACTAGCTTTCATAAAAATGAAAAAATGGCAAGAAAAATCAAACAACATAAGCGGGTTAAAAGATGCATCAACTGTTTGTTGATGTCAAATAAGTGTAGAAACCCTCTAGCAATTATTCTCTAATAATTTGAGACCAAGATTTTGCAGCAAATTTGAACTTTGGAGTTTTTGGATGGAAGAGGGAAAAAGTTGATGAATAAAGAGTTAGGTGGAAAAGTGTCTCCTTACACTAGAAAATTGTCAGGAACCGCAGTAAATTGTCGTTGAAATCGATCACTTAAAAAGCGATAATTAACTGTCGTTGGAAGCGAGCGTCAATTAACTTCCTCTAAGGGTATTTACGTATTTTTAAAGTGTTAAATAACAATACTTGAAGTGAGATGAACAAAATAAAAAAAAAAAAAAAAAAAACTCCCTAAGTTCAGCCCATTTTGCCACTTTTTTGTTACAAAATTTCCACTTTTTATTCACTCTTATTTTTTACAATGTTTATATCCAAACACACCTATCTTTTCTACGTTCTATTAACACTTCATTTTCTTTATTTATTACTTTCATTTAGACGGAGATTCCGTATTTATCTATCTACTTTTTTATTGCACTAATGCATATAAATTATGAACGATAGTTTTTATGAAATTTTGATTAAAACTATACTAATTCTGATTAATTGTTTTATTTTAAAAAATTATAGTTATAGGTACTTCACACTTTCATATATTGTAATAAATTATACTTATTTTTTTCAACAACACCAACAATACAACAAATATAACATTATTATAGGCAATTTTGTTGAAAGGTATAATTGGAAGTGAACAAGTCAACCCAAAAACATGTATTTTCTTTTCAAGTCATGCTAATTTGTGTCCTTGGAACATTGGTTAAGAAAAACTAAAAAAACAAGTTTTCAATTGAAAATTATACTTTTTTTAATTTTGAAAAATTGACTACACAATTTTTCAATGCAATAACTATTATATTTGTTCCTTTAACTTTCTTCTTCAATTTTTTTTATTTCTTTAACCAGTGTTTTTGATTAACATTTCCCTTTTCTTTATATTCATCAAGAGGGTACACTCCTCGCCGCTCATTCTTGCACATGATCTAGCTCTGTTGCATTTGGACTATTTGAAATGAAAGGAATCATAGGTTGTTTTCTAATAATGTTAAATTAGCCATGCAACTTATGGAAAATGTAAAAATCACTTCACTAGCGTGGTTGAAAGCTAAAAATGTTTGTTTTCCTTTTGATACCATATGTGGTGGCTGCAACCTCTTGTGTGTTTGGGGATTGACTGACCATTGTTCACCTCTATTATGAACTTAAGGATTGGTTTTTGTAATTTTGTTCTGATTCGCTATACACTCCTTGTGCTAAGGAGCAGATTTTTTTGTTAATATATATCATTTTAGCTTGTTAAAAAAAAAAAAAATAAGAGTACAAATAATATCAATATCACATATAATAAATCACTATACTTATTTTTATTTTAAAAAATGATATTTATACAACTATTTTTGAATAATTTTTAAACTATTCTCTCACGTACTATCATTTGTTCTCACTCTCTATCTTTGTAACCTTTGTGCAAATATTATTTTTAAAATTATCATAAAATAGTACAAATAGCATTATTATTATTTTTGGCTAAATTGCATTTTTGGTCCCTTAACTATTTAGGTAGTATTGTTTTGGTCTCTTAACTAAAATTCGATTAATTTTGGTCCCTTAACTTCTCTTTGTTACACATTTTGGTCATTTCCGTTAATTTTAATTCAAAAACGTTAGGTTTTCTTCATCTTCTTCTCCTCTTTTTCATCTTCATATCATCTCCATCAACCTTCAACAACAAGAATCCCAGAAAAATTCTAGAAGAAAATGAAGAAAATCTAACATTTTTGAATTAAAACTAACGGAAATGACCAAAATGTGTAACAAAGAGAAGTTAAAAGACCAAAATAAATGGAATTTTAGTTAAGTGACCAAAGCGATACTACCTAAATAGTTAAGGGACCAAAAATGCAATTTAGCCAATTTTTTTTTATAGGGGAATAACATTAGAGAAATGATATTTGAACATCTATTCGATAACAACTTTTGTGACAATTTTCTCTCTCATACTCACATTATTTTTTACTTTATCTCTCCATTGTTTTGGTTTCTGTACAAATACTTATTTTTTCTTTATAAATTATGATTATCATATAAGTTGTCAACCAAATTGATTGTTGAAATAACACTTTTTATAACATTATTCTTTTAGATTGTGTGAATGAAGTGTATGGGGTATAATCCATAATTTTCCTATTTTTCATTTATCTGGCTTACATTTCATATGTCATAAACCTTTATGCAAATAAAAGTGGCAGAATATCATTGGTCCACATTAGTCACAGTCACAAAAGCAAAAACAGTATCCACAAAGAAATCAATATATCGTACACGAACTCACCATACGATACAATATCGTCAGCCCCAATTTATCGTTACACATCAATCATTTGGCCCACCTTCCACTTTCAATGATCGTTATACCCAAAATATTTCATTTTCAAGCATACCCTAAATGACAATTGTACCCCTAAATAACTACCGAATTTACCCAAAGATGCCCGTGTTGGCCCCACTTTGTCTCATTTCTCAGAAACACCGCATGACCGAAATGCATAGAAAATAAAAGAGAAATAATATTTAAACAACCATTTTTTATAATTTTTGTCATAACTTTCTCTCTCATACTCACATTATTTTTTTACTTTTTCTTTCTATTGTTTTGGTTTTTGTGCCAATACCTCATTTTATTTGTAAAATTTTGATTATCACAAAAGTTGTACATATATGGATGTTCAAATAACACAATTTAAAATAAAATCATTTTAGGAGTTTTTTTTTCCATTTTGTCAACGAATTCATCGAACTATATTAAATTATTAATATCATCAAAATTTGAAAATTATCCTTTAAATTACAAAATTTTAATGGGATATATATTTTTTATGGAGAATGTTTATCATTGCACTTGGGACATTGGATAAGGGGATAAAAATAGAAATATAACATTGGAAAATGGTAAAAAGTGATTAATTTAACTTTTTAAAAGTTAAAATATTGTTGAAAACAATGTAAACATGCTACTTTTGGTTTCCTTAACCATTGCCATGAGGGCAATGATTATGGTTAGCAAGACCCTTTATTTATTTATTTATTTGAAGCATGTCCAAAATTTGTTCAGTGTTTATATTATAGTCATAGTGTAAGAATGATGAGTACCTCAACCAATGAACATTCACATTTTTAAGTGGTATTCGTGAACTATTTTGATCCCACCAATAAATTGTTCATTTTTATTAGTTGGTATGTAAATTATACACTATTCTTCAAAGGTAATTTAAAAAAACCTTATATTATACTCCTTCCAGTCATATATATATATATAAGAAATATTTAACTTTTTAGATTCATGAATCTAAAAAGTTCGATGTTTCTTGTAAATAGGATTAGAAGGAGTATATATCTTGTGTTATTGGCGTTGAATAGTTATCAGCACTCTTCCACCTATGTCAACTTTGTTATTAGGAATTGTATTAGTTTTAATGTTTATTTTCATAATTTAAATTTTTGCATAAAAAAAAAAAAATTGCATAAAAGTCAACCAAACTACTCATTATTTTATTAAAGGTTATGTAACCGATGTCTCTAAGATACTGGTTAAGGATATAAAAATAGAAAATTTTAAATTAAAAATAACACTTTTTAAGTTTTTAAAAAGTTGATTGTATAAGTTCTAATATTCAATTACAATATTTGATTCCTTAACTAATGTCCCGAAAAACATCAATTAACAATTCATTTTTACTAAATATCCTCTACATAATCTAGATTGCGTATAAATCGACTAGACTCCCTCTTATATTTCAAGAGTCCTATATTGATTTATAAAACATGAAATTTGTCTTTAACGTTAACAAAATAGCATTTGAATGAGATACTAATTTTTTTTCCTTGATTGGATTCAATGTACTTATTGAAGGAAATAATCAAGAGTTTCACGGTTCAATGTACTTCCACCTAATTAGTCTCTATCATTATAGTACCATAGGCTAGGATATCCAACGAACCTAATATTTTTCTTAATTAACATAACAACAACAAATTATCATTTTTTTTCTCAAAAAACAACAAATTATCATTTCAAAGTTCATACTAAAAAAAGACAAAAATCTGAAATGATCAAAGCATATGATCAAACACATAACAATTCATCTTCTTCATTCTTTTTCTGTTACAAATAACAATCCCTCTCTCTCTCTCTAAACATTACACACAACCTCTTAAAATCTATCTTAAAACTAACAATTAACATCCTATTTATATTTATATAAATAAAATCCGAAAGTAAAAATAAAACAAACACGTGTAACCCGAACCCGATCAACCAGAACCGGGTCTGTTGACCCGTTTTCACATTTCAAATCTTTCTTTCTTCTTCATCTTCATCTTCGATTTTGAATTTTTGCTTTTCACACCTTCACAATTTTCGCAGCTCTGATAACAGGATTCTCCCTTGCAATCTCTTCTCTACCAACCTTCTTATAATCATACCCACAATCATGTCGATCAGAGTATCGATGATCTGCACAAAACAACTCCCCACATCTACATCGAAATCCAGCCAACCCAACCTTTCTCCGACAACCGGAGCATCTACTAACAACCCTCTTCACCTCAGAAACCGTTTTTTCATCAACCAAATCATGATCCGTTGACCCTTCTTCTTCTGATGATGATGATGATTCTTGACGAGATCTCTTCGGAGACCGAACAGATCTAGAAGATGAAGGTGGTAAGATTGTCGTTGATGCTGTGAAACAATTTTGACACATGTTGTTTGTTGAAGGGTTTCCGACAACACCGCAGTTTTTGATACAAAGATTTATTATTGTTGTTGTTTGTTGAAGGGTTTCTGAAACCACCTTAAATTCGGTTTCTTCATTTTCTGTTCTTTGAGCCATAAAAATTTATGAAGAGAGAATAATAGAGAGAGAGGAATAGAAGAAGATATGAAGAAATGTGTTGTGTTGTGTTTGAGTTGTTATGTTTGTGTTTGTGGTGTTGTGAGGTTGATAATGGAAATGGAATATGGGCCAAGTAGAGAAAGCGTATCAAACATTTCTTTGTTGTTTTTATTTTTTGAATTAAATTTCTACAAGTGGGTTTCTCTTTCTAACTCAACTCAAGTTGTTTGTTGTTCTACTTTTTCTTGCCACCTTTTCTTGTCCAAGAGGTATATGTGTGACGTGTTTATGTACCTTCTACAATAGGTTTTTTCTAGGTTACCCTATCTTATTTAGAGGGTATTTTACCATCTCATGATATCAACCAATCAAAATGTAATATAGATTGGCAACATTAAATGCCATAAATGAGTCAATTTTTTTCTAAAAAAAGAATCAATTATAATCATAAGGTAACTTTTAATACTTTTAATTTTTATTTAATTATAGACATGATTACATTAGAGATTTTATCTTATTTATTTATTACATTTGGGTCTTTTATCTTTATTTTTTTCCGCTTAAGTCTTTTATCTCTTATAAAAGCACATATACATCTTTTTTTCTCATTTTTTTATTAAAAAAAATACATAATTTTTTTTAAAATATATTTTTATTAAAAATGAAACAAATCCAGAAATATGATGAAGATGTTCATCATCTTCATCTTCTTCCTTTGAATCTTCATCTTATTCCTTTGAATCTTCATCATCTTTATCGAATCAATTTTTTTTTACACAAATATATCTTCAAATGTCATGAATTAATGTTATATTCACCTCAAATCTTCTTTTAAACACAAAAATCAAACCCCTATAGAGAAAGGGATTTAGTTTCATCACAAAAAAAAAAAAAAAAATTAGTCATATAAATTGTCACGCTGTATATTATTATTATTATTATTATTTTCTAACTCAATATTCAAGTCCGACATAAAAATAACCCCAAAATTGATAGTAGCTTTGCACATCAATTTTGTTGTTTCCAGAACAATCTTAACTTTCGTAAAACCCAACTCTTCCGCCAGTGACTAAGCCTCCACCATCCGCCTTGCAACATTTGTGAAATTAAGATTTTGATTTTTGTGTTTAAAATAAAATTTGAGGTGAATATAACATTAATTCACGATATTTAGAGATATATTTTAGTAGATTTTTTTATTTTATTTAAAGAAGATGATGAAGATTCAAAGGAAGAAGATGAACATCTTCATAATATTTTTGAATATTTTTTCAGTTTTAATAAAAATATATTTTAAAAATAAAATTATGTATTTTTTAATAAAAAAAATGCGAAAAAAGATGTATATGTGCTTTTAAGAGAGATAAAGGATCTAAACGGAAAAAAATAAAGACAAAGGACTAAAGTGTTACAAATAAATAAGATAAAGACCCATAATGTAATATTGCCTTAATTATATTTAGGTGTTCAATCTTAATTAATTTACACTACATGACTGGCTTAGAACAATTAAAATTTCATATCAAAATTTTTTCATCTGAATGTCCTTAAATTTATCAGTTATATTCATAAAATTTATTCCCCCCATTTTGATTGTTCAATAATTTTGTCGTTCCCAACTATCGCATTTTTCAATTTTCGTGAGAATCGTCATGATTTCAAATATCGTTAGAATTGTCGTTATTTCCGGTACAATGTCAGGTATGATGACTTGATTTTTCTTTTTGATTTGATTTTTCTTGGTTGTGAGGTAGTTAATTATAACAATTGAGTAAATCATCCGTTGTACTTTGAGGGCTGCTAGCAGGTGTTGCCGCTGTGATGTTGTGGGAGTTTGCTAGCATTTTTTTGGTTGCTGCTGAAATGGTTATGTGATGAGGCTTTTGTTCTTTTATTTGGACTTAAAAGATTTTGCTGATAGTGAGACATGTCTATGCGTGTTAACAGATTTTATTAGATTAGCTGCTTAAATAAAAAAAATTAGTCACGATACTTGACGCGGTTCTAGAAACAACGACAATTCTCACGATAATTGGAAATTGCGGCAATTTGGAACGACAAAATTGAACAATCAAAATGGGAAGGAATGAAAAAGAAACAAAAATTGATTAATATGGAAGAATAAAGAAGAAGAAATTTAAAATAAGGAGATGTTTTTATTCTCACGTTAGGGTTCTTGAATGGAAGAAATTTATGAATGTAAATGATGAATTTAAGGAGATCTAGATGAAAGAAATTTGATGTAAAATTTTATTTGTCATAAGTCTTGTAGTGTAAATTAATTAAGATTGAACACCTTAATATAAAATAAAAAAATTAAATCATTTGTTGTTTAAAAAAAAATTAAATAAAAATTAGGCAAAATTACACAATTAGTCCCTTAACTTTATTTTAGGTAACACTTTCGTCCTTTATCTTTTTTTTGTCACGATTTAGTCCTTTATGTTATAAAATAACAACATAGTTATCCTTTTTCATGAAAAAAATAATCAAAAACTCCAAAAAAAAAATCATCAAACTCATAGGCAAACGTAAATCTTCATCAAACAAGCATAGAAAATCAAATTTCTTTGAAAAAAATCTCATAAAAAATGATAAGATATTGTCATTTTATAACATAAAGGACTAAATCGTGACAAAAAAAAAGATAAAGGACGAAAGTGTTACCTAAAATAAAGTTAAGGGACTAATTGTGCTATTTTGCCTAAAAATTAAAAGTATTAAAAGTTATCTTATGATTAAGATTAACTCTCCTTCAAAAAAAATAAAAAAATAAAGATTAACTCTTTTATTTTTAGAAAAAATCTACTCATTTATTTGACATTTAATGTTACCTATGTATATTACATTTTGATTGGTTGATATCATGAGAGAGTAAATTATCCTCTAAACAAGAGAGGGTAACGTAGTCCTCACCTCTACAATATCATGTCAAGTTTCTGTTTTTTTATCCCTCGTATAAGTTCCCGTTAAAAAAGTTCTTTTTTATAAGATAAGTGATATTTAAATAATATGACAACTCTTTTTTCATATTTATGTTATGTTTTTTTTTTAATGTTTTTGACCAATAAAAAAAAGTAAATATTGTTCAAAAAATTGTCATCAAAAAATTGTTCAAATATCATTATTATATTTTTATTCCTTCGGAAAAAAAAATCTTGTTTTCTTAAAGATGTTTTTTTTTTTTTTGGATGTTATTTCAATGTGTGAGACATTGTTTCTAGTGTCTTTTAATGTATCAATATTGCATGTTCATTTATAGTGTTTCTTTTATTTGTAATTTTATGTCACTAAATAAGCTAGCGTGTGGGATGGGTTTCGCATATGCAATAAATGATTAAAAATTGCTTTTCTCACATTAAAAGTTTTCTAAACATACATTGAAATGACGCAAATATCTTTGGTGGTAGTTAACTACCGCTGAGCAAATCGATAACAATTAACTACCGTTGAGTCAGCTATACTTAATTATCAGGAAGTGAAGTGTTTAAGAGGCAAAGAGATCGGAAAGTGAAGCGCTTAATATATGATTTCAGGAAGTGAACGGTTACAACAAACCTATATATAGCTGTTTATGATCCTAACAAACTTCTAATGAGTTTAGATCAAATGCAGCTAGTGCATGGTAAAGTTCTATGGAGTTGCAAAGTAACTTGATCTCCAAGCTATCTAATATTACAAACAGTGATACAGTTTTAACAAAGCATAATAGTTGAAAGACTTGGATACCTTTGTTGAGGAGATCCGCACCTTCTAAATATTTTGTGATTTTTGAATGATGAAATTCATGGTCCTAATTCAAGTGAATTTGTGTGTATTATAAACTTCAAAATCCATAGATTTTAGGTGTCTTCCTGAGAGGAACCCAAAATCTGGGTTCCCCTATTACTGTCAAACTCGCTTAGCGAGTGAGAGCTCGCCACAACGAGTTGTTCAGTAGTAGAAGCCATAGATTTTGGCGTTCCGAGCCTTTTGGATCGTTCTCGAACACCTCTAAGTGTTCCTTTTATGTGCTTGACTACTGTCTTTCTTTATAAACATGGAATAACCACGTTTACTTGGTGGGTTCATTAACGGTAAAATTATCTCCAGAATCCTATGGTATCACATACATCTAGATGAGTCTAGAACATTGCATGCATTTAATAATTGGTGAGTCGAGTCATACTTGAATATGTGAATCGGTGTATATGTGCATTGGTGAACTTTTGGTGATTGTTGTGAATACTTGAAAACGATGAATTGTATACCTTGCTTGATTGTGCTTGTATACTCAATAATTTATGATGATGTTGATTTTTTTTTTTTTTTTTGAAGAAGTTAAATTAACCCACCCAAATTGGCACCAAGGAGGATCGAACATGAGACCTCAAGGAGGAGCATACTCCCATGTCCCAAGCTAATACAAAATGGACAAAAATTAGAAATTATCAGAGCCTGGTTATTAAACATGTGAATTTAAATTATGCTATTTACTTTCATTTGATTATGTTTAATTGTGAATTGTGGACTAACCCTTAGTGGTCGTTTGGTTGACCGCCTACCTTATTCTTATGAATTGGTAGACGGCGTGCAGGAATAATTGCTTTAGCTTGGTGAGTTGATGTAGGTGTACTTGCAGAAAAAGTACAATAAGGATTCTAGGGTTAAGAATCGTCTATTAGGGTTTAGACTGAATATTGGATACTTGAGAGTGTTCTCAAGGGTGGTATTTATAGCCTTCTATGGGCTTGGGTTTTGGTTGCTTAGTCTCCAAGTAATATGGGTATTTATGTATTTAGGGCGGTTTCTAGAAGATTCTAGAGATTATTAAGGCGGTGCTATGGGTAATACGCGCCTTGGCCCTTTTGAAGGTCTTTTAGGTCCTTAGGAATATTATGACGGTCCACAGCCCCCAAGCACAAGTCTTGGTACAAGGCGTGGTGCTTTAAAGCTGAAGAATAGATTTAGGCAAGTTATGAGGGTCCAGAAGGGCGACGTCTTTTAGGAGAGCGCGCCTAAACCCCACAGACCTTTTGGAGAACCTTTTTAGGTCCTTAGGAATATTATGACGGTCCACAGCCCCCAACCACAAGTCTTGGTACAAGGCGTGGTGCTTTAAAGCTGATGTGATCTTATGAGCGTTTTAATGCTTTGGGCAAGATGGTAAGATGGCTCTAGCCGGATTCTTTGAAGATGGTTTTCAAAGAGCAAAGTCGCAAGTGTCTTATTTCTACCCAGACCTGGATTTGTCAAGTCTTGATTCCCTGAAGTTTGTTCAGGATGGCGAGCTAGTGGATGAACCTTGAATGCATTTGGCGGTGTTGATAATTTTGTAGTCGCCTATCTATTTTATCCTTTGCATTTATTGCTATTTGTGGGAGCTTTTGATCGCAATCGATTAATGTAACCGACAAACCAGATGTTTAAATTGCAAAGACGGTCCTCGCCGTTTATACTCTATGTGAACAAATTTTGCACATGAGAAAAGAATCATTAACCTCTTTGATTACTTATCACTCTTCTTCTTTTTTATCGGGCCGCCGAGTCAGAGCTTTAAAAAGGTTGACCCAGTTTGGGCGGTCACTCGATACTTCTTTTTTATCGGGCCGCCGAGTCAGAGCCTTAAAAAGGTTGACCCAGTTTGGGCGGTCACTCGATACTTCTTTTTTATCGGGCCGCCGAGTCAGAGCCTTAAAAAGGTTGACCCAGTTTGGGCGGTCTGTCGATACTTCTCCTTTATCGGGCCGCCGAGTCAGAGCCTTAGAAAGGTTGACCCAGTTTGGGCGGTCTGTCGATATTTCTTCTATCCCTCCATGAGCGCGGAACATCTCAAATTGTTTTCCGGATACGAGAGCAGGAAACACTTCACACCGTTACCCGGCAGAATTTTTTAAACGAACGTTGGATTTGTGCAATTCTCACTTTATAACCTGCAGGGATATTTTGACAAACAAGCACGATACAAGCATATGTGTACACCAGTACTAGTAATCCAATTCGTTGTGATAGCGTATATCAAGGATCAATATAAAGTTGCAAATGTGTGTTTCATGAAATTCATACATGCTACTTTAGCTTTCCAATTCCACATGTATCTGCTCATCAATCCTTACGCCGCTTTGTTGAAGTCTTTGTCAGATCTTGTTTCGTCAATCTCTCTGATTCCAGAGGTATCACCAGAGATGGGTACTGATCAGGTTTGAAATCCCCGGGATGATCACCATATGTCCCTCAAAAGCAGAAGAGAAAATGAAAACAGGTACCAATATGATCAGTATTGGTGGTAGTTAATCGACCACATCAAGCAAAAAAGAGTTAATCACTCGGATAGTTATACGACTTGAGTATTTGAATAAACAAAAAACAAAACTTGCTGTAACAGAAAGCAACTTCTTATATATAGTAATAAACATTTTAAGTACAATACTACATGAACTTGAGAGTCAATAACCATATGCTAAGAATATCTCAGACCTTATAATAATATAAAAGGATTATCCATTCGACGCATATAACAACCGTGCTCCAAAATCATGTGATGGGAGGGATAGGTAAATCTTTAAATTAGTTTTCATGAAAGCATCAAACAGTATGATCTTTTACCCTATATTTTATGGTAGCTATTGCATAAACAAAGGCGACTGAAGCATCTTAAATTGCCAAATATTGAAGTAAATAAACAAATCCTTAAATTAATCAAAAATACTAGTTTGGTTCACAAAACAAAGTTCTAGTATGAGGTATACCACGGCATAAAAAGGAAATAATGACAATCTACTAAATTTAGCAATAAGTATACTGAACCGCCGAAACGATAAAGTTATGAAGTTAATAATGACAATCTACTAAATTTAGCAATAAGTATACTGAACCGCCGAAACGATAAAGTTATGAAGTTATAAAATCTTATAAGTATAGTCTTCCATGGACATCTAGTAAAAAGAGAATAACCACAATTTTGTCTTGATTCTCAGGTGATTAGTAACTTCAAGAGTGATCTCAGCCGTCACATGTTATTATAATTTCAAAAGTAGCAGCTTCTAGTTTTATCGATATGCCAATTCTAATTTAAAAATAATAAGCAGCAGTTTATTGAGAACCTTCAATTATAGTCTTCCTCATATGCATATAAAGGGTTAATTGAAGAAACGATACGATGGACTCGAAATAATAAAAAAGATATAACCTGAGACATGTTTTGATCAGCGCCAACCTTTTAGCTTTTTCTGAACGACCGGACCAAACAACCGTGCAGAAAAGATCTTATGATGGTTGAAAGGAGGCGTGGTAAAAACTATGGCTGCGAAAGAAGGCGATGAGTCGACGACCTCCACACCTACCGTGATCAGTATGATTGGATATTGCTGTGAAACAGTGGATGTTTCCGAATCGTGATGTTCGATTACGATTCAGCAAAATGGGGTTTTGAGATGTGGTCTAGGTTAGTTTTACCTTTTCCCACAGACGGCGCCAACTGTACTTGCAGAAAAAGTACAATAAGGATTCTAGGGTTAAGAATCATCTATTAGGGTTTAGACTGAATATTGGATACTTGAGAGTGTTCTCAAGGGTGGTATTTATATGGCTTGAGTTTTGGTTGCTTAGTCTCCAAGTAATAGGGGTATTTATGTATTTAGGGCGGTTTCTAGAAGATTCTAGAGATTATTAAGGCGGTGCTATGGGTAATACGCGCCTTGGCCCTTTTGAAGGTCTTTTAGGTCCTTAGGAATATTGTGACGGTCCAGTAGGTTAGATTTGGAGCAACCTCGTTTTGCTTTTGGAGTCTTATAGTCGGGTTCAAATTTAGAGTTGTCTGTTTGTTTATTTACATTTATGACTTGTGGAGATTTTATTCACTCAGTATGTTAAGTTGAGATTTTATATTTGCTGATGTAGTATGATTATGTGATATGGCTATCTGGAGATGTTTTATTTAGTTGTCGACATGAAGATATTATTATTCCACTGCGATGTTTGAGAAATTTTTATGCATGTTGAACTTATAGAAGAAGTAGCATCTAAATCCTTTGCATAATTTGTATTATTTGCGTAATTTATCGCATTAAGGGTTTAGAGTGTTACAGGGGCGACCTTCGTGGTACTTCTGTCTGTAACTGGGCACCACCGGTCACCCTGTTTTTTTTTCTTTTTCGGATGACTGTTTTTTATTTTTTTAAGCCAATGAGAACTAGGCGTAGGTCATGCAGTATATACCTGCCCAGGTTTTCTATAGTCGAAGAGTTTCTGAAAACTTAAAGCACTCTATAACTAACATAATGGACATTCAGGTTGTTTTAGGTACCAGTAAGTATCTGGGTTTACCTTCGATGATTGGTAGGAATCGCAGATAGTCGAAGAGTTTCTGAAAACTTAAAGCACTCTATAACTAACATAATGGACATTCAGGTTGTTTTAGGTACCAGTAAGTATCTGGGTTTACCTTCGATGATTGGTAGGAATTGCAGAGCTGTTTTCTCTTACGTTAAAGATCGTCTGTGGTAGAAAATTAATACTTGGAGTAGTAAATGTCTTTCTAAAGTGGGTCATGAGGTTATGATTAAATCCGTTCTGCAAGCCACCCTGTCTTATATCATGAGTATTTTTATGCTGTAGTCGAATATTATTCTACTATTGAGAAAATGATGAACGCTTTTTTGTGGGGTCACAGTGGTTCTAATAATCGAGGTATTAACTGGTTATCATGGGAGAAGCTCTCGATGCACAAGACCAATGGAGGTATGGGTTTCAAAGACCTCACTGCTTTCAACCTGGTGATGCTTGGTAAATAGGCAGGGAAGTTTATGACTGAACCTCATACTTTGGTCTCCTGTATTTTTAAGGCGTGGTATTTTCCTAATAATAATTTTCTGTCAGCATCTTTGGGCCATAATCCAAGCTACGTATGACGGAGTATTTTGAAAGCTCGTTTCATTGTTAGAGGTGGATCTCGGTGGTGCATTGGGTCAGGTTGCTCCATCTCTATCATTGATGAACCATGGTTAGGTAATGGAACTAAACTTGACACTAATATTGCCAATGCGCATCTGTTGAGGAGCTTTGGGGTAGATAGTTTAATTCACACTCATTCTAAGACGTGGAACGTAGAGGTCATTCACCAAGTGTTCAATGATACCTCGACTGCATCCATTTCACAAACTCCCTTGATTGAGCAAGTGACTGAGGATCCTTTGATTTGGAAGGCGGAGAGGGATGGTCTATATTGTGTGGAAGATTTGATTGATATTTCTCATTTACGGAGAGCCGGAAATTGGTCTGGGATTTGCAGGTTAAGAGTTCCTCTGAAGATTAAAAATCTAATCTGGTGTATGTGTAGAGGGTGTCTCCCCATCCGTGTTCGTTTTCAGGATAAAGGAGTTCCATGTCCTCTAAGTTGTATTTTTTGCGATGGACCGTCTGAAGATCTTCATCATGTTTTCTTTGATTGCTCTTTTTTGGTGCAGGTGTGGTTTAGTGCAGGGATTCAGGAGAAAGTGCAACGTTCTTGTGCTAATTCTAAGTGTGTTGCCGACTTGATTTTTCTTTTGGTGCAGGATCTTTCACACGATGAGAGTCAACTTTTTGCTGCCCTTTTGTGGAGCATGCGGAAACATAAAAACTTAAAGCTCTAGCAAGGCGTGTCGAAAACAATTGAGTAGGTTGTGGACCGGGCTATTCATCTTGTTGAGGACTGGAGCATGGCTAATACACCTTCTACAGCAGCGCACAATATCAACAACCTTTTTGCAGAAGCAAACAGCAATAGCGCTCTAGCTGTAGCAGCGAATAACAACAATTCTGAGATGAATAGCTCTCGTGTGTAGCCATATGCAGCAGTTGTGTGTGTCGCATTTGTTGCATACTCTTCGTCATGGCAGAGGCCTCACCAAGATAGAGTTAAGTGTAATGTTGATGCCACATTTTCGAATGAGTTGAATATCACAGGTTTGGGCATGTGTATCCGCGATGAAAGGGGACTTTTTGTGCTTGCTAAGGCTATTCCGTTGCCGATTATGCATGCTGCTCATGTAGGGGAAGCTATGGTCCTTTACTATGCTTTGGAGTGGCTAAGTGATATGAGATTCGATAATGTAGACTTTGCCTTGGACTCAAAGACTACAGCGGATGCTTTTAATAATTCTCGCCCAGATGCCTCTGAATTTGGGCTCATTATCTCCGCTTGTAGAAGTCTCTTCGACTTGAAACTCACCAACTCAAAAGTCAAGTTTAACCGGAGACAAGCGAATGAGGTAGCTCACACGCTAGTTGGGGCTGCCACATTAGCAGCTAGTCCCACTATTTATTCTTATGTACCTCGTTATATTGAACATCTGATTATTAATGAAATGCTATAAGCATCTTTTATTAAAAAAAAAGGTTTTGCTTCTTTGAATTTATTCTTTTGTCACTCTTAAATCTTAATGTTTAAATAACCTTTTCAAAGTAAAATTTGAATTGCAATGCAATATTATGGGAACTCGTTAACCTTTGAATTTGAATTGCCCGGAGCACTCGTTAACATTTTCCATTATTTATTAGTCAAACTTTCGACTTCCTTTTTTAGTGGAAAACATAGGAGGAAAATGGGGAAGTTGAGCAGCTAATGCACCTTTGCTAATTTTCACCAAAAATTCTATTTGCTATGTACAACATTACGCTTATTTTAAATACAAAAACAAGATTCGTGAACTTGCGATCAAATTTGTTTGCGAGATATAGCATCACTCATTTTATAAATATTTCATGTAGTATTTGTTGAAAATTGTATATTAAATACTGTTAACATTTTTTTAGAAGGTATGGTGGCAATTGTGTCACTAGATGTGATCAGAGATGGAAAGGTATCAAATGCATTGCAATTTCGTATTCTCAATACAAGTCTTGAGGGTTATATTTTTTGAATTGATTTATTTATTTATTAGCCAACATCAGTATGTAATATAAAAACTTTAATATAAAGACTTCGGTGGTTCTTGTAGTTGGTGAATAATTGTATGAAATATTATATTTTTCATTGCCGGCCTAACTTCAATGGTTTACAGGAATCAACATCTTTACTCCTTAGCACATTTACTATACTATTATAATTATAATAGTATAGTAAATGTATCAACGAAGTTTCCCTGCATAAAGGTACCTTACCAAACTTGTTTTCCACCATTGATATAGATTTTCAAGCTACCTTACCTTCGTTAATCAACATTCATCAAAACAACCCCGCTTAGAAAAGATGGCAGCAACTTTGGTTGGAGGTGCATTTCTCTCTGCTTCTGTCCAAACCATGCTTGACCAACTAACTTCAACCGAGTTTCGTGATTTCATCAACAACAGAAAGCTGAACGTCTCACTCTTGAAGCAGTTACAAGCAACGCTGCTGGTTCTTCAAGCTGTGCTGGATGATGCAGAGGAGAAGCAGATCAACAATCGTGCTGTCAAACAATGGCTTGATGACTTGAAAGATGCTCTCTTTGATGCTGAGGATTTGCTCAACCAAATCAGTTATGATTCATTACGATGCAAGGTGGAGGATACACAAGCTGCAAACAAAACTAATCAGGTGTGGAACTTCCTTTCTTCTCCTTTTAACACCTTCTACAGAGAGATCAATTCCCAAATGAAGATCATGTGTGATAGCTTGCAAATTTTCGCACAACATAAAGATATCCTTGGTTTGCAAACTAAAATTGGTAAAGTTTCTCGTAGAACCCCTTCAAGTTCAGTAGTTAATGAATCTGTCATGGTTGGTAGAAATGATGATAAAGAGACAGTAATGAACATGTTGCTATCAGAGAGCAGCACTAGGAATAACAATATCGGTGTTGTTGCAATTTTAGGTATGGGAGGTGTCGGTAAAACGACACTTGCACAACTTGTTTACAATGATGAAAAAGTTCAAGAGCACTTTGATCTCAAAGCATGGGCTTGTGTATCAGAGGATTTTGATATTTCAACTGTAACTAAAACTCTTCTTGAATCTGTCACTTCAAGAGCTTGGGAAAACAATAATCTTGATTTTCTTCGAGTTGAACTAAAGAAAACATTGAGAGACAAAAGATTTTTGTTTGTGTTGGATGACCTATGGAATGACAATTATAATGAGTGGGATGAACTTGTAACTCCTTTGATTAATGGAAACAGTGGAAGCAGGGTCATCGTCACAACACGCCAACAAAAAGTTGCAGAGGTTGCACATACATTTCCTATTCATAAATTAGAAGTTTTATCTAATGAAGATACATGGTCTTTACTCTCAAAGCATGCATTTGGAAGTGAAAACTTTTGTGACAATAAATGCTCAAACCTAGAAGCAATTGGTAGAAAGATTGCAAGAAAGTGTGCTGGGTTGCCCATAGCTGCAAAAACACTTGGAGGAGTATTGCGTTCGAAAAGAGATGCCAAAGAGTGGACTGAAGTTTTGAACAACAAAATATGGAACTTACCAAATGACAATGTTTTACCTGCATTGCTTCTGAGTTATCAATATCTTCCCTCCCAATTGAAAAGATGTTTTTCATATTGTTCCATTTTTCCAAAGGACTATTCACTTAATAGGAAGCAATTGGTATTGTTGTGGATGGCAGAAGGCTTCCTTGATCATTCTAAAGATGAAAAACCCATGGAAGATGTAGGTGATGATTGTTTTGCTGAACTGTTATCCAGATCATTAATTCAACAACTACATGTTGGTACTAGAGAACAAAAGTTTGTCATGCATGACCTTGTTAATGATTTAGCTACAATCGTATCTGGAAAAACATGTTCTAGGGTTGAATTTGGTGGTGATACCTCCAAGAATGTTCGTCATTGCTCATATAGTCAAGAAGAGTATGACATTGTCAAGAAGTTTAAAATTTTCTACAAATTCAAATGCTTGAGAACCTTCCTACCCTGTTGCTCTTGGAGGACTTTTAATTACTTATCTAAAAGGGTGGTTGATGATTTGCTACCCACATTTGGAAGGTTGCGTGTGTTATCATTATCAAAATATAGAAACATCACAATGCTTCCAGATTCGATCTGCAGTTTGGTGCAGTTGCGCTATCTAGATCTATCTCACACAAAAATCAAAAGCTTGCCTGACATAATATGCAACCTCTACTATTTGCAAACCTTGATTTTATCATTTTGCTCAAATCTCATTGAATTGCCGGAACATGTCGGAAAATTGATTAATTTACGTCACCTTGATATCGATTTCACAGGCATAACAGAGATGCCAAAGCAAATTGTTGAGCTAGAAAATCTTCAAACTTTAACTGTTTTCATAGTAGGCAAGAAAAATGTTGGTTTAAGTGTTAGAGAGCTTGCAAGGTTTCCAAAGCTACAGGGGAAGTTATTTATCAAGAACCTGCAAAACGTCATTGATGTTGTGGAGGCATATGATGCTGACTTAAAGAGCAAAGAACATATTGAAGAATTAACGCTACAGTGGGGGATTGAAACTGACGACTCACTTAAAGGGAAAGATGTGCTGGATATGTTGAAACCCCCAGTAAACCTAAATCGATTGAACATTGCCTTGTACGGTGGGACAAGCTTTCCATGTTGGTTGGGAGATTCTTCATTTTCTAACATGGTGTCACTGTGCATTGAAAATTGTGGATATTGTGTGACACTTCCACCACTAGGACAACTATCTTCTCTAAAGGACCTAAAGATAACAGGTATGTCAATATTGGAGACAATTGGTCCAGAGTTCTATGGCATGGTTGAAGGAGGTTCCAATTCTTCATTTCATCCTTTTCCATCCCTTGAGAAGTTGGAATTTACGAACATGCCAAATTGGAAGAAATGGCTTCCCTTTCAAGATGGCATACTTCCTTTTCCTTGTCTTAAAACTCTGATGTTATGTGATTGTCCTGAACTGAGGGGAAATTTGCCTAACCATCTTTCTTCCATTGAAGCATTTGTAATTGAATGTTGTCCTCATCTGTTGGAATCACCACCTACTCTTGAATGGCTCTCCTCAATAAAAGAAATAGATATTTCGGGAGATTTACATTCTTCAGAGACTCAATGGCCGTTTGTTGAGAGTGACTCGCCATGTCTACTGCAATGGGTAACACTACGTTTTTTTGATACAATATTCTCTCTTCCCAAAATGATTTTGAGCAGCACTTGTCTTAAATTCTTGACACTCCACAGTGTTCCGTCTTTAACTGCATTTCCAAGGGAAGGTGTACCCACTTCTTTGCAGGCAATTCATATTTATAATTGTGAGAAGCTATCATTCATGCCTCCAGAAACGTGGAGCAATTACACATCGCTTTTGCATTTGACTTTAGAAAGAAGCTGTGGCTCACTTTCCTCCTTCCCATTGAATGGTTTTCCTAAGCTCCAAGAGCTTGTCATTGATGGTTGTACTGGTCTGGAATCCATTTTTATTTCAGAAAGTTCTTCCGATCACCCCTCAACCCTCCAAAGCCTTAGTGTATATTCCTGCAAGGCCCTTATATCACTACCTCAACGGATGGACACCCTCACCACTCTTGAAAGATTGCATTTCTACCATCTTCCAAAACTTGAGTTTGCACTATATGAAGGAGTTTTCTTACCTCCCAAATTGCAAACAATTTATATTACATCTGTAAGAATAACAAAGATGCCGCCATTAATTGAATGGGGTTTCCAAAGCCTTACTTATCTTTCAAATTTGTATATTAAAGATAATGATGATGTTGTTCACACCTTGTTGAAGGAGCAATTGCTACCCATTTCCTTGGTGTTTCTGTCAATAAGTAATCTCTCTGAAGCGAAATGCTTAGATGGAAATGGGCTTCGATACCTCTCCTCTCTGGAAACACTTTCTTTTCACGACTGTCAAAGGCTTGAGTCATTTCCAGAACACAGTCTCCCTTCCTCTCTAAAGTTACTGAGAATTTATAGATGCCCTATTTTAGAAGAAAGGTATGAAAGTGAGGGAGGCAGGAATTGGTCTGAAATTTCTTATATCCCTGTGATAGAAATAAATGGCAAAATGACAATATGAATAATGGGAATGGAAGGAGGTGTGCCATCTTGTTTCAGGTATGAATTTCTTTTACGTTACTAGTCAAGAATAATTTCTCCATTTCATGATTGTGATTGTGTTTATGAGCTGCAGGTCCAATGCTTTGTTAGTTTTTGCAACATGAAGTATAAATAAATGAAACAAGCAGCAGATTAATCTTGTTTCTTATATAATCTCATTTCATGTACAATGTCTATTATATGATATTGAATGTTCAATTTGGCATACTTTTTTAAATAGCTTTTTGCTTCATTTTCAAAAGGTTAAATAAATTTAAATGAAACATTTCCTTACTCTCTATTAGGTGTGTTTGTTTCTCAAATGGTGTTGCTGGAAGATTGAGAATGCCAACAGCTTGCAACTCACCTGCACTTGCATGTGAATTTTCGTTGTACCCTTTTGATGATTCTTTTTGTATGCAAAGATAATGTGTACACAAATAACTCAAGAAGAAACAAATAAGTTTATTTATGAACTGCACCAGATCAGGATGAGCCTTTTACATTCATGTGCATTAACCAACATGGTCCTCTCATCAGAGGCCGGAGAAGTCGGTTTTTATTACTTTGAAGTTTATTGAAGAAAATTGATGGGCCTCAATTTTTTTATTTAATATAATTATATAAATTTGAAATACACAAATTTCTTTGGAAAATTAGGCGAAAAAGGTAGATGTAATTTTGTTCCTGTAACTTATTTGGTTTATTCTTATTCCAATGTTGTTGATCTTCCAGCATCTCTTATCTTGAAATTAACTATGTCACTAGTAACTTGGTCTTTCTGCCCATATCATGTTACAGATTGAAAAGCTCAAGTGACTATTTTCGCTATCATGTGATCTCGTCATATCTTCAGTATCGCAAACATTATAAAAGAGAAAGGAAGTTCGGAACACAACATTTAGGCAGAGGTACTGTGCTTTTTTCAATTTTCAAAGTTCTAAATAAACTGCTTAAGATCTTGATGGTCTATTCTTGCTGTGTGATACTGAAAACTTAATAGTACTTTTCTAGATTTTATAAAACGTAATAGTACTTGCTGTGTTGTAACATTCATTTTATTACATATTTGGTATAAATAATTTTATTATGTGGTTGTATATCTTTCGCTTCCTCATTAAACTATTCAAGCTCCGCCGCTGCACTTTTCCTTTTCCTGGACTCATACTTGCTTCTTGTTGTGTAGGTTGCTTGCTGATGTTCATCTCAAGAGTTTTGGCATATTGAACTGTGAAAGATCTAATTTGTGAGCTTTCTTTTTCGTTGTAATGAATTTTATTATGGCTTTTTTTTATAAACTTTGTATAAATCTGTAATTATTAAGGTTTTAAGTAAGCCATATCAGCTTATAATATAGTTATTCATTATAAGATTTGATTCACAATCGGAAAAACTAGGTCTTCCGATCATGATTTGAATCTTGATTTGATAATTGTGTTATTGAATGTATCTTTTTAAACACCCCGCAGTGTGCGTGAATCATTGAGTATTACACTAGACTAGAAAATTATCTGCAATTTAAGAAACGATACAAAAACAATTATTACAAACGAGTGATATTTACATAAAAGAATCAAACAATGGATTATTTTTGCTATTTCTTTAGTCGAAAGCCATCAACTAATTCAGTTCTTTGAGTCATCACATCATCAAATAGATGATCCACCTCCTTGCTTATATCATCAAATATCATCCCTATCTCGCACAAATTTCTCTGAAATTCCTTGGTTGCATATCATCTTTTACTTCATCACCAGCAACAACGCGAGCAACAAAATTCTTTTTCTCTTTGATCTCACTAAATCATGGCATTTTCTTCACTAACTTTTCGGTGATTTTGAGATCAAGTGTGGAAACTATAGAACTTTCAAAACCACCAGCAATTTTTCTTAGCTCCATGTATGGCTTAGCATCAACATATAAACAAGATAAGAAAACTCCACATACCCAAAATTCAATACTCTTCATTTCCTTTACACCTTCCCGAACAATCATCTCCTTACCATAAACAATCTTTCCTTTACCGTCATGTGTGTGAAAAGATTTACCAAAGTTGAAGCTAAAACACCCTACTAGTTGAATTGCTTATAAATGCTTTCTATCCAAGGAGCCAAAGAAGCCTTGAATGGCCAAGATGAGAAAGTGAAGAAGAAATGGAATTCAAAACCTTCAACAAACTCATTGGATAATCATGTCCACAAGAAGCTTCACGAAGACCTTGTTGATGATAGACAAAAGGCTAGAACATTCTTGAAAGCATGATAACAATAAGATTTCCGACACGGGTTTCATTTCCAATGCTAATTGGTCAATGTGTTTGGAAACATGGGAGTGAAAATCATGTAACGATGAAAATGATAATTCTTCATTAGGTTGAGCAAATTAATATTTTTAGCCACAATACCATTTATTTTTAATTCACAAAATTTAATTTCATGTGATTCATAAAAAAAAAAATTGACAAAATATGTGATTCATAAATTAAAAAGTATAATTTTCGTAAAATACACTAAACTCATGTATAATTTTAAAAAGAAAATATTAATTTGGTCGTTAGATCAAGATCCGAGAATTCAAATATGTTTTAAATCAGGACCATCGGATCAAGACCGGATGGTCAGATCTAATAAACAAGGGAATCGCTTTCTCGGTTAGTAAATAAATAAGCAGATGGCACATTGGCTTGGCTTGACCTAGTTGTGTGGTTGACGGCACAGAAAGCACATTGGCTTTGCAAACGTAAGGACTTATGTGTGACTAAAATTTACAAATCTGGACTTATGAGTGACCAAAATAACTTCAAATCAATTTGTTACAAACCTGAATTTTAAAGACCCATGGTGTAATTTATCCTAGATTATATGGTTTTTATTTTATTTATTTACTTTTTTTTGCACTAGTTCCTAATCAAGAAAATCGATGAGGTTCTGAAGAAGATAACCGAGGCTGTAATGGTTGCTGAGAGTGAATTTGGTGATTCTAAACTTGTTCTGGAGATGAAACGAGCTCTGAAACTGCTATCTTCTCGTCAAGAGAAACTCAATTCACTACATATCAAACTCAAAGACTTGAATATCAAGATCTATGACGAAAAAAAGAAGAAGGACACTTGTGGCGATTCTTCTTCTTGACTAAGAGTTTTGCAAATTTGTCTACTACCATTGATAATTTTAAGTTAGAACAGAAAAATGATATAAACTTTGTTTGGTTGACAACTAAAATTCAAAAAGTGGTATTGGTTTGTTTGGCTAAGATACCTAGAGTTTGTTTAGATTATGGTTGTGTGTGGATTAATTGATTTTAAGAGGTATAAGAGATGAGTTCATGGCTTATATAGTAATATAGGCATGTTCATGTATAGAATCTTTAAAAAACGTAGAAAATTGTCACATTGAAAACATGATAGAAACAAGTGGGACATTAACTTGGTGGTGGTCAAAAGTGCTTATAGCTAGGTTTGTGTGGAGTGACTTAGGTTTAGACTAAAAACACGTACAATTGGGTCCACTTGGGACATGCCTTGAAGTAGAAGATAGATCAATGAAACTTGTACTGAAAACTTAGTAGTACTTTTCTTGATTTTGTTGAACAATCTCAAGTCAGACTTAATCGGTATTGTAACATGCGCTGTGTGTGATCCCTGCTTGTTATGTTGGTTTCCTGCTCATATTCATCACAATTCACAAGAGTAAGGCACCCAAGAAAGAAACCTTTAACCAAGTTTTGACCTATTGAATTGTGAAAACTCTAAATTGTGACTTTGTTTTTCTTTCTAATAAGTGTGTTTGGTTTATTTTACTGTTGTACAATGTAAATATTACTTTGTATTTTTCGTTTCTATCTTAATTATGTACTGATATGTCTGGTAATGAACGGATAAAGGCAACGTTGGTGTGCGGTGCTCCAACATGGTGGCTATGTAGTCTACACGGTGCAGGCACGTTAGCACTCCAACACTCAAGTTAGTGTAGGAAATGAGGTCGAATGTGTTAAGGTGTGCGGAAAATGGATCGTACCTTGCGGGCGACGCAAAATAACCCTTATGTAGGAGAAGGAGGGGCTAAAAGCTTCTGTGAAATACGGCGCCTCGGCATGGAGCCGTTGGAGGACACGTGTACGGTGCAAGAAGCACGGGGTGTGCTTCAGTGTGGTGTTGTGCACCGGAACTAGCGTGCTCACTCAGTCTGTAACGTCTTGTTTCGACGGTTTTGGGTCCACGTGTCTTCATGGGATTGGCGCTCTAGCCGATCCAAAACATGTACAATCATTTACCTTGTTGCACTTGTCTGTATTCATAACGATGCTTGCAATTTTACATTCGTCAAAGCACATGTTTTGGGTTAATTAAGAACCTGACATCAATACTTATTATTGAACGCGTCTTTGTAGTTGTAGCCACAACACATTGAGCAAATAAATCATTGAGTATTACTACTAGAGAAATGATATTTGTACAATCTTTTTTTGACAACTTTCAGACAACTTTCTCTCTCATACTCACATTATATTCTTACTCTTTCTCTTCTTTTTTCTCTCTCCATTGTTTTTGAACAATGAAAGAGAAAAAGGAGGTTGTCATAAAAGTTATTGGCAAATGGTTGTTCAAATATCATTGCTCATACTACTAATATGACATTATGACTTCAAATTTGTACAATAAGGTGTAGCCTAGTGTTATTAGTTGGAACGCTCTAGGAGTTTTAAAAAGAATGTCTAGGGTTCCATCCCTATTGCTAACAGACTCCTCCTCCCCTACTAAACTAAATATAATCAAATATCATTTTCCTATGAAAAAACATAAAAAAGGAACATTACAAAACAGTAATTACAAACTATTGATATTTACATAAAAAATTAAACAATGGATTATCGTTGCTATTTACGGAGTCGAAATCCATCAACTAGTTCAGTTCTCTGATTCATTACATCATCAAATAGATGATCCACCTTCGCGCTTATATCATCTAATATCTTCCCTACACCGCACAGATTTCTCTGCAATTCCTTGGTTGCATCATCTTTTACTTCATCGCCAGCAACAAGGCGAGCAACAAATTTGTTCATTTCTTTGATCTCACTAAAGCATGGCATTTTCTTCACTAACTTTTCACTGATTTTAAGATCAAGTGTGGAAACTATAGAATTTTCAAACCCACCAACAATTTTTCTTAGCTCCATGTATGGCTTAGCATCACCATAAAAATAAGACAAGAGAACTCCACATACCCAAAATCCGGTACTCTTCATTTCCTTTACAATTTCACGAACAATCAACTCCTTTCCAGAAACAATCTTTGCTTTATCATCTTGCGTGTGAAAAGATTTACCAAAGTTGGTGCTAAAACACCCTGCTGGTTGAATTGCTTTCAAATGATTTCTAGCCAAAGAAAGTGATTTCTTCTTCTCCACCAAAGTCAAACCATGAGCCAAAGAAAGCCTTGAATGGCCAAGATGAGAAAGAGAAGAAGAAATGGAATTCAGAAGCTCCAACAAACTCATGGTATAGTTGAGATAAACTTCAATTGAATCAACGTTCCATTTAGTCATTGGATAATCAATGTCGATAACAAGTTTTGCAAAAACCTTGTTGATGAGAGGCAAAAGACCAAAACATCCTTGAAACCATGATAACGATAAGATTTCGGACTCGGGTTTCAATTCCAATGCTAATTGGTCAATGTGTTTGGAAACATGGGAGTGAAAATCATGTAATGATGAAGATGGCAACTCTTCATTAGGTTGAGGGTAACACTTGTGGTGATTCTTCTTCTTAAATAAGAGTTTTGCAAATTTGTCTACTACCATTGATAGTTTGAAGTTAGAACACAAAGATGGTATAAACTTTGTTTGCTCCTAACTCTCTTTGGTTTTAAACTATAAAGCTTTAAAAGAGTTGTTGGTAACTAAAATTCAAAGAGTGGGGTTGGTTTGTTTTGGTTAAGCTATATATCAAGCAAGTTTGTATAGATTAAGGTTGAGTGTGGATTGGATTAATTGATTTTAAGAGGCATAAGAGATGAGTTCATGGCTTATATAGGCATCTTCATGTATAACTTGAAAAAACAGAAAATTGTCACACTGAAAACATGATAGAAACAAGTGGGTAAAAGGTGCTGATACGTTTGTGTTGACTCAAGTTTAGACTAAAAACACGCACAATTGAGTCCACTTGGGACATGCTTGAAGTACAAGATAGATCAATGAAACTTGTCATGCTCGTTCATGCTACCCTACAAAATGAAGCTCAAGCGTGTGTATTATAATCATTTTGCATTAAATTAAGCATATGGACGCTCTAAAAAAAAATTAACCATGGACGATTTTGAATAAACTAATTAATTAGCTTTGTTGAAACTAAAAACATCTCAAAATTGAAAAGCCTTCTATTTTTAGTCTTTCTATAAAGTCTCGTATTTTTGGCCCCCTTTGGAGTAAATTTGTATAAGGTCTCAGTTCCAATTTTGTTGTTTCATTGATGGACTCTATTGAAGATCAACTATTGGCCAAACTCAAATTTCTAATAATTTATAAAAAAAAAAAAAAAAATCGAAAATGAATAAATTTTGTTGGGAAAACAAATTTGAAAAAAACCTTTTTTTTTAGAAAATAATATTTTTTTGGAAAAAAAATTAGATTTTATTTTTAGAAAATAACTTTCTTTTAAATTATTTTTTTGAAACCCATGAATTTTAAATACTTTTTCTACCTTATGCGTTTCTTTCGCCCCATATTTTTTTCTATTATACCATTTCTTCGGATTTTATAAACCGAACAACAGTTTAGGCATTTTTGAATTTTATACTATGAAACCTATTGAAACCCAAGATTTATGTATGAATTGATATCAAAGTTCTCTTCGAATCCATTTTATTTCCTTGTTAGATTAAAGACAATTAATTATTATTTAACTGATGAGTTCACAATAAGGTTATCTGCGATCTACAAATCTAGGGTCGTCGATCGTACAGGGACAGTATATCTATGTAAGGTTGTTAGAGTGAGGTTTTGCTCTCTCATATGTAAGGTTCTTTAACTATGAAATAAGTCCTTGTAAATTGAGGTTACTAAAACTTTAATCATTATAAAAAAAATATTTAATTTTAACCTTATAATTTCAAAACACCTTTAAGTTGGTCTCTAGCAGGGGCGGACCTGGACTAGGCCCACTGTGGTGCCACACCAGTCCAGGTCCAATTATATTTTTTTTTTTAATTTTTAGCTAAATATTATATTATATAAGTCAAATTTTATAATTTAATCACATGTATATGGTGTTATGTAGTGGCAAAGGCCCTTTCATCAAGGGAACTTGGGTTCAACTCCAGATTTCAGCATTCACAATCCTAGTCTGGATTAGATTGTTAAAACTCCCACAGGAATATTGGAGACCTAAAACATTGTTTGAAATTGCTAATGGGGTGGGAACCCCTCTAGATTTAGACGTTGCGACTAAGAATCACACTTTTGGTCATTATGCAAGGATCTTGGTTGACATGGATCTTTCAAAAAGATTTTTTGATGATATTTTGGTTGAACGTGAAGGATTTTCCTTTTACGTTGATATTGCTTATGAATGACTTCCTGCTTATTGTCATAACTGTGCAACAATTGGTCACGCCATTGGTCAGTGTAAATGGCTACATAACAACCAGAAGACTTCTAGGGAAGTTGCTAAGAAACAAAAAGTTGTAAACAAAACCTCTGAGAAGTTGCAGGATGTAGAGAAGGGTGACTTCATCTTCTATTGATGCTCAACAGCCTATTGTTTTGCAATCAACAGGTTGTAGTAAAATTATTGTAGATAAGAACCCTCTTCTAAGTGATATGATAATGTCTAAAGAGATGGGAGCTACCATTCATGTTGAAGATGTCATCAATCTTGTGGAAGAGACTGTTACTGGAACTCTTCCTGTGCAACTTGTACAAGTGGGAGACTCTTTAGCTTATTATTCTCATACGATTGAGGAACATAACAGGGACCAACCCTTTCCTGATTTGCGTATAACTGGTCCTTGGTGTGATGTTGTAACCGATATAGATTACTGTCAAGATTCCAGCACCAGTGATCTTGAGCATGGTTTTGGTTCTGATAGGAGACAACTTTCTATAGTTGCTCCACCTATTCCTGCTGCAGTCCAAAGAGATATGGATTTTCTTAGGCAATCATGGGATAATATGGCTGAAGTTGATGTCTCCAATCAACAATTTCAAATTATTGTCTCAAAGAAAAATCAAAAGCTGCAGGCAGAAGCTAGCAAAGGGATTTATCCTACTAGGTTCAGGGTAAGTACTTCTAAAGGTTTTCAATTGAAGCTTTGAACTCTCTTTCTATCGTTTTTTGCTTTCTTTGAGGGTTTTGGTTTATGTCCCCCCTCTTTTTTGTACTTTATTTTCTTTTTATCTATGGGTCTGTTTGGGAAACCCAAAAAAAGAGCTTTTAGCTTTTAGCTTATAGCTTATAAGCTCGTTTGACAAAAAAAGCTATGTTTGGTAATACTTTTTCACCATGAGCTTATAGCTTATTTCACGAGCTTATAAGCTATTTTTCAGAAGCTATTTCAAGTAGCGTTTGAGCTTATAGCTTCTCACTTTTTCTTTCAATTTTACCCTTATTATTTCATTTAAATTGTATTTTTATCCATTATAATTTTTATAATAATCGACGTAATAAAGACTACTATCCCTTTATTCCAATTTTTGTATATATATCAGCTGGCCTTTTTTTTTTTTTTGAAAAAATATATACCTTCGTTTTTTTTTTTACGAAACAAAATACTATTATTCTATTAGTGTTACTTTTTTTTTTTTTTAGGTAAGTGTTATTTTCTTTATTCTCTGTTATTAGTATTACTCTATTAGTGCTACCTTTTTTTTTGTTTTCGAGGTAAATGTTATTTTCTTTATCAAGTAGAAACACTTAAATGATAATAAATATAAGATAAAATTTTAGTGAATAAAATTTAATTTAATTTATAATACATAGGATATATTAAATTAATAAATTTAAAGTATTTTTTTAAAGAAAAATTAGTTTACAAAATTACAAATACTTAAATTAATGATATAATTTTTATTATGAATTAAGAATACCCTTTATGTCATTTTACATTTATCAGCTAGTTGAACCGCTATTTTTACCAAACACTTCGGTTAGCTTATCAGCTAAAAGCTATCAGCTAACAGCTATCCGCTATTTTTACCAAACAGAGCCTATGTCTATGATGATATGATTTGATATGATGAAAATAAAAATAGCAGATTTAATTACATTTTGGTCCTCGCATTTTGATCAGTTTACGAAAATGGTCATGTCTCTTTTAAATCGAACAAAACCGTCATAACCTATCATGTTTTTTTGCAGTTTTAGTCTTACCTCCTATTTTCAACTTCAGAAACGCAGAGAAATGACAGTTTTAGGCAATTTTGGACCTACCCCCTATGCTCAACCATGAAATAAACAAGGAATAAAGCACGTGAGTATAAGAAATCTACTCTATTCAGCACACTAACTAAAATAACTTAATTTGAAACATATCTTAGAAATTATGGTTTTTTGGTTAGTGTGTTGAATAAAGTGGATTCTTTGTACCCATATGTTTTATTCCTTGTTTATTTCATGGTTGAACATAGGGGTAAGTCTAAAACTGTCATTTCTTGCGTTTCTGGAGTTGAAAATAGAAGGTAGAACTAAAACTGCAAAAAAAACATATAGTTTAGGGAAGGTTTTGTTCGATTTAAAAGAAGCAGGACCATTTTCGTGAGCTGGTCAAAACGCGGGGATGAAAAGTGTAATTAAACCAAAATAGTAATGTGTATTTAACTTAACTTTAGATAAGTAAAAGTATGAATTTTATAGTGTTGAGAATATAAAATTTAAATTTTGGATTATTTTGGGTTAATTAAGTTTTTGGTCCCTATAAATATCTGCAGTTTTGTTTTTAGTCCCTATAAAAATAAATCACACTTTTTCGTCCCTACAAAATTTTCCATTAGTGGTTTTAGTCCCTGATAAATTAAAATTCACACTTCTATATAAAGGAGTGAAGTCTCAGAGTTATACACCAGAACAACAACAATTTACTTGTGCCAAAACTCTGCTGAAATTGTTCTACATCAAAGTTCACTTAGAATTTCTTATCAAAGTTCATATCTTAGAAATTCTAGAGTCTTAAGAGTCTGTATTTGATTTGTATTGTGAACACCACTTATTGTATATCAAGTGTTCAATCTCAAACAATTTTCTGTGTAATTCTGTTTGAATTAGAAGTCTCTTGCAGTTGTGCTTAAGCATTAGAAGTCTCTTGATTGTGTTCAGGAGCATAGGAAATCTCTTGCAGTTGTGCTTGAGTAATTTGAAGTCTCTTGCTAAGTTTGGCAGTGAGCAGTTGTAATCAAATATTACATTTTTAGTAAACTCTCCTTGGAAGTGCAAGGGGGAGAAGATTACTTCTGCTTTGTGGAAAGAATCTGTATACTTGCTTTGTGTCTCTCTCTCTCTCTCTCTCTCTCTGTTTTATCCACTGCCATTTAGTCCTGAACATCACTTCAGAAGCAAAACTTTATTTGCTTCTGATCAGTGTTTTCAGCTTAGGAAAAAACGAAGAAAAAACCAACACAATTCAACCCCTCCTTCTTGTGTTTTTCTCACCTTCAAACCCAAACTCAGTGAAAGTGGAGGAAACCAGTCAATTTGGGTTTGGTTCAAGCGGGTGCCCACGGGTATGGGCTTTGTTGTTGTAACACCCTAAACTCTAAAAATGATAAATTACACTAATGATACGATCATATCAAGAATCTAGATGTTACTTCACCAATAATTCACCAAGCATGCATAATAATTTTCTTAAGACATCGCAGCGGAATAATACATCAATATTTCTACACTTAAATAAATATTTCAACAGTCAACCAAAATAAAATAAGTCATAGTCATGTCATCATACAACTAATGTCATCACAATACATAGTCTCAGAAATCTCAAACAGACATAATAAAGATAACAACATAGACCGACCTTGTTAGCCTGTAAATTTGACAGGCTCATTTAATATGGTCAACATTTGTTTGACCTTTAATTTTGCAGGAATCGAAGAACTTTCTTATTTCAATTGGAGAAACTCGACGGAATATCAAGCCTGGAGCGCATAGCCAGATCTTCGACAAAGCAAGGTTGAAAGAGCAATTATGCGTCGAAGTCAATCAAAAGGCGGGAAAGCACGATTTCAAGCATTGAAACGGTTTCCATGTAGTGGAGACGTGGGACAGACAGTTGTCCAAGATGGAGGAAGTGCTGATCATGGAGTTGGTGGTTCGTCATCTAGGTTTTTTAGTATAAATAGTAGTTTTCAAGCCGGAAAGTAGATCGCAAATCATATACAGAATTTTACAACACTCAAAGTACCGGCGTCTAGGGAAATGAGTTATAAAGAATGTATGTAAACTGATTTTTAGACCACCCTTTTTATTTTAGGCTAAAGTGCACTTTTCACCCCTTAAGTTCGAAAAAGCTGCAATTTTAGCCCCTTATGTACAAAAACTACAATTTTGGCCCCCTAAGATTTAGCCAATTTGCATATTTGGTCCTTTTAGTCAATTTTGACTTATTCAACGCCTACGTGGCAGGCCACATGTGTAAGTTATAGGAAGAGGAGGTACCTTTGGTTTCTATGGATACTAATTGTACAAGGACTTCATGATTCAGGTTCAATAAGGTTCTCGTTTTACCCGTATGTGCATTGAAGGGGCAATTTATAGGAAGAGAATTGGTGAAAAGAAGTTCAATGTTAAGCATCTTATTCATGTACTTCTCAATTATGATTTAAAGTAAGTTTAAAGCATATAAATAACTTCTGTTGTCAGTAGCAATACTTGGGATTGTATTATTGTAAACTAAAAGTAATCTCTAAAACCATTTTGACTAAATAAATTATTCTGATCGACATGGTTGTGATGTGCCTTTTATGTATCTTTTTTATCATTAAGTTGTGGGGTGTTTGACACTGGATTTTCTATTACATTGGTTATCATTTTTTCATCTTTGAAAGCTTCTATAGCCTTTAAATTTATTTATACTTGATCATGTTGACAACTAGTAAACTGAGACGAAGATCTTATCTGAGAAAACTTTGTATTTATACAAATACAAAGTTATGATGATTGATCTTCTGCAGGCTCTTACTTGCTAGTTCATTCCAACCTCTAGTTCAGCCTCCAAAGCTACAATGATGATTAGTTAAAGATAATGAAGTTTTTTAGTTTTTAGTATATGATGTATGATCTTTGTAGTGTAGGGAACCATTTACAATGCATAGGACAATTTGTTTGGGTGAATCAAGATGCTATAGAGGTAGTTTGCTGATATGCACAGTTTATGTGCTTGCTGACATGTTAGGAACCAAATGCTGTCTACAAAAGATATATGTATGTGACTAATACTTATACATATATTGCAGATTTTTTTGACTGCTTTTGCCAATGCATTTCATGCTCTACAGCTACTCAAAATTCCTGAATCCAGGTTAGACTATGATGTCATTCATAATGCCTTTGTTAGCTGGACTTTTGCTTGTAAAGAAATAAGAATCTAAAGACAACAAATTGGTGTTTATTCTCTCTCTAACTGTAGCATGTAATATGGTGAAGGATTGGTTATAAAATTTATTAATTTGAATGTAATCTCTATCAGTGAATCTTAGTCGTTTTAATAGTCATTTTGATCATTGAATCTGTTATCAGGTAGTCAATTTAGTATGTGTTTTTCGTCAGTCTATTTAGTGCATAAAATTACTAACAAAGAGACACTATGAATGTGTTTGCAATTTCGATACATTTAGTGACTAGGGACAATGCCTCATACATACAAGGACCAAAATGGCGGTTTGTCCAAATTAGAAATTTGCCGACCTTGCAGTTAATTACGATATTTTAGTAATTAGAGGGTAGTTGAATTGGCAACCATTTTTTGTTGGGATTCTTGCGGAGTTGCAGTTAGACAAAGAGAGTGTGTTTCTCTTCTCTGATGAGCTTGGCTCTGGTATATCAGGTCTTAGTCACTTATGGATGATCAATATAATAATTTTCTGGTTTATTTTTTCATTCATTATTTATCATTTCTCTGCTCTATCACAATAATTTATACGTACCCTATGATTCATTACTCTCACATTCCTCCCTGTATACGATCCCCGAATTATACTATTTTTGTTCTGTTAAATTTTGAAGGTTTGCTTCCATTGGAGTCTTAGTGTCCAGTTTGGATATTTCATCATGGTCATTATACTTGGATGCTACATACATGGTACAATGGCATGTGATGGAGTAATCCTCTTAGCACATTTAATGAAGTAAAAAATAATATTGACAACTTTCCATGACATTTTTGTGATAGATCATAATTATTTAGTGTACGTGATGGGTCTGATTGGGTTTTATGGTAGCTGTCTTAGTCTTCTTTCAAGTCAATTGGAGGTGTTTTGGCTTGTTTAACAGGTTTTAGACATTCATTTATGCCTTGTGAGCTGGTAATTACATTAAGCTTTTATTTGTTTTATATGTATTTAGTTATCAGTTATGATGTGCTCTTGTTGTCTGAAACAAACCTTATTTCTAGTTCTTTTCTAAAACCATATAACTAGTCATTATGTAATTAACCAGTTGTGATGTACTAATAAATTTTATTTAGCATATAAATAACTTCAATTGTTAATTACTTCAGTTGTGATGTACAAATAAATTTTATTTAGCATAACAACGGTTATGTTTGTTATGTTAATGCAATATTACTTTTTGTGGTTGATTTGATGCGTTTAACTTATTTATTAGCGTTATAGACAAAGCAGGGTATCAAGTGAAGTGAGATTTGAAAAAAAACATATGAGATAATGTGGAACCGCCTGAAACAGATTCTTTTTGTTTTTTGTTAATGTTGACTTTAGCGTCAGCCTAGCCGACTCTAAAAGATTTAGATGACTTTAGCTTCGGTGAGCCGACTCTACAGGATTTGGTTGACTATTTTGTTGTTGACTTTAGACTCGGTTCGGCAGACTCTATAAGTTTTGGTTGACTTTCAAGATGATGGATTTATTAGCCTCGGATGATATTAGAGTTGAACTTTAACTCGGCCAACCGACGCTAAAATAGCCCCGGATGCCAGAAGCCGACTCTATCTAGTAACTTTGAATTTTTTAGCCTGCTCTCGACACCGACGCTAAACGCTATTAGCATCCGCTTTTTCCCTGTTAGAGTGCGTTTATGGCCGACGCTAAAATGCTGTTTTCTTGTAGTGCCTACTCTGTTCCGAATAGTATAACCTGTGAGATTTAGAGCCAAATATTTCCATATCCATTCTAGGTTGTTAGTGTTGTAGCAGATGACCGGAAAATGATTAACCTGCAAAAATAACAAACTGTTCAAATAAACCTGAGGCGTGACTACGTCACTGAACTAAACAATTATCAGCAAGATTGCGCAATTCCCCCAGAATACAACAGGTTCTTCCCAACTATAATCGTGCCGAGGCTATCAAGACACGAGAATAATTGACATAGTAACTCAGGCACTTGGTTTTTCCGTAAAATTGAAGGAAGAAAAGAATAACGGTATATGTTTTCACTGTGTATTCCGGAAAAGCAATGTAGCTGAGTTAATATAGAAGGAATATATCTTCTCCCGTTGGAAAACGGTTCTTCCCCTTAAAAGGCAATATTCTCTATTAGTTATTAATAATAATGATAATAACAGCCCAACAAATGAGAAGTTTATGAGTAGGAAGGTAACGTATACGATCAGCAAAATTCAAGGATAACTAATTACTGAGAAAATTAACGAAATCAAATTCATTTGAAATATGACTGTTCCTAATAAATACCGTGCAAGAAGAGTAATTAAAAAGGAGGTTCCACAAATCATTGTAAAATCGCAATGTAGGCTATGTTTGGTAACACAAAAAAGCTAGCTTATAGTTTGTTGGATTAGCTTATAAGTTCGTTAGATGAAAACGTGACGTATTTGGTAACAAGCTTTTTTCATGAGCTTATAGCGTTTTTTGAAAAGCTATTTCAAGTAGCCGATAGCTTTTTATATTTTCTTCCAACTTTAACCCTATTGATTTAAATTAATATTTTTTAATTAAACAACTACTCATGTTCATCTTTATAACCGCCCTATTTTGTCCTTAAAAAAAATGTCACGTTTTTTTTTAAGGAGTACTTTATATATATATATATATATATATATATATATATATATATATATATATATATATATATATATATATTTAAGGAAATGCTTTATATTTTGCTATAACTAACTTGTCGTACACCACACAAAAAATAACTAGCCTATTTTTTTTTTTAAAGGAAAAAATAACTAGTCTATTGTATATTGTAAAATTTTATATATTCTAGCTCAGATTTTGTTTCCACCTTTCTCTTATTTTTGGGATTCATAAAGCAGAGATCAAAATTGTCGGTGAATATTTTTTTAGGGTTAAAGGTCGAAGAATTTTTTATGGAGACTAAGACCAAAAGTTTGAATATTTATAGGGACCAAAAACATATTTAACTATAATTAAAAACATTAAAAAATAAATACATTACAAAAAAATGTGTGTGTCTATATGTATATTAGAAAGAAAAAAAAACATGTTCTTTTATGTCATTTTATACTTATCAGCCACTTCAACAGCTAATTTTACCAAACACATTATTTTTAATAAGCAAGCTTTTCAGCTATAAGCTATCAGCTATCAGTCATCAGCTATCAGCTAACTTTTCAGCTATCAGCTAGTTTATAGCTTATTTTTACCAAACAGAGCCGTAATATTCTATCAAAATGAGCTTCTTATGATAATTAATTAATTATCACAATAAAGTTAATTTTCTCAATAAAATTAATTAATTATTTATAATAAAATAGAATAAAATAACTTTTGTAATATCTCAAATATACAACAGTGAGATACTTAAATATTTCCAATACATATTATGAGTGTTCAATATGAATGTTATTATTTCTTGAATTTGCGGTCGTTTTTTATGGATGATCGCTTAGGTTATATTACACACGAGACAATATTTCTTTGGTACCTAGAGCCTTTCAAGCCACCCTATTATATTCTTATTATCCTTCTCATTTCTTTATTAGTGACGAATCATGTCACAGTCCTGCATTTACATGAACCTTATTTGATTTCACTTGGAGTTAGATAGATATATTTTTTATGACTGCACATGCCTTGAAACTAAGTTTTGGTTTACTCTTTGGAATTAGCAACATCTTAAGTTTGAGGTGGGGTAACAGTAGAACACATTTGTCAGAAAAAAATGTAGATGACCATGGATCTACACACACAAAAAAAAAGGGAAAAAAATCAAGAGCCAAAAATGGTCTTTTAAAAAAAAAAGTATATTTATGTCAAAATAAATAGACAAATAGTTCTACTGTTTTACCCATCTTGTTTGAATCAAGGAGTGAAGGATGGCAGTGCATTTAATGTTTTATTAGGAATCCCTAGGTTAGTGAACTAACTCCAAGTTCTTTTATTAGCCTACTTTCCCAAAATATATCCACCCTTAATCTAAGCCAAGTTATAACCCTCAAAGTCCTCCAAGTTTGCGAATAACTTTAACTTGACTGTCTGTTTAGAATTTATTCAAATTTATAGCAAGGTACGTTCATGTGGCGACTGGAGTGGGCAAATGTCGTGACCAGCCCTACTGGCTTTAGGAGATACACACGTGTATCATAGAAAAGAGTATGGCTGATAATATATGTAACTTTCACCAAGCTAGACCTGCTTGAATGTATAGTGGTAAGTTTAGTTGCTACTCTGTTATAAATGTGATGAATGATTCTTAAGCACAACTCCCGGAAAAGTATGCTTTTCTTGAAAAAAATGCAAAGAATAAATTATGTTTTTCTTTCGTTACTTGAGGACAAGAAACAATCTAAGTTTGGGGTTGTGATGATATGTCATCTTACGTTATTCTTAGCATGCTTTCAGTTTATTTTAGTAGAAAATAGCAACAAAAAGGAGGAGTATTAGAACGATTGCCTATGATTTTAGGACTTTTATAATGTTTTCTATATTTGAGTCTGTAATTATAGTTTTCCCAAAATATAGCAATTTTAGGGGGTTTTGAAGTAATTCACGAAGAAATCATGCAAATCGGCAAATCAAGAACATTTGAAGAATTATGAAGATTCAAGAGGCCTCAGAAGACTTACAAATGGGAGGAATTTTGTTTCCAAGTCATGAGGCAAGTTATTGGAAAACGAAGACAAACAACAGAAAATCAAAGAATTTAGGGCCAAGAAAGAGGTGTCATGCGCATGACAAATGTGCCTAGCACATGAACCATGTTCCTAGAACATGAAGTAGGCATCCATGCGCCTAGGGCATTGTTCATGCACCTCGGGCATGACTTTTTCCATACTCTGATGCAATAGGCATGCTGGCAATGTGCCCCGAGCGCCTGAAAACTCAGGGCACAATTTTCCTTTCCTGTTATTATTTTGGGTAAAGCCTGCACTTTTAGCCCAAACTCAGGTAGAAACTCTTACTATAAATACCAGCCTTCCTCATTCAGAATTTCAGAACTGCAGTAGTTCAAAATGAAGGCGATTTTGGAGCTTCAGGAGAGTTTCTATCTTCTCCTTGATTTTCTAGGGTATGTTTTTATCTTTAGTAATTTTTTTAGTTACCATGTGTAACTAAATCTTTTTAGGTTAGAGTTCTAAGATGAACCTCTGTATATTTTTTTTGGATATTTATTTAATATAATATGTCATTTATTTTATTTATTTATTCTTTTGTTCGCTATTAAGTTTTATTAGGATATAATTTTATTTTTGTGAGAGGAGCAACCTTAGATTAGGTACTTAGGTTGTGAATGGGCCTAATATCGCTATCATTAACTGGATGCTTATATCTTGATATTTATATCTTTTTACTTATAACTATCTGTCTAGGAAGTAAGTGATTATTAATTAGCCAAAGATACCATAGGAATTGTTGACCCTAGACGTAGGTACCCAGTGGCTAGAATCCTTCGGGTCGTGTGGTGCATTACCGAAGCTAAGAATTAACTGGTTAGTAATTAGGGAAATGAGCACCTAGCTGTCTGACTTATGGTTATAACCTAGTAAAACCATTCTCTTGAAACCCTTAGTAAGGTAGACGTAGATTACGGTTGCTCGCTTGTAGAACTACCAGGTAAGCATAGAGAGAGTGGGCTATGAGTGGCCTAAGATTCATAGATGGGCATACCTAAGGGAACCTTGACCTTCATTGCATTGGGAAACATTGGAAAGCCAATATAAAGTTTATGTTACAATTACCTTTAAATAAGCAAGACGCCGCACGTAAGGATCATTGTGCGATCAGTAGGTGCAGTTAGCCAGCGGAGGGAAAGGTACCTAGTGGCTAAAACCCATTGGGTCAGGTGGTGCCCTACTTATTTAGGAAACTCCCAACGACATCATCACTTGTATAATCTACTTAAGATAAATAAACGCGACATTTGTATTACTTATTATCCAACAACGAATATACAGAGGGGATTCGAAGAATCCTAACTGCAGCTTAATTTTCTGCAACTAAAAATAGGTAAACTCGCTATGTTGCAAACAGATAAAAATTGCAACTTAGCTTTTGTTGATTTTGGATTTCCAAACTGTTGTATTTGGATTTTCAAATTCTATTATCTACCGAAGTTGTTACTAGGTCGAGTCACGACCAGGTCGCTCTCTTTAAGACGTTTCGTGGCACTGCCCAAAATTGTGCAAGACAGACTATCAACCACGCTGCCTCCAGGATAAAACAAGCCCAGCTGCAACTGTGCGGTTAACTACTGCACTGTAGAAAACCGTTCGAGAATTACACCTTCAATATGGTACAAAGACCAATATTTTAATACTGAAACCAATATGGTATTGTAACCACTCAATTATGGTGTTGAGACCACTCAAATATGGTGTTACCACCATTCTAATTTTTTAACTTCTCCAAATATCAATAGGCATTTCAACCACTCAAATATGGTGCTACGACCATTCTAACATCTAACTTCTCCATGAGTTGAAGAAGAATGTATATGTTTAAGATCATTCTTATTATACCGAAAAGGGACTATGATCTTAAAACATTATTTATTCCGAAGAGAATGAATTATCGAAGGTACTATGCTCTTAAGACCATTTTTAATTCCGAAGGGACATTAAACCGAAAAGGGACTATGGTCTTAAGAACACTCTTAATTCCGAAGGGACAGAAAGGAGTAGAAAAATGAGAAGAACTTGTCAACACAAGTCGAAGGAGGGAGAAGAGAGGAAAAACACAGGAAGCATCAACTGTGAATTTCGGTGTGTGGAATGCACTGTGTAAGCTCTTTATTTATAGAGAAAGTTCACAACTAATAAGTGAGAAACTTTGGGAGCAAGTAATTCTCATATTAGATCTAGTACAAAAATATCTCAAATTGAGTCTCAAAATATATCATATTGAGTACAAAAATATATTATTCAATACATAAATATATTAATGAGTATCAAAATATATTTTAGATCATGTACTAAAATATATTAGATTGCCTTCCCAAATATTTCAGATTTTGTTCCAAAATATTCTAGATTGCGTTCCAAATCATTTTAGCAAAACTTGGGGACTAAGAAAGCACTTTCTAATAATGATTAAATTAATTATTTAATTTATCATTTCCAAATAATAAAATATATATCAATATATATTTTTTCTCTAGTGCTTACTTCGTTCTCATAACTATGTACCTCTTAGAGGTACACCCCCACTATATAAACACTACTAATGTGTGTGTTCCATCCGATGTGGGACTTCCATTTTTTTCAATTCACACAACACTAGTTCTACCCAACATGGGAATTTGTGTTTAGTCTTTTTAACTCAGTTTCCACACATGTTCCAACAATCCCCCACTTGAATTTAAAAAATGGTTTCAAAAATAACGTCAAAGACGTCTCCATAAGATTTGCTAGTAAACAAAGGTGTCGCCTACAACTTGAACCTCTGCATAGCGAGTAAAATTGTGATTAACAAGAGTTGCTTAGAGCATTGAACTCTATCTCAGACATAGAACCCACACACAAATCTTTTCATAAGGTGTATTCTAAAAACTCGTGTATTTATGGCCTTGCACGTCTATCCCGGTTTTAACGAACGCTCTAGGTATTTTGCCCCGAATACCATAGGAATCGGCCTAAGTTCCACATTCGTATAGGTGAGTCTATCAAGAGTACTCCTGTAGCTAGGTACTCCACTCCACGTAGAGTATAGATCTCATTAAGAGTTTCTATTATCTCATCCTTTTGTCACTGCAGGAATCATGCTTTCTTACTTTTCTCATAGCATGTTCTATCACTCATGACTTGTTATTACCCATTGAACCTATTTCTTGGGATCTCTAATCATGTAGGTCGGGTTACCATCACTTGTGAACTTTGGGCATTAGTCCCATCCTATTGGATGTGTTTAGGACTTTCTTTCTAGTAATTCCTTTCGTCAAAGGATTGACTAATTCTTTATCAGTACGTGCACGATATACTTTAACCGTTCCTTTTAGAGCTCTCTAATCATTCTGTGTTCGTGCCTTAATTATCGTCTCTCACCATTGTGGTAACGATTCTCAATTTTGTAATAGCTGCAGACTATCACAGTAAATTAACACTTCGGACAACGGTTTCACCCACTGAGGGTTCTTAGCTAGCAAGCATCTTATCAACTTGCTTCTTCACTAGTTTTCTCTAGTGTTCTCATCTCAGATTCATTCCATAATATCATTTGTTTCAACAAATAACTCCTCCAGTGATGCTCAATGAGCAGTCACTGGTCGCTTTGAGACTCATGTTAAGGATGTTCAATTTTGTATTTGTACCATTCAAGTACGATAGAATACTTCTCATTTGTATCTTGTACTGTTCAAGTACAATATGATACTTCTCATAATGTAATCCTAGAGTCATAATCTTCTTAAGGCACCTCATGACTCTTTCAATAGCATGTCAATGCTTCTTATCCGTCTACTAATAAACTTGAACAAAAATCTCACGACATGGCCAACGTCGAGTCTAATACATTCAATGGCGTACCATCTCAAGTGTTCTTGAAAGGTTTTATACTTGCAAGTTTATAGTCAAATAATTACATTTCCTTAAGATATTCTCAACTTTGTGAGATTCATCATAAAAGTTCTCTTTTCTGATCTAGTAATAATCTTGAAACCAAGAATTATTTCACCTTTGTCTAGGTCTTTCTTATCAATGTTGTTGATAAACAATGATTTCACATAATTCATAACATGAATCTTTAAACCAAATATGAGCAAGTCGTCTTCATAGAGACATATGATCGTGCAAATATTATTTGTCACTTTCATTCACTTTATACTCATTCGATAGCATTAGAATGTCAAATTTTTCATGTCATTCCTTAAGAGTTTATTTTTGACCTCACAAAGAATTATCTAACTTACAGAACTTGTTTTCTAGTCCATGAATCACAAAACCTTCAGGTTGTTTCATATAGACTTCTTCTTCTAGTTCACCATAAAGAAGTCAACTTTCACATCCATTTGGAGTACTATCGAGTTATGAACGGCGGCTAAAGGGACTAGTACTCTTATGGATATGATTCAAGTGACTGGTGAATAAGTGTCGAAGAAGACTATATTTTTCTCTGTCTAAAACCTTTAACTACAAGGAGAGCCTTGTATTCATCAACCGTACCATCAGGTTTTAGTTCTTTTTTTTTCTTTCTGAAATCCAAAAACAACCGATTAGTTTGCAACTATGAGACAAGTCAACCAAGTGTCTTGTTTTGTTAGACTCTAGAAAATTCATTTATTGTTTATTGCTTCTTGCCATAATTCAGCATCCAATAAGGATATAACTTCTTTAAGGCTTAATGGATATTCTTCCAATGTATAAACCGAGTTCATACTCTTTAGCTATTCTAGCTTTCCTACCTCCTCGTGGTTCTATAACATCTGGTACAATGTTTTCATAACTATTTATGATTACATGAAAGTGATCAGATATAGTGCCCCCACTAGTTCTTAATTTTTAGAAGGAAATTTATTTTGCCCCCACTAGTGCCCCCACTATTCTTTAGTTTCAAGGGGTAAATATTTACATAGAAATCGGCGTCTTTTAATTCTATGATCACTTTAACATTTAGGTCATAAAACCTATATGTTTTGCTATTTATAACATACCCAATGAATATACATTCATAGGCTCTACTAATGAGTTCAACTCTCTTGGGGTCCAGAATCTAAATATAGTCCAGACAATCCCAAGTTCAAAAAATAAGACAAGTTGGATTGTCTTTTCTTCAAAAATTTCTTAATTAGAATTTTTGTTCTTAGACTTGGATACTCTATCCAACATAAATTTCAATTTATAGAAATTGAACACATCAAGCGCATCAATTTTATTTTTCAAAATTCACAATCATCGATAAGTATGATAAAAGATTATTTTATCATTTCTAATTTATGTGCTATCAAACATTCAAATTCTCTAAACACTTGTTTATATGAACATTTGGTTCATATATCTTGACTGCAAAAAATAAAATTGTTTAATCATATAACGTTGGAATTAAATCCAAGTTACTCAAGTTTAAAATTAAACATGTGTTCGTGATCAATTTTGATATGTCAAATATTAAAATCACACAACTAATAAAATAGAAGGAGAATTTTAATTTTGAACATGTCATCAAAGTGAAGTCTTTTTCCGACAAGACTGCATGACACACAAATCTCTCTTTAAATCTGAGTCAACCCAATCTTATTCAATAGAAATCTGAAATTCAAATTCTTTCTTATTTTTAGAGTAACTAATACTCCCTTCCGAACTAAAATCACGCTTGTTCCTTTAACCGATTAACCGTGGGCACATATTAAGGAATTTGCGCATTTTTTCCGATGGTTATTCCGAGAGCAATTCACTAAGGTAACAACCGAATCCATCCACACTAATTGCATAAGAAATCAATTATACATTACCATCCATAATAACCAATAAAAGGTTCTCTGCAAATGTTGACTTTGCAATAGCAGGGATAAAGTCATATCCAACTTTGGCTTCATATTTTATGTAATTGCATAAAAGTTCTTTAGCGACTTCAGAAGTCATGTACTTACTTAATATCAAAGGAAACAAGCCATGCCGAATGAAATTAGCAAGCGTGGCTTCTCATGTTAAGTAAGATAAACATTGCTTCTCCGGTGAATATTAATGTTGTTGTTTCAAACAACAAGCACTTCATCGAAAGATGTAATTCTATAGCTTGATTTATTCTTAATTTATTTACGGACAATTCAACCTCAATAAGTAACTTCTTCGATAGACATAGCAGATCGAAACGTCTTAAAATTGTTGATTTTGGATTTCCAAACTGTTGTATTTGAATTTCCAAATTCTATTATCTACCGAAGTTGTTACTAGGTTGAGTCACGACCAGGTCGCTCTCTTTAAGACGTTTTGTTGCACTGTCCAAAATTGTGCAAGACAGATTATCAACCACGCCGCCTCCAGGATAAAACAAATCCAGCTGCAACTGTGCGGTTAACTACTACACTGTAGAAAACCGTTCGAGAATTACACCTTCAATATGGTACTAAGACCAATCTTTTAATACTGAAACCAATATGGTATTGTAACCACTCAATTATGGTGTTGAGACCACTCAAATATGGTGTTACCACCATTCTAATTTTTTAACTTCTCCAAATATCAATAGGCATTTCAACAACTCAAATATGGTGCTACGACCATTCTAACATCTAACTTCTCCATGAGTTGAAGAAGAATATATATGTTTAAGATCATTCTTATTATACCGAAAAGGGACTATGATCTTAAAACATTATTTATTCCGAAGAGAATGAATTATCGAAGGGACTATGCTCTTAAGACCATTCTTAATTCCGAAGGGACATTAAACCGAAAAGGGACTATGGTCTTAAGAACACTCTTAATTCTGAAGGGACAGAAATGAGTAGAAAAATGAGAAGAACTTGTCAACACAAGTCGAAGGAGGGAGAAGAGAGGAAAAACACAGGAAGCATCAACTGTGAATTTCGGTGTGTGGAATGCACTGTGTGAGCTCTCTATTTATAGAGAAAGTTCACAACTAATAAGTGAGAAACTTTGGGAGCAAGTAATTCTCATATTAGATCTAGTACAAAAATATCTCAAATTGAGTCTCAAAATATATCATATTGAGTACAAAAATATATTATTCAATACATAAATATATTAATGAGTATCAAAATATATTTTAGATCATGTACTAAAATATATTAGATTGCCTTCCCAAATATTTCAGATTGTGTTCCAAAATATTCTAGATTGCGTTCCAAATTATTTTAGCAAAACTTGGGGACTAAGAAAACACTTTCTAATAATGATTAAATTTATTATTTAATTTATCATTTCCAAATAATATATATTTTATTCTCTAGTGCTTACTTCGTTCACATAACTATGTACCTCTTAGAGGTACACCCCCACTATATAAACACTACTAATGTGTGTGTTCCATCCGATGTGGGACTTCCACTTTTTTCAATTCACACAACACTAATTCTACCCAACATGGGAATTTGTGTTTAGTCTTTTTAACTCAGTTTCCACACATGTTCCAACAGCTTTTATACCGTCAAACTTACAAAAATAAGTAACGAGAATTGTTCGAACGAAAGGACAATCCCTGTGGATACAATACTCTACTTATCACTTTATTACTTGATGAAAACGACTTGTACACTTGCCATTAAGACAACAATCAGTTAAGTATTAATACTAATACACGTCATCAAATTTTTGGCACCGTTGTCGGGGTTTGTTGATATTTTCGACTGGACAGTTCAAATTACTTAATTTTATTTATCTTTATTTTTCCGCATTTTATTTTCCCTTTGAAGCGTTCCTTTGGGTTATGAATCCTCCCATGATGGCACCAAGGAAAGTGTGTTTCCCATTTTGCTTTCTTTTGCTCTTGCTATCCGGGTTCTTGGATCCTCCATCAACGACATTCAATATATTTCTTGGATGAGGAGACTCTTCTCAAGCTGGAGATCACTTCCTCTTAGGGGGATTCGATGCGGTGTGAAGACTTTCGTGGCGAGTCTCTTCACTTCTTCCTGTCTCTTTTTTGGAAATCATCTTTTGTGAAATGCTTGAGTTTCCCCTTGTTAAGCAGTTCTTCAATTGCGTCTTTCAGATGTAAACATTCACCGGTGTCATGCCATGGCATCAGTGGAACCTGCAATATTTGGACTATTAAGTCCTAAAGGATTCTTTGATCAGAGCTAGGGCTTTTTTTTTTTTTTTTTTTTTTTTTATATAGGCTTCTTTAAACTTTGCGTTTAGGTACTTTGGAGAATTCATTCACGAGAAGTGCTCGACGGCGTATAGATGAAAAATCAGGAGTGAGAGGCCTTGCTCTTCTCTTTATATCCCTCGTCGTGTTGCTTATTGTTGTTCCCCTTGTTCTTCTGCCATCCTTTTTTATTTGTAATTGATGTAAGGTTGTGCATAGACTAGAAGGTTGTACATATCTCTTTCCACGTACTCTCTAAGATTTCCTTCTTACCTTGGATGATGGCTGATAAGTCTTAATTTAGCGTATTTTTAACATTTGAATTCAATAATATTTGTGGAATTTTGGTCATACTTTAGAGCTACTTTACTACAAAATATTAGTTTTCATTTTCAAAACAAATAATGAAGAAAAGGAAGAATTTCCAAGACCATAAAACTTATCACGGCCTTGAGCACGACCGCGTACATGTGCATAGAAAATAAGGAATAAAGGACAGGAAGTTGGGCATGGTATGTACGCCTACGAAGCACGATTGTGCGCCTTCTGAACACAGGAATATGAAAAGCTGTGAAAGAGCACGACCCTTAAGCATGACCATGTGTCTTGTGCAGTTAGAAAATGGTTGTTACAAACTTTTTCAATTCTCTAGTTTAAGGCTTGTAAATCAAGTTTAATGACTTGTCTAGTATTTTAGATTATAAACTGGCCTTATATCAGACTTGAAAAGCATCTTGAAACACTTGTATTCTTACTCTAGGGTAGAAAGCAAACTTTTGGACTGTTATATGTTTCTAGTTTTTTTTTTTTTTTTTTTTTTTTTTCCTTATAAAAATTCATTTTCTAATCTAATCTCATCGTTGTTAAATTTTATAACAAACAAAGAACCGAGAGGTGAAGTTTGATATTGTTATATACTCATATCTCAAATATCAAACGAAGAACCGAGAAGTGAAGTTTGATATTGGAACAAATTAGATTAGACAAGATAACAAAACATGATAATAGTTGTATGAGTTTTTGGACAATAAGGTTGCACTCAAAGGGACTCAATGATAATCAACCATGAGAATAGGCTTAGTTATTGTTGAGATACATTCATGAATTATGAGAGGAAACATGAATTACCAAAGAACACGTTGTCCTTAGAAATGAATTCATTATAAAATAGAGAAATAGATACAGAATGTTTAGAATTTAGCATCATGATGAAAATAACAATCCCATGACGATTTTTAGTATCTAACTTTTAATCCAAATAAATATTACTCTTAAAAACTTATTCCTTTTCAACTAATCAAAAAAGAGAATCAGATCGGTAATAATATAAAACTTCATGTGGATCGATATTTTTACTACTTGATAGAACTGTGCACTTGCAGAAACCTATCAATGGCGTTTAACACTACCATTTTTTTTGTTGTTTCCTTCTTGTAGTAAAATGGGAAGTAAATTCTTCACAGAGTTCTCTCTAAGAGTCAATGGAGTTATCTTTAAGTCCTTTGAACCACGTCATCTCCGCTCCCTTCATGGTTAATACAAAAAGCTTACACTTCACTGCTCGTCTTCCCTAGTGATAGTCAAGGAAAGTATCAATGTGTTCTTTAGAATCATTCGTTCCGTCATAGTTTTCAAGCTTTAAAGGTTTCTTAAAGGCGCATGCAATTGGGCATTCAAGGATTTCTTCTTGTGAAAGGCCCTATTCTATGGTGGTTGTGACGTCGTGTTGGGGAACATTCCTCTCGTCTTATGTCACCATGACGATGAGGTGAGGAGCCTCTCTTGCTTCCTCAACGGTAAGAGGAACGACTACTGCTTCCTTCGTCGGGATCCTCTGGAGGATTATTCTTCTTTGTTTGTGGCTTTGCCATAACGTAGATTGTGTCGTCAACTGCCGTTGGAGTACTGTTTTGCTGGTTACGTTGCACCACTTCAAGTTGTGTAGCAATTTCCATGGGAATCTTATCTTGATTCTCTTCCACTCGCCTGAACCTATCGTTCTATTATTGGATTAGACTTGTGAGGTTTTTCAAGAGTGTGTTCACATCTGGAGGTGGTGACAGAGGATTCTACTATGTCTTCTGATTGCGAAACAACGGTGGTCCTGACGGAGGAGTCACCATCGCTGAAGGAATCACATTGTTCGCGGTATTTAGAGAAGCTTCGTTGTCATTCTCATCTTGTCCCATCGGTGTGAGAGTCGGAATCGAACGATCTTGCAAAGTCTAAATCGCCGATCGAATTTCCACAACGGTGGACGTTCTGCTTCCAGTGTTTCTCTTTCAAGTTCCGACCATGGTTTCGTGCGTATAGAGGTGATTGTTTGACCCAATACGGTGGAGGAACGTGTAACCAAAACTGTTACGGCGGAGGAACGCGTAACCAAAAACAATTATATTTCTATATCTTAACTTATATTTATTTTACTTTCATGCTCGTTTAGTTCAAGCATCATTTTCTCTTTTGCACATTTGGATGCTACTACTGTACTATCAAGAGGATTAAGTTATTTAATCTCCAACAAAATCAACCATAAACCTTTTCAACCAATTTTAACCATAAAACCCAAATCAAATTTAAAGACATTTTTAAAACCAAACCTTAACCCCAAGAGTCTTATCTATTAACTTGTTCCAACTCCCTCAGTCGCACTAATTAAACATTTAATTATATTTCGGAATTAGTTAAATTTCTGAAGACTGGAACTATCCGTAAACAACTTAATATATTGGTTACATGAATTTGCATTTAACAAATTTTATATTGAATGTATGCTAATTAAGCAGCGAGAGTTTGATCTCATATAAATAATGGAGAGAATTCAAAATATTATCTAATGCAATTGTAATATTTTCATTTGTATCCATTTCACCCTTCAATGAAATATATCTTAATTTAGTTAATTAATCTTTTAGAAAATATCCATCATTACAAACTTTTCTAACATGCTAAATATTTTAATTTTAGTTTTATTTTTAATTTATAATATTTTTGCTCCTTTTCTATTTGTGCTCTTTCTCAATTTGAATTTTAAAAGTTGTTGAAAATATATTTTTGGAATCAATGAAATATATTTTACTTTAGTTAATTAATCTTTTAGAAAATATTCATAATTAAAAAAATTTCTAACATGCTAAATATTTTACTTTTAGTTTTACTTTTAATTTATAATATTTTTGCTCCTTTTCTATCTGTGCTCTTTCTCTATTTGAATGTAAAAGTTGTTGAAAATATTTTTTTTGAATTCAGTTTAATGAAAAAAAAATTAATATATTTTATTTTTTCAACCAATTATAGATAAATTATAAGTGACAGTTTTTTATTCCCTTGCATCACTTTCCTTAATATCTAGTTTTCACATTTTTACTTTCCTTATTACTATATTTTCTTATTTGTTTTTTTTACTTACTCTTTTTCTTCTTAGTTTAATTGTCTTTTAGATTATTTTTTTGACAGAATATTATTAGATTTTCTTGTTACTTCATTTCCGTATATTCATATTTATATTTACTAGTATGGATACCCGTGTCAAGTACGGGCTAGAATTTCGTCAAATTTAAAATATAAATATATATACACACACATAATTTTTGAGGAATATATATAAATTCATGTATTGCAATAAATTTATCATTATAATATCAAGCGATAGAGTTCAAATCTCACATAAAATAGTTTTAAAATTATCACAAGTGTATCTTTAATTAATAATAATTTTATTCCTTACTAGTGTTGATAAATATAATAATTTTATATATTATTCTTAGTCAAACGTTCATTAATAGCATTAAAAATTAAAAATAGTAATAATAACTGCTAGCATATAAGTCATTTATTGAAAAGTTAATATTTTAAAATTTTAGTATACAACTACATTTTGAATGATGACCCTATAAAAACAATGTAATCACATCTTACTTGTTACAAACCACAAATATCAATTTTAATCAGCTTCTTTGAAAAAAAATCAATTTTAATTAGCACAATGAGATTTTATTTGTTTCTTACTCTTCTATTTTTTTGCTTTTGTGTGGTAACTCCCATTGAGTCTCAAAATCGTGGTTTCAGTGTGGAACTAATCCATCCTGATTCATCAAGATCACCATTCTACAACATCAGAGAAACTCAATTACAACGAATTTCTAATGTTGTGACTCATTCCATCAAGCGTGCTCATTATCTCAATCATGTGTTTTCTCTTTCACATAATGACTTGCCAAAACCCACTATAATACCCTATGCAGGTTCCTATTATGTCATGAGTTATTCAATTGGTACCCCTCCATTTCAGCTTTATGGTGTTGTGGATACAGGCAGTGACGGAATATGGTTTCAATGTAAGCCTTGTAAACCATGTTTAAACCAAACATCTCCGATATTTAACCCTTCAAAATCATCAACCTACAAAAACATCCGTTGCTCTTCTCCGATATGTAAACGTGGAGAAAAAACACGTTGTTCATCTAATCGTAAAAGGAAATGTGAATATGAAATTACATATTTGGATAGGTCAGGGTCACAGGGAGATATTAGTAAGGATACTCTTACTCTAAACTCAAATGATGGCTCTCCTATCTCATTTCCAAAAATCGTGATCGGATGTGGACACAAGAATAGTTTGACAACCGAGGGGTTAGCCTCTGGCATAATTGGCTTTGGACGCGGAAATTTTTCAATTGTATCTCAGTTGGGTTCTTCAATTGGTGGGAAATTTTCTTATTGTTTAGCGTCATTGTTTTCAAAGGCTAATATTTCAAGCAAACTATATTTTGGAGATATGGCAGTGGTTTCTGGTCACGGGGTTGTATCAACTCCTTTAATACAATCTTTTTATGTTGGGAATTACTTCACAAATTTGGAAGCATTTAGTGTTGGAGACCACATTATAAAATTGAAGGATTCATCATTAATACCGGATAATGAGGGCAATGCCGTAATTGATTCAGGATCAACGATAACCCAGTTGCCAAATGATGTTTATTCTCAGTTAGAAACTGCAGTAATATCTATGGTTAAGTTAAAGCGTGTTAAAGACCCTACTCAACAATTGAGTCTTTGTTACAAAACAACATTGAAAAAATACGAGGTGCCGATAATCACAGCACATTTTCGTGGTGCTGATGTCAAGTTGAATGCTTTTAACACCTTTATTCAAATGAATCATGAGGTTATGTGTTTTGCTTTTAATTCAAGTGCATTTCCTTGGGTCGTATATGGGAACATAGCTCAACAAAACTTTTTAGTTGGTTATGACACCCTAAAGAACATTATCTCTTTTAAACCCACAAATTGTACCAAGTTGTAAAATTGTACTTGTTTATTAATTGATAAGTACTAATAAAAGTGAGACTTAATTGAACATATGATCCCTTAATTTAATTTTTTTTTTTAAATTGGTCCACTAACTACTAAACGTTTCAATTTGGTCATTTTTATTGTTTCCTTCATTCAATTTGGTCCTATTTCATTAATTTTAACCCCCTAAAAAAGGAGATCATCGGATAAATTAGGTCTATCAGATCTAACCGTGTATCACCAACACGTAATTTATTTTACTTTTCTTCATCTTCTTCTTTCATCTTCATCTTCAAACAACCTTCATTAATGTTCAACTTTTTTTCTTTCAAAAGCTAAAATTAAATTAAATTAGACTCTGAATATTATTCATATCACTAATCAGATCCGCCAAAAAATAAGATTTAATTTACCTAAACCTCAGTACTTGTATACACACGCACCTCCTCAACACATAACAAATGCATGACAGAAAAATTACAAACAGTGGCAGCGGCTGCCAAAACTGGCATCCTAAAAAAAATAGCATACAAACACACAACAACACAATTAAACAACCGAACCAGCATGCGAGACAGGAAACTATAAACCACAATATATCCCTTAAAACAAGTAAAATATATGCCTTTAGGGATTTAGTGAAAAGGGGTTTTGGAGTGAATAAAAAATGGTTTCTTCTTTCTCTTTCTCTGTTAAATCGCGTTGTTTTTTTCTTTCTTTTATAAATAAATCTTTTTTTAAATCATTAAGGAATAAAATATATTTATTTGAATTTTTTGATTTTTTCTTTAAATATATATATTTTTTTAAATTCCACGTCAGCACAGTCAAATTTCACGTGGCAGTGCCACATCATTTGGTATGCACATATGGTATTGTCATGTCAACATCGTTAAGAGGAGTTAACAGTAGGGACTAATTTCATGAATGAAATTTTTTAAAGAGACCAAAAGCTTAAAGAATATTTTAGGGAGACTAAAATTAAATGTTGGTGTATTTAAGATGATCACTTACTTATTTAACCCTTTATGAAATAAACAATATTCTTAGCATTATTTCTGGGTAAACTAGTAGTCCCAAATAAATGTTAATTTTTTTTTTTATACATAAAAATTAAGAATTTTAGCTAAATCCAATTGAACATAAAATCAGGGGCGGTTTCACCGCCCGTCGAGCTTGAACAGTTGCCACGACTCAATCGATACTATCTTTATAGACCCAACCCAATAGCTCAATAACCCACTTAAAAAAATTTGAGCAAATTCTGACATTTCTCACACGCACACGATGTAACACACTCAAACCCCAATACAATGTTTAATAATAAAATCAACAGATATTCACTAGGGTTCAAGATGTTACTTCATCATTAATCCAAAATATTTATAAATCATCATAATCATAAAATAGTCGCAGCAGAAATACATCATATAACCTCATAAAGTTATAACTCATAAATCTTAGAATACATCAATATAGGTGAACTCGAGGGTTCCTCAAAATATAACAATCCAAAAGTAAATATAAATAGACTCCCAGGCACCCTAATCAGAGCACACCCACTAAGACTCCAAAGTAAAAGCAAGGAAAGGAAGAGTAGGCCTCAAGCCGTCCTCGGGTACTCATGTCTACTCAAGCGTCCTGGACCTGCACGTCTACACCACAAGGATGTAGGCGACCGAACAACCACTAGCGGGTAAGATATAGGTTCAACATAAAGAAGATATGACCTCAAGCATAATCATGGCATGTTAGATTGCAATTGCTTATATGTTAATATAAGACGATGAATAATGAATTGAATTGATTATTAACAAGTGAATGAAATGTTGAATGATTAAGTGTGAGTAGTGAATCGTCTAAGACGTAAATTGGTTAATTGAAGTGATGTTGTTCTATTGATGTTATATTGATGTTGGTGTCGTCTATTGATTATTATGATGATGAATTGTTGATGTATGAATGTATTGATTTGACGATGCAATGAGGTGTTGGTGTAGTGATATATTATATAATGGTGTGAATTATATACTGGTGAGTTTTATGGTGATATGCATTGTCGAGTCTATACTTGTATCCATGCATCATGGTCAGTCCTATTTGAAGCAGGATGGATTAATTGGTAATATATATATATATATATATATATATATATATATATATATATATATATGATTATCCAATTATTTGAAGCAGGGGGATCAATCGGTAACATACCTTTAACATCCAAAAATGGTACCACATGCATGTAGAGTCAAACTAGAACATTACATGCATATGAACTATGTGAGATTCGTGTATTTGATTATGAGAACTTACGTGAAGATGTGTTCATGAATTTGTGTGTTTTGTGACAATTAGTATTTATAATTGATTATGTGATCGATATCTAATCACAATGGTCGTTTGGTTGACCACCACGTCATTTCTTTTAATGGCATAGGTGATTTGGAGAATAGAGGTGATTGCTTTCTTTTGATGCTTGGGGACTAGCATAGATGCTTCCTCGTTTATTTTCCGATTAGAGTCTAGATAGGCTCTGATGTAGGAGTGTCGGTCTTGAGACCCTTTTTATTTTGATACCTTTTGATGGCTTATGTTATTTATATGATGAGGATAATTGTATCATGGTGATGTATTATGTGCAGTGACGCATGGCATACATATAATTCACACTTCATTACTATCATCAAAATAACTATCATCAATTAAAATCACCAAGTGCACAACTATCACCAAAAATAACAAACATCATCATGTACACATCTCCACACAAATTCACATATTTCACCGATTACATAAATCACCAAGTTTCACCAATGCACATAATCACCAAGCACATAGTCAAATATGACATGTTTCACCAATTATCAAATGCATGAAATGCTCTAGACATGACTCTATATGCATGTGGTACCAATCTCGTCACTTGGTACAACCGTATTATAAACATCGTCACTGAATACAAAAGTATTCTAATCATCGTCATGGAATACAAACGTATTCTAATCATCGTCACTGGATATATATATATCCTACTCAACAACTTATGAATGCATGAACATATGACTCAACAATGCATACATTCACCCAACAACTCATCATCATTAATGTAACACCCAGTTTTTCCAACATAAAAATTTCATAACAATTATCAGAGTATTCAACACTTAACGGAATGCTACACTTCTTAAAAATCGTAAATGAGATAATTAACTAATTATCTTTCCAAAAATCATCAACATATTAATTCAAACTTTGCAGCGGATTAAATTCATTAACATAAATAAGTCTTTGGCACGCAGGCCTCGTTAAAACGTCTCTTAAAATATCCAAATTAAAAACATAAGCATGTAAATTCATAAGAATACGTAAGGAATAGAAAAACATGCAACAAAGTTCCCATCCTGTTACGTATCAGACCACCTAAAGACACACATGAGAGATAATCCACTCACGACAGCAATCTAACAGCAACTTAAACTCGATCACCTGCAAGTTACTCATACGAAGAGCAACATTTCCAAGCAGAAGGGGTGAGATTTCACAAAACAATAATATTAAGCATATAATTCAACAATTATATTTAACAACCTAAAATCATCATAATATTCATCATAGATAATAATATATCATATATCACATCTTTAATAGTTCATATAAAGAATCACAGCTTCAACAACTTGGCAACTTAAACATCTTTGACTCGACAAATGCAACTCCAACTTGACTATGCAACTTAGACCTCTTATATGCATGTGGTACCAATCCAGGGCATCAAGCCCCCAACGTATTTGAGCGTAAATAGGCTCCCAGGGCATCAAGCCCTCAACTTATTTGAGCGTAAAAAGGCTCCCAGAGCATCAAGCCCTCAACTTAATTGAGCAAAGGCTCTAGGGCATCAAGCCCCCAACAATGAAATGCTAATGCATGGACTCGACCTCTTAACATCTTAAATCGACAACCTCTTATATAATCCAATAATTTGGAACTTCATCATCTTAATCAATTTAGACCGACTCATGCAGCTTAGTTAAATAACAACAGCAACACAACAGTATACAAAAACAGCATGACATAATAATATCAAATGCAAGTCAACAACGTCTCAATTATTCACATATAATTCAAGTAATGCATATACAATTATATCACAATATAACAACATCAAATCATAATCAACATCTTAAAACATCATATATACATATAACACTTCATCAATCATGGACAATATCGTATTCACAACATATACATACATATACTAATTCATCAATCATAAACAACATCATACTCATAAACATATACATTCATATTATTCAACTTTCGTGTTTACACCTAAGACCAATTCTGGACCTATCAATACCAGATTTCATTTCAAATTCGGGGCAGAGATGAAAAGAAAAATTAGAAAAAGCAACCCATATTATTCAACTTCACTTTCATTCAAAATCATCACTCTTAACCCTAATTCTCAAATTCTCAAAAACTAAACCTACAACATATTATATACAATTTTCAGAATCATAGACTCAAGATTATTGAATGTTAGTCTCACCCTTACCTTGGAATATAAAAATCGCAGCTTCCTAGGTCTCTCTCCCTTCTCTTGGCTTTTTCTCCCTTTTCTCCAAAATTGATCGTACGTTATGTTTTTCTAAACTAGGTCTCTCCTATTTATAACTTTTCTTTTCTATTTTATCTTATTTCTCTTTCTCCCCAAAAACTCTCTAAAATCTCATAACAACCCCTAAACTCAATATTCTATTCTAATATATATATATATATATATATATATATATATATATATATATATATATATATATATATATATAATATAAAATATTTCTATAACAAATAACAAATATATCTCTATAACAAATATATTTCTATAACATATATATTTCTAAACCAAATAGCATATATATTATACTAATAAATACCAACATATAACATAACAAAATATCACTCATCAAAATAAATCATATAAATCACACAAATCATATAAGTATATTCTAAACTCATTAAAATAATCAAATAATTAAAGAGGGCGTTACAATTAACATCTTCACTTTTCATACATGCGTTCATCATCAATAACATCGTCACTTTGCATGTAAGAATTCATCATCTATAATAAATCACCATCATTAAAATCATCATCAGAACAACATCATAGTTATCACCAAATATTCATTAAATAGTCACCACCAAAAAGAACACCTTCACTTCATAATTCACAAGTCACATGATAAATAGACAATTGTTCGTATCAAGGTAACCAACACAATACACATCCAACCAACATTGATTGAATCCTATTTTATCATGTTATCATGCATACAAGTTCATTTGCAAGTTATTCGATCACAAAACCTCATTTTGACAAAGTTTGTCTATTTTCACAAAATCGACTATTTTCAATTTTCTCAACAAAATTAGGGTTTCATATTCTTACACATCATAAAAACATCCCTACATATAATCTAACATCTAGGTTAATCAATCGTAGCATTTTGGTTTCACAAGGTTCACTTATTTTCCCAAAGTCACAAAGTTCATCTCATATTTCTTCATTCAATATCAAACAACACAAGACCTCATTAGACCCTTTATACAACATTATTTCTTTCACAAAAATACCCCTTGATGATTAGGATAAAGTCCATACACTTAGAAGTAAGTTTGGTAGCAATTGCAGCGAAGAAAAACGTGTTTTGGAGGTTTGGAACAGGGCGTAATCGATTACACGAAAGGCGTAATCGATTACACCTTTCTAGTAGGAAAATCTGGGGGCAGAAACATTGTGTAATCGATTACATCAATATAGGATGGCCAAAAATAAGTTTTTCCAGCTTTTCAAGTGCGAATTTTCAAAAATAATATATCACTTTTGAGCCACTTATTCCAACTCCAAAACTTCCAAATCAATTTCAAACTTAACCCATGATTAAACCACTTATATCAAACACTTAGAACACATCAAAACCACACTTCCCATTCCAAAATCACTTATTTATCAAAAACATTTAAAACAATTTTTTCACTCAAAAACCCAAATTTTGTACCAAACAATCCCACACCCAAAACTCATAGTTCAAAACAGAAATTTAAAGAGTCAACACTCAACACAACAACTTCATCACTTCATTCAAATTCATCAAAATCAAACTTCTCCATTTTCAACCCATTTTTACAAAAGTCACAAAAATACCACAAGTTAACCACAACAACACATTTGTCAATACCCAATGCATGAATTATCATCAACAACATAACCCATTTCTATTACAATATTCTTTATTTTGCCGACATGAAGTGAAGTTTTACCATTTACAAGTCATACCTGCACATCGGTTGGTTTAAGAACAAACCCTTGTAGTTTTCTAAAAGACTCTAATGACATATTATTAATACTGGATCCAAGATCACAAAATGTCTCTCCCATATAATGTTCTCCAATGCAACAAGGAATTTCAAACTTACCTGGGTCTGGCCTCTTATTTGAAAGTGATGTCCTGATTGCCGAGCGTACTCTTCTGCCCAAATAGACTATCTTTTCTATTTGAGGTTTATCTTCTACTAATTCTTTAATGAGAGGCATGCAACATGGACTTGTTTTTGAAATTTTCTCCATCGAAAGTGTCTTATTTAAATCTTCTTCCACTTTGACAACCCTTTTTCTTTTTGGGACAGGTTCCACCACTAGGTTTCTTTTTCTTTTTTCATTGTAGTGATTTGTTTCGAAACTTATTACCTTGCATGTTTCATGATTAATAAATTGAAAATTATTCGGTAATTATTTTACTAAAATATTATATTTAATTAAAAAATACTACATAATTTTAAATATATAATAAACATGCATTTAGTAATAAACTTATTACATGCATTTGCAATTTTCCATTTTCACTTGCTACCAAAGATCATAAGTAAATGAATTTGAAATAATTGAGGTGAAATAAAAAAATTCACATAAAAAGAATGACATTAAAAAATAAATTGATTAATTACTAAAGAAGTAAAAGAATTAAACTATAAAAATGAATGAAATCATATTAAAGAACCATGAACCGTATAATTGCTATAATCCCCCTTATACTCATACAATCCTCCTCCTTGTTTTCTCATCAGAAGAAGCAATTATTCTATTTTATTTTTGAATTCATTTTCACAATTTATGACAACTCACACATAAGTAAAGAATTTAGAGTTTGATTTCCAATTACAGCGTCCAACATAACAATTTGAATATTTTTATCAATTAAACTAGAATTTATGAAGATGCATTTTTTTTATTTATTTATAAGAAACCAAAAAGGAAAACTTTTTTTTATCATAAACCAAAAATATCTTTACCCTAACTTTATTTATTACAACATCCAACATGTACCTCTAATATCTTCACCACATCACAAACCTTCCCTTTGTGCCATCTTTTTCTCACCCTTTCACTAACCGACTATGAAACTTCTAATTTTCCTCTAAACATAATCATAATCATAAATTCATAATCACATTCCTTCATTACTCTCTTCCTATAAATAAACCAAACCTTCTTCATTTTCTCACTCTCTCCCCCGCGAACACGTAACTGCGGGATTTCTCTTTTTCCATCATTCTCCGAAATTTTCCTTCATTTTCCATCAAAATCTCGATTCAATTTTCCGTTAATTCATCGCGATTCTATGATTCTATCGTAGTTGATTTTGATAAGTTTGAGAAATTATTAGGGTTTCGGTTCCGATTTTGATTTTGATTGTATCGGAAGATTTTTTTTTGGTTAGGGTTTTTGATTTTGGTGATTTGATTGTGATTTGAGATGGGGAGTGTTGTTGAACGAGATGATAATCGGATTATCAAGATGAATTTTACGATGGATGGAGCGGCGAAGCTGAGAGAGAGTGTGACGGAGAAGTTGAAGGAGTTTATGGGGGAATATACTGATGATACTCTTGTGGTATGATTCTCAATGTTAACGATTTTGATTGTGTAGTGTGCGTTTGTTTTTGGATTGTTGAATGCATGATGTGAATTAGGGTTAGGGTTCCTTGTGATGTTGTTACTATTGGAGGTTTGATTTGATTGATTAATCTTTGCTTTGTGTTAGTGATAATGTTTTGGGATATGATTTGTGTGATGTGATTTTTATGATGGAAGGATGAGTAATGTTGAAAATTCCATGTTCTTAATTGTGGTTAGCGTTGTTAGGGTTTTTCTGCAAGTTATGGGATTGTGTATTTTGGAGTGTGAAGTGAGGAGATATTCAAATAAATGTATGGTTTAGGGCTATGAAGCTATGAAGTACGGAGCCAGACGGACACGACACGCCGACACGGATAATATTTTGAGAAAATGACATATTTAGTGTAATTATAGGTGTCGTGTCGATGCCGGACACCTATGCGTGTCCGACCGGGACACACCTAATCCGAGGAGTGTTCGTGCTTCATAGCTATGAAGCACGGACACCAGACATGAATCACACCGGTAATTATCTGAGAAAATGACATAATTGAATGTAACGACTAATGACCATGTGCCAGTGTCATGTCTGACATTGGATGCGCCCTCGATCAATTGTGACATTGGATGCGCCCTCGATCAATTGTGTCGGTGCTATAAGGTTTTTAGGGTTCAGTGCAAAGTTTTGTTGTGCCTTCTAGAGATTTGTTAGTCGTTATCTGTTCAAGCGTTGATGTTTTGGGATATGATTTGTGGAGCATTGATGTTGGGGTATGATTTGTGGTATGTTGTATGATGAAAAGTTATGTCGAAATTTCCCTGTTCCTGTATAATGTGGTTAGCATGGTTAGGTTTTTCTGCAAGTTTTGGGATTGTGTTTATTGGAGTTTGAAGTGGAGTAATACTTAGATTAATGTATGGGTTTATTTTGTTATAATTCACAAGTGAACGACACTTGTAACATTAGGACCGACACTTTTGATGGAAGGTGTGTTTGGTGTCCGACATGTGTCTGTATATGATACTGACTCGACACCGAAACATGTGATTGCATTCAATTATGTCATTTCTTAAATTACTTACGGTCTCAACATATGATTGTTGTGTCCGTGTCTGTGTTAGTGCTTGATATCATGTATTTGAAATTGTGTTGCTGGTTATAGTGCATGCAAATTGCTTTTCATATGTTTGGTTGTGGCCCTGTTGGTTGATAGGTTGATGGAACATTGATGCAAATATGAGTATGGCTTATGCACAGGACATATGTTTGGTAGTTGTATGAGTATGGCTTATGCACAGTACAACATATGTTTGGTAGTTGTATGTGCATGCACAACATGCAGAATGAGTTTCTTGCAATTATGATATAAAGTGAAATGTGTGACACTAAATTATACACAGATGATAGACCCTATCATTTTAAAAATTATCGATAACTTTACTGTTATTATAAGTTATATATTTGTCTTAGGTATGTGATCATTGTAAAATACAGATAGGTGAATATGCATCCAAAATTAAGAGGGATAAACAGATTTTGTGGATAAACAGAGATTACTTTGTGAAATAAAAATCATGTTAGGTGATTTGATCTTGCAGGCAAATACCAACAAAACCTAATGTGAGAAAAGAGGATCAAATGGAAATATATTGTGATTTAAAGAGACGAGAAAGACCAGACCCTAAAGAATTTGAGAAACCGTTTTAATAGACTTATCTGAACTGATTTAATGAAAACTGTATTTTGATACAGTCCAATGGTGTCGTTTGATTCGTCTAGCCCACTCTTCCTAGTGAGTTAATGCTTTGTTGTAGTTGTTGTATTTATGCCGATAAATCAGCTATAGACTAGTGTGTATCTTGAGTAGAAGCTCTTCTAATCTGTTTTATGTCTTCAGAATTTCTTTAATATCTGAAGCCATAACTGTTGTTATGGTGGTTGTTATTGTACCTGCTAGTTCCTTATGGTTATGTCATTTATCTGTTTTTTAACGCGAAATAATATATTTTTGGAGGAATTTACCTGTGAGTATAGGCAACTATAAGATATTAAAAGTTTCTTATGCTAAATTGACTTTAACTGTATATATAAACTGAAATTTGACCTTGTATGCTCTGACAGGAATATGTGATCGTGATACTGAGGAATGGTAAGAGCAAAGAACAAGCAAAGAATGAGTTGAATGTTTTTCTGGGGGATGACAGTGATTCTTTTGTGTCCTGGTAATTTCACTTTAGTCTCCCCTTGATGGATATTATTTAGGTTAATTTAACTGCAAGAAATGTAGTATTCACACTACAATTTTATGTGCTGACTTATATGTATATTGTTATCAGGCTGTGGGATCATCTACATTTGAATTTAGCTTTGTATGTAAAACCTGAAAAACTGCAAGACGAAGCTCCTAAAAGAAAGCTTATATCCGAAATTAAAGCTGGGGATGATGGGCTTCAGCATTCAAAATCAGAGTTAGAAAGAGGAAATTCTAATAAGTTTTCTAGAAGTCGGCATAACAAAGATTGGAAAGGACTGGTGAAGGGAGAAGCTGAAGCACCTACTATTAGAAGCTTTGAGGTTGACAATGCTCATGTAGAGGAAAAAGTCCGATCAAATGTCAATCGCAGTCGAAGGTCACCATCTCCTAAACCTGCAGTTCAGAGGAAAAGGGGCCGAGCTGATGAACAACAGAGGCCAAAGGTTTGAACTACTACTGCAATATTTTCCTGCCCTGATCTAATATATATACTCGTATTTTGTTCAACTTAAATTCTTTTAATGGAGTTTCTACAGTAATCGAGAGCTTACCATGCTTGTTCGTATAAGTAAGTGACTATCCAATTGAACGATGGAGTTATAGTTGATTTAACTATTTTATTTTATCACCTAGTGTCAACCCTGTTCTGGAATTTGGGTAAATTGATTAGATTGGTGAAGTCCATCAAAGAGAAATCCATCAATTGTCTGAATCTTAGCCCTTATACTTCATATGTGTTGCTTAGATAGATTCTATTGTATCTTTCCATCGCTATTAAACTGATGGAAAACAAATGATATCCTTATGCATATAAAATCACTAGTTATTTTTTGTCTGCCGATTTTCCTGTTCATTTATGTGTATTGTTTTTAAATAAAATTACAAAGTACTTATTGATTTGTTGCTTTCAAATATCTAATTGGGTAATTTCAACAGAGGGATGTTGTCTCACAAGTAAATATTGCTGCTCCTCGACGGCTCCTTCAATTTGCAGTTCGAGATGCAGTGGGTTCTCCAAGGACATCCGGTGTTGGCACGTCAGTGGAGCCTTACTTAAAACGTCTTCGTTCTGTAGTTTCTACATCCTCTGCTGATTCATCTGTAGTTGAACATTATCAGCGTGTGCAGCCAACTTCCCGGGCGCCAAATGCAATGGCTAGAGTGATTAAGGCTGTGGCAGAAGCTGCAGAGGATGTGAAGTCCAAATCCTCGGGAAGTGTATTTGATAGACTTGGCTGTGGTATGGATTCATCTGCTGATAACAGCCAACTTGATTATCAACATCAGGAGCAAAATCAATCAATGTATCTACAAAGAACTGATTACAATGGGCAATATGCTGCCAATACAACTATGGTGGAACGTGAAACTGTTTTTCTCTCTGATTCAAATTCAGATAATGAAGGGTGTCATGATGTAAATGTCATAGGTCGTGGGGTGACTGGAACTTCTGAGATCAGCTCCTCTGTTGGAAACAAGGGAAGTGATTCACTCATGGTGCAGTATAGTGTAGCAAAGAAAGCTGATGATAGTTTGCGTCTAAAACAGAGCCAGGAACAGGAGCAACCTACTGCTGCATGTAACCCTTCTCGTAAAATAGTAAACATTTCTGTTAATGTAAATACTTGGAAGCCAGACCAATACCAGGAACCAAGAGAAGTTGTAGAATTAGATGGTCATAAAATTTCAGACAATGAAATTGGAGATTCCAGATCTAACATGCAACTGGTGAAGGAGAATGCGAACGCTCTGAAAATTAGTAACGGAAATGTGAGATATTCATTATGCTTACATTCTGAGATTCTGTTTAAAATTGGTGTATACAATTTTCCTCTTTGAAATGTTTATCTTAACTCCTTAAACTTTTCTTTTTATAACTTAACCACTTAAAATTTTCTTTTCATTACTTAACCTTTTTGAATTTGTTTTAGATGACCAATTTTATAAAGTATAATGACATGCCTGGTTGTTTAATTATTGACTATTTTTCAATTGTATTATGACATATGTTAGGTAAACCTTGCTCCTGATGTTCAGAAAGAGTCTAGCAAGGCACACTGCACTCCTGGTGAGTTTTAAATCTTCCCTGGTGGAAATTCTTGTTGCTCTGAGACACATGCAAATATTATTTTTTGCTGGTTCAATAATTATTTTGAATGGTGAAGGGTCTGTTTTTAATTTAAACGTTTTGGTGTACGGTGTATCTATATTTAATCTTATACTATTGTAATTTAAACTTGAAGACTTTCGACACTTATCAGGTGTAAAATTGATTTCATATTTTGCATTCTCAGGTTCTAGCGTTGCTGGTCGTCCTACAGAAGATGTTGATTCCAGAACCATTTTTGTTAGCAATGTAATAATTCTTGCTCCTTGTTCTTGGTGGGTGAGGGGAGGCCTAAAAGATGGGGTATTGGGATGGATTTGTTTGATTTCTGAAGTTTTATTGTATTGGTTATCATAGGTTCATTTTGCTGCTACCAAAGATGCTTTGTCTCGGCATTTTAATAAATTTGGAGAAGTGTTGAAAGTGATTATTGTTACTGACGCTGCAACTGGCCAGCCAAAAGGGTAAGATGTTTGTATAATTTGTATTGCTCACTACATATGCTACACATTGTTTGCAACTTTATTTTAACTTGCTTTTACTTGAACAGGGCCGCCTACGTTGAGTTCATGCTAAAAGAAGCAGCAGACAATGCACTATCTCTAGATGGTACTTCTTTCATGTCACGAATTCTCAAGGTATTGATCTTAGCTTGGTAATTTAGCATGTGTTTGGATTAATGTTCCCACAAGAATAAACATGTGTTCACAAATGCATTCTATTACCTTTGCTGCAACACAACTTTGGAACATCAACTATAAACACAATTATATAGAAGTTCTATCCTAAAGTTATCAATTGTGGATCGCTGAAAATGGCAAAACATGAAATTTACTATAAGAAATAGCATATGGCGAGGCATGCTAGTAGTGGAAGCCGCATAGTGGTTTAAATAAAATCAATTGTATCAATCATTTATTTATATATTAATAAAATCATGTTGTATACTAAAAAAAGCTGCATAAACGTAAACTATGAAGTGACATAATATTAACTCAAGCTAATGGTTCAAAATACCAATTCAGACTAGTGATTACTGAAAACAGTAAAAAAAATATTTAACATAAAAGATTAAAAGATCTATTCATTTTCTCCCCTTCCTAATTATTCTCATTGTAATTTAGTGAGGCATATCATTCAACTTGACTTGCGCGAACCCCTACAATCTCTCATGACACCATGGGTGGCTCCAACATCTTTCTTGCTGTCATTATTAGTTTCCAGTTGTCCTTCCCCTGCTCTCTCTCACATAAGTTCTTGAGAATATGATGAAGGAAAACATTAACCTCTTTAGCTCCCAAACTGTGATGATTGAAGACGTGCTTTGCTGGGTGTATTTGCATGGTCTGCACTTAGTGAGATCATTCCGGTGTTTCTTGTGCCAACACTGTGGATTTATGTTACTGGTATAGTCAAATGCCTTTGTGGCCACCACAATTCCTCTTCCAATTGTGTTGTCATGAATGCTGCCAGTGTTGGAACTTGCCTGCAATTGTGTTGAGACTCTTCCAAGTTCCAAGTTGACATTTAGCTTACTCATTTTGGTCAAACTCATGTTTGGTGGTACATAGATAAATAAAGATGTCGATAATCATTTTTTATTCTCTAGACCATAACTTATTTTTTAATATTTCAATAATCATTTCTTCAAAAAAAAAAAATTCAATAATTATTTTATTCTCTTTGAACAAGCTTCCCCGAAGGGGAAGATACATAACTCATTTGATTACATCTATAAAATTACCAAGAAGAGCGTGATTTTAGAAAGTTTTGCTTAACAGTGTGATCTTGCTCCAATAAAGAAAGTAGTGCCAATGGGATTGGGAAGCAATGTTGGCTGCTAACACTGCTCTTGATCCAATGAAGTAGTGGGTTCTGGTGATTTTGTTAGAGTAGTTAGTTTTCAGTTTTCTTTTTGCAGTATGCATGATGTTGGTTATAATAAATACCCTCACTTTATATGTCATTCAGTATAATGAAAATGCCGGTTTGAAATTCTATGACGATGAAGATGTCTGATGTGTGTGGATTGTATTTTTATTTAAATTTTAAGAAAAAGACAAGGCCCATGAACTAAATTATTTGCATTACTTTTCCACTACAGGTTGTAAAGAAAAGTGCTGCCCCTGCCCAGCAAGAATCAGCTCCAACCACGACATGGCCACACGTTAGGGGATCTCCATTTCCTACTGCTAGATTCCCCAGACCTCCATTTGCAAGAGGTATTCCTGGTTCATTTAGACCTCGTCCCCCAATGAAACTGGGTGCAAGGAGCATGCAGTGGAAGCGGGATGCTCAGGGTAGTCCAGCTGACAGTGGTTCCTCAGTGAATTCCGGCAATTTTGCCATGCCTGCCACTCGTGGTCTCACCTATATTAGAACACCATCTAAACCAGAAGGCTTGGGTACGACATAATTCAAATATTGAGAGGCTTGAGTACGACGAAATTATTGAGATGGCGGTGAACCAATGCCACGTCAGAGTCTTCATATCTTATTGCACAAAAATGGTAAAAAAAAAATTAATGTAAGGAGACACTTGGCTTAATTTCTGGATTTTTCTTATGTACATGGAGTATATTTGAATATTTAGAGACTACGATGCCTATTTAGGTAGCAGTAGACTACGTTTAATAATGTCTATTTTTTGTCTTCGGCTGAAGCTACGGAAGAGGAGGATCTTGATTTTGTTGGATTGAAGGTGAGAAGAATGTAATGGAGGTATCTGGGAATGTGGAGGTTGATGTGTTCGGGTGGGTAGGGTGGGATGATTTATATGGTCTTTTTTATTGCTGGAGAACATGTTTCTCTGTTTTTTTGTTCAAAGTGCTACCAGTTAAAGATTAACAAACAAAAAAAAAAGGAAGAAATGGAAAAAAAGAAAAGTCGAATTTCGTTGGATGGCTTTATTTACTTCATTCTCAATATAATTAATGATTTTATTCTTCTGTAATGTTATAGTTGTGTAATTCTGTTGATGGTACTTTGCTATTCTTTTACTTTTATGCTTTGAAGCTAAACGGCAGTGAATTGCGGTTCTCGAGATGCTTACAAGTTACAAGTTCTGTGGGAAAAATATATTTCATCTATTCTTTTTTACTTGTCATTTTTGTCGAATATTTCTCCGTTTACTTGGTTTTAAATTTAAACGGAACATTAATTTTTATGCTTGATAATTACCATTGATATAAATGGGTAGAGATTTGATTCTCTTAATTAAAGTGACAGATAAGTAACAAACTATTAATTTTTGTTTACAACAAAAATGAGAACTAGAATTTCAACGCCATACATGTCAGTATTTTAATATGTAGTTGTTATAGAACTTTGCAAAAGCTCAACACATCGTAAGAGTCAAATTCAGAGACTGAATATTCGAGGAGAAAAGATAGAAATGAGTTTGATTTCATTTGAACATGTGATGTCATAGAAATGACAAATACCAAAGAAATTCTTGGAAAAACTTCTGAATACACTTTCTGCTAGCAGAAATCATTGATATAGCTGAGAAGAAAAATAATTTTGGATTCATGTCATTATATCAACATATAAAGCTAGTTGCTCCAATAAAAATCGTTCACTATCTCCTTCATATTTTCAAAAGTATGCGCTATTCAAATTTTGAAAGCATGTAGTTACAGATTCAAACAATATAGATAAGGTAGAGGAAGCTGCACATAATCAAATTATCATAAGTTGAAGAATATGCTCAATAACATGTATTGAAACTGGTGAACATACGTCAATGAGTTCGAGCAAAAAACAACATTAACACACTTGGAATGCTGAAACACGGAAGAGAACCTCCCCTATGCTGCTAAATGGAAGATACAATTGATTCACTTCACTTCAGATGGTTCATGAATTGTATACACAATATTTTCCATATTTGATGGAACAATGGTTCATGAATCAAATTACATTATGCATCTGAAATTAAGGTAAACTGGTTTAGCTGGTACCAATTAACCATGTATATTATTATTATGTTGAGATCTAATTTGGCTATAAACATAAGTAGTACCAAAATGATCATGAAAATGAAACTCTCAGGAGCCCACTAACCATGTATTAATAATTTTAGTTCCACCAATTTCATCAACCTACCTTAGATTTCTTCAGTCATATATAATTCTTGTTGAGATCGAAAACTGATTTTTGATCACAAAAATCTCCAAAAGTTTTGGGAAATTGTCACACTTGGCTGGATTTAGTAGTAACAGAAACAATAGAGCAGCCCAATGCACGAGGCAAAGAGATTGTTTTCAAGATTTGAATCTCAAAACTCGAATTCACAATGCAACAATTTTACAGTTGCGTCAAGGCTCGCCTTCGATATTAATAAAAGCTATAGTACTTTTTACGCAACAAACAACTTGAACACAAGTAAGTAGCTCGGTTGGTGAATTAAAAAAATAAGTTGTTTTATGCAGGATGTCCAAGTTCAATCCCCGAAAACTAACATAAATGTTTGCCTATCAAAAGAATCGTAACACAAATTTGATTTAAATGCAAATTGAATTAAATTATATCAAAGATGCAAGCAATTTGAAAGGTAAAGGAAGTATCAAATTCCAATCCATCAGGAGACACCATCCTCATCATCATACAATATCCATTGTTAAACAAAACGGTGCCCCAGAGGCACAGGTTAGCATGACTCATACTTTATAATCAACAACATATAACTAGAACACAAATAAGTAGATCGGTTAGTAAGTTAAGAATGCCGAATGTGTTTTAAGCGGGAGGTCTAGGGTTTGATCCGTGAAAACTAACATAACCACTAACACTTGTCTACCTAAAAAAACATAACACAAATTAAATTTAACCCTAAATTATACCAAAGATGCAAGCAAATTTCCAGGTAAAGGGAGCTTCAATTTCAATATCAAATTCAAATCCATCACAAGACACCATTCTCATTATCATAGAACATCCATTGTTGAACAAAACCATATTATTTATATATCAAAAACACATAGCAAACTAAAATTATACAATAGTCTTAAAAGACTTATGAACATGAGTGAGAAGATCCTTATCTTTATTCCACTCAGGAGTAGGAGCATTAACAAAATGAGCATAAAGCTTATTATTAGCACAAGTAACAGAAATCAAGCTATGATAAGCAACACCATCAATCTCATAAACATAATAAACTTGACCATTTTCATCTTTCACTTCTTCAGAACTCACATTATCAGCACCACTAATAATATCTTGCAAATTCACATCAGAAAGTGCTAAGTTGTTCAAAACAGCATCTTTTGGTGCTAACTGACGAAACCCAGAAAGGAAAGTTAGATATTCTTTCTCTGTTCTCTTCTTTGGATTGTAGAATTCACTGTCTGTTCCATTTGTACCTTTTTCTACTTTTGATATTAAACGTTCCTTCCAACCTTCTGGAACGTCGTAGATGTATTCTGCTGAGTCTTTCTTGTTGGAGTTACCGCCGTAGCCGCCGTAGTTTGCTGCACTTGCTGCTGTGCCGTAGTAGATATTGTAGGGAGATGATTCTGCTGCTATGGAAGGTGGTGATGTTGTGAGAATGGTGGCTATAGCTGCTGCTGCTGTTAAGGTGGTGGTTAGAGGTTGTTTGAGTTTGAATGAGAGGAGTGGTTTTGATATGGTGGTGGTTGTGGTGGTTGTTGTGGTGGTGGTGGTGGTGGTAGTGGAGGAGGAGAAAATGGGTGGTGGTGATGATGAGAAAATTGTGGCCATTGTTTTTTGTGGTGTTTTTTTGATAGGTTTTGTGAGTGTGTATTTGTTAAGTTTTGTTGTCCATTGAAAGTTGAAGAAAAATATGTGTGGATTTTTTTCTTATCTAGTGAGGATAGAACAATTGAAGGTTTTGGCTTACGTGGATGATGATGTATAGTAGTTAGCTAATGATGCCCTCTCTAAATACGAAGAAGTATCCGATACTCGTCGATATGTATCTACGGAGTATCAAAATTAATTATTTTAATTTAAAATGTATATTTTATCGGATACTTAGTGATACTCAACAGAAACACACATATATTTATAGAATACTTCAAAAATCGTATCTTGGACAAAATGATGGGTAAAAAAGTGAAACTATGTTATAAGAATTCAGTTGATATGCATATAATTCAATCAATATAATTGTTTTTCGATTAACCAATTAAAAATTATGTTTTGGTTGACTAGGGTAAGAAGAGAGAGAGACAATTCAATCAATCAACATAAAATAAACTTTGTTTTGAGTTTTTTTATTGATGCATTTGTTGATGTCTTTTTTTTTATGGTGACCGGAGCTTGAACTCCGAACCTTGCATACATTATGCATTGTTCCTACAAACTGAGTTAAGCTCACGATGACGCATTTGTTAATGGCTTAATATATGAATGAAACTATAATATGATTTATACAAAAACTTCACATTGTTTAGTTTATCACATGTAATATTTTTTTTTTTTTAAATTGTGACTTCCATGCATGTGCCATCTATTTTTTAATATTTTTTTTATTGATTTCGATTTGTGTGCTCCTCACAATATTAAAGGTTGTTGCATTAGTTGTTCAATTTTGATTGTACAAATAACATTGCTAATCCATGATTATATAGTAATGAAGGGTAATCAATTTTTTTTAAAGTATTTTACATGCATATAATTAGTGTTAGTATAATATTTTTAAACATATATTAGTCGTATCGTACCTGCATTTGTACTACGTATTTAGGCTTCATAGATAGTTCGATTTGTTTTTATCCATTCCTTGATGCTTAAAAAAATGAGCAAGATTTAATCCAAATGTTTTTAGTCAAGCCTTTTGTTCCATGCTTTTAAATAAACTCATTTGTATCTTTTTAAATTTTGAATTATATTTTGCAGTCATGTTTTTTTTTTTGTTACAAGAGAAGAGACAAAGCAAAAAAACAACAAAGAAAATATTATTGTCCACGACGATAAGCAACACTCATCCTATCTATCGTAAGCACCAAAAGAATATTTGTTGGAGGATCAAGAACAACTATCATATCACAAGAAGACTTTTAGAGAAGCGGGGAAACAATAGCCTGCCCTAATTTTTTAGTGAGAGAAATTATGTCTTCTCTCTAAGTTTTCTTCCTCTTTCACTCATCGAGAAGGGGTGATTTTAGGTCAATTTTTGACCTAGAATAACCCCTCTGCATCTTTTTTTTCCCCTTTTTTTAATTAAAATAAGGGATTTTCACATACATCAAGTTTTTCTTTCGTGCTTTTTCGTGATTTCGTCGTCTTAGTGCGACATTGTGTTGTTCGTCGTCTTGTGCGGCGCTGTTTGATTTTGTATCTTTTATTGTGCTGTGTTCGTTTGGTTCGTATTGAAAGATTAGCTTCAGACAATCACAAATTCAATCAATGATTTGGGCGTCAACGTTGCAGATCCAGAAGAATGTGTATTCTGGTGATTTAGATTTCATCATATTATTTGTAGGCATTTTGCCGTTGTATGCTATTAACTTGAGTGATGTGAGTTTGTTCGCAGATTCACCTTATACGTTTTTAGCGATATTGATGATGTTATTGTCTCTGATGTATTCTATCAATTTGAATGAATGAATATCCTCTGTTTTCATAAAAAAAAAAAAAAAAAAAAAAAAAAAAGACTTGTTTTCAAACTTTTTCAACTTGACTGTCAATTATGACGAGTTCTCCCTTGAGGCGTCTAACAGTCACCAACTAAAATCATCATAATTTAATGATCAAGACTATGGGTTATGCAATGACACGAATATGGAAATGGCCAATATGAGGCATATGCAATGCAAACTGCACACTTATCTGAATGGAGAGACTCAGCAAAATAGCGTTGTAGGATTTCTTAAGAAAAATTGCAATATGAATTTTTAAAATTATTTTAGTTGGGCCAAATTCCTACTATGGTCAATGAAAATGAGCAATCAACGAATTTGGATATTGTTGTTGATGGAGACACTGAAATTAAGATAAGCACTCGACAAGAAAGAAATGAACAACAAAACATGAACTCAGTGATGCAAGCACAAGGTAGTACACCATGGAGAATACAATTGTGAGGATTTATTTTACGAATTCCCTTGTATACGACGAGTAGACAACAAAAGAAGAGAGTTGTGCACCTACAACAGTTGTACGACACATTAATTGTGAGAATCATTAGATCTAGGGATTTTTTTTTTCTTTTAAGATCTAACGATTCTGACAATTTATGCACCGTGCAACTATTACAGAGGATTCATGTCAGGTGAGAGTGTCACCGCTACGAATTATGTTAACGAACCAGAAAACATATCTCATGTGTTAGATGACACAAGAAAGATTTGTCAATATGTTACAACTGCAGAATCAATGTTTGAGTTGAAACACTTTATAATAGGACTTTATGCAAATGATACATGAGATGCAAACATGATTAGATTATCGCCCAAATTGGAATGATAATGTAATGGCCCCATTTGGCATCTAAAACAAGGATAAACTTGTAGCTCAAGTATACAATGAATGTATTGACTATGATGAAACATTTTGTTTTGTTACAAGGTTGAATGGATTTCTTAATGAAGACGTCTATGTTTATCAACCTCCTAGTTTTATTAATAAAGAAAAACCAAACCATGTTTTCAAACTTACAAGATCTCTATATGGTCTCAAATAATCACATTGGGTTTGGTATGAGAGATTGAACTCTTATCTAAAGGAAAAAGGGTTTTTCTAGAGGACAGATTGACACAACATTTTTTAGAAAATCAAGTCAATTTGACATGTTGATTGTTTATGTGTAAGGAATTTTTTGACCTTATGCAAAATAATTTTGAAATGATCATGATGGACAAATTAAGATTCTTTATTGGTTTGCAAATCAAGAAACATTTTGATGGAATCTTATGAAGAACTAAGAAGGGAAAGACAACTCCACCAGACTCCAAAACCACCTAAAGATTCTGCATAATGTTTGTCTTCATTCTCTTTTTCATCTAGTGTAGTCAGTCAAAACACTAACATAGTTGAAAAACAAGTTGATAAATTCCAACATAAGTTTTAGCTTCATTTAAAATAATAATAATAATAATAATAATAATAATAATAATAATAGATTTATACTTTCAAAAAAAATTAAAGAAAAAATAAGTTAGAGTTTCTAATATCATCATATTAAAAAAATGTGAAGGAAACCGATTATCGTGAATTGAAGATAAACCTAAACCAAAATTTGTTTTTTATAGTTTTCAGATTAGTTTTTCTCCTTTATCTAGGTTTGAACCCATGACCTCAAACTCTTTATCCTCTGGCTCAAACCAGTTGAGTTATCCAACCCTCCAACCAAAATTTGCTTACTAGAATAAAAGATAACAAAAATAATAAAATATCGGCGTAACAACAAAAAAACTTAAATGAAAAAAATATGATCGTGTTAGTTAATAGAGATGGAAATAACTTCGTGAAGTGAAGAGCAGAGATGGAAAGAGAAGAAAAGAAATGAAGACAAAAAAAAAAAATTATCAAGAGAACTTGAAGCACGAAGAGAAGAACAACAACAATGAATATGAACAAACATTTAGGGTATGTTATTTGTTGAGTTTGAGAATTGAAATATATCATATTGTTGAGTGTGTGTGACAAATGACTTTGTTCTTGTTGTTTGTTGATTTGGTATTAAGGTATTCATAAAATATTGGGTCTAAGCTAAATCAAAGTGAGTTTCGTAAACTTATTCCAATATCGGTTCGGCTTATCAGATTTTCAAACCACATCAAAAGACATCATATAATTTTTTATTTGATTTTCACAGTTTCATCAAGTTTGTCTGATGCATACACCCATTTTGTAAGCTTATTCCACATATCGGTTCAGTTCATTAGATTTAAAAATTAAAAACAAGATATGAAAACAATCCATTTCAGTTTTCTACAATTCAGTTATATTTTCAAACAACATCAAAAGAAATCAGATAATTTTTTATTTGATTTTCGCGGTTTCATCGAGTTTGTCCGATGCATACACCCTTAATAATAATTACAATAAGAGTAATGATATTTGTACAACCATTTGCTGACAACCTTTTTTCTCTCTCTTCATATTGATCAACAACAATAGAGAGAGAGAAATGAAGAAAGAGAGTAAGCGGATGATGTGAGTATGAAAGAAAGAGTTGTTCAAAAGTTGTCACAAAATGGTTGTACAACTAGGGATGACAAAGCGGGCCAACCCACCCCGCCTCGTTATTAACCCGCCAAAAATGGGCGGGGGAGCAACTAGCGACTGCAGATTGATAATCTCACCCCGTCCCGTTTCATTGCAGAATGCTAGGGTTTCCCGTCAATTTTTTTTTTATTTTTTTTTATAGAAAATAATTGATAAATTCGCAAAAATATGTAAAAATAACATAAAACTAAAGACCATTTTAAAAAAATCAAAATATAAAACTAAACTTCAAACATCCATGATCCATTAAAGCAACAAGGAAACCATGTGATCCATTAAAGCAACAAGGAAACCATAAAACCTCAATGAAATAGTCTTAAATTCAGCAACTCAAACAAAACTTGGATTCAATGTCTAAATCCATACCAACAAAAAAAATTAGTGAGTTGATAAGAATAAGTAGTCTTCAATCCAAATTAACAACGGTGTTTGATACTTAGTTGGATGTTGATGATGAGCAATTTACGACGGATCTTGATTTTTTATTTTTTGATTAAGTCTAACGGGCCAACATGCCCCACACCTTCATTGTCTAGTTTTGTAGCAGTTTATGCGAGACGGATTCAAAATCTCAATCCACCCCGTCAAAAAATAGACGGGCTAAACGACCCGACCTGACAGATCCAACCGGTTTTGCCTTCCCTATGTAGAACTATCATTTCTCTTACATTAATGATTCATTTTAGGACAAATCAAATCATCAAACCAAATAGTAAAACTAACCTATAATAAAATCTTTACCCATGAATGATGGCATGATCACATGATATATGCACACAAATTAGTGTTGAACGTGTATATTGGCCAATGAAATAATAACTACATCATCATAACGTACAACAATCAATCACCAACAAAACACCCTCTTTTACCGTACCCTGTTTTCAAATGAGGTCACATAGTACTTAAGGTTATACAAATCAATTAAATTAAAATCATTATAAATATAAATTACCTTCAACTTTTCTTCTTCTTCTTCTCTCATTTTTTTACATTCCATTCCTAAAATCTCACCATGTCCAACAGGTAAATCTCATCAACCTTTTTTCTTCGATCGTTTCTCACATTTCTTCAATTTCGTTGTTTTTCTTGTTTTTTGTTTTTTTAACTTTGTTTTTGTATGGTTTTTGCAATTTAGGTTTCAAAAGAGGAAAAAAAAATGACCCATTTGATTATTTATGTTGTTAATCTTGTTGTTTGATGATTTTTGTTCTTGATGTGATTAAAGATTCGTTTGATGATTGTTTTAAGCTATTTTTTGATTATTATTCTTGTGTTTTGACATTGTATTAATCAGAAAAATTGATTAAATTAAAGTTTAATCAGTTCTTTTTCTGTTTAGGTTGATTTAATTTTAGGGTTTTTAGTCTAAAAATTAAAGATGAATTTTTAAAATTTAATTTTTAGGGTTTTATTTTTTCTGATGATATATGACTTTAACACAAAAATTGAAATCCTAATGTATGTGACTCAGAAATTCTGTTTGTAAATGTTAGTTTTTTTTTTTTTTTTTTTTTTTTTTAATGATGTTCTTGTAATTTTTTTTCTTTGTTCATTCACTTTAGTAATTGAAGATTATTTCTCATTTTCTTGGTTGATAACTTGTTTTTTTTTTTTTTTTTTTTTTTTTCTTTTTCTGCAATTTATTTAATTATTTACTTAAGTTTATGAATTGTTTCAGGGTTTGCAAGTTTTATGCGCGAGGCGTATGTTTGAAAGGCGACCAATGTGATTTTTCTCATCAGAGAAAGGATACTGCATCTGATGTAACTTTAATTCTAATTTCCATTCACTGTTACTGACCAATGTACTCTGTAGCACCGATACCTCTAATCACCGACAAGATACGACACTCACTCATGTGATTACATTAAATTAATTCATTTTCACAAATTGTCACTGTTGTTGATGTGTCGGTGTCAGTGTCCTATCCGGTGTGTCTGTTTGTGTCAGTGTTTCATCGCCAATGTGTTTTCTACTTTTTATTTATATTGTTCTTACTGGTTTTCTTATATGAAAAAAAAAAAAAAAAACAGATTTGCTCTTATTATCAGAAAGGGTCTTGTGCTTATGGTAGTCGGTGCAGATATAAGCACGTCCGAGCTTCTCAAGCATCATCTTCAGCATCTATGGTTTCAGATTCTGCTGTGCCTGTGGCTCGTAGTGCTAAAGTTGCATCAAATTGGGTTCCGAAGGTTACAAAGGTACCTTCACCTGACAAGCGTGGCGTAAAGGGTTTACAACGCAAGCATCAGGACTCTACCGATGTTGGTGAATCCAGTACTGGTAGTGCTAGACCACATGAAAATTTGTTTTGTAAATTTGCTGCTGCCAACTGCCCCGGTGGATGTTCTCGTATTCACGGAAATCAATGCTTGTACTGTAGAAAATATTGCCTGCATCCTACTGATAAAAAGGAAAAAGAAAATCATTTGAGGACTTGTGACAAAAAGGAAAAGTACCTTCTGGCTTTGAAAAACAGTGAAGAGATAGAATGCAATGTTTGTCTTGAGCGTGTCCTTTCGAAACCCAAGCCATCAGAATGTAAGTTTGGGTTGCTTCCAGAATGTGATCACGCTTTCTGTTTGTCATGTATCCGCAATTGGCGTAGTAGTGCCCCAACCTCTGCAATGGAAATCGGTAGCAACACCAATACAGTGAGAACCTGCCCTGTTTGCCGCAAACTATCATATTTTGTCATTCCAAGTGGTATTTGGTTTACTACAAAGGAAGAAAAACAGGAGATTATTGATAACTACAAGGCAAACTGCAGGTAATTTCATATATACTTACCGTTGTGTTTGCTGCAAGAATTATTAAGCGTGAATGTTTGGTATTTGAAATTTGACTCTACCTAACTTTTTTTTCCCTTTCAGATTGATTGATTGCAAACATTTTGATTCTGGAAATGGAAATTGTCCATTTGGGGCTAGCTGTTTCTACAAGGTACCATCTCTCTTATGTCTCTTGCTTTCTTTTATATTTCCCTTGGTCAAGCTTGATTATCATGATTGTTGAAAAATATGAGTAACATGATTGTTTTTTATTCAATAGATTGCTTTCTGCAGTGCTTTTCCTTTCTTTGTTAGATTAGTTCTTGAAATCCATCCATATAGTCAAGGATAAATTATCCATTCCCCCCAAATCCTTGTAGATGTTGTTGACTTATGTGCGATAAGCAAGAACCACAAGTGAATGAGGCACGCTTTGCAACTTTTCCTTTCTTTCAATAAATGCCAACACAGAATGTTGAAATTTGAAGTGAATATCTTTCACCTCCAGTAGTTTATTCATTTATGACAAACCTCCCATTGTGTGAAAAAATTATATTAACTATCATAGGAAGATGATGTAGAGGCATGCTTTAATTTTACCTAAAATTTGTAAAAGAATTTGACGAAATGAAACAACTAGTAGTTTTGTTTTAGTTTACAGTTTTTTCTTATAGGGGATGGGGGTTAAGATAACTAACTGAACAACGATCATTCAGGGTACACACATATGTATTATATATTAATTAATTTTAGTAAAATTTTTAGATTTTGTCTCATGCAGCAGGCAAGTGGTATTTTGGACTTTGGTTTTCTATAGTGCTACTGTTATTTTTACTAATTGTCTTTAATTTGTACCATTGTCTCCAAGATCTTCCAAGTAGTTTCATGATCCTTGTCACATTCACCATTTTACTAGATCTATAGATCTCTTCCCCATATTTAATTTCCACAGCATCTCTTATTTCATCTTCATCTTTTGTATGTTCCAATCTGTTTGAGCTTTTGAAGGCCTAGAAGTAGTTTCTTCAATATTGGTTGGTGCCTACTGCCTAGTGTATGTTGCAAGTTAATTAGTGTCATTACATAAGAAACAACTTCATAAGTCAAAGTATCATTTTCAAAAATATGTTTGATCTTCCAACTTCTCCATCTCCCCTCCACCCATTTCTCCTATAAACCACTAAATAGTAGTTGCTTAATAGAGGGGAAATGAGTTCAAAGGATTTTGTTGTGTTAACACAACCAATCTGATTTATATTCATGATTAGTAGTACACTAGTGCTCTAGTTATAACCTCAATTACATTCCCTACTAATACAATGTTCATGAGAAATGTAAAAGTCATACTTACAATGTCCAAATCAATGATTAGGATTAAGGTTTGTACTTTTACTCCCTGATACAGAGCCGCTAGTTGCTAGCATTGTCCTTTACGACTTACACAACATTCTATCATGCAATCTCATCTATAAAAATAAAGGAGACCTCTTTGAGTTATGACGCATTGCATTGGCAATGGTAGCTAGACCCAAATCCAAAGAAACCTTCAAAATTATCTTCAAAGGATTAAGCTCTTAACCACCAAATGGGTCTACTAGACTTGTAAATGGGGAGTCACCCACAAAATTTTGTAGGTATGGCCCTATAGTCACCCAAAATTTGTAGGTATGGCCCTGTAGGTTACTAGTATAATACAATATTGGAAAAATGTTGGTAGTGGAAACCAATTTCAGATTAAAATAATACTGGTAGTGGGTAAGAGTGGAAGTAGGTACTTAATGTTTAAGATTACCGTTAGGATTGTAATAGCATTCTTTATTTTGGATAGCAAAATATTAGTAAGTTAGTGGTTAGGTTATAGTAGTTTCTAGGGTTTGAACCTTGAACTTCTTAAAACTCCTTTGATGTCCCTTAGCTCACCAGCTACTTACTTGGGAATGACACTCTTGTTTTTCCATTTGGTCAAACAAATACATCATTGAAGACCACATTCAGATTAACAAATTGCTAGTAGCCAACATGTAAAGCTAAAAGTGAGTATGGAAACAACTACTATCATATGGACATACCTATATCCAGACCCTTCCTATTGTCATCACTTCATGACATGAACAGACAAAAGACCAGAGCGGAAATCAGTGCTAATTGAGCGCTTTTGTGATCCATGAGTTGTTTTTGATTGGCTGAAAATGATACTAGAGGCTAGAGCTATGGCTTGTAGCCGGATTCAAAATGCAGTTATAAATCTGTGTTTTTGGGTCCTGAAACAGATCTGAGAATGGGTAATTGACTCACACTGCTTATTCAGCAGCTAGCTAGGATTGGCTTTCCTATTCTGTTTATTACGTAGTGTTTTTGTTGATAGGGCAGGATTATGAACCAACAAGATAGGATTGGCTAAGATATTGTTCATTCCCAACAAGATAGTGTTTATTACGTAGTCTTTCTCCACCATTGTCCTAGCCTCCCAAAACCCTTAACCACGAGTTCATCTTTACTCCATTTAGGTTTGCTCAATTTACCCCATTTATCATCATGGATGTGTGACATGTGGCAAAATAGAAAACCAAGGGCTGGGATTAAAAAGGTTGTAAAAAGCACTTGTTTTTATAAAAAACAAGGCTACGCGCGTTTGTTGTCTGCTGGTGCACGCTCCTTCTTTATCATCTCAAGCTTGGAATTCACCAAGGGATCCTTATAGGCAAAGGATTTTCTTTCTCACCTGGATCGGCTTAACAATTTTGGAGGCACTCTTAATAACAATGCTAGTATCATAATCTCTTTTTGTAATGGGTTTCTTCTTCTTGGTGGGTTGTGCACTATAACCGGGCCTTGTTCTAGGTTTCCTTTCGGTAGAATGATGATACTTGGCAACTGCAACAGACTCTTTCACGGCAATCCATATTTAACAGAAAAATATGTTGGTCCTGAAGAGAGAAAAGTACCAAAAAGGGAGAAACAACCCTAAATAAAATCCTACAGAATCGATTTCAATCCATAATCCATGTTGCTTGTATCAGAAAAAGAAAAGGAAGGGGGTGGCACCGCTTCTGTATGAACAGAAAGGGCGGCGACGGCGAGTGGGAGAGGGAAGCACGGAAGTGATGTGGGGAGAGGAAGAAGAAGGGTCGTGAGTGGAGTTGGAACAAAAGCGCGTACCCTTGTTTTTTATAAAAAAAATGCATTTTCCAACCCTTTTAATCCCAGCCCTTGGTTTTCTAATTTGCCACATGTCACACATCCATGATGGTAAATGGGGTAAATGGAGCAAACCCAAATGGAGCAAAGATGGACTCCTTAACCACTGCCACCCTTGTTTCCAAACACCTTCCATCACCACCACCTCCACCTGACAAAATCATAACTTTGTAATTTATATGTAATTGATATCATATCCTGCCTTTATTTAGTCCACCCGAAACACAGGGCAGTTAAACATAATACCTCATGGACTAGAGCACCCTTGCTAAAAATTTTCTGTAACTTTTTTTTATAAAAATTTAATTAAAAGGAGAAAACAAATTAGGCCTTAGTGTCTATGTTCAAAAGTTGAACTAAATCCTAAAATACTATAAAACATTTTATAAAACATCGGGAGAAAAGTCTACTCATATTTATAATGCATGTAAATGTAAATATTGTATTTGGTTCCTTGCATATCCATTTTATATTAGTTTTTGAGATGCTTTAGATTTGTTTCTCTTTTAATGATTTGATATCTGTTTCTTTCAGCATACAGTGAAGCCTGGCTCATACACATGGAGACACCGCAGACCACCACCTCAACGCAGACAAAACCATTTCGATATGCATGACATGTTGGATGTGCTCGGTGAGGTTGATCTATCAAGCGGAGAATTTTATTCCATCATGAGGGACTCAGATTTTTTTGAGGGAATGGATCCATTTGAGATGATGGCATTATCAGATTCGCTGGCTGGCGGTTCAGGTCCTTGTTTGGGTCCTTTCGATTCCGACGATGATGATGATGATGGGTTTCGTGTTTCTCGGATGGCTGCTATGCAAGAGGCCATGGCTATTGGGATGGATGCTTTTGGCCCTGATGATGATGAGGAAGAGTTTAATGTTTTTCGAATGGCTGCTATGCAAGAGGCCATGGTTTCTGGGATAGATGATTTTGGCCCTGATGATTTTCCTGGAATTGATCCTATGGATGCAGCTTTGATATCAATGATGATGCATTCTCATATGGACGACGAAGAAGATGATGAAGATTACGAGGATGAAGAAGAATATACTGATGATGAATATTAGATTTACTTGGTTCATATGATGCCCTAGATTTAAACAGTTTTTGAAGAAGTTTCCTTTAACTAAGTTGTGTCACCTCTCTTTTCTTATGAAAATCATTTGGCAGGAAGTTTAAGATTATCATTCTAGTTTGTGATGTCTATAGATCATATGCCATTTTGAAGGTCATGTTGCCATTTTAAGGAGTTTTGGCTTAAGGGTTTTGTTTTGGATTTTGTGGCTCATGTAGTTATTTTGCAACAGTGAATCCCATAATACCCTATGAAAAAGATTGGTTGGTTTTGATCCTAGTTAAAGTTTAGTAGCATCTTTACTTCTCATAATTGAATTCAAAACTTTGTTGATGAATTTATGTGTTTGAGCAATATTTGATACGACATTTGTTTCAATTGAAGTTATTTAGAAGCAATTTTAAAATTGAAATTAGTCGAAGTAAGCAACATTTTTCAATGAAAATTTGTGTTGGGTCTGCGGTAATTACAGTGTAAAAAATTAGTTTTTCTAATACTTGAAAACTTGTGTTCAATCTAATACTTGAAAACTTGTATTCAAATTATTCCTTTGTAAACAACTTTTTTTTAGTGAAACTTCAAATTGGTCTAAGTAGGATTGTTTGAGCGTTGAAAGAGGATGGAGGGAAAGACATTTTACTAATAATAATGAGTGGGATTTATATCAAAACTCAATCGTCTCAATCGTTCATAAATTTTGTAGTCTATATTTGTCTTGTTGGATGCAGCAGCACCAACTACAACCCTTGGTTTCACAGGATTAGAAGATCTTAAATCGTTGGAGAATTCGATTATAAAAAATTCAGTAGCAACGATGTAGTGAAAATTAAAAAGTTAAAATTATTTGGTATTCAGACCAGAAGAAAGTTCACAAGATCAATAAGGAGAGGCTTTTTAAACCTAAGAAAGAAGGTGGAGTGGAGTTGGATTTAAATTGTTGGCGTGTTCAATAAAGCCATGTTAGCAATGCAAATTTGGAGATTGCATTCATATTCTACTACTCCACATGCTAGATGTTATAAGGCAAAGACTTTGTTTAGATTGACGGAATCAGATGGGATGGAGTGGAGTCGAGTGGAATGGTATAAACAAAGATTCCATTGTTTGGATATGTAAAAATTGAACAGAGTGGAATGGAACATGGTGGAATCTATTCCATCCTATACTATCATCTCGTCTTATTTTTCATTCCTCCTAATCTGCGAGGTATACAATGGAATGAAACAACTTAATTGATGAATTGCTTTTTTATCCCTATTTTCTTGTTCCATCACATACAATGTCTTTTCTCCTCCTTCATGTATTGTGTTTTACTTCTCCAAGTTCCTTCTTCTCTTCTTCGGCGTCCCTCTCTTGTGTTTCTTCTTCTAATTCAATTTTTATTTATATTTTTTGAGGTAATTCAGTTTTTATTTCTTATTAAAATAAGGAAAAAAAGTCTCAAATGGAAGAAGAAGAAGAAGAAAACAACCTTAAACTGGAAGGGTTTCTTCATGTTTCTCTTGTGTCTTCATGTACCGATAAAATTGTTATTTTTATTTGGCCACTTTTAAAATCTTTCGTGTGCCAAGATTATTTATATCACTTATGATTTTAGTTCCCTTTGTTATCCCAAACAATTTGATGTTTGTTTTGTTCTTTTTTTTTTTTAACATAACACTGTTGTTTTAAACAAGGACAAAAATGGAATAACAAAAATTATAACTCATTCTATTCCGTCCACTTTCCAAACAATGAAATACATTTTTTGTTCCATTCTGTTCCGTTCCGCTCCATTCCATTATACTTCATTCCATTCCGCTCCATTCAGTTCCATCAATCCAAACAGGACCTAAGTATCTCCCTATTGTGGATGTGTTAAAGGCTATCATTGGCAAAACACTAGCTTTACTCGGAGAAGTATTCAACAAGTTTAATGGATAATCAAGAGAGTTAGTTGTTGGAAATGGGGAATGATGAGTCAATAAATCTTAGGATTGACAATTGGTTTCCTTATCGACTAAGTATAAAGTCCTGACTCAAGGTATTGGAAACCAGTGGCAGAGTCAAGATTATTATAAAGCTTGGGAAAAAAAATCTGCAACACATTTATAAGGGTTAACATAAGAAATTGCAAGCAAATAATCAAAAAATCTACAGAAATTGCCAAATTTATAGGGGTTTATATCAGAAATTCAGAGGAATTTACATATGAAATTGCAAAAAAAATTGGGCCAGAGCCCGGGCAGGCTCGCCAGGCCTTGAAACCGCCCATGTTGGAAACCCAAATATCCTCTTGGTCAGGGTCCTTCTGGTGAGGAACCCTTTAAGTTAGAACATGGATTTAATTGACAATATTATTCCTAATTATGAAGAAAATCAGATTAATTAAATTCCTTTAGTTGAGAATGATATGGGCGACCATATAATGTGGACGCACTAAAAGAATGGCAATTATTCAGTCAATACATGCTATAAGGCTCAACATCTTTATAAGTGTGAGCTTTATACCAGTTCGTTTAACAGTGACTTGTAAGGCAACATTAGATAATATTTGGATTTACACACCATACCCAAACATAAGGTTCTAATGTGGAGGATACTTAACAAGTCTATTCCTTTAAAAAGTGAACTTGTAACGCCCTTTTTGAATTATTCGATTTATTTGATTATTTTAATAGGATAAGATTTGAAAATAGAATAATATTGAGATGAGGGGGATATTTTGTGAATTTAGAGAGTTTTGGGGAAAAAGAGGAAATAAGATAAAATAGATGGGAAGAGATAAATAGGAGAAAATAGGTTAGAAAGTTTTCACGTACAAGCAATTTTTGGAGAAAAAGGGAGAACAAGAGGAGAGAAGAACCAAGAGAGGCTGCCCGATCGACTTGCTAAGGTAAGGGTGGGACTATCATTCAGTAATCTTAAGTTTATAATTCTGAAATTGGATTTAACATGTAGTTGTTCTTGATTTGAGAATTTGGGAATTAGGGTTGAATTGTTGAAATTTATTTGGAATTGAGTAAGAAAACCTTTGTGGTTGTAGTCTTTTGGTGTTCTGATCATAGGTTGGTCATATAACATTGTTGTAATCAGTTTTGAGGATTGAATTGGGGAAAATTGGGATTTTTGGTGAAAAACTGCAGAATTCACGTAGTCTGGTCTGTCGCGACTCGCCATGGCGGAAACATATTTCGCCTGGCAGATCCTCTCAGTGGCTGCTCGCCATTTTCTCGCCAGGGCGAGCTGTTCAGTAGGAATTCCCGAGAGCTATCAGATTGAGCTCGCCATGGCGGATGATCTTTTTGCCTGGCGAAATGTTCAGTGGCAGACTGCCCTATTTCGTGTTCTTGCGTCTTTTTCACATGTTTCTGTTTTGAATTGGTCTTTGGTATAAACATAAAAGTTGTAGATAATTTTGTTAGATTTCCAATGGCTTTGGTTTGACCTGAAAATGATTTTTGGTTTTTGAGATATAATGAAAATACTCCAAGGAGGTCTTAGTGAAATCTTATGAAAATTCAGCATAACCATTTCTAAGATAATCCAAAACTTATGGGATAATTCCAAGGCTAAAAACTAGAAGTACTATGAGTTCAATTAAGGTGTTTAAGAGTATTTAACCCATGTTGTGAGTTGATCCTTGGGTTAGGAATGAAGGTTTATTATAATACTGTTGATGTTCAGTGAGTCTGATATAAGATGATTGATGTTGTTAATGATGTGGTATATTTGCAAATGCATTATGTGGAATTATATATGATGTTTAAGTTGTGTTGATTATCATTTGATATTGTTATATCTTGAGATGTCTATGTGCTACCTGTGATGTTGTTGAATCTTAACTAAGATGTAAATGTTGGTCTAAGCTGTAAGCGTTGTTGAGTTGTACGTTGTCGAATAAGTCATAAGTATGTTATGCAAATTGCCGATGTTGTCATCATCGTCCGTGTTGTTGTTGAAGTCGTAGTTGTAGCCGTTGTTGGTGAATGATTATGTCAGGTGTTGTGTAAGAGGTGGTGTACTCTTACTTTGTTGTTTTTATAAGAGGTGGTGTACTCTTACGTTGTTGAGTTATGAGAGGTGGTGTACTCTCACGTTGTTTATGTTGTTGATTATGACGATGTTATGATGACTTTTTATGGAGTTGAATATGAGGTTGTTATGATGTTACATGATGATGATTATGAATGTTGTGATGATGATTGCATGATGTTATCTATGAGTTGTTAAATGTACTTGATGGTGGTTATGTTAAGTTGATAAGTTGTCTTTTATTCATGGACTGCTAATGAGATGTTTGATGAATAATTATTATTATGAATTGATGATGTTACATATAGTTGCTAAGTTGTCTTCTATTCATGAGTTGCTAATGAGATGCTTGGTGGAGAAATGTTATTACGAATTAATGATGTTCTTATGTTGTATATGAATTAAGATTAAAATGTTGTTATGTTGTATATGAATTATGATTAAGATGTTGTTATGTTGTATATGAACTATGATTATGATGTTGTTACGTTGTTTATGTCATTGATTATGAAGTTGTTATGTTGTATACGAATTATGAATATGATGTTATATGATTATGATTAAGATGTTGATTATAATGTTAAATGATGCTGTTATGATGTTGTTTATGATATCGAGTTATGACTGTTGATATGAGGAGTACATGATATGGTTTAGGAGTCGATAAAAAAATTATTATTACTAATTGATGGAGTTTAAGTTGTTAGATGCATTTGAAGAATTAAATGCTTATTATTATTGTTTGTGAAATCTCACCCCTTCTGCTTGGAAATGTTGCCCGTATTCGTGGGTAACTTGGAGGTAACCAAGAATTAGCCGCGGTCGTGAGTGGACTCTCTCACGTGTGTCTTAGGTGCTCTGATACGTAACATGATGAGAATTTTGTTATTACTTTTCTATTCCTTACGTATTGCTTTTGAAGATTTATGACTATGTTTTTTAGGTTGGATTTCATGAGATATTTATGTTGAGGCCTTCGTGCCAAAGACTGTTTTAGAAGTTTGAATAAATTCCGCTGCGAAGTATTAAAGATTATATTATTGAATTTTGAAGGATAAATAGTTATTTTATTCCGCTATGATTTTATGAAAAAGAAGTGTGACATTTCGTTTAAGTTGAAAACTCTGATTTATATATGAAAATTTTATGTTGGGAAAACGGGGTGTGACAAAACTCCTTACAAGGGTTTAATGATTGACCCTTTTATGCCCCTTGTGCAAATAGAAAGTAGAGAGTCTAAATAACGCCTTCACATATTGTCCTAGACTGCGAAAGATTTGGTTGACTCTAGTTTAGGTATTAGATTTATAGAGGAGACCTAAGGTGGCCTTTGATGAGTGAGTTTTACAAACTATTCAGTCTATGCATGAGAACACTATTACTCAAAGGGCATCCATTATTTACGGAAGTTGGTTCCATCGTAATTAAATCAACTTAGAAAATAGAGATTTGCTTGAGGAAGCAACTACCAGAAAATGTTGCTCAAAGCGTCTCAAACATCTAGAAAGCCATGCAAGTGGTTCCGTCAAAGAGAGCCAACAACTTCAATGAAACAAATGACATGCTGAAAATAACAACAGAAGATAGTTGGATTAAAGTAAACAACAATGTGAACTTACAAGAGGTGAGAACTTGGGGCTTATGAGCATATGTCAAATATGATTTGGGCCATATACGTGGCAACAACTTGGAAGACTAAAGACTTTGCAGATCCGATGGTTGCGGAAGCGGTGACTATGTATAAAGCCATGTATCTAACTATTAGCCACTGCTTTCGGAAAGTGATATTTGAGTGTGATTATGAATCACTTATTCGATGTTTTAAGAATTAAAAGGAAATTCCAATAAACTACTTAGAAAACTTGATCGAAAAGGATATACAACCCAACAATTATTGTAATTTTCCATAAATAACTAAAACCATTCCTTTTACTTTAAAAAAAAAAGGTGAAGTTTGATTAATTTTCCATAAATAACTAAAACCATTCCTTTTACTTTAAAAAAAAAAGTGAAGTTTGATTGTATCAAATAACAAGTTTCCTTTTTTTTGAAGAGGCTAAAATCTTACTTAAATATAATTGATGCCTATGAAGCACAAACATTAATCAGATTATGCGTGTCCCGAACACATACGACATCGACACATATAATTACATCGAATTATGTGATTTTTTAAAATTATTTATGGTATCAGTGTATCGTGTTTGATGTCCGTGTCGTATCCGTACCTCGTATATTGATAGATTTTTTTTTTGGTCAAGTAGCCTAGCGGCTAGAGAAATTCACTTTAAAGGTGAATAAGTGGGGTGTCCGGGGGATTGATTGAAAAATTTAGTAAACCTAAAAATGAAGGGAGGGCACGTGATGAATCACGTGACATGACAAAGCAAGCAAAGTCACGTGTTTAAGACAAACAACCCTCACAAAACGGCATAGATTTTGGTAGGCTAAGAACACACAATACAATCAGCTGAAACCAACCTAACCTCTGTGTTTTGTTGTGTCTCATTCAAATTTCCAATTTCCAATCTTTCTTTCTTTCCTCATAATAATATTTTTCTTTTCTATTCTTAAATCCTATCTTCACAACCATTTCTTTTTCTCTTGCTTTTTCTCTCTCAATAGAAAAACCTCACGTTTTTTGGCTACCTCAATTTTTTATTATAGCCCTTTTTGTTTTCTCAATCAAGAATCACTTTGAAGAGGTTTAGGGTTTTCAACTTTGATCCTAACGCCTCTTGGTTAATATTATTCTCAATTTTGCAATAATTTCGCCATGTCAAAGAGGTAAGATAGATTATGTTGATTTTTCTTTGGCCAATTTAATTTAATTTTTCTTTTGATTTGTGTGATTATGCAGTTTCTTCTGTTTCTGGTGATTCTTGATTTTTTTTTTTGTTATATGGGGTGTTTCTGATTGTTGTTTTTAATTCAATATATTTGTATTGTTGATATGCTATGATGAATTTGTTTTTTCTTCAATCATGGTGTGTTTTTTTTGCTTTTGATTATAACTCAGAATTTTTTTGAAGTAGGAATTCAATTAGGTTGAATCATAAGTTGAAAGTTGAAAATTCTTCAATATTTAATAAATTGTTGTTATTTCTTCAATATATTTGTATTATTGATATGTTATGATGAATTTGATATTTCTCCTATCTGGCTTTTCTTTTCTTTTTGATTAGGATTCAGAAATTGGAAATTGAAAGCTGAAAATTTGAGTAGTTATTTGGATATAGCTTATTGAAGTAGGAACACAATTAGGTTTCTAGAGGCTTCTTTTGTTGCCTTGTGACCTTAAGGTCAGGGTGTTAAATCTTCAATATATGCATATGTTTATTTGAGCGGTAAAAAACTTGCGGTGATGGTTAAAAAACCCGCTTTATAGCTTTTGAATTTTCACGGTTAAATGCTGCTTGAATGCACGTTGGCAGTAAATCACCGCTTTCCCAAACACTCGCTATGTCTGTCTATCCTCCCCAGATTCCACCTGGTGGGAGCCCGGTGCCCCTTTTTATTCTAGAGACTTTTTAATGTGGATAGTTCTATGTAACCATGAATTCATTTTAATCATGCTTTGCGTTTTCGTTTGCGGAAACATGGTTAGAAGGTTTTTAATGGTGAGCTTGATTTTTGATAATAGAAACAACTGTTGTGCCTTGTGCGGGTCTTTTTCATTCGTTGTAAATTTGCTTGTGTGCCGACTGTTCGTATTTATGTAATTTATTGTCTTTTGAATCTTTCAGGGTTCTTTGTAAGTTCTTTGCTCATGGAGCGTGTCTGAAAGGGGAGCATTGTGAATTTTCTCATGACTGGAAAGCCCCTCCAAATAATGTTGGTGATACAACCTCTTCTATGTTGGACATTTCACCGATTTATGGTTATTGAGTTATACATTTCTCTGATTTTTTGTTCTTGTGTTGTCTTGTTGTGGCAGATATGCACATTTTATCAGAAAGGAGTTTGTGCTTATGGTAGTCGCTGCAGGTATGATCATGTCAAAGCTTCTCGAGCACAGTCCTCTACTCCATCTTCTTCAATAACCGAACACCAGCCCCTTGTTTCAGAATCGGCTGTACTTGGTAATACCCGAGTTACATCGAATGGTGTTGCTACAGCTGCAGAATTTTCTCTTTTCAGCACTCCCTTTGTTCTTCCCAGTGAACAAGCCTGGAATCAAGAATCTGCGCAACTTGACTTCCTAAGGGAAGATGATGTTGTTCAATCGGTAATTACTTCACCTTCTGAGCTTCCGATTTGTTCATTTGCTGCTGCTGGAAACTGTCCACGAGGGGAACAATGTCCTCATGTACACGGAGATTTATGCCCCTCATGTGGAAGACAATGCTTGCATCCTTTCCGGCCTGAAGAAAGAGAAGAACATATGATGAGTTGCAGAAATAAGCAAAAGCATCTCGAGGCATTGAAAAGAAGTCAAGAAATTGAATGCAGTGTTTGCCTTGAGCGTGTTCTTTCAAAGCCTACGGCAGCTGAGCGTAAGTTTGGTCTGCTATCTGAATGCGATCATCCGTTCTGCGTATCGTGTATTAGAAATTGGCGTAGTAGTAACCCAACATTAGGGATGGATGTTAATAGCACATTGCGGGCTTGTCCTATCTGTCGCAAGCTATCTTACTTTGTCGTTCCAAGTGTTATTTGGTATGCTACAAGTGAAGAAAAAATGGAAATCATTGATACCTACAAGGCAAAGCTCAAGTAATTTCTTGATCACCCACAACATCTATATATGTCTTTTGTGTTTTCTATCCAATTGATCCATGATCTAATAAAAACCAAACCTTAGATAGTTGTATGTCTCTCTCACCATACGATGCGGAATAAGTTGTTATAAGGGGTGATATAAATCATATGATAGCATTGATATGCATGTGTAGGGGCTGCAGATGGTGAAACATGCACATAGCATCTATTTCCTAATATAAGCAACATAATAGTTCAGAGTGACGCCCTATTTGGATAAACAACTTAATTAAGCACTTATTGCATAGATGCTTGTCATATATGTAGTTATGTATAAGTTATTTTGATGACAAAAAATGTAATAAAGTCAAACTATTTTTGTAGAAGCTCTAGGTTGTTTTCATAAGTTATCTTGGAGAGCTTATGAAAATAAGCTAAATGCAACTTTTGGACATGTCATAAGCTATTTCCTTAATCTCTCCCAAACAGTCTCACACATGCTTATTCCAGTATATAAACTCAGATATAAGCCTGTCCAAACTAGCCCTGATGTTTCTAGCTTTTTGCTGAAATGTTTATTTTGGTATTTGTTCAATACCATTTGTAGGTCAATTGACTGCAAGCATTTTGACTTTGGCGAAGGAAACTGCCCTTTCGGTACCAGCTGCTTCTACAAGGTAAATATGTAAATATTAGTGAAATTTTTAGCTCACCCCCCTCCCTGTTTGATCCATTTTACTTTTCTTTCCAAAACTTTACTTATCGTATAGCTTAGCGCTTGTAAGATTTTTTCTTTCTTTCTATGCTATGATGCTTTATGACATTAGTAAATCCTTTTTTATATAGAGACCAAAGTGTACTAAATTCAGTTTGCAGTGAACAAATTTCAACTGTCTTCATTACATATTCAGCCCTGAAGTTAATGACTGCAACTTATTTCTGGCATTCAACAATGTTGTTGATTAGCAGCTATAGTGTAGCAGAATTTTAATTAACTGCTATTGTTCTGCGATACGAAATTTAATGCAAATTGTTGTCAAATAGAGGCTATAGCCTATAGCAGCGGTATAGCACTATAGTGTAAGGGAATTTAAACAAACCACTATTTTCTACTATCTGCGATTGATAATACTAGCACCGAAGTATATTTAAGATTTGCAAGCATACAATTTCTATTCCACTACCTAGCGATTAATTATGATGTTTAGATAACTGTGAAGCTTTAAACTGTGTTTAAATTTTTTCCTTATAGAACAACTAGAGCCTAATTAATTTATGTTATACTTGATTGCAGCATGCATATCGTGATGGCCGTCTTGAGGAGGTAGCTTTGCGTCATCTTGGGGCTGCAGATGGCGACACCATAATTGCCAAAGACATCAGGTTTCTCTCTACCTTATCCTGGTTCTTATCTTTGACCTTTTTCCAATTTCACTAACTTAATACATGATGCCATCAGGTTGTCGGATTTCCTTGCTAACATGCATTTAAGTTGAAGGTCGGTGTTCACATTTTGTGATGTAAGTTTCAACCTTGGGTCTCATTTGCATTAATTTCATGATTTCTTTTGTATATGGAATTATATATTATATGATTCTTTTGTATCCAATACTTCAACATGGTCTCGTTAGGAATGATGTATGTCTTAAATATTTATATAATTTAATTATTTCTCCACTTTTCAAGTGGCATAGATAAATTTCACCTTGGGAAATAGCTTAATTGTAGGATTATTATTTATAAAAAGTTCATAATTTCTTTTTTATAATTATATTTATATTGCATATTTATTTTTAATAAACAAATAAGCTTGACCATACCCCTCAAAAAAAAAAAAAAGAAGCTTTGACCATAAGAATTGAAGTTGCGTAATTTGGTTCATGACAAACGCAACAAGCAACTCAAACAAAACGTAATGTTAGAGATGAAATTAACCCTATTTCACTCAATTATATTGTGGGAGAGAATGGTGACGATAATCATGCTAAAATGAGTTGATTTTTATGACGAGGACAGACTAAATTGGGTAAAAGAGCCTAAACAATATACTAGGCAAAAGATAAGGGTAATAAAGGAGCCATAAAGTAGTGTTACAACTCCAAAAACTTCTAAATAAAGTCAAGATTATACAACTTCACCCTTAAAAGGGAAATGATAGGTGGTTGAAGATGATGAATTTGAGGAGAATGGTGAAAAATCCAAAGAAGTGTTGGTTAATGTTGAGTTGTCCAAAGAAGACGAGGTAGATGGAAATGCATCACTTGATAACGGCAATGAAGTTGATTATTTTACGGTTGAGGAAGATGGTTAGAGACATTAACTGTCTTGAACTTGATGAAAACGACGTTAGTAGTTTATGACATTTTGATTATCAGACTAATAAATTTCCTATCAATTTAAGTCTAACTTTTTTGATTTTTTAGTTTTTTATTTAATTCTTGAATATTCTTACTGTATTTATGTGCTATATGGAGGACTTTTGGCTCGCCACCATCTGTCATTGAGAACACTTGTTCGTAGCAAGAACCAGAAATAACTGAAAGTTAACAACTTACAACTGCTGAGCCAAAAAATATTAGTCGACTGTAGCTGTGTTGGATGCTTGTTTTGACTTTTTAGTTTGTGTTTTTAACTTGGGTCATGTTAACCAGTGCGGCACTGGTTAAGGAAACTTAAAAAAGGAAGTTTTAAAATAAAAGTAACACTTTTTATGCTTTTCAAGGGTTGACAGCACAAGTTTCAATGTAATACTTGCCACATTTAACTCCTTAACCAGTGCCCGAGGCACTGGTTAACATTACCCTTTTAACTTCTATTGTTGAAGCCTCACCATCTGTTCTCTTATAGATAAGCTTAGCGTCTTGGCCGAAATTGTGATACTCACCCCAGCTTGATATAACTGTTAATGGTGACCTTGTTTTATGAGTATGTAGTGATCATGTTACAACTCGTTTTCTGATCACATGTGATCTCTTGCATCAAGTTGTATTTTCAAGTTCTTATGGTTAGGCATTAGGGAATAAATGGGTTATATTATGCCTTAGAATCTGGGTCTGGCCTAATTAGGGGAGGACCGCAATAAAGGCGGAATTTCCAACATTATGAGGGTTCACTAGTATGATATTGGACATTCTGACTATGTAGGAGGAAGCACATCATTTCTTTAGGGCCATTTTCAGCAATCTTTTATGGCCTTCATGAAATAAAGAATGTTGGAAGTAGAAAACTTTATGCACAGTTAAATGATCAAAGAAAGAGACCATGGTCTAATCAGCGTTGTGAAATTACATATTGTGGAAAATTGCAGTTTGTTCAAATTCCACTGTGCTGTATAGCTATAGCGCCGCTATAGCCATTATTTGACAACACTTTGTTCTAAATAACGTTTTGTGGAATAATAGGTAGCAATTTGTTCAAATTCCGCTAAGCTATAGCGCCGCTTTATCTGCTATTTGGCAAATGACAACACTAGGTTTAACATTGGGGATATATCTTTCTGTTGATTTTATTCCTAATTATTTCACTTCCAAACTTAGATTGCTGCCATCCAACAAAACAAACACTTTTAAAATTGTCTATATAAAGAACACATTCGATGCGCTCTCTTCTTCCTCCAAATAGTCTTTTATTTTTTGACAATTTTTTGATTCCCAAATGGTTGCTTCTTCACTTTTATGCACAGCTAACTGTTTGAATCAATTATCTTTAAACCATAGTTGTCTTTTTTTAATTTGTTTCTCTCTCTCAACCATAGCTGTCTTAATAGCTTCTTGTGTTGTCTCTGCAGGATACTTGCATAAAAAATGGAATGCTTCTATATGAAAAGTTATATTTATATTGCAAGTGAAGCTCCTCTTCAATTTTTATGGTAAGTGTTTTTTTTACTAAACAAGATGCACCAGCACCAAAGCTTTTTTGTCGGAATATTAGTTTTGTTGGCCTTGATTTTAGTTTATCAATTAATTTGTTTAGAACTTGATGTCAATTCACAAGAATGAATTCTTTTTTCCACTCATTTACACAATGTTCTCACAAAAAGCATTAATTCTTGAAAACTAGTCGATTATGTTTATCTTTTGCCATTTTGGCGGAGTACATGTTTTATTGTTGCATTAATTTATGGATTGGAATGTGATAAATTCAGGATAAGAAAAGTAATTGAATTAATTTGCTGTTAAAGAATCCTAGTTTCAAAGTTACGTCGAGCCGTATCAATACCCCCTCACCTAGTTACGTCAAGGTTTGAAGATGTAGAATACTTTAAGACTAAAATAACCAATTACATTTTGAGAAATCATCATTGAATGTACCACAATATCTAAATACCCCCTAAGATCCTAGGTTTAAGATTATTTGTAGTGGAAATATTAGGGTAAAAGGTAGAGAGCACATCCATAGGGCTCTATTTTTCTCTTTACAATTCCATTGTGATGTTGTGCTGTGACATAAGAAGATCTGGGAATTATGCTCTAGTTTTTTAACTGAAGGAAGTAAGAACTTGATGAAATAGTCTTTGGCATTGCCAGACATAAATATTTTGATATTCACAATTTCACACCGAACTTATCACCGTAGAGAATAAATTTGGAAAACTGTTTACTTCAGTTTTATGTCTGAGTAAGAAAACCCAAGCCACTTGATAGGTCTATTATATTATTTTTAAGACGTGTTGTTAGTTAATTAGTTAGAGAATTAGCTAATTGTTTAGTTAATTAGAGATAGTTAGGAGAAATAAGGCGTGTTGCCTAAAAATAGAGAGGAGTAATTAGAGAGAGATATTGTCGCAAGATTGTTTTCTACCTTTGTGCAATGCCCTTTCCATTTACTGTGTTTTGGCTCTTCTGTGTCACAATGATAGCATATCTTTGAGGGGAGATATGGTCAGGTCATTCTTGTGGTCCTTATTCAGTCGGCTCTTCTGTGTCTTTCTCTCCAGTGGATTAAATTCTTGCAACCCTTTTACTGAAACCTTACTTTTTATTCATCGAGTGTTGACTATTCATCGAGCGTTGACTTGTTTTTCTATTAACTAAAGAAAATGGGAGTATCAGTACTCTTTCCTGTGAAAGACAAACCACTAAGCTTGATTTATGCTAATAGAATATTCATAGTTTTGTGAGCTGGTCATGCGATATAATCTTGAAATATTCTCTCTGCTTCCAAGGGGTAAGATTGCGTACTTTTATTCCCCCTATAATACTCTATCTATTGGGAGCCTCGTGGCGAGTCACCCTTTTTTGAGAACAATCAAAATTGTGAAGAGGAAAAGTAAAAACTATTGCGAAAAAATGATTTATGATAATTAAGATGCTCTAAATTATCATAAAGTACAGTCATGATATTATGTGATATATCTTCTAAATGTCTAATAGTTTCTAACAATGATTTCTTTCTTGTTTTGTTTAATCAGTTTCAAAGGTACCAAAGAAAAAGGTGCACTGTGCATTCCATCCTGTAATAAAAGTGCAAATTGTAAAATGGTAGATGGACATATATATGCTTTTGTACAATGGAATAATTTCCAATAAGCTCCAATTTTTTGAAGCATACAAAATGAATGGATTGATGATTGGTATAATAAACTACAGTGTACACCATTTTGGTCATCTGAGGGGAGGGGCTTTGAAAACATTTACTTATGTATGGTGGATTTCAAAATTATGTATGGTGTAAAAATAATTAGGTTTTTGTGTTACTTAAGATTAAGATATAGTTGTTTATTTTGTAAACTTAATTTTCATGCTTGGTGACATTGCACCAAGAGCCTTGGGAACATGAATGATCAACAATGTATGAATTTTGTTTATTATTTACAGGAATTTGTCAGGAGACATTTGGGGTTTATATAGTTGTTTATAGGGCTTTTGTTTTATTTAAGAACACTGAGTTGGGTTCTTTTCTTATGCGTATTGAATAAAACGTTGAGCCAAATCTTGTTCATAGAAAACCGTCTTTATATAGATGGGAAAATCATGTGTTATTCAAATCAATGCTCAATCCTATTTTCGATAGGAGACGTTGAAAATTGAATCCAAATCCTATCCATTAATGCAGACACTTATAGGAGAAAATTGCTTTTCTGCCATACAAAATTGCTCATTCCCATATAAACTGCATAAAAGAACTCTCACATGACTTAAGTCACGTTCATTCGATATCATCAATATGAGTTAAGTCACATTGAACAACTCACGCTGTGTGAGTTAATTCACGCCGAACTCCAATGTAAATATAACTCAGGTTAGGTTACTTTGTATGTCCATATGGCTGGTTTCGTGAAAACATGCAGAGGATGGGACCAATTAATTAGTATTTATTTTAAGTAGTATGGGAATCTTCACATGGACATAGCAGGTCAAATATTCTCCCAAACAAAAGATTCGTGTCATCATAAAAATTATTAGTGCATGGAAATTATTTAGTATTTATGTGTCTTGGCTCAGTTATTAATGCAAGATAATTGATTTTTAATTCTTTATGTCTCAGTGCATGAAAATTGATTTTTAATACTTATAGTGTGCTCAATTTTTAGTTTTATCTCTTGGTCTTGGTGCATGTCTTGGCAGGATTTTTTTTTTACCTCACAGAACAATTATTAGTTTGGTTTTCATGATAATTTTCATGCTTCAGGGTGGTTAACTATCATTGAAGTTTTTTTTATAAGATTATATATGTCGAACGGTAACTATCACCAGAAAGATCAAACGATAGTTAATTATTATCGAAGGCAAAAACTTATTTTCTATGTGTTTTTAAAAAAGGTTAAAATATGGTTTTGATCTCTGCAAATATACCTCGTTTTGGTTTTAGTCCCTGTAAAAAAAATTTGTTGTTTTTGGTCCCTGCAAAATATTAATTTTTTTGGAAATAGTCCCTGCAGGGACTATTTCCAAAAACAAAATATTTTGCAGGGACCTTTTACAAAATCAAAAGATTTTGCAGGGACTATTTCTCTAATAAATGGTTCAGTCATCATGTGCCACGTGTGCAAATTATCACAAAAGTGGAGCCAGAAACCAAAACCAAAATGAGACATATTTGCAGGGATCAAAAACAACAAAAAGTTTTTGCAGGGACTAAAACCAAAACGAGGCATATTTGCAGGGACCAAAACCATATTTTAACCTTTAAAAAATTCATATGCGTAAAAAACAATTTTCTTAAATTGTTACACTGAAACTGAGCATATTTTATACGGTGTTAAAATTGTGCCCGAATATCACTATTGTTTAAAACATGTGTTTTCAATCAATAAAGTCTAATCATATGCCTTCCTTATTGGGAACCAGGTAATATCAATCGATCAAAGTTTGACAATAATTGAGGGTGAGTGATGGTGACATGATCAACCATACAAAGGGTACATGATATTATAACTGGTGGGCCATGACATATAGCAACCACAAAAAATACTTAAGTATCTTTGATCTTTCGAGCCTTTTAGTTCATTTTGGACGAGAAAAAATGATAAATGAATATTAAAATAAGTTATTTAGATGAGAGAGAACGAGCAGTTAAAAGTGAGATAAGAACAAAGGTATCAATGACCACTTTCACTTCTATGTGTTTTGAAAGATGTATTTTCACTTCTTGTTGAGTCTATCTAGGAAAAATGAAATTTAAAATGATTTGATTATATCTACTTGTGAACATTTTGAGTAAAAAAGAAGAATTTAAATTTTTTGAATGAAACTTAGAATGGAAATTTTAAATATAATTTTGGAATCTTTTGGTCCTCTTATTCCTAATTATTGAGGTTGAATTTTAATGATGTGATAAGATGCTTATATGACAACTTATAAGTTGATGATGTGACCTTGTCTTGGTAAAATCTCATTTAATAATATATATTTCATTAACATACCAATAAATTTTTATTACAAAAAGTAATGCAGATCGACGCAAGAGATTATTGAGATGTTGATTATCTGATTGAAAATTTACCCTAAGTTCTAATGTTTAAAGTTCGATACTCTGACACACACAAAAGAAAGGCATGATTGAGATAAATTCATACATTTTTCTTTAAAAGAAAATTTGATTTTATTCTCATTAACTTAATTGTCATAAATATCTCACTTGTCATGTTATAATTAGCCCCAAATAAGAGAAAATGTAGAATATTTCGAAAATTGAAGACCAAAATTTTAGATTTAAGTAAAATTAATAACGTCAAAATTGTAAATAAGATAAAATAAGAGGTGAAAAATGTAGATGTTTAATTTTAACTACTATAAAAATTTAGCTAAATTTACTTGAAAAGTTGGGTTATACGTGTCTTGCACGTGTTCCACATGTAGTCAAATTACACCCAATTTTTTATTTGTTTTGACAAAATTGCACCATCTCTTATTAACCATGTTCCATGACATATCACTCCTTTAAATACGGTGGCCACCTTTTTTTCTGCACCCACTTTTATGGCAAGAAGACAAGATAAAAATAATTTTGCGTGGGGGTTTCTTTTCTGGAAGCTAGCTTAGATGTTTAGTGGCCATTGGGAAAAAAGACACATGTGTATACATCCCTCAAATAATGTATAGGAACTAAAAATCAAATTTAAATTAGCAAGTAAAAGAAATTAAATCAACATAATAGATTTGTCTGCAAAGTCTTCGTGAGCTTAACTCAGTTGGTATGAACAATGCATAATATATGCAAAGTCTGGATTCGAATCCTGACCACCACAAAAAAAAAAGATTTATTTGTAGAAATACATGCAAACTATCATTTTGATGATTGAAGTTTAACATGCTCTTTAAAAAAAAGTTTTAACTCACTATCTGCATCGTATCACAAAAGCCTCTTACTTTGTATGGATCAATTCATGGCAGTTGTGAAACAATTCACTTTGATTCGTCTAAAAAAATGCAGGAGTCGTATCATAATATGTTTCTGACTTATCCTGAATCGATTCAAACTGTTTTGAATCGTATCAACCTTCATCCTGGGCAGCTTGAATCGACTCAAAAATCATTTGACACACATCAATCTTCATGTCATTTTCCCTTTTCTAGTTTTGTCATTTAGTTGTATGAATCGATTCAGCCATTTAGTGAATCAATTCATACAGTTGTTTTAGCTCGAAAATTTTAAGTTCCTCACCTTTACTATATAAACTCTCCTCATAACTCTCATTTTATTGAATCATTTGCATCTATTCTCTCTAGGTCTCAAAAACTCATTGTTCATACATTCTTCAAGATTAAACACTTTTTCTTAGAATCACTTTGTTCATTGAGTCACATTGATTTGCTAGGGTGCTTATAGGGATTGTAAGTTGGTTCTCTCAAGAAAATTGATTGGGCTTAATCAAGGTCCAAAGTGAAGTGAATAATCTCATTCCACCTCCAAAGGTCTTAGGGGTCTTTCTAACCGTTCTTGAAGTCGAAGGGGATTCGTTTACCGGACATAACATAAAAGACTTGAGTGAAGAGTTCGAAGGGGTGCACGGGTAATCGCACCAAATTCAAAGGTTATTTGAAGTTTGGGGGAGTGTTTGCATAGGGGTTGAACATTTGTAAAAATATCGGTGTTACTTAGTGGAATTTGGGGGAGCACCAAATTCAAGGAACTCTTGTAAACACATTGTATTCATCAAGAAGAGTAGACGTAGCTCTATCGAAGACTTGGTGAAGGCGTAATTCATCAAGAAGAGTAGAAGTAGCTCTAGTGAGGACGAGAAAGAGCGAACTACTATCAAAATATCGGGGTTATCTCTCTTCCCTATCCTCTTTACTTTTCATTATTACATATGATTAGTTGAATAATTGTTAGGATAATTGCTAGTGTTGATATAAGTTGTTTTTCATCAAAAGTTAATCTAATTCGTTGAATTAGGTTTTAATAATTTGGTTAGATCAATTGAGTGCAAGTTCTATTCAATTCTTCAAATTCATATGCCTTGTGTTTTGCTAGCTTGATATTATTGTTCATATAGGTTTGATATTGAAATTGTCTAAGTTTTGTAAATTGTTCAAGGCACGTTAAAGTTTGATTGTAAATAAGATTTGTATTGTGAATCACTCAATTCTACATTGAATCTTATTGCACACAAGTTTATCTTTTTGTTTATTGTTGTGATTGTTCGCACATGATTCCAATAGTCGATTTTGTTAAAATCACTTTTATCAAATTCCGAAAAAACTTTTTCAAAAAGCTATTAACCTCCTCTAGCTTGCCATATAGACCAACACTACACTCCGCTTACAAATCTTCCTCCCACGCCCACAACCTACGTCTCCACTTCCACACCTCCCCTGCTCCAGACCAAGCGAAAACAAATTTGCCACCGTAATGGATTTGTTCTCAGCTAAGTCAAACCACCGACGAAAAACACATAGAGAGGAAGCCCCCAATCCACCTGTCATACCAGAACAACGTGTCAACCCCATCACCTACCTTCCTCGATACACTCTTCTCAAACCAACCACCACCAACACCGCCAACTCCTTCCTTGATTCTCCTGACCTCCCGCCACCAAGAAGAACCACTCTGGCCCCAACCTCCAACCTACTTCGCCATAATGGGCAACTAGAACCCTGCCATAAGCCTCCTCTATGAACTAGCATCCTCCAACACCATTTATCTAAGATAGCAAAATTAAACTCCTTAAACTGTCTCACCCCAAACCCTCCATACTCCTTTTTTGAACACACACTACTCCAATCTATGTATGTTTAGCCATTTTAGTCATCAAATCTATTTTTATATAATCTATTTAGTCATGTGTTTTTTTGTTGATCAATTTATGTATTAATATTATTAAAAGTATAAGTACTATAAATATGTTTGCAATTTGAATACACTCATAGTCTCCAAATGTATCAATATTGAAGCTCATTTATGTATATATTTTATATTAGTCATTTTAGTCATCAAATCTGTTTTTAAATAGTCTATTTTAGTCATGTATTTTTTCGTTGATCAATTTATGTCTAGAAATTATTAAAAGTATAAACATTAGAAATATATTTACAATTTGAATACATTCAAAGACCGATTATTGCGGCTTACACCTCTTACATCCCTAACTTGATTCAAACTAAAGAAGGTGAATCTCTTAGCCTTCTTGCATCTATGCAGTGGATAGAAAAATGACGCATGAAAACATATGTAAAACCTACACATTGAGCAAGAAAATGTTAAACTAGATAATCATGGTAGATCCTCTAGTCCATTCTTGAAGAAAAAGGTGAAAATATCCATTTTACTCTTAGGCAAAGCTAACCCTATCTCAATTCCACCCTCAAAATCTCTACTCTCAACAAAAGAAACACCTCTTGTAAAATCAATTGAAACCTCCTCTATTTTCTTAGGCCTCCCCCACCCAAAATTCAATTCATAAAGTTTCAATTTTGGAGACCATGTAACATGAACATGTTCCTCTGACCCATGTAACATTTCCCAATCCAAAATCCATTTCTTACCCTCTCCAAAAATTGATGCATCAAGTTTCTTAATTGTGCTTCCAATTTCTTTAGCTGCAACAACAATACCATCTTCTCCTAGTAAGTCCTTTTTTGTCAATGATACCCTTCCAAATCCAACACAATTACCAAAATAATTCTTTGGTACTTGATACTCCAATCTTGTTATACCACCAGCAATGAATCCAAAGTGTGTAACATCTTCACAAACCACTTTTTCATTAATAAACTCTTGTTGAGTTTTAAGCAAACAAATCCATAAAAAAGCACTAGTTAACACATACGAAGATAAATGCAAAGGTTGAGATGTTTTCTTTTCTTTGCATGATTCAACAATAATTTTTTTGATTTTCTCCATTTGAGTTAAACTCATTAAGAATGTAGCTCTAGTCATGTTTGAGGAATCAACTTTGGATTCTCTACTATCTTTTGCATTGAGTACTAGTCTTCTTTTTCTCCAATCTTTCAAGAAAACTTCGTGAAGGTCATTTGTGTCGATAATCACACTTCGATCATACAAGGGAAGGGATTTTATAAGCGATGATGAGTCTTCAAAGGTAGAAGAAGAACAATATGAAGACCATGTTTTGATGAAATTGTGGAAGGTTCTTCCATCAGCAACAACATGATGAAAAGCTAGGCCAATGGAAAAGCCATAATTTGGGAATGATGTTATTTGAATAGCTAACAAAGGGAACTCTTTTACTTCAAATGAAAAGATTTGTTGCAACTTTGGTACCAAAGGGTGGAATTCATTAACATCTCTTGAGTAATCGGAGCACAAGTGTTCAAAGTCGCTATTTGACTCTGCGACCGTGAATGAAACCGAGTTGTTAAGAGTAAATTCGAGTTGAGGTTCGGTTAGATCAAGCGAGGGAACGAATGTACCGGAAAATGGGAAGTAATGTTGAAGTGTGAGAGAAAGAGATTGTTTAAGTTTTGGGACAATGGTGGTTGTGAAATGGGAAATTGAATGAGGAAATTCATAGAAAAATAGTGGTTGGCTTGGAGAGAAAAGAAGCCAAGGAATGTCAAAGAATGTTAGGGGGAGGGAAGAGACTGTTTGAGTTGTATTGATTGGGGGAGTGATTTTGCAATGCTCAATGACCTTCAAAATGAAAGGAATGGTGGACATGTTTTGTAAGAGGAATTAAGAAAGTGATGATAATTGTATAATGTGCTATAGTTTTATAGATGTTGAAGATATATTGTGAGGATGTTGAAGGGAGCAAATGACTGGACTCTATCATCACATTGTGTCAAAGTTTTACAGAAATTGTCAGAAAATGGTTATTTAAATATCATTTAATAATTGCTTTATCATCACATGTGTTAAACCCAACGTGACTTAAGTCACTCTAAAATACAATTTACGTGACTTAAATCACGTTCCAAACACCAACGTAAGTCAACTGACGTTGGTTTTTTTTTCCCTGCATATTCCCAATGTTAACATAGTCATGAAAAAAGTACATTGAATATAGGAGTTTTTGATTCCTCTTATGTTTTCTCTGTGTTTTATAATTGGAATACAAAAAAGAACTTGTAATAAGTTTGTTACCTGAAATTCAGCTCATAATATTTCATGGTAGCCATGTGTAAAGATATGCCTTGGACTAACATAGAATCACAATAATATCCAAGTCACACACGTAAGGAACACAGGCTAAGCAAATTGAATTATAATTGGAAATTATAGACAGGAAATGTTAGGTTGTATTTCAGCGTGATCTAAGTCGTGACGGCTTTAACATCTGCATGATTTAAGTTACGTGCGGATATTTTAGAAAGTTTGGTTGAGAATGAACAAATCTTGATAGGGGAAGAGCAATATTCATATCATTTATTTAAAATTTGAAAAAATAAGGCATATACTTTTAAAATTTTATAATTGTTCAAATATCATTTCTTAATTATAAATAATTGTCATAAAATTAAGGCATATTCCTTTAACCAAGAGACCATCTGGGAGTAGGTACCACGTCATTATTTTGTTCATATAAAACACCACGTTTAATTATTTAATTATAAATAGTTGGTATAACAATTTATTGTCCCCCCATAATAACTATTTAACAAATCAGAAAAGATCCACTTGTAATTATTTGTTAAAAAATACCATTTATTATTATTCCTTTAAAATGAACCGGCTGTCTCTTCCTTTAAAATATTTTTTTTGAAAGGTTCTTCCTTTAAAATATAGAACACGTGATGATTAAGTTAGGATGAAAAGAAGACTTTTTTTATTCACGCAACATATATTTTTGGTTACATCCAAATTTTCATAAAAGTTTTTAATAATACCACAATTGCCTTTTTATATAAATTTTTTTAAAACCTTGATTTTATTCATTGTCACTGAGTTTCACCTTATTTCATCTACAAACTATCGAACAATCTGATTTCAATCAATTTCTATGGAAGATTAAAGAGTGAATCAAAACATCTTTCATCCATACTCGATAGCATATAAGTAAGTGAATTTCTTCTTCTTTTTCAATAATGCTAGTTTCAATTTTTTCTTCTTGCTCAACTGCACTGTATGACGGTTTCAATTTACACCGTTGAGGTTAACTTAAATTCAGTTTAAGTAGGTTCATGTAAATGTAAACTAAGTTTACATGAACCAACTTAAACTAAGTTTACATTACCTACCTAATCTGAGTTAACATAACCTACTTAAGTTTACAAGAACCTACTTAAACTGACATGACCTACTTAAACTCAGTTTACATAAACCTACTTAAACTGAGTTTACATGACCTACTTAAACCGAGTTTATATGTATATACTTAAAATAAGATTATATAGAATCATTAAACAAGGTTGATATGTATACTTAAACTCAGTTTGCATGACCTAGTTAAACTAAGTTTACATGACCTACTTAAACTGAGTTTAAGTATGTACAGTTAAACTCAGTTTACATGACCTACTTAAATTAAATTAACATGACCTACTTAAACTAAGTTTACATGACCTACTTAAACTGAGCTTATGGAAAAGAGGGGTTTTAGGGTGTAACAAAGGAAGAAGGAAGAGGCTTTTTGAAAATCAAACTATATGAAAGATAATTTTGTCATTTCGGAGTGTAACCAGGAATATACAAGGTGCAATTAGAAAAAAAGTCTAAAAAGAACTACATATATAACCTCGAAAATATATTAAAACTTGAGTAATGATGTTTGTACAATTATTTGCAACGATGTCAGGGTTGAAAGTAAATTTTCATAAAAGTGCGCTGGTGGGTATCAATGTTCCTCATTCTTGGTTACGTGAGGCTGCAAATGTTTTGAACTGTAAAATTGGTAGCTTTCCTATTTTGTACATGGGCCTCCTTGTTGAAGGTGATTCTCGGAGACTGCATTTCTGGAATCCTGTGGTTAATTGCATAAAATCTCGTCTGTCCTGTTGGAAAAGTAAACATCTTTCTTTCGGTGGCCGTCTTGTTCTTCTTAAGTTTGTCCTGACCTCTCTCCCTGTCTATGCTATTTCCTTCTTCAAAGCTCCCTCAGGTATCATCGACTCTATTAAATCTCTTTTAATTCATTTATTTTTTTGGGTGGGTGTGAGTATAATAGGAAAGTTGTCTGGATTGACTAGGAGACCGTTTGTTTGGCCAAGGAGGTTGGAGGTTTGGGGGTTAGGAGGCTTAGGGGGTTTAACTTGGCGTTGTTGGGGAAATGGTGTTGGAGGATGGTAGTGGATAGAGAGGGTCTATGGTTTAGAGTTCTAACTGCTTGATATGGTGGGGTTGAGGGACGGCTTCAGCTTTGTGATCGGGATGGGTCAGTGTGGTGGAAGGACATTGTTAGTATTCATGATGGGAGTTGTACAATGTTGGGAAGTTGGTTTTCTGACAACTTACACCTTAGAGTCGGTAATGGTGTTAACACCTTGTTTTGGCTGGATAGGTTGGTGAGTGATATCCCCCTTTGTAATTTCGTCGCTTATATGATTTATCTGATAATAAATTAGCTACTGTGTTGCAAATGCTTCAATGGATGTGGGATGTGGGTGGAGAAGCTTGGAAGTGGCGGAGGAGGCTATTGGTGTGGGAGGAGGAGTTGTTTGAGGAGTGTAGGCTTTTACTATTAACCGTTACGATGCAGGTTGATTCCGTTGATGCTTGGAGGTTGACCCCTGATATAGCCAATGGTTACACGGCTAGTGGTGCTTACCGCTTGCTCACAGATACGACGCAGATCAATGACCAGATACCAGCGAAACTATTATGGAGGAAGGATGTGCCTTTGAAGGTTTCGGTGTTCGCTTTGCGTTTGTTTCGCAACCGACTGCCTTCAAAATTGAATTTTTTCGTAGATGCGTGATTCTTCCTGAAGTTCGGTCTTGTGTCAGTGGTTGCAGTCTTCATGAATCCGAATGCCATTTATTCCTATCTTGTGATTTTTTCGGACATCTTTAACAGCTGGTTAGGAACTGGCTTTGTGTTCATTCAGCAGATCCATCCCATATTTTGGATCACTTCATTCAGTTTAGTTTCTCTACAGGTTACGATAAATCTAGACGCTCTTTCATGCACTTGATTAGGTTTGCTACAATTTGGATAATTTGGAAGGAACAGAATGTTAGAATTTTTAGAGGCACTCAGAGTTCCCACATGCAACTTCTGAAGAATGTCAAGCAACTTTCCTTTTGGCGGTTTAAAGCAAGTGTTGTATCTTTTCATTATAGTTTTTACAACTGGTGCCAAAGTCCTTTGTTATGTGCAGGATTTGGCTAATTTATTTTTTTGTTGTGGAACGCTGACTGTATTTTGTGAGCATCTTCGTGGTACACCCAGTACCCGGAAGATAGCTCTCTGTTTTATTATATCATTTTGATTTCTTCAAAAAAAAAATCTTTTTTTTCTTTTTTTTATTGGTTAACAACAACAAAGGGAGGAAAAGGAAGAAAAAGAGTAAGTACATAATGTGAGTAATAGTATGAGAAAGAGTTGTTCAAAAGTTGTTATAAAATGATTGTACAAATCTCATTTCTCTAAATATTTTAGTTGTCGTTATATATATATATATATATATATATATATATATATATATATATATATATATATATATATATATGCCTCCCATATATATATAAGTTAGGATCCGTTGACACCATGTGTCAACGAATCCGTTGACACAAAATCTTAACCATCCATCTATTTTTAATCAAAGGCTCATAATTACTCATTCAAGACCTCGTGAAATATCTAATTCTTAATGTACATGTGAATCTCATTCTTTATTTCTTTTATGGTAAGTCAATCAAGCTCTTTAATTATAATATTTAGTGCTAAAAAAAATTGATTTCAATCACAAACAAATCATCATGAAAATTGAGCTTTCTTGATTTCTAAATGAATGCTAAGAACAAATGTTTGTAAAATTAATATTCATGGTACTTATTTTGTTGAAAAACTTATGTTCTCGTCGACGCTCTCAATTTCGAAGCCCATCACAGTTTTCACTACCTTCGTCTGTAATTGCAATCAAAATGTGTAATTAACAAAACTATTAATTTTAAGTTGCAAACAAATCGTCTGTAATTAATATATTTGTCTCAAGAAAAAAAACCATTACAATATTTTCGTTCATGTTAAGTTGCATATATATATATAGGGGCGGTTCTAAGGCCTGGCGACCCCGGGCACTCGCCCGGGCTCTGGGCCAAATTTTTTGCAATTTCTTGTGTAAATTCCTATGAATTTCTTATATAAATCCCTATAAATTGGGCAATTTCTTTACATTTTTTATTATTTGCTTGAAATTTCTTATGTACGCCCTATAAATATGTTGCAAATTTTTTTTTGCCCGAACTTTACAATATTCCTGGCTCCGCCACTATATATATATATATATATATATATATATATATATATATTTGGCGACTCAAGTCAAAACATTTTTGTTGGTAGAAATAATACATAATATATGCCCTAAACACTTCACCTTTGAAATTAAAAAACACAATGGTAGTACCTCATTTGTCCCATCTTTATTTGTTGTTCACATCTCATTGCAGGTTTTTCTTTCTTATTCATCTCCTTTATTCCTTTTTATCCATTGATGTGAAGGACCCATGTCTCCACCTTTTCATCCATCAATTTGCTCAAAAGATGTGAAGTTCAGATACTTCAAAATTGATAAATTAAAGTATCAGAATTCGATACATATCCTACATCGATACATGTTCGAGACGCTCTGATACGTATTAAGAGACTATTCAGTGATTAAATTTTATTTTAAAAAAATAATAATTGTCTGATACATTTCAGATACATCATGGATACGACAATGGAAAACTGGTACGCGTGTGATACATGATTTTTCTATTATTATTTTTTCTATTTTTTAATTTATTAGTAAGAGTGTGAAAGAAAATACATATGAAAGAAACATGAATTTCTACGTGGCTTATACTCCATTTCATCTCTTTGCAATTGAATAAGTAAAGGTATTCTCTATTTGGGATATATTATATATATATATATATATATATATATATATATATATATATATATATATATATTTGACTAATTGTCATTTTCTTTATTATCAATGTTACTTATATTCATATTTCTCTTGTTGCACTGTTGTTGTTGATTGTCCTGTGAAAAAAAATTTCAATGTTGTGCCTTGTTATTGTTTTATGTTTTGGTCACCGTGTGAAACTAAATTTTGTATCAGTTTTTTTGTTTTGTTTTTAGATTGTAATCAGGTGCGGAGCTACATTTTTTTTTTTGAGAGAAGGGGCTGAACTATACATAAAAATGTAAAGTTCTTAAAGGGTGTCCTTAAGACATTAATTATTTTTTATATCATATCCCCTGGAATTTAGTACTTGCACCCTATGAACCAATCAGCTCTCTCTAATTAAACAACATGCACTATCTCCTCTCTCCAAATGTCCACTATTCACTCGCCGAATTTAAAGCTAAACTAACGTGAATTAAATAAAACCAGAGTAATACAAAACATTCAACTAAAATAACTACGGTGGGAATCAAACAGCTGTTTAAGAACAAATAAATATGATGTATTTTGTTAAAAATTCAGTCCAAATACATTAACTTTTGTCGATTCAACTTTCTCTTATAAACAAGACCAGTGAAAGTGTATTTAAAGGTCTAGCTAACAAGTGTCTTAATTTTATTTTTTTATGATTTTCAATTAAAAAATTATTTATTGAAAATCATTAAAACTTCAATTTTCGATACATTGAATGCAAAGTTTTCATAAAAATGTAAAGTTTTTAAAGAGTGTCCTTAAGATATTAATTATTTTTTCTCTATATTTTATAGTGAAACTCAAGTATCTGATATATGATATAAAAAATTTATATACATATAAAATAATAATAAGTAAAACTATTATAAGCGAAAAATCATCTTTTACATTATTCAAGGATTTTTTTTCATATGTATGTATAATAATAATAATAATAATAATAATAATAATAATATTTGAGATAATTTTTCAAAATAACAACATTAATAATGACCTGATTAATCAACTATTTCAAGAAAAGAAACCGCATAGAAGACAATTATAAATATATAATGTAATTTTTTATTCCAATGTTGTTGAACCCCCTGACCCAGGATCATGGCAACGCCACTGATTGTAATCCATAGTTTGGAAGCAATCATAACTATTAAAAGCGTAACAACAATCATATTAAGAAAGAAATTGGTGTAGATTGATTTATTGGGCGTTGAACACACATGAAACGAAGAAGAGGCGAGATGTAGGAGATAAGAGTGACTAGAATTGAATTTTTTAATCTGGACAATAGATTAATATTTAATGGTTATTATTGATTGTTCTTGTATATATGGTGTTTTGGATTAGGTCTTAGCCCATATTGTTGGCTCAATACATGTTTGTCCAACAATCCACAATCCTCGCCACTCAAAGCACGACAAAAGATTTCATCTGCGCTTCACCGCATAGGAGTGTGACCCCATCAATATTGGACGCATACAATCTCTAATGAAATCTTGCATATATAAGTGTGCTCATCTATTTAAGTGTAGCTCCTCCCAAAATCCAAGGTATGATAACATTTTACACCTTTTTTGCACACATTCCTTTCTCATTTCTCGAACTGATCGATTACTTATCGACCTAGTTCAGTGCATATTGTTTGTGCTAGAAAGAGGGGAATCGCTTGATTGATTCCTCTGATTTTTTGCTTATTCATCATCATAATCGTCTTCTATTGCTTTTCTGATGGTCAAAAATTGTTCTCATTCCAAGAATGCTGCCATAGGCGCAACTATCACTAGCGTGAGACTCCGTTCTGCGCTGCAGATCCTACAAGATCACGCTGATCCCGTTCTCTCTCAGGTGGTTGAAGGCTACAAGAACATCGTCATCTCCCCGAATTGCGGAGATTGTAGCGTCACTGTTCTTTCTCTGGTTCGTAGAGATCATGACACCACCGTTATTTCTTTGGTTCCCCAAGGAGAGACTCTTCCGACTTCAGGAAATCAAGAAACTCCTTAAACAATCAAACTTAAACAACTTATTCTCCACATGATCTTTGATCTTTTGTCCATCAGAATGCAGAAGGCCAAAACGTACAAGTGTAGTTCTTTCAACACTAAGTGGCACCGTTTGGTATCCCCAACCCAGAAGATATGCTAGAAAACATTCTCAACCTACTCCAATGACAGGACATGCTCCTTACTCGAGTGGAGTAAAATCAAGATAAAAGTCCTATTGCAATCGTGACTAAAATTAAGGTTGCTCAACTCAATCAACAATCAACTACTATAATGAACATGGTGGCAGATGTTGCATCCGGGAAAGAGAAAATCAAGATCAAGTAAACAGAGCTTCCTCTCACCACCAACCCGAAGGGCCTCTTTCACATGATTCAAACGAAGGAGGAAGCTGTCATAGTCCCATAACTCGGGGTAGACCTAAGAGATACCCTTCTGCAAGTCGGCACCATGACAAGCATGATGACAAATCTCCAAGGAAAAAGATCGCACAACTGTTTAAGATTACCCTCAAAACATACAAGCCTATAGCTCAATTTCAGTAAGCCCTTCGAAGGGCACAACCCTTAGAGCATTGGGCACAACAAAGTCAAGGAACCCCAATATAGCTTAGTCCTTAGTTGTATTTAGTTTCCATTATCTTCAAATAAAGCTTCCATTGCAATCTTCTTACGGAAAACATCAATAAATAAATATTTTTTCTCACCAAACACACTGTCAGTATTTAGGAATGACATGTCAAGGAATTTGACCTATTTGGCTAGAATGATCCAAAAAGGGAAAATGAGTGGATGGCTTTGGAGAAAATCATTAACAACACTCCTAGACGACACTTTGCGCACGAGCGAACATAAAGAATTCAAAAAAACGTAGTCGACATTTTTTTAACAAGCTAAATGGAGAAGTCAAAGACTCCTAGACGACACTTCGTGCACAATTGAGCATGGAGAAGTCAAAGACTCCCAATCGACAACATTCTTTGAAAATAAGGAGTTGGTTAGATAAAAGATGAGAAGTCAAAGATTCTTGGTTGAAACCATTCTTCGAATAAGACAAAATGGAAAGCCTAAGAACTAAAACTTCCTATCCAACACCACCCTTCACACAATGGGGAAGATGGTCTGACAACGATGGAAGGAAAAACAAACTAAAAATCCTCCACGACTTGCTACAATATAGAAAATGTTAGTCCTGATCCAAGTTTCGCCTTTGAGGATGGAAGTGGAGCTAAACCTTAACTAGTCATGTATCCCAATTGACGTCTAAAGCACATGGTTCTACCCAGGGTAAACTCATTTGGAGAAAATCATCTTCAAACATCGAAACCCATGGTTTCTATTTCTCCCCAAGGAAAAATACATGGTTCCGCCTAGGGAAAAACATCCAAAGGGAGTCATCCGCCCAAAAGGAATCAACCTAAAAAATCTCATCCAAGGTTTCACCGAGAAAAAATCAAGAGGGAATCAATCTCAAACATCAAACCCATGGTTTCACCCATTGAAAACCAATTGAATGACACCAGGCTCATGAAGCGCTGACTTTGTGCGATAAAAACATATGGTTCCGCCCGTGCTCAACGTACGACTCAAACGTCCATAACATCAATTAATAACAAATTTTATTCAATTACTTTCATAGGAATACATGCATATAAAAAAATAGAATCTCTCAATCAAGGATTTTTGAATGAAATCATTACAAGGGTAGAATACTCCTACAATGATAAGATCATGAAGGGAATATGGAATCCTCATTTTTATGAGTAATCTTTTATTTATACCTATGCTTCAAATAACATTACAAGTGAAGGAACCTATGTTATATATGATACACACTACGAAAAAGTAATCCAAGCGACACATTCAACCATTGTTAAAGGAAGAAACAACTATACCCCCTCATATCAAAACAACTGTTCTGTCCATAATGTCGGGTTGCTAAGAGCATAAGAAGTCGGAGCAAAGATGTTCTACCCGATAAGGAGCATCGAGAGTGGACATTAGTACCACCATCTTAAAGAGACAATCTTCTCACCATTAGAGATTTGGTGTTGATCCATGCTAGGACAACATCAGGGAGTGGAACTCAATTACCATGGCGACAAGGGACAAAAACACTTTTACTCCACCAAGGATGAAGCCACTGCTAAATTTTGGTTAAAATTTTAAAGACGGTCTTATAAAAAGGGATTGATAAATATTCAAGAGCGTATTGTATTTAGGGATAAAAGTAGTAGTTAAAAGTGTAATTATATGAAGAATCCCCGATTTGATTAGTGTTGAAAAACATGTTCCACTACAGGTCTTTATAAATAGATTTTTGAGAGTTCTACATTGAATGATATATTATCTAAAAATATGCATAAAATGAAGGTGTTTGTTACATTATTACAAGTTGTTTTGTAGTGTTAATCACAACTCAAATTTTAAAATGTTGCAAAGCTTATTTGTTTGAGTCAAATTTCAAACACTCCATTTCAAATGTTAATAGTGTCTTCATTTCATGGGTCTTGGTTCTTAGGTTTTCTTCTACTATTCATTTAACATAAAAATAGAAAATGTAATAAACCAAATCCGAGAAAATTTTGACTTTTTACAACTCCCAAGATCCCTTAGTTTGCGAGTGACTGAGTAGATGTTGACGATGGGTCTGCAATGGAGTAGATGTCGATGTCGATGTCAGTAGGGAGAATCAGAGGCAATGGACAAAGTAGAGACATAAACGTTGTCGACGCGACATCTTTGGAGACTGGAAGAAGGAACCATAGAAATTGAAGGAGACACAAAGACTTCAACACAGATGGGATGAGGTAGTCACATTTTTTTATTTTGTTATTGGGTTTAGATATTTCTACTTACAATTAAGAGCAGAACACGTGACATGATTTACCGCATGTGATTCATCAAACATAATAAGATTAGCCTAAAGACACCATGTCTCCCCGGTTCAACGTTTGAAAATCTGAATCTCATATTTAGTGCAATTTTAGACACTTTCCACTTTTATATTAAAGGTCATGCTAACACGTGTTTCATTATATGTTCTTAGTATATATGTTAAAAGATATCATAAATGGAAACAATTTATTGAAAAAAATTAAGTTTTTCATGTAATAAGAAAAGAGAATGTAGTGAAATATGAGGTGTAAAAATTGATTGTTTTTGGAAAAATAAAATCAAAACATATTTACTAGAAGATTACAAAAATAGCATTGATCTTAATTGACCAAACCGAAAAAAGCACACACACAACTAAGTAACGTAAACAACACAACGGTACCAACCATTTATACGTTAACAACACCGACACCACACAGCTGTCCACGTTAACACGTTATATAAATAGAGTAATGATACATAGACATCCTTATGTGGCAATACATCCTTTGACACCCACATAAAAATGTGACACGTGTTCATGTGGACCTTACACAAGCACACTTCCTCTTTCATCTTCTCTTCTCTCTTCCTAGTGCACAGGGTGTAGAAGGGTGTATGAGAATAAATGCTGTCTATGTAACATTTTCCATATAAATATTCCCCATTCCCTTTCATCACCAAAATATCTTTAACACAAAAACTTGTTCTTAATAAACACTTTTCACTCTTTTTTCATTATCTGTTGCAGAATTTTGCATTTAGAATGGCATCATCATCAGCTACCACAATGAAGTTGTTCGTCGTTTTTGTCATCGTATTCACCACCGTGGCCTCGGCCCAAGACCTTAGTCCGTCGTTAGCTCCAGCACCCGGTCCTGACGCTGGAGCTGCCGGATTTGTTACAAGTTCTGTGGCTATGATCGGAGCTTCAATTGTGCTGTCAATGGTCGCCATTTTCAAGAACTAAGAGAAGTCCATTTTGTGGGAACACTATTAATTATTTATCAGCACATATGATTCTTATTGTTTTTTTACAATTATTGAACTGCTTATCATAGAGTTCATCTATGTATGTGGTTGTATAGCGGATTGGATATATTGTGTGATTTTTACAATTTAATTATTTATTGTACATGTTAGAGAAAAATAAAAAAATTGGATTTTTGTATTCTTTTTCAGTTTTATTCTTCTATTTTTGTTTGAGGGATTCTATTATTATTATTATTATTATTATTATTATTATTATTTGGTGCCATGAAATTTAGATGGATATTTATATTTTATTTTTAGGTCTTGTTAACGAGTGCCTCGGGCACTCTTTAAGCATTATAAAAGAAATTATTTCATACAAAAAGTAAAAAATTTCAATTCTCAATGCATTAATTACATTAATTTTTAATAAAAGTTACTTTTTAAAGATCTTAAAGAGTGTCCGGGAGCACTCGTTAACATTTTCCTTTATTTTTAACAGTGATATTCAAACAATTAAAATGTGATAATCTTCTCGATTTTAAATGTTAATTTGGTTAAAAGAAAAAAAAATTATTATTAAATTGACAATAGTATGGAAATACGATGACAAACAATTTTTAGTTTTAAAAATTACTTTTCTCTTTTAATTTTGTTGGGAATTGATATCATGCAACTAAATTAAATTGAAAATTTATAAGGACAATGCATAATATATGCAAGGTTCGGGGTTCCTGGCCACTACTCAAAATAATTTTTTTTTTTTTTGAAAACTCGGTATCTGATCCAAGAATCGATTAATCAGAGGGGACCAATCCCACCGCCCACTTGCGGGGGCCCCATTTTAAAGCTAGAGCAAGCTTTGTATGGACTTAGCCCACCAAAATTGACACCAGAGGAAATCGAACATAAGACCTTTGAAGGAGCAGACTCCAAGATCCCAAGTCAATCCCAAATGGGTTTTAAATTTAAAATTTTTAATCCATGAAATCATACGTTTATTTTTGGATGGAAGAGTATTATCATTTCTCAAATTGTTTTTTATATTAGCGCGTTTAATAAATACTAATACTAATATATAAGGGTATACACGTCCTGTGAGCATAGCTCAGTTGGTAGGATAATGCATTACTATATGCAGGTAGGCATGGCAACAGAACCCGTACCCGCGGGTACCCACCCGAACCTATCCCGATTTTGACGGGGAAAATCCGCTTTGACTGGGTTTGGGTTTGGGTTTTCCCCGATTTTAAAGGATGGGGGTGGGGCGGGTAATGGGGAAACATGTACCCACCCCGAACCCGTCCCCGAACCCGCCCCAATTATATTAAATTACACAATTACCCCTATTTTAATATAAAGTCTCAATTAATCATACTGTAGTCACTTCCCACAAGTCTCAATTAACCCCTATTTTGAAGGAGCATTGGTTCTGTTTCGGAAGACATTGTTTTTCTCTTAATAGTCTGGTGGTTTATTTGTTTTGGTTAGGTGGTTATAGTTGTGATGATTAGTGTTGTAATTGCTTGTGCAATTTTATCAATTTGTTATAGTTCTTTGTACTTGTTATTCTCAATTTTATCAATTTTAATGTTTATATTATAACTTGTATATTTTATATAGGTGAAATATTAGCTAGTGGTGTTACTTCCCTCTTTGAAGATGGTCAATAGTATTTTGAGAAAAGAGAAAGAAAGAAGACTACATTGGTGGTGGCAGCTTATCTAGCTACTTTTGTTAGCAATTTCAATGAACAATGATTTTTATCTACTTGTGTTAGCAATTTCAATGAACAATGATGTAGTTTTGGAATATTGGTTTGGTTATGTGGTTGTTTTGATGGTAGTTTGGAATACTCTTATCTACTAGTACTATATTATTTGGTTTTGATAAATTTAATATTGGTTTTGATAATTTGGATTACTAGTTGTATGGTTGCTGCATTACTTTATTTGAAATAATTTTATTGTATATTCGGATGAATTTTGGGTTCATGATATATGTTCTAGTTTGGGTCAAGGGATTATGTTTATTAAAAATCTGAATCCACTGCGAGTATGGGGGCGGGGCGGGGATACCCGAACCCATTTGGGATGGGGTTTGGGTTCAATTATTCATCCCCGTCGGGGTACGGGGTGGGGAACGGGGCTTTATCAGGGAATTGGGTTTGGGGATGGGGTAGGTAAAAACCGTCCCCGCTCCGCCCCATTGCCATGCCTATATGCATGGGTCGGGATTCGAATCTCGGACACCTCACTTATTCATCTTATAAGGTGAATTCTTGCCACTAAGCTACCTGACCAAAAAAAAAGATATACACTATTTTGAGTTGAACTTTTTCTTTTTAATTTTACCATTTATTAAAACTAGTTAGATCTCATTAAAATAACAACAATATACAATAATAGAAGAAACAATTCACAAAAATAGGAACAATATTAGATTTTTTTTTTTTTAAGCAAAGAGAAAATAGATTAAATAAAAATAAAAGTTCAAGATACTGGGGACATAAACTTAACCCAATGGAAATAAACAAAAGTGTAACAACCTTTAAAAGGCAATACAACCATGAATCAACCCTAACGGATATAAACAAACAAAATATAAACGAAGAAACAAAATCTTAAGTGAATAATGCAAACCACGACAAGATATAAAAACCTAATTTTAAACTTGTGTAAAAAAAAAGTTTTGATGTAACATTTTTCCTTCCAATTTTACCTTTACTTAATTATTTTAACTATTACTTGCCTATAAAAGCGGAAAAGACAAACACATTAGTAGTGGTAATAATATAAACAAATTGATTCCACATAAAATTCTTTTATCATATTATTTTTCTAATAAATTAATAGCGTAATGACATCAAAAAGAGTAAAAGACATCCCAACCCGTTTGACATTTCTAATTCCATTCTCTGAAATGCACCTGCTCAATAGCTATAATAAATTAATAATGGCTAAAATCTCTCCATGCATAATAGAAAAATTGTTAAAAATTGATTTTTTTTGAAAAATACTTCCTAAGAGCCTTTAACCAAGTAAGCCACGAAGCTTTCAAAAAAAATTGAAATGATTAGAGGTGGAGGCTTAAAATTGGGAATCAATTTCAAATGCAGCAGAACTTGCACTTATGGGCTACCATGTCTAACTATGTTCTTAGACAAGCTAGCACTAAGAGAGTTAGCTGTATTAATCTTGATAATAGCTGTATTATCTCTTGTCTTCTATGTCTTGACACCAAGGTATTTTCTCTGCTGAATATGATTTCTGACGCAGATTTGTATTAGTTTGAAACATGATTTACTAGTCAATACCTGTAATTTTTTACCCCTCTTTAGTCATGATGTTAGGCAAGTTGATGTTAGATTATAGCATAAAACTTGTCCTGCTGTATGCGGTGGAGGTTCTGCTGTCTGCAGGGTTTTTTTTTGCTTGCATGTTGCCGGTTTGGTGTGTGCCTGGGTGTTTTTTTGGTGCTGCTGTTGGTGTTTTCAACAACTGCAGCATGGCTGATAAGCGCCTGTTTTTTCAGTAGTGGTTGCGGTTTTGCGGCTGTGCAAGTTTCTAGCCTTCTGGTGTGTCTAGGCAAGCTTGTAGTTTGTTAGTGGGAAGCTGTAGTTACTGCCTTTCTGTGCAGGTTTGGGTGTTTTGGTTTTTCTGTGCTATCTTTGTTATTGTTGGGTTATGCCTATGCCGCTTTAGGCCTTTTGATTTTTGGGTAGAGGTTCCGCATATATAAAGATTTTGGTGTTCCTACATTGTTAGGTGTTCCGCATATTTCCGGCACCTTTGTATGTTTCTCTTTGTAGTCCAAGCTTTTGTTATTCTTTCACTAGTTTGGCTTCATAAATTTTCACTTGTTGTTGGTACCACTGGTACCTTATATTTCTAATAAATTTTTGTTTTGGCTTTTAAAAAAAAAACTATATGAATTTATCCAAGATTTTACTGTGATTTTGTGCGGTTGATGATTGAAGGATGACGACTATAGACGGACTTGTGACAATGGAGGGATGACAACTACAATTAGACTTAATTACTGTACATGTGTATACCACATTTGTTGTGGGATTATTGCATTTAGTAGTTAATTATAGTCTATACTTGTCTATTGAAATTGTCTACGATGAGTAGTTAATTCTTTTTAAATGTCATTTTTGCAGTGGCGAAGAATATTAGACACATGGATTATATGTGTACTTACAACTCTTATAATACAAATATTAGTTTTATTAAAAAAGTTTTTTGTTTCAATATTTTTCTATTCTTACAAGTCACGTTTTAGAGAATAATCCAAATTCATTTCCATTTCACATGATTTTGCTAATAATTGATGTATAATATGCCAAATGTTTTAATAGAAGGAATTATTAGGGAAGAAAATATAGTTATTTTGTTTCAATTATTAAAAAAAAATTAACGATTGTAAAAAAAAAAAGTGAACGAAATCGAGGTAAGAAATTTAATAAATTATGATAGAAAAAAATTTAAATTAATTATTTTTTTAGGATTTTTTTTCAGTTAATTAGTTTAAAAATGGAAGAAATTATAAGAAATAAAATTTAGTCAAATAAAGGAATTCAATTACTTTGTCATCCAAACAATGAATTTTGAAAATGAAGGAATTCATTTACTTTACCCAAATAATGAATTTTGAAAATGAAAGGAATTCAATTGAATTCCTTAAAATTTCAAATTCCCTTGAATTTTCAAATGCTCTATCCAAACACACTCTTAGGTTTGGTCTAAAATAGAAAGTTATATATAAAAAATTGAGTAATTATAAAAAGAAAAAACTCTGAAATGTTTTTTTAGGGAGAAAAAAAAACTCTGAAATGTTAAAAAGAAAACTTTAAAATGTCTAGTTTTTAACGTGGGTCTTGTCGGCAAGTTTAGTTAATTACGGAAAAATAAATTAAAGAATCTTTGCCAAATCATCATAGGCTGTTTAATTAACAAAACCGAAAAGCAAAAACAGCTAAATAACGTAACGTAAACCAACACAACGGCACCAACCAGAAAGCCATTCATACGTTAACAACACCGAAACACCTGTTTCTCAAATCCAGCTATCAACGTTTTCTGTGGGCCCCACATTCCTTCCCTTAATCTCTATATAAATACTCCCCACTTCCTTTCATCACCACCATATATCAAAACTTCTTCAACACCAAAAACTTTTTAATAACACTTTCCATTTTTTCTTCTCTGTTAAATAATTTTACAATTACAATGGCATCATCATCTGCTACCACAATGAAGTTGTTCTTTGGTTTTGTCATCGTGTTTGCCGCTGTGGCCTCGGCCCAAGACCTTAGTCCCTCGTTAGCTCCAGCACCAGGTCCTGATGCTGGAGTTGCCGGATCTGTTGCAGGTTCTGTGGCTATGATCGGAGCTTCAATTGTGCTTTCAATGCTCGCTATCTTCAAGAATTGAAAAAATTAAAGACTATGAGGTCATTTTGTGGGAACACTATTAATTATTTCTTGACACATGATTCTTGATGTTTTTCAATATTGATCTGATTATCACGAGTTCATCTATGTATAGTGAGAGTGAGAGAGATTTTTATTGTATTTGTTCATGTTTATAATCATTTATTGTAGATGTAGAAAAAAAATAAAAGAGGATATTGAATCCTTCGTGCTTCTTCAACTTCCTCGTTCTTTTATTATTGTTACGTGTAAATTTGTTTTAAGTAATTTAATAATTAAAAATTCACCTTTAAGCAAATTCGAATCTGCGTCAGAGTTTGAATCAACTGAATTAAACTCACAAACACACATATATATTATTATTTTGGTTAATTAAGTATTTATAATTTCATTTTTCTCCCTTTCATTTTTTTTTCATCATGATTTTGTTCTTCTTAAAAACGCTAAAGAATGTTAAAGTGATTAAACAAAATAACGATATTTTTTGAAGATTAAAAACAAAATTCTATATATTTATATGGACACATTTATTTGTTTAACCCTTATTATTAATAGAATTCTCCGATTTCATGGATTTTGATGGGTATCATTATCATTTAGCCAAATTAATTCAAAATTTAAATTCACTTTCATAATATCCTTTTTTTAAAAAAGGCTAAGCAAAATGTAGTAAAAAACCAACACAAGCTAAAAAAAAGGAAGCTAAAATATCCAAATATTACAAGAGGAAAATACAAGCTATCCCAATGCAGCCAACTAAAGCAAAATTATGTTACAACATTTTCCAATGAAGAGAGAAGTTGTTCCGTTTTATTATGGAAACGCCTCATCCTTCCAAATAGTAAAAAGAATTTGAAGGATCGTTGAAATGTCTAACCAGCTCAATATCAAAAGTCAAAGTTGCCCATAAAAAACACATGAAAAAAAAACAAATGATCTTGATCCTCTACCAATCCGCAAGCGGCCAAAAAAAGTATCATTATAATCCAAGATGTTTCTCATTAACAAATTCATCCGACAAATAAAAATATTGATCTTAGCAAAATTTACTTAAGCCATAAAACATGATTGCATCGGTCATCAACAACAACATCCGAAGTAGCCAAGTGAATATATACGCTTTTGACCGTGTACCCATGGAAAGAATGAAGCATACAAATCTACCTGTCAGTCAGATCAACCTACAAAACAACAAGTTACAGTTGCTCCAAATGTCGTATATTTTAGGATGGAAGAGAATTGTTATTTTTTGCAACAATATTTTAATTTTAGGCAAAATTACATCATTCATATCGTAACTTATTTCCTCCCTTTATAATTATCTATATCCTTCATATTTCATTTTCTTCACTTTGATACTTTGAATTTGTGATTTTTGTACGAAGATGTTGTGACACTACGGATGATATATTTTTTTTTTTATAAATACAATTTTTTATTTGAAGATTTGATGTCGTTGTTGATGGAGATGGCGATTTTAGCTTTATTTTATTTTTATAACATCTCGAAAGTTATTGAAGATGATAATGAACATGATAAGAATTTTTTTATCTCTAGACAAATTTTGTAAAAAAGGACAACAATCTCAATATTTAAAAGGGTTTATTAAGTAAAAGAAAAAGTAAGTCAAGGAAAAATATAATAAATAAAAAAGAAAGAGAGGCAGAGACTATGGACATTACACCTGGCTCAGATACAACATAAACTAGAATATATCATAATGGTTAAGTGGAACAAGTGTAAAGTATCCTAACAAAAATTCACTCATCATGTGCACACTCCAACGAATTCGGATACGGACGCGACACCAAGTTACAAATAGAGAGTATGATAATATAACTAAAATTAAGTTATGAGATCGATGTAGTAATTTCACCATTTTTTTTTATGATAAGATTTTTTTTTTGGGTGCGGGGTAACGTGGGTCTTGGTGGCAGGTTTAATTAATTACAGAAAAATAAATTAACGTCCCATAAGTATAGTTTAGTTGGCAGATACATGTATTATTATAGTTTAGTTGGTCAAGTAGCCTAGTGGCTAGAGCTCACACAATTTAATTGTGGAGAAGTGGAGTGTTCGGAGTTCGAACCCCGGCTCCTGCATATGATATGCAATATCCCTACCAACTGAGCTAAACTCACGGGGATAAAAAAAAAAAAAAAATTAACAAATCTTTACCACATAATCTTACTGTTTAATTAACAACCCCAAATGTAACCAAAAAAAATAAAAAATCAACATCGAAAAGCAAAAACAGCTAAGTAAAGTAACGTAAACAAACACAACGGCAACCAAACCATACAACAACCCATTCATAACGTTAACAACACTGAAACACCTGTTTCTCAAATCCAGCTGCCCACGTTTTCTGTGGGTCCCACATTCCATCCCTTATAAATACTCCCCACTTCCTTTTATCACCGTATATCAAAATCTCTTCAACACCAAAAACTTGTTCTTAATTAACACTTTCAACTCTTTTCTTTATCTGTTGCAGAATTTTACAATCACAATGGCATCATCATCAACTACCACAATGAAATTGTTCTTCGTTTTTGTCATCGTCTTTGCCACAGTGGCCTCGGCCCAAGACCTTAGTCCGTCGTTGGCTCCAGCACCAAGTCCTGACGCTGGAGCTGCCGGATCTGTTACAAGTTCTATGGCAATGATCGGAGCTTCAATTGTGCTGTCAATGCTCGCAATCTTCAAGAACTGAGAAAATTAAAGACTATGAGGCCATTTTGTGGGAACACTATTGATTATTTCTTGACACATGATTCTTCTTGCTGTTTTACAATATTTATCTATGTATATTGTTTTACAATATTCTTCTTGCTGTTTCACTAGTTCATCTATGTATATTGAGAGTGAGAGAGATTTTTATTGTATTTATTTATGTATTTAATCATTTATTGTAGATGTAGAAAGAAAATAAAGGAGGATATTCAATCGTTCTTGTTTCTTCAACTTTCTTGTTCTTTTATTATTGTTACGGTTAAATATTTTTTTAAGTAATTTAATGATTAAATATTCACCTTTAAATAATTATATGTTAGTATTGGAGTTCGAACCAACCGAACACAATGAGTTATATATTATTATTTTGGTTAATTAAGTATTTATAATTTCATTTTTTGTCCGTTTAATTTGTTTTTTCATCAGGATTTTGTTCTCCCTAAAAATGCTAAAAGATGTTAGAGGGATTAAAAATTGGCAAATTCTACGGTACATCCAACATATTTGAGTGTACTGGTACACCAGATCCTTAAATTTATAGTTAAATGAATTATTTTTAGAAGAAAAATATTTTTTTTTGTCATTTATAATTATAATGATTAAAATCTTATTCACCAAAAGCATCAACGAATTAAAATTGAATTTTTTTGAATTTTTATCGCTCATAATAGAGAACTTTGATTATTTTATACGATAATATGTAAAAAAAAACTTATTATGACTCTTATAAACAATGAATATAAACAATGAATGATGTGTTTTTCTTATGAAATGATATTTTCTGAGATACAAATGCCGACAAATAACTTTTTATTTCATAAAATTGATTGTTAATGCATAAATTTAGGAAGCAGGAGTACCGGTACACCTTAATTTATGAGTGTACCGTAGAAGTTCCCTTAAAAATTATGATATTTTTTAGAGATTAAAAACAAAATTATATATATTTAGAGGGACACATTTATTTGTTTAACGGTAATCAACCCTTATTATTAATAGAATTATTATCTGGTTTCATGGAATTTTGATGAGTATCGTTATCATTTAGTCAAATTAATTTAAAATTTAAATTCACTTGCATAATCTCCTCTCTTTTTTTTAAAAGGCAAAGCAAAATTTATTAAAAAAACCAACACAAGCTCCTCTAGTACAAGATGTACCAAAGGAAGCTAAACAATTTAAATATGACAAGAGGAAAACACAAGCTACCACAATGTAGTCAAGAAAAGCAAAATTATGTTACAATCTTTTCCAATAAAGAGAAAAGTTGTTCCGATTATATCATGGAAATGTCTCTTATTGCGATCCTTCCAAATAGTAAAAAGAAATTGAAGGGGTCGTTGAAATGTCTAACCAGCCCGATATCAAAAGCCAAAGTTGTCCATAAAAATCACATGAAAAGAACAAATGATTTCGATCCTCTATCAATCCACAAGCAGCGGAACAAAAAGTATCATTATAATTCAAAATGTTTCTCCTAAACAAATTCATCTTTGTTTCATTCAGGAACAAACGCCAAATAAAAATATTGACCTTAAACGGAATTTGCTGAAGCAGTTGTTCGAATTCCTTATGATATGCAAGTTAAACAAGTTCGTCGACTTGTTGAAGTGGTTCAACACATTGTTGTACTTAAAAATGGAATTGGCACAATTTGCAGAATTAGAAGCTTTTGGGGATGGTTTGGGGCCCTCGATGTCACCTCTTCTCCATAAATTAGGATCAATTCCGGAAACATAAAACTTCAATTGAAATGAAGCAAATTGAATTCTCCCAACCAACGTCGGGTGAGCACTATTAATGTCTCATGCCACGAATCCTCTTGAAAGAGAGGAGTGCCTTCGGGAACACAGACACAGGTGGTGCATGGTTGTCGTCAGCTCGTGTCGTGAGGTGTTCGGAAAAAGATGTTGTATATGAATCACTTACATATTCCTCTGAATTATATATATCTGCGGGGAAAACTTATGTTTCTTTATGTTTATTCACGTAAAAATTGAAAAGATGCTAGTTGGCCATAAAACATGATTGTATCGGTCATCAACAACAACATTTGAAGTAGTCAGGTGATTATATGCGCTTTTGACCGTGTACCTGTGGGAAGAATGAAGCTTACAAATCCACATCTGATCAAATACATCAACCTGTAAAACAACAAGTGACAACTGCTCTGAATATCTTATATTTTAGGATGGAAGAGAATTGTTATTTTTGCAACAATATTTTTTAGGCAAAATTACATTATTCATACAGTAACTCATTGCCTCTCTTTATAATAATCCATAACATTCATATTTCATTTGCTTCACTTTGATTATTTGAAGTTGTAATTTTTGTACGAAGATGTTGTGACACTATAGATGATTTTTGTTTTTTTTTTTTTTTTTTATAAATGTAACTTTTTTATTTGGAGATTTGACGATGTTGTTGATGGAGATGGTGATTTGGGCCTTTATTTTATTTTTATAACATCTCAATAGTTATTGAAGATGATAATAAATATGATAAGAATTTTTGTATCTCTAGACAAATTTTGTAAAATAGGACTACAATCTCAATATTTCAAAGGGTTTATTAAGTAAAATAAATTTCAAGCCGAGGAAAAATATAATAAATAAAAAAGAAAGAGATATAAAGAATGGGGATATTAGACCTGACACATATGCACTTCAAACGGAAATACATCGTAATGACTTAGTGGAACAACCGTAAACTATCTTAACAAAAATTCACCATCACGTGCGCATCCTAGCAAATCAGCGTACGGACACGACAGGTTACAAAAAAAAAAATTATGATGAGGGAATAACTGCAAAGAACATTTACGGTTTAAAAATTTTTTTTTTTTGAGAGAAAGAAAATCATATCATTTCATTAGAAATCAAATTGTTAATACATGTAGGAATATCATCAAAGACTTGGAAGCTAGTACTAGATGTGGCTGCCTTAGCTAAAGCATGTGCAACCTCATTTGCTTGCCTCCTAATAAACTCGACATGAGAGTTTGTTAAATTGGTTTTACAGAATTGGACACTATTATCCATGATAGAACCGAACTCGGTACCATCTCCACGGCCGTTGTTGAAATAGTCAGCTACTCTTTTAGAGTCAACCTCGAAATCAACATTTGAGAGTTGAAGTTCATGGATCCACCGAATCGCATGGTATAATGCAAGAGCTTCCCCAACATCCACAGAGCAAACTGGAGTAAACCACATAGTTTTAGAACGAAAATGGTTCCCATCCGAGTCTCGAATACACATGCCAAGACCCACCTTATTTGTTGTGTTAGGAAAAGAGGCATCGACATTACATTTGTACCGACCACTTTCTGGTTTCCTCCATCTAATGTTTGCATAATCATTGAGATTTGAGGAATTAGGGATGGACTCTGGGTTACCTGACCTTGTAGTAGCTTGTTTGCTATTGGCCTTTCTCCATCCATCGAGAAGATGTTTTGCTCTCTCCAATATGGTAGTATTTGAATCGGACACCTGTTGCCAAAGCTTGAGGTTCCTAGCCTTCCATATACTCCATATAGTAGTGACAATGATTTCAATTTGAGTTGTCGACAATTTTTGCAAGAGATTGAAGATAATATCCGGAGCGTTGTCAAACTGATTAAGCGACGGAGAAATCAAATGCCACATGTTAGCTGTTTGCCAAATATCAATTGAGCTTGGGCAATGGAAGAGGATATGATAGCTGTCTTCATGCGGATCAACACACCTGACACAATCAGATGGACAATTGACACCCCTACTACGCAACTTCACTCTTGTTGGCAAACAATCTCTACAAATTCTCCATATCAGATTCTTAACTTTAGGAGGCACTTTCAATCGCCAAATGCCACTCCAATGTCCAGGTTTGCGCAGATGATCATTGTTAATAATATCTTCAAGGCAGATACGATAAGCACTCTTAACAGAATAGTACCCGTTCTTCTCTGCCTTCCATATCATTTCGTCCATCTGAACCTGGTGATATAAGGGAGTCCTTAAGATATTGGTAGCCGTTTCTTCTGAAAACACTTGACGGACTAACTGTTCATTCCATACTTTGGCCTCTTGATCAATTAGATGGCCTACAGTATAAGGTTGAAGAGCTATCATGTCCTCACCCACAGGGGGAATAATATTTCCTGAACCAACCCATGGTGCATTGATGATAGGAATATAATATCCGTTACCAATTTTCCATCTAGCTCCATGACGGACCACAATCTTTGCGTTGAGAATGCTGCGCCATACAAAACTCGGGTTGTGCCCCAACTTGGCTTCCAGATAAGTACCATTGGGATAGTATCTAGCTTTAAAGATTCTTGACACAAGGCTTTCTGTATTAGTTTGCAATTGCCACCCCTGTTTACCAAGCATTGCCACATTGAATGCTGCCAAGTCTTTAAAACCCATACCACCATCATACTTGTGAACAGAAAGTTTTTCCCAAGATAGCCAGTTTAATCCTTTGCTGGTCCCTCCATGACCCCACCAGAAAGAATTCATCATCTTCTCAATTTCATCTAATAGGGAGTTTGGTAGCCTGAAGACACTCATAACATAGGATGGAATAGATTGAAGAACAGATTTGATCATGACCTCCCTTCCTGCTTTAGACAAACATTTACTGCTCCAGCTACTAATCTTCTGCCACACTCTATCTTTAATAAACTTGAAGGTTGCTTTTTTACTTCTTCCTACCATAGATGGTAGACCCAGATACTTCCCAGTGCCTAGAACTGCTCGCACACCTAAGATATTTGTGATACATTGTTGAAGTGGTGCTGGCACGTTCCTGCTATAGAAGATTTCAGACTTAGGTAGACTAATAGCTTGTCCTGACGCTTCCTCATAATGATTTAGAATTTGCTTCATCGTATTTGCTTGTCCCTCTTCCGCTTGAAAAAACAAAAAGCAATCATCAGCGAATAAAAGATGAGACACTCTCGGAGCGGTACGGCAAATTCTAACACCTTCAAGCTCCCCTCTGTTCTCAGCATTTCTGATCAGTGCCGATAAGCCTTCAGCACAGAGAATGAAAAGATAGGGCGACAACGGATCACCTTGTCTTAATCCACGCCCTGGAATAATGGGCCCCACTTTCTCTTCATTCAGAATAACTGAGTAGTCAACTGTTTCTACACACATCATAATCCAATGGATCCATTTTTCTGAGAATCCCATTTTATGCATGACATCCTTAAGATAGAACCAATCAATTCTGTCATAAGCCTTACTTATATCCAGTTTCAGCGCCACACTCTTATCTTTGCCCTTAGTCTTCGTCTTCATATAATGTACTAACTCAATAGCGACCAATGCGTTATCCATAATGGATCTACCCGGAACAAATGCCGATTGTGAATCGGCAATACATTTGTGTAAAACTTTCTTCAGCCGATTAGCCAGTACCTTGGACAAGAGCTTGTATAAGACATTACACAACGCTATAGGTCTCCAATCTTTCATGGTTTTTTGCTCTATACCTTTTGGAATAAGTGCTATATTTGTAGAGTTCAAAGATGGGGGAAATTGTCCTTCATTCATCCACTGACAGCACTCCTTAAAAATATCCTCGCTACAAATTGACCAAAAGTGTTGATAGAATCCAGGATTAAAGCCATCCGGCCCCGGGCACTTGTCTGGTTGCATAGAAAACATGGCTTCTTTGAATTCTTGTATATGAAAAGGTGATGTCAATTGAGCATTATCATCATTATCAATCACCTTATCCAACATATTGACTACTGTAGAGCGAACACTGTCATGTCCTTCAAACAAGTCTTCAAAATAGTTTTTTGCAATAGCACGCATGCCAGCTTCATCAGTCACTCGAATTCCTTCATCGGTTTCCAACGAAAGAATTTTGTTCACTTTCTTTCGGGAAGTTGCTGCCGCATGGAAGAATTTCGTATTCAAGTCTCCGTCGCGATACCAGTGGGTTTTGGCTCTTTGACGCCAATACATGTCTTCTTGTACAAGCAGATGATTAAGCTTTTGCCTCAAATTATCAAATTGAGACTCATTCCGGATACCTGTGGTGCTACGACTCCTATTAAGTTGTTTGTGGCAGTTCTCAATTTCCACGCGGAGTTTGTTACAATGATTTTTACTCCATCGTGTTAAGTCTTCTGCGCAATTTGACAACTTATGGATGATGTTATTACCTGCACTCCCAGACCAGCTATCTTGGACCACCTCATTAATACCATCTTCAATTCTCCAAGCATTTTCGAATTTGAAGGATCTTTGGACTCTAGAATTTCGAATCACCGGGCTTTTATCCAACAAAATAGGAAAATGATCGGAGGACGGAGCAACAAGATTCTCCAGTTTCGCATTAGGAAATAACTGCATCCAGGAATTAGTAACTAAAGCTCTGTCCAACTTCTCTTCTACAGCACGACTGGTTCCCAAACTTTTAAACCAGGTGAAAAGGTAACCTTCCATGTGAACATCCACAAGCCCTGCCTCTTGAACAGCTTGACGAAATCCTCTAATAAGTCAGTTGGGTCTGATAACCCTACCTTTCTTCTCATCAGCATGTAGGATATCATTAAAATCTCCCATTAAACACCATGGTATAGTAATTTGACCAGCAAGACTACGAATGAAATTCCATGAGTCTCTTCTGTTGAGGCAAAATCCCTAATTAATTTTAAAGATAATAAACCAATATGATTAAAGAATTAATGGACTTTGATTAATTCCTTGGTATTTAACTTGTGCTCTTGAGTGTTTTACTAAGACAGGAACAAGGTTTGAATCATACCAAGAATCAAGAAATCAAAGGACATTTGAATTCATGATCTAACACTGAGGTCAGAAAGTTAGATCAGAATGTTGCTCGAAGATCAGAATGTTCAGAAGCAACCAAGTTCAGAAGCAACCTAGTTCAGAAGGTTGTTCAGAAGCAACCAGTTCAGAAGCAACCAGTTCAGAAGCAACCTAGTTCAGAAGGTTGTTCAGAAGCAACCTAGTTCAGAAGGTTGTTCTTATACAAGCCAAGAATCTCAAGAACTGTGATCAAGGTCATGCAAGGCACATGTGACATGAATATATGTCCAGGAAAGTACATTTGCATGGATCAATCAAGCAATAAAGGCATATACAAGAGTTATGTCAAAGAAGGCATTCAATGTTCATTTAAGACTATGAACATTGATGTACTAGGAATATTTCACAAAGGAATATCATCCTAGATGTTATCATCACTGCTCTTCATTATTGTTTCACTATTAGGATTTGATTACATCAAATGATAGTCTTACAAATCATCCTAAGTGAAACAGATGGAACATTCTGATGATCAGAATGTTCAAGCTCAGCTCATGCTTACTTTATGAACAGTATAGTAGGTGAAAAGCAAAAAGCAAAAGCAAAGCAAATCTGTCATCTTTAACAAGAGATAGACACGTCTGAGAGTTGGTACTGAACAAGGACAACACAATCTCTCAAAGCATGGGCATGAAGATGCAGAATCCCACTAAATCCTCCTGCACCGGTTCCAAGACAAAATCTGGGAAAGGAACATTCTGATGTATGAAGAAAAGTCCATACATTGGTTATTGTCCAGAAATTCATATGAAAAGCATATGCATAGCCCAGAACTTCATGTGTTCATTCATACATGATGAACCCAGATGAAGAACGTGATGAACCCAGATGAAGATCATCATGAACACAACAACATTCTGATGTTCATCAGAGATCAGAATGTTTGCCCAGAATTTCAAGTTAAAGCTTGTGGGACCCAGGACACATGGCATAACACCATTGGACACCCTACAACGGCTATATGAGCCCAAGGACTCTATAAATAGAGGGCTTGGCCTTAGCAAAACTTGCACCATTGCAAAGCATACAAGAAAACAACTCTGATTTTGTTTGAAGCTTTTGCAAACTGAAATTGATCAATCTCTAAGTCTTTCATCAACTTAGTGCAAATCAATACTCTTGTTATCTGTAGGATAACCTTTTCTTCTTCCTCCACTGTTTGTTTCACAAACACCCAACTTCCATACAAATTGTAACAAAGTCTCATCTAGCTTTTAGAGGTCCTAAAGTGTTAGGTTGAGCAAAGGTTGTAAAAGTCTAAGTGGTTAACTTAGCAAGAAGGTGCAAGCCTGCTGAGGCTTAGAGAATACAGGATTGTAATTGTTCAGGTGAACAAGATTGTAAGGTGCAGGACTTGAGAGGTTATCTCAAGCATCTTAGTGGAAACTCTCACAGGATTGTGGGGAGTGGACTAGCCCACATTGGGTGAACCACTATAACTCTTTGTGTGTTCTTTCTTTCTTCTCTATACTCTTTTATTTACAGTATACACAACACACACTTACACTTATACTTTATTAAACAATTTTGTTTATGAACTTCAGAACATTCTGAAGTCAGAAAGTTAACATAATTCCAAGTAAACAACTTGAGAATCATTTTTAAGTTTCAGGATAATTTTTAAAGGGTCACAATTCAAACCCCCCCTTCCTTGTGACTATTTTATCTACTTCAATTGGTATCAGAGCTAGGCTCTAAGGGTTTGAACACTTAAACAAGTGTTAGAGAAAAGATTCAGGAAGTATGTCTAAAGTCAAGTACATAGCTGAAGGAGGATCTTCAAATAGACCACCACTCTTTGATGGATCAAACTACTACTTCTGGAAAGGCAAGATGGAACTCTTTCTCAGATCTCAAGACAATGATATGTGGGCAGTCATCACAGATGGAGACTTTGTTCCAACAACCAAAGAAGGAGCTGTCAAAGCAAAAAGTGCATGGTCAACAGATGAAAAAGCTCAGGTATTACTAAACTCTAAAGCTAGACTCTTTCTATCATGTGCACTAACCATGGAAGAAAGTGAAAGAGTTGATGAATGTACAAATGCTAAAGAAGTATGGGATACTCTGAAAATACATCATGAGGGTACATCTCATGTCAAAGAAACTAGAATTGACATTGGAGTCAGAAAATTTGAAGTCTTTGAAATGAGTGAAAATGAAACCATTGATGAGATGTATGCAAGATTTACTACAATAGTAAATGAAATGAGATCTCTTGGAAAGGCATATTCCACTCATGATAGAATTAGAAAAATTCTGAGATGTCTTCCAAGTGTGTGGAGACCTATGGTCACTGCAATCACTCAGGCCAAAGATTTAAAATCTATGAACCTGGAAGATCTCATTGGTTCACTAAGAGCTCATGAAGTTGTACTTCAAGGAGACAAACCAGTGAAGAAGGTAAAGACACTTGCCTTAAAAGCATCTCAGCAAACCCCATCAGTTGCTGATGAAGATGTGCAAGAACCACAAGAATTGGAAGAAGTTCATGAAGAAGAAGCTGAAGATGAACTTGCACTAATCTCTAAAAGAATTCAAAGGATGATGCTGAGAAGAAATCAGATCAGAAAGAAGTTTCCAAAGACCAACATCAGCATCAAAACTGAAGCTGAGAAAAGTCAAGTCACTTGCTATGGATGCAACAAAACTGGACATTTCAAAAATGAATGTCCTGACATCAAAAAGGTTCAGAGAAAACCTCCCTTCAAGAAGAAAGCAATGATCACATGGGATGACATGGAAGAATCAGATTCTCAAGAAGATGCAGATACAGACATGGGACTGATGGCTCAGTCAGATGATGAGGAAGAGGTAATTATCTATAAAACTGATTCTTTATATAAAGATCTTGAAAACAAAATTGATAGTCTCTTATATGATTCAAACTTCTTAACTAATAGATGTCACTCTTTAATCAAAGAACTTTCTGAGATAAAAGAAGAAAAAGAAATACTTCAGAACAAGTATGATGAGTCCAGAAAGACCATAAAAATTCTGCAAGATTCTCATTTTGACATGTCAGAAAAACAAAGAGAGATAAACAGAAAACAAAAAGGCATTATGTCTGTACCTTCTGAAGTACAAAAGGAAAACATACTTTTGAAAAAGGAAGTTGAAACATTGAAAAAGGATCTGACAGGGTTTATAAAATCTACAGAAACTTTTCAAAACATAGTAGGATCTCAAAATAAAAGTACTAAGAAATCTGGCTTAGGCTTTAAGGATCCAAGCAAAATTATTGGAAGTTTTGTACCTAAAGCTAAAATAAGAGTTAAATGTTGTTTTTGTGATAAGTATGGACATAATGAATCAGTATGTCATGTTAAGAAAAAATTTATCAAACAAAATAATTTAAATCTTAGTTCAGAACGTTCTCATCTCAATAGATCAGAAAGTTCACAAAAGGCTGAAAAGGCTAAGAAGACACGTTTCTACTGTAACAAATCTGATCATAAAAGACAGAATGTTACTTTCAGAAAAGATCTCTTAGAAGAACTAACCCTCAAGGACCCAACATTACATGGGTACCTAAAATTTTTATCTTGTCAAATGTAGGTCTTGCCTCAGGGTGCAAGAACAAAAACATGGTACCTGGATAGTGGTTGTTCTAGGCACATGACAGGTGACAGGGATTGTTTTCTAACTTTTGAAAAGAAGGATGGAGGACTAGTGACATTTGGAAACAATGACAAAGGTAAAATCAGAGGTAAAGGTACTATAGGTAATCTTAACTCTGCTAAAATAGAAAATGTTCAGTATGTGGAAGGTTTAAAACATAATCTACTTAGCATAAGTCAATTATGTGATAGTGGATTTGAAGTTATCTTTAAACCTAACATATGTGAAGTCAGACAAGCCTCCTCTAACAAATTATTTTTCTCTGGTTCAAGAAGAAAGAACTTATATGTTTTAGAACTAAATGATATGCCTGCTGAATCTTGTTTTATGTCTCTTGAAAAAGACAAATGGATCTGGCACAAAAGGGCTGGTCATATAAGCATGAAAACCATTGCTAAACTTTCTCAACTTGATCTAGTTAGAGGTTTGCCTAAGATTAGCTTTGAAAAGGACAAAATCTGTGAAGCATGTGTTAAAGGTAAACAAGTAAAAAGTAGTTTTAAAACTATTGAGTTTATTTCAACTCAGAAACCTTTAGAGCTTCTTCATATAGATCTGTTTGGTCCTGTTCAAACTGCAAGTCTAACTGGCAAAAGATATGGATTTGTTATTGTTGATGATTTCTCCAGATTTACATGGGTGCTATTTTTAAAACATAAAGATGAATCTTTTGAAGCATTTCAAAACTTTTGCAAAAGAGTTCAAAATGAAAAAGGTTATAATATCATCACAGTTAGGAGTGATCATGGAGGAGAATTTGAAAATGCATCCTTCAAAACATTCTTTGATGAAAATGGTATTAAACATAATTTTTCTTGTGCAAGAACTCCACAACAAAATGGAGTTGTTGAAAGAAAAAATAGAACCTTGCAAGAAATGGCAAGAACAATGTTAAATGAATCAAATGTTGAAAATTACTTTTGGGCAGAAGCCATTAACACATCTTGTTACATTTTGAATAGAGTTTCTATAAGAAAGGTTCTTAACAAAACCCCATATGAACTCTGGAAAAATATTAAACCTAGCATATCTTACTTTCACATTTTTGGCTGCTATTGTTACATACTGAACAATAAAGAAAAATTGGGTAAGTTTGATCCTAAATCAGATAAAGCTATCTTTTTAGGATACTCTACAACTTCTAAAGGTTATAGAGTGTACAATCTAAAAACCCAGACAGTTGAAATTAGTATGCATATCATATTTGATGAATATGATGAACATTCTAAACCTAAAGAGAATGAAGACACTGAAGTACCAACACTTCAGAATGTTCCAGTTCAAAATACTGAGAACACAGTAGAGAAAGAAGATGATCAGAATGTTCAGGATCAATCTTTTCAAAGTCCACCTAGAAGCTGGAGAATGGTAGGGGATCATCCTACTGATCAAATCATTGGAAGCACAACTGATGGTGTAAGAACCAGATTGTCCTTTCAAGATAACAACATGGCAATGATTTCTCAAATGGAACCCAAGTCAATCAATGAAGCCATTATTGATGACTCTTGGATTAAGGCCATGAAGGAAGAACTTTCTCAGTTTGAAAGAAACAAAGTTTGGAACTTGGTTCCAAATAATCAAGATAAAACCATCATTGGAACAAGATGGGTTTTTAGAAACAAGCTTGATGAAGAAGGTAAAGTTGTCAGAAACAAAGCAAGGTTAGTTGCTCAAGGTTACAACCAACAAGAAGGTATTGACTATGATGAGACCTTTGCACCAGTTGCAAGGTTAGAAGCCATCAGAATTCTTCTTGCTTATGCTGCACATAAAAGCATTAAACTTTTTCAAATGGATGTGAAAAGTGCATTTTTAAATGGTTTTCTAAATGAAGAAGTTTATGTAAGTCAACCACCTGGATTCATAAACAAAGAAAAACCAAATCATGTTTTCAAATTAACAAAAGCTCTTTATGGTCTTAAACAAGCTCCTAGAGCTTGGTATGACAGACTTAGTACATTTTTAATTGAAAATGGTTTTTCAAGAGGAAAAATTGATACCACACTTTTTAGAAAAACACACAATACTGACTTGCTTATTGTTCAAGTATATGTGGATGACATCATTTTTGGTGCTACTAAAATAAAAATGTGTGAAGAATTTTCCAACCTTATGCAAAGTGAATTTGAGATGAGCATGATGGGTGAACTTGGTTTTTTCCTTGGTTTACAAATCAAACAACATTCAAATGGAATTTTCATAAGTCAAGAAAAGTATGTCAAAGACATTCTTAAGAAATATAAAATGAATGAGGCAAAAATCATGAGCACCCCTATGCATCCATCTTCAAGTTTAGATAAGGATGAGAGTGGAAAATCTATTTCTGAAAAAGAATATAGAGGCATGATAGGTTCATTATTATATTTGACTGCTAGCAGACCTGATATAGTGTTTGCAGTAGGATTATGTGCTAGATTTCAAACATGTGCAAAAGAATCTCACTTAACTGCAGTTAAAAGAATCTTTAGATATCTAGTAGGTACTACTGATCTTGGCCTTTGGTATAGAAAAGGTTCTAGTTTTGATCTTGTAGCCTATTGTGATGCTGATTATGCTGGAGACAAAGTTGAAAGGAAGAGCACAAGTGGATCCTGTCAATTCTTGGGACAAGCATTGATTGGATGGTCTTGCAGAAAGCAAAACACCATTGCACTCTCCACAACTGAAGCTGAGTATGTATCTGCAGCTAGTTGCTGCTCTCAAATTTTATGGGTAAGAAATCAGCTGGAAGATTACTCTCTAAGGTACACAAGTGTTCCTATTTATTGTGATAATACAAGTGCAATTAATCTTTCTAAGAATCCTATTCAGCATTCTAGGTCTAAACATATTGAAATAAAACATCATTTCATTAGAGACCATGTTCAGAAAAAGAATATTGCATTAAGCTTTGTTGATACTGAAAATCAATTGGCTGACATTTTCACAAAACCCCTTATTGAGGATAGATTCAATTTTCTTAAAGAAAAATTGTTAATCATGAAAAATCCCAATAAAGATTGATTACTGATCACTAAGGGCCTTAAACTAAACCCCTTGATGTCATCTGATACAAATCAGATAGATCCATCTCAATCCCACACTCATCAGAATGTTCCTGAGTTCAGAATGTTCCTGAGCTCAGAATGTTCATCAGGTCAGAATGTTCAAATGATCAGAATGTTCATTGCAATATTCATATGATCAGAACATTCACAAGTTTGTTCATCTGAGTTTATCCATTCATGATGTTCTTGAAACTTTTTTTTCAGAACCCAAATTCTGGGTCAAACAATCTCATGCGTGAGATCTTGTTTTGACTTATTCAAAAAATCCCTCCATAATCTTAAGCATTTAATGCTTGGTTATAAGAAGTCATGTTTAAGGTTTAACCACCATGTAATGGCTTAACCATCAAATCATCCCAAATCCATTCATCTTCCCAAACGGCTACTTTTTCCTTTCTCTCTCCTAGGCGTTGCTTTTTGACAGTTTTTCATCCTTCCCAATGCTAACTGTCATCATATCACTACTATTCTTTTTCTCTTGCACGTTTTGTCTATATAATCAGTTACCAACTCTGATTATTTCACTTCCATCTCATTTCCTAACCTCTCATCTCTCTCCTCGCAAAAAATTCAAACTGCTCTGTTCTTCATTTTCTGAAAAAATGGCTAGAACCAAAACTACCCCAAGACTTTCTGAAGAACATTTTCAACCACCACCATCCAACACCACTGCTGATCAATCCTCTGATCAAACCTTGAATCAAACTCCCTTACGCACCATTCTTAAGGACAAAATCATTTCTGCACCCAAAACTCAAAAATCCTCAAAACCTGGATCTTCTAAATCCATTAGACCTAGAACCAATCCTACCAGACGATCAACAAGGATGAAGAAACCTCTGAAGAAACCAAAGGTATCTCACGTGAATCTAGTATCTGATGAAGAGAAGAAAGATTCAAGTATTGCTGAAGATTCTGAGGAAGAAACAGAGGAAGACCCAGAGGAAGAAGACTCTGAGCAAACTCTCTCTGAATTGATAAAATCAGTGAGAGCATCTTCAAAGAAAGGAAAGAAGGTTGCTACTCCCTCTCCCTCCAAAGAAAGCTCATCATCTCAGGAAGAGAGTGATGAAAATGGTGAATCTGAAGAAAGCTCTCCAAATGAAGAAAAGAGAGTTTCTTCAAAGAAAAGTGGAAATGGAAAGGAGATGGCCAAAGCTGCAGAAAAGATTTATCAAAGGAGAAAGAAGATTGAGACTGAAGCTTTTTCTATGTCTGAGGAGGAAGATGAATCTGAGGAGGAAAAAGGTTCATCCAAGAAGCATGGAAAAGGTAAGGACATTGCTGTCTTAAGAGCATCTAGGGCTGAGAAAATTGCTCTCAGACCTATGAGCAGAACCAAGTATTTCAACCTTGAAAGTCTGGAAACCAAGGCATGGAATATGAAGGAGTTCACTGAACCTCAAGGATGGACCAACTTCATAACTCTTCAAGAACACACCTATGAAGACTTGGTCAGAGAGTTCTACTCCAACCTATCAGTTCAGGAAAAGAAGAATGGAAATGAGAAGTTTCTCATCTCATCAGTCAAAGGTGTAAAGATCAAGATGACTCAGGAATTTGTCTCTGAAGCATTCAAAATTCCTAATGAAGGTAATCAGCTATACTCTAGTTTTTGGTTTGATGAGTCTAGAGTTAACCGTAACAAACTCATAGTTAAATACACCAAAGAAAACCACACCTTTAACTCCACAAACCTGGAAGATACTCCCAAAATTCTTCACAACATGATTAGGCATTGTCTTTTACCTAGATGTGGATCTTTTGAACTTGTCTCTGACATAGATCTTTGTTTCATCTACCATCTCATGAAAAAGATTAAGTTAAATCTGTGTTTTATCATTATTCAACACATGATTGATTCATGCCTAGCCATAAAACAAACATCTGCTGGACTACCCTATGGAATGCATCTCACTTCCATTTTTCAAAAGGCAAAAGTGCCCCTTGAAGGAGAGAAACGCAAGCTGGATTTTATGACTTTTTCTTCCAAGACCTTAGGTCAACTCCATATTACTTCATCCAACATGCCAGCCTCCAAAACTTCTGGACCCTCTGGATCTGGTAAAAGAAATTCTGATCAGAATGTTCAGAAAGCTGTGAAGAAAAGAAGGGTTGAAGAGATTACAGATACCAAAACTCCCTCTCCACCAGCAGAAAAATTTGTTCTCTGAAGTCTCCAAGCTTGCAAAGGAGATTGTTGAAGAAGGAAGCTCGCAGTTCAAAACCTTGATTGGAGAAGATGATGCTCAGAAGGTTGATGATGCATCTCTTCAAAAAGAAGCTGAGAAAGTCAATCAAGCTGAGGAAAGTGAAGAAATCCCTCAAGATGCTGCTTCCAATCCTGATGATCAAAGAGTTGAAGAAAATACTGAGTTTGGTACTCAGAATGTTGATGGAGAAACTCAGGAAGTGGCTGAGCTCTTAGCTTCAAATATGAACATTGAAGAAGAAGCTCAAGATGTGGAGTTCTCAACTGGATTTGATCTCAATATTGAAGATATCAACACTGACTTCAATAGTGAAGTGTTTCAAGATGGACAAGAAACAACTCAGCAAGCTCAAGAAGGTCAGAATGTTGAAATTCCTGCTGTTCAGAATGTTCAGAAGGTTGAAACTTCTGCCCGTCAGAATGTTGCAGTAACTGAAGCCCAGAATGATGAAGATATTCATGTCATGGCTGATCAAGACAATCAAGAGCTTGATGATCAGCATGCCTCAAATGAACTTCCTCCAGATGGCCAGCTGTCAGTTGATCCCATGCCTTTGGCATCAGGATCTCTGCCCTCTGAGGAGGTACAGCTCATGGCCCAAAATGGTCAGAATGTTAACCCATCATCCTCCACCATGGATTCTATTGCAGGTGCTACCAACTTCTTGGTCTCTGACCTCCCTACTCCACCTTTCATTCCTTCATCCACTCCACCACCACAACAAATGAAGACCACCACAAGAAGCAAACTTCCAAACATGGCTGCTTTATTTGACTCTCTCAACACCTTTGTGTCTGCAAACAGAGAGCAAGCTGAAGCCTCTGGTCCTGCTGAACCTGCTAAGCCTTCAAGAGCAGAGAAGATAGCCTCAAGGGCACTTAGAGTCTCCACCAAGACCCACAAAATTGCTTGTGTGCTGGCTGACTGGACTGTCAAAGTCCATGCTCCTGGTTTGGCCATTCCACCTCCAGTATTTGATGACCCCTCCATCTTTGAAGCAGAACCCTCTTCTGATTCTGGAGACTCCACTCCATGAATCTTTTCAGAAATCCTCCCTATCCTTTTTGCAGATGACAAAAGGGGGAGAAGCTTTAGGATTCAAAGTCTTTAAGTTTTTTTTTAGTTATAGGCCCTAAGTAGGTCTAGGTGATCAATTGATATTGGAATTTATAAATTCCATCTTTTGCTTTTGCTTGATCACATGCACTTTGAATTTCTTTTTTGTTTTTGAACCAAATGTATCATGTAATGTACTTCATGTCTTATATCAATGAATGAATATTGATTTTGGTTCAATCTTGCATTTTTTTATATTATGCAATATATTATGAAATTGAGGGGGAGCTTTTTAAAGTTCTTAAAAACTCTGCATAATGGATTATAAAAATGAGGGGGAGCATTAAAATAAATTTTTAAGCTCTGTTATTTTTCATATATATAATCAAAATCCTTAATCCTAAATCATAAGTTTATCATCTTCAAAAAGGGGGAGATTGTTGAGGCAAAATCCCTAATTAATTTTAAAGATAATAAACCAATATGATTAAAGAATTAATGGACTTTGATTAATTCCTTGGTATTTAACTTGTGCTCTTGAGTGTTTTACTAAGACAGGAACAAGGTTTAAATCATACCAAGAATCAAGAAATCAAAGGACATTTGAATTCATGATCTAACACTGAGGTCAGAAAGTTAGATCAGAATGTTGCTCGAAGATCAGAATGTTCAGAAGCAACCAAGTTCAGAAGCAACCAGTTCAGAAGCAACCAGTTCAGAAGCAACCTAGTTCAGAAGGTTGTTCAGAAGCAACCTAGTTCAGAAGGTTGTTCTTATACAAGCCAAGAATCTCAAGAACTGTGATCAAGGTCATGCAAGGCACATGTGACATGAATATATGTCCAGGAAAGTACATTTGCATGGATCAATCAAGCAATAAAGGCATATACAAGAGTTATGTCAAAGAAGGCATTCAATGTTCATTTAAGACTATGAACATTGATGTACTAGGAATATTTCACAAAGGAATATCATCCTAGATGTTATCATCACTGCTCTTCATTATTGTTTCACTATTAGGATTTGATTACATCAAATGATAGTCTTACAAATCATCCTAAGTGAAACAGATGGAACATTCTGATGATCAGAATGTTCAAGCTCAGCTCATGCTTACTTTATGAACAGTATAGTAGGTGAAAAGCAAAAAGCAAAAGCAAAGCAAATCTGTCATCTTTAACAAGAGATAGACACGTCTGAGAGTTGGTACTGAACAAGGACAACACAATCTCTCAAAGCATGGGCATGAAGATGCAGAATCCCACTAAATCCTCCTGCACCGGTTCCAAGACAAAATCTGGGAAAGGAACATTCTGATGTATGAAGAAAAGTCCATACATTGGTTATTGTCCAGAAATTCATATGAAAAGCATATGCATAGCCCAGAACTTCATGTGTTCATTCATACATGATGAACCCAGATGAAGAACGTGATGAACCCAGATGAAGATCATCATGAACACAACAACATTCTGATGTTCATCAGAGATCAGAATGTTTGCCCAGAATTTCAAGTTAAAGCTTGTGGGACCCAGGACACATGGCATAACACCATTGGACACCCTACAACGGCTATATGAGCCCAAGGACTCTATAAATAGAGGGCTTGGCCTTAGCAAAACTTGCACCATTGCAAAGCATACAAGAAAACAACTCTGATTTTGTTTGAAGCTTTTGCAAACTGAAATTGATCAATCTCTAAGTCTTTCATCAACTTAGTGCAAATCAATACTCTTGTTATCTGTAGGATAACCTTTTCTTCTTCCTCCACTGTTTGTTTCACAAACACCCAACTTCCATACAAATTGTAACAAAGTCTCATCTAGCTTTTAGAGGTCCTAAAGTGTTAGGTTGAGCAAAGGTTGTAAAAGTCTAAGTGGTTAACTTAGCAAGAAGGTGCAAGCCTGCTGAGGCTTAGAGAATACAGGATTGTAATTGTTCAGGTGAACAAGATTGTAAGGTGCAGGACTTGAGAGGTTATCTCAAGCATCTTAGTGGAAACTCTCACAGGATTGTGGGGAGTGGACTAGCCCACATTGGGTGAACCACTATAACTCTTTGTGTGTTCTTTCTTTCTTCTCTATACTCTTTTATTTACAGTATACACAACACACACTTACACTTATACTTTATTAAACAATTTTGTTTATGAACTTCAGAACATTCTGAAGTCAGAAAGTTAACATAATTCCAAGTAAACAACTTGAGAATCATTTTTAAGTTTCAGGATAATTTTTAAAGGGTCACAATTCAAACCCCCCTTCCTTGTGACTATTTTATCTACTTCATCTTCTTCTACCAACTTCTGGGTACCCATAGAAACCTGTGAAAATCCAAGCTTCTCCATTAACTTCTACAATTTTAGCACTGATATGATTAGTTGAATAATTAGTAATACTACAGTTAACCGTATGGCGCCAAAATAAAGCGATACCACCACCTCTACTATTTCTAGCAGGAGCGAAACAAGAATCGTAACCCAACAAACAACGGAATTCTTCTATTTTATTAATTTCAACAAGAGTTTCAGACAAGAAAAGTATGTCCGGTTTATAATACCGGACAAGGAATTTTATTTTTGGAATTACTCGCGGGTTTCCCAAGCCCCGGCAATTCCAGGCTATGGTACTCATTGACCTCGGCAGGCCTGGTTACCAGGTCCCGCCGTTTTGTCTTCAAAAATTGGATTATTCACCACAGACATAGTCTTCTGCCCCTCCTTATTAGTGCCGCCTTCTTCAGCAATTTCAGTTCTAGATCTCTTTTTTGGTCCGGCTTCCTCTTGATGGGTACCGGCCCTACTAGCTCCTCGTGCGCTTGCCATAAAGGAACCAGGTTGCACAAGATTGCGAGCCACAACCGGTTTGCGTGTCTTAGCTCCTTTAGCCCGGTTCAGCTGGCTACTATTGTCTTTTGTAGCGACAAAAGTTGCACGATAATCAGCCACATTAACCATTGGAGATATCACTGTAGCTTGATCATTTGCATCCCTGGGCATCAGTTGTTGTATATTGTCCACTTTCTGAACCTGAAATACAGCATTATTAGCATTGAAAGATACATTGATAGGAGCTGATTCCTGTGCAAACAACTTTCTATAAGCGTGAGCCGACATTTTCTTTAGAGCCATAGCTTGCTGGGTTGACTCCCTAAATGTTTGTTGAGCATGTGGGGCCATTTGATGATTTGCCTTAAACACAACAACATCACCTTGCTTTTCATGTGCTAGTAGTGCGTGTCTCTCAAATGGGCTTCTACTATCCACCACTTGTGCCAAGTTCCTTTGCTTGCTGTCACGTGCATCAGCTGTACCGCCCCCCACCTTAGAACTTTGGGGGCTGTCCCTCTTTTGGGCCTCCAATTCTATAAGTTTCCATAAAGCTTCTGCGCCTCCCCCATTTGCATACAAAAACTCGTCCTTCTCATTCATGCCTTCAGCTAATCTTTTGTTAACTTCATCAGATTTTGTTAAGTTAGGTGCAAATAATTTCTTACCAGACTGAATCTCATTCTCTTTGGGTTCGCTTGTTGTTATCTCCGTTGGATCGATCTCCGTCCACCACCTCACTAAACCAGAACCATCCGATCTCTGACATTCCATGTATTTAAAGAAGGTTAATGCTCTTGTCTCGGCATTTATACCGACTTTAATACGACCGTACAATTTATGATTTGAAATTCCATTGCTATTGGTTGTCATTGAATGACTTTGATTATCATTAATTTCAGCTCCGTCGTCCTTCCGGTCACCGGAAACTTTGCTCCGACCACCAATTACCCATTTGTTGCCCTCCTTCTGTCCACCACTGCTGGAATTGTTTTCAGCTCGAAGGTAGGCTCCCCACCGCTTCACACCACTCGTTGAACCAGCTTCAAACTTGTCACTGCAGAAATTTTCAGAGTGGCCAATCACACCACAGACAAAACAGAACTTACCAAGCTTTTCATATTTGAGGAGAAGCTTGATGTTGTCGCCTTCCTCTCTTTCAATAACCAGCTCCTGCTGAAGCGGTTCCTCCACCATTATTTTAACGCGGATCCGCATGAATTTTCGCCAGGGACCATAGTTGTTTTCGTCATCGAATTTGATCATTTTTCCAACATGACAGCCAACAAGAGCACCCACCTTGTCATCCATGAATCCAAAAGGCAATTGATGAATTTGTGCCCAAATCTCCGTAGAATTCATATCCATCTTCATGGGGTCCTCTCCAACAGCAACCTTCTGTAATATGATCATGTTGTTGTCGAGCAACCAGGGGCTACGTTCGAGGATTCTGGCAAGGTCTGCTTGCGAGTACAACTGAACCATAAATTTGTTACCTTCCATAAGAATGAGGGTCATCTTGTATTTTGGTTCCCAGATAGGGCCCAGTCTTGCCTCAAGCGTTGACAGATGAATTGGTTTGTTCACCACTATTCGACCCACCAAGCAGAGATCAAGCAATTCTGCTTGAGTGAGATTCGGCCTTTTGGATGAAGAACCACTGTCACCATTGATGTTGAGATTCTCCATTTGTTTGAATAAGAAAAAAATAGCGATGCTGAGAAAGATTAAGGTTGGTGAGCTTTGATTCATAAGACTCTGAGTGATTACAGACACATGGGTAGTAGGCTTATAAGACTCGTGACAGAAGGAAGAAAAGGGTAACCAAATCTTCATGAATAAAGTTGAAGTATTCATACTTAATAAGATGTTATGGATACCATAAAGGCCAAGATACAGAGATATCAGATCTGTTGACTTTGTAATCTGAACAGTTACTACCATGGACAATATGAATATTAATTGTATAATTTTGACCACACAATTCATGATTCAGATCTGGTAATAATTGGGAACAAAACAGGAAATCAACAAAATTCTGGATTGATATTATGAGGACAATCACGAAAATCTTAGAGACACAGATTCGAGAGAGAAGTTTAGAGATTAAAACACTGCGATCAGATTAAGGATAAACGATCGGACACCAAATTCCCACAAAGGACAGACGAGAGAAGAGACCTTTGGAGAGAACTAACTAACTTTAAATACACATTTATTTACGGTTTAAAAATGATGAATGGATTAACTGTCATCACGATATCAGAATCCAAATGTCAATAGCTCCTTGAATTAAACAACAAACTAAAAGCACTTTCAAGCATAAACATTCCGAGAATTTCATTGTAAATATCTGGAATTTCTTTTTAGTTCTTACAATTTTTCCCCCTTTTTTATGTATACTTTTCTTTCGGCATTTTTAGTCTACGAAAAATCTCCATCAGCAATATTTTGTTATGCCGTCAGCATTTTCATGGCATAAAAATGCTAAAGGAAAATGTTATACGACTAAAAAGTGCAATTTTTTTGAAAGGACTAAAAAAGAAACTATGGATAATTATAGGAACAATTCATATAATTGACCCTCTTTAATAAATAAACAAAAAGGTATAAATGGGGAAAATATAAAGGATTGAAACATGACTGGAAATAAAGTTAAGAGATTGAATAAACAATTTTACTACACATTCCGGTCTTATTTATAATAAATAATTAATTTTTTAGATGCATTGAATAACTTATGTATTTGGTCTAGAATTTAAACCAAATACATAAATTATTGAATGTATCTAAAAAGTCAAATATTTTTTTTTTTAAAAAGGATCGGAGGAAGTATTTTTTTTAATAGAGTATGATAATTTTCTTTTTTTTTTGGCGTGGGGTGGGGGTATCATGGGTATTGGTGGCAAATTTAATTAATTATTGAAAAATAATTAAAAAATCTTTACCAAATCATAATAGGCTGTTTTCCTCAAAAAAAAAAATCATCATCATAGGCTAAGTAAACTAACGTAAACCTGCACAACGGCACCAACCAGAAAACCATTCATACGTTAACAACACCGAAACACTTGTTTCTCAAATCCAGCTGTCCACGTCTCTGTGGGTCCCACGTTCCTTCCCTCAATCTCTATAAATACTCCCCACTCCCTTTCATCACCATATATCAAAATCTCTTCGACACCACAAACTTCTTCTTCGTTTTCTTCTTTGTTAAGTAATTTTACAATTACAATGGCATCATCATCATCAGCTACCACAATCAAGTTCTTCTTCATTTTTGTCATCGTATTCGCCGCCGTAGCCTCGGCCCAAGACCTTAGTCCCTCGTTGTCTCCAGCACCAGGTCCTGACGTTGGAGCTGCCAGTTCTGCTACAAGTTATGTGGCTATGATCGGAGCTTCAATCGTACTGTCAATGCTCGCTATCTTCAAGAACTGAGAAAATTGAGCCATTTTGTTGGAACACTATTAATTATTTTTTGAGACATGATTCTTACTCTTTTACTATATAGATATGGTTATCACGAGTTCATCTATGTATAGTGAAAGTAAGAGAGATTTTTATTGAATTTATTTATGTATTTAATCATTTATTATAGATGTAGAAAAAATAAAATAGGATATTGGACTTCTTTTTCTTCAACTTTCTTCATCTCTTATAACTATTACGGTTAAAGAAGTATTTAGAAATTTGTTTTTTATCTCAAATGCGCTCCAATTTCGTTCGCATCTCGAGAAACTGCATGTCAAGTTGTGTATTCAAATGCTCAAATCCATCTGAATCTCACCAAACCTCCAGTGTAGATTTATCAAGTGTTTGTTTGACCAATCTTGTACCAAAATTCCATATTTGTTTCTTGAAGTCATGCATTTGAAATCCAGGACCAGGAGCATAATGTAGTTGCGGGTTAAGATAATAAGCTGCAACATGCAAAGGCCTATGAAATATTTTATCCCATCTATCATCAATGATGTTCAAAATAGGTTTGTAACTACAAAGTAAAAATAATTAAGTTTTAACTTTTGGAATTAGACCAGATCACATATAACTAAATAAAATTAAACCAAACAAAGATGTCTCCTTTTGACACCATTAAAATTCTTTTGAATTTGCTCCTTTGCTTGATCCATTGCTTCATAGATGAATCTCATGGCTGGTTTTTTTATCTGAGTCAACCAAACGAAGAACTTTTATGAGAGGCGTCGATCGCACCCCTCAAACATATTACAATATCCTTCCAAAACACTTTATCCAAGATCATATTTTTAAGAGCTTTCCTCTCCCACTTCTTCAACAAACAACCATGTTTATCTATCATAAATTGAACAACATTATCCTCTCCCACTTCTTCAACAACTGTGTTTATCATCTCAAATATTTTTTTCAGCTATTTTGTATATATTGGATGCATAAACGAACTTCAAAAACACAGTACCACTTGGACTATTCACCAAGAAGTTTAAAATGTTCATCTATATATGATCAGTCTATCCATCGATCATTATTGTGCAGCTGGTTGTCTTTGATTCCTTTATATGTTTTTCCAAAGCATCATTTGTCGACTTCACTTCTTGGTTTAACAATTTAATTCTAAGATCATGATAAGACAGTGGTTTAAATCCATTACCATATCTTGAAATCATATCACACATGATATTGAACTCCTCACTCTTTGCTTGATGAGAACCACAAGATCCACTATGTATACTTTAAATTGTCAAGTATGCCTCAATTTCCCAAAGACATTTGAGTATAACCTCCTCATTAGTATTTTTAAACAACCCATTTCTAATGATAACATAACTTAAGGCTCTGTACTTAGTCTTTCGACTAACTATTCCTGATTGATTCTCAAGATATTTGACAATTGGTTTTCGCCAATCATTGTTTGACAAATTATCAATGACAAAAATTTCAAATTCCTCAAAACTTTTAGTTTCTCCCTCTGCCCCTATAAGTTTGGGCATTGACAATTATGTCAAGGAGAAATTTGTCGAAATTACTGCCCCCACAATTTTGTCAAATAATCTTTAATTGCGTCGATAGCCTTTTGATGATTCTGCCCCTAGTTAAAACTGTCCTCTTTCTTCAGTCGAAGCAATGGTGAAAAAGCTTCTATTTTGCCACTTAAGTTTGAGATAAATATTCTTAAAAAGTTGATTTTTCCCAACAAAGACTGGAGTTCCTTCTTGGTCAAAGGGGGCTTGGTTTCCAATATATTTTATTTTGATTGATCTTAATGCCCTTTTTATGTACAACGAAACCCAAGAAGTCACATATACGCACACAAAAGACCCGTTTTAGTGGATTCATTTTTAATCTATGTTTTCTCATTCTTTCAAATGATTTTTGAAGGTGGCCTAAATGACCATCTTTCGAAAAAGATTAAACAACAATGTCATCAATATAACCTTGCATAAAATCTTCAATAAAATTATGAAACATTGAATGTGAAATCAACATTTTGCAGGCCAACATGCACCACTACCCATTCATAAGTGCCCAAGACCCCTAAGCAACAAAATGTTGTTTTTGACACATCTTGTTCAACAATAAAAATTTGATTATAACCAGAGTAACCATCAAACATACTCAAGTATTCAAATCCTAATGTTGAATCAACTAGCATTCTGCCGCTGGCATATGATATTCATCCTTTGGTGTAACATTATTTAATTCCCTAAAATCTATACAAATTCTAAGAGTCACATTTTTCTTAATTACATGAACAATATTAGCTAAGTATTCTCATACCTTGCAGTTCTAATTAACTTGCTTTTGAGGAGTCTTTCGATTTCCTCTTTGATCTTCGACATTATATGAGGTGCAAACACTACCTACTTATTTCAGACTTATCTTAGATTGGACCATGTATAATTGTTCAAGGAACACCCTTTCTAGTCGATTCCAATTATGAATTGAATGTAGTGAAAGTATGTGATGAGTCAATTATTATCTATTTTTATATGTTATTTAGTTTAGTTTTAATTACATTTTATTTTATTTTATATTAGTATTATTTCTTTTTTGAGTTAGTTTACTACAAATTGCATTTTATTATATTTCAGGAACGAATATTGGATGGATTGAATCTTGGAGCAAAAGAAAGAGACTTGGAGCTGATTTAGTACGAAAATACGAAGATTCAGAGACAAAAATACGTCTCCCCAAAGTCAGAAGCTTGGCACGGCTCGTGCTAGCATTGGCACGACCATGCCACCCTCCAGAGTCACTTTTGCTGCTTTTGCTTAGATTTTAAGCTACTCTATTTTAGCCCGCAGTTTCTTGTGGAACATTCTAGTGATGTATTTGCTTAGATTTTAATTCGAATGTATGCTATAAATAGAGTAGCTAGCCATCACAAATATTCATCTTTTCTTGGAATTCAATAAGTGACAATTGCTTTTCTAATAAAAGTTCTTTTCTTTTCTTTTACTTTCTTGTCATTTACTTTTATGCTTTCTCTCTTCTTCCCCATGTCTACGATGAACATGAGTGAGTAGACTTCTCCTTGTCTTGAGATTGTTGGATAAGTCTAAATGACATAATCCTAATCAAGCCAAGCTCTAAGCCTTAATCTTATGTAATCCTAATTTCTTATCTAAATTCACCGCTTTAACATGGATCAACCATTATCAAACTGTGGAAACGAAAGTGGAGGGTTTGATAATTGTTTATCCATTATCTCAAATATCAATTCATAAAACGAAAGTGGAGCTTTGATATTCGAACAAGTGAATTTAGACAAGGATGGCAAGGGCAACGAAATAGTCTTTGCAATCTTTGAGACATATAGTTTCGATCTTCAAGGGAACTAATAATGATCAAGTCAGCGAAATAGGCTTGGTTGCTAGAGGAACATAAGAGAAACTGTCTTGAGAAATTAGGTCTAACATAAAGTTATAAGCTTATAGTTTGGTTTGTGAAGGACTTGTCATTTAGATGAACAAATGATCACAAGACTCCTTTTATTATTATTATCTTTCAATCGCTTGAAAACCCCAACTTACAACTCTTTTCTCATCTAATCATTATCAAAGGTTAATTGAATTAACTACTCCCTGTCGGAACGATACTCTTTTCATACTACTTCGGTAAGACCGTTCACTTGCGGTTTTATCTCATCAGTATGGTGTAAAAGCATTTTTTGTTAGAGAATTTGGGAAGTATTTCATCTTTAGATTCTCATTATTGGCAATATCTTCTGCCTTAGTCAGATAACGTGCAATATGTTCGACAATATATTCACTGATGTCACCAACAAATTTTGTGAACTTAGGGATTTTCCATTCCCTAGAAAGTTCAGTTTGTAAAACATATAATGACAAGGCTGAAACAAAGTTAGGCCTATGCAGGCCTAAATTAAGGCTATTTTGAGCCAGAATGGTTTTGACCAAATTGGCTATGTTATTATGTCCTCCTAAATTGTTTTGTTGGACATCTCTAACTACAACATCAGCAACCAGGCCAAGTCACTTGAGGGTTTTTAACACCTTCCACTTGGGTTACAGGTTTGACTGGATGAGCTTTGGGTGCAGGCCGTTGTCCATGATTTCCCCTCATTGTTTAGCCTTTCATTTATTTGTAAAGGCATGTGATTCTGGACTTGGGGAACTTGTTGATTCTTACTTGGACATGGGCAAAGAAATATGCTATTCTCCCCATTTGGGTGGCTAACGCTTGATAACTTTGGTTTGTGTTTTTAATCAAAGGATTGAACACCGTACTAATTTGTTGTGTTAACATATTAACCATTTCATGATTGCTTTCATCCATCCGTTTTCTTAAAGAATTTAAAGAATCTGCTGCGAAAGATGGTAGAGCATTTCGACCAGGCATGTTTGATCCTGAAGGCAAATGTGTATCATATGGGTAAACACATTATCATTGTCTACATATGTGGATACATTGGTTTGTATGCCAGCTATCCTTGTTGTTGGCATGCCATAAGGATACTCCATTGTGACCATGGGCATAGTGAATTGTTCCATGGAAAGCAATATATTTTCCAACGAAATTCAAATTTGATGATTAGTGTCTCTAGACGTCAAAGGGAAAGTTACTGGTGGTGGCACGGAAGCCACCAGATTTGATTATGTCATTGCAGCTGTTGTCGAAATAGACACGGGGGCAATTACACCCATAATGGTCGAAACTGGCATGGGAGTAGTTACTCCAATAGTAGTTGACACATTATCATTCAATGTAGGAGTGGATGCTTAGGTAGATTGTGGATGTGAAGATTAAGTGTTACTTTGTGTAGATGATGCAGAAGTACCACTAGTACGGGACGAGCAATTTCATTAAGGGCTTTGTCACTTCTTAAATACATGAGGAAAATAACTAGCAGACTAATGGCTAAAAACTAAATCCTTTCGACATCTTTGGCATCCTTTCCACGTGTATGGACATTTAATCTTGCCTCTTCAGAGAATTTGAATCTTGTATTGTCGAAAATACACCCTTGTCGAATCCCATTTTTGTCGAAATCATCAAACTTCTGTTTTGGACTTAGAGAATTCTGCAGTCTTAGCTTCCACCTTACCTGTCTAAACAAACACTTTGACAATACAGTCTAACAATTATGACATACATATACATATACATACGGGGGTTGCTAACTTACTCTCATCCAAAATCATGAAGGAGTAAGTTAGCAAGTCTACTCCCTACGAGTATGTTAGCAATGCCTACTCCCACTTGTTTTTGACCAAAAAACCTTTCATACTCACACTCAAAAACATGAAGGAGTAAGTTAGCAAGTTTTCTCTCACTTTGGGAGTAAGTTAGCAAATCTACTCTCAATTTAGGAGTAAGTTAACAAGTCTATTCCCACTTTAAGAGTATGTTAGCAAGCCTACTCCTGTTTAATTTTAGATAGATTGAATTGATTTTTCAATAATAATATGTGTGAGAGTTGGTTTGATAACTTACTCCCAAGTGAGGCTTTATACATATACATATATATATATATATATATATATATATATATATATATATATATATATATATATATATATATATATATATATATATATATGTAATCATAGGCTTAGAATTTACAAAGCTATTTTTAAACTTAATTGTTAAAGCTATTATGATAAGAGGTATGGTAGAAGAGAAAATGTAATACGCCCATGGAGATACAACTAAAACAAAAAGAAAAAGATAATCTAAATAATATGCATTGTTGTCTTATTTAATTATCATCATTTTACAATACAATGATAATCTAAGTATATGCATTGTTGTATATACTTTCTTAGGTCTAGCACCAAATGAAGGATTTCATATGAGCACATAATATTTTTCATTTTTCCCACCGGCCGCACCTTAGTGGAATGCATCTACACAATCCACCCACACACTTTGGTATTTGATAAACCTTGCACATGTTACGTGGACAATTACCATCAATAAAACATGGATAAAACTCTCTAATAAAGAAATAGAATGGAATTTGTTTACGTTTGAAGTTTGTTGCAACCATAAATTCGGAAAGAAAGATAATCATACCACAAACAAAATTGACAATTGTAGTCATGTTTCCCTCCTTTTTTTTTTTGTAATAAATGTAACTTTATAATTTCTAATGCTCATTTTTCGCTTAAATCAAATAAATAGTTATTTTCTCTTATGAAGTTGTAAAAAATTATTCTTAATATTATAATTATTACAATATGTTCCTTAAGTACATCAATGTGTCATATTTGTCCCTTTAGCATAACAAAAAGATATGTCACAATTTTTTTTTATTCTTAATATTTTAATTATTACAAAATATCTATTAAGTACATTTGATCTCTTCGAGAACATATCTTATAGGTGACATGGTTGTGGTGCTCCTGCAGCAGAGGTACCACACTTATATGGACGATTTGAATGCAACCATTCCCCCATGAAATAGTTGGGTTAAGGAAGACGTTAGATGTCAGGTCAACGGAAGAGATCGGTTTCGGGAAAAGTTTTCGTGTGGTTAGTGATGATATGTCATCTTACGTTATTTTCAACATGTTTTTCGGTCATTTTAGGAATCAATAAAGATGGGTTTTAGAGAAGTATCACATGGTTAAAGTCACATTTTGTAATGTATTCAAATCGAGTTATGTAATTATGTTTCTCCTCTAAACAAGACAATTAACCAAAAGAGAAGACTTTGATCCTCCCCCTTGGCTTATAAAAGGCTTTCAAGATGTTGTCAATTATTATGACCTTTGCAACCTTCCCCTTGATGGATACCAATGTACTTGGTTTAATAGTATGTGTAGAAGTTCTTCTAAAGAGGCTAGACTTTATAATGGTTTTTGCACTACCTCGTACCAGAAAATCTACCCTCCAAACTTGATCTTGCTCACGTTGTAAAGATCACCTTTTTAAGATCACCGGGTTGAGTAATGACCAGATCACCTTTTTTAAGCAGACTTAATTGTTGGAACAAAATGTGTTTCACAATAAACCTTAATAAGTTTTGATGATAACAAGGTATTAAAAATTGTCAATTGGTTATTGCTAATGATTGTTCAAGTGTACAGGACCATATGCAAAGTCACTCAATTTCAATAGGTCTTGGAAGAACAATGGAGAGCAAAAGAATCCTAAGCATCTGAAGAAAACTGCGTCTGAAGCCAAGAAATGCTTTTGAAGTGACAAAGTGCCTTTGAAGAAATGACGTCATCAGAAGCAGAAGATCATCAGAAGCAGAAGACCATCATAAGCACAATTTCATCAGAAGCTATATCATCACCATAAGCTTCAAGTGAACAGTTAATTTAAACTGAAGATTCAAAGAAGCTGTTTTTCGTTTCAACCTCGTCTAAGAGAACGAAGAATTGAAAGGGAGGTATCAACGGTCATTTTAAAAGCACTGAGTATTTGTCCTTCATTATCAGAGTTGACAAAGTACAAGTGTACAACCACTACCTCCACTACTCTGTTTTTGTCTACGCTACAAGACAAGACAACAGCCATGCCTGCAGAAATGTTCCTTCAAGATGGGAATGAATTTGAAGTCGATTCTTCAAAGGACTACACCCAAATCAGGCAAAAGATTACTGGTGGATGATCAAAGGAACTCAACGACTCTTTAGACGTGCTAAAAATATCAACGTCTCTTTCACACCTCTATATAAAGGAGTGAGGACTTGAAGATTGGCAAGAGACATCAATACAAGTTAAAAGCGCCAAAACTCTGCCAAATTTGATTCTACAAAGCACCTTGAATTTCTGCACTGATTTGATACATCTTAGAAATTCACAAGTCTAGAGTCTTTATTGCATTGTATTGAGAAAACCACTGATTGTATATCAAGTGTTCATCATCAAACATTTTCTCTGTATTTTTGTTTGAATAGAAGCCTCTTGCCTGCGTGCTTGAGCATTAGTAGACTCTTGCTTTAGTGCTTGAGCATTGGAAAACTCTTGCCTGCGTGCTTGAGCATTTTGAGAAGTCTCATACTTAGAGAGTATTGAGCATTTGTAATCTTTGTGATTATTAGTGAAATCTCCTTGGAAGTGCAAGGGGGACTGGACTACTTCCGATTTGTGGAAGGAACCAAAATAATTGCTTGTGTCTTTCTTTCTTTTCTCTGCTCTGTTTTATTCCGCTGCATATCTGATTCTGAACATTACATCAGAAGCACTCCTAACCTGCTTCTGAAGTATTATCAGAAGAAGAATTTTTAGAGAAAAAGAAAACACAATTCAACCCCCCCTTCTTGTGTTTTTCTCACCTTCAATTGGTATAAGAGCTTGTTCTGTTATCAAAGCACTTAACCGTGTGACAGATCAAGATCCAAGAAAAACATGTCTGCTGAAGAGGAATCCACTCCAAAATACAATAGTGTCAAACATGAGAATGATACTGCTGACAAGAAATCAGATTCTGGAAAAGCTCCAAAGTTCAGTGGAGATCCAGAAGAGTTTTCATGGTGGAAAACCAACATGTACAGCTACATCATGGGATTGGATGAGGAGCTATGGGATATTCTTGAAGATGGAGTTGATGATTTGGATTTGGATGAAGAATGAGCTGTTATTGACAGAAGGATACACACTCCTGCTCAGAAGAAACTCTACAAAAAGCATCACAAGATCAGAGGGATCATTGTTGCTTCTATACCTCGCACTGAATATATGAAGATGAGTGATAAATCCACTGCTAAGGCAATGTTTGCATCACTCTGTGCTAACTACGAAGGTAGCAAGAAGGTTAAAGAAGCAAAGGCATTAATGCTAGTTCATCAGTATGAGCTGTTCAAAATGAAGGATGATGAGAGTATAGAGCAGATGTACTCAAGATTTCAAACTTTAGTATCTGGACTGCAAATACTGAAGAAGAGCTATGTTGCTTCTGATCATGTTAGCAAGATTCTGAGAAGCTTGCCTTCTAGATGGAGACCCAAAGTAACTGCCATTGAGGAAGCTAAGGATCTAAACACTTTAAGTGTTGAAGATCTTGTCAGTTCCCTCAAGGTACATGAAATGAGTCTTAATGAGCATGAATCCTCTAAGAAGAATAAATCTATTGCTCTACCATCTAAAGGAAAGTCTTCTAAGTCTTTCAAAGCTTACAAGGCCAGTGAATCTGAAGAAGAATCACCAGATGGAGATTCTGATGAAGATCAATCTGTGAAGATGGCTATGCTGTCTAACAAGCTTGAATATCTAGCAAGGAAGCAGAAGAAGTTTTTGAGCAAGAGAGGTGGTTACAAGAACTCCAAGAAAGAAGATAAAAAGGGATGCTTCAACTGTAAGAAGCCTGGACATTTCATTGCTGATTGCCCTGATCTTCAGAAGGAGAAGTCAAAGAGCAGACCTAAGAAACCAAGTTTCAGCTCTAGCAAATTCAGAAAGCAAATCAAAAAGAGTTTGATGGCGACCTGGGAAGATCTGGATAGTGAATCTGGTTCTGATAAAGAAGAAGCAGATGATGATACATAAGCAGCCATGGGGTTAGTGGCAACAGTATCATCAGAAGCAGTATCAGAAGCTGAATCAGATTCAGAAGATGAAAATGAGGTCTATTCCAAAATTCCCAGACAAGAACTTGTTGATTCTCTTAAAGAACTTTTATCACTATTTGAACACAGAACCAATGAGTTGTCTGATTTAAAAGAAAAATATGTTGATTTAATGAAACAACAAGAAACAACTCTATTGGAACTGAAAGCTTCTGAAGAAGAACTCAAAGGGTTTAACTTCATATCAAACACATATGAAGACAGACTCAAGATTCTTTGTCATAAGCTACAAGAAAAATGTGATAAAGGTTCTGGCAATAAACATGAAATTGCCTTGGATTATTTTATAATGGCTGGCATAGACAGAAGCAAAGTAGCTTCTATGATCTACAACATATACAAAAACAATGGCAAAGGGATTGGATATTCTGAGGAGAAATCCAAAGAGTACAGTCTAAAGAGCTATTGTGATTGTATTAAGGATGGATTGAAATCCACCTTTGTGCCTGAGGGTACTGATGTTGTAACTACTGTTCAGTCAGAACCTGAAGCTTCTGGTTCTAAGGCTAAGATTACATCAAAGCCAGAAAACCTTAAGTCTAAGGTTATGACAAAATCTGATCCTAAGACTACAAAGATCAAAATTCTGAAAAGATCAGAACCTGTTCCTTAGAGTCTGATTAAACCAGAATCTAGAATTCTAAAGTCAAAGAATCAGAAGAACAAAACAGTTACTGCTTTTGAGAAAACAATACCAGAAGGTGTTAAACCTAAAGTATTGAATGATCAGAAGCTACTTAGCACTCAACCCAAGATACAAGGGAGCAAAATTAAAACCTCCAGAACTAACCCAAAAGGACCCATGAAGATATGGGTACCTAAATCTGAATTGATAAAAAATGTAGGTATGCCTAAGGGCAAGAGAGAAACAAAGGTCCTGGTACCTAGACAGCGGGTGTTCAAGACATATGACAGGAGAGAAAGCTTTGTTCCTTACCCTTACCATGAAAGATGGAGGAGAAGTGAAGTTTGGTGGCAACCAAACTGGAAAAATCATTGGTACAAGTACTATTGGTAATTCCTCCATTTCAATAAATAATGTTTGGCTTGTAGATGGTCTGAAGCATAACTTATTGAGCATCAGTCAATTTTGTGACAATGGGTATGATGTTATGTTTAGTAAGACCAACTGCACACTAGTCAACAAGGATGACAAATCCATTACCTTTAAGGGAAAGAGAGTTGAGAATGTCTATAAGATTAATTTCTCTGATCTGGCTGATTAGAAAGTAGTTTGCCTTCTGTCAATGAATGATAAAAAGTGGGTATGGCATAGAAGGTTGGGACATGCTAATTGGAGATTAATTTCTAAAATCAGCAAGTTACAACTTGTCAAAGGGTTGCCTAACATTGATTATCATTCAGATGCACTATGTGGTGCATGTCAGAAAGGAAAAATTGTTAAAAGTAAAGATTATGCATGTGAAGTGTTTAGCAGCTTCTGCATTCAAATACAATCTGAAAAAGAAATGAAAATTTTGAAAGTCAGAAGTGATCATGGTGGAGAATTTGAAAACGAGCCATTTGAATCTTTTTGTGAAAAACATGGGATTCTCCATGAATTCTCTTCTCCTAGAACTCCATAAAAAAATGGGGTTGTAGAGAGAAAGAACAGAACTTTACAAGAAATGGCCAGAACCATGATCCATGAAAATAATTTAGATAAACATTTATGGGCAGAAGTAGTTAATACTTCATGTTATATTCAAAATAGGATCTATATCAGACCTATGTTGGAGAAAACAGCATATGAACTCTTCAAAGGAAGAAGACCCAATATCTCTTACTTTCATCAGTTTGGATGTACTTGTTACATTCTAAACACTAAACACTATCTAAAGAAATTTGATGCCAAGGCTCAAAGAGGAATCTTTTTAGGTTACTCTGAAAGGTCAAATGCATACAGAGTGTATAATTCAGAAACACATTGTGTTGAAGAATCTATGCATGTTAAATTTGATGATAGAGAGCCTGGAAGTAAAACTCCAGAGCAAGTTGAAAGTAATGCAGGTACAAATGATTCAGAAGATGCATCAGAATCTGAACAAACTTCTGATACTGAAAAGAATTCAGAAGCAGAATCAAGTCCAGAAGCTGAACCTAATCCAGAAGTTGAGTCAAGTTCAGAAGCTGAACCTAATCCAGAAGCACAGAATGAAAATGCTTCTGAGGATATTCAAGATAACACTCAACACGTGATTCAATCGAAATTCAAGCATAAATCTTCACATCCTGAGGAGCTAATCATTGGAAGCAAAGACAGTCCTAGAAGAACAAGATCTCATTTCAGACAAGAAGAATCTTTGATAGGATTGATGTCCATAATTGAGCCAAAAACTGCTGAAGAAGCTTTATCAGATGATGGATGGATATTAGCTATGCAAGAAGAGCTAAATCAGTTCCAAAGGAATGATGTGTGGGATCTGGTACCCAAACCTAACCAGAAGAACATTATTTGAACAAAATGGGTATTCAAAAACAAGCTGAATGAACAAGGAGAGGTAACCAGAAACAAAGCTAGACTTGTTGCACAAGGTTACAGTCAACAAGAAGGCATTGATTACACTGAAACATTTGCTCCAGTTGCAAGATTGGAAGCAATCAGGTTACTTCTATCCTATGCAGTTAATCATGGCATAATATTATATCAAATGGATGTCAAGAGTGCTTTTCTTAATGGTGTCATTGAAGAAGAAGTGTATGTCAAACAACCTCCTGGATTTGAGGATTTTAAGCATCCTGATCATGTTTACAAACTTAAAAAATCACTATATGGCTTGAAACAATCTCCCAGAGCTTGGTATGATAGACTAAGTAATTTCTTAATTAAAAATGATTTTAAAAGAGGTCAAGTTGACATAACACTCTTCAGAAGGACTCTTAAGAAAGACATTCTGATTGTGCAAATATATGTTGATGATATAATATTTGGTTCTACTAATGCATCTCTTTGCAAGAAATTTTCTAAGTTAATGCAGGATGAATTTGAAATGAGCATGATGGGAGAATTAAAATTCTTTCTTGGAATTCAAATTAATCAAAGCAAAGAAGGAGTATATGTTCATCAAACAAAATATACAAAAGAGCTTCTGAAGAAGTTCAAGCTAGAAGATTGTAAAGTGATGAACACTTCAATGCATCCAACCTGCACCTTAAGCAAAGAAGATACTGGAACAGTAGTAGACTAGAAGCTATACAGAGGTATGATTGATTCTCTGTTATACCTCACTGCATCTAGACCAGATATTTTATTCGGTGTATGCTTGTGTGCAAGATTTCAATCAGATCCTAGAGAATCTCATTTAACTGCTGTTAAGAGAATCTTCAGGTATCTGAAGGGAACAACTAATCTTGGACTCCTGTATAGGAAATCCCTAGATTATCTGTTGGTTGGATTCTGTGATGCTGATTATGCTGGTGACATGATTGAAAGAAAATCAACCAAAGGAAATTGTCAATTCCTAGGAGAGAATCTGATATCCTGGGCAAGCAAAAGACAAGCAACAATTGCTATGTCTACAGCAGAAGCAGAATACATTTCAGCTGCAAGTTGTTGTACACAACTACTTTGGATGAAACATCAGTTGGAAGATTATCAAATTAATGCTAACAGTATTCCCATCTTTTGTGATAATACTGCTGCTATTTGTTTGTCAAAGAATCCAATTCTACATTCAAGAGCCAAGCATATTGAGATCAAACACCATTTTATCAGAGACTATGTTCAAAAAGGAATTTTAGATATACAATTCATTGATACTGAGCATCAATGGGCTGATATATTTACAAAGCCTTTAACTGTTGAAAGATTTGATTTTATCAAGAAAAATTTGAACATGCACTTTGTGTCTGACTAAGATTTGCTTGCCTCTGAATAAGAAGTTTGGTTCTGAAGTTTATTCAGAATCTTTGGTCCATCAGAAGCTCTTAACTGAGGTTCTGAGGAAAATGTGCTTCTGAAGATGACGTCAGCACTAAAACTTCAGAAGCTGTATTCTTTACTTCTGAATAGCAAGGCTAGTGGGATCGTTGCAGTTACGTTTTAGTAACACCTGTCCCATTAACCAAGGTTATTAGTCTGAAAAGTTTCTGACGTGGTCTATTTGTATTGGAGTATAACAAAAAGGGCAATGATGAATTATATGCTTTTAAACGTACTAACACGCGCCCCCAATTTGTCATTAATGCTTTGTGTGTTTGTCCCTTTTGAATTGCAAACGTTTTTACTAAAAACACTTAGACAAACACACACTACTCACTTCACAACTCACACTTTAATTTCTTCTCCAACCTTCTCTGCGAAGTAATCAAAAACCCTAGAAACCCCTTTTCCTTCTCAATCAATCAAATGGCTTCATCTAGTTCTGCTCCTGGATCATCATCTAACAAGCAACAACAAGAAGCTCCTGCCTACGAGATTAAAGGAAGAACCATGTCCTTGGAGGAATGGGACTTGAGAATCCAGACTGAATGTCCGGTGGATTTTAACTCATTAGCTGCTCACAACTGCGACATTGGCAAATTCTACGACGCTCAAGGCTTAGGAAGCTACTTCAACTTTTTAAATGGTACAACTTATCAAACGTTGGTGCATCATTTCTGGGTCAGGGCCAGCATATATGACAGAGAAGTTGCAAAGGTTGAAGAAGATGAAAAAGTTCTTCTCAATCTAGAATTGGAAGGTAAATGAAGAAAGGAAATGATATTGGAACCGTTCTCTCAGACAGAAATTAGGTCAAGCATCATGGGGATTCCAGTTCGTATTTCAGAGGATGTCATTGCTTTCGTTCTCAGAAGGCCAGTTACAGGAGAATACAAAGCTGGTATTACGAAAGTCAAGGAGAGCCCTTGGAATGGAGTTGTAAATCAGACCCTCTACAACAACCCAATCAAGGGAACGTATTCTGATATGAATGCTCAAACCAAAGTGATGCTGAAGATTCAGAATGAGAATCTGCTATCAAAAGGTGGTGGTAGTGATCAGCCCTCTTTGGAGCACAAGATTCTGCTTCACTTTTTCATAACCGGTGTGAAGGCAAATGTGCCCAGATACATTTTCAGGCACATGGTACAACAACTCAGAGAGAGCAAGCTGAAGAATAGGTGCTGGGTGCCCTATGGGAGGCTTCTCTCTGAAATCTTCCATCAATGAGGTATTCTCAAACTTCTGAACGAAGTAGACTTCTTCACTGATGAACAGCTTGGAACTGTTAGAGGAAAAATCATCAATGCAGAAACTCTGAGGTCCATGCATCTGATCAAAGCAAAGGATCTTAAGAAGCTAAGCATAGATATGACAGAATCTGATGCTAAATTAGCCGTGATTCCTAACTTTCCTCCTATCTGCAAACAAGACCCTCTGGATGTTCATATGCACTACTTCAGATAGCACTTTGAAAGAACAAATGTCAAAATCAGTTTGAAGGAAGTGCCTGAACAAATGTATGGAGGAGCTCTTCCTGTTGCCAAGAGCAGGAAGACAAAGAGCAAAGCTTTAACCAAGGAAGATGATCTGGTAGAAGAAGCTACAAGAAAACCCTCCAAGAGATCAAGAAAGGCTGAGAAAGAGACTGTTGCAGCACCTAAGCCTAAGAAAGGTAAAACTGTCAAAACTGAAAGTTCTACTGTTTCTGCTTCTGAGGAAGTCATTCAAAAGAAAAGAAACAGAGAGCCAGAGGTTCAAGATGCTGCTAGGGAAGCTGCTCTTCGTGAAGATGCCACCAAAAGGGAAGCTGCTCTTCAAGCTATCAGAAGCAAAAGAGCAAAGGGAGAGAGAAGCATTCAGGAGCGTATCAGGGAAGCTGCTGAACAGCTAAGAAAAGAAGAAGCTGATCCTAGTTTGAAGAAGGCTCAGAAGCCTGTATCCTTGGAATCACCTTGCTTCAGACTCACCCCTGAGCAAGAAGAAAGGACCAGAGAAATTGCTGCAAATGGGTTAGCTAAAAGAAGGCAAATGACTGAAATCTACAAGAGGAACAGAGATGAACAGCTCAAAGCAGCAGGGTATGAGCTGGATGCTGAGAAAGCTGCGGTAATTGCTTCTTTGGCTGCTGAGATTGAAGAAGAAACTGTTAGGGAAGGAGCTGCTTTGTTAAAGCAGGCTCTGAAAGCTAAGCATGTCTCAGGAGCAACATCTTCAGAACCAGCATCAGAAGCTCCTAAATCAGAAGCTACTAGGCCAGAAGCTCATCCTTCAGGTATTCCTTCTGTTCCGAAAGCTTCAGTCAATATTCAGACTCCTATCCTTCCTTCTTCACCCTCATCATCATCATCATCATCATCCACTAACTCAGATGACATTCCTTTGAGTCAGCACATCAAACAATGCCTACCAAACTTCAAACCTTCAACTTCAACCTTTCAAGATGACTATGAGCAGATGCAAATCCATTTCTCTGAACAGAGGATAAAAATCTGTGAAAACTTGAATTTGTCTGCTGATCATTTCTTTCAACCACCCTTAGTCGAACCTTTAAATATCCAACATCCTGAAACAACCCCAACACCACAAAAAGCCTCTGAAGTTGCTCTAGAAGCAGCTACTTCAGAAGACCCCCAACAACATGAAACCTCAACCCTTCACAACTTTGAAAAGCATTTAGGAGGTGAAATGCAACCAACCTCCACAAAGGCCTCTAAAACAGTCCCTGAAAAGACTGTCTTAGAAAACCAACCAGAAACATCAACCGTCCCTGAGCAAAGTGTTCCTGAACATACTGTTCCTGAAAAAGTTGTCTCTGACCTACCCCAACCCAACACAGAACAACAAACAGAAAATCTTAACCATTCACCAACTCAAAATCAAACTATCCCTGAGCAACAAACTACCTCTGACTAGCCTTCTTCATCTCATACAACCTCTATTCCAGAACCTTCAACCATTCCAGAACCAATACCCATCCCAAATACCATCCTTGAGTCTGAATATATTGATGAAGAGCTTCAAAGGATGTGTGATGAAATTCAAGGACTTATTCTTCTCAGAAAAGTTGCTTCACCTTCAATTAACTACATAGATCAATGGATGAATCTGAAAGCTGGTTTGAAGAGAGATTTCGCTGAGTTGCTGGAACTACTTAGTGAAAAATGCATCACAACTCATGATGAATTGCTGAAGAAGAAATTGGAAGAACTTCACTCTGCTGAGGAAGAGAAAGAGCAAGACTCTGTGCTTCTACTAGCTAATGCTCCTTTCTTTCCAGAAAGTGATTATATCTCAAGAGGAGACAGAATTCGTCAAGGGCTGAAAAGGAGGCTTTTAGCTAAGAATGAAGAAGCTCAGAAGGCTAAGCAGAAATCTGATACTTTGGAAGAAGTAGTGAACAAGCAAGCAGAAGAACTCAAGAATCAGTCTGAGCAGATCAAATACTTGATGGAACAAGTATCTAAACTAGCCAAACCATAGTTGCACACCAATTTTTTACTTGTTTAGATTTTGTTCTAGTATTAACTTGTTCTAATTGTGTATTTTAACTTGCTTATCATGTACATTTCATTGCTTCTGAAACAATTGTTGTTAATCATTTATTCTAATTACCATTTTTGCTCTGATTATGCTCTGATACGTATGTTCATTACAGTTTTTCTTATTTATTGCACAAACTCTTTCTTTTGTTTTATTTACTTTTTGTTGATGACAAAAGGGGGAGTAGTTGTATAGTATTTTAAGGCCATGAGCCCCATTAAATTAACTTGATTAAGTTAACTTTTTTCTCTGAACCATTTTTCTAAGCTTGGTATTTTTTTAATACTTCTGAAATTTCATTATCTTGTGCGCATTATATTGAAATTTAATTAACGAGTATAGAACTTAGGGGGAGCTTACAAACCTCACCTTAAAGATCTACTAGACTCAGGGGGAGCTTACAAACCTCTTACCTAGGAGTCAACTTGTTAATTAGATCAACAACAATTGAACATTTTAAATATTATTGTTTGTCATCATCAAAAAGGGGGAGATTGTTGGACCAAAATGTGTTTCACAATAAACCTTAATAAGTTTTGATGATAACAAGGTATTAAAAATTGTCAATTGGTTATTGCTAATGATTGTTCAAGTGTACAGGACCATATGCAAAGTCACTCAATTTCAATAGGTCTTGGAAGAACAATGGAGAGCAAAAGAATCCTAAGCATCTGAAGAAAACTGCGTCTAAAACCAAGAAGTGCTTCTGAAGTGACAAAGTGCCTCTGAAGAAATGACGTCATCAAAAGCAGAAGATCATCAGAAGCAGAAGACCATCAGAAGCACAATTTCATCAGAAGCTATATCATCACCAGAAGCTTCAAGTGAACAGTTAATTTAAACTGAAGATTCAAAGAAGCTGTTTTTCGTTTCAATCTCGTCTAAGAGAACGAAGAATTGAAAGGGAGATATCAACGGGCATTTTAAAAGCACTGAGTATTTGTCCTTCATTATCAGAGTTGACAAAGTACAAGTGTACAACCACTACCTCCACTACTCTGTTTTTGTCTACGCTACAAGACAAGACAACAGCCATGCCTGCAGAAATGTTCCTTCAAGATGGGAATGAATTTGAAGTCGATTCTTCAAAGGACTACACCCAAATCAGGCAAAAGATTACTGGTGGATGATCAAAGGAACTCAACGAATCTTTAGACGTGCTAAAAATCTCAACGTCTCTTTCACACCTCTATATAAAGGAGTGAGGACTTGAAGATTGGCAAGAGACATCAATACAAGTTAAAAGCGCCAAAACTCTGCCAAATTTGATTCTACAAAGCACCTTGAATTTCTGCACTGATTTGATACATCTTAGAAATTCACAAGTCTAGAGTCTTTATTGCATTGTATTGAGAACACCACTGATTGTATATCAAGTGTTCATCATCAAACATTTTCTCTGTATTTTTGTTTGAATAGAAGCCTCTTGCCTGCGTGCTTGAGCATTAGTAGACTCTTGCTTTAGAGCTTGAGCATTGGAAGACTCTTGCCTGCATGCTTGAGCATTTTGAGAAGTCTCATACTCAGAGAGTATTGAGCATTTGTAATCTTTGTGATTATTAGTGAAATCTCCTTGGAAGTGCAAGGGGGACTGGACTACTTCCGATTTGTGGAAGGAACCAGGATAATTGCTTGTGTCTTTCTTTCTTTTCTCTACTATGTATTATTCCGCTGCATATCTGATTCTGAACATTACATCAGAAGCACTCCTAACCTGCTTCTGAAGTATTATCAGAAGAAGAATTTTTAGAGAAAAAGAAAACACAATTCAACCCCCCCTTCTTGTGTTTTTCTCACCTTCATTAATCTCTAAGCAATTCTAAATATTTTTTAAGAGCTTACTCGTTCGCAAAATGGGTACCCCAAGGGTACACCTTTGGAAGTCGCCTTCCTCAAATTATTATCCAAACAATGAAATTCACCTAAAAGTATTTGAATTCGTTCAAAACATTCCCCCATCCAAACACACTCTTAAGATTCATATACGAAGTTGGCGCCTTTAGATGACAATTTAGGAATCTTAATTCTTGTACGTTCTGGGCCGGCTAGACCAAGGAGCATCAGACCAAGGCGAATTGACCAAAGGAATACACTAGCAACATTGTATCCTACCCTACTGGAGCACACCCCCGTGCATCAGACATCGTACGCATGTTCTCCAACGGCCTTTTGATGAGGGGTTGCATCCCACGAAGACAGTTATTCACACACGCCTATATAAGGGCGGCTTAACTTCAATCCTGAGGTATGATTCAATTTTCCCACACTTTTCACACATTCCATCTTATTTTCCATACTGACTTGAGCGTTGGAGTGTTAACGTGCCTGCAGGCACCTTTCGTCTCATCGCCACCCTATCAGAGCACTTTTCGCCAATGTTGTCTCCATCAGTTCCTCACCGAATAAATCATTTTATGTTTCAATTACCTATGCAAGAGTAAGGCCCCACTCTAGTACTCTATGTGTAGGCATACTAGATCTTGTAGGATTGACGACCCTGCACCTTTTATAGCAGGTATAACCTTGGAGTGATCAGCAGGTGAACTCAACAGCTGAAGGGACATACTTCCCCACTAACTCATCACTTAAATAGAATAGTTGTATTATAAAAATGTTGACTTGTCTTTAATCCAACAATAAAAAATAGGGTATTTTAAGAATCCTAACCGCCGATAACATTCTACAATTAAACCAGGTTAGTAACTTACTAATGTTTTTCCCAATCAAAAAAACTTGTAAAAGCCCCCTAATTTAACACATTTATTTATATTTGTTGTTTTTATTATTTATTCTAAATAAGCAACACTAGTTGGCAAGTTGAAATGACAATTCCTATGGAAATGATGAAAACTCAAACACACCTTGTTGAAATAACATGCTTCATATTTCAGTGTTGGAGTTGAATTTGTATGCGTTTTCTGATGAGGAGAAATATATAGGGACATGATGAAAACTCAAACACACCTTATGTGACATCTTGGAGTTCAACCACTACTATAGAAATGATTTTTTACATCAGTTGAAAATGATTTTTCGCATCAGTTTGCAACCGATGTAAAGTGATATGATGTGCTAAGTCCACATCCTTTCAGATCAGGCTGCGGCTGATGTGAAATCTTAAATTTCTACATCAGGTCCACTTCCACTGTTGTAATAGACGAACTTTGAAATTTAAACACTTAAGTGAAATATGTATATTTCACATCAGATTTCAAAACCACCGTAGTGAAATAATTTTTTATTTTTTTTAAATATTTGTTTTAAATGGCTTATCAAATAAGCTTGACACATGCTCTTTTCTTTTATATTAATAAAATGAAAACAAATTATGAATAATTTTAATGCCAAAAAAAAGTTATATTATCTAATTGGATATTACATAATCAATCCTCAATTTTCCATGTCAATATTCTAATCTATAAAAGAGTCATATGAATACAATATAGCTAGGAATATTCCAATAAAACAACTTTAGGCAGAAATTTGAAACAAAAAAAAATCCACAGCAGAATCATCATTGTAAATATGCTAAGCTTCAACTGCAAAAAGCATCTCATCTCATCTCAGTCATAAGCACCGACAATATCTCATCTCAGCCACATCATAATCAATTTTTCAACTGCAAAAAACAAAATCAGTTGAAAAAGTTATCTCAACTACAGAAACGCACTTGATACACCAAAACCACCACGCATTGAGACAGCTACAAGTCCGTTCAAAATTCTACTCTTTCTACAAATGTCAAATTATGAGATTGGCTTTGAAACATACCATGTAACTCCTAAGCTTTATACAAGTCAAGAAAACAAGTTGCCCATTGGTTTCGCAAATCATATAAGTCGTCTTCAGTTAATGCCATTGGATCATTGAATACCTACAATGTGTAGGTTAATATAAGGAATTAATATTAATAAGGATATGTTTATATTTGGCAATACATATAGTATAAACATGTTATTATAAAATTAAAATACCTCCATCTAAGACTTAGTAATATTAGCAGAGATGATATCTAGCATTTTCTTCATCACATAGTATTCACAATCATATTGCCAGTAGGTTGCTTTCTTGGCTACAAATGAATGACCATTTTTATATAATGATTAGATCATATAAAAAAAAAAAACAAATTTCATTTTTTAACGTAAAAAAAATGACAGAATCTACACCATACTTACTTTGGGATGAAACCATTCAGCCTTCTTTCTATCACTAATATCACTAATGTCCCCAAATAAACATAGCTTTAGTTCCAATGATTATAATATCACACCGCAATAAATCACATAGTTAATTTACAAAAAGTTGCATTATGAAATCTTGTAGTTTTTCTTTTCAATTTAAGAAGAAAATCAAGTCTCTGGAACTGGAGTCAAAGTATGAATCTGGAACTGGAGTCAAAGTATGAAATCAATAATATCTCCAGAACTTACTATAAACTTAATTAAACACAGATTCCATAATAAGTAAACACATAATTATAAGTAAAGCATCACGATTGAAAAGGGTTAGGGTTTCAAGATTCTTTTTTTAACAGCAAAGGGGTTAGGTTTTCACGATTGAAAAGCCACCGGAGGGAGGGAGAGAGAGAGAGAGAGAGAGAGAGAGAGAGAGAGAGAGAGAGAATGAGCAGCGACGGTGAGAGGTTCTGATTGAGCAGTGACACTGAGAGAGATAACTCACCGGAGAGAGAGTGCTTGAGCAGCGACGGTGAGAGAGAAAACTCACCGGAGAGAGAGAGAGAGAGAGAGAGAGAGAGAGAGAGAGCGATTGAACAGCGACGGTGAGAGGTTCGATTGTTTTTTTGGCTGAGAGTGAGAACTCACGATTGTTTTTTACGATTCAGTGGATGTGTTTTACGATAGAGGGAGGAAGGGATAAGGTCAACGTGAAAATTTGTTTTCCCTTCAGGTAGTTTTCACCACTGAGAAAAAAGTTAGCCAAAGTTTTCACTTAAATTGCAAAAATGCCACCGCGTTTTTTTCCCTTCATTTCAACACTCCACTGATGTAAATGTTATATGCTATTAGGAATTCCCTTCATGTACTTATGTCAACTGATGTAAAAACTAACAGCGTGTATCTTTCCCTTCAAATATTTTTCGTGTTGATGTGAAAACTAAAACATCCTTAATGTTAAATGTATATTTTGTAGTAGTGAACCGACCAAATAAAACAGTTGTATTTACGATTTACAATACCATGGTGAAATACAATATTGGCAAACTTTATTAACTAAAGCAATAACTCACATCTTGTTATATCATTGGGTAAATTTTCAAAACAAATTCATAAATTTAGCTCATATTCCTCCCAAAAAACTTTAGCTCATATTATATCTGAAATTCTTTCTCTTTTATTTCTATTAGTATTTTTTATTTAGTTAAATACTCTTTGGTCACTATATAACTAATGTATCTGACCTATAATATTGTACAAATACAAATAAATCGGTTATTCAATGAATCTGAAAAAGAAATATTTGCTTATAAATATGACCGGAGATAGGATACTTTATTTTTTAAAATTAAAAAATAAAGTACCGAATTTAAATAACATTTGTTTTGCAACTAAACTTAACCAAAATGTTGCAAAAAATTAAATAAAAATATATTTTATAAGACCAACAATATATTTAATCACTTTTATTTTGATTTTGTCTCTGCCTGTTGATACATCCTTTACGATTAGGGACAACTTTGGTTATGTTTCTAAGATTATTGTGTGGTATGAGATAATTTGGGACTGTTGGTTCAATAATGAGAGCATTTGTTAAGAGTTTGATTCATATTGTTCAATTTGGAGTATTGATTTTGGCTAGCTGATCTATAACCATTTCATCTGGTTTGCTGGTAGATTCATAGCAGATTGTCAATAAGGTTCGTTTTGAGCTCACTGTCTAATATGTTACATATGTATGTTTTGAATTTCACTAGCTAGTTTTTATTCTTCCAAGGGTGTGTTTCTCTACATCCCGTTAGTAGAGCTCATTCTTTTTCAACCTTATGAAACTTTGGTGTATTTTTTTTCCCTTCTTTTCATCTAGCAGTGACACAGGATTGAATCCCTCTCAAATCCTTCAAAACAAATGACCTCTTTTTAATAATAAAAAAATCGGTTCAATTAAAGGACTTATTACATCATTTTTAAAACACCAAATATAAAAAATATAGCACTGCACCGCTTAACTTACAGGTCTTAATCTAGTATATTTTGAAGTGTGAAAAAACTCACAAACGTAACTGTATTATGACATATATACATACATACACATATGCTGTTAACTTACTCTCATTAAAAAACATACATGAAGGAGTAAGTTAGCAAGTCTACTCCCACTTAGTTTTTACCAAAAAACCTTTCATACTCCCACTCAAAAACATGAAGGGATAAGTTAGCAAGTCTAGCTACTCTCACTTTGAGAGTAAGTTAGTAAGCCTACTCTCACGTAGTTTTAAAGGGATAAAATTGATTGTTTTGCTAAAAAGAAATGATAGTTGGTTTGTTAACGTGCTCAATTTTTCACCAATAGATCGAATATAGTAACCTCACAAAAATGTTTGCTACTATATATTTGGAATGATGAAAGTGAGTGTAAATTAGTGAGGTGGATGTAAATAATTTGACAAAATTTATAAAAAAGTGTGTATATAATCAAATGGGTGTAGGTTGTTAACTTACACCTTAGTGCTTTTAGGTGGATGTACTTGCTTGTTTACACCTTAGTGTTGTTAGGTGGGTGTAAATTAAATTAACAACCCCATATAATATATATATATAATCATAGACTATAATTAACAAACATATTTTAAACTTAACTATTAAAGCTATTATGATAAGAGGTATGGTAGAAGACTTTCCATTTTTGATTGTTAAAAAAAAAGGTATGATAGAAGAGAAAATGTAAAGCCTGAATTGAAGGTCATGGAGATATATCTAAAACAAAAAGAAAAGAAGATAATCTAAATAATATGTATTAATGATGTGTTATTTAATTATCATCATTTTACAATATACAAAGATATAATTACAAGGTTCTTGAAATTAAAAAAAAAAAAAGTTTATTAGGTGGAAAAGAAATAACTCAATGAAAGCTCATGAAAAATTCTAGCAGAGCACCAAATGAAGAATCATACAAGCACATAATATTTTTCATCTTTCCCATTGGCCGAACCTTATTGGAAAGCATTTACACAATCCACCCACACACTTTGGTATCTGATCAACCTTCTTGCACAGATCACTTGGACAATCATCATCAGTAACACATGGCCAATACTCTTTCATAAAGAAAGAGAATGAAATTTGTTTGCGTTCAAAGTTTGTTGCAACCGTAAATTGAAAAAGACAAATAATCATCATACTACAAACATAATTGACAATTGTAGACATGTTTCCCTCCTTTTTTATTTTTGTAATAAATGTAACTTTATATTTTTTTTTTAAGTGTAACTTTAAAATTTCTAATGCTCATTCTCCGCTTAAATGTATATTTTTTCTTATGGAGTTGTGAAATATTATTCTTAATATTATAATTATTACAAAATGGCCCGTAAGTACATCAATGTGTCATGTTTGTCCATTTAACATAACAAAAAGATAGGTCACAAAAAATAAATTATTCTTAATATTTTAATTATTACAAAATATCTTTTAAGTACATATGATTTGTTTGAGAATATATTTTATGAGTGACGTAGACAGCAGAGATTTAACACATATATGAACGATCTGAATGCAACCATTGACCTATTGATCAATGTGGGTTAAGGAAGATATTGAGTGTCAGGTGAACATAAGAGTTCAGTTTGGGAAAGTGTTTTTGTAAGCCCTATATTTTTTTTTATCCAAGACATTATGTCTATTTGTTTCTTATTAGAAAAACACTATTGTTTTTATTTTATTTTTATTTAACAATAGTCATCAACACTAAATTCCTAACAAAGATTCAAAAAGAATTTCTTAAAACAATCAAATTTGACACCTTCGCCCTCGAGTCACATTAAAAACAAATTAATAAACTTCAAAATCTATTTTAATTACAACACAGCAAAACCTAAATATCTTCCCCGCGTATGTGCTTCAAGTAAAAACATCAAGACATACATCATATGTTCTTTGGTACCTAAAATGTTGGTTGTAAGGGTTAGTCTTCAATATCCATAAAATAAAATCAATAATAAATTACAACATCAAATAAGAATATACAACCATCATCATGAAATTTTGCCCTGTTTGACATATAATAATGAATCGCCACATTTGACACTTAAAAATCCATTGAATTGCCCCATTTGACACTTAAAAATCCATTGAATCGCCTCATTTGGCACCTAGAACACAACTGAGGTCTTAGGGTGTAGAGTTTTAGTTCCTGGTTGTTTACGAGTGTTTTTGGTAAACAAAAGTGCCAGTTTTAAAAGACTACGTTCTTGATCAAACTACAAATCCTATGACATGTTGTGCAATGTTCTTTTCTTCCAGAAAGTGTTTGAATGTTCATCATAATTCTTAAGTTTGAATATGAACAAGAAGAAGATTAAGGTGTTATTCGACATGATCAAATAAGGTTTTATTGATTTGAAAATAAATTTGACTTTGAAAATGAAAACAAAGAAGTTTAAAAGAAATTAAATTGCATTGTATTAACAAAGATGGTTCATCAAATCAAACATACATTGTCTAGTTACTCTTTTCTCTCTATAAGTTGGATAGTTTGAGCATGAAGAATTCTCTATAATATTTGTGACCCTTCATTCCTATTAAAAATTACTATATAACGGTCTTAAACTATATGTCTTCGACAGACTTGGACTGTTTTCCACGTGTCTTGGACCTTTGATTTGGCCTCTTCAAAAAGGTTTTGAATTCATTCCAGACGAATTTAAAAGACTTGGAACTCACATATTGAATCTTGTCGAATGCAATTGATCCTTAACTTGCATATGAAGAATTTTTCAAATACAACTTTTCCTGTCGAAAATAATCAATTGAAAATACATGCTAACACCGGTCCAGCTTTCAAAACTAAGATCAAAATCCATTGAACATTGCATTAGAGCCGAATTAAGAATTGCAATGTTTAAATTTGACTTAGAATCTATGTGTGAGGATATATATTTAAAGTTATATTGGAATGTCATTATTACCCAGGTTCCAAGACTCTTAAATGTACACATGTGTTTGAATATCTATAATTTAAATTAACTTTTACGAGTAAGATTCAAGTTTATTTAATAGATACATATAATAAATTTTTGTTCAAAGTGTTTTAAAATTTTTGAATCGATGAAATCCAATATTTTTAGTGAAATAATATCCATAGTAATTTAATTTCAGAGGTACTCTTGATGTAAACTTAATCCCTAGTCATCTTTAAACTTTAAAATAATCAATCTTATTAGTTGAAAATTTCTACAAATAATTGTATTATATTCTTAGAACTTAGAAGAGTCCAAGTCAATTTTAAATAATAAACGTTGGTTCTTATGGCCGTTGAGTTCTTCAAAGAAAAAGCAAACATAATCGATCATTCTAATTGCTTCTTTAACAAAAGTGAACACATTAACACAGCTCACAAACGTATACAAACATCTAACGGCCAACCCATTCATATGATATGTCGGCATAATTGTTTCTCAAGCTCCAACTGTCCATGTTATCTGTGGGCCCCACGCGTTTCTCCAAAAAATTCACCTCTATAAATTCTCATATCACCCATTCAACATACATAACTTGCATAACTTTACCTTAGAATCAATTTCACAAATTTTCATTCTTTTCATTTTCAATTTATAACTTCCTCTATTCCATAATTTTGCAATGGCATCATCAGCTACAACAATGAAATTCTTCTCCTTCTTTTTCGTCGCCATGTTGGCTGCCTCTATCGCCTCGGCTCAAGACCTCAGCCCCTCGTTGTCTCCGGCACCAGGTCCTGATGCCGGAGCAGCTGGATATGTTACAAATTCAGTGACTATGGTTGGAGTTTCAATTGTATTGTCAATGCTCGCCATCTTCAAACACTAAAAAATTATGATTCCACTTATTTTCTTGTGGATTTCATGGAAGTAGACAAGCAGTATCGACTTGTTCTGCTTAAACTGCTGTCTTGTGGATAGTGATGATTACTAGGAGTTTATCTATGTATTTTTGAAAGCGTGAGATATTTTACATTATTTGTTTTTACATTTCATTATTTATTGTAGGTGTTAAAGAAAAATAAAAAGGACTTTAGGATCCTTGAGTTAATATTTTTGTGTGTAATATATAAAGGATGAAATTTTTGCATTTTTCTAGTTAATAATTTTAAAATCTTTTTATTTTATTTGTTCTTTTATCTTTCATGATCATTTATGTTTCGACACGATTCACACGAATATGAAAAATATTAAACAAGTTGTTTATTCAAGAAATACTTAATGTATATTTTTGTCTTTTGTCTTTTGTCTTTTATGTTCAATTGTATTTTAATTTTTTAAAAGAACCCAAATTTATAATAGAAATAAAACATTAAGCCCTTCAAGAAAAAATATTAAAATTAAAGATTCCAAAGAAAATAATGGAGAGATGAAATTCATATAACGAATCATACATTTGAAGTATTGATCTCCAATTTTAATGTGTCTAATAGGAGTCAAAATAGGTCGGTATACGGAACCTACGGTCAAACTTACGTCAAGTTAGTTAAGCTTTTTTTTTTTTGTTAAACAAGACACGTTAGGGTTATGACTAAAATGTAATCCTATGACAAATTACATACTTTGGCTTTAATTTAACTTGACCTAACCTATTCCTATACTTATTGTTCAACAACTTAGCAATAAAATTGAAGATCAATTTCATGTTTCTTTAATTCTGCTCTAATTTTCCCATGTAAGTTAAAAAAAAAATTCTCCAAGTTAAACCTATTTAATCTTTCACTTTTAAATTTTAATTATCATAGAGTCATCTCCATTTTTATTTTATTTAATAAATAAACTATGTTAAAAAGTCCTATATCAGATAAGAAATGACATGAACTAGTGTTTATAAGTTAGGATAATTCTTCTCACTTTACAAGTCTGTTTTGTGAAGTTATGTTAAATTCAATCACAAATTCTAAAAAACACGGACTTATTTTGACTAGTAAAGCATTGCAATATTTCATGTATATAATTATAGGTTAGGATTTAGCCCCTCCATTTTTTTCTAGTGTCAATTTTTTTAGAAGTTTTTTGTGAGAAATATGAGATAATAATAGCTGAAGTTGTAATAGAAAAAAGGTAAATCATTTCATAAAAAATAATAAATTTTTGTTCTAAAAAAATCATTTCAAAATTATATCCATTATGGACAAAAAATAAAACAAAAAAAATTGTGAGGATGAAAACATTTCATTTTATTTGTTAGGGACGAAAACCAAAGTTTGATATATTTATAGAGACGAAAAGTTTATTTAACCCTTTGTTAATCTTCTTGATATGTGTAAATTATAAGTTGAATACATCAATTAAAATGAAACCGAGTAATAAATAACTAGCTCGCACGGAACTCCAAAACTTATAAAATTAGGGACATGTTTAACTTAAGGAAAATGTTAACTAGTTCCTCTGTGACACTGATTTAGAAAGCAAATATGGTAAAATAAAAATATAATTCACACACATAATCACCACATTGGTCACTGTTGGAGGGTAGATTTTAGAAGAAGAAGAAAAAAATTAAATACTCAAATTTGATTTAAAATTTTCATTGTTCGATCTTAATCTAATGGTCACTAAAGTGAGGACTAAATGAATGCGAAATTTTATTGACAACACGGAATCATAACTCGTTTAACCTGCACCAAATCGACCTTTTTCACTTTAAAGTTTAAACTTAAGACTTGCATTTTTGTACGCTTATTTTTGTTTTGTATTTTTGAGAGCTAATTTTTTAATCCGATATATCAATTTTTCAATTACTCTTTTTATTTATATTTTATTCGAATGAAGTATTTTTCTTTAACTAATCACACCCTAAAGTATCTATGAGAGCCACAATATATATTTTTTTTCTTTTGCATCAAACCAAGAACAAAGATCTAAAAAGACGAAAGGTGCATGTTGTGCAATCAAAAACCAAAAACAACTCACGTTAAGTTGTTGCCAATTGCTATTACCCACATTTTTATCAAATACTTCTTCCGTCCCATAATAACTGAGACAATTATTAAAAAAAATGTCCTAAAATAACTGAGTCGTTTCACTTTTCAATACAATATTAATTACTTTTTTTTCCCTTTATAATTTCAATTAATATTGTTTTCATCACTTCCAATTCAATATATTTCACTTTGCATTTATAATAGTGGAGAATGCACCAATACTTAACAAAAGCACTTAAAACTATTTTTCTCTCTCTTTCATTTATACATTTTTTTTAATATGTGTGAAATGAGCTTTTGACTCGGTTAATCTGAGACGGAAGGAGTATTATTTTCCTCCATGTGCGATTACTGTTTTTGAAGCACCTCCACATGCATGTCCGTTACTTTCGACTAGAGCCATCCCAGTTAAATTAAGTGTATATAATTAAGATAGTGGATATTTGTATTAAAGTTGTTTACAAAATTTGATTTTTACTTCCATATTTTTGTTATTTTATCTTTAACTTTTGTCGTTTTAAAAAATTCATATTGAATTTATTTCATGTTAAAAAATTCTAAATTTTTGTAAATGAACCTTTCACAGTGTTATAAACTCGTGTAAAAAAAAATCGCACAAAAATTTAAGAGTTTAAGTATAATTAAACAAATATTGTTTTAGCAGAGACTAAAATTATAAGTATTTTTTTTTTGTAAGGACTAAAAAATGTATTAAAATTAAGTAAGGACTAAACTTAAAAATTATCCATTTTATAAGGACCAAAAACATATTTAATCATATATATTATACACTAATAAAAGTTTCTCATATGAACTAGCATACTTCACTAATAAAAATTTCAACAAATCACATGAATATGTTAAACTCAATTTTATTATATCTTTGGCTACGTTACATTAAATCTTAACTTTCGTAGGCTAAAAAAAATAAATAAAAACAGCCTTCATATTGAAGACAACACATAGCTAGGGACGGATTCTACGAGAAAGCTTCAAAAGGAAATTACACGTAAAATAACAAAAAATTATTCAAAGAGTAAGAAGAGTCCAAGTCAATTTTTAAAACATAAACATGTGTCCTTATGGTGGTTGAATTCATCAAAGAAAAAGCAATTAACAAAACATATCACAACCAATCATTCTAATTGGTTGTTCAACAAAATGAACAGCACACAATCTTACATAAACATCTAACAATCGACTTATTCATGTTCTCTCCGTTTCATAATATAACAAAAATTCATTTTTAGGTTCATTTATTTAATAATGTATTTGGTCCGCAAAATTCACTTTTTAGGGTTATTCATTTAATTATGGACCACATACATCATTAAATGAATTAATCTAAAAAGTGAATTTTGCTTATATTTTGAAACGAGGGAGTATGATACAACGTTTGCATAATTGTCTCTGAAGCTCCGGCTGTCCACGTTATCTGTGGGCCCCACGTGTTTCTCCAATCTTATAAATACTCCCATCACTTATTCAACATACATAACTTGCACAACTACTCCTTTGCTTCACAATTTTCATTTTCAACTTCCTCTACTTCACAATTTACCAATGGCATCATCAGCTACTACAATGAAGTTCTTCTCTTTCTTTTTTGTTGTCTTTGTGGCTGTTGTGGCCTCGGCTCAAGACCTTAGTCCCTCATCCGCTCCGGCACCAGGTCCTGATGTTGGGGCTTGTGGATCTGTTACGAGTTCAGTTGCTATGATCGGAGCTTCAATTGTGTTGTCAATGCTTGCCATCTTGAAGAACTGAAAACATCATGAACCCACTAATTTTCTGGTGGATTTCGTGGAAACAAAGAAAATGAACACAACTCAAAGATAGTCGTTATTGTTGATTATTATGAGTTGATCTACCTACACATTTTCTTGTGTACTATACTTGAGAGCGAGATAATATTTATTATCCTATTTCATTATTCATTGTAGGTGTTATGTAAAAATAAAAAGGATTTTATCATCCTTTGTCTAAAAATAATTATTAGCATCTTAGTGTTATAGCTTATTCGTTTTTGTGTGTAATATATTAACAATGATTTTTGTAATTTATTATTTTTCCAAATCTTATTCCTCGCTTTTGGTATTTTTTGCTCAAAAAAAAAAATAACAAAGAAGTGACCAAGTCGAGAGTCTCAGCAAGGTCATGAAATGCCCTACATCTCATTGAGTACTAATATAATTATTTACAGATCATCTAATAAAAAGTTTCTTACATTGACAACGAAAGCTAAATACACATATTTGCAGAATATTAATCAATTACAACCTAATCCAACTCCATTGACAACTTACTCGTATGTTTTCGATAAATAAGTTTTCTTTTTAATTTTTTACATTGAAAAATTAAGAATGGAGACGAGCAAAATATGTGTCTAAAACGAGCAAAATTTGTCTCTAAACATATCTGGGACAAAATCACATACCGAACTGGGTCTGTGGTTACTTCCATCGTCGCTAAGCCTTGAGAGACATAATTTAAATTTCCACCTCCAATCATAAACAAAATAAATTTTTCTCCAAATACTAATATCTGTCGTTCATGGTTAAAAAATAGATGGACTAAATCTGACGTTGTTGGAGATAGAAACCACAATCTCTAACAAACATAATTCCGTCTCTAAACTTTGTTGTGAAGTTTATAAATTTCGTCTCAAATTATTAATATTATGGGTGTGTTTGTTTCTATGGAAAGATAGTGAGGGGGAGAGAAAGACAAGGGAAAGAAACATTTTCCATGGTTTGGAACAAGTGAAACCAACTAATGAAAGAATGAGATACCATGGCTTCCACACCAAAAACCTTTTCATGGCAATATGTGCAGAAAGGTTGGGGAAACAACTAACTTTTGTTTAAAAAGTCCAAAGCACCCCTAGTTTTATTGTTTTTTTTTTTTTTTTTTTATTTCTAAACGGGTGTGCATATATATAAGGGTATATATCTCCATTAGAAAAAAAAATAGATCTTTCTTTCCTCCAATTTTCTAATCCACTTTCTATTAAACCAAACAACCAAAACAATCCCTTCATTTTCCATTTCCTTTCTATCCTCATACAATCTTTCCTTTTACTATCTTTCCTCTTACTTTCTCTTCTCATCCAAACATAGCCTATGTCTCTACATAGAAGGATTGAAGTTTCGTCTCTAAAAATATTATTGTTTTTCAAATCTACCTCAATATTCCAAATATTTGCTAAAACGATGTTTAAAATTTTTATTATGTTTATCTAGCTCTCGATAATGTCATACTTATATTTTGATAAACATCAAATTTGCAAAAATGACATAACATACGCTCATACAACTACACCACATGATATCAATACATAAAGTTGTCAAATATATGTAAAAACAAGGGTGGCTTAAGCACGGGCCAAGGGGGTGGCAGCCTAGGGCACCATAAATTTAGAGGCACCAAAAAATTATTTTTAATATATATGTGTGTGTGTGTGTATTCCCATTAAAAAAAATATAAAATGCTAGTTGCTGACAAAATCACAAGGCACTACAAAGTCTAAACTAATAAATGACGTGAATAAATAAAATGTAAAATAAAACCAGTCAACTACATGTACCAAAAAATATTAATTACATCCATAATTTTAAGAGCTAAACCGATGAGTCATGAGTGAAAAGCAAGTGAATAATCTAATTGAGGCACTACAATTAAAATAATGATATAGAGTGTTATGAGTAATAAAGAGTAGGGTTTTTTTGCTAAAGTATATTAAAAGTCGAATTATTTTACCTAGTATATGAGCCTCTTTTCTTTCTAATTCTAATTCTTATTCTCTATGACTAATATCTCCATCTCAATTTGAAAACAAAAAATATCTCTCCATCTTAATTACGCAACTATTAGCACAAGAACAATCAATTGTCAAAAGCATAAGTGATGTATACGATTGATCGCAACTTCATAAGATAGGAGTAGGCGCCAATTGCAATTGCCAAACAATTTATTTATTATTTAATAGTCAAACAAATTTTAACTCTTGAGGAATTAACATTGAATTATGAAATGTTGTGATGATATAAACATTGAATTATGATCCATGTCTGCTGTTTTGATAAACTTGTCGAGTGAAGCCTAGACTCTGGAACATGGATTATAGCTTAGAGCTAATTGGTTTACATTTCAAAGATTCATACTTGTGTTCTTCTTGCACAATGTCAAATGAAATGTTTAATAGTTTTCCCTTTCATTTCTTTTAATCGTATCATTTTTTGTGGAATTTTTTTATAAGGGCACCACTCTCTTGATTCGTCCAAGGCATCCAAATTTAAAGAGTTAGCCCTGTGTAAAAAGATCATACTATATTTGATATACCAAAAATTAGCTAAATAAAAGTAATCATACTAAAGTTTAACATCAATCCATCTCATTGTCACCAATATAAAGCTATCCAGAATATAAAAAGATCATGATATGTTGATCTAACTAAAAAAAAACATTAATAAAAGGGACAAAGCTAGAGTTCATCCATCTCGGCGTTACCAATATCACCTTATCCTTCTGGTTGAATCGAAGAGTTCATATTAGGCATTTCAAACGTTCCATCTTCGGTATTATCATTTCTTGTACAAAAAAATTCATATCAAGTTCAGCATCTTTTTCTAACGAAACTACATCGATAAAAATTGGAGGTTACAACAATAGCTTATGATCCTAGCCTCCATAGCAGTAACCTTTTGGCTAAATGTTTGTTTTTATTTCTTTTTTTATCAAAAAAATGTTTTTTTCCTTTACAAATGATCTTTTTTTAATTTCTAACTAACAAATTGTTTCTTAACAAAAATATACAATAAATCTTTAGTCCTTAAAATTGACTATATAATAAGAGTTTAATTTATATACTTTATCATTGGACAACACATATACCACTTAAACATTTATTCTTTGTCTCATAATAATTGTCACCTTATAATATAACACAACATTTATTAATTTTTTCATCAATATATTCTTATTTATTGAATTTCACTTCTTTTAATTAATAAACTATCTTAAATTAGTAAGAGAGTTTTGATAAATTACACACCATCTGGTCACTATTACAAGTAAAAATCAACTTTTTAAATACTATATAAAAAGTGGATTTTTACATATAATAATGACTTTAGAGATGTATTAATTTCACTATTGAAACTAACATAATTGATTTTTTTTTTTTTTAAATCATGTAGAACCTCAAAGAGGCAATTAAAAGAGGGAATACAAGAGTAACTTCAAAGAACAATTCTACCACCAATAAGAATACGTCTATTGTTCCACTTGGACAAACGATTCCTTTATACACCCTCCACTTGAATTATTAATGTATTCTTAGAACTTGGTACAACAGTCCAAGTCTTGGTCGAAAAAAGAGGTGTCCAAGTCAATTTTAAATCAGAAACGTTGGCAATTATAGCATGGTGAATCCTTCAAAGAAAAAACAAGCATGATGATTTTACTTGGTTGTTTAACAAAACTAAACAGCACATTCACACAGCGCCCAATCGTAAACAAACATCAAACGGCCGACTCATTCATAATACATTTTCAAGCTCCAGCTATCCACGCTATCTGTGGACCCCACACGCTTCTCTAAATAATAATTCTTCCCTTATAAATACTTTCACACCCTCTCAATTCTCATATCACCACTTCTCAACATTCTCAACTTCTCTTTATATTTTCGATCTTCATTTTCAATCTTCTATTCCATAGTTTTGCAATGGCATCATCAGCTATAAAGTTCTTCTCCTTCTTTTTGGTCATCATCTTCGCCGCCACAGTGGCCTCTGCCCAAGACCTTAGTCCCTCGTTGGCTCCGGCACCAGGTCCTGATGCTGGAGCTGCTGGATCTGTTACAAGTTCAGTGGCTATGGTCGGAATTTCGGTTGTATTGTCAATGCTCGCCATCTTCAAGCACTAAAAACATGATGATTCCACTCATTTTCTTGTGGATTCATGGAAGTAGGCTGATGTTCTGCTACATAATGTTGGTTTGCGGTATAGTGATGATTGATATGAGTTAATCTATGTATACTTGAGAGCGTGAGAGTGAGAGATTTTTACCGTATTTATTTTTATATTTCATTATTTATTGTAGGTGTTAAGGAAAAATAAGGAAGACTTTACTATCCTTGTCGAGTAATTATTATTGTCATGTTAGCGTTATGCTTATTCATTTTTGTGTATAATATATAAACAATGATATTATTTTATACTTGGTATTTTTTTATTTTATAAATATTCTTATTTTATATGTCTTTTATCCTTGATCATTTAAGTTTGGACTTGAATATGAAAATAATTAAACAAGTCATTTATTTAAAATGATTAATTAATACGTTCAAATTTTTGTAATATAAAGGGAAATATATGTTTAATTGTATCTTAACGTTATAAAAGAACCAAAATAATATTATTATTTTTTTTGTTTTAAAGAATGGAGTCGTGGAATTCAATTTATATAGGTGAAACGAATTATTGTGGGTTTGCCTATGCCTATTCGAAACTAGAGAATTCGAGCAGCGAAAATTCAAATGATATAAGTGAAACAAATTATTGCGGATTTGGCTATGCCTATTCAAAACCAAAGAACTATTGTGGGTTTGACTATGTCTATTCAAAACCAAAAATTCGTTAACCTAAAAATTTAGCAGAAGTGGTTAATGAGCTACACCAAAAATGAATAATTCTAGAGATTCTGAGTTGGTTCCTGAGCTCAAAGTTTTTTTTTGCACAAACCAAATGATATATAATAATAACAACAATTATCCACCCTGCACAAGGCGTGCAAAAGTGAATCATCTATCAAAATATACAAAGTCCAGGTGCCAAAAAAGAGGGACACCATCATAAACATCGAAAAAAAGTTACCGGTAAACACCCATACAAAGTAACGGGTGTTTCACCAATCATAATAACTGTAAACAAAGGATGGTTGTTTGGTTTTCACCCACAAAAAAGATGTCATCTTGATTTTTTCGATGAGAACATAAGGATGTGATGCCACATTTTTAAAGATATGGTTATTCCGATCCTTCCATATAACCCAAGCACAAGCATACCAAATACCTTTTAAAAAAGATTGAGTGCACCGTGGTAATCCCGCCATATTGGAAAACTGAAGATGATGTTCACGTTACACGATGAACAACTGAGTGGACAAATTAACACGAAAAAAACAAACAATCGTTTACGCTAATAATTTGTTGTATACCATACTTTTGAAATTTGTTGAATTTTATCCACGATAAAATGCGACTTTAAATCGGCCTCTTTGGAAATAGGAAATCAAAATTCGCATAACTTGTATCAAATCGCCCTTTTTTACCTTGTGGACAGGTCTTGCATCTCTGCGAGCTTAATATTTTATGGAGAATAGGGAATCAAAATTCACATAACTTGTATCAAATCGCCCTTTTTACCTTTAGAAAAATGTGTAACCATTACATTTTTATTCTCCAAGTTGCAAAAAATGTAAATTTTTAGGATAAAGTTTTCTGTATTTAAAAAGGATAGAGATTAAGAAAGAGAAATATGTAAGAGAGAATGCGAGAAAAGAGATAAATGTAAAATATAATATAATTTAAAATATGATATAAAAAACAAGGAAAAATGTTTTATATTTTAGGTTTACTTGTTAAAATAGCTTTTGTAATATATGTGAAGTCTGAAAATAATCCTAGTAAAAATAAAAACACAAATTATATCCGTGTAAGAGAAAACAATCATGGTTAGAGAACATAATAAATAGCATGACGATCTTGCTTATTTAAAGCTAGAGGTATATAAGATACCTAGCTCCCTACATATTTTGATAAAAGAATCTGATTAAAGTAGTTTTATAAAAATATCAACAAGTTGACACTATTTAAATATCTTTAAAAAACAAATCACTAACTTTTAAGTGAGATTTCTTAGGGAAAGCATATGGCACAAGAATGACTGCAAGAACAATTCTACTACCAATAAAAATACGTTCTATTATTCCACTTGGACAAACAATTTCTCAATACATTCACAACTTGTGAATTATTAATGTATTCTTAGAACTTACAAGAGTCCAAGTCTTGTTCGAAAAAAGAGGTAACCAAGTCAATTTTAAATCAGAATCGTTGGCTATTATAGCCGTTGATGTCTTCAAATAAAAAACAAAGATACGATATTTAACAAAAGTGAACAGCACATTCACACAGCTCACAAACGTATAGAAACATCTAACGGCCGACTCATTCATAGTAATATATTTTCAAGCTCCAGCAGCTGTCCATGTTATCTGTGGACCCCACACTCTTCTCTAAATAATAATTCTTCCCTTATAAATACTCTCACACCCTCTCAATTCTCATATCACCACTTCTCAACATTCACAACTTCTCTTTATATTTTCATTTTCTCATTTTCAATCTCAAATTCAAAGTTTTATAATGGCATCATCAGCTATGAAGTTCTTCTCCTTCTTTTTGGTCATCATCTTCGCCGCCACCGTGGCCTCTGCCCAAGATCTTAGTCCTTCGTTGGCTCCAGCACCAGGTTCTGATGCTGGAGTTGCTGGATCTGTTACAAGTTCAGTGGCAATGATCGGAGTTTCAGTTGTATTGTCAATGATCGCCATCTTCAAACACTAAAAACATAATGATTCCACTTATTTTCTTGTGGATTTCATGGAAGTAGACAAGTAATATTGACCTGTTCTGATGCATAATGTTGTTTTGTGGTACGATGATGATTGTTAGGAGTTTATCTATGTATTTTTGAGAGTGTAAGATATTTTATAGCATTTACTTTTACATTTTATTATTTATTGTAGGTGTTAAAGTAAAATAAATAGGACTTTACCATGGTTCTTGAGTAATTATTATTGTCATGTTTGCTTATTTATTTTTGTGGATAATATATAAACTATGACATTATTACATTTTTCTACTTAGTATTCTTTTATAAATCTTTTTCTTTTATTCATATTTATTCTTTCATCATTTAAGTTTGGACTTTTTTTTTGTGTACCTTTTAGTTTGGACTTGAATATGAAAATAATTAAACAAGTTGTTTATTAGAAAAAAAATAGGTTTAATTGCATTTTTCCTCCTATCTTTTGTTAATTGTGCAATTTTGCACCCCTTTATTTTTTGAGCGATTTTGCACCCCATCTTTTTCCCCCTTTCTGATTTTGCCCCCCGTCTTTGTGTTCAATTGCACTTTTGCCCCCTATCTTTTTGCTAATTGTGCGATTTTGCACTCTCTCTTCTTTTTTTTGAACGATTTTGCACCTTATCTTTAGCCCCTTTTCCTCTCTTTTAATGATGATTTTTAACAAAACACAATTGGCAAAAGATGGGGTGCAAAATCACTCAAAAAAAACAAGGGGTGTAAAATTGCACAATTAGCAAAAGATAGGGGGAAAAGTGAAATTAAGCCACTTTTTTCTTGACAAGAAAGCATCTCCAAGATTTTTGTAAGAAGATAAAAGAAATACTCCCTCCGGTCCTATTTATAAGATAAAGTTGGGTCAACAAAAGTTGATGTATCAGGTTAACAATTTTCTTATAAATAGGACCAGAGGGAGTATATGTTTAATTGTATATTAATTTTCAAAAAGAACCAAAATTTAAGATAAAAATAAAGATTTGCGAGAAAATAATATATTTATTGAATTTAACTCCATTTCATTAACCCACTGACTTTAATTAATAAGAGTGTTTTCTTTTTGTGGTGGCCGAAGTTTAAACCTCAAACCTTATATATATTATGCATTGTCTCCAGCAACTAAGTTAAATTCACGATGACAATTAATAAGAGTATTTTGGTAAATGATACATTATTCAATCACTATTATAAACAAAAATCAATTTTTTTTTATAAAATTTTATTATGACTTATAATAGTGATCAGAGGATGTACTAACATTATTATTAAAATCACCATAACCGAACGTTTTCTTAAAGAGAAATGTTATTTGTACAACCATTTTTATACAACTTTTGTACAACTTTATCTCTGATACTCACATTATCTTCTTATTCTCTCTTTTCTTTTTTCTCTCTCCATTGTTTTTGACCAATAAGAAGAGAGAACAACAAGGTTGTACCAAAAGTTGTACCAAAATAGTTGTTCAAATATCATTACTCTTTCTTAAAAATCGTACACAACCACAATGTGACAATTAAAAGGTATGGGGAGTGCGGATAGGTATTATTCTTTCCCGAGAAATGATATTTGTACAACCACTTTGTGATAACTTTTTGATAACTTTCTCTCTCATACTCACATTATTCTCTTATTCTCCCTCTTTCTTTTTCTCTCTCCATTGTTTTTGACCAATAAAAATAGAGAGAAACGAAGTTGTCACAAAAATCGTATCAAATGGTTGTTCAAATATCACTTCTCTTCTTTCCCGTGTCTTTTTCACCCGTCCAATGATAATCCAACCATTTCTAATAAATTTTTATAAAGTTCAGTGAAATAAAATGAATGGTTAAGATGAGTGACTTCAAGAGAACAATTCTACCATTAATAAAAATAGGCTAAATTACATTTTTGGTCCCTTAACTATTTAGGTAGTATCACTTTGGTCCCTAAGTTAAAATTTGATTTATTTTGTTCTCTTAACTCCTTCCTGCTACACATTTTGGTATTTTTCGTTAGTTTTAATTCAAAAACGTTAGGTTTTCTTCATTTTCTTCTGGAATTTTTCTCGGATTCATGTTGTTGAAGGTTGATGGAGATGATATAAAGATGAAAAAGAGGAGAAGAAGATGAAGAAAACCTAACGTTTTTGAATTAAAACTAACGGAAAAAACTAAAATGTATAACGAAGAGAAGTTAAAGGACCAAAATAAATTGAATTTTAATTAAAGGACCAAAACAATACTAGCTTAATAGTTAATGAACCAAAAATGCAATTTAGCCATAAAAATATGTCTATGGTTCCACTTGAACAAACGATTCCTCTATACATCCGCCATATGAATTATTAATTGATTCTTAGAACTTACAAGAGTCCAAGTCTTGATCGAAAAAAGAAGAGTCCAAGTGAATTTTAAATCAGAAAATATTGGCTATTATAGCGGTTGAGTTATTCAAAGAAAAACAAAAGATATAATAATTCTACTTTTTTGGTACTTTTGTTTAACAAAAGTGAACAGCACATTCACACAGCTCACAAACGTATAGAAACATCTAACGGCCGACTCATTCATAGTAATATATTTTCAAGCTCCAGCTGTCCACGTTATCTGTGGACCCCACACTCTTCGCTAAATAATATTCTTCCCTTATAAATACTCTCACCCTCTCAATTCTCATATCATCACCACTTCTCAACATTCACAACTTCTCTTTATATTTTTATTTTCTCATTTTCAATTTCAATTTGAAAGTTTTACAATAACATCATCAACTATGAAGTTCTTCTCCTTCTTTTTGGTCATCATCTTCGCCGCCACCGTGGCCTCTGCCCAAGACCTTAGTCCTTCGTTGGCTCCAGCACCAGGTCCTGATGCTGGAGCTGCTGGATCTATTACAAGTTCAGCGGCTATGATCGGAGTTTCAATTGTGTTGTCAATGCTCGCCATCTTCAAGCACTAAAAACATGATGGATTCCACTTATTTTCTTGTGGATTTCATGGAGTAGGCAAGTAATATTGACTTATTCTGGTGCATAATGTTGTTTTGCAGTACAGTGATGATTGTTAGGAGTTTATCTATCTATTTTTGAGAGTAATGTAAGATATTTTACGGTATTTATTTTTACATTTCATTATTTATTGTAGGTGTTACAGTAAAATAAAAAGGACTTTACTATCGTTGTTGAGTAATTATTATTGTCATGTTTGCGTATTCATTATTGTGTATAATACATAAACAATGCCATTATTGCATTTTTCTACTTGGTATATTTTTTTATAAATCTTTTTATTTTATTCATCTTTTATCTTTCATCATTTAAGTTTGGACTTTTTTTTGTGTACCTTTCTGTTTGGAATTGAATATGAAAATAATTAAAAAGTTGTTTCTTAGAAGAAAAAAAATATTTAATACTAACAGCTCAATTTTTGTTTTGAACAATCAAATTTATTAGAAATGACAGAAGTAGTACTTAACTCACAATTCAGGAATAGTACAAGGGATACTTGCTTAGTAAAAAATCCAAACTCTAACTTAAGTATTTAAACAAAGAAGAGAGTTTGAGTATCATTTATTATATAAACACGGTCCCACTTTTTTCTTGACAAGAAAGCATCTACAAGATTTTTGTAAGAATATAAAAGAAATATATGTTTAATTGTATCTTAATTTTCTAAAAGAACCAAAATTTAAGATAAAAATAAAGATATTAAAAGATAAAGATTTGTGAGAATATAATATTTTTTTTGGTTTTAAAGAATGAAGTGGCGAAATTCAATTCATATAGGTGAAACGAACTATCTCGGGTTTGAACATGCCTAATCAAAAACAAAAAGTCGCAAAAAGTCGTTAACCAACAAATTTAGCTGAAATAGTTTATGAACTACACCAAAAAATAATTTAACACGAAGAAAAAAAAAGGAAAAAATCGTTTACGTTAATAATGAGTTGTGGTCTTTCTATAAACTGGCAAATTTATTAATCAAGCCAATTTACAAGAAGTAACGAAAGCACAAGCAAACAAGAAAAAAACAATCATAAAATAAAAATATAAAAAACAAGTACTACACCCTAAGAACATGCCCTCATAAACACAATTTTACACTACACAATCCGAAGAAAGACCTAACTAAGGTTTTACAATTCGAGAGTTTACCTCAATTTGTTTTACCTATATAAACTCAAACTCATATAAGTTTATTTAAAATTAAAATTATATAAAATTTATTATATCCATGACATAAGTAAGCTAATATAATATTGCAAATATGTCAATAATTCAAAATATGACTTAATTACAAAGACAAAGTATACATAACCACCATAATAAAGAGTTGTGTTCGGCTTAGCATCAAAATACAAAATTAACTTGCAAAATCATAAGTTTGGTAAGACTTTAAACCATCCAATAAAGCAAGTTTTAAAAGTTTTTAAAGTTGTTAATGTTGGATATTTATATATTGGCTTCACTTTTGCCTAAAACAAATATTCATGTGAGATATTGAACACGATGTGTCAACATCCTGGCATGGTTCAGTTGATCTGCACACTGTCTCGTTTTATGCACGCGCTATTTTATTTAAAGAATCCACATCTTTATTCATGTTGGTCAAGCTGCGTGTTTTTAGCACATGATCAGATCAGTTTGTGATTTCCTAAGATTGTGTTATCTACTTAGGAAAGTTTGGAGGTGATCACGATGTTCCTAATAATGTGCCTACATATTAGGAGTTTCCTTTTTTGATTCTGTTGATCGTGAAATGGATCACCGGATTGTTCTGAAGCACAACAAGTTTACTGACTCGTATTGCTTCAGTATTTAAACAAGACTCATTCAAGCCGTCATTTTGAAGAATAGATCATCTAGGATTTTGAGTCTGTTTGTGTGAGCTTTTCGTGTATCATCTTAATGCATGTTTAGGACTGTGTTTGAGTTGTAAATTGTGCACTACTCTGAAGCTTTTAAGAAAAGAGTTAGGTAGTTTGTAAACTGCACCTAAGTTGTGAAATACGGTGTTTAGTTTTTTTGTGTTTGTAATTTGAGAATCACAGGGGATGTGATCAATTGTAAGGGAGTGAGATGGGATCTCAGATCTAGGAGTTCCTAGGTTGAAGTCAGTACGGGTAGGTCCTAGGTCATTAGCACAAACGAGGAGTTTGCTGAGAGCTATTGAATAAGGACTACACTAGTGGATTTCCTTCCTGACTTGGTAGCCCCCAGAGTAGGTGACGTTGCACCGAACTGGGTTAACAAACTCATTGTGCTTTTTACTTTTATGCTTTGCGTTTTTCTTGTCTTTGTTAGCTTAGTGTTCGAAACATTTCACTCAACATCTGTTTTTGTATAACTTGTGTTGAAACATTGTATGGAACATCTTAAGTCTAACGTGCCAGAATTTCAGTTAATGAAGTTATCCAAAAAATAAACTAGTTAATTTCTTCAAAAGTTCAATCATTCTAAAGTTTCTTAATATCATTATCATTGGTGTCTTCATCTCCAATTTCATCAAATTCTTCTCGAGATGATATAGAATTTTCCATATTACAACCAAATACATGGCTTGAACTCACTTCAACATTAATTAACTCATTCAAGTTTACTATAGTTACAAGATTTTACCAGGTTTAACACGTGTTAACTAACCCGGTCAAACATTACAATTTCATCAAAAATAAAGTATATCTGCGAGTTAACACGTTTTGGCCACCTAAAAATGTAAACTCGGACGAATTTACGAGTTAACATTTGATTTGTTGAACACTGCCCGCAACCACACCTGCCAGCTCCATAAAATCTACTGCCAAACCTCTACTGCTAAATTACATTCTAAAAATATGTGTGAGACGTTTTCATCCGTTCCACAACCAAATGAACATATTTTTTTACGATTTAATCCAAACTTCTCTTTTAACTAGATTATCTTTCGTCGGTATCCTATTTTGCATCATTTATTCACACCAAAACTGATGAATACGCCTCCTTTATCGTATGTCCTTTTCTACCACTTATCATCCTATCATTCTTCAAATTGTATCTTCTTTATCGTACAACTAAATCAAACGCCTTTAAATTTTTAATCCCTACCCCTCCGACATACTTTGTCAGTTAATTTTCCTACTTACCTCTTTCCCATCTCACCTTAAACTTCTAAAGAGAGATTCCAGTTTAGAAATTAATCTAAAGTACCCTTGAAGAAAGAAAGAAAATGGATAGATAAACCATACATCCCCAGTTTCATTTTACTTGCCACTTTAGTGTTTTTTTTCTTCATTTCGAAATAATTGTTACTTATACTAATATAATATTTTTTTTCATTAATATACCTTAATTTATTGAATTTCACTCCATTTAATCATCTCACTAACTTATGTTTTGATAAATAATACTAACTATACATGTTGTTAGTTATCATGAAATCCCAGGGATAAAGTACATAATGATCAGCAAAAAAGAGAACATACGAATATTCATGTGGGAGATACCCATAGAAACTCATAGTAGAAGGAATAGATTGGATAAAAGATGATTAAGAGCGTACAATGGTGAAAGCTATTTATAAGGGAAAGTTAGTCTAACTAACTCTTAACTACTCAACCAACCAGCTAACCATAGTTTTCATATCAACTAACTATGATTTATTCATTATACTCTAATAGTCTCCCTCAAACTCAAAATGGAGAAATTCACCAAATTTGAGTTACAATTTATTCACTATATTGTCCAACTCTACTCTCAAAAGTTACGATTAACGTGACATCATGCTTTGGAATACTTTAATTTTTCCCAAAAATGCCAATTCCCTCCTTTGATTATATTCAGTCGAAAATGGCATTTTTGGGGGTCCCAATTTGTTAGCTGGTATTTTCACCAGCCTCATTTAATATGGTCAACATTAGTTGACTTTTACTCTTGCAGGAATTGAAGTCTTTTTCCTCAATAAAAACATTTTCAACGAAATGTTGGATTTAGTGTGAAGAGTCTCGAAGCATTGAAGTTCGACAAGACACATAGCAAGAGGCGAGGCCGTTGTAGTCAAGCAACTGCCTTTGGAGCGGGAAAGATTCAAATTTCAAAGGAGAATCGGTTTCCTCAAAGGAGAACGTGGGATACAAGCGGTTGTCTACATGGAGGGAGTGTTGATCGTGTGATTAGTTTCTTTCCACTTATTTCTTATGTATAAATAATAGTTTTCCATAGGAAAACGGGTCGCATATCGCCTATACAGAATTTTCAAAACACTCGAAGTATCGGCGCAAGAGAAAATGGTCACAAAGAATGTATGTAAAGGATTTGTCAAACCACCTTTATTTTTAATGCACTTGTATTTGCACTTTTTCTTTTCTTTAAGTTTATGCAATTTAAACTTAATGTTTTAAAAAACCTGTCGAAAGACGCCACACGGTCTCATCCCGTTCCATAAACAACCTACGAACTTGATGAACGCACACCAACAAATTGCACAACATGTCCTAGGATCTCTAGTTTGGTTCTTCTTGTTATAATCAAAACCAGTCAGTATTTATTTACCATAAACACTGATAAACAGCTAGTTAACTCACGGCAGGGGCATTTTCAAAAATTTGTTTGGGAGTGAACAAAACTTGTTGAAAGAAGAGCATTTTTCTAAAATGATTTCTTAATAATTTATAGAGCCCAATCAAATAGAGTCTTCAGTCACTGTAGCATCTACTCCCATGAAGTATAAGAGCGATTTCAAGAGAACAATTCTACCACCAATAAAAACACGTTTTTTGTTCCATTTGGACAAACCAATTCCTCTATACATCCACTACTTGTGAATTACTCCATTTGTTCCATTTGGAGTATTAATGTATTAATGTATTCTAGGAACCTAAAAGGGTCCAAGCCTTGTCCCAAAAAAGAGCAGTCCAAGTCAATTTTAAATCAGAAAACATTGGCTATTAAAGCGGTTGAGTCCTTCAAAGAAAAAACAAGCATGATAATTTTACTTTTTTTTTAGGGAAAGCATGATAATTCTACTTAGTTGTTTAACAAAACTAACAACACATTCACACAGCGCACAAACGTAAACAAACATCTAATGACCGACTCATTCATAATAGATTTTTACAAGCTTCAGCTGTCCACGTTATCTGTGAACCCCACACGCTTCTCTAAATAATAATTCTTCCCTTATAAATACTCTCACACCCTCTCAATTCTCATATCACCACTTCTCAACATTCACAACTTTTCTTTATATTTTCATTTTTTTCATTTTCAATCACTATTCAATAGTTTTGCAATGGCATCTTCAGCTATAAAATTCTTCTCCTTCTTTTTCGTCGCCATCTTCGCTGCCATCGTGGCCTCTGCCCAAGACCTTAGTCCTTCGTTGGCTCCGGCACCAGGTCCTGATGCTGGAGCTGCTGGATCTGTTGCAAGTTCGGTGGCTATGATCGGAGTTTCAATTGTGTTGTCAATGCTCGCCATCTTCAAGCACTAAAAACATGATGATTTCACTTATTTTCTTGTGGACTTCATGTAAGTAGACAAGTAGTATTGACTTGTTCTGGTGCATAATCTTGTTTTGCAATACAATGATGATTCTTAGGAGTTAATCTATGTATTTTTGAGAGTGTAAGATATTTTACTGTATCTATTTTTACATTTCATTATTTATTGTAGGTGCTAAAATAAAATAAAAAGGACTTTACTATCTTTGTCGAGTAATTATTATTGTCATGTTTGCTTATTCTTTTTTGTGTATAATATATAAACAATGACATTATTGCATTTTTCAACTTGGTATTTTTTTTATAAATATTTTTATTCTATTTATCTATTATCTTAATCTTTCATCATTTAAGTTTGGACTTGAATATGAAAATAATTAAACAAGTCGTTTATTAAAAAAGATATTTAATACTAATAGTTCAAATTTTCGTAAGAATTTTTTTTTATTTTTTTTTACAATCAAATTTATTAGAAATGAGAGAAGTAAAATGAATACTTAACTCATAACTCAGGAATAATACAACAGATACTTGTTCAGTAAAAAACAAACTCTAACTTAAGTATATAAACAAAGATGAGGGTTTGAGTACCATTCATAATACAAACACACTTCCTCATTTTTCTTAACAAGGAACCATCTCCAAGATTTTTGTAAGAATATAAAAGAAATATATGTTTAATTGTATCTTAATTTTCTAAAGGAACCAAAATTTAAGATAAAAATAAAGATATTAAAATATAAAGATTTGCGAGAATTTTTTTTGTTTTTTTTTGTTTTAAAGAATAGAGCGGCGAAATTCAATTTATATAGGTGAAACGGACTATTGTGGGTTTGACTATGCCTATTCAAAACCAAAGAACTATTGCGAGTTTGACTATGCCTATTGAAAACCAAAAAAATTGTTAACCAAGATATTTAGGTAAAGTGGTTAATGAGTTAGACAAAAATATGAATAATTTTGGAGTTTTTGAGTCTGATTCCTGAGTAGAAAAAGTCAACACGAACAAAAAAAAATTGACCGTTTACGCCATTGATTTGTGGTCTACCATAAGTTTGAATTTGTTCAGTTTTCTCCACGATTAAATGCGACTATAAATCGGCCATTTTAGAAATAGGGAATCAGAATTCCCTTAACTTGTATGAAATCGACCTTTATTCTCTAAGTTACAAAAGGTTAAATTTTTAAGATAAAGTTTCCTTTTATTACTTTTTTTTTGTGGTACCTTTTATTACTTCCTTAATCGATGTTCTAAGGGCATTCATTAGCAAGACCCATATTTTATTTTTATTTTTGTATTTAAAAAGAATAGAGATTGAGAAAGAGAAATGTGTAAGAGAGAATGTGAGAAAAGGGATAAATATGTAAAATATAATATCATTTGAAATATGATATAAAAAACAGAGAAAATGTTTTATATTTTAGGGTTACTTGTTAAAGTAGCCTATGTAATATATGCAAAGTCTGAAAATAGTCCTTGTAAATATAAAAACACAAACTATATCCTTGTAGAGGAAGATTCAAGATCCAAAACAGAGGTCAAACTCTTTCTGGCATCAGAAGCAATGAAACTAGTGGGAGAGATAACAACGTGACGAAGTAGGAGTGAGGATGAGAACGAAGCAAAAATGAAAAATGGGTTTTATAGAATAAAACAGAGGGATTTCAATTTCAAAGTTTGAAGTGAATGAATGTTTAAATTTATGTTTATTTTTTGTTTATGGGTTTTTATGGATTTTTTATGAAGGTTGATGATAAAGATGGTATGAAGTAGGGTTGTGAAATTCTGGCACGTTAGACTTAAGATGTTCTATACGATGTTTCAACACAAGTTATACAAAATCAGATGTTGAGTGAAATGTTTCGAACACTAAGCTAATAAAGACAAGAAAAATGCAAAGCATAAAAGTGGAAGGCACAGTGAATTTGTTAACCCAGTTCGGTGCAACATCACATACTCTGGGGGCTACCAAACCAGGAAGGAAATCCACTAGTGTAGTCCTTATTCAATAGCTCTCAGCAAACTCCTCGTTTGCACTAAAGACCTAGGACCTACCCGTATTGACTTCAACCTAGGAACTCCTAGATCTGAGATCCCATCTCACTCCCTTACAATTGATCACAACCCCTGTGATTCTCAAATTACAAATTCAATGAAATGAAGTTACCATCAAACAAAACAACTAAACACCGTACTTCACAGCTTAGGTGCAGTTTACAAACTACCTAACTTTTGCTTAAAAGCTTCAGAGTAGTGCACAATTTAAAACTCAAACACAGTCCTAAACATGCATCAAGATGATACACGAAAGGTTCACATAAACAGACTCAAAACCCTAGATGATCTATTCTTCAAATGACGGCTTGAATCATTCTCTAGGTCTTCCAGTCTTGTTTAAATACTGAAGCAATACGGGTCAGTAAACTTGTTGGGCTTTAGAACAATCCGATGATCCATTTCACGATCAACAGAATTGAAAAAGGAAACTCCTAATATGTAGGCACATTATTAGGAACATCCTGATCACCTCAAAACTTTCCTAAGTAGATAACACAATCTTAGGAAATCACAAACCGATCTGATCTTGTGCTAAAAACACGCAGCTTGACCAACAAGAATAAAGGCGTGGATTCCTTAAATAAAATAGTGCGTGCGTAAAACAAGGCAAGGTGCACGTCAACTGAACCATGCCAGGATGTTGGCACATCGTGTTCAACATCTCACATGAATATTTGTTTGAGGCAAAAGTGAAACCAATGTACAAATATCCAACAAGTTGGACAAACATCCGACACCGAACGCGAGCCCGATCAAACCGAAAGAAATATCAAAGTTTCGGTTGGGTTTATCGTGTTAGTGGGTCGTCGATTTATGTTTCGGTCTTACATGGACACAAACAGTCGGAATCGGATTATACAACCGTTGAAACCCACATCCGACCAAACTTCTTTCATTACCGCTAGTATTTTGCCATGAAATGACAATACAAATTCAACTATTAATTATATCTATCACCTACATTTATTAATTTTTTCCACTAATAATACTTATTTATTAATTTTTCCCTACATTTAATTAATCAACTAACTTTAATTAATAAGAGTATTTTGATAAATGATACACCATCCGATTACTAATATAAGCAAAAATCAACATATCATAATATTTATTTATTGATTTTCACTACATTTAATTAATCAACTAGCTTTAGTTAATAAGAGTGTTTTGATAAATGACACACCATCAAATTACTATTATAAGTAAAAATCAACATAGCTGAGCGTTTTTTTTAAGGAATAACCGATCATTTTCTTAAAATGTTTTATAATGCTTTCTTTACAGAGCCCAGCCAAATAAATACTCTTCGGTCACAGTAGCATCTGCTCCCATGGAGTACAAGAGTGATTTCAAGAGAACAATTCTACCACCAATAAAAACACGTCTTTTGTTCCACTTGGACAAACCGATTCCTCTATACATCCACCACAAGAGTGAATTATTAATGTATTATTAGAACCTACTAGAGTCCAAGTATTGAACCAAAAATGAGCAGTCCAAGTAAATTTTAAATCAGAAAAGGTTGGCTTTTATAGCGGTTGAGTCGTTCAAAGAAAAAACAAACATGATAATTATATTTTTTTTGTAGTAAAAGAGAGCATGAATATTTCTAGACTTGCAAGCCCAAAAAAAGTCATAAAAAACGAGACTTAAAATCCTACTAGGAGGAGTCTCCATAACATGAATATTAAAAGATTCCAAAGAGAAGCATTTAGAAACAAAAGCAGATGCTTCATTATTTGTGGGGTGAAGCAGCAGCTACTGCAACATACTTCATAAATAGAAGCCTTGCAAAGAAATTGCAAGATAAGACACCAGAAGAAGCATGGTGTGGAGTGAAAAAAAGTGTTCAACATCTAAAGTTATTTGGCTCATTGTGTTTTGAGATGTCTGATCTAGGCAACTCATATACTTCCTGGGCATTGAGTTTGAAATGAATTCACAAGGTGTTGTAATTCATCAAGGAAGTATGCACTAGACGTTCTGAAGAGGTTTAAGCTGCTGAATTGCAAACCAATTTCAACTCCAGTTGACACAAGAGTGAAACTTTCTCTTTATCAATGATGAGAAAGAGGTTGATCCAACTCTAATGGAATTGAAACTAAAGAATAATGAAAGGATGGAAATGATGGTTTATAGCAAATCTTCTATTGACTTAGCCAAGCATATAGTTGCTCATGGAAGAAGTAAACACATTGAAACTCGTTTGCACTTCCTAAGAGATCAAGTAAACAAAGGAAAGCTGGAAATTGTGCACTGAAAAACAGAAGAGCATGTTGCAGACTTCCTTAAAAAGTTATTGAAGACTAGAAGCTTTGAGTACTTTAGGAATAAGTTGGGGATGACATAAGATTCAAGCAAAATGAATTATGGATGTGTATTGGGATGATAATTCATTAGTTAGAAGTTAGTTACTATGTTAGTTTCGAAGTTAGTTGGATAAGCTTGTGAAGTAACAAACTAGTTTACTTGGTAGAGTAATAAACAAGTTTGTTATGATTTTGTTATGGAGTTAGTTATGTTTCTTAACGTATATAAATTCTTATGCCTTCTAAATAATTGATAGATTCATTCATAATCAATAAAGTTTAGTTTTTCTTCAATTACAAGTTATCTCTCTTTCTCTCAAACCCTAAAAAAACCCTAAGTCCCCAAATTTCTGTTTTTCACATGTTTGCATCGTTTCTTTCATAGTTTTCACCGTTGTTCTATCACCATGCACAATTTTAAAAGCACAATTAAAAAAAGACGGAAGGAATACAAGAGTGACTTCAAGAGAACAATTCTACCACCAATAAAAACACGTCTTTGGTTCCACTTGGACAAACCAATTCCTAAATACATCCACCACTTGTGAATTATTAATGTATTCTTAGAACTTGGTACAAGAGTCCAAGTCTTGGTCAATTTTAAATCAGAAAACATCGGCCATTATAGCGGTTGAATTCTTCAAAGAAAAAACAAACATGATAGTTTTACATGGTTGTTTAACAAAACTATACAATCATCCAACGACCGACTCATTCATAATTCATAATATATTTTCAAACAAACTCCAGTTGTCCGTCCACGTTATATGTGGATCCCACACGTTTCTCTAAATAATTCCCCCCCTTATAAATACTTCCAAACTCTCTCAATTCTCATATCACCCACTTCTCAACATTCACAACTTCTCTTCATATTTTCAATCACTATTCAATAGTTTTGTAATGGCATCCTCAGCTATGAAGTTCTTCTCCTTCTTTTTCGTCTTCATCTTCGCCGCCACCCTGGCCTCTGCCCAAGACCTCAGTCCCTCGTTGGCTCCAGCACCAGGTCCTGATGTTGGAGCTGTTGGATCTGTTACAAATTCAGTGGCTATGATTGGAGTTTCAATTGTGTTGTCAATGCTCGCCATCTTCAAGCACTAAAAAAATGATGATTCCACTCATTTTCTTGTGGATTTCATGGAAGTAGACAAGTAGTTTTGACTTGTTCCGGTGCATAATGTTGTTTTGCGGTACAGTGATTATTGTTGGGAGTTTATCTTTTTTTTTTTTGCGGTGGCCGGTATTCGAACCCCGGACCTTACATATATTATGCATTGTCATACCAACTAAGTTAAGCTCACAAGGACTGTTGGGATAGTTTATCTATGTATACTTGAGAGCGTGAGATTTTTACGGTATTTATTTTGATATTTCATTTTTTTTTTGGTCAAGTGATATTTCATTATTTATTTGTAGGTGTTAAGGAAAAATAAGGACTTTACTATCCTTGTCGTGTATTATTATTTTTTTTTTTTAGATTTGTCGAGTAATTATTATTGTCATGCAAGCGTTATGCTTATTTGTTTTTGTGTATAATATATAAACAATGATATTATTGCATTTTTCTACTTAATATTTTTTTTTTTATATAAATCTTTTTATTTTACTTGTCATTTATCTTTCATCATTTTATTTTAAGTTTGGACTTGAATATGAAAATAATTAAACAAGTCGTTTAATAAAAAAAATGTATTTAATACATTCAAATTTTGTAAGAATTTATAAAGAGAAATATATGTTTAATTGTATCTTAATTTTCTAAAAGAACTAAGATAAAAATAAAGATATTGAAAGATACGTTCAAATTTTGTAAGAATATATAAAGAGAAATATATGTTTAATTGTATCTTAATTTTCTAAAAGAACTAAGATAAAAATAAAGATATTGAAAGATAAAGATTTGCGAGAAAATACTATATTATTTTGGTTCTAAAGAATGGAGCGGCGAAATTCAATTCATACATGTGAAACAAACTATTGTGGGTTTGACTATACCAATTGAAAACCAAAGAACTATTGCGGGTTTGACTAAGCCTATTCAAAACCATAAATTCGTTAACCAAGAAATTTAGCTGCACTGATAAAAAAAGGTCATTTTCGAACAAAATTTCAGACGGTTTTGGGACGGAATTTACTGACAATTCCCACAGAGTTCAGACGGAAACATGTTTTCAGACGGAATTCAAACAAACAAGGCGTTGTCTATAAAAGCTGCATCACAAATATAATTACGTCCCAAAAGTATTTCAGACGGATTTCGCACGATTTTCACACAAACTCTGAAATTTAAATTTGTGGAACATTGGAATAGATTTCAGACGCATTTTGGACGGAATTAAGTTTAATTTCCTACGACTTTCGGACGGAATTAAGTTTTATTTCCTACGGTTTTTGGGCAATATAAGTTTAATTTCCTACCATTTTCGAAAGGTGTTAAGTTAAAATTTCCTACGTTTTTCAGAAAGATTTAAGTTAAATTTTCAAACGATTTTATGACAAAATTAAGCAAACCTTAAAATATTTACCACGCTTTTCGGGAGAGATTATAAGTTTTTTTTTTATTATAAAATTGCAACAAAATTAGTTTTTTTTTTAATGAGTTTGAGATAAATTAAAATCCTAAAATTTATATTCAATAATACATATTAGATTAAAAAAAATCATAAGTAAACAAATGCTCATTGTCGAAAAAAAAAATTATACAAACTAGATTCATATATGTGCTCAATGTTCTAGCACAATATATCACAAACTAACATGACTAAGTTGCTCATAGTCAATACTCAAAAGTAAAGTAACGGAAATTTGAGTAATACATTGTTCAAAAGATGACGTACTCGAAGTGCACTAGCAGGAACAAGGGAAACAACAACTACCCTCAAAAAGTATGAAATTCTGGCACATTAGACTTACGATGTTCTATACGATGTTTCAACACAAGTTATACAGAAACAAATGTTGAATAAAATGTTTCGAACACTAAGCTAACACAAGAAAAGAAAAATGCAAAGCATAAAGTAAAGGGCATAGTGAGTTTGTTAACCCAATTCAGTGCAACGTTAGCTACTCTGGGGACTACCAAGCTAGGAAGGAAATCCACTAGTGTAGTCCGTATTCAATAGCTCTCAGCAAGCTCCTCGTTTGCACTAATGACCTAGGATCTACCCGTACTAACTTCAACCTAGGAACTCCTAGATCTGAGATCTCATCTCACTCCCTTACAACTGATCACAACCCCTGTGATTCTCAAATTACAAACACAATGAAATGAAGTTACCTTCAAACAAAACAACTAAACACCGTAATTCACAGCTTAGGTGCAATTTACAAACTACCTACCTCTTTGCTTAAAAACTTCAGAGTAGTGCACAATTTACAACTCAAACACAGTCCTAAACATGCATCAAGATGATACACGAAAGGTTCATAAAAACAGACTCAAAACCCTAGATGATATATTCTTCAAATGATGGCTTGAATGATTCTCTAGGTCTTCCAGTCTTGTTTAAATATTGAAACAATACGGGTTAGTAAACTTGTTGGGCTTCAGAACAATTCGGTGATCCATTTCACGTACATCAAAAACCAGAAAAGGAAACTCCTAATATGTAGGCACATTATTAGGAACATCCTGATCACTTCCAAACTTTCCTAAGTAGATAACACAATCTTAGGAAATCACAAACTGATCTGATCCTGTGCTAAAAACACGCAGCTTGACCAACAAGAATAAAGGCGTGGATTCCTTAAATAAAATAGCGCGTGCGTAAAACAAGGCAGGGTGCAGGTCAACTGAACCATGCCAGGATGTTGGCACATCATGTTCAACATCTCACATGAATATTTGTTTTAGGCAAAAGTGAAGCCAATATACAAATATCCAACAAAGTAAATAGCCAAAAGATAAAGAGGTTTGGAAAGATAACTCCAACCAAATGGAAATTCCAATACAAAGAAAATACAAGACAACAACAATCAAACACAAACCAGCAGCAACAACCACAAAACATCAGGACAATAGATATCCAGCTAGGCCAAACTCATCAATCAAATCCAAAGTTATCAACATTGTTTCCATTAGAGGTTTCACAAATATCATTTGGTTCATCTTGCATAGGTGTCACACAAGCAAAGTTTTAAGGCATTGGCATATTCAACTTTTCAAATAAAGTTGCAAGCATGCTTTCGTTTGACTCAATTCTTTTTTTTTGTTGCTTCAGTTTTTGTTTTTGCTCTTGGTTTATATGTTCTTTCTCTTTAGCCTTTTCTTTCAAGTCATCTGGCATATTATGCTAGGTTTAAGAAAACAATCCTTCTTCCTTTTGACTGAGAAATAGATATTTCCAAAACCTCTATTTTTCTCTTCTTAAAATCTCTTTGCAATTTTGAATTTTGTTAGTCATTTAAATAACAATTAATTATAAATCTATAATTTTAGTAAAATTAGAGATAAATTAAAATGATAGTAAAGGTCTTGTCTTGGAGGTGGATGATGGATCGTGTTAAAATTTCGGTCTGTTTGTTTTTTGAGTGGAGGTGGAATCCTAGTGAATGTCTTAAGAGGTAGTCGAGAAGTACGTTATTGAGGGGTGGAGTGGTTGTTCTAGTTCGTCTGTCAGCAATGTGTAGTCTGTTGTCAGCAGCTGCTTTGTTAGCATGTCTATTTGTTGTCTTGTTTTGGGTGGTCGTGGCTGATTTGGTTCGGGTGGTTGTTGTGCGTAGGCTGCTGTCTGTAGCGATTACCTGTGATTGCATGCCTGTTGTTGGCTGATTTGGAGGGTCTTTTGTTGTATGTTTAATAGGTGTGGTGGCCAGCTTTCTGCCAATCTTGGTTGAGGTGATTCAGTGAGTAGTGGCGTGAGAGGTCCGTTCGATTTACACCCTCCCTCTATCATGCTTCTGTTTTGTGTTTTTTAGGATTTTTAGGAGCTCCAAAACGTGGTTTTCAGTTGGTTTGTTTAGGGGCGGCTGGTTTTTAGGATCCTGAAGTATATAGAATTTTTGGGTTATCCTTTTGTGGTGTTCCGCATATATACAACACCTTTGTAACCGTACCTCTTTCATCCTTGGTTTTTGTATGTCTTACGCAAGCCGGGTTTAATAAAATTTGCAGTTTTAAAAAAAAATGGATAAATTAAAACCTATTCTTTCTCAGCTCTATTATCGTAACTAAATTATAGATAAATCTGTAATGTTAAAGAACTACTTACATAGGCTTGCTCAACTCTATTATCAACCCATGCCTTATCCTTTCTAATATGGCAATGAGAAAATACCTCCTCCACTGCAGGCTTGACTCCTGTTTCATTCTCCTACATTTTTTCCATAACTTCAATGAGAAAATTTCCAATATGTTGTTCACAAATTAATGAGAAAATATCAAGTGTCTTACCATCCTACGTTCATTCTAGTCATAGATATATAACCATTAGTATGAATGGAGCTACCTTGAGTTGAAGCACAATTTGCAATGTTTGCCACCGATAAATTCTTGAACTTTTTATAGGATACCCAATAATGTATTAAATGATTCCATATTGGCCCATGGGTGTACTCTCGCTTGTATTCAGAATTTTCTGCATAGTTTTTCCTCTCTTGATACATCATACCTCTGAATCTACCTTCTCATATCATTAATAAGGAAGAGTTCAAAACAAAAAGGAGAAAACTCAAAAACACGGTGACTAGCCCATGCTCCTGCTGCCTAGCTAAAGAGTGAGCAACCATATTTTCTTGTTGCCAATAAACTTCACCTCGAAGTTGAAATGTAGAGATAGTCGGTAACTAATAACCGAAAGTAGCATATAAAATTCAGAAACTCCGATACGCTGAGATAATAGAGAATTAACAAGAGTGCATGAATCCGACTAAAAAATTACATTGTGCCATCCTTTGTTGCTAACAAACCAAATTGCCTACAATAGAGTCATTGCCTCTCCTTCTAAGACGAACATTTTCATTCTCTTCCACCTTGTTTGCGCTATAATAAACCGACCATTTGAATCACGCACACAACACTCCGATGACACTCTCCTATCGGCTTCATGAAATGCAACATCCATGTTAAATTTCAGCCAACCAACCGACGGTTTTTCTCAGTTAGAATTGACAACAATTGCAGTTGATGGTCCAGATCGACGACTTTTTTGTTGTTGATTTGCTTCATGCCATTGATACCAATTGCCTTACGCAAGCGGCCCAATTTCGTTGAATGTCTGTCGCTCGTCATTTTACACACAATCATTTCGAGCTGTCCAAATCTGCCACAACAGAACAACAATGTGCCCAACCATATCACGAGATTCATTCCTGCAAACATTAAAGATAAAAGCTAAAATGTTATCAAATTTGTCCATCCGATTCAGCAACATTGAGGAAACCTTGCCCAAAACCATCATTCCCGCACTATGTTACATCCCACAAAAGCATACTAGTCATCCTTACTCGCATTCCCATGCAAAGGGTAAATATTTGAACATGGAACATATTGGGTTAGCAACCTAGCACGAGTAGGTACACAACCGCGACAAATATGCAACAAAAAATTACAAGCCTTACGCGGACCATTAACTTTCCAAAGTTGTTTCCAATCCCCGACTACATGGTGTCAATTTGTGTGGAATTTTTTTTTGATAGCAAACCGGTATCCGACTTAATCGTATACAATCCATGGTTCTCATTAGCACACAAGATTGATCTACGGAAATAGACTCAGATAGGGGTGTGTCAACTATTACACGAGAAACCTTTGTTGGAAAAAAATCTTCGATCTTAGTAAAATCCCATATATGCTCATCTCGATTCATTAAATTACTCATAGACAAACTATACACACTTGTATGTTGAGGCGAGGGGTGTTTCAAAGGCTTCTCCATGAAAAACTTGGGTTAAACCAATCTTAGCATCTATGTTTTTGTTTTTAGATTGCATAAGCTATTTTAGTCTTTATATATATTACATGAGCTATTTCAACGATTAACCCCTATATTTTAAATTGTGCAAACACACCGCCATAATAGCATTGATTCGTAAACAATCAGGGACATAGATGAAAATAATTTTCTCTATAGTATTTCTGTCGTCTTTCTTTTTTTGCACAAGCCAAAATGATATATATTAACAATAACGGTGTAGTCCCCCGCACAAGGTGTGCAAAGAGAAGACACCGCTCAAAGAGTATAACGAGAGATGCCAAGCAATATGAGGCACCTCCAACACCAAAAAATAATTACAAGAAGCACCCTAACCGTGTAACGGGTGTTGCCACCAATCATGAAAACATAAATTAAAAGACGGTCTATTAGCTTTAATCCATAAATAAGAACTTAGTTTGATTTTCTCAATGAGGACGGAAGAATTTAATCCCGTGTTTTTTAAGACTCTGTCATTACGATCCTTCCAAATCATCTAAACACTGGCAAACCAAATTACTTTGAAGACATAATGTAAACGTTGAGGCATTCCCGCCATTGAAGTGAATTGAGTGTAATGTTCTCGCAGATGACAAGGATACACCGTAGGTATACCTATCCAATTTCTCACCTAAACCCAAACCATATTGGGAATCTCGCACTCTAAAAGGAGGTTATTATCTGATTCCGAGTCACCGCAACCATAAACACACGCGGTGTCAGTAACCTGAAGAACCCTTCGACGCATCAAATTGTCCTTCGTGGGGAGACAGTTTCGAAGCAGACGCCACACAAACCTGAAGAAACGGAATGTATCTATGCCAGATATCATCAACAAGAGTTCTACCCACCTGCTCACCGGAAGTAAGAAATCGATATGCTTCCCGAATTGAGTAACCATGAGCAGGATCTATAAGCCAACGCCATGTATCAGATACATTGTCCTTCAAAACAACGTTATGTAATAATAAAGTGCACTCCCTCAAACTATCCTCCTCCCAGACTAACAGTCGACGTCTCCACACCCACACTCTCCCTTTATTTTGAAGAAGGAAATAAAGTAAACCGGGAGCGAAGAGAGGACAAATTTCAATAATATCAGACGACCTCCAAAAGATAAAAATTTGTTATTCCACAAGAATAGGCGAGAAGTAATACTATCAACCACCGGTTCCCAAAAAATTTGTCGTCTTTCTTCTCTAGTTTGAACATATTGCAAAATATTGCAGGTCCACTATTTTTTCTATCTTTTCTAATCAAAACAAAAGGAACCTCTTTATCTCTTTCCAACTTCTCTTGAACCCACTTTCTCTACTCTATTTCTCTCTAACTAATGACACCCTAAAGCATCCTTGACAGCCACAATTTTCCTTTTTTTTTTATTCAAACAAAAATCAATAAAGACGAAAGGTGCATGCTGTGCAATCTAAAACCAAGATCATGCACCGAAAACAACTCACGTTAGGTTGTTGCCAATATTATTGATGATTTTGTCTAAACAATATATTTTCCTCCATGTGGGGATTACTGTTTTCGAACCACCTCCAAATGCATCTATGTCAATTTCAGCTACCATATATGAATTATTGGTAAATTACAGTATCAAATAGGTGGTATATATATACCAATATATTTTAGGCTGAAATTTTCCTGTTCAATTTTACCCATTCATTCAAACTATTTTATTATTTTTATCATTCTTATTTTAAATTATCAATTAGAAAATTATTTAAATCTCATTAAAATAGAAGTAATCCACAACAATAAAAAAAATATGACACGTCCCCTTGAACTATATTCAGTTGGCAAGGACAATACAGGGTTGTCCTTGACAATTTAGAAGTCCTATTGTAATTTTATTAATTCTCATTTACAAAGTATTGAAAAAAATTCAACACCATTTATAGTGACAAACATCTAAGTTATAGTCAAATATACGAGCAAAGATTTAACGTGACTTTACCTATAGACAAATAGACATTATTTAGCTATAAACAATGCATAATTGACAACAAAACTATTAAGGGTGGATTTTGTTTGTAGGTACAATATTTTATCTTTTTTTCGAATTTGAGGTCCTTTAAATGTGAGGCCATGTCCGAAGGAATAGATATTCAAAAGTACAACTTTGATCAAATATCATTTCTTCTGAAAGAAGAATATTTGATTAAATTTTAGAGTAAATGTTAAAAAGAGAATGTAATATCGTTACTCCTAACAAAAACTTCTTCAAAATGTTAGAAGAGTTCAAGTCAATTTTTAAAACATAACCATGGGTCCTTACTCTTTATGACGGTCGAATTCTTCAAAGAAAAATACATCACAATTGAACCAATAATTCTTATTGGTTGTTTTAACTTTAATAAAACAACACACAACGTTTAGAAACATCAAACAGCCAACCCGTTCATACGATACAACGTCGGCAAAATTGTCTCTCAAGCTAAGCTGTCCACGTTATTTGTGGGCCCCACGCGTTTCACCAATCTTATAAATACTCCCACACACTTTCACCACAAATAATTCAAAAACATACATAATTTACATTTCTTCTTCTTGATTCACAATTTTCCACTGTTTTAATTTTCAATTTTCTCTGTTTCCATATATAATTTTGCAATGGCATCATCAATGAAGTTTTTCGCCTTCTTTTTCGTTGTTGTCTTCGCAGCAGCCGTGGCTTCGGCTCAAGACCTCAGTCCCTCGTTGGCTCCGGCACCAGATCCTGATGCCGGTGCTGCTGGATCTGTTACAAATTCAGTTGCTATGATTGGAGCTTCGATTATTTTGTCTATGCTCGCCATCTTCAAGAACTAATTAAGAACAAGATGGTTCCACTTTTTTCATGTGGATTTCGTGAAACAATATTGACTTGTACTTGTCATAAGAATTTTATGTACATCAAACAATATATACGGTATAGAGTGATGATATTACGATTTGATCTATGTATATTTGAGAGCAAGAGATATATTTACGGTATTTGTTTTTATTTCACTATAATTGTAGCTGTTAAGAAAAAATAAGAACGGTTTTATTACTCTTCGAATAAGTTTGTATTTTGATGATTCTTTGAATATATATATTTTGGAATACGAGAGGCTAGGCACGGATTCTTCCAATAATTTTATTGTCATATTTTTCAAGTGAATTTTATTGTTATGTTAGTCATTAGCATAGTGACATAATTTTTTTGGCATGCTGCAAACCTCGAATGGCACTTGCAGTGGCGTTGCCAGAACCCTGGTTCAGGGGATGCAAACTTTTTTTTTTTTGTTAACATTGCCAGAGTGATAAATTCCACATAAAAATCCATACACAGAGGATATAAATGGTTAAATCATGCTTAAACACGAATAACCATAAAGAATGTGAAGCTTAACAATCTTGACATTGATGGTTAAATCAGGCTCTAATATATGAGTGTAAACATTTTTTTGTCAAGTTTTAATGACAAAAATTTCGCTTCTAAAAGTTAATAAGCGAAGAATCTGAGGTTCGAACCTCGTACCTTGCATACTGCAATACCTCTATCAGCTGAGTTAAACTCATGTGACTGTGTAAACTTTTTAATATCAATTAATAATTATTATAATGTATATAAATTAAAACATATCTTCGTGAGCTTAACTCAGTTGGTAGGAATATTGCATTTTATATGCAGGGGTCGGGGTTCGAACATCGGACACTTCAATTCTCCACAACTTAATTGTATGAGCTCTAGACACTAAACTACTTGACCTAAAAAAATAAAACATACATTTAAATTATGAAATTTTAGTATATGTTTATTAAATTAGCTAGAACATTTTTTTAAAAGGAAAACTATCTAGTGTCGAATTTTAGTTATATATGTTTGTCAAATTGCGATAACCTTAGAATATAATCATTTTTACAATTTTATAATAATAATTTAATAAAATGCGAATAATGCACATCTCACTGACACAATCCATTCGCTCAAATAAAATGTAATGCAAGGCAGTCATTTACACAGTTCAATGAGAGAGCAAAGACAGAGGGTTCATAGGGGGTTCATTCAACAAAAAGTTAGAAAATTAGGTGCAACTATAAAATTTGAGGGGATGCAGCTGCATCCCCTAAGCCCAACGTGGGTCCGCCACTGGGCATTTGCGTACTGATTCATGGTATTTTCATGAACTGGTTCGTACAACAACCTCTTATAATTTTTCAAAATTTTTATAAAATTTTTATAAATATTAAAATGTAACTTTTTTATAAAATTTTTAAAACATTGAATGTACCAAATATTTTAATTTTAATTCGTAACAAGCGGTCTTACGAGGGATGTTATAATTTAAAAAAAAATCACTTTAAAAAACATTATATCGATACTAGCGAAAAGACGGACATTCACGCGTCCGTTTTTCCGCTCTTTTTATTGCACTAAAGTTTAAAAATAATGAACGTTGTTTTCAATGAAATTTTAATTTTGATTAAAAGTATAAATATAAATGATTGTTGTTGTCAAATTATAACAAATCAAACTAACCTGCCGCCTATTTGGGTCCCACAATGCTCGAGGGATTAGTCTCCGCAGTTGCGCGCGGAGGATACCCGGTTTACACCAAAAAAAAAAAATCAAACTAACCTTGTTTATCTATATCAATGGCACCAACAATATAACGAAAAAATCTAATTTAAATTCTTATCTTTTTAATGACACCAACGACAATTATTTTTATAGAAGAAAAAAAAAACTAGTGTATTTACCTCGTGTTGTCTGTGTTAAGGATGACCAAAATTTGGTATGCATGGTATCCACAAATAGATGCACATGCGGATGCGGATGGCAGCACATGCGTAAATAAATCGTTCAATAAAATATTATTATAATTGCAGATGCGGTATCCACAAAAAAATTTACCCGTAAATTAATAGATGCTCATGCGGATGGCAGCACACCATTGACGGATCCTATTCTGTCAAATCTGCTTATAATAGTTTGCATAGCCCTTGCAGCCGAGACAAATAATGCGCAGCAGAATATTGACTGGGCTAGAATATATGGCAGCTGAAGGAACCACCGCGTGTTCGTTCCTTCATTTGGCGTCTTGTACACCAATGCCTTCCAACAAGGTCCCTGTTGGAACAAAAATGTGTTTCACAATAAACCTTAATGAGTTTTAATGATAACAAGGTATTAAAAATTGTCAATTGGTTATTGCTAATAATTGTTCAAGTGTACAGGACCATAGGCAAAGTCAATCATTTCAATAGGTCTTGGAAGAACAATGGAGAGCAAAGGAATCCAAAGCATCTGAAGAAAACTGCGTCTGAAGCTAAGAAGTTCTTCTGAAGTAACAAGTGCCTCTGAAGTAATGACGTCATCAGAAGCAGAAGTTCATCAGAAGTAGAAGATCATCAGAAGCAAGATTTCATCAGAAGCTATATCATCACCAGAAGCTACAAGTGATCAGTAAATTTAAACTGAAGATCCAAAGGAGCTGTTTTTCGTTTCAACCTCGTCTAAGAGAACGAAGAATTGAAAGGGAGGTATCAACGGTCATTTGAAAAGCACTGAGTATTTGTCCTTCGTTATCAGAGTTGACAAAGTACAAGTGTACAACCACTACCTCCACTACTCTGTTTTTGTCTACGCTACAAGACAAGACAACAGCTCTGCCTGCAGAAATGTTCCTTCAAGATGGGAATGAATTTGAAGTTGATTCTTCAAAGGACTACACCCAAATCAGGCAAAAGATTACTGGTAGATGATCAAAGGAACTCAACGACTCTTTAGACGTGCTAAAAATCTCAACGTCTCTTTCACACATCTATATAAAGGAGTGAAGACGTGAAGATTGGCAAGAGACATCAACACAAGTTAAAAGCGCCAAAACTCTGCCAAATTTGATTCTACGAAGTGTAACGCTCCTATTTCTATTAAAGCAATTAAACATGCGAATAATACATTTATTCAAGAAATAGAGATTACGTCTTATTCAAAATTCAAAAACCGATAGACATGTATGTAAACCTCAATAGTTACAGCGGAATATAAATCAGAGTGATCAAATATATACATGTCATGAGCAAATAAATCATATCCCAAAGATAAATCTCAAAACCCAAACATACGGGTAGTCATCAACAAAATAATAATCCAAACGAAAATATAAACAACTTAATCTAGACCGACACGACAAGCCTAGATCAGAGCCGACACGACACCGATATCGGAGGAAGCTCCCGATATCCCAAGCAAAGACTCACCGAGACTACTCCTGCACAACGTCTACTCACCCATACAGGCAAGTAGGCGGTTAAAACCACTGGGGGTAAGCATTACATTATCATAATCCAGATAACAGTTAACATGGATATTTCAATTTAAACATCATGCACTTGATCAACAATAATTACACATTAATACTTACATCACACCCCGAAGTCTCACATCAATATTCATCAATCATATGAACAATTATCAATTTACAATTATTCATTCACAATCACCAATCACATTTATCATGAATAATCATTAATCACATTTCATGAAAAATCACCAATTAAATGTATCATGAACAATTATCTATTCACAGTTATTCATACGCAATCACCAATCATATACATCATGAACAATCACCGATCATATACATCATGAACAATCACCAATCATAAGCCTTGCACAATCATTAATCATATTTCATGAACAATTATCAATTCACAATTATTCATTCACAATCTTCAATCACATAGTTCACATAGGACTCATGCTATGATATGCACTTATTGACACATAAATGCATGTGGTACCAAATCTCAACAAGGTCGTCACCTCCGATGGACAAGTCAACATCGCATGTAAGGCTCACCTCTGCCTTACAATAATCTCGAAGTAAAAGAGTCATCCCTTTTACAGCAACAACGACTATGATGCATGGACATGTAACAAGACTCGATAATGCGACGACAATCACAATTTTCTCCACAATATATAGGACAACACCCAATTATATTGTTCATCTCCACATCATTTGCATTATCAAGAAAACATGCCCATACACAATCAAATCATAGTATTCACCATCACACATCAACATGATTATCAATAATCAACAATGTCATTCAACATCAACTATCACATATAGTTTCACCATTTCAAGCATTCTCATATTCCAAGTAATAGGGGAAACAACATCTCATGATAAATATTATATTCAACATCTACAATTCATCATACATAAACATGATTATCAATAATCAACAATGTCATTCAACATCAACTATCACATATAGTTTCACCATTTAAGCATTCCTTACATTCTAAGTAAGATAGCATACACATCTCATGATAAACATCATATTCAATACAATCATTCATTCATACAACTTCACTTAGTCATACAAGAATAATCTCAATAACTCACAAGACAATTTGTTAAAGAAACATTTCCGACAAAAATCCAAATCATGTGGTAAACGGACGACATTGATAATTTTCAAAGCTAGGCAACTTATTCAAGTTTGAAATCCTACAATTCAATCTTAATCAATCATATAAGTATGAGCATAGGCCACTTACGAACTATCGATCATTAGTCCAAAGGTTAGCCTAAGTTCGTATGAGAAAATCCCAAGTTTATACATTCCACATTCCCACCCGAAAATCAAGTTTGACATGATTAAGACATTGTACCAACCTTACAAGCATTGCCTAAGCCCATAAGAAGTGTAGACTAAGCTTGCAACTCCTTTTGTTCACCAAGACCAAGTTCCAACAATTTCCGAAAAACCGAAACGACACAAACTCAAGTTTCAAACCATTTAGAAAATTAAAGTTTCGACAAAGCCAAATGTGAAAGAACACTTCAAAACGATCGCCTAGGACCCCTGCACGACCACCCCCAAGCACCCGGACACGGAACAACGTTCCCGTTGTCCTGTCATGGGCGCCTGGCGCTAGAGGTGCGCGCCCAAGCGCTGACTCCCTGTAAGTGGGCGCCCAGCGCTCCACTACAGGCGCAGCGCTCCGTAAACGCGCGTTTTCGCGTGTCTCGGCCGCGGGTTTTCGCCAATTTCGATCAAAAATCGAACGTTTAAAATCCTCAATCATCAAAAGTGATCCGATGCATAACCCGAGGCTCTAACACATCGAACTCGCTCGTTTCGGGGCATTTGTACAAGTTATGAAATTGTTTAAAATAATTTTTCTCAAAACAATAAGTTCTCAAACAACCACAATTCATCTCTTCAAATTCAACACAATTCTCAACAACATCTCAACATAAATCATACCCAAGTCATGAAATGAGATCAACATCATCAATCAACCACAATCATAACATATAATCATACACTCCATCATAATTCAACAACAACATGTCAAATTCATCCATTTTGCACAATTTTCATAACTTTTCATTTTCACATATTCAAACATGTAATTTAACCAACAATCATACAATTATTATCAATTCATGCATACAAACATATCATCAAAGTTGGAGCACGAATTTAGCAACAATTATCCATTCATTCATTTCAACCCATTTCATCCAAATCATGAAAAATTGCAAAGAATGAACATGATTATGATAAAGACTAACCCCTTACCTTAGATGAAGATTAGACCAAACCTAGGCTTCAATTTAGCTCCTAAGATTTCCCAATTGGATTCTTCAAGTTCTTCTCTCCAAACCCTTATCTTCTCTTCCCACTTTCTCTCTCTAGAAATGTTTTGTGAAATGAAAATGATTTGGTTCTTCTAACACTACCGTAGTGTTATCTCTACTAATGGGCTTAACTTAGTTTCTAGTGGGCTTAACCCGTTTCTATTCAAACCAAAAAATACTACTACACTCCAAACGATATTTTAATTAATAACGGTAAAATGTCACTAACGGTAAAATCTCGACTTTCTCTAGTAACTTAATGAAATAACCATTCTCACTAATTACTAAAGCAATTCCCACTAAAAATTATAATTTTACCCATCCTCACAAAATTACCAAAATACCCTTCTAATACGAAAACCCATGAAAATGCACCCGATGACAATTAAATACACACAAGCACAAATAATCACACACAAACACATAATTAAAATAATTAAAATAAACCTAGCTAAAAATCGGGCTGTTACAACTCTCCCCCCCTAAAAGAATTTTCGCCCTCGAAAATTTACCTGAAGGAAACAATTCCGGATACGAAACTCTCATCCTACTCTCCGGCTCCCAAGTGGCACTCTCACCAGTTGGTCCAACCCAAATCACTTTGACCAAAACAATCTCTTTGCCACGCAAACGCTTCAACTCACGATCCTCAATCCTAACCGGCAAAGTCTCAACCGTCAAATTATCCCTTACTTCCAATTCATCTACTTGAACCACATGAGACACATCATGCACATACTTCCTCAACTGAGACGCATCATGCACATACTTCCTCAACTGAGACACATGAAACACATTATGAAGATTCGACAAAGACGGTGGCAACGCAATTCGGTACGCTACAACCCCAACCTTTTCAATCACATCAAACGGTCCAACAAAACGAGGAGTCAACTTTCTACACTTCAAAGCACGACCAACTCCGGTCACAGGATTCACTCTCAAAAACACATGATCACCAACTTGAAACTCAATATCCTTCCTCCTCTTATCATGATAGCTCTTCTGTCTACTCTGAGACGCCTTCATCTTCTCTTGAATCATCTTAACCTTTTCCGTAGTTTCTTGCACAACTTCCGGTCCTAACAAAGCATTCTCTCCGGACTCAAACCAACACAACGGTGTCCTACACCTCCGACCATACAAAGCCTCAAACAGTGCCATTCCGATACTAGCATGAAAACTGTTGTTGTAAGTAAACTCAATCAACGGTAAACATTCGTCCCAACTGACACCTTGCTCCAAAACACAAGCTCTCAACAAATCTTCCAAACTCTGAATAGTCCTCTCTGTCTGCCCATCGGTCTGAGGATGGTAAGCATAACTCAATCTCAACTTAGTTCCCAAAGCAGCTTGCAAACTCTCCCAAAACTTAGAAGTAAACCTCGGATCCCGATCCGACACAATACTAGAAGGAATACCATGCAATCTAACAATCTGCTCAATGTAGATCTCAGCCAACTTCGCTACCGACATACCAGTCTTGATAGGAACAAAATGCGCTGACTTCGTCAACCGATCAACAATCACCCAAATCGAATCAAAACCTTTACTAGTCTTAGGCAATGCTCCAACAAAATCCATAGAAATGCTATCCCACTTCCATTCTGGCACAAACAACGGTTGCATCAAACCCGATGGTCTCTGATGTTCAATCTTCGATTTCTGACAAACCAAACAAGCATAAACAAACTCAGCGATCTCCTTCTTCATTCCAGGCCACCAAAACAACCTTTTCAAATCCTGATACATCTTAGTTGCTCCTGGATGAATACTCAAACTACTTCTATGACCTTCGTCCAAAATTTGCCTCTTAAGCTCAAACACATCCGGCACACAAACTCGATCACGAAACATCAAGACACCATTCTCACCCAATCTAAAGTCTCCACCTTTACCTTGATTAACCAACGTCACTCGGTCCACGAGTTCCAAATCTTCCTTCTGACCCTTCTTGATCTCCTCCAAAATATTGCTTGTCAACTTCAACATACCCAACCTCACACCATCAGGTGTCAACTCGCTAACCAAACTCAAGTCTCGAAACTGCTCAATCAATTCCAACTCTTTAACCATCAAAGCAGACATATGCAAAGTCTTTCTACTCAAAGCATCCGCAACAACATTAGCCTTTCCGGGATGATAACTCAACTGAAAATCAAAATCCTTAAGATATTCCAACCATCTTCTCTGCCTCATATTCAACTCTTTCTGATCAAACAAATACTTCAAACTCTTGTGGTCACTGAACACCTCAAACTTAGAACCATACAGATAATGTCTCCAAATCTTCAATGTATACACAACGGCTGCCAATTCCAAATCATGAGTCGGATAGTTCTTCTCATGCACTTTGAACTGCCTCGAAGCATAAGCTACGACCTGACGATTCTGCATAAGCACACCACCAAGACCCATCTTAGAAGCATCACAATACACAACAAACGATTCCTTCGGATTCGGCAAAATCAACACTGGAGCTGAAGTCAACCTCTTCTTCAACTCTTGGAAACTCTTCTCACACTTGGCATCCCAAAAATAAGCTTGTCCTTTCCGAGTCAACTGCGTCAATGGCAACGCCAACTTAGAGAATCCCTCAATGAACCTCCGATAATAACCGGCCAAACCAAGAAAGCTTCTAATCTCAAAAACAGACTTAGGAGACTCCCACTGCAACACTGCATCAACCTTGGAAGGATCCACAGAAATACCACCCTTAGAAATCCATGACCAAGGAAACTCACTTCCTTCAACCAAAACTCACACTTAGACAACTTGGCACACAACTGGTTCTCTTTCAAGACTTGCAACACAATCCTCAAATGCTCAGCATGCTCTTCCTCAGACTTTGAATACACCAAAATATCATCTATGAACACCACCACAAAACGGTCCAGATAATGATGAAATATTCTATTCATGTATTCCATAAAGACACCTGGCGCATTAGATACTCCAAATGGCATCACAGAATACTCATAGTGTCCATACCTCGTTCGGAACGCAGTTTTGGATATATCTTCCGCCTTTACTCTAATCTGATGATATCCTGATCTCAAATCAATCTTACTAAACACCTCTGCACCCACTAGCTGATCCATCAAATCATCAATCCTTGGAAGTGGATACCGATTCTTAATCGTCACCTTGTTCAACTGCCGATAATCCACACACAACCTCATGCTTCCATCCTTCTTCTTAACAAACAACACTAGAGCACCCCACGGTGAAACACTTGGTCTAATAAACTGCTTCTCAAGCAACTCCTCCAACTGATTCTTCAATTCACCCAACTCTGATGCAGACATCCGATACGGCGCAATCGAAATAGGACTCGTGCCTGGTACCAAATCAATTGCAAACTCAACTTCCCTCTCCGGCGGTAACTCGGTAATATCCTCTGGAAAAACCTCAGGAAACTCTTGCACTACCAGAAAATCACTAACTCCTTTCTCACCACTAACCTTCAAAGATGCAAACATCACAAACACACAAGCCTCACCATCTAAAGACTTCTTCACTTGCTCCGCGGTCAAAAACTTCCTATCTAACTCTTCTACCGGTTTCGAAAAAGTCACACTCTTAGTCAAACAATTAATGGTAACCCCAAAAGCCAACAACCAATCCATACCAAAAATCACATCCATATGCTTCAACGGAGGAAGACACACCAGATCCAACTCCAAATCAACATGAACCTTAACACAAAACACAACCAAAAGAGCCTCTGCAACCAAAGATACATCCCTTGCTAGACTAACACAAACCACTAACCGCTAAGAAAACAGCACAACAAGCAAGTGTCGAAGGTACTAAACTACCATTCGCACACAACAGGGAAAAACAACAACGATTAATCCAAACACGACTAACCATGGCTCTGATACCAACTTGTAACGCTCCTATTTCTATTAAAGCAATTAAACATGCGAATAATACATTTATTCAAGAAATAGAGATTACGTCTTATTCAAAATTCAAAAACCGATAGACATGTATGTAAACCTCAACAGTTACAGCGGAATATAAATCAGAGTGATCAAATATATACATGTCATGAGCAAATAAATCATATCCCAAAGATAAATCTCAAAACCCAAACATACGGGTAGTCATCAACAAAATAATAATCCAAACGAAAATATAAACAACCTAATCTAGACCGACACGACAAGCCTAGATCAGAGCCGACACGACACCGATATCGGAGGAAGCTCCCGATATCCCAAGCAAAGACTCACCGAGACTACTCCTGCACAACGTCTACTCACCCATACAGGCAAGTAGGCGGTTAAAACCACTGGGGGTAAGCATTACATTATCATAATCCAGATAACAGTTAACATGGATATTTCAATTTAAACATCATGCACTTGATCAACAATAATTACACATTAATACTTACATCACACCCCGAAGTCTCACATCAATATTCATCAATCATATGAACAATTATCAATTTACAATTATTCATTCACAATCACCAATCACATTTATCATGAATAATCATTAATCACATTTCATGAAAAATCACCAATTAAATGTATCATGAACAATTATCTATTCACAGTTATTCATACGCAATCACCAATCATATACATCATGAACAATCACCGATCATATACATCATGAACAATCACCAATCATAAGCCTTGCACAATCATTAATCATATTTCATGAACAATTATCAATTCACAATTATTCATTCACAATCTTCAATCACATAGTTCACATAGGACTCATGCTATGATATGCACTTATTGACACATAAATGCATGTGGTACCAAATCTCAACAAGGTCGTCACCTCCGATGGACAAGTCAACATCGCATGTAAGGCTCACCTCTGCCTTACAATAATCTCGAAGTAAAAGAGTCATCCCTTTTACAGCAACAACGACTATGATGCATGGACATGTAACAAGACTCGATAATGCGACGACAATCACAATTTTCTCCACAATATATAGGACAACACCCAATTATATTGTTCATCTCCACATCATTTGCATTATCAAGAAAACATGCCCATACACAATCAAATCATAGTATTCACCATCACACATCAACATGATTATCAATAATCAACAATGTCATTCAACATCAACTATCACATATAGTTTCACCATTTCAAGCATTCTCATATTCCAAGTAATAGGGGAAACAACATCTCATGATAAATATTATATTCAACATCTACAATTCATCATACATAAACATGATTATCAATAATCAACAATGTCATTCAACATCAACTATCACATATAGTTTCACCATTTAAGCATTCCTTACATTCTAAGTAAGATAGCATACACATCTCATGATAAACATCATATTCAATACAATCATTCATTCATACAACTTCACTTAGTCATACAAGAATAATCTCAATAACTCACAAGACAATTTGTTAAAGAAACATTTCCGACAAAAATCCAAATCATGTGGTAAACGGACGACATTGATAATTTTCAAAGCTAGGCAACTTATTCAAGTTTGAAATCCTACAATTCAATCTTAATCAATCATATAAGTATGAGCATAGGCCACTTACGAACTATCGATCATTAGTCCAAAGGTTAGCCTAAGTTCGTATGAGAAAATCCCAAGTTTATACATTCCACATTCCCACCCGAAAATCAAGTTTGACATGATTAAGACATTGTACCAACCTTACAAGCATTGCCTAAGCCCATAAGAAGTGTAGACTAAGCTTGCAACTCCTTTTGTTCACCAAGACCAAGTTCCAACAATTTCCGAAAAACCGAAACGACACAAACTCAAGTTTCAAACCATTTAGAAAATTAAAGTTTCGACAAAGCCAAATGTGAAAGAACACTTCAAAACGATCGCCTAGGACCCCTGCACGACCACCCCCAAGCACCCGGACACGGAACAACGTTCCCGTTGTCCTGTCATGGGCGCCTGGCGCTAGAGGTGCGCGCCCAAGCGCTGACTCCCTGTAAGTGGGCGCCCAGCGCTCCACTACAGGCGCAGCGCTCCGTAAACGCGCGTTTTCGCGTGTCTCGGCCGCGGGTTTTCGCCAATTTCGATCAAAAATCGAACGTTTAAAATCCTCAATCATCAAAAGTGATCCGATGCATAACCCGAGGCTCTAACACATCGAACTCGCTCGTTTCGGGGCATTTGTACAAGTTATGAAATTGTTTAAAATAATTTTTCTCAAAACAATAAGTTCTCAAACAACCACAATTCATCTCTTCAAATTCAACACAATTCTCAACAACATCTCAACATAAATCATACCCAAGTCATGAAATGAGATCAACATCATCAATCAACCACAATCATAACATATAATCATACACTCCATCATAATTCAACAACAACATGTCAAATTCATCCATTTTGCACAATTTTCATAACTTTTCATTTTCACATATTCAAACATGTAATTTAACCAACAATCATACAATTATTATCAATTCATGCATACAAACATATCATCAAAGTTGGAGCACGAATTTAGCAACAATTATCCATTCATTCATTTCAACCCATTTCATCCAAATCATGAAAAATTGCAAAGAATGAACATGATTATGATAAAGACTAACCCCCTTACCTTAGATGAAGATTAGACCAAACCTAGGCTTCAATTTAGCTCCTAAGCTTTTCCAATTGGATTCTTCAAGTTCTTCTCTCCAAACCCTTATCTTCTCTTCCCACTTTCTCTCTCTAGAAATGTTTTGTGAAATGAAAATGATTTGGTTCTTCTAACACTACCGTAGTGTTATCTCTACTAATGGGCTTAACTTAGTTTCTAGTGGGCTTAACCCGTTTCTATTCAAACCAAAAAATACTACTACACTCCAAACGATATTTTAATTAATAACGGTAAAATGTCACTAACGGTAAAATCTCGACTTTCTCTAGTAACTTAATGAAATAACCATTCTCACTAATTACTAAAGCAATTCCCACTAAAAATTATAATTTTACCCATCCTCACAAAATTACCAAAATACCCTTCTAATACGAAAACCCATGAAAATGCACCCGATGACAATTAAATACACACAAGCACAAATAATCACACACAAACACATAATTAAAATAATTAAAATAAACCTAGCTAAAAATCGGGCTGTTACACAAAGCACTTTGAATTTCTGCACTGATTTGATACATCTTAGAAATTCTTAAGTCTAGAGTCTTTATTGCATTGTATTGTGAACACCACTGATTGTATATCAAGTGTTCAACGTCAAACATTTTCTCTGTATTTTTGTTTGAATAGAAGCATCTTGCCTGCGTGCTTGAGCATTAGAAGACTCTTGCTTTAGTGCTTGAGCATTGGAAGACTCTCGCCTGCGTGCTTGAGCATTTTGAGAAGTCTCATACTTAGAGAGTATTGAGCATTTGTAATCTGTGTGATTATTAGTGAAAATCTCCTTGGAAGTGCAAGGGGGACTGGACTACTTCCGGTTTGTGGAAGGAACCAGGATAATTGTTTGTGTCTCTCTTTCTTTTCTCTGCTCTGTTTTATTTCGCTGCATATCTGATTCTGAACATCACATCAGAAGCATTCCTAACCTGCTTCTGAAGTGTTATCAGAAGAAGAATTTTTTAGAGAAAAAGAAAACACAATTCAACCCCCCCTTCTTGTGTTTTTCTCACCTTCAGTCCCGACTTGTGCAAAAGGGGATCCCTTGCGACGATACTTGTGTGGTCTGTAATGAATTAACGGAAACACAAATGCACATCTTTTTTGTTTGCTCTAAGGCAACAAGCTGTTGGAAATTACTGAAGTTGGATAATCTTGTTCGGGATCTTCTTCTCACTGCCAGTGATTTTCCCTCTATGTTGTTCACTTTTTTTGACAGGTTATCCATTTCTCAAGTGGCATTGGCGGCTATGACTCTACGGAGCCTTTGAAAATGTCGCAATAGCAAACTTTGGGACAATGTTGATACACCGCCGCTTGTGGTTTGTAATCGAGCAAGAGACACACTCTATGAATGGAGCTATATGCAACAGGCAAAAAATCCGGTGCAAGAAATAACACATGATGCGTTGTGGGAGAAGCCTCCGTTGACAGTTGTTAAATGTAATTTTGACTGCGCACTGTTTAACAATAAATTGTGTTGGATGCTGTGAACTCTAGTGTCAACCCCCACAATGAACTTGGTGACATTATTTTTTACTGTAAACAACTTTAGTCCTTGTACGCTAACTTTTCTGTGCGTTTTGTAAGGAGACAAGCAAATAAGTTAGCTCATAACATAGCTAGAGCTTCCTTATCCCACCCTAACCCCCATATTTTCTCTGATGTACCGTCTAGTTTGAACACTTTATTATTGAATGATATGAATTAATTTTGCCGTTGCTCAAAAAAATAGATGCACATGCAGATGAAATTAATTGGATTCAGTAAAATTATTAACACATATAGAATATAATAAACATTTGTTAAGTATCCGGACTCGCAGAAATCCGTACATGTTATTAAATTAGTAATATTATACAATTGTCGTATTACTTAAATGAAAATCTTCAATCGTCATGAAATAAAATATAAATGGATTTTCTAATTAATGATTTTTTTTTATTAGTAATTTGTTATCAAAGTGAAAGTGAGTGGTATAATATTTTTGTCTTATCAAAATAGAAGGAATAAGTCTAAGAGATGTCACATCGATGGTTATAGCTTGACTTTGTAACTTCAAAAGATATTGTTCAAATCTCATATGAAACAATTGTAAAATGATCATTAGTGCCACAATTATTAAATAATAAAATGTACATAATAAATTCTACATAATTTCAATTATTTTATAATAATTTATTTTTTTGTATAAAAAATCATTTTACACGTTTGATATTTGTAAATACCTTAATATCCACTATTACTCGTCTAGTGGATATTTATACGAATGTGAGAACGACATAAATATCATTTTTATCATTAGAGAGTGTTAACTACTATATATTTCTTTCCCTAAAAAAAAAACTACTATATATATCCGTGGACGTCCGTTATCATCACCGGTAATAGTATAGTAGCAACAACATCAATAACAACAATAATAAAATAAATATTCTTATGATAATAATAATAATAATATATACTATATATAAAGAAAATAATACCTACTCGAATGATTGTTTAATAAATTGGATTTTGATGGATTTTGTGGGATTTTGTAGTGTAATTTTAACAAGAAAAGGTCTTTCATAAAAAGATTATATTTTTTGAGATTGTTTTTCTTTTAAAAGTTACTATCTCTTTCTTTTCCTTTCTCTCTCTCTCTCTCCCTCCCCCTCCCTATTCTCTCCTTTCTCTCTTCATTTCTCTATCTCTCCATTCTCTCTCTCTCTCATCCCCCTCTCTCCCTCTCTCTACTATCTCATAAAAAAAATAAAAAATTTGTATTGAGAATAATGTGTTAGAGTGTTTTTTAGTCCCTCAAAATCTTATAAAATCCATAAAATTTTTAAAATTTGAAAATCAAGAGTATAATAATTTTTTATTTGTTTTATTTTTCTTTATTCAAACGCTATAATTTACTTGTTTATTATTTTTGTCATTCACGTTTGTAAATTTGTTCTTTTTCTCCTAAAATTCATTGAATCACTTGAAATTTTAAAATCACATAAAATTCTTTGAAATCCTTAAAAGTCAGTGTGATAAATCCTTTAAAATCTTGAGTGTATAAAGTCTTTTACATAAAAAGTCTCTTAAAATCTCACATAATTAATACAATCTCACACAGTCTTTTAAAATCTTAAAGACTTTTTTTTATTAAAATAGTCTTTTAAAATCTTAATCTAATACACCCATATTAGAGTAACCCCTATATAAGACAGGATTTATATCTACGTTTTCTTTGAGGTATAAAAACCGCTATTTTCGTTTATATTTTAACTTTCTTATTCTTCGAGGTAAATTTATGCTATTTTAAGACGATATTTTTACATTGCTATTCTAAGATGTAATGTAACACCCCGTTTTCCCAACATAAAAATTTCATAACAATTATCAGAGTATTCAATACGTAAACGGAATGCTACACTTCTTAAAAATCATAAATGAGATAATTAACTAATTATCTTTTAAAATTCAATAAAAAAATCTTTAATACTTCGCAGCGGAATTTATTCAATAACTAAAAACAGTCTTTGGCACGAAGACCTCTTCATAAATGTCTCATAAAAATCCAATCTAAAAACATAGTCAAAAATCTTCAAAAACAATACGTAAGGAATAGAAAAGTAATAACAAAGTTCTCATCCCGTTACGTATCAGAGCACCTAAAGACACACATGAGAGATAATCCACTCACGAAAGCAATCTAACAACAACTTAAACTCGATCACCTGCAAGTTACTCATACGAAGAGCAACATTTCCAAGCAGAAAGGGTGAAATTTCACAAAACAATAATATTAAGCATATAATTCAACAATTATATTTAACAACCTAAAATCATCATAATATTCATCATAGATAATAATATATCATATATCACATCTTTAATAGTTCATATAAAGAATCACAGCTTCAACAACTTGGCAACTTAAACATCTTCGACTCGACAAATACGACTCCAACTCGACTATGCAACTTAGACCTCTTATATGCATGTAGTACCAATCCAGGGCATCAAGCCCCCAACATATTGAGCGTAAATAGGCTCCCAGGGCATCAAGCCCTCAACTTATTTGAGCATTAATATACTCCTACGGCATCAAGCCCTCAACTTAATTGAGCAAAGGCTCCAGGGCATCAAGCCCCCAACAATGAAATGCTAATGCATGGACTCGACCTCTTATAACATCTTAAATTGACAACCTCTTATATAATCCAATAATTTGGAACTTCATCATCTTAATCAACTTAGACCGACTCATGCAGCTTAGTTAAATAACAACAGCAACACAGGCAGTATACAAAAACAACATGACATAATAATATCAAATGCAAGTCAACAACATCTCAATTATTCACATATAATTCAAGTAATGCATATACAATTATATCACAATATAAACAACATCAAATCATCATAAATCAGCTTCACAGATCATCATTAATATTATATATAATATTCATAACTACCCCAAGGTTCAACTCTCAACGACTCGTGCGACAAAGATCGCAAAATCCTAAACAAGCATTCTGTAACTGGGTCACTCGCGAGGCGAGAGCCTCTGCTCGCCATGGCGAATTCAGGTCAGATTTCCAAAGTTTCATTCTAAAATCTTTCCAGGTTCAATCTCATTCTACATTCTTTCCTAATCATTATTAGACATGTTCAGGCACTCAAAACATCTAAGGATCAACTCAAAAGTCAAAATCACAGAATCTTGCAAGCTCTCTGGTCAAGCTCGCTAGGCGAGTTCATCTGTTCGCTATGGCGAGCTGCAACGTGCAACTCGCGAGGCGGGAAAAGGTTGCTCGCGTGGCGAGCGATGAAGTTCATCACTCGCGAGGCGAGGATCATAGCTCGGGAGGCGAGCAATGAATGTCGCTACGGGCAGAAGTGTAGTTGTTTACAAAAATCACTAATTCTCATGGTTTTAAGCCTAACATTGATTCCAGAATTCATCATAATCATTATCTAAGGTCTAGGAACAATTTCTACATCAATCTAACAAGTTTCCACCGTTTAATCATTAGTTCTTCAATTTTAACCTACTTTTCGATTTCTCTAAAACTTATCCTACTTCATGTTAAACCTAACCATTGAATCACATACTTAATAGAATTGCAAAATTAGTCTCACCCTTACCTTAAGAAATCGATTGCAAGGTTTTCTTCTCGTTCCTCCTCTTCTCTAGATTTTCTCCCTTTTTCTCCAAAAACTAGTTGTACGTGAAAAACTATTATGACTTCTCACTTTTCTCTTTTTATAACCTTAACCTACCTATTTTCTCTTAATTCCACTTATTCTCTTAAACTCTTCTAAATTTCCAAATCAGCCCCCAAAGTCTCAATATTCTATTTTAATATATATTTATAAAATACTTCTACACCAAATAACAAATATATTTCTACACTATATAATATAATATAATATAATATAATATATTTCTACACCAAATAACATATATATTATACTAACAAATAACATAATATCTCTACACCAAATAATATAGATTATAATATAATATGCTACTAAAACACCAACCTATAACACAAAAAAAACGCACACATCATAAATCAAATAAATTATTTAAAAAGACTCTAAACTCAATAAAATAATCAAATAAAACAAATAATTCAAAGAGGGCGTTACATGTAACATAGTAGCTATTTTAGAAATATATTTTAACTGTTTGACTGTTCTTCAATTTAAAATCTGTCATTAATGTAACGTATATTTTTACTGTGTTATTAGTCAATGTAACATCATTGCTATTTAGAAACATATGTTAAATGTGTTGTTATTCTTCAATTGCAGATCAACACTGAGTTCCTCAATTTTCCTATTGTGATATTATTATTAAGTATAAAATCACCTCTATTTTAGAAACATATTTTTACTGTGTTACCGCAGAGTTCAAATATGTTACCAAGATTATATCATCAAGCTTATCATAAATGTATGAATAATTCGTTTTACATAGGCACATTTAAAATGGTAATGTTCCAATGCATCTATTAGATCAAGAATGTTCAAGGAAGCATAAAAAAATGCACTAGCACAACTACTCATTTTATGGCACGCTCAAGCATAAAAAATGCACCTACGCAACTATCATATTACATGCGACTGTTCCCTTTTCCTCTAAACACCGTAATATACCAACATGAACTCTTTTTTTATGGCTTAATACATGATTTGGTCCCTTAACTTATTTTTAAATTTAATTTTGATCCCTTAATTTTAAACCGTCTCAATTTGGTCGCATAACTTTGCCTCTGTTTACCTAAGTGGTCCCTTCTGTTAGTTTAACAGAGGCAAAGTTATGGGACCAAATTGAGACGGTTTAAAATTAAGGGATCAAAATGAAATTCAAAAATAAGTTAAGGGACCAAATCATGTATTAAGCCTTTTTTTATATAATAATTAAGAAGCAAATGATTTCTTATATATTATGTAACATATAACACTTCAGATTGAAAGGTTATTTAGTTTCCAACAAATCAAAACATATGTTTCTATTCAATAAATTAATTTTTTTCTCGAGTTATTAATCGTGTTGATATGTGTCCGCATCAATATTTTGTGTCTATGTTAGTGTTTCATAGATTATATTATATGCACATGCAGATCCTGAAGCAAAAGTAATATCTTTATCACCAAAACCATTGATGGCAACAAACAAATTCGTGTGTGAAATTTGTCTAAAGGAATTTCAAAGGGATCAAAATCTTCAACTTCATCGACGTGGATATAACCTACCTCGGAAGTATATTAAAATTTCAAAGGGATCAAAGGATTTTCTTTATCTCTAATTACTTATTCTTATCATAAGTATATTAAAATTTCAAAGCTAATTAATTATCACAGTAAAAAGAAAACCAGAAATAAGTTCAAAATTACAACATTTATTAACATTTATTTTTTAATTTCATTTTGGTCCCTTAACTTTAAATCGTCTCAATTTGGACCCATAACTTTACATCCGTTTACCTAAGTGGTCCTTTCTGTTTGTTTTTTTAACAGAAGGGACCACTTAGGTAAACGGAGGTAAAGTTATGGGACCAAATTGAGACGGTTTAAAGTTAAGGGACCAAAATGAAATTCAAAAATAAGTTAAGGGACCAAAGCATGTATTAAGCCTTTTTTTATTGTTTGTATTTTTACTATTAACGTTGTATTTGAACCAAAAGCACATTATTTTTTATTTATTTGAATGTTCTATTTACCGTCAACATGGTCTAATTATTCTATAAAATTAAGGTCCTTATTTTTTCTAGACTTTTTTATAATGAGTATTTGACCCTAATTCTCCTTTTAAGTGAATGAAGAAAAGTTAAAAATAACATGGGCCAAACACCGCTTAACTTCCTAATTAAGCAACCTAGTAACTATAGTTTATTTGACGAGTAAATAGTCAATTATCCCCTGAAATTGTAAGTTTCGTCAATTATCTCATGAAATTAACAAAACTTCAATTACCCCCTGAAATTGCACAACGTTAATCAATTTACCCCCTACGTCAAATATTTCTGTTAGTCAACATAACGTGTTGCAAATACCCCCCCTGAAGTTTTGCACTTATGTGCAAAATGCTCCCTAAACTTGAAAATTTATATTTTGTTTTCTTATCCTTAAAATTGATTGCATTATCACTGAATTGTGGAGCATATTAGCTAAGTTTTGACGATATACAATCATATATTGATAATATTGTTGAACAAATTGGCAGTATTTGGTAAACCCTACAATGTTCAAAACTCAAATATTTACAAAACAAGCATAAAAGTATTTCTTTGTTCCAACATCAGATGTTATTTTTTCTTTTTCAAGTTGTCTTTAACCCCATTAGAGATCAAAAGGATGGTGGCTATCATGTTTTTTTTATTCTCTTAAAAAAAAACATAATGAAATATACATAATATAATATTATTACCATTCCTTTGAATCCTAACGGGGGAAGAAGACCATGATTCCTTCAAGATCCTTTATAAAGTGAGAGAAGTAACAAGTTTATATATTTTTTTCTTGAAAGTGAGAGAAGTGTGTTGATGGTGTGCACCGCTCACAATATAAAGGAAGTGGAAATTTTTGGTGTGGTTAAAATTAGCAATAGCGAAGCCATATACTTTGACATCTTGGTAATTCTTGGTTATGTCAATCATGTATTATTTATGTGCTTCATTATGTATGACATGTATTAGTTTTTCATGGTTAGACTCTAATACATGGTTAATGTTTGATCGTTTAAAGGAGCATATATGGTTGTATACCGTCAAAATTTAGCTAATATGCTCCACAATTTAGTGATAATGCAGTCACTTTTAAGGATAAGAAAAAAAAAAATATAAATTTTCAAGTTTAGGGGGCATTTTGCACATAAGTACAAAACTTCAGGGCGTATTTGCAAAACGTCATGTTAACTAACAGAAAAATTTGACGAAGGAGGTAAATTGATCAACGTTGTGCAATTTCAAGGGGGTAATTGAAGTTTTGTTAATTTCAATGGGGTAATTGAAGTTTTGTTAATTTCAATAGGGTAATTGAAGTTTTGTTAATTTCAAAGGAGTAATTGATAAAACTTACAATTTCAGGGGTAATTGGACTATTTACTCTTTATTTGACCTATTAAAACAAAATAAAAATTCAGAATTCAAATTAACGTTCTCTTCTCTCTCTCTCAATTCAAATTAACGTTCTCTTCTCTCTCTCTCTCTCTCTCTCTCTCTCTCTCTCTCTTCATTTTCGATTTCACAATTCTCAACATGTAATCGGTGGCGGTGTAGAAGGTGTATGCGCGAGGTTTTGTGGCGATGGAGACCGCAAGGAGCAGATTACGGTGGTTCGAATGAGACAGCGTGAGGTGGAGGTGGAGGAAGGGAAAGAGATAGGGAAGAAGATGAGAGTTTTTTCGTCGTGGTGGTGGAAGCGGAGGGGTTCAGAGACGAAGTCGGTGGTGCCAGCGAGCGATTATACCAGAAAATTGGTTCGATTTTTGTTTTTGAATTTGATTTTGATTAATGTTGATTTCGATTTTAAATTGATTTTGAAATTGATTAATGTCGATTAATGTTAATTTTGATTTTGATAGTGTGTGGTTTTAGTTTATTTACTGCTTATAGCCTATAATCACTTATGTATTATCTATTTCTATAGCAGCCACATGGTCAAGACCCACGAATACAACGTCGTTTTAGGATGGTTGAAGTTGGAGAAGAAAGATGTGACACCCGCTAGACGCGTATGAAGTCCTTGACGTTTCACGGAATTCTACTAGAAGTCAAGTACGTTTCTTTGATTTTTGTTTTTGACTTTGATTTCGTGTGTTATGGTTCATGAGGTTAATGTTGATTTTGAAATTAGGGTATTTTAATGTATTGCTATAACATATAACATGGTATGCTTGTATTTGGTAGTATTCTCTTAAAGAGACTTAGGCCTTGTTTCCATAAATAGCTTATTTGCCGGAGTTTACGTCGCTCAAAATTATAAACTGTCTAACATTGCTGAGAGGGCTGATACCGTCTTGAAAATGGTCAAAGATGTCTATGAAAGATACCACAATGATTAATGATTAGTAATCAGGTTCTTGTTGTAACTTTTTTGTCTGTTTTTAATCGTAGATACTACTTACTTTATACCTTAATAACATTATTATTTTATTGTTATATTGTTCTTTATGCTGATGCTGGTATTATCTTGTTTGTGTAATGATTTGTATCTTTCCATTTCTTCTTCTGTATACCATGTCTCAAAACCTTGTGAGATTAGACTTGGATTCTTATTGTTGTTTTACATGTACACCCATTATAATGGTATGTCTTACATTGTGCAAACATGATGAAGGGTCAACATGCTATTTAACTATGAAGCATAGATACGATATTCCAACATTGCTAATGTAAAAAAACATAGGACACCGTCACCACTACATTTATATTAATTTGTTTAGGCAACGAGGATCTACATTCTAAGTTCTAATAGAATATTAGGCTTTTAGGGATGTGATCTCTTAATGTATATTAGCTGTATAGTTGTCGTTTTTCATTTACTTAGACGGGACAATCATTGAAAGTAGGGGCTGATTAAAGAATAATTCGGTAATGAGTTATGGAAAATGCGAGGTTATCATCCACAATGAGCAAATATGGATCGTTACATAGTATTTGTTTAGGGGATATGTGGGGGATAGGATGGGGGAGAGAGGGGATGAAAGGAATTATTTTAAATTTTGTTCTTTGGTTTATTGTTTTGGAGGGATAGGAAGATGAAGGGATTGGAGGGGAGTTAACTTCATTCTCACTTAAGTGAGACTCTCCTTCAATATTGGGAAGATTTGTAGGGTTCAGAAGATTAAGTAATTCAATATAAAGTTTAACTAGATCAACCTAAATATCCTTATAATGCCAAGGAGAAATGTGTGTTGTGTCTGATCTTCCTTTCATTGAGGTTCTCTCTCTATCTATATCTCAATATCCATGGTGTAGTTAGTGAAGTTGCATGGCTGTCAATCAATGCTTGATTTGTGCAGGGTAAATGGGAAAATGGTGCGTGTAAATTGAACAGAAAGAAAATAGAGATTAATGAGTTGGCCTGCGTTGTGTATGTTTGGGTGAGTGTTTGGCAAATGTGTTTCAGAATAAACTTGATTTTGTAAAATTGCTTTGGTCTGTATTGAATTTGAACTGGTGTTATTTTTGTTATGTAGTCTAATTTTGCAGCTTAATACAAAAGCTTTTAATCACTTCTGGCTAATATGTGATTTAGATGTTAGATTTGATCACTTTTTGCTAACAACAATTAAACATCTATGCTTTACTAAAAGTTAAATCAGTGTTGTTACTTTTTTCCGTGACAGAAAATACACACTTTGTTGGTAGTTGAGTGCTATGTCTAAAATTTTCTTATATGTTGGTAGTTGAGTGTCATGTCTAAAGTTTTCTTGTAAGTAATTCTCTCAGAGAGACTCAGGCCTTGTTTCCATAAATAGCTTATTTGCTGCTTATACCATATAATCAGTTATGTATAATCTATTTCTATAGCAGCGAACAGGTCAAGACCCATGAAGTACAAACACCGGACATGACACTAATATGGACACAAACAGTTAATAATTTAAGTGATTGAATATATCTGTTGGTGTCATGTCGGTGTTGAACACTGAGATGTGTCAGACATGAGCCACACCTTTAATATCGACATAGAGATGCATGGTCCCTTGAAGATCTATCCTTCGTTCGTTTATTCATAATCTTACAGACCTAATTGAAAGCGCCCTATAAATTTGGGTGCTGTGATAAAAATGCTAATCATTTTGACAAAATGTTAGGATCAGTTGATAGTAAATGGTTAAATATAGTAACAAACTTGACAATTTAATAGAGTCAGTGACCTTTTTGAAATATTTATAGGGACCTGATTGATATTAAAGGTTAAATATAGGGACCAACTTCATTGTTTTAGAGGTAGGGACCGTTTTGAAATATTCATAATTTCAACGACTAATTTGGTGGTTTACTCGTTTTTAACCAGTGAAAGTTACTAATTTTGTTGTTATTTTGGGGGACCAACCTGAGGAATTTTTCTCATATGAGAAATTTGAAGAATCTTTCTCTTTGTCTATTTTATTTGTAACTTCTTGTTTGAATGAATTTTGTTTAAAAAATGCTTCTGAATGATTATTAAGTTTAATGTTTTTTGAGTGATATAGTCAGTTTTTGAATGGTATAAATAATTATTCTAATGGTTTAGAGTTTGAACCTTATTGCAAGAGAGTAGAGGTAGTTGCTTCTGAATAATGCCGCAATATCTATCCATGCACTATGTCATAAATTAATTGTTTCAAACGCTAAGTTGTTAAGTGAAAGACATGATTGGTTTTATATCTAACATACTGCTTCATATTTGAATGGTTATTTGCAGAAAGGAGATTTTCAAAACAATTATAGAGGTGGTTGGAATGATAATGCCGTTGAATGATGATAGGCCATTCGATGATTTCAGTCGGGAACCATTGAACTACAAGGAAAATGTGTGTTGTGAAGCTCCCAATTCAGCAACAAGGAAGTTCCAGCTGTAGGTTCCAAAATTGGAAATTTGGGGATTATGCTGGTGCTAAGGGTCGCGGTTTCAAGGTGGAAAATGTATGTCCTAGTTTCAAGCAGAAGAATGTTCTGGCTGAAAGTTCTACACGGCAACATGGGGATAACACTGGTGAAAAGGAAACTTATGGATAACAATCGTGCACAGGATGATGGTTCCAAGCGTGACATTAGGGGAGCCACATGAGATAAATACATGACGATGGATAATGGGGTAAGAAGACCCTTGAAATCATGAAAACATGAGGCCAATGCAAAGTCAAGTTCAGTCAAATCTCTAGTCCAAAGACCTGGATTAAAACAACCATCAGGGTGTGTGGCTTCACCTAAAATGGCATCAATCCCTGTTGAAGGATCTAGTTTTGAAATACAGTCTCGACATGTCTCGGCCTCACTGTTGCAAGAGTACAAAGGCAAAGAACATCACAAGTTTAAAAATATTGTGGAAAAGAATAATCAGCCACAATTGGTGAATGCTTCAACAGGCTCTAATATGACAGACCCTGCTGGTTCTATGACTAACAACCAAACAAAAGTTGTGAATTCTGATTATGTAGCAATTGAAGTTGTTACAGAACCACTTGCATCCGCACTGCCAGATGCATCAGTTTCAAGTTTTGAACTCCTAACTGAACATGATCTACATACTGAAGTTGAACCTCAAGTATTGGAAGCTGCAGTGGAGATTGATGCTCTTGCATAGGTTAGTACTGAAACTGAAGCTGCATACATAAGTTGTCAATCGGAAGTGGAGATGGATGTTCTCATCACCGAGTCAGAGACAGCTAAGTTGCCGCAGGTTTCTCTCATTTTCTGACTTCCCTGGGAAGTTTCAAATAATACTGTTTTTTCTTCTTCTTGAAATATGTGTTTTTTTTTTTGAGCTATATACCTTTTATGAATCACTGAATTAAAACTATGTCTACTTGTTGCAGATACCTGTCTGTCTTACATGTGGCGATGTAGGCTTTGAAGAGACGTTGGTGTATTGTAACAAATGTAAAGCTTGTGCACTGCATAGGTACTTGACGACTTGCTCTTTCCATCTAATATTTTGCATTCATCTACTTGCAGCTTATTTTAATCATTGTACTTTGCAACCACTTCTGTTTATATCCGGAAATGTGACTCCAAAGAATATTGAAATGATACACATTGCTTCGCATCATTACCCTGAACCTTTTTTGGACTAGCCCCATCTTAATTTGTTCTAAAAAGCTGAAATAAGAACTTATATATTAGTTAAAATGGATGGTAAGTTAAGGTTTTAGCAGGTTTTCATCATCACTAAAGTAGCAAATGCATCTATTTTCTTCGCCATATGTACATGCTTTTAAATTTCTATTGGTTTTGAAGTAGAATTCTGAAGACATAAATAAGGGTAATATGGATCTAAAACATGATTTAGATGCATGTAACAACTGAATCCATCCAAACTAATTGCATCCCAAGAAATCAATTATACATTACCATCCATAGTAACCAATGATCTATTTCTATAGCAGCGAACAAGTCAAGACCCATGAAGTACAAACACCGGACATGACACTAATATGGACACAAACAGTTAATAATTTAAGTGATTGAATATATCTGTTGGTGTCATGTCGGTGTTGAACACTGAGATGTGTCAGACATGAGCCACACCTTTAATATCGACATAGAGATGCATGGTCCCTTGAAGATCTATCCTTCGTTCGTTTATTCATAATCTTACAGACCTAATTGAAAGCGCCCTATAAATTTGGGTGCTGTCATAAAAATGCTAATCATTTTGACAAAATGTTAGGGTCAGTTGATAGTAAATGGTTAAATATAGTAACAAACTTGACAATTTAATAGAGTCAGTGACCTTTTTGAAATATTTATAGGGACCTGATTGATATTAAAGGTTAAATATAGGGACCAACTTCATTGTTTTAGAGGTAGGGACCGTTTTGAAATATTCATAATTTCAACGACTAATTTGGTGGTTTACTCGTTTTTAACCAGTGAAAGTTACTAATTTTGTTGTTATTTTGGGGACCAACCTGAGGAATTTTTCTCATATGAGAAATTTGAAGAATCTTTCTCTTTGTCTATTTTATTTGTAACTTCTTATTTTGAATGAATTTTGTTTAAAAAATGCTTCTGAATGATTATTAAGTTTAATATTTTTTGAGTGATATAGTCAGTTTTTGAATGGTATAAATAATTATTCTAATGGTTTAGAGTTTGAACCTTATTGCAAGAGAGTAGAGGTAGTTGCTTCTGAATAATGCCGCAATATCTATCCATGCACTATGTCATAAATTAATTGTTTCAAACACTAAGTTGGTAAGTGAAAGACATGATTGGTTTTATATCTAACATACTGCTTCATATTTGAATGGTTATTTGCAGAAAGGAAATTTTCAAAACAATTATAGAGGTGGTTGGAATGATAATGCCGTTGAATGATGATAGGCCATTCGATGATTTCAGTCGGGAACCATTGAACTACAAGGAAAATGTGTGTTGTGAAGCTCCCCGATTCAGCAACAAGGAAGTTCCAGCTGTAGGTTCCAAATTTGAAATTTGGGGATTATGCTGGTGCTAAGGGTCGCGGTTTCAAGGTGGAAAATGTATGTCCTAGTTTCAAGCAGAAGAATGTTCTGGCTGAAAGTTCTACAGGGCAACTTGGGGATAACACTGGTGAAAAGGAAACTTATGGATAACAATCGTGCACAGGGTGATGGTTCCAAGCGTGACATTAGAGGAGCCACATGAGATAAATACATGACGATGGATAATGGGGTAAGAAGACCCTTGAAATCATGAAAACATGAGGCCAATGCAAAGTCAAGTTCAGTCAAATCTCTAGTCCAAAGACCTGGATTAAAACAACCATCAGGTTGTGTGGCTTCACCTAAAATGGCATCAATCCCTGTTGAAGGATCTAGTTTTGAAATACAGTCTCGACATGTCTCGGCCTCACTGTTGCAAGAGTACAAAGGCAAAGAACATCACAAGTTTAAAAATATTGTGGAAAAGAATAATCAGCCACAATTGGTGAATGCTTTAACAGGCTCTAATATGACAGACCCTGCTGGTTCTATGACTAACAACCAAACAAAAGTTGTGAATTCTGATTATGTAGCAATTGAAGTTGTTACAGAACCACTTGCATCCGCACTGCCAGATGCATCAGTGTCAAGTTTTGAACTCCTAACTGAACATGATCTACATACTGAAGTTGAACCTCAAGTATTGGAAGCTGCAGTGGAGATTGATGCTCTTGCATAGGTTAGTACTGAAACTGAAGCTGCATACATAAGTTGTCAATCGGAAGTGGAGATGGATGTTCTCATCACCGAGTCAGAGACAGCTAAGTTGCCGCAGGTTTCTCTCATTTTCTGACTTCCGTGGGAAGTTTCAAATAATACTGTTTTTTCTTCTTCTTGAAATATGTGTTTTTTTTTTGAGCTATATACCTTTTATGAATCACTGAATTAAAACTATGTCTACTTGTTGCAGATACCTGTCTGTCTTACATGTGGCGATGTAGGCTTTGAAGAGACGTTGGTGTATTGTAACAAATGTAAAGCTTGTGCACTGCATAGGTACTTGCGACTTACTCTTTCCATCTAATATTTTGCATTCATCTACTTGCAGCTTATTTTAATCATTGTACTTTGCAACCACTTCTGTTTATATCCCGAAATATGACTCCAAAGAATATTGAAATGATACACATTGCTTCGCATCATTACCCTGAACCTTTTTTGGACTAGCCCCATCTTAATTTGTTCTAAAAAGCTGAAATAAGATCTTATATATTAGTTAAGATGGATGGTAAGTTATGGTTTTAGCAGGTTTTCATCATCACTAAAGTAGCAAATGCATCTATTTTCTTCGCCATATGTACATGCTTTTAAATTTCTATTGGTTTTGAAGTAGAATTCTGAAGACATAAATAAGGGTAATATTTATCTAAAACATGTATCTAAAAGGGTAGGTACTTGTTTTCAATTTATTGATCTCTTTACGGTCATAAATATGTTATTTTATGCTTTGCTGCTTTCATGTCACAGGTTGAGAAGCAATGTGCACATTCCTATTTAGTTACAATCACGGTTACAATCACATAAGAGGAAGCAAGAGTTGGATTTTTTTGCCGAGTGCAATCATCATACAAAATCAAATGCAAGGTTCAATTTTAATCTTCTGCCATTGATTAAGGTTGGATGCTAGTTATGCTCAACTTACCGATCTCAAGATTTTTGTTTTTGCTATAGGTAGAATGACTTTTTTTGCAATTATTTTTGAAATATATGATCTAACTGGATCTCAAATTTAAAAGTACTTTGAATTTACTAGAGTTTCAGTCATGTTATTTATCTACTTTGTGAGATCATTATTTCTTTACAATAGCTCCCCAACTTTGAGCAATTTCATATGTCCCGAATACGTTTAAAATTTTGAATAAGTAGGAAGACCATGTCTTGCAATTATAAGTATATTAGATTTATAAATGATATTTTTTAATGTTGTTGAATAATCATCTTTCCGGTTATTATATTTCGACCATGAAGAAAATATGGACTAAGTGTTGCGCTCCAGGTATACAACATTTTCTCCTCTTTTTGTGAACATAAAGTGTTTTTCTTTCAACTAAGGAAATATGTCTAATGTAACGTGTAGTCTTTGAATGTTAGCGACTCTCTTGTTACTATTTAATTCATACATTATTTTTAAACTTTTTGTAATATGAACATTATCCGTCGTTAATAATTACTGATGTAGTAAGATTGTGTAAAAAATGGGAAGGATGCCTCTGCAGCAAAGTATTTTCTTGATGCGAAACATGATATGTGAACCTATTTTGTTTTATATTCTCGTAAAATGAAAGTATTGGAATGACTTTGTTGCGAAAATGAGATTTTAGCCTATATGGTTAGAAGTTTGATAAAGGTGGAACTTGTCCCTCGATGTCCCATGATACGAAACATGATATGTGAACCTATTTGGTTTTGTATTCGGTAAAATGAAAGTGTATTGGAATGATCCTTGTCGCGAAAATGAGATTTTATCCTATATGGTTAGAAGTTTGATAAAGGTCGAACTTGTCGCTTGGTTTTGTATTCGGTAAAATGATAGTGTATTGGAATAACCCTTTTCGAAAAATGAGATTTTAGCCTATATGGTTAGAAGTTTTATAAATAGTGAACTTGTCCCTCAATGTCCCTTGATGCGAAACATGATATATGAACCTATTTGGTTTTATATTCGGTAAATTGAAAGTATTGGAATGACTTTCTTGCGAAAATGAGATTTTAGCCTATATGCTTAGAAGTTTGATAAAGGTGGAACTTGTCCCTCGATGTCCCATGATACGAAACATGATATGTGAACCTATTTGGTTTTGTATTCGGTAAAATGAAAGTGTATTGGAAAGACCCTTGTCGCGAAAAAGAGATTTTAGCCTATATGGTTAGAAGTTTGATAAATGTTGAACTTGTCGCTCGATGTCCCTTGATGCGAAATATGATATATGAAACTATTTGGTTTTATATTCGGTAAAATGAAAGTGTATTGGAATAATCCTTTTCGCAAAAATGAGGTTTTAGCCTATATGGTTAGAAGTTTGATAAATAGTGAACTTGTCCCTCGATGTCCCTTGATGCGAAACATGATATGTGAACCTATTTGGTTTTATATTCGGTAAAATAAAAGTATTGGAATGACTTTGTTGCGAAAATGAGATTTTAGCCTATATGCTTAGAAGTTTGATAAAGGTGAAACTTGTCCCTCGATGTCCCATGATACGAAACATGATATGTGAACCTATTTGGTTTTGTATTTGGTAAAATGAAAGTGTATTGGAATGATCCTTGTCGCGAAAATGAGATTTTATCCTATATGGTTAGAAGTTTGATAAAGGTCGAACTTGTCGCTTGGTTTTGTATTCGGTAAAATGATAGTGTATTGGAATAACCCTTTTCGAAAAATGAGATTTTAGCCTATATGGTTAGAAGTTTTATAAATAGTGAACTTGTCCCTCAATGTCCCTTGATGCGAAACATGATATATGAACCTATTTGGTTTTATATTCGGTAAAATGAAAGTATTGGAATGACTTTCTTGCGAAAATGAGATTTTAGCCTATATGCTTAGAAGTTTGATAAAGGTGGAACTTGTCCCTCGATGTCCCATGATATGAAACATGATATGTGAACCTATTTGGTTTTGTATTCGGTAAAATGAAAGTGTATTGGAATGATCCTTGTCGCGAAAATGAGATTTTATCCTATATGGTTAGAAGTTTGATAAAGGTCGAACTTGTCGCTCGATGTCCCTTGATGCGAAATATGATATATGAAACTATTTGGTTTTGTATTCGGTAAAATGATAGTGTATTGGAATAACCCTTTTCGCAAATATGAGATTTTAGAGAAGTTTCATAAATAGTGAACTTGTCCCTCGATGTGGCCCTCGATGTCCCATGATACGAAACATGATATGTGAACCTATTTGGTTTTGTATTCGGTAAAATGAAAGTGTATTGGAATGACCCTTGTCGCGAAAATGAGATTTTAGCCTATATGGTTAGAAGTTTGATAAATGTCGAACTTGTCGCTCGATGTCCCTTGATGCGAAATATGATATATGAAACTATTTGGTTTTATATTCGGTAAAATGAAAGTGTATTGGAATAATCCTTTTCGCAAAAATGAGGTTTTAGCCTATATGGTTAGAAGTTTGATAAATAGTGAACTTGTCCCTCGATGTCCCTTGATGCGAAACATGATATGTGAACCTATTTGGTTTGATATTCGGTAAAATAAAAGTATTGGAATGACTTTGTTGCGAAAATGAGATTTTAGCCTATATGCTTAGAAGTTTGATAAAGGTGGAACTTGTCCCTCGATGTCCCATGATACGAAACATGATATGTGAACCTATTTGGTTTTGTATTCGGTAAAATGAAAGTGTATTGGAATAACCCTTTTCGCAAAAATGAGATTTTAGCCTATATTGTTAGAAGTTTGATCTTTCAAGTTTGGAAGCTACAATGATTGCTGCAGTTTTTAGGTAAGAATGCTTCTCTTCCCATTTGCATCATTACCCTTTTTTCTTTTTGACTGCGTAGTATAGAATTTTTTATCTTTTTCTTCGCATACGACAACAAACATGGTGTACCAATTAAGATAACCGTATCTGCGACCGTTTTGGAAGAGACACTCTATGGTTCAGTTACAATTCGCCAACTTTCATTGGGACAACTTGTATCTAAAAGGGTAAGTACTTTTTTCCAATTTATTGATCTCTTTACGGTCATAAATATGTTAATTTATGCTTTGCTGCTTTCATGTCACAGGTTGAGAAGCAATGTGCACATTCCTATTTAGTTACAATCACGGTTACAATCACATAAGAGGAAGCAAGAGTTGGATTTTTTTGACGAGTGCAATCATCATACAAAATCAAATGCAAGGTTCAATTTTAATCTTCTGCCATTGATTGATTAAGGTTGGATGCTAGTTATGCTCAACTTACCGATCTCAAGATTTGTTTTTGCTATAGGTAGAATGACTTTTTTTGCAATTATTTTTGAAATATATGATCTAACTGAATCTCAAATTTAAAAGTACTTTGAATTTACTAGAGTTTCAGTCATGTTATTTATCTACTTTGTGAGATCATTATTTCTTTACAATAGCTCCCCAACTTTGAGCAATTTCATATGTCCTGAATACGTTTAAAATTTTGAATAAGTAGGAAGACCATGTCTTTTAATTATAAGTATATTAGATTTATAAATGATATTTTTTAATGTTGTTGAATAATCATCTTTCCAGTTATTATATTTCGACCATGAAGAAAATATGGACTAAGTGTTGCGCTCCAGGTATACAACATTTTCTCCTCTTTTTGTGAACATAAAGTGTTTTTCTTTCAACTAAGGAAATATGTCTAATGTAACGTGTAGTCTTTGAATGTTAGCGACTCTCTTGTTACTATTTAATTCATACATTATTTTTAAATTTTTTGTAATATGAACATTATCCGTCGTTAATAATTACTGATGTAGTAAGATTGTGTAAAAAATGGGAAGGATGCCTCTGCAGCAAAGTATTTTTTTGGCTTTCCTGTGATCAAACAATGTAGGAAGACAATGCAACAAATGGGAAGAAATACGAAGCTTCTTGATTGATGAATCAATCATTAAATATGCAGTTCTCTCAAGGTTAGTCGTGTAACACTTGTAAATTTAATTTCTTTAATCACCACAACATCTCTCTTTATTCATCTTTTACCATTTGTTTTAGTTCTTTTAGATATTGAATTTTGTCGTCAAAATATAATCTCTTTCGTATATTTTATTTATTATTTTTTTTTTTTTATCGATTGTCTTTTGGGTTTATAACTTTTGAGTTTTTTCTTTTTATTTTATTGAACATATTTGGTATTAAATAAGGTAATTATAAAGTATTGGGAAGACCCTTGTCACGAAAACGAGATATTAGCCTATATGGTTACAAAGTTTGATAAATGGGAAGGTTGAACATGTCCCTTGATTTAAATTTGATAAATGGGATGTTTGAAATTGTCTCTTGATGTCGCTTGATGCGAAACATGATATATGAACCTATTTGGTTTTATATTCTCGTAAAATGAAAGTATTGGAATGACTTTGTTGCGAAAATGAGATTTTAGCCTATATGGTTAGAAGTTTGATAAAGGTGGAACTTGTCCGTCGATGTCCCATGATACGAAACATGATATGTGAACCTATTTGGTTTTGTATTCGGTAAAATGAAAGTGTATTGGAATGACCCTTGTCGCGAAAATGAGATTTTATCCTATATGGTTAGAAGTTTAATAAAGGTCGAACTTATGGCTCATGTCCCTTGATGCGAAATATGATATATGAAACTATTTGGTTTTGTATTCGGTAAAATGATAGTGTATTGGAATAACCCTTTTCGCAAAAATGAGATTTTAGCCTATATGGTTAGAAGTTTGATAAATAGGAACTTGTTCCTCGATATCCCTTGATGCGAAACATGATATGTGAACCTATTTGGTTTTATATTCGGTAAAATGAAAGTATTGGAATGTCTTTGTTTCGAAAATGAGATTTTAGGCTATATGGTTAGAAGTTTGATAAAGGTGGATCTTGTCCCTCGATGTCCCATGATACGAAACATGATATGTGAGCCTATTTGGTTTTGTATTCGGTAAAATGAAAGTGTATTGGAATGACCCTTGTCGCGAAAATGAGATTTTAGCCTATATGGTTAGAAGTTTGATAAATGTCGAACTTGTCGCTCGATGTCCCTTGATGCGAAATATGATATATGAAACTATTTGGTTTTATATTCGGTAAAATGAAAGTGTATTGAATAATCCTTTTCGCAAAAATGAGGTTTTAGACTATATGGTTAGAAGTTTGATAAATAGTGAACTTGTCCCTCGATGTCCCTTGATGCGAAACATGATATGTGAACCTATTTGGTTTGATATTCGGTAAAATAAAAGTATAGGAATGACTTTGTTGCGAAAATGAGATTTTAGCCTATATGGTTAGAAGTTTGATAAAGGTGGAACTTGTCCGTCGATGTCCCATGATACGAAACATGATATGTGAACCTATTTGGTTTTGTATTCGGTAAAATGAAAGTGTATTGGAAAGACCCTTGTCGCGAAAAAGAGATTTTAGCCTATATGGTTAGAAGTTTGATAAATGTTGAACTTGTCGCTCGATGTCCCTTGATGCGAAATATGATATATGAAACTATTTGGTTTTATATTCGGTAAAATGAAAGTGTATTGGAATAATCCTTTTCGCAAAAATGAGGTTTTAGCCTATATGGTTAGAAGTTTGATAAATAGTGAACTTGTCCCTCGATGTCCCTTGATGCGAAACATGATATGTGAACCTATTTGGTTTTGTATTCGGTAAAATGATAGTGTATTGGAATAACCCTTTTCGCAAATATGAGATTTTAGCCTATATGGTTAGAAGTTTCATAAATAGTGAACTTGTCCCTCGATGTCCCTTGATGCGAAACATGATATGTGAACCTATTTGGTTTTATATTCGGTAAAATGAAAGTATTGGAATGACTTTGTTGCGAAAATGAGATTTTAGCCTATATGCTTAGAAGTTTGATAAAGGTGGAACTTGTCCCTCGATGTCCCATGATATGAAACATGATATGTGAACCTATTTGGTTTTGTATTCGGTAAAATGAAAATGTATTGGAATGATCCTTGTCGCGAAAATGAGATTTTATCCTATATGGTTAGAAATTTGATAAAGGTCGAACTTGTCGCTCGATGTCCCTTGATGCGAAATATGATATATGAAACTATTTGGTTTTGTATTCGGTAAAATGATAGTGTATTGGAATAACCCTTTTCGCAAATATGAGATTTTAGAGAAGTTTCATAAATAGTGAACTTGTCCCTCGATGTGGCCCTCGATGTCCCATGATACGAAACATGATATGTGACCCTATTTGGTTTTGTATTCGGTAAAATGAAAGTGTATTGGAATGACCCTTGTCGCGAAAATGAGATTTTAGCCTATATGGTTAGAAGTTTGATAAATGTCGAACTTGTCGCTCGATGTCCCTTGATGCGAAATATGATATATGAAACTATTTGGTTTTATATTCGGTAAAATGAAAGTGTATTGGAATAATCCTTTTCGCAAAAATGAGGTTTTAGCCTATATGGTTAGAAGTTTGATAAATAGTGAACTTGTCCCTCGATGTCCCTTGATGCGAAACATGATATGTGAACCTATTTGGTTTGATATTCGGTAAAATAAAAGTATTGGAATGACTTTGTTGCGAAAATGAGATTTTAGCCTATATGCTTAGAAGTTTGATAAAGGTGGAACTTGTCCCTCGATGTCCCATGATACGAAACATGATATGTGAACCTATTTGGTTTTGTATTCGGTAAAATGAAAGTGTATTGGAATAACCCTTTTCGCAAAAATGAGATTTTAGCCTATATTGTTAGAAGTTTGATCTTTCAAGTTTGGAAGCTACAATGATTGCTGCAGTTTTTAGGTAAGAATGCTTCTCTTCCCATTTGCATCATTACCCTTTTTTCTTTTTGACTGCGTAGTATAGAATTTTTGATCTTTTTCTTCGCATACGACAACAAACATGGTGTACCAATTAAGATAACCGTATCTGCGACCGTTTTGGAAGAGACACTCTATGGTTCAGTTACAATTCGCCAACTTTCATTGGGACAACTTGTATCTAAAAGGGTAGGTACTTTTTTCCAATTTATTGATCTCTTTACGGTCATAAATATGTTAATTTATGCTTTGCTGCTTTCATGTCACAGGTTGAGAAGCAATGTGCACATTCCTATTTAGTTACAATCACGGTTACAATCACATAAGAGGAAGCAAGAGTTGGATTTTTTTGACGAGTGCAATCATCATACAAAATCAAATGCAAGGTTCAATTTTAATCTTCTGCCATTGATTGATTAAGGTTGGATGCTAGTTATGCTCAACTTACCGATCTCAAGATTTTTGTTTTTGCTATAGGTAGAATGACTTTGTTTGCAATTATTTTTGAAATATATGATCTAACTGAATCTCAAATTTAAAAGTACTTTGAATTTACTAGAGTTTCAGTCATGTTATTTATCTACTTTATGAGATCATTATTTCTTTACAATAGCTCCCCAACTTTGAGAAATTTCATATGTCCTGAATATGTTTAAAATTTTGAATAAGTAGGAAGACCATGTCTTTTAATTATAAGTATATTAGATTTATAAATGATATTTTTTAATGTTGTTGAATAATATCTTTCCAGTTATTATATTTCGACCATGAAGAAAATATGGACTAAGTGTTGCGCTCCAGGTATACAACATTTTCTCCTCTTTTTGTGAACATAAAGTGTTTTTCTTTCAACTAAGGAAATATGTCTAATGTAACGTGTAGTCTTTGAATGTTAGCGACTCTCTTGTTACTATTTAATTCATACATTATTTTTAAATTTTTTGTAATATGAACATTATCCGTCGTTAATAATTACTGATGTAGTAAGATTGTGTAAAAAATGGGAAGGATGCCTCTGCAGCAAAGTATTTTCTTGGCTTTCCTGTGATCAAACAATGTAGGAAGACAATGCAACAAATGGGAAGAAATACGAAGCTTCTTGATTGATGAATCAATCATTAAATATGCAGTTCTCTCAAGGTTAGTCGTGTAACACTTGTAAATTTAATTTCTTTAATCACCACAACATCTCTCTTTATTCATCTTTTACCATTTGTTTTAGTTCTTTTAGATATTGAATTTTGTCGTCAAAATATAATCTCTTTCGTATGTTTTATTTATTTATTTATTTTTTTATCGATTGTCTTTTGGGTTTATAACTTTTGAGTTTTTTCTTTTTATTTTATTGAGCTATGTCTACTATTTGCCGCGAAAAAGAGATTTTAGTTTAAATGGTTACATGTTTGATAAATTGGAAGTTTGAACTTGTCCATCGCTGTCCCTTGTTGCGTAACAAAATATTTGAACATATTTGGTATTAAATAAGGTAAATATAAAGTATTGGGAAGACCCTTGTCACGAAAACGAGATATTAGCCTATATGGTTACAAAGTTTGATAAATGGGAAGGTTGAACATGTCCCTTGATTTAAATTTGATAAATGGGATGTTTGAAATTGTCTCTTGATGTCGTTTGATGTGAAACATGATATGTGAACCTATTTGTTTTTGTATTTGGTAAAATGAAAGTATTTGAATGACCCTTGTCGCCAAAAAGAGAATGGTTACATGTTTGATAAATTTGAAGATTGAACTTGTCAATTGATTTGAAACATGATATGTGGACTTATTTTGTATTAAATTCGGTAAAATGATAGCCTTGAAATGACCCTTGTCGCGAAAATGAGATTGTAGCCTATATGGTTAAAGGTTTGATAATTTTGAAGGTTGACCATGTCCCTCGATGTCCCTTGACACGAAACATGATATGTGAACCTATTTGATTTCGTATTCGGTAAAATGAAAGCATTGGAATGTCCCTTGTCCGACAAACGAGATTTTAGCCTATATGGTTACAATTTTGATAAATATGAAGGTTGAACTTGTCCCTCAATTTCCCTTGATTTGAATTTGATATTTGGACATATTTGGTTTTAAATTCGGTAAAATAAAAGTATTGGAATGACCCGTGTCGCGAAAAGATGATTTTGGTATATATGCCTACAAGTTTGATAAATGAGAAGTTTGTACTAGTCCCTTGATGCGAAACATGAGATTTTAGCCTATATGGTTGAACTTGTCTCTCGATGTCCCTTGATACGAAACATGATATGTGAACCTATTTGGTTTTGTACTCAGCAAAATAAAAGTATTGGAATGACCCTTGTCTCGAAAATGAGATTTTGGTCTATATGGCTACAAGTTTGATAAATAGTGAATTTGTCCCTCGATGTCCCTTGATGCGAAACATGATATATGAACCTATTTGGTTTTATATTCTCGTAAAATGAAAGTATTGGAATGACTTTGTTGCGAAAATGAGATTTTAGCCTATATGGTTAGAAGTTTGATAAAGGTGGAACTTGTCCCTCGATGTCCCATGATACGAAACATGATATGTGAACCTATTTGGTTTTGTATTCGGTAAAATGAAAGTGTATTGGAATGACCCTTGTCGCGAAAATGAGATTTTATCCTATATGGTTAGAAGTTTGATAAAGGTCGAACTTATCGCTCGATGTCCCTTGATGCGAAACATGATATATGAAACTATTTGGTTTTGTATTCGGTAAAATGATAGTGTATTGGAATAACCCTTTTCGCAAAAATGAGATTTTAGCCTATATGGTTAGAAGTTTCATAAATAGTGAACTTGTCCCTCGATGTCCCTTGATGCGAAACATGATATGTCAACCTATTTGGTTTTATATTCGGTAAAATGAAAGTATTGGAATGTCTTTGTTGCGAAAATGAGATTTTAGCCTATATGGTTAGAAGTTTGATAAAGGTGGAACTTGTCCCTCGATGTCCCATGATACGAAACATGATATGTGAGCCTATTTGGTTTTGTATTCGGTAAAATGAAAGTGTATTGGAATGACCCTAGTCGCGAAAATGAGATTTTAGCCTATATGGTTAGAAGTTTGATAAATGTCGAACTTGTCGCTCGATGTCCCTTGATGCGAAATATGATATATGAAACTATTTGATTTTATATTCGGTAAAATGAAAGTGTATTGAATAATCCTTTTCGCAAAAATGAGGTTTTAGCCTATATGGTTAGAAGTTTGATAAATAGTGAACTTGTCCCTCGATGTCCCTTGATGCGAAACATGATATGTGAACCTATTTGGTTTGATATTCGGTAAAATAAAAGTATTGGAATGACTTTGTTGCAAAAATGAGATTTTAGCGTATATGCTTAGAAGTTTGATAAAGGTGGAACTTGTCCCTCGATGTCCCATGATACGAAACATGATATGTGAACCTATTTGGTTTTGTATTTTGGTAAAATGAAAGTGTATTGGAATGACCTGTCGCGAAAATGAGATTTTAGCATATATGGTTAGAAGTTTGATAAAGGTCGAACTTGTCGCTCATGTCCCTTGATGCGAAATATGATATATGAAACTATTTGGTTTTGTATTCGGTAAAATGAAAGTGTATTGGAATAACCCTTTTCGCAAAAATGAGATTTTAGCCTATATTGTTAGTAGTTTGATCTTTCAAGTTTGGATGCTACAATGATTGCTGCAGTTTTTAGGTAAGAATGCTTCTCTTCCCATTTGCATCATTACCCTTTTTTCTTTTTGACTGCGTAGTATAGAATTTTTGATCTTTTTCTTCGCATACGACAACAAACATGGTGTACCAATTAAGATAACCGTATCTGCGACCGTTTTGGAAGAGACACTCTATGGTTCAGTTACAATTCGCCAACTTTCATTGGGACAACTTGTATCTAAAAGGGTAGGTACTTTTTTCCAATTTATTGATCTCTTTACGGTCATAAATATGTTAATTTATGCTTTGCTGCTTTCATGTCACAGGTTGAGAAGCAATGTGCACATTCCTATTTAGTTACAATCACGGTTACAATCACATAAGAGGAAGCAAGAGTTGGATTTTTTTGACGAGTGCAATCATCATACAAAATCAAATGCAAGGTTCAATTTTAATCTTCTGCCATTGATTGATTAAGGTTGGATGCTAGTTATGCTCAACTTACCGATCTCAAGATTTTTGTTTTTGCTATAGGTAGAATGACTTTGTTTGCAATTATTTTTGAAATATATGATCTAACTGAATCTCAAATTTAAAAGTACTTTGAATTTACTAGAGTTTCAGTCATGTTATTTATCTACTTTATGAGATCATTATTTCTTTACAATAGCTCCCCAACTTTGAGAAATTTCATATGTCCTGAATACGTTTAAAATTTTGAATAAGTAGGAAGACCATGTCTTTTAATTATAAGTATATTAGATTTATAAATGATATTTTTTAATGTTGTTGAATAATCATCTTTCCAGTTATTATATTTCGACCATGAAGAAAATATGGACTAAGTGTTGCGCTCCAGGTATACAACATTTTCTCCTCTTTTTGTGAACATAAAGTGTTTTTCTTTCAACTAAGGAAATATGTCTAATGTAACGTGTAGTCTTTGAATGTTAGCGACTCTCTTGTTACTATTTAATTCATACATTATTTTTAAATTTTTTGTAATATGAACATTATCCGTCGTTAATAATTACTGATGTAGTAAGATTGTGTAAAAAATGGGAAGGATGCCTCTGCAGCAAAGTATTTTCTTGGCTTTCCTGTGATCAAACAATGTAGGAAGACAATGCAACAAATGGGAAGAAATACGAAGCTTCTTGATTGATGAATCAATCATTAAATATGCAGTTCTCTCAAGGTTAGTCGTGTAACACTTGTAAATTTAATTTCTTTAATCACCACAACATCTCTCTTTATTCATCTTTTACCATTTGTTTTAGTTCTTTTAGATATTGAATTTTGTCGTCAAAATATAATCTCTTTCGTATGTTTTATTTATTATTTTTTTTTTTTTATCGATTGTCTTTTGGGTTTATAACTTTTGAGTTTTTTCTTTTTATTTTATTGAGCTATGTCTACTATTTGCCGCGAAAAAGAGATTTTAGTTTAAATGGTTACATGTTTGATAAATTGGAAGTTTGAACTTGTCCATCGCTGTCCCTTGTTGCGTAACAAAATATTTGAACATATTTGGTATTAAATAAGGTAAATATAAAGTATTGGGAAGACCCTTGTCACGAAAACGAGATATTAGCCTATATGGTTACAAAGTTTGATAAATGGGAAGGTTGAACGTGTCCCTTGATTTAAATTTGATAAATGGGATGTTTGAAATTGTCTCTTGATGTCGTTTGATGTGAAACATGATATGTGAACCTATTTGTTTTTGTATTTGGTAAAATGAAAGTATTTGAATGACCCTTGTCGCCAAAAAGAGAATGGTTACATGTTTGATAAATTTGAAGATTGAACTTGTCAATTGATTTGAAACATGATATGTGGACTTATTTTGTATTAAATTCGGTAAAATGATAGCCTTGAAATGACCCTTGTCGCGAAAATGAGATTGTAGCCTATATGATTAAAGGTTTGATAATTTTGAAGGTTGACCATGTCCCTCGATGTCCCTTGACACGAAACATGATATGTGAACCTATTTGATTTCGTATTCGGTAAAATGAAAGCATTGGAATGTCCCTTGTCCGACAAACGAGATTTTAGCCTATATGGTTACAATTTTGATAAATATGAAGGTTGAACTTGTCCCTCAATTTCCCTTGATTTGAATTTGATATTTGGACATATTTGGTTTTAAATTCGGTAAAATAAAAGTATTGGAATGACCCGTGTCGCGAAAAGATGATTTTGGTATATATGCCTACAAGTTTGATAAATGAGAAGTTTGTACTAGTCCCTTGATGCGAAACATGAGATTTTAGCCTATATGGTTGAACTTGTCTCTCGATGTCCCTTGATACGAAACATGATATGTGAACCTATTTGGTTTTGTATTCAGCAAAATAAAAGTATTGGAATGACCCTTGTCTCGAAAATGAGATTTTGGTCTATATGGCTACAAGTTTGATAAATAGTGAATTTGTCCCTCGATGTCCCTTGATGCGAAACATGATATGTGAATCTATTTGGTTTTATATTCGGTAAAATGAAAGTATTGGAATGTCTTTGTTGCGAAAATGAGATTTTAGCCTATATGGTTAGAAGTTTGATAAAGGTGGAACTTGTCCCTCGATGTCCCATGATACGAAACATGATATGTGAACCTATTTGGTTTTGTATTCGGTCAAATGAAAGTGTATTGGAATGACCCTTGTCGCGAAAATGAGATTTTATCCTATATGGTTAGAAATTTGATAAAGGTCGAACTTATCGCTCGATGTCCCTTGATGCGAAACATGATATATGAAACTATTTGGTTTTGTATTCGGTAAAATGATAGTGTATTGGAATAACCCTTTTCGCAAAAATGAGATTTTAGCCTATATGGTTAGAAGTTTCATAAATAGTGAACTTGTCCCTCGATGTCCCTTGATGCGAAACATGATATGTGAATCTATTTGGTTTTATATTCGGTAAAATGAAAGTATTGGAATGTCTTTGTTGCGAAAATGAGATTTTAGCCTATATGGTTAGAAGTTTGATAAAGGTGGAACTTGTCCCTCGATGTCCCATGATACGAAACATGATATGTGAACCTATTTGGTTTTGTATTCGGTAAAATGAAAGTGTATTGGAATGACCCTTGTCGCGAAAATGAGATTTTATCCTATATGGTTAGAAGTTTGATAAAGGTCGAACTTATCGCTCGATGTCCCTTGATGCGAAACATGATATATGAAACTATTTGGTTTTGTATTCGGTAAAATGATAGTGTATTGGAATAACCCTTTTCGCAAAAATGAGATTTTAGCCTATATGGTTAGAAGTTTCATAAATAGTGAACTTGTCCCTCGATGTCCCTTGATGCGAAACATGATATGTGAATCTATTTGGTTTTATATTCGGTAAAATGAAAGTATTGGAATGTCTTTGTTGCGAAAATGAGATTTTAGCCTATATGGTTAGAAGTTTGATAAAGGTGGAACTTGTCCCTCGATGTCCCATGATACGAAACATGATATGTGAACCTATTTGGTTTTGTATTCGGTAAAATGAAAGTGTATTGGAATGACCCTTGTCGCGAAAATGAGATTTTATCCTATATGGTTAGAAGTTTGATAAAGGTCGAACTTATCGCTCGATGTCCCTTGATGCGAAACATGATATATGAAACTATTTGGTTTTGTATTCGGTAAAATGATAGTGTATTGGAATAACCCTTTTCGCAAAAATGAGATTTTAGCCTATATGGTTAGAAGTTTCATAAATAGTGAACTTGTCCCTCGATGTCCCTTGATGCGAAACATGATATGTGAACCTATTTGGTTTTATATTCGGTAAAATGAAAGTATTGGAATGTCTTTGTTGCGAAAATGAGAGTTTAGCCTATATGGTTAGAAGTTTGATAAAGGTGGAACTTGTCCCTCGATGTCCCATGATACGAAACATGATATGTGAGCCTATTTGGTTTTGTATTCGGTAAAATGAAAGTGTATTGGAATGACCCTTGTCGCGAAAATGAGATTTTAGCCTATATGGTTAGAAGTTTGATAAATGTCGAACTTGTTGCTCGATGTCCCTTGATGCGAAATATGATATATGAAACTATTTGGTTTTATATTCGGTAAAATGAAAGTGTATTGAATAATCCTTTTCGCAAAAATGAGGTTTTAGCCTATATGGTTAGAAGTTTGATAAATAGTGAACTTGTCCCTCGATGTCCCTTGATGCGAAACATGATATGTGAACGTATTTGGTTTGATATTCGGTAAAATAAAAGTATTGGAATGACTTTGTTGCAAAAATGAGATTTTAGCCTATATGCTTAGAAGTTTGATAAAGGTGGAACTTGTCCCTCGATGTCCCATGATACGAAACATGATATGTGAACCTATTTGGTTTTGTATTTTGGTAAAATGAAAGTGTATTGGAACGACCCTTGTCGCGAAAATGAGATTTTAGCCTATATGGTTAGAAGTTTGATAAATGTCGAACTTGTCGCTCGATGTCCCTTGATGCGAAATATGATATATGAAACTATTTGGTTTTATATTCGGTAAAATGAAAGTGTATTGAATAATCCTTTTCGCAAAAATGAGGTTTTAGCCTATATGGTTAGAAGTTTGATAAATAGTGAACTTGTCCCTCGATGTCCCTTGATGCGAAACATGATATGTGAACGTATTTGGTTTGATATTCGGTAAAATAAAAGTATTGGAATGACTTTGTTGCAAAAATGAGATTTTAGCCTATATGCTTAGAAGTTTGATAAAGGTGGAACTTGTCCCTCGATGTCCCATGATACGAAACATGATATGTGAACCTATTTGGTTTTGTATTTTGGTAAAATGAAAGTGTATTGGAATGACCCTTGTCGCGAAAATGAGATTTTAGCATATATGGTTAGAAGTTTGATAAAGGTCGAACTTGTCGCTCATGTCCCTTGATGCGAAATATGATATATGAAACTATTTGGTTTTGTATTCGGTAAAATAAAAGTGTATTGGAATAACCCTTTTCGCAAAAATGAGATTTTAGCCTATATTGTTAGTAGTTTGATCTTTCAAGTTTGGATGCTACAATGATTGCTGCAGTTTTTAGGTAAGAATGCTTCTCTTCCCATTTGCATCATTACCCTTTTTTCTTTTTGACTGCGTAGTATAGAATTTTTGATCTTTTTCTTCGCATACGACAACAAACATGGTGTACCAATTAAGACAACTGTATCTGCAACCGTTTTGGAAGAGACACTCTATGGTTCAGTTACAATTCGCCAACTTTCATTGGGACAACTTGTATCTAAAAGGGTAGGTACTTTTTTCCAATTTATTGATCTCTTTACGGTCATAAATATGTTAATTTATGCTTTGCTGCTTTCATGTCACAGGTTGAGAAGCAATGTGCACATTCCTATTTAGTTACAATCACGGTTACAATCACATAAGAGGAAGCAAGAGTTTGATTTTTTTGACGAGTGCAATCATCATACAAAATCAAATGCAAGGTTCAATTTTAATCTTCTGCCATTGATTGATTAAGGTTGGATGCTAGTTATGCTCAACTTACCGATCTCAAGATTTTTGTTTTTGCTATAGGTAGAATGACTTTGTTTGCAATTATTTTTGAAATATATGATCTAACTGAATCTCAAATTTAAAAGTACTTTGAATTTACTAGAGTTTCAGTCATGTTATTTATCTACTTTGTGAGATCATTATTTCTTTACAATAGCTCCCCAACTTTGAGAAATTTCATATGTCCTGAATACGTTTAAAATTTTGAATAAGTAGGAAGACCATGTCTTGCAATTATAAGTATATTAGATTTATAAATGATATTTTTTAATGTTGTTGAATAATCATCTTTCCAGTTATTATATTTCGACCATGAAGAAAATATGGACTAAGTGTTGCGCTCCAGGTATACAACATTTTCTCCTCTTTTTGTGAACATAAAGTGTTTTTCTTTCAACTAAGGAAATATGTCTAATGTAACGTGTAGTCTTTGAATGTTAGCGACTCTCTTGTTACTATTTAATTCATACATTATTTTTAAATTTTTTGTAATATGAACATTATCCGTCGTTAATAATTACTGATGTAGTAAGATTGTGTAAAAAATGGGAAGGATGCCTCTGCAGCAAAGTATTTTCTTGGCTTTCCTGTGATCAAACAATGTAGGAAGACAATGCAACAAATGGGAAGAAATACGAAGCTTCTTGATTGATGAATCAATCATTAAATATGCAGTTCTCTCAAGGTTAGTCGTGTAACACTTGTAAATTTAATTTCTTTAATCACCACAACATCTCTCTTTATTCATCTTTTACCATTTGTTTTAGTTCTTTTAGATATTGAATTTTGTCGTCAAAATATAATCTCTTTCGTATGTTTTATTTATTATTATTTTTTTTTTATCGATTGTCTTTTGGGTTTATAACTTTTGAGTTTTTTCTTTTTATTTTATTGAACATATTTGGTATTAAATAAGGTAAATATAAAGTATTGGGAAGACCCTTGTCACGAAAACGAGATATTAGCCTATATGGTTACAAAGTTTGATAAATGGGAAGGTTGAACATGTCCCTTGATTTAAATTTGATAAATGGGATGTTTGAAATTGTCTCTTGATGTCGCTTGATGCGAAACATGATATATGAACCTATTTGGTTTTATATTCTCGTAAAATGAAAGTATTGGAATGACTTTGTTGCGAAAATGAGATTTTAGCCTATATGGTTAGAAGTTTGATAAAGGTGGAACTTGTCCGTCGATGTCCCATGATACGAAACATGATATGTGAACCTATTTGGTTTTGTATTCGGTAAAATGAAAGTGTATTGGAATGACCCTTGTCGCGAAAATGAGATTTTATCCTATATGGTTAGAAGTTTAATAAAGGTCGAACTTATGGCTCATGTCCCTTGATGCGAAATATGATATATGAAACTATTTGGTTTTGTATTCGGTAAAATGATAGTGTATTGGAATAACCCTTTTCGCAAAAATGAGATTTTAGCCTATATGGTTAGAAGTTTGATAAATAGGAACTTGTTCCTCGATATCCCTCGATGCGAAACATGATATGTGAACCTATTTGGTTTTATATTCGGTAAAATGAAAGTATTGGAATGTCTTTGTTTCGAAAATGAGATTTTAGCCTATATGGTTAGAAGTTTGATAAAGGTGGAACTTGTCCCTCGATGTCCCATGATACGAAACATGAGATGTGAACCTATTTGGTTTTGTATTCGGTAAAATGATAGTGTATTGGAATGACCCTTGTCGCGAAAATGAGATTTTAGCCTATATGGTTAGAAGTTTGATAAATGTCGAACTTGTCGCTCGATATCCCTTGATGCGAAATATGATATATGAAACTATTTGGTTTTATATTCGGTAAAATGAAAGTGTATTGGAATAATCCTTTTCGCAAAAATGAGGTTTTAGCCTATATGGTTAGAAGTTTGATAAATAGTGAACTTGTCCCTCGATGTCCCTTGATGCGAAACATGATATGTGAACCTATTTGGTTTGATATTCGGTAAAATAAAAGTATAGGAATGACTTTGTTGCGAAAATGAGATTTTAGTCTATATGCTTAGAAGTTTGATAAAGGTGGAACTTGTCCCTCGATGTCCCATGATACGAAACATGATATGTGAACCTATTTGGTTTTGGATTTTGGTAAAATGAAAGTGTATTGGAATGACGCTTGTCGCGAAAATGAGATTTTCGCATATATGGTTAGAAGTTTGATAAAGGTCGAACTTGTCGCTCATGTCCCTTGATGCGAAATATGATATATGAAACTATTTGGTTTTGTATTCGGTAAAATGAAAGTGTATTGGAATAACCCTTTTCGCAAAAATGAGATTTTAGCCTATATTGTTAGAAGTTTGATCTTTCAAGTTTGGATGCTACAATGATTGCTGCAGTTTTTAGGTAAGAATGCTTCTCTTCCCATTTGCATCATTACCCTTTTTTCTTTTTGACTGCGTAGTATAGAATTTTTGATCTTTTTCTTCGCATACGACAACAAACATGGTGTACCAATTAAGACAACTGTATCTGCAACCGTTTTGGAAGAGACACTCTATGGTTCAGTTACAATTCGCCAACTTTCATTGGGACAACTTGTATCTAAAAGGGTAGGTACTTTTTTCCAATTTATTGATCTCTTTACGGTCATAAATATGTTAATTTATGCTTTGCTGCTTTCATGTCACAGGTTGAGAAGCAATGTGCACATTCCTATTTAGTTACAATCACGGTTACAATCACATAAGAGGAAGCAAGAGTTGGATTTTTTTGACGAGTGCAATCATCATACAAAATCAAATGCAAGGTTCAATTTTAATCTTCTGCCATTGATTAAGGTTGGATGCTAGTTATGCTCAACTTACCGATCTCAAGATTTTTGTTTTTGCTATAGGTAGAATGACTTTGTTTGCAATTATTTTTGAAATATATGATCTAACTGAATCTCAAATTTAAAAGTACTTTGAATTTACTAGAGTTTCAGTCATGTTATTTATCTACTTTGTGAGATCATTATTTCTTTACAATAGCTCCCCAACTTTGAGAAATTTCATATGTCCTGAATACGTTTAAAATTTTGAATAAGTAGGAAGACCATGTCTTTTAATTATAAGTATATTAGATTTATAAATGATATTTTTTAATGTTGTTGAATAATCATCTTTCCAGTTATTATATTTCGACCATGAAGAAAATATGGACTAAGTGTTGCGCTCCAGGTATACAACATTTTCTCCTCTTTTTGTGAACATAAAGTGTTTTTCTTTCAACTAAGGAAATATGTCTAATGTAACGTGTAGTCTTTGAATGTTAGCGACTCTCTTGTTACTATTTAATTCATACATTATTTTTAAATTTTTTGTAATATGAACATTATCCGTCGTTAATAATTACTGATGTAGTAAGATTGTGTAAAAAATGGGAAGGATGCCTCTGCAGCAAAGTATTTTCTTGGCTTTCCTGTGATCAATCAATGTAGGAAGACAATGCAACAAATGGGAAGAAATACGAAGCTTCTTGATTGATGAATCAATCATTAAATATGCAGTTCTCTCAAGGTTAGTCGTGTAACACTTGTAAATTTAATTTCTTTAATCACCACAACATCTCTCTTTATTCATCTTTTACCATTTGTTTTAGTTCTTTTAGATATTGAATTTTGTCGTCAAAATATAATCTCTTTCGTATGTTTTATTTATTTATTTATTTTTTTATCGATTGTCTTTTGGGTTTATAACTTTTGAGTTTTTTCTTTTTATTTTATTGAGCTATGTCTACTATTTGCCGCGAAAAAGAGATTTTAGTTTAAATGGTTACATGTTTGATAAATTGGAAGTTTGAACTTGTCCATCGCTGTCCCTTGTTGCGTAACAAAATATTTGAACATATTTGGTATTAAATAAGGTAAATATAAAGTATTGGGAAGACCCTTGTCACGAAAACGAGATATTAGCCTATATGGTTACAAAGTTTGATAAATGGGAAGGTTGAACATGTCCCTTGATTTAAATTTGATAAATGGGATGTTTGAAATTGTCTCTTGATGTCGTTTGATGTGAAACATGATATGTGAACCTATTTGTTTTTGTATTTGGTAAAATGAAAGTATTTGAATGACCCTTGTCGCCAAAAAGAGAATGGTTACATGTTTGATAAATTTGAAGATTGAACTTGTCAATTGATTTGAAACATGATATGTGGACTTATTTTGTATTAAATTCGGTAAAATGATAGCCTTGAAATGACCCTTGTCGCGAAAATGAGATTGTAGCCTATATGGTTAAAGGTTTGATAATTTTGAAGGTTGACCATGTCCCTCGATGTCCCTTGACACGAAACATGATATGTGAACCTATTTGATTTCGTATTCGGTAAAATGAAAGCATTGGAATGTCCCTTGTCCGACAAACGAGATTTTAGCCTATATGGTTACAATTTTGATAAATATGAAGGTTGAACTTGTCCCTCAATTTCCCTTGATTTGAATTTGATATTTGGACATATTTGGTTTTAAATTCGGCAAAATAAAAGTATTGGAATGACCCGTGTCGCGAAAAGATGATTTTGGTATATATGCCTACAAGTTTGATAAATGAGAAGTTTGTACTAGTCCCTTGATGCGAAACATGAGATTTTAGCCTATATGGTTGAACTTGTCTCTCGATGTCCCTTGATGCGAAATATGATATATGAAACTATTTGGTTTTGTATTCGGTAAAAGGAAAGTGTATTGGAACGACCCTTGTCGCGAAAATAAGATTTTAGCCTATATAGTTCGTAGTTTGATAAAGGTTGAACTTGTCCCTCGATGTCCCTTGATACGAAACATGATATGTGAACCTATTTGGTTTTGTATTCAGCAAAATAAAAGTATTGGAATGACCCTTGTCTCGAAAATGAGATTTTGGTTTATATGGTTACAAGTTTGATAAATAGTGAATTTGTCCCTCGATGTCCCTTGATGCGAAACATGATATATGAACCTATTTGGTTTTATATTCTCGTAAAATGAAAGTATTGGAATGACTTTGTTGCGAAAATGAGATTTTAGCCTATATGGTTAGAAGTTTGATAAAGGTGGAACTTGTCCCTCGATGTCCCATGATACGAAACATGATATGTGAAACTATTTGGTTTTGTATTCGGTAAAATGAAAGTGTATTGAAATGACCCTTGTCGCGAAAATGAGATTTTATCCTATATGGTTAGAAGTTTGATAAAGGTCGAACTTATCGCTCGATGTCCCTTGATGCGAAACATGATATATGAAACTATTTGGTTTTGTATTCGGTAAAATGATAGTGTATTGGAATAACCCTTTTCGCAAAAATGAGATTTTAGCCTATATGGTTAGAAGTTTCATAAATAGTGAACTTGTCCCTCGATGTCCCTTAATGCGAAACATGATATGTGAATCTATTTGGTTTTATATTCGGTAAAATGAAAGTATTGGAATGTCTTTGTTGCGAAAATGAGATTTTAGCCTATATGGTTAGAAGTTTGATAAAGGTGGAACTTGTCCCTCGATGTCCCATGATACGAAACATGATATGTGAACCTATTTGGTTTTGTATTCGGTAAAATGAAAGTGTATTTGAATGACCCTTGTCGCGAAAATGAGATTTTATCCTATATGGTTAGAAGTTTGATAAAGGTCGAACTTATCGCTCGATGTCCCTTGATGCGAAACATGATATATGAAAGTATTTGGTTTTGTATTCGGTAAAATGATAGTGTATTGGAATAACCCTTTTCGCAAAAATGAGATTTTAGCCTATATGGTTAGAAGTTTCATAAATAGTGAACTTGTCCCTCGATGTCCCTTTATGCGAAACATGATATGTGAACCTATTTGGTTTTATATTCGGTAAAATGAAAGTATTGGAATGTCTTTGTTGCGAAAATGAGATTTTAGCCTATATGGTTAGAAGTTTGATAAAGGTGGAACTTGTCCCTCGATGTCCCATGATACGAAACATGATATGTGAAACTATTTGGTTTTGTATTCGGTAAAATGAAAGTGTATTGGAATGACCCTTGTCGCGAAAATGAGATTTTATCCTATATGGTTAGAAGTTTGATAAAGGTCGAACTTATCGCTCGATGTCCCTTGATGCGAAACATGATATATGAAACTATTTGGTTTTGTATTCGGTAAAATGATAGTGTATTGGAATAACCCTTTTCGCAAAAATGAGATTTTAGCCTATATGGTTAGAAGTTTCATAAATAGTGAACTTGTCCCTCGATGTCCCTTGATGCGAAACATGATATGTGAATCTATTTGGTTTTATATTCGGTAAAATGAAAATATTGGAATGTCTTTGTTGCGAAAATGAGATTTTAGCCTATATGGTTAGAAGTTTGATAAAGGTGGAACTTGTCCCTCGATGTCCCATGATACGAAACATGATATGTGAACCTATTTGGTTTTGTATTCGGTAAAATGAAAGTGTATTTGAATGACCCTTGTCGCGAAAATGAGATTTTATCCTATATGGTTAGAAGTTTGATAAAGGTCGAACTTATCGCTCGATGTCCCTTGATGCGAAACATGATATATGAAACTATTTGGTTTTGTATTCGGTAAAATGATAGTGTATTGGAATAACCCTTTTCGCAAAAATGAGATTTTAGCCTATATGGTTAGAAGTTTCATAAATAGTGAACTTGTCCCTCGATGTCCCTTGATGCGAAACATGATATGTGAACCTATTTGGTTTTATATTCGGTAAAATGAAAGTATTGGAATGTCTTTGTTGCGAAAATGAGATTTTAGCCTATATGGTTAGAAGTTTGATAAAGGTGGAACTTGTCCCTCGATGTCCCATGATACGAAACATGATATGTGAGCCTATTTGGTTTTGTATTCGGTAAAATGAAAGTGTATTGGAATGACCCTTGTCGCGAAAATGAGATTTTAGCCTATATGGTTAGAAGTTTGATAAATGTCGAACTTGTCGCTCGATGTCCCTTGATGCGAAATATGATATATGAAACTATTTGGTTTTATATTCGGTAAAATGAAAGTGTATTGGAATTACCCTTTTCGCAAAAATGAGATTTTAGCCTATATTGTTAGTAGTTTGATCTTTAAAGTTTGGATGCCACAATGATTGCTGCAGTTTTTAGGTAAGAATGTTTCTCTTCCCATTTGCATCATTACCCTTTTTTCTTTTTGACTGCGTAGTATAGAATTTTTGATCTTTTTCTTCGCATACGACAACAAACATGGTGTACCAATTAAGACAACCGTATCTGCGACCGTTTTGGAAGAGACACTCTATGGTTCAGTTACAATTCGCCAACTTTCATTGGGACAACTTGTATCTAAAAGGTTAGGTACTTTTTTCCAATTTATTGATCTCTTTACGGTCATAAATATGTTAATTTATGCTTTGCTGCTTTCATGTCACAGGTTGAGAAGCAATGTGCACATTCCTATTTAGTTACAATCACGGTTACAATCACATAAGAGGAATCAAGAGTTGGATTTTTTTGACGAGTGCAATCATCATACAAAATCAAATGCAAGGTTCAATTTTAATCTTCTGCCATTGATTGATTAAGGTTGGATGCTAGTTATGCTCAACTTACCGATCTCAAGATTTTTGTTTTTGCTATAGGTAGAATGACTTTTTTTGCAATTATTTTTGAAAAATATGAGCTAACTGAATCTCAAATTTAAAAGTACTTTGAATTTACTAGAGTTTCAGTCATGTTATTTATCTACTTTGTGAGATCATTATTTCTTTACAATAGCACCCCAACTATGAGCAATTTCATATGTCCTGAATACGTTTAAAATTTTGAATAAGTAGGAAGACCATGTCTTGCAATTATAAGTATATTAGATTTATAAATGATATTTTTTAATGTTGTTGAATAATCATCTTTCCAGTTATTATATTTCGACCATGAAGAAAATATGGACTAAGTGTTGCGCTCCAGGTATACAACATTTTCTCCTCTTTTTGTGAACATAAAGTGTTTTTCTTTCAACTAAGGAAATATGTCTAATGTAACGTGTAGTCTTTGAATGTTAGCGACTCTCTTGTTGCTATTTAATTCATACATTATTTTTAAATTTTTTGTAATATGAACATTATCCGTCGTTAATAATTACTGATGTAGTAAGATTGTGTAAAAAATGGGAAGGATGCCTCTGCAGCAAAGTATTTTCTTGGCTTTCCTGTGATCAATCAATGTAGGAATACAATGCAACAAATGGGAAGAAATACGAAGCTTCTTGATTGATGAATCAATCATTAAATATGCAGTTCTCTCAAGGTTAGTCGTGTAACACTTGTAAATTTAATTTCTTTAATCACCACAACATCTCTCTTTATTCATCTTTTACCATTTGTTTTAGTTCTTTTAGATATTGAATTTTGTCGTCAAAATATAATCTCTTTCGTATGTTTTATTTATTTATTTATTTTTTTATCTATTGTCTTTTGGGTTTATAACTTTTGAGTTTTTTCTTTTTATTTTATTGAACATATTTGGTATTAAATAAGGTAAATATAAAGTATTGTGAAGACCCTTGTCACGAAAACGAGATATTAGCCTATATGGTTACAAAGTTTGATAAATGGGAAGGTTGAACATGTCCCTTGATTTAAATTTGATAAATGGGATGTTTGAAGTTGTCTCTTGATGTCGCTTGATGTGAAACATGATATGTGAACCTATTTGTTTTTGTATTTGGTAAAATGAAAGTATTGGAATGACCCTTGTCGCCAAAAAGAGAATGGTTACATGTTTGATAAATTTGAAGATTGAACTTGTCAATTGATTTGAAACATGATATGTGAACCTATTTTGTATTAAATTCGGTAAAATGATAGCCTTGAAATGATCCTTGTCGCGAAAATGAGATTGTAGCCTATATGGTTAAAGGTTTGATAATTTTGAAGGTTGACCATGTCCCTCGGTGTCCCTTGACACGAAACATGATATGTGAACCTATTTGATTTCGTATTCGGTAAAATGAAAGCATTGGAATGTCCCTTGTCCGACAAACGAGATTTTAGCCTATATGGTTACAATTTTGATAAATATGAAGGTTGAACTTGTCCCTCAATTTCCCTTGATTTAAATTTGATATTTGGACATATTTGGTTTTAAATTCGGTAAAATTAAAGTATTGGAATGACCCTTGTCGCGAAAAGATGATTTTGGTATATATGCCTACAAGTTTGATAAATGAGAAGTTTGTACTAGTCCCTTGATGCGAAACATGATATTTTAGCCTATATGGTTGAACATGTCTCTCGATGTCTCTTGATGCGAAATATGATATATGCAACTATTTGGTTTTGTATTCGGTAAAATGAAAGTGTATTGGAATGACCCTTGTCGCGAAAATGAGATTTTAGCCTATATGGTTAGAAGTTTGATAAATATGAAGGTTGAATTTGTCCTCGATGCGTAACATAATATTGAACTTATTTTGTTGAAAATGAGATTTTAGCTTATATGGTTGAACTTGTCTCTCGATGTCCCTTGATGCGAAATATGATATATGAAACTATTTGGTTTTGTATTCGGTAAAAGGAAAGTGTATTGGAACGACCCTTGTCGCGAAAATGAGATTTTAGCCTATATAGTTCGAAATTTGATAAAGGTTGAACTTGTCCCTCGATGTCCCTTGATACGAAACATGATATGTGAACCTATTTGGTTTTGTATTCAGCAAAATAAAAGTATTGGAATGACCCTTGTCTCGAAAATGAGATTTTGGTCTATATGGCTACAAGTTTGATAAATAGTGAATTTGTCCCTCGATGTCCCTTGATGCAAAACATGATATGTGAACCTATTTGGTTTTATATTCTCGTAAAATGAAAGTATTGGAATGACTTTGTTGCGAAAATGAGATTTTAGCCTATATGGTTAGAAGTTTGATAAAGGTGGAACTTGTCCCTCGATGTCCCATGATACGAAACATGATATGTGAAACTATTTGGTTTTGTATTCGGTAAAATGAAAGTGTATTGAAATGACCCTTGTCGCGAAAATGAGATTTTATCCTATATGGTTAGAAGTTTGATAAAGGTCGAACTTATCACTCGATGTCCCTTGATGCGAAACATGATATATGAAACTATTTGGTTTTGTATTCGGTAAAATGATAGTGTATTGGAATAACCCTTTTCGCAAAAATGAGATTTTAGCCTATATGGTTAGAAGTTTCATAAATAGTGAACTTGTCCCTCGATGTCCCTTAATGCGAAACATGATATGTGAATCTATTTGGTTTTATATTCGGTAAAATGAAAGTATTGGAATGTCTTTGTTGCGAAAATGAGATTTTAGCCTATATGGTTAGAAGTTTGATAAAGGTGGAACTTGTCCCTCGATGTCCCATGATACGAAACATGATATGTGAACCTATTTGGTTTTGTATTCGGTAAAATGAAAGTGTATTTGAATGACCCTTGTCGCGAAAATGAGATTTTATCCTATATGGTTAGAAGTTTGATAAAGGTCGAACTTATCGCTCGATGTCCCTTGATGCGAAACATGATATATGAAAGTATTTGGTTTTGTATTCGGTAAAATGATAGTGTATTGGAATAACCCTTTTCGCAAAATTGAGATTTTAGCCTATATGGTTAGAAGTTTCATAAATAGTGAACTTGTCCCTCGATGTCCCTTTATGCGAAACATGATATGTGAACCTATTTGGTTTTATATTCGGTAAAATGAAAGTATTGGAATGTCTTTGTTGCGAAAATGAGATTTTAGCCTATATGGTTAGAAGTTTGATAAAGGTGGAACTTGTCCTCGATGTCCCATGATACGAAACATGATATGTGAAACTATTTGGTTTTGTATTCGGTAAAATGAAAGTGTATTGGAATGACCCTTGTCGCGAAAATGAGATTTTATCCTATATGGTTAGAAGTTTGATAAAGGTCGAACTTATCGCTCGATGTCCCTTGATGCGAAACATGATATATGAAACTATTTGGTTTTGTATTCGGTAAAATGATAGTGTATTGGAATAACCCTTTTCGCAAAAATGAGATTTTAGCCTATATGGTTAGAAGTTTCATAAATAGTGAACTTGTCCCTCGATGTCCCTTGATGCGAAACATGATATGTGAATCTATTTGGTTTTATATTCGGTAAAATGAAAGTATTGGAATGTCTTTGTTGCGAAAATGAGATTTTAGCCTATATGGTTAGAAGTTTGATAAAGGTGGAACTTGTCCCTCGATGTCCCATGATACGAAACATGATATGTGAACCTATTTGGTTTTGTATTCGGTAAAATGAAAGTGTATTTGAATGACCCTTGTCGCGAAAATGAGATTTTATCCTATATGGTTAGAAGTTTGATAAAGGTCGAACTTATCGCTCGATGTCCCTTGATGCGAAACATGATATATGAAACTATTTGGTTTTGTATTCGGTAAAATGATAGTGTATTGGAATAACCCTTTTCGCAAAAATGAGATTTTAGCCTATATGGTTAGAAGTTTCATAAATAGTGAACTTGTCCCTCGATGTCCCTTGATGCGAAACATGATATGTGAACCTATTTGGTTTTATATTCGGTAAAATGAAAGTATTGGAATGTCTTTGTTGCGAAAATGAGATTTTAGCCTATATGGTTAGAAGTTTGATAAAGGTGGAACTTGTCCCTCGATGTCCCATGATACGAAACATGATATGTGAGCCTATTTGGTTTTGTATTCGGTAAAATGAAAGTGTATTGGAATGACCCTTGTCGCGAAAATGAGATTTTAGCCTATATGGTTAGAAGTTTGATAAATGTCGAACTTGTCGCTCGATGTCCCTTGATGCGAAATATGATATATGAAACTATTTGGTTTTATATTCGGTAAAATGAAAGTGTATTGGAATAACCCTTTTCGCAAAAATGAGATTTTAGCCTATATTGTTAGTAGTTTGATCTTTAAAGTTTGGATGCCACAATGATTGCTGCAGTTTTTAGGTAAGAATGTTTCTCTTCCCATTTGCATCATTACCCTTTTTTCTTTTGACTGCGTAGTATAGAATTTTTGATCTTTTTCTTCGCATACGACAACAAACATGGTGTACCAATTAAGACAACCGTATCTGCGACCGTTTTGGAAGAGACACTCTATGGTTCAGTTACAATTCGCCAACTTTCATTGGGACAACTTGTATCTAAAAGGTTAGGTACTTTTTTCCAATTTATTGATCTCTTTACGGTCATAAATATGTTAATTTATGCTTTGCTGCTTTCATGTCACAGGTTGAGAAGCAATGTGCACATTCCTATTTAGTTACAATCACGGTTACAATCACATAAGAGGAAGCAAGAGTTGGATTTTTTTGACGAGTGCAATCATCATACAAAATCAAATGCAAGGTTCAATTTTAATCTTCTGCCATTGATTGATTAAGGTTGGATGCTAGTTATGCTCAACTTACCGATCTCAAGATTTTTGTTTTTGCTATAGGTAGAATGACTTTTTTTGCAATTATTTTTGAAAAATATGATCTAACTGAATCTCAAATTTAAAAGTACTTTGAATTTACTAGAGTTTCAGTCATGTTATTTATCTACTTTGTGAGATCATTATTTCTTTACAATAGCTCCCCAACTATGAGCAATTTCATATGTCCTGAATACGTTTAAAATTTTGAATAAGTAGGAAGACCATGTCTTGCAATTATAAGTATATTAGATTTATAAATGATATTTTTTAATGTTGTTGAATAATCATCTTTCCAGTTATTATATTTCGACCATGAAGAAAATATGGACTAAGTGTTGCGCTCCAGGTATACAACATTTTCTCCTCTTTTTGTGAACATAAAGTGTTTTTCTTTCAACTAAGGAAATATGTCTAATGTAACGTGTAGTCTTTGAATGTTAGCGACTCTCTTGTTGCTATTTAATTCATACATTATTTTTAAATTTTTTGTAATATGAACATTATCCGTCGTTAATAATTACTGATGTAGTAAGATTGTGTAAAAAATGGGAAGGATGCCTCTGCAGCAAAGTATTTTCTTGGCTTTCCTGTGATCAATCAATGTAGGAATACAATGCAACAAATGGGAAGAAATACGAAGCTTCTTGATTGATGAATCAATCATTAAATATGCAGTTCTCTCAAGGTTAGTCGTGTAACACTTGTAAATTTAATTTCTTTAATCACCACAACATCTCTCTTTATTCATCTTTTACCATTTGTTTTAGTTCTTTTAGATATTGAATTTTGTCGTCAAAATATAATCTCTTTCGTATGTTTTATTTATTTTTTTATTTTTTTATCTATTGTCTTTTGGGTTTATAACTTTTGAGTTTTTTCTTTTTATTTTATTGAACATATTTGGTATTAAATAAGGTAAATATAAAGTATTGTGAAGACCCTTGTCACGAAAACAAGATATTAGCCTATATGGTTACAAAGTTTGATAAATGGGAAGGTTGAACATGTCCCTTGATTTAAATTTGATAAATGGGATGTTTGAAGTTGTCTCTTGATGTCGCTTGATGTGAAACATGATATGTGAACCTATTTGTTTTTGTATTTGGTAAAATGAAAGTATTGGAATGACCCTTGTCGCCAAAAAGAGAATGGTTACATGTTTGATAAATTTGAAGATTGAACTTGTCAATTGATTTGAAACATGATATGTGAACCTATTTTGTATTAAATTCGGTAAAATGATAGCCTTGAAATGATCCTTGTCGCGAAAATGAGATTGTAGCCTATATGGTTAAAGGTTTGATAATTTTGAAGGTTGACCATGTCCCTCGGTGTCCCTTGACACGAAACATGATATGTGAACCTATTTGATTTCGTATTCGGTAAAATGAAAGCATTGGAATGTCCCTTGTCCGACAAACGAGATTTTAGCCTATATGGTTACAATTTTGATAAATATGAAGGTTGAACTTGTCCCTCAATTTCCCTTGATTTAAATTTGATATTTGGACATATTTGGTTTTAAATTCGGTAAAATTAAAGTATTGGAATGACCCTTGTCGCGAAAAGATGATTTTGGTATATATGCCTACAAGTTTGATAAATGAGAAGTTTGTACTAGTCCCTTGATGCGAAACATGATATTTTAGCCTATATGGTTGAACATGTCTCTCGATGTCTCTTGATGCGAAATATGATATATGCAACTATTTGGTTTTGTATTCGGTAAAATGAAAGTGTATTGGAATGACCCTTGTCGCGAAAATGAGATTTTAGCCTATATGGTTAGAAGTTTGATAAATATGAAGGTTGAATTTGTCCTCGATGCGTAACATAATATTGAACTTATTTTGTTGAAAATGAGATTTTAGCTTATATGGTTGAACTTGTCTCTCGATGTCCCTTGATGCGAAATATGATATATGAAACTATTTGGTTTTGTATTCGGTAAAAGGAAAGTGTATTGGAACGACCCTTGTCGCGAAAATGAGATTTTAGCCTATATAGTTTGAAATTTGATAAAGGTTGAACTTGTCCCTCGATGTGCCTTGATACGAAACATGATATGTGAACCTATTTGGTTTTGTATTCAGCAAAATAAAAGTATTGGAATGACCCTTGTCTCGAAAATGAGATTTTGGTCTATATGGCTACAAGTTTGATAAATAGTGAATTTGTCCCTCGATGTCCCTTGATGCAAAACATGATATGTGAACCTATTTGGTTTTATATTCTCGTAAAATGAAAGTATTGGAATGAATTTGTTGCGAAAATGAGATTTTAGCCTATATGGTTAGAAGTTTGATAAAGGTGGAACTTGTCCCTCGATGTCCCATGATGCGAAATATGATATGTGAACCTATTTGGTTTTGTATTCGGTAAAATGAAAGTGTATTTGAATGATCCTTGTCGCGAAAATGAGATTTTATCCTATATGGTTAGAAGTTTGATAAAGGTCGAACTTGTCGCTCGATGTCCCTTGATGCGAAATATAATATATGAAACTATTTGGTTTTGTATTTTGTAAAATGAAAGTGTATTGGAATAATCCTTTTCGCAAAAATGAGGTTTTAGCCTATATGGTTAGAAGTTTCATAAATAGTGAACTTGTCCCTCGATGTCCCTTGATGCGAAACATGATATGTGAACCTATTTGGTTTGATATTCGGTAAAATAAAAGTATAGGAATGAGTTTGTTGCGAAAATGAGATTTTAGCCTATATGCTTAGAAGTTTGATAAAGGTGGAACTTGTCCCTCAATGTCCCATGATACGAAACATGATATGTGAACCTATTTGGTTTTGTATTTTGGTAAAATGAAAGTGTATTGGAATGACGCTTGTCGCGAAAATGAGATTTTAGCATATATGGTTAGAAGTTTGATAAAGGTCGAACTTGTCGCTCATGTCCCTTGATGCGAAATATGATATATGAAACTATTTGGTTTTGTATTCGGTAAAATGAAAGTGTATTGGAATAACCCTTTTCGCAAAAATGAGATTTTAGCCTATATTGTTAGAAGTTTGATCTTTCAAGTTTGGATGCTACAATGATTGCTGCAGTTTTTAGGTAGGAATGCTTCTCTTCCCATTTGCATCATTACCCTTTTTTCTTTTTGACTGCGTAGTATAGAATTTTTGATCTTTTTCTTCGCATACGACAACAAACATGGTGTACCAATTAAGACAACTGTATCTGCGACCGTTTTGGAAGAGACACTCTATGGTTCAGTTACAATTCGCCAACTTTCATTGGGACAACTTGTATCTAAAAGGGTAGGTACTTTTTTCCAATTTATTGATCTCTTTACGGTCATAAATATGTTAATTTATGCTTTGCTGCTTTCATGTCACAGGTTGAGAAGCAATGTGCACATTCCTATTTAGTTACAATCACGGTTACAATCACATAAGAGGAAGCAAGAGTTGGATTTTTTTGACGAGTGCAATCATCATACAAAATCAAATGCAAGGTTCAATTTTAATCTTCTGCCATTGATTAAGGTTGGATGCTAGTTATGCTCAACTTACCGATCTCAAGATTTTTGTTTTTGCTATAGGTAGAATGACTTTGTTTGCAATTATTTTTGAAATATATGATCTAACTGAATCTCAAATTTAAAAGTACTTTGAATTTACTAGAGTTTCAGTCATGTTATTTATCTACTTTGTGAGATCATTATTTCTTTACAATAGCTCCCCAACTTTGAGAAATTTCATATGTCCTGAATACGTTTAAAATTTTGAATAAGCAGGAAGACCATGTCTTTTAATTATAAGTATATTAGATTTATAAATGATATTTTTTAATGTTGTTGAATAATCATCTTTCCAGTTATTATATTTCGACCATGAAGAAAATATGGACTAAGTGTTGCGCTCCAGGTATACAACATTTTCTCCTCTTTTTGTGAACATAAAGTGTTTTTCTTTCAACTAAGGAAATACGTCTAATGTAACGTGTAGTCTTTGAATGTTAGCGACTCTCTTGTTGCTATTTAATTCATACATTATTTTTAAATTTTTTGTAATATGAACATTATCCATCGTTAATAATTACTGATGTAGTAAGATTGTGTAAAAAATGGGAAGGATGCCTCTGCAGCAAAGTATTTTCTTGGCTTTCCTGTGATCAAACAATGTAGGAAGACAATGCAACAAATGGGAAGAAATACGAAGCTTCTTGATTGATGAATCAATCATTAAATATGCAGTTCTCTCAAGGTTAGTCGTGTAACACTTGTAAATTTAATTTCTTTAATCACCACAACATCTCTCTTTATTCATCTTTTACCATTTGTTTTAGTTCTTTTAGATATTGAATTTTGTCGTCAAAATATAATCTCTTTCGTATGTTTTATTTATTATTTTTTTTTTTATCGATTGTCTTTTGGGTTTATAACTTTTGAGTTTTTTCTTTTTATTTTATTGAACATATTTGGTATTAAATAAGGTAAATATAAAGTATTGGGAAGACCCTTGTCACGAAAACGAGATATTAGCCTATATGGTTACAAAGTTTGATAAATGGGAAGGTTGAACATGTCTCTTGATTTAAATTTGATAAATGGGATGTTTGAAATTGTCTCTTGATGTCGCTTGATGCGAAACATGATATATGAACCTATTTGGTTTTATATTCTCGTAAAATGAAAGTATTGGAATGATTTGTTGCGAAAATGAGATTTTAGCCTATATGGTTAGAAGTTTGATAAAGGTGGAACTTGTCCGTCGATGTCCCATGATACGAAACATGATATGTGAACCTATTTGGTTTTGTATTCGGTAAAATGAAAATGTATTGGAATGACCCTTGTCGCGAAAATGACATTTTATCCTATATGGTTAGAAGTTTAATAAAGGTCGAACTTATCGCTCATGTCCCTTGATGCGAAATATGATATATGAAACTATTTGGTTTTGTATTCGGTAAAATGATAGTGTATTGGAATAACCCTTTTCGCAAAAATGAGATTTTAGCTTATATGGTTAGAAGTTTGATAAATAGGAACTTGTCCCTCGATATCCCTTGATGCGAAACATGATATGTGAACCTATTTGGTTTTATATTCGGTAAAATGAAAGTATTGGAATGTCTTTGTTTCGAAAATGAGATTTTAGCCTATATGGTTAGAAGTTTGATAAAGGTGGAACTTGTCCCTCGATGTCCCATGATACGAAACATGATATGTGAACCTATTTGGTTTTGTATTCGGTAAAATCAAAGTGTATTGGAATGACCCTTGTCGTGAAAATGAGATTTTAGCCTATATAGTTAGAAGTTTGATAAATGTCGAACTTGTCGCTCGATATCCCTTGATGCGAAATATGATATATGAAACTATTTGGTTTTATATTCGGTAAAATGAAAGTGTATTGGAATAATCCTTTTCGCAAAAATGAGGTTTTAGCCTATATGGTTAGAAGTTTGATAAATAGTGAACTTGTCCCTCGATGTCCCTTGATGCGAAACATGATATGTGAACCTATTTGGTTTGATATTCGGTAAAATAAAAGTATAGGAATGACTTTGTTGCGAAAATGAGATTTAAGCCTATATGCTTAGAAGTTTGATAAAGGTGGAACTTGTCCATCGATGTCCCATGATACGAAACATGATATGTGAACCTATTTGATTTTGTATTTGGTAAAATGAAAGTGTATTTGAATGATCCTTGTCGCGAAAATGAGATTTTATCCTATATGGTTAGAAGTTTGATAAAGGTCGAACTTGTCGCTCGATGTCCCTTGATGCGAAATATGATATATGAAACTATTTGGTTTTGTATTTTGTAAAATGACAGTGTATTGGAATAACCGTTTTCTCAAAAATGAGATTTTAGCCTATATGGTTAGAAGTTTCATAAATAGTGAACTTGTCCCTCGATGTCCCTTGATGCGAAACATGATATGTGAACCTATTTGGTTTTATATTCGGTAAAATGAAAGTATTGGAATGACTTTGTTGCGAAAATGAGATTTTAGCCTATATGGTTAGAAGTTTGATAAAGGTGGAACTTGTCCCTCGATGTCCCATGATACGAAACATGATATGTGAACCTATTTGGTTTTGTATTCGGTAAAATGAAAGTGTATTTGAATGATCCTTGCCGTGAAAATGAGATTTTATCCTATATGGTTAGAAGTTTGATAAAGGTCGAACTTGTCGCTCGATGTCCCTTGATGCGAAATATGATATATGAAACTATTTGGTTTTGTATTCGGTAAAATGAAAGTGTATTGGAATAACCCTTTTCGCAAAAATGAGATTTTAGCCTATATGGTTAGAAGTTTCATAAATAGTGAACTTGTCCCTCGATGTCCCTTGATGCGAAAAATGATATGTGAACCTATTTGGTTTTATATTCGGTAAAATGAAAGTATTGGAATGACTTTGTTGCGAAAATGAGATTTTAGCCTATATGGTTAGAAGTTTGATAAAGGTGGAACTTGTCCCTCGATGTCCCATGATACGAAACATGATATGTGAACCTATTTGGTTTTGTATTCGGTAAAATGAAAGTCTATTGGAATGACCCTTGTCGCGAAAATGAGATTTTAGCCTATATGGTTAGAAGTTTGATAAAGGTCGAACTTGTCGCTCGATGTCCCTTGATGCGAAATATGATATATGAAACTATTTGGTTTTATATTCGGTAAAATGAAAGTGTATTGGAATAACCCTTTTCGCAAAAATGAGATTTTAGCCTATATTGTTAGAAGTTTGATCTTTCAAGTTTGGATGCAACAATGATTGCTACAGTTTTTAGGTAAGAATGCTTCTCTTCCCATTTGCATCATTACCCTTTTTTCTTTTTGACTGCGTAGTATAGAATTTTTGATCTTTTTCTTCGCATACGACAACAAATATGGTGTACCAATTAAGACAACTGTATCTGCAACTGTTTTGGAAGAGACACTATACAACATTTTCTCCTCTTTTTGTGAACATAAAGTGTTTTTCTTTCAACTAAGGAAATACGTCTAATGTAACGTGTAGTCTTTGAATGTTAGCGACTCTCTTGTTGCTATTTAATTCATACATTATTTTTAAATTTTTTGTAATATGAACATTATCCGTCGTTAATAATTACTGATGTAGTAAGATTGTGTAAAAAATGGGAAGGATGCCTCTGCAGCAAAGTATTTTCTTGGCTTTCCTGTGATCAAACAATGTAGGAAGACAATGCAACAAATGGGAAGAAATACGAAGCTTCTTGATTGATGAATCAATCATTAAATATGCAGTTCTCTCAAGGTTAGTCGTGTAACACTTGTAAATTTAATTTCTTTAATCACCACAACATCTCTCTTTATTCATCTTTTACCATTTGTTTTAGTTTTATTAGATATTGAATTTTGTCGTCAAAATATAATCTCTTTCGTATGTTTTATTTTTTTATTTATTTTTTTATCGATTGTCTTTTGGGTTTATAACTTTGGAGTTTTTTCTTTTTATTTTATTGAGCTATATCTACTATTTGCCGCGAAAAAGAGATTTTAGTTTAAATGGTTACATGTTTGATGAATTGGAAGTTTGAACTTGTCCATCGATGTCCCTTGTTGCGTAACAAAGTATTTGAACATATTTGATATTAAATAAGGTCAATATAAAGTATTGGGAAGACCCTTGTCACGAAAACGAGATATAAGCCTATATGGTTAAAAAGTTTGATAAATGGGAAGGTTGAACATGTCCCTTGATTTAAATTTGATAAATGGGATGTTTGAAATTGTCTCTTGATGTCGCTTGATGCGAAACATGATATATGAACCTATTTGGTTTTATATTCTCGTAAAATGAAAGTATTGGAATGATTTGTTGCGAAAATGAGATTTTAGCCTATATGGTTAGAAGTTTGATAAAGGTGGAACTTGTCCGTCGATGTCCCATGATACGAAACATGATATGTGAACCTATTTGGTTTTGTATTCGGTAAAATGAAAATGTATTGGAATGACCCTTGTCGCGAAAATGAGATTTTATCCTATATGGTTAGAAGTTTAATAAAGGTCGAACTTATCGCTCATGTCCCTTGATGCGAAATATGATATATGAAACTATTTGGTTTTGTATTCGGTAAAATGATAGTGTATTGGAATAACCCTTTTCGCAAAAATGAGATTTTAGCCTATATGGTTAGAAGTTTGATAAATAGGAACTTGTCCCTCGATATCCCTTGATGCGAAACATGATATGTGAACCTATTTGGTTTTATATTCGGTAAAATGAAAGTATTGGAATGTCTTTGTTTCGAAAATGAGATTTTAGCCTATATGGTTAGAAGTTTGATAAAGGTGGAACTTGTCCCTCGATGTCCCATGATACGAAACATGATATGTGAACCTATTTGGTTTTGTATTCGGTAAAATCAAAGTGTATTGGAATGACCCTTGTCGTGAAAATGAGATTTTAGCCTATATGGTTAGAAGTTTGATAAATGTCGAACTTGTCGCTCGATATCCCTTGATGCGAAATATGATATATGAAACTATTTGGTTTTATATTCGGTAAAATGAAAGTGTATTGGAATAATCCTTTTCGCAAAAATGAGGTTTTAGCCTATATGGTTAGAAGTTTGATAAATAGTGAACTTGTCCCTCGATGTCCCTTGATGCGAAACATGATATGTGAACCTATTTGGTTTGATATTCGGTAAAATAAAAGTATAGGAATGACTTTGTTGCGAAAATGAGATTTAAGCCTATATGCTTAGAAGTTTGATAAAGGTGGAACTTGTCCATCGATGTCCCATGATACGAAACATGATATGTGAACCTATTTGATTTTGTATTTGGTAAAATGAAAGTGTATTTGAATGATCCTTGTCGCGAAAATGAGATTTTATCCTATATGGTTAGAAGTTTGACAAAGGTCGAACTTGTCGCTCGATGTCCCTTGATGCGAAATATGATATATGAAACTATTTGGTTTTGTATTTTGTAAAATGACAGTGTATTGGAATAACCGTTTTCTCAAAAATGAAATTTTAGCCTATATGGTTAGAAGTTTCATAAATAGTGAACTTGTCCCTCGATGTCCCTTGATGCGAAACATGATATGTGAACCTATTTGGTTTTATATTCGGTAAAATGAAAGTATTGGAATGACTTTGTTGCGAAAATGAGATTTTAGCCTATATGCTTAGAAGTTTGATAAAGTTGGAACTTGTCCCTCGATGTCCCATGATACGAAACATGATATGTGAACCTATTTGGTTTTGTATTCGGTAAAATGAAACTGTATTTGAATGATCCTTGCCGCGAAAATGAGATTTTATCCTGTATGGTTAGAAGTTTGATAAAGGTCGAACTTGTCGCTCGATGTCCCTTGATTCGAAATATGATATATGAAACTATTTGGTTTTATATTCGGTAAAATGAAAGTGTATTGGAATAACCCTTTTCGCAAAAATGAGATTTTAGCCTATATGGTTAGAAGTTTCATAAATAGTGAACTTGTCCCTCGATGTCCCTTGATGCGAAACATGATATGTGAACCTATTTGGTTTTATATTCGGTAAAATGAAAGTATTGGAATGACTTTGTTGCGAAAATGAGATTTTAGCCTATATGGTTAGAAGTTTGATAAAGGTGGAACTTGTCCCTCGATGTCCCATGATACGAAACATGATATGTGAACCTATTTGGTTTTGTATTCGGTAAAATGAAAGTCTATTTGAATGACCCTTGTCGCGAAAATGAGATTTTAGCCTATATGGTTAGAGGTTTGATAAAGGTCGAACTTGTCGCTCGATGTCCCTTGATGCGAAATATGATATATGAAACTATTTGGTTTTATATTCGGTAAAATGAAAGTGTATTGGAATAACCCTTTTCGCAAAAATGAGATTTTAGCCTATATTGTTAGAAGTTTGATCTTTCAAGTTTGGATGCAACAATGATTGCTGCAGTTTTTAGGTAAGAATGCTTCTCTTCCCATTTGCATCATTACCCTTTTTTCTTTTTGACTGCGTAGTATAGAATTTTTGATCTTTTTCTTCGCATACGACAACAAACATGGTGTACCAATTAAGACAACTTTATCTGCGACTGTTTTGGAAGAGACACTCTATGGTTCAGTTACAATTCGCCAACTTTCATTGGGACCACTTGTATCTAATAGGGTAGGTACTTTTTTTTCCAATTTATTGATCTCTTTACGGTCATAAATATGTTAATTTATGCTTTGCTGCTTTCATGTCACAGGTTGAGAAGCAATGTGCACATTCCTATTTAGTTACAATCACGGTTACAATCACATAAGAGGAAGCAAGAGTTGGATTTTTTTGACGAGTGCAATCATCATACAAAATCAAATGCAAGGTTCAATTTTAATCTTCTGCCATTGATTGATTAAGGTTGGATGCTAGTTATGCTCAACTTACCGATCTCAAGATTTGTTTTTGCTATAGGTAGAATGACTTTTTTTGCAATTATTTTTGAAATATATGATCTAACTGAATCTCAAATTTAAAAGTACTTTGAATTTACTAGAGTTTCAGTCATGTTATTTACCTAAGTGGTCCCTTCTGTTAGTTTAACAGAGGCAAAGTTATGGGACCAAATTGAGACGGTTTAAAATTAAGGGATCAAAATGAAATTCAAAAATAAGTTAAGGGACCAAATCATGTATTAAGCCTTTTTTTATATAATAATTATGAAGCAAATGATTTCTTATATACTATGTAACATATAACACTTCAGATTGAAAGGTTATTTAGTTTCCAACAAATCAAAACATATGTTTCTATTCAATAAATTAATTTTTTTCTCGAGTTATTAATCGTGTTGATATGTGTCCGCATCAATATTTTGTGTCTATGTTAGTGTTTCATAGATTATATTATATGCACATGCAGATCCTGAAGCAAAAGTAATATCTTTATCACCAAAACCATTGATGGCAACAAACAAATTCGTGTGTGAAATTTGTCTAAAGGAATTTCAAAGGGATCAAAATCTTCAACTTCATCGACGTGGATATAACCTACCTCAGAAGTATATTAAAATTTCAAAGGGATCAAAGGATTTTCTTTATTTCTAATTACTTATTCTTATCATAAGTATATTAAAATTTCAAAGCTAATTAATTATCACAGTAAAAAGAAAACCAGAAATAAGTTCAAAATTACAATATTTATTAACATTTATTTTTTAATTTCATTTTGGTCCCTTAACTTTAAATCGTCTCAATTTGGACCCATAACTTTACATCCGTTTACCTAAGTGGTCCTTTCTGTTTGTTTTTTTAACAGAATGGACCACTTAGGTAAACGGAGGTAAAGTTATGGGACCAAATTGAGACGGTTTAAAGTTAAGGGACCAAAATGAAATTCAAAAATAAGTTAAGGGACCAAAGCATGTATTAAGCCTTTTTTTATTGTTTGTATTTTTACTATTAACGTTGTATTTGAACCAAAAACACATTATTTTTTATTTATTTGAATGTTCTATTTACCGTCAACATGGTCTAATTATTCTATAAAATTAAGGTCTTATTTTTTCTAGACTTTTTTATAATGAGTATTTGACCCTAATTCTCCTTTTAAGTGAAGAAAGAAAAGTTAAAAATAACATGGGCCAAACACCGCTTAACTTCCTAATTAAGCAACCTAGTAACTATAGTTTATTTGACGAGTAAATAGTCTATTATCCCCTGAAATTGTAAGTTTCGTCAATTATCTCATGAAATTAACAAAACTTCAATTACCCCCTGAAATTGCACAACGTTAATCAATTTACCCCCTACGTCAAATATTTCTGTTAGTCAACATAACGTGTTGCAAATACCCCCCCTGAAGTTTTGCACTTATGTGCAAAATGCCCCCTAAACTTGAAAATTTATATTTTGTTTTCTTATCCTTAAAATTGATTGCATTATCACTGAATTGTGGAGCATATTAGCTAAGTTTTGACGATATACAACCATATATTGATAATATTGTTGAACAAATTGGCAGTATTTGGTAAACCCTACAATGTTCAAAACTCAAATATTTACAAAACAAGCATAAAAGTATTACTTTGTTCCAACATCAGATGTTATTTTTTCTTTTTCAAGTTGTCTTTAACCCCATTAGAGATCAAAAGGATGGTGGCTATCATGTTTTTTTTATTCTCTTAAAAAAAAACATAATGAAATATACATAATATAATATTATTACCATTCCTTTGAATCCTAACGGGGGAAGAAGACCATGATTCCTTCAAGATCCTTTATAAAGTGAGAGAAGTAACAAGTTTATATATTTTTTTCTTGAAAGTGAGAGAAGTGTGTTGATAGTGTGCACCGCTCACAATATAAAGGAAGTGGAAATTTTTGGTGTGGTTAAAATTAGCAATAGCGAAGCCATATACTTTGACATCTTGGTAATTCTTGGTTATGTCAATCATGTATTATTTATGTGCTTAATTATGTATGACATGTATTAGTTTTTCATGGTTAGACTCTAATACATGGTTAATGTTTGATCGTTTAAAGGAGCATATATGGTTGTATACCGTCAAAATTTAGCTAATATGCTCCACAATTTAGTGATAATGCAGTCACTTTTAAGGATAAGAAAAAAAAAAAAATTAAATTTTCAAGTTTAGGGGGCATTTTGCACATAAGTACAAAACTTCAGGGGGTATTTGCAAAACGTCATGTTAACTAACAGAAAAATTTGACGAAGGAGGTAAATTGATCAAGGTTGTGCAATTTCAAGGGGGTAATTGAAGTTTTGTTAATTTCAAAGGAGTAATTGATAAAACTTACAATTTCAGGGGTAATTGGACTATTTACTCTTTATTTGACCTATTAAAACAAAATAAAAATTCAGAATTCAAATTAACGTTCTCTTCTCTCTCTCTCAATTCAAATTAACGTTCTCTTCTCTCTCTCTCTCTCTCTCTCTCTCTCTCTCTCTCTTCATTTTCGATTTCACAATTCTCAACATGTAATCGGTGGCGGTGTAGAAGGTGTATGCGCGAGGTTTTGTGGCGATGGAGACCGCAAGGAGCAGATTACGGTGGTTCGAATGAGACAGCGTGAGGTGGAGGTGGAGGAAGGGAAAGAGATAGGGAAGAAGATGAGAGTTTTTTCGTCGTGGTGGTGGAAGCGGAGGGGTTCAGAGACGAAGTCGGTGGTGCCAGCGAGCGATTATACCAGAAAATTGGTTCGATTTTTGTTTTTGAATTTGATTTTGATTAATGTTGATTTCGATTTTAAATTGATTTTGAAATTGATTAATGTCGATTAATGTTAATTTTGATTTTGATAGTGTGTGGTTTTAGTTTATTTACTGCTTATAGCCTATAATCACTTATGTATTATCTATTTCTATAGCAGCCACATGGTCAAGACCCACGAATACAACGTCGTTTTAGGATGGTTGAAGTTGGAGAAGAAAGATGTGACACCCGCTAGACGCGTATGAAGTCCTTGACGTTTCACGGAATTCTACTAGAAGTCAAGTACGTTTCTTTGATTTTTGTTTTTGACTTTGATTTCGTGTGTTATGGTTCATGAGGTTAATGTTGATTTTGAAATTAGGGTATTTTAATGTATTGCTATAACATATAACATGGTATGCTTGTATTTGGTAGTATTCTCTTAAAGAGACTTAGGCCTTGTTTCCATAAATAGCTTATTTGCCGGAGTTTACGTCGCTCAAAATTATAAACTGTCTAACATTGCTGAGAGGGCTGATACCGTCTTGAAAATGGTCAAAGATGTCTATGAAAGATACCACAATGATTAATGATTAGTAATCAGGTTCTTGTTGTAACTTTTTTGTCTGTTTTTAATCGTAGATACTACTTACTTTATACCTTAATAACATTATTATTTTATTGTTATATTGTTCTTTATGCTGATGCTGGTATTATCTTGTTTGTGTAATGATTTGTATCTTTCCATTTCTTCTTCTGTATACCATGTCTCAAAACCTTGTGAGATTAGACTTGGATTCTTATTGTTGTTTTACATGTACACCCATTATAATGGTATGTCTTACATTGTGCAAACATGATGAAGGGTCAACATGCTATTTAACTATGAAGCATAGATACGATATTCCAACATTGCTAATGTAAAAAAACATAGGACACCGTCACCACTACATTTATATTAATTTGTTTAGGCAACGAGGATCTACATTCTAAGTTCTAATAGAATATTAGGCTTTTAGGGATGTGATCTCTTAATGTATATTAGCTGTATAGTTGTCGTTTTTCATTTACTTAGACGGGACAATCATTGAAAGTAGGGGCTGATTAAAGAATAATTCGGTAATGAGTTATGGAAAATGCGAGGTTATCATCCACAATGAGCAAATATGGATCGTTACATAGTATTTGTTTAGGGGATATGTGGGGGATAGGATGGGGGAGAGAGGGGATGAAAGGAATTATTTTAAATTTTGTTCTTTGGTTTATTGTTTTGGAGGGATAGGAAGATGAAGGGATTGGAGGGGAGTTAACTTCATTCTCACTTAAGTGAGACTCTCCTTCAATATTGGGAAGATTTGTAGGGTTCAGAAGATTAAGTAATTCAATATAAAGTTTAACTAGATCAACCTAAATATCCTTATAATGCCAAGGAGAAATGTGTGTTGTGTCTGATCTTCCTTTCATTGAGGTTCTCTCTCTATCTATATCTCAATATCCATGGTGTAGTTAGTGAAGTTGCATGGCTGTCAATCAATGCTTGATTTGTGCAGGGTAAATGGGAAAATGGTGCGTGTAAATTGAACAGAAAGAAAATAGAGATTAATGAGTTGGCCTGCGTTGTGTATGTTTGGGTGAGTGTTTGGCAAATGTGTTTCAGAATAAACTTGATTTTGTAAAATTGCTTTGGTCTGTATTGAATTTGAACTGGTGTTATTTTTGTTATGTAGTCTAATTTTGCAGCTTAATACAAAAGCTTTTAATCACTTCTGGCTAATATGTGATTTAGATGTTAGATTTGATCACTTTTTGCTAACAACAATTAAACATCTATGCTTTACTAAAAGTTAAATCAGTGTTGTTACTTTTTTCCGTGACAGAAAATACACACTTTGTTGGTAGTTGAGTGCTATGTCTAAAATTTTCTTATATGTTGGTAGTTGAGTGTCATGTCTAAAGTTTTCTTGTAAGTAATTCTCTCAGAGAGACTCAGGCCTTGTTTCCATAAATAGCTTATTTGCTGCTTATACCATATAATCAGTTATGTATAATCTATTTCTATAGCAGCGAACAGGTCAAGACCCATGAAGTACAAACACCGGACATGACACTAATATGGACACAAACAGTTAATAATTTAAGTGATTGAATATATCTGTTGGTGTCATGTCGGTGTTGAACACTGAGATGTGTCAGACATGAGCCACACCTTTAATATCGACATAGAGATGCATGGTCCCTTGAAGATCTATCCTTCGTTCGTTTATTCATAATCTTACAGACCTAATTGAAAGCGCCCTATAAATTTGGGTGCTGTGATAAAAATGCTAATCATTTTGACAAAATGTTAGGATCAGTTGATAGTAAATGGTTAAATATAGTAACAAACTTGACAATTTAATAGAGTCAGTGACCTTTTTGAAATATTTATAGGGACCTGATTGATATTAAAGGTTAAATATAGGGACCAACTTCATTGTTTTAGAGGTAGGGACCGTTTTGAAATATTCATAATTTCAACGACTAATTTGGTGGTTTACTCGTTTTTAACCAGTGAAAGTTACTAATTTTGTTGTTATTTTGGGGGACCAACCTGAGGAATTTTTCTCATATGAGAAATTTGAAGAATCTTTCTCTTTGTCTATTTTATTTGTAACTTCTTGTTTGAATGAATTTTGTTTAAAAAATGCTTCTGAATGATTATTAAGTTTAATGTTTTTTGAGTGATATAGTCAGTTTTTGAATGGTATAAATAATTATTCTAATGGTTTAGAGTTTGAACCTTATTGCAAGAGAGTAGAGGTAGTTGCTTCTGAATAATGCCGCAATATCTATCCATGCACTATGTCATAAATTAATTGTTTCAAACGCTAAGTTGTTAAGTGAAAGACATGATTGGTTTTATATCTAACATACTGCTTCATATTTGAATGGTTATTTGCAGAAAGGAGATTTTTAAACAATTATAGAGGTGGTTGGAATGATAATGCCGTTGAATGATGATAGGCCATTCGATGATTTCAGTCGGGAACCATTGAACTACAAGGAAAATGTGTGTTGTGAAGCTCCCCGATTCAGCAACAAGGAAGTTCCAGCTGTAGGTTCCAAAATTTGAAATTTGGGGATTATGCTGGTGCTAAGGGTCGCGGTTTCAAGGTGGAAAATGTATGTCCTAGTTTCAAGCAGAAGAATGTTCTGGCTGAAAGTTCTACAAGGCAACTTGGGGATAACACTGGTGAAAAGGAAACTTATGGATAACAATCGTGCACAGGATGATGGTTCCAAGCGTGACATTAGGGGAGCCACATGAGATAAATACATGACGATGGATAATGGGGTAAGAAGACCCTTGAAATCATGAAAACATGAGGCCAATGCAAAGTCAAGTTCAGTCAAATCTCTAGTCCAAAGACCTGGATTAAAACAACCATCAGGGTGTGTGGCTTCACCTAAAATGGCATCAATCCCTGTTGAAGGATCTAGTTTTGAAATACAGTCTCGACATGTCTCGGCCTCACTGTTGCAAGAGTACAAAGGCAAAGAACATCACAAGTTTAAAAATATTGTGGAAAAGAATAATCAGCCACAATTGGTGAATGCTTCAACAGGCTCTAATATGACAGACCCTGCTGGTTCTATGACTAACAACCAAACAAAAGTTGTGAATTCTGATTATGTAGCAATTGAAGTTGTTACAGAACCACTTGCATCCGCACTGCCAGATGCATCAGTGTCAAGTTTTGAACTCCTAACTGAACATGATCTACATACTGAAGTTGAACCTCAAGTATTGGAAGCTGCAGTGGAGATTGATGCTCTTGCATAGGTTAGTACTGAAACTGAAGCTGCATACATAAGTTGTCAATCGGAAGTGGAGATGGATGTTCTCATCACCGAGTCAGAGACAGCTAAGTTGCCGCAGGTTTCTCTCATTTTCTGACTTCCCTGGGAAGTTTCAAATAATACTGTTTTTTCTTCTTGAAATATGTGTTTTTTTTTGAGCTATATACCTTTTATGAATCACTGAATTAAAACCATGTCTACTTGTTGCAGATACCTGTCTGTCTTACATGTGGCGATGTAGGCTTTGAAGAGACGTTGGTGTATTGTAACAAATGTAAAGCTTGTGCACTGCATAGGTACTTGCGACTTACTCTTTCCATCTAATATTTTGCATTCATATACTTGCAGCTTATTTTAATCATTGTACTTTGCAACCACTTCTGTTTATATCTGCAAATAATACTGTTTTTTCTTCTTGAAATATGTGTTTTTTTTTGAGCTATATACCTTTTATGAATCACTGAATTAAAACCATGTCTACTTGTTGCAGATACCTGTCTGTCTTACATGTGGCGATGTAGGCTTTGAAGAGACGTTGGTGTATTGTAACAAATGTAAAGCTTGTGCACTGCATAGGTACTTGCGACTTACTCTTTCCATCTAATATTTTGCATTCATCTACTTGCAGCTTATTTTAATCATTGTACTTTGCAACCACTTCTGTTTATATCCGGAAATGTGACTCCAAAGAATATTGAAATGATACACATTGCTTCGCATCATTACCCTGAACCTTTTTTGGACTAGCCCATCTTAATTTGTTCTAAAAAGCTGAAATAAGATCTTATATATTAGTTAAGATGGATGGTAAGTTATGGTTTTAGCAGGTTTTCATCATCACTAAAGTAGCAAATGCATCTATTTTCTTCGCCATATGTACATGCTTTTAAATTTCTATTGGTTTTGAAGTAGAATTCTGAAGACATAAATAAGGGTAATATGGATCTAAAACATGATTTTGATGCATGTAACAACTGAATCCATCCAAACTAATTGCATCCCAAGAAATCAATTATACATTACCATCCATAGTAACCAATGATCTATTTCTATAGCAGCGAACAAGTCAAGACCCATGAAGTACAAACACCGGATATGACACTAATATGGACACAAACAGTTAATAATTTAAGTGATTGAATATATCTGTTGGTGTCATGTCGGTGTTGAACACTGAGATGTGTCAGACATGAGCCACACCTTTAATATCGACATAGAGATGCATGGTCCCTTGAAGATCTATCCTTCGTTCGTTTATTCATAATCTTACAGACCTAATTGAAAGCGCCCTATAAATTTGGGTGCTGTCATAAAAATGCTAATCATTTTGACAAAATGTTAGGGTCAGTTGATAGTAAATGGTTAAATATAGTAACAAACTTGACAATTTAATAGAGTCAGTGACCTTTTTGAAATATTTATAGGGACCTGATTGATATTAAAGGTTAAATATAGGGACCAACTTCATTGTTTTAGAGGTAGGGACCGTTTTGAAATATTCATAATTTCAACGACTAATTTGGTGGTTTACTCGTTTTTAACCAGTGAAAGTTACTAATTTTGTTGTTATTTTGGGGACCAACCTGAGGAATTTTTCTCATATGAGAAATTTGAAGAATCTTTCTCTTTGTCTATTTTATTTGTAACTTCTTGTTTTGAATGAATTTTGTTTAAAAAATGCTTCTGAATGATTATTAAGTTTAATGTTTTTTGAGTGATATAGTCAGTTTTTGAATGGTATAAATAATTATTCTAATGGTTTAGAGTTTGAACCTTATTGCAAGAGAGTAGAGGTAGTTGCTTCTGAATAATGCCGCAATATCTATCCATGCACTATGTCATAAATTAATTGTTTCAAACACTAAGTTGGTAAGTGAAAGACATGCCGCAATACCTATCCATGCATCTATTTTCTTCGCAATATGTACATGCTTTTAAATTTCTATTGGTTTTGAAGTAGAATTCTGAAGACATAAATAAGGGTAATATTTATCTAAAACATGTATCTAAAAGGGTAGGTACTTTTTTTCAATTTATTGATCTCTTTACGGTCATAAATATGTTATTTTATGCTTTGCTGCTTTCATGTCACAGGTTGAGAAGCAATGTGCACATTCCTATTTAGTTACAATCACGGTTACAATCACATAAGGGGAAGCAAGAGTTGGATTTTTTTGCCGAGTGCAATCATCATACAAAATCAAATGCAAGGTTCAATTTTAATCTTCTGCCATTGATTAAGGTTGGATGCTAGTTATGCTCAACTTACCGATCTCAAGATTTTTGTTTTTGCTATAGGTAGAATGACTTTTTTTGCAATTATTTTTTGAAATATATGATCTAACTGGATCTCAAATTTAAAAGTACTTTGAATTTACTAGAGTTTCAGTCATGTTATTTATCTACTTCGTGAGATCATTATTTCTTTACAATAGCTCCCCAACTTTGAGCAATTTCATATGTCCTGAATACGTTTAAAATTTTGAATAAGTAGGAAGACCATGTCTTGCAATTATAAGTATATTAGATTTATAAATGATATTTTTTAATGTTGTTGAATAATCATCTTTCCGGTTATTATATTTCGACCATGAAGAAAATATGGACTAAGTGTTGCGCTCCAGGTATACAACATTTTCTCATCTTTTTGTGAACAAAAAGTGTTTTTCTTTCAACTAAGGAAATATGTCTAATTTAACGTGTAGTCTTTGAATGTTAGCGACTCTCTTGTTACTATTTAATTCATACATTATTTTTAAATTTTTTGTAATATGAACATTATCCGTCGTTAATAATTACTGATGTAGTAAGATTGTGTAAAAAATGGGAAGGATGCCTCTGCAGCAAAGTATTTTCTTGGCTTTCCTGTTTATCGTCTGGATCAAACAATGTAGGAAGACAATGCAACAAATGGGAAGAAATACGAAGCTTCTTGATTGATGGATCAATCATTAAATATGCAGTTCTCTCAAGGTTAGTCGTGTAACACTTGTAAATTTAATTTCTTTAATCACCACAACATCTCTCTTTATTCATCTTTTACCATTTGTTTTAGTTTTTTTAGATATTGAATTTTGTCGTCAAAATATAATCTCTTCCATATGTTTTGTTTATTTTTTTATCGATTGTCTTTTGGGTTTATAACTTTGGAGTTTTTTCTTTTTATTTTATTGAGCTATGTCTACTATTTGCCGCGAAAAAAATATTTTAGTTTAAATGGTTACATGTTTGATAAATTGGAAGTTTGAACTTGTCCATCGATGTCCCTTGTTGCGTAACAAAATATTTGAACATATTTGGTATTAAATAAGGTAAATATAAAGTATTGGGAAGACCCTTGTCACGAAAACGAGATATTAGCCTATATGGTTACAAAGTTTGATAAATGGGAAGGTTGAACATGTCCCTTGATTTAAATTTGATAAATGGGATGTTTGAAATTGTCTCTTGATGTCGCTTGATGTGAAACATGATATGTGAACCTATTTGTTTTTGTATTTGGTAAAATGAAAGTATTGGAATGACCCTTGTCGCCAAAAAGAGAATGATTACATGTTTGATAAATTTGAAGATTGAACTTGTCCATTGATTTGAAACATGATATGTGAACCTATTTTGTATTAAATTCGGTAAAATGATAGCCTTGAAATGACCCTTGTCGCGAAAATGAGATTGTAGCCTATATGGTTAAAGGTTTGATAATTTTGAAGGTTGACCATGTCCCTCGATGTCCCTGGACACGAAACATGATATGTGAACCTATTTGATTTCGTATTCGGTAAAATGAAAGCATTGGAATGTCCCTTGTCCGACAAACGAGATTTTAGCCTATATGGTTACAATGTTGATAAATATGAAGGTTGAACTTGTCCCTCAATTTCCCTTGATTTAAATTTGATATTTGGACATATTTGGTTTTAAATTCGGTAAAATAAAAGTATTGGAATGGCCCTTGTCGCGAAAAGATGATTTTGGTATATATGCCTACAAGTTTGATATATGAGAAGTTTGAACTAGTCCCTTGATGCAAAACATGAGATTTTAGGTTATATGGTTGAACTTGTCTCTCGATGTCCCTTGATGCGAAATATGATATATGAAACTATTTGGTTTTGTATTCGGTAAAATGAAAGTGTATTGGAATAACCCTTGTCGCAAAAATGAGATTTTAGCCTATATGGTTAGAAGTTTGATAAATTTGAAAGTTGAATTTGTCCCTCGATGCCCTTTGATGCGTAAGATAATATTGAACCTATTTTGTTGAAAATGAGATTTTAGCCTATATGGTTGAACTTGTCTCTCGATGTCCCTTGATGCGAAATATGATATATGAAACTATTTGGCTTTGTATTCGGTAAAATGAAAGTGTATTGGAACGACCCTTGTCGCGAAAATGAGATATTAGCCTATATGGTTCGAAGTTTGATAAAGGTTGAACTTGTCCCTCGATGACCCTTGATACGAAACATGATATGTGAACCTATTTGGTTTTGTATTCAGCAAAATAAAAGTATTGGAATGACCCTTGTCTCGAAAATGAGATTTTGGTCTATATGGCTACAAGTTTGATAAATAGTGAATTTGTCCCTCGATGCGAAACATGATATGTGAACCTATTTGGTTTTATATTCTCGTAAAATGAAAGTATTGGAATGACTTTGTTGCGAAAATGAGATTTTAGCCTATATGGTTAGAAGTTTGATAAAGGTGGAACTTGTCCCTCGATGTCCCATGATACGAAACATGATATGTCAACCTATTCGGTTTTGTATTCGGTAAAATGAAAGTGTATTAGAATGACCCTTGTCGCGAAAATGAGATTTTATCCTATATGGTTAGAAGTTTGATAAAGGTCGAACTTGTCGCTCGATGTGCCTTGATGCGAAATATGATATATGAAACTATTTGGTTTTGTATTCGGTAAAATGATAGTGTATTGGAATAACCCTTTTCGCAAAAATGAGATTTTAGCCTATATGGTTAGAAGTTTCATAAATAGTGAACTTGTCCCTCGATGTCCCTTAATGCGAAACATGATATGTGAACCTATTTGGTTTTATATTCGGTAAAATGAAAGTATTGGAATGTCTTTGTTGTGAAAATGAGATTTTAGACAATATGGTTAGAAGTTTGATAAAGGTGGAACTTGTCCCTCGATGTCCCATGATACGAAACATGATATGTGAACCTATTTGGTTTTGTATTCGGTAAAATGAAAGTGTATTGGAATGACCCTTTTTGCGAAAATGAGATTTTATCCTCTATGGTTAGAAGTTTGATAAAGGTCGAACTTGTCGCTCGATGTCCCTTGATGCGAAATATGATATATGAAACTATTTGGTTTTGTATTCGGTAAAATGAAAGTGTATTGGAATAACCCTTTTCGCAAAAATGAGGTTTTAGCCTATATGGTTAGAAGTTTGATAAATAGTGAACTTGTCCCTCGATGTCCCTTGATGCGAAACATGATATGTGAACCAATTTGGTTTTATATTCGGTAAAATGAAAGTATTGGAATGACTTTGTTGCGAAAATGAGATTTTAGCCTATATGCTTAGAAGTTTGATAAAGGTGGAACTTGTCTCTCGATGTCCCATGATACGAAACTTGATATGTGAACCTATTTGGTTTTGTATTCGGTAAAATGAAAGTGTATTGGAATGACGCTTGTCGCGAAAATGAGATTTTAGCCTATATGGTTAGAAGTTTGATAAAGGTCGAACTTGTCGCTCGATGTCCCTTGATGCGAAATATGATATATGAAACTATTTGGTTTTGTATTCGGTAAAATGAAAGTGTATTGGTAACCCTTTTCGCAAAAATGAGATTTTAGCCTATATGGTTAGAAGTTTGATCTTCCAAGTTTGGTTGCTACAATGATTGCTGCAGTTTTTAGGTAAGAATGCTTCCCTTCCCATTTGCATCATTACCCTTTTTTCTTTTTGACTGCGTAGTATAGAATTTTTGATATTTTTCTTAGCATACGACAACAAACATGGTGTACCAATTAAGACAACTGTATCTGCGACTGTTTTGGAAGAGACACTCTATGGTTCAGTTACAATTCGCCAACTTTCATTGGGACAACTTGTATCTAAAAGGGTAGGTACTTTTTTTCCAATTTATTGATCTCTTTACGGTCATAAATATGTTAATTTATGCTTTGCTGCTTTCATGTCACAGGTTGAGAAGCAATGTGCACATTCCTATTTAGTTACAATCACGGTTACAATCACATAAGAGGAAGCAAGAGTTGGATTTTTTTGACGAGTGCAATCATCATACAAAATCAAATGCAAGGTTCAATTTTAATCTTCTGCCATTGATTAAGGTTGGATGCTAGTTATGCTCAACTTACCGATCTCAAGATTTTTGTTTTTGCTATAGGTAGAATGACTTTTTTTGCAATTATTTTTGAAATATATGATCTAACTGGATCTCAAATTTAAAAGTACTTTGAATTTACTAGAGTTTCAGTCATGTTATTTATCTACTTTGTGAGATCATTATTTCTTTACAATAGCTCCCCAACTTTGAGCAATTTCATATGTCCTGAATACGTTTAAAATTTTGAATAAGTAGGAAGACCATGTCTTGCAATTATAAGTATATTAGATTTATAAATGATATTTTTTAATGTTGTTGAATAATCATCTTTCCAGTTATTATATTTCGACCATGAAGAAAATATGGACTAAGTGTTGCGCTCCAGGTATACAACATTTTCTCCTCTTTTTGTGAACATAAAGTGTTTTTCTTTCAACTAAGGAAATATGTCTAATGTAACGTGTAGTCTTTGAATGTTAGCGACTCTCTTGTTACTATTTAATTCATACATTATTTTTAAATTTTTTGTAATATGAACATTATCCGTCGTTAATAATTACTGATGTAGTAAGATTGTGTAAAAAATGGGAAGGATGCCTCTGCAGCAAAGTATTTTCTTGGCTTTCCTGTTTATCGTCTGGATCAAACAATGTAGGAAGACAATGCAACAAATGGGAAGAAATACGAAGCTTCTTGATTGATGGATCAATCATTAAATATGCAGTTCTCTCAAGGTTAGTCGTGTAACACTTGTAAATTTAATTTCTTTAATCACCACAACATCTCTCTTTATTCATCTTTTACCATTTGTTTTAGTTTTTTTAGATATTGAATTTTGTCGTCAAAATATAATCTCTTTCGTATGTTTTGTTTATTTTTTTATCGATTGTCTTTTGGGTTTATAACTTTGGAGTTTTTTCTTTTTATTTTATTGAGCTATGTCTACTATTTGCCGCGAAAAAGAGATTTTAGTTTAAATGGTTACATGTTTGATAAATTGGAAGTTTGAACTTGTCCATCAATGTCCCTTTGTTGCGTAACAAAATATTTGAACATATTTGGTATTAAATAAGGTAAATATAAAGTATTGGGAAGACCCTTGTCACGAAAACGAGATATTAGCCTATATGGTTACAAAGTTTGATAAATGGGAAGGTTGAACATGTCCCTTGATTTAAATTTGATAAATGGGATGTTTGAAATTGTCTCTTGATGTCGCTTGATGTGAAACATGATATGTGAACCTATTTGTTTTTGTATTTGGTAAAATGAAAGTATTGGAATGACCCTTGTCGCCAAAAAGAGAATGGTTACATGTTTGATAAATTTGAAGATTGAACTTGTCCATTGATTTGAAACATGATATGTGAACCTATTTTGTATTAAATTCGGTAAAATGATAGCCTTGAAATGACCCTTGTCGCGAAAATGAGATTGTAGCCTATATGGTTAAAGGTTTGATAATTTTGAAGGTTGACCATGTCCCTCGATGTCCCTTGACACGAAACATGATATGTGAACCTATTTGATTTCGTATTCGGTAAAATGAAAGCATTGGAATGTCGCTTGTCCGACAAACGAGATTTTAGCCTATATGGTTAAAGGTTTGATAATTTTGAAGGTTGACCATGTCCCTCGATGTCCCTTGACACGAAACATGATATGTGAGCCTATTTGATTTCGTATTCGGTAAAATGAAAGCATTGGAATGTCCTTTGTCTGACAAACGAGGTTTTAGCCTATATGGTTACAATTTTGATAAATATGAAGGTTGAACTTGTCCCTCAATTTCCCTTGATTTAAATTTGATATTTGGACATATTTGGTTTTAAATTCGGTAAAATAAAAGTATTGGAATGACCCTTGTCGCGAAAAGATGATATTGGTATATATGCCTACAATTTTGATAAATGAGAAGTTTGAACTAGTCCCTTGATGCGAAACATGAGATTTTAGGCTATATGGTTGAACTTGTCTCTCGATGTCCCTTGATGCGAAATATGATATATGAAACTATTTGGTTTTGTATTCGGTAAAATGAAAGTGTATTGGAATAACCCTTGTCGCAAAAATGAGATTTTAGCCTATATGGTTAGAAGTTTGATAAATATGAAAGTTGAATTTGTCCCTCGATGTCCTTTGATGCGTAACATAATATTGAACCTATTTTGTTGAAAATGAGATTTTAGTCTATATGGTTGAACTTGTCTCTCGATGTCCCTTGATGCGAAATATGATATATGAAACTATTTGGCTTTGTATTCGGTAAAATGAAAGTTTATTGGAACGACCCTTGTCCTGAAAATGAGATTTTAGCCTATATGGTTAGAAGTTTGATAAAGGTCGAACTTGTCGCTCGATGTCCCTTGATGCGAAATATGATATATGAAACTATTTGGTTTTGTATTCGGTAAAATGAAAGTGTATTGGAATAACCCTTTTCGCAAAAATGAGATTTTAGCCTATATGGTTAGAAGTTTGATCTTTCAGGTTTGGATGCTACAATGATTGCTGCAGTTTTTAGGTAAGAATGCTTCTCTTCCCATTTGCATCATTACCCTTTTTTCTTTTTTGTATAGAATTTTTGATCTTTTTCTTAGCATACGACAACAAACATGGTGTACCAATTAAGACAACTGTATCTGCGACTGTTTTGGAAGAGACACTCTATGGTTCAGTTACAATTCGCCAACTTTCATTGGGACAACTTGTATCTAAAAGGGTAGGTACTTTTTTTCCAATTTATTGATCTCTTTACGGTCATAAATATGTTAATTTATGCTTTGCTGCTTTCATGTCACAGGTTGAGAAGCAATGTGCACATTCCTATTTAGTTACAATCACGGTTACAATCACATAAGAGGAAGCAGGAGTTGGATACTACACTCAAACTAGACCTTCTTGCAAATAATCATGGAACGGACGTTGTCCTGTGCTACCATGATATACGTAAGAGAGGGTGCAGTTTGGGAACTTTATTAAAACCTTGGTTACTATTATCCAAAGCCCTAGTTTTACCGGACACCGTGTCCACCCGTGGCCCCATGATTTTAAGTCTCAACCCACCTTGTTTTCCCCATAATTGAAAAAAACAATCATGCATACATGCATAATTTTTTTTTTCATGCATACATCGAAGGACTAGGCAAATTAAAAACTTTGTAAACATTACAGGTATGAAGAAGACTAAATCCTACAAGTTCAAGGAGGTTGATTTGGTTAGTTTGAGAGAATTGGCACTCAAGGTTAAGAATCAAACAGGTTTCCGATTCCGATATGGTGGTTTGCTTACTATTCTCCGGACCAATGTTGAAGAGAAGCTAGTGCACACTCTAGTGCAATTCTATGACCCGTGTTTCCGCTGCTTCACTTTCCCGGATTTCCAGTTAGTCCCTACTCTTAGGCTTATTCCTATTTGTTAGATTCACCTATAGCTGAGGAGACGCCTTTCACCGGTCCTGGGACTTCTCTTACTCCTTTGGTTATTGCTAAAGACCTCTATCTCAAGACTTCCGATGTCTCCAATCATCTTACTACCAAGTCTCACATCTGAGGGTTCACTTCAAAGTATTTACTTCAGCGGGCTAATCTCAAAACCACTTGTCAAGACACACTCGTGGCTATTATTGCATTACTTATCTATGGGCTCATTCTCTTTCCGAATCTCGACAACTTTGTGGATATGAATGCTATTGAGATCTTCCATTCTAAGAATCCGGTTCCTACTTTGCTAGCTGACACATACCATGCTATCCATGACCGGACTCTCAAAGGTCGTGGGTACATCCTTTGCTGCGTACCTCTCCTATATAGGTGGTTTATTTCTCACATTCCGAGTTCTTTCCATGACAACTCGGAGAATTGGTCTTACTCACAGCGGATTATGGCCCTCACTCCTAATGAGGTGGTCTGGCTCACTCCTGCTGCTCAGGTTAAGGAAATTATTACCGGTTGTGGGGATTTTCTTAATGTACCTCTTCTTGGTACCCGTGGGGGAATCAACTACAATCCTGAACTTGCTATGAGACAGTTTGGGTTCCCAATGAAGGCAAAGCCCATTAATCTTGCTACATCTCCATAATTCTTCTACTATTCGAATGCCCCCACCGGACAAAGGGAGGCCTTCATAGATGCTTGGTCCAATGTCCGGAGGGAACTTGAAGAAAAAGATGAGTTGCTTATGCGGGACTCCAAGAGAGCTAGAGGACGACATGATTTCTACGCTAGATACTGCAATTCAGATTCAGAGTCCGAGGACCATCCCACCTCTTTCTATGCTTGAGGATTTCATTTGTCTTTTCTGTTAAAATTTCAAAGTCTTCCCTTGGCTTAGTACTTCAAAGGGATTCACCTTGTAAAAATTCCTAATTTGTCTAAAAACCCTTCGATGACAAAAAGCTTTTTTTGCATCTGCATTTGTACATATCATGCATCATTCATCAGTCACAAAAGGTTTCCAAGTGCTCATTGCCTCCTGGTTCTTCTGCCACAGTTTGAAAGGTGGCTCGTGCTCGAAAAGTCTACGAACCTGACAGAATCCATCAGACTAGATTATACAGAAAGAATAATAAGGTAGCTATGGAAGAGGAAAATGCTCAGCTCCGTGCCGAATTAGCCTCTCTAAAGGAAGATTTGGCTAAGGCCCACGACACCACGACTGCTCTGTTGGCTGCCCAGGAATAACCAGCCACAGCTATCCCTGTAACTACAAGTGTGATCCCAACTGCATCTACTGATGCTCGCTTCGCTATGCCAACTGGGTTTCCTTATGGACTTCCACCGTTTTTCACTCCTAATACTGCAGCAGACACTTCTGGTACTGCTAACAGTGTCCCAATTCCTGGGGCGAACTTGGCCTCTATCGGTACCACTTTGACTCAAGCAACGACAACTGTCACTGAGCCCATTATAAATATTGTACCTCAGGGCACCCACGCCGGTGCACACCGCGGGAGCACTCCCATAACTGGAACCATGGAAGAAATGATGGAGGAACTTGCTAAAGAACTCCATCGTGAAATCAAAGCTAACCGAGGGAACGGTGACCCTGTTAAGACTCATGATCTCTGCTTGGTACCAAAGGTGGACATCCCCAAGAAGTTCAAGGTCCCGGAGTTCGACCGATACAATGGGCTGACTTGTCCCCAGAACCACATTATCAAGTATGTCCGAAAGATGGGTAACTACTCAGACAATGATTCGCTCATGATTCACTGCTTCCAAGATAGCTTAATGGAAGACGCTGCAGAATGGTACAACAGCTTGAGCAAAGATGACGTTCATACCTTTGATGAATTGGCTGCTGCTTTTAAAAACCACTATGGGTTTAATACCAGGTTGAAACCAAACAGGGAATTTCTCAGATCCCTCTCCCAAAAGAAAGATGAAAGCTTCCGCGAGTATGCACAGAGATGGAGGGGGGCAGCTGCCCGCATCACTCCCGCTCTTGACGAAGAGGAGATGACTCAGACATTCCTGAAAACTCTGAAAAAGGATTATGTCGAAAGAATGATCATTGCTGCTCCAAGTAACCTCTCTGAGATGGTCACCATGGGAACTCGCCTAGAAGAAGCTGTTAGAGAAGACATTATTGTATTCGAGAAAGGTGAATCCTCCGCAAATGCATCAAAGAGGTACGGTAACGGTCATCATAAGAAGAAAGAAACAGAAGTAGGGATGGTATCTGTCGGAGCCGGTCAATCCATGGCTACTGTTGCCCCTATTAATGCTGCCCAGTTACCTCCGCCGTACCCGTATGCGCAATACTCTCAACATCCTTTCTTTCCACCATTCTATCATCAGTATCCTCTACCATCGAGTCAACCTCAGGTACCCGTTAATGCCATTGTTCAGCAAATGCAACAACAGCCACCAGCTCAACAACAACAGCAGCAGCAAGCTAGACCTACCTTTCCTCCGATACCGATGCTATATGCCGAGTTACTCTCGACTCTACTTCTCAGAGGGCACTGCACAACCAGACAAGGCAAGCCTCCACCTGATCCGTTGCCTCCCAGGTTCCGTTCTGACCTCAAGTGTGATTTCCATCAAGGTGCTCTGGGTCATGATGTTGAAGGATGCTACGCTTTGAAGTACATTGTAAAAAAGCTCATAGACCAAGGAAAATTGACCTTTCAGAATAACGTCCCTCATGTCCTCGACAATCCTCTTCCGAATCACGCTGCTGTGAACATGATTGAGGTTTATGAGGAAGCTCCCAGACTTACGTTCGTAAATTGCAACTCCTGCCACTACACATCAAGCTATGCCAAGCCTCTTTGTTTGACCATGATCATGCCAGTTGCCCAGAATGCTTCCGTAATCCTTTGGGTTGCTACGTTGTTCAAAATGACATCCAGAGCTTGATGAACGACAATTATTTGACTGTCAGCGATGTCTGTGTGATTGTGCCAGTCTTTCATGATCCGCCCGTTAAGAGCATGCCTCCGAAAGAGAATGTTGAGCTCTAGTGATAAGGCTGCCCGGACCAGTACCTTATACTTCAGAAAAGGCTATCCTTTACAAGTACAATGCTACCATGATTGAGAATAGAGTAGAGGTGCCTCTGGCATCCTTGGCCATGGTGAGCAACATCGCCGAAGGAACTACAGCAGCGCTAAGAAGCGGAAGGGTCCGTCCACCGTTGTTCCAAAAGAAAGCAGCTACACCTACCACCCCACCCATTGACAATGCAACTTTGACCAATGTTTCTCCTGTTACTAAGGATGTGAGCCGACCAAGCCATTCTATAGAGGATTTCAATCTGGATAAGATCTTGAGGATAATCAAGAGAAGTGACTACAAGATTGTAGATCAACTGCTGCAAACCCCGTCAAAGATATCTGTCCTGTCACTGCTCCTAAGTTTCGAAGCCCACAGGAATACTCTATTAAAAGTGTTGGAACAGGCTTATGTTGATCATGAGGTCACCGTGGATCGATTCGGCGACATAGTAGGGAACATTACTGCTTGCAATAACCTGTGGTTCAGCGAGGATGAGCTGCCTGAAGTAGGAAAATTGCAAGCAGGAGAAACTTTATAGAATGGCTTGGTCGGCTCACATCCTTAGTAACAGGAGAAACATTGGTCAAAGTTGCATTGTCAATGGGTGGGGTGGTAGGTGTAGCTGCTTTCTTTTGGAACAACGGTGGACGGACCCTTCCGCTTCTTAGCGCTGCTGTAGTTCCTTCGGCGATGTTGCTCACCATGGCCAAGGATGCCAGAGGCACCTCTACTCTATTCTCAATCATGGTAGCATTGTACTTGTAAAGGATAGCCTTTTCTGAAGTATAAGGTACTGGTCCGGGCAGCCTTATCACTAGAGGCTCAACATTCTCTTTCGGAGGCATGCTCTTAACGGGCGGATCATGAAAGACTGGCACAATCACACAGACATCGCTGACAGTCAAATAATTGTCGTTCATCAAGCTCTGGATGTCATTTTGAACAACGTAGCAACCCAAAGGATTACGGAAGCATTCTGGGCAACTGGCATGATCATGGTCAAACAAAGAGGCTTGGCATAGCTTGATGTGTAGTGGCAGGAGTTGCAATGTTACGAACGTAAGTCTGGGAGCTTCCTCATAAACCTCAATCATGTTCACAGCAGCGTGATTCGGAAGAGGATTGTCGAGGACATGAGGGACGTTATTCTGAAAGGTCAATTTTCCTTGGTCTATGAGCTTTTTTACAATGTACTTCAAAGCGTAGCATCCTTCAACATCATGACCCAGAGCACCTTGATGGAAATCACACTTGAGGTCAGAACGGAACCTGGGAGGCAACGGATCAGGTGGAGGCTTGCCCTGTCTGGTTGTGCAGTGCCCTCTGAGAAGTAGAGTCGAGAGTAACTCGGCATATAACATTGGTATCGGAGGAAAGGTAGGTCTAGCTTGCTGCTGCTGTTGTTGTTGAGCTGGTGGCTGTTGTTGCATTTGCTGAACAATGGCATTAACGGGTACCTGAGGTTGACTCGATGGTAGAGGATACTGATGATAAAATGGTGGAAAGAAAGGATGTTGAGAGTATTGCGCATACGGGTACTGCGGAGGTAACTGGGCAGCATTAATAGGGGCAACAGTTGCCATGGATTGACCGGCTCCGGCAGATACCATCCCTACTTCTGTTTCTTTCTTCTTATGATGACCGTTACCGTACCTCTTTGATGCATTTGCGGAGGATTCACCTTTCTCGAATACAATAATGCCTTCTCTGACAGCTTCTTCTAGGCGAGTTCCCATGGTGACCATCTCAGAGAAGTTACTTGGAGCAGCAATGATCATTCTTTCGACATAATCCTTTTTCAGAGTTTTCAGGAATGTCTGAGTCATCTCCTCTTCGTCAAGAGCGGGAGTGATGCAGGCAGCTGCCCCCCTCCATCTCTGTGCATACTCGCGGAAGCTTTCATCTTTCTTTTGGGAGAGGGATCTGAGAAATTCCCTGTTTGGTTTCAACCTGGTATTAAACCCATAGTGGTTTTTAAAAGCAGCAGCCAATTCATCAAAGGTATGAACGTCATCTTTGCTCAAGCTGGTGTACCATTCTGCAGCGTCTTCCATTAAGCTATCTTGGAAGCAGTGAATCATGAGCGAATCATTGTCTGAGTAGTTACCCATCTTTCGGACATACTTGATAATGTGGTTCTGGGGACAAGTCAGCCCATTGTATCGGTCGAACTCCGGGACCTTGAACTTCTTGGGGATGTCCACCTTTGGTACCAAGCAGAGATCATGAGTCTTAACAGGGTCACCGTTCCCTCGGTTAGCTTTGATTTCACGACGGAGTTCTTTAGCAAGTTCCTCCATCATTTCTTCCATGGTTCCAGTTATGGGAGTGCTCCCGCGGTGTGCACCGGCGTGGGTGCCCTGAGGTACAATATTTATAATGGGCTCAGTGACAGTTGTCGTTGCTTGAGTCAAAGTGGTACCGATAGAGGCCAAGTTCGCCCCAGGAATTGGGACACTGTTAGCAGTACCAGAAGTGTCTGCTGCAGTATTAGGAGTGAAAAACGGTGGAAGTCCATAAGGAAACCCAGTTGGCATAGCGAAGCGAGCATCAGTAGATGCAGTTGGGATCACACTTGTAGTTACAGGGATAGCTGTGGCTGGTTATTCCTGGGCAGCCAACAGAGCAGTCGTGGTGTCGTGGGCCTTAGCCAAATCTTCCTTTAGAGAGGCTAATTCGGCACGGAGCTGAGCATTTTCCTCTTCCATAGCTACCTTATTATTCTTTCTGTATAATCTAGTCTGATGGATTCTGTCAGGTTCGTAGACTTTTCGAGCACGAGCCACCTTTCAAACTGTGGCAGAAGAACCAGGAGGCAATGAGCACTTGGAAACCTTTTGTGACTGATGAATGATGCATGATATGTACAAATGCAGATGCAAAAAAAGCTTTTTGTCATCGAAGGGTTTTTAGACAAATTAGGAATTTTTACAAGGTGAATCCCTTTGAAGTACTAAGCCAAGGGAAGACTTTGAAATTTTAACAGAAAAGACAAATGAAATCCTCAAGCATAGAAAGAGGTGGGATGGTCCTCGGACTCTGAATCTGAATTGCAGTATCTAGCGTAGAAATCATGTCGTCCTCTAGCTCTCTTGGAGTCCCGCATAAGCAACTCATCTTTTTCTTCAAGTTCCCTCCGAACATTGGACCAAGCATCTATGAAGGCCTCCCTTTGTCCGGTGGGGGCATTCGAATAGTAGAAGAATTATGGAGATGTAGCAAGATTAATGGGCTTTGCCTTCATTGGGAACCCAAACTGTCTCATAGCAAGTTCAGGATTGTAGTTGATTCCCCCACGGGTACCAAGAAGAGGTACATTAAGAAAATCCCCACAACCGGTAATAATTTCCTTAACCTGAGCAGCAGGAGTGAGCCAGACCACCTCATTAGGAGTGAGGGCCATAATCCGCTGTGAGTAAGACCAATTCTCCGAGTTGTCATGGAAAGAACTCGGAAGGTGAGAAATAAACCACCTATATAGGAGAGGTACGCAGCAAAGGATGTACCCACGACCTTTGAGAGTCCGGTCATGGATAGCATGGTATGTGTCAGCTAGCAAAGTAGGAACCGGATTCTTAGAATGGAAGATCTCAATAGCATTCATATCCACAAAGTTGTCGAGATTCGGAAAGAGAATGAGCCCATAGATAAGTAATGCAAGAATAGCCTCGAGTGTGTCTTGGCAAGTGGTTTTGAGATTAGCCCGCTGAAGTAAATACTTTGAAGTGAACCCTCAGATGTGAGACTTGGTAGTAAGATGATTGGAGACATCGGAAGTCTTGAGATAGAGGTCTTTAGCAATAACCAAAGGAGTAAGAGAAGTCCCGGGACCGGTGAAAGGCGTCTCCTCAGCTATAGGTGAATCTAACAAATAGGAATAAGCCTCAAGAGTAGGGTCTAACTGGAAATCCGGGAAAGTGAAGCAGCGGAAACACGGGTCATAGAATTGCACTAGAGTGTGCACTAGCTTCTCTTCAACATTGGTCCGGAGAATAGTAAGCAAACCACCATATCGGAGTCGGAAACCTGTTTGATTCTTAACCTTGAGTGCCAATTCTCTCAAACTAACCAAATCAACCTCCTTGAACTTGTAGGATTTAGTCTTCTTCATACCTGTAATGTTTACAAAGTTTTTAATTTGCCTAGTCCTTCGATGTATGCATGAAAAAAAAAAATTATGCATGTATGCATGATTGTTTTTTTCAATTATGGGGAAAACAAGGTGGGTTGAGACTTAAAATCATGGGGCCACGGGTGGACACGGTGTCCGGTAAAACTAGGGCTTTGGATAATAGTAACCAAGGTTTTAATAAAGTTCCCAAACTGCACCCTCTCTTACGTATATCATGGTAGCACAGGACAACGTCCGTTCCATGATTATTCGCAAGAAGGTCTAGTTTGAGTGACAACATCACCTTCAAAATGCCTCAGCTATGTGAGATTGATCGCATAACCCAATACACGAGGCAACCCTCGGATCGAATTGTCGATTATATCTCTACCTATTCATAAGTTCACTCAGCCCGGGTATAGGACTTTGATATTCTCACCCCACACGTTAAATGAAAACAAACAAGTATTCACATGTATAAACAATAAGGTAAAGCGTAAACATAAAACGGAAAAACTAGGTGTGACCCGCTTAAAAAAAAAACTTCCCCAGTGAAGTCGCCATTTCTGTTATCTCGATTTTGGGGTATCAAGTCATTAATTAGGCTTGAACCTTTCAATCTTTGATATTCTCTATTTTTTCTTGGGAAGGGTAAAATTGAGAAAACCCTTAGAAACTCTAAGTTCGGGGGTCGTTTTCGTTATGGGAAGGTGTTAAGCACCCGTAACGACTATAGTATTCTATAGGAACCGCTTTCCTAGCTTTATGTCTACGCTTTACTTTTATGCTTATTTATTGAAAAAGAGAGTTTATTTAGGTTAAGGATTTGGAAAGAAAGTGTATGAGATTTTCATTTTATTGGACTTGGGGAGGTTTTGACCTCTTGCCTACATACCCTTTTAAGGGATCAAAATTCCATGTAGTTCTCTTCCAAAAGTATTTTTGGTGTGTTTCAATTGATTTTAGTTTTTTTTTTTGAAAATGGTTTTGAAGAAGAGAAAGAGGCCGTAAAGGCATGAGAGGAAAAGATAGCGAATTGTTGGTTCAATTATTAACGAAAAAATGTCTAAGTAGAAATTAAGATTCATTTGAATTTGATTAAGAAAATAAAGGAAAATACAATGGAGTTTTGACTCCAAGGTTTATTAGGAAAAATTTGAGTTATGGAATTAATTTGCTTTGAAAAAATGAATATTTTCTAAGTATCGCGTCTCCTAAACATACATCTAAAACGGTAAACATACAACGTGTGTGCGTGTCGGTGTACATCACTATAGAGAAATTAAACTACCTAAAATTACATATCCATTTGATATAGAAATTGAAAGGTAAAATGCCTAAACTACAAGAAATGAAGATGGAGTGATAAGATGCTTATGAAATGGATGAAACATGAAGTAGAATGGTTAGTAGAATAAGGCATAAATGGTAAGAAAAAGTAAGCAATTGAATATGAGATAAAACGGTGAAAATGACGACAATAGCCGAAACGTAAAAGGAAACACATTACTTAAAACACAAGAAACTAACAAGTCACATCTAAAACAGTAAAACAAACACATGATCAGAGGCATATTCATCACAAAATTGCATATCAATCATTCATATCGTATATCAAAATATTATGAACAAAAATGTGGCAAAAATTCCCAAGAATCAACTTAAAAAGAAAAAAAAAATCAAGAACTGACACACATATTTTATCAATTTCTTAACATGTAAAAATATCACAAAAATATCAAAAATGTATCAAGAAACACATAGGAAATTTTTAGGAATTTTATGAAAAAAAATTAAGCAAGCAGGAGGTCCACATAGCAAGAAACAGGGGTGTGCATAGCATGAAAAAAGTAAAAACGTAGAAAAAACCAAAAGAAACAGGCCCAAACCCAAGCCTAAGGGGTCCGGACGCACAGGAACCATAGGATTGATCCAGGGGATCAAACCCTAGATCTAACGGTCAAGATCAAGGGATGGTGAACCAAGGTTGGACCGGTCCGGTTCAGTTGCTTATAAATATGTAAAGGGACCGGTCCAATTCATTTTTCACTTCCCTCTCTCTCTCTAACTTTCCTCTTCTCACTAAAAGCTCTCTCATCTCTCTCAAAATTCTGAAAAAAAACAGAAGATGATCTTCATCTTCTCCGGCGAGCTTCGCCGCTCCGGCCTGGTGGTTTGCCAGCCCAACAGGGCGGCGCCGCCGCACCGGAGATGTGAAACCTCTCCGTTTTCAATTTTTTTTACATATTTAGATATCCTTTTTTGTTTTAAACACGAATCCGAACTTATTTTTTCAAAATCAAAGTGAAACCCCCTAGATCTACACGTTAAGATTCGGATTCAAACATTTTCGAAAATCATATCAAATCATCACATGCAGCTAGTAAACACGAGAAACGTAGAAAGAGTAACGAAATCGTTACCTCTGTTTCGAGTCCTTCGCGAATCCGGAAATCTCCCTCGATCTGTCGCGAAATGAATTGATCTACCCCTTGCTGAGATCCGTCTCGGCTTCTATTGTTGATGATGGTGAGTCTGAGTTTAGTTGTAGCGATTTCGGTTTTGTTAGTGCCGGATTTGTTACGATTCAGTTTCTCTGGTTTTAATCGGAGATTTCGAGCAAGATTCTTCGGAAACACTTGATTCTCGTTCTGTTTGATGGTTTGATGCTTGGAACCGAAAATAAATCGGTGATACTTTCGCTGTTTTGATTTCTTCTTCTTCACCGGTTCAATTTCTCCATTTCTTTCCTTCTTCTTCTCTTTCCTCTGACTCTGTGATCGGTGCTGGAGTTCCTCGCCTCCGGTGAGGAATTCGTGCCTTGAATTGCAGAGGAATCAATTCAGTGATGAAGATTCATCAATGAATCTCTGAGAATTGATGAATTTGTTGATGAATTTGGTTCTGGAAAAGTTAGGGTTTGAACTTGTTCTTGTGTTCTTGGTGAATTTTCTGTTTTGATCTTAACTGCCAAGAGAGAGAAGAATCTTCTCTGTTTGTGATGTGGCGTGTAATGAATGGCTTTTTTACTCTTCTGACACTGTGCACTATTTATAAGCTGCCAAGTGTGCCTTTGGACCAGTGAAATGGTGACACCTGTACTTGGACTTGAAATGGCTCGGCCTTGTACAATTTGTTACTTGGGACCTTTCTGCAAAATAAGAAACTTGAAGGACTAATCTGCAATTAAAAAAAACCTAAAAATGCAATTTTGGAAACTGTCTCAGGGACCAAAATGCAATAAAAATAAAATTGGACTAGAAATTGGTAAATTGGACAAAACGTAAAGTGAAACCTAAAATAAAATCAACAAAAAGACTAAAATGAACCAATTACAAAAATGAGGTATTTTAAAATACCTCTCTGTCGAAATTTTGATGGGAAAAGACCAAAATGCCCCTAGGGTCTAAACTGACTCAGATGCAATTTTTGAAATGATTTTTTTTTAACAAAGACTCAACAATGATTTGTAAAACAAGTTGAAAAGACTCAGAGACAATCACAGGGACTAAAATGGGTTCCACTGCAGGAAATGACCAAAATACCCTTCTTGTAACATTTTTGCAAATATTTGAATTAAAATGCAAGAAAACAAAGCAATGATTCAGAGAGACTTTTTTAATGACTTGTAATACAAGAAAGGACACTTTGGATGGTTTTATGCAAGAAAATCACAGAGAAAATCACAATTGAAAATACTTTGAGACAGGGACAGTAAAATCTGCAGATGAAGCAAAGTAAAGGTTCAGAGTAAAACAACAGTAAATTGACAATTATCAGTAGTAGAAAAGAAATTTGAATGAGTATTTTTAGGTCCAAAATCAGGGTATAATATCTCGAAAATGAGATTTTGGTCTATATGGCTACAAGTTTGATAGTTAGGAAATTTGTCTTGAAAGGTTGACTATGTCCCTCGATGTCCCTTGACGCGAAACATGATATGTGAACCTATTTGATTTTGTATTCGGTTAAATGAAAGTAATGGAATGTCCCTTGTCGCAAAAACGAGATTTTAGCCTATATGGTTACAATTTTGATAAATATGAAGGTTGAACTTGTCCCTCAAATTACCCTTGATTTAAAACATGATATTTGGACATATTTGGTTATAAATTCGGTAATATAAAAGTATTGGAATGACCCTTGTCACGAAAAGATAATTTTGGAATATATGCCTACCAGTTTGATAAATGAGAAGTTTGAACTAGTCCCTTGATGCGAAATATGATATATGAAAAAATTTGGTTTTGTATTCGGTAAAATGAAAGTGTATTGGAATGACCCTTGTCGCAAAAATGAGATTTTAGCCTATATGGTTCGAAGTTTGATAAAGGTTGAATTTGTCCCTCGATGTCCCTTGATACGAAACATGATATGTGAACCTTTTTGGTTTTGTATTCAGCAAAATAAAAGTATTAGAATGACCCTTGTCTCGAAAATGAGATTTTGGTCTATATGGCTACAAGTTTGATAGTTAGGAAATTTGAACTTGTCCCTTGATGTCGCTTGATGTGAAACATGATATGTGAACCTATTTGGTTTTGTATTCAGCAAAATGAAACATGATATGTGAACCTATTTGGTTTAGGGTTTAGGGTTTAACTAATAAATTCAATTCAAACGATGAGTGTAAGATTTATCAATTCAAATTAATATGTATTGTACACAATTTATGATCATGTTTGTATTTCCTAAATTAATCTAAGGTTCTTGTTAACCAGTGTCCCTGGGGCACTAGTTAAGGAATTAAAAGTAGGAAAAATAAAAAGTCAAATTTTGCATTAAAAAAAAAACACTTTTTTAACTTTCAAAAAGTTGAATACACGATTTCCAATACAATATTTCCTTTTATAATTCCTTAATCAATACTCCCGAAGAACTGATTAACATTTCTCATAAAAAGTTGATTTTTGTTTATAATAGTAATTAGAAGGCGTCTAACTTTACAATAAAAATCTTCATACCTGATCATTTTTCTTAGGGGATAGCTGATCATTTTCTTAAAAGTTGTGCACAACCTAAAGAGGCGATTAAAAGATCAAGGGACTTCGGATAGGGATTCTCACTTTTTTATTTTGAAGAAGAAAAAAAAGAGTAGTGTTATTTGAACAACCATATGAGACAACTTATTTTGAGAAAGTGGTTGTATAAATATCATTTCTCAAAAAAAAATTCGTGCTTTTTGAGTAAACCCTCATTTGGGTCCCTTAAAGTGTACCTCGCTATCAAGCACATCCCTGAATCAATGAAACGAACCAAAAACTCTTTCAATGTTGGTTCCGTTAGTCAAATAAGTCCAAAACGTTAACTTAGTGTTAACTCTAGTGATGTATCCCAATTTTTTGCCACATCAAATGCTTAGTGGGATGTCCACATAGTCTAGGGACCAACATGAATAGAATAAGTCCATCATTTTCTGGGTAAAGTTGAAGAAACTTCAATCTTCATCTTCTTGATGCTCCCTTTCTCAACCTCCATCAAGCATCATACTCACCAAAACAACCACAAAATACCAAATTTCATATCTAAACACTCAAAATCAATACTTTTATATTCCTTCCCATTTCAAAACTTGGAAAATATGCATTAATCCAAATTAGGGAAAAATGCAATCATCCAGACCCATTAAAACAAAAACCTTTTCAAATTAAAATCCTCTCTCAACACCATTCTAACAAATCATGTGAATTAAACCATTATTTTCATTTTCAAATAGCTACACTCATCTCTCTTGGTCACCTTCCACTCACTCGCTAAGCCTATCATCATCTTTGTTCATCACTCTACACTTCTTCATCTTATTTTCACCACACTTCCATCAAAATGAAGAAAAGGGATAAATAGTAAATAAAATAGACCCTATCGATCAATGTGCAACATCAACCTCAATCACAAGTTGACTCCACACATGTTTTGTTCATTAGAGAAAGAAAAGAAGGAAGCACTACAAGAAAAAAAAAAATCCGCTAGAGGGTTTGGCTGAATCAGGTCACAGACAATTTCGCTAAGATTTTCATGGGCTGGGTTGAATTGCGGGTTAGTTGATTTTCGTGGGTTGGTTGAGATTTTTTTGTGAGGAGATTGAGAAGATCCGTGAGATTGGAGATTTGGGGGTTTTGAAAATGAGATGAAAATATTGGGGTTTATCTTCTCCTCTTTTGAGGTTTGGGGGTTTTGAGAATGAGAATTTCAGTGGTTTTTGATTAAATGTGTCTGATAGTGAGGCATACTTTCAGGGAGTACAAGAGTGACTCTTCAGTCACTGAAGCATCTGCTCTCATGGAGTACAAGAGTGACTTCAAAGAACAATTCTACCAGCAATAAGAATACGTCTATTGTTCCACTTGGACAAACGATTTCTCTATACATCCTCCAGTTGAATTATTATTGTATTCTTAGAAATTGGTACAGGAGTCCAAGTTTTGGTCGAAAAAAGAGGCGTCCAGGTCAATTTTAAATCAGAAACGTTGGCTATTATAGCGGTTGATTCCTTCAAAGAAAAAAACAAGCATGATAAATTCTACTTGGTTGTTTAACAAAACTAAACAGCACATTCACACAGCGCACAAACGTAAACAAACATCTAACGACCAAATCATTCATAATATATTTTCACAAGCTCCAGCTGTCCACGTTATCTGTGGACCCTTTACGCTTCTCTAAATAATTCTCCCTTATAAATACTCCCACACCCTCTCAATTCTCATATCTCCCACTTCTCAACATTCACAACATCTCTTTATATTTACAATTTTCATAATTTTCATTTTCAATCACTATTCCATAGTTTTGCAATGGCATCATCAGCTATGAAGTTCTTCCCCTTCTTTATGGTCATCATCTTCGCCGCCACCGTGGCCTCTGCCCAAAACCTCAGTCCCTCGTTGGCTCCAGCACCAGGCCCTGATGCTGGAGCTGCTGGTTCTGTTACAAGTTCAGTGGCTATGATCGGAGTTTCAATTGTATTGTCAATGCTCGCCATCTTTAAGCACTAAAAACATGATGATTGCACTTATTTTCTTGTGGATTTCATGTAAGTAGACAAGTAATATTGACTTGTTCGGGTGCATAATGTTGTTTTGTGATACAATGATGATTGTTAGGAGTTAGGACTCTTAGCAGTTTATCTATGTATTTTCAAGAGTGTAAGATATTTTACAGTATTTCCTTTTACATTTTATTATATATTGTAGGTGTTAAAGTATAATAAAAAGGACTTTGCTATCCTTTGTCGAGTAATTATTATTGTCATGCATAAATAGTAGTTTTTCATATGAAAAACTATGTCGCAAATCACTTATATAACTCTAGCACTCGAAGTACCGACGTCTAGAGAAAAGAGTTTGTCGAACCACCATTAATGCAATGCAATTTAACTTTTCTTTAAGTTGCTGCTTTTTAAACTTTTAAGTCATTTACTTACATTTTTTTTACTTTTTATGTCGAAAGAGAATACAAAAATTTGTCTTGTTCATAAAGCAACCTATGAATATGATAAACATTCAGACACTTTTTGAAAAAAACATTGCACAATATATCATAGAATTTCTAGTTTGATGCTTCTTGTAATAATCAAAGTTAGTCTTCTTGTTTACCAAATATACCGGTAAACACTTCTTCACCTTGAGCTTAAGAATTGCATCTTTGTGTGCTTTTATTTATTTATTTAAAAAGGATAGAAATTAAGAAATAGAATTTGTTAGAGAGCACGTGAGAAAAGAGATTTTTTGGGTACACCTTTTTGGATCAGATCTTTTTATAATATTATTTAAATTATCAATTAAAAAAATAATAAAATTCAATTAAAATAGAAACAATCTACAATAATAGAAGAAAGAATCAATAAGAATATGAACAATAATGATATGTTTTCTCTTAGTAGGGAAGAGTATGGGGAGCGTGGAAGTGGCGGTGTAGGTTTGCGTGGGAGGAGGATTTTGTGAGGGAATCTATGGAACTTTTATCTTATGTTGTCTTGTACGGTGACATGGTGCATAGGTGGAGTTAGCAGGCTCAATCTTCTAATAGGTACACAGTGAGCAGCGCATATCAGTATCTGATTGATGCTTTTGGTCATGACGTAATTGTTACCGATTATAGTAATTTTAGTCATATATTATGGTTAAAGGATGTTTTGTTAAAGGTCTCTGTGTGCTTAATTGGTGCCTACTACTTAATCGACTTCCTACCAGAGATAATTTACTGAGAAGTGTGTAACACCCCAATATTTTATACCTGTTCTTTTCTATAATTTTCTCAATTTGTAATTTAGAGTTCAATAATTTATTATATGTGTAAAGAATTTAAGAAAAACCTTGACATTTTCTACTTTGTTAATTATTTATAATTGGCTTCCATTTTTTATTCAAACCATTTAATCTTTATAAATCAATTTGGGGTGGAGAAAATAAGATAATTATTTCTTAAATGTTTTTTTATTCTAATCATTTATTGCTGCATTTTAATTAGTGATTTATTTTAAAGTTAAATTGTATTATATAAAATATTAAATTAGTTATATATATTAATTAGTGTTTGGTTTAGACATTGTGATATATGTGTGTATATATTATAGTACACTATTTTTTTTAAGGAATCTTTACGGTACACATCATTTTGGTTGCCTAACTACCTAGACAAATACATTGCATATCGCCTCCTAATTATTAGGTGTAGTGGCCATGCTTGGAGAGAAATAATAGCATAGAAAACCAATTAGTGGTTCATAAAATGCTCACATATATTCTTGCTATTACTTCAACATCCTCATCAATTCTCAGCCTCACTCTTCCTGCTTTCTCTCTCTTGCAGCAGAATTTTCCTAAGACCAGAAGCAAATCTCCATGCCCTGTTTCTTTTACAGCACGTTGGGTATGTCAAGATACATGCTATATATCTTTCCTTTTGTTTAGTCAATTACCCCCTAAAATTAACAAAATGTCAATTACCCCCTAAAGTTGCACAACGTTACTCAATTTATCCCATCCGTCAAATTTTTCCGTTAGTAAACATGACGTTTTGCAAATAGCCCCTGAGGTTTTACACTTATGTGCAAAATGTCCCCGAACTTAAAAACTTATATATTTTTTTCTTATCCTTAACTCAAAGATATTAAAGACAAGCAATTAAGAGTTAACTTTAATACTTTACATGACTCTTTCATTCTTAAAGGGGTCTGTTATTTTATTTTGTTTATGTTATGTCATTTGGTTGTTCAATTCTCCATAAATTATGACTTATTTAGATAGAGACACGCCAATTCACAACAAAGTAAGTTAGAGACACTCATTCATCATGAATAATTAATTCTACCAGTTTCTTAAGATAGGTTTGAATAAAATTATTCTATCTTAAAAATTGAACTAAACATGCATTTTGCTAAAGTAATATGAAGTTATTAATTATGCGTTATTTTTAGAGGATATATTCTTATTTTAAGCTTAAATATTAAAGTTAATTGTTTCTCTTTAATATCTTTTGAATCAAGATAAGAAAAAAAAACATATAAATTTTTAAGTTTGGGGGGCATTTTGCACATAAGTGCAAAACTTCAGGGGGTATTTGCAAAATTTCATGTTCACTGAAAGAAGAATTTGACGGAGGGGTAAATTGATTAACGTTGTGCAATTTCAGGGGGGTAATTGACATTTTGTTAGTTTTAGGGGGGTAATTGACGAAACTTACAATTTCAGGGGGTAATTGACTATTTACTCAATTTTAGAATTTGATTCTTGAAGCTTTGAGCAAATGTAGAAGTTTTATGGGATTAGAGTGTGCTATTAGGAAGGAAAACATGCAAGGTAAGGGTTTTTTCCCCATACGTTTTTACTAAGTGTTAGGACTGTGTTATTAAATAGTGGTAGCAATTCTTGTCTTTTGAAAAGAAAAACAATAAAAATATTTCTTAATGTGGTAAAATCTAATATTTTATAAGATTGATTATTTTAATTGAGTCTTATATGATAGTTGTGTATGTTGTGATGTGGAATGATAATTGTATTTTATTTTATTATGTTTATATGTTTCTGTGATGCTGAGAAAGTCATGTGATTTTGATTAACTAATGAAAATGAAAAGAGATGGAAATGTGAGTTTGATTGAAAAGACTATTTTGGATCATGTTCTTGGTGATGTGAGATATATAATTATTTCTGTGTGGTGCCTTTGTGGCAGGTAAATATCATATTGCTTTGTTGTGCCTAAGTGGCGTGATTTAGTCTTCATTTTCATGATCATGCATTAGCATATGCATCTGTGTGGTGCCTGTGTGGTGGGTTATATCCGGATCATGTAGTATTTAAGAGCATGCATTTTACACATCATTGCATTGGGTCTGTTATACATATGTGTGTTGATAAGTGATTAAACTGTTATATATACAACAGAAATGTGTATGAACTTTACCTTAAAACTTAAATGTATTTTTCTTATTTCTTTTTGATTGAGAAGTTTCGATACTATTTATTTTATGGCATTGTTTCTTGTGCTTTGAGTATGAACCAATTTGGATAAGGAAATTGATCCTTGCACTAATATTTTAGGTACCAAAGAAGAGATTGTCTATGCTTTGAAGTTTCTGCTTGAAGTGCGTACGGGGGACAAATTGGGTTTTAAATCGAATTGTAAATTTTAAAGGATATTTATTTTAGGAATTTTTATTAAATTATGCTAAGAATTTTGTATAGATTTTGCTAAGAATTTATTATTGATGATAAAAAGAAAATAGTAGTAGTTTTTCGAAAAATGTGAATGAATAAGGCGTAATGTCTTGGACCAAAATCTGGGGCGTTACAACATGTGTTGCCTATTGATGAGCAGCTTTGTACAGGAGGATGCAGGTGTAATAAGGATAGAGATAATTTGTTTGTTTCTTGTGATTTTTTCGGCGCCATTTGGTATTGTTAGTTTGTTTTAATTCAAGTTTAGTTTAGTGATAATCACAATCAATGATTAATCACATTTTGCTTTAGTTTGTTATGAAGTATGTTACAAGTTTGTTAGAGGTTAACAAATAAGATCTAGAGTTTGTTACATTGCTTGTGCTTCAAGCAACCTAACTAGACATTGTATATGAGCTACCTCCTTTGTATATTTTCAGAAGTATTCAATTTTTCATCATCTCTTCTCTCTTCCCATTCTCTCTAATTCACACAAATTACCAAAACCCTAAAACTGAAAACCTGCTTATGTTATTGCTCGTGTAACAAGCATCAGTTTGCTGCGCTAACAGGTATGTTATTTACTGTTGGTTGGGGATTTCTTCGGCATTTTCTCGGAATTTAATTGCGCATCTAAACCAGTGTTGCGGCTTGGGAGGTTTCTCTAAAAATATGTGCTTAGTGTTCAAGATGTTGTGGTTAGTGTTTGTTTCCATCATTTGGAAAGAGAGAAATAAGCGTATTTTCCAACATAAGGAGGAGCATATTCTCTCCATGGGCGAACAAGTTAAGTTTCTTGTGTTTTTGTGGTTTAAATCAAAATTAGCTTTATTCAATTTTGACTAGAATTTTTGGAGGCAAAATCCTATGTTCTGTCAACCTTTTGTAACTTAGCTTAGCTCCTTGATGTTCCTTGTTTTTGTTTTGTTTTCTTTGTCAAGTTTGTAATTTGGACCTTTTAAGTCTTCCTTAGCACGCCTTGTGCTGGATGATTTCTTTTTTGCTGTAATATATCATTTTAGTCTCTTAAAAAAACTTTAATTTAATCATATTTGTTAAAAATAATTTGAGCATATAGAGGATCGCATTATTTTATGTCTTTCCGCTAATATCACATAAAAAAAAAAAAAAAAAAAAAAAAAACAGAGAAAAATGTTTTATCTTTTTATCTAGTGCAAAAACGCCCCCCAATGAGCATTGATTTGTAAACAAATTAGTGACATAGATGAAAATGGCAAAAGTTATGGTGCATAAGTCATTTCCTTATGCACCGTGCATAAACACATTACAACCATCAGATTTCTTTCATTTTGAACAAAAATGGTTTTGGCTCACTTTGGGGGTGTAGGAAGCAATTATATTGGGATTTATGCACGGTGCATAAGGATTTCCTTATGCACCATAACCACTCCCGATAAAAATAATCTTCTCTATTTTTCCCTCTTTCTTCTTAGTTTGAGGATATTGCAAAAAATTGCAGGTCCACTAATATTTTTATCTTTTCTAAACAAAACAAAAGTAACCTCTTTATCTCCCCTAAAAAAACCTCTATATCTCTTTACAACTTCTCTTTCAACCCCACTCTCTCTACTTTATTTCTCTTGAACTAATTACAAGCTAAACTATCCTTGATAGCCACAATTTTCAATTACATATTGAGAAGGTGCATGCTGTGCAATCTAAAACCAAGATCATGCACCGAAAACAACTCACATTAAGTTGTTGCCATTATTCATACTTTTGTCAAAACAATTTTTTTTTTCTCCATGTGCAATTGTTGTTTTGGAACCACCTCCACATGCATTTATATCTCTTTCAGCTACCATATATGAATTATTGGTAAATTACAGCATCAATACGTAGTATATTTTTGAGAGAGTATCTATTTAGTAGTATATAAAAATAATTCTCTCACATTTTCATCTCTTCCCTTCAAATAATTCTTTTAAATATGCTTAAAGTTCATCATGATCATGAGAAAGCTCATACTTGAATAGACTCATCAGACGAAGTTGCTTCACTTCAGGGCCGTTTCTAAGTTTTTGGTGGCCTAGGGCGAACCTACCATTTGGATCATAACTAATAAATATATATAAACATCAAATTCGATACAAAAAACTAAACAACTTTTTTTAGGGTCTAATAGACCCCTAAAAAAATATTGGCCCCTATATTTCATACTTATTTTTTAGAGGTCTAGGACGGTCGCGCTCTTCGCCCTGCCTCAGATACGGCCCTGCTTCACTTGTCTAAGTTGATGTATTACAGCCAGAGTCATAACAGTTCGTATGGTAATCATATAATATAATCAGATGCTTATTATATGTTTCTTCATGTGCTATTATAGAAGATACAGTTTTTAAATCATATTTCTACACATGAAACAAACTTTAGAAGATAAACTGTTCTCTTATACTTTTTTATCATCAAAACGAAATTTGAGAGTCATTGTTCTTCAAACCACTTTAATTGGTTCAACAATGCTTTCGAATAAAATTCTTAATTTACAATAGAGACTGCACTCATCTGACCTAGTCCTCGACAACTCCAACTTACCATTTTAAAAACTCCGAATCGAAAGTAATCCAACAAAAAAAAGACTACCGCAATCGATGATGAGGTGATCGATTAAGATAGGAAAAACATTGTCAAATGCAAAGAAAAACCACCAACATTGGGTAGCCCTAGAGGAATGTATGACAATACTCACACAATGATCAACCTCAATATGCCGACTCATACACGATTATGCTTAACTCAGAGTTTCTAGTTTCTCATATCAATATGCATATGTTCGTAATAAAAATTAAAACAAAACACATAACTATGTTAAGCTCAATTTCATTATATCTTTGGCAACGTCACATTAATTCTTAACTTTCGTAGGCTAAAGATAAATCAAAACAGCCTTCATATTGAAGACAACTTACATGTAGGGACGGATTCTACGAGAAAGTATCAAAGGGAAGTTCTTCAAAGAGTAGGAAGAGTTCAAGTCAAATTTTAAAATATAAACGTGGGGTCTTATTGCGGTTGAATTCTTCAAAGAGAAAACAATTAAGAATATGATGAGTGTTAGAAACACTCTTTTTAATACTCTTTCCAACACTCATTCTTGTCGTTGGAAAAAAATTTGTGTTTGGTGTGTTTAATACAATTTTATGAAGCAGACACTTAAAATATGATATCCACATTAATTTCAATCCGTAAGAGGTGAGTGTAGTAGATTTTTTTTTAGAAGTGGAGTTTTAGGTAGTAGTCAATATGATATCTGAATATACAATAACGTAACCATAATATTCTTCAATGTATTAAGATTTTAAAATAGTCCTTAATTATGACTAATTATTACAAATTCAAAGATCGAAATAACTACTACCATAATACTCTTCACTTAAGAAAATATATCACAACCAATCATATTCATTGGTTGTTTAACTTTAACAATAATGAACAGCACACAACCTATGGAAACATCTAACGACTGACCCATTCATATAATAAAACGTCGGCATAATTGTTTCTCAAGCTGTCCACGTTATTTTTGGGCCCCACGCGTCCCTCCAATCTTATAAATAGTTAAATATTTCCACACCCTTTCACCACCAATTCAACAACATACACACTTTGCATTGCTTCTTCTTGATTCACAATTTTCCACTGTTTTAATTTTCAACTTTCTCTGTTTCTATATATAGTGTTGCAATGGCATCATCAATGAAGTTTTTTGCCTTCTTTTTCGTCGTTATCTTTGCTGCCTCCCTGGTGTCGGCTCAAGACCTCAGTCCCTCATTGGCTCCAGCATCAGGTCCTGATGTCGGAGCTGCCGGATCTGTTACAAGTTCAGTGGCCATGATCGGAGCTTCAATTGTCTTGTCAATGCTTGCACTCTTGAAGAACTAAAAACATAGTCGTTATTTTTGTTTTATTCTGTGCTAGTGATGATTATTAATTGATGATCTATATATACTTGAGATCAGCGAGAGAATAATTTAATTTCAAGAGTGTTTATTTTCACATTTCATTATTTATTGTAGGTGTTAAGTCACAACAAAAAAGGATTTTATCATCCTTGTGGAAGAATTATTATTAGCATATTATTCATATTTTTGTGTAATATATAAACAATGATTTCCAGATCAAAAGAATAAAAAATAAGCTATGATTTCTGCAATTTTATTCCTCGTTTTCCATTTACTGGTATTTTTTTCAATAAATTTTTTTACTTTTTATTTGCCTATCAGTTGTTGACTTCTCAGGATATCCCTCATGTGGAAGGTGCAGCTGCGTTGGTTTGGCATAATCATATCCCGCTTAATCTGGTTCATCGTGGAATCCTTTCAAACACCGTTGTTGGCTGTTTGTTAGGGTACTGCGGAGCTATGGAGACTTCTCAGCATTTATTCATTTCTTGTGATTTTTATGGTTCGTTGTGGTCTCAGGTTCGGGCTTGGCTTGGTGTTTCAGGACCCGACCCCTTTATTGTTTCAGATCATTTTCTTCAGTTTACTCATTAAGCAGGTGGTTTGCGAGCAAGACGCTCTTTTATGCAGCTTGTTTGGTTGCTTTGTGCGTGGATCATATGGAATGACCGTAATCAAAGACTGTTTAATAATGTAGGTAGTTCCATTGATCAGCTGTTGGATAGTGTCAAGTGGCATTCTCTGTGGTGGCTAAAAGCTAGTCATGTCGTTTTTGTTTTTGGTTCTGATTTGTGGTGGTTAAGACTCTTGGATTGTTTGGGTCTTGGCTAATTCTTGATTGACATTGTATATCTGTAATTTTTTGGGGTCCCCATGGTATACCTTGTACTAGGGAGAGTCCTTGGTTTGTTAATATAAGCTCCATTTTTTATTGATAAAAAAAAATAAAAAAAATAAACAAAGAGAAGTATACATAATACTTAACAAACCAAGCAGGAGAAGTGCGAGCGGTACTCTGCCTAACAACCAACTATAAAAAAACACCTAAAAAAGCATACAAAGAAGAGGTTTCAAGAACCACTCATATTACAAACAAAGACCCCCTTTATTTGTCCGTTGTATGTATTTCAACCTCTGTTGTTTCAACTATGATTTATTTTTTTTAAAAGAAATCATTCAGTTAAAATTAAATTTATTGAATAGTTAGTTTATGATTGTTATGGAGCAATTCGACATATGTAGGCATGGCAATGGAGAGATGTGGAGACAAATTTTACATTCCCCGTCGTCATACCCTACTCCTATATACATACATGTTACCTTATCCATATCCAACGAGGATGAGAAAATGAATATCATCCTCGTCCCTGACAGGTTTGGATATCTCCGCCCCATCCCTGCAATGCATAATTTTTTTTTAATGAGAGAAGAAGTATTTTTCAGCCCCTGACACAATGTTGTCGTATATTCTTTAGCAAATAGATGATGACAATTGATGCATATGGTGATGGAGAAGAGATAAACTGAGGGTGTTAGATGTAGAAGGAGTCTAATTGCTCCTTCAATTACTTAGTTTAGGTTTTGATGATGTTATGTGTTTCTTTGCTCTTGTTAAAATAGTATAGGTTTTGATGATGTTTTTTAGTTCTCTAAATTTTTTTCTTCAACTTTAAGTTCCTGTAAAAAAAATTAATCATTACTTTAGGTCCCTATTTTTGAGTTAATTTTTGTAATGAAATTGTGCATAAATGTGGAGAATTGTAAAAACCATTCGCAAAAAAAAAAAAAAAAAAAAAAAAAAAAAAAAAAAAAAAGTTTTTTTTTAGCAAAACATAAATTAAATATGAATATTTAACCATAAAAATTTATATTTAATTCATGTTTTGTTAAAAAATTCTAATTTTTTTTGTGATAGATTTTTATAATATTATTAATTTTTCTACAAAATTTTTTCAAAAATCTGAGTTCTACATATGAGTTTACTTTAAAGGAGGGATCGAAAGTGAAAATGAAAAATATATTATGGACTAGAAGTTGAAGAAGAATTTTAGAGGGATTAAAGCGAAAAGTTGACATATTTACAGGGATCAAAAACATATTTAACCCTTAAAAAAAGAAAAACAAAGGGACGATGGTAGACAACAACCACTATTCAAATAATAACATTCACAAACTATTTCTTAACAACATACCTCCAACAATTTTTAAGTTTGGCATTTCGAAGATTGAAATAGCAGGTTGCAATTGATGAAATCGCAGCAGTTGACGAGGAAATTGCAGCACCGCAAACAGGAAGGACGGAATCTCAATAGATGAAAGGTTGAAGATGTAGTCTACATGTCGTAGTTGATGAAATCGCAGAAGACGAGGGACGAAATGGAGGGAGATATAGGTCGCATGATGAAAGTCACGATGAGGTTTGCAGGATGAAGGTCTTGATGGAGGGTGTAGAATTGAGGACAAACGTTAAGAAACTCAATATCAAAATAAATATCTTAACATTCGTTCATTCAAATATTTAAAAGACATAATAATATATTCCCTCCGGTCCTATTTATAAGAGAATTTTGGGTCAACAAAAGTTGATGTATCTAGTTAAAAATTCAGTTCAAATACATTCACTTTTGTTGACCTAAATTTCTCTTATAAATAGGACCGAAGGTAGTATTTGTCAATGCAAAATTTCTATTATTAAATTTTTAACACGAGCCTTTAAAACACAAATTAGAAAATATCTAAAAAAAAAAATTATATAAAAATTAAACTTGTTTTTGATGTAAAAATTAAACTTACAATATCCTCATTTTGAATGAAAGAAGAACATATATATTTTGACCAACATAAAAAAGATGTCGGCATATATGATACAACGTCGGCATATATGAGACAATTGTACAATGTTGGCATTATTGTTTCTCAAGCTCCACCTGTCCATATTTTCTGTATGCTCACGTGCTTCTGCAAATGATTCTTCTCTTATATATTTTCCCATACCCTTTCAATTCTCAATATCTTGCATTCAACATACACAACTTGCACAACTTCTCTATATTCAGTTTCACTTTCTCTATTTGACAATTTCGCAATGGCATCATCGGCTACCACAATGAAGATCCTTTCCTTCCTTTTTGTTGTCGTCTTAGCCGTCAATGTAGTCTCGGCCCAAGACCTCAGTCCCTCGTTGGCTCCGGCACCAGCACCTGATACCGGAGCTGTTGGATCTCTTACAAATCCAGTGGCTATGATGGGAGCTTTGATTGTGTTGTCAATGCTTGCTATCTTTAAGCATTGAGAACAAGACGGTTCCACTAAATTTATTGTGGAATATTATTGTAGGTGTTAAAGAAAAATATGAAGGATTTTATTATCTTTGTGGTGTAAAGGATATTTACACCGTCATCCAATAATATTGTCATGTCAATTTCATGTATTTGAAATGAATTTAGTAACTCGTCTTTCTCATATTGAAGTATCTTTTGCAACAATATTGTTTTGTTTTGAGTTTTGGCAGTTCCACTCCCTGGCTTTAATTTGCTACTTCCTTTATTGAGTTTTGTGAGTTTGGAGGGATAGAGAGGGGAGAACTTTAATTTGAAATAAAGGAAGTAACAAATGGAAGTAACAAGGAGTTTTTGAAGGAGAGGGAAGAGCTTTGGAGGGTTTAGTTTCCTTCACAATAAAAAATCTTAATTTAGAGAAACTAAAAAATTGTGTTAAGGTAGTTTTGGAGAATTTTACGAGGTTTATACGAATTCTTTTAATTTAGTCTATGTTGGTATAATATTCTTAAAATTAAAAATATATTAATTATGAACATTAATTTATCATCATTATATAAAAACTAATGTTCCAACAATCCCCCACTTGAATTTAGAAAATGGTTTCAATAACAATGTCAAAACATTTCTATAAGGTCGCTAATAAACAAAGGTGTCGCCTACAACTTGTATCTTTGCATAGCGGATAATATTCTGATTTACAAGAGTTGCATACAGCATTGAACTCTATCTCAGACATAGAAACCGCACACAAACCTTTTCCTAAGGTATATATCTTTGGATATTTTATGCCTTTCAAGAAGTTAAAGGTGATGGGTATTTGAATGGTCATAGTACCATATAGATCGTTTGATGCTACAAGTTAGAATGATGGTGATAACATTTTTGAGTGGTCTCAACTCTCAATACCGTAATAGAATGCTCATAGTATCATAATTAATTGGTTTCAGTATTAAAAGACTGATTTTAGTAACCATATAGGAGGTGTAATTGTCGAGCAGTTAGCTACAGTGCAGTAGTTAATCGCACAGTGCCATGAAGCGTCTTAAAGAAAGAGTGATATTGTCGTGACTCAGCCTATAAACAACTTCAAAATTATTTTTTCAAAATAGAATTTGGAAATCCAAAACCATCATTTTTAAGATGGAACAATCATAATTCCAACAAAATGCTTGTTGACATTGATCATAAACCTAAAATTTTGATCCTAAGTACTGCATATGGACATTTAGGTGCCACTGCTATATATTGCAGCTAGTATCAAGGAGATTCTAAAACTTGAAGGTTTGTCTCTCTATATTTAGTCTTCTAGCAGACACATAATGTGGTTGTGGCTGCAAAAATCCACAAGCTTTTGTGACATTTTCCTTTCCTTTGCTTATGTGACATACTTCTGTGATATTTTCTTCTTTCTTGTTTTGTCTCTCAGCTGCCCATCTTTCCTCCAAAGATTTCCACTTCATCTCAAATAGCTCACTTAATTTCATTGCTATTCTTTGAATTTTATGGCTCATGTGATGCAACTTATTGGCATTGCAAAATATGATCCTAACATCACTTGCAAATTGATCTGTTGTGAGGTATAAACCCTTCTCCAACTTCAACTTTATGGTCTGAAATTCCATTAATGCTGGACCTGTTTTTAGATTATCCCAAAATCACAATAGCAGGAATTAGCATTGATTCCACATTAATCACATATATTTGGCTACTTTTAATCAAGTCTAGAATTAGCAAGAGTTACTAAGATAATTTAATTTTCATATTTGTGAAATAAAAACTAAAGTTCAGCTGACGAGGACAATGCATTATATATATGCAGGGGTCGAGATTCGAATTCCAGACACCCCACTTCTCCACATTTAAAATGTGTGAGCTCCAGTCACTAGGCTACTTGACAAAGAAACAATACAAAAAAAACTAAAGTTCATGATACCAAAACTATATATTTACACGGTAAATTCATTTAAAATCAGTTATTTCAGTTAACACTTGACAAATCAATTTCCCTTAAAAATAATAATCCTTGACAATCTTTTCAAAGTAATGAACAAATAACAAAGCTTTAAAATAACGAACATACCTGAAATATCATCAGAATAGCGACGAGCCAATCTCTTTGAAGCCATTGAATCCTTGAAATCTTCTCCATCCGGATTTAACATTAGCCTTTTCAAAGTAACAAAACATTGTTGTTTCTTAAACCGGTCCATTATATAACCAAGGAACCTTTTCTCTGAGTGCACTTTAGTATGTGTTTGTTGAATCTCCTTGTTGGAACGAGAAACCAAAACATCATTAATTGTGTGTAGTGATGTAGCAGACTTTGGTTTGTGATTTTTGTGCAAAACTTCATAGAAAAAGTTGTTTTCCATAGTGATTGTGTTGTGTACGTTTAACGCTCAATGACAAATAATATATGCGATACTTTTTTGTAGTGGGTTTTAGGGTTTTGTAAATAAAAAAATAAATAAAAAGAAATAGTAATAATGAAATAATTCTATTGGTTGCTTTCTCATGTCTAGGATCAAGATCCAAATACTCTTCCATCATAAACTCACAGCCGTAGATTTCCACTCCTATCAACGGTTCCTATTCTTCAATATATTTTTTTTGAAAATTTAGCTAAAATTTTGGTTGTGTTGATATTTTATCCCTTTTTTTGAGGGATTGTTATTCTATCCCTTGTTTTAATTTTCTCTTAACAGATTAACTTAAATTGTTTTGAATTCCTTTATTTAATAAATATGACAAGTGCACGACACGAATGCTACATACAATTTACTTATGTGAATTTTTTTATTTGGATTTTTATTTGTTAACCAGGGGTTGAACCCTAGCCACTACCAACAAAAAAAAAATCTCTTGAGTTCGAACTTCAGCCACCACTAAAAAAAATGTTTGATAGTACGTTTTAGGGTTTTATGAATAAAAATATATAATGAAATAAAACTCAATAAAAAAAATAGTAATGAAATAAAACTCAATAAAAAAAAATAGTAATGAAATAATTCTATTGGAGACTTTCTCATGTGTAGGATCAAGATCCAAATACCCTTATCTCATATATTGTATTTGAAAATTTAGCTAAAATTTTGGTTGTGTTGTTGTTATTTTATCCCTTTTTTTTCTCGTTACAGCTCATTTACTTTTTTTTCATGTCTAGTATATCTATTTTTTTTCACACAAAAAAAAAAAAGATATACTTACTTTTGATAGAAAAATACTAGATATACTTACATTGAAACCATGCAAATAAAATCAATTCTTCTAAATTCATACCCTAATTTGTTAAAAAAATTCTTTTTTAATTCTTTTTTCTCTATACGTTTTAGTATAGATAGATAATAAATATTCATTTTTTTATCCAATAAAATAATTATATTCACTTATTTGTCAAAAAAAAAACATCCACTTAGTCCACAAGTCGACTTACCAGGGTAATTTTTTTTATTTTTTTGGTACAACTTACCAGGGTAATTTAATTTCATATTGTAGAGAAATAAAAAACCAAAGTTCATAATACCTATAACATATATTTATATATTGTAAATTTTAGACAGATACTATTCACACCACAAAAAATTTAAGTTACACCCAAAAATTATCAATATATCCTTTAATTGAGTTCACGCGTTCACACACATTAGTTGTATATACATAAACTCAGTTTATTTAGTTTATGTAAATTAAGTATACATAAGTTAAGTAAACTACGTTTACATGTACATGTATAAATTGAATTTACGCATTCACGAACATTAGTTATATATATGTAAACCCAGTCTATTTAGTTTATATAAATTGAGTTATACATGTATAAATTGAATTCACGCGTTTACGCACATTAGTTATATTTATGTAAAATGAATTCACATGTTTGATACGTAAACTAAAGTTGCACTACCTTACTACTTAATACGTAAACTTAAATTATGTTACCTTGCGCAAATAATACATGTTTAATCTAAATTCACGTCTATCCTATATGTCACACACAGATCAGAACAAAACAAAATAAACGACATCGAACAAACAATAAATAGAAACTCTTCAATGAAGAATTTCATGAAATTCACTTATACTTGTATGAATAAAGTACGGATCAATGAAAAACATGATGATTCAATCTTTAATCATGGTAGGTATTGGTTGCACATCTATGGTGGAAGGGTAAAAAGTGGTCCAGGTTCAAAGTAATGATGAAAAAAGGTTTTAAAAAATTTACATTAAGAGGTGGTTTCGGTATTATTGTAAAATTTTAAGTAAATTTGGGTGTAATTAGAATTATATGATGTGAGACTAGAAAAAGTTTAAATTCTATTTAAAATCGGTTCTTTCGGTTAAAAACTTAACAAATCAATTTCCCTTTAAAGGAATAAATAAACTTTAACAAATCAATTTTAACAAACAGTGAACATTCCTGAAATCATATTAGAATCACAACGAACAAATCTCTTTGAATCCATTGCATCAATTTTTTATGCCAAATATATATTTATATATAAAATATAAAGGGGAGAAATCTCCTACAAGAGTCCAAACATACATACAAACTTGGTATATAAATAATATAGCCCAAAATGATTTTTTTAAGACTATTACTTCTCTAACCATGTTGCCTACTCGCGCGCCGTATAAAAATTCCAAAAATACCCCTGGTCCGGATTACGTATTCCGAACCAGATTGTTAGTGTTTCTGGAATATATAATCCGGTCAAATACGATATGAATATTGTGCATTTCTTTGATGTCAAGGGTCTCTGTTGACCGTTATAGGACCCCCGCATAAGCTGCAATGCAATTGCAGTGGTCGTATGAGCGGTCAACAATGACCGTGACACCACAAACTGTAACGCCCTCTTTGAATTATTAGATTTATTTCATTATTTAATTGAGTCTAAAATTTATTAAGAAGAGTTTAAAATATATTTATTTGATTATGTGATTTATTAAGTGGCTTATGTTGTTATTTAATAGATTAAGATTTGAAAATAGAAATAAGATTGAGTTGAGAGTTTGTTATGAGATTTTAGAGAGTTTTGGGGGAGAAAGAGAAATAAGATAAAATAGAATAAAAGATTATAAATAGGCTAGTTTAGAAAAATAGAACGTACGACCAATTTTGGAGAAAAGGGAGAAAAAGCCAAGAGAATGGAGAAGCACATAGAGGCTGCGATTTTCTTATTCTGAGGTAAGGGTGGGACTAACATTCAATAATCTTGAGTCTATGATTCTGAAAATTGTATTTAACATGTTGTAGGTTTTAGTTTTTGAGAATTTGGGAATTAGGGTTAAAAGTGATTAATTGATGATTTTCTAAAATAATGTTTTGGGTCAAGTTTTATGTGGTTTTGAGTCTCTTTTGATGTATATAAATGTTTAGACAAACTTTGGGATCAAATTTGGGCATAGGGAAGTTAAAATTGGGATTTTGGGGTGAAAAGTGTGTTTTTCCAAAGTTGCTCTCTGACAGCATGTTCTGTTTCATGTTCTTGCGTCTTTTTCACACGTTTCCGTTTTGAACTGGGTTTTGGTGTAAAGATGAAAGTTTTAGATAATTTTGTTAGCTTTCCAATGGCTTTGGTTTAGCGTAAAATTGATTTTTGGTTTAGGAGTTTTGATGAAAATACTCCAAGGAGGTCTTAGTGAATTTTTATGAATTTCAGCACAACTTTGTCCGAATTTGAAATGAAAACTGGTATTGATTGGTACAGAATTGGTCATAGGTGTAAACACGAAAGTTTTAGGTATGAATGTTAGCTTTCTAATGCCGTTAGTTTGACTTCAAAAGGATTTATAGAACTTGAGTTATAGTCAAATTACTGCACGTAGGTAACAGTGAATAATTGTATATGATTGATGAATTAGTATATGAATGTATATGTTGTGAATACGATATTGTCCATGATTGATGAAGTGTTATATGTATATATGATGTTTTAAGATGTTGATTATTATTTGATGTTGTTATACTGTGATATAATTGTATATGCATTACTTGAATTATATGTGAATAATTGAGACGTTGTTGACTTGCATTTGATATTATTATGTCATGCTGTTTTTGTATACTGTTGTGTTGCTGTTGTTATTTAACTAAAGCTGCATGAGTCGGTCTAAGTTGATTAAGATGATGAAGTTCCAAATTATTGGATTATATAAGAGGTTGTCGATTTAAGATGTTAAGAGGTCGAGTCCATGCATTAGCATTTCATTGTTGGGGGCTTGATGCCCTGGAGCCTTTGCTCAATTAAGTTGAGGGCTTGATGCCCTAGGAGCCTTTTTACGCTCAAATAAAGTTGAGGGCTTGATGCCCTGGAGCCTATTTACGCTCAAAGATTGGTACCACATGCATGATTAGAAGATTAAGTTGCATAGTCAAGAGGTTAAGTTGTCAAGTTATCAAGTTATCAAGTTGTCGAGTTGTTAAGTTGTTAAATCATGAAATTGTTTAAAGCTGTGATTCTTTATATGAACTATTAAAGAAGTGAATTATGATATATTATTATCTATGATGAATATTATGATGATTACATGATGTTGTCTATGAGTTGTTAAATATGATTGATGATGCTTATGTTGTTAAATGTAATTGATGAATTATATGCTTAATATTATTGTTTGTGAAATCTCACCCTTTCTGTTTGCCCACCATGGGTAACTAACAGGTAACCAAGAATAGTTGATGTCGTGTGAGCTTTCCTTCTCGTGTGTCTTAGGTGCTCTGATACGTAACGGGATGAGAACTTTGTTATTGCTTTTCTATTCTTTACGTATTGTTTTTGAAGATTTATGACTATGTTTTTAGATTGGATTTTTATGCGACATTTATGAAGAGGCCTTCGTGCCAAAGACTGTTTTAGTTATTGAAATAAATTCCGCTGCGAAGTATTAAAGATCTTGTATTTGAATTTTAAAACATAAATAGTTATTTATTCAGTTTATGATTTTAAGAAAAGAATGTGACATTCCGTTTATGTTGAAAAACTCTGATTATTTATGCGAAATTTTTATGTTGGGAAAATGGGGTGTTACACAAACACTCATAAAAGCTACCTAAAAAACTAAAATAAATTGAAGAAAATGTAAGAAAGGAGGATGAAGAATAATGAAGGAAAATGTTGAAGATCCAAGCCTGTTTATAGCCTAAAATAAGTCATAGGTAATTTGGAAGTCAAGGAAAACGTGTTTTTCATTCAAAACCGTCCAAAAAACGTATTAAAACTCCACTAACCGGCCTAACCTTTGGTGAAACGCCACCGGCCAAAATGTTTATGAGAGGTCCTGATTTTATAATTCGGAATGCTTGAAGCTATTCCGGATTGTAAAGTTTGAACTGCATCAGACTCTTTTGTTTGGATCGTTTTAGTTGCAATTGCCTTAAAAAAAATAGAACAAAGGTACATAACATAAATATTAATGTATTATTATAAATTGCATCTTTATTATATATATGGAACAGTAAGAACCAATATCTTTTATGAAAAACGAGAACTATTTATGTCAATCATCAGATTTAATAAACGTGTAAGATTTAATTGTTTCCTTGATTGCTCGCGTTTAATTGATACACAAGATTAAGTTAGCAAACTGAGTGGCTGAGCTGTGCTACAATCCCTCCTCCTTCTAACAACATAACTGCATAGCTGAATCAATTCTTTTGTTTTTTTTTTTTTTGTTTTGAAAGAACAACATGCCTTTTTATATTCCTTCATAAAAAAACATGCCTTATATATATACACACTCTGTTTCAAAATCTTAAATTGAGTTTTTTTTTTCTTTCTTTTCATCCAACCGAATGCATGCATCATCTGGAAAAATGCTTTTTATATAGTTTAAAACACTTTTTCTAATTAAAAATTACTAAAATAATTAATAATTTTATTTACATATAATTAGATTTACAATAAGAAAATTGGTGATCTATTCCATATTTTCTTATTAATTAACATCTTGATTCACTTATGATTAAAAATTGATTACAAAAAATATTAGTTTTTTTTAGGAAGGGAAACCATAGTTTGTCAATTGATTCAGCTATGCCGTTATGTTGTTAGAAGGAGGGGAGGGATTTGAGAAAAGTGTGCGAACTTGTAGCACAGCTCAGCCACTCAGTTTTCTAACTTAATCTTGTGTATCAATTAACGCCAGCAATCAGGGAAACAATTAAATCTTACATGTTTATTAAATCTGATGGCTGATATAAATAGTTCTCGTTTCTCATAAAAAATATTGGTTCTCACTAAATAAGTTCCCTATATATATATATATATATTAAGGAACCCTTCAAAAAATTTGACAAACACACAGCAGCCGCCGTTCTCCATCCTCCACTCCTTTTTTTTTTCTTTTCCAAATTGCTCCAGCGAGATGTAGATTCAGTTACGGTGGTGCGATGAGTACCTTTGTCCTTCGCACCACCTTTTAGTCGTCAGGTTTGTCGATTGGTCCGCTTTTTTTCATCTTTTCTCGCGGTCTGGCATATGGGTTTTATAATGCGTTGGTGTGTGGTTTGACCACCATCGTGTCTGTTCTGATCGGCGAACACTCTGTTCGACGTGGCCTATTTTCTGGTAGTGTCGAAAAGCCAAATAGGGTTAGTCCTCACATCCGTCGGTGTCACCTTGGTTTGCTCATGATCGTTTTTGAAAGGAAGTTGTTGTTGGTTTCATGATTCTGATCTTTTAAGGTATGCTATCGATTTGAGGTAGGCGTTCCGATGTTTTGACTCTCTGATCAATATCCATGTTTGTTGAGATCAACAGGTATCGAGATTAAGGTTTGCCTCCTCTGAACAGTTGCCGCCTTAATATCCGTATCAATTTTCATTATTGATTTCGGATTGTTTTAAAATCCTCATCATTCTATATGTTTGATGTGTGACTCATGGGCTCGAAAGAGTCGTGTAGAACTTGTTTATGTTTTTACGAATTGTTTTGTGCTGGCAGACGATTCATATGCCAGACTATGAACTATCATTCACTTTGTTTGATTGGAAAGTGAGGCTCGAAAGCGTCGTTTAATTTTTTGCCATTGTTGCAGGGAGTTGACGATACATGAACCACCTCCGTCTTGAGCGAGGGTTCAATCACAGCATCGAAGACTTTTAATTAGTTTTAGGATTAATTAGAGGTTGATACACTTGTATGTTGTTTTTATTTTTGTATCACCCGTTTGGGGTCGACCAACACTCTTGTGTGGTTTTACTGGGTTAAGTTTATGTCCCCTAATTTTTAGGTATTTTTTCCTTTTTTTTTAATAAAATTTATGAGCATTTGACAAAGATTAGATTATGATACCAACTTAGTTGGAAGCCTCTCTATCTGATATCATTTTGCTTTGGCCTTATAAAATAAAAAAAATAAAAAAAACAGTTACGAAGTCTTTATATAAAATAGAGGACTCTACTCAGTTCAACAGACTCAGTTGTGGAAAACTCTTTCTCTTTTCTTCCTCTTTCTGCTCGATGCATTTTTGTGCCACGTCTTCCTTTTCTTCTACGTCCCTTCGGAATTAAGAGTGTTCTTAAGATCATGGTCTCTTTCGAGATATAATGTCTCTTCGAAATTAATGATGATCGTAAGGGAATCATCCATTCGATAATCTATGTCTCTTCGGAATAAAAGAGTACTTTTAAGATCATACTCTCGTTTTTAGAATGAAAATGTCCATTCAGAATTAAAAATGATCTTTAGAGTATTGTATATATCTTTGGATATTTTATGCCGTTCAAGAAGTTAATGGTGTTGGTGATAACCTGTATTTGAATGGTCATAGTACCATATAGATCGTTTGATGCTACAAGTTAGAATGATGGTGATAACATTTTTGAGTGGTCTTAACTCTCAATATCGAAATAGAATGCTCATAGTATCATAATTGATTGGTTTCAGTATTAAAAGACTGATTTTAGTAACCATATAGGAGGTGTAATTGTCGAGCACTCAGCTACAGTGCAGTAGTTAATCGCACAGTGCCATGAAGCGTCTTAAAGAAAGAGTGATATTGTCGTGACTCAACCTATAAACAACTTCAAAATTATTTTTTCAAAATAGAATTTGGAAATCCAAAACCATCATTTTTAAGATGGAACAATCATAATTCCAACAAAATGCTTGTTGACATTGATCATAAACCTAAACTTTTGATCCTAAGTACTGCATATGGACATTTAGGTGCTACTGCTATATATTGTAGCTAGTATCAAGGAGATTCTAAAACTTGAAGGTTTGTCTCTCTATATTTAGTCTTCTAGCAGACACATAATGTGGTTGTGGCTGCAAAATCCGCTCGTGTCGTATTACAGAAACAAGGTCCAAATGTTTTCTGCTCCCCTAGGACTAGCCAAAAAAGCAACGAAAACACAAACTGCCTAATACAAACAGCTAAAAAGCCACACCACGCAGCAGAACAGCACCAACAATTCAGCCGACAGAAAGCAGCAACCACTTCCAACAGCCCCCAAAACCAGAAAAAAGACATCCAGACGGACCACTGATCTGCTGCAGCTCGACTCCTCTTCAATCATTCTCCCGGATCTCAACTCCATTCATAGAATAACCAAGGGCTCCCCTTTAAACGGCTAAGACTCCATTTCAAAGATAACACTTTGATCTCATCGACAATCTCTAGCCAAATTCTTGACGATCTTTTCATTCCTAGCCTTCCAAAGAACCCAAATAACGGAGTGCCATATTAACCAATAACCCCTCTTTGATATCACCAATGAACCTTTCTAGTTGCAAAAACAAACTACTTGGTCTAATAATATCTTTGATCACACCTTAAATGCAACACATAATATCTTAGATTACAGTAACTTATAATTGACCATCAATAACTGTTGAATGAGTATCAATGCTTCACAAACATCAAATAAAGACATTGGCAGTAATAACTATAAGAGTAACTGATAATATCTTAAACCAGACGTTGGCAGTAATAAAGAAACCAGACAAGCAATTGAGGAATAATGAGTGGATAAAATTTCATTATATATATTGAATATGAATATAAATTCTTACATGAAGTTCCTTCCTTTGATAATACATTACAATCAGCTGCAGTCATTCCTAAATATAAAAAGCTAATTAATCGAGAATGATAATTTCTCCTTCTTCCCAATCTCTGTTAAGAAATTTCTCCTCATTCAAATCTGTAACTCCCATAATATCATCCTTTAGAACCAACCCTACAAATGTCTTCAATGGATTCAACTTGTTGCAATCTTGCAATGAATGACCGCACAGATTCTCCAGCTCGTTATAAGACAACAAATTATCATCAATAAACGCCGTTCTTTTTATGCTTTGTATCATCAATTTAGCAGCTTCCCTTTGTTTCTTCCTTTCCAAGCTACCATTATTGCAACCAAACAAATTACTTTGTGCATCCAATATGCTATCCACAACATGTTGCTTCTTAACCTTCTTTTCCACGGAATTCGGACACTTCTTCTCTTCAAATTCAAACTTCCTTTTATTTCTTGCACTACAAGACATTGATCCACAAGCTTTTGTGACATTTTCCTTTCCTTTGCTTATGTGACATACTTCTGTGATATTTTCTTCTTTGTTGTTTTGTCTCTCAGCTGCCCATCTTTCCTCCAAAGATTTCCACTTCATCTCAAATAGCTCACTTAATTTCATTGCTATTCTTTGAATTTTATGGCTCGTTTGATGCAACTTATTGGCATTGCAAAATATGATCCTAACATCACTTGCAAATTGATCTGTTGTGAGGTATAAACCCTTCTCCAACTTCAACTTTATGGTCTCAAATTCCATTAATGCTTGACCTGTTTTTAGATTATTCCAAAATCACAATAGCAAGAATTAGCATTGATTCCACATTAATCACATATATTTCCCTTAAATCAGTTATTTCAGTTAACACTTGACAAATCAATTTCCCTTAAAAATAATAATAATCCTTGACAATCTTTTCAAAGTAATGAACAAATAACAAAGCTTTAAAATAATGAACATACCTGAAATATCATCAGAATAGCAACGAGCGAATCTCTTTGAAGCCATTGCATCCTTGAAATCTTTTCCATCCAGATTTAACATTAGCCTTTTCAAAGTAACAAAACATTGTTGTTTCTTAAACCGGTCCATTATATAACCAAGGAACCTTTTCTCTGAGTGTACTTTAGTATGTGTTTGTTGAGTCTTCTTGTTGGAACGAGAAACCAAAACATCATTGATTTTGTTGTTGTTATGAGAACTGTGTAGTGATGTAGCAGACTTTGGTTTGTGATTTTTGTGCAAAACTTCATAGAAAAAGTTGTTTTCCATAGTGATTGTGTTGTGTACGTTTAACGCTCAATGACAATTAATATATGCGATACTTTTTTGTAGTGGGTTTTAGGGTTTTGTAAATAAAAAAATAAATGAAATAAAGCTTAATGAAAGAAATATTAATTAAATGATTCTATTGGTTACATTCTCATGTTTTGGATCAAGATCCAAATACTCTTCCATCATAAACTCACAGCCGTAGATTTCCACTCCTATCAACGGTTCCTATTCTTCAATATATTTTAATTCAAAATTTAGCTAAAATTTTGGTTGTGTTGTTTTTTTATCCCTTTTTTTGAGGGATTGTTATTCTATCCCTTGTTTTATTATTCTCTTAACAGATTAACTTAAATTGTTTTGAATTACTTTATTAATAAAGATGATAAGATTAATGTTAAATCCTTCAAAAAAAAAAAAAAAGATTAATGTTAAAGTGCACGACACGCAAATGCTATATACAATTTACTTACGTGAATTTTTTTATTTGGATTTTTATTTGTTAACTTTTATATTTTCTTTTGGCAAACCCTGGCCACTATCAAACAGAAAAAATCTTTGGGTTCGAACTCCGACCACCACCAAAAAAATGTTTGATAGTACGTTTTAGGGTTTTATGAATAAAAATATATAATGAAATAAAACTCAATAAAAAAATAGTAATGAAATAATTCTATTGGAGACTTTCTCATGTGTAGGATCAAGATCCAAATACCCTTCTCTCATATATTGTATTAGAAAATTTAGCTAAAATTTTGGTTGTGTTGTTATTTTATCCCTTTTTTTTCTCGTAACAGCTCATTTACTTGTTTTTCATGTCTAGTATATCTATTTTTTTTCACACAAAAAAAAAAAAAAAAGATATACTTACATTTGATAGAAAAATACTAGATATACTTACATTGAAAACGAGTTGTACCTTACCATCCAAATAAAATCAATTCTTCTATATTCATACCCTAATTTGTTAAAAAAATTCTTTTTTCTCTATACGTTTTAGTATAGATAGATAATAAATATTCATTTATTTATCCAATAAAAATAATAATATTCACTTATTTGTCAAAAAAGATATTCACTTAGTCCACAAGTCGACTTACCAGGGTTATTTTTTTTATTTTTTTGGTACAACTTACCAGGGTAATTTAATTTCATATTGTAGAGAAATAAAAAACCAAAGTTCATAATACCGATAACATATATTTATATATTGTAAATTCTAGATAGATACTATTCACCCCACAAAAAATTTAAGTTACACCCCAAAATTATCAATATATCCTTTAATTGAGTTCACGCGTTCACACACATTAGTTGTATATACATAAACTCAGTTTACTTAGTTTATGTAAACTGAGTTTACATAAGTTAAGTAAACTACGTTTACATGTACATGTATAAATTGAATTCACGCGTTCACGCACATTAGTTATATATATGTAAACCCAGTCTATTAATTAGTTTATATAAATTGAGTTATACATGTATAAATTGAATTCACGCGTTTACGCACATTAGTTATATTTATGTAAAATGAATTCACATGTTTGATACGTAAACTAAAGTTGCATTACCTTAATACTTAATATGTAAACTTAAATCAAGTTACATTGCGCAAATAATACATGTTTAATCTAAATTCACGTCTATCTTATATGTCACACACAGATCAGAACAAAACAAAATAAACGAGATCGAACAAACAATGAGTAAAAACTCTTCAATGAAGAATTTTATGAAATTCACTTACTTGTATGAATAAAGTACGGATCAATGAAAAAGATGATGATTTAATCTTTAATCATGATAGGTATTGGTTGCACATCTATGGTGGAAGGGTGAAAAGTGGTCAAGGTTCAAAGTAATTACGAAAAAAGGTTTTAAAAAATTTACATGAAGAGGTAATTTCGGTATTATTGTAAAATTTTAAGTAAATTTAGGTGTAACTAGAATTATATGATGTGAGACTAGAAAAAGTCTAAATTCTATTTAAAATCGGTTCTTTCTGTTAAAAACTTAACAAATCAATTTCCCTTTAAAGGAATACATAAACTTTAACAAATCAATTTGAACAAATAATGAACATTCCTGAAATCTCATTAGAATCACAACGAACCAATCTCTTTGAATCCATTGCATCCATTTTTTATGGCAAATATACATTATATATAAAATATAAAGGGGGGAAATCTCCTACAACAGTCCAAACATACATACAAACTTGGTACATAAATAATATAGCCCAAAATGATTTTTTTTAAGACTATTACTTTTCTAACCATGTTGCCTACTCGCGCGCCCTGCAAAAATTCCAAAAATACCCTTGGTCCGGATTACGTATTCCGAACCAGATTGTTAGTGTTTCCGGAATATATAATCCAGTCAAATACGATATGAATATTTTGTGTCTTTCTTTGATGTCAAGGGTCTCTGTTGACCGTTATACGACCCCCGCATAAGCTGCAATGCAATTGCAGGGGTCGTATGAACGATCAACAATGACCATGAAACCACAAACACTCCTAAAAGCTACCTAAAAAACTAAAAAAAAAGTTGAAGAAAATGTAAGAAAGGAGGGTGAAGAAGAATGAAGGAAAATGTTGAAGATCCAAGCCTGTTTATAGCCTAAAACAAGTCATACGTAATTTGGAAGTCAAGGAAAACGTGTTTTTCATTCAAAACCGTCCAAAAATCGTATTAAAACTCCACTAACCAGCTTAACCTTTGGTGAAATGCCACCGGCCAAAATGTTTCTAAGAGGTCCCGATTTTATAATCCGGAATGCTTGAAGTTATTCCGGATTGTAAAGTTTGAACTGCATCAGACCCTTTTGTTTGGATCGTTTTCGTTGCAATTGCCTTGGAAAAAAATAGAACAAAGGTACATAACATAAATTGAAGCAACATAAGATAAATAAACAGTTAAAAAAAACGATAATAACAGAAATGATGAATCTTTTGGGAAGGTGTTTTCAAGAGGATTTCTTTGAGTTAGATCATGCTGCCTTGCCAAATGACATATTCATCTGGTAGGCAGCAAGATCTAACTCATAGCAACCTCTTGATATTTTTGAGTTATCTATCTATCAAGGAGGCATCAAGGAGTATCTATATATTTTTGACAGCATGATGAGGTTCTTCATCATGCTGTTATATAGAGATCTATATATTTAAAACAACATGAGAAAGATCCTCAGCACAATGACAAAAATTTGCATGGTCTCTTTGGTGTGTTTGTTTGTATTTTTGACAGCATGCTGAAGATCTTCATCATGCCGTCAAATAGAGAGCTAATTCATCTATTTGCGACGGCATGAGAAAGATCCTCAACTTAATGACAAAAATTTGCATGGTTTTCTTTGGTGTGTTTTGATGGTATTGAAACTGAAAATCGGGGTTTTGTAGAGGTCCTTGAATGTTGTGGATCACATAAACTCTTGGTGCAATATGGTCCACACAAAAGGATCCTATGCTGATGCTTTCCGGAATTTGAATTCTGAAAAACACTTACGCCCTATGTCAATCAGAAATATATAATTCGGACTGCATTTATTCAGTTATTTTAACGATTAAATGAACATCTTTGACGTAAATTAAAACGTAATGAAAGTTTAAATAATAATATATATATTATTCAAAACATAATGCAACAGCTTAAGTCAACAATACATAACTAACACACAATTAAAATAACATAAAACACGCGATTAATTAAAACATAACACATCATCACAGATCAATAGGGAAGGGGTCAGTCTAGGTGTGAGGTTGGTTTGTCTGGGTGTCATATTGACAATCATGGTCTCTTGTTCCCTAGAGGCCCATGTGCCCCCTCTGTCTCCCCACTAGCACCAAAGCTACTGGTATGTTCTATCAAGCAGCATTGTTTTCTTCTTCCCCCCCATCTTCTTTCCCCGCCCCCCCCCCCAATGGTTGGAGTCATCGGTATAGCTTATGTAATAAGATAAGAGTAGAAATAGATTTAGGATCTTATGTAATAAGCTTAAAAAGCTTGAAAATTATTGTAAAATTAATAAAATGAGTTGTTATTATCTTTTTGTCTTTTTATTTCTGTTTTATATGTTTATTTGCATTTATTTTACGAATTGTAAAGTTTAAAATTGCAAAAGTTATGGTAAAACACTATTTCGTATTTGAAAATCTGAAAACATCTGTAAAATTCTAACAATACAATTCGGAAAACGAAATCCGAACCAGGGGTAAAATTGAAAAAAAAATCGGGCGCGCGAGGAAAGGCATAGGGTCGGAAAAGTAAAACTCTTTTTAATTTGGGTCCAAAACAATTTTTTTTTTCTTAAAGCCCAATTGAATAAGAATTTTATATTTAGCCCTTTTTTTTTATCATTTGTTTAACAGATTTTATTGATTAAATAATAAAAAATATAAAATGGGGTGGTTGCCAACGCTGATCAGCGACAATCAGCATTGACCACGATGGTCCGACAACGGAGCGTTGGCGATTCACGGCGGCTCTTTTGTAGGTTTTCGGTGAACGACGACAAATGTTCAGTGGCTGACAACGGAGCACAGCGGAGGTCTGGCCGTGGTGTTGGTCAATGGTGGTTGCTGGCCGATCAACCTCCCCTTAATTTATTTATTAATTAATATTAAAAATTTAAATAAAATTGTTTTGGGCTTGGGCCCAATATCATCTTTTTTACAAATGGATTTAATGAAATTTTTTGTTTTTCACCCCTATTAAATTTCTATATTTTTATGTTTTGTATTTTCAAATTTTTCAATTTTTTAGTTCAAAACTATCCAATGGATTTTAAAAATAAACCAGATGGATTTAATCCAACCATATTTTTAAATGGATGGATGGAATCCAATCCATTAAAAAAAATGTTAAGAGTGTGTTTGGATGGGAGACTATTTTGAGGGAATGTAATGTTTTGATGGAATTCAACTACTTTAAGTTGAATTCTATTGTTTGAATTCACCTCAAAGTAGTTGAATTCCCTCAAAACATTACATTCCCTCAAAACATTCCCTCATCCAAACACACTCTTAATGAATGGATTTTGTAGCGGATGGAATGGATGAATATGGATTTGGTGGATCACTTTGCCACCCCAAACAATAAGTAGTGGGGCTAGCTAATAATGTGGCAACCCCTGCTAAAGTGTAAACTACCTCATTTGTTTGTCGCCTATTAAATTCAACTTTCGAGTTTGTGAAGTGTGAAGTCTACATTATCGAAGGACATGTCACTTAGCCATTCATAGTATAGTATAACGCCAAGGCTTCCTCCATTGGAATTGAACAAACAACTAAAAAAACTAATTTTATTGAAAAATATTTTAAAATGAAATTAGAAAAATTTAAGATATCATGAGTAGTTTGTTGAGATATTAATGCTACATAAAATATTAAAAAATATTTAGTGGATAAGATCAAAGTAATATACTCACTCCGGTCACATTTATAAGTAAATGTTTTGCTCTGATACCATAAAATAGTTTCAAATTCTGATTTGACAGTAGAGAGATACATCAGTATTTAAGGTACAAGAGAGGAGCTTCAGTTCCTAATCTTAAGGAGTGGAGCGTATAACTTATTGTTGTTGCTAACCTATTCCTAAGGCAGTGGCTATGACTCCAACAACTCAACACAGTCAATTTCCTGTTACTAAGGAATACTAACAATCAATACTTATCTCTATTTTACAATAATTTATATATTATGCTTATTACGCCCCCGCAAGATGGGGTCTCCATCAATGACACCCATCTTGTCTCGAATTAGAGTGAACCGCAAGCGTGAGAGAGGTTTTGTGAGAATGTCTGCCAATTGATCCTTCGTGGAAATGTGGGAAACCTGTAGCTATCCATTCTGAACCAGTTGACGCACAAAATGATAATCAAGAGCAATGTGCTTCATCCGTGAGTGAAAAACTAGATTGGCACAGAGGTAAGTTGCTCCGATGTTATCACACAATAGGACGGGTGTTGGAGTGTTGACTCCAAGTTCACCGAGGAGGTGGCTTAACCACCTAACTTCTGCAGCTGTATGAGCTACTGACCTGTACTCCGCTTCCGTCGACGACCGTGCTACTGTGCGTTGACGTTTTGACATCCAAGAGATTGGATTTCCCCCAAGATAGATGATGAATGCTGATGTTGAAGTTCTGTCATCGAGGTTCCCTCCCCAATCGGCATCACTATATGCTTCAAGTTTTAAAATCTTGGGATTTATGAGTTGCAGGCCATGATTGATGGTTTGTTTGAGGTACCTGAGTGCGCGCTTGAGCTGCTGGAGGTGAGTTTTTGTTGGTTGATGCATGAATTGAGACAACTTGTTGATCGGAAACGAGAGGTCTGGGCGAGTCAAGGTGACATACTGTAGAGCCCCGATGATACTTCGAAATTGTTTTGCATCTGTTGTAGCGGAACCCCAAGATGCAACTGTTTTTCAAGTTTATTGAATAACCGAAGACTATAATATAATGCAAATACTATAATATTGCTTATAAATTTGACCATATGAAGTACGAAGTTTGTTGAGATATCTATGCAAAATAAAATATCAATTTTAAAAAATAGAAAAAAAAGTAAATATATTGAAAATAAACGTGGAAATGACATGTGGCATAAGAACCTTACCTTAAACACATACTATACTATTGATTGACCGATGAATAAATTAGTTTTATTTTTTGTAAAATGCTCATTAGACACATAAAATTAAGAAGATCGTGAGTTTAAAAAAAGGATAATCATGATTTTTATTTTTTGGAGTACGATTTTATTATATTAGTAGCAGATTATCGGTGACATTTTTTTTCTTCTTTTTTTCACGATACATATTTACGAAATTTTCATCGCCATTTAGAAAAGACTAGGCTTCGTCTATGAAACATACAATATGTGTTTTCCTCTCCTAACCATGTTTTGAAAACTCAATATTCGACTTAAGAATTGATTAATCTGTCTAATCGTCCATTAGCAATGTCCCATTTAAAGTTAGAACAAAACTCTGTATGAACTTACTCCATCGAAATTAATATCAAGAATGTTAAGTTTGAGAGAAACATACTCCTATATCTCAAGCTCACACCACTCACTCAACCAAAAATTATTTTATAAATTGTTAATAAAATTAATGTTTCTTCCTAATCTTATATAGGAGCATGTCTCACCTAATCTTTTTTTTTTTTTTTTTATTAAAAAGTCAAATGGAGGAATTATTTTTTTTTTATTGAAAAGTCAAATCCATAGCAAAATTATGACTTACAAAAAACATATTAATAGTGCTTATTAAAAACAAAAATAGATTAAAATAATTTCATTTTATAAGTTAGCCATCAAACAAAGATTAAATTTTTTTGGATTCGTTAATCTCCTAAATCTTGAATCATCTGATCTTAATCAAACGATCCCGATATACTACGTACTTACTATACCTAATTCCATTCCACCAAAAAATCAACGGTGTACTTTCAATTCAAGTGTGCATCTACATTAGAACCTTCCGAGGGCTAACATAATTGGAGTAATGGACGGTGATGCGAGCATCTAAAAGCATGTGTATATCCTACGTGTACAAACCAAAACACGCCACGTGTACTCCGGACCCACCAACTTGCACCACTATACTCTTAACTCGCATATAAATTCAGGTCGAATTTTGCTCCGTTCAAAGCACGCAGCACGCCTCCACACAAATCTCTCTCTCTTTCTCTTCACATCCTTTCGCAAAAACCCTTCGTGAAAGGTAACACTTTCGTTCAGATCTGAATTTTTTTTGTTCATTTTGTTCAATTTTTTCTTCAATTGTTCAGATTTGTTGATGTATGATACTGTTGATTTGATTCATACGGTTTTTGATTTTGGTGTTTATTGTTGATTTTTTGTTCGATTTTTTGTTTTTTTTTTATTATTGATTTGTTTGTAACAGTTACATTGTTGTTTCATTGATAAATTGTAAGATGTGATAGATCTGAGACTGATTGTTTTTGTCTGTTCGGATCTGATTGGATCTGATCTGATTCAGATTGTTTCTCTGTGATTGGATCTTAGTCTTAGAGAAAAAAAAATGTTTTTTTTTTCTTGCTTTCAGAGTTAAATCGATCTATTTTTTAGAAATTATATGTGTAAATTTATCTCTACATTTTCCAATGAGTAGTTACAATTCTGTACTTGGTTTAGATCTTACTTTGCTTTTGATTTGTCTTTGTTTTTTAATTAATTAATATGATATATGTATATAAAAATTGTAGTTCATGTTTGCGTGTGTGAGAAATTTCAATTTTAATGTTTATCAGTTTATGACCACAATTCAGTTTACAAATCTTGGTTTTTTTTTTTTGAGTTTGTCTCGCTTATGTTATTTTTTGTAAACATGATTGAACGTTGGACTATGTTTTAAGATGGATTGGTATCAAGTCTTTGTTGTGGATTATACCTGTAAATGAAGATAATTTAGTTGTATGCTACTGAAATTTTGTGATCCAGATAAGTAGGGTTATTATTCACGTAGCTGTTGGTTGATTCTTTAGATTGTAGTTCTCTCGTTAGATTCAACTGAATGATTGATGTATTTGGTCTATATTATAAACCAGATTCATCAGTTATTCAGGGAATCTAAAAAGAATATATGCTTATAGTAGTGACCTGATGTAGTCCTTGATAAATCTTTCTTGTAATTTGTCATTTATTTATGAACTCATTTACTTTAATCTGATGCAAATTAGTGTTGCTGTTAACTTAATACTTCAGATTATGAACTCTATTACCTCTTGTTTGTCATAAATGAACTCATTGACTTGAATCTGATGCTATTTTTCACTGTTTTGATTGACTTCAATTATTTAATATCCATTAATTATTCTGTTTTTGATTTGGAGATTATATTGGATATGGATTTATGATGGCCTTGGTTTATTTATATTATCATTTATGAAACCTTATTTGACATTAGTTAGATTACATTTTTCAGGAAAGCAAACATGGTTGATCAGGTTAAGCAACCAACAATCATGGAGAAGGTCACTGGCCAGCTCCACCGTCGATCTGGTCTTTCATCTGGTATTAGGGGTTATGAAGGAACCTACCGCCATCCTGCCATGGCCCAAAGATTCTCCTATGGGAACTACTCAAACGCAGCATTGATGAATCCAATGGCACCAACTTGCAGGGCAACTGTTGATTTGTCTGCAGTTGCAACAACTGCTTCACCTGTCTTCGTCGCTGCTCCAGCAGAAAAGAGCCACTTTGTTATTGACTTTCTCATGGGTGGTGTTTCAGCTGCCGTTTCCAAAACTGCTGCTGCTCCTATTGAACGTATTAAGCTTTTGATCCAAAACCAGGATGAGATGATCAAGTCTGGTAGGCTTTCTGAGCCTTACAAGGGTATTGGTGATTGCTTTAAAAGAACAATGGCCGATGAGGGTGTTGTTGCTCTCTGGAGAGGAAACACTGCCAATGTTATCCGTTATTTCCCTACTCAGGTTAGTCGTTTTCTAGTTTTCAATTTTACTTGTGTCCAATTGTTTGTGTATTTAATGTGTTGCTGAATCTGTTATTTAAATTGTTGTAGGCTTTGAACTTTGCATTCAAAGATTACTTCAAGAGGCTTTTCAACTTCAAGAAGGACAGGGATGGTTACTGGAAATGGTTTGCTGGTAACTTGGCATCTGGAGGTGCTGCTGGTGCCTCATCCCTCTTGTTTGTTTACTCTCTTGATTATGCCCGTACTCGTCTTGCCAATGATTCTAAGGCAGCTAAGAAAGGTGGAGAAAGGCAGTTCAATGGTCTTGTTGATGTTTACAAGAAGACTCTTGCTACTGATGGAGTTGCTGGGCTTTACCGTGGTTTCAACATCTCCTGTGTTGGAATCATTGTCTACCGTGGTCTGTACTTCGGATTGTATGATTCCCTCAAACCAGTTCTTCTCACTGGAAAATTGCAGGTTTGTTTTTTTCCCCCTATGAACAAATGATATTCATTTTAACCAAATTATTATTTTTCGTTGCAAGCATGCCACTGCAAGATACTTTAGATTTTTATTCGATCGTCTGCTGAAATCTTTTGAATTCTTGACATTACAGGATAGCTTTTTCGCCAGCTTTGCGCTTGGATGGCTCATTACCAATGGTGCAGGTCTAGCATCATACCCTATTGACACTGTTAGGAGAAGAATGATGATGACCTCCGGAGAAGCTGTCAAGTACAAGAGTTCCTTTGATGCATTCCAACAAATCCTCAAGAATGAGGGTGCTAAGTCATTGTTCAAGGGAGCTGGTGCTAACATCCTCCGTGCTGTTGCTGGTGCTGGTGTGCTTTCTGGTTACGACAAGTTGCAGGTTCTTGTGTTCGGCAAGAAATACGGATCTGGTGGTGCTTAATTATTTAGTGTTTTAAGTCAAATTTATTGTTTTTAGATGGCGATGAAAAGCATTTAAGTTCCGAGAGTTAGACTAATTGCTGCAGCAAATTTTGTTTAATAAATTTACTCGGTGGGATTTTATCCCAAACACTTTTAAATTTTGGTTGGAAAGTTGAAATTGAAAGATGATTTATTGTAGTGGCAGGATAAGATGATTTCTGTCACTTTGAATTTCTTTTTAGTGTTTGAAATATATCAAGAATATTGTTGTTTTTCAAGAATAAAGTACCTAATGACTTTTATTCCATGATCATCCTTATTGGGAAGATCCTTACTCTGATGTCCAGTTTGATTGATATTTTATACAATCAATTGTATGATGATAGGGTAGGTATTGGTCAAGTATTCTATAGCTTTTTGCTATCTCTTGATTATTATTATATGGGGATGGTGTGGTTCATGCCTTTTTCTTAATGGCGTGGTTAAGGCGTGTTTATTCATTTGGTGTTTAAAGACATGCTAACTGGTGCCCCTGTTTTCCAGTTAAGAAGACCAAAAAGGAAATTTTTTTATGTTGAAAACCTAATTTTTTTACGCCTCTAATACTTTGACTTTGACTACACAAGTTTCAAGATATGTATGCTATATTGGTTTCCATCTTGGTTTCCTTAACTATCAAGCCAGTAATATTTGTCCTAGAACGATGAACAATTTCTGGTGAATTTTCTTCAAGATGGCTAAATCATTAGATCTTGCACATTAATTGAAGGGAAATATTAATGAGTGTTCTCTGTCTTAATACTATTTTGTGACAACTTTTGATATAACCATTGTCTCTTTTTATTGGTCAAGCAATGGAGAGAAAGAGTGTAAGAATGCAACGTGAATATAAGAGAGTTGTATGAAAATTGTCTGAAAAGTGTATAATAAAATATACGAGAAAATCCATTTCCATATGAAAAATCCTGGCCCGTCTTCGTTGATTGACAAAGTAAGAATGATAGTAGTGCCAATCAATCATTCATGACAAAGTAAAATCAAAATCCTGGCCTCTGAAACGTAGGAAATGTATGGCTACGTTTATTTCATGTGATTGTGATGTGCAGCATGTGCTTATTTATTGGTTAAGTGGGGCTAGTTGATTTTTTGGGCTAATAAAATCCTGGCCTCTAATTGATTTGGGGATGCTTGTTGATATTTTTTTTTTCCGGTCAAAATAGTCGAGCGTGAATTAACTCATGCAAGTGTATTTTCCAGCGTAAATTAACTCACGTAAGGCGGAAATGAACAAAAACAGATGAGAGAAGAGCAAAGATACTCGTTGAACCAGTCAAAGTGAAATATAACATCTAATTAATTTTTCAGAAAGTTAAATATATCATTTTTTTTCCTTAAAAAAAAAAAATACCATCTTTACTATTTTTTAACACAATATTTTTATATTAACTACTTTAACAAGTGCCTCAATAACACCCTTTAATATTTCCCATACAACAAACACGAGAGAAATGCAAAATAGTATCTGATTCAATATGACTCAAACTATTGAGTTTGAGTAAGTAAAAGAGGAAAACCACTTGGGAGACTTTAGAGGTTGGTGACTTAAATTTATCTCTTTTCAACAATCGTTCTCTCTACTAAATAATTTAATTTGATATTCCATTTATCTCATTTTAATTGTCATTAAACTAAAACTATTTTAATTGCAGGGACATTATTTGAATAACTAAGTAAAATGAAATTCAATAAATAGTAAATAAAATAAAATAAGCGTGCATTAATTAAAAATCTTTAAAAAATGTCTTTAGATGATTCACCGGCAAGACTCTTGAAATAAGACAGAAAAAGAGAGTAATTCATTCATTCCCTATGTGAGAATTAGAGGTGTCAAATGGGCCGGCCCGAGCCCGAGAGGCCTGCCTATAGAAATGGGCCAGCCCGGCCCAGCACGTTTATGATTGGGCCGTGAATTCTAGGGCCCGGCCCGGGTGGGCCATGGGCCAGCCCGGCCTGGCCCGTTTATGTTTTATTTTTAAAATTTATTCACTTTTTTTTATGTATTTTCTTATGTATTAGTTACTCACCATTATTTTTTTGCTAAAATATGATTGGATGGACATAAAAATATAAATAATTTTTACATTAACATTGAATATTAATTAAACTCTAGATTATTCTTTCGATTAAATCAAATTAATAATTTATAAACTTCAAAATTTTAAAACTCTAAGCTAAATTCATCCATATTTATTAAGTTTATTTATTTAAATATTTTTTTGTTAATAAATTTTAAATTAGTTGATAATTTTTGAAAAAAAAATGTTGTTTTTTAACAAAATAAAATGAAATATGGGCTAATGGGCCTGCCCGCCCAACTTTTGTATGGCCCAAATGGGCCTGGGCCGAAAAAGCCTGAGTGCATTTTTTGGTTAGTTTTTTAGGCCCGGCCCGGCCCAAAAAAATGGGCCGGCCCATTTTTGACAGCTCTACTAACACATTTTTTAATATATTTTTTTATTGGTTAAAATTCACATGGGTCCCACCAAATGATATGAGTTCCAGAGAAATTTGGTACTTCATCCGTTCCATATTAGATGACCTAGTTGACTCCGACACACGTACCAATGCATATGTTTTATCTTTGATATCTTGAATTTTCTACTAAAAAAAATTATGAAGATTTAATATTTTAAAAATATTCATCGAGACGAACCCAACATCTTACATGTATATTTATCTTTGTGAATTAGTAGAAAAATATTGTCAAAAAGGACGTTAAGTCATGGTGGATTGTCAATGATGTCATATTGAGTGACGGGAGTAATACATCAAAGTCATCAAGTATTACAAAAATAAATCTCCAACGGTCAGCACAACGTTCCCTCCGTTACATCACGTAACTCATAACGGTCACATTTACACTCTTCAGTGTCTTCTTCACTACACAATCCACCTCTCTCTCTCTCTCTCTCTCTCTCAGAACACTCACAGATTCTCCCTCTCTCTCTTCTCTCCAGCGTGATCAATGGAACCCGCGAAAATCGATTGGAAAAATCTAGAATGGAACTTCACTGTTGATGAACTCTACGAACACCTCAACGCACCCAAGTTTGTTGACTTCTTGTCCCTCAATCACAACACCAACAACAATGATGATGAAGCTTGGTTTTGCAAACCTGGTTAGTTTTCTCTCTTTCTTTCAAGTTATTCCTCAATTGGGTCTCTCAAATTTCGCATCTTTCTTAATTGGGTCTTGTTCATTTATTGATTTTGTAGCTGTAGATTGCATTTTTCACAATTGGGTTTGTTAAAGTTTTGATTTTTATTAATGGGTCTTATTCATTTCTTGATATTGTTGATTGCATTTTTCTCAATTGGGTTTCTCAAAGTTTGGATTTTTATCAATGGGTCTTACTCACATCTTGGTTATTATTGTTGTTGATTGCATTTTTCTCAATTGGGTTTCTTAAAGTTTGGATTTTTATTAATGGGTCTTATTCATTTCTTGATTTTATTGTTGTTGTTGTTGTAGATTGCATTTTTCTTAATTGGGTTTGCTAAAGTTTGGTTTTTAATTAATGGGTTTTAATCATTTATTGATTTTGTTTGTTATTGTTGTTGTAGATTGCAATCACCCCAAAACAGCAGAGGATTTTCTCAGATCACCAAGTCCTTTCAAGGTTTTCAATTCTTGTCTACTACATTTCTAATTTTGTTAATCATAGTTTGAGCTTCTAATCATGGTGTTAATTTAGCTGGTTTTTAACTTTAGCTGGTTTTCTTTTAAGATTCTTTATTTTCCCCAATTTTTTTTCTTATGTTACTTTTTATGCCTGTGTTCATAGTTCTGAGCTTCTATTTATGGTGTTAACTTAGTTATTTTATAACTTTTGTTTTTTCTGTTTTTTTGAGTTGAACTTTTGTTTTTCCTTTTCATGATGTTTAGAATTAGAAGTGGATTTTACATGTTTCTTATATAAGATTTTTTGTTTCTCCCTTTTTCTATGCTTATGTTCATTGTTCTCAGCTTCTAACTTTGGTTTTATTCTATTTAATTGTCTTGTAAATTATTTCTTTCTATTAATTTTTGTTTTGGTATTTTCCTTTTTTGAAGGCAAGAAGTCCATTTTATTTGTCAGAAAATTTTCCAAGTGGTGACCAAATTAGAAGGTACTTGTATCTAAACAACAGAACACCCTTTCCTTTTTCCATAGGAATTTGAGATTTTGCTGAAAAATTGAGACACTAATTAGTGTCAATGTGTTTAATATTTCTATAGAGATGGGAAAATCAAGAGAAGGGTGCCACCCCTTTCATCATCTTCTCCCCAAGATGATAAATTCAGATTCAACATCGATAATGAAAACCAAAACCCGAATTTGGTTACCCCTCAATTTAAGTCCATGAAGTCTTTGATCAAGTCAAGTGAAGAGAAGAAGAAGCTAGTTGATGACACATTGCAAGAGAGTACGGAGGTTCCTTCATTGAAATCAACTCTTTCTGCAAAGAATTTGTTTTCGAGACGGCCTATTCTGAATCAAATCACAGAATTCTGCAATGAATTGAAGAGATTGGCATTAAGAGCTCGGGAGAGAGAAAATGATGAAAATTTGAACCCTGTAGAGAGTATAGAAGAAGAGGTTGTTGTCGTGCATGAGAAGACCTCGCCGGTGAACGCTTTGGCAGAGTTGGATAGAAGAGAGAAAGAAAGGAAACCACTGCTTGAAATGGGTAAGGCTGAAAGGTTGGAAGGGATGTGTGTTAAAGGGAAGCTAAACAGAAAAAAGTAAGCATTCTCTCCCTTGTAATCTGTGTTTCTTTATCTTTAGTGAGTCGTGAATGTAGTAAAAAAAGTTACTTGAAAATTGATAATAATCTGATACTTCAAACTGATTTGTCAAGTTTATGATCCAAATCGATGTAGGACGACGTATGATGATGATTCAATTGATTACATTACTACTTATGTAACACCGGCACTTTAGTTTGAAGGCACGTGTGTTAAGTCTGGCACGTGTGACAATGTCTAACACCGACACATGCGGGTTGTTACGTTCAATCACTTTCAATTTTTTAAATTATTACCGTTATCTTAGTTTTAGTGTCAGTGTTTTATAGGTTGCTAAGGTAGGCAATCTTGGTCCAAGTTAGATGGGAAATTTGAAAGTGAAACATTACAAATATTCAGACAATGCATAACTTATACAAATTATTGGCTAAATTATCTTTTTATAACTTCAGTCGCTAACTCTTTGCTTTAGTTGTATTTACAAGAATCTGCATACAACACTAAGTCTTTTCTAATCACAAAGTAGGAACTAAACTATATTTCCCAGTACTACAATTCTTGTACTATTTCCTTGGTTAATCGTTTTTGTATAACCCTTGTATTGTGCAGAAGACCTGATGAAGCAGAAAACATGCCTATAACTCTTGACTTGGAGAATGTAAGACAAAAGAGGGAGAATAGCTTACTACAAGTTCGTACAAATCCTCCTTCTCCTCAGTGTTTTTCTGCTGGGCTCAATAACCCTAACCCGTCAAAAGGTTCCAGATCCCGGCTAATGGTATGTCTCAACCTATAACATTAAACTATTCATATTTATGAATTATTTGCAAGACAATGGTATCTTTAGATTAGTCAAAATCAAACTATATCATCGACATAAAATATAATAAGCCTAAAGAGATTCATTGATAGATTTCATGAACTGACATTAAGGTAGTTGATCCGTATCACGAGAGCAATATATTCTTTCTAAATTTTAAGTCAGTATAGTATAAATTTGACAAAATCAAACTATAGCATCAACACAAAATATAATAAGCCTCAAGAGATTCATTGATAGATTTCATGAACTGACATTAAGGTAGTTGCTCCATATCAAGTGAGCAATATATTCTATCTGAATTTTAAGTCAGTATCGTATAGATCATATCTATAGAATTTTAGATTTATCTAAAACAATATGTCAATTGGAAGAGGTCTGTGACCACGTTTAATTTGAATGAGGAGTTTGTGCACTCTTTTATGACTTCCATTTATAATATTCTAAAATGCAGGAGAGAGGAATACTTAAAGAAGTTGAGCAAAACAAGGAAGTTGCAAAGGACTCACCAGCACAAAACAACAAAAGTATTACAATCTCTGATGGAAGAGAAACAAAAGCCTTGGACATGTTTTGGTTCTTCAAGCCTTGCACAACATTATCAAGCTGATTCTCATTGAAATTAAACTTGGTCATTAGTGATTATAAATTCATTCATTCTTTCATTTGTTTTGTTCATTACTATTTATATATTGTACTCATGGAGCAAAAATGTTTTATTTAGGTGCAAATCATTCTTTATGACACATTATTGTACCAATGATATAAGAATCTGAAACTGATGATTCAATATACACCTGTACTGAACCTAAAATTTGTCAATAAATTACTTTCATTTGCCTCTGACTTATTTTTTGAAAGTGTAAGTCAAAAAAAACTTAGCCCTTACATTCAAGAATGACACACAGTTAAGTCATTTCATCAAACTATTTTGTTAGGTTACATTCAACAAACCTAATAAAAGACCTACATAACTTTTTTTTTTTCGAGGGAAAAAGACCTACATAACTTCTTGGGTAGTTTTTTAAGCCAAACATAGAACCTTCATTGTGAGAAGCGGGTATGATTTTTGTGCGTACATGTTAAAGAAAGAGGAGAAAGTCATTCTCTACCTTCTACATATACGGATGATATCTTGATAGAAAACTCTAGCAAGGATGAGATTGTGAAGCTCAAAGAAATGGAGAATTTGAGATGAAAGATCTTGGTCCGGTAGAAAGAGTTCTTAGAATTGATATCTTGAGGAGTTGAGACAAAGGCGAACTTTTCTTATCTCGATTGAGTTATTTGAAGAAGGTGGTGAGACATTTTAGAATGTCAAACTCTAAAACAAAGTTGTCCATAAAACAATGTCCTCAATCCGAGGATGAGAATGATGGAGTACTTCCTATGCAAGTGGTGTTGGAGGCATCATGTATGGAATTATTTATAGTAGACCAGACTTAGCTTATGCGGTTAGTATTGAGTTGGTTTATGGCAAATCTGGGTATTGTGCATTGGCAAGCTTTGATGTGGGTGTTGAGGTATTTGAATGAGTCTTTGAAGGGCGGTTTGAAGTACACAAGATGACCAAATTATCCTTTTTGTACTAAAACCCATTAAAATACACCCAATGATAAATAATCACACACAAGCACATATAAACACATATTAAAACAATTAAAAAATAATTTTAGCAAAAATTGGGCTGTTACAGACTACATTTTCTTCAAGACTTGTATCTGTACTAAGTTCAAGTTTCAGACTAGTAGGAATAGTGAAAATATTAACTTTGCTCATTTGGTTAATGAGATGAGGCAGCCACCGCCAATTTGGCAGTAGCTTGCGGTCCTTGCATTGAGGAACGATTGCGAGATAAGGCAGCCACCACGAAATTGGGATGGAAATTAGAAAATTATTCTCAAGATGAAGTTGTGCAAGAAGTATATAATGATCAGGTCATCTTAACAAATTCATAGGCCTAGTTTTAGTTTTATAAAATATGTAAACAAATTTATATCCTCGCCCAAACAAATTAAATAAGTCATTTAAAAAATATTATTAAAAAATGCATTTTAGTGAGACTTGAACACATAACTACACACTCAATGATGACTAGCCACGCCATATAACCGCTGTGAACAGATAGAAACATATAAAAAAAGTATTTTGGGTCTCAAAAAATTTGAGGCTCAGTGGTATAGCCCAACCTCGACGGGCAATGGACCGGCCCTGATAATGATGAGGAATATCCCTATGGTGAGAAATGTAGCCTTCTTAATGAGGGCCCTTCTAGGTTTAGGGATAATTTTAAGAAATTAAGAGATTGTTCTGCAATAAACATCGAAATTATTGGTTCTCCAAAGTCATTTAGAGCTGGTCTAATATTTAGAATCCAATATGGATTTGAGCAATCTATCAAGGGGAATTCCATCTCAAGTGGCAGCATACTGGAAGTTGTCACCATGGGGGAGGTCTGTCACTTAGCACATGGATAAACCTGTAAGGTTTTGTTTTTTTTATCATATAATTCACTATTTAGTTTCTTTAAACCATATAAAATTTATTTATTTAATTTTCTTTTTCTTGATGATTTATAAAAGGACATTTTATGTGATATATGATGCAAGGGTTACAACATTTGAATGCATTAAAATGTACCACATCCGTCCCAAATTATATGACGTTTTGGGCATTTCACACATATTAAGAAATGCACTTAATATTGTGTGGAAAAGATATATTATGAGTTGTTTTATAAAATTGTCCTTAATAAATAATACACCATGAGAAAGATAAATTAAAGAATTGAAAGAAGAGAGAGTAATAAATAACTAAGATTATAATAGTAAAAGTATCATTGATGTTGCATTGATATTGTAAAATGACATATAATTTAAGACAATTTTTTTTCTTCTTAAAGCGACGTACAATTTAGGATGAGGGAGTACGTTATCTTCGATGTTGTTTACGATGTTTTCATGTTTCCCCATATTCTTATTTTCCCATTTCCTTGTCTTCACAGTACGTGTCTTCCTAAGGTAGTTGAACGTATTAAAGGGACACGATTTTAACCTTGCATTTGATATATATATATATATATATATATATATATATATATATATTTCATGCAATAGACGCGGCTTCAACTTAAACATATTGGACTGCTTAAGTGCTTGTCTGTTTGATTAGTGATTACTTTATCTCTAATAGCGAAAACGCATCCGTCTTTCCGCTCATTTAATTGCGTTAACATTAGATAATTATGAACAATGTTTTTTTTATGAAATTTTAATTTTGATTAAAAGTAAAAATGTAAATATTTTTTCTTTCAAATTATAACAAATAAAACTAACGATGATTATCTATTTCAATTTCAATGAAACAAACAATATAACTAAAAAATATAATCTAAATTTTTATTTTTTTAATGACACCAACAACAATTTTTATCATAAAAAAAGTTATTGTTTAAGAGTATAATTGGGATAATGAAAATGTAAGTATAAATACACTAATCTAGTTTGTCACACTTTTTAAATGATAAAGAAAAAACATGACATTTGTGTTTGTTACATATTTATTTTAATATTTAAATTTATTCTTATTTATTTGTTACATGTGTTATTACTATTGAAAATTGATGATATTTTTAAAAAGAAAAATTTAGTCCAAAAAAACTGAAAGATGTTGTTTTCTTTATATATATATATATATTATATAGTATAGATTAGATAGATATAATACTATAGATTGATTTGTGGTAGAATTTCAATTGGAATGTTTGTTTTATTTTTAAATTGTTATGATTTATGTTCTAGGGTTAATTTCATTCCCCAACTTTAGACCCGTGCTTTATTGTTAGAATTTTTTAGGGGTTGGATCCAGTTTGTGGATCTTTTTTATTTTTGTTTTTATTGCTCTGATTTTGCCCGTTAGGGTTGTTAACTGAGTCAGGTTTTATGTCCCTTCAGTTTTTATGTAATTTTTCCTCCTTTTTTAATAATATATATGAGCAATTGACAACAAATAAGAGTATGGTTCCAACTTAGTTGAAAAATATTCTTTTTGATGTCATTTTGCTCTTGGCCTATAAAAAAAAAAATGTTCTAGGGTTAAGAGAGTTTTTGGTCCGTGAGTAAAGTTTGTGTGCATACCTTGGTTGAATCTCAAGTACTACGTTAGTTTCTTAGTTATTTTTATCTATTTTGATCATAAACGAGAAATATATGTAATGTGGATCAAGGTTGTCAAAATCAGGATTTTGCTTAGGTCGAAAGAGAAGAGTAAAATCAACAATCGTAAAATCGTAACCAAAATCGAAAGATTTGACTCAACTATTTTTGTAGAATCGATTATGAAATTGTAAAATCACAATCAAAATCGATAGATTTTACCAAAAACACAATAATATTAAATATGCTATACATGATATATAGTCATAAATAACTTAGTTTATAAGAAATCTATGTTAATTCAGATTTATACGTTTCTATTTGAATTTCAGTCCATTTGTCCTCTTAATAATCAATATGCATTAGTGATACAAGATAAAGAAGATATATTGTTATGACTAGTTCAAAAAAAGAAAGAAAGATATAGTTATGAAATTTCATGATCTACTTAAACCAACTCTTAATCATCTACAACCAAACTTGTTCTTTTTATATATTTAAATTATTAATTAAAAAGTTAGTTAAATTTCATTGAAATAGCAACAATTCTACTGAAAAAAGGAACAATATTAGACACTATAAAAATGGTAAATTTTAATTTTATTTGCAAAATATTTGATCATGATATATGATATATGCTAAAATTGGTATCTCTTTCAACACACACCCACGCGCATGCATCTAAGCGCAATAGAAAAGGGGATAGACAGACATGTCGGTGCTAGTTTTTTCACTAGTATCTATCTACTAGAAGAGTGATCCACCTGCCTATTATAAAAACAAAGGCTTAATTGCACTTTTGGACCCCTATCTTTTCAAAAGTTGCGGTTATGGACTCTTAATTAATTTAAATACAAAACAGCCCCCTATGTTTTGATTCTTTGGCAGTTTTGGACCCCCAAGGCAAAAAAAAATAAAAATTTTGACACGTGGCACCTCGCTTAGGGTGTCACGTCAGCGTTGACCGAGTCAACAATGGACTGGGGGTCCAAAACTGCCAAAGAATCAAAACATAGGGGGCTGTTTTGTATTTAAATTAGTTAGGGGTCCATAACCGTAACTTTTAGAAAGATAGGAGTCCAAAAGTGCAATTAAGTCAAAAACAAAAGGATCCACTACGCAATCTACCAATAATAGTAATTTTAAAAATATCTAAATAGCTAATAAAATACTGCATAATCTCTAAGAAAATATAGCTAGAGATTTAATGGAAATTGTTGCGGCAACATCATAGCTATATAGTTAGGAAACATAATGATGACAGTACTATTTTTAGAGTCTTTTTTAATTAAGTTTTTAGTCTATTTTATTAATTTAGTATTTAATTTATAGTTGTTAATTGTCGTTTTTAAATTATCGAGTCAAATAATGTATTGTTAGGATTATTATTATTATAACTATTATTATTATGTGTGAATGGACGGACATATGAAATAAAAGGTTAAGGCTCATGGATGACCCATTTTGGAGAATAGACGTGGCAATCCTTCCCTTGGTGGTGTGAATAATAAGTTATGAGCAAAAGAAATACATTGGGCTGAAGCAAAACATAAGAAAGAAAAAGCGTAACATTAGGACTTGAAAAGAAAGCTAGGTTACATGAAACTATATATAAGAAGCTATAGCCGCATGCAACAGGGGACAACCAGGAGGGAGAAAAACAAAAAGGCTTGCACAATGGAAACCGGAAAGAAAGAAGAACAACACGAATTGGAAGAAGATTGAGGAGCAACGTCGACATCGACGGAACTTTATCTGTTTATTTTTTTTACTATGTTGTTTATGTATTTAATCATGTCTAGCTAATTCCCTTTGATTGAGCCATGATGAACCTATTGTAATATATGAATCAGTAGTTGAAATCTCTTTATTATCGATATTACTCGGTCTTTATTCAGAATTATTTGTATTCATTGCTTTTCATATGATTGTTTGCATGACTAGTAATCCTAACTTCTTGCAATCACATAAATTGATCTTAGGAATTGAATGACTACTAACCCTAGCTTTTAATCCTGAAATAGTAATTCTATTTAATTCAACATAGGAACCTAGAGATAGGAAATTGAGGGTTATGACATATGAATTAACATTCTGACATCGCTTCCTCGGTTATTCAATCGGTTTAAGAGATTAAAAGGTTATAACTTAGGAAAGGATTTTGAGTCAAGAGATTGATCAAAACTAATTTGTCGTAAAGATTGAATAAGTTTTGAGAGTAAAGAGAGATAATCTATTTCACACAAAGCAATAGAGGATTCACTGACTTGATCATCTGTTTTAATCCCATTATCAAACTATTTTATTTCCTGTTATTTACTTTTATTGCACCCTAATCTACTGCCTAAGGCAACCCTATAAATTTAATACATCCTTGATTTTAACGTTTTTGCCGAGTAGAAATTGAAACAGTCCCTGTGGATACGAACTTATAAATTTTATTATTTCGATTTATTTTTAGTACACTTGCTAAAAGTTTATCAAATTTTTGGCGCCGCTGCCGGGGACTGTTGAATCATTTCAACTTGGCAATTTTGTTTTTGTTTAGGATTTCTGTCAGTTATATTTTTTGTATATATATATTGAAAAAAAATATATGATTTATGCTCATCCTTTTCTTTTCATTGTACTGTGCTACTAAAAAGTTTATCCAAGTTTTGCAGCTATGATAGACAGGTTATACCTCCATGACACAGAAGAGATTTGTATGTTGCAATATGAAAAATATATGCTATCTTTGAAGATAGAATATTTGGACAATAAAATCTCGAGATTAAATGAGAGATGTGGTCGTTATGAGGTGGATCAACCAGGTAGTAATTGTGAAGAGAAGAAAGAGGTTATCAACATCGATTACAATACTCAACTTCAAAATATTTTAGATGATTTCTTGGTGTCAAATCAAGTTTCATTTGAGAAGTTTGTTGTTCAGTGTGGTGATCTTGTTTCAAAAGCACATGAGTCTCAGAGGAAGCTGGTTCAGATGGAGACTGAGTGTCACGAGGTTGTGGTGGAAGAAAATCCCAAAGTGATGAGTGTTGATATTTTCCCAAAGTCTGAACCAACGGGAGTTAAGGAAATCACTCTTGTGCAAATAGATGCATGTCCTTATCTAAGGTGGGAGAGTTTAAATTCCAAAGGTTTAACGGTGGATGCATGGGAACATCTACTTCTTTGTGCTAAGTTCATGGAATTTCTACCAAACAAGAGGAAGAAGAAGGGTGATATATTCCTTCTATCATTTTTGCCACCCTAACAGTGGTTGAAGCGTCAAGCTCAATGACGTAAAAGAAAGTGCTTGGTGGGAGGCAACCCAACGGATCTTAGATCCGCTCAGGTATTGTTTTTATTTTTATTTTATTGCATTTTTTTTACATATAAAAAAAAATTCCAATGTCTGCTACGAACGTGGCACGAAATTTCCTTAACGCGGCACAATCTAACAAAAGAAGAAACAAGTTGCCACTGGAAATTTCGTGGCACGATTGGTCATCTAGCGTGGCACGATTTGAAAAGAAGAAAAAAACAACAAAGAAAAAAAAATGAAAAGATGGACGGAAAAAAAAATAAAATCAAAGTCCTCATCATTTCTTTTTCAATCACTCGTATTTGTCAGTTGAACTTTTAATTGTTGTGTTCTTTATTTGGATAACTCAGTTGTACCCCATATTATGTAATTGAATCTGAACTTCTTTATTATTGACGAATTTGTTTGTTAGTTGACTTTTTCCAGTTTAGTAACAATTGTTTGTTCAAGTGGTATTCCAAAAGTACATAAGGAGGTCGTGACTTGTATTTCAAAGGCGAAGCGTACGACATGTGTGATAGGTAGTCGCAACTCCCATAAATCTAACACTTTAAGGTTCATAGCCAAATTTTATTTTTTCAAAATACTTATATAGAGTGTTCTCTGCAACTAGATTTCTAGAACTTGCATTGTTTCTTTACTGTTAATTGATCTTTATCATATACACACTGAGGCAAAAGTGCTCGGTCCTGTGAGCCTTTTCAAGCCTACCCTGATATTGATTGAATTTATCCTTTTTGAAAGCCAATTTGAGCCGGTAGGTTTAGATCTTTTTGTTCGGTGACAAGCTACATATTGAGCCTAGGGACTTTTAGGATTTGACCCAAATATATTATATTCGAGTTAGGCTATGTAGGGTGTTGCTAAACAATAAGTTTGGGGTTGCTATTGGAATTTGCAACCAACTAAGTTTGCAGTGGAGGTACTAGAGAATAAAGAACAAATCATGAAAAATATACACTCAAAATCAAATGGTGTATCAAAAAAAAAAAAGAATGAAAAGCAAGGGACAAACAAAGAAAAATCTGAGTAACTTTAAACTCGATTGTCCCAACAAGTTACAAATAATCTCTAGTACCTTTACAAATGGTTGTTTCAAGGTTTGAATGTGGGATTGAATCTTTGCTTTAATTTATGTAGGAGTGCCTAACTCAAATTTTGTGTAGCCTACTTATCCAAATATTATCCCGCCTTTACCTAAGCCCCGTTATAACCCTTAAAGACATCAAAGTGTGTAATGACATTGATTTTGATTGACATTTAGAAATTTTTCAAGCGTATGGTAATATGTAGATTGCATGTCGACTGTGTGTGAACCCTTTCATATTTTTGCGTGGAGTTGTGAATTAGTGGATGCTTAAAAGTCAAACTAGCTCATCTTTAGCTAGTAAGGAGTTGAACTTTTGGGTACTATCGCTTGATCAGGTAATTGTTATTTTACTGTCGATTGTCAATTTTGCAAGTAAATTCCTTGAGGACAAAGAATGGTTCAAGTTTGGGGTTGTGATGACAGTCAGTCATGCACTATTTTTAGAGTCTTTTTAAATTAAGTTTTTAGTCTATTTTATTAATTTAGTATTTAATTTATAGTCATTAATTGTCGTTTTGGAGAATAGACGTGGCAATCCCTTGGTGGTGTGAATAGATGTAAGGCTCATGTCTAGCTAATTTCCTTTGATTGAGCCATGATGAACCTATTGTAATATATGAATCAGTAGTTGAACTCTCTTTATTATCAATATTATTCAGTCTTTATTCAGAATTATTTGTGTTCATTGCTTTTCATATGATTGTTTGCATGACTAGTAACCCTAACTTCTTGCAATCACATAAATTGATCTTAGGAATTGAATGACTACTAACCCTAGCTTTTAATCTTGAAATAGTAATTCTATTTAATTCAACATAGGAACCTAGAGATAGCAAATTGAGGGTTATGACATATGAATTAACATTCTGACATCTCTTCCGCGGTTATTCAATCGGTTTAAGAGATTAAAAGGTTATTAATTATGAAAGGGTTTTGAGTCAAGAGATTGATCAAAACTAATTAGTTAATTTGTCGTAAAGATTGAATAAGTGTTGAGAGTAAAGAGAGATAAGCTATTTCACATAAAGCAATAGAGGATTCACTGACTTGATCATCTGTTTTAATCTCATTATCAAACCATTTTATTTCCTGTTATTTACTTTTTATTGCACCTTAATTTACTACCTAGGGCAACCCTATAAATTTAATACATCCTTGATTTTAACGTTTTTGCCGAGTAGAAATTGAAACAGTCCCTGTAAATACATACTTATAAATTTTATTACTTCGATTTATTTTTAGTACACTTGCTAAAAGTTTATCACATAACTTTTAGACAATATGTTACTACATATTGACAGACAGCAAATCAGCTAGGATTTTTAAAATTTCAGCTGCGCATTAGCTAGGAATTTTTTTGTATATTATTTACCACCCAATCCATGTTGCGATAAATATGGCAGCTAATTCATAGTTAATATGTATTTATAAATTAGCTACTATTTTTGTCATAGCTAATCTTATATTTTCTTTTCGTGACAATAAAATATCCCGACCACGTTTAGGACAAAGAAATTGTTTGATTGATATACCCTAGTCTGCTGGTCGTATCGGTGAGAAAAGGCAAGCAAGGTTTGAGACAAAAAATGAAATAGAATCGAGGTGTGTACTAGTTGTATTTCTAGTAAAGCTAAACATGTGTTCATCATTATAACATAATATTTGAGAGGAGTGTTATTTGAACAACTAATTTGGTTGACAACTTATGTGACAACCATAATTTACAAAGAAAAAGTAAGTATTTACATGGAAACCAAAACAATAGATAGATAAAGTAAAAATGATGTGAGTAAATATCATTTCTCTAATATTGATTCACATTTTTCATGGGAGTAATGATGGTTGAACAACTTTTTTGCTACAACTTTTGGGACAACCTTGTTGTGCTCTCTTTTCATTGGTCAAAAACAATGAAGAGAGAAAAAGAAAGACAGAAAATAAGAAGATAATGTGAGTATGAAAGAGAAAATTGTACAAAAATTGTACAAAAATGGTTGTACAAATATCATTTCTCTTTGTGTGGCAAGTAATTCACTTTTCAGATAAGAGAAACATGGCTAGTTAGTTTATCATCTTTAAGAAACATGGGATTCGATATAATGCTATAAAGATATTTTTCCTCATTCATCAAGCAGAATTCATCAATAAGGGCTCTGTTGTATCTTCCTCAATAAAACCAACTGAGTCTGATTCAATTTCATTAGACTTGACTTCTAGGTCTTCCTCAATAATTTCATTTGGACAGAAAGAAGGTTTTGGAGGCATTTCAATATTCTCAATATTTCCTTCGAGCATCTCTATTACTTTGTTCATTGCAGGACGATCACTTGGTTTTAACTGTATACACCATAATGCAATTATGAACATTTTCTTCACATTACTGCTTTCCTCATCAGTAATTTCATCCATCTCTATCTCGTTTTCTTCAATCAATTGATTATAAATCCAATAGGGAAAGAAAAGTTGGCTTGAACGATCCGCATGTGGATTTAAATTTCTTCGCTTACTTGCCATTTCCATCAAAAGCATTCCAAAACTATAAACATCAGCCTTGTATGATACTCCACCAATATTTTTGTAGAACAACTCGGGAGCCATATAACCAATTGTTCCTCTTGCTGCAGTTAAATTTACAATACTATTGTCATTAGGATAAAGCTTTGCAAGACCAAAGTCAGAAACCTTGGGGATAAAGTTCTCGTCAAGAAGTATGTTATGGGGCTTGATATCAAAATGCAAGATTTGCATGTCACATCCTTGATGCAAATAAGCAATTCCACGAGCCACTCCAATAGATATCTCATACATTTTCTTATAAGTTAGATTAATAACATCATCTTTAGAGGAAATGTATTTATCAAGAGAGCCGTTGGGCATGAATTCATAAACAAGAGTACATTTTGATCTCTCCACACAAAATCCAATAAGTCTTACCACATTTGCATGGTGTATTCTTCCTATAGTTGCAACCTCACTAATGAAATCTTGTCCATTACCCTTAGACTTACCCAACATCTTTATGGCAACAAATGCACCACTTCTTAACTTTCCTTTATAAACAGAACCAAACCCTCCTTCACCCAACTTGTCCTTAAAACTTTTAGTCATCTTCTTTATATCTTTGTATGAATACCTGATTGGCATCAAGGTACTTCCACGAAGAAAAACTTCAATATTTTCGTAAGCTGAGGTATGTCTTCTTCTACATGTATATATCAATAGCACAAAGAAAACTACAAGGCCTAGCATAAATCTCATTATAAATGATGGCAAGAGATACCTTCCACTTATTCTTCCTAATTCAATGGCAATTTTAGAATCAGAAACTTTGGATAAATCAAAGGCTCCACCTAATAATACTGAACTTCTTTTCACGCCGACTATTTGGAGTAGTCCTGTACAAGTTATACCACGAAAAAAACAATAAGAACTTGTAATAACATTATTCTGTGACTTAACTTGAAATTTAAGATAAAGAACAATGAAAATAAAAACACAACAAACATTACATACTGATTTTTTTCACATCTCATTTTTTTTATGCTTTTTCTACATATTTAGTTTTGTAGGTGCCCCCACCCACCTTTGAAGGACAAGCCTTCACCACCTGAGTACCTCCTCTGTTGTACCGGTTTGCCGCAGCACGAGCACCGCAGCCGTGTCATCATTAGCTCTATTTTTGGACAGATCAGTTACCATACTACCAATGGTGTGTATAATTTTCAACAGTGTTATGGGTATATATAGAAAAATCATAATTTTCAAGAGTTTTAGAACTCTCTCTTGGATGCAATTTATGTAAGGGTTTATGCAACTTTAGAGCTAGCTCCCAAACTCAACAATCCAAATATTATTCTCTTCATTTTTAAAGTCCCAGTCAATCTCCATTCAATCTTTGGATGCATGTTAGCAAATTTTCCAACCCATTGAGTTCTCTGTTGAGTCTATATTTTCAAGTAAGGAAGATATTCATCCCATTCTTTGTCCATTAAGAAATGATTCTAACTTTAATAATTCACTTGGTAGAGTTCCTTGTTCATTTCTTTTGTCAATTTTGGTTTCCCACTTTTTTTTTCTTCATTTTTTTCCACAAATTTTTTCGCTCTTCCTACACTTTCCCTGAATATCCCAAAAAACATTGTTAAAAAAAAAAAAAGGTTAATGGTGCTTTATCCCCTGTAATATAGATCATTTCTGATTTTCCATTTTTTCATCGGAAATGATCTGTATTACAGGAAATAAAACACCTTTAACCCTAAAAAAAATCAAAACACTTTCCCAAAATATTTCTCTCAAACATAAACGTGATTTCTATCTTTCTCTCAAACCATGAAACTCAAAATCACTTCTCAAACTACCTAAAATCACGATTTCTTATCACCCTCACCAATCCATGAATCACGAATTTGTCACCCGTCACCCATGATCACTTCTCAAAATGGTATCCAAACCTAGAATTCCCAATTTGTGTTGTTCCTAAACCTAACAAAATCATTCCTAAAATTGTTCTTAAACCCATAATCGCTCTAAATCTGCGAAGGATTTGCTATTTATGTTCACCGTTTTTGTTGTTTTCGTACTTGTCATCTTCGTTCTTGCCGTTGCTGCCTTCAAGCTACTTGGTGTTCGCTAGATTTTCTCTTTTCAATATGTCAAACCGGTATACTTCTTTCCTCTCTCAACCGTTCTCTTCTCTTATGGCTTTGGCCATATAATGCGGAAGAAAGTTAGCATCCAAGAAATAAAGAACTTTTCTACATCGGTGAAGAAGAGTAGGATTTACGATGAAGATGATGGAGCTGAGAGAGCCCATCACACAAAATCAAAGATAAGAAGGCACAATCTCCTAGAAATTTTCCAATCATCCGACCCAAGTGAATAGTAAGAGGTGCTATTGGAAGCAATGATGCAATTGCTCCTATTCGATGTGGAAGGTGTGCCAAAAGAGGTCATACTACAAATAGGTGACTTCTTTCAACTGTAACAAGAAAGAGCACACCAGTATAACATGTACTGAACCCAAGAAATTATACCAGCAAGGAAGCTAAATAGAAATAATATAGTTGATGTACAAATAGAAATAATAACGTAGAAATGAAAGAAAAATAAAATAATAAATGAACGTAAAAAAAATTGACTTTGTTAAAAAAAAGAAATATAAATTATTACCTTTAACAATGCCAAGTATAACATCTGCAATGAATTATAACCAATATAAAAAATCAGAAGAGATAATATAACTAAAAAAAAAAAATCGTAACCACCACAACAAATAAACTTAAATTTATATGTTGGTGAACGACAAAACTTTCCATTATATCTAGATTAATTTATGCCGAATTTGTCTTTAGGTGATTAATCTTGAATGAGTTTGTTACAATGTAGATTTATATAGTATCTTGAGATTCTAACTAACTCTCATATAGGGAGGCAATTGGACCATGGTCCGATGGACACCTACAAAAAATATCCGCAATGGATAAGGTAAAATCTTGCTTTTATGGATATTGGCTTGGGTCCGAGTAATTACCCGCAAATTTAGATGGGTATGGGTGCGGGTAAAGGTACTATACTACCCATCCCCGCAACCCGCATGTACATTTTTATATAATATAATAAATATTTTATTTATTTTTGATGTACAATTATTTAATTTATTTAGCTATTGAAGCATAAACTAAACCTAAAAACTAATACGGTAATCGTGTCATCCTTAACTTCATAAGCTCACAAGGTATAAATTTATGATTTAAATCAATTTGATGTTTATTTTAGCATGCACGTTTTGATATGTATTTTGAATATTTTTATTTTAATTTTCGAGGAATATTTGGATGTTTTTTTATTCGGCTAAATACTACGATTTCTACTATTTTATGAGTAGCTTTAAAAAAAATTGGATCATAGTTTTATTTTAATTGTGATGTTTTTTATTGTCTTTTTATAATTAAAGTGTTGGTAATAAGTACGGGTATGGGCACTTAGGTGCCCATAGGGTATGGGGAAGGACTAAAGTTGCCACCCACGAGGATACAGACTCGGGTACGGACATTTTTTACAAACACGGGTATAAGGAAGGGTACTATAGTACCCTACCCTACCCATTGGTACCCATTGCCATCACTATCCTCATAGCTTCTAAATAACTAATAGCTATAACAGGATCAGCTCGTGGTGTTTTTCATTCAGAGACGACACTTTGTGATACAGGATGCGGTCATGTTGAGACAGCCGAACATTTGTTTTTATTTTGCCCAAATTCTGTTTTATTGTGGCAGCAGGTGCACAATTGGCTAGGTTTTATGGGGGTGGATCCTAATAATCTTCCTGATCATTTGGTGCAGTTTACTTATTTGGCAGGTGTTGGTAAAGCTAAACGTGCCTTTCTACAGCTAATCTGGATTCTTTGTACTTGGATTGTGTGGAATGAACGTAATAACCGCCTGTTTAATAATGTTGTAACGGATGTCCCGAGGTTGTTGGATAAGATTAAATTGTTATCTTTAGGGTGGCTGAAAGCTAAAAAAACCATGTTTGTTTATGGTACTCAGATGTGGTGGTCAAGTCCTTTAACATGTTTAGGAATTGGCTAACTACTGCTAGATTCTCTTATTTTGGACTTTGTAACACTTTGTATCTTGTAGTAGTTTCCTAGGCACACCTTATGCTTGGAAATTGCTTTTGTTGTGGTAATATAATCCCATTTTAATATGTTAAAAAAAAAAAAAACTAATAGCTATAACATATAGCTAGATACTCTAAGTGTGGTACTCTCATAGCTATAACAAGTTAACTAATACATAGCTAGTATTTTGCAATTTAACACCCTCCATCAGGCTTAGCACGGTGTAAGTCTAACATGTTAAACTTAGACATGAAGGATCATAAATCCTTTAGGATTTTAAAATTTTTTGATGATATTTTTATATTTTAATGATTTTATTTGACAGATTTTTATCATTTTTTTCTTTTGTTTTTTGTTGTTTTTAAAAGCAAAATTCAAAACTGCTGAAATGGGAGATATTATGATTGCTGATTATACATAAACATATTTAGGATTATAAAATCTGAAGTCACTTTGGATTTTTTAATCCGAACTCCCCTGAAGGCTTTTTTCGAAATTTTAAAAGTGCTTGAGAATGTCATATGGTGGGAAAAATAACAGTCTACGCTAATTGGTGTCGAGATGCATTCCCTTTTTTGCTTAAAAAAAAAAAGAAGATGCATTCCCTTTTAGAACAAGCTTCTTATAAATATAAAATTCAAAATATTTCTTTGCGATCAAGTAAAAAATTTGAAAAACTTATCAAAAGCTCTTTGGTTTACACTTTTAGCAACCTTTGAACCGTGACTAAAATGTTAATTTCTTTTCCAAATACTTCTGTTTATAATTTTGACTATGAAAGTGAATTCAAATAACAAATAATGTAAGATTAATTTTTTTTTATTTGTACTCCCTCTTGTCTCATAATTAAGTAAAAAATATTTTCTTAGGTTCATTGAATCAACTATATTAATTATTCAATGAATTTAAAAAAAAAAATTGCTTACATATAAAATCGTAGGAAGTAACAATGATGTTATTTTCTCCTCAAAGAGTGCAGGGGTGAAAAAGATTGTAGAAAGTATCAAAGTAACATCTTGGAGACGGTTTCTTGCTAAAAAAAAAAGGGGACTACGTTTTTATTATTAACGGTACTCAAACCATCTTCTTTGTTTAAATACTTAAGTTTGAGTTTGATTTTTTACGGGGCAAATACACTTTGTACTTTTCTCGAATTGTAGGTTATGTACTCTTTATACTTCTCTCATTTCCAATAAAATTGGTTGTAAAAAAAATAAATAAAGATGTGCACGGTAAGACTTTGTAACAATTATTGATGGTTCTCTTACTCTCTGTTTCCAATGTTTGGGCTTCTAACCAAATGAGTTGCACATCAAGGTGCACTCACAACTAAAAAGATAAATATGTTTTTAATCCTTACAAAGTAAGAGTTTTTAAGTTTAGTTATATTAAATTTTAATGATAGTTTTAGTCCTTGATAATATTGTAGTTTATAAGTATAGTTTCTATACAATTTTTTTTACAAAAAATGGACATTTTTTACTTCTCCAAAATAGTCCCTTAAAATATGAATAAGGACTAAGAATAAATAATTTTTTTGTAGGAAATAAATTTAAAAACTAATAATTTTGCAGGGATTAAAAATATATTTAACTCTAAAATAATATTATACTCATTTATGTTATTGAGAAGAAAAAGAAAAAAATATATTTTCCATGAAAAGAAAGTAAAATTTATTTCCAGAGAATTTCGTACCTTCAATCAATACGCGCATCTTTGACAAACGTTCTGAAAATGGGAAAACACAAACAAACAAAAAGTTAGCTCCAAGTTTGTTATAATAGAAACAAGACGACTAGTCAGGGAACTTTTTGTCTCAATTGTTTTTTTGTTTTTGTTAACCCTTTGTTCTCAAGGATAAGGATTTTGATAATATGAAGTTGGATTGGAAAGTAAGAACTGTTCCATCTAAAATTTAAACTTCGGTTTTAAATAGCTCTGTTGGTATGAAAAATGCATAATATATGCAAGGTTCGAAGTTGAAATTCGACCACCATAAAAAAAAATGTCATTGGTGAAGTTCATTAACTACTTCAATCAAATTGATTGATATTTTCAACAACTTATTTTGGTGATTTACATCTTCTTCTTTTTTACATGATTTACATCTTTGTTGAATAATGCAATTTATTAACTAGTTTAATATCACAATAACCACTTTTCTTTAAAATGTAATTATCATTTTCTTTCTCTTTCATGTTTGATGGTTGAGATTTTACTCGAGAAAACTTGAGATAATTTTGAATGAAGGGAAATTTTTTTGGGTCAAGTAGCCTAGTGTTAGAGCTATCACAATCAGATGTGGAGAAGTGGGATGTCTGCGGTTCGAACCCCAACCCCTACATAAAATAGACTTTGTCCCTACCAACTAAGAGAGAGAGATAGTTCTGTTTGGTGGAGGATGCTCTCTGGTATTCGTAGTGGTGTTGGTGTGGGAGCGGAGAATTGGTTTGAAGATAATATTCGTACGGCGGTGGGTGAAGGGAGCAATACTTACTTCTGGTTAGACAATTCAGTGGGGGGGGGAGCACCATTAAGAGTGCAATTTCCTCGCATTTTTTATTTCATTATAGACAAAGGGGCGACTGTGAGGGAGATGGCGGAGAGAGGGTGGGCGGTTGGTGGTGGTGCATGGGTGTGGAGAAGGCGCCTCTTGGCTTGGGAAGAGGAGACAGTTGTGGAGTGTGCGGGTTTGCTGGCTGACTTTGTTTTGTAGGAAGATAATACAGACAGGTGGCGATGGATCCTTGACCCTATCAAAGGTTATTCTGTTCGAGGGACTTACCAGTATCTCACATCACCTGATGCACCTATGGAGCGAGGCTTGTCAGACATGGTGTGGATGAAGCATGTTCCTTTGAAGGTCTCAGTGTTCGTTTGGCAACTTCTTAGGAACAGATTGCCAAAAAAGACAATCTTGTCCGTAAAATGGTCCTTCAGCATGCTAACACCACTTGTGTTGGAGGATGTAGCGACATGGAGTCAGCGATTTCATTTGATTTTGCGTTGCGACATCTTTGGCAGTTTATGGCATCTAATTTATCAGTTGGTTGGTATATCTTTCCCTTCCCCTGCATCGATTGTTGAACATTTGCATCAGTTTGGTCAGTTGGCGGGTATACCGCGACATGCTCATTCATATCTCTAACTGATTTGGCATACTTCAGTCTGGGTCATTTGGAAGGAACGAAACAAGGATTTTTTCAGGAAAAAGCACAGGATTTGACAAAGTTATTAGATTATGTTAAGTTGTTATCTTTTTTATGGCTAAAGGCAAAACTGCTTACTTCTACTTTCAGTTACTATGACTGGTGGCGGCACCCTTTATTATGTATGGGTGTTAAGGAGTAGTTTTTTCTTCGTCGTGCCTTATGATAACATACTCTTAACATTGTATTCATTTTTTGTGGTTCTTTTCGGCATTCCTTGTGCGAGTTGATCCACTCTGGTTGAGTAATATTTCATTTTGATTTTTTCAAAAAAAAAAACTAATAATGAAAGATAATTTCATTGATTTTTTTTTTGTCAGGTTGTCTAATGGTTTGAATTCACCTTACCTTATAAGGTGAATAACTGGGGTGTCCGAAGTTCGAACCCCGACCCCTGCATATAATAATACATTGTTCTACCAATTGAGACAGACATTTTCATTGTTAATCATACAATAATAATAATAATAATAATAATAATAATAATAATAATAATAATAATAATATATTGTTGGACTATATACAAGGACACATCGCTACCAAAAAAAATACCAGGACACATTATTATAGACACGTGATAAGTTATTTTGTCAAAATAATCTCAAATAGTTTCACAAGGATTTAACTCAAAAAAACATATTTTAAAATACAAAGTAGTATTCCCTAAAAAAAGAAAAATACAAAATAGTACTTCTTCTGTTTTAAAATGAGTGTCGCTTGATTAAGGAAGGTAATGAAATAATCATTTCACATAACATTTTTACTAAACTGCCCTTACTTTATTAAAAAAAAAAAACTTAAAATTGCATTGAAAATCGTGAAAGAAAAGTTGAAGATGGTAAAGTAGGAAGAAAAAAATTAAAGTTGTATTGAAAATATAAAAAAGATTCGTTTTGAAACAAATTATTTTGGTCAAAATGAGAGTCATTTTGAAACAGATAATAATAGTAAGTAATATTCTTCAAAATGAAAAGATGAAGTCTACTTACCACAACTGATATCAATTCCCAATGGAGTTGTGCAATAGTCAACTGTACATACAAGACCTCCGCTGTCGTAATTCATGTAGCAGTTTTGTTGGTTCATGTCACAAGAATCTTCACAAGGTTGTCTTATCCACGAAAGTTCAAATCCATAGCTTAGAAATCGATGAATTTCCACATATGAAAAAGGTTGAAAATCTTTCTTGGAGATAAAAGCTAAAGCTGATGACATAGTAACAAGCTTCACGCGGCAACCAACATTCAATTTAACAACTCTAAAGTCCCCAGCAATTGCATAAATATAGCTGTTATTTTCGGAGTTCAGTCTACACGTAGATGTATCCACATACATAGGATCGTTCTTCAGTTGCTTGCTACAGTTCAAGTATACTACATGCTCCGGCCTAGAATAATCATGGAATGCGTATGGATCCCCCTTGTACTCGTAATGACTGTAATAACTTGTGAAATTGGTTGCGGTTAAGAAATAGCGAGGAATGGTGCAATCACCTTCTTCTATTCCAGGATCAACTACTCTGATTGTGTAGTTTTTGTAGTTGATTGATTTCACATAGTATTTACCCCAAAACAGACTTAGCGTTGTGATGTTGTTTTCACAGGATAACTCGTACCTCGGATCACCACAGTTTGTTGGATCATTTTTAAGTCGGAACGGATGTTTTATGTTTCTCATTTTGCCACATGAAGAAGGTGGACATAATTTTTGGTTATCACTATTACTAGTTGCATCACATGCTTGATGATGATGATGATGATGAAGTAGTAGAACTACTACCATAGTTTGGAGAAAGGATAAGAATGATTTTTCTCTGCACATGATTGGTTCTCAAAATTGATTTTCCACTTTAGAATTAACTGATTATTATCTGAAATGGTGAGTTTATCTAAGGACAAAATAGTCACTAAGGATGATTTCACATATCAAAAGAAGGATCTCTTTCTCTCCAGTCTTCACATAATCGGTGCTTAAATGGTCTTTCAATTTAAAGCTACGAGCTAGAACATTTTATTTCTAACACTCACGTGGGTTTTAATAAAGCTTAATTGCACTTTTGGCCCTCAATCTTTTCAAAAGTTGCGATTTTAACCCCCTAACTAATTAAAATACAAAACAACCCCCTATGTATTGGATCTTTGGCAGTTTGGACCCCCAAGGCCACTTTTGACTTAGTCTTCACTGACGTGGCAACCACATCCCTTAAGTGAGGTGCCATGTGTCGACTATTAAGGGTGTCACGTCGGCGAAGACTAAGTCAAAAGTGGCCTTGGGGGCCAAAACTGCCAAAGATCCAATACATAGGGGGCTGTTTTGTATTTTAATTAGTTAGGGAGCCAAAATTGCAACTTTTGGAAAGATTGAGGGCAAAAAGTGCAATTAAGCCTTTCAATAAATAAGAGAGTAAATGTTAAAGAAAATATTAAAAAAAGAGTGTTCCTAACACTTTCTTCGAGCCATACATATATACCGGATTATTATTCGTAAAGCAACACGTATCTAAGGACAAAATTTATTTCTTGCCGTCCACGGATAATGAGAAATCTTTTAGCCTTCGTTCTTGAATTTCACCTGTATAAGTTAATTATTAAGGACAAAATTGTAGTTGTTGACTTGTTATATGTGAAAATTTTGTAGTGATGGTCTTGGACTTGGATGATTTTTAATCTATACTTATTGCAGCATTATTTTCAATTTTCTTACTAGACTACTAGTATATGTCTATTATCTTCTGCCTCCTCTAAGAGGGCTTACTAAGATATATATGAAATTATACAAGTTTGAAGAGTGATTCATTCAACATGTCACTCACAATTCATTCAACATGTCACTTCCCCCACACTTCTTCAACATGTATTTTGTGAACTTTGAACTTTATCATTTATGACTATATGCAATTTATAACATATATTTAACATTATTTTTGTTTTGGTAGAATCCTCGATTTTGATTGCAATTTTACGGGTCCCAATTTTGCTACTTCCTTTCGACTTGAAGTAAAGTTCCGATTTTGATAATCTTGTAGTTTCATCTGCCAAAGTTTTTTAGCCATCGTTCTTGACTTGATTACTCGTATAATTCTAAGTATTAAAGACAAAATTGTAGTGTGGGAGAATGGCTCTATATATCTTTATATGGCCGGCGTCCTTGTCTTTTTCCCTTAGATTATGTTGTGATATACACCCTCCGGTCACTATTATAAGCAAAAAATTACATTTTAGATTCATTCGTTAAATGATGTACGTGGTTTATAATAAAGACCACGTACATCATTTAATGATTTTGCTTATAATAGTGACCGGAGGGTGTACATCGTCTTGGACTTTGAACGATTCTTATTCATCTTTTTTTTAGCAGCATTACTTTCAATTTTAAATTCCCCAAGGCCCAAACAGGTAATTATGTTTCTTCTGTTATATATCTTCTGCTGCCTAAGCATGCTATGCTATATAAAAATTATACCAAGTTTGACTGTGATTCACAATTCAACATGCCACTCAAAATATTAGCACCGTTAATGATGCTGTTAACGAACCTTGTAATCAGTCAGAGTGATGAATCTACTCGATGCCCTTTCAAGCTCCACTGTGCACATAACAAGATTCTTGAACTTCCTACTCATCCGGTACCTGTAAAACTAATTGTCACTGACATTGATTATAGACTCCAAACATTTTATCTATCTGATCCTGGAAACTGTCTACCGCAACTCTTACTTGACAACAACTTTTCATCAAGTTTTCCTTTAAGGTCTTATGGCACTTTAACGTTTGAACCTTCCTATTTTAATAGTTTCTTCAATTGTTCTTCAGTACTGCATCTCAGGCAAGACAATATTATAATGCATGGTACGATAGATATGGCATCTTGTCCAATTTATGTCGCTGATTCGACAAACGAAAATATCATCCAATCTGACTTAGTATACTGCATCAAACTGTCTGACCGTAGTTCTCTATTCTCTGCGTTTAACATTCAATACAACCATCTCCCGATGACATGGTCTGGAACAAATTTTGACATAAGATGCTTGAAATGTGAGAACAAAACAAAGAAGAGGATAACACTCATTACTTTAACCTCAGCAGGTGAGAGCGAGACAACCTTTGTTCGTGTCCTCAATTTCATTTTTATTATAAAGCTGAAATTTTTAAGGATATTGAATGTTAAATTTGCAGGTGTAATAATTGGTTCAACTTTGCTAGTGCTTGTGCTCGGTGCTATTGTTCAAGTCCATCATCATTTCAAGATGAAAGGCGAAGATCATAAAAGAATCGAAAACTTTTTGAAGGATTACAAGGCTTTAAAGCCAACCAGATTCTCCTATGCTGACATAAAGAGAATCACAAATAAATTTAAGGATAAGTTAGGCGAAGGAGCTCATGGAGCTGTTTACAAAGGTAAATTATCAAGCCAAATTCTAGTTGGTGTTAAGATGCTAAATAACACAGAGGGAGATGGGAAGGAGTTCATAAATGAAGTGGGAACTATGGGCAAAATCCACCATCTAAATGTTGTCCGTTTGCTTGGCTTTTGCGCCGATGGATTTCATCGTGCTCTAGTCTATGATTTTTTCCCAAATGGTTCTTTGCAGAAATTCATTTCAATGACAGAAGAGGGAGACAAAGATAGTTTCCTTAGATGGGACAAGTTGCAACAAATTGCTCTAGGAATAGCCAATGGAATTGAGTATCTGCACCAAGGTTGTGATCAAAGAATTCTTCACTTTGACATTAATCCTCATAACGTCTTACTAGATGACAATTTCACCCCAAAAATTACAGACTTCGGTTTGGCTAAGTTGTGCTCAAAAAATCAAAGTACTATATCAATGACTGCAGCCAGAGGAACATTAGGATACATGGCACCCGAAGTTTTTTCTAGAAATTTTGGGAATGTCTCTTATAAGTCTGATATATATAGCTATGGTATGTTGCTATTGGAAATTGTTGGAGGAAGAAAGAATACAAACACAACCACAAATGAAGAAAATTTTCAAGTTCTGTATCCAGATTGGATCCACAGTTTGCTTGAAGGAGGAGAAATACAAATCCCAATAGATGATGAGGGAGATTTTAGAATTGCGAAAAAATTGGCAATCGTGGGACTTTGGTGCATCCAATGGCAACCTATGCATCGTCCGTCTATGAAAACTGTGATGCAAATGCTGCAAGGAGATGGAGACAAGTTACAAGTTCCTTCAAACCCTTATGGACCTACAACTTCATCTAATACAACTACTAATATTGTTGCACCACCACCTATGAATTTGCATCTTGAAGTGATTCAGGAAATAGATTAAATAGTTTGATTGTATAAATAAATTTTTATTGTCAATGTCTTGTCATGTTTTAGTAAAGTGCTTAATTTTGGTTTGTAAAATTAGGAATATATATATAGAACATATACTATGAGAATGGTGAGAATGAATTACAGTCATATAAAGGGATGAGATTAAAACATCACTTAAGTTAGTCATGTGCCATTTCCATTTCCCATTCAACTTCCCTCCACCGGCGACTCTCATTTCCGGCCGTCCTCTTGCCATCTCCTTCTTCTCATTTCCTGTTAAAGGTGTGTCTAGACCCTGTTTCTTTGTTTCATCCAATCTACTGCTTTATATATGTCTTACGATATTGTTAATTTTCTCTATCTCTTTATCATATATTTGATCGATTGCAATTTTTCTGTCTTAGACAAAACTGCAAAAACTGAGAACTAGGATGTACTGATTTAACATAACCTAGAAATTCTTACAATCATGGCAATATGATATGATGATTAATAGAAGACAAATTTGAACAGGTGATTGTAATTATCTCAAATAGTAATGTAAGGACTCGAATAGTAACCATCGTGTACTCATTTGATTCATTAATAATAATGCATATTAAAATACTTATGAAATATTCTTTTATGCTTTAGCTTGTATACTTGCATCTCTTGTATTCATAATCAACACTATTATACAGGTGCACCATTTGTAATCGATATTTTTTTGGCTTAGCTCAAAATAGGTTGTTTAAGACATTTTTGAAAGCAATGGGGACATAAACCTGTTATGATAATAACAGACCAAGACCAGGCTATGAAGAATGCAATCGAAGAGGTTCTTAAGGGGTCTTCTCATCGATTTTGCATGTGGCAGTATTATGAAAAAACTTTCTGAAAAGGTGGGTGGTTCCTTGAATGAGAATAATGATTTTAATAATCGTTTCAAGTCATGTGTTTGGAACTCATAGTCCTTGAAGAATTTGAATTAGAATGGAATAATCTTATTAGTCATTATAAGCTGGAAATGGTTGGCTTTCTACAATGTATGAACTTAGAAGCATGTAGATACCTGCTTATTTTAAAGTTACATTAATGGTTGGAGTTTTGAGAACAAGCTCAAGATCAGAGTGAAAATTCATTCTTTAGTAACTACTTGAATGTGAACCTAACTTTAGTGGAATTTTGGATACGATTTGATTCTGCTTTAGGAGCACAGAGACACAAAGAACTTCTTGTAGAGAATAATACACTTCATTCTAATCCAGAATTGAAGATGCACCTGAATTTAGAGAAGCATGGTAGAGAAGTTTATCCTCGTGAAATTTTTTATATATTTTAGAAGGAGTTGTGGAGTGCATGTGTAGATTGTGGGGCTTATAATTCATGTGTGAGTGTGAGTGTATGCGTGAATGGAAAATGAGAATGGCACATGACTAACTTAAGTGATGTTTTAATCTCGTCCCTTTATTTTAATTTGATGGATGTAATTCATTCTCACCATTCTCATGTAAGAATGTCATTCTCATAGTATATGTTCTATATATATACCCACTAACACGCTCTTTTAACACATCCAATAACAATCCACCATGTCATATTGAAAGACCAGCTTCAGTCAATCACAGATCCACACAATGATTTGTGTATCAATGTTGCAGACCCGGAAGTATGAATATTTTGGTTATTTAGATTTGATCATATTATTTGTAGGCATTTTGCCGTTGTATGTTATTAACTTAGGTTCCGTGAGTTTTTCGCATATTCACCCTTTACGTTTTCAGCGATGTTAATGATGTTATTGCACGCATCTGATGTATTTTTTTAATTTGAATTAATGAATATCATTTTACTTTTGTAAAAAAAAAGTTTAATGGTGGAAGGTTGGCGGTCCAAAACAACTTTGTACACATAATCAATCAAAATATTTTGATTTGTCACTTAAATAAAAAATATTAATTAATGTGGCGATTATAAATATTTTGATTGATTATGTATGCAAAATTATTTTGGATCATCAACTCATCATCATTAAACTCTATAATTAATTATATGAGTATGCTAAATTGTATAAAAAAGAAAAAATGAATATGCTATAATAGCTGGGAATAGTCGGCATGATACAAACAATTTATAGACTAGTTGGCATGATACAGAGTAGCTGGGTGTATATGTTTATAATTATATGAATATGCGTGTTAGGAGATAAATAAAATGAATATGATATAATAGCTGGGAATATCCTATTACAAAGTAATAATTCTAAATTATTATTGAAAAAAAAAAGTATATTATTTGATGAGATGAGTTTCTTTCGTTACAATTTTACATTATATGAGTGTTAGGAGCGCTCTATTTCTAACATTCATTACATATGATGATCTTGATGACATGTTTTTTTTTAAATAGAAGAGATGGTAAAACCATCATAAATTCACACACATAAAGTGGAGGTATCGGGGTTCAAACTCTAATCGGGTTCAAACCCTAATCATAACGTCTGATCTAACAATTTTGACATTTTTATCAATTGAGCTAGGATTTATGAGTCTCTTGATGACATGTTATAGCCTACCATAATTTATTTTAATGAAGTAGTAAGTTACTTGATGAGGGAGTTAACTTATGAGGTGTGTCAAATTCATGTATCGTCTATTGGTGGGTAGCGGTGTTAAACCATTTGCTTTAAATTAAGGCTTAAATATACAATCTGTTCCTATAAATTTAGACGGGTTTTGATTTTTGTTCTTATAAAGAAAAAATTAAAAACTTCTCTACAAAAAGAAAATTGTTTTAAAAAGGTCCCTGGCCCCACGTTTTTGCTGACATGGGATGGATTTGGCCACGTGGCCCTGATGTGGCAGTCCACGTCATTAAAAAAACTGAAAATAAATTAAAAAATCATAAAAAAATTCCAATTTTTTTTTTTGAAATATAAAGAAAAAAATTGGAAATTAGTGGTTTAAAAATCTAGAAATAAATTTTTGAAAAATAAAATTAAAAATTATATAATCTCAAAATTTATAACTTTTGAAAATATAATTTAATTTTCAGAATTAAAAAACAATGAATTTTCGAAAATTTAATTTTCAGTTTTATTTATGATTTTTAAATTTATTTTCAGATTTTTTAAATTTTAAAAAATGAATATTCAGAATTTTGAAAGAAAAAAAAAATTAACTAAAAATCGAAAATTTAATTTTCAGATTTTTTTTATTATTTTATGATTTTTAGTTTTATTTTCAGAATTTTATAATTTTAAAAAATGAATTTTGAAGAAAAAAATTAATTAAAAATCAAAAAATTTAATTTTCAGTTTTTTTTCCGATTTTTTATGATTTTTTAATTTAAAAAATAAATTTTTAGAATTTTGAAAAAAAAATTAATTATGTGGCATGCCACGTCAGAGCCACGTGGCAAAAGTTGCACAGTCAGCAACTGCCACGTGGCCAAAACCATGTCACTTCAACTGAATAGTGGGGTCAGGGACCTTTTTAAAACAAAAAAAAATATTTACAAGGATGTTTTTAATTTTATTTTTTTTACAAGGACGAAAATCAAAACGCGTCCAAATTACAAGGACGGATTGCATATTTAAGCCTTAAATTAACATCATTTTCAATCTTTAAAATTATTGTTATTATTCCTATACATCTTATACTATGAATATCCTTCAAACAAAATTATCTTATACTATGAATATTGAATTGAAATTTATTTTACAAAAAGCATGATGTTAAAAAATTCTCTCACACACCTTCAAAAAAAAAAAAAAATTCTCTCTATGTGTTGATGTTTGGGGCTTATAGTATACTTTAAAAACTTTAGGCCAAATTTAAAACAACTTTACGTCACATTTAAGTGTTTTATTTGTAATTTAATTCAAAAACAAGTATATATTAGGGATGTAAATGAAGATTCATGGGTGTAGATAGTATGATTCACGTGTCCGTCTTATTGGATAAATATGATATACGTATTTTTTTCATATCCGTACGGATATCCGTTAAGTTAAGCGTGTAATTCATGAATTTTGAGGTATCCACGAGTATATACAGATATCTATGGATAACATTTAAAAAATATATAATGATTTTTGTTAAATTATTTTTATAATTACATAAAATTAAACAACAAAAGTTCATCACATTCTTTTCTTTCGTTTTACCAAAACATAATAATATCCATTCATTTCATTTTTATCAAAAAAAATAATAATCACATTTAGCAAAAACAAAGTTCCTTGATTCAACAACAACATAAAAAATTTCATGATATATTAAACAAAAAAAAGTTCATCACATTGTTTTCTTTCGTTTTTTTTTTTTTTTGTCAAGTAGCCTACTGGCTAGAGCTCACACAATTTAATTGTGGAGAAGTGGAGTGTCCGGGGTTCGAACCCCGGCTCTTGCATATAATATGCAATATCCCTACCAACTGAGCTAAGCTCACGGGATTTGTTTTCTTTCGTTTTATCAAAACATAATAATATCCATTTTTATCAACAACAAAAAAAAAAAGTTAATCACATTTAACAAAAACAAAGTTCCTTCATTCTACAAAAAAATTAAAAAGTTCTTGACATTTAACAAAGACAAAGTTTCTTGATTCAACTAAAACATAAATAAAGTCCATCATATTCAACAAAAACATATCTTCTTGATTCAAAAAAATTGAGAGTGGTAAGATTATTTATGTAATTTACTTAATTTAATAGCGGCTACGAATATCTGTAGATGCGGAAACCATCAAATTCACATCCGTATCGATCAAATAACATGTTGAAATATTGGTTTATTTTATCTGTGAATATTCATTAAGGTATATGTGAATATTCATTAAGGTATCTGATCCATACCTCCAACCCAAAGACATTAGTATCATTGTATTTTTTTTGTAGGGGTCGGGATTTAAACCTCGTACCTATCATTGTATTTCACAATGCTAGCAAACATGGTAAAATATAGAAAATATACTATTGAGGAATAAATCACCAAATTAAAAGGCAACGCCTAAAAAATTTCGATTCAACTCAACATGATTCCACAATAACATCAAGTATTGTCTAAAAGTGCAGAGAATTAAATTCAAAGTAAATACAATGTAGAAGAGTAAAGGAACAGAAAGAAAAAAACATTTAAATTAAGATTTTACATGGTTCAAATGAAACAAAACCATTATTATATTATTGAATCTACCTTGTGTTGAAAGGTATACAATCCAAGATCCTAGACCAACCTACCTGTATTCGTGGATTCAACCTGTTGGTATACAATCTTAACTCCCTATTAATTTCTTCCATGGCTTCCACAAAGGTATTGAAGCTTCTGATTGGTGGAGTATAGAGAAAAAAAGGAAGGAAGTAAGGAGCAGTAGAGAAAGCCATGGTAAACAAAAATTCAAGCATTTTTCTTTTCTTTGGAATTATGTAATACCCAAGAGAGGAATCACATAACAAGAGACAAAGTTGAAAACTTTGATATCAAATTGAAACAGTGTATTCGGATTTTGTGCCTTTTCTTCTTGGATGGGTTATGTTTAATGCAATATTTAACTCAATGATTAAAAAGTTTAGATGGTGTATGATGAGGTTATAGACAGAGAGATATATTCTGGAAACTTCAAGGCTTAGTTTTTATATAGAGTCAAACTTTTTTTTTTTTTTTTTAATATAAAGAGCAGTAAAGAAAGCTCACATATTTTAAATATAGAAAAATGAAATATTTGAAGTTCTAACTCTACCAATTAAATTAAATTCATTTGGACAAAAGAGAAGCCATCATATGAGGTTGTTGCAACAACTATGAGACAAAATATTTAAAAATACAAGGATAATTAAAGGCTTCAAGGATTTAATTTTGTTGTTTAAGAAAATAACATAGATACTAGCAAACAAATAAATCATTAGCTACAACTCTGCCACGTATTCACATGCCAACGTGGTAGGTCAAACCTTCACATTCGCATTACCTTTCTTGATTCTACGATGTCGGTCTTTCCTTAGAAAGTAATAAAGTGACATCATGTCGGCCAGTCCTAAAACTTAACATTCTAATTCTCAAGTAAAAGCTTTGGATATACTCGATGTGTTATTGTATGTAAGTTCTCTTTGCATTTTTATTTTTGTTAAGAAAAGTTGTTAGTATAATTAATGTGTTAATATTATTAAATTATCTTTTATTTGTATAGTATGTATAATTTGACTTTTCATATTTTAAAACAAGTTAATAATATTAATTAGAAGTATGTTAAAAAAATAAATAAATGCATCTAGTAATTTAAAAAGGGGTTTACAGTTATGAAATAAAGTCAAATGAGTGCTTAGAAATATGAACGGAGAAAGTACATGGCTAAAGTGTCAATGAAGATTTAACCCACCAATGATCAAAGTCAAAAGAGTAAATGATCATTTATCCTAAATTGTAACTTTCTTAAAAATCTCTATAAATTTTACAAAACTTCAAACCCTATCCCTTGAAATTGTCAAACATTTGTCAAATACCCTCTCTGGTAGTTTTCTCTATCTAACATGGAGACGTTAACTACCCACATGGACAGAAAAGTTATGCTGCATCATAAGGGGATAATTGACTATATTGTTTAAAAGATATTTGGATATTTTTCTAAATGTAACACATTTGCGCACTCCGTCTGTAACGAAAATTGGGGCTTAACTCATCCTTACAAAGTCGGCCAACACTCGGTGGAATTTAGTCCCATATCGGATAGATAGGATTCTTAAGAAGAGTTTATAAAGAGGAGACACTCTTCACCTTACAAGCCAGTTTTGGAAGGATGAGTTAAGCCTCGAATTTTGTTACATGGTATCAGAACCTATCGGGTCCATCACCGGGCTTCCTGCATCATCCACGCTTTAGGCCCATTGGGCCGGACTGAAGCGTGACAGGTGCGTTAGCGGCCAACACTCGGTGGGATTTAGTCCCACATCGGATAGACATGATTCATGAGAAGAGTTTATAAAGAGGATGCACTCCTCACCTTACAAGTCGGTTTTGTAAGGATGAGTTAGGCCCTAATTTTACATGGTATCAGAGCCTATCGGGTCCATTGTTGGTCTTCCAGCATCGTCGACGATTCAAGCCCATTGGGCGGGGCTGAAGTGTGAGGGGATGTGTTAGCAGCCAACCCTCGGTCGGATTTACTCCCACATCGAATAGGGTGTGGTTATCATGCATAAGCCTAACTTATGCACCATGCATAAGCCTGCATTAATCCAGCCCATTATGCACCTTGCCCAATAGAATTGCTTCCTACATCCCAAAAGAATTGCTTCCTACACCATGCAAGCAAACAAGACAAAACAACACACATCACCGTCTTCCAACAAACGGTAACAAACACGACCAAACTTCCACCACCGCAAATCACGCCGGAAACAAACTTCCACCACCGGAAACCATTCCACCACTGGAAACCGCATTCACCATAACCGCATTCACGTCGGAAACAACGTTCACCACCGGAAGCAAACCACGTCGGAACGGTAACAATCACGTCGCAAACTTCCACCACTGCAAATCACGTCGGAAACAAACTTCCATAACCGGAAATCGCATTCATCATCTTCATCATCATCGCCGCAAAACAGTTGGAAATGATGAAAACAAAACAGGTTTCATCTGTAACCCTAAATTCACAGTTTAATTTCGAATTGGTTTAATTTCTGCAAATGGTTTCATAGTGTTGATTTGTTTAATTTCTAGAAATGGTTTCATAATTGTGCTCGTGATTTTCGGATATCAAACCATTAATTGATTTGAATCGTCAATCTTTGAACTCTCGATTTTTATTCTTGGGAAGGGAAAAAATGAGTAAAAACCCTTATCGAGACTTTGGATTCGGGGGTTGGTTATGTGAAGGGAAGGTGCTAGCACCCTAAGCATCTACGGTATTCCGTAGGAACCTCTTACCTAAATTATCTTGTGCTAAATTCATTGCTTATTTGAAAATTATTACCTAAAAATCTAAATGAAAGAATGGAGGGAGAAGAAGTATGTTTTTGGTTATTTTTATTTGATTTGGAAGGATAAAAAATCCTATGCCTACATACCCTTTAAGAAAAGGGATCAAAACCAATGTAGATCACCTAAAAAGTTTCTTTTTGGTGGGTTGGTTGATTTTAAATTTTAGAAAATGGTTTTAAGAAGGGATAAGAGGCTTCAAGGCATGAGAGAATATAAGGTGAGGTTGGTCAAATTTTAATTACAAGAAAATCAAGTCTATTATGAATATTAATTCAATTAAGCATTTGATTAAGAAAATAAAAGGAAAAACACTTGGGTTACAAACCAAGGTTTATTAAGAAAATATTTTTTGAAGTCTTGCATATTTGATTTTTTTTGGTTTCTAAACTAACGGTAAAAACTAACATAGCGGCGTAACGTAAGAAGAAATGAATGTGAAGTGTCGGTGCAAGTGTCGGTGCTTGTGTTACCTACAGTATTACATCAATTCCTAAATACAATCCTAAAGCCTTGTTGCCAAAATAAAAATGCAAGAAATAAATTTACATCCATCCCCTATTTATACACACTAAGAGCAAATGAATGGCAATAGGATAAAATGACAAAAATTAAACATGCATGATATGATTCAAATATACTATAACAATAAATGAAGAAAAAAAAAACAGTAAATAAATGTTTAACACAAAGTAAAATATCTTTTTGTAAATTTTTAGAGAAATTTTAAGTAAAAAAGGTTCAGAAAGTAAAAACAGAGGTGTAAAAAAGAAAACAGTAGTGAAATTTAAAAAGCAATTGGGCTCAGACTGGATAGATCTGGACCGTTCGATTAATCGGAGGATCCAAATCCAATCACAGGGAAGACTCATCACAGCCACTAGATCAAATGATCCAACGGTCTAAAAGAAGATCCGGTTCGGTTCACTGGTTTACAAAAACGGTTTGGTTTAGTCACAGTATAAAAGATTTCTCATGGTTTTTTATTCATTTGCAAGAAATTCTTCTCTCTCTAAACAATTGTTCTCACTTCTCTAAAACAAAAGAAACAAATCCGCTGCCCCCTACATACATTCCGGCGCGGTGGCCGGTGGTGCACCACCGTGCCGGAGTTTCAAAACTCCGCTGTTTCAAAAATTGTTTACGTTTTTAAACATCCTTTTTCATTCTTGTTTCAAGTCCGAACTCAGATTTTCAAAAACAACATCACACAAGTCTAGATCTGCAAACAAACAACGAAAATAAAACACTACCTCACTTTACCTGAAGATCTGATTTGAATCGGCTATGGCTTCAACTTCTTCTTCTTTTCTTCGATCTGGTTTCACGTTCGTGATTCCTCCTTACCCTTTCACAAACCGGTTATGACATTAATACCAATGTTACTCGACACAACTCTACTCAACTACTTGGCCGGACGGACCGACCTGCTCTGATACCAATTGTAACACCCCGTTTTCCCAATATGAAAATTTCTAAACATTTATCAGAGTAAACAACATAAACGGGATATCACATTCTTTTCTTAAAATCATAAACTGAATAAATAACTATTTATCCTTTAAAATTCAATAACAAAATCTTAAATACTTTGCAGCGGAATTTCTTCAATAACTAAAAACAATCTTTGGCACTAAGGCCTCTTTATAAATGTCTCATAAAAATCCAATCTAAAAACATAGTCATGAATCTTCAAAAACAATACGTAAGGAATATAAAAGTAATAACAAAGTTCCCATCCCGTTACGTATCAGAGCACCTAAAAACACATGAGAGCTAATCCACTCACAACAGCAACTTAAACTCGATCACCTGCAAGTTACTCATACGAAGAGCAACATTTCCAAACAGAAAGGGTGAGATTTCACAAAACAATAATATTAAGCATATAATTCAACAATTATATTTAATCAACATCAAATCATCTTAATATTCATTATAGATAGTAATATATCATTTAACACTTCAATCATAGTTTGTATAAACAATTACAACTTCACAACTTATCAACTTAAACATCCTTGACTCGACAAATGTGACTCCAACTCGATTATGCAACTTAGACCTCTTATATGCATGTGGTACCAATACGGAGCATCAAGCCCATATCGCTATTTGAGTATTATTATACTTCCAGAGCATCAAGCCCCAATCGCTATTTGAGTATTATTATACTTCCGGAGCATCAAGCCTCAATCGCTATTTGAGTATTATTATACTTCCGGAGCATCAAGCCCCAATCGCTGAATGCTAATGCATGGACTCGACCTCTTAAACATCTTAATTCAACGACCTCTTAAATAGTCCAATAATTTGGAACATCATCATCTTAATCAACTTAGACCGACTTATGCAGCTTAGTTAAATAACAACAGCGACACAGCAGTATACAAAAACAACATGACATAATAATATCAAATGCAAGTCAATCAACGTCTCAATTATTCACAAATAATTCAATTAATGCATATACAATTATATCACAATATAACAACATCAAATCATCATAAATCAGCTTGACAGATCATCATTAAAATGACTCGACAATTACGCATCACCCATTAACACATAATAACACATAATTATTTAAGCCAATTAAAATAGCTAATTAAATTAGTTATTCTCGTCTTATTCAATTAAGATGGATGGCTCAACAAACATGTACAAAAGAAAATAAATTATCACGTTACTATTTTATTTCTTCAAAAGTAGCACTATCAATGATTTTATTTAGAAAAATCATGTTCCCCTCTTGAATCCTCTAATCTAAAACTAGTGGCTAATATCATGGTAGATACAAAAGAGCAACAAATGAAATACAATTATACTGAACTATTCTCAATAGAATTTTAAATAACAAATTAAGTATAAAGCCATCGATGACACTATCATATATGAACAGAAAGTGATTATACATATTATACTTACCTTCTAATTGGGAATCGATGAATATATAATGAAGCCACCGAAATATAATATGAATATAAACATATAATCACAACAAGCACAGGAGAACACAATATAACAAAAATTCATCGTGAGAATAAATAAAACAACGAAAAATTAACAACCCTTCACTACCCACACGCGTACACAACCCTTATGATGAATGAAACTCTCCACTTACGTTAATTCAGTAGTTTACATACTCTTTCAATAATTAAATTCAATATAACCCTAATCTCTTTGACATCAAAACCTATTAACAACTACAAGGTTAAACCCTTTTTCAAATTCTCTAAAACCAATCCTACACTTGTTAAATAAAATCATCAAAATTATATAGATTAATAAAATTGAATGTTAGTCTCACCCTTACCTTAGAATGAATGATCGGCGGCTTCTCTCTCTCTTGGTTCTCCTCTTCTCTTGTTTTCTCCCTTTTTATCCAAAAAGCAGTTTCACCTAAAAAAGTTTCTAAACCTAGTTTTCTTCTTATATCTCTCCTCATTCTATTTTTCTTATTTCCTCTATTTCCACTAAACTCCTCTAAATTCCAAAACAGCTCCACATCTCAATATTTATTTTATTTTCAAATCTTATTCTATTAAATACTAAAATAAGCCACTTAATAAATCACATAATCATTTAAATATATTCTAAACTCATTAAAAATAATCAAATAAAACAAATAATTCAAAGAGGGCGTTACACCTCTTGCTAGTGAAACTACATGAAATTTGTAGTTAATAAGTTTACACATTGTTGCTTAGATCTTTTTAGTTTGTGCAGCACTTCTTTGGAGTCCATTAAGGAATGGTTTCAACTTCATGAAGGAATGTTTTCATAAAGTTTTACACCAAAACCATTTGGTGCTGGTAATTGTTTTCTTTGGATTAATGTCTCAAGTATAGTATAATCATCTGATGCTGGTAATTATTTTCTTTGATCCAGGTTAACAAATCTAACGACCTAGGGCCAATTCCAAACTTCAGTATTGGACTTACACCATCAGAGCAGGAGCAAGCATCTGATGACGATAATGGAAAAAAGAATGGTAAAAAGATGGAAAAGAAGCCGGATCAGATAAACCGTGGGAAAAGGAAACAACAATCTGATGAAGGAAGTTTAGATGACAAAAATGCAAAGAAGAGTGGTAAAAAGATGAAAAAGAAGCCGGATCAGAAAAAACAACAATCTCCTGGAGAAGAATCTGATGAAAAGAAGAGTATTTTTGTATACATATTCTTACTTTTATTATAGCTGTCATATGCTACAATACCATCTGCCATATTTTGTATACTAATTGCTGTAATTTTGTCTGTTAAGCTAATGAATTTAGAGTTCCCATACTGCATCAGTCCATCTGCATCATTTTATAGCCTATCTGTTACGTTTGTTCGACTAGTTTAGCCGTGCAACTTATTAATCCTAACTTGGTGAAAACACACCATTCTCCTTCATCACTTCCAATTGAATTCTAAGATGTTAATACTGTAAAATTAAAAACAGTTGGAATTAATGTCTCAAGTATATTATTAATATACTGTCTGAAACCATTTGGCACAAGGAATGGTTTCAGAAAGTTTTACACCAAAACCATTTGATGCTGGTAATTGTTTTCTTTGGATTAATGTCTCAAGTGTATTATTAAAAACTTTTTGTTTATCTCTCAGGAATAATATACTATTAATTCTGTGTTTCAATGCCTTTGTTTGTTAATACTGTAAAATTAAAAACAATTGGAATTTGTTAATACTGCCCGAAACCATTTGGCACAAGGAATGGTTTCAGAAAGTTTTACACCAAAACCATTTGATGTTGGTAATTGTTTTCTTTGGATTAATGTCTCAAGTGTATTATTAATAAATTTTGGTTAATCTCTCAAGAATAATCATTTGATGCTGGTAATTTTTTTTTTTTATCCAGGTTAACAAATCTGATGAAGCAAGTTCTGATGACGAAAATGGAAAGAAAAACTTGGATGTCGATCAAATGATTAAAAATAAGTAATTTTTTAAACTGCAAATTCAAATGATCATTAATTAACGGTGACTCATGAAGTCATAAACAAAGATGACCATATAGGCTCTACCATAACTCAAACATCTTTAACACAAAACATGCACAAGCAAATCCTTGAAAACATTCAACCATACTTTACAAATTGCAACTACTATTTCTGCATTACTATATATGGAAACCATTACAATTGTTTAATGGTTTCAAAATTTTATAAACTGAAACCATTTGTATTGTTAAATGGTTTAATCTATCAAAGTACGATTAATTCATGTCTAATGGTTTTGTAATAAACTCTAGTACAAACTTATAACATAAAAAACAATTAACAAATGTAAATATATCAATCAGTGGCCACTTTTCCTTTTAAAGCCTCGTCATCTCTCTTTTGTTTCTTCCGTCCTATAAGGAATTTCTGCCTTTGTCTAGCTTTTTCATAATCACTTTTAAGTCGCTTCTTTGACTTAATTGGATTTGGTCTTTCTTTGAACTTTGGTGCAGTAGAGTTCACCCTAGTAGATGATTCACCAACAACAGCTGCTTTTGAAGACTTAGATGGTGTCACGGAAGATGTGTCCGTATGAATACCTTTAGAAAGAAGCAACTCCTCTGCCTTTTTCCCAGCTTCAAGAACACCGTGAAGAAAAACTTGAGAAGCCTCAGGATCTGCGCAAACACGTGTAGAAAGCTGCACTGTAACAGCACAAATTTGTTGATATCGTTGTGCTTGAGTGGTTTCTTCAGTGCCAACACTGATGGTAGATTTCAGCTTATCAATAGACGGACGCACATCTCTAGTCCAACGCTTTAAAACATATTGTCCAAGTATCGTCTTCAAACAATGATATTGCACAGAACCACCTAAGAACTCCAAAATTTTGAAAACATGTCGACATAAGAAGCCCCTGTTCTCAAACATACGACATGTGCAGCTAAAACTTTTGCTCCTAATATCAACCGTGACAACCCTTTCATCAAGTCGATCATGATCTTCAAAACTTGGGAAAAGGTTTCCTTGATGTTGATATCAAATCCATGAAAACAGCAATAACACTATTAAGAACAAAAAACCATTAGATATGATAAATTGAAGCTAAATTGTTCATTTACATATGATAAATTGAAACTACAACTGAAGCTAAATTTACTGTGAAAATGGTTTCTGTGAGTTGTACTCCAAAACCATTAGATGTACTAAATGGTTTTCGAGTACAAAACCAAAACTCATAATAGCTAATCTTTTGTGTGGTTGAAACAGAAAAACACACAACAAATTCAATAAATTCAATCACAGAAACAGGAACATGTAACAGGGAATACAATCTATTGAATTTATTAAGAAATTCAATAAATTCAACAAATACAATCTATTGAATTTATTAAGAAATTCAATAAATTCAATCACAGGAATAGGGAATGGTTCATAAATCACCAAAAATGCGAAATTGAAAATCGATCCAACACAGAAAACATCACAAACGCGAAACCTGAAGGTTAATCGGAGTTGAGCGAGCGGCGAGCGGTAGAGAATGAGAGGCGAGCGGCGGTAGAGATTGAGAGGCGAGCAGCGGCAGAGAAGCGGCGAGCAGCGATTGGCGAGGTGAGAAGAGGAAAATGAGAGTATGAGATGTGAAGGAGAGTGTGAGCTGAGATTATTACACGTGTAAAACCAATCTGAAGGTTGAAAAGAGCTTATGCAGGGTGCATAAGGGAAGGACTTATGCACCATAACTTTTGCCATCGAATAGATATGATTCTTGAGAAAAGTTTATAATGAGAGGAACTCCTCACCTTTCAAGCCGGTTTTGTAAGGATGAGTTATGCCCCGATTTTTGTTACATGGTATCAGAGCCTATCGGGTCCATCGTTGGGCTTCCAGCATCGTCCACGATCCAGGCCCATTGGGCTGGGCTGAAGCGTGAGTGGGTGTGTTAGCGGCCAACCCTCGATCGGATTTAGTCCCACATCGGATAGATAGGATTCTTGAGAAAAGTTTATAAAGAGGAGACACTCCTCACCGTACAAGCTGGTTTTGTAAGGATCAGTTAGGCCTCGATATTCATTACATCGTCTGCCCTGATAACCTCTATTAACCCAATGTGCAAATATCCCCCTCAAATTTAAAACTTATATACAAATATATCCCTCAAACTTAAAAACTTACGTGCATATTTGCACCCTGAGTTATAAAACTTAGGTGCCTAGATAAAACTTTGGTATGGCAATTATAACTCATAACCATGGTATTTATTGAAATAATGCCTAAATATTTAATTCCAAGGGATGGGAATAGGATAGGTCAGGTCAGACTTTGATCGGCAAAAGTCTGGCGTACTAAAAAATTTACAAGTCTCAGTCTGACCTATGACCTTTCATATGCATTTTTTTTTTTTTGATTTGGCCTACTTAAAAACCTAGTTTGACCTAAAAGTTTATTTACATGCCTAATTCATATTAAAGTTATTAAATAATTCATTCTAACTACTACTATGTCTGCTTTGGATTCTGTGTCTATTCCTATGTCTACAGGTGAAGCTATGACCGATGCTAATTCGCGCCAAGCAATGGTGGAATAGATGGTTGCATTGCATTCAAATAATACTTGGGACATTGTTCCATTGCCTCCAGACAAAACCACAGTGGGTTGTCGATGGATTTATACAGTGAAAGTTGGGCCAGGTGGTAAAATTGATTGTTTCAAAGCTCGTTTGGTAGCTAAAGGTTACACACAAATATTTGGTCTCGATTATGGTGACACATTTTCCCTAGTGGCCAAAATCAGTTTTGTTCGCTTCTTTCTTGCAATGGTTGTAACACCCCGTTTTCCCAATATACAAATTTCTTAAAAACATTTATCAGAGTAAAAACCATAAACGGGATATCACATAGAAACGTAATCCAAACAGTTAAATAATAATTTAACTTTCACATAATATCTTAACATAGCAGCGGAATATTAGTTCGAAAATCATAAATCAGTTTGGCACGTAGGCCCCATCAAAACAGTTCATATCGTAATCCATAACATTATAAAAATAACATATTAGTCACGTAAGAGAATGAAGCATGTATAACATTAAACCCCATCCCGTTACGTATCAGAGCGACCTAGACGACACAGTGAAGGCAATGCCACTCACGACGGCCACTGCACACTAAGCACGATCACCTGCAAGTTACCCATACAAAGGGCAACATTTTCAAGCAGAAGGGGTGAGATTTCATAACAAAATAACATTAATCAATGTAATTGCGAATCATAAGTTAACATCATAATCATTTCTTTAACAACTTTGCATAATTGCTAAACAGTTATCACGTAATCATATATTCAATTATCATGAACAACATAACATATTTGATAAACACTTATCACGTAATCACACATTCAATCATTATCAACAAGGCTTCTTAATCATGACAATGCGACAATGCTCTTAGACTCCTTATATGCATGTGGTACCAATCGTCATCATAAGTATTAATATACTTTAATCGTGCGGAGGACAAAGCTCCTATAAAACGTGCGGAGGACAAAGCTCCTAATAATCGTGGTGAGGACTAAGCTCAATGAGATGCTATGCATGGACTCTTATGAACAAAACATCGTAGTCATCATATTCAACATGCATCCAATAATTTGGAGCTAAACGTCATCTTATTCATCATATATAGACATTATGCACTTAGTTAAATAACGGAAGCAGCATAAACAAGTCACATAACAGGATGATATCATTATATCAATAGCACATCAATTGCATCAAAATCAAACTTTCATATCTTGCATAATTATACAATACATTAGTTCATGTTCAATCAATATCGACATATCTTAAACAACTCTACAGACTGCATTTAACGTCATCATTAAGTCTCATTACCAAATAGGGGTCGACTCTTGATCAACACGTGCGACACAGATCGCACAAACACTCAAGCAACTACATTCTGGTTGTGCTCGCGAGGCGAGAGTTCTTACTCGCCATGGCGAGTACCACTCAACTCCCAAACTAGTGTTGTTCTGGGTTCAATCTGATCCTACATTCATTCCTAATCAATACTAGGTATGTTCAGGCACTCAAAGGCACTCAAGGTCCAACTAAAAAGGTCGAAACACAAAATCTAACATGCTCTCGGCCTTAGCTCGCTATGGTGAGTAAGGTTGCTCGCTATGGCGAGCGGTACCCAAAGGAACTCGCGAGGCGAGGATCATCCCTCGCCAAGGCGAGCGATGAACATAGGCTCGGGCAGAATACGGGTTTTCTCGAAATTCCATCAACTAACATGGTTCAAAGCCTAATTTTGATTCCATAATCCATCCTAAACATATTCTAAGGTTATAGGACGGTTTCTACATCAATCTAATCAAGTTTTACCGTTTGATCATCAATTTTAGGGTTTTGACCTAATTCCAAAACTTTTCTAAATCAATCCTAACTTTGTCAATTAATCATCAGAATTACATCAATTAACATTATTGAATTATTAGTCTCACCCTTACCTTGTATGAAGAAAATCGCAGCACTCCTAGTGATTCTCTCTTCTCTTGGCTTTTTCTCCCTTTTCTCCAAAAACGTACGTACAACAATGTTTTTCTAAAACTAGGTCTAACCTTTTTATATCTCCTCTTAATTACTTATCTTATCTCACTTTCTCCCCCAAAACTATCTAAAATATCAAAACAGCCCTCAACTAAATATTTTATATTATTTTCAAATCTTTATTTTATTTAACAATAAAATAAATCCCTTAATCTTATCAAATCTTCCAAAACTCATAACTTGTCACAATATCGACTAAACCATCAACATAAACGTAAATCATTCAAATCATACCATAATCATGCATATATTATATAAATATAATATAATCACCTAAACTCGATTAAATAAACAATTAACGAAAGTGGGCGTTACAATGGTTGCCATTTAGCATTGGTGTAACGCCCACTTTCGTTAATTGTTTATTTAATCGAGTTTAGGCGATTATATTATATTTATATAATATATGCATGATTATGGTATGATTTAAATGATTTACGACTATATTGATGGTTTGATTGATGTTGTGATAAGTTATGAGTTTTGGAAGATTTGATAAGATTAAGGGATTTATTTTATTATTAAATAAAATAAAGATTTGAAAATAATATAAAATATTTAGTTGAGGACTGTTTTGATATTTTAGATAGTTTTGGGGGAGAAAGTGAGATAAGATAAGTAATTAAGAGGAGATATAAATAGGAGAAGACCTAATTGTTAGAAAAACTATTGTACGTGAAAACTTTTGGAAAAAGGAGAAAAAGCTTAGAAGAGAGAAGATCAAAGAGAGAGCTGCGGTTTCTGCAAAACAAGGTAAGGGTGAGACTAATAACTCAGTATTGTTAATTGAATGTAATTCTGATGATTAGTTAGCAAGAATTAGGATTGAATTGGAGAAAACGAAAACTAGGTCAAATCCCTAAAATTGATGATTAAACGGTAGGAATTGATTAAATTGTTGTAGAAAGTGTTCCTGGACCTTAGATTATGTTTAGGACAAACTTTGGAATCAATACTAGGCTTAGAACCATGTGAATCGTCGGATTTTTGTGAAAATAGGAAGCCTGGCCGTAGCGACATTCATCGCTCGCCACGGCGAGCTATGAACCTCGCCTCGCGAGTGATGAACATTCATCGCTCGCCTCGCGAACCCTTTTTCCTCGCCTTGCGAGTTGTGCAATGCAGCTCGCCATAGCGAGCAACCTTACTCGCCATAGCGAGCTAAGGCAGAGAGCATGTTGGATTTCGTAATTTCAAATTTTTAGTTGAACCTTGAGTGCCTTTGAGTGCCTGAACATACCTAGTAATGATTATGAATGAATGTAGGACAAGATTGGACCCAGAACAACTGTAGTTTGGGAATTGTGTGGTACTCGCCATGGCGAGTAAGGACTCTCGCCTCGCGAGCAATTCCAGGTTGGAGTGTAATGAGTGCTTGTGTGATCTGTGTCGCACGTTTGGATCAAGAGTGAACCCCCTTATGGTAATGAGACCTAATGATGACGTTTAATGCAGTCTTTAAAGCTGTTTAAGATATGTTGATATTAATTGAACATGAATTAATGTATTGTACAATTATGTAAGATATGAAAGTTTAATTATGATGCAATTGATGTGCTATTGATATAATGATATCATCCTGTTATGTGACTTGATTATGCTGCTGTTGTTATTTAACTTAGTGCATAATGTGTGTGTGTATATATATATGATGAAATGATGACGTTTAACTCCAAATTATTGGATGCATGTTGATATGTTGATTACGGTGATTTGTTCATAAGAGTCCATGCATTAGCATTTCATTGAGCTTAGTCCTCACCACGATTATTAGGAGCTTTGTCCTCCGCACGATTTATTAGGAGCTTTGTCCTCCGCACGATTTATTAGGAGCTTTGTCCTCCGCACGATTAAAATATATTAATACTTATGATGACGATTGGTACCACATGCATATAAGGAGTCTAAGAGCATTGTCACATTGTCATGTCCATAATGCTATGTTGTTGATGACGATTGAATATGTGAATACGTGATACTTGTTTATTGAATATGCAAAGTTGTCTATGAATGATGATGTGATACGTGATAATTGTTTATCAAATATGCAAAGTTACTTAAGAATTGATTATTGATGTTAATGTTAATTATGATTCGAATTACTTTGATTAACGTTATTTTGTTATGAAATCTCACCCCTTCTACTTGAAAATGTTGCCCTTCGTATGGGTAACTTGCAGGTGATCGTGCTTAGTGTGCAGTTTCCGTCGTGAGTGGCCTTGCCTTCACTATGTCGTCTAGGTCGCTCTGATACGTAACGGGATGGGGCTATATGTCTTGCATGCTTCATTCTCTTACGTGAAACATTTATGTTATTTTTATAATGATGACAAACTTCTGAAATATTTTGATGGGGCCTGCGTGACAAAACGATTTATGGATTATGAAATAATTTCCGCTGCATTGTTTAAGTTAATTCGTTGAAAGTTAAATTCTTATTTAACTGATTTTGGATTATGTTTTGTATGTGATATCCCGTTTATGCTGAATACTCTGATAAATGTTTAGAAATTTTTATATTGGGAAAACGGGGTGTTACAATTGGCCCCTTCATTAGTTAGACATTAAAAATGCATTTTTACACGGTGAGTTGCAGGAGGAAGTTTATATGGATCAACCTTCAGGTTTTACTGTTCTTGGTAATTCTAAACTCGTATGTTGGCTTCACCGTTCTCTTTATGGACTGAAATAGTCCCCACGTGTGTGGTTTGGTCGCTTCAGCTCTGCCTTAATACAGTTTGGTATGACTAGATGTGAAGCGGATCACTCTGTTTTCTTCCTTCATTCCTCCACCGGTCGGTGCATATTTCTTGTTGTCTATGTTGATGATATTATCATTACCGGAGATGACTCAAAAGGTATCCAGCAACTCAAAGCCCATATTTTCGAAAACTTTCAGACAAAAGACTTAGGTCCGCTCAGATACTTCTTGGGCATTAAAGTCGCATAATCCTCATCAGGCATTGCAATTAACCAACGCAAATATGCTCTAGATATTTTGACTGAAACTGGTATGCTTGATTGTCATCCTATTGACACTCATATGGATCCAAATGTCAAGCTTCTTCCGGGTTAGGGGGAGCCATTGAAAGACCCGGGAAGATATCGACGTCTTGTAGGCAGACTCAATTATCTTACAGTCACTAGACCTGATATTACCTTTGTTGTCAGCATTGTGAATCAATTTCTAAACGCTCCTTGTGATAGTCATTGGGACGCAGTTATCCGCAGTCTCAGATATATAAAGAATTCACCAGGAAGAGGACTATTATATGAAGACGGTGGCGATGCTAAAATCACTTGTTATTCAGATGCTGACAGGGCCGAATCACCGCCAGATAGGAGATCCACTTCTAGATATTGTGTTCTTATTGGAGGAAATATGATCTCATGGAGAAGCAAGAAACAAAACAGGGTTGCACTATCTAGTGCAGAAGCTGAATATCGTGCTATGGCAGCAACCTTAAAGGAGCTTGCATGACTTAAGAATTTACTCTTAAAGCTTAGATTGGGAGACCTACAGGACACAAAACTCATATGCGACAATCAGGCTGCACTCCACATTGCATCCAATCCAGTTTTCCATGAACGAACCAAGCACATAGAGATAGATTGTCACTATGTAAGACCCAAAGTTCTTTCTGGTGAAATCACCACAGATTTTGTCAAGTTTGAAGACCAATTGGCTGATATGTTTACTAAGTCTCTCAAGGGCTCTCGAGTGAATTATATTTGTAACAAGCTCGGCTCGTATGACATATATGATCCGGCTTGAGGGGGAGTAATAAAAATCAACATTAGTCAACTGTGTATTTATTAGTTCTTAATATTGTAATTAATCATATTCAATACGTTACCAATTGTATACACAAACATATGAATATAAATAAACATTAAGTGTGGTCATACAAGAAAAACAACCATTATACAATCTCAATAATATCTATCATTGCAAAATTCATCTCATTTGCATTTGGTGGCTTTGCTTAAATTTTGACCATAATGTCTTTTATATATCTATCACTACAGAGTTCATCTCATTTGTATCAGGTGGCTTTGCTCAATGTATTAGTAATTCTTTATTCGATGCCTTAATTGCTCATTTTTGCCTACATTTTATATTCGTATTCTCCCGAACAATTTACTTTGAATTGAAGGTCATTAACAACACCTGAAGTGAGGGGCATGAGACGGTGGGGTGGTATTGGACTTTGTTTTTTCTTTTTAAAATAGACTGTGATTGTTATGATCCGCATTGTGATTGTAGCTAGAGTTGTCAAAAAGGATTAAGCGGCCCGTTTAAGGTCAGCCTTAACGGACTTTATCAATCTGAGTTAAAAAGTCGGTTGAAATACGGGTTTGAAAAATACTGTCCAAATCCGACCCTACACAGAATTTTCTTTTCGACATGAGTCATATTAAAGGAGCATGGCCAAAATTATATGATGCATATTCGTGCAATTTTACACATAATTCAAAATCACACAAATGTGATGCAATGCTTTTTATGGAGGGTGCCACTACAACAATACTAGCCGCAATTACTAGTGCCGACAACAATTTTAAATTGAGTGAGTATCCTCATCATTTCTTCTACAATGAAATTTAAAAAAATTAAAGGTGGTGTGCACTCCCTCCATTTTAAAATGGGTCTTGCTAACCAATGCCCTCGAAGCAATAATTAAGGAAACCAAAAATAGTAGTTTTACATAGAAAACTACAATTTTCACACATTTAAAAAGTTGAATTCATCACTTTTTACCACTTTCCAACATAATATTTCTATTATTGTTCACTTAACCAACACCCTAAGGGCACTCTTTAACATTTCCCTTTTAAAATAAATGCTGTTTAAAATTTTTACACAACATATTAAAAAATGCATTAATTAAAATAAAAAGAGATGTTATTTTACCAAATCATCGTAATCAACTATTGGTTTGTTTTTTATTAAAGAAAAAATAATATTTTGGAAGTAATGTATATAGTATTAATTGAATGATATATTTGAAAAGAAAAAGTTATTATTTCATTGAAAACTGAAAGTGACATTCATTTTAAAATAATTTTTTTTATTAAAATGACACTCATTTTAAAACGAATGAGTACCTTTTTATATTTATCTCTCATCAAATGACATTATTCATTTATTTTAAACAAATGAAGAGGATCATTCTCTTTAAACTTGTATCGAATTAAAGATTTAGGAATTTAGAGTTGAGTTCGATGAAAATGATATTTGTACCACTGTTTGACAACTTTATTTTATACTTGCATCATCTTCTTATTCTCTTTCCATTATTTTTAATTAATAATCAGATAGAAAAAACAAAAATTGACTCATGATTGTTGAAATATCACCAATGAGTTTAATCCCCCACCAACTCTCTCACAATTAACTAACTTTAGCCGGATGAAGGACATCAGTTTAGCTCCACCACTTGTTTAACAATATCATCATAAGTGTTTCACAATACTTTAGTAAACATGGTAAAATTAAGAAAATACTTCCTTCGATCATATTTACAAGAGACGATTTACTTTTAAGATACATTAAATAATTTATGTATTTGGTTTAAATTCTTGACTAGATACATACATTATTCAATGTATCTAAAAAGTCAACTTTCTCTTATAAATAGGATCGAAGGGAGTATACAATAGAGGAATGAATCACCAAAATGTAACCAAAAAAAAAATCACCAAATTAAAAGGCGTCACCTAAAACTTTTCAATTCAACTCAACATGATTCCACAATAACATCAAACATTGTCAAAAGGTGACAGAAATTAAAATTCAAAGGGAGTACAATCCAGAAGAGTAAGGGAACAGAAGAAAAAAAAAAACAGTTAAAACATTGTAATTAAGATTCTACATGGTTTTTTTTTATTTGGTAGTAGCCGGTGTTCGAACCCCAAACTTGCATATTTTATATATTTTTCTACCAACTGAGTTAAGCTCACGAGGACAGATTCTACATAGTTTATTTAAATCAAACAAAACCATTCTTATATTGTTGAATCTACCTTGTGTTGAAAAGTATACGATTGAAGATCCTAGACCAAGCTGCCTGTAATCGTGGATTCAACCCGTTGGTAAATGGTCTTGATTCTCTCTTAATTTCTTCCATGGTTTCCACAAAAGAATTCAAGCTTCTGATTGGTGGAATATAGAGAATTAAAGGAACAGCAGAGAAAGCCATCGTCAACAAAAATTGAAGCATTTTTTTCTTTGGAATTCTGCAAAAACCAACACAAAGATGTTAATTAATCACATAAAAAGAGACAAGGTTAACAACTTTAATATCAAATAGATAAAGGGTATTTGGATTTTGTGCCTTTTTTTCTTGGATGGGTAAGGTTCAAAGAAAATATTTAACTCAATGTTTAAGAAGAAGAAGGTAGATGGTGTTTGACAAGGTTAGAGAGATAGTGAGATATCCTGGAAAGTTCAAAGGCTTTAAAAAGCATAAATTTTTAAGGAGTCTATTATAAAAAAAAAGAAATTTAAAAATAAAAATATAAGTCAAACATACTATAAGAAATTTTAATAAAAATATAAATCAAATATATTAAAAGAAATTTTATTTTGAAAATAAAAATATAAGTCAAACATATTATAAGAAATTTTATTTTAAAAATAGAAATATAAGTCAAACATATTATACTTGTCCAAAAAAAAGTCAAACATATTATAAGAAATTTTATTTTAAAAATAAAAATATAAGTCAAACATATTTTAAAAAAAATTATTTAAAAAATAAAAATATAAGTCAAACAAATGTGAATTTAATAATTAAATAATTCTTTATGTAAAACAACTTTTAATTCTTTGAACAATGCCTCAATGACACTTACTAGTATTTCTCTTTAAAAAACACTTATATGTAAAATATATTTATAAATACATGTATACTTTTTTTTTTATAGGACAAGTATAATTTTGTTGTTGATATAAGAGATACATCATATCATGTCATGGTGAGAGGCATATAAAAAATAGAAAATAATTCTATATGAGAATCTGAGTTTGATTCTGAGTTGGACAATTTTTTTTTGTTAGATTTTATATAGTTTTTTGTTGAAATTTAGATTATCAGTCATCCTTCACTTGAAAAGTGAAGAATTAAAGAAAAAGAAAAAAGAGAGTATAATTGTACTTATCTCTCAATGCTCTCATTTGTGGTGTTTTGCGTTTTTTGTTTGCTTAAATGTTGCATTCGTTGTACACAATTTTTAGTTTTATCCATTTTAGGAAAACTGAGTTGTTTCAAACGAATTACAATAATATGCCTAAATGATTTGGAATTATATTTAATTCGTTAACAGTTATAATTTAAATTAATTTTCCTTTAAAAAAATTAAATTAATTTTAGAAAAATACAGTTTTTTTATAAAGTTCTAGAAAATACCATAAAAGTCAGCAGGGGGTCTGAACCCAAGATACACATTTGTTTGGACACAAATCCAAATGACATTTGAAGACACACAAAATAAAATAAAAAATTAAAGGAAAATAAAATTATAAGATATTAATTTTTTTTAGACAACAAAGATAAATATATTAAATAAAAATAAAAAGATACAGAGACTTGGGGGATATTGAACCTGACCCAGGTACAATTTAATTGGGGATTCATCGTGATAATACAAACCACGTGGACTAACCCTAATCAATCATGACATAACAACCACTCCTCACTGGCGCAACCTAGCGAACTCGCGTACGGGCGCGAAACCAGGTTACAAAAAAGATGAAGAGCGAGCAATGTATACAGATCAAAAAGAGTTTTAAATTGGTGAGTGGATCGACTGCCAACACGGTATCAAAATCCACGTACCAGCAGCCCCATGAACAAAACAACAAGAATAATAGCTCTTTCGAGCATAACAATCCGAGAGCATCATAAAACTGAGACGGATAAGAAGTCAACACCGAAGAGTGAGGCAGACCTATCACCTTGAGACCTGCAAATCTCAACAGACCTGGAACATCAGAGAATCAAACAGAAGGACACCAACACCACCAGTTTCGCAAGAACAAACCCTTTCGGGTTAACGGAACCAAACCCTTTCGGGTTTTTGAGAACTAACCACCACAAAAAAGGTCACAAGTCTATACCCACCCAAACTCTGATCCAGCAAAACAATAACAATAAAAATACAAAACACACTTTTAGAGAAACCGGCAACGATGAAATAAAACACAACTGGCTAACAAAATCGCTAGATGAGGCTGCACCAAACGAAACAAACAGAAGCAGTAACACAACAAAGCCACAAACACGAACACAGAACAGCCGGCGAACTCCACAACACAAACTCAGCAACACCGCAACGGAACAAAAACGAAGAACTATTCTAACATTGAGGAAGGTGAAAGCAACCCAAAGGAAAGGCAGATCCAAAAACCTAAGGGAAGAACAAAATAACGTCGGATCTGCGCAACCAGTCAACCACACCATAACCCATCGATAAACGGCAAGTGACAGACCAGAAGCAGCAGAACACAATGAACAGTTGCAGATGAGAGACGTTGAGTAACATTTGCCTCCGACGAACCGCCGTCGAGAGGTGATGCGGATGGGCGACCCACCGTCGCATCACCACCACAACCATCTACATCTTGAAAGGCAAATATTTGGATAGGAGGGAAACGGCGTGTAGTTCTTAGAGAGAGGTCAGAGGATTTTCTTTTAGAGAGAGAAAAAATCAAGTTCGAAGATATTAATTGATATGGCTAAATACTTTTTATTTAGTTTTATTGATTTCATGTGAGTGTATCTAAATAATATTTATTTGGTTTGTGTGCATGAAAGACTTTCCCCTCAACCCAATTACACCAAAGAATTACACAAAAGCCAATCTAAGACAAAGTTGACATGTTATCTCTAAAAAGCAAATGATGGCAGACATAGGTGTTATAAAGATAATGATACCTACAAAAAAGAAGGATAAAACAAAGCAACAAATTCTAGCAAACATGACAAATTAAGTGTGTTGTTCTCATTAATTTTTGAAGTTGCAGTCTCTGAGGCAATAAGGCAACTTCATTGAGTGTTGATGTTTTGGTTACCCGTCTTCAAACTCTATCCAATTAGGGTTTAGCCTCATTGGATCTGATTTATACACTTTGAGTTTTCTGGATCTATCCGTAATGATGGCGACCTTGATTACATGTTTTGGTTAATTGTTGAAAATAAAATTTTACATCTTTGTATCTGATACATTGAAGTGTAATAGTGTAATATGTTCGAATTTGTATCTGTAATCTTGCATTTTAATGAATCTGTGTCAAATTTGTGGATTGTTTGTTTAACGACGAATTTGTGTAATTTGAATCGGTTATGTGTGATTATGTTATTATGAATACTATGTTGTTTAAATGGTGTAACTTCGATAAATTATGAGAGAGTATTGATTATGGGTCATTGTGTCGGTAATGTTGTATTTCAATGAATTTGTGTTGAATTTGTGGATTGTGTATTTAACGACGAATTTGTGTAATTTAGATCGATTATGTGTGATTATGTTATGATGAGTATTATGTTGTTGAAATGGTATTTGGATTAATTATGATAGTGTATTGATTACAACTCATTAATGGTTTGGTTGCATGTAATAAATGACGTTTTACAGCAATACCAGAAGTCAACGTGAGTTAACTCATGTTATACCAATACAAAACATGAGTTAACTCACGTCAGAGCAACGAGAGTTAACTCACATTATACCAGTACAGAACATGAGTTAACTCACGTCGGAGCAACATGACTTAACTCACGTTGGTACAAGGCGAACATGACTTAAGTCACATTGGGGGTATTTTTTCCAGTTCATGTGGGAGTGAGCAATTTTGAATGGGAGAAGAGCAATTTTTTACGAATATAACGACATGTACATGGATTGGAGTCTTATAAATAATCATATTTTTTAATTCTTTTTTTTCTATTAGCTAATCTATATAAATTAAAAAAAAATTAGATAAGTATCTAATTGTTAATAGCAGAAAAATGTAATAAATTATACCCAAAATATTAATACAAATTATATATATGGTTTAAAATTTAAAAAAAAAAAACTAGTGCAATGGCATGCAGAAGCAGAACTTGTAGCTGAACTTGCAGTATTAGAAGGAGAAGGAAAAAATCTGACAACCGAGAATTATGATCAGGAAAAAGGTAGACATATCTACCAGGCTCGAGACGTAAAACATGTGTTGAATGGGAGGCAACCACGTTAGTTTATTTTTCTCTCTAATTTCCCTTTCCAATAAGTTTACGATTTTTTGTCACAAAAATTACTTTCTTTAACTGTTGTTACTCCTCATTATTATATTAAATTTTGAATAATATATAACCTTTCCATTTTAAGGTTTAAATTGTTTTAGTCTCATCAAGTTCTTTCAGAATATTTACATCAGAAGGCTAGCTTACCCCCCAAAGTTCAAGAGCGCGATAATTATTGGGGCTTGTTGTGGAAGATACACATCATAATAACCTCCTCTTTTATATATATCACAATCGGTGAGACTTTGATTCAAATATACATTTCACTCTTCTGCTATAATTTTGTCTATTTTAAGTGTTCCACGTGAATCTTATTTTTGCGCAGATTTACAGTTGTTCTTTATGGATTGTCGGTCATATTATATTATACACTAAGAAATTTTTGGGTACCTTTAGGCTTTTCAAGCCACCCTTATTACTATTTATTTTTCACTAATAACTATTATTTCAGATACTTCATGGTACGGAATTATTTGGACTAGAGATTCAAAAATAGATCTTAACTTAAATTTATATCCATTACTAACTTGGATTTGTGATAATTTATAAAATACATATGCGAATGGATAAGAATCTTGTGGGGTTGACACCCCACAATAAGAAGAAGAATTGACAATTAATGGAAAACAGAGATTGAATGTGCGAACCCTACCTTCTCTAATCCGTTTGACACGTGCAATTTCTTTTCCGTCGATACGTCCTGCAATTCCATAGAAAGTCAGGGTGACCCCTTGTGGCAAAAAAGGAACTACAAAGTTGTATTGAAGGTTATATCCTTTCTGAAATCGGTATTATTTTTCGTATTAATTCAGAACTATGTATGCAGGTATATTGAACTGACGTGGTTGTGAACAAAAGTAAGTGAACCAGTGATCGAATAGAGTAATCTCTTGGAGGTGTATTGCTTAGGAATCGTGAGATATAAAGACAAAGAGTGATTCTTGGAGTTCACGGAAGAGAAAATTATACATTTCTAACATGTTACTATTCCGTTCATCATTGATGCAGATGTTTGATATCTTGAGGAGATTGATTATGTGATTTTGTATATAAGTTTGTTGTTGTAATTTCGTTGAACTTGGTTCATAAACCAAATGAGTTACACTTGAGTGAAGATAGATCCATTGATCACGGGTCAAATCTATAATGTGATATGTTTTTTCTTATGGCTTATTTAACATCGATGAAAATATATAATATAACTTTTTGATGTCTATTATTCATGCGTCGTACGGGTTGAAAGTCTAATTAAGAGTAAAGACAACTTGTTGAAAACACAATTCTCTCGTCCACTATAGAGCTGCTAGTATTAGCCCTGATCACTTCAAGTTTCCCCTCCTTGGGCAACATTTAATGCGATCATCTCTCCCAACTAACTTCCAAAACCTTGAAGCATTTATCATGACCTTTGATATACCTTTATGCAATGAATAGGATATTCAAATTACTCAATCAGCATCCCTAAGTCCATAAATACATGCATCTATTCCCAATAAACATCATTCCCACCACTCTCACGATTCTTCCTTTTCTTCCTCTCAGTTTTTGCTTCTACATCTGTATTAATATAGTTATATGCTAAAATACGTCCCTCTATGTTCAATAAAATTGATTGACATGGCTCATTGATTATTCATTACAAGATCTTGAAAATTCTATAAGGAATAAGATAATCAAATTTATTGTTTTGATCTATACGGTAAGAATTTAGGGGAGTTTTATTTCTTATTTTTGTTCACAATTCCAATTTCTTTTATTGGTTTTCAATAATATTTTGTGAATTTTTCTAGGGTTCTCTTTTAGCAACACAAACTAGATTAAATAACCGTGCACAAACCTTAAACGACTAATATTGTGAAATGGATGGAGTAAATTGTTATCGAAAAAAATTGTCCTAAATTATAAGTTGTTTTACAATACCAATGAACATTAAAGTTACTCTTTTTAATTTTTATTATACCAGTAACTATTGATTACTCTTTCTTCTTTAATTTATATTTCTCATACCATTTATTAAGTACAATTTTGTAAAACAACTCATAATATATTTTTTCCATTTATAATTAATTACATTTCTAAATACTTGTGAAATGTCCAAAACTTTATATAATCTAAAACGGAGAGAGTATCAAGGTGTTCCACTGAATGATTTTATTTATGGAGTACTAACTTTTGCCCTTAATACACATGTTAAAAATTCCGCAAATATCAAATATTTATCATGAAAAATTAATTTTTAACTTCTTAAAAAATAAATGGGCACAATTTCCAATACCTCTGGTTCTATTTATAAGAAATATTTGACTTTTTTGATTCATTGCATAAATGATGTATTTTGTCTATATTCTAAACAAAATATATTAACTACATAATGAATCTCCCTAAAAAAAAAATTACATAATGAATCTAAAAGGTCAATTTTTTTTTATAAATAAGACTGAATGAAATATTTTAGATCTTTAAGGACACAAGTTAGTAATTCTCAATGTTTATTTTTTTAGCGGTCGTCGGGATTCGAATCATGTACACATATATCATTTATCAACTGAACTAAACTCACGATGACTTCTCCATATTTATTTGAAGATTATGTTGAGGAGATGAGTCAAATTGTTCACACATTTTTCACCATTGTAACTCTAAAAAATTCCTTTTCAATAAACCGCAACCTTTTTCAACAAAAACCACAAAGACAAAAACACCCTCCAACATTCACCAACTCTATAAAACCCATTCCAACCACACATTTTCATTTTCAATTTTCAAAACCCTTTCATCTTCAACTTCCGCGGGAAAATGCCTCGAAAACGTAAACAACCCATTCCAGGAGTACTATGGCGTCTCTTCCGAAACCGAGCAAGAACCCTAACAGAAACAATCCTTTCCTTGCTTCCATCTCCACATCCTTCTCCTGATCTGTGTTGCTGTAATGGGCGGATTTGTCTTGGTTGTTGCTCGGACGCGAAGTCGTTTCTCGTCAGACCGAATGATCCTGTTGGTTATAGGAAATTGCTTGAGAATTGTTATGTTGTTGTTAAGGAAAATGTTAATCCTATTTGGTTTTTCATTCCGTACTCACATTGCTCGCAATTTCAGGTTACATAAAATTTTTAAGTGTTTTTTATTTTTATGTTTCGTTTTTTTAACTTTAAGCTCCGTTTGGTAAAAAATAGCGAATAGCTAATAAACTAGCTTATAATAGATAGCTGATAAGCTAACTTATAGCGGATAAGTTAGTTGATTGAATCTGTAGTGTTTGGTAAAATTAGTTGTTGAACTAGTTTGTAAATATGAAATGACATAAAAATAATATATTTAATTAATATTTTTTTTTTCAGTTAGGATTGCCGGGGTGAAATTGAGATAAATACTAATTATAAGTTTTAAGCTAAAAGCTACTTGAATTAGCTTATCAAAAACCGCTATAAGCTAGTAAAAATAAGCTTTAAGCTCGTGAGAAAGTGACGGTTACTAAACGGGTCTTTTTTAGTAAAAAGAGCTTAAAGGATATAAGCTATAAGCTCAAAAATATTTCTAACCAAACAGACCCTTAGATTCAGCGTTACTGTTGATTGAAGCTTATTAGTGTTTTGAATGGTTTCGTTTCATTTGTATTGTTTATATTAAAGTCATTTCTATCTCTAGCACTAACACTTATGATGAAAGGTGTGTCTAGTGTTAAAGTGTCCCACATTGGATGAGATGGTCGAACACATGTTTATAATGGGGACAATCATCACCTCACAAACCGGTTTTCTGGGGTTTAGTCAGGTCCATCCACAAATTCTAAGATCTGGTGTCCACGACACGTCACTGACATGATACTTAGACATGTGATTATGTTCAATTAATTCATTTTTTCAAATTTTTACTAGTGTCCACGTGTTTGTGTCCGTGCTTCATAGATACTGTGCCAAGTGCTTTTTTATTTCACTTTCATTTTTAACTCTTGCAATCGGTGTTTATATTGATTGAAGCTTATTAGTGTTTTAAGTAGGCTTGTTTAAGAGATTTGGAATTTATGGTGCGTTTGATTCATAAAATACCAAGTACTGTACAATACAACCATGCTGGAGAGATAATATTTTTTATGTTGGAGAATAAAAATGCTAAATTAGTATTTTTGATATTCTATACTCTTGACGAAAGGTTTTTTTTAGATGACTCTTGACGAAAAGTTGTCCCATAGTATAGTAAGGGACAAAAAAAATTGTTTTTGTCCAAGCCCTTGCTACCTATTTTGTCCAGTTTCTAAATCAAACAGGGTGCAAATAAAAAGTTGTTCAGTCCAATCCCTTTTATTTAGCAAATGATGTGTTTGCAGAGTTTATCAACGAGTCATCTTTGTTTGGTTTGTAGACGAAGTGATAAGCACCACCTAACACCCCCCACACACAACTGTGAGGTGCAGGTTCGACCCCGGGTGAAGGTGTCCAGCCTAGCATTATTGACATTGTCTGTTTGAGCTAGGTCTTACAGACATTTATAAGTCATTTCTATAAGCATTTTTGTAAATATTTGAATAATTTTTGCTCCAATCTCATGTAAGCCTTTAAGGTTATGTCCGCTTTGAGTTTTTAAGTATTCACTATTTTTTCTTTAAATGACATGAGAGAGAGTGTATATAAACTACCGTTAATCTCGATTAGCGAGCAGTGAGCAACAGAATATTAGCCCCAATCAAGGTTGAGGGATTGAAGGTCTGTCATCTCTCGTGCGTGACTTAGACCCTGCTTCTAGTGCCAATGTTCTGACCGCAATGTTAGTAGTCTACTGGTAAACACTCGCTCTCTGCCATATGTTAGTATTCAGGAATCAGGATTTGAGTCTTGGACCTCCTTCTATCTTAAGAAGTGTTTTCAGTTCATTGATTGTGAAAATATATATGTCTTCCTCTTTCTATTGGGGATTGGACTTTTAAATTGAAGTCTGGAAGCTGGAGTGGATGTTTTAGGAATTTTTGTTTTTGATTTTCAGATTGTGAATAGCATTGTTGAACTGATGGGTGAAGTGGACCCAGTCTCCGCCAATGTCTTGTGCTCTGGTTATGATAAGGTGAGAAATTTCTTCTCTTCTTTAGTGCTATACAACTTTGTAGTTCATCTGTGCCACTTTTAAATTTCGAGCTTTTATTTAGTTTTGTAGTTTGTTTCAATTCCTGTTTTTTTGCCATTATGAGTGTATTCTTGAAGTTGGATTAGAATATTAGATATTTTCAAGAGGTTGTAATGCAGTGACTTTTCAGTTTTAATTTTGTTCTGCCCAGATTGATATGTTTTATTAGTTGCCGAGTTGTTTGTCCTGAAAATTTCAACTATGGTTATAAATCAAGAGGCGGGTTGGTTCTATGCTGAATGCTGATACATACCATAAGCCTGCATACTTTTGCATGGTTTTTGTTTGCCTATCATTTAAGAACTGAAGGCCATGCATGTAACAATGTAATCTCCACCTTCTCCTTACTATATGATACAATACAATCAGCAGATATGCCAGGGTTCATTATTATCAACATTATTAGAGGAAGTATAAGATACTAGTACTATAATATGTTTATCAAGATGTTATTACAAGATATCTTTCTATCTTCTGATAGTTCTCTTCCCTGACTTTTATTTAACTGTTGATTGTTGACATGATATCACTCGGAAATTGAAGGTTCCTTGTAGTGCATTGCTGATCAAAATGTGAAATGTTTTTGAGGACTTATAATTTTTTTTATAATGAAGGCTAATGTGTGATGTATTTTGGTTACTGGTTTTACTTTTGTTTATTTCACAATCACAATTAATAATTTTGTTCATCTGTGATTGAATTGGTTCACCAGATTGAAGGAGAAACATCTGTAAAGCAGAGTGAGGAAAATCAGTGTTGTCAATTGCGGATTGCATAAAAGTGATAAAACAGCGTTTCCTGAAATTACGCTACATGACAACACTATAACACCACTATAGCCTCTATTTGACAACACTTTGTGCAAATTGTGTATTGAGGAATAATAGCAATTTGTTTAAATTCTGCTATGCTATCACGATATATTGTTGTTATAGTTACTATTTGACAACACTAAAAAGTTATTCTTTTCAGTTCTACCAATTCCTAGGCAATGATTTGTTTTAAAGTGGCTTCCAGGGAATTCAAGTGTCCTGGCCTGTCCTCTCTAAACTTTCTGATTCCCAAAAAATTGTTTTTCTGTCAGCCAGCTGGTCTTTATATGGCTGCGGCCTAACTAATAGCCAGCAACTAAATCACTCATTCAGTTGCATTGAGTTAGCCACTCCCCTTTCTTTAGTAACAGAGACTCTCTTAACTACTGGCTGTCTATCAATATGCAGAGTAAATGCCCTAATGTGGAGCTTTTATCCTGTCCATCGTGGTGTCTTCTCTTGAGCAGGGTATTTAATTCTATGAAGATTTTTTTTAGAAGTATGATGTTATTTTTTTCATTCGTTTTCTATCAAAATTAGGTATAAACTTGTAATTGTATCCATGCAGGTTGGAGATGATCTAATGGTTTACCTACTAAAGAATACATCAATATTCCTACCCACTTCCCATGGAAAACACTACCAGGTGGCAGGCCCTCCAATCAGTCGTCTATGCTTTGATAAGTTAAATAAATGTTCATCAAAGTTTGACAATCAGCAGCCTTCACTTCATAAAAGCGGTAATAAGAACCTTTAATTAATCATACTGTGATCTCAGTAAACATTTCTATAGCATTAAGCACTTTCTATCTGAATATGGTTTTTCTTATTGCCAGAAAAGATATGCATTTGGCATATTTAAATTCCTCTAGTTTCTCTAAGCTGTTATGTTTTTGTTTTTAAACATATGGACTTCTAGTTCTATTTTCATATTCATTAGCTATATTGCTAAACTCTTAATTAATACTGTAATCACCAATTGAAATTACATGTGTCAGTCGGTATTCTTTTAGAAATTTCATTTTAAATTACCAGATATCATTAACTGATACAATTTAAAAATAAATACCAGTAACTTAATAAATTTGTGAATTGGTGACCCTTGTTTTATTTCTCTGTTAAACGTTTGTCTTCTTTTCTAATGTCATGAGTATTTGAGCAACAATACATACTAGAATATCTTTTTGCCTTTCGATTAACGGTTGATATATGGGGTTATGTTTGCAACAGGAGCACAAAAGAGAAAAAGATCTGCGGATATTGATGACACAACCGTACAAAAACAAAAGCGCCATATTTCTTGCCATACTGATGGTCCTGTTGGATTTGGAAGTAATGTAGGTTTGACTGATAAGTCTTCAATGCAACTGGGTAGGCATCATGGGAGCAGGAATTATGATGTCAGTGTTTCTGAAGCTCCTATGTCTACAAGAACTGTGACTGTTACAAGGAAGGCAGAGTTAGAAGGGAAACCAGACTTGAACTGTATTACAACTAAACCTGGAAAGCGATCTAGGCCTTGTCGTTGGAAGAGGCTTAGAGGAAAAAAGCTGAAGCAATCAACCGTTGAAGAAGATAATCTTAATATGCAATGCAATTTGCTTCCTACTAATACAGATGTCTTGCATGCTAATTTACAACATGACAACACCAGCTTAAGCTGTCATGAAAAGGTGACAAATTGTTTCTGTGAAAATTTGTGAAAGTCACTTACCAACTTTTGTCTTAAAATTCGGCAGGAATTAAATGCTTTTTTGCTGCATTTTCGTTTGTTTTTATAAAAAGAAAAATCTATCTCGATAGAAAAGGAAATAAAGTTAGCGTACGATCTTCATAGACTTGCAACAATCAGAAACGGGAAAAAGCAAAATGTGTGTACCGAAAAGATCTACTCAATCCTTTTGCAAGCTTTTCCTTGAAATACCTTTTAACATCCCATGAGCAAAGCTCGCAATGAAGCAAGGGAAACGAGCCTGTCTGGATGAAGCTATTGATAAACATTATTATCGTTGTGAAGTTCTGATTACTTAACAGCAGAAAAATTTATTTTTTTGATATACATATTTTAGAGGTCAATGAGTTGGATCCAAGTGGGATAAGGCTTGGTTGTTGTTGTTTTATATACATATTTTAGTTATGAAATGTGTTTATGATAAAGGGAGTGGGAATAGTTAGATGAGATGTTGATGATAGGTCACATTACCCAAATTTATTAGTATTGAAATGTGGGATTCTTTTCAATCTACATCGATTGTAATTTTCATTTTGATTTAGTGCATAAATTGTCTTGCAGATATAATTTTATGTTTCGTTATTACATCACATTTATATGTTGTTTAGCTGCAGATGTTGCGGAAATGTTCTTGCTGTTTGATCTTACATTCTCTTCCAGCTATTCCTAAGTGGACTGATATCAATAGGAAATACATCTTTTATAATTTGGAGTCTTCACTCTCAGTTCTTCCGAAGAAACGTATCCACCAATGACTTTTGAATCTAATATAGTGTACATGCCCACCCTGAAATGATTTTTTATATTTATCATTCCCATCTTTGATTATTTTTACAAGTAAGGGACCAAATTGGTTTGGGAGTTCTTTCGGAATCACCTGCCCTAGTTCACGTTCCTTCACAAATTATCTTCAGATATTTTACATTCCTTAAAACCAAATTTGGCTTGTTCGAAATTGCTCATTGGCAATATTTTTGGCTTCTCAGATGTAAATGCCAGTGCTCAGCCATTGCCATGTTCCCACAGCAGTGGCTCGTGTCTCATTGACTCTGCATGCCTGTAAGTTCAGGCAGGCCCTTTGTATAAGATCCCCAATTCATCTTGCTCTATTGTTCAATCTTCTATCTCCTTTGGAGTTTGGATTTCATGATGCTGCAGGACTGATATATAACTTTTCTATGATTGTTGGAAGATTCATTGATCTTAATCTTTTTGCTGTGTTGTGTGTTAAAGGCGTCTTCGTATGATTTCATGGAAAAGAAGTGCCTAGAACCTGGAAGTTGAATATTCTTTGGTCCAAAGGTTGCTATGTAGTGAGGGTTTAGATGGTTTCTTGATTGATGTTTACTGTAATTCGTGAATGATATGTTGACCAAGGAAGAAATGAAAAAAAGAAAAAGCTTATGGCACACTATTTCCTTGAACGTATAAATTTCTGTGAATAATGCCTTGATATGATTCCTTGTGCATAAAATGAAATCTGTATTGATTTGATGTAGAGAAGGTGAAGAACTACAAACAAAAAAAAAAATCAAAATCATTCAAATTCTTATAGTTGATTTGATGAGTTATAATGATAAAGCTCAAATAAATTTCAATATCATCAGCCAGATAATAAGCTTTTTATAAGGATTAGCATCCGAATTCAATAAAGAAGCTCGCATTTCTTTGAAATTGTAATAATTCAATGGTTTTTAGGTATCGTCTATTGTGAAGTGGTTTAAGTATCTCATTTGTAGGACAAAGTGTTGCTGGGATGCAAAGCTTTCGGATAAGCACTGTGTTCCATTACTTGATCAACATGGAAATTGAAGATCTAGCCCCAGATTTATCACATTAATATCTGTCTTTGAACACATAAGTTTTGATAAATAATCTTGGATATGGTTCCTTGTACATAGAATGAAATGGGTATTGAAAAGATGTAGAAAGTGGTGGAGGAATTAAGAAACAGATCAAAATTGTTCATATTCATATTAGTTGAATTTATGATTGAGCACAATATGCTAAGCAATACAATAATCCATTTTTAGTGTTAATATTCAAATTCAATGATTAGGCTCATACTCTTCCAAATGTTAATATTTGCAATGCTTTTTTTGTAGGTATCACTCTCTTGTTAAATGGTTTAAATGTTAATATTTGCAATGCTTTTGTAGGTATCACTCTTTTGTTAAATGGTTTAAGAATGTCATTCGTAGGGCACGGTGTTGCCAGCCTGCAAAGTTCTTGGATAAGCATTGTGTTGTTTCATCATTGGATCAACATACAGATGAAAGTAATAACTCCAGACTTGAGGTATTTCTTTTTCTCCTAAAGTTTTACTATTTTGGCTGGGTTGAGGTTACAAGATTTTTTTTTACCTTTTGCATTACATACAATTATTTTTTTATCATCAATTGAATATATGTACTACTTATCTTATCAGATTTTCTTATCGCAGGACAATGTATTTGACACAAATGTAAATAAGACATCTATGGAGTTTGATACCCAACATTCACAGCGTGAGGCAGTTGAGTCATTCTGCTCAAAAAGTCAAGTAGTATCTTTCATTTGGGCTGTTTCTAGAAGTTTACTTCCTTCTGAATTACTAGGTACTCCTTCGAATTGGAGAATAATGAGAAGAAATATTTCCAGGTTCATACACTTACGGAAATTTGAAAAATTCCCTTTAAAGCTATGTTTGCATGGGCTGAAAACATCAAGGTTTCCATTCCTATCAAATAAATATTTCTTGAGTAGTCAAAATGCTTCGATTCTGAAGTATTTAGAAGGACATGATGAAGTCCTTCATAAAGAATTCAGAAATTGGAACAATGATGTACATGGTGTCAAACGTAAGCTTCTGGAGAAGTGGATCTTTTGGTATTATTCATTTCTGGTTGTGCCTTTGGTGCAAGCAAACTTTTATGTTACTGAAAGTCAGCAAGGAAAACAAGATATTTACTATTATAAGAAACCTGTTTGGGAGAAGTTGACTAAAAGCACTATTGCTTGCCTCAAAGAATCAAGATATAGTCAGTTGGATGATGTGGCCTTGCGTAATATTCTTAGAGGTAGACCATTTGGATTTTCAAAGCTCAGAGTTCAACCTAAAGAAAATGGAGTAAGGTTGGTGGCGAATCTTCAAGGTTCTTCAAGATTGCCATTGGTTGAGTCTGGTATGGGAGTTCGATACTGCAAAACTCAAAGGAAAGAAAAACACCAGAAAATAATGTCTCAAAAGTACCACTCTGTAAATTACGTTCTTCGTGATGCGCATACTATTCTGAAAGGAATTCAGTTCAAGGAGCCTCAGAGACTAGGCTCTTCAGTATTTGATTACAATGATGTTTATAAAAGACTCTGCCCATTTTTGGTTAGCCAGAAGAAGGAATTGACACCTATGTCTTCCTTATTCATTGTCACGTCTGATGTTCTGAAAGCATTTGATTCTGTTGATCAAGATAAGCTGCTTGACATAATGAAAGAAGTTCTTTGGAAAAGCGAATATTTTCTTCAACAGTATGATCAAGTTATTTGCACAAAGAACTCTTTGTGGGTTCAAAAGCAATTTACTATGCGGGATGAAACGAGCAACACTGGCCATACACAGTTCAGATCATTTGCTCCATCCCGGCATGCTGTCTTTGTTAATCAGGTATATTTTTTCATTTTTCTTAATAGTTGCTGGAGAAAGTTATCTTATCTGGGTCAGTTTATTTGCATATTCTGTCATCATATGTTCTGTTTTGTTGTATCTCATGATCATAAGTCAGAATCCAATACATAACACACAGCTCAAATTTAAATGTCTTGTACTTATTCCCCTACATATTATACATAAATTTTTTATAACTTCTTTACTGTTGAATGGGTATCTGACATGTATCTCAATTGAATTTTTTTATGATTACACCCTTTGTTCACCCATATTTAAGCTGACAATAACATTAAAATTACAGTTCTTTTAGACTGAGGTTTTCTTTGATTTTGATACAATTAATGCAAGATTATGTGGTCCCAAATCAAACATGATTCAAATCAATGTTGTCCAGCTTGAGATCCTATCTAAGGATCAAGTGGAGGGGCGAAAGATTGTAAATATGTAATTGTAATGTCGATAAAAAAATCCTACAAAAAAGCAAAGCTATACTCTTACATATACATATGTATAAAACATAAAAAGATAACAGAGATATAGAATATTCATAATCATAAGTCATGATCCAATGCATAACACACAACTCAACATAAGCTCATCATAAAATCACACAACACGAGTTCATAATCAATCCAAATATGTAGACTGCAACTCTAAGTATCTTGTAATTAGGGTAGAAAGTCTTTCAATCCCCAATAAGGATGGTCATCCTCTGAAGAATCTTCATCCTCGTAACATAATATTAGAGCGATACCGTGAAGCTACTGCTGATGTTTCCACTTTAAATAGTGATGACAAAGAAAGTAAGGAAAATGATAACAATCATGCTTTGGATTCTGAAGATCTCTTCAGCATTGAGGAAGAGACAATAATTGTTCCACCATGGCTGTTGTTGGATCTAGAAGTGTATGTTCAAGGAACAACAAAATCACAGGAAAATTTTTCTTATGCTCTTGCATGTGCATTCGCCATCTTTGAAACCATCAACAAATCAAGGAGTTAATCACCAATCTCTTCAAGAAGGTTTACAATGATGGTTTTAGTACTGGATTGTCTTGTGTTTAAAAGAAATATAAAATTATTTAATTGGTTAGAAAAGTTAGTAACAACTTCCTTAGGTGAGTTAGTGGTAGTTAGTAAGTAGTTAGGTAGTGAATCATTCGTAAAATCTATATATAGAGAGCAATGCTTTTTTTTTTTTGTAAGGTATTCATTTTCATAATCTTTTCAATCCATTTGTTATTGTTGACCAATATGCAACCCCATGAGTATGAAAATGATCTCTATCTTTCCTATGTCTATGATCTTCCTCCCTTTGATCCATGGATTCAAAATATATTCCAAATTGCTCAAGTGGTAACATATTGTTTCTTTACTTTTGAAGAATATATTTAGTTAATTCTATTGGACAATAGAGTTTTATGGAAAAAGCTCCTATTCTATGCTTATGTTTACCTTTTTTATTATATCGTAGGAGTGGCAGAAGAATGTGAAAAAGAAATTGCTATTTTCATATCTAAGAGAGCATGTGAAGCACAATGTGTTGCAATTCGATGGAAAATTTTTCTTACAAGGTCTTGGTATTTCACAGGGAGGGATTTTGTCATCTTTGCTTTGCTCCTTATATTACGGGCATTTGGAGAGGCATGTGATAGATCCATTCTTTAGAAAAACACTTGAATCTGGCAGTTGCAAGGAGAATAATTCTGTCCAAAGCAACAGTGGTGACTCATCACCATGTTACCTGCTAATGCGATTTATTGACGACTTCTTTTTTATATCAAACTCAAAGAAGCAGGCTGCCAGCTTTTTCTCCAGGTTGAAAAGAGGATTTCGTGGTTACAACTGCTACATGAATGAGAAGAAGTTTGGTGCAAACTTTGATGCAGAACAGACACCAGCTTCCTCATTGAACAGAATTTATGTGGGCAAAGACAGTGCTACTTCATTCGTTCAATGGAGTGGTCTTCTTATCAATTGTACCACTATGGAAATTCAGGCTGATTACACAAAGTAAATCTCTATTTAAAGCTTTCTGATTGATATTATGGCCATATGTGTATACTTGTTACTAGCATGTTTCATACATTTATACTCTTCTGTATTTATGACCATCAATCATTGACTGCGGCGTTTTAAGCTTTTCATAAGATTTTCACTGTTTTATATGAAAAAAATCTACCATCTATAAATTTTCATAGATTTTCTGCCTTCAATTTTGAAGATGGGATTGGTGCAATTGTTTTACTGAGCTAGTAAAATATCTCTATTAAGCATGTTATGCTGTTTTATCTCAATTTGTTAATTCCTGGTTAAGAAAAGGGTTCTACGTAATATCTACCTTCTATAAATTTCATAGATTTTCTGCTTTCAATTTTGAAGATGGGATTGCTGTGACCTTTTACTGAGCTAGTAAAATATCTCTATTGTGCATATTATGCTGTTTTATCTCAAATTATTAACTTCTGGTTAAGAAAAGGATTCTACGTATGTTAAACTGAAATCTTAAGTCTTGATCCCAAAGTTTCTTGTAAGGGCTGTTCAGATGGAAAAGTGTTTTGTGAGAACTTATTTTAATATGAACTTTACACGCTGTGGCTTGTTATGCATGCATGATTTATCCGTGATTGATATCCTTTTGATAAGTTTTTGTTAGGAATAAGACCTGGGGGGAGGGTTTTATTAGTTTCAAGTATGGAATAGGAATATAGGATTGATTTGACAGGGCATTCTATCATGGCTTGATCCATGTAGTCAATTTCACTTATTCAGAAAAGTATTTGGTTGTTATTGTTGAAATCTTTTTATTCTTAAGTATTATTTACATTGTAGTTTTATTTGGGTTCTTTCTCTTGGAATAACTAATTCTATATTCCAAACAGGTACTTGAATAACCATTTAAGCTCAACGCTTACTGTTTGCTGGCAAGGAAAACCAGGCACTCGTCTGAAGGAGAAGATGCGTTTCTTTTTAAGACCTAAATGTCATCCTTTATTCTTTGATTCAAATCTCAATTCAGCAGCAGTTGTCAGATTAAATATTTATCAAATGTTTTTGATATGTGCAATGAAGTTTCATTGTTACATCCGCCACCTATCATTTGTTTGCAAACTTGACAAACAATATTGTTCAGATATTATTGAGAAATCCTTGAGGTATGGATGTAATATCATACTGATCAATTGGTTTTACCACTTTAGTTTCTCAATTGATTTACTTATCTTATTGAACCAATAGGCAATACTATACAAATGGTATCAATCAATTGATATGTATTTCTCTCTGAATACTTAAGCCAGTTATGTTTTCTTTCATGGTCAACTATCAGATACATGCACCTGCTGATAAAGAGGAGGATGCATTCAATGCGTCTGAATTCTAGTATCCGGCCAATTCTGAAGTTGAAGAAGGGGGAGGTTGAATGGCTTGGATTTCATGCTTTTGTACAAGTGCTAAAGAGAAAGGAATCACGTCATAAGAATTTGCTGCCAGTTTTGAAATCAAAGTTGCGGTCACATAGAATTTCTGGGAATGTGTCACCTGAACTGAAGTATGCTGTCGATGCCGAAAATTCTTCTTTGCTTTGGAAAATCAAATATTAATTCCTATAGGTAAGTTGTGATGATCGCACTCGTTCTTTCTTTGTATTAAAATAGGCAATGTGTCATCCACATAGTTAGTATATTGCAATATTTTACACATGGAACCATTTTGTAAATAACTTTGATCATCCATTATGCTAACTGTTTTTTTTTTACACAAGTGAGTAACTTGTCAAAGACTTTTAACGTTTCAGCAAAAAAAAACTAACATATTTCATTCAATTCCATTCATTTGGGTAAGGCAAATGTGCATGTAGAAATTATAGGTGTTTAGGCATAGACAATTACTTTTGCACAAATATTTAACAAAACTTGTGACCAAATTTACATGGAAATACTTACAACAGAATATCAAAATAGAAAATAGTAACATGTAAAAAGTGTACCTTTTAAAGTGCCCTACAAAATGCATGTGAGAGATCCTACATGGTAGCGCAACAAATCACCTTGCTTTGTTTTTTCGGGGTGATCAAATTGCCTTGCTAATGCTCATTTTTTCATTTGTTATTGTGTAGGTATACAGTTATGTGAAATGCAGCGTGATAAAATGGATGGTCGTATCTTGATAAAACTGATAGGTCTGAGTGGAATGGTACACATTTTTTTTGTTTCATATTAATCTTTTTAACTGTGTAAGAAAGAACATGAAAGACTGAAAGAGATTTGAATGTGGTATTGTTCAGTGAATGTTGAAAACTTGCATGATTTGAATGTAGTATTAATATTTTTTGCGCTCCTAGACTTGTATCAGTTAGCAGTAAATATGTTATCAAGTTTAACTGTGTAAGAACATGAAAGACTGAAAAAGATATTTGAATGTGGTATTGTCCAGTGAATGTTGAAAACTTGCATGGTTTGCCTTTTGTTTTCAAGTACATATCAAATGCAAATAATTTATACTTCTATGATATTCTTGAATATAAAATGTTCTATACCATGTGTGCAAATGGAAAAATTGGGAACAGAAAACAGCTACCAAGTATAAAATGGTTAGATCTGCATTCACCGATTAAAGCGAGAAAACACAGTTTGATAAGAAAAGGTTGGTAACTCTGTAGCACACTTTTGATCTAACACATGTCTTGGTGTACACCACGTGAAGCGCCACGACATTGACACATGTGATTCCATTGAATTATGTCATTTTCTCAAATTATTATCGTTGTCTATGTATCATTGTCCATGTCATGTCGGGTGCTTTGTCCATGATTCATAGTTGGAAGGAATAGATGTTGAATGCTTGATCCGTTATAAACCAAAGTCTGAAGACATGTTTGGTTTCAGAACATATTTGTTAAAGCAAGAGTGTTTAGTATCTCTCTCATATGTTATCAACTTTTTTTGACTAATACTGCATCAGTCCCAAAATATATGACCTAGTTGTCTGTTTCACATATACTAATGAAATTTTTGTCTTAAATATCTTTAATTATATATTAGCAAAAATTATAAAAATTTAATATTTTCAAAATATTTATTAAGGCGAATTCAACATCTTATATGCTGTCATTTGTCTCTATAACAGTAGAAAAATATGGTCAAAACATTGTGAATAATGCACACAGTCAACTCACTTATTTTGAGACGTAAAGAGTAATATACTTATGATTAAGCAAATATCACCAAGACTAAATAGTTGTTTGGTGCGTAGTTGTTGCTGGGCAAATCTAAGAGTATTAGGTGGACTCATCCAGGGTTGGTTATACTACTATTATTGGGTCAAGAGACTTGGTTTAAATAAAGAAGATTTGGTTTCATTAAAGTAATAGTAAACTGAAAAATTAATTTATAAAGTAAATACAAACAAGAAAAAACAACAACAAAAATTAAAATGACCAAAATAAATATACTTTTAGATTTGTAACGTTGACGTCAAAATCATTAATTGTACTTGTAATAGACTGAATTTGATCTTTAATAGAAATCTAACGAACACCACAACAAGATGATAAATCAAACAACGTTGCACAAGAGGACGAACAATAAAACGGTGTATTCAGACGACGAAATCACAATAACACAAAGTAAAAAAGGATTGAAAGAATGGAAAAAAAAAATGCAGATTTATAGGAATTTTGTCGGTGTATACTATTAACTTAAATGTTGTAAATTTGTTCGCATATTCATTTTTTACATTTTTAGATATATCTTGAATATGTAATTGTATTTCACGTGGTTTTGTTTTTGTAAACAAACAAAAAAGTTGATTTAATATTTGACCAATTAAAAAAATATAGCCGCCTTATTTGTTTTCCACTTAGGAGTTAAGACTAGTCAATAATCAAAATAGAGCACTTTATAATACTGTTTTATCCACTTTGACCACATACAATATTATAAGCTCACTAGCTTGACTAGTTCCCTATATAAGAAAGCACACATGTGTTTGCTCCAAAACACACAACAATTAAGCATAAATCAACAACAATTTATACACCAAAAAAATAACTTAAACAAATTAAGCAAATTAATCAGATATGTCATTCAATTACCTTCTATGCCTAATTGCTTTTGCACTTGTGCTTGGCAAAACAAATGTCAATTGCATAGAAACTATTGAAGTTGAGCCACTTCTTGATGTTGCTTCATTGAATAGAAACAGTTTCCCTAAAGGATTTATATTTGGAGCAGGATCTTCCTCATACCAGGTAGTTAATTACTCCAATTTGGTTTAAAATGAATTCTAATATAACAAACTTAGAAACTAAAATTAAAAGAAATTCTTACTAAATTTAGTGAGAAAATTAAATAATTTTTTCTAATAATATATGATATATCAAAGAATCTTTTTTTTTAAATGATAATAATTTTACATATTATATAAACATATAATCTTGATTATATATTGTGTGTTTCTAACATGAATGTAATTTATTTATGATTAGTTTGAAGGTGCAGCAAATGAAGGTGGTAGAACACCAAGTATATGGGATACTTTCACCCATAAATATCCAGGTATATATATAAAATTTACAATTTATCTATTTTTCTTATTACTAAAGATTTACAATTTTCAATTTGATATTTTCATAAGCATAATAATTTACAATTTGTGTAACTTTAATTGACATGCAGAAAAGATCAAAGATAGAAGCAATGCAGATGTAGCCATTGATTCATATCACAATTACAAGGTACACTAGCTTCAAAGTATATATTTGTGCTTTCTTACACTTATATCAAAGGGAATTCTTTTTATTTTAATTATTGAGTATAAAGTTATAAAGAAAAGTAATGAATAAAAGTTAAATAAAAGTAATTTTGATTTTGAGTTTAGGTGAAATAAAATAATTAATATATTGTTGTTCATATATATATTATAGGAAGATGTTAGGATCATCAAGGACATGAACTTGGATTCATACAGATTCTCCTTATCCTGGTCTAGAATATTGCCAAGTAAGTTTCATGTTGATAAATTACTATTCTCCACTAATTTTCATCTTATTGAAAATTTTAATTTAATTAACAATATTTTTACTATTTATCCATAATAGAAGGAAAGCTTAGTGGTGGCATAAATCAAGAAGGAATCAACTATTACAACAATTTCATCAATGAGTTATTGGCTAATGGTAAGATGATCTTGAGATTCAATGTTTATTTCATTTTGACTATATTACCCTATATTTTGTTGTTGATGATCATAATAATTTGTCAATAATTTTAGGTATAAAACCATTGGTGACTCTTTTTCATTGGGATCTCCCACAAACTCTAGAAGATGAGTATGGTGGCTTCTTAAGCCCTCTCATAGTGTGAGTTTCCAAAACAATAGCTTAATGTTTTCTTAGAAAATACTCCCTCCGGTCCTATTTATAAAAGACATTTTAGTCAACAAAAGTTGATGTATCTGGACTAATTTTATAACCAAATACATCAATTTTTGTTGACCTAAATTTCTCTAATAAATAGGACGGGAGGGAGTAAAATATATATATCAAGATGTGATTGTAACTTTTGTTACCATTTTTCAGAAAAGATTTCCAAGACTATGCTGAACTTTGCTTTAAGGAGTTTGGTGATAGGGTGAAATATTGGGTTACTTTGAATGAACCATGGAGTTACAGTCAAAATGGCTATGCAAATGGACGAATGGCACCAGGTCGTTGTTCTAGTTGGTTGAATCCAAATTGCACCGGTGGTGATTCTGCGATTGAGCCCTATATAGTCACACACTACCAACTTCTAGCTCATGCCGAAGCTGTAAATGTGTACAAGACAAAGTATCAGGTATGTTACTTTGTTGAGAATCTTATAGCTCAAACAATTGTTATACTTTTGCCATATAAAGTATCAACGAGTAGATGATTTATCGATAACGGTTTCTTTATATTTCTATTTAAAGATATTAAACGGTAACGAATAACTAAAGTATTTATATGTTACATGTGCAGGAAACTCAAAATGGTGTAATAGGAATAACCTTGGTAGCTAACTGGTACCTGCCACTCTCAGATTCGAAATCCGACCAGAAAGCTGCTGAAAGAGCTGTTGACTTCATGTATGGATGGTAAGAGCTTCTCTTCCCCTCACTCTTTTTGATTTATTTTCAAAATGTAAATACATATTTTGATTTTAAAAAGCAAAAACTCTTCGATGTGGTTTACAAAAGATAAAAATATGGATTAACATTAGGGTTTTGTTATCATTGGTTTTCTAAGGTCTATAAACATTTCTAGGTCATATATTTTTTGTGATATGGTTAAATGAATTTGTGGACAAAATGTTTAATCAAAAGTTGATTGATTACAGGTTTATGGATCCACTAACATCAGGAGATTATCCAAAAAGCATGAGATCCCTTGTTGGAGCAAGATTACCAAAATTCAATGCAAAACAAGCTAGGCTACTCATTGGTTCATTTGATTTTATTGGTTTGAACTATTATTCTTCAACATATGCCTCTGATGCACCACTTCTAAGCAATGCTAGACCTAGCTACTTGACAGATTCTTTGGTTAATCCAGCATGTAAGAAACTAATTTTCTACTATTCTATGAGTTTTCTAACTATTTATATACATTGAATTTAAAGATTTTGACAGTTGCATATCTTTTCTATTTGTGGTTATAATTGCAGTTGAGCGAAACGGGAAACCTATTGGTATTAAGGTACGTCATATCGACCTTTCTTCTAATGATCTTGCTGATTTGATTCGTTTCTAAAATATAAAACTAATGTGCTTCGATAATTATGCAGATTGCTTCTGATTGGTTGTATGTTTATCCACGAGGAATTCGTGATCTTTTGTTATACACCAAGGAAAAGTACAATAACCCGTTGATTTACATCACCGAAAATGGTAATAACACCTAGCGATAGAGCATATTTAGTTTGCTTAAATGTAGCATTGTACATCTTTTTATGTGATTTTTAAACTTGTTGAATCAAAGATGTATGACAATTGACGTGCATACTTTACTTATAGGTATTAACGAGTACAGTGATCCTACACTATCAGTCCAAGAATCGCTCATGGACACTTTTCGGATTGATTACCATTATCGTCATCTATACTATCTTCGATCCGCAATTGAGTAAGTAGTCTTTTACATCTCTAAAAGGTTTCTCTATTTTTCGCCAATCAATTTAACGATTTTCTAAACCATTTTCCTTTAAATATGTATGACAGGCAAGGTGCAAACGTCCAAGGATATTACATATGGTCCTTGTTCGACAACTTTGAATGGTGCTCAGGTTATTCTGTGAGATTTGGAATGACATTTGTGGATTACAAGAATGGTTTGAAAAGATACGAGAAACTTTCTGCATTGTGGTTCAAGAATTTTCTCAAAAAAGAAACTAAACTTATGTTTCTTGTGAGAAAAGTTATTAGTTTTATTCATTAAAAAATTTATTTGTAAATATTTATTTATTCTTTATTCATTATTTTGTTCTAAAGAGGTCCTATTCAACCAAAAAGGGAATGAAACATGGATGTGTAGATATACTGATCTTTGTAAGTTACAATTGATTCAATTTTAGAATGAAGGAAAATTAAAGTTGTTATGATAAATATATGCATTACAGTTATTCATATTTGATTAACTTTTCGTCTTATAATTTTTTCTATCGTACGAAAGTTAAAGAAAATACAACTTGTTATGTCGTGGTTATTGATTGAAAAGTTAGAGGATACAAGGAACTACAAATACTATGAATGAATCATTTAATAAAGAAACATTTTAAAAAAAAAAAACATGTTTTCTAAATTGGTTGAGACTGCAAGATGCATTTTTCATTATGATCAACTGAATTGTACAACAATTACTCTTAAACAATACTCCCCTCATGTTGGAAGGTATATTCCCAACCTGAAAATTAGAGACTGAAATAAGTTTTTATGCAATAAGTCTTTGTATATGTGGATCGGCCAATTGGTGTTTTGAAAGAATATGGATCGATTTCAAGAAGTCTCTGGTAACATGCTCTCTTATAAAACGGCAATCAATATCTGTGTTTTGCGATCTCATAGCTCATAAGATTACTTGCCATTTGAATGGTAGAAGTGTTGTAACAAAACCCTTTGCAAGCTGTTAGGTTGAAACACAAAACTTCCCCAATCGGCATTTTACTATGCTGAAACATGTGACTATGCTGAAACATGCAAATTTGAATTAGAGGACAAAAGTATACCTTGTCCTAGTGTTCCGTTCAAGTACTTCAACGTGTTGATGTATATATCTTATGAAGATGAGGTTGCCTAGACCGTGCCATGTATTGGTCGGCTTTGTTCACAGTAAAGGAAATATCTGACCTTGAGATGGTCGAATATAAAAGCCTACCGATTAATCTTATGTACTGAGATGGATCTTCTAGTAAAACTCCATCTTCATCATTAAATTTGGAAATTAAAATTTCCCTTTTGATGGATCATACGAATGGTCATGAATTCGCGATTGATTACCTCTCATAGCGCTGAACCGTTGCATGAACGACAATGAAGTATTTCAGACCACCTAACAGCTTGAGCAGACTCTGCAGTAACTCTTGAGTTTGCTGAATCCAGGTGGGATTTGAACCTGCTTGCACTATGTCATCTACATAGACTAACCGGGCAACAAAACAAGGGTCAATACCTTTGGTGAACAAGGAGTGATCAATTGATGATTTATGGAAGCCATGTTGAATAATGGTGGTGGAAAATGTATGATATCATTGTCTTAATGCTTGCCATAAACCATACAAGAACTTGTTAAGTTTACATACCATATTCTCCCCCTCACTTTGATATCGAAGCGACAAATCCAAGTATATTTCTTCAAATAGGTCTCCATTCAAAAACGCGTTCTTGATGTCTAATTATATCAATTTTGGATGATTAGAAATAGCTAGACTTAGGATCACCCTGACAATGATGAGTTTTTCTACTGGTGAGAAAGTTACGATGAACTCTAGGCCAGGTAGTTGAGTATAGTATTTGGCTATAAGCTGTGCCTTACGACTATCCAGTGATCCGTATCCATTAATTTAAACTTATAGATCCATCTGCACCCTATAGTTTTCTTTCCATGATATAAAGGTTGCATGAATGTTGTGTTTACGAAGATTGGTTTCGCCAAGAGTTGAAATTGTTGACAGTGAGAGGTTGTAGCGCTAAGATTACACCAGGATGATCATAAGAATGAATAAAGTATGGATCTTCATGGTTAACCATTGGAGGAATGGACGAGGAGAAGAAATATCATAAAGATCGAGAAAAGCGGAAGAAAGTTTGTTAAGAAATATCACATTAGAGTTGACACGATCAAGAAGAAAATTGGTTGACACTGCAAGATGCATTTTAAATATGATCAACTGAATTGTGTAGGTTGTGAGTTCATTAGATACATATAGCTAGTGAGGAAAGCTCTAACATGTAATTGAAAAATGAAATTAAACTGTTACAATCAGTTTTAAAATAACTACCATTTGAAATAACTAGAAATTGAGAGTTAACTAACTAACTAAACAACATAAATTAAATCAAATCACTAGTTGGAATCACCCTCAAGCTAGAGATTATGCCAACCTTTGGTATAGGCTACCTCAATGGTTGTCATGACACCAACCGGTTTGTCATGAGGTACATAGAACAAAGGTATTGTATAAAATATAAAGTTAAATATCGTTTTAGTCCATATATTTTGCGCTGCTTTGAAGAATAGTCCCTACATTTCATTAAATGTTTTTAAAATCCTCACATTTTATCTCCGTTATTAAAATTAGTCACTGTTGTTAATTCTTTAACGGAACGTTGATGTGGCAGTTAGTGGGTCCCAATTATTTTAGAGTTAAATATGTTTTTGGTCCCTACATTTTGCTGTAACTTTGAAGAATACTCCCTCCGTCCCGTAATAACTGAGTCATTTGCAAAAAAATATTGTCCAATTTTTTTTTACCCATTTCACTTTTCAACACAAAGATACTTACTTTTTTCCATTTATAACTCTAATTAATACTACTTTCATCACTCTCAATTCATTATATTCTACTTTGCATTTATGATAAGAAAGAATGCACCAATACTTAACGAGACACTCAAAACTATTTTTCTCTCTCTTTCACTTATACACTTTTTCTTAATATGTGTGAAAAGAAAAAAGACTCAGATAAAACGAGACAGAGGGAGTGGTCTTTATTATTTTAGGGATTTAAAAAACATTTATTGAAATGCAAATACTATTTTTCAAAGTCACGCAAAATGTAGGGAGCAAAAACATATTTAACCTTAAAATAATTGGGACCCACTAATTATCACATCAGCATTCCGTTAGAGAATTAACAACAGAGACTAATTTGATAACGAAGATAAAATGTGATGATTTTAAAAACATTTAATGAAATATAGGGACTATTCTTCAAAGGAGCGCAAAATGTAATGACTAAAAACATATTTAACCCTAAAATATAATAAAAAACATCTAAGAGTAGCAATATCAAGATTGAATAATGAGGAAAAAAAAATTGAATAAAAATCAGAAGGGCTTCTAAATTATATGTTTGGTCTCTTTAGTTAATGATCACTTAAATTTATTTCATTTCATTTTGATCTCTTAAATTACAATTGGTAAACAATTTGATCTTTTAAGTTCATTTTGTTTCAATTTGGTCACTTAACTTACAATTTTTTTTTTTATCCTTTTAAGTTACAAAATTTTGACACTTTAGTCCTTCTTATAAGAGACCAAAATATATTAATATTTGTAACTTAAGGAGCAAAATATTATACATTCATAACTTAAGGGACCAAAGTTAAATAAAAAAATTTAAGTGATCAAATTGTATAACGTTTGTAACGAGACCAAAATAAAACGAAAAAGATTTAAGGGGCCAAAACGAAACCTAGAAATAACTTAAGAGACTAAAAATGTAATTTAGCCAAACCAAAATCTAAAGGCATATAAAGATGATATAAGGTTGATTGTGTGGTTAAGGATTCAGAGTTAAGGAGCGAAATGATAAGAGGATCAAAGGTTTAATTGTACTCTCAATGTAATATTAACAAGACTTAAATGCAATTTTGGTTTTCATGTTTCACAATTTATCGGTTTTTCCCCCCTTAAGTTTCAATTGCTCGGATGTAGCTCTTGAGGTTACTCCATTTGCTAGTCGCTTGTTAACATGTTGACCGTTAAGATGTTGACGTGAAATTTTTAAATAAAAAATAATAGTATATATAAAGTAAGGTACTTTTTTTTATTTATTTTATCTTAATATCTCAAAAAAATACATATATTACTTTCATTATCCGTAAATTTGGAGCCCTAATATCGAGCAGTTGAAATTTTGGGGCAAAGATTGAACATTTGCGAAGCTTGGGTGCTAACATGGAACGATTTGGAGTCCTAATATCTCAAAAGAAAACTAAGAAAAATGAGTTGTTCAAGTTTGAGATCCATCTAAGACTCTAGAATAGAGTTTTTTAAATTCAAGAATAAAACTAAAATCATAATAAAATTTCGGGAGAACAAGGTAAGTAAACCAATTGGAAAATGATATAACAAAATTATAAATCTGATCATATGACAAATTTATTTTAGAAAAATTATAATGTATGTCAACATAGATCCCGCGAGCTTAGCTCAGTTGATAGAGATATTGTATAATATATAAATAGTCGATTTCGAACCCTAGACATTTCACTTCTTCACATTTAAAATGTGTGAGCTCATGCCACTAGGCTACTTGACAAAAAAAAATGTCAACATAAGTTAATGCATTAATTAAGATGCAATGACAATGCACAATTTTGATGAGTTAGTTTGTCTTAAAAAAAAACTTCATCTCACAATTAGGCATCAAAACAAAACCTGTATCCATGGTACCAGCCCGAACCAAAATTCAATTTGACGGGTTTTCTCAACTTTGATTGAGTTTGAGTATGAGTTTAGATTTTCCCCAATTTTAAAACACGGGTACATGATGAGTAACTGGCTATAGGTACTCACCCCAAACCCGTCTTGAAGGTAGAAAATCAATTTTTTTTTATTTTTTTGGTCAAATAGTTTAGTGGCTAGAGCTCACACAATTTAATTGTGGAGAGTGGAGTGTCCGGGGTTCGAACCCCGACTCCTGCATATAAAATACGATATCCCTACCAATTGAGCTAAGCTTATTACCCTTTTTTCATAAATAAAAACTCATACCCTAAATCATTCCACTCATACAGTCAGAGTCTCAGTCTATTTGCCGACACTTACCTCTATGATTTCTCTCTCGTCTCCTTCCACATCTCACACCCCCGCCCTTTCTTTTCTCCATCACCATAGCCATCGATTGTCATTATCTCTTTGCTGGATAATGTATTACAATATTGCCCCCGAGGTTGAAAAATACTTATTTTTCTATTAAAGAAACATCGTGGGGACAGGGATGAGATTCGATTTCTCATTCCCGTTGAGTTTGGGTAGGGCAACGGCAAGGGAGTAAGATATGGGGACGAGGAAGGTAAAAACCGTCCACACCCTGGTCCATTGTCATGCCTACTCACAACAATATCCTCTTTACTATTTTTCTTTGTCTCAAATTATTTATGTCTTTTTATAATACCAATACAATATTTTTTTTTTGAAGGAAATACAATATTTATTTTCTTTTCCACTAAAATCTTTTATTTATTACATTTCAATCATCTAATCTAACTACTCTAGTAACTATAATCAATAAAAGTGTTTTAATAAATTAAACATATTTTATTATTAAAATCAAAATTACTAATATTTTTTAATAACCATGTAAAATTAAAAAAATGGAATTCAATGAAGATTGTCATAATTGACAAGTAGTTGATTTAGCCGTAAGTTCATGTGTTCAACTTGTGTCGTTAATGCAAGTAGTAAGTATCTATTTGATGGGTGATATGTAAGTTATGAAAATTAAACTATTGAATGAGGATGATTATCTTTTTTTTTTTTTTTTTAAGAATTGATTATGTAACTTTTTTTAAAGGGATTATTTATTTATCTTTTTTTGTAAAAATTCTACACTAAAAAAATGGAATAAAAGATGAAAAAGACTTATTTACCCTTGACATGCTCAAGTTTCAACTTCACCTACATCTTCAAACACTTTCGTTTTCACTCTCCCAAACACAGAAAACGCAGAATCTTCACAAAACAGAAAATTAGGGTTTCAAATCGCTGTGATGGCACTGTACGGCCGAGTCAAATCAGGGATCTCTCTCTGCAACAAATTGGGGCTTCTTTCTTCTCAGAGATCCACTCTTCAACGCTCTCTCATTGCCCCTGCCATTTCTCAGGTCAATCTCAATTTCAATCTCTTATTCAACGCTATCGATTATCATTTGATTTTTGATTCAAATTATTAAATCAATGTTTATTATACTCGTAGATCGTTTAAGCTTTGAAATTTGCAATTTTTTTACCTATTGATCAAATGGGTCAGATTTAGAATTTGATTTTGATTTTTATGAGTGGTTGTTTGAGAAATGACCTAATGTATTAAATTGGGGATCCATTTTTTCTGGGAAATTTTTTCTACTTGATATTATATATTTTAGTTTTCAAAATTTACATTTTTTTTAACATTGATCAAATGGCTTATATTTAGAACTTGTATTTTCTGGAAAAATTAAATTTCTTATTACCGATTTTTATGTATGGTTGTTTGTGAAATGACCCCTTTTATGCATAGGAAGGATTAAATTGGTGATCCATTTTTGTTGGAAAATGTTTTCTCTGCCGATATATTATTATTTTTTTTGCCTCCATTTTTACGAGTGGTTGTGTGTGAAATGGCCCTTTTTAACTTGGTCATTTGTTTACGATAGAAATATGTTTTCTACCAGTTGTAGTGTTTTGTTATTGTTGTTGTTGCACTTGGACATGAGATTGAAGTGTATGAACTTGCATTCTCATAGTATAATTATGTCAACTGTTTTGAGCTTTCAAGAGTGATTCTTGCACACTGTATGTATCTAGTTGTCTGTGTCATATTTCAGCTTTTTATGTTGTTGGATGCAATTGTTTCATGGTAATAATGTGTTTCATTTTCATCTTATGCAGGCCACCAGAAATTATGCTGATGTACCAGGGGCAAGGGAAGCCAAGATTAAGGTAATCATTATATTTTTTCCTCCTGGCTCAGTAGTTGTTTATTGATTTTTTAATTTATGTTTGTTAATTTTGTTTTACCATATAGTTCTTTTTATTGGATTGATTTTTATCGGTCTTGTTTTTTAATTGTTGTTTTAGGTCCCTATCGCTATGTTTGGAGGTTCAGGAAACTATGCTTCTGCTTTGTATATTGCAGCAGTGAAAGCTAATGCAGTTGAGAAGGTTGATTCAGAGCTTCTTCAGTTCGTTGAAATGGTAAAGGGTAGCAAGATAACTTCACAGTTCATTAAGGACATATCTGTAAAAAAGGATGTCAGATTAAAAACCATCGAGGATATTGCCAGCAAAGCCAAGTTTTCTGAGACTACAAAGAACTTCCTTGGTAAGATAGGTTTTTACTTATTATGGTATTGTTTTAATTAGATTATTGTTTCAATTATGTTGCTAAAGTAAGTTAAAACTTGAAATATTATAATTTTATTATATGCTTGGGTTAGAGAAATTGTTACATTTTAGTTTTCTTTAATGCAAAAAGAAACTGCACGTCAATGATGTAAGCATCTACATTCACTTTCTGATGCAATAGAGGGATCTAATGTTAATTACAAACTTCTGACATTGGTTTTATTTTCCATAGAAAAAATATATATGCTCGCAATTCAAAGGTATAAGTGTATATTATAGAATGGGGTGGGATGAGTAGAGTGTTTTCAAAGATTGATTAGATGGCTTTATTGCATTTTGAGCCTCTTTGGTTTATCGTTTCTTGCACAACAAAATGATCCTTCAAACAAGTTTCAGGAAATTTATGTTTTAATTGGTGCCCTTCAGGAATGCTAATAATCTGTAAAAAATTGATCTAGTTATTAACTTATATTCTAACTTAGAACTGGAATAATAGCCTTCTCTAGGTTGATTTCTAGTCACAAATATCACACAAACCTCAATCTAAAGGGGCAAGTTACCTGTTCTGATATGTAATCCACTGGAATGATACATGTGAATTTCCTGCTGTCTCATCAACCCTTAAATGGATGTGAATGATTTTTCCCCTCATAGCCTCTATTACATAGCATTGTCCTACATTTCTCTGTATCCATTTTTTAATTTTCTACTCGAAGTTTCCCTTGCTTTCATTTATGTCTTTATTTTGTCATGTTATGTGAGTACATTAGAATTATTGGAGCCAATTCTGCTTGTGAAGAGCTCACATATTTCACTGGGTTATCTATGTTTCTTCAATTTACTGTCCTTATCACCCATTTACCTCAAATGTTTTGATAAAATTTATTTCCAATTTAAATATCAACTAAATTAAGGGATATAAAATGCCGAAAAATATTCATTTTCAACAATTTTCTCCTGTTCATAAATGTTAATTTGTTTTTCTTTCAGTCGTCTAGCACTTGCTATAGATATACTGTTACTTGAAGTTGGAGCTATTTTTAAATTTATTTTACCATCTAGTCTAGTACCATTAACTAATTCAATCCATTGATGCATTGCATAAAAATGAAACGGAGCTCTTTAAATATAATTTACCATCAAGTTTAGTAGCATTAAATAATTCAATTTCAATCCATTGATGCATTGCATAAAAATGGAAAGGGCTCCTGTTATAATAATAACAAATGTGGTGTCGTATATTGTAATCCTATAATACTGTTTGCAGTCATAGGACTCAACTGTGTGTATCAACGGGCTTCATATATTATACTGGATTATGTATTCCTTAATCCGCAGATCAATAGTTTGTGTTAGAAACCTGCTGCATACAAGAATTCACATATGTGGTGATTCAGACTTTTTTTTTCTTTTCTTTTGCACCTACTTAGAATGTATACATGGTCATTCAATAATAATAATATAATAGTCTAGCCTGTTCAAAAAAAATAATATAATAGTCTACCGTATGTAATGTCATTGTATTTGGATGTTTTGTTCTCATTGTCTTGGAAGTTGGAACACTATTAGTCTCCTAGTTACACAATTATCCTTAAAGCAGGACTTAACTATTTCTCTAGTACAATAAAGTATTTTTGTGTTATAAGATACGAAAATATTCATATCTTATAAGATGTGAAAATATCTGATAACATCTTGATATATTATATTGATTATCTTGTACACGGTCAGTTTAATCTTAGGGTATCTTTGACCATCTACACAAATTACTTTTAGTATTTCTTGTTTTTATCATGATTTGTTTCCCTATTTAATTGGATTTGGAGTCTTGTATTAGTGTAAGGGTTAGTGTTTAATCTTTTTGTATGAAATCATAGTCATCAATAATATCATACCATAGTCATAGTTCTAAGACTTCATTCTCTCTCTTCCCTTGTGAAGAATTCTACAACATAGAATCCTATAACTTCAACATGGTATCACATCGTCCCATCATGTGACTTATCCTGTTACTATTTTATTGGTAGTTCACCTAAGTCTGAAACCCCACTAAAATTTGAAACTCTATTTTCCTGACAGTCGTTCACACACTTGGCTTTCTCTTTCTTTGAGTTTGAACAAGTTTTCTGGGTTTTGAAGCTCCCCACTGTGATGTCACACATCTGCCTTGTTTTGAAACTTTCCTCCCCTGTGTCATCACATGTTCAAATTCTCTCATCTGCCTTGTCATCTTTTCTGTTTTGTTCATATTTTTTCCTCACTTGTCATCTTTCTGGTGTGTTGAAACTCCCTCCATTGTATTTTCTTTTTGGTTGTTCAGAATATCTAAGACTCGGTTTGTCATTGGTTTTGTTTCACTTGTGGTTTTGCACAAGTTTTGTTTCAGTTGCTGTTTGATACTGGTATTGTCTCATTTGGGGTTTGACACGGGTTTTGTCTTCGTTGTGGCTTGGCTGCGGCTTTGTCGTGGTTGCTGTTTGGCACCATTGTCTCTGTTGCAGTTTTTTCACTGGTTTCGTTTCAATTGCAGTTTGGCACTTTTCTTTTTCACAAATCTTGTCTGGCCAGCTTTTTTTGTAGTTTCAATTTGGTCTTGACTGTTGTTCCAGATGTACCTGGCCCTGACAATCTTAAGCATCAAACTATATTATTTGCTTACTTTTCTCTTTCAAAGGGTGCTCGCTAAGAGCTTAGTCAGCTTTAGTTTAAGGTAATGCGGTAGAAGATATTAAAATATGTTGATATATCTTAGAGTACCTTAAACTATCTCATATGATTAGTTCTTATCTTAGACTATCTTGGACTATCTCTTAAGACTTGTTTCCATATTTCTGTTGTTATTATGGTTTGTTTTTTAATGAGGACTTTTTTGTTTTGTATTAGCATAAACTGGGGTTAGTGTTTAGTATTTTTTTTTTTGGAATATTTATCCATTTACATACATGAAACTATAGTATTGTATTAACCCAGTGTCTTTATTCTTTTTTTTCTTTTCCCCCTCTTTATTTAAAACCTATAACATCAATGTGCTGATTAGTTCACTTGTTTTAAAGCTCTCCTTGCTGTGAATGGGAGGCTTAAACACGTAGAGCTCATTGCAAAGAGGTTTGCGGAGTTGGCAATGGCATACAAGGGAGAAGTGAAAGCAATTGTGACCACTGTTTTTGTAAGTTGTACTTCTTTGATGGCTAGCTTATTTATGAAATTAGTGCATCTTATCACATATTATACTCTATTAAATGCAGAAATTTGTTTAAAAAATTAATTTTTTGTAAAAGGATGATTACATTTGATATTATGATGTGAATCACTTTGGTTGACATAATACTTATCTTCAATTCTTTTATTATTAATAAAGACTTGGAGAGTCACTATTTCATATATATAATTTGTCAAATATTTCAATATGTCCTTGTCTCAATCAATTATTCATTCAAAATAATCAATAGAAATTAAATTCAACTGCATCTCTTTTCTACTATACCATACCTGGTTTATCCTCTCCCCTATTCTCATTATTTATCACATCCTTCAGTTTCCTAAACTACCATCCATGTATTGCTACATGCCAAGATTTACTCCTCTTACTCTTAAGATATGCTCTATCACTATATATATGATGTGTGTGTGTTATTGCTGTAAAACTTGTTTGCTGCATGTTTTTTATTGTACGATGTCTAAAAGCTCACATTCATTTCAATGCTTTCGTTATTTATTTAAGCATTGTCTTTTCATTAAATAGTAATTTCTACATTACGTAACTTCCCATATTCTTTTTCATTCCAGCCACTTCCCGCTGAGGAAGAGAACGCATTGAAGCAAACTGTTCAGGAAATGTTAGGTTCTGGGGCAAAAGTTAAGCTTGAACAGAAGGTATATTAAAAAATATATTCATACATGCCTAACTCTCATCATAAATAGTCAATTTTTTATTTTTTTAAACTCAAATCTAATCAAGATTAGCTCCTCTTATCCCATTATCACATTATATGCCGTATATTCACGTGCCTCTTCTAAGTTAAAGCTTTACACTTTGGTTTTGTATTTTAGATTGATCCAAGCATACTTGGTGGTATAGTGCTGGAATTCAGCCAAAAAGTCTTTGACATGTCTATAAGGACTAGGGCACAACAGATGGAAAGGATACTCCGAGAACCGATAAATATTTCCGTCTAGAAGACAACAATTTTCTCCTGACAATCTGTGTCCTCATCGTTTGATGAAAGAAATGTTACATTATTGTTTATTATAAAATTGTTTGAATATGGATTTGTATGGGATGGTAAATATGCCATCATTTTGCAAATAAAAAGCTACTTTTTCCAACTTTTTGTTATACTTGGTTGTTTCATGTGTCTGAATATATTTTTATTTGGCCTATTGAGGTCTGAATTGGCTCTGTTTTCAATTAATTGAGTGGCTAATGATAAGGATTGCAAAATTTCAACGTAGTTCGTGATCTGTGATTACTTTTGGTCGAGTTATCAACAGTTTGACATCATGTTATCTTATGGAACATATAGTCAGATTTCAAAATCGTCGTCGATAAATATGCCGAATTTCTTGGATGCCTTGTACTTTGTTATTACATGATTCATCAGGGACGGCTGTGACCCCATGGATCTGTTCAGCATCAAACTATTTGTTGCCAGAAAGGTTCATGATGGGTGCCTTTTGTAACCAAGTAGGTAGCTATGACTTATGGTTTTCGAGGAGACCATGATGCTTAGATCAAATATCATTTCTCATTATTTTCACCATTTCTAAAGTTTAGATTATGTAAATGCGCTTTTGTTACATTAGAAGTTTTGGGTATAAACGTGTGATTTAGTGATAAAAAAAAGTGATTCAGGTGAGTTTGTTTCAACTTAAAAAAATAGATCGTGTTAGAAAAATCTAGAGATTTATGTTTTTATGCTAGCCTTCAAAGTCATTTTTTTTTTTAACTTGTTCATATGTTACCTCTTATTTTTGAAAAAAAAAAAAGATTTTGGGAAAAGTTACTCTTAATAGCTTTTTATTTTAGAGTAAAAAATGTTTACGGAGCTGCTGCTACATGGTTGAAGTTCATGTAAAAAATATGTACTTCATAAAACAATTTTTTATTTTTTTTATTTTTCTTGTTAAATAATTTAATGGATAAAATTTTACCCTTGGGTGAATAAATAGAAAATTTAAAGTTCGAATCTCGGCTCATCTACTTTCAATACAATGTCCCTGCAAGTAAACTTTTGTTTGGGAATCACCTTTTTACCAAGTAACTGTTCATGTACTTTAAAATGACTTTGTTTTCATTTCTAGTTTTAAATGCATAACTGTTTTTTATTTTCAATGTTTATAATTATCTATTCAAGGAATAATAAAAACAAGTTTTTGAATAAATATATTTTTTACAATTAATAAGGTGATATAAAGATGATTTGGTAGTAATAAGAGACATCAAGAGTTTGATCTTCACATTTTGATCATAAATCTAAATACTATTAAGAGGTGGAGAGTAACAACACACATTTTTCAATGCGTTATCTTTCGGAACAGATTGCCTCGAGTTATTTTTTCCTCATGTTTAACACCCTTAATTTTACATTTACCTTTCTCTAATGCCAAATCAAGGGTTGGAAAGAAATAAAACTCAACCTCCTATCAATTGAGACAATCCTCTCCCCCTATCTTTTATTGGTTGAAATTCACATAACCTACTCTTACCAAATTATATGGCGTTATATGAATTTGGTGGGATCAATGCAAATTTTAATCAATAAAAAACACAAAAAAGAAACATCCTCCGATCATTTACACCAGCACACACCTATGATTTCTATCAAAGATGAACTCAAGTTTTTTAATATTTTTAAAACAATACAAAGTTATATTCTTGCTATTCTTGTGAAACTCTTTTGTAAGATTTAGCAACACTCTCTTTTAATTTTGATAAAGGAAATAATTAAGATTAGTAAACATGAGACTGGTAAACCTCAACCTTGTACTTCCATGTTTCTTTTTTCAAAGTACTCTCACCTTTTTAGCTCTTGATTTTGTTTTAAAGTACAAATACTTTTTGGCATTCTAGTATAACATATTTTCTTACTCTAAAAGTGCATACAATACAAAATGTAACACATAATAACCAGATGAGTTGTTTTTTCTTGTCTTTGTAACAAAGTAGAATGTTGCTTGGTACACCCTCATAAGCATTGAAAAAATAAATTATATTTGTTGTTTTTTTTTATACCCTCTTCTTTCTAGGACACTTGTAGATAGGAAAATTGATGCTTTAAAAACATTAGAGTATTTTGAGAGATTTCTCCTTCACTTTTGCTCAAAAGATTGAATACAAGTCTCTATCAAAATAGAGAGATTTGGACAAATGTCCAATAACTATATTACCCTTGTAGTATTTTGGAATTGACAAAGACTCCCCCATGTGTATCTGATTCTCAATGAAAGTGACTAATTTTTTAAGTTCATGATATTTTTGTGTAAAATAAAAATTGATACCTATGCAGGAGAATTAGGTAATGGAAAAGGAATCACTTAGGGAGATATATAATTTGACAGCTAGGAAGAAAATGATGGATCAAAGGATGTGGCATAGTTTATCTACACAGTTGAAAAATCTTAAGAAATGGATCTACTAATAATCATGGATCTAAACAAGGTCAATTTTCATGAAAGCTGTAATAGTTCACATTGTTTATACGAGAGGTTCAAAAAATTTCATTGTTTTAATTTTTGTTGTAAACATGTTATTGATGCGAAGTATCAAGCGAATTTATTGACGAATTAGCTTGATTGTTTTTAATGGAATCTCTATTCAAACGATTTTTACCGTTTTCATAGTTTGAACTAAAATCTTGTTTAAGATAACCGAGTTCAGTCTCACACAATAAAAACTTAATGTTGGTTTTTTTACTATTGTAATTATAATTTTAATTTGTTGTAGAAAAAAATAATTAGATTTTAATTTTAATGTGAAAGTGTTAGGAAAAAATAGAGATAGAAGGGTAGTTACTAGTTACTATGGATAAGAAATACACGTGTTGTCCTTGAATGACAAGCAGAAATCCTTATCAAACATTGAAGATGGAATAGAAAACCCTAAATTTAACCTTTGTTGTAGTCATTTTATTGTTGCGAACCTTTATATTGCAGTAAAATGTAGTTAAATATGGTAGATGCAGCTGCAAATTTTTTTTTTTGATCAAGTAGTATAGTGGTTAGAGCTCACATAATTTAAAATATGTTTTATCCCTATCAACTGAGCTAAGCTCACAAGAATAAAACTATTATATTGCGATCGCATACCACAATTTAAAATTTGATTACTTGTGCTTAGAAAGATGGTTACCATAATATCCTAAGGTTTTAAAAATGGAAAACCAAAAATATTTTGAGGGCATACACAAGAAAACTTTAATTTTGAAACATAACATATTATATGCAAAAAGTTTTTTCTTAACCTTTTAAAGGACCGACCAATGTTTTTCAACCCCAAAATAGAAGGACCAACCTATGTTTTACTTTTTCATTTTTTAAAATATTTTTAGGGCAAGTAGTAGACAAGGTGATCTTTTGATTGATACAATTAATCTTCATTCATAGAATATCTTTTGTGTTGCAACCAATTAACTTTTGAAAAGAAGTACTACTTAATAATTTTCAAAAATAATAATAACTTTGAAATAAAGTTTTGCAACATATATAATTGCAATTTTCCTCATTGAGATTATAGTGAATTTCAGAAGATTAGGAGGTAAAATTTTTGTACTTAAAACAGCTCAAAGTCATAATATCTTGTATGTCCTTTTCATCTTTACAAAATAAGAGCCTTAATCTCCAATGTATGTGAATGACAAAATTATGCCATGAAAAGAAAAGAAATAAAGGAAGCATTGCTTTGTTAGGGGGTGTTCATTGTTTGCTTGTGAAGTATGCCAATAAGTGGTTAGCCCCCTAATGAAACTCATGCAAAAAATGTAATCTTCACACAACAATATTTAAAAATAATATTTTTCACATTAACAAACAAATGTATGCTAAAAATGTAAGCTACACACAACAACATATAAATATAATTGTTCACATTAACAAACAAATGTGAATTGAATGCTTCACTTTTGCATTTAAATTAAATTAAAATACACACACCTTCAAGAACATCGGATGAGATGATTCGTATCTCTTTTAGTTTGTCAGATGAGATGATTCGTATCTCTTATAGATTAATTCTTTTTGGTGTAGCCTGAATATCATCTATTCGTAATTGCAAACACTAATTCTTCAAGTTTGGTACTACAAAGAAAATTTTCTCTCAAGATTTTTGACGCTGCCGCATTCCTAACTAGAGTTTTACTCAAATTCATAACCTCTTGTTAAGTAAGAAGAGACCCAAACTATCTCAATAATATCGGATCTCTCCTAACTTAATTTACATGTAGTCTCAAATATGAATTTTATCTAATAAAACAGCTCATCAAATATTGAACTCGAGAGATTAATCTTCCCCGTGCGCATTAGAGATGCCCCTTGTGCCAAATAAACAACCCATAGGCAGCATAGGCTTGTTTTGTTTCCTCTCTCTCTAGGCTCAATACACGTGAGATTCAAGTTTAAAATCAAATGAGAGAGAGTTATTATTATGTGAAGTGGAAGCAAAAGAGTTTCTGTTCCACAATATACATTATATAAAAGATGATGAATGATTACCTTGTGAGTGAAGTAAAATGTATCGAAAAAGACAAGAATTGAGTCAAAGACAAGAAGACCAACCATCCTTCTCTGTCTCTCTATCTCTTTCTTTTGGGGTCCCCCTCCAATCCGTTTTCCACTCTACCTATATATCAACCAACACAATATAATCCCTTCTCTCTCTCTCTCTCTCCAATACATATTCAAATTTTAAGCAAACCCCACAAACCATCACTACCATCATTACATTTTCCCACCCCATGAAGCTTTCTCTATTTGTCTCTTAAAAACATCATTCACCTATATAGCTTTCTCAAAGATCTCTTTCACAAATCACTCAAAACAAGAAAAAACAAACCCTCAAAGTGCTTCTTCATAAGAACTACTAAACTCTCTCTCTCTCTCTAATGCCAATGAGGAAACCTGATTTGATCATGGGAAAAGACAACAACAACATTAACAAGAGCAAGCTAAGGAAAGGGTTATGGTCACCTGAGGAAGATGAGAAGTTGGTAAGATATATGATAACTAAAGGACAAGGTTGTTGGAGTGACATTGCTAGGAATGCTGGTCTTCAAAGATGTGGCAAAAGTTGTCGTCTTCGTTGGATTAATTACTTGAGACCTGATCTTAAGCGCGGCGCGTTTTCGCCACAAGAGGAAGAACTCATCATTCATTTCCACTCCATTCTTGGCAACAGGTACATTCTTTTCTATTTTTATTTTCACTTCAAATTTCAAAATGCTAATTATTTTCATATGTGGACCCTTGGTCATGTAACTAGTCCACACCATAGTTATAAATTGCGGTCTACAAACCCTAATTGTAAACATATAATGATTTTAAAAGTCTCTGCAACCGCAATTTAAAACCAGAATTAATGTGACAATGATACTCTTAGATGAGAGGTCTTTGTTCGATCTCTTCAAAGCGGTGAAAAATACATGAATCTCCAATATACCTTCGAACGATGAAACCTTTGAGAGATCCAAAAAATATGAATGATTTTCTATTTTTCTTCCATTGTTTTGCTGAAACTGATACAATAATTAAGTTGAGAGTGATGCTATATAAAAGACCTTATTAATCAAGAAGTTATAATATTACTCTTTCCATTAAATAACAAAATGAATATACAATAATGTGTTATACAAAAAAATGGTCCAAAAAAAGTACACAAGCATTATTATTTATTTTTTTGGTGAATAAGTATACAAGCATTATATGCTACTGCAAAGTCATTGAAAGTATTAATTATTTATTTCAAAAGGGTATGTTAAATTAAAATGTTAATGGTATAAATGCATAGTGAAAAGAGATCCTTCTCTCAAAAAAATAAAATAAAAATAATTTCACTGCTTTAAGTACATTTCGTTTTATGATACTTCCTTCATAACAATAGCAGATTCCAAACCTTTTAAAGGGAAATGTACCCTTAATTTTTTTTTTTAAAATATATTTTAATTATTAGGACTTGATTTTCCAGATGAAAGTTTAACTTACATGCATATTCAATCACATAAGGTTTAACTTAATCATAAATATATCCCCCACTAAGATCTTAAGATTTATACGTATATACATACAGAATAATTTGGTTTTATGTTTTTTGTTGAAATTTGATTGAAAATAGGGTTTGGTCCAACTGGCTGTGTTAAATATTACAATATAATAAAATATTGACGTAGCATATAAGCATGTTAGGGTTTTTGGCAACATTAGCTATTATTAAGGTCTATAGCTTTCAACTTAAGAATAGTCTTACTCATAAAGCATCGATTATTAAGGTCATGTCTTGTGCAGTGGCTAAGCTTTTTATAATTAATTACTTATCCTAATTTTTCTAACTATGATATTTTAACACCCTAACTTTACATACACTCATTCAACACTTCATTTTATCTTCATCTCTCTTCTTATCACATCATCAACATATTACATCTACCACATTACTCTGTTTTTCCACTTTTACTATTTGTTTTAAGGTGTATACACCTCTATGGGATGTACACCAAACATTTTCCTTTTTTAATTCACTTTAATCTGTATTTGATGGATTTATCTGCATGTAATTAATTCCTTTATCGAAAAAATGTAATAAATAAAAAATAGATAAAAATATATATTATTTTTTCAAATAAAGTTGTTAAAAAATGTTACAAATAATTGTTAAATTCTATGAAAACTGTATACTTACCAGCCACCATTTTTAGTTTAATTCAAGATATATCGGATTCATATTATACAAAAGTTTATAAAGAAATATTGAAGGAATTATAATTGACAAAATATTTATGAATTGTGAGTGGAGCTCTTCCCTTCTTCAAATATATTTTTTGTTTTTTGAAGTCCCTTCTTCAATTATTTGCATTTTATTTTAATCAGTGTAACCTATTTTGGATATAATAAGATTTTGGATTTTTCTTCCTTCGGATCATTAACTTTTTACCATGAACAATCTCAGATGGTCCCAAATTGCAGCACGTCTACCTGGTCGTACCGACAATGAAATAAAGAATTTTTGGAATTCCACATTGAAGAAGAGATTGAAAACCAACAACAACAACAATTCTACACCATCTCCAAACAACAGTGACACTTCAGATCAACCAATAGATAATGTTTTTGATGTGAAAAATAACATGATCATGCCAATTCATGAACAAGAACTAATGACATTATGCATGGATTCCTCATCATCAACTTCATCATCATCCATGCAATCCATGCACATGCACATGCATACCATGGTTTTACCTGACCAATTTGATCCATTTTCATTGTTGTCTAATAACCATTATGACATGACAAGTTTCCATGCTCATGACTTGCCAAATAGTTGTTTAACACAAGTTGGTAATATGGTTGATGATATTGGGCTTCATAGTGACGATCATTATGGGATTTTGGAGGCTAATAAAATGGGGTTATTAGAAAATGATTTTGAACTTCCTCCACTAGAAAGTAGAATTAGCATTGAAGATAAGTGTGCCCTAATTGGTGATGATCATAATGTGAAAAGCCATAACAACCACTTCAATAATAGTTGCTTCAATAACACTAATCACATTCAAAACTCCAATGAGGACTTGTTTGGGTTTGGAAATCATGGGCAAGGAGAAAACTTAAGAATGGGAGAATGGGATTTGGAGGGTTTGATGCAAGACATATCCTATTTTCCTCCTCTTGATTTCCAAGTTTAATGGCCTTTTCATTCCTTTGAATTTCCAATCACCCCTTCTCGCCTTTGATCTCTCTCTAAATTGGATACTCTACAACCAACCTTATGGTGCAACCGGCTATAGACAACTATATCTGAATAGAGAAAATTTCTCTGTCTGAATTTAACGGTACAACCGGATGCATTGTAAAGCTGAATGTAGAGGATTCAAGTTCCACGCTTCCTTTCTCCTTGAATATCTTTGTGGAAATTAGATCCGCTATGACCCCTCTTACTTCCTCAGTAAAATCTCAACTTTTGGATTATTCTAACGGCTATAGATAATACTATAGACCATTGGATTAATTGAACAATTGAAATTTTGCTATAAGAGGTAGATGGGCTAAAGAGGATCTCGTCCTCTATGCAATCCTTTCAAAGTCGTTCTATCTCTCGTATTTTGTCTCTCATTTCTTTTCATTATCTCCTCAATTTCTCATAATTTTCTCTTTTATCTCCAATTTTCTCCTAGACTGTCTATCTTTCTTCAAGTTTATGTCTTCTCATAGTCTTTTTTTTATCCATTTTGCATATACACAAATGTCTTCAATCAATATGCAAGGTGACCAAAACACCTTATGGAATCTTGGGCACCCATTCTTTCTTGTCTTTAGTTCTTCCAAACTATAAACAAAGACAAGCCCTTTTGTTTCTTACATATATATTGTCTTGTCACATACATTGTTTCTTTTAATGTTACACAAAATTACAACCCAATTGTATGTTGTGGTAGATATGTATACATAGTCATGCTTCGGATTTTTTTTGCATTCTTTGTGCCCTTGTGGGTTTCCTTGTAAAGCATTTTGTGTAATTTTTCGGTATTATGTAGGTTGGTATACAAATAATCAAAGGATATCATATCTTCAAGAGAAATGTGAATAGTGGTCATTTAGAAAAGGCAAATAAATGTAGCTTAATTGAAATTGTATTTAGCATTGTTTATAGCACTAGGAACAATGTGGAGTTGTAAGTTTGTAATATTTTAGTGTTAGGTGATATAGGTGTACAACAGTACAAGATGCAATTGTAAACAATACAATAAATATCAAATTTGATTTGAAATTCATTCCCTTTGTCTTTCTCTTAGTTTGTGTGATTATTCTCCTTTTTTCCCCCTTAGTTGCAACAAGAAATTATATAAGGGGGGTTCTCTATTTTCCAAACATCATAGATCCATGAAAATGAAAGGATATTAAACTTATTTTGATAATTATTTTTTTTTGTCAGAACCCTCTTAAAGGGAAGAGAACTTTGTTATTATGAAGTTTAGTCGAAAGATAAGTAAGTTTTAACAAAAAATTATTTCAACAAATATTGAAACTTGAATTCTTCTAATTAATTGATTGGTTCCTTAAGTGGAGCTCACCAAGCATTTGGCTGAATCATTTGATTATTTTGATTAATGATTTGATAATAGCACATAGACACATATATTTGAGAAAAGATTGACAGTAAAGAATTAATGATGTGTATTTTTAAAATAACTAATTATTCTCTCCGATCCTACTTATAAGAAAAAAGTTAACTTTTTTGATTCATTGAGTAATTGATGTATCTGATATAGAATATAGACTAAATATATCATTTATGTAATGAATCAAAAAAGTCAAATATTTCGTATATATAAGACCGAAGGTTTATACGTGTTTGCCAAAATAAAGTGTCCAAATACGAATGATCATATAAGACTTCTTCTCATAATTCAACTGGTTTAACCCAAAACGCAGTATTTAGCAAAAAACACACCATATAATATATAATCCAAAATACAAAATACACTTTCCACTGTTTAAATGAAGTTGTTAACCAACGGGTGTGTATATGAAAGAATAGGTGTGAAAGGCAACATCAATATATCGATTAACTATATTAGGTTTATGTGAATCCATTATTTAAAGCCTAAGATATGGCCGAAAGTTTCAACAAGCCAATGTACAAGAGTTATCTTAGTGGTTATTAAGTTTTCCACCCTATGTGTTACTCACACACTCGATTTTATTTTTTTCAAAATTACCTTTTGCTCGGTAAATATAATCCGAACCATATTTTAGTTTATATAAGCTGAAACTTTATATTCCCAAAATTATAGGACATCATTGCCTATAATATTAAAAACGCATAATTGAAAATAACCAAAATTAAAAGAGACAAAAATGTAAATAGATAAATTTTTTGAATAAAACTCTCATTTTATAAATATATCATATCTTTCATAGTATATTTACATTAACATTGACGCTTATGGTGATTTTGCATGAGATAGAAGCTTTAAACGACACATTTGATGTTGGCAAACAAAGAAGAAATTGTGCTCCGATTTACAGCATCAGGCTACGATTTTACAGCAAATTTGAGACATTTTGTCTCGTAAAAAATCGTGCTCCGATGGAACCAAATCAGACTAAGATTTGGCAGACGCTCCAGCTCGGATCTAAGTTTAATGAAGCAATCGTGCTCCGATTTACAGCATCAGAGTACGATTTTAGCGTATCTGAGAATTTTTCTATAAAAGGGAAGTTGTTTTCTGAAGGAAGGGTTCTAAATTTTTGAGAAGAATACTGACTTTTGGAGCTAGAAATCTGAGACCAAGGTGGGGGACTATCAAAACTCATTGCCGGTTATCCGAATTCATGTAATGAAGCTTTCTTTTACATTAGTTATTTATGCTTTAGCCATGAGTAGCTAAATCCTTTGTGATTAGGTCAAGAGATGATTATGTATTAAGCTCATACTTATGTAACCTGAAACTCTTACTGTTTTATGAATGCCAATCTAGTTTATTCAGTGGAAGTCATTCTTCACGCTTTTATGATTCTGACCCAATATAATTGATTCAAGAGATTATATGACTATTGACACTAGCGTGTAACTCAGACATATTTATGTTGTTCAATCTAACGGACAATCTAGGGATAGAGCGTTGTTAGGTTGTGATAATTGAATTAACGAACTTAATAACCTTTGATGATTATAGGTTCACCTAAGGAATTATGGAATTATGGTTAGATAAGAGAACTTAGGATTAAGGGATTGACCTAAGTTAATTTGTTAATTCGTCGTTAACTTTGTGACATTCGTAGACTTAAGAAACAGGTTGCTAATGAGTGAAGTACAGATGAATCGAATGACCCATAGTCATCTCTCTAAATTATTTCTAAAACCAACTTTATTTTCGTCATTTTATTTACAATTGCACTAAAAACCAATTTGCCTAAGGCAACCCTCCCAATTTAATCACATCTTAATGTTAATGTTCTTGTTACGTAGAAATTAAAACAGTCCCTGAGGAAACAAATTATTTTATTACTCGATTCAAATTAGTACACTTGCTAATTTTCTATCAAGTTTTTGGCGCCGCTGCCGGGGACTATTGATTAATTTCAACATAGCAGCAACATTAATTGTTAAGATTTATGTCATTTATACATTTTTGTCTGTAAATTAAGAAATTTATTTGGTTGTTTATGGTGCAGTGCTACTAAGGTATTGTTTTGCTGTTTATGCGAGGTAAAGTCCAACCTTAGGACTTGTTGCACGATCCGGAGATTGAAAAGACCGCAAGGGCTAATCAGAGAGTGGTTCAGTTAGCTAGATCAGCTGAAGGAATATTACTCGATTCAAATTAGTACACTTGCTAATTTTCTATTAGTAGCAATAATAATTTAAGTAATATTATAAAAATATAAAATATTTTAAATAAATCGCCACAAAAACTATGTATCTATTTTATAAAAAGATATAGATTCGATCTAAGTTTGCTTTAAATTTAGGGTAAATTTGAGAGTTAAATTTAGGGTTAATAGACAACAATCCACAACTCATAACAACAACACGCACCAATACCCCAAAAAAGCAGCACCTCACAACATCTTTTTATATTTTGCAATCTCCTTCTTCTATCTTCTTTTTCGGTTTTCTTCCTAGATTTTTTTCAAGATCAACAACAACCCAAAAACTTCATCAACAACACATATGCAAGAGAGAAGAAAAAGGAAGAAGTAAGAAGAAAATGGTTTGAATCGAATTCAGATTTGGGAAGATTCAGATTCGGATTCAAATTTAGGGTATGAATCAGAATCGAATTTAGGGTTTGAATTGAAGAGAATAAAGAAGAAAAGGAAGAAGACAGAAGAAAAAGAATTGTGTTATTGTGGATTGTTGTGTGTTGTGTTGATGAAGGAGGAGAAAAAAAGAAGAGAAGAAGATGCGCTAGAGAAAGAAGAGGAGAAAAATAATTGGAATATTTAGAAGAATTTTTTAGTAAGTTTTATTTTTTAAAAAATTAATGACATATTATTCTTTTTAAGTTTTTTTAATAATCTTGTTTTTTTAAGTTATTTTTTAATTGTTTTTCAATAAAAAAAATTGTAAATAAAAAAAGATATATAAGTGAGATGTAATAAAAAAATTAAAAAAATTATATAATCAGCACGCCACGTAATCAAGAAAAGCTGACTCAGCACGCCACATATGCACTGAGAGGTGTAAACCAAATAATCTTCATTTTACAGGGGGAATCTCCAAAAAAAAATTGACAGGGGGTATCCCAAAAGTCCCCCAAATGGCAGGAGGGTAAAAGTCTATTAACCCTTAAATTTATACTGACTTATATGTAAAAAACATTTTTTTAGAGGATTTAAAAAAAAAATGTACACTAAGTTTGTATCATATATATTTTGTGTATAAGTTTATCTTCAATTTTATTTAAAAAAAATTATAAAAATTTTATAAGTATTCTACCCAAAATAATTATAAGTAATTTTTTTTTGGTGCTTGGTACATCTCATACACTACTACACATAAAAACAAAAAGATATACTACATTTAATACAATTTTCATATTGAATAATCATTTCTTCAAAAGAAACTGAACGATCATGGGTCAATGAAAATTTTGCTAAACAATGATGAATGCTTTATGAAAGCAAAAAGTTTGACAGAGTGAAAGGAATTTAGAAGATGTTAGCCTTAAGAGTTTCATGGTTGCATGTCAAATCTATCAGGCATGAAGCTAATGGGGTTATGAAGAGCTAATGCGATTGTGTGAAGAGCACATGCGATGCAATATTTTTTATTGTTTTTGGAAAACAATGTAATTAATACTTCCATATAGTAATGATCTCTTCAGTTTTTTTTTTTTTACAGTTTTTTTTTTTAAAAAGTTGTTGTGTCATTTTATAAAGTTGTCGGATAAATCTCCTAATTGATGATCAACCTGTCATTCATTATATTGTGGGAATTTTTGTGTGCATGTGTGAGTTAGAAGTTCCCCGTCGGATACAAAAGTAAAAGTTGAACACATTATAAATAAGAGGACTTATAAACCCACTCTCTCTCATTAGTATGGTTTTTCTAGCCTCGATGTGGACGGTCCCCCAAGCTCCCCTCATGATCCAACAGTAGTATCAGAACCTCGGTTCAACAAAGGGTACGATCGAGGCAGTCAGTCCGTTGCGCAGAAAGCAGCAACGATGATACAAAGCAAGTAAGAGTTTCCGCTTGAGGGGAGAGCATAACGAATGGATGGACTCACACTTGAGGAGGAGTGTTGTGTGCAAGTGTGAGTTATATGTTCCACATCGGATAGAGAAGTAAAAGCTGAACACCTTATAAGTAAGAGGACCCATAAATCCATTACCTTAAGATTTCGGATAAGAATGTGGTGTCTCTCTCAATAGTGCGGTTATTCTAGCCTCGATGTGGACAATCCTCTAAACTTCCCTCATAACCCAACAAGAATCATGCATTATCTTCTCTTTTTTTTTTAAAGAATCTTCTATTTTTTTAAAAAAAATTATAAAGAAAAAAGATAAAAAGAATACAATATTACATTGTTGCACAGGTCAATTTTATTTATTACTTTTATAGTTAAACATCAAAAATTGACTTGTAATAATTGTTTTAAATTTCTACTAACATGAAAAACAAAGTCACTTCAATTAATAGAAACACAGTTTAATTTTTTTTTAGAGAAATACGATTTAGGATTTGCTATTTATAGCCAAGTTTGCATGGAAATTTGGGTATTCTGTTTGTAAACGTATTAAATAAGTGTACAACAACAACTTGTAAAAAGAAAAAAGTCTACAGAAACAATAGATATATACAAACGATGACACAACATGATAGGAATGAAAAACTCATCAGTGAGGAGAAATATTAGGGATTGCTGCATTTTTGAGGAAATTTGTTAGGTTAAATTGGTGCACTACATTTTAGATGGAATTTGTTAGGTTAAATTGTTGTTAACCTAATGCAGCATTTTAGAGGGAAATTATTAGGTTAAGTTGTTGCAGACGTAATAAAATTAATAAATAAGGATTTAGAGAAAATTTGTTAGGTTAAATTGGTGCACTGCATTTTAGATGAAATTTGTTAAGTTAAATTGATGCTAATATAATGCAGCATTTTAAAGGGAAATTATTAGGTTAAGTTGTTGCAGAGCTAATAAAATTAATAAATAATGATGATAAGATTAAGAATGTTACTATATCAATCACATTAGTCATAAGTTCAAACCTTACCTAAATTAGTTGCAACAATGACAAAAAAAAAAAAAAAAAAGCCTTGGTGAAAAGATTAAGTTTCCTAATTGGTGTGGTCTAAATTTGCTGTCTAGATTTTTTTTTTCAAAGAGTTGTCTAGTTTTTTTTAGTGGCAATTTTCTTCAGGTGGCATGGCCTGTTTGATTATTTTTGGTGTAACCTTTTATCTAGGTCAAGCTCCTCACTAACTGGCCTCTTGAAGCCTTCTTAAAAGACGGAGAGTGTTCACTTATGGTGTTGATGCTAGATACTTTGAAGATTTTTTTTTATCTATACATCAAGAAAAAAATGATCGAGTGTAGACACACTCCTTGCTTTATGAGGAGATTTAAGCTCTGTTTGGGAGTTTGGAAGGGAATAAAGTGTAGGACTTTGGATACGAGAGTGGAGGAAAAAATAGAGAAATTTTCAATTTTTTAGAGGAAGTTTTTACGTAGATAATGATAAATAAATACTTATGATTAATATATTTTTAATCTTGAGAATATTATAACAACAAAGATGAATTTAGAAAATTTATCCAAACCCTCTAAAATCATTCTGCAGTATAATTTTTGAGCTTCCAAAATTAGGGAGATTTTATATCATGAAGAAAATAAATCCTCCAAATTCCTCTCACAAAGTCTTTCATTCTTTCCACTCCATCCTCTCTTTTCTCCAAAGTCTTCTCCTCCTAAACTCTCAAATAGACATTTCTTTTGTCATTAAAATGTCCAATTGCATAATTTTCAAAAGAACAACTTGCTTTGGTATTGTTGGTCACAATGTACGACCTCGTTGGTGGCGACAACCACAACGACTATATCAATGGCAAGTTTATTGATGTCAAAGATCACAAAAAAAAGAGATGAGGGAGATAAGAATGCAAAAAAGAGAGATGCTGAGAGATCAGAGAGATGATGGGCGGAGAGAGAATAAATTTAAAAAACTCAATGATATTGACATGGCTTAAATGCTCTTTTGATTTTTTAAGTATTTAATTGGTATCATTTTGGTCCCTTAACTAAAAAAAAGATTGTTTGAGTATTTAAGTTTTTTTTAGTCTCGTTTTGGTTTCCGTTGGGTTTAATAAAAACATTAAGTGTGGACACGTGTCACCTTGTCATTGGCTCTGAGATTTATTTTATTTTATTTTATAAAAAAAATTAATATTGTTTTTTTTTAAATATATATATATATTTTTAAAAAATCCCAAAACCAATGACAAGGTGACACATGTCACATTGTCGTTGGCTTTGAGATTTTTTAAAAAAAATATATTTTTTTGAAATTTTTTTTTGTAAAAAAACTCAGAGCTAATGACAAGGTGACACGTGTCCAGGAGTTAACTTTTTTTCTAAATCCTAACGGAAACCTAACTGAAGGGACCAAAACGAGACTAAAAAAACACTTAAATACTCAAACAATCTTTTTTTTTTAGTTAAGAGACCAAAGCGATACCAATTAAATCCTTAAAGGATCAAAAGGGCATTTAAGCCTATTGACAATAGTAAAAAGTAAAAATATGCAACTAAGATCTCAAGTGGAGACCACAAGAACAAAATGTACAAATATACTCTCTCTTAAAAGGATTTGTAACTAGTTCATCTGCCAACAAAAATAAATATCTTGAAGAAAAAACTTATAGCAGTTTATTTGCTTTAAAACATAAGAGAATGATTACTTGTGCCCTTAACACATAAGTTAATCAATCAAATATAATTTTTTTTTTTGATTTGGTGCATTAAATTTATTTTTTAATAAATTTAATAAAAAAATTAAAGATATTTTATTTATTTTTGAGTTCCTTAATGTTTCCATAGGACAGAAGTTAACATAATCCTTAAAATAACCAATTAAAGTAAAAAGATATACAAGCATAAATTTGCAGAGATGAAAATATGGTAGATTTTATTATTACTGGTTTCAAACTTTCTTTTTTGACAATTTTACAGATTTGAATTTATCAGCTAAAATATTACAAGCTATTGAAAAAAATTATCAACCTTATAAAAAAAACTCTAGCAATTATTCCTCAAATCATAAATGGCTAACCCCCTCTTAAATCTTAATACAATTTCTTTTAGAATAAAGACTTAAATTGATCTTCCACAGATACTTAAATATTATTCCAAAAATAATACTTAAATTAGTCTGTAACATTTTCATACGGAGTAAAAATTAGTTTTTAAACCATTATAAAGGAGAGATTAATAAATCTTTAATATAAGAAACTCATCAAAGGAGGAAATTGTAGATTTTAACAAAAGATGGTAGAGAGATGTAACTCAAGCTTCTTTTCAAAAGAGAGGAGTAAAATGTTTTGCATAAGAGGGAATAAGAATGTAATTAAAGTATCTTTAAGGGAGGGCTGGAGAATGAGTAATTAAAGTATCTTTTAAGGGAGGAGAGTGTAATTTGCTCTATTATTTTTATTGTGGACTAAACTGCGCCAAGGAATAATTGAGATGTACTAAATTGGATCTTTACTTTTTTTTTTTTCTTTCAACAAAGAAGTCAAACTAACCTATCAAAATTGGCATATGAGATAATCGAACCTAGGACCTTGAGTGAAACTCATTTCAAAGTCTCAAGCCAACATCACCATGGCAACCAAGTGGATTTCACCTTTTTATATATTTTTTTAACAAATCAAACTAACCCACCGTCGGATTGAGACAACATAATTCAAGGTTTCAAGTCAATATTATGGATCAACTCAAGTGGATTCACCCAATTCTTTTATTACAAACAAAAAGCTCAATCTCATACTTGTACTTCGTCTACTGAAATGAAATTGGATAATCTCATTTAATTAGGTGTTGAAGTTACAACTCTTAAATGTCTGATCTAGATCAACAGCTGACATCATTTTTATATATGATCTGCTACGATTTCAAATTAACGATTGAGATTAACTTGCTTGAAACTGTATGAATTCGGACTTTAGGAGATCCCCCAACGGAAACCCAAACACGAGTAGCATTTGCATGACATAGAATTGGTTACGAGAAAAAAAAAAAGTCACTTGTAATATTGTGGTTGACCAATATCACCAATTCTATGTCACCCAATTGCTACCCCGATAAATGTTGTTGTCAACAAGAAAATCATGAATTTCTCAACAATCTGTAACTAACAGCTTGTACTTTCTCAACTAAATGTCCATTATGAAAGCAATATTGTACGCAACAAGAAAGTTTTTTCACCAATCCACTAATTAATATCATCACAAACAATATTTCAATCTTCTCCTAAAGTTAATTGTAGTGGAAGCCGGACTAGTTATGTACGTTCTAACACAATCAACTCATATAATGATTTCCCAATAACCATGCATTTTGTCTATATATTCAAGCCCATGTTTCTTAATAATGTGGCAGACAGCAGAGAATTATCTGCACCAATTTACATTTCTTTATCTTCGTGATCATTAATTTTAGACAAATATTAATAAGTATTCTTAAAGTACGCTTTACAGACTTTAAATAATAAATTTTTATGGATACTTGTGTACTCAATGCATTAAAAATTAAAGTATTAGACCTATATTTTTATTTTTTATTTTTATCTTAATTTTCCAATTTTTATGAAACTAGACAAGTATAAGCGTGTTCAAGTTAGCAATAGAAAAAGATTGCACGCGTCTCAGCGGATTAATCTACTTTGAAATGCTTGCTTAAAAATAAGTTAGCAATGGAATTTGAATACTGCAAAGTATTATTGGTATTTATTATTTTTTTAATAATTTTGTCAAATTTAAAGAAAAAACCTTGCCACTCGATTGTGGGTTCTTTAACTCCTCCGAATAGTGGTAAGTGTATATATATATATATATATATATATATATATATATATATTGGTTTTATGTAAGCTATATACTAAATTGATGAAAAGATAATTGAATTGAAAAGTAGATATATAAATTTAACTTATGAGAAAAATGGTAGGATTGATTTATTTGTATTTGTCAATAAAAATATGTACAATGGATATATTTTGGCAGAGGTAGTATGGTACTAGCCAAAACATCATATACTACAAATGTAGCCCTAATTGTTGTATTCGGCTATTCTACCATGGTATTCGAGTTAGTTTCCGTTGATAGGACCGGCCCAACATATCAAGAGGTTTAAAACAAATTTTATAATGAAGCGTTTTGGAATTAAACCTTAGGTCGGTCCTCATGGATGTACGTGAGGTCTCATATTTGACTTGGATTCTCCTATTTTACAACGTTTCTATTTCCATTTCCATTTCTCTTATACACACATTCTTTCATCATGCTCCGAAAATATAGTTGTTTTCAATGCATGGAGCTAAAATCAATAATGAACATGAATTTTTGCTGTTGAATTATCAATTCCACGTGTCCTTTGAATGAATTTGACACCCTTACGACCTTCGTGGAACTTAGAAGACTTGAGAAATATTTGTCTAACTCGTTTACGGATGTTCTTAATTTGATTGACCCTTATTCGTCAACTTGAGCATTTGTCCATCTTCTACTAACAACTTAGATTATTATTAAGTTGAAATAGTTTCAATTAGTCAATCAATGAAACCCACCCGCATTTCGTACAAAAAAGTAGAAAATTGTAAGATCAAACTCGAGCCTCCAAACACATCAAATATCTTCGCAATCTTTTACCATTTGCGTTGTGCTAATTGTGGAACAAAATAATCCAATTTTTTTTAGATCAAAACAATTCAACTTTAATTAGCTAAATACATTAACTACTTAGGTTCAACTAAGGGGGTTGAGTAGCTCAATTAATTTGAACTAATGAAAATGAAGTTTGAGGTTATGGGTTCTAAGTCGAACAAATAAGTTAATATTAATCTAACAAACTAACTACTAACATTTACCATTTAAAAAAACACTCATGTTCAATCAATTTAGCATTTTCCCATTTAAATGAAAACAATTTACTATTTTGCTGCAAGCAACTTTTTTCTTTTTGTTGACAAATGCTGCATGCAATTTCTTCAGTGTGTAACTATTTTCTTTCCTTAGATTATGTCGTTATTGATATTTGTAAAATGTAACCAAAACTTCCATATATTTATTTGCTAGAAAGATATTGTTCTCTCCAACATTCTTCCAAGGACAAGTTTGTCTTCCAATATCTTTTGAGTTTGAATGTCGTCCAGTCTACTATACATTATTGAGTTCAAGGTTTCAACATAAGCTATGATGCCATCATTTTAACTAGACGAATTGATCAACTAAATTAAATTTTGTCATACTATACTTTTATAACTAGATTAAATTTTTTGAATCCATTTTTTGTCAAGATTTTTATTAGATAATTAATTGATTTGAGTTCAAATATAAGTGGATGCCACCGATTACTTGTTTCAAAATAATGAGAATCTTAATTGATCATTATTCTATGTATAGTCTATATGAACTCCAATATGTTGAATATACAACATATTATCTGTTATCTTTTTTTTTAAGAAACTAATGGAAATATATTAAAAATCAATCCCTCAAGTACAAGATGTGCCTGAGAAATCTGATAATGTTAAATACAATACAAAAAGGCTATGCAAGCCATAAAACAGAAACCAAAGACAGACTTTACAAAACAGCCTGTAAACAAGGTAAAGGATTAATTCTCCAATACGAATAATCAAAAACGAACAAGATGTAATTAGCTTTCAACCACCAATATGTTTGAAGTTTGACTCTTTCAAGTAGAACCTCCAAAAGAACACTTTGGTTTTGGAATATCCTCCTGTTGTGATCTTTCTAAATAGTATATAAGACCGATCTTATCTCTATCTGAAGAACATTTAAGACATAAGAAGTTCTGATTGGAGAAGAAAACCAAGCTACCAAGTGTTCATTACTCTTGTCTTTTTGTGTGTTTTGATATTGCTATCAATCCTATTTATTAAATGGAAATGTTAACGAGTATCATTAAAGTATCGTTTAAGCATTTAAAAGTAGTAATTTTTATTCCTTCGAAAAAAAAAAGTAGTAATTTTTATATAAAAAATTATGTAGTTATGACTTTTATGCGTGTTTCATTTGTATTTTCAAGATAAAATTTATGTGGATTCCTTAAACAATGTTCTTAGTACATTTGTTAGCAAAATCATTTTGAATAACAACAATTATTTATTAAAAATATGGGTGAAAATAGGTTAGGCCGGACCGGACTTTGTAAGGCCTAAATTTGACCTACTTAAAAAATTATAGGCCTGAGTCTGACTTATTACCTGTCATGGGCTCATTTTCAAGGTCTGGCCTGATCTTTTTAAAGGTCTAATGAAACATGAAAACCTACTTAAAAGTCTATTTTGCACTAAGACCTAGCAACACCTATAAACCTACTACTAAGTAGGCTAAAATTTATGAAGACCTAAAGAACACATATAAGTTTTCTACTAAATAACGAAATATTACGAAAGTCTAATCACATCAATATACCAGCTACCAAATAACTAAATCTTATGAAAGTTTAAGTTTATGAAGGAAAAAATAACTTCAACAAAAGCTTAATAGGTCAGCCTAATTGTTTAATCAGCTTTTTTGTAAGCCATAACATTTCCTATTTAAGTAAATAGGCTTTATAAAAAAGTTTGAGCCTGACCTTTTTATTAAACGAGCTGGGTCAAGTTAGACTCTAAATAGGTTAGGTCGCAGGCTCCTGTCGAACGGCCTGACCTGTTCCTACCCCTAATTAAAAAATTATATATTTAATATAAAATTTACAAATTTCAAAACAGCTACTATTTTAATCATTTTAACATATGCAAATTTGCACATGATAGAAAATCCACAAACTATTTATTTACTCAACTTTGAATTTTTATACTTTCAAAATAAATCAATTTTAAGTGAAGTGACCATAGGAATAGCAATTCCCATATGAAAACACATTTGTGGAAATAATGAAATACTCTTTGTTCCGTTTTCATAATCATACGTTATTAAATTTTAGTTTTTAAAATAGTCTAATAGTTAAAAATCCACTTTTATAAGGAGAATAATTGTGGTGTCTAGAATTCGAACTCCAACTTTACATATATTACATAATATCTCTGTCAACCGAGTTATACACTTGTCAATCATCTTAAATGTTATTTAACATTAGTGTATGATATCAAAAATATGAAATATCTAAAATTTCTGAACAACAAGCATAAGTGGATCCATAAACCACTAAACATAACATATCATAAGTTCTTTTAAAAACTATATAACATAACTATTTCCAAAAATAAATTATATAAAGAAAATGCTAACCATTACCTTTGGGGCATTGGTTAAAGTATTAAAATAAATAAGTTTGCATCGAAAAGTGGTATAATCATTGATAAGAAAAAAAGTAAAATTTTGTATTTTCAAGATAAAATTTAATCGGGTAAGCAAGACGCATGAATATGGAGAAGGAAGGACACATGCCCCACCAAAGTAGTTTGGGTCATCAACGGTGCTATTGTACTGGCCTTGACCATGTTTAATTTTTATATGAATAATTCGTGGCCAACATTTGAAGAGAGACAAAATAAATGAGTACCACAATATATTAAAGTACATCACTCACATATGTAATTCTCTTTGAGAAATTACAATAAAAGAGTGGTTCATGTTGTCGAATCACAAGCTAAAGCAATGCTCTCATCATTAACTCACTTGGAAAAATATTAAACTTCAATGATTTAAATTAATCTATCCTCATGGAAAAGTATATGTTTGTATTATTATTTTATATTTCTTGTTTTATAATGCGCATTTTGGAGTTAAGAAAAAGTTGTCATGGCAACACTTCCAATTTAAATTACCATGCACTTATCACACTAATTTTAAACATGGTTTGTTATGTTTGTCCGCTTTATGCATATCTTTGTATTCTATTATAACGTACAACATAGAGTATCGGGTTTTTACATCACTACCATAAGCAAAATTAAACAATGTCCTACATATAGTAAGAAGTTTTAGATCACAAAAGATAATATTTAAAAGTCAACGCTATTACTTTTTTCACTCTATCGGTTTCTCATGCGTCTTTTTTTCTACCAATGTATATTTACAGTTTAGAAATTATGATCTGAACTGTATGTTAAATGCTCGGTTTATATAATTTGAATTGTGTCTTTTTATACAATGCAAAATTGATGAATATGTGTTCACTACTTAACACGCCTACGACCCCTACCACGCCTACGACGATATACAATCCATCCCTGAGTCTCACGCCTACAAGCCGGAATTCCCTCCACCACCTGACCACTACCAACGATGAATCAAATATTTAAATATCACCGGTTATGCAATACGTAATTAAAATGATGAATTTTTTCTAAGTATCATCGACATCAAGTCTCAATAGTTATTGTGCTCTTGAACTTTGGAAGTTAGCTAGTCCTCTGATGTTAATGGTTGGAATCATTCTCTGAAACTAAAACAAATTTTTTGGAATATTTGGAAAAGGAAAGGTTATACAGTTCATTTAAAAGCAACGAGCATAGCCGCGAGTTAACAAACAACAAAATTAAAAGAATTGTAATATGGAGAGGCTATGTGAAAAATAAGTTATTAAAATTTAAATAACTAAAAATAAATTTATGGGTTGTGTCTCATTCATCGCGTGTTTAGCATCGCGAGCTTGACGGGTATGTCTAAGTTGAACTTGGAAGCCCCAAACCTTCATGCTACCCCTCCTCCTCCTCCTTCTAAAGTGAATTGTGGTCAACAATGTTAATTGTCGTCGAACATAAGCTTTTGAGTGATAGAGAAATTCATAACCTATACGGATAGGATTTCTAAAGTGAATCTTATTTTTTTGCTTCAGCATTAACGATTCTATTTATAGAATCATTTTTGTACACCGTATCTTACGGTGCATCGCACTACACTAATATGCACCATGCCTTATTGTTTCCTGTTTTTATCTTATGCGCGTTTGTGCATCGTGAGATCACACTAGCGAAAAATAAATAAGTCATATTTATTTAACTTCTCATTTATTTGTTCTTATGAGTGTGACCTTGTAGGTTTTCAGAACGTTGACAATAATATTAAATAACACATTTAATATTATAAACATAAAATAGTATCTAGTAACACGTCACTTCTATCCAATTGACGAGAATTTCATGTGATATTGGATAACCTTTTTTTGTGATAATGATCATGTGGATAGTTACCATTTTTATTCTAATGTCTCTATTGAACCCAAGACATAATCTCTGTTGACCTAACTTCTATAGTTCAATATTATATTCTTTGATACCCGAACCGAATTAGTAACAAATAAGCTTGATATGTCATATAAACCTATGCATGACCATGCATTTATACCATTTCACTCTATGAAAGGTCCCAAAGACATTGCTTATATTATCAAGGGGCCCAACTTATTTTCTTTAGAATAATTCGCGGAGTGTCCATCAACTGACCTTATAATCAGTTTGAGGACATTGTTTAGAAAATATAATGAATATAATTTACAAATATGGTATAAGATATTTTTACCATCGAAGATACAATTAGTGGCATCATAAACTCATAATGTCAACATCGAAACGACATATGTACTTTAATAAATTTCATTATACTAATAAAAAACTAATGTAATTTCTAGAACTTCTGCAAATTTTTAGTGTTCAATGTCTCACAGCTGGTTCCATTTAGTTTGAATCTTTTTAAAATATGAATATATTACTGTGCTGCTGGATCAAAATTCAAAAGTGAGGATTGCACTATTTGATTCATGATTTCATTCAACTTCCGGAGCCAAAAACTAATTATCTTTTTTGGATATGCATTTTCTGCTCCTATTTTTGCAAAAATAAATAAATAAAGCTTTAGTCTCTTATTTTAAAAAATGGGTTGGTTCTTTAATATAATATCTCTTCTTTTTTCAAATTTTTTTGAACAAGTCTTCTTTTTTCAAATTAAGCACTAATATTTGACCAAATATCAAATATTGCCGATCCTATGAGAAAGTGAGTATTTGATAACCTTTAATTAAAATGACAAAATTTGCATGAATTTTGAACTGTAAATTTCTCTAGGCGAGCCACATTGGCCCAACGGAACTGCCTTATTATCCAAAATTTAGTTCAGTATTGAATCACAATGCAAATTGTATATTTATTTTTTTTAATTATAAAACTTTGAACCTTCATTCTTTACTCAAATATTGTCTCTTGTCTAAGGATCGGTGACCACCTGTTTGATAAATGTGGTTTTATTCATGTTGGGAGATTGGGTAAGGTTTGTAATCTTTTTTTTTTTTTGGTGGTCGGGGATTGAACCCTAAAAAGTTTGTATATATTATGCATTGTCCCTACCAATTGAGTTAAGTTCGCGAGTTTGTAATCTATTTATAAGTCAAGTGACTTGGTGATTTTCAAAAGATGAAAAGAGAAATAAAAGGAAAAAAAAACAAAAAAAGAAATGAATAGAAAAAAAAAAAGTTGTCAAAGAATAGTTTTTTTTTTTTTTGAAGGAAAAAAAAAAACTTGTCAAAGAATAGTTCATTCATATATTATCATATCACCATTGGGTTTTTTTTTTTTTTTTGAAAACAAATAAAGGGGAATTGTATATTTGTATACTTAGATTGGTACATATTATACATAGATACTAAATATTGTGTACATGATTGTACAAATGTAAATAGTAGTGAATTTCTTAGAAAAACATTAATTTCTTGTAATATGGCCCGATAAGACTTAATTGATCTATATTTCATGCTTTTAAATAAGGCAAATTTTACGGTACACTCAACATATTTGAGTGTACCGGTACACCAACCTTTTAATTTTATAAGTAAATGAGTTGTTTTTTGAAAAAAAATATTATTTTTTATCATTTATAATTATAATGATTAAATCTTATTCATCAAAAGTGTAAAGGAAATATTTTTTTTTTTAATTTTTATCGCTCATAAAAGAGAACTTTGATTATTTTATACGATAATATGTAAAAAAAAAAATTACTATGATTCTTATAAACAATGAATGATGCATTTTTCTTCTGAAATCATATTTTCTAAAATATTGCCGACAAATAACTATTTATTTCATAAAATTGATCGTTAATTTATAGATATATGAAGCAAGAGTACCGGTACACCTCAATTTACGAGTGTACCGTAGAAGTTCCCTTCAAATAAATATGGTTGAATGTATGTTTAACTTGATCAGGATGTTACCACATTATTAGATGTGAGTCCCGCTTCACATATGAGCGTAAATTTCACTTTTTACCCATGAGGATTGTGGTATGATTCAAACTTAACCATCTATTGATCTCGAATGAATGAAATTTTATTTACATTTAGAATTTGTTTAACATTAATATTTTGATCCTAGGATAATTGTAAATGTGATCCTTGCACAAGCAACTTAAATTGAATCATGCATTATCAAATCTTTCTAATCCAATTGTATGATTTACTACTAAACTTGTGAAATCTTTTTGCATTCATTATGAATTGAGTGAACTGTTTTTTTTAAGACTTTTGTTTGAGCACAAGGAAAATTCTAAGTTGGGGAGAATAGATAAGTGCCAAAATCATATTATTTTCATTAGCATTTATTGACTTGTTTTTACTAGTAATCTTTATGAAAACCCACAATACAAATTAGTATAATTTTATTCCTGAAGATCAGTTGGTTTTTCCCTCCACTTGAAGAAACCTTTAGTTGCTTGGTGAGCATGATTTCACCCAATGATCTTGCACATTTTGTACTTGTATAAATAGGATTGTGATCAGATTTTAAAATATATTTTTGATACCTAAGTCTCGTTTTAGAGATAGGGAGTGTGAGAAGTTGTGTTCACCATTGGAAGCTATTGAAGCTTAGATTCAAGCTTGTTGATGTTCCTCCTTCATCATTCTAATTCTATTTGCTAGTTACCTCAATCATGGCTAACTAATCTCTCATGTTTGGGATTAGATGTAGGTAGCTAGGATATCAATGTATTACTATTGATTTGGCAGGTTGTATACAATTTATTATTCAATATAAGCTCTGGTTTAATTCTATACTTAATGCTTACATAAGTCTTTTGGCTTAATTGCCATAATAGAAGTATGCTTAAATACCACTTTGGTCCCTTAACATATTCTAAAAGTTCAGTTTGGCCATGTAATTAACTCTAAAATAAGTTTTAGTCTTTTTGAAGTTGAGTTTAGTCTCTTAAGTTTAAAATCGATCAATTTTGTCTCTTAACTTAGCTAAGTTATCACAACTTGGGCCTATCATATCTATCTATTGAGGGACTAAGCTTAACTATTAAAATATGTAAAGAACTAAATTGATCAATTTCAAAGATAAACGACCAAACTGGACTAGTAAGATAAGTTAAGAGACCAAAGTAATTGATTTTAAAGTTAAGAGACCAAATTGAACTTTAAAAATAAATTAAGGGACCGGACCGGTATTTAAGCCACACAAGGTTTATTATTATTTTTAAACTAACAAAAGTAAATAAAATTACCCACTGTTAATAATAAGCTTGAATTATTTGTGTATTGCTTATATTTGAAAACAAATGGAGTCAAGTCAATTTACATTTTACACGGTGCCTTTAGTTTACCCCATCCGTTTTATTTTTTAAATACTATTTGTGGCCTTTTAAGTTAAATGTTTGTAATAATGTAGTTTTTATGTTTGTATTAAATATGTTTTTAGTCCTTATAAATATGTTAATTTTTCGTTTTAATACCTCTAAAATTTTCCTTCAACTTTTAGTCCTATAAAATTTTTAATCTTCACTTTTGGTCCCTCTTTTAAAGTAAACTCATATCTAGAATTCATATTTTTTAATAAAAATTTTCATAAAAATTTAAAATATTATAATAATAACTTCAAAAAAAATTTAGAATTTTTTAACAAAACATGAATTTAATATGAATTTTTATATTTTTACGGTTAAAAATTCATATTTAATTTGTGCTTTGTTAAAAATTCTAATTTTTTTTAAGAATTTTTTTAGAATATTTCACACATTTCTGCACAATTTTATTCAAAAATACAAAAATTAAATTAAAAATAGGGACCAAAAGTAGTAATTGAAAATTTTATAGGGACTAAAAGTTGAAGGAAAATTTTAGAGGGACTAAAATGAAAAGTTGACATATTTATTGAGACCAAAAACATATTTAACCCTTTATGTTTTGCAACAAGTTAGTCATTCAAGTCATAAAATATTTTTATCATTTGACTTTAAAATACCCTTCTTTCAATAAACTCGATTTAAAATTGCTTATATGGACCTTCTTCATTCTTCAGTTTGCGGGTCCAAATTCACTAGTCTAAAAACTAAGGTTAATATGTATTGTTTAGAACAAGACCTCTAAAAAAAGGTGTATTATTCAATCTTGGTTTGAAATAAAATTGGTTGATTAATGTAACTATTTTATGACTTGAATACCAAAAAATTAAATAACTAATTTGTTACCAAAAAATATATTAATCACTAATTTGTTAAAAACATCTTATTTAATGGACCACATGAGGTATTTGACCGGGTAAAAAACTTGTTGTTTTGCATAAAAAAAAAAAAAAAAATCTTAAGTCTTTCTTGTTTTTTTTTTTTGTTCATTTTCAAAAGTTTAATGCATAATTTATTATTATTTTGTCAATAGTACACTCAAAGTATTACTAAATATAGTAACAAGTGGAATATGATGATAAAATGTTAGAAACTAATGTTAGGTAGTTTGAGCATGCAGAGAGAATATAAATTGATGATAGTATCTATCATAGAGAAATGGTAGATACGCAGCGTAGATGACTTGGATATGTAGAGAGAAGACATATAGGTTCTTTAGTAAAGAGAGTATATCTAATGAAAAATAGTCAAATCATTAGAAGTAGAAAAAAATCTAGAAAAACTATAAAAGTTTTTATTAAAAAAGAGCAAGAGAAAATATATAGAATATTAGGATATGGGTCATCTCTTTCCATTCTCTTTCTCTTTCTCCTTCCTTCCACTACTTGTGTCTATCTCTCTCTAAATTTTAGAGAGAAGATCAAGAGAGAGAAAATATATGGATAAAAGATAGAGAGAGAGGGAGAAGATGAAACAGATTGGATCCTCTTTTTCATCTTTCTCTCATTCCCTCTTCTAAGTCTCTATTTGTCTTAATCTCACTCCTATCTTTATTAGATTTTTATGTTCAATGAAGAGAGTGAGTTTAAGAGAGAGATAGAGGGATCGGAGAGGGAATGAGAGAGAAAGGTGAAAGAGATTATCCATATCCAAGATCAATTGAGAGATAGACACATTTTTTGGAAGAAGATAAAATGAGAGAGTGATTGAAAGAATAGTAATTGGAGGGTGAAGGAGGGAGTGATATGAAATGAAACATAGACACGTTTTTATGGTATCGCTTGATCTATGTAGTCAAACTTACTTAGCGGCGGGATAAAATTTGGTTGTTGTTGTACGATGATAAATGTGAAAAAACAATTATAAAATTTATGAGTTAGTATCTATAAATAACTTTTAAAATAACAAATAAAATGAAACATAAGGGTGCATACAAATACAATCTTCATTATTTTCCTTTGATTAGCTTTGTAAAAATAAAACATACAATCTTCATTAATGTGTATAGTGTGTCGCTGCAAATATTGAAGGTTCATATACCTTTTATTTAGAGTTTAGCATGCCACTTTCATTAAAAAAATGAAGAAGGTTTAGCATGCTATTTAAAGATGAAATATAAACTATGAATATATTAACTTTACATGATTTCATTTGGATCTAGTTTTTCATATGGTTTTTAAAAGAAAAGACCCATGTATAATTTATAAATATGTGTCAAAAAGGTATACATCACTACTCTAAACATGGAATAGTTTAATGAAGACATGGTGAACAACATCGCGTTGTTAAACTATTTTACACACAAAAGACTACTTTTTGTGATTTTTATATAGCTTGAACGCGTGCCTGACACACGAAAGTGGAATGACCAACATTAGGCAATAATTCCACTAAAAAAAACAAAACTTTATGCAATTAAAATAGATAAGTAATATATATACTACATATAAAGAAGAAGAAAAAAAGCAAAATATATACCACATAAAAAGAAAATACATGAATTTAGGCTGGCTTTTTCTCTTTATAATATTATCCTTCATTCAATCCTATCAAGGCCGGCCCTAAGCTCGGGTAAAAGGAGAGGGTTGTGTTAGGCCTCAACAGCCAACGTAAAATTTTGTCGAATCTCTATGGCATAGACCAAATAAGAAACAGTGTGAACAATAGATCGTTGTCTGGAAGCAACACACTCTATAGTTCGAGTATAGTGTCAGATGAGCAAGGGCCACTGCATTGCCGTCTGAATGCAATGAAAAATAAGTAAGGGTTCCCACATATTTTTGAACGGGTGCGAGTAAAGATGTTAGTTCATGTGAATAGGATTTGTTTTGGACCATGGAATATAGGCGCTCTAACAAGTAAAATCTATGGAAGTATTAGACATTATGACTAGGAGGAGGACTAATTTTATGTGCCTACAAGAAACTAAGTGGGTGGGAAAAAGCCGAAAGAATTAGATAGTTCAAGATTTAAGCTTTGTACACTAGTGAAGTTAAATCAAGAAATGTGGTGGACATCATTGTGGATGAGGAGTGGAAGAAAGATATTGTGGATGTTAAAAGGATAGGAGATCAGATTATAGCCCTAAAGTTTGTTGTGGAACAAGACACCTTTAATGTAATTAGCGCTTATGCACCTCAGGTAGGGATAGAAGAAAACCTTAAAGTAAAGTTTTGGGAGGAGTTAGAAGGCTTAAATAAGTATGTAGAGATTTAAATGGGCATGTGGAGAGTGTTTTGAGAAGTTTTGAGGGCTTGCATGGGGGAATGGTCTCGGGGAGATAAATGCGGTGGGTAAATCCATCTTAGATTTTTCATCGGCTTTCGATCTTACCGTAGCTAATACATGTTTTAGAAAAAGAGATGAGCATTTTATCACTTACAAGAGTGGGGTCTAATGTTCTCAAATGGATTTATTTTTTATTAGGAAATCATACATGGAGATTTGTTTGGAATGTAAGGTCATGCATGGAGAGAGCTTAACTACCCAACATAGAGTATTGCTGATGGATGTAAGGGTTAAGAGGAGTGCGAAGAGAAGAAGCCATAGCGGACCTCCGTGAATCAAGTGATGACATTTTAAGGGTGAAAAACAAAGGATTTTCCAACACAAGATCTTATAGGGGGTTTTAGATAACCACATGGAAGCACTAATGATATGTGGGACAAGATGGCACATGAGATTAAAAAAGTAGCTAAAGCGACGTTGGGAGAATCTATAAGTTTTGGACCTAGGGGTAAGGAATATTTATGGTGGAATGACAGTGTTCAGAGTAAAGTTCGAATCAAAAGAGATTGTTTTAAAGATTGGTCTAGTGTAAAAAAGACGAAACTTTGGATAAATATAAGATAGCTAGGAAAGAGGCTAAGAAGGCGGTGAGCGAAGCGAAAACTCATGCTTTTGAAGAATTATACCAATCTTTAGGTACCAAGAAAGGAGATAAATCTATATATAAGCTTGCTAAGGGATGAGAAAGAATGACAAGAGACCTGAACAAAGTGAAGTGTATTAAAGATGAATAAGGTAGAGTTTTTGTTCAGGAAATAGATATAAAGAATAGATGGAAGAATTATCTCCACAACTTATTTAATGAAGGATATGAGATCTTATCATAATCTAACATGCTAGACATTGGAGAGGAGGACCAAAACTATAACGATTATCGTCGGATTCAAGAGCACAAAGTAAAGGAAGCATTGAAAAGGATGAGTAATGGCAAGGCAGTTGGGCCAGACAACATACTTATTGTTATGTGGAAAAGTCTTGGAGATAGAGGGATTGTGTGGATCACCAAAAAATTTAACGAGATTGTGAGGACGAAGAAAATGTCGGACGAGTGATGGAGCGATATCAAACGCATAAAAATAACTCGCACTAAGTTTTCATTGATTTGGAGAACGCATATGATAAAATTCCTAGAGAGATTTTATGGAAAGCTCTGGATAATAAAGGGTTAGGATTGTCTATATTAGAGCTATAAACGATATGTATGAGAGAGCTTCGACTATTGTGAGGACACATGATGGGGTTACCGAATATTTTCCCACAACAATAGGATGGCACCAATGGACAACCCCAAGTCCTTATCTTTTTACTTTAGTTTTGGATGTACTTACGGAACACATCCAAGAGTTAGCACCGAGATGTATGTTTTCTGTCGACGTCATGCTTGGTGAGTCGAGGGGAAATTGACCGAGAGGCTAGAGACCTAGAAATTGACAAGCCTTAAAAGCGTGTGGTTTCCGCCTGAGTAGAAGCAAGACGGAGTATATGGAATGTAACTTCAACAAAAGGAGAAGTAGGTCTTAGAGGTGAACATTAGATATCATATCATATCCCAAGTTACACGGTTTAAATATCTTGGGTCCATAATGTTTGAACAAAATTGGTTGGTACAATTCCTCTAAAGATTTGATGATAAAAAATTATGAGTTAAATATGTTTTTAGTCCCTATAAATATACCAACTTTTTGATTTAGTCCCTATAAAATTTTCCTTCAACTTTTAGTCCTTATAAAATTTTCAATCACTATTTTTGGTCCCTATTTTTAAGTTAATTTTTTTATTTTTAAATAAAATTGTGCAGAAATGTTAAGAATATTGTAAAAAAAATTCCCAAAAAAAACAAGAATTTTTTAGCAAAACACAAATTAAATATGAATTTTTAACCTTCAAAAATATAAAAATTCATATTAAATTCATATTTTGTTAAAAAATTCTAAAAAAATTTTGGGAGAGATTTTTATAATATTATGAATTTTTCTGGAAAATTTCATTAAAAAATATTAATTCTATATATGAGTTTACTTTAAAAGAGGGACCAAAAATGAAGATGAAATTTTTTTAAGGGACTAAAAGTTGAATAAAATTTTTAGAGGGACTAAAATAAAAAGTTGGTATATTTATAGGGACTAAAAACATTTTTAACCCAAAAATTATTAAAAAACAATTAAATATGCTAATATATGTTCAAGTGTGCTGACCCATATATAAGATAATAACAACTACTTCAACTTTCTTCATATGATTTTTGAGATAAAGTATATTATACATCACTAATATAAAATTATTTTACATTGAAATCCAATCACAACTCATCAACACAGCGAAGAATTCAATAACCACGTTTTATTTAAAACTATCGAATACTATGTCAAAATTAAAAAGTTATGATTGAATGTATGTGTAAAAGAACTTCACACTAACAATGTATATTAATCTCATAATTTGCAAACAATTTTTTTCATTATATAGTATTTAAAAATAAACAAATGAATAATAAATGTTAAGTTTATGTCTTTTGTTTGGTTGAAAGTTAAAATGCATAGTTTCACCTACGGTTATACTGACCGGTGGCGACACCCTTTATCATGTATATGGATCCTTTACCATGTATGGGTGTTACGTAGTAGTTTTCTTCTTTTTGGTGTTGTGGAGCTTTTCGTTTGCTTTTGGCACAAGACATTAACCTTGTAACTTGATTGGATGATTCTCTTTTGCACACCTTGTAAGAGATAAATTAGTTTTTGTGTTTTAATTCCATTTTGATTTCTTTAAAAAAAAAAAAAATACTCAATGTTGCATCAAAATTAATTAAAAAGAACGAACCCCCCACACGCAATCACTAAGTAAAACACATAAGATCAAAATGTTAGGTCCTCATACACATATTTAATTCCCAAGATTGTGTGATATTGGAGCTTAATGGGATTCACACGTAGCCCACAAGAGCACACGCTTTGATCCCCGGCGAATGAGAAGCACCATAATTTGTAGCATAAAGTAAGACATTATTATATATATGTAGTACTCATTTTGAAATTATAGCTAACTTATCAATATGTGATAGTGGACATCATCTTTGTTTCTAAGACAATTCTATAAACGACAAATATGTAATTACCAAATTAATTTATGTCTGAAATGTTGTGGGCTATGTTTATACGTGTCAATGTATAGCACACTAGATCATATATTTTGGTATTTTGTAAAAAAAAAATTAAAAAAAAATGTGTGAGCAATTTGAGTACTTAATCATATAAATATTGTATTTATAAAAATAATGTCTGGATATTACTTTTATAAAAAATACTTTATCATGCGGCGGCGGTGGTGAATTATTTGAAACTTTGTGGTATTGCTTCAAAAAAAACTTTGTGGTAAAAAATTATTATGGGCAAAATCGATTAAAAAAGAACATGAATTTAAGAAGAAGAAGAAAGGAAGAGAAATCCATGGAAAGAATTGGAACGTTTTGAAATCGAGACAATAAAAAGGAATAGAAATTGATAAAATAAAAATAAAATAAAAGTCCATGAAAAGAAGGAGAAGAAGAGGAAAAAAACGGGATCTATTAAAAAAATTGAAATGATAATAAAAATAGAGAATTTCGAAAGAAAAAAAAAGGAAGAAAAAGATGATATGAAAGGATGAATGATTCAGATGGAGAGGATGTAAGAGAAGCGAGAAGGATGAGGTAAAATAAGGATTTATTCTATCAAATCGGATATGTTAATTTTAACACAGCCTAAACTTAGGATAGAAAATACAAAAAAGTGATAGGATATGATAAGTAAAATGAATAATTTATCATATCTCATTGTTGCACCAAAAAGAAGATTGAAATAGTATATGATATACTAATCATATCATGTCTCTCTGTTTTGTGTACCAAACAGACCCTAAGAGTCATGCTAACTTGTATCCTTAAGGCACAAGTTAAAGAACTTAAAATAGAAATTAAAAAAAAATTATATTGATAATATAACTTTTAAAACTTTTAAAATATTGAATGCACAATTTCAAAAAAAAAAAAAAATCTTTTACATTTGGCTTCTTAACTTATGCCGGCACAAGTTAACATTTTCCTAACTTTAAAACATGAAGTTCGAATTTTCTCAAAGATTTTTGTATAACTAGCATGGAAACCCGTGCCAAGCACGGGCTAGAATTCCGACAAACTTAAAGGAGATAATATTGTGATGTAGCAAAAGTTAGTTAAAGTCCAACATCAGATGAAAGAGTGCAAGTTGAACATCAAAAGAGTGAAAAAACTCATACTTAAGCCTTAAAATTTTGGATGAAAATGTAGTCTCGTTTTCACATGTGGTTGCCCTTTCTCCAATGCGTCGATCCACATTAGTGTCCTCTCCTCCAGAAAGCCCAACAGTGGTATGATATTTTGGTTCAACGTTCTGGGGGAGCGGGATTGTTTTAGGTGGTGGATCATGAACACGGTGAGTCTAACTTTAATGGAGAGATGTTAATGTGTTCAGTGTAACTTAAAATTTCACATTGTATGCAAGAGTAGTTGTGAACGACATATAAATAATATGATCCACGTCGTAATGCCTTGAGACATTGGATGAAGATGTGATATTAATCTCACTCGTGTGATTGCTCTTAGGCTAATGTAATCATACAACTCAATTTAAACTCTCACAGAAGTCCCAACATTATGATAATTTGATTTCTATATTTTTAATGTCGTTTTGTTTAGTGTTTTTTTTTATCTTAAATTAATTTTAGTTTTCAAATGTCAAAACATTATTCAACCATTGTTATATCTGATTGGCTAAAATATGATTTTGGTCCCTGCAAATATGCCTCGTTTTGGTTTTAGTCCCTGTAAAACAAATTTGTTGTTTTTGGTCCCTGCAAAATATTTTGTTTTTGAAAATAGTCCCTGCAGGGACTATTTCCAAAAACAACATATTTTGCAGGGACCTTTTTCAAAATCAAAAGATTTTGCAGGGACTATTTCTCTAATAAATGGGTTCAGTCATCATGTGCCACGTGTGCAAATCATCACAAAAGTGGAGTCAGGGACCAAAACCAAAATGAGGCATATTTGCAGGGACCAAAAACAACAAATTATTTTTATAGGGACTAAAACCAAAACGAGGCATATTTGCAGGGACCAAAACCATATTTTAGCCTATCTGATTCATTCACTTTTGATCTTTGGTGAGATCTTACAATAGAAAAATGTAGATGTGAGATAAAAAAAATACATACACGGCGTCCGGACCCCCGAACTTGAGACGAATAAAGAAAAGGTTTAGAGACCTGCTGAAAAAGGTCCACTTTATTTTCAGCCAAGACAGATCGGAATCAACGTCAATCAATAGAAATGCCAAAATAAGGAAGAAAAAAAATGTTTGTTAGACATTTTAAATTGTCGTTACATTATTTTTAGGGAAAATTATCATTACATTTTTTTAATGAGTCTAATATTTTAGTAAAATAATTACCCATTAATTCTTAACTCCTTCAATAAATGTATCAAATTATCATTAACTCGTTGTATACTTTATACTCTCAAATAAAAACAATCACTCCTTATTTTTTTCCCTTATAATTTCTTTCATGTTCAGATTCCTTTTTCGTCTTCTTTATTTTTCTAATATACTTTCTCCTTTCTCATGAAAGAAAGAAACAAAAACATTTCTATATAAAATCGATACCAACCCACATTTTTTAACATGTTGTGTCTCTGATCTTATTTGACTCTCTCACCATATCAGAAATACGGATTGTCTCACACGTAACAGAAATATGTTAATGTGTCATGTGTAAGTTAAACTTCTACATTGGAAGCAAAAATATATATTGAGAAACATGAATGTGAGATGACTAATATACATAATGTATTAAGGTTTTAGGTGAAGATGTGCTCTCAATCTCACATGTCGGATTTCTCTTGATCAAATGTGATGATCAATCTATTACAGGCTTGCACAAAACTCCAAACACTATGATGAACTATTTTTTTAGTTTTTGGATGTCATTAGTTTAATTTTATTATATTAAATATAAGTTTTTAGATGTTCATTTTCATGAAAGAAAAAAATTATCCAACCTCTACTATTTCAAATACCTTCACTTTTGGTCTTTAGTGGGATCTAGTCATAGAAAAATGTAGACGTGTTATGTTGAATTAACAAATTACATGCTTATAAGAGATTTTAAAATGATTTGATATTTTTTTTAACTCCTTCCACTATCCCATAAAATTATCATGAACCCACTCTATTCCTAACACTTCAATGAAAAAAACACACTACTTTTTTCCCTTGTCATTTCTATCATCTTTAAATTTCTTTTTTATATTCTCTCTTTTTCTAATTTTCTTTCTCTTTTTTAATGAAAGATAGGATCATAAACCTCCATCCATCAAACAACTATCAACTCACATTTTTTACCATGTTATGCCTACGGTTGACCTTTATGTCACCAGATCTCATACGCAAGAGTCTCACACTTATGGGAGAGATGTTAAAGTGTCAATTGTGACTCAAAGTTCCAAATTGGATGCAAGTAGATCTTGAAAAACATATAAGTGAGATAATCAATATACATAATGCTTTAAGGTTTTGGGTGATGATGTGGTGTCAATCTCAGTTGTGTACTTTGCCATGATCTAAGCCATTGGAGGCTCCCTTGAAACTCTAAACATTTTGATAAATTATTTTGTTAGTTTTTTCAACGTTGTTTGTAAACTTTTATATTAAGTTGAAGTTTTTTGATGTTTTTCGCTTTCATGCAATATTTTATAATCAATCTCTATTATTTCAACTTCCTTCAGTTTTGGTCTTCATTGGGATTTCACGATAGAATAATGTTGATGCTTTATGTTGAGTTGACAAAATACTCTCTCTGTCTCATAATATAAGCAAAAAAAAAAAAACTAATCTTTTTTGTCCCAAAATATAAGCAAAAAAAATAAATTTTTATCCTATTTAATCTTAGTTTTAAAAAAAAATCATCTTTTCCAATAATTGTTTTTGTTTATTCTCATAAAATTAAATGCAAATTACATCTAATTTTATCTCTCTTTCATTTTCTCCGTAACGAATGTTGAAATTTGGGGCCTAACTCATCCTTACAAAACCGGCTTGTAAGGTGAGGATTGCCTCCTCTTTATATACTCTTCTCAAGAGTCTTATCTATCCGATGTGGGACTTGGGTTTTTCCCAATACACCCCCCTCACGCCCATCACTCTTTGGGCTTGGTGCGTGAATAGGTTTAGGCGGCCCTTGAATTCGACAAGCTCTGATACCATGTTGAAATTTGGGGCCTAACTCATCCTTACAAAACCGGCTTGTAAGGTGAGGATTGCCTCCTCTTTATATACTCTTCTCAAGAGTCTTGTCTATCCGATGTAGGACTTGGATTTTTCCCAATACACCCCCCTCACGCCCAGCAGTCTTTGGGCTTGGTGCGTGAATAGGTTTAGGTGGCCCTTGAATTCGACAAGCTCTGATACCATGTTGTAATTTGGGGCCTAACTCATCCTTACAAAACCGGCTTGTAAAGTGAGGATTGCCTCCTCTTTATATACTCTTCTCAAGAGTCTTATCTATCCGATGTGGGACTTGGGTTTTTCCCAATAACGAATAGCCAATGAAAATTGTTTTTACATCTTCATATAAAACTTTTTTCAAAGAAAACACAAAAAACTATACTCAAAATTCATATGTTTTAGTTTTCTTAATAAGTGTGATTTTTTTTTCTTATAATTTGGGACGGAGGGAGTGCATGTTTATTGGACATTTTTAAATGTTGTGGCATTTTTTTAATTGAGTTTAATTTTTTGGTAAATTAATTACCCAAATATCTCAAACTCCTTCAACAAACCGATCAAATTACCAGAAACTCGCTCTATTTTTTATAATCTCATGGACAAAACACACGATTTTTTTTTTTTTTTACCACTATTATATCTCTTAATATCGAATTTATTTTTCTAATTTTTCTATCTCTATTCTCGTGAAAGATAGGAATAGAAACCACATTTTTGACCATGTTGTGCCTCTGTTTAACCTTATTTGACTATGTTGCATGTCACATAATTATGGACACAAAGTCTCGCACTTGAGAGAGAGAGAGAGAGAGAGAGAGAGAGAAGATTTTGGATAAAAATGTGGTGTCAATCTCATTTGTGTGATTTCTTTTAAAAGTACCGTTCTATACATGAAGGAAATGATTAAAAACGCCCCTTAATAAAAGCGTCATCAACCCATATTTCGTCAAATCATAGACACCAAGATTCTCACACTTATAGAGAAGAAGTTAATGTGAGTTAACCTTTTACATTTGATGCAAGAGTAAATATTAAGCAACATATAAGTGAGATGTCCAATATACTTAATGTCTTAAGGTTTTGAATGAAACTGTAGTGTCAATCTCATTTATAGGGTTTCTCTTAGACAAATGTAATGATCCAACTCATTGTAGTCTTCCTCATGACTTTGAACTCTATGATGTATTGTTTTGTTAGTTTTGTGATGTCATTTGCTTTTTTTTTTTTTTTCATATAACATAAAAAAATCATTTCAAAATATTTTTTTTATATTATTTAAAATTCCTTCACTTTTAGTCTAATGTTGAATACAATCCAATGTAAGCTCCATAGGAAGTCCCAACATTACAATGATTTGTTTTTGTTAATTTTAAGGTGTCATTTATGTTAATTTTTTTATCTTACATTTTAAATTTTTTATGTCATTCACTTTAATGAAATTATTTTTTGGTCAAAGCAATAATTTAAATTCCTTCACTTTTGATTTTTACAGGATCTGAAAAAGGAAAAATGTAGATTCGTTATGACAAAATACATGTTTATTATACATTTTCATGTGGAGGCATATTCAAAAATTCAGATGGTGCGTATTTGGGAGGATTTGCGCAAAATCTCAATACAAACTCCTCTTTTAATGCGGAGCTTCTTTATGCTATCACCGCTATTGAACTTGCTTACTCTAAAGGTTGGCTAAATCTTTGGTTAGCGACTGACTCCCAGTTGGTTATGCTTGCTTTTAGAAATAAATCTTTAGTTGCCTAGGAGCTAAGAAACAGATGGTGTAAGTGTATAAAATTGCTTAGTAACATGAATTTCAATGTAATTCGCTTTTATAGGGAATGGAACTCTTGTGTAGATGCTTTAGCTAATCTTGGTTTAACTCTATCTGCTTTTGTTTGGTTCCCTTCTCCTCCTCCTTCCATTTCAGCTGACTTTGTTAGGAACCAGCTAGGCTTGCCTAACTTTAGGTTTTTTGTTTCTTGAAAAGGTGTAGACCTAGTTCCCCTTTTCTTTTATGTTGTTCTTGTTTCTTTTTTTTTTTTTTAATGAAATTTGGGTAATGCTCTTTGCATTACTCTTGCTAAAAAAAAAAATCAACTATCAAAAACTCGTTATTTTTCCTTATGATTTCTCTCATGTTTAAATTTCTTTTACATCTTCTTTCCTTTTCTATTTTACTTACGCACTTCTTATGAAGGAAATGAGTAAAAACGCATCTCTATAAAAACGTCACCAACCCATCTTTTTTATCAGGTTGTGTCTTCAACCTTATTTGGCTATTTTGTCAAATCATATACACCAAGATTCTCACACTTAAGAAGAAGTTAATGTGACATGTGTGAGTTAACCTTTTACATTTGATGTAAGAGTAAATATTGAGCAACGTATAAGTAAGATGTCCAATATACCTAATGTCTTAAGGTTTTGAATGAAAATGTGGTGTCAATCTCATTTGCGGGTTTCTCTTAGACAAATACAATGATCCAACTCATTGTAGGCTTCCTCATAACTCCGAACTCTATGATGTATTGTTTTTGGATGTCATTTGCTTATTTTTTTATATAACATAAAAAAAGGGTAAATACCTCTTTTCGTCCCTGTAATATTAGCGAATTCCGGTTTTAGTCCCTGTAAAAAAAAAGATTTAGATTTTGTCCCTGTAATTTCATATTCTTCCACTTTTGGTCCCTCATTCCAGCACGTAAGCAGAATCTGCATACATTGTACGTAAAATGAGGGACCAAAAGTGGAGGAATCTGAAATTACAAGGACCAAAAGTGGGAGGAATCTGAAATTACAAGGACTTAATTTATGCAGATTCTGTTGACTTGATGAAAGGAGGGACCAAAAGTAGAAGAATCTGATATTACAGGGACAAAATCTAAAAAATTTATATACAGGGACTAAAATCGGAATTCGCTAATATTACAAGGACGAAAAGAGGTATTTACCCTAAAAAAATCATTTCAAAATATTTTTTTATATTATTTAAAATTCCTTCAATTTTGGTCTTTAGTGGTAGTTAACAATGAAAAAAATGCTAATATGTTATGTTGAGTTGACAAAATGCATGATTATTATATATTTGAATGATTGCTAAATTAAGGTAATGATATGATGGGTGATAAATGAGTTAACATAGATTTTCTTCAGAAAAAAAAATAAAAATGAGTTACATATACATACATATAAAACAAATGGTTTCCGATAGATGAACTACTTAAGAATGCAAATAAAGAAATATGATGGTTAAATTTAAATTTAAAAGGCAACAAATTTTCATCCTTAATTAATCACTAAAAAGAGGAAGTATAAATAGAAAGAGTTAATCTTCAATTTTTAATTTTTAATTTTGAAATATGTTCATCTTCAATTCTTGAAATTTATTTTCTAATAAGGACCAAATGAGGTAGTATAACATAGAAAGACTTGAGAGTTCATCTTTAGTTTTTGATATATATATTTTTTTTGTTTTGTTTAGGGATATCTCATGGGATAGATCAATTTCAACAATGTTAATCAACCTTATATTTAATTTAAAATTATCAAGATTTGATTTTCAACACTGTTAATTTCAGCAATGTCAAAACTTTCTTTAAAAAATCCAATTGAATTTAAGATTATATTGAAAAACTATTCAAATCATATACTACATGTATTTTTGTCAAAAAAAATATAATACATGTATTAAACCCAATATTCCTTGATTTACCAAAAAAAAAGCCAATATTCCTTGTTATCAGGTCAAATTAATAAAATTATTTGTTTTAGCTATTCTCAATAAAAATAATTAAATCTTATTAAATATTTTGATTGTGGGGATATTCATTATCATTTCTCTCATATTCAAATTCTTTTTTATCTTCTTTCATTTCCTAATTTAGTTTCTCTTTCCTCATGAAAGAAATGAACACGGACCTTCATCCATTAAATCACACTAAAGAGAGTTATGTTAATGTGTCATATGTAAGTTAAAGTTTCATATTGAATTCATCAATAGATGAAGAGAAATGTATAAGTGAGATGATTCATATATCTAACGTCTTAAGGATTTGGACGAAGATGTAGTGTCAATCAGAATAATGTGGTTTTGTTCTTTACCTAATGTGATTATACAATTTAGTTCATGTTAGCTCTTTTCTTGGATTCGATTTATGTCCCTAATTTTTTATAGGGTTAATAGTGTTTTTCACCCCTGTAATATATGTCATTTCCAGTTTTCGCCCCTATAAAATTTTCGGTTTGATTTGCACCCTCGTAAAAAATTTATTTTCCGGAAAACACCTTTAATAGGTCATTCAAAAACCAAAATTTCTTGAAAAAAAATTCTGAAAATGGCCTATTAGGGGTGTTTTCCGGAAAATAAAAAATTTACGAGGGTGCAAATCAAACCGAAAATTTTATAGGGGCGAAAACCGGAAATGACATATATTACAGGGGTGAAAAACACTATTAACCCTTTTTTATAAGATTAGGTTTACGTCTCCTAATTTTTTTTTTCTCCATAAATTTTTATCATATGAAAACTTGTTAGAAAAGATGCTTAAAATATCAATTTTTCTATTTTAAATTGAAAAATGTGTCGAATACTATTTAAAATGAAAGACATACGCTTTTATTGATCATCATAGGTTAAAATTTATATATTTAATTATGAAAAAAGATATCCTATTAAACAAAGGGTTTTTTAATGGAAAATTTTAATAATTAATTGTTAGATTTTCTTTTATTTCTCAAAACAATATTTTTCAATCGAATTTGTACCAAAAACCTCTATCATGAAAAAAAACGCAATCAAAGCAAACCAATAAATACATTGAATTAGACAATTGATATTACATTAAATGCTAACATGATTTTGCATCTTTTGTAGAAATATAAAATGAGAATGGTTACATGATTAATCGATGATTGACTCGGATGCCCCTTTTTTTTTTTTTTTTTTTTTAAATCCTTTAGACACTTTCCTCATTTAATCTAGGGATATAATTGAAAAAAATGAAGTTATTTTTTTATTTGTTTACCATACCGAAATTTGCATATACCAATTTTTTTTAAAAAGAAAAACAACTAAAAAAAACTTTATATTTTGATTTTGTTTTCCATGGATTCAATCCAAATGTGATCGTCACCATTTTTGATAAATTTTTGTTTTTTTAAGGGAGTAAATTTTATTTTTATTCACCATTTTTAATTATTATAAAATTTAGTTTATTTTCATTAAAAAGAGTAAATGTACGCCTTAGACCTTTTTAGAGGTAACATTTTACAAACAATTATCCCCTTTTAAAGAAACCTTAATTATCATGCTAATATTGATTCACCAAAATAATAGGCAGCATCGTTGCAATTGTTAATGCCACCATTAGAAGCAAACATGAATATTATCATGAATGATATTTTATTTTTTTACCATTAGTGGCATATTATTCTCATTTGCAAAAGTCTCATGTACAAAACCTCAAAATGTACAAAAGATAGCGCACTCTAATCAATAGAAATTAAAATCTCAACAGAATTATTAAAATTTAATCAAATTCATTGACATTTATAAGAACATTATTTAAGTTTATTCTGATTCAATAAATTTATGGGCATTCAAAACTATTTTTATAGTTATGAGTTATTATCTCCAAATAAATGGAAAAATCTTCGAAATTAATTTTTTTTAAATTTTTTTCTTCAAATTTAATCTTATTAATTAGGATTTTTCTAATCAAGAAGTGTGTGCCTTATTTTTTTTGGGTCAAAAAGTGTGTATCTTTATACGGTTAAACATAAACTTTTTTTAAAAAGAAAAGTTAAACATAAACTTGTAAACTTTGGAATCAAGAATAGCGAAATAGAATATCAATCACATTTAAATATAAGTTATGCCCTTGATGTAGTAAAAAGCAGGAGAATGAAAACTGAGCTACATTTACTAATCTCATCAATATAATTTATGCCCTTTTATTCCATTCGAATGCATACAGGCATAATTATAACAAAAAATTACATAATCCTCATTAATATAATAGATATAACAGAGTGGCTGATTGCAATAAAATAAATATAAAAGTGCTCATTGCAATAAAAAAATTATCTAGATTCTTCTCTCAAAATGCCTAAGTTAGCGACTCACTCCTTTTGGATATATGAAAATCTACCGGAAGAAAGTAGCATTAGCGATTAGATTCAAATGAAAAAGTAAATCAACCTCTTAGTCCATCAAGTGATTAAAATTCCATGCTTTTCAAAATACAGAAAATGCCTTTTTATGTCTTCTTTTTTTTTTTTTAGGGAGGAATTAAAGAGGTATGAAAATAATGAAAAGCAAGTTGTCTATATATAGGAAAAAAATCATGTCATGATCAATTTTAATTGGCTAATGAAAAATAAATGAGTCATGATTTATTTTAATTGGCAAATAAAAAATGAGTCATTATATATTTTGATTGGTTGATGAAAAAGCATTAAATGAGATGAGAAATTAGAAGATGCCATGTGTACTTTTCAAAAAATTAAGGCAAATATTTATAATAGAGATGATCATTAATGTCACTTTAACTAATAATTTTTTTTTCTCTTTTTCTGATTTTTTTCCTAACTAAATCTTAATTATATATTTGGAATGGAATATTTGTTATATTTCCTCTTAATATATTTAATTTTTCCTTTTTAAAATAACTAGACCATCTGTTATTTAGTGTCTTTTCCCTTTCTTTAAAGAGTAGTGATACATAGACCACCTTAGATGGCATGTACCACTTGTACACCCACACATAATTTTGACAAGTGTCCTTGTGGTCCCTCCACACACACAAAAAAACTCACATGTATTGTCCCTCACACACTCTTACATGAAGTGGTACAATATATGTATGAAAAAAAGTGTGTACATGAAACATTATCCTTCTTTAAATTACACCCTCAAAACAATGTGACAAACAAAAATGCTTTTCCCTCTCTAGCTCATATACCTTTTATGCGCACTATTGTGTTATCAATATATTAATATATTGATATTGATTACAATATATATTTAATTCAAATACTAGGGAAGATCGAGATAGAGGTTTAGTGGGGCATGCAAAGGGTACTTATAAAAGGGGTGTGGTGTGGGATACATTTGCTAAGCAAGAAGAAGAGTGTGTAGCCTTTTGTGAAGGAGAAAATCCTAAAGAGTAGGGGAAAGGTTGGTGACTGCCTTGCATTCTTCACTCTCTTCCTACAAGTCAAGATCAAACCTTAGGAGCACTCAGGTATGCCAATTCATTTCATTAGATAGACTTTCTTCAACGTTAACATTATATAGATTCGATCTGATGTTTATTGTTACTCTGAAGTTGGTCGTTGGATCAACAACTGACATAACAATAAACATACTAGAAGCTTAAATAATATCCGAAATTCAAGATAGTTTATCTCTAGCTAAATTTTGATAATTCTACAATAACAAGATTTGAAACATATTTTATCTTTCTTAATCTTTAATTTTTGTTATTATTGAAAGAAAAAAATCATAGTAATGAAATTTATTGATTATTGATCCAACACCCACCTTTACCTGAGGTAGGAAAGAATATGCATGTATTGTTTGCTTACACGACTTGCATTTCCAATTGGCATTGCTTTTGTGCTATTAGCTTTTACATTTTAATCAATTTAGATTTCTTTTCTTAGAAATATATAATATACCTGCATTTTTCATTTGAGAAAGTATTTCATGCATTTATTTTGCATGTAATTATTACATGGTAAAATTCAAAAAAAAAAAATTAAGATCCCACAAATCTACCAAAAATAAAAATCAAGATCCCATAAACCAAAAGCCTGACAAAAACACACTATCAAATTAACACTATTATAATATCAGTCAAAATGGTGAGTGGTGAGTTATTTATTTCAGACAAAGATGTGTATTTTTGTTTCATCCTCATCATCCATGATTAATTACATGCTTAGAATTAAATGGAGAAATTATTCTTTGAATCCCACCAAAAAGAAAATCTATAAAAAATAATTTCTTAATTTCAATGAATAATGTAGACTTACTATTGCTAACTTTAATGAATAATGGTGTAGGTACTTTTTTTATATAAACTAATATATATAAGCCATTTTACATCAACACACACTTAATAACGAAATCAACACTTAGTGAAAAAATTAGCCTTATCTCTTATGCTTGCTGCATGCAACTTGCATGCCACTTAGCTTCCATTTAATACCCATAATGAGTCATTTTGTAACAAATTTTTTTTTATATATATAATTTTTGTGTACAAGTGTTTCTTGTTAACTTTATTTCTGCCACGTACTTTATTAGTGACAAGTGTTTATATTACAATACTCAAAAAAAATTCTGCCACGTACTTTATTTCTTGTTAACTTTTATTAGTGACAAGTGTTTTATATATTTGCTCAAAAAACGAGGTTATATGTCCCCGTGAGTTTACCTCAGTTGGTATGGACAATGCATATATGTAAGATCTGGGGTTCGAACCCGGCCACCACAAAAAGAAAGATGTCATATATATATATATGTTAAGAGTCTCACATCGGTTAGGAATTGGCCTGATAATTTGTTTATAAGTGGGGGCAACCCTCACCTCACAAGCCGGTTTTGTGGGGTTGTGTTAAGCCCAACCACCATTTCTAATATGGTATCAGAACCTCTTCATGATTATTTGAGCCACTTGTTATCAGGTTTCTGTTATCGGGTCACATGTCATTTATGTTCACGTTTCAGATGTGCAATCATGAGCGTGAGGGGGTGTGTTAAGAGTCCCACATCGGTTAGGAATTGGTCTGACAATTTGTTTATAAGTGGGGGCAATCCTCACTTCACAAGCTGGTTTTGTGGGGTTGTGTTAGGCTCAACCACCATTTTTAATTATATATATATATATATATATATATATCATGCTAACCGGCGTCCGAAGCATACAAAAAATATAGTGTTATATTGCAAGTTTACTTGTGTAGGATTCTTGTAGACTATTTTATTGTGTGCTTTTTTAGTGTGATCCACCGTGATGATATTCACCTTGTACGGATTATACCTTAAGAGGCCAATCAATAATTATACGACAATTTTTTTTCAAAAACAAAATAATAATTAAACAATTACATTAAACATTGCTTTGTTTTATACTTCAATTGGAAAAGATGTTCTGTTTTTCTCACATATTACGGCTTTTCAATTTTTTCCCAGAAAGTCCAAAACATGTTCCACTTTAGTTCTTTTCTTTTACTTTCCTCATTCCGTAGTGGTTTAAACTACAATCACTATTCTCATATTCATGTATTTATCATTTAATTTTGAATAATTTACTTAAAAGTTAAAAATTTCTATGCATTTACTATTGGTATAAAAAGTTTAATTTATGTTTTTAATGACATTTCACCATATAAATTTGTTTTAAATATTTTGATAACTAATTTAACAAAAATAACATAATAATGAAGTATAATTTGATGTATGCTTAAATTATTGCACACTTTTTTTTTTTTACAAAATTGCACACTTGGTAGTGCATACCAATAAATTAATTGATTAATCTATAAAGTATAAGCATCTTCTTCACTTTATCATTAGTAAAAAGGAAAACTTTTTGTTTTATGAGCTTTTAATCATGTCCACAAAATCTTCTCTTGATGTACATATCTTCCTTTAACAATAGTCAATATCTTTATTTTGAGAATTATGTTTAGAACACACTTCTCTCAGTAAGTTGAAATTTAAAACCTATATATTGAGAGAGTTTGTTATATGAGAAGTAAATGATAATTATATACATAATAAAAAAAGATGTTTCAAATACATCTATATATAAAATAAACACATTAAATGCATGTTAAAACTACAAATGGGATGTTTCAAATACATCCGAAATGTTTCAAATGTTTTTGAAGGTTTTTATAGATTATTTATACCGTTCAAATTCTATAATCTGAACTACATAGGACACCTGAAAAACTCTTAGAATGCGAGAGAAGCTGTCTTTATATTATGTTACTATCAGGGGGTGTATGGAACTGGGGAAGGCTCTTGAATTATGAAATATTGTTTGTCACGTTCTTCTAAGTTTTGTCCAGCTACTTTTTATCATTTTCCATCTTATATGGGGTTTTCTTATTTTGTTAAAAAATAGTTAGGCATTGTTACTTTATAAAGAAGTTTCCTATAAACACATGAAAAGAAGGTCCAATCATACACATGATCAAAACAACATTTATTCGACTCTAGTCTTCTTCTTTTTTTTGTCAAGTTAGTAGCTAGAAATTCATACGGTGGGTGTTCGAGGTTCGATCCTCGGCTCCTGCATATATTATGCAATGTCTTTATCAACTGAGCTAAGTTCATACGAATCTAAAAATTTGTATTTCTTTGAATTGATTTATTTGAGCTAATAATCCGCTAACATATATGCATTTCTAAGACTCTTTGAGAGTACTTATGAAATTAGTTTACGACATAAGTTGTTTTCTTATTATTTTTATAAGCTCTCACTAATAGCTTATCAAAATAGCTACTAGTTTACATGAAAAAAGATTTTACTTTATCTTTTTCTTTTTTTATGTAGACATGGCTTATATATAAGCATGTATATGATAAGCACTTATTTTATGTTATTTATTTTGATGGTACAAAATATTAAACTAACTTATACTTGGTAGGTTGTTCAGGTTAGGTTCATTCTTAAGGGACTTTCCTTTGCAACATCCTCTTCTTCATTGAGAGTTGTTATCAAAAGATTTAGGATATCATGGACGATAATGATATCTCAAATAATGCAGTCAAGAACAAGTGGACAATGCCTCTATCAGTTTTCTTCAAAGATGCAAGGTATCATCAATTTGTGTAATCAACTTATTGACCCTTATTTCTTGGAGGAGCAGGGTCAGCATGATTAGAATTATATAACATGATTTTAATTATATTGCAAAAGATACCATGATGTATTGTTATAGTGCAAAAGATATCATGTTGTATTGTTACATTGCAAAATTTATATTGTAAAAGATAACATGATTTTATATTATATTGCATGTCATAATATATTTTAATCTCCTTAGACTCTCTAAAGTTTAAGGGCATTCATGTAATTTTACCAAAGTTTAAATAACATTTTAGTCCCTATAATATACATCTATTCTGGTTTTAGTCCCTATAGAAGGTAGTGTTTTTTTCCACCATATTTTGTATATAAAAATAAAATAAAAAAATAAAAACAAATATCCGAAAGTATATTTCAGAAGTTTTTGTCCAAAAACATACCTTGGAATGTAATAAAAATGTATTTTTTTTCATTCAGAAATATACTTTCGATGCGACTCTGAAGGTGGAAAAAGAAACTCTCAAAATAGAAATATTTTCTTTTCAACCTCTGATTATAGTCCGTACAATATTAGATTTATGTCGAGTTAGTCCTTGCAACATGTGAACTATATTCATTAACTTTAGTCTCTAAAATATGACATCTACTTAATTTTGTTGAGACTAATTCAACATAAACCTAATATTATAGGGACTAAAATGAAAGAACGAGGACCGAAAACATAAAGTTTTTATTTTAGGGACTAAAATCAACAAATAATTGTTCAGGTACAAAATCAAAAAACACTATTATTGTTGGGACTAAAAAGGTTATTAAAGTCTTTTACAAAATGCTAATAGCATGTTCTATTAATTTGAATGTAGCCTTGTATTCAAGATGGATTCCCTGGCTAAGGAGATACTTGGGATTGCATTCCCATCTGCACTTGCTGTTGCTGCTGATCCAATTGCTTCTCTTATAGACACAGCATTCATAGGCCACTTAGGTACCTTTTTTTTTCTTCTCAATAGAATATGATATTATGAGGGGTAACCTTGGCGCAACTAGTAAAGTTGTTGTCATGGGTTCAAGTCCTGGAAACAACCTCAGCCTCTTGTGTAAAAAACAGGGTAAGGCTGCGTACAATACACCAAATGGTGGACCCTTTCCCGGACCCTGCGTATGCGGGAACTTTATGCGCAGGGTTGCCCTTTAATAGAATATGATATTTTACTAGTCTTAATTGAAGTTTTAACAAGGTTCATTTTAATGTTTTGGCTTGTTTGAAGCTAAACTTTCCTTTTTTTCATGTGTTTAGGGCCGGTTGAACTTGCGGCAGCAGGAGTTTCCATTGCTGTGTTCAACCAAGCTTCAAGGATTACCATTTTTCCTTTGGTCAGTATTACAACTTCCTTTGTAGCTGAAGAAGATACTATGGATAGAATCAATACCAAAGCAGCAGAAAAACAGTTCAATGAAAGCGGTAAGGCCAAGTCGAATGAAGTAATGCCTGATGATCATTTGCTTCAAGACATAGAAGCAGGTGCAACCAAACAAGATAGTACCTTGAAAAATGGAGATGGTACTTTCTCTCTATCTTTCTTTTTCCATGTTTGGTGTGAAGTTGCTGGTTTGATGATATGAGCTATGAAGCACCGACACAGACACTGATACTAATGTCAGAAAATGGTATAATTGAATATAACCACATGTGTTAGTGTCATTTAGGTATTTGATACTGAACATGCCTTCAATCTGAAGTGTCAGTGCTACATACGATATAAGAGGGAAATGAGTGTATTTCATGCATGTTTGGTTGTTCTAACATTCTAAATTTTCTTATCAGATGCAAATTCAAATATAAGCAAGTCTTCTATTGTTACTAATAGTAGTAACAAGAGTGAGTCAAAACCTATAAGGAAGAAGAGGCACATTGCTTCAGCATCAACAGCATTACTTTTTGGCACAGTTCTTGGCCTTATTCAAGCTGCAACCCTTATATTTGCAGCTAAACCTCTATTAGGTGCAATGGGTTTAAAATATGTATGTATCTTTACTATCATAAGTACTATATTCAATATCTTATTACTTCATTGCTTAAACTACATTGAATATAAGCTTTTGTTAAATTGAGATATTTATCTTTTTTTGTAGGATTCTCCTATGCTTGTCCCAGCTGTTAAGTACTTAAGATTGAGAGCCTTAGGTGCTCCTGCAGTGCTTCTCTCCTTGGCCATGCAAGGAATCTTTAGAGGGTTCAAAGACACAACAACTCCTTTATATGTCATCGGTAGGTTCAAATGATCTATCTGTCATGAAATTGAGTCCAAATTAGAATCGGCATTGTTAAGAATCACGCATTGGATGAGATATAACCTGAAAATATATTTATAAACCGTGAACATTCTTCACTTTACAAACCGAATTTGTAAGGGTTAAATTAAGTTCAACGTAAATTCTAAGATAATATCAAAGTCTATCAAAGATTTATTGAGCCATCCCTATCGGATCAAGCGAAATTCTACGAGGAATTTCAAATTTTTAAGTAACATAACAAAAGAAAAACATAAAGAACGCATAATAAAGAGTTAATGAGAGAAAATTTGGTTTGAAATTTGTTAGCTTTTTTCCCTTACTTGGTTCATTTTTTTGCTATGGTTTTATTTAGTTTCCGGGTACGCATTGAATGTCGCCATGGATCCACTACTCATATTTTACTTCAAATTAGGCATCAGAGGTGCAGCCATTTCACATGTTCTTTCTCAGTAAGTCTTACTTTGCTTTATCATAATAATAATGTTCAAACATTTTTATTCTCAAGAATTCAACTTACAAAATGATGATACTTTTAGGTACATTATGGCAACTTTACTCTTGTTTATACTAATGAAAAAAGTAGATCTCCTACCTCCAAGCATGAAGGATTTGCAGATTTTCAGGTTTCTTAAAAATGGTATGTTGGTATTGAAGTCTATATATTCAATTCAGATTTTAATTTTTTATTTAAATGTAAAAAGCCGAGCATGAAACTTGAACGGTACGATTTTAATCAGACGGTATGAGTGCAGTCAATCCGACCTGACCATTTATCTCTTGAGACCAGGAAAAAAATATTAATATAGAAATTGAACATACATTGATAACTTATTAATAATGCTAGAATTTACTTACACGTTCGAATTCGTTTCGATTTCAATAGGTGGTCTATTGTTGGCCAGAGTTATAGCAGTGACATTCTGCGTGACCTTATCAGCCTCATTAGCAGCAAGGTTAGGTCCAATTCCAATGGCTGCATTCCAAACCTGTCTACAAGTTTGGATGACATCATCCCTTCTCGCTGATGGTTTAGCGGTTGCAATACAGGTACAAAAACATTTTTCTCTTGTTACTAAGATGCAAGATATATATTAATTTACGCATTAACGTTGCTGATTAAGTTTCCCTTTATCACAGGCAATTCTCGCATGTTCCTTTGCTGAGAAAGACTATAATAAAGTAACTACTGCGGCAACAAGAACACTTCAAATGAGTTTTGTTTTAGGGGTTGGACTGTCTCTAGTAGTTGGAGGTGGATTATACTTTGGAGCCGGAGTATTTTCCAAAAATGTTGCTGTTATTCACCTAATCCGACTAGGCCTCCCGGTATATTTTCCTAGCACAATACAACTGATTAGTTCGTTATGTTTTATATAGATGTAAAAATTAGTTACATATAATTTTTTGCGCGAGTTTTCGTCTAATTACATTTCAACTCACCAGTTTGTTGCTGCAACACAACCAATCAATTCGTTAGCCTTTGTCTTTGATGGTGTGAACTATGGAGCATCTGATTTCGCTTATTCAGCATACTCCTTGGTAAATTTGCAAGTTTTTTTTTAACTTACCATTTTTTATATTTTGTTATCTCTGTCAGCATTTATTTAGTGATTTGGTATTCTGTTTTTTCAGGTCATGGTCTCAATAGCAAGTGTTACTTCTTTATTCTTTCTATACAAGAGTAAGGGTTTTATTGGTATCTGGATTGCACTAACCATCTATATGAGTCTTCGCATGTTTGCTGGTGTATGGAGGTAAACTTTCCTTATGTTGAAAGCAAGTACCTGTTTATGGAAACAGCTTATAACATGTATATAAGCTGTTTTCAGCTTATTTCCTTAAACTCTTCATGATAGTTTATGAAAACAACATATAGCTTATAAAAAAAACAGTTCACTTTATTGTATCTTTTTTCGAAAAAATAACTTATACATAAATGCTTATATGATAAGCGCTTATGCTATAAGCGATTCATTAAGATTTTTATACGCAATGTTGTTATAGTTATATTATACAATGTTGTTTTAAAACATGTAAAATGCATATGCAGGATGGGAACAGGAACAGGACCCTGGCGTTTTCTCAGAGGCCAATCATTGTCTTGAGGATATATCTTACAAAAATAAACTTCATTGTGTAGTAGCATATCAAATTTTACATCACTTTTCATCCTTTAGGATCAATTGTCTGTTTTTTAGGACATGAAGACTTCTCTCTACTATAGTGATAGTCTTGCACTGCTCCATTTATACGTGCTAGTGTTGTATCCAGTATCGTCAATGTTGTCAATTGCAGATTGTGGAAAACAGCGGTTCGCTCAAATTCCTCGACACTTTGTAGTTTGTACTAAATAGTGTATCGCGGAACAATCGCAATTAGACCTGATTCTTCTACGCTATGGCGCTGTAGTGCTGCTATAGCCCCTATTTGACAACACTGAGTATCGTCAAGTTTTTTCTCCCTCTTGATGTATCATTAATGTGATTTTGTTGTAATTTGAAGATTATTCTTCAACCTGTCAGTATATGTAAACTCGAATGCATAATGAAAAATAAATTGATATACAATCACTTGAAGTTGGATTTTACTCTCTGTCTAATAATTGCTGACTTGCAATCATCTTCACTTATCTTTTAATTTGTATACCTCTTTTGAGACTCTACACGATCCGAGGTAGCTCCGAAGCAACTCGAATACGATTTGAAAATGCAATAATATCTGCACTACACAATGCCTAATTCTTACATTCATTTTCTCTCAGAAACTTCATTCATATCAAAGTTTCATTGAAAACTTTTTGATCTTTTGATGTGAGTGAAAAATTTGTAAGGGACATGGAAAGAATTTCTTTGTAATAGTGAGTCTTCAAGATTTGTGGATTAAGAGTTTCAATTGCACAAGATTCAAGAAAAAGAACTGAGGTTGTTTTCAACTTAGAAATGGATTCTAGGGTTTTTAGGTTGAAGACTCTTCAAGTTGTGATAAAAGTTCAAGTCATTTAGAGGAAGATCCAAGGGGTTTGAAGCCTTCAAGAATTAGGTTGCAGCTGCTCAAGTTGAAGAGTGAGACCAAATTTTCTGCATTGTTACACTTATAATTTTAAAATCAGTTTGCTATGTATGAACTAGTCTATTGAAATTGACGCTAGAGAAATAGAGCTAGAGACCTGGAGAGAAAAACACTTCAAAGTCTCAAGCCAACATAATATTATTGTCAATTAGATTGCGTTAATTTATCAACATAATATTTTGATGACATTTCTGGCGCTTGCATACCTCGAAATGTTCGTTTAATCGCTTAGTTTTCTTTTTTCTTGGGCTCAGCCCTCTTCTTGTACCAAAAAAAACAGTTAAGTTATGGAATTAGGATTTAAGATGACAGCTTATATTGTGATAAAAGTTTCCTTGAACAAAATATGTGGAAATAAAAGTGTAGTAGATTCAGAATTAACATTATAATATTTTATCTTTGAATTTACTTTTATGCATAAAGAGATATAATATGGTGAATAAACAGCCGCACGATGAAAAAAAAAATTAGGAAAATTTGTCTGCACACTTGTTTAAAAGACTAAAGAGTAGCACCAAAACGACATGACTTGATTATTAGTTTTAAAACAATTGTTTTAGTGGAAAATTGGTTGAAATTTTCAATTTAGAGACAACAACTTGGTGGTACATTATTCATAGATAAATTCTGAAGTGAGAGGAAGTTAAATCTAGTGTTGGTTGCTAGTTAATACTCCCTCCGTCCCATGTTATATGACCTAGTTGATTTTGTCACGTATGTCAATGCATAATTTTGAACTTAAATATCTTTAATAATCTATTAGAAAAAATTATGAAAATTTGATATTTTGAAAATATTCATCGAGACGAACCCAACATCTTATATAGTATATTTTTGTCTATATATAATAGTAGAAAAACAGGGTCAAAGCATGTATGGTGAATAGTAGACATTTTCAAATTAGGTCATTTAAAATGGGACGGAGGGAGTACTAATTACCAAAAGGGTCATGTGAACTTGTCTACCATCATCAATGGTATTCACCAAGGAGGGGGACATAGTACCAAAAATTCCCAAGGGTCACCACTAGCAATTTGCTTGTTACAAGAAGAACAAAATTACATGTTTTTAAGACTATGCTCTTACTTCATAGTCAATAGTCCAACTATGCAAGAATAATTGATCTATACAAGGTATATACAGGTTTAAACTACATCAATCGTTTCACGGCGGTTCATTTTTCCTTGTAATATCCACACAAAAAAATTAAAAGAGAACAAACACTGAAAAGTTTCGAAGACAGACAGACAACAACACCAGAACAAAGGCATATTAACCAAATTAATACATCCCAGAATCATGATCATATATTGATGGCAGGAGCCATTGGAGGAAACCAACATTAGTTTCTCCTTTTGATCTACTTGTTGAGTACTCCACTAGCATGTTCCATAGGTCTCCAACTGTCCATCCCTGCGACAAAATCCAACACGAGACCTGCCACGACACCAACCAAAATCTCTAGTGAGAAATCAACATTGCAATAAAAGACCAAGTTGAGTTGGTATATTCCTGGAACTTGGCTAAATAAAGATGATTTATTCACATATGGTATCACCACTAAGAGAAAACCGCTCTATTTAAAACTCTTTCTAACACTTACTGAATGAGAAAAATTCATTGGATTCCACTAAATCATGTGGGGCTCATCTCCAAAATGATTGGATTCGCATAAATTTCACTCAATCATGAATAGTGTTGGTGAGAGAGTGTTAAGTGTTGCTAGCATTTATCTGCTACTAAAATTAGTTGAGAAGAAGGCTATTGGGACAAATGTGATTCCCAAATTGAATAAAGATAGGGAATGAAAAGAGTTTATAAAGAGTGATACTCCTCATCTTACAACCGGTTTTGTAAAAATGAGATGAGCCCATTATAAAAACTTAATATGATATCAGAGCCTATTGAGTCGAGTCATCCACCATATTATCTACGCATCAAACTCAATAGTGTTGGGTATGAAGGGGGTACTGAGAAAAACTCAAGTCTCACATTAAAAAGAGATAAAGGCTAAAAAGAGTATATAACTAGCGACACTTCTAACCTTACAATGCAGTTATTTAAGGATGAGTTAGGCCCATTTGAAACTTAATAGAGGCAATGCAAATAGTGGGTTATTCATTTGTAAAAAAGACCACAAAAAATGGAAACTTAATTCTAATATGGGAATCTATTAGCTTAGCTCAGTGAATCCTGTTCATGTCACTTTAATCTGAATGCAAACTTGCAAATAGATTTGACAGGTACAACTATTTAATATATGTCAAGTTACCTTGTCTAGATTCTGCAATGCTCCCGAGCCAAATGTGTAGTATGCAATGAAAGGTCTTCCAGCCTGCAGGGTTTGATAAAACAAGACGAAGTTTAAGGTCCTCAAGCATGAAAGGTCAAATTGTCAAAGTAAAGTCTAGTACTACAATTGTTGCTGTCAATTTGCAATATTTCATTTTCATCGACCTTTTGTGACCACGTGCTGATTTTCAAAGTTCTCAGCCGTCAAAATTTTAGACGTTCTAATGGCATTGTTGACTATCCCCAAAAAATTTCTAAATTGAAACTATCAAACATGATATGGTTGACTCGATCTCAACACTCATAACAAGAATGCATAGAAATATCTACCATGATATGGGATTTTCCTTGGTGTAGGGGTAAACATAAGCATTAATTTCTAATTCATTCAGATAAGTACGCAGGGACTAAAGGTACATATTCATATAATGATGGCTGAAAATATAAAATTACTTGAGAAGCTGCAAGCCACTGAATTATGGTCTTTACTTCAGGATCTCCTCCAAAGGCACCACATCCCCAATTTCCGGTCGCAACCCCAATATCATTACTATTCTCCATCATATCGTAATCATTTTGAGAATTTCTGATTTCTTGATATGAATATTTTCCTTCACTTGTTTCCATAGCATCAAACTAAGAGAAACGAAAAATGTTCAATACAGATAACTGAACAACGAGCGATGCAGATAGCAAACCATATTGATGCTAGAAAGTCATGGAAAAAACAACCAGTAAAGATGAGCATACATTCTCTTGTGGTATTTTCTGATCCCGTTGATATTGAGATTGCTGCAAGAAACCACAGAATGCCTTGTTGATCTCACTGCAGGAATGAATAAGCTCGTTGATAATATGTTATAACTTAAAAAAAAAAATTTAAGACATACAAAAAACATCATTTTTATTGTGTGCAGCTAGGAACAATACAGTGAAACTACAATTTGCAGGTAATAAATTGATGCAATGTTTATAAACAATTACAAACTTCAAAGGGCAAATATAAAGCACAATTCGTTTTAGATTATGGGTGCGTTTGGCCCAACTTTTTTGAGACATAAAAGTTACTTTAAACTTAAAGTTAAAAATATGAGCTTTAGAAATTAAGTTTAAGTTGTTTGGTAAATTTTTCTTTTTATTTCAAAATCTATTTTATGTTAAATTGTTTGATAATATTTTTAAACAAAATGAATTATTTTAAGAAAGTTCATATTTCATAATAAATTATGATAAATAAATAAATATTTTTAAAATGAAACAAACATTTATTTTAGGGGAAATGAATAAAAAATTATAAAATTTTTATATATAAAGAGGTGAATAAGATTTATAAAAATTCTTTGTCAAAAAAAAAGATTTATAAAAATTTATACATCATGGACCTATGAATTTACATCACAATATTTGTTTAAAAGAGCACGTCATAAATAATATACCATTCCTTTAAAAAAAAAAAATAGTATACCATTGTCAATATGCCAATTTGTGAATAGTAATTTGTATAACTAATTTTTTTTTAAGAAAAATTTGTATAACTAATTTGTTAATACCATTAATAAAAGATGACCATTTCTTAACCTAAACAAATTATAGCAATTAAAAAAATGGTAAAAACAAACAAAAAAACAAAAAACAGCAATTGTATACCACATGCATGCCGTAAGAAATCAAATAAAATGAAATATAAAATGTGCTCAGTGGGATTCGAAGGGGAAATTTTAGAAAAAAGTTGCCGAGAATTCTTAGAAGTAGGTTTCAACAACTTTAACAAAAGTCATTTATTTGTGTATTTTACACACAAAAAAATAAGCAACTTTTTATATTAAGTGCTTCTCAAGAAATATGTTTGGCTCAACTTCTCCTTTTATAATGTAGAAAAGTCAAAAATAAGTCGGGCCAAACACTACCTATAAATTCTATCTTAATATAATACGACAACAGTGAATCTAGATCTAAAGAGACGCAACCAATCAATGAAAGTTAACGAACCGGAGGAGAAATTTTTCCCTGTATTGCCTCATCCCTGGGCCACATAATGCATCAATTGCAACAATCCTGGTTTTGCGTCTTCCGAAGGTGTCTACATCTTTGTCGTCCACATAATCCCCAGAAAATCGAAACGATGATGCATATCTGAAGAAATCAGGAGATATTATCACTGTTAGGTTGAAGGAAGCACACAATAGCAAATTGTGTGTGAAAAGCTGAAAATATATAATGAGACATTGCATCAGAGAAATATTTCACCATTTTATGCATACTGTTACTGTATAGAAAACACTAATGTGCAATTTTTTCTTTTCTTGGGAAGATATACAATTTTACATTAAAAAACTGTTCTAACCAGGTGTGCAAATCAGTGAGAAGGAAAACAGACGCATCATAAATGGTTCAATCTACTGAAAAAGAACCTACCATCACATTTGAAGTAAACAAACCAGTAGTAGGCACTAAAAGTATTCAATTCTAACTGAAATTTAGAGCTATCGAGTAACACTGACCCTGTATAACTCGAGAACCTTTCAACACCAACAATATCTATAGCCTCATTATCCGCCATGGACGGCAAGAAAATCATGCCAGCAATTAATTCTGGACTGATCATGAAGCGAATTTCCTCCTATATCAGACAATTACAAGTAAATTAATTAAACGTAAGTAGGTCGAAAGCTCAAGTAAGAAAATATCCAAATCTGCAGAATCTACAGGCATAAGGAGCTAATACAAATTGCATACGAAATATAAGCATAAGACATATCAGGAACTATGCTTATAAAACATATCAGGAACTACGTCATATAGAATCTATCACAATTGCCTAACATTTAAGCACAAGATGTTAAGGATGGAAATATAATACATATTATAAACATATAGCACCTGTACACAACCCCTACGAAGAGCACCACCGCCAAGATATTCATTTGCAAAATCCACTTCGACAGTTTCACTTGAGTGATCTTCTATGAGCCCTGAACTTTTAACCTAAAATGCAAAAGTATCACCTATTATGAACCAAGTGGATCATTGAAAGAGATTAGTTTTGTGGACAATTGAAAATAAATCTCCTTCAAATACCTCAAATCTGCATAGAGGTTTTACAGAAGTGCTCCAAAAGCTGGCGTTTGGGTAAGATATGTGAATACAATCATCTTCCCAGGGAAGTACTTTTCGCTCAAATGAGACAACACCCTTGGGCATATTAGAGGTTATCCTTTGAAAATAGTGAATGATGCACCAAATCTTATCTTCCTGTTTTTGAGTGTAATCATTATAGAGACTCCTGAAAAAGGCACAACCATAGAGACTCCTGAATTTCAAGAAAACTTTGTAATAACATGTGAAACAAGGAATTTAATATGGTCACTTCTTTTATCCTTCACTTTCACTATCATTGAGTCTCTCTAACACACAAACATGCAAATACCATTGACGGTTTGACACCACTAGGAGAAAATGATGATCAAAATGAATGCTAAAACAAGCAATTGAACAAGTGAATAAGAATAGTATAGCTTAAGATTTCTTACGCAAACAACTCATCAAAGTTAACTGGTTGAAGTTGTTTCTCATATCTGTCATGGACTGGGAATAGACATAAAAATGAGCATGCAAGAAGAGCAGCAATCAACTCCTGAAAAGCAAGAAATTGCAATTGTAAATTATAACTATCATTAGCATGTAACTCACGACCATGTACAATACAACGGCCGCAGAAGCAGCCTTCGTTATGTGAGAGTCGTGACACCGGTAGCTGTGATAGTAGTAGACAAGTAGCCAACCAGTATTATTTTGATTATTTGAAGAGTGGTATATTTTATCTTGTTGCGGTAAAAACGCTATTGAAAGATTTAGAGAGAAAACTAAGGGATTTGTGAAATGCTTGAGTGATTTGCACTCAGCTGATCCTTCATTTCTATACACTCATAGATGTAAATACAATTTAAATTAACAAAGAGATTAATAATGATCCTACTTCCTAGTTTCATGAATGATATTTCCTAGATACATGACTACCTAGGTACATGATTGCTACAATTTCTAATACTAATTAATACTAACTGCTACTAATTCCAACAAACGCAAAGCAAATTGGTTTAAGAATTTTAATGTCAAGTACATGTAGCCTTGTAGGTGGAATTTTGTTTTTAAACAATTAAAAGAACGCATATTCTACACACACAAAAGAAAACAAAAAAAAAACACATAAGTTTTGTAACAAGCAAACCTGGGTAAGGAACACTATTCCAGCTTCCTGTGAATCCAGCATACGAAGACCAGTTCTGACCGTGGCTCCCTTTCCGTCAATAACCATATCGGCATTTTCATAGTGTGCTTCCAACAAAGATGGCAACCTCAAAAGCAAATCTCCCAATGATGGAAGCACCTCCTCAAACCACTTCCTACATTCCTCTCTTGATATCAGCTGAAACAAACAATCATGAGTCTTCGTTTTTATTCATAAAACAATTGTTCGATCAGCTATAAACAGCAAAACCCATGTACCCCAATATACCAAGAAAACCCGGATTCAAAATAAAAAATTTGAGGTTTTAGAAAGGTGAGGTTACCTGCAGTATATTACCTCGTCGAAGAAGAGGGCATATCCATGTGCAGCGGAAGGGGCTAAAGGTTCTGAAGAGAGAGAAAGAGAGTTCCTGAGTTCAGTAATGAAGATGAATAAGAGCTGTCCCGAGTCAACTCGGCCACATCCGAGCTCTCTGAGAGCTCCCACCACTTGGGACGGCCAAAATAGAGAGGAAGAACGCATCACCACCGGTAAATATGGTAGAATTGATCTCCAATCTTCTCTCTTCTCCATTTTTCTTTTATTCTCTTCACAACCGAGTAAGAAAAGAGAATATTTCAAAAACGGAATTATTATTTTTATTAATATTACAATTGAAAATTGAAATTTGACACTAATTATAAGATTTACCCACTCATTCATATTACACAAATCTGAAATTCCATTCAGAATGCAAGCATGCAAGCAACTATCAGTTATAACATTTCAGGGAAATGAAAAAACTAACAAACTTAACAATGACCACTATTTTATTTTAATAGATTCTAAGCCTAAGATCTCTCCTTACATTGCCAAACAGCCTTGATTGGGCTCTAGCAGATTCTGAGCCAAATTTAAACGCCGAATAAAAGCATTATAGTTAATACAGTATAACTTTTTTTATTTTATATATACTTTTACATTATAAGCTCCATAACCTGAGATATGATTTTTATTGCTGTAGTCAGGGCAATTCCAAAGCAGTAAGCATAACAGTATTGAGAAAGAAGACCCTTAATACATTCTTATTTTTATAATCAGTCCAAGTAACGAAATTTTGCTATATGAAGACAGTAAATAAAAAATCGTAAGACGTTCAGTATACTCATCATGTTAGTTGTAACACATCAATCTTCACCAAGATAATTTGCAATTTTCAAGATTAATGCAGGAGTTCAAATTTTCTAAATTTTATTGTACATTTGGGACTGGTGGCGTGTATGATTCAGAAACAGTATCAAAAAATTTACACAACGTATCAAAATCAAACTCAGTATATATAACATAGAAATTCAATCCACTACCAATAATCTGAACAAGAACACTTGCCACCATGGAAATGATGAAACCGGTATGAATCCCGTACTACAATTTTCCTACCAACAATTTTACTAACTAGCTTGAAAACAGAGTGGCAATCACCACAAACACGAAGATTCTTAAAAATTCTAAGAGGCGAGCCTTCGGCACTATTGATCAACCCAAAAGCAAGGGCAATTCTCTCACTATGGTTCCAAAGATTATGCTCCTTTTGTTCTTCATCTGTATCTTGTAACGCATAGCTTGTGTCTGGCATGTGGCCTTCCTCTCTAGTCATCTTTCTGAGCTCTTCCAACTTTGCATAGATTTGTGCAGATTGTGGATGAAACTGGTCTCCCATCCCAAAAGTCATAACCTTGTTTTTCAACTTGATCCAACTACAGGCAGGTTTCTTCTTTAAGCTCTGTGATTCCATTTGCTTTCTGACATTCTCTACATCTCCCCACCTTTGAGTAGATGCACAGACATTTGAATAAAGAACATAGGCTGAATCATCAGACGAGTTCAGCTCGAAAAGACGATCAGCAGCTTTCCTCCCGAGCTCCAAATTGCCGTGTACTTTGCAAGCAGCCAACAAGCTACGCCACACGAATTCATTTGGTGGGACAGGCATCTTATCAATGAAACCTTCAGCCTCAGCAAGCCTTCCTGACCGGCCAAGAAGATCAATTATGCATACACAATGCTCTATTGCAGTAGGAACACCAAATTCACTGGTCATTGAAGAGAAGTACACAAGACCCTCATCCACCAAACCCCCATGGCTGCAGGCAGACAGAAGTGAAACAAATGTGACGTGATCAGGTTTCAGCCCGAGATCAAGCATCTCATGAAAGGCCTCTGTGGCCTGGCGGAAAAACCCGTGTCTGGCCAATGCTGATATTAAAATGTTCCAAGATCTCTTTGACCTGATTTTTGGTATCGGAAGGATTCTAAATACATCATCAATTTCTCCACATTTTCCATACATATCCATTGTAGCATTTAAAACGTATTCATCTAACTCAAATCCAAGTTTAATAATCCAGCTGTGAAGCTGCTGACCCTCATCCAGAACTGTCAAGTTACCAATAGTAGCAAGAGCTACGGAGAAGCTAAACTGATCCAAGTCAACCCCATCATTTCTCATCCTTGCAATAAATTTTAGTGCTTCCTCACCAGGACCATAATGAGCATTTGCAGAAAAAATGGCATTCCAAGTACTAGAATTTTTATTAGCTAATACATCAAAAATATAGCTACTTGTATTAAGATCACCACACTGGGCATACATTGTAATCAAGGAGCTTTGGACATACGTATCTAATTCAAATCCTGCCACAACTATGTGTGCATGGATTGGCATTCCATGCTTCAAAAGATAATCAGGAGACATACAAGTGCCAAGAAGATTGACGATAGTAATGTAGTTCGAAAGCAAACCTTCTCTTCTCATTAAGTTGAATGCTTGAATTGTGGCATTTGGATCTTTGTCATCAGCATGACCACCTATCAGTGCATTCCATGTTACCACATCTCTCTCAGGCATAATTTTGCACACTTTTTGCGCTTCATCCATCAATCCAAACTTCCCATACATGGTGACCAATGTATTACCTATGATTAAGTTGTGATGTACAGCAAAATGAATCACAAAGGCATGAACGATCTTTAGTTTTTCTAAATTATAACACGCAGATAATGCGGTTGTAAAAGTTACATAGTTCATTGCCTTTCTTGTTTTGAGCATCTCAACCAAAAGTAGTATGGCATGTGAATACTTTCCATCTTCGACATGGCTTGCCATCATGGAATTCCATGAAATTAAATCTCTCGCGGGCATTGTATGGAAAACAAGCTCTGCATCCTCGGATGATCCAGCCTGAGCATACATACTTAAAAGACTATTACATACACAAACATTTGATTCCAATCCAGATTTTGTTATTAGACCATGAAGTCCTCTTCCCCACTTCAAATGTTGCGCAGAACCACATGCCGGTAACAAGGCTGAGATAGTAATATAATCTGTTTTTGGGTGAGTACGACGCATCCAAAAGAAGTGTCCTAGAGATTCTTCAAATCGACCATTATGTGCACTTGCAGTAATAATTGAATTCCACGAAATAGTGTCTCGTTCCTGCATGTTATTAAACACACGGGACGCCTCCTCTACACTATCATAATTACCAAACATGGATATAAGGGAGTTTGCGACAGAGACACTGCTAGTATCTAATCCAGATTTGATGACATCTCCAAGGATCTGATATCCCATGGTTTTATCCCCAAACATTCCGCAAGTTCTAATAACTGTAGCCATTGTATTTCCAGTACAAATTAGCCCGTTATGTCTTAAATGCCGATAAATATTAAGAACTTCTTTTGTATGCCCATTATCTGCATAGCAAACCATCAAAGAAGTCCAAGAGACTATATTTGGTTCCTCGATCTCCTCAAAAAGTTTGTTAGCCTCAGAAACCGAACCATGTGTACCATAAAAGTGCAGCAAACTAGTACCAACAAACACATTAGACATCAAACCGCATTTGACGACATAACCATGAATCTGACGTGCCCCTTCAGTCATGCACCCTGACCTATCACACGCAGTCACCATACTAGCAATTACATAACTGCTTGGCGTGACACCATTTTCGAACATGTGGCAAAAGAATTGCATAGCCTTGTGGTACCAACCCACTCGAACAAACCCCGATATCATGTTATTCCATGAAGCATCATTTCTATCATACATCTTATCAAAAACATGTTGAGCATATTTTATGCTACCAAACTTGGAGTACATGTTAACCAAGGTGTTTGTATAGAATGTGTTTTGTTGAATAACATCTTTCACGCAAAGTGCATGCAATGCTTTCCCAACATTTCCTTCAGAAATTTCAGAGAAGCCCTTTTGAAGAAATCGAGAAACTTGAGGGTTAGAATGGTTTCTGATGAACGTATGGATGCCATAGCTCAAGAATTCGTTTTCTTTTACGCATGTTTCGAGCTGGTTTTGGCAGTTCAAAAGAGGCGAGTATGGAGTGGGTGGGGCATGTACAACATTAAGAGTACACAGCGTTCTACAATTCCTAGCCAGCTCTAATAATTGAAGGAGACCGAGCCAAGGCAGAAGACAAGACAGGACAAATAGTCGACACTTGTGAGAAAGAACAGCAAAAAAAGTGTTCTTCAATCCACAATCTGATTCATCCAACAATAACAGAAAAATAAGTTCAAAAATTTACACAACTAAATAACATATAAATAAGTTAAAAAAATGGCATGTCTTTGAGTAAGTCATCCCTAACCTTTTACTAATCTAGCTCAAAACTTTCAAGGTAATAACCCTCCATACCCAAAAGCAATGCAAGGGTATGAGGGAGTGAAAAAACGGACCGGTACCGGGATTGCGGCCGTTACAAAACGAACTTTTCACGTCGAGAACAAAAATCACAGGAAAATTCAGAAATTTGAACAGGAGAAGAAGAAATCTGAATCTAATCTTTTTTACACAAATCAATTACTTACTTCTCTTCCTGCTTGCGATTCTGGTGTTGCCGTTTCTTGCTTCAAATTCAACAAATTCTAAACCCTAAACCCTAAACCATCATGACTCATCAACAAATTTTTCATATGACTTGGATTGTTTTGATTATATTTTGAAGGAAGTGGAAATATGAAGGGGTTTGAATTGTAACCCTTTTAAAATTTATTCCTAAAACTTAAATAAGTTTATATACTCCAAAAAGTTTAAACAAATAAAAATAGACTTAAATATGTATTTCATCCTTGCAATTAGGGATCGTTTAAAAATTGGTCGTAATAAGTACTTGAGCATGCACTTGAAAATCCCCTATTTGCCAATAGAAATGTTGACCTACTTCGACAACAGATATATCATAGATTAATGTGTTGATGTAACATAATAGAACATTCATATTGCCCTGCCCTCTAAAAAATATATATATATAACTTGAAAGGGAATTATTTTGATTCAACCATTTCCTTATTTGACTTTCATTTCCTTTTCTATTTTATTTTGAATACCTACTAATCACAAAATATTTATTTTTGCACAATTTTGTAATGCTATAATAACCGATTCCATAAATCTACGACCGCCCAACCAAATCTAACAATTTCTTTATCTTATTATTAATCAAAAATTTCGTATATAGCTAGAACGACCCTCACAAATTGCAAAAACTAATTTGTTAAGAATTAATCAGTTTGAAGCTATAGCATCATCATTAGCTGGAATCGAAATATCTGCTAGATCTGGGTCACAATTTGTATCGATTAAACAAATCATTGGAATTCCCAAAGTGATACATTCTTGAAGAGCCGTATATTCTTCTTGCTGATTAAAATGTTAATAGCTCCCACGTAAATAAGTAGCTGTGATGCAGCTACAAAATGGGAGTTTGATAAAATATATAATAAGGATATACAAACAAGAACCAGTCCCAACGAAAAGCAGAAAAAATAGGGTTGGTAAGTAATACTACTCCTAGACTTCCTAATATAATACCCGATCCCAGAAAGACTAAAAGAAAATCGTGTAGCGTTTCAGGCAAATCCATTATATGTAAAAAAAAAAGACAAAGAAATCGAAATTTCATGACCGTATTGATATGACCAGGAAAAAAAAATTTATATACTTAAATTTTTTTTTTATTATATTTTGATAATATTTTATTTTGATTATTCTCTTATCTCTTATATATTCTATATAATCTATAATATATATATATAGATTATCATTATTTATAGAGTTATATATATAGTCTATTCTATACTATTCTGATTTTCTTTTTTATTTTATATTTATTAAGAATAAAAATAATTTTTAATTATAAAAAATTCTCTTTTTTTATTTTATTTGAATTTGGAGTAAAATACAAATTGATCAAAAAAAGACTATTTTGATAACTGATCAATGATGGCCTTCCATGGATTCACCTATATAAGCCGCAGCTAAGGTAGCAAAAATAAGAGCTTGAATACCGCTTGTAAATAATCCCAGAAACATAACTGGTATAGGAACTACTAAAGGTACTAACGAAACAAGAACAACAACTACTAATTCATCAGCTAATATATTTCCGAAAAGTCGAAAACTAAGCGATAAGGGTTTTGTAAAATCTTCTAAGATGTTAATCGGTAAAAGGATTGGAGTTGGTTGGATGTATTTACCAAAATAAGCCAATCCTTTTTTTGAAATACCCGCATAGAAATAGGCTACTGACGTAAGTAAAGCTAATGCAACAATAGTATTTATATCATTTGTGGGTGCAGCTAATTCTCCATGAGGTAACTTTATAATTTTCCAAGGCAAAAGAGCCCCTGACCAATTCGAAACAAAAATAAATAGGAACAAAGTTCCAATAAACGGAACCCACGGACCATATTCTTCTCCAATCTGAGTTTTGCTCACGTCTCGGATGAATTCAAGGACATATTCAAAGAAATTCTGACCGGACGTTGGAATAGTTTGCGGATTTCTAACAACTAGAATGGTTGAAATTAATAAGATAGTATTCGCTAATCCTTGCAAACTAATCTTATAATCATTAATCATTTAAAATTTTGTCTTTTGACCAACTTAATCACTGCCACGTCACTAATACGGGGAGGTGGCAATCACTACCACACATGAAATTCTAATTTTGCCGTTAAGAAGATGACAAAATATTGAAGAAAGAATTGGAAACTCAGGGGTAAAATTGGAATTTCATGTATGGCAGTGATTGCCACGTCATCAAATTAGTGACATGACAGTGATTAAGTGGGGAGAGGGACGAAATTTTAAATGATTAAACAATGCAAGGGTAAATTGCCAGGATTAGCGATTATAGGGACCAATTTTTAAACGACCCCTAATTGCAAGGATGAAATACATATTTAAGCCATAAAAATATTTGTTAACTAATAAATAAAAAAGTTCTTGCATCATCATCATGAGAACATTTTTTCATCGGAGTTGATAATGTTCTATTATATATAGGATGACAATACATTCTTGGTTAATTAACTTTTAATTATTTTGTTGATGATGCAATTTATCTCATAGTTCATGTTAGTGATTGCACATAATGTTTCTTTCCATTGAGTATCTTTGAGATGTTTTAGTTTAGCCATGCATGTAATCATGAAAGTACATTCAATCATTCTTTTGAATGAAACTTTTGTACATTTTCCTTAAACTCTTTTTAGAAGCTATTTGAAGATAATTCCTTTCAAATTTTAATCATTTATTCCTCGAATCTTTAAAGCTTTGATGAAAACCATGTGGTGACCAGGATGTGTCAATTGATCATAAAATTTATCTTCTTGTTGAATCTTCAATCAACACTCATTTGATTCAAACAATATTCTTTTTATATCTTCTTTGAGCCTGTGATAGTATTGTTTTGGTATTCTTCAAATGAGTATATATATGCACTTGTAAGAGACTTCTTTCTTGTCAACTTTTGTAAAAAGACTTAAGTGCAAACATCATTAGATCACCATTCATAAAACTTAGTGTTTATTCCAGAAGGTTTGTTATCATTAAAACATTAATCAAAAAGATTTTTGTTTCAACAATCTCCCCCTTTTTGATGATGACAAACCTTTTGAATAAGTCTTAAGTTTTATGGATGTGTATAATAAAAAACGTAAGAATGTTCATAGACATGAAATTAAGTTCCCCCTAAACACGTGCAAAAGTTTAATTCTTATCATTCTAATTAAACTCCCCCTAAACATATGCAAGAGGTTAATTCTTTACATTCTTCATTTTGATCAAATCCATCTTGGATTTTTCTCCACATCCTATGTTACTCTCTCATCACATATATCTCTCCCCCTTTTGGCATCTATCAAAAAATATTGAGTATGATATATAAAAAAAAAATGAAGTACATATGTGGGAAGAAACAACAAAAATATATTGCACATAAGAATCATGGTTTCTTGCGAAGTCATATTCTCTTATCAAACATAATCAAGCATGTAACATGATTAATATGCATTTCAGTTTATCATTTGAATAATCACAATTATGATCAATTGATCATTTTCAACAATTTTTTAAAACGAGAGAAAATAATTCATTAGTGGAAGCTATGAAATCAGAGTCATTTGACGCAATGTCAAAAATATTTCTCTCCAAAGATTTTCATGTTGAAGATTTTTCCAATGGATAAACATCTTTAAATAAATAGGCAATATGATTTTCTCATTATAATAGAAATCAACTACATGTATTTAGAATTTGGAAAACACACATGTTTATAATCAAGTATGTGTTTAAACTTATCTGTAAGTGTGCTTGTGTGAGTTCTCTTAGGTATTTATCTTTCAAGTTTTCATGCTTAAAAGAGATTCTAAACACATAAGATGAGTTTGAAGAGAAGTATTTACGCAACATATTTATGCACAAACATATACTGGTATGTCATTGATGTTTATATCTCTATTTTTGTCTCCAAATTTTGCAAGTGCAACAAGGTAAACATTCAACGATGATTAAACAAAATATTCATGCCAAGAACATGTTCAATATTAGTTTAGGAATAAAACATTCAAATCCCTTTTTAGATCAATTTTGAATTTATTGTTAATTTATTAACAATTTACACAATTATTCTCTTGTTAAATATGATTTTTATTTTATTTTATTTTGTTGAAATCCTATCAACGATAAAATTCAATTAAAATATTCATATTGAAAGACATTGAATATGATTTTTAGATAAGTCATCAAAAATCAAATCATGAAAATACATATGTAAGAATAACATATGACATATATTGTATTATCGAAATCATGATATATTTTAACATTTTTCTTGTTCTAAATCTCATGTCTATCATCCATTATGATTAAGAGACTAACTCATGGAGTTTTACCGTATTAATGAGGCAAAACTACACAATTAGTCCCTTAACTTTATTTTAGGTAACACTTTCGTCCTTTATTTTTTTTTGTCACGATTTAGTCATCTATGTTATAAAATAACAACATAGTTATCCTTTTTTATGAAAAAAATAATCAAAAACTCCAAAAAAAAATCATCAAACTCACAGGCAAACGTAAATCTTCATCATACATGCCTAGAAAATCAAATTTCTTTGAAAAAAATCTCATAAAAAATGATAAGATATTGTCATTTTATAACATAAAGGACTGATAATAATACAATCAATATACATTTAACGTTTTGCCTAAAAAAATATGAACTTACACAAGTGTTAATTCATTAGGCTTATACATGCAAATTTTAATTGATCTTTGTGATTAGAACATTCTCAACATCATAAAAAGTTCAGGAACAAATGATGTGTTTCTTTTGAAAATCTTTCAAAGATAAATCTTAAATTAAGATCCATTTAAAAACATATTTGTATAATGAAATTTTCATAATCCATGTTAACATATTTGCAAAAACCATTTTCAAAATATATCACTTAAGAATCAAGAAATGAATATGTTAATGAATAAACTAGAACAAATTTTATGAACATCATTAAATTTCGTATGGTTATGAAATTTTATAATTAAGGTATTTTTATGATCCAATTCTAAGGCATATCATGATATGTCATCTTAGGAACAAAGTTTACATGAACCATTAAAAGTAAGAATAATTCAAGTTGCATTTTACAACAAGAACTTATTTAGAAAAGTACGAGTTTTTTGAGTTTAAGGGGGGAATTTTCAACAGATTTCATTTCAGTAAATGACATGAATAAGCTAAGTGTTTATAATTTCCAGCAAAGATCAATATATCTAGTAAATAATGGGATACACTGGGCTGATCAAGATACCGCATCTACCATGAAGAAGACTGTTGTTGCGCTCTAACAGCATGTATCCACCAATGCCCCACCTAACACCATAACTATTCTTCAAGATGTAGTAGTCACCTTCACTTGACGAACCATAACCAACTGCCTAAACCGCATGGTACCCCCACTTGGGATCCTTGGTTTCAGTCCTGAAAATTCCCCCCTTAAACTCAAAAAACTCGTATCCAACCTTCAAAATGACCATCACAGGTCGCATAGAGATCGCTTTTTTGAGTTCATCTTCACCCAAAAGTCCACGCTTGTTTAAAACCGTGACGTCGTTGATGAACACCCTTGGTTTATGAAGGATGTTCTTTGCATAACAAGGTTGAGTTTCAGAAACAAATGGATAGTCTTCGACAAGAGCTATTCCATTATTCTTAATGTATGCAAAGACCGATATGTGATTGCCATGGTGGCAACCACATGAGCCTGGATCGCAATCAATTGGTTCTTGTATAGACAATCTCAAGAGCTTTCCCATGGCAATCATGTTGGCAGATTCAACAGTACCAATGACAGCAATATAGTAGCATATACCCAACTGAAGCTGGTCAAGCACAGGTGTGATTGCTTCGCTACGTCACCAATCCACCTCATGTTTATAGTAGGTACTGCGCTTTCGAGAATAATGCCGAAGAAAACCCAGGTGTTGCGATAAACTCTGCCCTTTTGTCTCGTAATGAAAGAAGGAGAGTGAAAATGATCTTTTGAAGAGATTTGGATTTTACCCAATGCAAGGAGAGACTGCTGAAAAAATTTCATCTTGGTGGATACGACGTTTGTCTCTCCTAGAGTGTTTCTCCGTTAGGGTTCTAGGAGCTCCTTATTGAATTTAGAACACACTAATTCATATTAAATGCATTCTTAAACATGTCTTCTTAAAACTTAAAACATGATTCAACAATTTTAATCATGAAATCTGATTTATAAAATAGTTTATGAATATTATATCTCCATGAAAGAAGCATGAACCAATAATGAAAGAATAATTGCATTTTAGGCTAAGAATTAAACATCATAAAAATGGATGCAAACAACTAAGGTTTAAAGTCATATATTTTTTTAATTGATATTATCATGCATTTCTTAGAGCATCAAATCATTTATATCAAAATATTGCATACCAATTTTCAAACATTACAAAGTTTATAAATGAGTGTTATAATTATGGGAAAAAGTATTAATCTAAGTTAGTATACAGTATATGATAAACAAGACAAACAAAGTTTTCACTATAAAATAGTTCTTAAACAAAATAATTGGTAGTCTTAAAAGTAAGTTAAAAACATAACATGTACATACAATGACCTTTACATACAACATTCTGAAGCATTGATACAGACACAAACACCAGACATAGCATTGACACTTACACATAAACAACAATAAATTTTAACCAAATGAAAGTGATTAAACTTGCTTATCCATAATATAAGCCTATGTTTATAGTCTCTAATAATATAAACCTGTAATTGTACCCCAAAATTTTGATAAGTTTTGCAACATATCATAACACATTCACGGAAAAAAATAATATGATATTGTATTTACTATTATACATTCACATAATAACTACAAAAAAAAATTATCTAAAGAGTAATATCCTACCGTATGGTATAACATGTATGTCCATTATCTTCAAAAAACAATGTATGTCCATTGAATTGTCATGTCAATATGGCTCCACGAATTTGCAGCATTGTCCATTGAAACATTACCTATATATGACACAACATCTATTTATTTATTTTTTTGAAGAAAACATCTATATATTTCAAAACTATATAAGGTCTACTATTGAAAAGACACGACAACATTTTAAATAATAACACGCAAATACTAATATATATTTCATCAATATTTTTTTCGAGAATCTTAGTCAAAAATTATATATATATATATATATATATATATATATATATATAGAGGATGTATACTATGAGAATGAATTTCTTATATGAGAACCATGAGAATAATTGTCAACCATCAGATCAAAAATAAATGGCTGCGATTAAAAAATCTCATTTTAATAACAACATGTCTCTCTCTACTCAATTATTTCTACTAAACCCTTTTCATCTTTTTCCACCATCTAAATCAACATGAACATGAATCCATCTCAAAACATTACTGACTCCATTTTCTCATCTTTCTAACTATTTACTTAAATCAATTAATTTAATTTTTGGTTTTCAATTAATAGCACATGAAATCTCAGATTTTTTCATTATCAATTTGAAACTGCATCTCCGTTCAAAGGGAAAACCATCATAAACTAAAAACGAATTTGTTATACTATTGCAAATCTGCTTGCAGAAAGAAATTACAATGTTGCAGAAAATGGAGATTTAAATTTTTGGAGAAGATGAAACGTTGAATTGAATAGGTATGGTGGAAAGACTAAGTGCGGCACATGGATTGTTTAAATAAGATTTTTTAATCACAACCATTTATTTTTGATCTGATGGTTAATAATTATTCTCACATTTCTCATATAAGATACTCATTCTCATAATATACCTCCTCTCTCTCTCTCTCTCTCTCTATATATATATATATATATATATATATATATATATATCACACACTACATTGACCAAATTATATATAGTTAAGTATAACACATTATATGTGATATAATTGTTCATAAAACGTATGACATTTATCGTAGTATATACATTTTATCATTTTATCTTTTCATTCTAAAACCCGACTTCAAAATTACTAAATGAATTCAAAATATATATTACATTTTTGTTTCTACCAAAAATACATATATTTTATCTATTATCTTCATACTTCAACACATTATATTTTTTTTTTTATCTTATATGTTGTTTTAGTTACCCCTTGATGCCTACCCTTTCTCTTGGCCTTATCAAAAAAAAGTTGTTTTAGTTATCATGCTTATGCATCTAAGTATTCAACAACTTATATAAATCATGTTTTACCATTTTGATTTTAGTAATATTTTGACCAAGGAAAATCACAAAGAATTGTAATTATGTGGACCTTCAAACAAAATTATCGTTTATAAGGTCACATATAAAGATGAAGACAATCAACAAAAATCAGCGGTAAAAATTACAGAGGTTTGACAGAGGTTTTTCCATAATAATGATATCCTTTATGAGGATAAATTACTATTCGCATGTGACTCTATTATAGCAACTAACTAATATTGTAATTGTCTCAAGTACTTATAATTAGAGCTGTCAAAACGGGCGGCCCGACCCTAAACGGGTCGGCCCTGGCGGGCTTCAGGCTTTGGCGGGTCGGGCCAAAAAACCCGGTTGACAAAACGGACTTGAAATATACTATCCGAGCCCGGCCCTACACGGGCCGGCCCGTATTTATTTATTTTTATTTTTTATTTTAAAAAAGTACTATAAAACACTGCTATAATTTTTTTATAAATAATATTTTTAATATGTTTAAATAATGTCTAGCACAAAAATAAATTGTAAACATTTTCGTACAAACGTCGTAAACTAAAACGACGAGGAAAATGATTTTAAATAAATTAAATATGTTATGGTTATAGATATTTATATATTCGATCTTTAAAACTATAAATAACGAAATGAATAAATATAATTTTATATTACATTTATATTTGTGTTAATTCATTGAATTTTCACTTTTGTTTTTTACTTTGATAATCAACTAAGTAAATAATTATTTGAAAAATATATATAATTTATAGAATTTTTTTTTGTTATGCGGGCTAACGGGCTACCCGCGGCCCGTTCGGGCTAGCCCTAACGGGTACCGGGCTTTTAAGGGCCGGGCTAAAAAGCCCTATTAAAATTCCGGCTCAATATTTTAGGCCCAAGCCCTATATTTATTCGGGCTAAACGGGTCGGCCCGTTTTGACAGCTCTAGTTATAATTATTCTAAAACTTTGAAAATTTAATAAATTTTCACATACTAAACTATCCAACAACGTATATATTAATTAAACTTTCTTTAATACTATGTCATTGTTCAAACTTTGTAAAAGGATGTCATTTGGACTACTGCATAATTACAAGTTACCAATGCTATTACTAATCATAAATGGTAATACAGAAGAAAAAAATATATAAATATATACAACTCCTGCAAAAAAAAACTCTGATGATTACAAACGTAATCAACAACATATTAACCATAGTGCAATATTATTTGTCAATGGCTGACTTGATTTAAAGTATATATTACAACCAACTTCTTGAAGATAAAAGAGATCCAGTACTGAACACAAACTAATTAACATGATAAAAAATACCAACATACCTTTTAAAAACAAATCAATGGTTATTAATAAAACAATTAAATCACATGGGTTGTCTTTTTCCTTTCATTCCTTCTTCATAACCAATATCATCTTCCTTTCTCACAACACACCAACTCATCTCAACCCATGATGTTCAAATTTGTGTGTGGTTTTTCATCACAATTTGTCCTTTTTCATCCAATTTGCAATTTCATTAGATGATTCGGCTACAAAAAATAAAAGAGAATGAAAAAGAAGAATTAGAAGTAGAAGCAGAGATGGAGTGTAAAAATCAATTTCCCAGCGATCAATCTAAAACCAACTTCTTATGAAACAGTGAATTTGAATCTCCTTCTCTCACACACTCTCTCTCTCTCTCAATCAAGAAAATAATTAATTGATGTTTTTGAAGTTTAATGAATTTTATCTTTTAATTTGTTGAAGAAAGAAAGGTGGAAAATAAATATGGGAGTGAGAACACCACCGCTGCCGTGGTGCAGCGCCTCTCAACTCCACCGCGCGGCCATCACTTGTGCAGGTTGCCGTTGAGATGGGTCTGTTAGGAAGCTGGGTTGAGTCAGATGAGTTTGCGAGTGAAGGGAATCTCAAGAGGAATGAAGGAAAGGACAAAGACAAGCCTATGTGATTTAATTGCTTGTGTTAACATCTTTTTTTTTTTATTTGAGGGAAACATTCATTGATTGTCATTAAACAAAATGAATGGCTGAGATTTTCCACAAGAGAAAACAGGAGAGATTATTCACGGGAGACAATCCTATCCCCTTTGATACACCACTATTTCGGCCCATGAATATTGGCTTGATAGCCAAGGTTTTAAATAACAATCGCGGTTGCGATCGCGGTCGCGTTAAGGTTGTCGCGATTTCGGCTGTAATCGACGCTGCGATACAAATAAATATCTTTGCGGTGTGTGTAACAGCCCAATTTTTCGCTAGATTTATTTTTAATTAATTATTATGTGATTATTTGTGCTTGTGTGTATTTAATTGTCATTGGGTGCATTTACATGGATTACCGTATTAGAAGGGTATTTTGGTCATTTGGCGGGTAAGGGTAAAATGGTAATTTTGTGAGAATTATTTTTAATATTTAGTGAGAACCCTTATTTTACTAAGTTACTAGTGTAGTGATTAGTTTTTACCGTTTAGTGACCGTTGGTTATAATTTACCGTTGTTAGTAATTACCGTTGAGTGTATAGAAACTTTTTAGAATTGTGTTAGAATGGGTTAAGCCCATTAGGGTCTAGAATTGAGCCCAATTGAGTGGGAACACACCTAAACCTAAAACTTGGAGTGGAATTCATTCATTCATTTCATTTCACAAAGTTAGAGAGAGGTAGAGATAGAAAGGGAGTGAAAGGAAGAACAAGGGTTAGCAAAGGGGGAAACTTGAAGATTGGAGAATTAGGAGTTAAAGTGAAGCTCAAGTTTGAATTGATCATGATTGTTTTGTTTGCAATTTTCTTTGTTGTATGAAATGGATTGATTGGAATGAATTGATATTTGTTGTTAAAATTCGTGCTCTTGTTTTGGTGATAAGTTTGAGTATGTTAATTGAATGATAAATGAATTGTTGGTGATGAAATAACATGTTCATAATGTATGAAAATGGGTTGTTGTGAAATTATGCTTAATTGATGACTTATGACATGTTGCTGTTGAATTGGGGTGTGAATCAAGTTTCAATTGATGTTGTTGTTGCTGAGATATGTTGTTGACTATGAATTATGGCTTGGGTGTTCATATACCATGATTGTTGTTGAGAAAATGAGTTGTTGTTGGTGGTTTTGTAAAACGGGTTGATAAAGAAGAAGTTTGATTTTGATGATGTTGAATGAGATAAGGAAGTTGTTAGAGTGAATTAAGATGGTATGATTTTCTGTTTTAATCGCTTGGTTTTGGAGAGAAATCGTTTTGGGAGAAAACGGGAGTTTCGTTTGAAAATTCATTTGTTAACCGCTTTGGAAGAATTGTATCATTCACTCTTCGTTTGAATATTGATATGTTGGATATGATATTAACATGAAGTGTTGTATGTTCTCTTATTTGGTATATGAGAAATACTGTAATGATGAGATGATATTGGTGAATCCATATACATTGTTTATTATGATATGGTGGGTGAATATATATATATATATATATATATATATATATATGATGTTGAATGACATTGTTGATTATTGATAATCATGTTGATGTATGATGAATCGTAGATGTTGAATATGATATTTATCATGAGATGTTGTTTTCCCTCTTACTTGGAATATGAGAGTGCTTGATTTGGTGAAACCACATGTGATAATTGATGTTTGTTGATTATTGTAAATCATGTAATTGATATGAAATTATGAGAAGGTGATGATATTGGTGAATCCATGCGTATGTTTATTATGACATGGTGTATGATTATATAAGTGGTGATGAATTATTGATGTGATTGCATAAATGCAAATACATGTTTGGTGATGACGGATATGTTTATATATCCAATTGGTGATGATTTTGGTGATGATATGGTGAGTTGTTGTGTGGACATATGCATTGTTGTTGAGTCATATGTTCATGCATACATATTTGGTGATGATGGGCGACGGCCTAAAATATTGGTGATGATTTTGGTGATGATTATGATGTTCTGTCGGCATCATGGGCGACGGCCTAAATATTGGTGATGAACGGTACCGCATGCATATAGGTGTTGTGTCTAGGATCATATCATGAGGTGACATGAGTCCTAGTTGTGAAATTACTTGATGTACTTGTGGTTGTAAGTGATTGATGGTGATGTTTGTATTTGATGGATTGTTGTATCATGTTATGATTAAGTATGTGAACTTATGAACTCATGGAATTGGTGGAATTGTGAATGATGATTATTGATGATGATGTGCTCGTTGAATATAAGTCGGTGAAACTTGGATTGTGGTGATTGTTCATGACATATATGATTGGTGAATTTTCATGAAAAATGATTAATGATTGTTCATGGCTTATGATTGGTGATTGTTCATGATATATATATAATTGGTGATTTTTTTCTTGAAATATGATTAATGATTGTTCATGATATGTGATCGGTGATTGTGTATGAATAATTGTGAGTTGATAATTGTTCATATGATCGATGATTATTGATGTGAGATATTGAGGTTTTGATGTAAGTATATGCATGTGAATATTATTATTGATCATGTACGAGATGTTTAAATTGAAATATCCATGATTAACTATTATTTGGATTATGCTATTCCTGCTTATCTGTGTTATTGATTATGTTGATGTAATACTTACCCCAGTGGATCTGTTATGGACCGCCTGCCTATCTGTACGGATGGGTAGACGTTGTGCAGGTTTAGTAGATTGGTGAGTTCCTAATGTTGGTGGATAGTGGGAGCTTTCTCCGCTATCGGGTCTTAGAATAGAGTTGGCTCTGATCTAGGGTTTTGTTGTTAGCTCTAGATCTTGTTGGATTATTTTTATGCTTTGAGATTTTGTCCATTTGTCGGACTTGGAGATTTTATGCTTATGCATTTTTGAGATCACATGACATGTATGTTTGATGTATGAGGTTTGTATCCGCTGCGACTGATGAGGTTTTATATACATGCATGTTGACCGTTGATTTGCTTTTGTTTTTCTTTGATTTGGTGAAAGTAGTGACTATTTCTTGAATATATGAATTATTCGCATGTTTAATTGCTTTAATAGAAATATGGCGTTACAGTGTGAATTAATCAAAATGTTTCACAAAACTTATTAAAACTATTTATATTATCATATAATAATGTATAATAATTTATATTAATACTTTTTCCATAAGTATAACACTCATTTATAAAATTTGTAATGTTTGAAAATTGGTATGCAATGTTTTGTTATAAATAATTTGATGCTCTAAGAAATGCATGATAAAATCAATTCCAAAAATATATGATTTTAAACCTTAGTTGTTTGCATCAATTTTTATGATATTTTATTCTTAGTCTAAAATGTAACTATTCTTTCATTATTGGTTCATGCTCCTTTCATGGAGATATAATATTCATAAACTATTTTATAAATCAGATTTGATGATTAAAATTGTTGAATTATGTTTTAAGTTTTAAGAAGACATGTTTAAGAATGCATTTAATATGAATTAGTGTGTTCTAAATTCAAAAAGGAGCTAATGTTGTATAAAGTAAAATTTCTGAATAATATTCTCTAATTTTACATTTATTCCTTATGAATGATAAATGATTCAACATCATTTCGACAAAATTCATCTGTCTCTATTCTTAATGAAATCATTATAATATTCTTAAAATGCATTTCTAAATAAGTTCTTGTTGTAAAATGCAACTTGAATCATTCTTACTTTTAATGGTTCATCTAATCTTTGTTCCTAAGATGACATATCATGATATGCCTTAGAATTAGATCATAAAAATACATTAATTATAAAATTTCATAACCGTATAAAATTTGATGATGTTCATAAATTTTGTTCTAGTTTACTCATTAACATATTCATTTCCTGATTCTTAAGTGATATATTTTGAAAATGGTTTTTGCAAATATGTTAATATGTATTATGAAAATTTCATTCTCCAAACATGTTTTTAAATGGATCCTAATTTAGGATTTATCTTTCAAAGATTTTCAAAAGAAACACATCATTTGTTCTTGAACTTTTTATGATGTTGAGAATGTTTTCATCACAAAGATCAATTAAAATTTGCATGTATAAGCCTAATGAATTAACACTTGTGTAAGTTCATATTTTTTAGGCAAAACTTTAAATGTATATTGATTGCATTATTAATCAATATCTTGTTATGTAAATGTCTTTCTATATCTTTTATAGAAAACGCATCCCTGATCATTAATACGCTAAAACTCCATGAGTTAGTCTCTTAATCATAATGGATGATAGACATGAGATTTAGAACAAGAAAAATGTCAAAATATCATGATTTCGATAATACAATATATGTCATATGTTATTCTTACATATGTATTTTCATGAATTGATTTTTGATGACTTATCTAAAAATCATATTCGATGTATTTCAATATGAATATTTTAATTGAGTTTTATCGTTGATAGGATTTCAACAAAATAAAATAAAATAAAAACATATTTAACAAGAGAATAATTGTGTGAATTTTTAATAAATTAACAATAAATTCAAAATTGATCTAAAACGGGATTTACATATTTTGTTCCTAAACTAATATTGAGCATGTTCTTGGCATGAATATTTTGTTTAATCATTGTTGAATGTCTACCTTGTTGCACTTCAAAATTTGGAGACAAAAATAGAGATATAAACATCAATGACATACGAGTATATGTTTGTGCATAAATATGTTGCATGAATACTTCTCTTCAAACTCATCTTATGTGTTTAGAATCTCTTTTAAGCATGAAAACTTGAAAGATAAGTACCTAAGAGAACTCACACAAGCACACTTACAGATAAGTTTAAACACATACTTGATTATGAACATGTGTGTTTTCCAAATTCTAAATACATGTAGTTGATTTCTATTATAATGAGAAAATGATATTGCATATTCATTTAAAGATGTTTACCTATTGAAAATATTTAGAAAAATCTTCAACATGGAAAACTTTGAAGAGAGAAATAATTTTGACATTGTGTCAAATGACTCTGATTTCATCGCTTCCACTAATGAATTATTTTCTCTCGTTTTAAAAAATTGTTGAAAATGATCAATTGATCATAGTTGTCATTATTGAAACGATAAACTGAAATGCATATTAATCATGATACATGCTTGATTATGTTTGATAAGAGAATATGACTTCGCAAGAAACCATGATTCTTATGTGCAATATATTTTTGTTGTTTCTTCCCACATCTGTACTTCACTTTTTTTATATATCATACTCAAAAAATTTTAATAGATGCCAAAATGGGGAGAGATATATGTGATGAGAGAGTAACATAGGATGGGGAGAAAAATCCAAGATGGATTTGATCAAAATGAAGAATGTAAAGAATTAACCTCTTGCATATGTTTAGGGGGAGTTTAATTAGAATGATAAGAATTAAACTCTTGCACGTGTTTAGGGGGAGCTTAATTTCATATCTATGAACATTCTTACATTTTTTGTTATACACATCTATGAATGTTTTAATGATAACAAACTTTATGGAATAAACACTAAGTCTTTTTACAAAAGTTGACAAGAAAGAAGTCTCTTACAAGTGCATATATATACTCATTGGAAGAATACCAAAACAGTAATATCACAAGCTCAAAGAAAATATAAAAAGAATATTGTTTGAATCAAATAAGTGTTGATTGAAGATTTAACAAGAAGATAAATTTTATGATCAATTGACACATCCTCATCACCACATGGTTTTCATCAAAGCCTTAAAGATTCGAGGAATAAATGATTAAAATTTGATAGGAATTATCTTCAAATAGCTTCTAAAAAGAGTTTAAGGAAAATGTACAAAAGTTTCATTCAAAAGAATGATTGAATGTACCTTCATGATTACATGCATGCCTAAACTAAAACATATCAAAGATACTCAATGGAAAGAAACATTGTGTGCAATCATCAACAAAATAAATAAAGATTAATTAACCGAGAATGTATTGTCATCCCATATAGAAGAGAACATTATCAACTCCGATGAAAGAATGTTCTCATGATGAGGATGCATATTACACAAGAAATTATTCTCATCATTTCATCAAAATGATTAGAATCAGCTTTAAAGAGAAATCAATTCATGAATGAATTATTTATTAAGTCATTCATTTATGATATTGATCGGAGAATGATCAAAGAAGAAAATTCATGATCATATGCTTTAAGATTCTATCATAAAATACTTATGATGGTCCAAGAATCCTCTATCACTATTCAAAATATAATTTGGAGAAGAGAAATCAATCAAAGGAATTTTGACTTTGAGAAAGGTTTTTCATGTTCCTACATATATCATTTTGGTCATACAAAATGAAGAAAACATCCTCATTTAATGTTTTAAAAGATAACAAAGTTCTAACATCAAAGTCCCAATTTTTTCTCTAAAATTTCATCTAATATTTGTTACCTAAATACTCAATTTAATAATAAATAAATATATAAATAAACAAATAAACCATCTAAAAAGTAATTATTAATTATTATTATTATTGAATGAAGAGTGAAGCTGCAACAAAATCGCAAATCGCAAACCTGAAGAAAGAGAATGAAGCAAGAAACGGCAACACGAGAATCGCAAATCGCAAGCAGGAAGAGAAGTAAGTAAAAAAGATTAGATTCAGATTCCTTCTTCTTCTATTCTCATGGCAACACTTGGAGGAATTTCTTCAAGCTTGCTCTCTCACTCAAAACCCTGCACTTCTGTTTTTCGACATCTCTTCCTTCGTAGAATCACTTCCAAGATTTTTGTTAAAGGTACATATTGATTTTTTTTATTGTCTTCAGATTTGAATTACCTTTGATTTCTTCAATTATGATTGATATAAAACTAGATTAGATATTTTTAGCCACCCAAATCCGAGATTACTTGATCCTTGGTGTTGGAACCTGAGGGATATTTAGGAGCAGAAGGAAGGGTTTCTGCAGGGCTGAAGTATACCTGGGCATTGCTGCTGCTACAGTTGTTGTTTCAACATATCTAGTTTTTAGTAGTGCTGCTGTGTTGTTCTTTCAAAAAGAGAAAAATGGCCCCAACTTAACAATTTTGCTGATGACGTGACCTTAATCTTGATGCAGGTTTAGCCTTTTCTACTACAGAGGAGAAATTAGCTGAAGCTTTTTCTCAATACGGAAATGTTGTCAAAGGTAGATGTTTATATTGTCGTCACAAGCCCAAAACCTCTCAGATTAAAACACTCATTCATGAATCATTTCATTTTTCCAGCTGATATAGTATTGAATAAAGCCAAGAAAAGATGCAAAGGTTTTGGATATGTGACTTTTGCTGAGGAGGAAGAAGCCCGCAAGGCACAAATTGGCATGAATGGAAAGGTTAGAACCTACAAACCTAAAGTATCCAAACATAGCCTCAGTGAACTACGAAATTCAGAAAATGAATCAACTCTTTCTGCAGATATTACACGGACGTGTCTTATATGTAGACATGGATCCACCTAACGAGCAAAAAAATAAAATAAAGCAGGCAACTAAAAATACAGAGGTTGATAACGAAGATGTGCATATGGAATGAAGTAAAGAGGCAGACCTACAAGGTAAGACGACGCCGAACCTAAGGAGGGAAGGAGCCATTTCTCATCTGAGCGCTGCTGGTTGATAATGTTATTGTACAAGTTTCATATTTTGATCAACCAATGAATACATGTACGATGCACAGTCACATCAATCAATGAGGAGTGCTTTTGCACAAACAGTCTAGTTATTATCTATCTCAATCATATTTTTGGATTTCAGATTCATTTTCCCAATCCAATGTATACGAGTCTGTCCAGGATGGGGTATTCAAGATTAATTTTGAGAACTTGATTTTTAGAACTGATTTAAGCTAAGGTATTTAGTTTCAGCTTGATCTGACGAGATTCCGTGTTATGAGTAAGTGCGAAACCAGACCTTACAATTTGATTTGCCTCTAGAAATCAAATTAGAACATGCACTCGAAAACATGAGTTACTCCATCCTTTATATGACAGTTTTGATTTACACAACTTTAGATTGAAGATGGCAGTGTGAGTTTTAATGATTGATATGATAAGAAAAAAGGTTAGGAACTTGTTATCTATTTCTAAAAAGCCTACACTGCCAACATAGATTGGAGACAGTTGATCCTTACACAACACACAGACACACATTTTTTATGAAAACAAAATATTGTTTCTTTCGAATATTCTCCGGTGTGTTCAATGTTGCGGTGGTTTATGTTTTTCTGTCCAACAAGTTTGTTTGTTTTCGTTACCATTAAGGTCTGCCACAATTGCTAGATAGTTGAAGTCCCTAAAATATGCTTTGGGTGTTTGATTATGGCCGTATGTATGAAAAATGTCTTGTTGGAAGAGGCAAGACTAATTTCAATGATGTCTACACTACACCTTAGTGAGAATTTGCACTTGTTTGGATGTACGTTCGGATTTTCTTTCCCTCCTCCCAAGGCTGTTTTGGACGTGAATTTGGTGAAGCTATAAATAGTAGTTTATGGATGGCTGCGCGTCAGAAGCGATCTAGACGAGGTTTCAAACACACATATAGTCTCTTGTTGATGGTCGAGGACACCTTCGCCTAATCTACCTGGTCTTGAGATGAGATGTCATTTGACTCAAGTTTAGTTGTTTCCAAATGTGTGAACTTGGTGGGTGGGTGCTCCCTTAATCTACCACCCCTTGACTTGATTGTTTATTCTACAATATTTTCCAACTAGAATGGACCACTGAACCTACAACTTGCGTAGGTACACATATTTGTCACATATTATGATATGAGAAATGATATTTGTACAATCATTTTCTGATAATATTTGTGACAACTTTCTCTCTTACACTCATATTATGTTTTTACTTTCTCTCCCTATTGTTTTGGTTTTCGTGTCAATACCTACTTTTCTTTTTAAATATATGGTTGTCCCATAAGTTGTTCAACAAATGATTGTTCAAATAACACAACTCTTATGATATTACCCCCTCCTTGGACCATCACAAGAGAGACGAAAATCCAAACTATTTGATTTTAACAATTATGTGCTGTATATTCATTTGTTAATCCTACTTGGACCATCAAGCTTGTGTTTGCAGTTTTCTTTTGATGTCCTCAAAGTCACGTGATTTCAATCAATAAAATACTATAAAAAATAGTCTACAAACGTTTGAAAAATTATAATGCACGTGATGGAATAAGTTACTCCAATTCTGAATCCAAATGGTCCAAACTTCCCACTACCTACCTATCTGGATAATCCTCAGAAATTCATCAATTCGAACTACATTGTTTTAAATTTTCATAAATTCTCCTCTGGACAAAAGATAAAGCCAAATTCTGATATTATTGAAGTCTGAAAATGATATAAGATCCCATTAATCTCAATGGGACCACAACAATGGTACAAATGGTAAAATTTTATACACACACTCTACATAAAATAGTCACATCAAAATCTGTATTCACATTCATCAACACTTGTGAGTGTCTTTAACAAAGGTTTGGTCCCATATACGTCAACACAATATTTAATGCAATCTTTACTTCCTAACAAGCAACGGTCATATATCCTTGAAATCTAGCCACATGTCCCACACCTGCAGCCAAATCTAGAACAAGAAAAACTCAGCCATTGCTCTAGTTTGGGCCAATAAAAATCCACCTACCCACTTTTATGGCACTACTGCACGGGGCACAGGTCGACATGATTTTTTTAGTCTACAAAATTGTAATACAATAGCCAAGGAGAATTGGTCCATCTGATCTGTGGATTGCTCAATCTTTGAAATAAATCGACGATCGGATTTAAAGAAAAACGATAGTGTAATTTTTTATAGGTTTTGCGTAAATGGAAGTTATGATTGATAAATCTAAAGATCTTATCCAAAGATGTTAGAATCACATGTTAATAAGTGGAATTTGTAATTCCGAGTTTAAATATTAATATGTAGAATTGAGTTTATTGTAGAAGTATACATGTTCTGTAGATGTTTACAAATCAATATCAACAAATCTTATAAACAGCAATATCATTTTGATTTTGTAAAGAAAAACAATCATCTTAATTCTTAAAACAAATGAAAATTAAATCCCATCACCATCTGATAATTCTTAATTGTATTAGTCAAAACTAAATAAAAGCAAAGTCAAGATAAATGCGATCACACTTAATTCTTAAAACTAATGAAAATTGAAATGCGTTCACCGATTTGAAAACTCTTAGGGTATGTTTGGATTGAGGGTTTAATAGGGGAAGGGAGGGTTTGATTTTCATTTTTAAATTACAGACACTATGAAATATTTTGTAAAAAGTTAACATATTAACATGATAAACAATCATATAATACTCAAATCACACTTAATTTATTTTAGAAAATCATGATGTTATATAGTCGGTAATTTAAAAAAGAAAATCAAACCCTCCCCTCCCCTCCTAAACCCTCAATCCAAACACTCCCTTAATCATCTTAGTTCTTACTAGATAGTCCACAAAACTGCAATAAAATGTCATCCAGGGTGATCCATAACAAATGAATTAAGCACGCACTAAAATTAATTGTTGGTAGAATAATAAACTGTTTTCAGAAAGAAAAATAACCATAGCTTTGAATCTCAATAATCAGCACAACTCAGCTTTGCCTTTGAACTAAACATTGTTTTGAATTTGAAAATGATCAGAGTTTAACAAAGCTTATAATAATAACACAACACAATACACTTAAAAAAATAATAACATAAGAAGAAAGTATACTGTATTCTAAAATATAGCTTGCAATAAATATTCAATAACTCATAAATTCCTTCATAAGAAACTCAGTCCCACTTCCTACATAAGCAACATAAATGTACTGACAGAATCTTATACAATGTAGGAAAAGGAACTTAGAAACTAATGAAGTAAAATGATAAGAAAAAGAATCCTGTTTTGGAAGAATACCTTACCTCTTACAGGATTTTTTTTTCTAGTAGACAACATAAACAGTTCAGAGAGAAAGAGTTCTTTATCTCACTCCCTGAAGTTTTAGGTAAAATGTGAAATAATGAATAACAAAAATTAAAGGGAATGAAAAAAACGATTATCCTTCAGGAACTTTGCAGCCAACCTCCTTCCATGTTTCGGGGGGGCTTAAATTCACCAAAAGAATATGCACCTTAAGAAATTAAATTAAATAACTATGACAGCAAGAATGTAGCAAAAGGGTCAAATTGAATGACTAGACTACAAGTTGATCCAGCTGCAGTTGCTCGAGCCAAGCTCCCAAAACAGAGTGATCAATGCCGTCCGCTTGAGGATTGGGATTCTTTTCAACGGATGGAATTGGGCCGGAACCTGCAAGCTTCTCTTTCTTCTCAGGTGTGGGATCCTTGACAAGGGAATGGACCCAACCTACATCAGGCTCTTCTCCATTGTTTCCATGCTCAAAAGAAGTTGATCTCTGTGTTTGACCGAAGTCATTTGGATTTACCGACCAATCAGCTTTTCCAATAGGGGATGATCCCCACTTGGACCAGGAGTTAACAGGGGACCCAACAGCTGAGAGAGGATTGTTAGCACCGAGTTCTCTTGAGCTGAGGCTACGCAGCTGTTGCTGCTGCTGCTGTTGTTTCTCACGCTGAGCAAAAGCTGACAGCCGAGAACTCATTGGAGATAGGGCTTCCATACTTCTTGGTGACATCCTTCCAGGAGAAGAGAGACCATATGAAGCCTGGTGGAACAGGGGATGCTCTACGTTTGTAGGAGACATGACATTTGTGTTGATGGGTGATAAGGAGCTTTGAAGCTGTTGAAACTGGTTGAAGACAGCAGATTTGTGTGTTGGGGAAAATACAGAAGCCGCAGCGGGGTCGGAATACCTAGGAGATGAAGCAATCTCAGCACAAAAAAGATCATCCAGATTTGAGGGAGTTAGTGTTTTAGGGCGGCCAGATCGACCAACTGAAATAGCACCAGGACGGGGCTGTGAGAAACAGCTCAAGTCATTTAGTATCTGCTGCTGCCCATCAAAGTCTTGCAACATATTGTTGAAGTCGTCGTGTGGCATATCACGGGCACTAAGAGAAGATCTCAAACGACTAGTTTGATTAATGCTTCCTGGTAAATGAAGAGCTGGCACATTGGGCTGTGGCCAAGCATTATTGCCATTTGCAGATGGAGATAGAGGAGGCTGTGCAAAGGGTGATTGAGACATCAAAGAGATTGATGATGGTGAACCAGGGAAAAGGCTCATAGCAGCAGCCATGTCCATGACATTAGCAGTAGAAGCAGCTGATCGGGGTGAAGGAACAGCAGAACCAGTGGACACATACAGCGGACGCAGCTCTTCAGGTGAGTGAGCGAAGAAGCACACCCTTCGGTTACAACCCATACCGTCTTTGCACAGCCTTGTCCGATACTGAGCTGGGTGTAGCCAGCACTCGAATACTCCATGAGCATATTCACACATATCCGAACGTCGGCAAGCCCCTTTCCTAAAATCAGGGCATGGCACACAGCTGTAGTGAAACTTTCTAGGGTCTCTCCTTCGAGCATTCTCTCCAGGATGCACAAAAGGACACTCAGTCCAATCATGAGAGTATGCACGAGAACAAGGACGAACCTTGAATGAATACATGCGGAATTCATCTGTGGCATACATGCTGTTTTTTATGTCAGGAAGAGATGGGTCAACTGGATACTCTTTCTTTTCTGATGTAGAATTAACAGCTGTATCTGTAAACTTGGGAGCCACAGGAGAGGATGGAGATCCATTTTCAGCAGATGATAAAGGGGCAGATGAACCAGGACTCGATGAAATAAGAGACAGGGGAAGAGAGCAATCATCCACAGATCCTTCAGAAGCACTGTCTGAGAGAAGTTCTTCAAGAATTGTTTTAACACCTTCGAGCTTATGAGGAACAACAATAGGAACAACGATAACATCCACAGGGCGTTTCCCATTAGCATCCACAGAATTGATATCAGCACCAGCTGATAAAAGCAATTTTATAGCATCAACAGCATTAACTGAACCACTTGAGGCAGCACAGTGAAGAGCAGTGCTTTTATCAGTTCCACAGGAGAAATTAACATCAGCCTCGGGATATGAGAGTATAAGCTTTAGAATATCAATACTCCCATAGGAAGCAGCCACCATTAAAGGGGTTCGGTGCTCAAGAACAATTTGGTTAGATCCCTTTTGACGGACATACCAGAAGCCAACTTCATTAATAAGTGAAGCATCACTATCTAGAGCTACCTTGAAATCTTCAAAATCATTGTTAGAAGCATGTTCAAGTAAGCTGGAAAAAGAATCATCAGTACGAACAGTTAGATTTTTCATGTCTTCGACAGTATTTGAACCTTCAGCCGCAGATGAAGAGGAAGATGATGACGTTGCAATAGATTTTGATTTGTCAGGTCCACCGCACATCCTTCAATTAACTGAAAATAAATGATAATGAATATAAATAAGTGACCAAAAGAAGTAACGACAAACAAAAAGTTAGTAAATTCACCAAAAGAAGTAACGACACAAAAACAAAAAGATGAATCTACCGTTTAAACACTAGACGGGTATTACGCAAATATAACTAAAGTTGTCAAATGATTACAAGACAGATCACTACCCAAGTATTACGCCAATAAAACAAAAGTCGTCAAATGATTACAAGAAAGATCACTAGCCGAGTATTTCGCCAATATAATAATTAAAGTCGTCAAATGATTACAAGACAGATCACTGGCGAGTATTACGCCAATATAATTATATAATTATTAAAGTTGTCTCATGATTACTCTCATGATTACAAGACAGATCACTAACCAAGTATTACGCCAATATAACAGAAGTCTCGCATGATTACAAGAAGGATTTCAAATAGAATCTATACTTTATAATTACATTCATGAAGCACTAACACTAACACCAGCCTAGTACACAATGAAATCAAAAACCTATGCTATAGTAGATGACCCAAAATAGAAGTAACCTTAGCATGAACATTGCAAGTACAAATAACATAGATATTATGAAACTCAAACACACCACACACCAACTAAACATGATAAAAACAAAAACCATTCAACATGTTACTAATCATACCTCATCAATATGAAAACTTAAAACATAAAAGTGGTACTAAACAAAAGCAGAACATAGTTACACACAACCAACAACGTAAATAGTACTATATATAAAAACTTAGGCAAGTAAATATTCCAAAAAAATCGAATAAGCACACACAAAACACATGATTCCTTACGCAACGAAATAGATCTGAACAAAATCAAGAATCATATCAAAAAGAATAATTAAAGTTAAACCTCGTCAACTAAAATATTAATTAAATTAAAAAGAAAACAGATACGCATGATTCTTATTCCCTTAGTATTTATCGCATCAATTTTATATATCAAGAAAATTCATTGAATCATAGTAAATTCATAAAATAACTCAATTAATAAAAAAAAACATAGAAAAAATAACTAAACAATGATCAATTTTTTTTGACAAAAACAGTGTCACTTGATTTTAGAAATTTCTTTTATTTCTATTTCAACTACTATTTTTTTACTAAATTATTGCAAAATCACAAAATCAGTTCTACGAGTAAATTAATAGAACAGAAAAAACTGAAAAAATTAATAAATACATATAATTCAACGCATAAAATTAGTTTAAAAATATAAAAAAAAAAAACCGAAAAATAATAAAATGATTAACAAAATAAAATGCTATGAACATTTATATACACGATCGGTGATAATTTTCAAACTAAAAAATTTCAGATCGTGAGAAAATCAATTACAGAGTGAAGAACTCACCAATTACGAGTGTTTGTGAAGAAGATCGGGTTCAAAATCAATGAAGTAGAAGAAAAAATCTGAATGGAAAATGTTGAAGAGTGAATCGGAAGAAGAAAACAAGATCTGGTGAAGAAGAGATTCATTTCAGAGCTTCCATTGATAGAAACGAGGAATCATGCAGAGAGAGAGAGAGAGAAAGAGAGTAACGTTTTTGAAATTGAAATGAAATGAAATTGAAATGAAGAAGAAGAATTTAGAGTGAATTTAAAAAAAAGGTTTTGGAAGAAAGTGAAATGAAATGAAATGAAAATGAGAGTGAAATGAAGTCCAAATGAAGTCGTGAGTGGGTCAACTGGGAAACCGGGAGAGACGGTAAGAGAGAAAACTGGGAAGAAAGTGTTTTGAAGAAAATAAAAGCGGGTTGAACCGGTTGAAGGTGGTGGATTTTATTGAGATTATTAAGTGGAATTGAATTTGAGATTTAGAATCCGCCAATCGGAAAGTACCATTTGGAAGGTGAGGTTAAAAGGTAGTGTGGTCAATTGTGGAGTCAAATCGAATGAATGTGTCACCAAAATTAGGGGTATGTTTCCTTTTATAAAATTGTTAATAATTAAATATTTAATTGAATGGAATTATTAAAAGTATGATTGGATTTTACAATGACTAAAAAGAGAATAATTTGATGTTACCAAAATTAGTATCCATATTAATATTAGAAAAAGAATGATTTGATCTTACAATAAATTAGAAAAGAACAATTCGACCCCTCTTTATTGAAAATAGTTTTGATACAATGACATAATTTGTTTAAAAAAATAAAAATTCTAAAAATGATTGTAGATGATAGTTGTTTGAATGATATAAGAGAAAAAGAGTAAAGTATGTCATTGATCGGATAAGAAATTGTTTAAAATAGTTTTTATGTTTTTTTTTTAAAATAAAAATTTAGTTTTTTTATGTTTGAATTATCTATTTTTAATTATTATCAAGAACAACTTATTCCTTTTTGCGATTTTTTTTCCAAGAGTGATTTTGATCTTAGTCAATAAAGTCGACAACTTATTCCTTTTTGCGGTTTTTTCTTCAAAGAGTGATTTTGATCTTGATAAAGTAAATTTTGAAAGAAATGTTTAATTATTATCGAGAACAACTTATTCTTTTTTATCTCTTTTAGATCAATAATTGTGTTTTTAATTTGAAGGAAATGGTTAAGAGCAATTTTGATTATTCCATAATATAGATTTTGATCCAATCGGTTATTTTATTTTATTTTTTGAAAAAAGAAATATTTATATTATGCATTGGGAGTAAAAGATTTGACATAGTCATAAATTTTAAACTTTAAAATTTGTAAATTGTAGTGATCAAATCAATAAATAATATGTTTGATGTAATCACTAATCGCTACTAATATTTGATAATTGTTAAAAAAATATGAAGACCAAATTAGGAGCTAAAGAAAACGAGCAAAAAATTCTAAAGTCTTAGTTCAACTGGCAAAATGTCGAAATTGTTAGGCTGGATGTCATAACCGATGTTCGAATCTGATACCTTCAGATGTGTGTGTGAGTTTATAATGATTTTGTCATTTCGTCTATCTAAAAAAAATAAAAAATAAAAAAAGAGCAAAAAAACCTAAATTTAAAGAAAATAAATAATTGATCGATGCGATTTGCGATCAGGAAAATGTTGATTATATAAAATAAGGACTGTCAAATTGTCGGACTTTGGCCCTTTATGTAATAAAAAAAAGTTTTAGATTGAATAAATAATGATAATATAATAAGTGTATAAGTGCCAAAAAACAACAATAATAGTATTAAATTCTTCAAAAAGAAAAACAAGAATAGTATTAATATACACAAGAATTAGCAATAAAAATTAACAAAGTGAGCGTAGCACCAACCAGAAGGAAAATAAAGCTTCATGGTACGAGTAAACAACATAGATGAATTTATGAAACATACCACAAATGATGTTTTCTTTGTCTTCTTCCTTTGAACTTCTACCACTTGATTTTTCTGTTAATTGCTTCTATACTTTTTCTTGTGTTAAGGGATGCTATTTATAGAGATGTGGTAATGCAAATGGATATTGAAGGCCCAAAAAAACGAAATTAAATTGATTGTATAATTAATCAGCCATTAAATTGATTCAAATTATTAATTAGATTGATTGCAAATATTAATTAGTTGAAAGTAATGACTTAATTTTATCTTTTATAATTTTCTCGCGACACAATTTAATCATATGATAATAAAATTCAAATTATAATTTTTGAAGACAGCAGAACATCTTTTTCTTACGTGTACTGTGTTTGCTTCTTTATGGCAACAGGTGTGCGAGTGGATTGGTTTTGTTGGGGTGGATTCTAATAATATTTCCAATCATCTGCTGCAGTTTATTCATATGACAGGTGGCGGTAATGTTAAACGCTCGTTCATGCAATTTATTTGGCTTTTGTGTACTTGGGTTGTGTGGAGTGAACGTAACAACCGTTTGTTCAATAATATTGTAACCCCGATTCCACGTCTGTTAGACAAAGTCAAACTGTTATCTCTAGGGTGGCTGAAGGCTAAAAATGTCATGTTTGTGTATGGCACTCAGAGGTGGTGGTCATGCCCTTTAGCTTGTCTGAGCATTGGCTAATTTTCTATTTTTTGCTTTTGTGTGCAGCAGACGTTGTAACTCTGTAGTGGCTTCCTAGGCACGCCTTGTGCTTGGGAACCGTTTTTGGTTTGTTATACAATTCCATTTTAGCTTCTCCAAAAAAAAAAAATTGTGTGTTAGCCGGCCCTAGTTTTTTAGTGGGAGAAACTCTAACTTCTCTCTAAATTTTCCCTTCGTTCATCGAGGAGGAGTGGTTTTAGATTATTTTTGACATATAATCACCCTCTACATCTTTTTTTCCCCTTTTTTTCAATCAAAATAAGTGGTTTTCACATCTATCAAGTTTTTCCTTTTGTGTTTTTTATGATTTCGTTGTCTAAATGCGGCATTGTGTTGTTCGTCGTCTTGTGCGACGTTTGATTTTGCGTTTTGTTGTCGTGTTTGCTTCTATACTTTTTCTTGTGTTAAGGGATGCTATTTATAGAGATGTGACAATGCAAATGGATATTGAAGGCCAAAAAAACGAAATTAAATTGATTGTATAATTAATCAGCCATTAAATTGATTCGAATTATTAATTAGATTGATTGCAAATATTAATTAGTTGAAAGTAATGACTTAATTTTATCTTTCATAATTTTCTCGCAACACAATTTAATCACAAGGATAATAAAATTCAAATTAGTCTATGATGTTTGCTCAAAAAAAAATAAAATAGTCTCTAATGTTTCTCTAGCTCTGACTACTTTGATGTTGATTCTCGGGAATAAAATGATAGGAATGTATATACCTACGGGTGTGTTTGTTTCAAGTTATAATTGTTGATTCCCGGGAATAAAATGATAGGAATGTATATACTTATGTTTGTTACAAGTTTACTAAATTTTATTCCCGGGTATAAAATATTCCTGGGAATAGAAAAAATTTCCTAAGGAAAAAGGTGGGAATAAAGTTCCCATGGAGATGGAAATAAATTCATAAATAGTTTACTTATTATGATCCCTATTTTTATGGTTCCTAGGAATATTATAAAGCTAACCAAACATATTTTTCCTAAATTCCTTAGGAATAAAATTCTCATCTTTATATTCCAAGGAATGTTATTCCTATGAATAAATTTCATAAACTTGAAACAAACACACCCGTAGTATTTTTTATTGATAATTAAATTAGACCATTAAAAAATTGTGAATGACCTAATTAAATCTTCACTCATCAAGTTATTCTCATTTTGTTTTGTCAAAAAAAAAAATTATTCTCATTTTGTTGATTCTTTTTTTTGTCAAGTAGCCTAGTGGTTAGAGAAATTCATCTTTAAGATGAATAAGTGGGGTGTTCGGGTTTCGAACCCCAACCCCTGCACAAATTGTACATTATCCCTTATCAAATGAGCTAAACTCATGGAAACTGTTGATTATACTTATGTAAGATTAAAAGTAATCTCCAAAGAATAGGGGAGTAAAAATGTTTGATTTGTCACATAAAATAAATGTTTTATTTGAAATGATTAAAAGTAAAAATGTTTGATTTGTCACATAAAATAAATGTTTTATTTGAAATGATTAAAAGATATTTCAATTGTTCATTGTAGAGACATTACATACTATGTATATACAGGGTGCAAAGATTCAAACCCTTGAAACACTCAATTCTCCACATTTAAAATGTTTGAGATTTTGATTATCTCATATAAAAGGATTTAAATTCAATTGGTTCTTTCAAAAAATTATATTTTTTTTTTGTGGTGGCTGCGGGTTGAACCTCATACCTTGCATATATTATGCATTGTCCAAACCAACTGAGCTAAGCTCACAAATATTTTCAAAAAAAAAATAAAAATATATCTGCACGTGGTTATATATTTATTTATATTTAAATAAAAATATATATTTATATGATGACACAAATAAAAGAGATTTTAACCTTTGAAACATGCAAGTGTTTGCATTGTAATCAAATCAAATAAAATTATAGTATATTTTTGGAGAGGAAATCAAAAATATATTTATACTACTACTATTTACTACTCAAAGTATTGATTATAAGAAGAAAAAAACTTATACATTTTCATATTTTTTTTATAGATAGACAAAATGATAAAACCGTTATAAAATATATAGATCAAATAATAAAACCGTTATAAATTGACACACATAAATGGAGATATTGAGGTTCGAACTAAAAACATCCGACTTAATTTCGATATTTTTATCAGTTGTGTACTTGAGCTAGGACTTCTCGAGTGATCATCCTCATGTTTATTAATTTATTAATAATCATGGTTCCTTTAAAAATGTGGTCATGATGAAGAGATCTCCTACGGATAAGATTGTCTTTGGTAGATAATTTGTTGCGAAGGAGCTCCAAACAAATATTAAAACATTTAATGAAACCTGCTTCAGCCATGCTACATCAAAAAAGCCACGCTCCAGAATTTTTTTATAATTTCTTCCACATATTTAATAGGGTTAATAGGTCTTTACTCCCTGTAATATATGTCATTTCTGGGTTTCCCCCTGTAACATTATTTTTTTGATTTACCCCCTTGTAATTTTTTTGTTTGTTTTGATTTACCCCCTAATAAGCCAAACAAAAACGAAAATTTCTTGAAAAAAAAAAATTGGTTTAAGGATACTTATACAATATAGTGAAAAAAAAAATTGGTTTAAGAAAATATACTTATAATCAAGTACAATAATGAAATATATTTTTATTTAATAAAGAATATAGTATTTTTGCACCTAAAAAATATAGTGTTTATACAATTAAATATTTGGGAACTTCTATGGTACCCTCACAATTTTGAGTGGACTGGTACTCTTGTTTCACAAAATATATAAATTAAAAGATCACTTTAATGAAATAAAAAGGTATTTGTCAATATTTATATTTTAGAAAACATCATTTCATAAGAAAAACAATCATTTCATTGTTTATAAGGATCATATTACAAAATTTACATTTGGTCATAAAAAATAATTAATATTCATTGTTATGAGTAATAAAAATTCTTAAAAATTAAATTTTATTATTTCGTCGAAGCTTTTGATATATAAAATTTAATTATCTTAGTTGTCAATGATATAAAATAATTATTTTTCTTCAAAAAAACAACTCATTTATTATTTATTTTACGACTTGGTGTACCGATACACCAAAATTTATTGGGTGTACCATAGAATTTGCCTAAATATTTTTATGTAACCAAAAAAATTAAATATTTTTATGATATAATGTTTTTTTCAAGGATTTTATGATATAATGTTATTTAAGGATCTTTTAACATTTATATTATATGTTTTATGAATTTTAACTTCTAGCATGCAGGATGTCTTTTTCTAATAAAAAATAGTGGAAATAAAAAAAGGGAAAATGGCTTATAGTTGAACCTAGAACATTATACTTGGTAAAAAGAATATTAGCCACTATAACACACTGCACTATTGAAGAGAGAGAGAGAGAGAGGAGAGGAGAGAGAGAGTAGAGAGAGAGAGAGAGAGAGAGAGAGAGAGAGAGAGAGAGAGAGAGAGAGAGAGAGAGAGAGAGAGAGAGAGAGAGAGAGAGAGAGAGAGAGAGAGAGAGAGAGAGAGAGAGAGAGAGAGAGAGAGAGAGAGAGAGAGAGAGAGAGAGAGAGAGAGAGAGAGAGAGAGAGAGAGAGAGAGAGAGAGAGAGAGAGAGAGAGAGAGAGAGAGAGAGAGAGAGAGAGAGAGAGAGAGAGAGAGAGAGAGAGAGAGAGAGAGAGAGAGAGAGAGATTTCACTATAATCGCTCTAGATTACAAATTGCTTAAGGACAACTCCAAGAGACTTCCCTTTGCTTAAGTACATTGCTTAAGACTTTCCCTTGCTCGAGGACAACTCCAAGAGACAAGGTTTCACCAAAAGACTTATATGCTCATGCACGCAGGCGAGAGACTTTCTAATTGTTTACACAATTGTAAACAAGTTAATTTATTCTTACATTGAATTTAACAATGGTAGTGTAAATTGAAAAAATGAACAGACTCCTTAGGATTTCTAAGATATGAATTTCAAAGCTAAAATCCTATGTGTTTTGCGCTATTTGATTTGACAAAGTAATGACACAGAAAAATAGAAAAGTCTTATTACTTCTTCTTCAGGTATTCGGCTCCTTATATAGGTAGTGAAATGAGAGACATTGGAGAAGAGTGCCAACGCAAATAGAGTCGTTGAGAAGCTTCAATCAAGAACATTGGCGCTTTGCCTGATATGGATAATTCCGTTGAAAAGTATTTTGAATTTCTTTTGCTGAAAGAAGGATTATCTATTGCATTCTCTTTGTTCTTGAGGTCATTTGTTTGTTTGCACACGTAGACAGAAGAAGACAAAAAAACTCAAAGAAAAAACTTAAATGGATTATGAGTCCCTCAAATCAAAGTATGTCAATCAGCTTCTGAGTCTGATGTCCTCCACGAAATATGTTGAGATAACTCTCCAGCTCTGTGAGTCATCCTTCTTCTAAGGACATTGACTTCTGGTTGAGCTTCCTTTAGATCTTCTACCATAGTCTTCTAAACTTCTCATGTTCCTTCTGATGTTCTTCATATTTTCATCCTTTAATGATAGATTCATTATTTGATTTGTACACTTGAACGTATGTTAGTATTCCAATTGTTCTTCAATACTTTGTTATCATCAAAACCTTAGAAAACATGTATGAATCATTCTTGTTATAACAAAGTTATATACAAATTTAAAACAAAGTTATACTACCACTACCACCACCACCAACTACTACCACCACGACCACCACCACTACTACCACGACTACTACTACTATTATTACTACTACTACCAGTTGGTGACACATAAGATGATATTTTTCTACATAATGGATATACAAAGTTATACTACCACCACCACCACCACCACCACCACCACAACTACTACCAGTTGGTGACACATAAGCTGATATTATTCTATAAAATGGATATACAAATTTATACTATTACTACTACTACTACTACCACTACCACCACCACAACTACCATTCCACCACCACCACCACGACTACTACTACTACGACTATCACCACCACCAACAACAACTACCACCACCACCACCACCACTGCTGCTGCTACTACTACTACTACCAGTTGGTGACACATAAGATGATATTTTTCTACAGAATGGATATACAAAGTTATACTACTACTACGACCATTACCACTACCACCACCACCACTACCACCACCACCACCAACCACCACCACCACCACCACCATCACGACTACTATTACTACTACTACTACTACTACTATCACCACCACCACCGCCACTACCACCACCACTACTACCGACCACCACAACCACCACCACCACCACTATAATTATTATTTTTAGATCTTTAGTTTGTGACTTTAAACTTAAGGACAAGAGTAAAACAATGAATGAGATTAACCCATTAGTGATGAAAGTTGAAAAATAAAAATTGATATTTTTGCTTGTAACCATCTGAAATAGAAGAGCTTCACGTTGCCATTTCCTCACGAAGGTAAAGATCCTCTTGATCGAGGTCTGTTTGACGATGTATGGCATAGGCTGATACCGCTTAAGGTCTCTCTGTTTGCTTGGAGACTTCTACGTGATTGACTTCCCACAAAAGATAACTTGGTGCGACGATAAGTCCTTCAACTTGATGGCAATGTTTGCGTATGGGTTTACGGGTCTCTAGAGACTGTAAATCACTTGTTCTTTGGTTGTGACACATTATGCAGCGTGTGGTTTTTGGTTTTCCGGTGGCTCGGTATCTCTTGTGTCGTTCCATATGAGGCTCGGGAGCATCTTCTTCAGTTCAGCCATCTTGCGGGGTTACCGCGTTCTTCTCATTCTTTCCTCGGGATAATCTGACTAGCTTGTGTTTGGTTATCTGGAAGGAGCGGAACAACAGAGTTTTTAATCGCAAATTCTTGGATTCACAAAGTATTGCAAACAAGGTTAAAAGGCAAACTTACTTTTGGCTAAAATTTAATATGCAATCTTTTGTTTTCAGCGTCCATGATTGGTGGCGCCACCCTTTACCATGCATGAGTGTTTTGATGTAATGTTGTTATTATTACTGTTTTCTTCTTTGCAGTGTTCTATTTTTTGGCACCAATGACTTGACTTTGTAAGTGCTTTTGGTGTTTCTCTTTGCACGCCTTGTGCGAGATGAAACATCGTTGTTAATGTTATATTTCATTTTGACTTGTTCAAAAAAAGAAAATTCTAACAGTATATTTTATATGGCTCACCGATAAAGGACTTAATTGAATATTTATCCTAAAATCACCTCCTTTTACAATTTCACAAATATATTGGCTCGTCGAATATAGCACTGTTATTGATCAACAGTATATTGAATCTGAAGCTATCGTGCAAAGAACATTTTTTGATAGTTGTTTACTCCATGAACCGTTTTAATAGAACTTGAAAGGATACATTGTAAGTGTAAATAAATTTACACTTACATGTAACTAAAATCTAATTAAAATATACTATTACGCCACAAACTTTTAAGAAATTACTACAAGATTTTTTATTTTTATTAAACTTCAGTGTAAAATAAATAGTTGATCTTCAACTACGAACCAATTAAATGAGAGTCAGAATCAGACCACAATTGATGCTTAATCATATTATCATAACATAATTAAAAGCTAAGTCTCCTTCAAAGACTTAGAAGCAATTAAATGGAATGAAAAAGACGTATGAAGAAAAGAATATTGCATTGTATTTGCATATTATAATACGCCAAAACAAGCATCTTTCAGTCTTTGCAGGCGGGAAAACGAAAACGATAAAGCACCATGGTTTGGTTAATGAATCATGCTTGATAATATAATAATAAGAAATAGACAAAACATATAATTTATGTCACTAACAAGATTTTTTTTTGTTGGAATATGTCACTATCTAGTCTAGAATATAAATAAATGCTATTAATTTTGTGTACATTTTTTTCTTCTTAATTCTCAAGTTCTCAATAATCTATGTCACTAACGATATTTTTATGTTGAAATATGCCCGTATCTTTTCTTTTTTATCAAGTAGCTTAGTGATTAGAGCTCACACATTTAAATGTGAAAAAATGGAGTGTCCGACGTTCGAACCCCGTCCTCTGCATATAATATGCAATATGACACTATCTATAATCTATAACTTAAATAACTGCTGTTAATTTTATGTATTTTTTTCTTAATCCTCAAGTTCTTAAGAGAAAGGAGCTATGATAAAGGGACCAAAAATGTTGATGAAGACTTTTGACAGGAACTAAAAATGCTGATGGAAAATTTTATAGAGACTAAAAATGCTGTTGGAAAATTTTATAGGAACTAAAAACAAAATTATGAATATTTACAGGGACCATTTACTTAATAACCCGACATTTTAATGGTCAGTTATAATTTTGAATCCTAAATTTTTTGGACATCAAAATCGATATATGCAAAAATTAGACCTTTAAACACCTTAAAGACTTCAAAAATTATTGATTTATCGATATAATTAGAGGATTGATATTTGTACATATAATATTAGACAACTTTGGTGACAACCACTTTTCTCCTCTTGTGATTGGAAAAAAACAATGGAGAGAGAAAGAAGAAGAGAGAGAATAAAAAGACATGTGAGTATGAGATAGATGGTTGTTTCAAAAGTTGTCGAAAATTGATTGTACAAATATCATTTCTCGTATAATTAAGTTCAAAATTTTAAATTTGATTAAAATTTAGGTGCTTGAACATTTCTATTTAATGATTTTGGAAATATTTGATCCTTCAAATTTTGAGGCCTATGTCATAGCCTAGTTTGCACAAACTGCTCACCGGCTCTAGTTCGATTAATAATTTTTTTAGTTAGAATTTAAACTCGATTTTTTTTTTTTTGAGTAATACTCGAACTTTCTTATATAGTTAGTCTTCAACTGAGTTCATTAACCATATGAAGTGAAACACAACTCAGGATTTGGTTAAGTTATTAGAGTACTTTAAGTTTATGTCATTTTTATGGTTAAAAGGTAAACTACTCACTTCTTCTTTCAGTTATAACCACTTGTGGAGGAACCCTTTATTGGAATAGTTTTTCTTCTGGTTTTTCTTGGTTGTGCTTTATGGCAACAGACTTATAACTTTGTAATCTTTTTGGATGGTTCTTTTCAGCACATCTTGTGCAGGATGAGCCACTTTTGTTGAGTTATATTTCATTTTGGTTTTTAAAAAAAAAAAAAGTGAAACACATATTTTATTTTATTGATTGGGGTATCACAATATAACCCACTTTCTATGACTCTATCTGGGTGAGATTTGTTTGTGGGATCGTGGCAGAAAGAAGCATCTCGGATACATTGTAAGGAAAATGACCTCAAATTTTTTGGACCTTTTCATTTTAGTTTCCTCTAAGGGGTTCCATTCCATTGTGGGGCTACACCCCCTTTTATTGTTCTATTATTATCCTTAATGTCCTAATCCATTTATAGTGCTTCCAAATGACATAATTGTGTGTAGTATCTCACTGTCCAAAGAGTATTTAAAATCGACAAAAGACTTCAACGAAATTGTGACCGATGAATTAATTCCACCAATTAATTAATATTTTTTTTTTGACTAACTAATTTATGTAATTTATATTAGTTACAAAATTATCATCTGACCAAAATCCATAGACACTGGTCCAGATGTAAATATATCAATATTAGTACAAATGTTTGACCATATATAAATTACATCTATATAAAATTTGAACAAACACATGAGTTCATATTGCATATGAGTAAACTTAACTCAGTTGTCGGAACATTGCATTATCTAGACAGAGTTTGGAGTTAAGAAATTCGGGATAGTCCTTCATAATTGTAACCACTTATTTTTATTTTTATTTTAATTGTGACCACTTATTAGCTCATAATGCAAGGTGTGCATATGGACAATATATCTCTACATACGTCTATTGCTGTTTATTAATGTATATTCACCATACACTTGGCGTTTCAAAATTACATGGCCTATCATTTTGTAGAAACTGAGTCTACTAAAAGGTAGGCTTAATGGCACTTTTATCCTTCTAATTTATCATACACAATATATGGTGCAAAATAAGCTGTGAAGAGATTATTACCAGGTTCAAACCTCTACTAAATGATGAAACAAACTCTAACATCAATAAAAAGAGAAGAAAAATAGGCAGATCAGACAACAAGATTGGATCCTATCTAAACATCTCTTAAGAAACTCTTAGCCTATTTTTCTTTAATATCTCTCTGATAAACCAGAGTTTCAATTGACAGAACTGAATTAAGAAAATAATAATGGAAATGGATGTAAGGAAACCAAATACAAACTACAAGAGCCTAAGATCCTCTTTTGAGAGAAAACTATTCTCTCTACTGCCTACCACAAGTGTTCTAACAGAATGTTGATTGCCAAATCTCATGCTCACTATCTTTATTCTAAGAACAAAAGAAGAGTGATGACAGTAATAATAAGAAAATAACAGCAGCAATAACAAAAGCCAGAAACCATATATACTAATATAGTAAGAAAAGAAAGAAAAGCCGGGTTTGTTTTTCATTACCAAGTAGTGAGGAAAATCAAAATATTAGAAATAAAGACTGAGAATCAATAACCAATATCAAACATGAGTAGTATTCAGAATTGAAACAAAATAACAAGTCTTGTTGGAAAAATAAAACTTTTGCCAATTTCACCATATTGCCATGTTTCGTGCGTGAACCCAATGGTGTGTCCTCCCACGCCACGCCCCTGTATAAAGTGGCAAAAGTTTCTGTTAAGAACTAAATGAGAAGATCCAAATAGTGAGAATTACACACCAAATAATAAGTATATGATTTATGCACAATGAAGAAAACTTCAAAATAGATATAAGTGTATCCGATCAACTATACATTAAACCCCAAAAAGAGTTATTGTTAGACATATAAGTGTATCCGATCAACTAAGTTTCAAATTTACAGCACCATAATTATTCATAATACAAGTGGTCAACATCAAATCAAAATAACATAACATAACAAACCAAATTCAACCACTTTTCCCAGCATCTTTTCATTTGAATATGTAATTAAGAATTATGAGTTCAATGCTAAACATGTTGTCTGGATAAAAAAATGTTTGCTTGATTCATAGAAGGCTAGTAGTATTATGGACTCCAACACGGATTATAAAACTTCAATTTCTGATTTCTCAGTTAATCTAGCTGCATCACTTAGTCTAAGACATGAAAGTTGAAACATAACTTCTCTTAATACCTTTGGAACAACCACCTCTGACTCACGAACACAACTTGGCAATCCACTCTGGAGGTGGCCAGAACAACTTGAAATATTCAGGATAATCCGACAAAGGTGAAGCCTGACCTTGATCCAAGTGAAAAACACTCATTTTACATTTCCTGATATTAAGATCGTGGAAGCCATAAGATTTACTATAGATGACACAATTCCCATTGGCAAAACCCAACTCGGAAGCAGAAGCAGAAAACGAATATCCATTCCCCAAGAACAAAACCTTATCTCCTAAATTCGCCAACTTGACCCACCTTTTCTCTTTCTCATCAAGCCTAAACACATCAATCCATACAGGAACACGATAATTTTCATATCTATCCACCAGCAACAACTCAAACTCACTACTCTCGACCAAGAATTTACTTTTCCCACCAAACACCGGCTCAGCGATCAAATGAGTGGTTAAATCCGGTCCAATCATGAAAGTCCGACCAGTTTTGTCTACAACACAAGGCCGCCCTTTAAAAACACAAACATTTCCTCCATGGGAGTTTGACATGTTGGGGATGGTAGTCCAACTATCGTCCCCACAACGAAACATCATCATCCCCTGATTGATATCACAATGAGTGAACTCACCACAAGTGACGACAACAGGAGGTTGTTCCCCCCGACACACGGCAGCAACACAATGGATAAAGGAACTCTGATATCCTCCGATCAGGTGGTGTAAGTAGAAGTAGGACATGCAACCGAGAACTCGAAACGAGAGTTTGTTAAAGTCAAGCACATTATTGAAATCTGAAGATAAATTTTGTCCAGATGAGAAAGGATGCCAGAGTTGAGTTTTACCTTTGAAATCAGGACCGATTCTGATCAACCAAGGGTTGAGAGATGGTTGGTGTTGTGGTGGTTTGATGAGAAAGATGGTGTGTGTGATGAGGCGGCTGGTAATATATTTGCTTTTTATAATATTACGAATATTGAATGGGTCAAAGTTGGGTTCTGGGAATTGTGGAATGTTCAAGGGTGAAGAGTTTTTGTGTTTGTGGTTAGGGATTGAAGAAGAACGCCATGTTGAACATACAGAACGAAAGCGAAGGAGGCAAAGTACAGTGTCGAGTTTTTGTGAAATTAGTTGAAGAAGTTCTGAAGGAAGGTGAGACCAATCTGCCATGGATGCTAGGGTTTGTTTGGGCGTGCACAACTTCGCTAGGGTTTGTTTAGGAGATACATTTTGTTTTTTGGGACAAAGATACGTAAATTGTAAATGATCTACTTATGCAAAAAAAAAAAACCTCCTAATTGTTATTGAAAAGTACTTTTGAATCTATGTTTAGAATATTCATCTATCAAAACAATGGTTCTAGACATGGAATCAATGTTTTGATAATCACACAAAGTATCGGGACTTAAAGCTTTCAGATCGTTTAATAGATGGAGAAATCGTCGATTAAACGATACGATCGACTATTGGATTGCTTAATAGTTTGGGAAATCAACGATTGAACAATACAATTGATTTCACAAGATTATTTGGGCACGAATAGTCTTGTTAAGCGGTACGTGATAATATCGGTAAAACGCTAGAATCCATATATGTGATTATTAGGTTATGTTTGATGCTTAACGAAGGAACTCTAATTCCAACGTTTTTACGTCTTATTACTCTTCATTTTTATCTTCGCAATTTAGTTTCCATCGTTTTAAATAAATAACCAATCAAACTATAACTTAGAACGATATCGATTGTTGAATGGCTTAGAATATCGCATCAGTCATATGGAGACGATGACAAAAATACTTACTTTTGATACTACATCAGTCCATACAAAAGAATCCTATGCTGGAGTATTATGTATTTAATAATATGAAATACACTTACGCCCTATGTGAATCCGGATTTCATAATCTGGAATGCATATATTTGGTTATTTTATCGATTAAATGAACATCTTTAACGTAAATTAGAACATAACGAAAGTTTAAATAATATATATATTATTCAAAACATAATGCAACAACTTAATTCAACAACATACAACTAACACGTAATTAAAACAACATAAAACACGCGATTAATTAAAACATAGCACATTATCACAGATAATCTAAACTAACTTCTTCCTCTGGTCCCTCCAGTAGTGCCCTGATCTCCTTGTAGTTCCTGGGCCGGATCAAACTTTTTAGAATTTGTTCAACATACCTAACCAACGAAGCATCCAACTCGATCAGTCCTTTAGTATTGTGCTGACCAAAGACAGAGAACGTGGTTATCATGTCGTCATCGTTTGTGAGTTTCATCCGGTTGAGCCGAAGTGATCCGGCTGAGTCGGACAATGGACATCGATATTCAACACCGACCACCCTCCTCGTGTCTCTGTAGTTGAGTTGACGGTTGATTTGATCCAGCTGGTCCTTCAGCCCGGAGAGGGTGACATCGTTGCGAATCCTAAACAAATGGGGTGGTTCTCCACCGTTGTAGTAGACTTCCGCTAGCTTGGTGTTCGAATCAAAGTCAGGGAATTCTGGTGTAGTTTACTTGTAATGAAAATAGGGATCCCTATTTACAGATTTATCTGCGCGTTATGGACCACATAAATTGTCGGTGCATTGTGAATCACACAAAAGAATCCAATGCTGAAACTTTCCGGATTATAGAATATGAACCAACCCTCACCCTACAGAAATTGCCAAGTTTCCCATTGTTTCCACCCATTATCGTATTATTCTGGATTATATATTCTGGAAACCATGTACGATCCAGATTATATAATCCGAACTGCATCAGTTTCTTCTGCACCACATAGAAAACGTGTTTCAAACGTTTTGGACGGTCGTCAAGTCAAAAAACGTTTTACACGTTTTTTGACTGCATTAAGTGTAGATACACTCTATGCAACCACTCCCTCCCTATAAATACCCTCCAAACCCTCCACAATTTCTGACACCACCCTCTCCTCCTCTTCCTCAGTTTCAACCATAGTTTTCCATCGTTGGCCTTTCATAGAAAAATACCTCTTTGGAGTTTTCAGGGATTGTATGAACGGTTAATGGGGATGGAACCAGCTCCCTCCCCTTCCCTTGTCTTCCCTCCAACAGTGAAGCTACTGTTATGTTATATGGCTTCCCTGTTCTTGGGCTCTTAGGAGATTAGATTTAGTTTCAGGTTCTTATGTAATAAGCTTAAAAAACTTCAACATTATTGTAATTATTATTCATATATTGATAAAATGATTGAAACCAATGTTAATGTTACTAACTTCCGTAAGACTACTGCTATATACACTAGCAAGTATCGAATTCTATATTAAACTTTGCTTCTTCTACAAGGTTTCTGGAACAATGACCTGGATAAACTTTTCAACGAGGTGCTTAAAAGTTGAAATAATCTCAGTAATTGCTTAGTAGAACAAACAGTTTCCCCACAACAGAAATGAAAAATCATCTTATTGGCCATTCGACACATATTTTCTGTCAAATACCAACATCATTTCTTGTTTTCTTGAAAAACAAATGTATGTACAAGTTGTTCGTAATATATATGAAAAAGACCTCTTTTGGTCTTTTAAGTTGTGACGGTGTTTTGTCAAACAGTTTGACGGTATTTTTGTCAAACTTAAAGGACAGAGTATTTTGCCTAATATATAGCATTCCCCTGTATCAAACAATTACTTAACTATATCTATTTAGCCACCATGTAATAATACTCTTATAGAGTATGAATTTATTTCATAATAAACATCAATACAATCATACCGTCCAAATTTATAAAATCTGTAGCAGAAGAGATAAAATGAACAAGATAGACATAGTTCACTATTAAAACTGTGAATTCGTTCCATAATTTACTATGAGAAAGTAAATCATAAAACAACTAAGATATATATCACCACCAAAAGACCTATAAACATGTCCATCAAAATCATGAAGAGTGAATGTAAGAACCTGCACTCTCACATGAGTCAAGCCCATATCACTATCAATGGTTGAAACCATCCTAAAACTTTGCCATCTTTTTGGTCAAATACTATTAGATTTTAACAAGATGTGAAAATAAGAGGCAATATATGGTGCAAAATAAGCTGTGAAGAGATTATTCCCAGGTTCAAACCTCTACTAAATGATGAAAGGAACTCTAACATAAATAAAAAAGTTAAACGGACAATAAAAATAATGAAGAAAAATAGGCATAACAGACAACAAGATGGGATCCTATCTAAAGATCTCTTAAATATGACCTAGCTTTATGGAACTCTTAGCCTGTTTTTCTTTAATATCTCTCTGATAAAACATAGTTTCAATTGACAGAACTTAATTAAGAAAATAATGGAAATGGATGAAGATTTTATTGATTCTAGTGGAAATTGGTATAAGGAAACCAAGTACAAACAACCAGAGCCTAAGCTCCTCAGTTGAGAGAAAACTATTCTCTCTACTGCCTACCTGTTCTAACAGAATGGTGATTGTATGAACTTGCCAAACCTCATGCTCACTATCTTTATTGGAATATTCTAAGAACAAAAGAAAAAGAAAAGTGATGACAGTAATAATAAGAAAATAACAACAGCACTAACAAAAGTCAGAAACCATATATACTAATATAGTAAGAAAAGAAAGAAAAGCCGGGTTTGTTTTTCATTACCAAGTAGTGAAGAAAATCAAAATATTAGAAATAAAGACTGAGAATCAAAAACCAATTAGAAATTAGAACTATTTTCAATATATCAAACATGAGTAGTAGTATACTGAGAATTGAAACAAAATACAAGTCTTCTTGGAAATATAACAATTTTGCCAGTTTCACCGTCATGCTGTCAGGATATAATAATAAGAGATTAAATTTCCATATCGCCAAGTTTTGTGCGTAAACCCAATGGTGTGTCTCATATCATCTTTCTTTCCCTCGCCCCTGTATAAAGTGACAAAAGTTTCTGTTAAGAACTAAATGAGAATATCCAAATCTTAATAAATCATATATATCTAATAGTGAGAATTACACACCAAGTAATACGTATATGATTTATGCACAATGAAGAAAACTTCAAAATAGATGTAATAAAGGATGAACTATCAAAACCTAATCAAAGTAAACGACAAACAAAGAGGACAGATAAGTCATAGATAAGTTACTCAGAACTGCACTTTTCACAATGTCCTTTCTAATAAGGAAAACAAAAAACAAAAGTTTGCTATCATAGTTACATATATCATGCCCTCGAAAACAAACTATACAGAAACTAGCATTCCAAACATTGATATTATTAGACAATAGATGGGCTAATTATGTTCCAAAAAATATCTCTCTCAAATGGCATCATAAGGTTTGGTAAATAACAGTTTTAAGATACTCGGTAGAAAGATTGTAATGAAGAAAGAATCAAAGAACCATAGCTCTTATTATTCTTTTTGGGTCTACGAAGGTTTGCTGCCTCTAAACATCTACATATATAAGAACCTATACATTAAACCCCAAAAAGAGTTATTGTTAGACATATAAGTGTATCCGATCAACTAAGTTTCAAATTTACAGCACCATAATTATTCATAATACAAGTGGTCAACATCAAATCAAAATAACATAACATAACAAACCAAATTCAACCACTTTTTCCAGCATCTTTTCATCTGAATATGTAATTAAGAATTAGAAATTCATTGCTAAACATGTTGTCTGGAAAAGTAGCAATAAAAGAAGATAATCAAACTCATCAACAATGTTACATCTAGTTTAGAAACGTCAATTAAAATAACTAGCCATGGTGATGTACATTTGGTCTAGCTAGATCATGACTTTAAAGATCATTATTGCTCTCAATTCAAAAGATAGAAAGGAACATTTTTAGATGACACTGATACCATTTGGTCAGTTTCTTAAACTAAAGTGATTTGCTCTAACTGCAAAACAAGTTGAAATATGACAGGGAATGAATTCAACTGACATGCCAAATAATTAGGAGAAACACTTAAGATCAACTTCAACACATATAATGAAACAAATTTTTTTAAGCTGCCACTATAAAATGCTTCTTTTGCACCTTAGAAACTGCAACAACAATCAAATTAGATGAAAAATATAACAAATTAGATGACTAGTTTTTTTATACTAAACCATGCAATATTCAATCATCCAATTTCTTTCTATGTATCTTTATAGATGGATGTAGTATACCACAAATAAGCTTCATATTTACAAGTGATTCAAAAAGATATAATGACCTATGATGACAATTTGCAAGTGATTCAAAAACTGGTACAGTGATTAAATATCAGAGCGAAAGAAGTCAGATGACATAGATAAAATCAAGACATGTGATATAAATGAATTCCTAAGATATGTAAATAAGTTGCTAAAATCTAGTATTTTGGAAGTGCAAAACACAGTGCAAGGGCAAATAGTTTGAGTTAGTCTATCTCCCATGGTCCACCACAATGCAACTACATGGTCCTCCTTGAGCCTAGTATTTTGGTTATATTTATATAGAAATAAAATCACACTATTAACTGAAAGTTGGATAAAATGTTTGCTTGATTCATAGAAGGCTAGCATTATGGACTACAACACGGAGTATCAAACGACAATTTTTTTATCATTACTTAGTCTAAACCATGAAACATGACAAGTAGAGACAAAGTTTTAAAAGAGTCTTAATTCAGGTCTATTTTTAATCCATCTCTATTAGCATAATGCCACTGTAAAGAAATATTACAAGGGCATCAATAGTAAACCATACCTCTCTTAATACCTTACAAATGCAAATCAGTAACCCACGCTGGAGGTGGCCAGAACAACTTGAAATATTCGGGATAATCCGACAAAGGTGAAGCCTGACCTTGATCCAAGTGAAAAACACTCATTTTACATTTCCTGATATTAAGACCGTGGAAGCTATAAGACGTACTATAGATGACACAATTCCCATTGGCAAAACCCAACTCGGAAGCAGAAGCAGAAAACGAACATCCATTCCCCAAGAACAAAACCTTATCTCCTAAATTCGTCAGCTTGACCCACCTTTTCTCTTTCTCATCAAGCCTAAACACATCAATCCATACAGGAACACAATAATTTTCATATCTATCCACCAGCAACAACTCAAACTCACTACTCTCGACCAAGAATTTATTTTGCCCACCAAACACCGGCTCAGCGATCAAATGAGTGGTCAAATCCGGTCCAATCATGACAGTCCGACCAGCTTTGTCTACCACACAAGGCCATCCTTTAAAAACACAAGCATTTCCTCCATGAGAGGTTGGCATGTTGGGTATCATGGTCCAACTGTCGTCCCCACAACAAAACATCATCGGCTCCAGAGAGAAGTCAGATTTAAGTGTGACGATAACAGGACGATGTTCCCTGTGACACACGGCAGCAACATAAAAGCTAAAGAAACTTGCATCTCCTCCAATCAGGAGGTGCATGTAGGACATGCAACCGAGAATTCGAAGCGAGAGTTTGTTAAAGTCAAGTACATTATTGAAATCTGATGATAAAAGTTGGTTTGATGAGAAAGGATGCCAGAGTTGAGGTTTACCGTATACATCAGGACCGATTCTGATCAGCCAAGGGTTGAGAGATGGTTGTTGTTGTGGTGGTTTGATGAGAAAGAAGGTGTGTTTGATGAGGTGGCTGGTAGTATATTTGCTGTTTAGAATATTGAAGAATGGGTTGGATTGTGAGAACGGTGGAAGGTTTAAGGGTAAAGGGTTTTTGTGTTTGAGGTTAGGGATTGAAGAAGAACGCCATGTTGAACATACAGAACGAAAGTGAAGGAGACAAAGTTCATTATCAAGTTTTTGTGAAATTAGTTGAAGAAGTTCTGAAGGAAGGTGAGACCAATCTGCAGCCATGGATGGATGTTAGGGTTTGTTTGCATCTAACCATTTACACACGGCTCAAAGCAACAAGGATCAGCAATTCATTAATCTTCTGGCTCTGTTGGGAAGGCTATGTTTGGTAAAGACCGTGGATGAATGATATGCTAAATTATAACTTATCACAAATGATAATAGCTTAAACCGATGGCTGATAAGTTAGTTGAAATGTTTGGTAAAATTAAGTGTTTAACTAATTTATAAATGTAAAATGATATTGAAAAGGTATTCTTGATTCACGATTCAACGGTCGTCTTTCTTAAAAAAAAGATTAAACGGTTAAAATTTGAAAAATTAATAAGGTCTATGATGGATGGGGTTGGGAATAGGCTAGGCCGGCCTACAGAGGCCTACGGCCTGGTCTGTTTTGGCCTGGCATGGCCTGGACTGTTTAGTAGATAGGCCTAGGCTTAGGCTTTTTAGAAAGCCTGTTTAGTTAAATAGGCCAAGCTTAGGCTTCAAAAAAAGACTGTTAAGCCTAATAGGCCGGCCTATTAATACTTATTTATTAATTTTTTTTATATATTAAAATAATTGCATATATTAAAAATTTAAACATCTTTTTCTCTATCTATTAGTCCCTTAATAGGCTTTGTTGTTATAGGCTTTTATGTCGGCTTTAATCTAGTTGAAATTTACTTGTAGTGAAATAGGCTTTTAAGTAGGCTTTAAGACAAGTTTAACCTATTTAAGTAGGCCAAATGAACTATTTGATGGCCTTAATGTGAAGTAGGCTTGTAAGTAGGCTTTCAGGTCAGTCCAGGCTTTTAAATAGGCCAGGCCAGGCCTAGAAAAACGACCTATGATAGGCCATAGGCCAGGCTCAGGCTTGTGATTTATTTCGCAGGCCAGGCTCAGGCCTATCAAAGCCTGGCCTGGCCTGGCCTATTCCCAACCCTAATGATGGACCTCCTACAATGTTGGTCCACCTTACATATTTGAGGTTAATCTTAATAACCAGGAATTTATTTATTTGGCCAATAGAGGGACCAAAACATGAGTTTTATTAATTATGAAACTAAAATTAAAATTGAAAATTAATCAGAGGACTAAATGACCTATTAAACCTTATAAACGTGACCAGTTTAATATGTTTTAATACTTTATAAATAAAAAAAATTAAAAAATATGGACATATCTTTTATTATCAGCCCTTAAATCTGAACTTTAATTAAACGTAACATAGTTTTTTTTTTTAAATGTAGATATTATTTTAAAGGTAAAAATGAATTTTAGTTAAAGTGATAAGGGTAAAAATGAGACAAAGGATGATAAGTTAAAAGTTATAAGCTCAAATGCAAACACTACTTGAAATAGCATTTAAAAAATAAGTTATAAGCTTATGAAATAAGCTATAAGCTCGTTGTAAAAAGATCGTTATCAAACAAAGTTTTTTTTACCAGACCAAATAATAAGCTATGCGGTATCCACCATAAACTATAAACTATTTCTTTGACCAACTGAGCTAAACTTATCGGTTACCGGGATGAAATGTGTTAACTAATTATGAAATGTGTTATAGGTGTTGGTGCCGACTTATACAAGAGAACTTTCAATTTCAATCTTTGTAGTTCGATTTAGTTGACAACGTTCAACAGCCACCTCCACACTTGGTCGATAACACAAGTAAATGATCTTGTCCTCAACATCAAATTTATATTTTCATCAATCCAACAAGAAAATTGCACTACATAAACAATTTCCTCAAAATAGACATAAAAAATAATCTTATTGGGCATTTACGACGTGTTTTCCTTCAAACACCAACATCATTTCTTATTTTCTTGAAAAAAGAATGCATGTATTCCTACATTTCATATTCAAGTCTTTCTGCATTTCCTCGTCAAACAGTTACTCGATCTCAAATTATATCCATATAACCACAATGTACGAATAGTTACCTTTTCTCATAATAAACTCATTCCATAATACAAGTTAAAATTAATAAAATCTGTAGCTGAAGAGATAAGACCAGCAAGATAAAACCATGAACAGTAAAAGAACCTGCACTCTCATATCAGTCCAGCTTTACAAGCAACAATAGTTGAAAACATCCTTAAACTTTGCCACTCTTGTAAAATATTTTTAGATTTTGACAAAGATATAAATAAGAGGCAATATGTGGTGGAAAATAAGATGTGAGGAGATTATTACCATATATTATCCCATATTCATTCACACAGTTTTAAGTCATTTGATAGAATTGAAGAACTTGTAATATCACAAGCCAAGATCAACCTTAAGTAAACTTAATTGATACATAAGTGTAACTGATGAACTGAGTTTGAACTTCACAGCACCATAACAATGCAGGTGGTCAACAACAAAATAACATAACAAAGATCAACCTTAGGTAAACTAAGTTGAGATATATGTTCAACTAACCAATTAAGTTTCAACTTTACAACATCGTAATAATGCAAGAGGTCAACATCAAATCAAAATAACATAGCATAACAAACCCTGAATAACCAACAACTTTCTTACATAAGAGAGTTTAAAAATCTATAAGAACGCTTATCCAGCAATCCAAATGCAACCTCATTTTCCAGCATCTTTTGATATGAATATGCAATTAGGAGTTTGTTGGTAAACATATAGTCTGCAAAAGTAACAATGAAAGAAGATAATCAAACCCAACAACATTGTTACATCTAGTTTAGAAAGTTCATAATAATAAGTAATAACAACAACAACAACAACAACACCAACTTGTCATGGTTATGTACTACAGATATTCATATATTTATACATTTTATCACATAAGCTACCCCTAAAAACAAAATTCATCAAATACATTCAGATTTCTGAAAAAACTAGCTGCAGTTATAAAAAAATGAATCGAGTTCCTGAAAAATCAGAAGTGTAGATACTTATAGTCAATGTAACATCTCAAATTCTTCTAAGTAATAGTCAAAAGGTTTATCCAATCTAACAACATAAACTAAGCACAATAATGCACTATCAATCACTATCAAATTGGAAACTTTTCAATAGAAGATAACATACTCTGTAAGAGTTCAGATTTTGAGGATCCACTCCGGTGGCAAGAACAAGTTGAGATATTTTGACCCGCGTGAAAGCCGATCTTGATCTAAGTGAAAAACACGCTTCCCTCGTACCATATTGTTATTATGGAGGACAGATTCGTCAATGAAGATTGCACAATTTCCTTTTTGAATACATAGATCTGAAGCAGAAGCAGAAAACGAACATCCACGCCCAATGAAAAAAACCCTATCCCCGAAATTCCTCAACTTCACCCACTTCTTCTCCTTCTCATCAAAATCCATCAACCTCACCCACTTCTTCTTCTTCTCATCAAGCTCAAAAAAATCAATACTAAAATAATTAGATGACTCCTCAATACCTAATAACAACAACCTACCCTCACTCTCCACTAGCATTTTATTCCACCCAGGACTATCATGACCCAAAGGTTGAGCTGCTAGCTCGACACTTGAGTCCGGCCCAATTGTAACAGTCTGGCCGGACTGGTGGACCGCATACAACTGCCCTTTAAAGACGCAGGTGTCTCCGTAGAGAGATGACATTTTGGGGATCGGTTTCCAATGTTCATCGCGGTCACGGAAAAGCAGCGGCCGATAGGAACAATAACCCAATGAGCCGAGTATGAGAGGGTCCTTCCCATGGCACGTGACAGCAAGGACCGTTTTAGGAAGCATGTAGATACCATGTCGATTTCGGGATGTGAAGTTGACTTTGTCGAGGATGAAATCGGTTCCTAAGTGAAGAACGGAGAGTTTGTTGAAGTCAAACACACGAGGATGAGCAAGTGTTTCTTCTTGTTGTGGTCGGGGATATTTGATGAGTGGGTGAAAGAGTTTGGTTTTGCCATGTGAGTTTTGAGTAAATCTAATCAACCAAGGACGACGAGGAATTAGGGTTTGTTTTTCCTCTAGTTGTGATGGTGGTGGTTTGACGAGGAAGATACTGCGTTTGGAAAGGTAGCAGAATAGAGAGTCGGTGTTGTTGATGGAATCAATGATCTCGTTGTCGTTGTATTTGATGGAATTATCTTCACATTTGAGGAGTGGGAATTTGAAGGGTAAGATGTTATGGTGATTTGGGATGGAGGAAGAACGCCAATTGGAACAAATGGATCGAAATCGAATGAGATCGATTTCGGTGTCAATTCGTTGCGATATCAGAGTGAGTAGATCCTTTGGGAGTTGAGACCAGTCTGCCTCCGCCATAGACGATGATGCTCCTAATAATAATAATATAACAATGATTAGCTCAAATTAAAAAGTGTACGTTGGTTTATATGAAATAATGCAAACAAAAAAACATAAAAAATGAATAATGCAGAGACAAAAATGAAAATCGCAACAATTTCGGAAGCTAACGATGAGGTGCATACATCATCATCTTCATGATGCAATTGCAACAAACAAATTTTTTTTTTTTTTTTCCAAAAATAACAGAATGGTCTTTCAAACAACGGAATCGTAGAGCATTGTTTGGAGTTTGAGAATAAAAAAAAAAAAAAAAAAACGATTAATCAACGAAATGGTAAAGTGTGATATGAAGATAACAGAGAAGCTAGAAAGGAAGGAATGTCGGTGCCGCTGCTTGGTTGAAAAAGCGACGTCACTAGAATAGTGACATTGTACAATAATCAATTATCATAAACAAGCTATTTTTAACAGCTTATACTATTAATGAAACAAAACAAACAAAGGCTACAAATTATTTTGATGCATAAGCATAATGCATTCATATTTCAATTGAATCAATTTCTCAATAGTCAATCCCTATTCTGAAACCCTAAAAAAATTCCCAATTCTCAATTCTAAAACCCTAAAACAAACAATTGTAGAATGAATGAGAATTCAGAAAGTAGAGAATCAATGAACTTGCCTAGGTTTGAAGAAGAAGAAGTGGAAGAGAGACGAAGATGATGCTGCCTGAGACTGAGACTGAGACTGGAAGAGAAGATAGACTCATTTAAGAAAAACAAAATTAGGCCGTGAGTTTAACTAAAACAATGCATAATATATATAAGATCTGAGTTTGAACCTCAGACATAAATAAAATAAAATAAAACAAATTTGATTTTTCCCTGTATATAGTTGGGAAATGTTAATTAGTGCCCGGGGCATTGTTAAGGATTTTAAATGGTAATTTTTATTTTTATTTTTTTTAAGGAAAATGATAACTTTTATAAAAATTTGTGTAATAAAATGCATTGAAAATTGAAAACTTTAACATTTTTAATGAATAATTATTTAATCTAGAATGCTTATAGAGTATCCCGACACTCGTCAACATGACCTTAAAATAAAAGTAGATATATAAAGAGTTAAAATTTTATAAATATGACAAATGAGTAATTTCAAAGAGTTTCTTTATAATATTTATTTTCTAGTATTATTTTTTTCTTTTTAAGTTGTATTCTTTTTCTTCACCACTGACTTAGCTTACTTATCTCATAAAAAGGGCTAAAGGTTCTTTAATTTAATTAATTTTAATAAGTTGGTCTTAAGTTTTTTCCGTATTAATTTAATTTATTTAACAGTAATAATTTAAAGGATTTCAAATCTTAAAAATTTAAGTTATTAGACGTCTAAAAGTTACAATTAAAAAATTTAAAAGGCCAAGTGTTACAAAAAAATACTTAAAAGATCATCTTGTTACAATTAAAGAACTTTTTTTGACATAACAATTAGAGAACTTAAAGACCTAAATGATACAAAAAATACTTAAAGGACCAACTTATTATAATTAAATAACTTAAAGAATCTCCGATGTAATTTAGCCTAAAAAAAATAAAAACTATCATTTATGTTAAAGAAATTAAAAAACTATTGAACTCAAGTGGTAAATAAACTTCACAAAAAGGAATTCTTTAAAAAAATATAAAGCAGATAGCAGAATGGAAAAATAACCTCAAAAACATATAGTCCTTACAATAAATATCACGTTTCACTTGTCAATCTCACACTTTATGCCCTAGTTTGAGTTTAACTTCTAGTTTCAGTTAATTAACTAATTCCTATGTTAGAGAAAAAAAAATACTTTTATATGAAAAAGTTAAATGAAGGCACATGCAAATTTCACTTATACAAGAATGTATTCTTTAGGAAATCTCTGCCCAAATATAAGATCATTTCAATACGAACTAGTTGCAAGATAACTTACTTAGTTACAAAGGCAACTTTTGACGATCCACTCCGGAGGTGGCCAGAACAAGGTAAAATATTCAGGACAATCAGACAGAGGTGAAAGCCGACCTTGATCCATGTGAAAAACACAGTTTCCACACCACATCTTTCTAAAATACAGGAAGTCGCCACCATAAGTAAAGACAACACAATTTCCTCTAGGAACACACAAATCCGAAGCAGAAGCAGAAAACGAACATTCATTCCCCAAGAACAAAACACTATCCCCTAAAGTTGTTAACTTCACCCACTTCTTCTCCATCTCATCAAGCTTAAACACATCAACCCTTATAGCATCAGGACCCGGGAACTCGAAACAAAAACACTCATAAATGTCCACTAGCAACAACTCTCCCTCTCTCTCGACTAAGAATTTTTTGTCCCCGCCACCAACCAAAGGTTCAATAACTAAGTGGACATTCGAGTTGTCCGGCCCAACCATAACTGTCTGACCATTTTTGTCGACAACATAAAGTCGCCCTTTGAAAAGGCAGATGTCTCCAAATTTAATTGACATGTCGGGGATCACCTTCCAATTCTCATTGCTAAATTTCAACAGTGCTGGTTGGGGGGAAAAGGTGAACTTGCCAAGAACAATAGGGTTTTTTCCATGGAGCGTGAGAATAGCGATCTTTTCAGGAGTATATATGAAGTCAAAAGGAGAGTTTAGGGAAGTTGTCGTCTACAGTGAACATGCATCCCAAATGGAGGAGGGAGAATTTGTTGAGGTCGAGCACGTGTGGGAAATGAAAAGGGTCACATGAGTCAGTCACAGACAGTGGATGATGCAGTTGGGTATTTCCAAATGAGTTTTGGATAATTCTTATCAACCAAGGGCGTAGGGTTTGTTCTTGTTGTTGCTGTTTTGGTTTGATGAGGAAGATAATGTTTTTGAAGAGGTAACAAAATGAAGTATTGTCTTTGTTGTTGATGGAATCAATGTCAATGCTATATGTGTTTGAGAATTTGAGGAGTGGGAACTTAAAGGGTAAAATGTTATGATGATTGGGGATGGAAGAAGAGTGCCAATTGGAACAAACAGATCGAAAGCGAATGAGATCAAGTTCATTGTCGAGGCGTTGCGATATAAGATTGAGAAGATCCTTTGGGAGTTCAGACCAATCTGCATCTGCCATGGATGGAGCTAGGTTGCTGATTTGTGTGGGATTGAGCTTTTGGTTCTTCTTATATAGCGAGCGGCTCCTTCTTTGGAAATTTACGTGATTTGTTTCACGTGAAAGCAAGGTGGCAGATTTTGACCAATATATGAATGCTGCGTATCTACATATTTTGCAAACTGTATTTATGACGTATTACTACTGGGACTAAGAATCAATTAATATTCCAAATTACTTAACAAGGAAGTATCTAGTAAAATCTGCATTAAAAAAAGTAAATAATATGAGAAAATCAATAATTATTTCTTAAATTTCCAACTTTAAAATAGTCAATAATGTCATTATTAAAACTGATGATACAAACTTGACCAAAAATTAAAAAAAACCACTGATACAATCTTTATCTAATTATGAAAGTTTTTTTTATAAGAAACTAAATTAGATCACCCTAATTGACACCAGGGAGAATCGAACCTAAGACCTTTAGGAGGAGCACACTCCAAAGTCTCCAGCCTCTAATTATTAAAGTTAATAACCAGCAAAAACCCAATTATGCTTCATCCTAATCATTGGACACCTTAGCATATTTTATCCTTTTGTCTTTTGTAACAAAAAACCATATTTATCGGAGAGAAAAAATAATTGTCAAAAGATTGAAATAAATTTATAACAAAAAAATAACTTTTATATAGATGTAACTAAGAAACTAAATTAATTAAAAAAAAGCCATGAGCCATGAGGTGATGACCACCTAAGTCGCTTAATACACTTTGAGAGAATAACCTAAACCAATTGAAACTAAAGAGGAGGTATAGAATAGGAAATCCAACTCAATGAGAAACAAGTGTAGCCAAACCTTTGAATTTTTTAAAACTTCCATAAAATGGCATTGCCAAATTTGACCAATCTTTTGAGGTAATGATAAATGTTGCAGGATGTGGGATTGAGATTGAATTGATGTAAACAGGAAGGAAATTTTTAAGGGAGGACATATTAATGGTAGAAGGTGACAATTTTATTTCCAGGAAAATCTCAACAGTATGCTATAATGGCAGAGCAGCCACTTGCCGCTACATCTACAGAACTTCCACGCGCCACGTTTTCCAACTACAGTAATCTGGTGCTATTGCTGCCACTATAATGGAAGATTATGGCTGTTGAGTATTGTCACAAAGCCCATCTTTACCCCGTTCCTCCCCACAAATGACTATGATGGCTTTTGCTTCAATTAAAATGTGAAAATGTGGTTTGATGAGGTAGAAATTATGTTTGGAGACCAATGTTGTTGTTGATCATTCAATGTCAAATGGTGAAATGTGAAAATAATTAGCTAAGATCAATTTCATTGTTGATTCGTTGCGAGATCATATGCAGAAGGTCAATTTTTCAAGAGAACTTAATTCTATTGGAACAATTCTTGGTTAGATATTATTTTCCTTCTGACGACATAACTCTGAATTATCAGGTCTCGTACCCCTGAAAATCAAAGGGTTAAAACAAAAAAAAATAAAAAATTATTATTTTTTCTTTATGTATTAATCAAAACCATTAACATTTTTTTTTTAGATTGACAAAATTAGTAGTCATCTAAGAACTCATACATATAAGTATGAAAAAGTTGGGGTATGAAACTTGATCACGGCGTTCAATCTAACAATGAACAATAAAGATTCTAGTAGAGTACACAAAGAGAAGTTTTCAATCTTCTTTATATATATCAAACATTGCTTCTAATTAAGCATCCCTTATCTAGTCAATCACTCTTAGCCTGTTGTAAACCAACCCCTTGCAGGAAATGTTCTGCATCCAAAGCTGCAAGCACCCTACACAAATTGGTATGAAACATTATTACGACCAAGATGCTAAAGGTCAATATGCTTCCAAACAAATTTAAATTGAATTCGTTTAAATGTCACATAAGAAACTCTGGGCGCAACTAAATGAACTGATCGAACTATGAACTGACAAGGCATTCAATTTAAATTAATTGGTATCTAAGCATGTATTATGCAAAACATAAAACCAGGGTAATCATGATATATACTCTACTCAATAATATATAGGATTGTTATAAATGCAACAGCTGCGAGGTTAATGTTTGTTTTGTTTGCTACAGAAACTTAACATTCTGTTGTTGTATTTTATGGTTTATTAAAAATCTTTGGACCATTGTCATTCTACGAATGTTTGGGGGAAAATAACCATTATATGGAAGACCAGTCGAATTGTCCTCACACTTGCAAGAAATGCTCCTTTTGAGTTTCAAATGTTAGAACTCAATACCTTATTTAATTCAAAACCAATGGAAAAATCAAATCAAGACTTGGGTGGTGTGGATCGACATTGATTGTTACACCTTATCATACAAATCACCCCCTCAAAAATAAAATGCATGAAACATATTTAGAAGTGCAGATACTTATTTAGAAAACATATGTGCTACAAAAGCCATATTCGATGCAACAACATTCAATATTTCTCTTTCTAATAACATAAACCAAGCACACAAGAAAGCAATATCACAATCACATTAGAAATTTCTCAATGCAAGATAACAACATTCAATTTGTTACATTCTTTATTCAAAGTCCTCTTATTATCTATAACTGATGAGGGATAAAATACTTGCACAAGTTGAAAAAGTTAAAATATCTACTGCTATGTACAAGTAAAAATATCTCATTGGCAGAAACATGATTCAAACATTGTTTAATTATGTTTATGTTGTCAAGATTAGCAAAAAGTAGAGATATCCCCTAAAAAATTAGAGACATGCATGTGTATTCGAGTTTAAGTAAATCTGGCTTAGCTAACTTACTCTTGTTAGACCAAAAGAAAAATATATCAGATTATGACTAAGTGTATCTCTAATGGATAATAAGTTCATAACAAATAAGTTTAGTCATAGCCAATAACATTTCAAAGAAAATATATTGCAAGTTATAGTCAAAAAGTTAATCCAAACCAAACATAAACATTATCAATCGCTATCACATTAGAAACTTTTCAATATAAGACAAGAACATACTTTGTCACGAATTCAGATATTGTGGATCCACTTCGGTGGCAAGAACAAGTTAAGATATTTAGCCCCACACGAAAGTTGATTTTGATCCAAGTGAAAAACACGTTTATTGTCAATCCAGAGGACGGTTTCGTCAATAAAGACGACACAATTTCCTTTCGGAATACATAGATCTGAAGCAGAAGCAGAAAACGAACATCCACGCCCAATGAAAAAAATCCTATCCCCAAAATGCCTCAACTTCACCCACTTCTTCTCCTTCTCATCAAAATCCATCAACCTCACCCACTTCTTCTCCTTCTCATCAAGTTTAAAAAAATCAATACTGAAGGAATAAAACATCTCATTAATTGCCAATAACAACAACCTACCCTCACTCTCCACTAGCATTTTATTCAACCCAGGAATACCAGGATCCAAAGGTTGAGCTGCTAACTCGACGCTCGAGTCTGGTCCAACCGTAACTGTCTCGCCGGACTGGTTGACAGCGTAAATCCTCCCTTTAAACAAGCAGATGTCTCCATATTCATATGACCTTTTGGAGATCAGCTTCCACTGCTCGTCGAGGCCACGGAAAATGATCCGACGGTTGAAACGATGACTTAATCTTCCGAGTAAAAGAGGGTTTTTCCCATGGCACATGACCGCAAGGACCGTATTAGGGGGCTTGTCTTCGTCGATTATGAAATCAGTTCATAAATAAAGGATAGAGAGTTTGTTGAAGTCAAGCACGTGAGGAGGAATTGGGGTTTGTTCTTGTCCTCGTCGATATGATGAGATGAATGGGTCGAAGAATTTAGTTTTTCCATGTGAGTTTTGTGTAACTCTAATCAACCAAGGACGACGATGAATTGGGGTTTTTCCATGTTGTGGTGGCCTGACAAGGACGAGAGTGCGTTTGGAGAGGTAATAGAATGTTGAGTTGGTATTGTTGAGGGAATCAATGATTTCTTTTTCTGAGAGATGGTAGTTTCTGGAATCATGTACGAGTGGGAATAGGATGGGTGAAGTTTGACGATGGTGATTTGGAATGGAGGAAGAGCGCCAATTGGAACAAATTGATCGAAAACGAATGAGATCGATTTCGTTGTCAATGAATTGTGATATCAAACTCACAAGCTCCATTGGGAGTGCAGACCAATCTGCCGTAGATGATGTTGATGTGCCCCGCTGGTTCACTTTTCTTTCCTTCTTCTTTTTCATTCCTCTTTCGTTAAAAGGTTAAGAAGAAGTAAAGGAACCAAACCCTAAGTGACAAAAAAAACTGCACTGTTGAAGAATAGGGTTAACTTCTCTGTGATATCAGAAATTCATATTTATATTGGAAGATCTTTCAGGATATAGGGTTTGGAATTTGGATATATATGAGTAAAAAATATAGGTAGCTTTATTATATTAGACTTTGCTCGGGTTAGACATCTAATCAAGGATATATTTTTTTCGAAGAATAATTAATGATGGCTAATCCTTCAAGAAAAAAATAATTTTTTTTTTAGGGAAGAAAAAAATAAAATTAATGATGGCTAAAATTGTGTATACATGATATCCGGAAATAAAGTTCACCACGGACCGACGCGGAACGGATATCATAACGGGTACACACAAATAGAATTAAATATATAATTCATATTTTAGTATCTCTAAACTAATAGATGCATCAACAGATGAAATTAATTTGAGTTATTAACATTATTAACACGTATAAAATAAAATAAACATGTTTTATGTTTCCAAACTCGTAAAAATACGTCATCGTTATTAAATTGATAAAATAATACAATTGTCGTATTAGTTAAGTAAAAATCTTCTCATCGTGAAATCAAATATAATTGGATTTCCTAATTTTTTTTTTTTTGGTGTTAGATGAAGTGGTAATCCACTGAAAATAAACTCACACACAACTGTGAGGTCCCGGGTTCGAACCCGGATCACGACGTCCGACCTTGCAATTTCGGCATTTGCCAGTTGAACTGTGAAGTGGTAATTATTTATTTTTGTTTGATTAGTAATTTGTTGTCAGTATAATATTTATGTATTATTATCCATACTTCTATGCTGTATATAAAAAAATAACCCCTTTCATTTCTTTTGGGCTTACTTTCTCACTTTTCAAAAACACTCTCAATTTCGAATACAAATAACACGTAACAAATATATAAGAATAAATTTAGATATTAAAAAAAATGTAACAAACACGATAGGGATATATATATTTTTCTTTTTTTCTTTATCATTTAAAAAGTGTAACAAACTAGATGAATATATTTATACTTACTTTTTCATCTTTCCAATTATACCCTTAAACAACTTTTTCTATATAAAATTGTTGTTGGTGTCATTAAAAATTTAGATTATATTTTTTTTTTGTTATATTTGTATTATTGTTGGTGTCGTTGAAATATATAATCATGGTTAGTTTGATTTTTTATAACTTGAAAGCAACAAACATTTATATTATTTTTTTAAGTTTTAATCAAAATCAAAATTTCATAAAAAAAAACACCATTCATAATTTTCAAACGTTAGCGCAATAAAAAGAGGGTTGTTCTCGTCTGACATATTGTATGCTGACAGAGGAAATTGTTTGTTGACAGAATGGCGGAATGCAAGAAATGTTGAGCAGCAAAACCAGACCAGCCAGAACAGTTTTAAATGGGAGTGTCCCCCTTACACCATTATCAAGTGTGTGTAACGTCGATGTTTCGTTCTTGGAGTATCATAATAGAGTGGGTATATGAATGTGCTTGAGATATAAATTCGGTATGTTTATGTTAGCGAAAACATGGTTACAGCTGATTATGACAGTTGTGAAGTGTTAGGGCTGCTAGCAGACATGGATTGGGTGAATGAGTTGGTGTTCGAAAGAGTGATTTTCTGCTTGGATTCAAAAGGTGTGGTTAGACCCTTTCATCTACGGTGCACGTGATGATACAAAGTTAGGTTCTATTTTCGCTAGATGTAGAGTTAGTTTATCTGATATTTGTAACAACTCTAATGTCGAGCTCTCTAAGAGGGAGGCTAACATGGTTGCATTGTCTTGGATTTTCACACCATTGACAAAATGAATAATTGAAACCTTTATATTCCACTTTCAACCAACTCCGGGCAAATATTTCCACCGCCTCTGTTACTGATTCAAACACTATTGCTTTGAACTCTCCTTTGCATTGTTAGAAATAGCCAAAGAAAAGATTAGACAATACAAATCATATTCTTCACAACAAACAATTTTAATGCCAACCAGCTTGACAGTAATTAAATAAAAATATGGAAAATTTAACGTTAGTTTTCAGAAACATGAGAGCTTTGCATTAATGGAATCATCCATACAAACATATGATAGAGATTCTCAGATGACATAGACATATAGAAGAATTGTTTCTAGTAAGTGCTTTTATTATCCAAACACATCAAATGAAGATGATAATAACTAGTTAAACCTTCAACATTAACCGCTTAATGACTGATCTTTGATAATTTAAAAAGTTAGTATACTCGACTTTGTAGATCTGTTTACTTAATGTTTTTTGGCAAGTAGATTATTTCGTAAAGTTCTTAAGAAACTGATCAAAATAGAAAATTGTTAAACAACTTCCTCGGCAATATAATTTGATCAGATTGATATTTCTGCAGAGCTAGCAAGAAACTACATTGCGGGGGGAAGCATCTTCATAGTACCTCAAAAATTAGCCTACTAGTATCTTTTAGGTACTTTTTTTTTGTACAATGATTTCTGCATCACCATTTGACTACTAACTAAACACACATTATTGAAAATTGCCTCTTTAATTCAATTTAAGGAAACTACGACAGGTACAAAGGAGACTAGTTCAACTTAAATCACTCAGTTTTGAGCATGTAAAGCTTTTGATTATAACTTTACTTCTGAATACTGATTGAGAAGCATATTATTCTTTTTAATTCATGCGGTGACTGCAATAGCACATGTGAAGGCTCGTTGGTCGTCCTAATAAGTGAGATCAAGCCGTCTTTACCCCCTATAATATAGGTCATTTCCGGTCAAAAAAAAAATATTTTACAGGGGGTTGAATCAAAATAAAAGAAAACCAGAAATGAAATATATTATAGGAGGTAAAGACCTATTAACCCTGCAAATTATTGCAATCAATAACTACAAACAAGTAGGATAACCAGGAGCACTTCTTTGCACAAACAGATTAATATGAATCATAGTTAGAATCGTGCACCTAAATTTATAAGTGCCTGTTTATATTTACGGTGGAAGGCCCACCAAACGTGCGTTTGGATTCCTAATTTTCACATTTTGTTAGTATTGGAATGTGACAAAATATGTGCCACCGTGAAACCAAAATAAGCAAAAAGAATTTATGCTTTCGTCTATATGCATTACAATACTGGTGGTGATGTCTAGTTCCATCATATTATATATAATTAACTTTTGAAATATAAACTGATAGTTAAATTTCCATACGTGCATTACAATACCAAATGTGCTAATTTCTAACAAATTAATTAGTCAGTTGTTTGAATTTAATCTACCAGGTTCACCTTGGAACCTCTTCAGCTAAGGTTCATAATAGAACGACCTAAAGAGTGGACACCAATAAATTTATGATCATAACAAGATAAGCATCAGCAGTAACAGCATAACAATGAATAAAATCCGGAACGAAGTCAGTTTTGTTTTATGTTAGCTAGTACAGAAGAAAATATTAGATGTGCGAGAAAAGTCAAGAAAAGGACGAGTAAGATAATCAATTAGAAATTATAGCTCTTCATTATATTAAACATGTATAGTGGCAACTGAAAATCACTGAATAAGGAGATGGATTTTAGCTCATATTCGTAGAAACCAGCTTTCAAAATCACTATCACATTAGAAACCAGCTTTCAAAATATACAAGATAACATACTCTGTTATGAATTCAGATTTTGAGGATCCATTCCGGTGGAAGGAACAAGTTCTCACATTCGGGATATTCAGACACATGCGAAAGCTGACCTCGATCCAAGTGAAAAACACGGTTCCCGCCTGCCATATTGTCACTAGAGAGGACGGAAGTGTCAATAAAGATGACACAATTTCCTTTGGGAAGACACAGATCCCAACCAGAAGCAGAAAACGAACATCCACTCCCCACAAACAAAACCCTACCCCCTAATTTTTTCAACTTCACCCACTTCTTCTCCATCTCATCAAGCTTAAAGAATTTGATACTGAATTGAAAAAATGTTTGATGAATGTCCAATAACAACAACTCACCCTCATTCTCCACCAGCAATTTTCTGTTCTCACCACGAACACAACGTCGATACAAAGGTTGAGCCGCTAACTCAGTGCTCGAGTCCGGTCCAACTGTAACTGTCTGGCCAGACTGGTCGACCACGTAAAACCTCCCTTTAAACAGGCAGATGTCTCCGTGGGCAGTTGACAAATTGGAGACCGGTGTCCAGCGCTTGTCTCGGTCATGGAAAAGCACTCGCTTGGAGGAACAATAACTCAATGTGCCAAGTACGAGAGGCTTTTTCTCGGGGCATGTGACAGCAAGGATCTTTTGCGGATACAAGTAGCTACTGTGTTGATTTTGGAATGTTAAGTCGTCTTTGTCAATGATGAAATCGGTTGCTAAATGTTGGGGGGAGAATTTGGTGAAATCAACCACATTAGGCAAATGAGAAAAGGCTGTAGATGTGAGACTTAAGAAAGGTGGTTTTAAGAGTTGAGTTTTACCACTTGAGTTTTGGGTAATTCGTATCAACCAAGGCCGACGACGAATTAGGGTTTCTTGTTGTTGTTGTTCTTGTGGTGGTTTGACGAGGAAGAAGCTGCGTTTGGAGAGGTGGCCAAATGAAGTGCTGGTGTTTTCGATGTTATCAATGATCTCGTTGTTGTTGCTGATGGAATCTGGTGTTGGAACATATTTGAGAAGTGGGAATTGGAAGGGTAAAATGTTATGGTCATTTGGAATCGGGGAAGAGCGCCAAGTTGAACAAACTGATCGAAAACGAATGAGATCAAGTTCTACGTCAAGGCGTTGTGATATCAGAAAGATAATATCCTTTGGAAGCTCAGACCAGTCCACTGACGCCATAGATGAAGTTGCCACAGCTGTGTGGAAGTAAATCATAAATGGAAGACGGTTTTATTTGTTGCATGAGAAAAGGAAGGAATGAAAATAGCTACGTATAACGATGCGGAAGAAAACAGAGCTGGTCTAAAGGATCAGTCATAACTCATAATTGTAACCATTAAATCAACTTCCAGGTGTGATGCAATCGAAGACTCCAATCTGCAGTCATAATATGACAAATAACAATTATTTCATTGCTAAAATGATATATGCAGTAACATTAGCACTTTTTTTTAGGGATATATGCAGTAATATTAGCACTTTGAACCTGCTGAAATGTACGCCAAATCAGGGGACTGGATTCTCTCTGCCTAAAGGGAGAGATCTAATGAAATATATGCCACACAAAGACAAATATTAAAAATAGGGTTTACCGTAGAGATGGTAAAATGGGTTGGACCTGTCGGGTTGGTCGGTATAGCCCACATCTTTTAGCAGGTGGAATGGAATTTTGAACCTGCCACTAGTATGGTGTCCACTCTGCCTAACCTACTAAAAAGCGGAAATATGATGGGATGGGACGGGTTGGCCCGTTGGATTGATAGGTTAAAAATATATTCTCTTTTTCACTTCTCTTTATTTATATAAGTCAATTTCAATTTTCCAATTTTCTCCTCCGTATATTAGGGAACAAATTCAATTAATTTTATCACTTTTGTTTCATGATTTTAGACTCCTATTTTTAATGGTTATTCAATTCATAACTCATGGAGTTTTTATTTTGAATGTCTTATTGATTTTTAGATGATGTAATTTATATCATTGAATGATTATTTCATATTTTTAGTGAAGTCATTAGTTATATATTTAGATTTTTTTAAATTGACTTTAATTTTTACATCGTTTATGTGAAGTTTTTAATTAATACTTTTTAAAAAAAAATTGACGGGTCAGCCCACCAACCTATCTATCCGCCATAAAACGGGACGGACTGAAATTTCCAATCCTACATCTTTAGCTGGCCCGCCCCACTCCACCCTTTTTTAAAGGAGTTATTGACGGGGACGGAGAGGGACATGAGGAGTCTGACACTTTTTGTCATCCCTAATTTACTATAATGATTGCTCACATGGACCTCCTATTTTGGTTATATTCATGTAAATAAAGTGAAACTATTAACTGATAATTGAATAAAATGTTTGCTAGATTCATAGAAGGAGCTATAATGACTACAACACAGTGAGCATAAAATTTAAACTTTTGGTTTCTCGGTTAATATAAATCTTGGAAATTTTTAAGGGAGGACATATTAATGGTAGAAGGTCAGTAAAAACGGGATGACAATTTTATTTCTAGGAAAATCTCAACAGTATGCTATAATGGCAGAGCAGCCACTTGCCGCTACATCTACAGAACTTCCACGCGCCACGTTTTCCAACTACAGTAATCTGGTGCTATTGCTGCCACTATAATGGAAGATTATGGCTGTTGCATATTGTCACAAAGCCCATCTTTACCCCGTTCCTCCCCACAAATGACTATGATGGCTTTTGCTTCAATTAAAATGTGAAAATGTGGTTTGATGAGGTAGAAATTATGTTTGGAGACCAATGTTGTTGTTGATCATTCAATGTCAAATGGTGAAATGTGAAAATAATTAGCTAAGATCAATTTCATTGTTGATTCGTTGCGAGATCATATGCAGAAGGTCAATTTTTCAAGAGAACTTAATTCTATTGGAACAATTCTTGGTTAGATATTATTTTCCTTCTGACGACATAACTCTGCATTATCAGGTCTCGTACCCCTGAAAATCAAAGGGTTAAAACAAAAAAATATAAAAAATTATTATTTTTTCTTTATGTATTAATCAAAACCATTAACATTTTTTTTTTAGATTGACAAAATTAGTAGTCATCTAAGAACTCATACATATAAGTATGAAAAAGTTGGGGTATGAAACTTGATCACGGCGTTCAATCTAACAATGAACAATAAAGATTCTAGTAGAGTACACAAAGAGAAGTTTTCAATCTTCTTTATATATATCAAACATTGCTTCTAATTAAGCATCCCTTAGCTAGTCAATCACTCTTAGCCTGTTGTAAACCAACCCCTTGCAGGAAATGTTCTGCATCCAAAGCTGCAAGCACCCTACACAAATTAGTATGAAACATTATTAGGACCAAGATGCTAAAGGTCAATATGCTTCCAAACAAATTTAAATTGAATTCGTTTAAATGTCACATAAGAAACTCTGGGCGCAACTAAATGAACTGATCGAACTATGAACTGACAAGGCATTCAATTTAAATTAATTGGTATCTAAGCATGTATTATGCAAAACATAAAACCAGGGTAATCATGATATAGACTCTACTCAATAATATATAGGATTGTTATAAATGCAACAACTGTGAGGTTAATGTTTTGTTTGCTACAGAAACTTAACATTCTGTTGTTGTATTTTATGGTTTATTAAAAATCTTTGGATCATTGTCATTCTACGAATGTTTGGGGCGAAAATAACCATTATATGGAAGACCAGTCGAATTGTCCTCACACTTGCAAGAAATGCTCTTTTTGAGTTTCAAATGTTAGAACTCAATACCTTATTTAATTCAAGAACTAACAAACTCGCCAATTAGAAACAGAAAAAAGATGCGGAATCGATAAATAGGCTCTGTGAGCTCTGAAAGAACATATGCTAGATTATAAAAAAAATAAAGAATGATTACATAAAAATGACAAACCAGGTAAAAGATAAGTGCACTACAGGTCTACAACTATCTCTTACTCCTAATGTATTTTGCAAATTGACAGAAAGATTGTAATGGAGAAAGAATCAAAGAAGCATAACTCTTATTTTACTTTTCAAGTTTTAGAAGGTTTGTTGCCTCTAAATAATTAAATACTCCTAAACTGAGATATAGGTGTAATTGATCAACTAAGTTTCGACTTTATAGCACCATAATATGATAATAATGCATTTGGTCAAAACTTCAAATCAAAATGGCATAACTAACCTTGAATAAACACAACTTTAATAAAGAGAAGAGTTGAAATGTGAAAGTAACAATAAAAGAAGATGATCAAGCTCATCAACATTGATTGTTGCATCTTATCATACAGATTATCCCCTCAAAATAAAATGCATGAAACATATTTAGAAGTGGAGATACTTATTTAGAAAACATATATGCTACAAAAGCCATATTCGATGCAACAACATTCAATATTTCTCTTTCTAATAACATAAACCAAGCACACAAGAAAGCAATATCACAATCACATTAGAAATTTCTCAATGCAAGATAACATACTGGGTTAGTGAAGCTGGCTTTTAATGACCCACTCCGGAGGTGGCCCGAACAAGTTGTAATATTCAGGATGATAATACAAGTAGGAAAGGTGACAATCTTGATCCAAGTGAACAATAGTCACATTGAGATAGTTTGGTTGTGCCACTTGAGGTTTGGGTAATTCTGATCAACCAAGGAATTTGGGTCTGTTGTTGTTGGTCTTGTTCTTGTTGTGGTGGCTTGACGAGGAAGAAACTGCGTTTGGAGTTGAAGCCATGGATGATGATACCGATTTTCTTCTTCTTGTTCTTGTTCTTGGTTTCTTTTTTAGTAATGATAAAATAGAAAAGCGAATGATGAATGAGTGCAGCGCCAGAAGAAAATGGTAGAGTTGGAGTAGATAACGGTGGTGAGGATGATGATTCTTGGTTCTTGTGTGGTTGAAGGTTAAGAGCAACGATTTAATTTTTTCAATTAGACGATGATATTCAAGAGTTTCTTTATAGTATTCATTTTCTTGAATTATTTTTTTCTTTTCAAGTTGTATTCGTTTTCTTCACCACTTACTTAGCTTACTTATCTCATAAAAAGGGCTAAAGGTTCTTTAATTTACCTTTAATTAACTTAAAGGACCATCCATCTTGTTACAATTAAAGAACTTTTTTTGACATAACAATTATAGAACTTAAAGACCTAAATGATACAAAAAATACTTAAAGGACCAACTTATTATAATTAAATAACTTAAAAGGATCTCCGATGTAATTTAGCTTAAAAAAAAAATAAAAACTATCATTTATGTTAAAGAAATTAAAAAACTATTGAACTCAAGTGGTAAATAAACTTCACAAAAAAAGAATTATTTAGAAAAATCTAAATTCAACTCTTTGATAGAACAATTCTTGATAAACCTTTACTTTTCTTTTGGTATTAAAAATCATGAATAATTTTTGATTGGTATATGAAAATGTAATGGCCACTTAAGAACTTAGACACATAAGTTAAGCTTGTGGACAAAACCATTAATATTTTACTATTATATAATGAATGGTGCACTCATGACCTTCTTCAATTCCCATTGCAACCATCCTTCTCCTTTTTTAAAACACAAGTCTTCTTTATCACATCATAGAGATTTAAACAAACAACCAATTTCAAGCTTCAAAAACAAAAAATATTGTGTAAAAATGAATTTATAGAAATTATGAATTTTTTATAAAAATATTATACTATAAGTAAGAAACATCAACTGCCTTTTAAACAATTCAGGTCAAACCAAAAAAACAATTTGTTACATTCTTTATTCAAAGTCCTCTTATTATCTATAACTGATAAGGGATAAAATACTTGCACAAGTTGAAAAAGTTAAAATATCTACTGCTATGTACAAGTAAAAATATCTCATTGGCAGAAACATGATTCAAACATTAACAGATCTAATCTTTGTTCTAAATTGTCACAACTTAAGATTGTCTGCCCCCTCCTCAAAAGGGTGTTCTATAATGATCGAATCGAGATCCTCGACCTTGCTTAACAAATTGAGATATATCAAGTTAATATATTATTTTTTTTGAATCGGCAAAATATTATTACCCAACAAGCCCGTGCGAGAAGTACTAATAAGCTTGGGTGGAGAAAAAAACATAGAAGGGGAAATCGGTTGCCGCACAAACACCGGCTCGAACAAAAACCCCTTTAAAAACCACCCACAAACCAAGATGCCGCCTATAAACGTAACACCGTAAACACCAGGAAAGCACCCAAAACCAAAAAAGGCACCAAGCAATGAGGCTGAAGTATACTATCAAGAAGCTAGCATACTCCTACCTCACAACCAGCCGAGCCAAAACCACTAAAACAGCAGGTCCCCAAGCTGCACAGCTCCCCTACCGAAAAACAGAAGCGAAATCACCGACCTGCACACCAGAACTGCATCGAACAATAACTGCAAGGCAGCCGAACCAAAACTCCAAAAAACTAGGCGCACTACAACCGTGAAAGCAACTAGCAGAACTTTCAGCAGCTATAATAACCAGCAGGCACGCAGACACAGAGGACAGACCACCAAAAAGCAAACAGCAACAAAAAACAGCTCCAAAACCAATTACTTCCTTAATAGACATTCTTGTGGATTCCAATTCCATTCATAATATAAGCATGTTTGCATATCAAGCCTATACAAACTCCACCGCCACGAATTAACAACAATCTCCGACAAAAGATCATCCACATGCTTCACCTCATTTCGGAAGATCATATGATTCCTAGCTTGCCAAATAGCCCAAATAGTTGCATGCCAAATAATCCACAACCCCTTGCGAATCTTCTTGTTTCTCCCTTCAATACTCCAACATGCCCAATGCACAAACAAATTCGGAGGCGTAATAAAGAAGAAATCAAGCCATTTCATAACACTCGCCCAAACAATAGTCGTGAAATTGCAATGTAAGAAAAGATGGTTAGCCGATTCTTCCACTAATCCACAAAAAACACACCTAGAAGACACTTCCGGCGATAAACAATTATGCCGTGCAAGATTTCTTCTAGTAGGGATCCTATCTAGAAGGAGTTTTGATGGGATAAAACCGCAAGTGCACGGTCTTACCGAAGTAGTATAAAAGAGTATCGTTCCGACAGAGAGTTATGAATTCAATCAACTTTAGATAATGATTAGACTAAAGGTTTATAAGATAGAAAAGTATGGGTTTTTTTAATTAAAAGTAAATAATAAAACAAAAGATAAAAGTCTTGGAATTATTGGTTCATCCTAATGACAAGTCCTTCACAAACCAAACTATTAAACTTATAACCTTATGTTAGACCTAATTTCTCAAGACAGTTTCTCTTTTGTTCCTCTAGCAACCAAGCCTATTTCGCTGACTTGATTACTATTAGATTTTGGTTCCTCTAACAACCAAGCCTATTTCGCTGACTTGATCATTATTAGTTCCCTTGAAGATCGAAACTATATGTCTCAAAGATTGTAAAGACTATTTCGCTGCCTTTACAATCTTTGTCTAAATTCACTTGTTCGAATATCAAAGCTCCACTTTCGTTTTATGAATTGATATTTGAGATGATGGATAAACAATTATCAAACCCTCCACTTTCGTTTCCACAGTTTGATAATGGTTGATCCATGTTAAGGCGGTGAATTTAGATAAGGAATTAGGGTTACATAAGATTAAAGTTTAAAGCTTGGTTTGATTAGGATTATGTCATTAGACTTATCCAACAATCCCAAGACAAGAGAAGTCTACTCACTGACGTTCATCGTAGACAAGGAGAAGAAGAGAGAAAGCATATAGATAAATAACAAGAAAGTAAAATGAACTTTTATTAGAAAGACAATTGTCACATATTGTATTCCAAGAAAAGATGAATATTTGTGATGGCTAGCTACTCTATTTATAGTTTACATTCGACTTAAAATCTAAGCAACCATAAAAGGGCATTTCGGTAAACTAAAACAGAGTAGCTTAAAATCTAAGCAAAAGCAGCAAAAGAGGCATTGGAAGGTGGCACGGTCGTGCCAAGCCTAGCACGGGCCGTGCCAATGTTCTGACTTGGGGGAGACATATTTTGTCTTCCGAATCTTCATATTTCTGCACCGAATCAGCTCCAATCCTCTTTCTTTTGCTCCAAGACTCAATCCATCCAATATTTATTCCTGAAATATAAAATATGCAATTGTAGTAATATAATTCAAAAAGGAAATATTATAAATATAAATATAACTAAAATCTAAATAAAACAATACTAAATATTATGGATAAAATAGATATAATAATGACTCATCAAACTCCCCCATACTTGAATCTTTGCTTGTCCTCAAGCAAAAGGCATAAACATGGTAGCACAAACAATTTTATCAAATGACAATTCGATTAAAGGACATGTCTCCTCAAGGGCTTAAATTCCAAATGTACACTAATCACAAATTCAAGCATTTCTTGTAATTTTTATTCAACCCAACGATCAAGTTTTAAGTGAGTGTGTGTGTGAAGTCCAACCCTTTTTTTGCTCCTGTATAAGATAGGCATTATGAGGAAACATGGTCTAATCCTAGCACTAAACCAACCAAGAAAGATTCCTTCTATAATTCATATAAGAAAGATGGGAGTATTTGAGAATTTTTGTTCTTTGCCCTTTGCACATTTAAGTTCTTTATTTAAGGAACAACATCTTCACATAGGAAGTCGGAGGGCCTACCCCCTTCCCCAATCTAGATTCAATGGTGCCCCTTAAAACATCATCTTCACGTAGGAAGTCGGAGGGCCTACCCCCTTCCCCAATCTAGATTCAATGATGCTTTTTAAAGTTTTTCTCAAGATAACAATCATCTTTACGTAGGAAGTCGGAGGGCCTACCTCCTTCCCCAATCTAGATTCAATGATGAGATCTTGGAATTAATTTGGCTTTTTGGCTTTTTATGAACTCCCTTATACTAACTTATACTACTGGCACTTTGAGAATCTTTAAAGGTTAATGCACCACTAAGATTAAAACGCGTTTCCTTAAAATACCTATTCATACATTTACTCAAGGGAAGCAACTTTGTGTTTTTCTCATTGGAGAATTTTATTCACTTTAAAACAAGATGTGGGTATATCAAGAAGACTTAAAACACAAGAGTTTGCTTTCATGTACAAGAATCAACCAAATAAGAGGAGACAATGAAAATTTTGTGTCATGATATTTTCAATAAAAATTAGCTACTTAACCATGTCTTTTACAATAAAACTATACAAAAGAATAAAGTTCAAGGGAGTTTGGAAACACTACGACTAAAGACACTTTATTAGGCCCCCCCCACACTTAGGAGAAGCATTGTCCTCAATGATTTAAAGAAGAAGAAGAGAAAGAAGAAGATGGTGAAGAAAGAAGAGAAGTAGAGGAAGAGGAGAGCTCACAATTTTATTGAAGTCCATAAGGTAGACCTTGGAGGTGAAGGTGTTGCATCATGTATCGGAACATTTGATTGTTTTATTCATTTATTTGAGTGCCCCTTAGGACATCGTTTCTTAGCCCGATCATTTCAACACCTTGTCTTTATTGCTCGGTGCATGTTCTTTGAACTTTGGTTTGCATCCATGCCCACCGTTCATCATTATAGTTGCCACCGGCTTCTTGTTAATGGTGCAAGTTTGCACCTACCTCCTCTTCATTACCACCATCATCACCATCATTGTGTACCTGTGGGTTAGTGCCAACATAAAAGTTTTCTACCACCTTCGGATTAGTAATATTTGAATTAGGTAGAATAATCAAGAAATTAGCATTATTGACTCTCCACTCATATTGGGGATTGTGAGAAGGGCCATGGATTCTAAAAAAAACATGGTAGTGAGGGTTTCTAAGTATAGATAGTAGTTTCCCTCAATCCTATTTATCCCTTTGTTCACATTTACCTCAAATTTTCTAACAAATGAAAGTGATGATTGCACCTACCATTATATCACCTTTATATCCAGTTTCTTTCTAGCAATTGAAACAAGATAATAAATCAAATAATAGCAAATGTTAACATGGTGGTTATAAGCCTACAACAACTCAATAGTCCCCATCATTCCTACCTTTTTTCTACCCCATATGGTGCAAGCAATAACCGTGTGAAGGTACCTAAGCACATGGTTGTGAATTTATTCAACAACCTAATCACATGTTCATCTATTTCTAGTCTATCCATAGCATTAACATCAAGGTACCTGCAAGGAGAGATAGATCAAGAGATTAGAGATTTATACCTATTTCTTTGCTCGGAATCCTTGAATTGGATCCCATGATTGTGGGTTGTTGATTGCTTCTTGCTTGCACCTCTTCCGGAGGCTTCAGTATTTTACCTTTCCTTTTTGATGCCATTAACCTTAGCTTGGTTTGGGTGTTGGTGGATGATTGTTGGTGAAGTTTGGAGAGAATTATGGAAGAAGGATTATGGATGTTATTTGATATGGATACGGGAAGAAATTTTTTTTTTTTGATGGGTTGGCACGGCCGTGCCACCACAGGCACGGGCCGTGCCAACTTTCTGGAAAAAAGAGGGAAGATTTTTTTTTTTTTTTTGGGTGGGTTTCTGGTCAATGGCTTCAATTTTTTTTTCACTTTTTCGCATCATATTTGGACAAATACCTACAAAACAAATTAAAACAACACAAAACAAACAAAATAAAAGCAATAAAACTTATGGGTTGCCTCCCACGAAGCGCTCTTTTAGAGTCATTAGCTTGACGATTAGAAGGTTTCTCTACCCAATACCCAATCTTTCCCAAAGGGATAATGGCATCAACTTGAGATTCTCTCCCAAATCACACATAGCTTTTTCAATGGTTTCACTCTCAATCACACAAGGGGTGGAAAAACTCTCAATCACTATGAAGTTAGGCTTAGCAAGCCTTTGTGGGACATGGATTTTGAGTTTATAAGGTGGTGAAACGATTGGCTTATCACTCTCTCCTATGACTTTCTCACCTTGTTGTTTTTCACTCTCTATCTCACCCTCAATTGTCTTAGTTTTCATAATGGTGTCCTCTAACTGCTTACCGTCCCTAAGTTGAATAGCATTTATAAGGCCTTTGGGGTTGGCTTCAGTTTGACTTGGAAAGACTTCGGGGGTTTGAGAGGAAGTAGCTACTTTTTGGGCTACTTGAGAGATTTGAGTTTCTAGCATTCTAGTGTGAGTAGCAATGGAGTCCACTTTAGATGTAATCTTGACAAGAGAGTCATTCAAAAATCCAGTTTGATTTTTAAGTTCTTGAAATTGCTTGGATTGCTCCATAGCATGTTTTTCTAGTAAAATTTCCAAGCTGGATTTCTGAGGGACTCTTTGCTTGTTTGCATAAACGGGTGGTGTTGTTTGTTGTCCAAAGGTATAAGAATTTTGCTCGGGACTTTTAGCAACACTACCTAGTTGGCATTCAACACCAGTATGGTCAAGTATTCCACAAAATTCACAAGGTGGTGAAACAAGAGCAGGTGTGACGACACTTACAGTTAATTTATCAAATTTTTGGAGAAGTGTGTCCACCTTAGCAGATAGATGATCAAGAGTAGAAACCTGGTACATACCTGCCTCTTTTTTAGAGGGTGGAGGAGTACCTTCAGTGATAACTCTCTCACTTGTCCATTGATAGTGGTTTTGTGCCATGTTCTCGATCAAATCATATGCTCCTGTGTAAGTTTTATTCATCAAAGCTCCACCTGCAGCTGCATCAACATTCATTTTTGTGGAAAACAAGAGACCATTATAAAAAGTGTGGATTAGAAGCCAATTCTCAAAACCATGATGGGGGCAAAGCCTAAGCATTTCTTTGAAACACTCCCACACATCGTAAAGAGATTCACCATCTTTTTGAGTGAATTGTGTGATTTGACTCCTTAATTGAGCAGTTTTACTATGGGGAAAGAATTGGGAAAGGAATGCCTTCCTCATTTGGTCCCATGAAATTATAGAACCAATTTTCAATGAATCAAACCAAGCACTAGCTCTATCCCTCAAAGAGAAAGGAAAGAGGTGCAGCCTTACGGCCTCTTGGTTTGCCTTCAAAGTTCCACTAAGTCTTAAAAAAGTTGAAACATGAAAATTCGGATCCTCAGTGGGTGATCCGAAAAATTGATTTTGCTGCACCAGGTAAATAAGTGCAGGCTTTATTTCAAATTTAATATCCTCAACCGTTGGCTACACAATAGCATCGTACGGCTCATCTGAAGATGTGATTGCATACTCTTTGAGAGCACGTTTCTCAGCCATATCGTTATTACTGTGTGTTTCTTTGAGCCATCCCTGAAATCAAAGCGGTTAAAGATAGAAAATAAAAAAAAATAAAAAAGTAAAATAAAATAAAATAAAATAAGGAGAAAGGGAGGGAGAGAGATTTTATATATTAATATATATATATATATATATATATATATATATTTATATATAGAGAGAGATAAATATATAAAAAAAAATAAGAAAAAGAAATAATTTTTTTATATATATATATATATTTTATTTACTTAAATAAATTATATATATATTTTTTTTAGACTAAACACTATTAAAAAGTTAATCAAATTACAATAACTCCCCGGCAGCGGCGCCAAAAACTTGATGGGATAAAACCGCAAGTGCACGGTCTTACCGAAGTAGTATAAAAGAGTATCGTTCCGACAGGGAGTTATGAATTCAATCAACTTTAGATAATGATTAGACTAAAGGTTTATAAGATAGAAAAGTATGGGCTTTTTAATTAAAAGTAAATAATAAAAGAAAAGATAAAAGTCATGGAATTATTGGTTCATCCTAATGACAAGTCCTTCACAAACCAAACTATTAAACTTATAACCTTATGTTAGACCTAATTTCTCAAGACAGTTTCTCTTTTGTTCTTCTAGCAACCAAGCCTATTTCGCTGACTTGATTACTATTAGATTTTGGTTCCTCTAACAACCAAGCCTATTTCGCTGACTTGATCATTATTAGTTCCCTTGAAGATCGAAACTATATGTCTCAAAGATTGTAAAGACTATTTCGCTGCCTTTACAATCTTTGTCTAAATTCACTTGTTCGAATATCAAAGCTCCACTTTCGTTTTATGAATTAATATTTGAGATGATGGATAAACAATTATCAAACCCTCCACTTTCGTTTCCACAGTTTGATAATGGTTGATCCATGTTAAGGCGGTGAATTTAGATAAGGAATTAGGGTTACATAAGATTAAGGTTTAAAGCTTGGTTTGATTAGGATTATGTCATTAGACTTATACAACAATCCCAAGACAAGAGAAGTCTACTCACTGACGTTCATCGTAGACAAGGAGAAGAAGAGAGAAAGCATAAAGATAAATAACAAGAAAGTAAAATGAACTTTTATTAGAAAGACAATTGTCACATATTGTATTCCAAGAAAAGATGAATATTTGTGATGGCTAGCTACTCTATTTATAGTTTACATTCGACTTAAAATCTAAGCAACCATAAAAGGGCATTCCGGTAAACTAAAACATAGTAGCTTAAAATCTAAGCAAAAGCAGCAAAAGAGGCATTGGAAGGTGGCACGGCCGTGCCAAGCCTAGCACGGGCCGTGCCAAGGTTCTGACTTGGGGAAGACATATTTTGTCTTCCGAATCTTCGTATTTCTGCACCGAATCAGCTCCAATCCTCTTTCTTTTGGTCCAAGACTCAATCCATCCAATATTTATTCCTGAAATATAAAATATGCAATTGTAGTAATATAATTCAAAAAGGAAATATTATAAATATAAATATAACTAAAATCTAAATAAAACAATACTAAATATTATGGATAAAATAGATATAATAATGACTCATCAAGTTTCCAAGAGAAAGCTATCACTTTCAAAGGGGCTTTACTATTCCAAATAGACTCCAAAACTCTCAACTCCTCCAAACTCCACTCCACCTCACCCCCCAATAACCTCTCCAACTTGCCATAGCAAGACTTAACCCACCTATCCGGATCATTCACCCACCTATGCCCCTCCAAATCCTCCTTCAGACTAATGAGAAGTTCTTCCTCCCAAACAAAAAGAGGCCTATGCCACTCGAAAATCCATCCCCCTCCCACTCCATTCATTTGCCTACACTCCTCCACCAAAGTCTCTTTATTGTTTGAGATCGCAAAAAGTCTTGGGTATTTCCGGCTAAACGGAATATCCCCCCTCCAAGGATCCTTCCAAAAGCTAGTTGAATTTCCACACCCCACTTTCCTGACAACCTCCGCATTAAACCACCTCTCCCCACCCTCATCCTCCAAAAAAGCAACATCCTTCCACCATCTAGATATGTAGCTCGGCCAAGAACCATCATCTTCCACCAACAAATTACACACTCGAGTGCCATACTTCTCAATAAGAACCTCTTTCCACAACCCCTCCTCGCCTTGAAGCACTCTCCACCGCCACTTTGCCAACAAACTCAAATTTACCACTCTTATATCCCTCACCCCTAATCCACCCTTGCTCCTTGGTTGACAAACAACCCTCCACTTAACCCAACAAAGCTTCTTTCCCCCCCTCGCTCCGCCCCACAAAAAATCACATTGAATTTTAACAATCTTCCTCCAAACCTTGTTTGGCATCTTTAAAAAGGATAAATAAAAGATGGGAATCGAATTAATCACCGCATTAAGAAGTACTATTCGACCCCCAAGACTCACATACTTATTACCCCACGAATGAAGTTTCCGGGATAATTGCTCCAAAAGAGGCTCCCATGTCACAAGCTTAAATGAGTTCGCTCCCACCGGCAACCCCAAATACTTGAACGGCACCACCCCTTCACTACAATTCAAAAAATCACAAGCCATGGTCATAAACTCCGAAGGCACATTAATTCCCATCAAACAACTCTTATAAAAATTAACTTTAAGACCCGAAGCCATCTCAAAACCCCTCAACAACGCCTTAAGCGTCCAAAGATTATCCACCGAAGCTTCCCCTATGCATAAAGTATCATCCGCATATTGAAGATGAGAAATACCCGTGCCATCATTCTTGATTTTAAATCCTTTGAACAAATTACGACTCACGGCATTCCTCATCACACCATCATTCTTAATAGGCTTAAATATGTATTTAATCCCTACAATTAGGGGTCGTTTAAAAAATGGTCTCTGTATTCGCTAATCCTTGCAAACTAGCCTTGCAATTATTAATCATTTAAAATTTCGTCCCTCATCCCAATTAATCACTGCCACGTCACTAATTTGATGAGGTGGCATTGTTAATTGATTCATACCCATGTGAAATGAACAAAATGCCCTTGGTTGAACTTCATCTTTTCTTCTTCTTCACACCTCACGCACATTCCTCTTTCTCATCCTCCTTCCTCATTTCTTCACTCCCTCTTCTCAATTCATCTTCCCCATTCCACCTGACACAACACAAACCAGAAACCAACAACAAAAGCAAAATGAAAATGCTATTTCAAGCTTCACTTTTGTATTATTACGACAAACACAAAAACTCAGTTAAGGTTCCGTTTAATCCAATTTCAAATTTAGTTTCAAGATCAAGGGAGGAAGAAAAGCAATTGAAGAAACAAAGAATTTGAATTCCGCGGAATACTTATAAAGCGGTTCTTGAATTGTATGTTTCTTTTCATGGAAATGATGAATTTTGGTATTCAAATCCACTGAATTCGTATATTACGACGAATGGTTTAGATACTGAGAGAGGGAATGGTGCTTATAGGGAAGTTTGTGTGACCATTTGTGCTCCTGTTTTGAGGTCAGATCTGAGTTTTCTTAATTTATCTATGTTCCTTTTGCTGATTGTGTTGTTGTTTGGATTCAAGGGAGAAGAAGAAAAAAATGTCAAAGAAGGGAGAAGAAGAAAAGATGAATTCAATGAAGATGAAGAAGGATGAGGGTATTTTTGTCCATTCTCATGCCATTTTGTTAATTTGATGACGTGGCAATCATTAAGTGGGTTAAGGAACGAAATTTTAAATGATTAAACAATGTAAGAGTAATTTGCAAGGATTAATGATTACAGGGACCAATTTTTAAACGACCCCTAATTGCAAGGACGAAATACATATTAAACCTTCTTAATATTTAAGTCACATTTTTGGATATAAACGTCAAGATTAACATTGTTTAATTATGTTTATGTTGTCAAGATTAGCAACAAGTAGAGATATCCCCTAAAAAATTAGAGACATGTGTATTCTGGCTTAGCTTACTCTAGTATATCAGATTATGACTGATAAGTGTATCTCTAATGGATCATAACAAATATACGCATGTCTATGAGCTTTAATACTTTTAAAATAATACAAGTCTAACTCCACCATCAAATTTTGAATAATAACCCGTTTTCAATCTTCTTTATATAAATCGAACTTTGCTTCTAATTAAGCATCTTCTGAGTTCTGGACACCCCTTACTAAAAATGTTCTGAAAAAAAAGAAGAAAAAAAAAACAAGACAGCAATGGTCAGAATTAAGCACAATAGCCAGCAATCAATATCAAAGCCAAAGAAAACACAACTCTAATATTTTTACAACATGGTCATAATTATATCTACACATGACAAAACAAAAATCATTATCATACAAGTTAACACTCAAAACAAAATTCATCAAATACATTCAGATTTCTGAAAAAGTCAGCTGCATTTATAAAAAATGATTTAGTCATAGCCAATAACATTTCATTTCAAAGAAAATACATTGCAAGTTATAGTCAAAAAGTTTATCCAAACGAACATAAACTAAGCACACTAATGCATTATCAATCACTATCACATTAGAAACTTTTCAATATAAGACAAGAACATACTCTATCACGAATTCAGATATTGTGGATCCACTTCGGTGGCAAGAACAAGTTAAGATATTTAGCCCCACCTGAAAGTTGATTTTGATCCAAGTGAAATACACGTTTCTGATGAAACATATTGTCAATACAGAGGACGGATTCGTCAATAAAGACGACACAATTTCCTTTCGGAATACATAGATCTGAAGCAGAAGCAGAAAACGAACATCCACGCCCAATGAAAAAAATCCTATCCCCAAAATGCCTCAACTTCACCCACTTCTTCTCCTTCTCATCAAAATCCATCAACCTCATCCACTTCTTCTCCTTCTCATCAAGTTTAAAAAAATCAATACTGAAGCAATAAAATATCTCATGAATTGCCAATAACAACAACCTACCCTCACTCTCCACTAGCATTTTATTCAACCCAGGAATACCAGGATCCAAAGGTTGAGCTGCTAACTCGACGCTCGAGTCTGGTCCAACCGTAACTGTCTCGCCGGACTGGTTGACCGCGTAAATACTCCCTTTAAACAAGCAGATGTCTCCATATTTATATGACCATCGGGAGATCAGCGTCCACTGCTCGTTGAGGCCACGGAAAATCATCATCGGACGGTTGGAACAATGACTTAATCTGCAGAGTAAAAGAGGGTTTTTCCCGTGGCACATGACGGCAAGGACCGTTTTAGGGTACTTGTCTTCGTCGATTATGAAATCAGTTCCTAAATAAAGGATGGAGAGTTTGTTGAAGTCAAGCACGTGAGGAGGAATTGGGGTTTGTTCTTGTGGTCGTCGATATGAGATGACTGGGTTGAAGAATTTAGTTTTTCCATGTGAGTTTTGTGTAACTCTAATCAACCAAGGACGACGACGAATTAGGGTTTTTCCATGTTGTGGTGGCTTGACAAGGACGAGAGTGCGTTTGGAGAGGTAACATAATGGTGAGTTGGTATTGTTGAGGGAATCAATGATTTCTTTTTCTGAGGAATGGTAGTTTCCGGAATCATATACGAGTGGGAATTTGATGGGTGAAGTTTGAAGATGGTGATTTGGAATGGAGGAAGAGCGCCAATTGGAACAAATTGATCGAAAACGAATGAGATCGATTTCGTTGTCGATGAATTGTGATATCAAACTCACAAGCTCCATCGGGAGTGCAGACCAATCTGCCGTAGATGATTGGTTCTCTTTTCTTTCCGTCTTCTTTTTCATTCCTCTTTCGTAAAAAGGTTTACGTCTTCCGTAAAATAGCAAAAGGAAGTAAAGGAACCAAACCCTAAGTGACAAAAAAAACTGCACTGTTGAAGAATAGGGTTAACTTCTCTGTGATATCAGAAATTCATATTTATATTGGAAGATCTTTCAGGATATAGGGTTTGTATATATATGAGTAAAATATATAGGTAGCTTTATTATATTAGACTTTGTTCGGCTTAGACATATAATTAAGGATCAATTTTTTTTTAACAATATTTAATGATTTTGATGATAATCCTTCAAGAAACAAATAATATTAATGATGGCTAAAATTGTGTATAAATGATATCAGCAAATAAAATTCCCTAAGGACTGACACGGAATGGATATCATAATGGGTACACACAAATAGAATTAAATAAATAATTCATATTTTAAGTATCCGTAAATTAATAGATGCACCAACGGATGAAATTAATTGGAGTTTGTAAAATTATTAACACATATATAATAAACTAAACATAATTTTAAGTTTCCCAACTCGTAGAAATCCATCCCCGTTATTAAATTGATAAAATTATACAATTGTCGTATTCATTCAAAAAAAATATTTTCATCGTGAAATCAAATATAATTGGATTTCTTAATTATTAATTTTTGTTTGATTAGTAATTTGTTGTCAACGTGAAATTGTATGGTATAATATTTATGTCTCATCAAAATAAAAGGAATAAGCCTAAGAGGTGTCATCTCAGTGGGAAGGGCTTGACTTTGTAACTTCAAAAGACATTGCGTAAATCTCACATGGAACAGTTCTAAAATGACTATTGGTGCCACAATTATTGATAATAAAGTCCAAAGAGTAATACAAACTTTACGATAATTGATTCAAAACTAATAAATGTTTATTTGACATTTTATTTAATTTTTGAACGACAAAATTTATTAACCAAATCTCTGCACAAGACGAACAGAAACCGACAAAACATAAACTACATAACAAAGGGTGTCGTATATATGCGGAACACCCAAAATAAAATTCATACGCTAACAACATAAACACCAACAAAGGAACGCCTCTATCGATGGCTAATTCAGCACCAATAAAAAGCAAACCTCCAAACCCAAACCATCACTATAAACTTGAGTGAAAACCCCAAACTCCATCGTGAATGACCATAGAAAGTAAATTCAAACACCTACCGCGCGCTACTTACACCAAACCCCTCCAAAAACACATCATACCCACTACAACCCCTACCAAAAGCACATGGTCTTATCATTACCATAATTGAGTCCAATTATGTGTTGTAGAAATTAGGAATAAATTCTCTCTATAAATAATAATCATCATATGTAACCAAAAAATAAATAAATAAATAATCATCATATAAGTAAAAGCATATCAATTAAGTATTAAAGAGAATAAACAAGAGGGATAACAAGTAAACTTATCTTTCTTGAAAACTGTGGTGATTTGAAGTCGGTAACGGTGAAGTAAATAAACAAGAAACCATGAACGGTGATGACGGCGATGAGCAGCAGAATAGTAAACCGTTAAATAACCTGAGGCATGACGAAGTCACTGTCCTTAAGGATTTATTCGCCTCATAAGCGCATATCGTCCCAGGATACAACAGGTTCATCCCTGATATGAATCATATGAGAGGTGACAAAGCAACTTAAATTTGATAAACACATGACTGATGTAACCCAGGATTGTATATTAGACTAATAGAAGAGAGTACTTTGTATAGGTTGTGCATGAGTTTTTATACAAAAGAAAAACGGTGGTACTGATGTATTGAAACTAAAAGGAACGAAAACATCTTTGTATGTGGAAGATTGACAATTAGATAGTGAGACAAAGTAGCCACTAACTCCTCAAAAATAATAGCAGCTCATCCTCAAAATATAACTGCCTTCTTAATTTTGTTTCTTGGAATAAACACTTTTTCACCTATATTAGATCCAGATATTATTCTAAAAAAAAAAAAAACATCAAAAGGAAACGCATGTCAGGACTAATCTTATAATTCTGTTTTTAAGTTCTAAAATAGGTGCTTGAATATTCAATATCAAAAAGAATAAGGGCCACATGTTTCATCTAAACCAAAAATTAAAAACTAACGATTTGTTTAGTGCTTTTCAATAAAAATAGCACATTTTGTTAGGTAGGAAAAGATTGCATCAGAAGGAAATGTAGGAAAGGATTGCATCAGAATGAAAGAATCGGTTTTTTTATTTCCATAAAAAGAGGACATCTTGATAAGTATTGCTTCACAAAAAATTATGAACATAAGCATTAGAATGTGTACGGGAATTAGTTTAATATTATTCTCCAAAAAAACATCAGAAGGAAACGCAAGTCTTATTTAAGTTTTGTTTAGTCCTTTCAAAAAAAAAAGAAGTCATTTTCATAAGTAGAAAAAATAGGAGAGATTAGGACTAGTCCTATAAGAATAGGAGGATTTGTTTATTTCTTTAGTAATTAAGGAGAAAAATTAGGAGCGATTTGTTTATTTTGATTTCCTAAACAATTAACATTTTGATTAAATTAAATAGGGTTAATTAAATAGGGTTAATATAGTAAAATTAAGCAAAGAAGTTAAGTTAAATTTAGGGCAAAATTTTGCGTTCGGGTTAACTTTAAGGAAAAAGAGACTTCAAAAAAAATATCAGAAGGAAACACAGGTTTTATTTATGTTATGTTTAGTCCTTTCCAATAAAAAAAGTCATTTTCATAATTAGAAAAAATAGGAGAGATTAGGACTGATACTATAAGGATAGGAGGATTTGTTTATTTGTTTAGTAAAATTAAGGAGAAAAATTAGGAGTGATTTGTTTATTTTGATTTCTATAACAATTAACATTTTGATTAAATTAAACCGGATTAATATAGTAAAATTAAGCAAAGAAGTTAGGTTAAATCTAGTGAAATTTTTTGCGTTCGGGTTAACTTTAAGGAATAAGAGACTTAAAAAAAAAACATCAGAAGGAAACACATGTCTTATTTATGTTCTGTTTAGTCCTTTTCCAAAAAATAAAAAATCATTTTCATAAGTAGAAAAAATAGGAGAGATTAGGACTGATCCTATAAGAATAGGAGGATTTGTTTACAAAAATTAAGGAGAAAAATTAGGAGTGATTTGTTTATTTTGATTTTCATAACACTTAACATTTTTATTAAACTAAATCGGATTAATATAGTATAATTAAGCAAAGAAGTTAGGTTAAATCTAGGGCAAAATTTTGCATTCGGGGTTAACTTTAAGGAATAAGAAATAAGAATATGAGGATTTGTTTATTTGTTTAGTAAAATTAAGGAGAAAAATTAGGAGCGATTTGTTTATTTTGATTTCCATAACAATTAACATTTTGATTAAATTAAATAGGGTTAATATAATAAAATTAAGCAAAGAAGTTAGGTTAAATTTAGGGCAAAATTTTGCGTTCGATTAACTTTAAGGAATAAGAGATTTTGATTTCCATAACAATTAACATTTTGATTAAATTAAATAGGGTTAATATATTGTAAAAGTAAGCAAAGTAAGCAAAGAAGTTAGGTTAAATCTAGGGTAAAATTTTAAATTCCGGTTAACTTTTAAGAAATAAGAGATTAACTAGACCCTGACTCGTGCGATGCATTAGTTTGTTTTGAGTTTCATATATAAGCATCAAATTAGTTGTATTATTATTCGTCGACAGACTTAAATGTATTATGTGTAAAGATTTCATTAACATGTTTAATTTTCAAGACTTGGATTTTCGATTTTGCCATCTTCAGTAATTTACTAAGTTATGCATAAACAAAAATTGTAAGTGGCAGTTAATATTAGCAAACAAAACAAAAAACATAGAATCAACTATATTTCAATAATTACCTGAAAGCAGAACAACGGTTTGTCAACTGGACCAGATATCACATACCAGTTCCGAAATGCTACCTTCCTATCAAATTAAAATATGTAGCGCATAAAATGAAATTGTTCTAAACGTGGATTTACTTCATAAATATTAGTGGTCTAGTGGCAAAGTATTGAATTATCACCATTGTGTACCTAGTTCGATTCTATGTAACCGTTCAATGTTCAAATTTGGAATTAAATATGCAGGGACAGACCTCATGTAATATGAATATGCTTCATAAATATCTCAGTCCGGAGTTGGTGCTTGATTGAAAAACAATATAGAAATTAGTCATGCCATGAACGGTCAGAAATTGTGTCGAGAGTAGCTCACAACTGCCTACCAAAGCGTGCAAAGGCTGATTAAGAAAGGGTCCAAATAGAAGCCAACTTTCCATGGTATATATAACGAAGAGGCCAAGGCAGCTGATGATATTCTGCTATGTTGCAGGAAGATCAGGGAAACATGGAGAAAATTGTGGCTGCCGCATTATGTTGATCAGACCCAACTGCAAAATCGATACTTTGGAGGAATGGTTTTCTATGTACTAAGAGCACTACCTAAGAATGATAAGTGTATGTTTGCCATGAACCTTTGGAGTTTGTGGAGGAGAAGAAACACGGAAATTTGGGACAATCAAAGGTAAAGGACATATTGTTTGTTGACAGAATGACAGAGGAAATTGTTTGTTGACAGAATGGCGGAATGCAATAAATGTTGAGCAGCAAAACTAGACCAGCCACAAAAGTTTTAAATGGCAGCGTCCGCCTTACACCTTTATCAAGTGTGTGTACCGTCAATGTTTCGTTCTTGGAGTATCATAATAGAGTGGAGATATGAATGTACTTGAGAGATAAATTCGGTATGTTTATGTTAGCGAAAAAACATGGTTACAGCTGATCATGACAGTTGCAATTGAAGAAGTGTTAGGGCTGCTAGAAGACATGGATTGGGTGAATGAGTTGGTGTTCGAAAGAGTGATTTTCTGCTTGGATTCAAAAGGTGTGGTAGATTCTTTCATCTCCGGTGCGCGTGACGATACAGAGTTAGGTTGTATTTTAGCTAGATGTAGAGTTAGTTTATCTGATATTTGTAACAACTCTAATGTAGAGCTCTCTAAGAGGGAGGCTAATATGGTTACATTGTCTTGGATTTTCACACCATTGACAAAATGAATAATTGAAACCTTTATATTCCACTTTCAACGAACTCCGCACAAATATTTCCACCGCCTCTGTTACTGATTCAAACACCATTGATCTATAACTCTCCTTTGCTCTACCATGTTGTCAAGCTCTAAGGCCCATAACAGCCATAAAGAGTAGACAATTCAAATCATATTATTCACAACAAACAAATTTAAAGCCAACCAGAGATTCTCAGATCACTAAGACATGGAAGAATTGTTTCTCGACTAGTTAAACCTACAACACTAAAAGCTTAATAACTGATCTTTGATAATCTAAAAGTTAGTATACTCGACTTTGTATATTTATATTTATATACTAAAAAAAATTTGGCAAGTAGTTTATTTTGTCTAGTTCCATAATAATATATATATCTTTAACTTTTAAAATATAAACTTATAGTTAAATTTCCATTATGCTAACTTTTGTCTAGTTCCATACTAACTTTTGAATAAGTCACATTAAGTCATTTGATAGAATTGAAGAACTTGCAAAATCACAAGCCAAGATCAACCTTAAGTAAACTTAATTGAGACGTAAGTGTAATTGATGAATTGAGTTTAAACTTCACAGCACCCTAACCATGCAGGTGGTTAAGTTCAGATATATGTGTAACTGACCAATTAAGTTTCAACTTTACAGCATCATAATAATGCAAGAGCCAAGACACCAAACATAAAATAGAAAAATAACATAGCATAGAAAACCCCGCATAACCACGACTTTCTTACATTGGATAGGAGAGTTGAAAATTCATTAGAACTGGCAATTCAAATGCACCTTCATTTTCCAGCATCCTTTGATACGAATATGTAATTAAGAGTTTGTCGATAAACATATAGTCTGCAAACCTAACAATAAAAAAATATAATCAAACCCAACAACATTTTTACATCTATGTTAGAAATTTAATAATAATAATATTAACTTGTCATGGCAATGTACTACATATATTCCTACTTATCACATAAGCTGCATTTAAAAAAAATGAATTGAGTTCCTGAAAAATCAGAAATTTAGATACTAATAGTCAATGTAAAAGTTAAAAAAAAAATCTGTATGTAATAATCAAAATGTGTAACCAATCTAAACACATTAACGCACTATCAATCACTATCACATTAGAAACCAGCTTTTAATATGTACAAGATAACATACTCTATTATGAATTCAGATTTTGAGGATCCATTCCGGTGGAAGGAACAAGTTCTCACATTCGGGATATTCAGACACATGCGAAAGCTGACCTCGATCCAAGTGAAAAACATGGTTCCCGTGTGCCATATTGTAAGTAGAGAGGACGGAAATGTCAATAAAGATGACACAATTTCCTTTGGGAAGACACAGATCCAAAGCAGAAGCAGAAAACGAACATCCACTCCCCACAAACAAAATCCTATCCCCTAATTTCTTCAACTTCTCCCACTTCTTCCTGTTCTCATCAAGCTTAAAAATCTTCATACTGAATTGAAAAAATGTCTGATGAATGTCCAGTAACAACAACTCACCCTCACTCTCCACCAGCAATTTTCTATTCTTACCACGAACACAACGTTGATACAAAGGATGAGCCGCTAACTCAGTGCTCGAGTCCGGTCCAACTGTAACTGTCTGGCCGGACTGGTCGAGCACGTAAAACCTCCCTTTAAACAGGCAGATATCCCCGTTGGCAGTTGACAAATTAGAGACCGGCGTCCAGCGCTTGTCTTGGTCATGGAAAAGCACCGGCTTGGAGGAACAATAACTCAATGTGCCAAGCACGAGAGGCTTTTTCCCATGGCATGTGACAGCAAGCACTGTTTGCGGATACAAGTAGCTACCGTGTTGATTTTGGAATGTGAAGTCGTCTTCATCTATAATGAAATCGGTTCTTAAATGTTGGGCGGAGAATTTGATGAAATTGACAGCATTAGGCAAATGAGAAAAGGCTGTAGATTTGAGACTAACGAAGGGTGGGTTTAAGAGTTGAGTTTTACCACTTGAGTTCTTGGTAATTTGTATCAACCAAGGACGACAACGAATTAGGGTTTCTTGTTGTTGTTGTTCTTGTGGTGGTTTGACGAGGAAGAAGCTGCGTTTGGAGAGGTAGCAAAATGAAGTGTTGGCGTTGTTGATGTTATCAATGATCTCGTTGTTGTTGTTGATGGAATCTGGTGCAGGAACATATTTGAGAAGTGGGAATTGGAAGGGTAAAATGTTATGGTCATTTGGAATGGGAGAAGAGTGCCAAGTTGAACAAACCGATCGAAAACGAATGAGATCAAGTTCAACGTCGAGGCGTTGTGATATCAGAAAGAGAATATCCCTTGGAAGCTCAGTCCAGTCCACCGACGCCATGGAAGTAACTGTGAAGGTGCAAAAAGAACGCTAGTAAATAATAAATGGCAAACGATTTTATTCGTTACATGAGAAAAGGAAGGAATGAAAATAGCTACTTATAACGATAAGGAAGCGAACAGAGCCGGATTATATGCAGTAACATTAGCAGTTTGAATCTTCCTTCAAAAAAAATAAAAAAAATAGCACTCTGAACCTGCTGAAATGTACGCCAAATCAGGGGACTGGATTCTCTCGACTTAAAGGGAGAGATCTAATGAAATATATGCCACACAAAAATAAATATTAAAAATAGGGGTTTACCGTAAAGATGGTAAAATAGGTTGGACCGTTGGATTGATATGTTAAAAAAAAATACTCTCCTTTTCACTTCTCTTTATTTATAAGTCAATTTCAATTTTTCAATTTTCTCCTCCGTATGTTAGGGAACAAATTCAATTAATTTTATCACTTTTGTTTCATGATTTTTTTTTTTGAACAAGACAAAATAGAATTATATAACTAAAACAGACCAATCCCGAAAGCACAATGTGTGCCTTGAAGACTTCTTCAGAAACCAAGAGTTTCAACAGTTACAAACATAACACAGCAGAACAACGTTAGCCTATTCCCAAACAAAAGAGAGGGCTATAACCACCATTGTTGTGTACCAATAACAAAGGTAGCTTTTTTAACTTTTAGCCAACCTAAAGACAACATCTTAACCTTGTCTAATAAACGGGGGATGGGAGTAACAACATTATTAAACAGACGATAGTTTCATTCATTCCAAACAACCCAGGCACACAGAAGTCATATGAGTTGCATAAAAGAACGACTATCATTACCACCACTTGTCATATGAGTAAACTGTAACAAATGGTCGGAAATATTATCCGCGTCCACCCCATTGCAACCAATCCAATCACGCACCATATGCCAAATCGAACCAAAAGTGTTACACAATAAAAAGAGGTGTTGTGCCGTTTCAGGATGACCACAACCATCAATACACAAGGACATGTAAGACGACAACACCTGTCTAACAATCAAATTTGTTTTTGTTGGTAAACGATCACAGATGAGCCTCCACGCAAAAACTGATACCTTCAAGAAAACCTGACTGTGCCACACCAAATCCAAAGCAGAATCCTCACCAGAAGGTTCCTGAGAGGTTAACAAATCATATGCACCACGAACATTATAGCCCCCTGACGAATCCGGCAGCCACGTCCATGTATCTGAAACATTGGGATACAAGGAAACATCAAGTAGTAATGCCCTACACTCCGCTAACATCCCCTCCTCCCACTGCCATAACCTGCGCCTCCACCTCCACAAATCCCCCCACTGCTCTGAATCAACATAGAACAAGTTTGCCACATACATGGACTTAGACTCGTATTTTTAATGGTTAGTCAATTCATAACTCATGGAGTTTTTATTTTGAATGTTTTATTGATTTATTATAGGTTTTTAGATGATGTAATTTATATGTTTGAATGATTATTTTCATATTTTTAGTGAAGTCATTAGTTATATATTTAGATTTTCTTAAATTGACTTTAATTTTTACATTGTTTATGTAAAGTTTTTAATTAATATTTAAATAAAAAACATTGACGAGTATAACTGCCAACCTATCAGTCTGCCATAAAACAGGACGAGCTGAGATTTTCAACCCTGCATATCTTGTTGGCCCGTCCCGCTCCACCCTTTTTATATGACGGGGATGGAGAGGGACAGGAGGAGTTGACAGAAACTCTGATTTAATGCAGGGGTGGAAAATTCATGAAACTAAATATTATATACTTTTCCTATACTTCAAACAGTTTTCTAGAGACGAATGAATGCTCTTATAATTGATTGTCCTTGTGATATTTATATACAATGATGTTATACTAATACCGGTGGATCTTAGTTAAGAGCATGTGTTGTTTCTATTTGTCATGCGATGACAGTCAGTCATTCGCTATTTTTAGAGTCTTTTTATGATATTTTTGAGTTCACAAGCAAGCTTAAGCAATAAGAAAAGCAAGAAAAACCGAAGAAACTGAAGAAAGGGAATCATGTCACGATAACTTAAAATCGTGTCACGGTTGTTGAAAACGTGTCACGATTTAGAGCACAGGATGAGGTTTATGTTGGAACAAAATGTGTTTCACAATGAACCTTAATGAGTTTTGATGATAACAAGGTATTAAAAATTGTCAATTGGTTATTGCTAATAATTGTTCAAGTGTACATGACCAAAGGCTAGTCAAGTAATTTCAATAGGTCTTGGAAGAACAATGGAGAGCAAATAAATTTGAAGCATCTGAAGAAAACTGCTTCTGAAGCTAAAGTGCTCCTGAAGTGATGACGTCATCAGAAGCAGAAAGTCATCAGAAGCAGAAAATCATCAGAAGCAAAGTTTTCATCAGAACCGATATCATCACCAGAAGCTACATTTAATCTGTAAATTCAAACTGAAGATCCAAAGTAGCTATTTCTCATTTCAACCTCGTCTAAGAAGAACGAAGAATTGAAAGGGAGGTATCAACAGTCACTTGAAGCGCACTGAGTATTTGTCCTTCGTTAACATAGTTGACAAAGTACAAATGTACAACCACTACCTCCACTACTCTGTTTTTGTCTACGCTACAAGACAAGACAACAGCCATGCCTGCAGAATTTGTTCCTTCAAGATGGGAATGAATTTGAAGCTAATTCTTCAAAGGACTACACCCAAATCAGGCAAAGGATTACTGGTGGATGATCAAAGGATCTCAACGACTCTTTAGACATGCTAATCATCTCAACGTCTCTTTCACGCCTCTATATAAAGGAGTGAAGACTTGAAGATTAAAGATAGAGATATATACAAGTTAAAAAGCGCCAAAACTCTGTCAATTTGATTCTACAAAGCACACTGAATTTCTGCACTGATTTGATACATCTTAGAAATTCAAAAGTCTAGAGTCTTTATTGCATTGTATTGTGAACACCACTGATTGTATATCAAGTGTTCAAGTCAAACTTATTTCATTGTATTTTTGTTTGATCAGAAGACTCTTGCCTGCGTGCTTGAGCATTAGAAGACTCTTGCTTAGTGCTTGAGCATTGGAAGACTCTTGCGTGTGTGCTTGAGCACTTTTAAGAAGTCTCATACTTAGATAGTACTGAGCATTTGTAATCTTTGTGATTATAGTGAAATCTCATTGGAAGTGCAAGGGGGACTGGACTACTTCCGATTTGTGGAAGGAACCAGGGTAACTGCTTGTGTGTTGCTATTCTTTTCTCTGCTTTGATCTTTTCCGCTGCATATCTGATTCTGGTTATTACATCAGAAGCACCTACAAACTGCTTCTGAAGTATTATCGGAAGAAGTAATTTTTGAGAGAAAAAGAAAACACAATTCAACCCCCCCCCCTTCTTGTGTTTTTCTCACCTTCAATTGGTATCAGAGCTTGCTCTGTTATCATAAGCACTTAACCGTGTGACAGATCAAGATCCAAGAAAAACATGTCTGGAGGAGAGGAATCAACTACATCCTTAAAATACACAAGTGTCAAACATGACTATGATACTGCTGAAAGGAAATCAGATTCTGGAAAAGCTCCAAAGTTCAATGGAGATCCAGAAGAGTTTTCATGGTGGAAAACCAATATGTACAGCTATATCATGGGATTGGATGAAGAACTATGGGATATACTTGAAGATGGAGTTGATGATCTGGATTTGGATGAAGAAGGAGCTGCTATTGATAGAAAGATACACACTCCTGCTCAGAAGAAAACTTACAAAAAGCATCACAAGATCAGAGGGATCATCGTTGCTTCTATTCCTCGTACTGAATACATGAAGATGACTGATAAATCCACTGCTAAGGCAATGTTTGCATCACTCTGTGCCAACTACGAAGGAAGCAAGAAGGCCAGAGAAGCAAAGGCCCTAATGCTAGTTCATCAGTATGAGCTGTTCAAAATGAAGGATGATGAGAGTATAGAGGAGATGTACTCAAGATTTCAAACTTTAGTATCTGGACTGCAAATACTGAAGAAGAGCTATGTCACTTCTGATCATGTTAGTAAGATTCTGAGAAGCTTGCCTTCTAGATGGAGACCCAAAGTAACTGCTATTGAGGAAGCTAAGGATCTAAACACTTTAAGTGTTGAAGATCTTGTCAGTTTCCTCAAAGTGCATGAAATGAGTCTAAATGAGCATGAGTCCTCTAAGAAGAGTAAATCTATTGCTCTACCATCTAAAGGGAAGTCCTCCAAATCTTCTAAAGCTTATAAGGCCAGTGAATCTGAAGAAGAATCACCTGATGGAGATTCTGATGAAGATCATTCTGTGAAGATGGCTATGCTGTCCAACAAGCTTGAGTATCTTGCAAGGAAGCAGAAGAAGTTTTTGAGCAAGAGGGGTGGCTATAAGAACTCCAAGAAAGAAGATCAGAAGGGGTGCTTCAACTGTAAGAAGCCAGGTCATTTAATTGCTGATTGCCCGGATCTTTAGAAGGAGAAGTCTAAAAGCAGATCCAAGAAACCAAGCTTCAGCTCCAGTAAATTCAGAAAGCAAATCAAAAAGAGCTTGATGGCAACCTGGGAAGATCTGGACAGTGAATCTGGTTCTGATAAAGAAGAAGCAGATGATGATGCAAAAGAAGTCATGGGGTTAGTGGCAACGGTATCATCAGAAGCAGTATCAGAAGCTGAATCAGATTCAGAAGATGAAAATGAGGTATATTCCAAGATTCCCAGACAAGAACTTGTTGATTCTCTAAAAGAACTCTTATCACTATTTGAACACAGAACCAATGAGTTGTCTGATTTAAAAGAAAAATATGTTGATTTAATGAAACAACAAAAAACAACTCTATTGGAACTGAAAGCTTCTGAAGAAGAACTCAAAGGGTTTAACTTCATATCAACAACATATGAAGATAGAATCAAGATTCTTTGTCAGAAGCTACAAGAAAAATGTGATAAAGGTTCAGGCAATAAACATGAAATTGCCTTGGATGATTTTATTATGGCTGGTATAGACAGAAGCAAAGTTGCTTCTATGATCTACATCACATACAAAAACAATGGCAAAGGGATAGGATATTCTGAAGAGAAATCCAAAGAATATAGTCTCAAAAGCTACTGTGATTGTATCAAGGATGGATTGAAATCCACCTTTGTGCCTGAAGGTACTGATGCTGTAACTGCTGTTCAGTCAGAATCTGAAGCTTCTGGTTCTAAGGCTAAGATTACATCAAAGCCAGAAAACCTCAAGTCTAAGGTTATGACAAAACCTGATCCTAAGACTTCAAAGATTAAAATTCTGAAAAGATCAGAACCTGTTCCTCAGAATCTGATCAAACCAGAATCTAAAATCTTAAAGCCAAAGGATCAGAAGAACAAAGCAGTTACTGCTTCTGAGAAAACAATACCCAAAGGTGTTAAACCTAAGGTATTGAATGATCAGAAGCTACTCAGCACTCATCCCAAGGTACAAGGGAGGAAAAGTAAAACCTCCAGAACTAACCCAAAAGGACCCATGAAAATATGGGTACCTAAATCTGAATTGGTTAAAACTGCAGGTGTGCCTAAGGGCAAAAGAGAAACAAAAGTCATGGTACCTAGACAGCGGGTGTTCAAGGCATATGACAGGAGAGAAAGCTTTGTTCCTTAACCTTACCATGAAAGATGGAGAAGTGAAGTTTGGTGGCAACCAAACTGGAAAAATCATTGGTACAGGTACTATTGGTAATTCCTCCATTTCAATTAATAATGTGTGGCTTGTAGATGGTCTGAAGCATAACCTATTGAGCATTAGTCAATTTTGTGACAATGGGTATGATGTCATGTTCAGTAAGACCAACTGCACATTAGTCAACAAGGATGACAAATCCATTACATTCAAGGGAAAGAGAGTTGAGAATGTCTATAAAATTAATTTATCTGATCTGGCTGATCAGGAGGTAGTTTGCCTTCTATCAATGAATGATAAAAAATGGGTATGACATAGAAGGTTGGGACATGCTAATTGGAGATTAATTTCTAAAATTAGCAAGTTACAACTTGTCAAAGGATTGTCTAACATTGATTATCATTCAGATGTACTTTGTGGTGCGTGTCAGAAAGGGAAAATTGTGAAAAGTACTTTCAAATCCAAAGACATTGTATCAACCTCTAGACCCTTAGAATTACTCCATATTGATCTTTTTGGACCAGTTAACACTGCATCCTTATATGGAAGTAAATATGGATTAGTCATTGTTGATGATTACGGCAGATGGACTTGGGTAAAATTCATTAAAAGTAAAGATTATGCAAGTGAAGTGTTTAGCAGTTTCTGCACTCAAATACAATCAGAAAAAGAATTAAAAATTTTGAAAATCAGAAGTGATCATGGTGGAGAATTTGAATATGAGCCATTTGAATCTTTTTGTGAAAAATATGGGATTCTCCATGAATTTTCTTCTCCTAGAACTCCACAACAAAATGGGGTTGTAGAGAGAAAGAACAGACCATGTTATATTCAAAATAGGATCTATATCAGACCTATGTTGGAGAAAACTGCATATGAACTCTTTAAAGGAAGAAGACTCAATATCTCTTACTTTCATCAGTTTGGATGTACTTGTTACATTCTAAACACTAAAGACTATCTGAAGAAATTTGATGCCAAGGCCCAAAGAGGAATCTTTTTAGGTTACTCTGAAAGGTCAAAGGCGTACATAGTGTATAATTCAGAAACACATTGTGTTGAAGAATCTATGCATGTTAAATTTGATGATAGAGAGCCTGGAAGTAAAACTCCAGAGCAAAGTGAAAGTAATGCAGGTACAACTGAATCTGAAGATGCATCAGATTCTGATCAACCTTCTGATACTGAAAAGCATTCAGAAGCTGAATCAAGTCCAGAAGCTGAACCTACTCCAGAAGCTGAGTCTATTTCAGAAGCAGAACCTAGTCCAGTAGTACATAATGAAAATGCTTCTGAGGACATTCAAGATAACACTCAGCAGTTTATTCAACCGAAATTCAAGCACAAATCTTCACATCCTGAGGAGCTAATCATTGGAAGCAAAGACAGTCCTAGAAGAACAAGATCTCACTTTAGACAAGAAGAATCTTTGATAGGATTGCTTTCAATAATTGAGCCTAAAACTGTTGAAGAAGCTCTCTCAGATGATGGATGGATATTGGCTATGCAAGAAGAGCTAAATCAGTTCCAAAGGAATGATGTGTGGGATCTGGTACCCAAACCTTGTCAGAAGAACATTATTGGAACAAAATGGGTTTTCAGAAACAAGCTGAGTGAACAAGGAGAGGTAACCAGAAACAAAGCTAGACTTGTTGCTCAAGGTTACAGTCAACAAAAAGGCATTGATTACACTGAAACATTTGCTTCAGTTGCAAGATTGGAAGCAATCAGGTTACTTTTATCCTATGCAATTAATCATGGCATAATATTATATTAAATGGATGTCAAGAGTGCTTTTCTTAATGGTGTCATTGAAGAAGAAGTGTATGTCAGACAACCTCCTGGATTTGAGGATCTTAAGCATCCTGATCATGTTTATAAACTTAAGAAATCACTATATGGCTTGAAACAAGCTCCTAGAGCTTGGTATGATAGACTAAGTAATTTCTTAATTAAAAATGATTTTAAAAGAGGACAAGTTGACACAACACTCTTCAAAAGAACTCTTAAGAAAGACATTCTGATTGTGCAAATATATGTTGATGATATAATATTTGGTTCTACTAATGCATCTCTTTGCAAGGAATTTTCTAAGTTAATGCAGGATGAATTTGAAATGAGCATGATGGGTGAATTGAAGTTCTTTCTTGGAATTCAAATCAACCAAAGAAAAGAAGGAGTATATGTTCATCAAACAAAATATACAAAAGAGCTTCTGAAGAAGTTCAAGCTAGAAGATTGTAAAGTGATGAACACTCCAATGCATCCAACCTGCACCTTAAGCAAAGAAGATACTGGAACTGTAGTAGACCAGAAGCTATACAGAGGTATGATTGGTTCTCTGTTATACCTCACTGCATCTAGACCTGATATTTTATTCAGCGTATGCTTGTGTGCAAGATTTCAATCAGATCCTAGATAATCTCATTTAACTGCTGTTAAGAGAATCTTCAGGTATCTGAAAGGAACAACTAATCTTGGACTCCTGTATAGGAAATCCCTAGATTACAAGTTGGTTGGATTCTGTGATGCTGATTATGCTGGTGACAGGATTGAAAGAAAATCAACCAGTGGAAATTGTCAATTCCTGGGAGAGAATCTGATATCCTGGGCAAGCAAAAGACAAGCAACTATTGCTATGTCTACAGCAGAAGCAAAATACATTTCAGCTGCAAGTTGCTGTACACAACTACTTTGGAAGAAACATCAGTTGGAAGATTATCAGATTAATGCTAACAGTATTCCCATCTTTTGTGATAATACTGCTGCTATTTGTTTGTCAAAGAATCCAATTCTACATTCTAGAGCCAAGCATATTGAGATCAAACACCACTTTATCAGAGACTATGTTCAAAAAGGAATTTTTGATATACAATTCATTGATACTGAGCATCAATGAGCTGATATATTTACTAAACCTTTATCTGTTGAAAAATTTGATTTTATAAAGAAAAATTTGAACATGCATTTTGTGTCTGATTAAAAAAAATGTCTTGCCTCTGAATAAGAAGTTTGGTTCTGAAGTCTGTTCAGAAGCAACTGGTCCATCAGAAGCTCTTAACTGAGGTTCTGAGGAAAATGTGCTTATGAAGATGACGTCAGCACTAAAACTTCAGAAGTGGTATTCTTTGCTTCTGAATAGCAAGGTTAGTGGGATCGTTGGCAGTTACTTTTTGTAACAGCTGTCCCATTAACCAAAGGTTAGTTTTCTGAAAAGTTTCTGACGTGGTCTATTTGTATTGGAGTATAACAAAAAGGGCAATGATGTTTTATATGCTTTTGAACTTACTATCACGCGCCCCCTATTTGTCATTAATGCTATGTTTGTTTGTCCCCTTTGAATTGCAAACGTTTTGATAAAAACACTTAAACAAACACACACTACTCACTACACAACTCACACTTTCATTTCATCTCAAACCTTCTCTGCTAAGAAACTCTCAAACCCTAGAAACCCTTTTCATCTACATTCAATCAAATGGCTTCTTCAAGTTCTGCACCTGGATCATCTTCAAACATGCAACAACAAGAGGCTCCTGCCTACGAAATCAAAGGAAGAACCATGTCCTTGGAGGAATGGGAATTGAAAATACAATCTGAAAGTCCAGTGGATTTCAACTCATTGGCCGCTCACAACTGTGATAGTGGAAAATTTTATGACGCTCAAGGCTTGGGAAGCTATTTCAACTTTCTGAACGGTCCAACCTATCAAACCCTGGTACGACATTTCTGGGTCAGGGCCAGCATTCATGATAGAGAAGCTTCAAAAGTTGAAGAAGCTGAGAAAATACTTCTCAATGCTGAACTGGAAGGGAAATCCAGAGAGGAAATGGGATTGGAACCATTTTCTCAAACTCAGATAAGATCAAGCATCATGGGGATCCCTGTATGGATCACTGAGGATGTGATTGTTTTTGTCCTCAGAAGGCCAGCAAAAGGAGATTATAAAGCTGGAATCACAAAACCCAAGGATAGCCCCTGGAATGATATTGTGAATAAAACCCTCTTCAACAAGGTCAAGAATTTTGCTTATGCAGATATGAATGCCAAGACCAAGGTGATGCTGAAGATTCAGAATGAGAATCTGCTACCAAAAGGTGGTGGTAGTGATCAACCGTCTCTGGAGCACAAAATCCTTTTACACTTCTTCATAACTAGTGTAAAGGCAAATGCCCAAATACATTTTCAGGCATATGGTTCAACAGCTCAGAGAGAGCCAGCAGAAGAATAGGCGCTGGGTGCCCTATGGGAGGCTTCTCTCTGAAATCTTTCACCAAGGAGGGATTATAAATATGCTGAAGGAAGCTAATATTTTCTCTGATTAACAGTTGGAAACTGTTAGAGGGAAGATCATCAATGCTGAAACTCTAAAATCAATGAAGTTGATTGTTGTAGAGGATGTCAAGAAGCTAACCACAGATTTGAAAGAATCTGATGCAAAATCAGCTTTGATGGCCAACTTTCCCCCCATCTGTAAACAAGATCCCTTGGATGTTCAGATGAACTACATCAGGGAACACTTTAAAAGGACCAAAGAGAAAATCAGCCTGAAGGATGTTCCTGAACAAATGTTTGGAGGAACTCTTCCTGTTGCCAAGAGCAGGAAATCAAAGAGCAAGCCCCTTTCAAAGGAAGAATACATGGAAGAAGAAGAGGCACAAAGGAAACCATCCAAGAGGATCAGGAAAGAGACCAAGGTTGAGGTTGCAGCACCAAAGCCTAAGAAAGCAAAAGCTATTGTTTCTGCTTCTGAAGTAGTTGTTGCTTCTGAAGAAGTTCCTGCTTCTGAAGAAGATGTTCAGAAGCAAAGAAACAAAAAGCCTAATGCTAGGGAAGCTGCTCTTCAAACAATAAAGGACAAGAAAGCAAGGAGTATGAAGACCTCTCAGGAGCGCATGGAGGAATATGCTGAACAGATAGGAGCTTGGGAAGAAGAGCCAAGTCCTAAGAAAGCTAAGGTTAATAAACCCAGTGTAATGCCAATGTTTGTACCTACAGAAGAACAATGACAATATGCTAGAGATTATACTACCTCTGAGTTGGCAAAGAGGAAGCAGATGAGAAAGCAGAAGCAAAGGGAGGAACAACTCAAGGCTGCAGGGTATGAGCTTGCCCCTGAGAAAGCAGCTGTAATTGCTTCTTTAGCTGCTGAATTAGAACAAGAAACTGTCAAGGAAGGAGTAGCATTGCTATCACAAGCTTTGAAAGATAAGCATGCTTCAGGAGCTACTTCATCAGAACCAGCTTCTAAAGCTTCAGAAGCAGCTCATCTAGAAGGTCAATCTTCAGGTATTCATACTTTCTCAAAAGCTAAAGTCAATACTCAGATTCCTGACCTTTCATCTTCACCCTCTTCACTCTCATCATCATCCACTGAATCAGATGATAAACCTCTAAGTCAGCACATCAACAAATTCCTCACAAAATTCAAACCAACCAAACTAACAGCTGATGGGAGAATTGATTTTGAGCAGACACAGATTGAATTCTCTGAACAGAGGATAAAAATCTGTGAAAGATTCAATTTGCCTGCTGATCATTTCTTTCAACCACCCTTAGTTGAACCAGTCAGTATCCAATACCCTGAAACCAATCCACAAAATCACCAAACTCCACAAAGAGCCTCTGAAGTTGTTTCAGAAGCAACTTCAGAAGACCCCCAACAACAAGATACCTCATCTCTTCACAACCTAGAAAAACATCTAGGAGGAGAAATGCAACCAACCCCAACAAAGGCCTCTAAAACAGTCCCTGAAAAGATTGTTTTGGAAAACCAACAAACAAACACCCAACAAGAAACTCAAACCGTCCCTGAGCAAACTGTTCCTGAACAAGTTGCTTCTGACCAAGAGCAAAGTGTTCCTGAACAAACTATTCCTGAACATATTGCTTCTGAACAACCAGAACAAACAGAACAACAACCAGAATCACCAACCATCAATCTAACTTCTTCTCCTGAACCACAAACAACTTCTGACCAACCTTCTACATCTCAAACAACCATCCCTGAACCTACACCTATTCCAGATACAATCCTGGAATCTGAGTATATTGATGAAGAGCTTTTAAGGTTGAGTGATGAGATTCAGAGACTGATTCTTCTCAGAACAGTTCCTGTACCTCCCATTCACTACATTGATCAATGGATGGATCTGAAGAAAGATTTCAATAAGCTGCTGGATCAATTGAGTACAAAGTGCATCTCAAATCACTCTGTTATGCTGAAGAAAATGTTGGATGATATGCATGAAGCTGCTAGAGTGAAATAGCTTGACTATGTGCCTTTGTTAGCCAACTCTCCTTTTTATCCAGAAGCTGATTACATCTTAATGGCTGATAGAATTCAAGCAGGGCTGAGAAGAAGACTAAGAGCCAAAGAAGAAATGGTAAACAAGCAACAAGAAGAACTCAAGAAGCAGTCTGAGCAGATTAAGTACTTAATGGAACAGATGTCTAAACTAGCCAAACCTTAGTTGCATACAAATTTTGCTTGTTTAGATTTTTGTTTTAAGTTTTATAATTGCTTTGACTATGTATTTTGACTTGTTTATCATGAATTTTATCATTGCTTCTGAATCTATTGTTAATTTTTCATACTATTTACAAAGTCTTGCTCTGATCATAATTGTTGTATTTTAATGTTGTTTGCTCTGATACACTGTTAATTTCAGCTTCTCATTCTTTTGCTCTGATACTCTTTCTTTTGTTTTTACTTACTTTTTGTTGATGACAAAAGGGGGAGTAGTTGTATAGTATTTTTAGGCTCTGAGCCCCATTAAATGAGCTTTGCTCTGAACCATTTTTTTTGTGTGCTCTGAACTTTTCATTATCATGTGAGTATTTTATTGAAATTTAATTAATGAGTATAGAACTTAGGGGGAGCTTACAAACCTCACCTTAAAAGATCTATTAGACTCATGGGGAGCTTACAAACCTCTATCCCAGTAGTCAACTTATTAATTAGATCAACAACAATTGAACATTTTAAATACTATTGTTTGTCATCATCAAAAAGGGGGAGATTGTTGGAACAAAATGTGTTTCACAATGAACCTTAATGAGTTTTGATGATAACAAAGTATTAAAAATTGTCAATTGGTTATTGCTAATAATTGTTCAAGTGTACAGGACCAAAGGCTAGTCAAGTAATTTCAATAGGTCTTGGAAGAACAATGGAGAGCAAATAAATTTGAAGCATCTGAAGAAAACTGCGTCTGAAGCTAAAGTGCTCCTGAAGTGATGATGTCATCAGAAGCAGAAAATCATCAGAAGCAAAGTTTTCATCAGAAGCGATATCATCACCAGAAGCTACATTTAATCCGTAAATTCAAACTGAAGATCCAAAGTAGCTGTTTCTCATTTCAACCTCGTCTAAGAAGAACGAAGAATTGAAAGGGAGGTATCAACGGTCACTTGAAGCGCACTGAGTATTTGTCCTTCGTTAACAGAGTTGAGAAAGTACAAATGTACCACCACTACCTCCACTACTCTGTTTTTGTCTACGCTACAAGACAAGACAACAGCCATGCCTGCAGAATTTGTTCCTTCAAGATGGGAATGAATTTGAAGCTAATTCTTCAAAGGACTACACCCAAATCAGGCAAAGGATTACTGGTGGATGATCAAAGGATCTCAACGACTCTTTAGACGTGCTAATCATCTCAACGTCTCTTTCACGCCTCTATATAAAGGAGTGAAGACTTGAAGATTAAAGATAGAGATATATACAAGTTAAAAAGCGCCAAAACTCTGTCAATTTGATTCTACAAAGCACACTGAATTTCTGCACTGATTTGATACATCTTAGAAATTCAAAAGTCTAGAGTCTTTATTGCATTGTATTGTGAACACCACTGATTGTATATCAAGTGTTCAAGTCAAACTTATTTCATTGTATTTTTGTTTGATCAGAAGACTCTTGCCTGCGTGCTTGAGCATTAGAAGACTCTTGCTTAGTGCTTGAGCATGGGAAGACTCTTGCGTGTGTGCTTGAGCATTTTTGAGAAGTCTCATACTTAGATAGTATTGAGCATTTGTAATCTTTGTGATTATAGTGAAATCTCCTTGGAAGTGCAAGGGGGACTGGACTTCTTCCGATTTGTGGAAGGAACCAGGATAACTGCTTGTGTCTTGCTATTCTTTTCTCTGCTTTGATCTTTTCCGCTGCATATCTGATTCTGGTTATTACATCAGAAGCACCTACAAACTGCTTCTGAAGTATTATCAGAAGAAGTAATTTTTGAGAGAAAAAGAAAACACAATTCAACCCCCCCCCCCCCCCCCCCCCCCCCCCCCCCCCTTCTTCTTGTGTTTTTCTCACCTTCAGTTTATTCGACATTGGCTAAAACGTGTCACGATGGCTATTTCGTGACACGATTTTAAGAATCCTAATTTGAAAGTGTTTACTTTTTGTGGTGTGGATTAAACAAAAGAGGAAAAGTGAGTCCAGGAAGCATACCATAGTGGCATATATTTTTGAGTTGATACATATAATACATGGAGGTGTATCTAGCATTAAGAAAACTTATTGGGCTTTGACCAAAACATAGCAACTAGGTCACTTGTGTGATATAAAAGGACAAGCTGCATATCACAATATTCATTCACGTTTAGTCACAACGCTTTGACACTTTTTGGAGAGGGAAATGGAAACAAGCAGGAGGTGACATCACGTATCACAAAAGAAAGCAACATCCAATGAAAGAAAATTGAGGAGCACCGTCGGCAACGACGGAATTCTATCGGTTTATTTTCTTCTTTATGTTGTTTGCTTATTTGATCATGTCTAGCTAGTTTCTTTTGATTAGGTCTGAGATGATTCTGTAACCCTAATTGAAGCATATTGTTGTGAAACTCTATTTATTGTGAATGACAATCTAGTTTTTATTCAATTCAATTGTTCTTAATGCTTTTTATATTCTGATCAAATATAAACATGATTTAGTGAGAACGAATGACTACTGATCCTAGCTTTCGACTTAGATCTAATTGATTTGTTCTAATAAACATGGTTAGTCTAGGAATGGATAATCGTTTGTTAGTGATATTAGTTTAACGTGCTTAAACCTTCAAAGATTATTAGACCACTTAAGGAATTAGGGGCTAGAGTTTGAGAAGAGGGTCCTAACTCAAGGGATTGATTATGACTATTTTGTTAACTATTGTGGAACTAGAAAATCATTCATAAGTATAGGTGTAGTATACCAATTAGGGGAACATAGATGATTCAAAAGACCTGATCTAGGGTTAATATAGTAAAATCACACGAAAAAATTAGGTTAAATCTAGGATTAATACTGCGTCACGGGTTAACTTTCAGAAATAAGAGATGCTGTTAAAACAAACTCAATATAATTTAATTATGAAACTTAATGTCTACCAAAAATACATTTTTACTCTTAATTTTTTGACACATCATAAAAATTATATCTTTTTTGTCTTTTGCTTCAACATCTCTCTATTTTCTCTCTTTTAAGAACAAATTAAAACAAACTCACTCGATAAATCTATTTATGAAATTTAATGTCTTCCAAAAATACAATATTACTCCTTCTTAATTATTTGACACGTCAAAAAATTTATATCCTTTTTTTTCTTTTGTTTCAACATCTCTCTATTTTTCTCTCTCTTAATCATAATCCCAATGGAAACAATTTTTCTATAATTCAACTTCTAAAAATATAAAGATTTAAAAACAATTTACAATCTATTATCTTTCTCTAATTATGAAAATTAATGAACAATAAAATCACAATTTTGTCCCATATTAATATTTTGACACCTCAACATATATTTACCTTTTTGTGTCTTTTGTAACAAAAGATTTTATTTAGCTGAGGGAGAAATTAACTTCCAAAATATTGATGTGATTTTGTAACATAAATAAAATTCCTTTTCTATTGTTATAATTTTTAAAAAATCAGGTTCAACAAAAAAAATTAAAATCGTCTTTAAATGAAAAAATGATAAAAGCAACAAAGTGGATCAAAGCATAGAATCAGCAGATGGTTTTCATATGCTAAGATAAGAAAGTAATGACATTGATATAAGATAAGAAAACAACAGCAGCGATAAAAGCATAGAATCCCTTTCAAATGAATGATATAATGAAAAACAAAGGAAAAACAACTTTATTTTTCATTACCAAACAGAGAAGAAAATAATAGAAGGACTCAGTGAAAAATCACAGAGATAAATAGTTAGAATCATTAAGCAATTTGAATTTTTTTTTTATTTTTTATTTTTTAAAAGTAACCAATTTGAAATTTGAACTCTTTTCAATATATAAAAATTTACAAGTACCGTGAATTGAAACAAAATACAAAGTCTTGTGGGAAATATATAAAACACTTCAGCCAATTTCACTCGCCGTCTCGCCCCAACCCCAACAGAGTATAAAGTGTCTCAAAAAAATGCTAATAAATCATGTCAATGATAATTTATAAAATTAAAATGATTTTCTATTTCCTTTTTTTGTCTTTCTTTGAATTAGCGAAAATATGGTTAAAACCTAAGTACATGATTTATGTACAAGTACAAAAAAGAAATCTTCCAATCCAAATAGACACAAATAAAGGATGAAGTTTCAAAACCGAATCTTAGTAAACAAGAAACAAAGAAGACAGATCAAACCATAGAAAGTTACTCAGAACAGCATTTTTCACAATTTAAGTTACGTCTAGTTTAGAAATTACTTCATAATAATAACTTTTCATGTTGATATCCTGCATATATTCAAAAGATACCATTTGGCCAGTTTCTTAAATTATTTTGATTTCCTCTAATTGCATAAACTTGTTGAAATATGGGAGGGAATAAATTCAATTACCATGCCAAAACAAATAGGAGAATCAATAAAGATCGACTAATATGAATAATGAAAAAAAAAAAAAAATTAAGCTGCTACTATAAAATATTTTCTTTGCACTTTTGAAATTCCATCATCCATTTTCCTTGTATACACAAATAAGAAAATTTGAAAATCATCTCCAACACAAGAAAGCTTCACATTTGTTTAAATAGTATGTTCTAATTTGAATTTAACCTTTAGATGAGTCACATCTTTAGTTCCAAAGTTAAAAAGAGAGAAAAAAAAAGTTGTATTTGAAAAAGGTAAATGAAGGAGCTTGTGAAAATATTTAAGTTGAGATACCAATTTCAACTTATACAAGTACGTATTAGTTAGGAAAAATCATAATAAAAATATAAGAACATTTCAATATTTCTATTTCTATAAGTACTAGGTTCAAAGATTATTCAATCTAACAATAAAATAATGCACTATCAATCACAATCACATTAGAAACCTTTTCAATGACAATCACGTTAGAAACCTTTAAATGCAAGATAACATAACATACTCTATTATGAATGCAACTCCGCGATCCACTCTGGAGGCGGCCCGAACATCTTCAAATGATCAGGATAGTCAGACAGAGGGGAAATCCGACCCTGATCCAAGTGAAAAACACTCATATTGAAATCTAGAGTAATACCATTATTATAGATCACACAATTGCCGCTCCCTAAACCCAAATCTGAAGCACATGCTGAGAACGAATAATCACTCTCCAAGAACAAAACCAAATCTCCTAAATTAGTCAACTTCACCCACTTTTTCTGCTTCTCATCAAGCCTAAACACATCAATCCTTACAATAACACGATCATCATTTTTATATATATCCACTAGCAACAACTGAAAGTCACTAGTCTCGACCAAGAATTTACTTTCTCCGCCAATCACAGGCTCAGCTATAAAATGATAGCTCAAGTCTGATTCAATCATAACAGTCCGACCAGTTTTGTCTACCATACAAGGCCTCCCTCTAAAATAGCAAACATATCTTCCACGGAAGGTTGACATGTTGGCTGACATGTTGGGGATCGTCTTTGAACGGTCGTCCCCGCAACGAAACATAATAGGATTCCCATGTAAATCAGTTGTCAGAAATACTAGAGGTTGTTCCCCCTGACACGTGGCAACATATGACTTTAAACAACACCTGCAATAGATGTAGGACATCTGTCGAAGATGGATGACAGAGAGTTTGTTGAAGTCGAGAACATTATTGAAACAAGATGGTAAAGGTTTGTAGGAGTTAAATAAGAAAGGGTACAGGAGTTGGGTTTTGCCGTCAAAATTTGGTCCAATTCTGATTAACCAAGGGCACTGGTGGAGAGTTTGTTTGTGTTTTGGTGGTTTGATGAGAAAAATGTCGTGTTTGATGAGGTAGCTAATGGCATCAACGTTGGTGTGGGAACCGAATAGTTGGCAGGAGAGTTGTCCAAACTTTACGGGTAAATAGTGTTTTTGATAGTAATTTGGGATAGAAGATCGCCACCAAGAACAGACGGAACGAGAGCGAATGAGGTAAAGTTCCCTGTTAAGTTTTTGTGATATTAGTTGCAGAAGCTCACGTGGAAGCTGAGACCAATCTGCTGCCATGGATCGTAGTGGTAAGGTTTGTGGTGCTCGCCGTTAGGGTTTTATTCATGAAGCGTTATTTACACAATATATATTTGGGGATATGTTTTTTTTGTACATAATCTCTTATTTTTGGTACAATATATTATTTTTGTACAGTATTATTATAATATTTTAATCTATCCTATACTTCTTTTTCGAAAAGGAAAAAAAAATCAATTTTATACTTCTATACTTTTTTTGAGAGATACTTCTATACTTATATACCAAGATATATAACCCATGCGTTGCACAGATTTAATTAGATGATTTTTAATACTCCTTAAGTATTGAATATAATTTTCTCAAAAAAAAGTATTGAATATAATAGGAAAAAAAATCAAACAAAACATATGTATCTGGTTCAAATTTTTAACCAAATACATCAATTTTGTTTAACTTTTTTTTTTTGTTTATATTCGATTCCGAAGTAGTACTTTTTATCGAAAATAACTTCTATACTTATATGTTTATTAATGCTGGGTTGAAAAAAATATTTAAACTTTATATTCACGTCGGAATTACTCTATGTATCATGTTGTATTATAAGTTATGTCACCCATTGAATATACTTTGATGTTCTATTGATACACCTTGATGATTTAGGTTTCATTTATTGCATTTTTAAGGGACATAATTTCATGTTCTGTCTTTTTATTTTGAGGGAGATGCTGACGATGGACTTGATTGATTGCTTGTGGCAGTAAAAGAAAGCCGAAATTAAGCAATAGATGTCATGACCACATCTTTCTTTAGTATACGTTGAGTTAAATTTTTGCCAGAGATATTGGATCATTGTGATATATGTATTGCAATATCTTTTTTTTTGAATTTCTGCTTGGTACACCTTCATATGAAGCTGCTCTCTTATTAATTGATAGTGTGACTTTCACGTGAAAAGGCTTTATAAGTATTAGAATAAAAAATATTTATTGTATAAATTATTAGATATTATTAGAATATAAAATATTCTAATAATAAGATGATATGATAGACACATGATAGGATTAGAAAACAGGTTTTCTATCTATTGTACATAATTTCGCATTATAAGTAGCCAAGCACTTAAGGAACCCAACAGACACACATCGGCAACTGCATAACAGGGTTCTTAGATCACACCTCAAGGTACACATTCTCTCATACTGACTTAATCGACAGAGTGCTTGCATCCACTCCCCACTCGCCACCAACACTTCTTGTGATCAAAACACTAACTAAGCAGAAGCTAGTTTATATTATTTGATGTGAGATTCACCTAGGGACATCACTTAATTATAAATAGGGGATTAAAAAACAAATTTTAGTGTGGGCAGCCGTCCCTAATTTGCACTGCTTGCATCGGCCCCCGGTATAATAACATTAACTAAGCAGAATAATGCAAGTATCACAAGCACATAAGAAACCTATTCAAAATAGCATACTCCGTTATGAATTCAATTAACTTTTGACAATCCACTCCGGTTCCGAGAACAAGCTGAGATATTCAGACACAGACAATCGATGACTTTGATTCAAGCAATAAACACAGCAATAAGTACATATCTTGTATGCATCATCAATAAAGACGACACAATTCCCTTTGGCAACACACAAATCCAAAGCTGAAGCGGAAAATGAACATCCATTCACAAAGAACAAGACCCTATCCCCTAAACTCATCAACTTCACGCATTTTTTTTATACTTCTCGTCAAGTCTAAACACATCAAAAGTCTTAAGATTCTCATAAATATTAACTAACAACAACTCACTCTCACTCTCCACCAGTAATTTTCTATCTCCAGGAATAAAAGGATTATCCACTAACTAGACACTCGAGTCCCATTCAATTGCAATTGTCCTACCAGTATTGTCAACCAAGTAAAACCTTCTTTTAAACACACAAATATATACATATTTAGTTGACATGTCGAAAATGGGTTTCCAATAGCTGTTGAGGGAACATAACAACATCAGATGGGGGAAATATTCCGAAATGCCGAGAACCATCGTGTGTTCTCCATGGCACATGATAGCAAGGAACTTTTCACGCTTCTTGTTGTAGAAGAAATAGTTACGACGATTAAAGTCTCCGTAGTCCATGATGAAATCGGTTCATAATTGAGGACAGAGAGTTTATTGAAGTCAAGCACACGAGGAAAACCATTAGAAGAGTAGACTGAATTTAAGAGTAGGTGGAAGAGTTTGGTTTTGCAATGTGAGTTTTGGGTAACTCTAATCAAACAATGACGAAGTGGCTTACGGTGTTGGAGTGGTTTAATGAGAAAGAGAGTGTGTTTGAAGAGGCAGCAAAACGGAGAAGTGTTGGTGTTGTTGATGGTATTAGAGAGAGTATATGAGAGTTCGAGGAGAAGAACCTTGAGGGTAGAATTGGGATTGTGATTTGAAATGGATGAGCGCCGCCACTTTGAACAAACCGATCGAAAATGAATGAGATCAAGTTCATCGTCAATTCGTTGGGATATCAGATTCAGAAGCTCAGTTGGTAGTTCACACCAGTCAGTCGATGCCATGGCTGCTGTAGTGCTGTGTGTTACTGATTCTCCTTTCTTTTATAGTAACGAACCCTAGTGAAACATGCTACACGATTGAAAATTTACTATTCAAGGATAACTTCAAGACAGTAAAAATCACACTTTTTGAAAATCATTTATTTTTAGTTTTTCACGCAATTTTTAAGTAAACCTGATTGCTGAATATTATAGATAGTACTTTGTTGCTGCACAAACGTACAAGTATGGACAAAACTCTACTCAATCAATCTATATTGATTTATCATTAATTACTCTTGTCTCAAATGGCTGATCAATCAATCAAGAGAAGCTTCTTCCAAAGGCATAGTAGCAGTATAAACATGCTTGTATTCAGGGATTGAGTTAGAAAAAGGACCAGTAAATTCCATACCCCTCCGAACTTTTGAAGAAAAAAAACTATACTATGCTATTATATTTTTCGGTCTCAATTTTTTTTTTTTTTTTTTGTCGATTTTATACGATATTGTGTAATGACCTTGTTTTTACTCAATATATTGGACCTTAAACAACCAAGTTTCTAGGCTTTATTGCACTAATCCTTAACACCGAAAAATAAAGAACAATTTTTCTCACGTGAACATCGATTTATATATGCAATTTTTCTAGGCTTTTACTTTTCTCACAAAAATAAAATCTATATCGATTTATCATTAATTACTATTGAATGATATTTGTAAAGTGTCTTGATCTAGGTAAAACTAAATTTATCGTTGTTATTGCATCAAGTATATACAAACAATTATTTTGTGCTCTATACACTTTTATACATCCACGGATTTTGTGACGAAGTTGAACTCGTCAAACAATCATTTGGTTTTACCTACGTAACTTTGATTGTAGATATAGAGCTTAGTTAGAATTTTCAACTTTTTAACCTACAACTATTTTATGTGACTATACAACATGGCTTTCAAGGGTTTTCGTGCGTGTGGTAGTCATTCCCTTCACCTGCGGAGGAAGGTGCGATGATAAAAAGCACAGACTTCTTGAGTCCAGCAAATTCGTGCACGCGATGATCTAATTTGTGTACCTGCAAAAAGTGAATGTTCAACTACCTAATTAACTACCTTCTTGTGTACTCAGCACACGATGACTCGATTCTAGTTTTATATAAGTGCATGAACTATCTGTGTATAAATTCATGCCAAACTTAATTGTTTAGGTAGTTGAACACTGAATCCGGGGGAGATATGCAGAAATTGGAAATGATAGCAAACACTGAAAGCAACCATAAAGTGACAGAGAACTTCCCATGGAATAGCAAAGTAAAATCATTAATATAACTGAGAGAAAGAATCACTCATCCTATTTCTGAGAGGCTAGTAGGAGATAAAGGGAAAATTCTAATAAGCTGAAAAATGACCTTCATTTAACAATGAAATCTCAGAAAATTTTGCTGCAATTCAAAATGCGAACATCATATATGGTTCAATTAAATTAAGAACAAGAAAATAGAATAACCTTTTTGGTACATGACAACAAAATCTAATCTAAATATGTCAATAAACTGTTGCTTTCTACACACAATTGAGAATTATCAAATAAATTGCTTCAATATTTATATCCAAGGAAACTAAGACGGAGACCACCAATTCAACTTCAGTTTACACTATCAATTTTATTTTTTATTTTTGAATCGGCAAAATTAATACCGATAGGCCACTTACCAGAACAAGTTGTAACAAGGAGGGCTAGAAGAATACAAAACTGATGCATCAAGACTCGACTAGGAATGTCAGCAAACAGGAAAATAAAAAGATAAAGCTAAAGCAAACGCTAACAGCGACACCAAACTGTGCATAGAAAGCTGCAGCTCAGGTGCACCTGACAGACTGCAAAACACTGATACAATCTACTCAGTGCAAAGCAGACCTGAGACCTAGGAAAAAACTAATTGAAACAGGAGAACAGGCGCACAACAGTGGAGACGGACTGCGGATGCTCTAATCAGCCCCTGAAACAAGCTGAAATCAAAACTTTCTCAGTTTGCAAAGCTGTATATATTCTATACAGCTTAGCAAGCTTACTCTAGTTAGACCAAACGACACATATTTCAGATTATAACAGATAATGGTATCTCATTATAACAGATAATGGTATCTCTAATGGATCATAAGTTCATAACAAATATACGCATGTCTACGAGCTTTAATCCTTCAAAAATAATGCAAGTATAACACCACCATCAAATTTTGAATAACAACGTACACAAAGATTCTAGCAGAGTACATAAAGATCTGTTTTCAATCTTCTTTATATAAATCAAACATTGCTTCTAATTAAGCATCTTCTGAGTTCTGGACACTCCTTAGCTAGTTAATCACTCTTAGCCTGTTGTAAACCAACCCCTTGCAAGAAATGTGCTTAATTCAAATTTGCAAGCATCCTGCACCAAAAACAAGACCTCTATATCATTTCAGGATATAAACTCTTCTGAAAGATAACCTAACTCTGATTATTAATTGCAACTATTTTAGATATTTTAAATACAAAATCCAGCAACATCTATCAAAGCCAAAGAAAATGCAACGAAAATAGTTTTACAGCGTGGTCATAATTATATCTAGTTAAAATAAACATGACAGAAAAATGTGGAGATTCCAAATACAAGTACAAAATAAATCAGCTTGAAATTTACAAATACAATTAAACAAGAATTTGGTGTTTTAAATATTCATTGTCAACTTTATGAATGAGCTGAATCAGTCAATCAGGGGCAAACAATTTAGTAATGCCAAATTACAGACAAACGCCTATCAATCATGTGTCCAAAGTCTGCAAAGTGAAAGAACCGTAACTCTTATTTCTCTTTTCAGGTCTCAGAAAGTTTGTTTCCTCAACAATTAAATGCTCCTACACTGGAATTTTTAAAGTCACCAGTCGAGATCAACCTTAAGTATACTAAATTGAGATACAAGTAAAATCACCTGTCAAGATCAACATTTAAGTAAACTCAATTGAATATTAAGTGTAACTGATCAACTAAGTTTCGACTTTATAGCACCATAATATGATAATAATGCATTTGGTCAACATCAAATCAAAATAGCAAAACTAACATTGAATAAACACAACTGGCTTAGAGAGAAGAGTTGAAAAATCCACCAGAAAGCTTATCTTCTCATATCAATATGTAATTAGGGATGTCTTTTCAAAAAAATATGTAATTAGGGATTAGCTGCTAAACATATAGTCTGCAAAAGTAACAATAAAAGAAGATGATCAAGCTCATCAACATTGATTGTTACATCTTATCATACAAATCACCCCCTCAAAACAAAATGTATGAAACATATTTAGATTTCTGAAAAGTTAAAAGTGCAGATACTTATTTACAAAGAACATGATTGGTACAAAAGTAATATTTGATGCAACAACATTTCAATATTTCTATTTGTAATAACATAAACTAAGAACACAACAGAACAAAATCAAAATCACATTAGAAATTTCTCAATGCAAGATAACATACTGAGTTAGTGAAGCTGGCTTTTGATGATCCACTTCGGAGGGGGCCAGAACAAGTCGTAATATTCAGGATGATTGCACAAAGGCCAAAGCTGACGATCTTGATCCAAGTGAACAATACTTAATCTATCCTCAGAGAAGATTTCATCAATAAAGATGATACAATTCCCTTTAGGAACACACAAATCTGAGGCAGAGGCAGAAAAGGAATATTTTGTCCCTATGAACAAAACCCTATCTCTTAAATTCTTCTCGAACTTCACCCACTTCCTCTCCTTCTCATCAAGTCTAAACAAACGAATCTTTAAATCAACAGGAACAGGATCAATGTCAACTAACAGCAACTCACCCTCGCTCTCCACTAAGAATTTCTTGTTATCCTCTGGCCCACAATCAACCAATGGTTCAGCCGCTAACTGGGCTTTAGGGTCATCCTCCGGTCCAACAGTAATTGTCCTACCAGTTTTGTCAATTACTTTGTAAATCCTCCCTTTAAACACGCAGATGTTATAATACCTTAGCATGTCTTCGTCGGGCAACAAGAAACAATCTCCCGCCACTAACTGGATGGAGAGTTCGTTGAAGTCGAGTATGTCGAATGGGTAATCAAAAGAATCAGTTGAGAGGAAGGAGGATTGAGATATTTCGGTATTGCCACATGAGCTTTGGGTAACTCTAATCAACCAAGGATAGTTTTCTTGTTCTTGTTCTTGTTCCTGTGATGGTTTGATGAGGTAGAAACTATGTTTGGAGAGGTAATAGAAGGAAATAGGGATGGTGCCATAGTTGTTGTTGTTGTTGTTGATGATGATGGAATCAATGTATTGGAGGAGTGGAACGTTGAATGGTGAAATGTGAAAATGATTTCGGATGGAAGAAGAACGCCAATTGGAACAAACTGATCGAAAGCGAATGAGATCGATTTCGGTGGTGATTCGTTGCGATATCAGATTCAGAAGCTCAGTTAGGAGCTCAGACCAGTCTGGTTTCATTTTCAATGCAGCCATGGATGATGATGCTGATTTTCTTGTTCTTGTTCTTGCTTTCTTTTTTAGAAACGAACGATAAAATAGAAAACAGAATGCTAAGAATGATGAATGATGATGCAGATTTTCTTAATCATGGACAATAGGAGAAACAAGATGATGAAGATGATTGTGGTTTTGGGAGGTTGTTGAAGGTTAAGAGGAAGGGTTTCTCCAACTGTAATTCAGTTATTGTTATATTCAAAATAAAAATAGAAAAAAATAGCTAGTTTGTTTTTTTAGGAAAAAAAACATTATATTAAAATAATGAAATGGAAAAATCACTAAGATTTTTCTTTTGGGATTAAAAATTCATTAATATTTGTCTCCGTGAGTCTAACTCATTTGACAATAAATATATTGTGGTATGGAGAGATCTAAGTTTGAATATGAATTTCTAATTACTAGGTTACTTGATAAAAAAAAAAAACAAAAAAAAAACAAAATCCCCTCTTATGTGATGATAATGGGAAAATCTGGTTATTCACAAATCTCATGCATGGAAGTATGGAGTTTAAGGATATTATAACTTTGAATTTGGCCGTGCTTAGCATACGAGGATGGAAACTTCAAACAAATCCGAAAGTTATGGTATCTCTGTTTGTTCAAAGCTCGATATTTTCCTCATAGAAGTTTCTTGACATCATCCTTGGGATATAACCCAAGTTATGCATGTGTATATTCAGTACTAAATTCATTGTCTAAAGGAGTTCTAAATGGTGTACCGGTTCAGAGGAGAAAACTCCTAAAGTGGATGAACCTTGGTTGAATGTAGATCACATATCAAGAACTATACCCTGTGCTTTTCATTTGGAAAATGTGATAGCTAACGGTTTGCTTCAGACCACAAATAAGATGTGGAATCAAGAGGTTGTGAAAAACGTGTTTGTGATAAAATGGCGACTGAAATACTAAGAACACCACTCGTTACACAACTACTTGATGATAGGCTAGTGTGGAAAGTGGAAAAGAATGGACACTGCTATGTTAAAAGTACGTATAGAACTTGTGGATGCATCTCATTTACGGCGACCTATGCATTGGTCTGGAATTTGGCGGTTGAAAGCCCTAACGTAAGTCAAACACCTTTTTTGTTGCAAGTGTCGCGGTTGCTTTGCAACGAGGGCATGCCTAAAAGCTAAAGGTATTCATTGCCCACATCATTTATGAATGTTTGTTTTCAAATACTTCAGTTGCTGTAATTTTTGCGTCAAACTAAAGGTAGAACCAAGTCAGTACTAAGTAGAATCAAGTATTTTCTTTTGTGTCAAACTCGAGATAGAATCTAGGTAGTACTCACTAAGTTAGTTTTGTTTCCATTACTATCAAGAAGCTCACCACTTAACCATCAAAGTCACACTCGTTGGGTTCAAATTAACTAATTTTTTTGTGTAAATTGTGTATCACCATAGATGACTGTCAAGACTAATGTCATTAAATCTACAGAAGTGCTTATGTCACAATAAGACTAATCTATGTTCAAGTGCTTATGTGACAACTTAATATTGTGCACCCCTGCTCAAAGTCTATTCTGCAATGATCAAGTTGAGATTCTCGGCCACAAGCGAATTTGTTTGACAAATTGAGCTACACACATTGAATATAGTTTAACTCAGTTTTCTGGATATAGACATCAAAGTTAACATTGTTTAATATTAATGCTGCAAAAATTAGTAACTCAGCTATTGTTAGAAAAAGAAAAAGGGGGAATGTAATTCAATAGAGAATGTTTAGTCATATCCACACGCTTGAGGCTGCGTATATTGTTTCTGGTTTTCACATGGTCAAGAACATATGTTTCACACTGATCCCAATAAAAGGTTATACGGCTATTTACATGTTTAATAACTGCCTCAGCAATATATATTCCCTTCTTTCAATAAAATTTTGTCATAACTATGAATATTTTTGAAGTACTTTGTAACAAAGTTAAGAGATGACAATGATACAAGCAGAGTTCATCCGCATCAGCAGATGAAAGGCACCGAAACCTGGCTGAAAAGCACTGACTAGATCAATAATTCCATTGCAAAAATAAAAAACAGAAAAAGCCTATGCACTGCTGCACGACTGCAGGCAGAAGCCAACCACCTCAAGACACCGTCGGGTTCCATCTACAACCGAAGCTCCAAAACCACCCCTGATCAGACAAAACAGCAGCTCAGTTACAAGTAAATGGAACTAATAGAAAAAACATGAAAACGGATGGAAAGCCCTAGGAGCAGAAGAGAAACAATGCATCCCCTAGTTTGCTAGTTCTACTCTTCCCTGCTACAACAAGAGAGCACGGAGATACACAAGCCACCCTTCTGAATCACAACAATTCGACGGCCGAAAACAAGTCAAGGGGGAGACCAAGAAGCCAGAAACATAACATCCATAGCAGGGCACAGGAAATTGGGCACAACGAACCACGTAAAAAATAGAACACTACACAGAGACTTCCAATCCTAATAGACACAAATAAAGGATGAAGTTTTAGAACGTATTCTAAGTCTAAGTAAACAATTCAACATCTATTATGTTCAAATGAATCACAATTCAAAAGATAGCGAGGATTATTTTTAGGAGACACTAATACCATTTGGCCAGTTTCTTAAATTATTTTTATTTTCTCTAATTGCATAAACTTGTTGAAATATCGGAAGGAATAAATTCAATTAGCATCTCAAAACAAATAGGAGAATCAATAAAGATCAACATCAACATTCATAATGAAAAAGACATTTTAAGCTGCCACTATAAAGTATTTTCTTTTCTGCGCATTTTTGAAATTGCAACAAACCTCAAAAGATGAAAAATATAAAACAAAATAGATGACTAGTTTTTTATACTAAACCATGCAATATTCCATCATCCATTTTCCTTGTATACACAAATAAGAAAATTTTAAAATCATCTCCAACACAAGAAAGCTTCACATTGGTTCTTCTATCACACAACCAAGATATACAACCTCTGATGACAATTGTCAAGTAATGTAAAAACAGGCACAGTGGTAATAAAAGAGAAGGAAAAATTAAATTTATTCCTGAAACAAAAGACATAATGTAAATTATTCTTGCATTTCCACAACAGATTGTAACCAAGTTTTCCAGATGCATTTCCACAACTAAAGAAAATCAAACCCTGTGAATTCTCACATAGCACTGACTAAAACCAAGGATTATAAGAAACACTTGCATTAACAAATTAAAATTTATCCAACATCTATGATGATAAAGTAAATTAAATAAAGTGTGAGAATAATCAATTAGAAATCATAACTCTTCTCAATATATAAAAAATGTGTAGTGGGAATTGAGTAATCAATTCAAAATGATAACTTTTTGCAATAATACTGCAATATTTTGCGCTTGAACCTAGATATTTTGTCTCGTCATCTTTCTCTCTATATCCCCGGCATAAATTGATAATGTTTCCTGTTAGGATCTATAATTGTGAAGATCAAAATCCTAATAAATAATGCCTAGGAAAATTTTTAATAAAGCAAACAGGTTTTCTATCTCTTGTACAAGATTTAGCATTATAAGTAGCCAAGCACTTGAGGAACCCAACAGTCACACATCGACGACGGTATCAAAAGATTCTTAGATCACGAGTCGAGGTACACATTCTCTATCCTAAAACATCTCGCTCTTTTCTCTCTTACTGACTTAATCGACATAGTGCCTTGCATGCACCCCTAACTCGCCACAACCACATCACCGAATGTCAATTTGTGATCAAAACACCTACCTTAGAAGCTAGTTTATATTAAGAGGAAAGAATCAACACACTGCACCAAACATTCTAAAATTAGATTATTCGATTTGAGATTTAGACATCTACGGACAACACTTCAGTTTAAGTGGGGGCAGACGTCCCTAATTTGGACTGCATGCATCGATCGGTCTCCACTCTAATAACATTAACTAAGCACAATAATGCAAATATCAGAAGCAAATAAGAAACTATTGAATGCAAGATAACATACTCTGTTACGATTCAATTAACTTTTGACAATCCACTCCGGTGCCGAGAATAAGCTGAGATATTCAGACACAGACAATTGCTGACTTGGACCAACGCAATATTTACGGAAATAAGTACATATCTTGTATGCATCATCAATAAAGAAGACACAATTCCCTTTGGCAACACACAAATCCGAAGCTGAAGCAGAAAATGAACATCCATTCACAAAGAACAAAACCCTATCCCCTAAACTCATCAACTTCACCCATCTTTTATTCTTCTCGTCAAGTCTAAACACATCAAAATTCATAAGATTCTCATAAATATTAACCAACAACAAGGCACCCTCACTCTCCACTAGTAATTTTCTATCTCCATGAATAAAAGGATTATCCACTAACTGGACACTCGAGTCCGATTCAATTGTAACTGTCCGACCAGTTTTGTCGACCAAGTAAAACCTCCTTTTAAACACACAAATATCTACATATTTAGTTGACATGTCGGAAATGGGTTTCCAAAATTTGTTGAGGTAACAGAACAGCATAGGATGGGGGAAATATTCCGAAATGCCGAGAACCATAGGGTTTTCTCCATTGCACGTGATTGCAAGGAACTTTTCACGCTTCTTGTTGTAGAAGAAATAGTTACCACGATTAATGTCTCCGTATTTCCGGATGAAATCGGTTCCTAAATTGAGGATGGAGAGTTTATTGAAGTCAAGCACACGAGGAAAACCATGAGAAGAGTAGACTGAGTTGAAGAGAAGGTGGAAGAGTCTGGTTTTGCCATGTGAGTTTTGGGTAACTCTAATCAACCAAGGACGAAGTGGCTTACCATGTCGGAGTGGTTTGATGAGAAAGAGAGTGCGTTTGAAGAGGCAGCAAAACCGAGAAGTGTTGGTGTTGTTGATGGTATCAGAGAGATTATATGAGAGTCGGAGGCGTGGAACCTTTAGGGTAGAATTGGGATGGTGATTTGAAATGGAACAGCGCCGCCACGTTGAACAAACCGATCGAAAATGAATGAGATCGAGTTCATCGTCGATTCTTTGCGATATCAAATTCAGAAGGTCAGTTGGGAGATCACACCAGTCAGTCGACGCCATGGCTGCTGTGTGTTACTAATTCTCCTTTCTTTAAAAGTAACAAACCCTAGTAGAACATGCTAGACGATTGAAAATTTACTATTTAAGGATAACTTCAAGACAGTAAAAAAATCAATAATTTTATTTTAAAATCTCACTTTTTGTAAATCATTTATTTTTACGCAATTTTTTTGTAAACCTGGTTGCTCAATATTATAGATAGGGCATTGATGCACAAACGTACAAGATGCACAAAACTCTGCTAAACCAATCTATATTGATTTCTCATTGATCACTCTTGTCTCAAAATGTTGATAAACATGCTTGTATTCAGGGATGGAGCTAGAAGCAGCAGATGCCATGATCCCCTCGAACTTTTGGTAGAAAAAAAAAACTATACTATTATGATAATTTTTCGGTTTCAATATTTATTTTTTGTGGACTTTATACGATGTTTTATACTGACATGGCCTTAAACAACCAAGTTCCTGGGCTTTATTACACTACTCTTTAACTAAAATCATTAATTAACACCGAAAAATAAAGAATATGTTTTTCTCCCATTTATAGAAGAATCTTAATCCTTAACTAGAATTCTAATTTATGATTCTTCACTGCAATTTGTAGTGTTTTGATCTAGGTAAAAGTAAATTTATCGTAGTTATTATATATCAACTATATATAGACGATCTTTTTGTAGTCTATACTTTTATCATCCACGGATTTAGTGACGAAGTTGAACTTGTCAAACAATCATCTGGTTTTACCTACATAACTTTGATTGTAGATATAGAGCTTAGTTACAATTTTCAACTTTTAATCTACAACTATTTTATGTGACTATACAATATGGATTTCAAGGGTTTTCGTGTGCGTGGTAGTCATTCCCTTCACCCGTGGAGGAAGGTGGGATGATAAAAAGCTTAGACTTGGGTCTAACAAATTCGGGCACGCGATGATCTAATTTGTGTACATGCAAAAAGTGAATGTTCAATACCTAATTAACTACCTTCTTGTGTACACAATCACTCGATTCTAGTTTATATAAGTGCATGGACTATCTGTGTATAAATTCATGCCAAACTTTATTGTTTAGGTATTTGAACACTAAAACCGCGGGAGATAAGCAGAAGTTGGAAATGATGGCAAACACTGAAACAATAATGTGGCAAAGAACTTCCAATGGAATAACAATTAAAAGAAAAGATTCACAAAACATGAAAGTATGGTATATCACAGATTTCCTATTCCCGAAAAGCTAGGAGATAAAGGGGAAATTCTAATATGCTGAAAAATGACTACTATTATTTAATAATGAAATCTCAGAAAATTTTGCTGAAATTCAAAATAGTAACATCCTATATGATTCAATTAATATAAGAACAAGAAAATAGAATAACCTTTTTGATACATTAAAATAAAATATAATCTAAATATTATAAACAGAATTTGAAACATTATTAAAAATTGCATAAAATGTTGCTTTGCTGCAACTAATAGCACCGACATCATTCATGTGTATAACAGGACCATCCAAATCTTCCCGATTGACCGAGTTATAATGTTCCAACTTATGTCTCCTATACATCAAAACCATACGAGAAAACAAAACAGAAAAGTTCCTTAATGTCTATGATGAGACAAGCTTATTTTCTTATTTTCACGACATCGATTCTTATTTTCTTGAAAATTTAAAACCATGGACAGTAAAAGTAAGAGTTGCACTCTCAGATGAGACAAGCTTACAAGCAGCAATGGTTGAAAAATCCTAAATCTCTGCCACCTTTTTTGTAAAATATTTTTCAGCTAAGGTATCTATAGATGAAAAATTTATTAAAATCACTTGCAACTAGACACACACAATTGAGAATTGCAAGTAAATTGCTTCGTCAATATTTATATCAAAGGAAACAAAGACAGATACAAAGGAGACCACCAATTCAATATCATTTTACTCTATAAATTTTTATTTTTTATTTTTGAATCAGCAAAATTAATACCGATAGGCCACTTACCGGAACAAGTTGTAACAAGGAGGGCTAGAGGAATACAAAACTGATGCATCAAGACTCGACTAGGCATATCAACAAACAGGAAATGAAAAAGATAAAGCCAAAGCAAACGGTAACAGTAACACCAAACTGTGCATAAAAAACTGCACCTAACAGACTGCAAAACACTGATACAATCTACTCAGTGCAAAGCAGACCTAAGAACACGTGCACAACAGCGGAGACGGACTGCGGATGCTCAAATCAGCCCCTGAAACAACTCCCAACTAGCTGAAATCACAGCATTCTCAGTTTGCAAAGCTGTCTATACTCTATACAGCTTAGCTAGCTTACTCTAGTTAGACCAAAAGACACATATAGCAGATTATAACTGATAACAGTATCTCTAAAGGATCATAAGTTCATAACAAATATACGCATGTCTATGAGCTTTAATACTTCTAAAATAAATAATGCAAGTATAACACCACCATCAAATTTTGAATAACAACGTACACATAAAGATCATAGCAGAGTACATAAAGATCTGTTTTCAATCTTCTTTATATAAATCAAACATTGCTTCTAATTAAGCATCTTCTGAGTTCTGGACACTCCTTAGCTAGTTAATCACTCTTAGTCTGTTGTAAAACAACCCCTTTCAAGAAATGTGCTTAATTCAAATTTGCAAGCACCCAGCACCAAAACTCCTTAATGTCTGACCGAGTTATATTGTTCCAACTTATGTCTCCTTAATGTCTATGGGCACGATGTCTGCAGTATTTTTACAAGAAATGCAATATTAAGAAATAATAAAGACAGAGATTTTTCTTCATACTATCTTGTTCTCTAAGAAAGGTAGAAACATGCAGTCCCATTATACATAACCTATGTTCTCATCAGCGAAGAGTTCCCCATAAATTCAAGTCTTCACTTATCAATATTAGCTAGTGTATTTCTACTAAATTCAAATGAATCCCATGCGTTAAATATCATGCTGCACTTATCAATCTTCTTTTTCCATTAGGAGTGTTGTTCTTCTTAATTTAACCTTAGTGTTTGTCTTAATTGCAAATGTAAAGCTATATATTTGCATGATCTTAGACTTCTAATGAAAGGGTAAAAAATTAAGTTGATATTAGATAATTAATATTAAACAATAATTGAATCATTGAAGTAGTTTTAGTTCTCAAGGTTGTAAAAGATAACTGCTCCTTATGAATTTTTTTCCCATATATAATTTCAAGCCCAAGTTTATTTTTTAGGCTTTACAAATTAAGTTATTCAGTCCACCAATGCAATAGTCAATCTTATTGCAGGTTACTCTTATTATATACACCAAAAAGGCGGAAGCTAATCTATTTGATATCCCCATTCTACTTCCTATATCTATTAGAGGCAAGTGATGAGGCGAGACCAGGGTGGCCGGTGTCCCTGCTGCACTCTAAGGATTATAACCAATAAGGAGATGTTGAGAAAATTGCTTAGTTCCTCCCTTCTATAATGTTGTAAATGTCAAAGGACAGTAAATCTGGAGGGTAAGCAGAAGAAATACGAACAGTTTCACGAAATCGATTCTTACTTTCTTGAAAATTTAAAACCATGGTCATTAAAACTAAGTTGCACTCTCAGATAAGGGTATCTCTAATGGATCATAAGTTCATAACAAATATACGCATGTATATGAGCTTTAATACTTATAAAATAATGCAAGTCTAACTCCACTATCGAATTTTCAATAACAACGGAGAAATAAAGATTCTAGCAGAGTACATAGAGATCTGTTTTCAATTTTCTTTCTATAAATCAAACATTGCTTCTAACTAAGCATCTTCTGAGTTCAAAAAGCCCCTTGCAAGAAATGCGCTTAATTCAAATCTGCAAGCACCCAGCACCAAAAACAAGATCTCTATATCATTTCAGGATATAAACGCTTCTGAAACATAACCTAACTCTATTAATTAATTGCAATTATTGTAGATATTTGCAAAAGCAGCAATAACTATCAAGTATCAAAGCCAAAGAAAACACAACACTAATATTTTTACAACATGGTCATAATTATATCTAGTTCAAATACACATGACAAAACAATGTGGGGATTCCCAATGCATATGTACTCTCTTTTTTTTTTTTTTCGTTTCAAAAAGAAAAGTACGAAATAAATCAGCTTCAAATTTACAAATACGTTAAACAAGAATTTGGTGCTTTAAATATTCATTGTCAACTTTATGAATGAGCATAATGGAAGAAGTTTGTTCCCTCAACAATTAAATGCTTTTACACTAATTTTTTTTAATGTCAGCAGTCGAGATCAACATATAAGTAAACTCAATTGAGATATGCAGTGTAACTGATCAACTAAGTTTCAACTTTATAGACCATAACATGATAATAATGCATTTGGTCAAAACATCAAATCAAAATAGCATAACTAACCTTGAATAAACACGAGACATCGTAAGAACATTTCAACGAAGTTCATTTTGAAAAGAATTTTTTTTATCCAATCTAGCATCAGAAACAAAGTTGATGTTTACATGAACATAAGTGTTGATTATTTCCAGCACAATTCACCAACTTCAATGCAACCCGATCCATTTCTGAGGAGGCCAGAACAGCTTGGAGTTACAAGGGAAATTAGGTAAAATCTGACGTTTATCCAAGCAAAAAACACTGACGCTGACCCTGGTGGTGTAATGAACACAGAGATCATTGCTAAATATCACACAATTCCCATTTCTCAAACCCAAATCCGAAGCGGAAACAGAAAAAGTACTATCATCCCCCCAAAACAAAACCCTATCCTTCAAATTTCTCACCTTCACTTACTTCTTCTCTTTATTATCAAGCCAAAATACATCAAAGCTCACAACCCTCTCCATTCCAATCCCATCAACATAAAAAAAAAAAAAAAAAAAAACCACACACTTATTGACAAGCAACAACTCACCATCACTCTCCACCAATAATTTCTTACCTATATGAAACAAAACTTAAATCCTGTGGCTGTATAGTGACAGTGCGACCAGTAGAATCAACAGCAATAGGCTGCCCATTGAAAACACATACATCAACATAACCGCACCTCGGGAATTATTGTCCACTTCTCAATAATGTATTGGAAAATAGCAAGTCTCCCGGAAACATGAATAGTCAGAAGAGCGGAAGAAGGATACCGTTTTCCGTTGTAGTAATGAAAAGTGTGATATGCAACGAGCTTTTGCTCGTAGATTAAGTTGAGAGAAAGGGCATTTTGAGAATATTTTCAAGGGAAGTCACCGTGACAAACTCATCGCCCTGAGATAGAAAGCAATATCGGTTAAAATCGACAACCTGACGGAAAAGAATAGAGAGTCTGTTGTCAGGTGAGAGAGGGTTCCAGAAGAGGCAATTTCTGTGATATGACTCTCGACCGATCTTGACTAACCAAGAGCGGTTTAGGGCTTTTTTTTTAGAGGCTGGTTAGATGAGGAAGAGTGATCGTTTGAAGAGAGGCAAGATGTAAGCCCTGTTGCTGGAATGACTTTGGACTGTGGAAGGTAGTAAATTGAGATGATGATTTTTGGGAACGGAAGAGCGTCATGGTGAGCAGACAGATCGAAAACTACTTTGATAGTATAATAATAGTTTTATGCAAGTTTTATATTCAAAATCCTCTACAATTAAACAAATTAAATGACTGGGTTTTCTGTAACAAACTAAATCCCCTCTCATGTGATGATAATAAGAAAATCTTGTTGTTCACAAATCTCATGCTTGGAAGTATGGCGCTTAAGGATCTTACAACTTTCAACTTGGCCATGCTTAGCATACAAGGATGGAAATTTCAAACACATCCGAAATTTGTGGTGTCTCTGTTTGTTCAAAGTACATATAGAACTTGTGGATGCATCTCATTTACGGCGACCCGAGCATTGGTCTCGAATTCAGCAATTGGAAGCCCCTACGTAAGTCAAAAACCAAGTTTGTTGCAAGTGTCGCGGTTGCTTTGCAACGAGAGCACATCTAAAAGGTAAAGGTATTCAATGCCCACGTCATTTTTTAATGTCTGTTTTCGATCCAAGTTTGGGGTGCATGTGATTTATGGAATGATATAGATAAAGCGGTATTGGGAACGAATACTACAGTTGCTGCAATTTTTCTGTCAAACTCGAGGTAGAGCCAAGTCAGTACTAAGTAGAATCAGGTGTTTTCTTTTGTGTCAAACTAGAGGTAGAATCTAGTTAGTGCTCACTAAGTTGGTTTTGTTTCTATTACTATCAAGAAGCTCACCACTTAAACAACAAAGTCACACTCGTTGGGTTCAAATTAACTCATTTTTTAGTGTAAATTGTGTATCACCATAGATAACTGTCAAGACGAATGTCTTTAAATCTACAAAATATTCGCATAACCATAGTCCTACAATGAGACTAATCTGTGTTCAAGTGCCTATGTCACAACTTAATATTGTGCACCCCTCCTCAAAGGGGTATTCTGCAATGATTGAGTCGAGATCCTCGGCCACAAGCGAATTGTTTGACAAATTGAGCTACACCCATTGAATGTAGTTTAACTTTGTTTTCTGGATATAGACATCAAAGTTAACATTGTTTAATATTGATGTTATCAAAATTAGTAACAAGTATGAAAATATGTTATTCTCGACGCAGTTAAGAAGGTAAGATAAAAAATTGAATACAATGACGATGGTAAGGTTCATTTAGAAATGTTGATGTTGTTTGTCAATGCAAATGAGTTTGTTGTGTATTGTTCGATTATCCAAGAGAGTTTCAACATCAATAGGTTGAAAATGAGAAAGTATATGAGCGCCAGGTCAAGACTGGTGGAGTAATGCTTGACTCAATATGGAACTTCTTGATGAAGATGTCAATTGGGAGTTTTTTAAGAGGCATAGACGAGTACTTTCCAGAGTCTGCTAGGTCAAGACTATGAAAGGAATTTCCAAAGTTACTTTAAGACAGAATGACTATTGGAAAGTATGTATCCAAGTTTGAGGACCTCTTTAAAAAAAAAAAAAAAATTGAGGACCAAACTTACTAATTAAAAACACAATTATGGATTTGTTTGCAAAACCAATGTGACTATGAGTTGCACTTCTAGAGACAAAATGATGGTTTGCCCACAAAAATATTATAGAATAGAATATTTGATATGACTAAAAATAGAATATTTCAAAAGTCATACCAATGATGCCGTAGTTAAAATACCTCTGACACCACTAACAATATACAAGCATCATATCATATTGTACCCAAAAACAAAATCAAATCAACAGATTTTTACCAAGTTTTCTAAATGCATTTCCACAACAAAATAAAATCAAAACCTGTGAATTCTCAAGTAGCACAAACTGGCAACACAGCATGACATGCACATATCATAATCCAAAATAAACACAGAAAAACAAAAACAAGTGAATTCTCCAAAAATGAAGACTTGAAGCAATAGAGAAAAAGTTAATATGACAAGAGAACTGATAATTTGAGAATTTGGGAAGGGAATGAAATGATGGAACCATAATACTGCCCCGGTATTTCAACATTAAGGAAACTTTGACAGGAACAAAGGAGACCACATCAACATAAACATTCAGTTTTGTGCTTTGAACCCGGAAATAGTCCTAGTAAAGGGTATGATGTAAAGTTTATGATTTTGTCTTTGATTCTGATTACGGACTCAGAAGCATATTATGCGTTTTAGTTTATGCAGTAACATTAAAAACACATGTGCAGGCTCTTTACTCATCCAAATACATGAGATAAAGCTATCACAAATAATTGTAATCAGATATGTACAGCACAATCAAGACTTGATAGCTGAAAAAGCCAAGGATGACAAGAAACACTTGCATCAACAAATTAAAATTTATCAAACATGTACAGTGATAAAGTAAATTAAATAAAGGGTGAGAATAATCAAATAGAAATTATATTAAGAGGAAAGGAGTAAGTCACTTAAATACTGCACCAAATATTTGAAGTGAGATTTAGACACCTAATTTGCACTGCAAGCATCAGTCCCCGGTCTAATAACATAAACGAAGCACAATAATGCAAATATCACAAGCACATAACAAACCTTTCAATGCAAGATAGCATACTCATTTACGAATTCAATTAACTTTTGACTATCCATTCAGGTGCCGAGAACAAGCTGAGATATTCCAAACCATCAGACACATAGTTAAAACATTTGCGATAATCAGACACAGACGATAGCTGACTTCGATCCAAGAGATAAACATAGTTCTCATGTAACTTGGAGGCATCATCATCAATAAAGACAACACAATTCCCTTTAGTAACACACATATCCAAGGCTGAAGCAGAAAATGAACATTTATTCACGAAGAACAACACCCTATCCCCTAAACTCGTCAACTTCACCCATTTTTTATTCTTCTCGTCAAGACAGAACACATCAAAAGTCTTAAGATTCTCATAAATATTAACTAACAACAACTCACCCTCACTCTCCACCAGTAATTTTATATCTCCATGAATAAAAGGATTATCCACTAACTGGACTCTCGAGTCTGATTCAATTGTAACTGTCCGACCAGTATTGTCGACCAAATAAAACCTCCTTTTAAACACACAAATATCTACATATTTAGTTGACATGTCGGAAATTGGTTTCCAAAATTTGTTGAGCTAACAGAACAGCATAGGATGGGGGAAATATTCCGAAATGCCGAGAACCATAGGGTTTTCTCCATTGCACGTGATTGCAAGGAACTTTTCACGGTTCTTGTTGTAGAAGAAATAGTTACGACGATTAATGTCTCCGTAGTCCATGATGAAATCTGTTCCTAAATTGAGGACGGAGTGTTTGTTGAAGTCAAGAACACGAGGAAAACGATGATTAAAGTAGAGTGAATTGAGGAGTAGGTGGAAGAGTTTTTTGCCATGTGAGTTTTGGGTAACTCTGATCAACCAAGGACGAAGTGGCTTATGGTGTTGAAGCGGTTTGATGAAAAAGAGAGTGCGTTTGAAGAGGCAGCAAAACGGAGAAGAGGTATCAGAGAGATTATATGAGAGTTGTGGAACCTTGAGGGTAGAATTGGGATTGTGATTTGAAATGGAAGAGCGCCGCCACTTTGAACAAACCGATCGAAAATGAATGAGATCAAGTTCATCGTCAATTCGTTGTGATATCAGATTCAGAAGCTCAGTTGGTAGTTCACACCAGTCAGTCGATGCCATGGCTGCTGTAGTGCTGTGTGTTACTGATTCTCCTTTCTTTTACAGTAACGAACCCTAGTGAAATATGCTACACGATTGAAAATTTACTATTCAAGGATAACTTAGAGACAGTAAAAGCTTCTTCCAATGGCATAGTAGCAGGATAAACATGCTTGTATTCAGGGATTGAGTAAGAAAAAGGACCAGTAAATTCCGTACCCCTCCGAACTTTTGAAGAAAAAAAACTATACTAAGCTATTATATTTTTCGGTCTCAATTTTTTTTTTTGTCGATTTTATACGATATTGTGTAATGACCTTGTTTTTACTCAATATATTGGACCTTAAACAACCAAGTTTCTAGGCTTTATTGCACTAATCCTTAACACCGAAAAATAAAGAACAATTTTTCTCACGTGAACATCGATTTATATATGCAATTTTTCTAGGCTTTTACTTTTCTCACAAAAATAAAATCTATATCGATTTATCATTAATTACTATTGAATGATCTTTGTAAAGTGTCTTGATCTAGGTAAAACTAAATTTATCGTTGTTATTGCATCAAGTATATACAAACAATTATTTTGTGCTCTATACACTTTTATACATCCACGGATTTTGTGACGAAGTTGAACTCGTCAAACAATCATTTGGTTTTACCTACGTAACTTTGATTGTAGATATAGAGCTTAGTTAGAATTTTCAACTTTTTAACCTACAACTATTTTATGTGACTATACAACATGGATTTCAAGGGTTTTCGTGCGTGTGGTAGTCATTCCCTTCACCTGCGGAGGAAGGTGCGACGATAAAAAGCACAGACTTCTTGAGTCCAGCAAATTCGTGCACGCCATGATCTAATTTGTGTACCTGCAAAAAGTGAATGTTCAACTACCTAATTAACTACCTTCTTGTGTACTCAGCACACGATGACTCAATTCTAGTTTTATATGAGTGCATGAACTATCTGTGTATAAATTCATGCCAAACATAATTGTTTAGGTAGTTGAACACTGAACCCGAGGGAGATATGCAGAAATTGGAAATGATAGCAAACACTGAAAGCAACCATAAAGTGACAGAGAACTTCCCATGGAATAGCAAAGTAAAATCATTAATGTAACTGAGAGAAAGAATCACTCATCCTATTTCTGAGAAGCTAGTAGGAGATAAAGGGAAAATTCTAATTAAGCTGAAAAATGACCTTCATTTAACAATGAAATCTCAGAAAATTTTGCTGCAATTCAAAATGCGAACATCATATATGGTTCAATTAAATTAAGAACAAGAAAATAGAATAACCCTTTTTGGTACATGAAAACAAAATCTAATAAATATGTCAATAAACTGCTGCTTTCTACACACAATTGAGAATTATCAAATAAATTGCTTCAATATTTATATCCAAGGAAACTAAGACGGAGATCACCAATTCAACTTCAGTTTACACCATCAATTTTATTTTTTATTTTTGAATCGGCAAAATTAATACTGATAGGCCACTTACCGGAACAAGTTGTAACAAGGAGGGCTAAAAGAATACAAAACTGATGCATCAAGACTCGACTAGGAATGTCAGCAAACAGGAAAGAAAAAGATAAAGCCAAAGCAAATGCTAACAGCAACACCAAACAAACTGCAGCACAGGTGCACCTGACAGACTACAAAACACTGATACAATCTACTCAGTGCAAAGCAGACCCGAGCCCTAGGAAAAAACCAATTGAAACAGGAGAACAGGCGCACAACAGTGGAGACGGACTGCGGATGCTCTAATCAGCCCCTGAAACAAGCTGAAATCACAACTTTCTCAGTTTGCAAAGCTGTATATATTCTATGCAGCTTAGCAAGCTTACTCTAGTTAGACCAAACGACACATATTTCAGATTATAACAGATAAGGGTATCTCTAATCGATCATAAGTTCATAACAAATATACGCATGTCTATGAGCTTTAATACTTCTAAAATAATGCAAGTCTAACTCCACTATCGAATTTTCAATAACAATGTAGAAATAAAGATTCTAGCAGAGTACATAGGTATCTGTTTTCAATTTTCTTTATATAAATCAAACATTGCTTCTAATTAAGCATATTCTGAGTTCTGGACACCCCTTGCAAGAAATGTGCTTAATTCAAATCTGCAAGCACCCTGCACCAAAAACAAGACCTCTATATCATTTCAGGATATAAACGCTTCTGAAACATAACCTAACTCTAATAATTAATTGCAATTATTGTAGATATTTACAAAAGCCAGCAATAACTATCAATTATCAAAGCCAAAGAAAACACAACACTAATATTTTAACAACATGGTCACAATTATATCTAGTTCAAATACACATGACAGAACAACGTGGAGATTCCAATGCATACAATTTCTCCTCTAACTAACGAATATGTATTCTCATTTTTTTTCATTTCAAAAACAAAAGTACAAAATAAATCAGCTTGAAATTTACAAATACAATTAAACAAGAATTTGGTGTTTTAAATATTCATTGTCAACTTTATGAATGAGCCGAATCAGTCAATCAGGGGCAAACAATTTACAGACAACACCTATCAATCATGTGTCCAAAAAAGAAGATATGAGTCTATCTCAATAATCATACATAAATTGAGATACAAGTGTAACTGATCAACTAAGTTTCGACTTTATAGACCATAATATGATAATAATGCATTTGGTCAGCTGATAAACATATAGTCTGCAAAAGTAAAAATAAAATAAGATGATCACGCTCATCAACATTGTTACATCTTATCATACAAATTACCTCCTCAAAATAAAATGCATTAAATATATTTAGATTTCTGAAAAGTTAAAAGTGCAGATACTTATTTACAAAGAACATAATTGGTAATAAAGTAATATTTGATGCAACAACATTTCAATATTTCTATTTGTAATAACATAAACTAAGAACACAACAGAACAAAATCAAAATCACATTAGAAATTTCTCAATGCAAGATAACATACTGAGTTAGTGAAGCTGGCTTTTGATGATCCACTTCGGAGGGGGCCAGAACAAGTCGTAATATTCAGGATGATTGCACAAAGGCCAAAGCTGACGATCTTGATCCAAGTGAACAATACTTAATCTATCCTCAGAGAAGATTTCATCAATAAAGATGATACAATTCCCTTTAGGAACACACAAATCTGAGGCAGAGGCAGAAAAGGAATATTTTGTCCCTATGAACAAAACCCTATCTCTTAAATTCTTCTCGAATTTCACCCACTTCCTCTCCTTCTCATCAAGTCTAAACAAACGAATCTTTAAATCAACAGGAACAGGATCAATGTCAACTAACAGCAACTCACCCTCGCTCTCCACTAAGAATTTCTTGTTATCCTCTGGCCCACAATCAACCAATGGTTCAGCCGCTAACTGGGCTTTAGGGTCATCCTCCGGTCCAACTGTAATTGTCCTACCAGTTTTGTCAATTACTGCGTAAACCCTCCCTTTAAACACGCGGATGTTATAATACCTTAGCATGTCGTCGTCGGGCAACAAGAAACAATCTCCCGCCACTAACTGGATGGAGAGTTCGTTGAAGTCGAGTATGTCGAATGGGTAATCAAAAGAATCAGTTGAGAGGAAGGAGGATTGAGATATTTCGGTATTGCCACATGAGCTTTGGGTAACTCTAATCAACCAAGGATAGTTTTCTTGTTCTTGTTCTTGTTCCTGTGATGGTTTGATGAGGTAGAAACTATGTTTGGAGAGGTAATAGAAGGAAATAGGGATGGTGCCATAGTTGTTGTTGTTGTTGTTGATGATGATGGAATCAATGTATTGGAGGAGTGGAACGTTGAATGGTGAAATGTGAAAATGATTTCGGATGGAAGATGAACGCCAATTGGAACAAACTGATCGAAAGCGAATGAGATCGATTTCGGTGGTGATTCGTTGCGATATCAGATTCAGAAGCTCAGTTAGGAGCTCAGACCAGTCTGCTTTCATTTTCAATGCAGCCATGGATGATGATGCTGATTTTCTTGTTCTTGTTCTTGCTTGCTTTTTTAGGAACGAACGATAAAATAGAAAACAGAATGCTAAGAATGATGAATGATGCTGCAGATTTTCTTAATCACGGACAATAGGAGAAACAAGAAGCTGAAGATGATTGTGGTTTTGGGAGGTTATTGAAGGTTAAGAGGAAGGGTTTCTCCAACTGTAATTCAGTTATTGTTATATTCAAAATAAAAATAGAAAAAAATAGTTAGTTTGTTTTTTTAGGAAAAAAAACATTATATTAAAATAATGAAATGGAAAAATCACTAAGATTTTTCTTTTGGGATTAAAAATTCATTAATATTTGTCTCCGTGAGTCTAACTCATTTGACAATAAATATATTGTGGTATGGAGAGATCTAAGTTTGAATATGAATTTCTAATTACTAGGTTACTTGATAAAAAAAAAAATAAAAAAAAAAAACTAAATCCCCTCTTATGTGATGATAATGGGAAAATCTGGTTATTCACAAATCTCATGCATGGAAGTATGGAGTTTAAGGATATTATAACTTTGAATTTGGCCGTGCTTAGCATACGAGGATGGAAACTTCAAACAAATCCGAAAGTTATGGTATCTCTGTTTGTTCAAAGCTCGATATTTTCCTCATAGAAGTTTCTTGACATCATCCTTGGGATATAACCCAAGTTATGCATGTGTATATTCAGTACTAAATTCATTGTCTGAGGGAGTTCTAAATGGTGTACCAGTTCAGGGGAGAAAACTGCTAAAGTGGATGAACCTTGGTTGAATGAAGATCACATATCAAGAACTATACCATGTGCTTTTCATTTGGAAAATGTGATAGCTAACGGTTTGCTTGATACCACAAATAAGATGTGGAATCAAGAGGTTGTGAAACACGTGTTTGATGATAAAATGGCGACTGAAATACTAAGAACACCACTCCTTACACAACTACTTGATGATAGGCTAGTGTGGAAAGTGGAAAAGAATGGACACTACTATGTTAAAAGTACGTATAGAACTTGTGGATGCATCTCATTTACGGCGACCTATGCATTGGTCTGGAATTTGGCGGTTGAAAGCCCTAACGTAAGTCAAACACCTTTTTTGTTGCAAGTGTCGCGGTTGCTTTGCAACGAGGGCATGCCTAAAAGCTAAAGGTATTCATTGCCCACATCATTTATGAATGTTTGTTTTCAAATACTTCAGTTGCTGTAATTTTTGCGTCAAACTAAAGGTAGAACCAAGTCAGTACTAAGTAGAATCAAGTATTTTCTTTTGTGTCAAACTCGAGATAGAATCTAGGTAGTACTCACTAAGTTAGTTTTGTTTCCATTACTATCAAGAAGCTCACCACTTAACCAACAAAGTCACACTCGTTGGGTTCAAATTAACTAATTTTTTTGTGTAAATTGTGTATCACCATAGATGACTGTCAAGACTAATGTCATTAAATCTACAGAAGTGCTTATGTCACAATAAGACTAATCTATGTTCAAGTGCTTATGTCACAACTTAATATTGTGAACCCCTCCTCAAAGTCTATTCTGCAATGATCCAGTTGAGATCCTCGGCCACCAGCGAATTTGTTTGACAAATTGAGCTACACACATTGAATATAGTTTAACTCAGTTTTCTGGATATAGACATCAAAGTTAACATTGTTTATTATTAATGCTGCCAAAATTAGTAACTCAGCTATTGTTAGAAAAAGAAAAAGGGGGAATGTAATTCAATAGAGAATGTTTAGTCATTTCCACACGCTTGAGGCTGCGTATATTGTTTCTGGTTTTCACATGGTCAAGAACATATGTTTCATCACTGATCCCAATAAAAGGTTATACGGCTATTTACATGTTTAATAACTGCCTCAGCAATATATATTCCCTTCTTTCAATAAAATTTTGTCATAACTATGAATATTTTTGAAGTACTTTGTAACAAAGTTAAGAGATGACAATGATACAAGCAGAGTTCATCCGCATCAGCAGATGAAAGGCACCGAAACCTGGCTGAAAAGCACTGACTAGATCAATAATTCCATTGCAAAAATAAAAAACAGAAACAGCCTATGCACTGCTGCACGACTGCAGGCAGAAGCCAACCACCTCAAGACACCGTCGGGTTCCATCTACAACCGAAGCTCCAAAACCACCCCTGATCAGACAAAACAGCAGCTCAGTTACAAGTAAATGGAACTAATAGAAAAAACATGAAAACGGATGGAAAGCCCTAGGAGCAGAAGAGAAACAATGCATCCCCTAGTTTGCTAGTTCTACTCTTCCCTGCTACAACAAGAGAGCACAGAGATACACAAGCCACCCTTCTGAATGACAACAATTCGACAGCCAAAAACAAGTCAAGGGGGAGACCAAGAAGCCAGAAACATAACATCCGTAGCAGGGCACAGAAAATTGGGCACAACGAACCACGTAAAAAATAGAACACTACACAGAGACTTCCAATCCTAATATATAGACACAAATAAAGGATGAAGTTTTAGAACGTATTCTAATTCTAAGTAAACAATTCAACATCTATTATGTTCAAATGAGTCACAATTCAAAAGATAGCGAGGATTATTTTTAGGAGACACTAATACCATTTGGCCAGTTTCTTAAATTATTTTTATTTTCTCTAATTGCATAAACTTGTTGAAATATCGGAAGGAATAAATTCAATTACCATCTCAAAAAAAAAAAGGAGAATCAATAAAGATCAACATCAACATTCATAATGAAAAAGACATTTTAAGCTGCCACTATAAAGTATTTTCTGCGCATTTTTGAAATTGCAACAAACCTCAAAAGATGAAAAATATAAAACAAAATAGATGACTAGTTTTTTATACTAAACCATGCAATATTCCATCATCCATTTTCCTTATATACACAAATAAGAAAATTTTAAAATCATCTCCATCACAAGAAAGCTTCACATTGGTTCTTCTATCACACAACCTCTGATGACAATTGTCAAGTAATGCAAAAACAGGCACAGTGGTAATGAAAGAGAAGGAAAAATTAAATTTATTCCTGAAACAAAAGAGATAATATAAATTATTCTTGCATTTCCACAACAGATTGTAACCAAGTTTTCCAGATGCATTTCCACAACTAAAGAAAATCAAACTCTGTGAATTCTCACGTAGCACAGATTAAAACCAAGGATTATAAGAAACACTTGCATTATCAAATTAAAATTTATCAAACATCTACGGTGATAAAGTAAATTAAATAAAGTGTGAGAATAATCAATTAGAAATCATAACTCTTCTCAATATATAAAAAATTTGTAGTGGGAATTGAGTAATCAATTCAAAATGATAACTTTTTGCAATAATACTGCAATATTTTGCGCTTGAACCTAGATATTTTGTCTCTCATCTTTCTCTCTATAGCCCCTGCATAAATTGATAAGGTTTCCTGTTACGAACTATAATTGTGAAGATCAAAATCCTAATAAATAATGTCTAGGAAATTTTTTAATAAAGCAAACAGGTTTTCTATTTCTTGTACATGAATTAGCATTATAAGTAGCCAAGCACTCGAGGAACCCAACAGTCACACATCGACGACGGTATCAAAAGATTCTTAGATCATGACTCAAGGTACACATTCTCTATCCTAAAACATCTCACTCTTTTCTCTCTTACTGACTTAATCGACATAGTGCTTGCATGCACCCCCTACTCGCCACAACTACCTCACCGAATGTCAATTTGTGATCAAACATTCTAAAATTAGATTATTTGATTTGAGATTTAGGCATCTACGGATAACGCTTCATTTAAATAGGGGACTAATAAAACGATTCTATCTCTAATGCTAAAAAAACAAATTTTTAGTGGACTGCATGCATCGGTCTCCAGTCTAATAATATTCACTAAGCACAATAATGCAAATATCAGAAGCAAATAAGAAACTTTTGAATGCAAGATAACATACTCTGTTACGAATTCAATTAACTTTTGCCGATCCACTCCGGTGCCGAGAACAAGCTGAGGTATTCAAAGTACTCAGACACAGACAATGGCTGACTTCGATCCAAGCAATAATTATAGAAATAAGTACATATGTTGTATGCATCATCGATAAAGATGACACAATTCCCTTTGGCAACACACAAATCCGAAGCTGAAGCAGAAAATGAACATCCATTCACAAAGAACAAAACCCTATTCCTTAAACTCATCAACTTCACCCATTTTTTATTCTTCTCGTCAAGTCTAAACACATTAAAAGTCATAAGATTCTCATAAATATTAACCAACAACAAGGCACCCTCACTCTCCACCAGTAATTTTCTATCTCCAGGAATAAAAGGATTATCCACTAACTGGACACTCGAGTCGGATTCAATTGTAACTGTCCGACCAGTATTGTCTACCAAGTAAAACCTCCTTTTAAACACACAAATATCAACATATTTAGTTGACATGTCGGAAATGGGTTTCCAAAATTTGTTGAGGTAACAGAACAGCATAGGATGGGGGAAATAGTCCGAAATGCCAAGAACCATAGGGTTTTCACCATTGCACGTGATTGCAAGGAACTTTTCACGCTTCTTGTTATTGTAGAAGAAGTAGTTACGAAGATTAAAATCTCTATGGTTGATGATAAAATCTGTTCCTAAATTGAGGATGGAGAGTTTGTTGAAGTCAAGTACACGAGGAAAACCATGGGAATAGTAGAATGATTTGAAGAGTAGGTGGAAGAGTTTTTTGCCATGTGAGTTTTGGGTAACTCTAATCAACCAAGGACGATGTTGCTTATGGTGTCGTAGTGGTTTGATGAGGTAGATAGTGCGTTTGAAGAGGCAGCAAAACGGAGAAGTGTTGATGTTGTTTATGGTACCAGAGAGATTACACGAGAGTTGCGGAAGCTTTAGGGCAGAATTGGGATGATGATTTGAATTGGAAGAGCGCCGCCACGTTGAACATACAGATCAAAAACGAATGAGATCGAGTTCATCGTCGTTTCGTTGCAATATCAAATTCAGAAGCTCAGTTGGGAGATCACACCAGTCAGTCGACGCCATGGCTGCTGTGTGTTACTAATTCTCCTTTCTTTAACAGTAACAAACCCTAGTAAAACATGCTAGACGGTTGAGAATTGAGAATTGCTGTTCCCACATGTTGTTTGGTTGTACCACACGAGTAAAATACGAAAATGCCCTTCGGCAGTTTGCTACCGAAGTTTTTAGGAAACCGGCGGCAGTTAAATGCCGAGGAAATCTGATTATGCAGATAGTGGGTCTGCATAATTATAAAGCATTTCCAAGCCATTTTTTCGGCCAGTTTTTACCTGTAATTAAACCAGAGCATTTCCAAAGGCAAAATAATTCATACAAGATTGAAACTCGGACATAATGAAGATAAGTACAATATCTTTTACAATTGTTCATAATTAAATTAAACCGACATTTGGTTAAAATTAAACAAACGTTTGAAATTCATCAAAACATTACAAAGTGTCCATAATTAAACTACTCATTACACATCATTAAATTAAATCCCTACTTACATTCAACGCAATTACATATGGAACGAACATACATATATAATATATTATCTTCCACCATATTCCGAAACATAAATCCGACGTCGCCGTCGTCGCGAATAAGCAAAGGCATATAGTTTGCCGTTTTCCATGCGTATTCATCTCTATCTTCTCCTAGGTCTATGCATGGCATTTGACCAAACAAGTGACGTGTATACTGATTTTCACCAAGATGCTCAAAATAAGTGTTAAGTTGTGCATTCAAATTGTCAAGAGAGTCTGTCGATGTTATCATAACCTTAACCGTCTTTTTAAACGCGGAGTACCTAACCCGCCCTTCAATTTGTGCAACCTCAGACATGTCTCACTTGAAAAATTTTGTAACAAAAGAATCATATATTAGAACAAAATTAAATAGAATGTAATAACGAATAAATGAAATGCGTAAACATTAAAAAGCTATAAATAAGTATTGCATTATTTTCACCACATAAAAGTCATATTATATATATATATATTTCAATATAAATTACATAATGTTAGTTATATATTGGCCACCAAAAAATTGGCGTTACAATTTCGACCCCAAAAAATACATCGGTGTAATTTCTACCAAAAAAAAGAACTAACACCGACAAAAAAATCACTCATTAAAGACCAAGTGATTGGAGAAGATCAAGTGACATAGAATCTTCCGCAATAACTTCAAATTGTTGCTTTGGTTTTTCGGGATTGTCCAACAAAATAGGCGCCGCTTTGTTTGACTCCTTTTGTGGTTTGGACGGTTTGTTTCCACTTTCAATAGCCATGAGCTTTCGGAACAACTCATGTCGATCCAAATACTCATCTTCCCAAGTCACCGCATCTTCTTTCTTGTGATTGTGCCACTCCGTAGATGATGGAGGTAGTGGACAACCATTCTTCAAGGAAATAAGCACAAAATGATTTGGAATTGCCCCAAGGCACAAGATGGGAGTTTTTTGATTTCCCGGCGGTGGTGGCCCTCTTATTGGGAAAAACGATTCCGAGTTTCCAAATTCAAGATTTGTCAACACCACCACACACATTTTGTAATAATTAGCAACAATGTGTCCCATGTCCGGAAAAGTCAACCACTTATCAACAAGATGTGCACAAGTTTTTGTATTTGCGGGAGGATGTAATCCGTTTAAAATGTAGTTATAACGATCATCACCCGCAAATACTTCAACATAATCATCTCTATGATCCATCAACTCTTGGATAAGATGTGTACGGATCATGAGATGATTTTTTTCGGTCAAGCCCATGAACTCGGCTATAGCCCGGAATCCGCAATGTCCATCGCCGATAACATCCACCACTTTTTCAATAAAGGACGCATAACCGGGATAGCTTTAGGCTTTGGATACCGAGTAGGTGGTGGAAGTGGGGAAAGTGATGTTTTACCAAGACGAGCACCTTTTTTCCTTTTATATGATGATGTTGTTGGTGATGGTGACGGTTGGCTATCCGGATTTTGGGAATCAACAACCTCCCAAGAAGAAGGGATCCGACTAGTCGATGTAATTTTTCCTTTAGACCGTTGGAAAATTGTTAAACAACTTAATGGATGTTGGATGAGCCCAAAAAATATCTTCAATAGTATTACTTTCAAGTTGTGTTCTTGAGTAATAAGTATAGTTGTGCTCCTCCAACTTCGAGATTAGAAATTGCAACGGCTTCTTGTCACCCCTATTTGCCTTCCATATTTGTTGACGTTCATTGTACACTTGCTTCACATTTGTCATGCAATGTGGTCTTTGGTTCTTCAAATGTATCAAAATATTTCTTGGAAGCATCTTGCTCTTTGTCAAGTCACGTACAATCTTCTTGTCGTCCTCCTTTAATCTACCGGCAAGAATGTGTCCTTCTAAAGCCGGCTCCATGGGATGGTTGTGAACTCCATTAAGAATGTTCAATCCCCATTCCTTTGTTTGCTTACTTTGATATCCACTAATCATGAATAAGCAACCGCATTTTCTTGAGCCCGTCCTCGCATGCTTCGGTTTTTTTTTCGGAACCATGTGAGTTCCACTCCTTTCACACACTAGCCGGAACATTGGATTGATCAAGCTTGATCTTTGTGTGACAATTGTAAATCCCGCCTTATTTGCTTGCTGACGCACACACTCAAGCAATTCATCTCTATTTTTCGACTTAACGTCGTCTGAAAAAAACATAGCCGTGTCGACCTCGTGGGGTTGAAGTGGGAGTACACCGGAGCCGCCAACATACTTTGAAGCTTCAACATGGACGGAAGCTCCATCTATGTTTGTTTTCGCTTCAACATTAGGCGGTTTGACATCTCCGGAATTTTCGACAAAATTTTCTTTTGTCTCTCCCGGAACATCTTTCGCATTCTCTACCATTACTATAATTAAACAACACATAAATATGAATTAACAACTAAGTAATGTATAAACATCAATGCCATAATGAATTAAAACAAAAAAAAACAAAAAAAAAAAACAAAAGAAATTTTTTTTTGAAAATCTGGCAGTAGCTGCCATTTTTTCGTTGTGAAATTTTTCACTAAGAGTTCCTCGGTACCTAACTACCGTGGTTTTCCTCGGCACTAAACGACCGAAGTTTTCCTCGGCAGTTAACTGCCGAGGATTCCCATGACAGGGTTCTACGTAACTGACGTAGATACCCCTAAAACACCCAAAAAATCAATCAAATAAAATGCACAATACCTGTTTTTTTACGTCAATAGTGTGTTGATACCTCCTATACTTGATGCTTGAATGATTTTGGATCAAAAATTGATTTAAAAAAAAAAAGGATTTTGGGATTGAATGGAGGTGGAAATGAAGGTGATGAAGAAAACAGTGTGTAGGGGGAGCAGGTAGTTGTTTCATCGGATGAAACATTTTCCTCGGCAGTTAACTACCGAGGTTTTCCTCGGTACTTAACTGCAGCCAAATTTCAAATTCCTCGGCAGTTAACTGCCGAGGGGGTATTTGCGTAATTTACTTGTGTTTCTCAGCCAAACACCATGTGGGAACAGCAATTCTCTTGAAAATTTACTATTTAAGGATAACTTCAAGACAGTAAAAAAATCAATAATTTTATTTTAAAATCTCACTTTTTGTAAATCATTTATTTTTAGGCAATTTTTTTGTAAACCTGGTTGCTCAATATTATAGATAGGGCATTGCTGCACAAAACTCTGCTAAACCAATCTATATTGATTTCTCATTGATCACTCTTGTCTCAAATTGTTGATAAACATGCTTGTATTCAGGGATGGAGCTAGAAGCAGCAGATGCCATGATCCCCTAGAACTTTTGGTAGAAAAAAGAAAACTATACTAGTATGATAATTTTTCGGTTTCAATATTTATTTTTTGTGGACTTTATACGATGTTTTATACTGACATATTTTGCAATATATTGGGCCTTAAACAACCAAGTTCCTAGGCTTTATTACACTACTCTTTAACTAAAATCATTAACACCGAAAAATAAAGAATATGTTTTTCTCCCATTTATAGAAGAATCTTAATCCTTAACTAGAATTCTAATTTATGATTCTTAACTGCAATTTGTATAGTGTTTTGATCTAGGTAAAAGTAAATTTATCGTAGTTATTATATATCAAGTATATATAGACGATCTTTTTGTAGTCTATACTTTTATCATCCACGGATTTAGTGACGAAGTTGAACTTGTCAAACAATCATCTGGTTTTACCTACATAACTTTGATTGTAGATATAGAGCTTAGTTACAATTTTCAACTTTTAATCTACAACTATTTTATGTGACTATACAATATGGATTTCAAGGGTTTTCGTGTGCGTGGTAGTCATTCCCTTCACCCGCGGAGGAAGGTGGGATGGAATATCACAGATTTCCTATTCCCGAAAGGGTAGGAGATAAACGAGAAATTCTAATATGCTGAAAAATGACTACTATTATTTAACAATGAAATCTCAGAAAATTTTGCTGAAATTCAAAATAGTAACATCCTATATGATTCAGTTAATATAAGAACAAGAAAATAGAATAACCTTTTTGATACATTAAAATAAAATATAATCTAAATATTATAAACAGAATTTGAAACATTATTAAAAATTGCATAAAATGTTGCTTTGCTGCAACTAATAGCACTGACATCATTCATGTGTATAACAAGACCATCCAAATCTTCCCGATTGACCGAGTTATAATGTTCCAACTTATGTCTCCTATACAAGAAAAGAAAAACAGAAAAGTTCCTTAATGTCTATGATGAGACAAGCTTATTTTCTTATTTTCACGACATCGATTCTTATTTTCTTATTTTCAGATGAGACAAGCTTACAAGCAGCAATGGTGGAAAAATCCTAAATCTCTGCCACCTTTTTTGTAAAATATTTTTAGATTTCGACAAAGTATATAAATAAGAGAAAATATGTGGTGCCAAATAAGTTGTGAAGCGATTAATAGTAGGACCAAACCTCTACCAAACTGTGCATAAATACTGTGGCACAGGTGCACCTGACAGACTGCAAAACAGTGATTCAATCTACTCAAACAGGAGAACACTTGCACAGAAGTGGAGACGGACTGAGGATGCTCTAATCAGCCCCTGAAACAAGCTGAAATCACAGCATTCTCAGATTGAAAAGCTGTCTATACTCTATACAGCTTAGCTAGCATACTCTAGTTAGACCAAAAGACGAATATATCAGATTATAACTGATAAGTGTATCTCTAATGGATCATAAGTTCATAACAAATATACGCATGTCTATGAGCTTTAATACTTCGAAAATAATGCAAGTTTAACACCACCAACAAATTTTGAATAACAACGAACAAATAAAGATACTAGCAAAGTACATAAAGAGCAGTTTTCAATCTACTTTATTAAAAATGAAACATTGCTTCTAATTAAGCATCGTCTGAGTTCAGGACACCCTTTTTCTAGTCAATCACTCTTAGCCTGTTGTGAACCAACCCCTTGAAGGAAATATGCTTCATTCAAATCTGCAAGCACCCTGCACCAAAAACAAGACTTCTATATCATTTAAGGAAATGTGTTCTCATTTTTTTCATTTCAAAAACATAAGTACAAAATAAATCAGCTTGAAATTTACAAATGCAAAATAAATCAACTTTATGAATGAGCCTGATGGAAGAAGTTTTCATCACAAGTAAACAAAGGTCATCAGTCAATCAGGGGCAAACAATTTAGTAATGCCAAATTACAAACAACACCTATCAATCATGTGTCCAAAAAAGAAGATATGAGTCTATCTCAATAATGATACATAAAGTCTGCAAAGTCAAAGAACCGTAACTCTTATTTCTCTTTTCAGGTCTCAGAAAGTTTGTTCCCTCAACAATTAAATGCTCCTACACTAGAATTTTTAAAGTCACCAGTTGAAAAATCCACCAGAAAGCTTATCTTCTCATATCAATATGTAATTAGGGATTAGCTGCTAAACATATAGTCTGCAAAAGTAACAATAAAAGAAGATGATCAAGCTCATCAACATTGATTGTTACATCTTATCATACAAATCACCCCCTCAAAACAAAATGCATGAAACATATTTAGATTTCTAAAAATTTAGAAGTGCAGATACTTATTTACAAAGAACATATTTGCTACAAAATCCAGATTTGATGCAACAACATTTCAATATTTCGCTTTCTAATAACATAAACTAAGTACACAACAAAGCAATATGACAATCGCATTAGATAGTTCTTAATGCAAGATAACATACTCAGTTAATGACTGTGGCTTTTGACGATCCACTCCGGAGGTGGCCAGAACAAGTTGTAATATTCAGGATAATCAGACAAAGGCCAAAGCTGACCATCTTGACCCATGAAAAAAATAGTCATTATATGCTCCGTATCTGTATCAGTATGATCGTAGAAGAATACATCATCAATAAAGATGATACAATTCCCTTCGGAAACACACAAATCCGAGGCTGAAGCAGAAAAGGAATATTCAAGCCCTATGAACAAAACCCTATCTCCTAAATTCTTGATCTTCACCCACTTCCTCTCCTTCTCATCAAGTCTGAAAACATCAACCGTTAAATCATGATCACTAATGTCCACTAACAGCAGATCGCCCTCGCTCTCCACTAAGAATCTAATGTTCCCATGATCAACCAAAGGTTCAGCTACTAACTCAACATTTTGGTTCTCCTCCGGTCCAATTGTAATTGTCTTTCCAGTTCCATCAACAGCCGCGTAAATCCTCTGTTTAAACACGCAGATGTAATCAACATAATCTGAGAAGTCTTCCAGAAACAAGAAAAGTTTTTCATCGCTGCAACGGAGAAGTAACATAAAGGGAGGAGAATATTTCTTCTTGGTGAGAGCGAGAGGCTTCTTCCCATTGCAAGTGAGAACTACGACAGCTTCAGGTAGTACGAAATCAGATGAAGAGGGTTTCGAATCTTCTTCGACAAGGAACTGACATCCCAAATGGAAGACGGAGAGTTTGTTGAAATCGAGCACGTCGAATGGGAAATCAAAAGAGAGAAGTTCGAATTGGGATAGTTTGGGTACTCCATTTGAGGTTTGGGTAGTTTTGATCAACCAAGGACGAAGATTAATTCGGGTTTGTCGTTCTTGTTCTTGTGTTGGTTTGATGAGGAAGAAACTGCTTTTGGAGAGGTGACAGAAGGAAATAGGAATGCCTTCATTGTTGTTGTTGTAAAATTCAATGTCGAGTGGGAATTTGAGGATTGGGACTTCGAATGGCAAAATGTCAAGATGATGATTTTGGATCGAGGAAGAACGCCAATGGGAACAAACTGATCGGAAGCGAATGAGATCAATTTCAGTGTCGATTCGTTGCGAAATCAAATGGAGAAGTTCCCTTGGGAGTTCTTTCCAGTCTGCTTTCATTTTCAATGCCGCCATGGATGCTGATTCCGATTTTCTTGTTCTTGTTGTTCTTGGTTTCTTGTTTAAGTAACCGTAACGATAAAATAAAAACAGAACCCTATGAAATGAGAGTTGAAGAAGACAATGGGAATGAATAACAGGGGTGAAGATGATTTGATTGGAGTTTCTTAAAAAAACAGAGATAGATAACATATGGGGTTTTAGAAGGTTGAAGGGATTATAGAGTTTGTTGTATTCATTTTCTTCATCACACTTACCCTTAACTATATCAGTTATATTTCAAAAGGAAAATGTTACATGAACACCCTTTAATCATACACTCTATTGTACACCCCATGCATTAGGGACATTTTGGTAATTTCATCTCACAACCATACTTTCTCTTTCATCTCCTCTCACTTTTCCTTGCCACATGTCAGAATTTTGTGTGGGTGTAAGAGGTGTATTGCCACATGGGAGTGTACATGTATCACCACTCATTTCAAAAAGATGGTAAACAAAAAAAAGTTTTTATATTAAAAGAAATAAAATGGAAAAATCATTAATATTTTTCTTTTCTTTTGATATTAATAATCATTAGGCGTAACCAAAAAAAAAATATCATTAGACTTAAACCCACTTTTCACCCTCTAAGTTTGCAAAAGTAGCAATTTTGGCCCCCTATTAAAAAAAATTGTGACCCCGTGTTTACCCCTTTTTGCAAAAGCTCAATTTTAACTAGGTCAACGCTTATGTGTCACATCACTTAAGAGATTAGGATCTCAACTGTGTATTTTTTAATTAAAAAATAAATCAAAGTGCCACAAAATCATTTACATAATTAAATAAATAAAAAATAAAAAAAAAGGAAGGGTCACGTGAGATTTAGTTGTTTCCCATTTGCCAAAGTATTGTCTTCTTCATCAATGAATCCCTTCTTCTACATCTCCATAACCATTAATTGTTGCTGCAGGAACAACTTTCCAACAAACAGAAGCAGAAGCAGAAGCAAATTAGCAGAAGCATCACCCTATGATACTTACCAAATGAATTTAAACATAAAAATTCCACACTCCTTGTTCTAATTTCATTTTTTTCGCAGATCCATTCTCTAATCATCTTATAACTTCAAACACGAAAATTAACCCATCAAATCTCATATATGTTCTCTTCATTCAAATCGATTTCAGATTTTCACTTCGTTTTCCAATCACACTTCAATTTCGTTTCGTACATAATCACTGTTGTTTTTAATGTTTCGATTCATCCAAATCGATTCCACTTATTTTTCCAGTTTTTTTATCTATTTAATTTTTTCAATTGAAGGTTGTATTTCAAGGTTTTGGGAACACCAGATATGTGTTTGTATGCTGGGTATGGGTTGGATGGTTCTCATGAGTTTGAAGATTTGAGTGTTAATGAGAATGATTTTTATTTTTTAGGACCAAACAATTGATGATGATAAATTGTTTTTCAGATCTAGATTTTGAGGAAGAACACATAATCATGAAGATCAAAGTTTTGGGAAAGAACACATGAAAAATTGATGAGAGCTTGCACGTGCCTTCTCTATTTTTCTTCCAATTTTTTTTTTTTTAATTTCGTTTTATTAACTTGTGGAATTTACAATTAAAAAAAAAAAATTAAAAATACATAGGTGGCATGCCACATATGGTTGACTGGGTCAAAATTGAGCTTTTGCAAAAGGGGGTAAACATAGGGGGTCACTTTTGGTAGCAGTTGATAACGATGTTATAGCTTAGTTTTTCAATCTACTAGCGAATAGCTAACAGATTATATGTCACGACCCAAAATACTAATCGTGACCGGCATATAGACTTATACATTTTAGTCCGGCAAGCCTAACAAAAGCTCGACAAATGAAAAATAAGTAATTTACACATAACCCTTTTTCATAAAAATAATATTTACAAAAATTTTGACAGAATGTCCTGTGTATTTTCAACGTTTCCAAGATCTGAATCATGTCCATAAACATGTTTTCATCAACCAGAAACTCAAAATGAGAAATTTCTGGACTCCATATAGCTACAGATACACTAACTGAAATATGTAACAAAAGAGCCATCCATCAAGGAGGCCTACCAAAAAGTGACAATGTTGAACTTTGAATCTACTTGCATCTTTCTACTCAGCTGCTTGGGAATCTGAAGAAAAAAATAATAGAAAATGAAAGAGTAAGTCACAAGGACTTAGTGGGGAGACAACAACCACCACCAACTATAAGGAAAACACACATACACACGAGTAATTAAGTTTCTGAAATCTAATGTTCATTTACAAAACTAGCAACCGTATAAAATATTAATCCAAAATCAAATAAAAATATTTATGAATCCAATGTCGACGACGTAACAAATATGCTGCTGTTAGCTTGTTGAACCAAACTGTCATAAAATGAACTAAATTATTACGGGAATTTTTATTACACTTTTTAAACTATGAGTTTATTCTTCTGGTATAACCTTACTACAAGCCATCTCTTACCTAACATTTGGAAGGAACATGAATATTTCTACTTGCAATTACTTTGTATCATTGTACGTGAAAATTAATATCATAAATAAGAATATTTCTAAATCCAATGTTGTAAAGAGGTGAAATTAAAATTATGCCTTTAGACAATATATTGCCGAAAATTATAATAAAAGTCTTCAAAGAAAATATAGAAAACTCCATTTTAGTGAAAATAATTAAAATTGGTGAATCGAGAACTAGCTCTATCTCATTGATAGCTCTTTCCTTCTAAGAGTGGCCTCTCTCTTAGTGGTAGCTCCATCTAATGGATAACTCTTTTCTCTCGACTCAACAAAACGTAAAACATTTTCAATAGGGAGTTTACATCTCATTTGATAGCCCTCTCCTCCCAATGGTAGCCTTCCCATAGGGGCAACTCCATCTAACGGAGTAACTCTACCTAACCGAAATCACATACTAGGTGCACCTAGGTCGTCACAATTATAATCGTATTTCTCAAAACACATAGCTTTAAAACCATGACTCGTAAAATATCAAACTTGTGTCAAATGCACACAATCAAATCCCAATTTGCAATTCTTTGCTTTTAAGTCGTGGATAAAATCCAAATAAGAGATCATATTAAAATCAGTGACTTTAAACATGTATCAAAGACGAGAAAAATATTCGAAGGGTGTGTTCCAAATTTTGGTAAATACTTTAACATATAAAATCATAAAATTATCAATAATAATGATAATGAAAATAAGTGATAATGATCGCCATCAACTCAGCTACGACGAATCAACTAAGTATGCTCTCCAACCACCCTGGATAATTAGAATATGTCAGCTGGGATATATATTCTGTTTTGGAATAGATAATGATAATGCTGCCTCATTTGGAGCTTGTGGCAACAAAGAAATAACATACTTTGGAATAATATAACGGTTTCTAGTTATGCGGTATTCGATTGTGCAGTGCAGCTGATGGATGGCTGGAACGTGGCAAGACAGATTAGACATGGACCTGATCCGCATATGACAGTACCAACAATTGTATAGTGGATGAAACTGGTGTTGGGATGCCTAAAATGCAACGTAGATGCATCCTTTTCGACAAGACTAAAATACAAATGCAACATATTTGAATCAAGGACAGGGATGATCAAGGACTTTGAATTAGATTCCAAGAGAGATGGTGCCTCTTTTTAGCAATAAAGTAGATGTTACAAATTGATGTGAGTCAAATGTTAGAGATGAATTTAGATATTATTTTTTTGTCAAAGACTGAATTTGGTCGCAAACAAATTATTAGGGATCAGATTGAGTTTTTACTATTCCTCAAAAACAAAAACAAAAAGGGTTTTTACTAGAATTTTTCATTTATCCTAATAAGATACTATTTGTTAGTAGGAGTCACTCTTAAAATTATTTGTGCAGATTTCATGAATTTAAGAATGGCCTGCATGGTTTGCAGAGTCATATAGCTTTCAGTCTCATGGTTCTTTAAGAGAAGATGCATGTTTAGAATTATACCATCAAGGACTCCTTGATTCTTTTTTTCTTTTTTTTGGTCAGGTAGCCTAGTGGCTAGAATTCGGACTTTTTGATTCCTAAATGGAATAGAGTTTATTTTTATTAACCAGCTTAATTTAATGTGCTAATCACAATGCATTCGAGGAAAAGGAAAACATGTCTATTGGATTTTCCTGGGTATAAGTTTTGCTTAAGGTTAAGTTACATAAAAACATGAGCACAACAAATCAGGTATCTATCTCTCTTCTATTATATAACCAATCAGTAACTACATTTTACTCTCCTGATTTATATTGCAACTATCAACATAAAAAATGCATCACTTGACCCATCATAGCTACTGAAAATTTTAAAAATATAATAAATTGGATTGTAAATTTCATTGAATGAGAGTGAAGTCTTGAAAAGATGGATGAAGAGGAACAACCAAAGGATCTCAACTTTATTCCAGAGGTTATATTGAAGAAGAGGAAACACAGTGAAGCATGGGCCTTGAGTAAAAAGGTGAACTCCAAAAAAGGTTTCCATCTCAAGAAGAGCAAGGACTTTATAAAAAAGGCCGAGGATTTCATTTTTGAGTATCGCAGCAGGGAGATTGACCTTATTAGAATGAAACGATGGGTCAAGAGGATACTGTGAGATATATCAAGGCCAAGCAACAAGCCCATAATAGATATCCAAATCTTAAAAGCATAAAGGAGATAATTTACAAGAAGGGACATGCCAAAATAGATAACCAAATTTCGCCACCAACAACCAAATTTCAGCATATTCAACAATCAATTAGCCTAATTCCCAATGGTACCTCCACATGTACTCTTTCTCTTGTTTTTTGCCGATGCAAGGGATGCGATGCTTATCAGGCACTTAAGTTGAAAAGTGTAAAATTAAGTTATGTATACAAGTGGAACCTATATAATAACCCCTATGAGAGAAGTTGGGGGAGGAGACGCTCCAAACAACTCAACAAACATTATGAGCAGAAGCGGTGGACTTACTGAATTAATAACTTACAAATAATTTGAATGTCCTCTTCATGCAAACAAGCTTTAACCGAGCTAAATTTCTAGTATAAACCTGCTCAAAGTAAGCAAAATAGTGATATTATGAGCTAGAAAAATATTTGAAGGTGAGCCACGACACAACAAAACGCTAGGCCTTCGCCTAGACATGTAGGCACAAAAAATTGCTTGTGAGCAGCCACATAACTTGAATAGGAATTACACACTCCTACTCCTATTCCTATATGTTCTTTTCTACCTCTCATTCTGTTTGTTCCTCCTATATATTCACCAGTAACTGCGTCGTTATCAGTCATCAGCAATTGAAAAAGTAGTAGTATCAGTGTCAGGCTGTCAGCTGAAACCTAAATCAGGTTGACAACATAACATTTTTGGGCTCTATAGGAATGGAAATCGACCCAGCACTTACGTTCAACTTTCACCTCGTCCTTCAATCCATTCATACTGACTCCAGTGAGTTCAGCCAGGAAAGGTTCACTAGGAATGTCTCCCCGAACAAGAAGAATCATGGGAACACTATATCTTGCCAATTTCAACCTTGCAGACAAAATAAGTCTTGTTTGGGACATGCTGATAGAGCCATGAATGAGATCTATACAATGAGAATTTGATGAAGGTTCGCCTGAAAAGAATTTTAGACCAGATATTCCCTCGGAGGGAATTCGCAAGAATTATATGAAGAAAGTGGGAGAGTGGAAGAGGATCTATCCTAATGGATTTAAGGATAGAAAATGTTGTATCTGACTCTGCAGAGTAACCTCTGGTTTTCTTCTACCTTTTGCTTACTATCCAAATACTTTGTCACTCCTATGATTCACAAATGCAGTTTGCGAACATAATCATGTCTCCAACAAATAAGATATGAGTCTAGCTTCATAATGATACATAAATAAGCTACTCTACAAATGGGACATGACCCATATCTAACCATGGTTTGAAGTCTTGATTAAGTAAATGGAACTTGGAAATAATCAATCGGTTTAGCAGCTAAATGTACAAGAAATGCTCTTTTTGAGCTTCAAATGCTAGCTAGAACTCAATACCTTATTTAAAAATAAAAATAAAAAATCATAACATAAAGACAATGAACGAGGTAAAGATAAGTGCACTACAAATCTACAACTATCTCTTACTCCTAATGTATTTTTCAAATTGATAAAAAGAATCAAAGAAGCATAAATCTTATTTCTCTTTTGAGGTCTCTAGAAGGTTTGTTGCCTTAAACAATTAGATACTCCAACATTATACTCCGGTCCTATTTACAACTATCTTGTTCCCTCCGGTCCTATTTACAAGAGACAGTTGACTTTTTAGATACATTGAATAATGTATGTATCTAGTCAAGAACTTAAACCAAATACATAAATTATTCAATGTATCTAAAAAGTAAATTGTCTCTTGTAAATAGGACCGGAGGTAGTAATTTTTAAAGTCACCAGTCAAGATCAACCTTGAGATACCAGTGTAACTGATCAACTAAGTTTCGACTTTATAGACCATAATATGGTAATAATGCATTTGGTCAAAACATCAAATCAAAATAGCATAACTAACTTTTGTTGAATTTCAAACAATCATGTAATTTTAACGTAATGTCGAATTGATTTAATCTTGGTCAATTGTGAAAGATTATGTATAGGTTGTACTGATTCTGCAATTGTTGTTTTGAATTACAAGTAATAAATATGCCGAAATCTAGCTTGATTCTTAAAACGGAACCCGTTGCTTGCATAAATGATCTCGTTGGGGTTATAATCGTCACTTCATGGTGTTTCTCAGCAAATTTTGAAGTGAGAAAAGCAATTTTCTACGAATTTTAGTTAAGGATTACACAATATGTATAAAGTCTACAAAAAAATAAATATTGCAACCGAAACATAAATATTCCATCCCTAAATACAATAATCATGTTTATCCTGCTACTATGGCTTTGGAAGAAACTTCTTGTGATGGTTTAATCATCAATTTGAGACAAGTGTGATCACTGAGAAATCAATAAAAATATTTATTTTTTACTGTCTTGAGGTTATACTAGAATAGTAAATTTTCAATCGTGTAGCATTTTTTACTAGGGTTCGTTACTATAAAAAAAAAAGGAGAATCAGCAACGCACAACAACTATGGCATCGACTGACTGGTGTGATTGTGAACTCCCGACTGAGCTTCTAAATCTGATATCGCAACGAATCGACGATGAACTCGATCTCATTCGTTTTCGATCTGTATGTTCAACGTGGCGGCGCTCTTCCAATTCAAATCATCATCCCAATTCTGCCCTAAAGCTTCCGCAACTCTCGTATAATCTCTCTGATACCATAAACAACATCAACACTTCTCCGTTTTGCTGCCTCTTCAAACGCACTATCTACCTCATCAAACCACTACGACACCATAAGCAACATCGTCCTTGGTTGATTAGAGTTACCCAAAACTCACATGGCAAAAAACTCTTCCACCTACTCTTCAAATCATTCTACTATTCCCATTGTTTTCCTCGTGTGCTTGACTTCAACAAACTCTCCGTCCTCAATTTAGGAACAGATTTTATCATCGACCATGGAGATTTTAATCTTTGTAACTACTTCTTCTACAATAACAAGAAGCGTGAAAAGTTCCTTGCTATCACATGCAATGGAGAAAAACCTATGGTTCTTGGCATTTCGGAATATTTCCCCCATCCGATGCTGTTCTGTTACCTCAACAACTATTGGAAACCCATTTCTGACATGTCAACAAAGTATGTAGATATCTGTGTGTTTAAAGGTCAATTTTACTTGGTCGACAATACTGGTCGGACAGTTGCAATTGAATCAGACTCGAGTGTCCAGTTAGTGGATAATCCTTTTATTCCTGGAGATAGAAAATTACTGGTGGAGAGTGAGGGCGAGTTGTTGTTAGTTAATATTTATGAGAATCTTAAGACTTTTGATGTGTTTAGTCTTGACAAGAATAATAAAACATGGGTGAAGTTGATGAGTTTAGGGGATAGGGTTTTGTTCTTTGTGAATAAATGTTCATTTTCTGCTTCAGCCTTGGATATGTGTGTTGTCAAAGGGAATTCCGTTGTCTTTATTGATGATACCTTCAATATATATGGGAACTGTGTTTATCTCTTAGATGGAAGTCAGCAATCGTCTGCGTCTGATTATCGCAAATGTTTTAAGCATGTGCCTGATGGTTTGGAATATCTCAGCTTGTTCTCGGCACCTGAATGGATAGTCAAAAGTTAATTGAAATCGTAAATGAGTATGTTATCTTGCATTGAAAGGTTTCTTATTGTGCTTGTGACTAATGCATGCAGTGCAAATTAGGGACGGCTGCCCCCGTTAAAATTTGTTTTCTAGTATTAGAGATAGAATAATTTTATTCCCCTATTTAAAATTAAGTATTTCCCTAGGTGTCTAAATCTCACATCGAATATTTGGTGCAGTATTTTAGTGACTTACTCCTTTCCTCTTAATATAATTTCTAATTGATTGTTCTCACACATTATTTAATTTACTTTATCACTATATGTTTGATAAATTTTAACTTGTTAATGCAAGTGTTTCTTGTCATCCTTGGTTCTTTCAGCTATCAAGTCTTGATTGTGCGTACATATCTGATGACAGTGATTTGGGATAGCTTTATCTCATGTATTAGGACGAGTAAAGAGCCTGCATATGTGTTTTTAATGTTACTGCATAAATTAAAACGTATAATATGCTTCTGAGTCTAATCAGAATCAAAGTCAAAATCTTAAACTTTACATCATACCCTTTACTAGGACTATTTCTGGGTTCTACCTCTACAGTTCGACATATTTTCAAAGCACAAAACTGAATGTTTTATATTGATGTGGTCTCCTTTGTACCTGTCATAGTTTCCTTAATGTTGAAATATCGAGGCAGTATTATGCTTTCCATCATTTCATTCCCTTCCTAAATTCTCAAATTTTCAGTTCTCTTGTCATTTTAACTTTTTCTCTATTGCTTCAAGTTTTTATTTTTGGGAGAATTTACTTGTTTTTATTTTTCTGTGTTTGTTTTGGATTATGATATGTGCATGTCATGCAGTTTTGCCAGTTTGTGCTACTTGAGAATTCAAAGGTTTAGATTTTCTTTTGTTGTGGAAATGCATTTGGAAAACTTGGTAAAAATCTGTTGATATGATTTTGTTTTTGGGTATGATATGATATGATGCTTGTATTTTGTTTTTGGGTACAATATGCAATATGATTCTGTTGATATAATTTTGTTTCTGGGTACAATATGATGGCGAGTTGGGGGTGCATGCAAGCACTCTGGCGATTAAGTCAGTAAGAAAAAAAAGAGTGAGATGTTTTAGGATAGAGAATGTTGACCTTGAGTCATAATGTTTTTTTTTTTTTTTTTGAACAGCCAATATTATTACTAGCAATACAAGGCGAGAATGTTGACCTTGAGTCATAATCTGTTGATATGCAATCTTTTTTTGAACAACCAAATTCTCAAGACGAGAAAATGGTGCGTAAAAAAGAAATACAACACCCCAGCGTATACGCAATACAAGGCGACCCATAACCGGACAGAAAAACACGACTGAAGCTAGACAACTCCATTAAAAACACGCACTGCCCCCACCTGCTAACACAGCGCCCAGCAGGGGCTGTTACAGACAGAAAATAGTGCCAAAAAACACCAAAACTGAACACAGAATCCTATCGAAGTAAGCACTCCCGAGGGTTCCAACACCACTCATAAGACAAGCACGTCGCTATTTTTAGCTTACTCATACTCCAATACCAAGCTAGGACCTTGATATTCTCCACCAATTCCTCCATCTCAACCACACCATTATTAAAAATCACCTCATTCTTTTTCTTCCAAATAACCCAAATAGAATCAAGCCAAATTAAGAAAAATACCCGTCTCATTTTCAAAGAAGGAGCCTCATAATACCACCATTCAAAATGTGAAAAAAGATTATGTGGTATTACGAAATGAAAATGTAGCACAGACATCACCCTTTGCCACACCTTCAACACCACCTCACAATGCAAAAAAAGATGCAACGTCGTTTCCTCCACCCTTCTGCACAATACACAATTTCTCGATTCCTCCACCCTTCTGCACAATACACAATTTCTCGATTCCTCCACATTCAACACTCCTCTATACGCTAGATTCACCCTTGTCAGAATCCTATCAAGTAGCATAGTCCAAGCGATTGCCAAAACCTTAGACGGGGTTTTGCATTTCCAAAGGTAACCAAAAACATGCGCATCACCATCGGGGATATTATCCTCAATCAAAAACTACCTCTCGAGTAGTTTATAACAAGAGTTCACTGAAAAACCTCCCCGTTCCTCTGGTTTCCAACACCAATCATCAGTCCCTTCCCTCAACACCACTTCGTCCAACATACCAACAAGATTTTATCTGTAAACAGTTCAACCATCTATTATTTATCTGCCAAGGAACTATATTAGGTGACTTGACTTTCAAGTTAGTCAACTTTGAATCACTTTCAATCCAGAGATGAGTCCATCTTTTCTCAACCGCACATTCCATAGGAAAAATCACTCCCATAAGCTCAACATAAAAGGCATTTGCAATCCTAAATTAACTGCAAAACACCCAAGGCTTTCTCCATTTTTGTTTCCTTGTATTTTACCATTTGCATGATTTACATAGCCATTAAGTAGTATAAATTTATATATTTGCAACCAATATAATTATAAAACGGCAAACGTACTGTTTTGACTTTCTTAATCACTCAATTTGGGGGAAGCGGGTATCACTAACACGAGACAAATTAGTATAATGAGTCAAGATGACATGACCTTCTTAAACACTCAATTTGGCCGTCTATCAATGTCCCGCATGTGAATGCTACAATGAATAATGGATAATTTTTACTGAGGTTGGTTGTGATAATGCTAATGAGTTTAACTGTGATGATTGATTGTGTTTTTTTGTTGTGAGTGTAACTTTGATGACCTGGCTTCTACGAGTAACTTTGATGACGTAGCGGGTACTATTTCATGACGCGGACACTAATATTTTTAATACTAAAATACAATAATGTTGAAAAAGAATATGGGCTTGGCACCACCACTCGCCTCTTCAACATCTAACCAACCTAAATCATCATCATCATAAACAACATCACTTTGACCATCACAAACACGAACTTCGTCTCCCAATAACCATTCACCACCAACATTAATTTCAGGATCATCCATGAGCAGCGGATCAATATATTCATCACTTTCACGGTGTTCCTTCAAAGTTAGGTTGTACTTAACAAAAATCAATTTTTTCAACATCTCATGTTCAAGCCTATTTCTTTTCTTGGAGCGAATCTATTACAAATTATAATTTAATTGTTAGTTTAAAATTAATTGATAGATGATTACGAAACTCTAAATATAAAGAACTTAATATTATCAAGGACATACATGCTCAACAGTACACCAATTCCTCTCAAGCCCCGATGCGCTACAAGTCAAACTCAATATTTTAATAGTAAGTAGTTGCAGATTTTGGTGTTTTTGATCCCCCACCTCTTCCACCACTCAGCTGAAATGCAATTAGAGTATTCGCATTAACATATAAAATATATAATGTGACTAATTTTTTAACGAAATACCAATCACCTACCAGGAGATGTATGCTTATCCTCTCTATGCCTTATTGCTTCTTCCAATCTAAAGTTACTTGAACAAGCCCTATACTTTTACAAATCTCTATGGATGTCATCCAAATTTTTAGGAGAAAAAGAAAGCTTTCTTATGCATTCATAAAGGCAATCCAACAACGGATCATCATTCTCCATTTGTGGATTGTTATAAAAGTGTTTCGGATTCAAATAATGTCCAACTACATGCAACGAATAATGTAGCTGAACACTCCACCTTCTGTCAACAATATTGGTTTGCACTTGCTTTCATTGTCACCGAAGTTTTTCTTAATTTGATTCCTTGCATCCGCCATTGCTTGATATACGAAACTCATTGCAGGTTTTTTTCATTATCAACCAGCCTGAGTACTTTTATAAGAGGCCCCATAGCTTTAAGAGCATGAACAATATCATCCCAAAATGAGACTTGAAGAACAATAGCAGTTGCCTTCCTACCCTTGGCTTCATCACTCACCTTTAAGTCCGACCACTCTTGAGAAGTGAACATGGTTCTAATTTTTTGTTTTAGGTTGTGAAACCTTTGCAATTGAAGAAAGTTTGTTGCCTTGTGACTCCATGTCTAATCAACTCCATTTCAGCTTTCTCCCTCAACAAGTTCAAAACCAAAGAACGGTTATAGATGAAACTGACAAGACTAATTCCTTGTGCTACAACCTTCTTTACTTTTGGAATCTTTCCAATCACTTCTAGTATTAAATGTATACAATATGCAGCACATGGAGTCCAAAAGATTTTCGGTCTCGAAGCTTGAAGAAGATTACCTATACAAAAATATTTTTGAAGACAATTAAAGAATGTAATGATACATAAAATGTTTGACATAAAGTAATTGAAGGAAGTAGAAAACCTTATCGGCCAAAACATAAATGCTCTTGTTGTTCAGAAAGTTGATGATGCACCATGACACCATTCGTTTTACACATTAATCTTCTGAAGCTTTTTCCTTCATCGCTCATCGAAAACTACAACAACTCCAGCGGAGTTTTGCCTTATTCGTTCTCCTGACTCTAAAAACAACATATGAATACCTAGCACAAAACTGTGATTCTTCTATCGTTAATGAGATGGTGCACTATAATATCAACGAATAATCAAAACAGTGCATTTTTCCATATTACTTTTCAACAATCATAACTAAAAAAGTAGTGAAAATCTTCAAACTGAACTTAGTTTGTGTTTAAAGCAAACAAGCTGGATTTGAAATTTAACATTTCACTTGTCAATTAGAACGTTACAATGGAAAAAATGCTTCTTAAACTCAGAGTCATTGAAAAATTGTTTGGAAATAAATAATTGTAATCTATAATCCTTTGTTCTCCTTAACACCATATAATTGTAATGTACTATCATATTGGACATAATTGTATCATATTTACAACTAAAATAAGATCAGATTGACTTACATGCCTTCCTTCAACAGCCAGAAAATGCATTTTCACATAAGTACGAAATTCTATTTATTAATTTAAAATTACCAGCAAAAATACAAAAGTTATCACTGAGATAACTACTCAGAACCAAGAATTATAGCCTAGAATGAGAAACCAAAAAGCAAAGAAGACCAACAATAATTCATAAGGAAGAATATTTAATTCCACATTCCAAAAAGATATAAGTTGAAAGGAAAACAGCTATGCAAGTATTGACACCGTTGTCTTAGTGGCGGGAGTTGTTATTAATTCAAGATTAAGCTTTAAGTCAAAAGGCATTTTAATATCATGCTGCACTTAAGTTGATATTAGATCATTAATATTAAAAGTAGTTTTGGTTCTCTTGAGGTTGTAAAAGATGACTCCTCCTTGTCAACTTTTTTCCCAGATATAATTTCAAGCCAAAGTTTATTTTTAGGTCTCGCAAGTATTAATTTATTCAGTCCACCAATGCAATAGTCAATCTTGTTGAAGGTTATTATATAACCAGTAAAGAGATGTTGAGAAAATTGCTTAGTTCCTCACTTCTATAATGTTGTATGTGTCAAAGTACAGTAAATCCGGAAGGTATGCAGAAGAAATACGAACAATTTCACAACATTAATTCTTATTTTCTTGAAAATTTAAAACCAGGAACAGTAAAGGTAAGAACTACACTCTCACATGAATCAAGCTTACACGCAACAATTGTTGAAAAATCCTAAAACTCTGCTACCTTTTCTGTAAAATATAAATAAGAGAAAATATGCGGTGCCAAATAAGTTGTGAAGCGATTAATAGTAGGACCAAACCTCTACTAAATGATGAAATGAATTTGTATCATAAAAAATATGAAAGTTAGAGAAAGAGCGCATTTCAATGTTTAATTAGTAAAATAAATTACATGCCTTCAAATCAAACAACATGATTTGTCATCAAACAACCCCAAACTTGTATTGGTTATGAACCACATACATCATTAATTGAATGAACCTAAAAAGTCAAATTTCTTATAATTGGGAACGGAGGGAGTACAAGAATGAATTAGTTAGAAAAACTCATGGTCAAAGTATAAGATCATTTCAATATTTCTATTCATGCTGGTTTCAAGAAATACCAAAGAGAAATAACACAATAAAAACATTAAAGAAATATTACAATCAAATTAGAAACGTTTCAATGTAAGACAACATACTCAATTACGAAGGCTACTTTGGACGATCCACTCTGGAGGTGGCCAGAACAAGTTCAAAATTTCAGGGCAATCAGACAAAGGTGAAAGCAGGCCTTGATCCAAGTAAAAAACACAATTCCCACACCACATGTTTTTAAAATACTGGAAGTCGCTACCATCAGTAAAGACAACGCAATTTCCTCTAGGAAGACACAAATCCGAAGCAGAAGCAGAAAACGAACAGTCATTCCCCAAGAACAAAACACTATCCCCTAAAGTTGTTAACTTCACCCATTTCTTCTCCTTCTCATAAAGCTTAAACACATCAACCCTTATAGCATCAGGACCCGGGAACTCGAAACAAAAACACTCATAAATGTCCACTAGCAACAAGTCTCCCTCTCTATCAACTAAGAATTTTATGTCCCCTCCATCAATCAAAGGTTCAGCAACTAAGTGGACATTCGAGTCGTCCGGCCCAATCATAAATGTCCCGCCAATTTTGTCAACAGCATAAGGCCGCCCTTTGAAAAAGCAGATGTCTCCGAATTTAATTGACATGTCGGGGATCACCTTCCAAGTCTTATCGCCGCATTTGAACAGTCCTGGTTGGGGGGCAAAGGTCAACTTTCCGAGAACAATAGGTGTTTTTCCATGGCCTGTGACAGCAACGACCTTTTCAGGGTACATGAAGCAAAAAGGAGAGGGTTCAAGGAAGTTGTCATCTGCGGTGAACATGCATCCCAAATGGAGGAGGGAGAATTGGTTAAAATCGAGCACATGTGGAAAATGAAAAGGGTCACGTGATAGTGGGTGATGCAGTTGGGTTTTTCCAATTGAGCTTTGGACAATTCTTATCAACCAAGGGCCTAGGGTTTGGTATTGTTGTTGTTGTTTTGGTTTGATGAGGAAGATATTGTTTTTTGAGAGGTGACAAAAGGAAGTGTTGTCTTTATTGTTGATGGAATCAATATCGATGATATAGGTGTATGAGAATTTGAGGAGTGGGAATTTGAAGGGTAAAATGTTATGATGATTTGGGATGGAAGTGCACCAAATGGAACAAACTGATCGAAAACGAATGAGATCGAGTTCATTGTCGAGCCTTTGTGATATGAGATTGAGAAGTTCCTTTGGGAGTTGAGACCAATCTGCCTCAGCCATGGATGGAGCTAGGTTGCTGATTTTTGTAGGATTGAGCTTTTGGTTCTTTTTATACAGTGAGCAGCTCCTTCTTTGGATATTGCAATCATGTATTACTACTGTGACAATGAATCTATTAATATTCCAAATTACTTAACAAGGAAGTATTTTTTTTTTTTTGTCTGGTTTCTTAACAAGGAAGTTTCTTTTTTTTTTTTTTTATTTGCCATGGAAGTATCTTTTTTTTTTTTGGTTACTTAACAAGTAAGTATCTTTTTCTATTTTTGATTACTTAACAAGGATGTATCTTCATGCGGATTTTTCTGCGTCATTTGTTGCCAAATTATGTGCGGGTATGCACATAACCACCAAAAAAAGATATACATCACCACCAAATTTGTTGCGAAATTATGTGCGGGAAACTAATATATGTGCAGAAATGCTTGCCAATATGGGATGTGAGCTTACTCTGTCCATAGGCTTTTATTATAATAACCCCTCTCAACCGATGGTTAAGGCTCTTGCTAATGATTTTAGGGGCGTGTCTACATTGCGATTAGTCTCTTTGTATTATCTTTTTCCTTGGGCTTAGGCGCCTCATTGATTACAGAAATAAAATAAACAAGAAACAACGAGGACAGATTAAGTCATAGATAAGTAAATCAGAACAACGTTGAAAATTTAAATTGTTCTGATTATGGCATACCAGCAGAGCTGAAACCTTGCATTAAAAAAGTATTTTAATACCGGCAGATCATATGATAAAATATTAGTGGATACTCATTCCGGTCATTTTTATAAGAGAAATTTTAAGTTTGTTTGTGGTCTCTTCGCATGACTCGCAATTTAATCCCATATATATGAATACAACTGAGTGTTATTGGTCGAATATGGATTAATATGAAATCATGTTCCACTGATATTTTCTTTGTCAGGAGAGATGCGAAATTGTGACATTTTTCCTGTGCCTGTTGTATTAAGTTTTAAAATAAAACAAACTAACTAGGTTTATTTTATCCCAAACTACAAACAAACTTCACACAAATTCATATTTTAGCTATTTTCTCTTAGCTTTGGGATGCAAAGATATCACTAGTTCATCTAAAAATACCAGTTTCCACAGCTGCAGTGGTAAAATTTGTTGTATCCCAATGGAAGTGGCAAATATGTGTTTCAACTATATTATATTCTGTGATTGAAAGTCATAGTTGAGACATACAACTCGTGCATTAAATCTTGGAGACAAATTCGTCCTAGTTTAGATTTTCAAAATGATGTTGTAGCCATTACGAATGGATATATCCAATTGTTTAGAAAGAATATTGAAAGCACAAACAAAAGTAGTGTGTGCAAATGCATGTGAAACAATAAGTCCCACATCGACAATATCAGACACAGAGGTGTGGAAAGTGGGATATATAAAGAAAGGCTATGGCATTGGATTACATACTTACCTGGATGGGGTCAATGGGTGATCAAGAAGGCCCATGGCCTAGGAAGGTGACCTCCATTGCACTTTGGAGGGGTGCCTTCCTAAGGTCTACCCAAGTGGTGGAGCCTACATCATAATTTGTTGCTGTGGGGGCCTGCGTTCGCGCGGCCCCCTCCAATCTTATTTCAAATTTTGTGTGATCGTGGCCTAGGCTCTGATAAATAGCCATTTGCTAGTTCAGATCTAATCCCAGCGTCTAAATTAACAAGTTTTATGGCATACTGGCAATGAATCTTTATGCATTAGAGTAACCGTGGCGGTGTAGTGTCTAGTTACATAATTGTGTTTTGCAAAAGTTTATCAGTACCGACATTGATTATGACCAACCTCTACTACTACAATTGATTACATCATGTGAATTCCTTGCACAAAACAATAATGACCATTTATTTACGCGAACAAACATTACATGAATCGTTTCATTCAAGCCTCTCATTTCCCAACATGCTACCTAAATGCATGAATTATAAGCACTCTGGATCATTACATGGATCGTTTCGGCTAAGGTATCTAGAGATGGAAAATTTATTAAAGTCACTTGTAACTAGACACACACAATTGAGAATTGCCAAATAAATTGCTCCAATTTTTATATCAAAGGAAACTAAGACAGTTCACGCTATCAATTTTTCATTTTTATTTTTGAATCGGCAAAGTTAATATTGATAGGCCACTTCCTTGAACAAATTGAAACAGGGCAGGCTAGAGGAATACAAAACTGGTGCATCAAGAGGATTAACACAGCCTCTCAAACTCAGCAAATAGGAAATGAAAAATATAACAGGAACACCAAACTGTGCATAACACTTCTATAATCTACTCAGTGCACAGCAGACTTGAACCCTAGGAAAAAAACCAATTCAAACACGCCCAAAGATCCCCTAGGAAAACACGTGCAGAACACGCTTAGAATGCCAATACTCTAATCAGCCCCTGAAACAACTCCCAACAAGCTGAAATGACAGCATTCTCAGTTCCCGAGTTGTATATACTCTATACTGCACGCATACTGTCAAAAGCTTAATAGACAGTTTCCAGGGTCCCAACAGAGTTTACACTATCAATTTTATCGACGGCATAAATCTGCTGTTTAAAAAGACAGAAGTATTCAATGCAAGACATGTCGGGGAACACAACGGATAAGTGACCACTTCGGATTTTCTCTACAGAAGCTGAGACCGAGAGGTACTTTGCCGGCAATCCAAATTTTATTTTATAGTTTCTGTGATTTAAATTTTTATTTTATTTTTTTATTTCTTTAAACTCAACATTTACGAGTTACATTTACCTCCCATCTAAAATACTAGCTAGACTCAAACTCGAAATCTCCATATTCAAATTTAGCATTCGATTATTCATCTTTAAATGTGAGATTGATCGACCTAGACTAAGCATAAATAGATTTGTTTGTTAAAATTTTCAAAGGCTAAGGGTTTGTTTGACAATCACATTAAATTAGTTTATAGCTTATAAACTCTTCTGATTAAAAAGATATGTTTAGTAACAATAATTTTTTCATGAATTTATAGTTTAATTATACTAGCTTATAATAACTATTTATAAACTAATTCAAATAGTTTATAACTTAAAACTTATAGTTTTCCTCATAATTTTACTAGTGTTGTTTTGATTGACAAATAAATATTGATCAAATATATTTTGCATGTCATTTCATATTTATAAAGTAATTCAATTGTTACGTTTTAAAAATGGAATATTGTACTGCAAGGAACAAACATGAATTGCTTTTTAAACAATTCAGGTTTTGATACACAACCCACAAGTCAATTATCCCATACACATCAATATGTTACATTGTATATTTAAAGTGAATGTTAGCCTCTTATTATCTATAACATCATAGAAAATTGTGGCTATCTTACTCTTGTTAGTAGAAACAATGGACCAAACGACATATATAAGATTATAACTGAGAAGAGTATCTCTAATGGATGATATATACCTATTAGGTACACAAGTGAAATATGCTTAATGAGATACGTTTGCATTGCGATGCTCCAAGCAACTCAATAAACATTATAAGTAGAAGCAGTGTGATTATTGATTCAATATATTTACATCATAACAACAATGGACTCATTCCGTTGACGAACGAATCATAAGTTCATAACAAATATACGCATGTCTATGATAGCTTTAATACTTCAAAAATAATGCAAGTATAACACCATCAAATTTTGAATAACAACGAACAAATAAAGATTTTAGCAGAGTACATAAAGAGCAGTTTTCAATCTTCTTTATATAAATCAAACATTGCTTCTAATTACGCATCTTCTGAGTTCTGGACACCCCTTTGCTAGTCAATCACTCTTAGCCTGTTGTACACCAACCCCTTGCAGGAAATGTTCTGCAAAAAAACAAGACAGCAATGGTCAGAATTATATCAGCTTGAAATTACACATGACAATAGTTCAAAGACAAATACACATGACAGAACAATGTGGAGATTCCAAATGCATACAATTTTTCCTCTAGCTAATGAATATGTAATCTCATTTTTCCGTTTCAAAAACAATTGTACAAAATAAATAAGCTTGAAATTTACAAATACAATTAAACAATAATTTGGTATTTTTGAATATTCATTGTCTGTTCATAGTAAAAAGAAACTCGTGAAATTGTGTAGTGAAAACTACATGAGCAGGAAAGTAAGCTGCAATTCCATTTCTTTCTCATGGAATAGGAGATCAATTGTTAAGATCTTATCTTTACAAACATCCCAATGAGCAAAAAATGCAGAAGCAAACTAAGATTAAAGCAGATGAACAACAACGCTAACCAAAAGTAATAGCAAATAAAATAACTGTAACAATTGAAATGTTGGTAGCCCTTGATAGCCTATGCATTTATCAATCAATAAATTTAAGGCATTTAGCTAGCTACGGTTCCAGCGCTTTTTAAGACGTTTAGCAAGCAATACAAGTCACAACCAAATCCTCAAAATTTAAATGGGCAAGAGATTGGGATGCAATAAATTAGCAAATGAAGAAATAAAAGTAAGAGATTGGGAGAGTAACATATACACGGACAGAGGAAACTCAAGAAGCTTCTAAGCAAAATCTCTGTTAATTTTCTTTTCTTATAAGCAAACATTGTTTGTTAGTTTGTCCGAGGGTGGGAAAATTTGTTAGCAGCAAGGATCAAACTTTGAGAGCATATTTTCTTTATACTCTTCGAGAGTCCTAACCCATACCACTAGGCTACATCCGTGTTATTTGAGAGCATAACTAACAATCATGCATCGTGTTAAGTTTTCTTATTTACAACAAAGCATGGTGTGAATAGCATCTGATGCTCAGATTAGCCTACACAATGATGTCTGCCAAAAAGAAAAGAACATATTAATGCAACCATATAGCATTATATAGACAATGATGATTAGCAATACCAAAGTACTTTTTAACATTTATAACTAAAAACAGTGAAAATCTTCAAACTGAACTTATTCAACAAATCAGCAAAAAAATCATAGCAGGGCAGTTCTCCAAAGTACTCTTTACCATTTGCAACTTAAAATAGTTAAAATTTTACAATGAAATTAGTCTGTGACATTGACACTGATTTCAAGCTACAATATAGAGGACCGACAATTGAATAATAAGTAGTGTTTGGAGTTTCCTCATTGTTATTGGCAGAGTTCAGGGAGTGTGTTCAGTCAGGAAGGTAATTTGTAGGCAAGTCTGTCTGCGTTTTCTTTCTCTCAATCCCCATATTTATGCCTAACACTGGGCAGGCAATCCATTCCACTTTATTCTTTTTTTAACAATCAAATTCATTCCATACTAATTCCTGATATGATCACCCTGCGATTTTCTGGCTATCCCACTGCGTGTTATCCCAAGCAAGGTAGTCAAGAACGATTCCCAGCATGTAGGATCGCACGATCTTACGTGCCACAGCACCTCGACCGTGCTTTGACTTTACTCTGGTTCGGTTTTGCTCTGTTTCCTCTGTTTTATTGCCATTTTTCCTCTGTTTTCTTTGTTTTTTGCCGTTTTTCCTCTGTTTTTCTCTATTTTGTTGCTTGGTTCCTCTGTTTTTCCTCCACTATCCCCATTTTTATGCTTGGTTCCTCTGTTTTCCCTCAATTTTCCCTATATATTTCTCTCAATTCTATCAACAACCTACCGATCCTACTTACGAACCGTGTTACACTCCTCGTGGTTACGTTTTTTCACCGGCCGACCGATCCTACGTAGGATCACGATCCTGACTACATTGATCCCAAGGGGAATGTTGCACAAATGGAGGTTCTTGAATTGCAGGATCATGTGATCCCACGATCATATTCGCGATCCTACTGACATCGCTCTTAACTCCATTACCTAACTGAGACTAATAGAGACCAAATTTACCTAACTGAGACTAATAGATACCGGTTGTAACCAGTACAGCTACAAAGTGCACTGGCAGACGCAGACTAGACCCCAACTAGTCCACCCTATACTCACCCATCAAGCAACCAATGAGCACAGATCGAAATTTTGACCCGTATTATGTAGCAAAATATCAAACTAATCAGCAAATTAAGTAACTGAAAGAATAGATGGCAAATTAATTTAACAAGATAGAGATTATAGGTCACAGAGTAGTGAAAAAATTGTTTCTAGTAATAGCTAGTTTTATCCAACACATATCAAAGAAAATGATAACTATTAAAGACTGATAAATAATAATTGTAAAACATTTCCATCTGACCCAGCTTTGAAGATTTGTATACTCAAAGTTTTGGTAATTAATTATTTGAAGTTCTTAACCTTTCGTCATATAAATATAGCAACTGATCCCAATAGCAAATTGTTGCTGCAAGGAGCTAAAGAAAGGTTATGTCTATTTATGATTCCTAAAAATGACCTCATCAATATATTCTGGCCAGATTTATGTTTCTGCAGATGTGGCAAGAAAATAATATTTTTCAAATGTTGGGACAAATTACATTGTTGGAGAAGCATCTTCTTAGTACCATGATAAATTATGCTGGCTTAATTAATCTAAGCCCCATTGATGTATGTATGTAACTCAGAAATTACCATACTTGTATCATATAGTATTTTGGGTATAAAATGACGTGCGTGCGCTACTCAATGTGGGATTTGGCACTCAATAATACCAAAATCCCCAACAATGCACAACAAAGAAAACCTCCAAATAGCTACAAATAAAGGATGATCTATCAAAATTCAAAACCTGATCTGAGTAAACAAGAAACAAAAAGGATAGAATTTGTCATAGATAAGTTATATGGAACAGCATTGTTTACAACATCAGTTCCAATAAAGTAAACAAGAAACCAAGAGTTGGTCGTAATAATTACCTAACATGTCAAACACAGAGCACTTGAAGATAACAGATCGCAGAGTGGCGGAACTGGGGGGTGGCAAGGGGGAGCCACCGCCACCCAAAAAATTTATACACTGGAAATTACTATAATGCCCTTAATTAATATGAATATTACCAATTCAATTTCATTTCCTCTTCCCCTTTCTCTTTCATCTGATGCGCGTTCCTCTTTTTTCTTCTCCCAGCCAAAGCAAAACCACCGAACAACATCCACCACCACACCACTGCCGGCGAGCTGCGACCACTCTTCTCCTTCTCCATCCATCACCGCCGCACCCCCCTCAATCTTCTGTATTGATTCTTTAGTTTAGACAGCTATCTCCATCCATCTCTCTCCACAAACCCTAATTGTTGTAACTTGAAAGGTAATGTGAAATTGAATGTAATTTCCTTCAATTCTGATTCTGATTTGATGATTACATGTTCTTTAGTAATGTGAAATTGAATTTTTTTAGTTTTCGATTGCTACTGATTACTACAGAAGACATGAATGTTCTGCTTATTATTATGGTTTAGAACATGAAATCTGATTGCTACTGAACTGTTACTTGTGTTTAAATAATTGTATTGAGTGTGAGAGAGACGAATTCCAATTGAAAGCCTCGGTTTTAAATAATTGTCTTAAACAATAGTAGAATATGAAAGCCTGATAACTAGTGAAATTGCTTTAGAGTTACTATAGGTAATTAAGAAAAGTTAACTTACTTCCTTTGCCAATTTTAATCATGTATGGCAATGACTTTGAGAGGAGGACGTAATCAATAATCCTAAATAGTAGAGGTGGAAAAGATGGAAAATGTAAGCTTATTTGATTCAAAAAAACGTAAGCATATCTTCAACTTCTAGCATGCCTAGATGAGCTAATCTTCCTCTATTTTTGATAGTGTTTGGTTTTTCTGTATATGACTAGCATGTTCTAGCAACTTGTCATGAAAAGTAGCAACATTCATGGCATTTTCCATCAGAAAGATCTATCAAACCTGGCTCAACTTTTGAATTCAGCTATCATCGTCTTCTGTTTATGAAAATCAAGTGAAATTGGTTCATTTTGAAATCATTTATGGTATTTCAATGAAATTGAAACCGGCTATTGTTATGAAATTTGAATGTTATTAGAATTGATGTAACATTGAAACCATGTATTGTTAGTTGATTTTGAAACTGTTTCAACAGGAAAAGTTAAGATGAAAAGTCGGGATGCGTAAAGCATCACTTTGAATATGATGATCGGTTTTTAGTATTATTTTGTTGAAATTTTTTATGAACGACACCGAAATGGGTCGTATTGTATATTATATGATTTATATATTTTAGTTTATTTTTAAAGCTGCCACCCCAAAATTTTAGGTCTGGCTCCGCCACTGCCCTCTCTTCTTTTTTTTCCATTTTCCCTTTCATTTCTCACTATTTTTTCCTTCCTCGGGTGTGGAAATAGGACAGAAAGACAATAAAAAAACATCATGGGTTTTGGTTCTTTCCTTGTTTTTTCAGTTACTCTTCCATTGATTTTCTCATAGATCTACCTTCTTCCATTTTCATCTGGTAAGCTTCTTTCACTTTTTCATCCTTTGATCACTCTATGTTTTGCTTAGATTCAAAAGCTATTAAAGTTTGAATTTTTATGGGTTTTTTTATTTTAATTTTAAAATTTTACGATTCTGGTTTTGTTTGGAAGAACATTTTCAGCTTTTTTTTTTCCCAAAAAATTTATGGATTGTCTTTGTACAGTTATTTTAACCTTATGATTGATAAAGTCTAGTTTTTTCTTTGTGGGTCTAGAATTGTTTAATCCATGATGGTTTTGGATTGGTTTATACCCAATTTGGTGATGCTATAGTTATTCTGATTTTGGCAAAAATCTATGTTTTTTTTCTTCTTCTTCTTTGTTTTGTTGATTACTGTAAAAAGGAGTTGACTTTATCTTTTATTGTTTACGGGTATTTTTTATCTTTATGGTTTTTGTTGAAATTATTTTTGATGATGATGAATTGACAATGCTGCATTAGTGGTTTTTGTACTGCAGGGTTATATAGGATTGACTGGTAATGGTGATTGTGATGTTTGTAAATGTTTTCATATCAATCATGAACTTTGTGCTTATGATGATGAAGCTTAACTACATTGACTTTTTTTACAGATATGATTTTGTTGAGTCGAAGTATGTTTATTTTGTTATCTTGTGTTATTATGTTGAAGTAGAATATGTTCTGTCAACACAAGCTACTTTGTTTATGATTAATTTTGTTGATATACAACAATTTTTAACGAGGCTTGATTGATAATGGTGACTATAATGTTTGGAAATGCTTTCATGTTCTCCATCACGAGCTTTGTGCTTATGATGAAGCTTAGCTACATTGATTATCTTGTTGGATGTGATTGTATTTAGTTGAAGTATGTTGATTTTGTTATCTTGTGTGATGATGTAGAAGTAGAATTTGTGCTTGTTGACATACCAACAATTTTTTCTGTCATAGATAAAGGTGATTGCATCTTAAACAGTTGATCATTCTGCCTATAGGTTGCTTAGGCTTTATCGTTGTTGTTTCAACTTTCATTAGTTTTAGTATTACCAAAATATGTCTTGAGATTGATAAAACGATTGTATGTTGTTATCACATAATGGATTTTAGCTACTTTTGATTGTTGCCTTCATAACTCATATTGAAATGATTATGAACCTGGTTTCCCCGATGATCACTATTTATTATGACATAGAGCATTTTAGTGATAGTGAATTCTTTAAGCTGTGTCCACATTCAATGCTTGCTGATCACTGTTATGTTTTTTGTTGGACAGGTCAACTAAACTTTGTGCATTGTTTCATTGAGGAAATTGTTTCGGATATAAAACTGTATGCTTAATTGCTTATTTTTTTATGTAGTAGAATTGTGCATTGTGGTTTGAAACAACCAAACCAGTAACAGAACCAATGTTCCGTCATCAAACCAACATCATTATTCTCCTCCGAACCTCCTCAAAAAGACACTATTGTCTATGGTCAAGTAAAAAAGACCCAGACTTAGAATCAGCACTATCGCGAAACAAACGTTGGATAATTAACAACCAAATCAAAAACATTATCCTCCGTTACCCTAACAACCAAATCCCAATTCAAACTCTTCAGAAGAAATTCAAAACCCTAGATCTTCAAGGTAAAGCCCTTAACTGGATTTCCAAATACCCTTCTTGCTTCCAGTTTCATCAAGATCACGTTCTTCTTACTAAACGCATGATGGAGCTTGTTCATGAAGAACAATCCTTGAAAGATTCCCTTGAATCTGTTTTTGTTCCACGTCTCGCCAAATTGCTCATGCTTTCTTTGAATAATTGTTTGAATGTTATGAAGATCAATGAAATTAAGAATAGTTTAGGCTTTCCTGATGATTATTTGATTGGGATTGTGGCAAAATATCCGGATTTGTTTCGAATTAGGAATGAGAGTGGGAGGAGAAGTTCTATGGTGGTTGAGTTGATGAAATGGAACCCTGATTTTGCTGTTTCTGAAGTTGAGGCTTTGGCGATGAAGAACGGGGTTGAGGTGAATTTTTCGTGTTGTTTGCCTTCTAGTTGGGTGAAATCGTTGGAGAAATTTCGCGAATTTGAGTTGGTTCCTTATGTTTCGCCTTATTCTGATCCGAGGGGGTTGGTGGAAGGGTCTAAGGAAATGGAGAAAAGGAATGTAGGTTTGGTTCATGAGTTGTTGTCATTGACTCTTTGGAAGAAGATTTCAATTATGAAATTGGGTCATTTTAAAAGGGAGTTTTTTTTGCCTGATAAGGTGAATGTTTTGTTGCTTAAGCATCCTGGGATATTTTATGTTTCTAATAAGTATAGGATTTATACTGTTTTACTTAGAGAAGGGTATGTTGGGTCTCAATTAGTTGATAAGGATCCTCTTGTGGTTGTTAAAGAGAAATTTGGGGAGATTATGCAGGAAGGGCTTCATGAGTATAACCAGAGGCGGCGACTTGTTAATATCGAAAAGAGGAGAAATAAAGGTCTTCCTTTGAATAGGGTGGATGAGGATCACATGAAGGGTAGAAGAAGGAGAAGAAACAGGGAAGTGTTTGATGAAGATGATGAGGTTGAGCGAGAAAATGGTAATAAGCTGGGAGGGTTGCTTGACCCTGAAGAAAGAAAAAGGTTTTACAAAGTTCTTTTTGATGATGATGGTTCATGAATGAAGATTTGCTTAGCCTAGGACCTAGGTGTGGTGCATGGAACAGTGTTTCAAAAATCAAACAAACAAAACTGGACGGTTTAATTGGCTGAACCTTGATCTATTTTTCATCAGAGTTTGGTTGTTTTTGTTGATTGACTGTGGTTTTGTCCTAGCTTAATGTGGTTGAATCTGACCAAAACAGAAGTCTCGTCACTTCAATGTTCGGTTGTTTTTGCGGATTGACTGCAGTTTTGTCCCTATTGAATCTGATCAAAACAGAAGTCTCATCCCTTCAATGTTTGGTTATTTTTTTAACATCCCTTATTCTAAATGCTTATTAGGTCATGCAACCATTAACCCTAATTTTTCCCTCTAATTTATCTATCATTAAATGCTAAGCATACAATCCTAAAATATTTCCCTCCTATGAAAGTTCAATTTGAATTTCAAATTTCAAACTGACCTTTGGTGTATCCTATGCAATCCCAAATAATCTCCTACTCTGATTTATGCGGTTTACCAAGGCCATATTAACGTGTTACACTACAACAAAAAATCCATCGCATCCTCCAAAATCCATCGCCTCCTTCAAATTCTCTCAACTTCTCAAAAAATCCATCGCCTCCTCCTATTCCTCTGGTCCGACCTCCACCACTTTACCTTCTATCTTTCAAACCTTCTGATTGATTAACGATTCCGTCGGCAACCTTCCCAAACCTTCTGATTGGCTTTCGGTGGGAACAGGAAGCGCGACAACGATTCCGACGGCAAAGATAGTTCTTCCAAGAGAAAAACAGAACGGTGGAGAGGTTTGCTCTCGATCATTGAATCGTTGTTGTTGTTTTGATTGTTTGGTTTTGATTTTTGATTTTTGTGTTGTTGCAGCTTCCGAATAAGAAGGTGTTGAAGATTATTGAAAATAAGAAGGAAGTTGATGAAACTATCTGCAAGCCTGATGATGAAGAGGTTGAGTTTTTTTTTTTTTGTTAATTTTGATTGTTTTGACCTAATTTGAATATGATTAGATTAGATAATGTTGTGAGATATTTTACTTTGTTACTTATGGTTGCTGTTTTCGTTTTTGTTTCAGCTTTGGCAAATATTCTTGAGAACAGGAACCAACCACAAGATGTAGAAGACATAACTAACAAAGGTAAACCAATTTTGTCTGAATTGGTTTTTTTTCTTACTTTTGCAGTTTTCCCTCCCCCGCCTGTTTGTTATAATGCTTCATTGAACTTTCAACACATCTTTGCCTGATGGTTGATTCTCTGCCACACTCATTATTTTCTGCATTCGAGTCATATCATGCCATTCACCATTCAAGTCACTAGAAAAAAATAAAATGATAAATAAGTTAACAGTGAAGGATTGATCATAGAATACAACATTTTAAGAGTAAATTTCAGTACAAGTTAATGATATGTTTGTCATTTTGGTTCACTGATGTATATTCTCTATATTTAATTTAATCAGATATCATAGACAGAGTTCACAGAAATTGTTGGGAGGGAATTATTGGCATCGTTGATGATGCACGAGTCAATAAATAACAAATTGTGGAGTCCGAGCATTTAATGAAAGCCCTCCTGGAGCGAAGGGATGGTTTGGCTCAAAGGATATTTACAAAGGCAGGATTGGACAATACGTCAGTTCTACAAGTTACTGATAACTTTATAGCTCAACAACCTAAGGTGTGTTACTGTGTTTACTGGCAACCTACTTCAGTTGATACTTCAGAAAATACTTACCTGCTGTTTTTTTGGCAGGTTACTGGTGGCACTTCTGGTCCTGTAATTGGCTCGCATTTTGGCTCGCATTTCGTCACTGCTACTTCCTCTTCCAATGTTCGCATTGCTGCCCTTGCTGCCCTTGCTGCCCTTGCTGCCAGTATCCTAATTACATTCAGTGTCTCTCCAATTCATCCGACCGTGACATGTATATCTGGCAGCGAAAATTATGATTCAATTTTGAACTTAAGTTTGTTGAATTGAACGTAAGGCCTGTTTGGATTGACATATATAATATTTTATGTGATTCTGTGTGATTTTTTTTTAGAATGAAATTATGTTTCTTAATATATAAACAGACATGGTTTTGGTTTGTTTACTTGAAAACCTGGAGAAAATACTTTAACCTGAAATTTTTGTATTTCTCTTATTGTGTTTTATGGACATTTGATTGGTAAGTCATGAATTGATATGTTGATCAAGATCTCCAAAGAAGTGTTGTTATGTTATATCGATTGGGAGCCATTGATTTTGGCTAAAGAATGACTGTTGAGAAAGAAATAGATAAGACTGAAGGTGAACCATAACCAAATGCAGTTTTTATGATTGCTTGAAACCTTGAACTTTCATATATACGCACACAACCTAGCTTGGTATTAAAATGAGTTTTTGATGAGAGTTGCAATGCATTATAGGAATCCAACTATAGTAATGCAATTTGTTCTGTCAAACTTGCTTTCTCCATATTTAACTAAAGATAATTGATGAATCCACGAATGACTAATGTTGTCTTATCTGTTTCGGTTCATTAATTCTTTTGGTATTTAATAGCCAATGGAAAGATTTGTTTCTTTTGATCAAATTTAGGTAGATTTTTGTTGTTGTCATTGTGTTTGATTTGTACGGTATTTAAATTTCTACTTCAATTTACAATACAAGGCTGGGGTGCTCGATGAGGGGATGCTTTGACGCGTGTTGTGAGCTGTTTGCGCAGGATTGTGCTGTTGCCTGAGTTTTTTGGCACCTGCAGAGACTGTTTTTGGACAATCATGAGCTGCTGCTGTTTGTGTTCGGTGGTGGTAGTTAGGGGAGTCGCCGACAGTTGCTGGTTAAAGTTCATATAAAAGTTTGCAGGTAAAAAGCTCAAAGAATGGACAATGATTGACTTCTAAAGAATATGTTGAAGGAAAATTTGTTTTAGTTTCAAATTATTATGTTGTTGAGTAAGCTTATCAATCTACCAAAGCTTACTACTCTCTGTTCCTCACTTTGTCATTGGTGTAGTCCTTTTCATTTACATTTGCGGGTAAGGTGCAAGCATACATGTGTCAGTTATCACAAACTTTAATTTTTTTTTTCTTTGAACTATTTTGGAGTTGTTACTATCCTAATTTTTGGGCAGGTATAGATATGATTTGTCATTGTGATCTCTTACTCCATTGAATGATAAATTTGAAAGTTTAGTCGTATGGTGAAAGTATGATATGTTGATACTTGATAAGCCTCATTCCCACATATTTTTCTGTTATTCATGTTGTCTATTTACCATCTCTCACTTCTAATAAGGCCTTGCTATTATTATTCATGTTCTGATATTCCTTACCATTATTCATGTCCTGATATTCCTTACTACTTATTTATCAATGTTTTGTGACTTTATTTTAATAAGGCCCTGTGTTTTTAACAAAAAAGAAACAAAATATTATTTATGTACTTCTAAATAAGAATGATGATTAATTTCAAAACATGTGATTTGTAGGACAATTGCAGGGGAGCATTGGACAATAGCTATTACAAAATCAATCATCTATGTGATAGTGCAGAAGACATTAAAAAATTTAAGGTTTTGAGAAGAGGACAAATTGAAGTGAGAGATTAAGATCTTTTACATTTACAGAAAGAGTAGTAAAAAAGATCTTTCATATTGTGTCATTATCAAATTTGCTTTACCATTTTGACATGGAACTTCCGATTGTAGAAACCATGAAGAGTTAGTTTTATAAACTATTTGTAATTGTGTTTAATGGAATCTTTGTAATAGATTAGAAGAGCTCTTTAGAAATATTATATAGCACTCCAGGTATTTGGTAATGTTTATTGAGATGAAGAATGATATAGTTGAAAAAAAATCTTGGCAACTCATCCAAATTTTATAATTATCAATTTCAATTTTTTAATTTCGTACTGGACTCTATTTTCTACTAATTCCCAACACTTTCTATCTATGTTTTGTGAATTACATTTTATCTTTGCCTTTTTTTATATACTTCTTGGAGAAATTAATTTATATTTTTTTCTTGGTTTTAAAAGCTTTATTTGACTTTTTCTTAATATTAGAGGTTATTCATTGAAACAGTGAAATAAATGAACTACATTTTATTATCTCACTGTTTCATTTTTATCATAACTGTAGTTTTAGTTGAACCGGTTGCAGATTGTCATTCTCTACAATTTTTGTCATTGTGCCACAAATTTTGGTTATATTAATTTTTCTTTTAAAATACATATTCACATCACTAATCTTTCATTAATTACATCTTATCAACGAACCTCTAAAACCGTCCCCTTTCTTATCCTAATTTTTCCACTCCGAGCCAAAATTAAATAATTAAATAGTTATTCCAAGCTCATAAAACCCGTGCGATGTTTGGTTATTTTTTTAACAGAAGTCTCATCTCTTCAATGTTTGGTTATTTTTTTAACATTGATATGTAACATTGTAGGTGGCATTTAACCTACACAAGTAACTCTTTTTGTGTATCATACAAAAATGAGTTTTTCACCATTGATATATTAGTATTTTATTCAATGGTTAGGATTGAAGAAAGGTTAACTCTTTAGCAAGTTTATGTGATACAATGTATTATTTGCAAAGTCACCCCCACATTATATGTAATTATATTTACGATTTTTTAGTATTAATTAAAATTTGATGAATTGTATACTCATTTGATGACAAAATTTAGTCCATTTTTTTTATTTCTTGCAATTTAATTAAATAACATTTAATTTTGTCAAAAAAAAAGTAAGTTACATTTATTTAAATTTTATTGACTTTTTTCACCAAAAAAAATACTCTCTCCGGTCCTATTTACAAGATAAAGTTGACTTTTTAGATACATTGAATAATGTATGTATCTAGTCAAGAACCTAAATCAAATACATAAATTATTTTATGTATCTAAAAAGTAAATTGTCTCTTGTAAATAGGACCGGAGGGAGTAAAATTTATTGACTTACGAATCATTTTAATTGATAAGAACCATTAATTATTTTTGGACTCCTTCAAAAAAAATTAAATATTTTTGAACAAACATTTAATTAGTGATTTTTTGGTCAAATTTTAGGCATTATTCTCCTCTAAGAGAAAAAAAAATAAAAAATTATCAGCAATGAAGATGAGCTGAGGAAATGAACACAATATCCTTTTGTTGCTTGAATTGAACCGAAAATAAAAAATACAAATTGAAAGTTCACAGAAATTGAAATTCAGATAAGAAGTCCAACGTGTTCTTTGCATCAGAAAAATTGATATGTATTCACATGAATCATCATTTTGTGAGTTCTCCATTCAACAAAAATTCAACTTTCTACGACCAAAATTTATAAATTCATAAACAAACCCAAATGAAATAAAGTAGATCAAAAAATTGAACCACATGAAGATATGAACGACTTTAATGTTGAACACAAATCACCAATTTAATCATGAAATTGAAGGTGTCAAATAATTTGGTCAACTGACTCGATTTAGTTTCAATTTTATTTAATAAACTAACAAAAATCTAACAATAGATGCTTAGAAAGGTTAGAGCTGAATACAAAAATATTTGATCTCAAAAGAATGGAGAGAAAGAATCACAGATCTCAAAATCAAAAGAAATGAAAGAGGGAGAGAAAGAGAGGTATGCCTATGGAGTGAGAACCTGGGAGTGAAACCAGAGAAAGAGGAATGACGGTGAAGGTGAAGGTGACAACCCCAAATACTGGTGTGAGAGTGAGAACCTAAGAACTCAGACTGGTGTTGATGTTGGTGAAATGTTCTTCGTTCATAAATGATTTCCAGACAATTAATAAAAAATACATTGAAGAAATTATGTTGGCCAAAATAGTATATTAGGTTGTTTTGGGGAGATACTTTGATTTAAACAATAAAAAGGTCAATTTAGAATTACACATAAAACTGGTTCACTTGCTATTAAAGGTTAAAGAAACTTTTTGTATGGTACACAAAAAGAGTTACTTGTGTAGGTTAAATGCCACCAACATAGTATGATGCATTTGATTTACATAATAATTTAGATAGAGGTGATTGCATTGCAGTGTAGTGCATCCTATCTTTCCTTGAAATTGAATCAGGCTTGTCGTACTGGCTGTTAATAAGGCGGAATAGTCTTGAAACTTCCATTCTAGGCTGACTGTGATGATTTTTGAGTCTCACTGGACAAGTTATTTGTTAATTTGTTCTTTGTAGCAGGTTTAGAGATTAAGGGGTAGATTAGTTTGAGCAGTTCATAGTATTTTGAAGTTTTCCTATGTTATGCTTTAGGCCAGGATAGTATTTATCACGTGAATCCCATTTGATTTGCCTTTACATACAAAACACAGGATAGCAGTGACCTGCATGTATGTATGTAAGCAATGTCCAATTCTTAATATTAAATTATTTCATGTAATGATTTCATAGAATCACATTGATAAATAATTGTGAACTGCAATTGCCAATATGTAAGCATTTCTTTCTTGCATTAATTTTGTAATCTAATTGAGGTCAAACTTGTTTGATAGATACCGTAAAAAATTCATTGTGCTGGTTATTAAAAAAATCATCAAAGAGAGATATGTTTTACGCTGTTCATATACTTTTAGGACAATGACTTCTTTTATTTTGTTCTTTAGCATCTCAAATCTCAATTCATAAAAACATGCATTTGGCAACATTTTCAGTTTGAACTCTTTTTACATCACATGAACGAGGTGTTGGTTGGTTTAGTGAGCTCCCTCTCAGGGCCGTTCCTAGCATTTTAGGGGCCTTAGATATAGAATGAAAAAGGGCCCCTACATAATTCTTTTAGCTCTTTTTGTGATTTTATTAGCTCTTCATTTTATTTTTTTTGTTTCTTTTCACTACCAAATAAATATTTTTTAGGCTACATCTTAAAATAAATCAAATACTCAATAGAAAGCAAAAGAAAACAAAAAAAAAATAGTAAAAGTAAAGAACTGTAGCACATATAAAATAGACTGAAATTTTAGCATTTGAGAAATATAGACTAAAATTTTAGCACTTGAGAATAATAGCACAAAAAAAAGTTAGGTGGACCACATGATCATAAATGTGTCTCATATGATCTTACTTTGTCAAATTTAAATTTGCAATCTTTTCAATCAATCTAAGAAAGTTGACACTATTATATTAATATAATTTATTTTTTTATCCTCTAAATAAAAGATTAAAATTTATTTTTCAAGTAGACCCCTTTTCAACTAAAATATCGTTTGTTTTGTTACGAAGATTCTCACAATTTCTTAGATAATAAATATTACCAATATTTTATAATTAGTGAGACACATTATTAAGAACAAAGGGCTGAAAAAAATCATATCAATTTCTTGACACATAATTAGAAAACAAGAAAACACAAATTTTTATAGGTAGGGGGTGTATATAGAAATCAATGTTTAATATGCAAGTATATATAGCAAATCACACTAAAAGGGCCAAAACATTAAACAGATCAGCCCATCATCTATTATTTGACAACTAAGTAGTCGGGCCTCATAATGAAATTTTCTAAACATACCCCAGATAAACCACGTTTTTCTATATGCACTCCTACCCTAAAATTATTTTTGTGGGCCCCCTACGGGCATGGGCCCTAGGCCGTCGCACCCCGGCCTATGCCTAGGGCCGGCCCTGCTCCCTCTATAGGATCCTCCCTTTCACTTCACATGGTTTTCATTTAATTCTAATTTTTGTGCAAACTTTTATTCAAAAATATGAATTAAACATGAGTTTTCTTAAAAAGAGGGACCAAAAGTGAAGATGAAAACCTTTTGGGGAACTATAACTATAAGTAACTATAACTATAATTAATTAAAAAAATGCTGAAACTTGGGGTCCAAGTCAGCGTTTGAATGCATTCAAATTCGATTTTCGCATCCACTCACTAATTCAATTCTCAAAGGAAACTTCAACGCCAAGTCACACCTTTTTTACTATTAAACCGTTTTAGCGCTAAAGGAAACCCTAATCTGAATCGATGGTGACTAAGAAGCCATCAATACCTGACGAAGAGATTTCCAAGAACAAGGCTCCAGTTATCAACGACGACGGATATTCTACCGGAACTCAGGTGCCTATGATGGCTTTGGAAGAGAAACCCGAGAATGTGGAGTCAGCTGCGGCAAAAAAGAAGAGAAAGAAGAAGGAGAAGGAAAAGGAGAAGAAAGCAGCTGCTGCTGCCGTGGGAAGTACACCGGTAATTGAAACTGCCGAGACAAGTAAACCAACGGAAAATGATTCCAAGACCAAAGGAGTTGGGAAGAAAGTGAAAAAGCTTGTTAGGGAGAGGCAAGAAGAACTGACTAGAAGAAAAGAGGCTGAAGAAAAAAGGAAAAAAGAAGAGGAAGAGAATCTAAGGAAAGAAGAAGAAGGGCCCGTGATCTCTGCAGCTGGTCCGGTGATCCTCCTAGTATAGTCTGAAAGACTTCATTTAGAGTAATTTATTCTGTTAAAATGGGTTGAGCTGGGAAATGGAAAACATGATTGGTTCAGCAAAGCCATCGTGAAAAGAGGTGATGAGGCTTCTATGTTTGACTTTGATATATGGTACCTTGAGGCACATGAAAATAAGGAGGGGATCAAATCTCTAGATTTTTTTCTCCAATATTTGGGAAGCCAAAATATGATGTGGATTAATGTATTTTTAAATTTCTCTTCGATTTTGTCATGACATTCAGAGAGTATGGGGAAGAGGGTGTGTGGTGATATTTATTTATCTTCATGCCTCCTACTTTCGTAAAATTAATTTAAATGTATTATTGTCAATAGGATGGGTTTTAGTGGTTGGGGTTTATTATTAATAAACTTGGATTTTATTCTTGTTTCTAACTTTGTTGTAATATAGTATATTATCGAGCTTGGCTTCTGAATTGAGGAAATGAGTATCATAATAATATTATTCCTCCCTCTTGAAGAACATCTCTCTCGGTCTGCCTGTGATGACATCTTCATTTGATTTGTGCCGGGCTCAACTATCATGAGCATGGCCTGCATGAGTTTCTGAAGTATATATTCCTGGGTTTAAATGTCAAGTATTTGAAATTTGGAATGGAAGCATCTGGATCCTCCTGAAAATTAGTAGTACTAGTAGTTTATCAAGATAGTCTTATTGATGGTGCAGTTATGTACTTTCAGCTGTTCCAATTTAAATCTTGTGTTTGAGACGTTGGTCTAGAAGCTATCCACGGGCTTCTCACTAAGAGGGATTCTATGTTTGGTTTGACATCCAACCATTGTTTTTTCGCCTTTAAAAGCACTTCCACCGTGAAAAAACAAAAGCCAGAAATAGTTGCTTCAAGCTGGACTTGCGTTTGTTGCAAACTCATTGCTAAAGTAAACAGCACTACAACATTAGTGTGTCTGGATTGTTCCTTCTTTGTATTCACCGTGCGCATTACCATTGTGACCAAAATGCGTTTTGATTGTCTAACTTTGAGAAAGAAAAAAAAATTAAAGACAAGTTCTTACAATGCGACCCAATCCAATCTCTAACAAAGAAATCTAAATTGATCTAGGACATTACAGAATAATTCTTTGATATAATGACTTGAAATTAGTTGAAGGAAAAATTTATCCATTGTATGAAAGATGAGTGTTAGCTATGTTCTAGTTCTACCGTCCCTCATCGTATCATTTCCAACTCTTTTTTTTTCTTTTCTTTCTTCGGACACAAGGTATAGAACACACATCACACATAGACTATAACTCTCTTCTCTCCGTCGTAAGTTTCTTCTCACACAAATCGCGTTTCTGTCACCCAAAGCACACCTCTCGATTGGTTATTGGGGGGTTTTGTTTTCTTCTCACACAAATGTCGTAACTTTTGTTTTGCTACTGCCAAAAAAGCTTGCTTCTGATAACTGAGAACAGAAGAGAAGAAGCGTACGGGTGTGTTTTTAGTTTTGTTTTCTCTAATTTCAATTCGTTATTGTTTTTGTTATTTATGCAATTAGCTTGGTTAGACTTTGAAAAATTGCTTCTTTATCATAATTGCTTATTCGTATGCTGAATTGCTTATTTTTTTATGCAGAATTGTGCATTGTGGTTTGAAACAACCAAACCAATAACAGAACCAATGTTCCGTCATCAAACCAACATCATTATTCTCCACCGAACCTCCTCAAAAAGACACTATTGTCTATGGTCATGTAAAAACAGACCCAAACTTAGAATCAGCACTATCGCGAAACAAACATTGGATAATTAACAACCAAATCAAAAGGCCTTAACTGGATTTCCAAATACCCTTCTTGCTTCCAGTTTCATCAAGATCACGTTCTTCTTACTAAACGCATGATGGAGCTTGTTCATGAAGAACAATCCTTGAAAGATTCTCTTGAATCTGTTTTTGTTCCACGTCTCGCCAAATTGCTCATGTTTTCTTTGAATAATTGTTTGAATGTTATGAAGATCAATGAAATTAAAAATAGTTTAGGCTTTCCTGATGATTATTTGATTGGGATTGTGATGAAATATCCGGATTTGTTTCGAATTAGGAATGAGAGTGGGAGGATAAGTTCTATGGTGGTTGAGTTGATGAAATGGAACCCTGATTTTTCTGTTTCTGAAGTTGCGGCTTTGGCGATGAAGAACGGGGTTGAGGTGAATTTTTCGTATTGTTTGCCTTCTAGTTGGGTGAAATCGTTGGAAAAATTTCGCGAATTTGAGTTGGTTCCTTATGTTTCGCCTTATTCTGATCCGAGGGGGTTGGTGGAAGGGTCTAAGGAAATGGAGAAAAGGAATGTGGGTTTGGTTCATGAGTTGTTGTCATTGACTCTTTGGAAGAAGATTTCAATTATGAAATTGGGTCATTTTAAAAGGGAGTTTTTTTTGCCTGATAAGGTGAATGTTTTGTTGCTTAAGCATCCTGGGATATTTTATGTTTCTAATAAGTATAGGATTTATACTGTTTTACTTAGAGAAGGGTATGTTGGGTCTCAATTAGTTGATAAGGATCCTCTTGTGGTTGTTAAAGAGAAATTTGGGGAGATTATGCAGGAAGGGCTTCATGAGTATAACCAGAGGCGGCGACTTGTTAATATCGAAAAGAGGAGAAATAAAGGTCTTCCTTTGAATAGGGTGGATGAGGATCACATGAAGGGTAGAAGAAGGAGAAGAAACAGGGAAGTGTTTGATGAAGATGATGAGGTTGAGCGAGAAAATGGTAATAAGCTGGGAGGGTTGCTTGACCCTGAAGAAAGAAAAAGGTTTTACAAAGTTCTTTTTGATGATGATGGTTCATGAATGAAGATTTGCTTAGCCTAGGACCTAGGTGTGGTGCATGGAACAGTGTTTCAAAAATCAAACAAACAAAACTGGACGGTTTAATTGGCTGAACCTTGATCTGTTTTTCATCAGAGTTTGGTTGTTTTTGTTGATTGACTGTGGTTTTGTCCCAGCTTAATGTGGTTGAATCTGACCAAAACAGAAGTCTCGTCACTTCAATGTTCGGTTGTTTTTGCGGATTGACTGCAGTTTTGTCCCTATTGAATCTGATCAAAACAGAAGTCTCATCCCTTCAATGTTTGGTTATTTTTTATAACATTGATATGTAACATAGTATGATGCATTTGATTTACATAATAATTTAGATAGAGGTGATTGCATTGCAGTGCAGTGCATCCTATCTTTCCTTGAAATTGAATCAGGCTTGTCGTACTGGTTGTTAATAAGGCAGAATAGTCTTGAAACTTCCATTCTAAGCTGACTGTGATGATTTTTGAGTCTCACTGGACAAGTTATTTGTTAATTTGTTCTTTGTAAGAGGTTTAGAGATTAAGGGGCAGATTAGTTTGAGTAGTTCATAGTATTTTGAAGTTTTCCTATGTTATGCTTTAGGCCAGGATAGTATTTATCAGGTGAATGTCATTTGATTTGCCTTTACATACAAAACACAGGATAGCAGTGACCTGCATGTATGTAAGCAATGTTCAATTCTTAATATTAAATTCTTCATTTGAAAACTTCAAAATACTGGTTGAGGAACATC